>NW_028146744.1:312159-2712159 GCF_055883805.1 Amblyomma maculatum | reverse complement strand
CATAGCATTTATCACTCACTTGATACATTTTGCTAATAGGAAATAGGACTCTTGCCTGCGTCCACTGTAAAATATCACCAGCCGTATCACGATAGGTGAAATTGCTTCAGCCACATTTTCGAACCACGGCTTTTTTTAGTATTGAAAGCAAGACGTTGAAGTGCACCACAGCCGAGGCCCGGTCAAAGCATTACTGTGACAGGTGGTGGGTTATATACCTGCAATATAAGGGGCCGCCTTTGTAGTACCTGGATCTGAACGGCGTAGAAACGTTGGAGATGTTCGGCTAGTTCAGACAACTACCAATTTCAGGTGACGTGGGGGGTTTATTTGAAGTACAAAATTCTGCTGTCGATTCAGACTGCGAGTTGCATCAAAAGAATTGAAAGAAAAAACAATTGCCGAGGAGTACGTTACTTCCTAATGCGAAATTTGAGCGCAGCTCATGAGCGTTTTGAGCTGTTCGATAGATTGAGGCAAAGAACTCGAACGCGAAGTGTGTGTACAATTACAGAGATTTTTATTTTTACCACATATTCTTTTAAGAAACACTCGCTTAACAGTTCTTCACTGTCCTGAAGGAAGCATTGTGGATCGGCCGGTCGCGGGAGGCAGCGCGTGGACCCATATAGAACGTTGTGCGGAAGAGATAACACCTACTGACTGATGCTGCGGAGTCCGCTAGCAAGTCAAGTCAACGTGACTCTGCGTTTCGGTTCGGGATGCGCGCATCGTTATCTGTTGACGCCAAGCCGACGCTTCGGCAACCGGAGAATAGGGAACCTGCGCTGCCTCCCGCGACCGGCCGATCCACAAAGCTTCCTTCAGGACAGTGAAGAACTGTTATTGGAGTGTTTCTTGGATGGATGGATGGATGGAATGGATGTAATATAGGAGCGTCCCATTTGAAACGGGGTGGTAGCAGTAGCTGTCATGCTCATTTTTCTCCCTATATCTTAATTATTGATATAGATTGATTAACTAAACCATCATGATATTTATTAAATTTTTTTTTCTACCATTACTAACATTATGTCATTTCTCTGTTTTTAAGCCACCAATCTTCCAGTTGTTTTTTTCTAGCTCCACCGCCGGTTTATTCACCCGGCCACTGGTATCCCAGAGCTTCAGCAACAGTGATTGCGCCTGCATCAACTTCCGGATGGATACCATTACATTCGAGTATAACATGGTCAATTATTTCACTGGAGTTACCACATGCAGCACATGCGTCATCTCCATTGGTAAATTTCTTTTTGTAGCTGCGTGTTCTAAGGCACCCTGATCTAGCTTCAAAAAGTAGGGCACTGCCTCTTGAGTTATCAAAGAAATCTTCCTTCCTGATCTGCATTTTCCGCTTTCGGTATTATTCAACACTCTGTTTCTTTTCCATCGAATTTATCCAATTTTTACCTTCTGTGTTTTTCACCTGTTGCTTAATGCTCTTTATTTCTCCGTTCTTGTGACTACTATGCTTACTAGTTAGTTTCCTAGTTCTTTTCCTCCATTGTGAGTCAACGCTTTTTAAGTACAGGTATTTAAATACTTTAGCTGCCCATCTATTACTGTCCAATTTCCTCAGGCGTTCCTCATATAATATTTTACTCTGAGCTTGCCGTACTTCGAAAGATGCCCAGCCCATATCTCCCTGTACCGCCTCATTTGTAGTTTTGCCGTGGGCACCTAGTGCTAATCGTCCAACGGATGTCTGATTTATTTTTAATGTCGACTGTACCTCTGATTTTAGGCGCAAAACCGCATTTATGAAAGTAAGTCAAGGCACCATAATTCCTTTCCAAATACCCCTCAAAACCTCATACCTATTGTATATTCACAATGCCTTATGCTTCATTATCCCGGCATTCCTTCGCCCTTTGGCCTTAAGTGATTGCTCATGCTTTCCAATGTATGCCAATCCTTCGTTTACGCATACCCCCAGATATTTATATTCTGCTACTCTAGGTATTTCAAGGCCTTGTATTTTAAGACCCTGATCAGTTGAGCCGTTGAAAATCATCAGACCCGACATAACTGCGCTAAAACTGAAGGCTAGAGCGTCCCCTTCGTCTCCGCAATACTTAACTAGAGTTTGCAATTCTTCGAGACTCACAGCTAGCAGCACAATATTGTCTGCATACATCAAACCGGGGAGGCGCTGCTCTACCGCCTTTCCACCTAATCTATATGACAGGTTAAAACCTAGGTTACTGTCTTGTATCCTCCGTTCCATGTTTATTATATAAAGCATGAACAGCAGCGTTGATAGAGGACAGCCTTGTCTTAATCCTTTGCATACTTTGGCATCTTCCGTACTTCTTATTCCTTCCCACGTAAGTTCTACTTTGTTCTCCCGGTATATTTCCTGTAGGAACTTTATTATCTCATAACCGATACCTTTTTCTTTTAATATGTTCCACAGAAGTTCCCTGCTTACGTTGTCGTACGCCCCGTTTATGTCCAGGAAGGCTGTCATCTAAGCGCCTACCATTTCTAAAGCCGTTCTGAAGTTCTCCGAGTATCTTGTTACTTTCTAGCCATGTTTGCACCTTTATTTCACCGCCTGCATGGCCAACCTGTACATACAAGTGTTATGGTAACCGGCCTGTAGGGCTTTATGTGCATCCTTTCTCCTTTCCCTTTATAAATCAAATTCATTTTACTCTGCCGCCAGCTTATCGGAATTTGCCTATTCGTTATGACTGTTTCCAGAGCTTTTAACAACGTTTCCTTACTTTTTGGACCAAGTTCATTAATCAGCTTGTTCGAAATTCCATCTATTCCTGTATATGTGTTTTCAGGAATATTTGTTTCTGCTTTTTTTTCCAGTTTAGATTGGTCAGTTCTAAGCTTCTTTGTATTCTGCTACCTTGTGTTTATTCCTGATTTGCGGAGATTACCCTATCGTCGCTCTTAAATGACTCGGCTATAACTGATGTAAAGTAGTTCACTGCGTCGTCTCCCTTTAAAAAATTTCCCTCGTTATCTTGAATCCGATCCTGATTCCTTTGATTTTTCTTCCCTAGCCAGCTTATATGATTCCAGAATTTTCTTGCTTCACCTCTAGAGCCATCGTGTATGTCAGCCGTCCAGCAATCGGTGGACTGCCTTATTTTGCTTTAGAGGAGGGCCTGTACCTCAAGTTTCTTTTGTCAATATGATTCCCATTTTTGGTCGATTTCCTCCTGAGATACCTGTGCTTTCTTTGCCTCTCGGTGTTCCATTGAAGCTGCCCGTCGTTGTTCTATAGCTTCTCCGATTTCCTTATTCTACCTGCTCCGTGGTTTCCTCTTTCCATTCCAGCAGTTTGCTACTTTAACCTCCTTAATTTTCCTCCTTATGAGTAGTTCTACCTGTTCATAATCGCAGTCTTCTATGGGGGTTTTCTCTATTGCTTCCTCTATGTCTGCTGCTATCTGCGCTATTTGATAGTCGTTTAATTTTGCGTTTACGTTTTGTCTAAGTTCCATTTCTATTTTCATCAAGGGCTCCATCTGCAGACTAATACGTTTATGATCACTTCCCAGACTACACTCCCCTTCTTCGTCTATTTCCATTTCTGTGACCTTGCTATAAATTTCCTGCGACATTAGACAGTAGTGAATGGTCGTCTGCCTATTGCGGAATTCCCACGTGAATTGGCCTTCACCATTTTGTTTCTCTATTTACTATAACTAGATCGTGTCGCTCACAGAATCTAGCATTTGCTTGCCGTTACAATCTGTGTATCCATCCAGATCGTCGATGTTGCCGTTCATGTCCCCCAGTAGAATAATATTGGCCCCGTTTCCAAACTGGCTTATATCGTCACTGAGACATTAAACAAGATCCCTGTTTTCTTGCCTGCATTGATGTCCTGTTCCTAAATAAACTACCCCTAGCCATGTCCTTATGCCGGCAATTGTTCCTGAAACCCAGATATGTTCTTTACAAGATGATTTAATTGTTTGCCAACTTGTTCCCTGGTGTATCAACATACCTACCCTCCACCCTTTTTTTTTTCCGTTCTCGTTCTGTTGCACCCCTCTCAGACGTATCCTTCTATAAACGGCGGATCTTCTAGATCCCTGAGATGAGTCTCGCAAAGAGCGTAACACCTATTTTTTCCTGCTTCAACTGCTGTTCTATCTCTAGCCATTTCTCTCTTTTTGTACCTCCTTGCATGTTTATGTAGCTCATCCTGTGGTTAAATTTCTTTTTTGTGCTTTTCTTTCTCGACCTACTCTTTGCCATTTTTGGGGGCTCAGCCTCCATTATTACACTTTCTTCTGCTTCACTTCTAACTACCTCTGTGCACGGAGTCCTCGCGGACCCCCCAAAAAAGCTACAGCCCTGCCTGCCAGGCGCCAGCCGACCTCTGCTCCCACCCTTCTGTTAAAATGAATGCCATCTCGCTGAAAAGCACTACCAAAACCTGCTTTATGTACCTCCCTGTTTACCTCAACCACTTCGAAACGCTTCTCCAGGCTTAACTTTCTTATGTCCTGATTAACTGTCACCACGTCCTTTTCCATCTTTCCGTTCAATCCTAGCACCTCTGGTACTGTGCATACAACTATCTGCGTCTGCTGTGCTATCTCCCTGACCTCGCCAACTCCCTTAGCTTAACTTTCCACCACTCCTGCAGCGTCACCATTTAGGACATCGTTTAGCCCCGCGGCTACTATTACCATACTGCGCTCTGCGGAATTCTTCAACAGCCTATTTTTACTCTCTTTTAGCACTGCCCTCATTTTTCTCCCTGGGAAGGCTCCAACCAACACTCTCTTATCACCCCTTACACGTTCCAAGATATCTCGCTTGCACCTGTTCATGTTAGAATCTCCGGCGATAAGCACCTGGGCCTTCTCTCTCCCTCTCCGAACTGTTGGCTCCTGCTTTCGGTTATCTGTGTCCTTATCTCTGGGATTTTCATTCTTCCTTACTTCTTCCTTTTTTTCCGGCATCTTAGCTGCTTCTAAATAACTCTGACGCGTACCGGCAGAGCCTAGTGGCCGTGGCGCCAATATCTTGGTAGGACGGCTGAGACTGCCGCGGCTGGAGGCGCTGAAGAGCGTCTAATTTATCGCGAAACCAAAGGCATGATGCTGCGTTTAGAAGCGTTTAGAAGCGCTCGCTTACGATAAAAAGATTGCTCTGCAATCTATTAATGCGAGAGCATTACTTAGCTATGTTCACAGATTTCTGCCCGCAGACCGCGTCCGCAGGCCGCTTCCGGAAAATCCTGTCCGCAGCAGTTGTAACTGAGAAGTGCTAGAGGTTAATGAGTGGTACCAATCATTAGAGGGTGACGTAATGTTGTATCCGAAAAATTAATTAGGCCTATAATTTAATTAGGCAAAACATTTGAGGCAGAAAATGTAAAAGTAAAGGAGAAAATGATATCAACAGCCAATGACTTGGCGCCACATTTAAATGTATCAAATACTAAAATAGTTAATGAATCAGTCAATTAAGGTGACGTCAAGTATATGACGTCGCGCAACCTGAAGTCGAACCCAAAAAGGGCATAGGAAGGGATTGCTGCGGAATTTCAAAGTACTGAAGACTAAAATAGTTATTTAAGGCAGTCAATTAGAGTGACGTCAAGGATGTGACGTCACGCAACCTGAAGTAGAGCCGAAAAAGGGCATAAAAGGAGATTGGTGCGCAATGTGAAAGTGCCGATGACTAAAATAGGTAAACAAGAAGTGATAAATGTGACGTCAAGGATGTGATGTCACGCAACCGGAAGTAGAGCCGAAAATGGCATAGGAAGAGATTGACGCTCAATTTGTAAGTGCCAAAGACTAAAATTGGTAAAAAGAAGCGAAATAATGTGACGTAGAGGATGCGACATCACGCAACTGGAAGAAGAGCCGAAAAAGAGCATAGGAAAGGATTGACGCGATTTCAAAGTACCAGAGAGTAAAATGGGTAAACAATTGAATTAAGCAACTAGAAGCACACAACAGCAGCATCCGTGTTTTCGCATTATTTCAATGTAGATTCTGCAGTGCTCTTTAATTTTTATCACCGCAGCTGTAGAAAACAATGGCGGCAGAATTCAGCAGGATTCAGGAAACTGGATGAGTACGGGGGATTGTTGAGCTTGTCGTCTGAGCGCTCCTCATTGCGCTTATAACGTGGCTTCGCCTGTCGTACCATACATATAAAGTTCTGTTTATTCCCTTTTATCATTTGCGCAACCTGATGAGAACGTGTTGTGAAGGGCGCCTTTTAGAAGTGGGCGTGAGGAGGGCCATCACAAGATGGACGGCAACTCAAAGTTATCCTGATATGCATATTGCGATCATCTAGATGACAAACGGGGTGAGTTAACAACCTATCCGAATAAGCAGTAGTTTGTCGCAAATGCAGAGTCAGCTAATGCCCCAACCAGCACGATTTCACATTTCTTCCTGCATTAAACTATTGCAACTGACCTGGTAACCCTTCAAAAATTTTACAATGGGTCAATAAGTGAGCTATAATTGAAAAAAAAACCTCCACAATCAGAGAAATAATTAGTTCAATGTTTGCTCCGAATAAAAGATGTAATCATTCGCAGAAAGCGCTTTTTGTTTTTAAGTTGGATGTTTTATCTGGTTGCTGACGTACCAGTGAAAAAAATTCCTGCAATATTTACTTCAGCACACGTACAAATCAATAGGTAGATATTCTTCTAGTTCAATGCAGAACAACTTGCCTATTGTAAATATCGCACGGTAGAATCTAGCTGCTTCACGACGAATAATTGTTGTAAGGCACGTGTGCTGCTAGCTGACATGATTGCTCGAGTCTTTTATTTGGAAACGAAATATTATAGATGCGTCAGTCTGTAATCGCAGTTGGCGCACGGGGTGGTGGGAGGGGGGGGGGGGTAACTTCAATGTATAATTGCACACATAATGCCTTTAAATAGTACCTGCTGCAATTTTCATTCTGGGCGAGGAACAAAGCATAGCAACTTTCTTGTTTCAAGATCGGACTGATATTTTTTTGTATTTATCACCACCGATATTAACATCATTCTTCGATGCAGTCCCTTATTGCCTCTTAGGATGGAGAGCACGGGTTTACACTGATGAGATTTAAGGTACGGCATCTCTCCCTCATGCTCTCACATTGTGCAGCGCCGATAATTTCTGCCCAACATTTATCAACACGACGACTGCGGCCACTGAAGTATTTATAGTGCTAGGAGTGTGATCCTTTGAGATGCGCTCGTCACAGCGGATCTCGGTGTTATTCGCTTGAAATTTCTAGTCCTTCGCTGTCGTAAACAAGCAAGAGTCGAAACGCGGCTGCAGATGTTTGTTTCTCTACACATGCGTTCAACGGCATCGCCATTAAAAATTATATTTCGTGACACAAGAGGCACATCTTCAAGGTATACTGCGCACACACGAAGCAAGGACGAGAAAGGTTCACCTCCCCCCCCCCCTCTCCCCCCCAACAAGCGCAGACTTGCGACTGAAATTTATATGGAAGGAAACACATCTTATATGCCTTCAAGCGTGATATCTACGACCCATGCGCAGTTCAGAAATCGGCCTTCTTTTTCATAAAGGTTGATTGAACGGTCACTTACACAATCATCGCAGGTGAACCTTATTTGCAAGAAAGTGCACACATAATTCACAGTGCAGAGACGCTCCACTTTGCAAGCACCCCACAGCAAAAAAAAAATGAAAAAAACTAAAGACTGAACGCACGACAACGGTTTCAAACCTGCGTGTAGCGGCGTTATAGCTTCGATAATCAAATCAAATCACAATTATTTTCCAACAAGTAGATGGTCGCTCGGGCTAAAAGCTGTACAAACAGCTTGACAGAGGCCCAGGAAACCGGTACACAACAGAGCAGGAGCAAACAGCAGATTCCTTAAGTTCGTTAACAATATGACCATGACATCAAAAGTATTATACAAGTATTATAATGCAGCGGCGGCGCGGCTCTTAGCCAGTTGGCAGGAAGCTAAGGGGTTCAGGTTGAGCCTTTAAGCTAATCAAAAAGGAAACTTCAAGTTCTGCAGAACATTAAATCTGCGATAAAAGCAATCTGCACGAAATAGGAAGCTCACAATCCGCCTAAGGACACCGCCACGGCACGACGAGCGGCGTGCTCCGTCCTACTATATGCTTGCTCATTTTTAAACCATGCGGCTCTGGGAGTCTGATTTTAATGTAATGGTATCCACCCGGAAGTTGATGCAGGCGCAGTAACTGTTCCTGAAGCTCTGGGGTGTAGAGATACCAGTGGCCGGGTGAATAAAACGGCGGCGGAAACTAGCAAAAAACAACTGGAAGATTGGTGGCTTAAAAGCAGAGAAGTGACATAATGTTAGTAATGTAGAAACAAAAATTTAATAAATAGGATGATGGTTTAGTTAACCATCTAAATCAATAATAAGGTATAGGGAGAAAATGAGCATGATAGCTACTGCTACCACCCCGTTTCAAAGGGGACACTCCTATATTCCATCCATCCATCCATAAGAGCACCTCCTGGGCTGCGCCACGCAGGAAGAGGCGGAGGGGGGGGGGGGGGGGGGGTGCACGCAGCAGCGACCGGTGGCGGGTGGAGCGCGCGCAGCAATCGGAGAACACGAAGTGGGGTACACGCAGCGGCGAACGGGGGCGGGAGGAGCGCGCGCGGCAACCAGAAGTCGTCTGAAGAGCTACACACAGCCCTAAAACAGATGAAGCCAAACAGAAGCCCGGGTATGGACGGACTCCCGCCGGCCTTTTACATAAAGTTTTGGCCGTCGCTAAAGACCGCTTTCACCAACTTAGCAAACGAAGCCCTAGAGCGAGGGGAACTAACTCCAAGTATGAACGAAGGCCTCATCACACTCCTGTTCAAGGACACCTCCAGGAGCAGCGACCTTAAAGCTTGGAGGCCAATAACCCTTCTAAATACGGACTACAAGGCAATTGCCAAATGTCTCTCCTTACGCCTGACGCCTGCTCTATCGTCAATAGGCTTGTTGGGTTCCTGGACGCTCGGTAGAACTCCATGGCATGGCTGTGAGAGACCTTTGGACATGGATGGAATAGCGCAGCTTCAATGGCTTTCTTTGCTCCTTGGACCAAGAGAAGGCATTCGACCGCCTGAGTCACGAGTACCTGTTTAGGACACTTGAGCTCGCGCGCATTCCCGTACAATACATTAATATGTGCAAGGCGCTTTATGCCACACCTCAAGCAGCAGTCATTGTACAGGGGCGCATCTCAATGCCCTTCCCCGTGGAAAGGGGTGTTCGACAAGGTTGCCCCCTCTCCCCGTTGCTCTATGTCATAGCGATTTAACCCCTCCTGCAAAAGATTGTTAGAGATGGCGGCATCCGCAAAACACCATTGCCAGTGGGCCCTCCCTGCACTCCAGTGTTCGCCTACGCGGATGACGTTTCTGTGGTGGTGCCAGACACATCAGTGGAGAGACTACGTGAACTAACTACGGAGTACTGCCAAGCGAGTGGGGCTCGCCTCAATCACAAGAAGTCCACTGTTATGGCCTTGAACATGACACCCTCCCCTACAGCTATCCAATCGATCTCTGTTACTCGCGAGACACGAATCCTCGGATATTTCTTCGATTCCGCTGGACCAGCGCCTAGAAATTGGAATAGGACTGAAGAACAACTAAGCATCAAAACCCACAATCTTGGTGCTCTTAAATGTCCCCTGACTACGCAGGCCACCATCATCAAGACAATGCTGATTTCTACCCTCAGCTTTGTGGCCAGCATTCTTGACATCCCCCCAGACAAGAAAAAACAGCTACAGAAACATATAAACCGCTTTTTGTGGCAGGGAGCCCTCGATAAGGTAAAGCGAGCCATTTTCTGCCTGCCCAGATTCAAAGGTGGCCTGGGCCTGCCTGATCTGGATATTCTAGCAAGGGCTCTGCACATCAAATGGACATTCAGAGCCATCGAATGCGACATGCCGCTAACAAAAACGACGGCTTCGTACTATCTGTCGGCACGGCTGCGAACATTTACTGAGAAGGCCCTACACCACAACACCCCGCATGCAGGGTCACCCCTATCATTTTACCGAACCGCAGCCACGGACTTAGAGTACCTGAAAGAAAACTCGTCTGACGTTGACCCATGAACCATGCACCTGAAATATATTTTCAATATAATCACCCCTCCGCTCCCTGCCCGCCTATCAAGCTACATGCTACGTGGAGAAAGACCCAGTTGGCAGTACATAACCGCTCACTTCCTCGATGCACGCCGAGCCTCCCTGATGTGGAGGTTCGCAAGAGGCATCTTACCAATCAGAAGGCGTGCCTTCGTCCCTGCAACATCGGGAATTATTGACCTGTGTCCCTTCTGCTTGGCCCGAGAGACAGCGGAGCACACCTTTTTCGACTGCCTGATTCCCGCAGCACTCCTAGAGCGTCTGAGAGATATGTTCGACCTCCCCGGGATCCCATACCCCACCGTGCGCTACTTCAACCTTCAAAAGGAAGGGCGCAAGCAGTTTGTCTTGACACTGGCAGAGGTCAACTATCAGGTGTGGTTGGCCAGCTTCAAAGCGGCCTACTCGAACAAGACTCCGAACCTCCATGAAGTAAAGGCCAAAATCAGAAAAGAACTATGGTTCCGCCTGGAGAGAGAGAGAGACCACTTAGGGAGAAAGACGTTTTTTGAAGAATGGGGACACCCCATGGTGATCTTCAAAGCAGAAAACGGAAAACTAGAAGTGAGATATTAGAAGACTTGCTCGCGTCAGGCTTCGACCCACCGGGGTGGTGCGGACGTGGTGCATATGCATTGCGACCCCTCCCCGGTGGGAACAGGCCGGATTGCATGAGCCCCTTGGCTGGGAAAAGCCCGCTCCCCGAAACAAACCCCCCCCCCCCCCCCAAACCTTATGGTGTGGGAGGCCTTGCCTGGGGTGGCCGTAGGATGATGGTCGCAGGTTGAGGTCTGTACCCTCAAAGGAGGATCGCACCTAGTGCATCCTTTCTTCCATCTGACAAGGCAAACACGAGGGGGAGGGGGGAAGGATAGACGCAGCGGCGAGCGGCGGCAGGAGCCCGCGCTGCCCCGCCTGTGGAGCTGATTACGAGGGACAACGCCGACGCGAAACGCAGGAACGGCGCCAAATAGCTGCGCTCTAAAAGAATCAATTGATGGCCGATGTCTAGCCGCTGTCCGCACCGAAGCCCTGCAGAAGGACAACTTGCTAAATCTATTATGGGCAGCAAATATTTACAAGAACCGCCCTTGCAGCTAGCGGGAAACGAACTGAGAACTGAGAAACGGACTTCATCTGCCTCCGGGTCGACTGGGTCCAAGAGGAAGCGGTGTGTATTCTTGCGGCGTTCACTTGGCAGCAGCAGCGAGCTGCGAAATTCGTAATACCTCTTTACGCTGGTCTAGTCAACGTTCTTGAGACACTTTTGGAGCGCAGCTGTTTGGCGCCCGGTTCTTCGTTTCGCGTAGTTGTCGCCGTCGTCGTCGCCTTCGCCCTCGGCATCGGGCACGTAACCAGCTCCACCCCCTTCAGCCCCCCATCTCAGCCCCCTCTTCCTCCATGGCGACGAGCGCGCGTGTTATCTGATTGCTGCGAGCGCTCCTGCTATCCCCGTTCGCCGATGCGTATAGACCAACACCGATCTGTGACGTAAGCACGATGCGGTGGCGCTTCTGTCGCTAGCGTGGTCCGACTGGGGGTGAAAAGTAGGGTTAACACCCATAGGAATACATGGAAGTGAAAGATTTAAAAACAGTTTTCTCATTTCACGGGTCATCTGTGATGTCGTTATTCGGTACAGAGCAACCATGAACATCCTAGAACAGATCACGAAAGTATCAAATCTCACTAACGAGGCGAAGTATTTTTAAAACACCGCGAAACGTATGGGGGTGTGAGTTCAGAGGGCGACCCATAGAAATACATGTTAACACAACTTACCACAACATTGTGCTCCGTTCAGCAGCGTTGAACCCTTCTCATTTTTTGGTAAACGTCTTGTACGACGCCCCCATCTCATGTTGCATGACACACTACATTCTCTTGCAACTAATGCAAGTTTGACGACTTGCGGGACCGCTCACGGCACGATAAACTGACCGCGCACAGTTGCAGACGACCATGCATCACCGGCGCTGTCGCCAGCAGGCGCTCCGGAGCTGGAGGCGGCCGCGGTGGGTATCGCTAGCTGCGCTGTCGTCTGCTGCAATACGCGAATCTCGTCTGGTCTATATTGTCGTATGGCGTTTGTCAACTGCTTTTTAAATGTAATTCTGTCTAGGAAGTATCACTGTAGCGAGAATATTATCAAGCTTATTTACCCTATGCGGCAGCATATAAAACTTTAAGCAAAACTGCGCGATTCGCTACACCTTGCAGCTTGCATTTTGGCGGCGTCTGGAAACACAGATTATTCGGGGAGTTTTTAAAGTAGTCTGCCTCCATAATGACACACCATACTATATCACACACTTCTTCAAAGCGCGGGTCAACGGCCAACACTTCTGATGCTCTGCGAAATGAGAAAAATGCTCCGGTAAGTTGTGTTTACATGTATTTCTACGGGTCGCCCTCCCAACCCGCACCCCCACATAATTCGCGGTATTTTAAAAATACTTCGCCTCGGTAATGAGATTTCATATCTTGACGATCTGTTGTAGGATGTTCATAGTTGCTTCGTACCGAATAACGACATCACAGGTGCCCCGTGAAATGAGAAAACTGCTTTGGAATATTTCGATTCCATGTATTCCTATGGACGCTAACCCTATTTTTCACCCCCAGTCGGCTGCGGCGCCGCGAGCGCCCCCTTTGTTTGTAAACACGGTGTTGGTCTATACTCCCCCCCCCCCTCTTCCTGCGTGGCAGCGAGGGTGTTCTCCGGTTGCTGAAGCGACGGCTCGCTGTCAGCGGATCATGATACGTGCATCCCAAACCGAAACGCAGAGCCATGTTTGTGTGTGCAGAGCCATGTCCTTGTTTTGTGTGTGCGCAGTATACCTTGAAGATATGTCTGACCGACTCGGCCAACAACGCACTCTTTGAAGCCATGTTGCCTTTACTCCGTCAGTCGCTGCTATCTCTTCGCCGCGCTACGTTCCTATGGGCCCACGCGCTGCCTCCCGCATGCTCCCTATAACTGAATTCCTCTCTTCATTTCTCCGACCACAAAGCTTCCTTCATGACAGTCAAGAATTGTTAGTGGAGTGTTTTTTGGAGGAATAAGTGTGAAACATAAAAACGTTGTATGTAATTGTACATACATGTCTTGCTCGAATTATTTGCCTCAATCTATCGAATAGGTCAAAGAGCTGATGAGCTGTGCTCAAATTTCGCATTGGGAACTAACGTAATCGTCAGCAAATTCTTTATCTGAATACTAATCTACACTGCTGCCGTGGTTCCCTCTGGCTTTCATTAGCAACATTTTACGCTTCTGTAATCATTGGAACGTGAAAAATATTTCATCTTTCATTACCTCTGAGCAAGTCATCCCTAATGTTAAGGCATTTGAGAAAAAAAAAATAGAAACGCGAATTCGCCTTTCATTTTTGTAAACATGTTGGTACCAAGCATTCAGATCAAAGAAGCAGCGAAGAAACGCGTTCACCGTACAGTTGTACCGTAAGCACTAACATCAGTAGGGAACCAGGACACCAGCTTCGGGAAGTTGCAATGGTTATCCATTTGTGACACAACAGCCCGTAGCAAAGGGACAGGACACAAGCGCTGGCTTACAACTGTCTTTATTTGGAAGAAACACTACTTCTTATAGCATCGCACCACGCAAATAATCACATCCGTCACACCCATATCATAGAGGCAATCTCAAGTGACAAGCACAGTCCTGTAATCGAAGAAACGAATCATATCCTTAACAAGTTCAATTCTTTTTCGGTTAATGCTACGGACAGCGTGCTAACACAACAATAACTCATTCTCGCTATCGAAGCTGCGTCGATAATCTCTCGGACCAGTTGTCTTTGTACCATCTGAAAATTACTTTGCATTTGCTGAGCTCAGGTTCACGAGTCTTTGAGGGACAGTCCCTGCATTTAAATCGCAGGTTTCTGGACGATTGCAAGAAATTCGTTTTATGCTCCAGAAGTGTTTCCCTCATGCGCCTGCCTGACTGTCATATGTACTATTTCCCACATGTCACTGGAAACGAATAAACGAGGCCCGTTAAACACTCCACAAACGGGGTTTGGTGCCTAGTGGAGCAGCCCTGTTTCTTTTGTGCAGCGTATTAATTCACCCGTCTGCACAGACTTTTGAGTTTGTTAGAGGCGGGCATCATCACATTCAAGCCCAGTTCTTTTTAGGCGATGAGATCGTTGTGAGTATAAGTAATTCCCACTGCGAATTCAGTTTCGAGCAGATGAAAACGCCGTTGATGCAGGCTAAGCCCGAACAGCAGGTTTAGTCAAAGAGAAAGAAAGACAGGAGGCCCGCAGTGGAAATTCCTTATATTCACAACGTATCTCATTGCCTAAAGAGAATTGGGCGAAAAGATGACGTGATTGTGATGATGACCATCCCTACAAAAATGAAAAGTCTGGGGAGACGGGTGAATGAATACGCTGCACTAAGGAAACAGGGCTGCTCCATTAACCACGAAACCCAGTTTGTGGAATGTTCAACGGGCATCGTTTGTTCGTTTTCAGTGGCATGTGGGAAAGAGTACATTGCACCGACAGAAACGAAAGACTTCTAGAGCATCAAACGAATTTCGAGCAAGCGTCCAGAAACCTGGGGATTCACAGCAGAGACTGTCCCTCAGAGAACTGTGAACCTGAGCTCATCAAATGAAACGTAATTGGCATGCACAAAGAACAGCTGGTCCGAGAAATTATCGAAGCAGCTTCGATAGAGATGAGTGATTATTGTGTGAGCACGCCGTTTCTTCAGAATATGATTTGTTTCTGAATATGAATATGATATGAACTTCAGAATATGATTTCTTTCTTTGATTACAGGACTGTGCTTGTCGCTTGAGATTGCCTCTGAGATATGACTGTGACGCATCTGATTAGATACGTGGTCCTCATCATCATCAGCCTGACTATACCCACTGCAGGGTGAAGGCCTCTCCCATATTTCTCCAATTAACCCGGTTCTGTGCTAGCTGCATCAGGTGCTAGCTAGCAGGTTCTGTGCTAGCTGCACCTCTGCGAACTTCTTAACATCATCCGCCCACCTAACTGTCTGCCGCCCCCTGCTACAATTTCCTTCCCTTGGAATCCAGTTTGTTACCCTAAGCGACCATCGGTTATCCTCTCTTCGCGCTACATGTCCTGCCCATGTCCATTTCTTCCTAATTTCCGCTAGAATGTCGGTAACTTGAGTTATTTCTCTGACCCACTCTGCACGATTCCTATCTCTTAAAGTTACCCCTACCATTTTTTGTTCCATAGCCCTCTCGGTTGTCCTCAGTGTAAGCAGAACCCTCTTGGTTAGCCTCCACGTTTCAGCCCCATAGGTGAGTACATGTAAGATGCAACTGTTGTATACTTTCCTCTTGAGCGATACCGGTAAGCTGCTAGTCATAATCTGCGTGTGCTTACCAAATGCGCTCCATCCCAATCTTATTCTTCTTGTTATTTCCTTTTCATGGTCCGAATCTGCAGTTACTACCTGTCCTAAGTAGACATATTCGCCTACTACTTCCAGTACTTCGCTACCTAATGTAAACTGCTGTTCCTTCCCGATGCTGTTGAACATTACCTTAGTCTTCTGCATATTGATTTTCAAGCCTACCGTTCTACTTTTCCTGTCTAGGTCATCAATCATTATTTGCAGTTCAACCCCAGAGTTGCTTAGCAAGGCAATGTCATCAGCAAATCGCAGATTACTGATGTGTTCTCCATTTACCCTTATCCCTAACTGCTCCCATTCCAAGTCTCTGAATACTTCCTCTAAGCAAGCTGTGAATACTACTGGGGAGATTGTGTCTCCGTGCCTAACTCCTTTCTTTATGGGAATTTTGTTACTTTCTTTATGCAGAACTATGGTTGCTGTGCGGCACTATATATATATATATCTTCCAGCACTTTCACGTATGGCTCGTCTACCCCCCGATTTCGCAATGCCTGCATCACCGCCGAGGTTTCAAAAGAGGCAAATGCTTTTTCGTAATTAATGAATGCTATGTATAAGGGCTGGTTATATTCTGAGCATTTTTCTATCGCCTGGTTGATGGTATGGATATGATCGATAGTAGAGTACCGTTTCCCAAAACCTGCTTGATCCTTTGCTTGATTGCAGTCTAAGGTTGTCCTGATTCTATTAGCGATTACTTTAGTAAATACCTTGTACGTAACAGACAGTAAGCTGATTGGTCTGTAATTTTTAAGGTCCTTAGAGTCCCCTTTCTTACGAATGAGGATAATGTTTACATTCTTCCATGGTCCCGGTACCGTCGATGACACCAGGCACTGCGTATACAGTGCGGCCAGTTTTTATAGCACGATATCCCCCGTCTTTCAACAAATCTGTAGTTATCTGATCTTCTCCAGCTGATTTCCCCCTTTTCATAGTTTCTAACGCTTTGTTGACATCGTCCTTCGTCACTGGTCGAATGCCTGACTGTTTTTCCCTAAAGCCAATCTCATTACGGTCCTGACTACTTTGGCTACTGTAGAGATCTGTTGTTGTGACCGTGCATGGTCCGCGCTTGCGCGCACTATTGTGCGCCTCTGGGCATGGTACTGATATGTGCTGTTGGTGCAAGGGCTCTAAGTGAGCCTGTTCCCAAGAATCTTTTTGTGTGAGCATGCTTTGCTTTGTCGTGACCCTGCAACTGCCAAGTTGGCCCTGTCAAGGGAACGTCAAGAAAAATACAAAGAAACGTCGCCCTGTGAGAAATAGCCGGAAGTGCTTTTGTACAACTGTTCACCCTTGCCGTTGAGAGGCGCTATTGTCAAGTGAGGAATGCCTATTGTCGAAAGGAGACGATCGGAGTGACACATCCGCTGACGTACCGGAGAAGAAAGGAGCATGAGGATTACGGCCATTAGAGGATTTCCCGTGAATGCAGGAAAGAGTTGCAATTGCTGGAAAGGGACAATGCTGGGAACAGTATTCGTGGCACGCACGTACACTAGGGTTTCTGAGAAGGAAATCCACTTGCCGGAACCAACATAGGGAATCTTTGCAGAAGAATCGAAATTTACCTCCTCGCCGTTCCCAAGCTCTGCCCGCCAGCAAGTGACTACGCCCGACGAAACAATACTGAACCAGTCAGTACATTAGACCATCAGTGCAGTGATGGGATCGATTGGTTGCCAATATCTGAGGGGGGTGCCCTGGAACAGATTCGTCAGTATCTTCAGAGAGGGGCTGGACATAGGGGGATTTAAGTACATTGCAGAGCACGAAATGACGCTCTGAGCCCTGGGTAAGCGGCTCATTCTGACGCTTCTCGCTATGAACTCTAAACGCTTGCCCTTTTGCTGATATACCCTTTTTTCATGCAAATAAGTTTTCTCAAAGTGCCATTGAACCTGCTTATATACATTTTACCAACTTCAAAGATTCAATCCTTCATCAACCCGGAGTCTCTGCACGCTACCAAGTGAAGGCCGGGTCGACTTAGTCCCAGCGTCACGACAAATGGTGACCAGCGTTGGGATCTGAATCTACAAGCCACAACATCTGGTGATTGGAGGTGGATCAGAATCTACAAGCCACAACATCTGGTGATCGGAGGTGGCATCTGAAGCTACAAGCCGCAACATCTGGTGATCGGAGGTGGCATCTCAAGCAACAAGCAGGAGCAACAATCGGCCGAGAGAGCAGCTAGGAACATCGATCGCATGTGTGGGTGAATGCTTGGCTTTTCTTCTGATGTGGACCAGGTTCTAGAACAGGGTTAGATTTTAGAACTGGTAAAGAGTGTTGAAACGCCTTTAGGTTTGGTAGTTTGCACAGTTGTTTTGGAAGTAGCCGACACTCGGAGCGATCATGGACCTACAAAAGCTGCAGAAACCGGAACTGTTGCTATTGTGTGAGGAATTGGGTATAGATACAAGTGGTTTGGCGCGAAAACCCTTGATTTTAAAGGCAATCACTGATTTGGGAAGCGATAATTGAGGAGCTCAGTAAAACATGGAACCTCATCGGACAAAAAAAGGAGGAGCAGCTCAGACAGCAGAGAGAGCGGGAAAAAGAGGAAAAGAGGCGTGAGCGTGAAATTGAGAGAGAAGCAAAAGGCTGAAGCAAGAAATTGAGCTCCGGAAATTAGAAGTAGAGTTGAGCAAGAGATCGGGCAATTGTCCCCAGCTGGCGGTACCTCTTCTCAACAAGGAGGCAGATTTCAAGATGTCAAAGTACATGCAGCCATATGAGATATCAGGGGATATCGGTCTGTATCTGGCTAACTTTGAGCGAACCTGCGAAAAACTGTCCTTCCAGCGAGACACTTGGTCTCAGAGATTATTGACGGTTCTGCCCTGCGAGGCAGCGGAGGTTGTCGCGCGGCTAAGCAAGGAGGACTCGGACAACTACGAGAAGGTCAAAGCTTGCCTTCTGAGAAAGTATAGGCTTAGCGCCGTGGCGTTCAGACAACGTTTTCAGAACGCTACTAAGTCCAGGGACGAGAGTTACATTGAATTCCTGTACAAGTTAAGAGTCAATTTGGGTGAGTGGCTAAAGAGCACTGATTCCTACAGTGATAGGGAAGCTGTAGTCGAGCGAATTCTTTTGGAGCAGTTTTAAAAGAAAGAAATTGGTTACAGGACCAAGGCGACATTAAGTCGGCAACTGAAGCTGCCGAACTCATTCAGGAGTACGCTTCGAAATTCAGCAACCCAGCAGTAGATAGGCCCCGCAATCCCAAGTTGAGTGTGAATAACCTTCAGGAAAGGCACTTTGCTACAGTTGCAAATGAAGGCTTCTTCAGGCAAACTCCCTAGAAAGGACGGAAGTGAGAAAAGTGGGGAAGTGACCAACGCGCAGAACACAAAGAACAAGCTTGAGGCTAGGAAGCCGCTCACATGCTTTACGTGTAATGAGCAGGGTCACATTGCCGTCAACTGCCGGAAAGAAAAGATTGCTTTCTCGTATGTCAGTGACTGCAATGAAAACATGAAGCTTTTGAAACCCTACATGCATGACCTAATAGTCAACTTGAAGCCTTGCAGGGTACTGCGCGATTCGGCCGCAACGATGTATGTTGTCGATCCGGCGTATGTGTCGCCTTCCGACTATATAGGACAGTGTGCATGGATCCGCCAGGTAGTGGAGGAACAGAGTGTGTGCTTGCCAATCGCGAACGTGGTCATCGAGGGCCTTTTCGGCGAGTTAACAACCGAGGCTGCTGTTTCAGGAAAGCTCCCCAAGTGCTATCTGTATTTGTTTTCCAACAAATCGGACATGCTGCTGCGAAAGAGGGGCATCCTTTTCGGAGACAGAGTTGTGCAAGCCTTAACACGTTCAAAGGCGCGATAACTAGATACACTGCTCATTCCAGAAAATTCCACAGCGGAGGAAACTTCAGTTAAAACAGTGGTCGATGCGGAAGATAACGGGTAAGAAAACTTTCAGAGCGAGGCATCTCAGATAAGTCAACTTGAAAGTGAGCTTGATAAGACGCGGAATGAGGACGTTCTTGAGAGTAACCTCTTGCCGCCAGTGTCTAGTAATCTCACGAGACTTCTAAGTGGAACCGAGAGGACTTAGCTATGGAGCAAGCCAATGACCTCAAGATACAGGAGATAAGGGAGCGCCACCGCGCCACTAAGACAGTAAAGAATATTTCTTTCGAGATGAGAAAGGGAGTGCTGTATCGCGTATTCAAGGATAAGCGCGGAGTAGAGCGGGACCAATTAGTCGTTCCCCAAAAGTACCGCGAAGACTTACTGCGACTTTGCCATGGCAGCTCGTGGTCATGTCACCTTGGAATAAGGAAAACAAAGCAGAGGCTGTTGCAAGAATACTACTGGCCTGGATGTTTTAAGGACACGGAAAATTTTGTACGGTCATGCGACACGTGCCAGCGGGTTGGAAAGGCGCAAGATAAGTGGAAAGCTCCGATGGTGTTAGTACCAATCATTACCGAGCCGTTTCACCGGTTAGTAATAGATGTAGTTGGGCAACTTCCTGTGACAGAGTCAGGGTACCGTTACATCCTCACTATGTTATGGCCAGCCACAAAGTTTCCAGAGGCTGTTCCGCTGCGCGAGGTGACGTCCGAGAGTGTAATGGATTCGCTGCTGTCAGTGTTTGCACGAGTTGGATTCCCTTCCGAGGTCCAAAGTGATCAGGGTAGCGTTTTCACAAGTGTCCTCACCACCTCATTTCTCGAGCGATGCGGCATTAAGGTAGTGCACAACTCGATCCACCATCCGCAGAGCAACAGCGTAGAAAGATGGCATTCTGTTCTCAAACGCGTCCTGAGGGGACTGTGCTATGAAAACAAGCGCGAATGGGATACTGCCTGCCTGCAGCACGTTTCGCTTTGCGGTCAGTGCCGCACGAATCCACTGGATTTAGCCCTGCCGAGTTGGTGTACGGACGGTCACTGCGCTCACCTTTGCGAATGGTGCTCGAAGCCTGGGAGGGGCGCGGAGAAGACCCAAAAGTAGTAGAATTCATTCTGAACCTCCTGAGTCGCTTACATGACACTAAGGAACTCGTTGAGGCCAGCATGAAGTCAGCCAGGCTCGTTCCAAAGTATACTATGATAATTCAGCCCGTCAAAGGACGTTTCGTATCGGGGACCAGGTGATGTTGCTGAGAGGTTCAAGGCAGAATAGGCTCGAAGTACAGTGGGAAGGACCTGCTGAAGTCGTTGCAAAGCTTTCTAACACTAACTACGCAGTGAAAATCCCCGGTAGGCGTATAGAATGCGCTGGCATTCTATAGGCCATTCAAAAATTGCAGTGCTATCTTGGAGGGGCCAAATTCACCGTAGAGACGGTGAATTTGGCCCGGAGTGGTTAGAGCGCCCGTCTCGGCTACGGGAGGTGGTTAGTTCGAAACCCACCGCCGGACACCCACCGGTAAAAATGGGTACAAGCGTCCCCCGGCCTCGCGCTCGGCTTTTCCAGGGGTGTGCGCTCGGGAGAAGCTCCGTAAACCCCGCTGAGCGCCCCTCCTCCGCAGTGGGCCCAAACCCAGTTTCGAACCTCGCAGCCTGCAAAGCTGGTTCTGTTTTTTTTTTTTTTTTAGTTTTAGGACTGCTGCAGCTGAGGCTCTAAGGGAGCACTTCAGGTGAGGGCCAAAGGAAGTACCTTTGCATGACAAACAGAACCACCTTTGCAGGCTGTGAGGTTCGAAACTGGGTTTGGGCCCACTGCGGAGGAGGGGCGCGCAGCGGGGTTTACGGAGCTTCTCCCAAACGCACACCCCTGGAAAAGCCGAGCGCCAGGCCGGGGGACGCTTGTACCCATTTTTACCGCTGGGTGTCCGGCGGTGGGTTTCGAACTAACCACCTCCCGCAGCCGAGACGGGCGCTCTAACCAAACTGCAAACTGCGACATCGAAGAACAGTCGCCTTCTGAGGGGGAGCTTGATTTTACAGCAGTACAATTTTGAAATAAGATACAAAAAGAGGAAGTTAAATGGGAATGCGGACGCGCTTAGCCGCTGTTTCTAAGCGGTCCGAGGTGCTCCTCACCATGTATCCAAATTGATGCTCAGATACTTTTTTTTTTCGTGCGCGTTTCTATATGTGACTATGTAAAGCAGCACGTTTGGTTTTCTAGGCATACTTGTGTCGTGAGCGTCTTGACAACGATGGCAGTTTTCTTTTGACATGGTCTCTTCAGACAGGAGCCGAGTGCTAGCTTAGACATGTGGTTGAGTTTCAGAGACAGCTCAAGCAATTTGGCCTACGACAATCAAGACAACGCGACAAGCAACAGCGAGCTTCAAGCGTTCATGTGCAGGCCATTAAGTCGTCTCTTCATGCAGCAGCTGAGACTGCTGCCCTCCATGAATCTTCTGTCGGGGGAGGAGGCTGTTGTGACCGTGCATGGTCCGCGCTTGCGCGCACTATTGTGCGCCTGTGGGCATGGTATTGATTTGTGCTCTTGGTGCAAGGGCTCTAAGTGAGCCTGTTCCCATGAATCTTTTCGTGTGAGCATGCTTTGCTTTGTTGTGACCCTGCAACTGCCAATTTGGCCCTGTCAAGGGAACGTCAAGAAAGATACAAAGAAACGTCGCCCTGTGAGAAATAGCCGGAAGTGCTTTTGTACAACTGTTCACCCTTGCCGTCGAGAGGCGCTATTGTCAAGCGAGGAATGCCTATTGTCCAAAGGAGACGATCGGAGTGACACGTCCGCTGACGTACAGGAGAAGAAAGGAGCATGAGGATTACGGCCATTAGAGGATTTGCCGTGAATGCAGGAAAGAGTTGCAATTGCCGGAAAGGGACAAAGCTGGGAGCAGTATTCTTGGCACGCACGTACACTTGGGTTTCTGAGAAGGAAATCCACTTGCCGGAACCAACATAGCGAATCTTTGCAGAAGAATCAAAATTTACCTCCTCGCCGTTCCCAAGCTCTACGTGCCAACAAGTGACAAAGCCCGACGAAACAATACAGGACCAGTCAGTGCATCAGACCATCAGTGCAGTGATGTGATCGATTGGTTGCCGATATCTGAGGGGTGTGCCCTGGAACAGATTCGTCAGTATCTTCAGAGAGGGGCTGGACATCGGGGAATTTAAGGACGTTGCGGAGCACGAAATGACGCTCTGAGCCCTGGGTAAACGGCTCATCCAGACGCTTCTCGCTATGAACTCTTAACGCTTGCCATTTTGCTGTATACCCTTTTTTCATGTAAATACGTTGTATTTACATGTATATATTGTATATATTCCTACCTACTTGTATATATTCTGCCAACTTCGAAGATTCAATCCTTCATCAACCCAGAGTCTCTGCACGCTACCAAGTGAAGGCCGGGTCGACTTAGTCCCAGCGTCACGACACTGTGTAGAACCCCTCGGCTAGTTTGACTATCTTCTCCATATTCGTGACGACGTTTTGCGCCTTGTCCCTTATCGCATACATCTGGTTTTTGCCTATGCCCAATTTCTTCTTTACAGCTTTATGGCTTCCCCCGTTCTTTACAGCGTGCTCAACTTTATCCATGTTATACTTCCTTATATCGGCCGCCTTGCGCTTATTGATTAGCTTTGATATAGCGGCCAATTCTATCTGCTCTGTTGGATTGGAAGCTTTCATACTCTGGCGTTTCTTAATCAAATCTTTCGTCTCCTTAGACAGCTTACCGGTATCCTCTCTAATTATCGTACCGCTTACTCCTACAGCGCACTCAGTAATGATATCTCTGAAATTGTTGTTCACTGCTTCTAGGGTAGTGTCCCCATCCTCGGTTAGAGCTGGATATCTATTCTGTACCTAGATCCTGAACTCTTCTGCCCTCCCCCTCACCGCTAATTCGTTGATTTGATTCTTTCTTACTAATCTGTTGCATTCCTTCTTCAGATGCATTCCTTCTGCATTCCTAATTCGGGGCCTCACTATCCTGTGCATCACACTTTCCCGATTACCCCTACATCTTGCTTAATGACGGGGGTTGAACCCAATATGAAGTCAATTTCATTTATAGTCTCCCCGTTAGGACTTTTCCATGTCCATTTCCGGTTCTTCCGTTTGCTGAAGAAGGTATTCATGATTCGTAAGTTATTGCGTATTTTTCAAAGGCGTCTTTATCATCTGAATCTCTGTATAATGTTTCATTGTTATGAATTCACATTGTGCTGCGCAATCCTCCGGTGAAAGGAAATATTTATTGTACCCCCCTGCTATTCCTAGAGCCAATGCCATAGTCACCTGCTACCTAGTCTCCTGCCTGCTTTTTCCCTACCTTGGCATTGAAGTCGCTCATTAGTACAGTATACTGCGTCTTTACTTTGCGCATTGCTGATTCTACATCTTCGTAGAAGCTTTGAACTGCCTGATCATCATAACTACATGTAGGTGCATAGGCCTGTACAACCTTCAGTTTATACCGCTTATCAAGCCTAATTACGATGCCTGCCACCCTCTCGTTAATATTATAGAATTCATCCATATTACCCGCTATGTATTTATTCACAAGGAAACCTTTTCAAGTTGTCGCCTCTCCGGTAAGCCTCGATAACACAGTGCATGCCCATCCATCAGTACAGTATATGCCTCATTCGGCCTCCCAACCTCACTAAGCCCTATGACATCCCATTTCATACCCTCTAGTTCCTCTAACAGCACTGATACATCCCATTTCATACCATCTAGTTACTCTAACAGCACTGCTAAACTACCTTAACTACCTAGGGTTCTAGCGTTAAACGTTGCCAGTTGCAATGCTGTAAGAAGTCGTGTTTCTTTGAAATAAAGACAGTTGTAGGCCAGCGCTTGTATCTTGACCCATTGCTACGCGCTGTTTTGTCCCAAATCAGTACGAAAGAAAGCGAAGACTGAAATATATATGGAGATAAAAGTTACTCTCATATATTTACAAAAAAGTAGAAGCACTAATCACTTTGATAAACATTTTCAGTGCATAGTAAATTGGCTTAGCTTTCTATTCGCCAAGGACGATGAATTTGATCGAAAGCTTTGTAGTCGGGAGGCTCAAAATATTTCTCCAATAAAGGGTCCGAACTGGAGGAAAACCAAGTATTTTAAATAATGTAGTTCAAGCTAGGCTTGACGAAGGAGCACACCCGGCCAATTCTTTAACTGTTCTGCGCGAGCGTCGACTGCTTGGTGCAGCGGCGCCAAGCAGAAGCAGAAATCGGGAAAGGGAACAAGCAGGGGCGGGGCGTAATTTCACTTTAATTACAGATATCCGCACCATATGCAGTGGACAAAGAAGCAGTGACATGTTTTTGGGGCGCCGATGTGGCAAGGAATGCTTCATGCTAATCTTAACAACCTAGCAGATGAGGCTCAATGCAGCTCCAGGAATAGTGGTGTAATTTGTCATCTCGTGTGTCTTCCGGAGCGGCAGTTGTCTGTCGCACGGTACTGTTAACGAATTTTCCGGCTGTGCATATTCTTGAATTTCGAAGACGGCAACCAAGGTTGGAGCTGCGTGGTATACCAAGTTTTTAAAAATGCTTGGTGTGACTTTCTGCGCTCTTTGCAACACAGCGACTGAGCCTCAAAGCGATTAATGATCGAATATATCGTAAGGGCGGCTTTTAGTATGGAAACACTTAACGGACAGGGAGATGGAGAAGGGTGGGGAGGTGGTGACACATCTATGCTGGCGCATCACCTGCATCGACGCCTAATGAACAGTGTGTGGCCCCTTATGACACTGTGCCTTATGAAATACGCCTTGTTTGCATCAGAGCTTCTGATCACTGCGTGACATGTGTCCTCTACATGTGTGCAACAAACACCCTTTCAAACATCGCGCCTGTGATACCGGAAGTGATCTGAGTATTACTATAATTACCACCAGCTATGTTTGTTAGCCATCATCAAAACCGCGCATCTTGGCCAGGAACTGGCAGCAGTGATGAACGGGGAGACAGCTAAAATTCAGGCGACTCATCTGACCGACACTCTCTGAGCAAGTGTTTATCGTCTTCCCGCCAAACATAATAAAGTGCCACACACCACAGTCCACTACCAAAAGCCAGGGGGAAGGGAAAGAATGTGGATCAAGAAATAGAGTCTCAATGGCAGCCAACAGTGTATCTTCGTGCAAAAGATCCTTACACGTCGGAACGAGAAACCGCCACGAGGAACGAAAGAGAAAAGTTACAACTTCGTTTGGCCGGCAAACGGAAAAGTGACAAAACGCATTCATCTATCTTGAATGAAACAAAAAAAATTGGATCGCTTGTAGTGCTTTCTGCTTTTTCATTGATAAGTCACCAACATGCAGAAATAGTATCATCTGACCAGTGACCTTAATGCGTAGCTTCTTGTCGTGTATACTGGCATCATATGAAATTATGTATCTAAACTCACGCTATGTGCGCAAAAATGTAGTGTTTTGAAGAAATTTTTGGTAAATCTTCATTCGCATTTTTTGTGATTATCCTCACTGGGGCTTTGAATACCACTATTTATGGCGTATTTGGGTTGACCAAGAAAAACATTAACTAAACCAAACCGGCTTTCGTGGCTGCTCCTGGCTTCTTCTGTATGATTACATTGAACGAAATGTATTTGGCTTGTTTAGTATATTTCCGCCGTCACGACAATAGTAGACGAAAAACACGAACGCTCCCATGCAAATTGGGCATAACTTTGAAAGTTCTGTGGATCAGTATGGAAGGTTCCTGTTTAACGGTCGCTGTCGTCTTCGAGGTGAAAATGTTATGTTTATAGAATTCCATGACTATTACCTGTTATCTATCGCCAATACTAAATTCGTGCTAAATGCTGGTGGACGCTTAATCATTGATGCGTTCAGAGAACTGTTTGTGGTGCAGAATTTATTACTGTTTTGTTTCGAATGGATTTGTAATCATAGTCAGTGTACACCAGAAAGCGAATCTATCGTAGTCTCCTAATTACGTAATATTCATCAACCAAATGACATGCACATGTAATATTCTTTGGCCATTGATCATCAAGCGCTCTCTCCCTTTAATGAGCCAGGAGAATTAAAGCAGCAAAAGAAAAAAGCAACATAAAGTTTTGTAGTCCAAGGTTTGCCAGATTGCCGTCTGGTTAGGTTGGGGCATATTGGAATGAAACTTGGGTCACTCATCATGTCATCAACTAGTGTAGATCAAATCTATTTTCCTACTCAACGTAGTAGTTACGGCACAATATCTAAGCAAAGGACATGAATATTTTTTAAGGGGTGATCTCCGTAGGATGAACAGTTTTAGATTATAAACGATCCATCCAACAGAATGCTGATGTATTATGCACTGCAGAATCTACATTGGAGTATGCGAAAGCACGAATGCGGCTGTTGGTTGCTTCTAAATTCACTTCTTGTTTGCCCATTTTAGTCTTTGGTACTTTCAAATTGTGCCCAAATCCCTTCCTATGCCCTTTTTCGACTCTACTTCCGGTTGCGTAATGCCACATCCTCTACCTCACAATAATTCACTTCTTGTTTACCCCTTTTAGTCTTTGGTACTTGCAAATTTCGCGCCCTATGCCTTTCTTTTTGGCTCTACTTCCGGTTGCGCGAAGTCACATTTTTGACGTCATACCCACGACCGGCACCCGTTTCTCTCTTTCCGCTTTCACTCCCACTTTCCTCCCTTCCCTTACGGCGCGGTACATGTGTCCATAAAACAAGTTTGGTAGATACTGCGCGTTTCCTTTCCTCTGAATCTGTTATTCTAATTAATTACCTAATTACCTTTTTGTCCTAAATATTTTCTCTGCAGCAACATTATGTCAGCTTCTATCAATTTACATCACTCATTAACCTCTACCACTTCTCAGTTACCCGCAACTGCTGCGGATACGACTTTGTGGACGCGGTCTGCGGACAGAAATCCGTGAACATAGCGAAGTAACGCTTCCGCGTTAATACCGATAATTTAGCCGCCATTCAAAATCCGCTGGTTTGGTACGCTGCGTGGGAAAGGAATATGGCGAGAGAAAAAAGGAAGGCGCTGACAGATAAATGGTAAAGCCTTAAAATAAAGTTGCACATAAATAAACGCGACATTGCAAGTTAACTGGAAAATCATCTATGTGGTGTGCTAGACAGACGGGCTCAAAGTTCGCTGCATTGAGAGTGCGCATGGGAGTATAAAGAACTATGATTTCAATAACGCCACAAAATGACAAAATTAAATGTGCATTCCGCATCTGCGTGGACTGCGGCAGATGAAGGCACCTAATGTAATGTCCGCAATCTCTCGTCCGAGAGTGATTTTATTTATTTATTTATTTAGACATACTGTCAATCCACTGGGGATTTTAACAGGAAGGGCATTTAGTACAAAGCATATCAGGGTGAAAAGGACTACATGGCTAAAAATGTCAGATGCAGAGTGCGTAGTCTTAAAAGGAACTTAAAAGGTGAAACGATGGGAATACAGTGTCACACTTCATTATACAGTTATACAGGGAAGATCACTTTTATACAACAAGATCACTGACGCCTGGCAAACACGATCACACTAATAGGTTAGGCATGGCCCACATAGCATCACACAGAAACAATATGAACGAAAAATGTAGCACTAAACATGAAGTCAACTATTTAGGATGACATTTGGATATGTGATAATGACAGGAGGTGATTTTCAACAAGTTTTGCAAAAGTATCTAGTGATGCACTATTAGTGATGTGATGATGAAGGTTATTCCACTCTCTTACTGCAAGGGGGAAAAAGGAATATTTCAGGCAGTCAGTGCGGAAAGAATATTCTTTTAGTGTTTGGCTATGTTTATGCCTAGTTGGTCTCGCCTCTGAGGTCGTGATGTACTTTGTTTTATCAAGATTAAGTTGGTTATGCAGCAATTGATAAAGCAGCTTAAGACGTGCAAGTTTAGCTCTATTTTCCAGAGTGAGAATGCCGGCATCAATTAGTAGTTGAGTCGGTGAGTCAGTATACCTGTACCTGTTAAACACAAACCTAACTGCCTTTCTTTGGATTGATTCTAATTTACTTATGAGACATTTCGTGTGAGGAAACCCAGCGACAGTCGCATATTCCAGAACCGATCGAACAAAAGCGTTATATGCAAGTTGTTTTGTTGAAGGCGGGGCTTGACGGAGGTGTCTTCTGAGAAACAGGAGCCGTTTTAATGCGGCTGATGTCACATAGTTGACATGCGACTCCCATCTGAGATCATGGGATATTATAACACCGAGGTATTTATAATTGTTAACTCGCGTCAGGGGGGTATTATTCACCTTATAGGAATATGAAGACTGACTTTTTTTTCTCGTTATTGTTAGAAGAGCAGACTTACTAATATTAAGGTTCATTTTCCAGTCAACACACCACTTGGATACGGCTTCTGCACCGCGGTTTAGGGCAATATGGTCATCGGGACTATTAATTTCCTGGTAAATTATACAATCATCTGCAAAAAGTTTAATATTGACATTGACATAAGAGGGTAGATCATTAATAAAAATTAGAAATAAAATTGGAGCCAGGACGCTGCCCTGAGGCACTCCTGATGTTACTCGTTCAGTTTCAGAGCACTGATTGTTAATCTCAACATATTGTGACCGATCTGTCAAATAGTCTTTAATCCATTTAACAACGTGGCTGCTGCCTAGTGTGCATTCTAATTTATTAATAAGTCTTCTGTGTGAAACGCGGTCAAATGCCTTTGAGAAATAAAAAAAAATCATATCTACTTGTTTCTGATTGTCGATGCTCAATGATAGGTCATGAATTAGTTCCAAGAGCTGAGTAACAGTGGAAAGGCCTTTCCGAAACCCATGCTGGGATGATGTCTGGATGTGCTGTTCGAGAAATGTGGTTATATGCTTCGTCAAGATGTGTTCAAGAAGTTTACATATTGTGCAAGTTAAGGAGATGGGTCTGAAGTTAGAGGGTTCACTCTTGCTTCCACTTTTATGTACAGGAATAATTTCGGAGATTTTCCATTCTTGGGGTAAGGCGCTTGTTGATAGAGATTTAATAAATAGTATGAATAAATATTTGGCGATCCATTCGGCATATCGTTTGAGAAATATGTTTGGTATGCTGTCCGGGCCAGGAGCTTTTTTTGTGTCTAGTTTAGGTAAAAGATTCAGTATACCTGATTCACTTATATTTAAAGAGGCTAGAGGTAACCTATATAAAGGGGCTATAGGAGCGAGCTCATCATCATCAACTGTAAAAACAGATTTAAAGTACTTATTCATGCTATTAGCACAGTTAAGATCTTGTTCTTGGGAGTTCTGGTTCTTGTTTTGTTTTTTGGGTTTGAGAAAGTTCCAAAATTTTTGGGGGGAGCTTTTGAGAAAATTAGGTAAAGTATTTGTGAAATAGTTGGTTTTAGCTGAGTTTATCTTTGATTTCAAGTCTCTAATGGCTTCAGCGAGACGATTTCCGAGTCCAGGTGTGCGTTTCATCTTCGCTGATTTTCTTAGTCTTTTAACTTTGCGTTTCGCATGAATCACGTCTCGTGTTATCCAAGGGTTGTGTTTTCTGGTTAGTTTTGTTTTCGTCGGTACGTAATTCTGAATACAGAAGAAAACAGTACGTTTGAATCTGCACCATAGGGATTCAATATTTGCCGAAGGCTGATTGGACGTTTCTTCAAATGCCGTGAATTCATAAATAAGGTGATCGAGGATATTCGAATCTTTAGCATGACTGTAATCGTGACAGATAATTTTAGACTTAGTGGGAGGCTCTGTGTTATAAATAGGAAGAGTGCATAGGACTAATTTGTGGTCAGATATGCCATCAATATATTCTAGTTCTGCCTGGTCTGCTGAAAAGTGGCTACTGAAAAATATTAGGTCAAGAATATTGGACGTTCTTCCTTGTACACGTGTAGGCTTATTTACTACCTGACAAAGATTAAATTGAAGCATAGCATCTAGAATTATTTCGGAACTAGGGGAGTGAAACTGCAAGGATTGCCAGTTTATATCTGGTAGATTGAAATCCCCTAATAAGATTAGTCTAGAGCCTAGAACGTGGCGTTGCATGTAATCATACAAGGATGACATTGAGAGATGGTCGGATGAAGGACTACGATAGACACACCCCACTATGATAACGCGAGAGCCTAGTTTCAATTTGCAAAAGATTGCCTCAGCACCCTGAACATCCGGCAGTACAGAGAAGGGAATTTTTTTGTTTATTAGAATAGCTACACCGCCGCCACGTGTAGGCCTATCCTTGCGTATGATTGCGTAATCTGGAGGTGTAATCTCGCCATCCAAGATATCGGCTGATAACCAAGTTTCTGTTATTGCCATAAAGTCTGGCTCAATTCCAACAAGCAGTGATTCGATCCAATCTGTTTTGTTCAGAATGCTGCGGACATTAACATTTGCGAAAGTTATATGCGGCGCTGTGGTTTCCGTCTGGGGCGTGGTTTCAGTGCCTCGCCTGGAGGACTTTCTGTGTTTTTTTGGCTGTCTGAAATGCCACGATGGGACACCTCGCCTTCCAAATCATCCATGCTTTTTTGGTTGTCTAGACTGCTAGGATCAGTTACAAGGATTTCACAATCATTTGTGTCATCCCAGCGGTATAACTGGCCATTTAGGCGCAGTTTATCATAAACTAGCGACATTTTGTCTCCTTGTTCTTTAATCGATTTTGCCCATTTCCACAACTTTTTTCTTACTTCTCTCACCCGAGCTGAGAAGTCCTCGCCTATTGCGTAATTAGAGCCCTTCAATTTGTGACAGTTTTTTAACACTTTTACTTTGTCTCGGTAGTCTAGCAGTTTAAGTATTATGGGCCTAGTTTTATCCGTCGCTGGCCGTCCTAACCTATGAATTCTTTCTATGTTAACAGGTTCGATTTTAAGAATGTCCTTCAAAATTTTTTCATTCATTAGTTCATCAAGGGAAGCGGTATTTTCCTCTGGATCTTCTGGGATACCGTACACTATTAGATTTGATCTTCGAGAACGATTTTCCAAGTCCTCCACTCTAGATTCAAGAGAAGATATAACTCTTTGTAGGTTAGCAACCTCATCCATACAGTTTGATATTTTGCTGTCAAGAATAGCTAGAGTTTCCAACTTCGCATCAATGGATGCTAAGCGTCCATCCTTAATTTCTTTAATATCCTCAGCAATCTTTTGTATTTGGTGCGCGAGTTGGGCGAGGTCGGGTCCCGGGTTGCTTTCAACATCACCGGACAGCAGTAATATATTCATAATGGTATTGGCTAAGTCGCAAGTTAACACACACAGCAGCCCAGGGCACGGCAGCACAACCAAACACGGGTCGCTCGAACGATAGCATTTTCCATAACATTTTCTCACCTGCGTGAAAAAGACGAGGGGGTTAGCGATCCGCATTCTGGTCGCGCCACCGTGCCCATTGGCCCATGGAAGATTCAGCTCCGGTTTTATCCTCCGAGTTGGCAGTTCCTCCACCAGGGTAGCACCGTTGACGCCGAGTGAAGCAGAGTCGGAGCGGCCTTGTCTGCAGTTCCAACAGCCCGGAATCGGGGGCGTATTCCGCACGTGGAAACTTTGATTGCAGATCAGCCGCCCCACCCAGGCCTCTGTCGATGGCTGTGGACGGTCATCTCCCGCTGTTGTCGGCAGCAAGATTGCAAAAAACTGCGTGAAAAAGACGAGGGGGTTAGCGATCCGCATTCTGGTCGCGCCACCGTGCCCATTCAATTGTGAGACTTTAATGGCGTGCAGCTTCATCTGCACACGCTGGGGATTCGACCAGGGTGTACTCCACTGCTTCGACAAATTTTCCTTGTGGTAAATGGAACCGTTCGTGAAAGCATGCTTGTGCTGATGGCAAGGAGTACACACCTGAATGGCAGTAGTCGATTGAGTGCTAAAATTGTAAGTATTCTTTCTTTCTTTCTTTCTTTCTTTCTTTCTTTCTTTCTTTCTTTCTTTCTTTCTTTCTTTCATAAGTGCATTATTTATTCAGTTTAGGCGACTTAGATTTTGTGAAGTAAATGGGCTTGTTCTTCCAAATTGGGTGGCCTCTGTGGACTGCTTTGTTCACTTTCTATTGGCCCAGAATTCGAAGGTGAGCTGGAATACACTGAAGCGCTATTAAGTGGCCTCCGGCCTATCCTCTTTATGAATATCACCTATGAGAAAATAAACTGGATATTGGTTGTTTTTTTTTAAATACTTTCCACAAAAGTTTAGCGCTGTTCTGGAGTCGACGAAAATACTCCTATATCCTGGGTTCCCGCTTACGATACGGGCGACAGCTTCACGAATACCGATAAGCGTTGCTGTCGCGGAGAATGTCTTCCACAGCTGGCGTAGGAACAACGTTTGGCTTCTTGAAATCCCATAAAGGTCGCAGGAGAACGCCTTCTGCGAAGTTCAGCCATTGCTGAAAGTGTGGATGTCGGCAGAAAATGTTTCGGCTAAAAATGTAGAGCAGCTAGCAATAGCGCTGTTTTAATCTGGGACACACCTCTTCGTATTTACGCCCAGTGAACTCGTTTACCTCGACAAGCGAGAGCACCTAGTGAGGAAATGTCAGAGGCAGTAATTCCTTGAGCGTAGAGCTCAGAGCTCTGTCAAAGCCAGAGCTTCTGAAGGTTATGTGGACACAGAGTAGGAAGTGCTTCAATCCTTGGTTACATGCCTGAAACGGGTTCGCTTAGTTTCCTGGTAAGCACCGACATTTACGGGATCCCATCCTTCTTCCGCTACTGTTCCCCAGGTAGAGAAACCCTCTTGGAGAGAAACATAGGTTCCACAGCCTACTCTTGCGTGGTCTGAAAAATCTTTGAGCAGTATTGAATAACTGCTACAATACAGGCTTTTTGAATCAATATCATTGATTGGCGGCAGCTGCCGCCCAATCGTGTTCCCACTACGAATCTGAAAATTTAGCATAATGTGACTATTCTCTTTCCTGGGGGGGGATGCAGAGGGATATAAAATCTGTCAAGCTCATGTGTGTAATGACACAATGAGAGTATTGTAGAATTCAGTTCAGTTCAGTCGTTCAGTTGTGTCCGACTCTTCGTGACCCTATCGACAATATCACGCTACGCTTTCCGGTCTCTCACTATCTTGCTAACATCACATAACTTCATATGCAGGGCCTCGGGGATGCCATCTAACAATCGCGCTCGCTGCCTACCCCTTCTCCAGTGACCCTCAAACTTTCCTAACATCACATCCTTCTCCAGCGTCTCCACTCTTCTCATCCGATGACCAAAGTAGCTGAGCTTTAAATTTAGAATTTGACCCTCCAATGAGCAGTCAGGGTTTATGGTCGACAATATCGACTGATTTGATCTTATGGCCGTCCAAGGAACTCTCAAGAGTCTCTGCCAGCACCACAATTAAAACGCGTCAATTCTTCGGCGGTCAGCCTTCTTCACAGTCCAACTCTCGCATCCATACATCATAACAGGAAAGACCATAGCACGAGTTATACGGATCTTGGTTGGCAGTGTAATGTCTGTGCTCTTTACTAGGCGGTCAAGGCTAGCCATGGCTCTCCTTCCGGAATAATCTTGGAGCCCAAAAAGAGAAAATCTGTCAAACCTTCCACTTCTTGTCCCTTGAGGACTTGATAGGGCAAGACGCCATGACCTTTGTCTTTTTAATGTTCAGTTTAAGCCCAAACTTCTCACTCTATTCTTGTGCGCGCATCAGAAGTCTCTTGAGTTCCACTTCACTTTCTGCCATTAAAGTGGTATCATTCGCATATCTAAGGTTGTTGATACGTTTCCCAGCAATCTTCACTCCAGCTGAAAACTCGTCCAGACCGGCCTTCCTCATGATGCACTCAGCATATAGGTTAAATAGGCAGGTCGACAGTATGCAGTCTTGTCTCACTACTTTCTCAATCGGAAACCAATCAGTGAGACCATGCCCAGTTCTGACTGTGGCCTCTTGCCCTTCATACAGGTTCCTGTGGAGACGGATGAGGTGAATTGGAACTGCCATCTCTTGGAGAGCTTGCACAATCTGCTGTGATCGACGCAGTCAAACGCTTTCTCATAATCAATAAAGCAGAAGTAGATGGGTTTCTGGAACTCTCTTGCTTTTTCCATAATCCAGCGAAGGTTGGCAATCTGGTCTCTAGTTCCTCTGCCCTTGCGAAACCCAGCTTGCACGTCCGGAAGCTCTCGATCCACATACGGCTGCAGCCTACCTTGGAGGATTTTCAACATCACCTTGCTAGCATGCGAAATAAGCGCGATCGTGCGGTAGATGAAACAATCTTTGCCACTGCCTTTCTTTGGAATGGGGATTCCAAAGCCATCAATTCCGCTGGCTTTGTTCTTAGCAAGGCTGGCTAAGGCCCATTCAACTTCACTATTCAGGATTCCCGGCTCGAGATCAGTACTCACAACCGTCTTATGTTGGGTTTGCACATCCGGGTCCTTCTTGTACAGGTCTTCTGTGTATTCCTGCCACATCTTCTTTATCTCTGAGGCTTCAGTGAGGTCCTTGCCTCGTTTGTCCTTTATCACGCCCAGCTTAATACAGAAGCTTCCTTTGATATCTTTGATTGTCTTTTACAGAGATTTTGTGTTCCTCAGTTGGCTGTTGTCCTCAACTGCTTGGCACTGTATGTTCAAGAAGGCATTCTTATCTCTTCTTGCTATTTTCTGAAAATCCGCATTGAGAACCTTGTATCTTTCTCTTTGCCCCATACCTTTTGCCATCCTCCTTTCATCAGCTATTTGCAAAGCCTCTTCAGATAACCAGTTTGCTTTCTTGCTTTTCTCTTGCTTTGGAACTACCTTAGTAGCAACTTATTGTATTATATCACGAACATCAGTCCACATCTCTACAGGCTCTCTGTCTTCTAGATCTAATTCTTGAAATCGATTTCTCACTTCCACAGCATATTCTGATGAAATTTGAGGCAGATCATACCTGAAAGGCCTTCTAGTTTTCTGCGTTTTCCTCAATCGAAGCTTAAATTTGGCAACAAGAAGCTGATGACCGGAGCCCCAATTGGCCCCAGGCCTTGTTTTTACTGCTTGTATAGCGCTGCTCCATTTCTGCCGGCAAATAATATAATCAGTCTGATTCCTGTACAGACCATCCGGTGAAGTTCATGTGTACAGGCCCCTCTTGTGCTGTTGAAAATGAGTATTCGATATGGTCAGGTTGTTTTCTTAACAAAACTCATCTAGCCTGTGCCCAGCTTCATTTGACTCGCCAAGACCGAACTTGCCTGTAATTCCTGATATTTCTTCACTCCCCACCTTAGCATCCCAGTCTCCTATGAGAAAAAGGACGTCTGATGATGGAGTGCAGTCTAAAAGGCATTGCAGGTCAGCATAAAATCTCTCAACGTCAGCTTCTTCAGCAGTATTGGTTGGTGCATAGACTTGGATAACTGTTATGTTGAAAGGATGACCTTGGATCCGAAGTGAAATCATTCGGTCGTTTTTTGGGGTTGTACCCTAGCACTGCTTTGGCCATTGTTCTGTATACTATGAGAGCGACCCCATTCCTCCTCCTGGATTCGTGCCCACAATAAAAGACATAATGGTCGCCGGAATTAAATTCTCCCATTCCGGTCCACTTGAGCTCGATGATACCCAAGATATCGATGTTCAATCTGTCCATTGCTCGCTTGACGACATCCAGTTTACCTTGCGTCATAGATCTTACATTCCATGTTGCTATGTGATATATCTCCTTGCAAAATCGGACTTTCCGGTCGCTTCCCGACACATCCACAACTGAGCGTCGTTTTGGCTTTAGCCCAGCCGCCTCATTCATCCTGGAGCTACTAGGAATCGCCCTTTGTTCATCCCCAGTAACCTCTGGGATGCCTTCCAACCTGGGAGGCTCATCTTCCGGCGCCATATCATTTTTGCTATTGTGACTGGTCATAGGGTTTTCTTGGCAGGAAATACTGCAAGTAGGTTGCCATTACCTTCTCCAGTGAATCACATTTTGTGAGAACTCTCTGCCGTGACCTGTCTATCTTGGGTGGCCCTACACAGCAGAGGTCACGACTTCATCGAGTTTCGCAAGCCCCTCCGCCACGACAAGACAGGGATCCATGAAGGGAATTGTAGAATTTCCTCGCGTCTAAATCCATGAACATAGAAAATACACAAACAAAAGTCGTAGATTTCCGCTTCAAACACTAGGCTTCTCAACATCCTTCTTCAAGAATACATTGAGTTCGAGATGTGCAGATAAGGGAGGGGAAGCAGTTTTCTGCAGCAAACATAAGTTCTGGAAGGCCCATCTGCGTGATATTGCAGCAACATTGGTTATAACAAGAGAACTTTCCGATCGCAAAGGTATGTTCCTCAAAAAAAGGAAAGAAATGCTGATTTAAAAATTTCATTTCTACTATCACATCAACTCTTGTCATCTAGTGCCGGGCACATCAGCCGCCTTTTATACATATGCATTTTATAGAAAGACTTGCAGCGTCCACTACTGGATGTGTACTAGTGGACACCGAACGCAAACCTCTTTCTTGGGAGTGCCGAGATAAAACGCGCCACTTATAAAGATGACGCTGGAGTGGCAAATGAAGCACAGAAATACACAGTACTTACACAACCTTGCGCGATCCAGCCCACACGTTTGAGATTACACTACTAAAAACGCCAAGTTTTGCCCTCTACCCACACACCCTTTGAATAAAAGTAGAGAACGTTTGCATAACATGGCTGCTTAACTATTATACTTATGAAAATGTCTTAGTTTAAATCGGTTCTGATAATAAAAGCGAATTTGCTTTCTTTGTACCGGCAGCAGAAATTTTTCAAAGGCGTCTTTATCATCTGAATCTCTGTATAATGTTTCATTGTTATGAATTCACATTGTGCTGCGCAATCCTCCGGTGAAAGGAAATATTTATTGTTCTTTCCTTTATTCTAAACATCTCATACTGTAGTACATATATTCTTGTGAATTACTCCGTGTTGCGTAATGGCTGTCAATTGAAAGGCGAATGAGGCTTTGTCGCGCGGTGTCTAAAGGCAATATGCGTAGGGGATCTGTATGTGATTTTGGCGGGGCACAGAAATATTAATTCTACTTTGTATTTATTAGAGTCGTAAATGTTTTGCTAAATTTCTTGAAATCTGTCATAAAAAAATTGCTTATGAAACACTATCTTACTCGGTTGCAAAAAAAAAAATTTTTATGTTTATTTTTTGTTCAGGTTTCTTTGACGCTCTTTGGTATTTCCGGTAGCATATCTGTGTACACTGTCAATTTCTTCGACCCCAAATTTACGCTCACGCTCTAGGTAAAGGTGCCCTAGAAACATTTTCAATACAATCTTCGCTATGATTTCGATGTCAAGTGGCAGTGTTTCATGAGCCTCGCCTGCAGGAGCGGAGTTACTTCACATAATCTGCACAATACCTTCTCAGGGCTCGCCTAGGGTCCAGGCGAACGTGAGTAGTTATCGACAATATAATGCTACACTCGGCTTGGCCTTTATTTAGGATTCCCTTAACCATCATTTGTCACCTGAAAATGCCAGACCGTTGCAAGCAGCCGCGAGTGCAAGGAAACCGTAGTTTCGCGTTCTCTGCGCTGTACGCAAGTGTAAACTTCAGCTAAGGTGCGGATAACGCCTAGCTGCTGGCGGGATTATTTACGATGCTGGAACAAAAATTGTAGCTTCCTGTTTAAAGCGAGGTCATTCACAGCAAGTAGTGTTTATCGAGACCAGCACCTCAGTAAAACTCGCAACGAGAATCGATGTGAGTGGGCAGTCCACATTGAACGTTGATAAAGTGGTTATTAAACTTAAAAAACGTTTTGACTAAAGCTTCTCGGAATACATGGACACGCGGCAGGCAACGCAAACAAAGCCAGTCCGTGGTTGAGAGCCGACGTACGCGTCGGTCCACGTGATGTGGTGAGGCAATTTTTGAGACGTTGCCGCAGAGCATTTCGAGAGGCCCCGGCATGAATGAGAGTCTGCGCGGAGAGGGCTCTGGCCTGTATGTGGGAAGCCGGCTACGCTGACAGTGCGTTACGAAATGAATAAACTGACCTCACTGGCTGACGTCACGGGGGTATTTAGCTGAAACGCAATCTTACCTCTGGACTGGGTTTGTAATCTGCAGTAAAAATTTACTGCTCGTTTTTATTCGAGCATACATTGTCGACGCTACGCAAGAGACGTGGACGCGAAAGAGAGCCACGCGCAGCGCCCGTGTGCGTGTTTCTGTTTAGTGCCACTGGCTAGCCTACCATCTATACTGAACTACACGTTGCTCGAAAGGAGCTGACGGTTTAGATAAACTAATTCCCCGCGTGGTTCGTACGGAGTCAACTCAATGATGCCAGAGAATAGACAAAAAACTTCCGCCAACTACAATTCAAGCCTTAATTTTGTTATGGGTACGAAGAGTGTTTGATCTACCTTTAATAAAAAAAGCAAGTACGCAAACAACATCATTGAGGTCAACTCCGCCTGTTGGCGGTATAATTACTTGGACAACTTAATTTGATGATCTCTGGACGCATTTGGTCTGAACTATGTTTCATTGAGGAAGGTCATTAGTGGTTAAAATCATTACCGAAGGACAATGCATAATTCTAACAAATATAATCGCATTGGATAAATGCTACTATGTGAAGTTGGTGCGGTCCTGGCTTACATCCCTTGAGTGTTCCTCGCACGAACCGTCCGTCTGAAGCATCCTTGCTGTCTTTCTGGTTACTGCAGTTATAGATCAGCACACTTAATACACAACTACGTCCACAAAGAACACTAAGCTTCTGCCCTCGACTGAGTAGCTGTTTGGACAGATAAACACATGAGTGTAAAATTATGAAAGTAATAAATCAGAGGAATAAATACAAGTTGTCATTACATGCCCTGTCGAAAAAGATTCAAAACATTTCCGTTCTGTTCTTCGCCGTGTAAATGTAGCAACTTCAAATTTCTTCTGTTTTTGTGACCGAATAAAAGTATTGCATAACTACAAACTAGACAGAAATGCTAAGAAAAATTACAGAACACAACAGGCGCGTTTATGTGGCGTGGTTTGTCTATGTTGGGTGGTTTTTCTCATATCTCACCACTATATGATTACGCATATATGCGGGATAATGAACTAATGGACTAGGTACGAAATTAACTATTGCTAATTAGGTGAGTAACCAAATGCATGCACGAGTATCATCAGCTAGGGGAACCGGTAGCACGAACTATTGACCCAATGTTGGTGCTCTGTCGGCACAACATCGTATCAGTACTTTGCCAATCAGTACCAATATTTTGCCGAAGGTTTGTGCCGCCTGCGGAAGCCGGCAGACAGGAGGCGTTGTCGCCTCTACGCTTAAAGGTGAAGCTTAAGTGTCCCTTCGTTTTTTACTGGAGTGAATTTGTTAACGCTTGATAGAAAAATATCACGATTTTACCGCATTTAGTCTAAGCAGACTCCTGACTTGTATGGGTACATCACCTCATTCCAAGACACAAGAGTTTTTTGTTTAATGTACTGAGAGTAATTTTAAGAAATCTGCTGTAGAGATGCCCTTAATAGCTCGGGCAGTGAGCATTTCAGATGTACGCGGCTATTTCTGGGCGGATAGTTCTGAAGCTGTCACCTGTTCCTAACAATAACAATCACAAAGGGCATTGGTAAACGTCTCAAGGATTTTGGTTTGGTTTGTGGGGTTTCACGTCCCAAATCGACTCAGGCTATGGGAGTCGCCGTAGTGGAGAACTCCGGATATTTTGACCACCTGGGGTCCTTTAACGTGCACTGACATCACACAGCACGCCTTGCAAAACGCCTTCATCGAAAAGCGGCTGCCGCGACCGAACATCCTTGGGCACAGTATTCGAGCGCTCTAACCACTGCGCCACCACGGCGGGGCTCTCAAGGATTTTCGGTGATCCGAAATTAACAAGGCACCACAAGGAGCGCGCAAGATCACCACAACGAGACAAAAGATTATTTTATTTCGGCATGAAGGGCGATTAACAAACTAAGTTTAGTCCAAAGCCAACCTTCCACATTTGTCAGACATTTGTGAAATTCGCAAAACATTGAATATCAAGTTATCTACGCATAGTGCTGGTGTACAGAGCAGATATGCATTTCAGAGCATATTATACCAGTTTTCAAAATTAACTATTGACCTTTTATTACCGGCAATTGACACAATATTGACATGCACCCGCACCTCGTGTCGGGAATATCAGCATTTGTCAAATCCTCTTAAGCACTAGTGGCGGCTTAGCGCATGAAGTGCTCGCGTGCATTCACAAGCCTTCGTCATCTTCGCGCTGTTATTCAACAGTCGTCTTTTTGTCTGATCGGTTATGTTTAGCGCTTCCAATTCTAGCGTAGTCTAAAATTATTTGAAAGCGTTTCTGAGATTTTATGAATGCCATTTGTTTTTTTCATATCGGATTGGTGTTTACGGTAAAGGGTCACGCGAAGGCGCCACATATCAAGCGCGAAAGCGTCGTCACTCGGGGCCGATAGTGCACGCATCTTCACACGCTCTCCACAATCTCACATCTTGTTAGCAGGTGGGCGGCTCTTGGTCGGCGGTGATTCCAGAGGCCAATTTGGTCCTCCATAATGTATTCTAACGGGCTGTCCTCATAGGGAACCGAATGCCTCTTCTTCGCTGCTGCCGCTACGTCCTCTCTGGCGCGCTTTTTTTCCTTCATGGAGCGAAAGTGATCCACGCGGCCAATTTTAACAGCTCCAATAAAGAGGCCAATTATCGGATAGTAGAAAAACGCATGCGGAGAAAAATAAAGAAATTATATTTCGCGGGATATCACAGTTCATTATTATCTGCATCATAGGAGCTTATTCAAGGCCGGCCCCTTAAAGTGCCTATAACTTGGTTCTTTTCGTATCTTTGTGCGTGAAAAAAGCAAGATGTAATAAGGAGCACCGAGACAACGGCCTAAGAGAGCGCCGGCGGGAGAGTTGCGCCTCCGAGCGCTTTATAAGATGAAAAAAGAAAATGCGAAATCCAACCTGGCGTCTGGAATCATTTCACGAGCACGAACAAGTTGCAACATCCGATGTGAACAACTGATTCAAGTACTGCCTTCACCTGAGTGGCGACATTTCAATTCAAGCAACGGTACCTTGTCGTTCCTTAAAAGTGAACTTTTAAGGAACGACAAGGAGCACCCGCGGTTGAAAGGATATTTATTGGCGATCGCGCAACGAAACACCGCGTTTCAGCGTCTCGTCATTGTGCAACTGTGGTCTGCACGTAGCGTTTTTTTGTTTTCTTTTTTTTCGCAATAACAATGGCCTCCTTGAACTCGCAGAGCATCACGCTAGCTGTGCCGTAATTTCCCTTCCATCAGGCTTTTTCACGGCAGTGGTTGGTGCATAATAGAAAACTCGGCGTTGTTCTCTCAAAATTGCAGTTAGGTAAAAAATGAGCGAACTTGAACAAGTCAGTTGAAACATTGTTATTTATATTTTCGTTTTTTTAGAATAGGCGAGTGCGGACATTTCAATGCAGACGCATTCAGATCGAGGTACTACAAAAATGCAGACTGCTCATGGATGCTGCGCAGGTCACTTGCGTTCCGATTGTCAATGCAAAGTGCTTCATCGGCTACAGTAGAAGTTAAGCTTGTAATCTGACTGCCTGTCTCGGCGTCTCCACTAGTGCAGTCTATCACCTTCATGGAAGGGTGCGAAGTGAAGGCAGAACAAGATATCTGCTTCCATCGTCTCGGCGTGCTCCGATGGCGAGAGCCACCAACCGGGATCTCATCTGCGAAACAGGATTACGCGCATCTCCTGAGCTTCTTCAAGAGCGAAGAAAACTATTGCCAGCATCCTTGTGAATGAGCGTCATCATGTTTGTTCTGTGTTTCGATCACACAGAGAGCACTACCACTGCACAGATCTGCACCGACGGGGTCATCAGTTTCGTCAAGAAGCTAACGTGACCCGCCTGTCGTCTCTGCTATTTGGATTCCATACGAGTGCATCGAGCGCCGTGGAGCATCTCTGTTGTCCTAGAAAGTGCACCGAATTACCTGATGGTGCTCGCTCTGTTATCAGTGGTTTGCCCACGTCTGGCGGCTTTTTCCTCTCGTTTCGTACTTTGTCGATCGCATCGCGATGCCGTCGGCGTATATGAATAGCCATATTCCAAATGAGCATACGTGGACGCCCGTATGTCGGAAGCGACCTGCTCCAGATCTTTGCCCTACTGATATTTGGTGCCCGTCTTACCGCACACGCGTCGTTTATGGCGACCCGGTACATTATTCCGGAGGCATTCGCTTTTCGCGGCTATCGGAATGAACATTTTCGCCGTCTCTGTGCTCATTTCTTCTCTCTTCTGTAACCAAGCGTCTCTGTGTGAGAAGGGGAGCAAGCACATCTAGGCGTCGCCATGCGCCCGTCGATGTGCGCCTTCTTTTTGCGACTGCCGCGGGTGGCGCCTGAGCCGGTCAAAGCGCGATCACCGTTTGTTTTTTTAACTTTCAAAGGTTATGTGAAAATGGCTGTCAATCTTTAAAACAGTAACAAAATCATGTTAACACAAAAAAAAAAGAAACCCTAAAATCAATAGCTGTTTTCGCGTGGTGCACGAGAGGCCAGAGTTTGTGATTACAAATACGTTGGAATTACATTTACTAGTTAGCTGTCATGGAATACTCACGTTCACTACCTAGCATCCAAGCTGCCCGCGTTATTCGCAGAAATTTCTGGCCCCTGCTGACCTCGAGCAATATTTGAATATGGCTTTTCTGCGAAGAAAAACATCAACGAGCTTCATCCTGTGCAGAAACTTGGAGCTTGGTTTGTGTCTGGGGACGTCAGAGAAGTGCTGCAATCATTCAAAATGAGATATTAGGAGAAAATATCTCAGATTTTGCTTTTTTCGTAACTTGAGGGATGAGCACCCATTGATAAGGACTTACACTTCAATGAACCAAACTTTGTGTCTCCTCGAACAGATCACCCAATAAAATTACGAGAATACAGGTTCACGCCCGATCAATATAAATGCGCTTTGTTCCAAAAACAATCTATGAGTGGAACAATTTGTCAGGGGATATTGCGGCCACTCCCCCTCATTTTTCTCCACACACCTGCAGCATTTCTTACCCCAGCCGCATAAAATCTGTTTTTTTTTCTCATCAAGGCATTTGTTGCAGTGTGATATTTTCTGGCGCCCTAGTTTTGAGGTGCATTTATGCCGTGCTGAGCTTTCTTATTAAACGGTGTATACGTTTTACTTTCGCTGATTGAAACGGAGCAATCATATCAGTGTCCGCGGCGTGTGCGAATATATTGTTAATGTATGTGCAGATTATTTTTCTGATTCTCAGACAAGCGTATACATCTTCGCCTACAATAAACACATTAGGATGGTGTAATGCTGCAAATAAATAAATATTTTATGAAATAAAGTAGATGCAGGCTCATTGTACACTGCCCTAAATGTGCCGACTGCGTTTCCTTAATATATCTATCTTCCCGAAAACTGCGCGCTCATACAGTGCGGCATGTGCATTGCCGCTATTCGCGGAGCCATCAGAAGAAGCGACAACCTTTACCAGGTGACCCAAAGCACTGAATTAACTGTGCGGCTATCCCCTAAAGTTGTGATCCCCAACCTTCTCTGAGAATCCAGCTCGTTGCCCTTAGGGTTGTCTTTGCATGCTCTTCTTGAAGCATATTTTGTAATGGCAGGGGATCCCACATAGTGAAATTCATACTGACAGATGCAACTGCCAAGGGATCCATGCCCCAGTAAGCAAAGGAATAAACAAATTAAAGAACTGGCACTATTTATTCTACACGAAATGTTTAGGCCTGTATTAGGCTTCCTACGGTATTTCATGACTGTATTTCCACCATCCATCACGAGCGTTTTTCTAATACAATGTGTGACGTCACCGATTCGTGGCCATGAAACCAGTTTCGGTTTCGACTTAAAAAAAACAGCGCAACTTGTAATCTCGAAAAATGGTTTGCTGTGTCTGGACACATAGAGGAATGGAATGCAATCAGAGCTGCAAAACTACCGCAGTTTCCCTTTCAGCTCCAAGGTGATTCGGCGTATCAGTTGCAATGGAATTAGATTAAATGATAAACGCCACGTGTGTCCACCATCGATGAACATCACTACAAAGAGATGGTGGGAGTAGGCAGATGAAGATGGAGTACCAGCGCGAACAAGCTCAGAATATTTTTCGAACAGCTGGGATGGAGGAAGTGGCCCTAAGGCGCTGTGCACTCACAGTGTGCCGTAATTCTATCAACGGTGCGCTCCACGAGTATGAGGGGTGCTCAGCGTCCACGAGGAAGCAGCACCGACCAGGCCGATGACAAGTCGGAATATCAGTATCGGCGAAATCACGGGTTCATTTAGAGTGCTGCTCTGAAATAGGTATCCCGGCCACTTTTTTGTGATAACATGGGTAAAAACAGTAACGAAGCATTTTGAATGCCAAGAAATCATTCTGGAAGAAACGTATTTAAAGAATACACTTTCAACAACCGTTAGGAATGTCACCATGCGACAGTTCCTAGCTGCTTTCAAGGTTCTGTGACGGGTACAATTTTACAGGGGACGTTCTGTTTCAATGCTCCGAGTTGACAGCTGCAATCTATATCCTCGAAAGTCTCAAGGACGATCAATTAGCCCCGTTCATTTTTCCTCATTTTTTCTGCCGCATCAAACTCTTAATTTTAACAGAACGAGTGAGGACAAATCGGAGGCTTCTCGAAGGGCTCCCAAAAGTTACGTTTCACAATGAAGAAGCAAAAAACACGAGAAAAAAGGTGCCTTACCGAATTTACAGAGAAAGGCAAAATCGAGCTCTCTCCAACGAAGTGCTTTTTCCTTCAGTAATGTTGTTTCCCTTTTCCATCTAATAGTTCACTTTGTCTTTTTGGTGCATCTGACCCACTTTGTTCCGCTGACAGCAGTTCGAACCCTTGGTCACGTCCGGCAAGCCAGCTTCTCTTCCTCAGCTTGTACGTCTATTCTTTTTGTGTATTATGCTCTGTTGCGCTGCGATTATTTTGCTATGTCCCCTCCTGCAGTCCTACCGTACAGAAGCGGTTGTTTTTGTTCAACGAATGGTTACGCTAGCTGTTTCAAATCTTCGAGCACACACGACTCGTGGAGCACAAAAGTGATAGATGTGGGGATTACCGAGTGTGTATGTGTGTATGCCCTTGCATCAGGGTGCGCCTAGGAGTTTCGCCGTGACATATCATTGTATCTGTAGCCATTTTAGGCCATCTGAAGCCAAGTGTAGCCTCTAAACTCCTATTTTGGCCCCTGCGGCCTGCAATATATCGTAAACAAAAAAAAGTCAAAGTTCAGATTCAGAATCGAGATCTCGTGCGTGCTGGACTGCGGCGTGCATTTGGCATGCTTCCAGTATGCAGTTGCAAGACATATCCTGTAAGTCGGTTTAAGGTAGTAAAATCGGATGCTACCAAGGAAGGAACGCAACGTTAAAACAATGTTAAAACTTGTTTTCGACACACGGTAATATATCATTCATACATTCAATAATTTCTATAATTCATGAAACGTTGCAAATAAACACTCAGATAACTTGCCCAAAATTTATTAAAACGTTCAAATAACGTCATTACCAGCTTCATTATCTTAGATCGTCCAGTGACCCAGAAAGTGCACACATAGTCGTTCAGTTTATAGTGTACAGAACTTTTTGAGCTCTTTGCGAGGACCAATAACGAGCGGGACGCTCTGAGGCCTAAAAAGTATTGTAGCAGTATGCAGGACACCGCGAGCTTACCTAAACTCGGGATCTCGCCGAGCTCTACCGAAGCCTTCAAATGATTCATTTGATCGGGACATGAAATTCAACTTTCGGCTCGGCTTCTAGCTTGATCTACAGTCACTTTGAGGTTATCACCATTGGGCGTCGTTTCCTAAGGTTCGTGGCCACACGTTTGGTGCATTCTTTCAGTTGTTCCACCGAGTGCAGTACTTGTGCAAGTATGCTGAAGCAATACTAGCGTTTTTATTACGCGGTTTATGATACTTGATTAGCATTTTACCATTTGCAAGCATTTCTCCACGGGGGAATGTTACGGCATCAGCCGAGGCGGCTTTTATTCTGCGCAAAAAAGAAATGTGGGAGAAGGATTGCCACTACGAGATTGATTTGAATGAAGCGATGTCTCTAGTTAATTCTGCGGAATCTTGCAACGCTGCCGTTTGCGGCAACGTCGGAACGTCCACAGCAAAGCTAAGCACGAGTTTTCTTCCTATAACCTTCCTCGGTCACCTACGGTTACTTTATTGACAGTGTCAGTCTCTCAATTCCAAGGAACCTTTACTTTTATGTATTTGCCGTCGGCACATCTCACAAAGCGCGTAATTATGTAGAGAAAGAAATTTTACATAGTAAAAAATGGCGGGCCGATAGTTTGTAAACTGATCGAGTAACTGCCTCCGAAAACCCTCGTCAAAAAGCGCATCGGAGGCGTTCCTTACACTACAGGTCGCAGCTGCCCGGTTGTCACGAAATGGGCGCACATTTCCATCGAGTCAGTGCAGCGCGAAGGAAGCGCGAGCGTGGCTTCGTATAGAGTGTCCAAGAATATTGGAATAATGTCTTCTTTTCCGGGCGAGGAGAGCCTTACAGGCATCGGCGTCTCTCCCTCCTCATCACTCGGCTGCGACGATGACTAATCCGGCCGGAGAAGCAACCGGATGTCTCCAGAAGGTTCGACCAAAGCTGACCAATGACGACGCGCCTCTCAGCTGGAATAAGGGAGGACACTTGCAGAGTGAAAGTTACGTTTATATGCGCGCCTGTTTTGGCCCGTTGTAACAGACATACGCCGCGCGGCCTAATTATTGAGGTCGCGTTGCTTCAGCCGACTAGCCAGTCAGCCAGTGCTAGAGTCTGTGTTCCATCGAGTGTTGCAGTGTATTCGTCTCGGCTCCCGGGGTCATCCCGCTGCCCACTGATCTGCGAGGGAGCGGCGCTCGTCTACAGGGCGGCCACATTGTGACTCTCCAGACGTCGGTCTGCGACAGTGCCTGGTGAACAATTTGGCGTCTCTCTGGCTCTACCGGATATTGTTCAGTGTTGTAAAGCCGCTCTGTTTAAAGCCTCTTTAGTTGCAGGCTTTGCATTGCCATAATTTTTGCAGCGCGTAGCCAGACAAGAACAAAAACGGAGGAACATGTAAGACGCACAGGCGCTGAACTGCAACTTTATTTTGGTTATCAGCCAACCATGTCATATATACCACAGAGAAACGCCCACAAGAGGGACAAAATCTAAACACGTGGCGAAAAACCAGTGCAACAAAATCAACCAAGAGTATAGAATTTCGATAAATCTAAATGCCTAACACACGATTAACATGAGAAAGCGACATAACATGATAACAGTGGCCGTGGCGAAAGTGCGTGAAAAATAAAAAAAAATTCTCAGTCCTTAATAAGCAACAATGGCTAAAAAAGTAGATGCGCAGAAAATATTTTTTTTTTATGAGAGCTTGTTGAAAAACCGCAGATAAATATATGAGATGGACAAAAAATGAGTGAAACATCAAAAAAATAGAGAGATGAAAATATTCAAACAAAATTGAAAGCGAACAATTAACACTGCAAAACAAAAAACCAACAATGAATTAAACAGTGTGACTGGCATGGTTATGTAGAATGAAAGAAATGAATTAACAAGCAATGAAAGTGAAAGGTTTAAATCTAAAAAAGCGAGAAAACGAGACTGCAATTCAAAATGTATAAAACGAACGCATGTAGGAGTGCAAGTAAAATAAAACATAAAATCAAGCACACAAAAGTCGCGACTTATCATTGCTAACTTCTATAATAATAAAGACGCGGAATTGGTGCTGAGCAATGGTTCCAAGCTGAAGGACACAGATTACAGCATCTCTCGTGATTACTCTGATGCCATCCGACAAAAGCGCCGTAATCTCTGGCAGTACGCCAAATCTGTAAAAAAGGAAGGTGATCGTATTCGTCTCGCTTTTAATAAGCTGCACATCAATAATGACGTCTATGTGTGGGACACTCAGGCTGCCCGCGTGGTCTGCGTTTTTCGCCAATCCACGAAAGAGTGACGTTTTTCTTTTATCCCAGATAAAGCACCAGCTTCCCATTCTTCACAAAGATCATCATGTAATACCAATAAAGCCATCGCTGTCCTTTACACTAACATCAGAAGTGTTGTATTGAGGGCTTTTGAAATATCTTCGTTGATCGACTCGTGCTCCGAATCAGTAATAGCACTTCCTTAAACACGGCTCACTGACTTAGTTCTTGATAACACCATTTTTGTCACCGAAACACGTATATTTCGGAATGACAGACAAAATTGTAGAGGAGGTGGTGTACTGTTAACGGTAAAGGACGATTTGTTGGCTGTACCTGTGATGGTTAGTGCTTTTCTTGAATGTGTATGGGTTTCTTTAAAATGCTTTTCAATTGATGTAACCATTGGTGCTATCTACCGTCCTCCTAATATGACTGTTTGCTTTTCGGCTGAATTTAATCGAATCCTATGTGAAATTTGTACGCGTTTCCCTAACTCTACACTACTCATATTTGGAGACTTCAACTTCCGTAGCACAAACTGGTTCACACAATCCGTCACAGCGAGTGAAAATGAAGCTCATATGTTTCTTCGATAATGTCTTGATATTTCGCTGTCGCAACTTATCACCAGTCCCACACGTCGCACACCGAGCACCGCCGACATTCTTGATTTATTATTAACAAATAATCCTGATGTTTGTTCAGACATAATTCATTTAGACGGCATTTCAGATCACGACGTTATAACAGGACGCATTACCGGTTCCTTTAACAAAAATAAAACTACTGTTAAAGAAATCAGATGTTACAACAGAGGTAATTATGAAAGAATTAACAATGAATTAGATTATTTCGCTGTCCAGTTCAAGAATCAATATTTATTGCGCGCTGTTGAGCAAAATTGGGATTTATTAAAAACCACCCTTACTAACCTTATCGACATATTTGTGCCTCTTACGTTCATTAGATGTAGCAGCAATACATCGTGGTTTAATCACAAGCTGCGGCGTATTAATAACAAAAAACAAAAGCGGCTTTACCGGCAGGCCAAAAAAAGAATTGTAGTTTTGGCACGTGGGAAAAGTATAAGAAATGCGACAGAGAATACCAGTCATTATTAAAATCCACTCGACGTCAGGTTTTCAATCATGGCTTGTCCTCTCTGGTAACCAACAACCCTCGTAAATTTTGGCGCATCATAAATCCTAGCTTTCATCCTGACATTTTGCTTTCCGACAGTAACAGCGTCATAATCAATGAATCTGATTGTGCTCAGGTTCTTAACGTTACCTTCTCATCAGTTTTTACCAACGAAGAAATTAGCTCATCTCCTGTCTTAAATACATTTCATAGTTATTAACGAAGCAGGTATTTCAGCTTTAGTAAACAATCTCAAAACTACAAGTAGCTCGGATCACCTTGGATTTAACAATAAGATACTAACAAAAAACATCCAGAAGTATCTCCGCTATCGGGTACTGTTTATTCTCGCAGTCGTTATCGAACGGACTAATTCCTGATGACTGGCGTGTAGGAAGGGTAAAACCTATATTAAAATCAGGTGAACGTTCCTCCCCACTTAACTATCGACCCATCTCGTTAACCAGAAGCTTTTGTAAACTTCTAGAGCATATCATTCATAGCAAAGTCATTACTACTTCGAGGACCATAACAATATTTTCAAATATCAGCACGGTTTTCGCAAGGGTTTTCATGTGACACTAAACTAGCTGGCTTTGCTAATGACTTACAATCATCACTTAACGCAGGCTTTCAGGTCGACGCAGTTTTTCTGGACTTTACAAAACATTCGATCGGGTCCCTCATCACAGACTTTCACTAAAGCTAGCACAGCTTAACATCCACCCTAATGTGCTCGCCTGGATTAAGGACTTTCTTTCTACTAGATCTCAGTTCACCTCAGTTAATAATTCTAACTCTTCTTCGACTTATGTGACATCTGGTGTACCCCAATGAAGCGTGCTTGGTCCTTTGCTTTTTCTAATCTATATAAATGATTTACCTGCCTGTGTAACATCTAGAGTTCGTCTTTTCGCAGATGACTGCGTAATTTACCGTAACATTATTAATGACAGTGACCGCCAGTTCTTACAATCTGCCCTGAACGCGTAAGCTCATGGTGCTCATCGTGATTAGAGTTTAAAAGTTTCTAAAACTAAACAGATATCTTTCACTCTTCGTACAGCTCGCATTTCAACCACTTTCATGCTCAATGACCATGCTGTAGAACTAACAAACACTTACAAATACCTTGGCGCGCACCTTCAGTTTGATCTAACATGGCATCACCATATCGACCTCACCCTAGCCGCTGCAAACCGTTCACGTGGTCTTCTTAAACATACTCTCAAACACGCTCCTATCCATGTTAAAATATTTGCTTATATCATTCTAATACGCCCTAAAATTGAATATGCCGCGGTTATTTGGGACCCTGATCAAGCCTATGTTATCACCAACATCGAATCCTTGCAGAACCGTGCTGTGCGTTTTATTCTTTCAGACTACTCACCTTTCACTAGCCTCAGAGCATTAAAACAATGTGCTGAACTGGAAGACTTATCATGTTGCCGTAAACATGCTCGGTTAACACTTTTTCATAAGCTTTATCACCATCCGCTACTGCGCAGTGATTTGTTTCATTCACCTGATGTCATTTTTCCACGACTTGATCATGCCTTCAAAGTTAAACGCGTCATTTATCATCTTATGCAAATTCATTCATACCTCGCTCTATCATTGAAAGGAATAACTTGCCATCGCACATCGCTACAGAAACTAACATAAAAAAAAATTCAAGAGCTACTTCGCTGTGACGGAAATGTGTAGAATATTCTGCTGTGGTTTTTCTTTCCTCTCTTGATGCTATATTTATTTTTTCTTAGTGTAATTGTTGCTGATTGTATCGTGTTTTTTACAATTTTAACCCCCCCTATGTAACACCCTCCTTTGGAGGGCCTTTAGGGGCAACCTGAATAGATAAATAAATAAATCAGAGAGAAAAGCAATTTTTTTGTTCGAAAGAAACACGGAGGATGTGCTGACGCATTCATCATTGTGCTTCGCAATCAAAGCTGCTTCCCCAATTTCGCGCGTGAGCTTGTTATGGGGTCTGTTAGAATGGTCGTTTTATCAAAGACTGGGCAGCATTTGCTATTGCGGTCGCATGTGCGACAATGCACTGGCAGGCTTTTGTACGATGGCCCTGAAAAATCATTGCTGTGCTCCATTAAACGTTTATTAATACATCGGCCGGTTTGGCCGATGTATGCCTTGCCACAAGATAAGGGGATAGAGTATACCACCCCTTCTGGGCATGTTACGGCTGGATTCTTGTGGCTTGTGGTGCAGCCATTAGCTCTCTTTGTCGTTTTGTTGACCATGCGACAAAGTCTTGATAGGCGGTGCGGGGCTGAAAAGACCACGTGAACACCTTCTTCTTGATCTTCTTGAGCTTATGAGAAAAACTTGTGAATATAAGGTATTATTGCTAACTTATTTCGCTGTTGGACTTCAGCTGAAGCGCCTGTCATCTTTCCTTTGAAGGTCTTTAACATTTTTCTAGCGACACAAGAAAGAAATTCCTGCGGGTATACCGACTGCGCAAGCCTGCACACTTGAGCTGAAAAGCTATCCTGAAATTTGTGCTTACATGACTTCGTCAAGGCGTTACTAAAACTAGATTGTACAATATTCCTTTGAACCAACTTTGAATTAGCAGAACCATAAGCTAAAATGGGTTTCCTGCATTGGCTCGAACGCCCAGCAAACATGATTAGGAGTGAAAAAAAGTCTTAGCTGGAGAAAACGAATGGTATTATTGTCTGGCACTTCGTGGGTTAGCTCACGTGGCGCCATTGGGTTCGCAAACACGGTGAGAACTTGAGGTACCGGACATAAAATGGTTTCATTAGTGCAATCTAAGATCGCTAAGTAATCATCTACGAACGGGAAGATATTTAAAACCCGTGAGTTATCAAAGCGTTCATTAAGAGCTCTGTCATGCATGCAGAGGTAAAGGTCACTGAGAACTGGGGCAATGCATGATCCTATACAGATCCCCTGCCTTTGTATAAAAAGAGACCCATTCCAATCTGCAAAGGTTGGTTTGAGGTAAACCGACAAAATTTCCAAAAAACCATCAACAGTAATGCCACACTTATTCTGAAAAGCCATGGCGCCATGGGTGTCAATAGAATCACGCACGCATCTCATAAGATCATCCTGCGGTATTGAGTAGAATAAACCTTTTACATCGATGGAGAATCCGCTAACAGCCTTGTTGTTATTTTCGCTTAAGGACCTAACTACTTCCTCTGCATTTTTCCCCTGAAAAGGGTCGTTAACAGGGAGCAGGTTGAGGTTCTCATGCAAGAATTTTACAACATCTTTTTGCCAGGTCATCTTTTCTGAAACAATTACGCGCAGAGAGCATCCTATTTTGTGTTTTAACTCTAAAACACATCTCCAAGCTGGTCTTTTTTTTTTTTCTTCAATTGCTGGAGAAAGCTTAGAAAGGTTCAGCTGGTCGCAAAGTTTTTTTGCGGCATTTCTTATCTTGGATGTAGAAGTATCGGAACATTTGACAAAAGCTGACTGGACAGCTTCCGCCGCCTTCGAGAGGTACACACGCTCTGGAAAAATCACAAACCCTCCTTCCTTGTCGGCAGGTAACAATGACAAGTTGTTTTTCTTCAAATGTGAAATCGTTTTCTTAATTGGAAACCTGTTCCTTTTCGCTGCAACGCGTCACCACATCGACGCCCTCCGCAACATATCTTTCGGCTTCACCCTGGGGCGCAAGCCTGGAGACTTGCCTGACCATAGTTAGCAAATCCGGAGCGGCCTTCCTAGGTTCCACAGCGTACTTTGGACCATGGCTGAGGAGCCGCTGCACAGAATCAGGAACTTCTGCGACGCTTCCGACGAGATGGACAAGATTCTTGGTAGTATTCCTCCTTTTTGGTACAAGAGCTCGAAGTCCTGGAAGGACCTGCTGCCACAGAACTTCAGTGGCGCGGACAGCTATGGCGGAAAGCTCACGCCACTTCCTTGACGACGTTTATCTCGGCGAAGATGTCAGCACTAACAGCCGAAGGTGTTCTCGCTAAAGACTAGCCCGCTGCTGCCATTCGGATGGCGCCACTTGAGCTAACCCACAAAGTGCCAGACAATAATGCCATTCGTTTTCTCGAGCTAAGACTTTTTTTCACTCCTAATCATGTTTGCTGGGCGTTCGAGCCAAGGAGCAGGAAGCTCATTTTAGCTTATGGTTCTGCTCATTAAAAGTTGGTTAAAAGGAATATTGTACAATCTAGTTTTAGTAACGCCTTGACGAAGTCATGTAAGCACAAATTTCAGGATAGCTTTTCAGCTCAAGTGTGCAGGCTTGCGCAGTCGGTATACCCACAGGAACTTCTTTCTTCTGTCGCTAGAAAAATGTTAAAGACCTCCAAAGGAAAGATGACAGGCGCTTCAGCTGAAGTCCAACAGCGAAATAAGTTAGCAATAATACCTTATATTCACATGTTTTTCTCATAAGCTCAAGAAGATCAAGAAGAAGGTGTTCACGTGGTCTTTTCAGCCCCGCACCGCCAATCAAGACTTTGTCGCATGGTCAACAAAACGACAGAGAGCTAATGGCTGCACCACAAACCACAAGAATCCCGCCGTAACTTGCCCAGAAGGGGTGGTATACTCTATCCCCTTATCTTGTGGCAAGGCATACATCGGACAAACCGGCCGATGTATTAATAAACGTTTAATGGAGCATAGCAATGATTTACCAAGATACTTTGTTGGGCGAGTTGGTACTTATTTCCTTGTTTTCGTGTTCGCGCTGTTTATATCAATAATGAATAGCAATGATTTTTCAGGGTCATCGTACAAAAGCCTGCCAGTGCATTGTCGCACATGCGACCGCAATAGAAAATGCTCCCCTGTCTGAGAAAACGGCCATTCTAAACAGATCCCATAACAAGCTTACACGCGAAATAGTGGAAGCGGCTTTGATTTCGAAGCACAAGGATGAATGCGTCGGCACATCCTCAGTTTGTCTTTCGAACAAAGAAATTGCTTTTCTCACTGATTGTGCTTGATTTTATCTTTGATTTTATTTGCACTCCTTACATGCCTTCGTTTTATACATTTTGAATTGCAGTCCGGTTTTCGCTCTTTAACCTTTCACTTTCATTGCTCGTTAAATGATTCTCTTTCATTCTACATAACCATGTCATTAATTCATTCTTGGTTTTGCAGTGTTAATTGTTGGCTTTCAATTTTGTTTGAATATTTTCATCTCTCTCTATTTTTTTCATGTTTCACTCATTTTTTTCCATCTCATATCTGCGGTTTTTAAACAAGCCCTTATAAAAAACGTTTTCTGTGCATCCACTTTTTTAGCGATTGTTGCTTGTTAAGGACTGGGAATTTTTGTTGATTTTTCACGCACTTTCGCCACGGCCACTATTATTATGTTATGCCGCTTTCTCATGTTAATCGTGTGTTAGGCATTTAGATTCATCGATATTTTTTATACTTGTGGTTGATTTTGTTGCACCGGTTTTTCGCCACGTGTTTAGATTTTGTTCCTCTTGTGGGCGTTTCTCTGTGGTATATATGACATGGTTGGCTGATTCCCAAAATAATGTTGCAGTTCAGCGCCTGTGCGTCTTACATGTTCCTCCGTCTTTGTCCTTGTCCGGCTACGCGCTGCAAAAACTATGGAAAACCAACTAGCCCGACAGCTTGTCTTCTTTGCACAGACTTTCTGTGAACCTCTTTCCTGTGTATTTTAACAGTTAGCGTGAATTCCTCTGCATCGTCTCTTGCTGTATAATGTTTGTATTGTTTTTTAAGTCAGTTTCTGACTCTTACTCTGCCCCCCCCCCCCGCACACAGACACACACTATAGGGGTGTGTGGGAGTCTGCGCAGCAATAGTGGCGCATCGTTCATAAGTTATAATTATTAACGGGTGACACCAGTGAATTCGAATGCACTGGCGTGTGTAACTGTTTTACGACGATCGACCTGTTCTATAAGACGCAAGAACGTAGAGGAACTCTCAGCGTGTGAGGCCCACCGCGCAGTCTTTGGGGAGTTTAGTCGTCGACCAGCCAGTGCGACAGACGGGCGAAAATGGCGCTGGACTTCTATGTCGATCACATTGACGTTTCCTCAAACCGATGGCTCACATTGCCTCCGCTTTGCCAGGCCCGAGTTGAGCTCTAAACATTCACGTGTCGCCAGAGTTTGCCTGTCATCATCCGGACGTGGGAGTGAATATTTCGTGCTTACAAGAGACGGTTAGACCACGCCCAACGTGCGTTACGCCTACAACGAAGGAGGCATGAAGCGTCTGCTGGTACTGATTTGTTTTCTCAGACTGCGGTGGTATAAAGGCACCTACATTGTAACGGTATAGCACACAGCGAAGAGGAGTCATGACATCGCTGCGGAGGCATCAAATAAGTAAGGAACACAATGAACAGGATGAAAAAGCGGTTCTATGGAGTACACGCAATACTCCAAAAAAAATTGGTCAGAGCTATACGTGTGCATAGTCGTCTTATCAAATGTGACGAATCTCATCACGGCGAAACATTGCAGTCGCCGCTTGGTGAATGTCCCTCCACAGGAACACCGACGGGTGACACTAGCGCTTCAGTACCAAGCAAAATCAATACTTTTTTGTCTGTGACAGCGCAAGTAGGCTTTATTGTAAACACTTTTGAGAATTAGGAAGTGCATGGGAAGGCATTCGTAAACGATTCTGGACTCCTTTTCTATGCGCAGTTTTAACGCCTGAGCGTCGTTTAGTCAGGAAGTGGGTTTTCGGTCGAACGTGTATGGCGTAAATTTTCACCTCCTAATTTGAGCTTTTAGTTTTTGACCCCACGGTGGTAACTGCGACATAATTCTTAATTCATCGCACCGACGAAACAATTGCACGGGCAAGGAAACGCGAAAGCATTGAGAGTTCCGTGGCTGGTTCCGTTATGGGCTCGTTCTTTGTCTCGTTGCTTTGCTGACTTTACTTTTATTGAACTTGACTAACTTATCTTATTTGTTGCCTTTTCTCTTTGAGCCTTTGGTATTTTTAGTTTCTTTGTTTTCATTATTTATTTTTATGCTTTTTAGTTTTGCTCGTATTCATGACTTTTCATATACTTTTACTTACTGCCGCCGCTTCCCTTTTCCTAACCACCCTCCGTAGTCCTTACATTAGATGAGGACCTCTAATTAGGTACTCATTCGCTGGCAGTCGGTACAGAGTAATGGTTTTCGCGCTCTGGTGGAGAAAAGAAAGGCCTTATATCGGCCACTTTGCTCTTATTGATTAGCTTTAATATCTCTACCAATTCTATCTGGTCTGTTGGATTGGAAGCATTCATACTTTGGTGTTTCTTAATCAAATCTTTCGCCTCCTTAGACAGCTTAACGGTATCCTCTCCATCTCACCGCCTAATTCTACAGCGCACTCAGTAATGATATCGCTGAAGTTATTGTTCATTGCTTGTAGGCTAATGTCGTCCTCCTCGATTAGAGCTGAACATCTATTCTGTAGCAGGATCCTGAACTCTTCTGCCCTCCGTCTCACCACTAATTCGTTGATGGACTTCATTCTTACTAATCTGTTTCGTTCCCTCTTCGGATTTAGGCTAATTCGGCACCTCACCATCCTGTGGTCACTGCATCGCATTTTCCCGATTACCTCTACATCCTGCATAATGGCTGAGTTAGAACACAATATGAAGTCAACTTCGTTTTTAGTTTACCCGTTAGGACCTTTCCATGTCTACTTCCGGTTCTTCCGTTTGCTGAAGAAGGTGTTCATGATTCGGAAGTTATTGCGCTCTTGAAACTCAGCTACTAACTCCCCCTGTTTTGCTTAGAACCAATACCAAGTCACCCACTGCCTGGTCTCCTGTCTGCTTTTTCTCTACCTTTTCATTGAATTCGCCCATTAGTACAGCATACTGCGTCTTTGCTTTCTGCATTGCCAATTCTGCATCTTCGTAGAAGCTTTCAACAGTCTGGTCATCGTGACTATATGTAGGTGCGTAGGCCTGTACAACCTTCAGTTTATACGGCTTATTAAGCTTAAATACGAGGCCTGCCACCCTTGTAATAATGCTATAAAGTTCCTGTATATTACTCGCTATATACTTATTGACAAGGAAACGTACATCTAGTTCTCGCCTCTCCAGTAAACCCCGATAACGCGTGCCCGTCCTTCGGTACAGTATATGCCTCATTCGGCCTCCTAACCTCACTAAGCCCTATGACATCCCATTTCATACCCTCTACTTCTTCTGGAAGCACTGCTCAACTAGCTTCACAAGCTAGGGTTCTAGCGTCAAACGTTGCCAGGGTCACTTTCCGATAGCGGCCTGTCCAGGGAAAGTATTTGATAGTAAAATGTAACTTCCCTGCGACCTACACTGGGTAATTTCTATTCTTGTGTAAACAAGTTTACAACGTGTGACGTGTACGGCGCTGTGGTCTGTGCAATTGGATTGTACAGTGAAGCGCGCATAACGATAGAAATGATTCCTCGTTTAACTGAGTGCAATTAGGTGAGCAACATTTATAATTGTTATTTTAGGAAAAATATATTGCCACGTTGTGGTGACAAGGTTGTCGGCGAAAAATGAGGAGGCTCTAAGTTCCCTGGAAAAAAACTCTTTATTGGGCTGACATGTGCAGCAAAATAACTAAGCGGTTCGGATGCGGCGCTAACAACAAATGTGCTCGCTGGTCCATAGAGAAAGAGATTGGTAAAGAGCGGACACTCCCATAGGGCCCATTTGACTGTCAAGCGGCCAGCGGCAACTGCTTCCGGTCGTGCTGAAAACCGAGCGATTTGAATGCTATAGCAAGCGCTGCGCCCTGCCCTTTTGGTGCATTATTCGTTTTACATGGTCTGCTAGTGCTTCTATGTATTTTCAGCATGCATAACAACATTCCCAACAAAAAATAGATTCCCAGTTCTCTAAACTGGCCATCAACGCAGCTGCGCCCCACCCATTGCAAAACAGTATTGCAGAAAAGACGCCAAGTGCTTTGTGAAATGAACATTTATTTTGCTGCATATAAAACACATAAGAGATGCAACAGATGTAGACGGATGCATTGACAAAACTTGGCACACATTAGGCGATGTGCACAGTAAAGAAAAATAAAGATACACAAGGCGAGAAACAGCACTTAGATAGAGACGAAAAAATGGCATAACGTTGATTTCCGAATTATGGCATATGATATGCAACAAAACAGGCATTATACATAAACTACACAGTCCTAGTCGCGGCTACCTTAGCAAGGGTAACTTGCATTATTCAGAGCAGAGAGGATTACTGACGCATGGGGGAAGGCCACACCGTTTACTCGTCGCATCTGCAGTGCTTCGGCTGCAGTCCGTGGGTCCACGCATGCAGTGCTGTTGGAAAAGGAACGAACATGATGCTGAAGGTTGCAATGAAATGTAAGGCCACTGCACCGAGCACACATCTTGTGCATGTGGGTGGGTACTGAAGACTTGGTGAGCAGCAGTTATGTTTCATAACAAAAAAGCTGTCATTCGTAAAATTGATACAAAAGCTACTCTTGCAACGTAGAGGTCAGGAAATGCAGGCTAACCGAACCTATCTGAAAATGCATTTCAACAGTGAGTGAAATAACAGCCACTAAACTAACAATTTTCTTCAAAAGCACTGAACAGCTGAAGCAATGAAGCTTGAAGCATAATAAAACATCTCACTTTAACGTTGTCCTGTTAAATGCAACGCGACACCACGCAAAACTAGCCGTTCGCAAAACCGCGGCCTGGCCTCACCGCAGCCGGCGAGCACGCCATGTTGGCTTGCCCTTCATACGCGACTTTGTGAAGCGCAGACCGCCGTGCTGAACTAAACTGCCAGAAATGCCTCGCAGTTTGACAAGAATCAAACATTTGTCACCTTACGGGTGCCCTGATAAACGCGATTCCACGCAAAATTAGCCGTTCTCAAAACCGCCTCAAGCCATGTCACATCACCGCGGCGGCCAGCACGCCTTGTCATGCCTGTTAGCTTGCCCTTCACGCGCGACTTTATGAAGCATTCGCCGCCGTACTGAGCTAAACTGCCTGAAATACTTGTGCGGGTCAGCTTGTGCGTCTTGTGCGGATAAGAAAATGATACAGCATCGTCTCGGGACAAGAGGCATGGCAAACAAACACAGAATCGATACGCGCTAGATTGACAGTGATATAGGCCGCGTGCCAGCGGCTGTCTAAAAAGAACAAACAAAGATTCGAATGATTCGCGGCATCGCTCCCCCCTCAAAAAGGCATCGCCTCGATGCTTACAAAACAAACACAAAAAGTAAACGAAATAAAAAAAAATTAAATAGGGCCTTTAGCGCGCGTATTGAGGCTTAAGGCGCACAACAAGGACGATTTCTGGGCGCGTCCTGTGCCGCTGAGACGTGGGCGTGCCGTCGGAGATGACTTCATAATTAAGCGGTCTGATGCGCCGAAGGACTTAGTATCGCCCGAAGCATCGCCGCACGAGCTTTTCACGCAGTTCCAGGCGCCGTATCGGCGTCCAACCCCCCACTTGTTTTCCCGGCCAGTACTCTGCGTCGCGTCGTCGCAAGTTGTACCGCCAGGTGTCCGTGTGTTGCTGGTCTTTGATGGGCAGCCGGGCGAGTCCTCGGGCTTCCTCTGGACGCTGCAGGTAGACGACAACGTCGGGGTTGTCTTTTGTTACGTGCGGCAGCATCGCGTCGAGCGTCGTGGTGGGCTCCCTGCCGTACACAAGCATGAACGGGGTCGCTCTGGTTGTCTCCTGGATGACCGTGTTATACGCTAAAATCACGTACGACATGATGGCGTCCCTGATCTTGTGCAGCGTTTACAAGCTGGTCATGTCCGCGATCGTTTTGTTCAGGCGCTCCGTAAGTTCATTGGTGTGGGGATTGTACGCAGTTGTTCATCGATGGCTTGTATGACTGTATTCCAGAATGGCTTTTGTTACATCTGCCGCGAACGCCGTTCCCCTGTCCGTGATGAGCACTTCTGGGGTGCCGTTTCCAAAAAAATTTGTTCGACAAAAAATTTGATGACTTCGCTCATGGTGCTATTGGGTAGTGCTTTTGCTTCGGCGTAAGAGGTAAGGTAGTTGATGGCCACGATGATTCACTTGTTACCCGTACAGATGGAAAGAGGCCGAGGAGATCCGTCCCAATTTGTTGAAAGGGGAGGGTTGGGGCCGGAATCGGGTTCAGTAGTCCAGCTGGTCTGATCAGCGGCGTCTTGCGTCGTTGGCACTCACGGCATGTCTTCACGTAGTGGGCAACTTTGGCAGGCAGTTGCAGCCAGTAGTTCTTCTCCTGGATTGGATGCGACGTGCGAGCAAGCCCGAGTTGGCCTGCTGGGGGCTCATCGTGCAATGCCTGAAGAATTTCCTGCCGGAGGCTTTTAGGCCCAACAAGAAGCTGTGCGGTTCTGATGGGTGCGAAGTTCTTCACGAAGAGGCCATTGCTTAACGCGAAAGAATAATGACGCCTGAGCACAGCAGGAGGAGAAGCGGTCTTTCCTTCTAAGTAATCGGCTAGCGCTTTCAGCTCAGGGTCTGATCGCTGTTGTTCTGCGATACTGCTGGCGCTTACCACTCCCAAAAAGGCGTCCTCGTCGTCTTCTTTTGCCGGCACATCAACAGGGACTCGTGACAAGCAGTCTGCAATGGAGTGCTTGCGGCCTGACTTGTAGACAAATGTGATGCCGACTCCATTGAAGACGTAGGCTCCATCGGGCAAGGCTGCCGGAGAGGTCTTTCAAATTTGCCCGCCAGCACAGCGCGTGGTGATCGCTTACCACCTTGAATGATTGGCCGTATAACTACGGACGGAACTTTGAAGTGGCCTAAATGATCGCAAGACACTCCTTCTCGATCGTCGAGCAATTGACTTCCGCTTTCGAGAGGAACGTGCTAGCGTAGGCGATTACTTTCTCCTGCCCGGCATTCATTTGAATAAGAACGGCGTCTAGCCCCAGACTGCTCGTGTCGGTATGTATCTCGGTCTCGGCGTTTTCATCAAAGTGGCCTAGCACAGGAAGAGACTGGGCGGCGCTTAAGTTCCTCGAAGGCTTCCGCTTGTGGTGCTTCCCATTGAAATGGCACGTCTGCCTTTGTAAGCAGCGTCAAAGGTTCGGCGAGGCGCGAAAAGTTTTTGACGAATCGTCGGTAATACGCGCAGTATCCCAGGAATTGACGCGCAGCTTTCTTGTCACCGGGCTTTGGAAACTGTGCGATCGCAGCTGTTTTCTGTGGGTCGGGGCGAACTCCCTCTGACGATATGACCCAGAAACAACATTTTTTTGTAGGCTTTCTCTTCTCTGCTTTCAACGTTAAACCTGAGGACGTGATTGCGTCAAGTACTGTTCGAAGCCTTCTCAGATGGCCTTAAAAGATTGAAGAGCAGACGACAACGTCGTGTAAATATACTAGACAAATTTGCCACTTCAAGCTAGCCAACATGGTATCAGTTACACGCTGGAACGTCGCTGGTGCAGAGCAGAGGCCGAATGGCATTACCTTGAACTCGAAGAGGCCGTATGGCGTGATAAACGCGGTCTTCTCGCTGTCTCTTTCGTCGACCTCAATTTGCCAGTACCCGCTCTTCAGGTCCATTGACGAGAAGTATTTAGCGTTACGGAGCCGGTTCAGTGTGTCGTCGATGCGGGGAAGAGGTTAGACATCCTTCTTCGTTATGCCATTCAAGCGGCGGTAAGCAACGCAGAAGTATTTCTCTTCTTTCTTTTTTCTTTCTTCTTTTATGAAACAAAAAATAACCAACAAAGTTTCGACTGATTCGCGGCAATATTGCAGTATTTAAAGCTGCCTACCTCGAAGGTACATCCAGTTTTTCAGTTTTCTCAGTCCGCAATTTAATGAAAAAGAACGAATGACCGAAATTGGCATTTGAAACCTTGCAGATTGCTCACATTGGTCTTGAAGTCATATTGTGATCTGTGTTTGGAGCTTCAGAAGGAAGCATAGTGGAACACTTGGCATGTCAGAGGCAGCACTGATGTAATATTTCAATGCGCATCTTTGATGTGGCCATTTTCATCACTATTATATTTGCACAGGCAGCCATTAGGTTGGTGTGCTTTCTGATTATCACGTTACTTAAATGGCATAATAAATGGCTCATGAGTTGTGGCAATTGAGTTGCCATGCTGCTTACTGCTCGATATAAGCCTTATTAGGCTAAAGCCCTTTTTTATGTAGACGAAAATCTTGAGTGCTTCTCTGGGAGGCGGTCATTAATATCCCAGCGACGACATTGCCTCCTGTGAGGAAAATACCATCACTACGGATATTCCACTCGGCATTCAACACCTCTTCGCTTGAAAAAAATACGTATTCATAAATTCCAAGAACATCGACAATGTCTTGCTGCGCGAACTCCAAACTCTTTGCAGACATGAAGACCCACAATTGGCCGCTCTTATGCGCAGCAAATACGCACCGAGTTGCCTTCATAGCGTGTTTAAACATCTATGGCCAAATTGCGGCCGCAAGAGGCTTTCGCAATTGCCCTTTGTCTTAGCTGTTTCTGCCTCACTTCTTGTTACGCATATTGGCTCCGCGGAGATGTTTGCTTACGTATCAGTATGGGGCATGTTTTGAGGCACAAACCGCGAGTTGCTTATGTTGTTTGATGGCAGCTTTTTTTTTTTGTTCCATGCCTTCACTCTGCTGTACTTCCTTCATTCTTGGGGAAGTTCTCATTGCTCATCTAATGCTGAGTGCATTTTTGAGTAAATGGCTAATTATGTCAACCCTTCCTTTTTGCACGTCCCATGAAATAGACGCGAATTTTTTCTTCCTGTAAAAAGCAGATTACCCAAAGCCTAGCCCAAGAATGTTTGATCGCTGAGGCTCACACAATATCACAAAAGTCGATGAACGTCTGGTTAGAGCAAGCCATAAGGACTAGTTGCGCGCATAGGGACTGCGCGCGAATTTGGGCGGTACGGCCGTCGTCGGCGACGGCTTCGGCTATTCCTAGTACCCTCTCCCCATATGTTTTTTTTTTCTTCGCATTGGCCCGTAGTCGCTCTTCACTCCGGATAGTGCAGTTCTCTGTTAGCCTGATTTATGATACGGCCCCTTGGTGCCAAAGCCCTGTCATGAGCCTCAACGATAGCCTCATTTACTGCAGTGTCCTTACTCAGGAATATTGTACACGTTACTCTACCGGCCGCACGGAGATCAAACCTCGGAGAGCACTGCAGCCGTTCGCATATATGTATGCTTCCCAAAGTTTTGCGGAGAGGCGTCCGGTACTTGTTTAAAGCTGGGGCTTAAAGGGATACCATCATAAACAGCGTTCTTCCTTGTTACAGCAACCCGATGATGGACATCCGATGATGAGTAAATTAGAACATTCTAGAAAAGGCAAGCGAAATGATGCGGTTCCATCGCTCAATTATATGCTAGAAATGGTTATAAAAATATTCCCTCTAGTACAGTGTTACAGAATTCAGCACCTCCATGTCAAGTTTCCCTATCTAGAAATTTATTTGTCCCTCAAAACCCGGTTTGATGTCTTGCACGCACACGTGAATGGCATTGCACTTGGGGACACATGGAACACACAGTATATGTCACCCCTCACTGGGGTTATCGAAATTATCGAAGCCAGCTTCGAAGAATTACATGACACAGTCGATGCACCCGGCAGAATGAACCGATTCCTAGGGTGCTTCCCCAAGATGAGAGACAATTTCATGTCTTGCTGCGCCGTTGTGGCCCGCTTTTTGTTTCTTCTAAGTGTTTGGCGCCTATATAACTTAGGCCGCGGCATGCGAAGGCCTGATGCAACAGCCAGGACTATATCGTCGGTGCCACAAAACATTTTTTCCCCGCGGAACTTTCACGCCTGAGCTTCCGTCTCCATGTATTGTCTGCTTTACTTATGCTCTCTGGTTTTGTTGTAGATTGTGTTGATATGATTTATTATTATATTTGTGTTTTTGACATAGTAAAGCACGAATATATACGAACCAGGCTTGTTCGACGCTATATTGCGAATTAAGCGCTTTGGCCAGCGTTTCACAGGTCATGCAGTAATGCTGAGATTGTCCCTTGTTTTCTCCCTTACTGTACCGTCTTCTTTCCCATATTCGATTGTACACTACACTGAGACACCAGGATTCTAGCACAATTCAATTTCAAATGTTGAATGACCCCCTTTAAAAGGACGGCGTCATAAATACGTCTGAGGGGGTCCGGAAAATGCCATTTTATAATTCGCGCTAATATCATACGTAGGCCTGACGTCATTCAACGTCACAAAATGTAGTCCACCCCGCACACCCCTCCTGCTTTCAGGGGGGGGGCTGGTGTGCTCATGAACCATGGTTTGAATATATCAGTGTGTAGGGAGCCTTCGCTACCAGGATGCATCTAAACTTGGTTGCACTACGTGCCCTGACGTCCCCAGGTCTGCTTTTATTGCGAAAGCAATACTGCTACCACTTCGAGCCTTTGGCGTGTCGTGGCGCATCCATACATGACCTTTCACGTGACCGTGTGACGTCACGCCGGACAGAGAGATGGGGTCCAAGAAGGACTTTTTGTTGGGCTAGTTGGTGCAGCATTCTTTAACCAAAAGGACAAAGCGCTAACGACACATCCACAAGAAAGAGGACACGGACAAGCGCTTGTCCGTGTCCTTATTCTTGTGAATGTGTCGTTAGCGCTTTGTCCTTTTGTTAAAAAAAAGAGAGATGGGGCGTCAGCTCGTGCCATCGGATGGTGGCGGTGAGTCCTTACAGGAGCCGCAGCGCAGACGTCACGTAATTTTCACGTGACCGTGTGACGTCACGCCAGACCGAGAGACGGTGCCCCAGCTCGCGCCATCGTATGGTGGCGGCGAGTTCATACACGGCGCTGTGTCGCAGCCGAGAGAGGGCGCTCGCTCTTTGTGACGTCATGCTAGGAGGATAAATGGGGTTGCGGCTAGGCTCCTCGCAGTAGTCGGGGCGCAGCCTTACGGTATGTAGGAGGATGCGTATAAGGCGAGGCTGGAACGATCTGCTGGCGCCAAGCGGTGGCGCCGTGCTTTGGCAATCTTCCAGCATGGCCTCCAAAATCACCTCCGCGCGCACTAGAGAAACACATGCGCGGGGTTGATCTCGGAGGCCATGCTTCCAGGCATAACCAAGCTAAGCCTTCAGCCAACTTATTTTTCTCGCCGATTTCGTTCGTAGTTGCTTTTCTCGTTTTTTTTTGTTTTTTTCTTTTTCGAGATCGGAAGTCAAACAGTTCGCACAATGAATTTCTCACCGCTAAGTTTTTGCATATTATATTCCATTTGTTCGTTTATATTCTGAAATCGACAAACTTACCAAGATTTGGGGTCATCTGGATGTTGTTGAGTTAGTTTTCCTGGTCATTTCTTTTGACTCGAGCGAATATTTCGAGCTTTACTTTCTATCATGCTTGCCTTTTTAATGACGCAGATCAATTTTTTTGTAATTGCACTGCGTGCAAACGTACATGAAGACAATTAAAAAAGACTTCACTGGTAGCTTCAAATTCAACCTGAGAAGATTGCAGGTTGTGTCTCTGTGACATAAAACAAAGTTGGGTTTACACACACCTGATCCGTACTGTGAATCTCTAGACTATCACCTACTACCGTATGCCTTGATAGGCCCGTTAAAGGGTAGATGCTTCTACTTCCAGTTCGACCACTGTCCTTTAGATAGTGTGAGGCCTGTGCGAGCGTTCCTGCAAGAACGTGGTGTCCATCTCCTTTAGTGACCTCTGAAGTGTGTGGAGTTCAACATTGCTGAAAACATGTGGGGTGTCAGAAAACAACATGTGCCCAGTATGAGACTGAGGTCTGTCAGCGCAGATGAGCTGACGAGTTCGATTAAGCAGATTGGACTGAGGGATTTATAATCTTTATATGACTGTCTGCACCACCGGAAGGAAGCTGCCACCACTGTGGACGGCGAAATTTCGTTTTACAGACTGCCGACGAAAGATATCCAAGCGACTTTGAGAGGACTCGCTCTTTCTCTTACTTTTTATTAGCAGAAACTCCATTATTTTGGGGGGGTCTCATAGTCTGCTGCGGTCCTCTCACTGTTTGAGTGCCTGCTACTGGCACTGGTACGAGTGTTCATTATAACGCAGTGCAACTTAAATAAACGAGTGACCTCCGCCAAGAAAAAGGGACACACGTGTGCGAGTATACCTTGAAATATTAGCCACTGCGGGCGCAGGGAAGACTAACTAAACAGCATTCAAACGTATGTGATACTTGGTGAAAGTGGCCTCCGGAATAGAATCTTAACTTGGGACCGAATGCAGAGACTCTCAGGGACAAGAGCATTACGATGAGCAATGTGCAGTTTCATCGTTTCTACGAACTGCAAATAAGAAAGCACAAAATGCCGAGGTTCAGATACTGTCAAAAGTAACTGAAAATTGCATGTTCGCTTGTTTCACAGTGAAGAAAATATTGACTAACCATCGGGGCAGACTGCATTCGAATCAAGAAATTTCTTTTGGGAAGCCAGTCGTAGCTAGCACCGCAGCCGATCGCCCTGCGTGTAGTAGTTGTTGTTCTCCTCTAATCTGGTGGCACATACCCACACAGGGGGAGCGGCCAAGAATTAAGGTACAGAGATATTAGACTTTAGGATGTATAACTGCATCGCAAAAAAATAAATCGAAATAATTGCTCGGGCATAGAGAAGGAAATGTGAATATGAAAAACCAAAATAAAAATGGGTAATTACTAACGCACGCAGTAGGAGAATACTAAGATATATATGTACAGACGAAAAAAATTACCGACGATTACGTTACTTCCTAATGCGAAATTTGAGCGCAGCAAATAAGCTGTTTCACCTTTTCGATAGATTGAGGCAAAGAAATCGAGCAACACATGTATGCGCTATCACACAATTTTTTTTTTTTATTTTTCACACGTATTCCTTTAACAGACTCCCTTTTCGGCGGCGGCGATGAGCTTCTGCTTCAGCCTCGCTTACACCTGGTTGCTCTCGACGGTGGCGATGAGCCTCCGCTTCGGCGGTGCGAACGGCAGGGTCTTCTCGACGGCGGCGATGAGCTTCTGCTTCAGCCTCGCTTACTGCTCTGGATTCTGGCGGCGACGGCGCTGGGCCTCTGCTCTGGCAGCTCGTTTAGCAGCAGCAGCAGCAGCAGCAGCAGCAGCAGCAGCAGCAGCAGCAGCAGCAGCAGCAGCAGCAGCAGCAGCAGCAGCAGCAGCAGCAGCAGCAGCAGCAGCAGCAGCAGCAGCAGCAGCAGCAGCAGCAGCAGCAGCAGCAGCAGCAGCAGCAGCAGCAGCAGCAGCAGCAGCAGCAGCAGCAGCAGCAGCAGCAGCAGCAGCAGCAGCAGCAGCAGCAGCAGCAGCAGCAGCAGCAGCAGCAGCAGCAGCAGCAGCAGCAGCAGCAGCAGCAGCAGCAGCAGCAGCAGCAGCAGCAGCAGCAGCAGCAGCAGCAGCAGCAGCAGCAGCAGCAGCAGCAGCAGCAGCAGCAGCAGCAGCAGCAGCAGCAGCAGCAGCAGCAGCAGCAGCAGCAGCAGCAGCAGCAGCAGCAGCAGCAGCAGCAGCAGCAGCAGCAGCAGCAGCAGCAGCAGCAGCAGCAGCAGCAGCAGCAGCAGCAGCAGCAGCAGCAGCAGCAGCAGCAGCAGCAGCAGCAGCAGCAGCAGCAGCAGCAGCAGCAGCAGCAGCAGCAGCAGCAGCAGCAGCAGCAGCAGCAGCAGCAGCAGCAGCAGCAGCAGCAGCAGCAGCAGCAGCAGCAGCAGCAGCAGCAGCAGCAGCAGCAGCAGCAGCAGCAGCAGCAGCAGCAGCAGCAGCAGCAGCAGCAGCAGCAGCAGCAGCAGCAGCAGCAGCAGCAGCAGCAGCAGCAGCAGCAGCAGCAGCAGCAGCAGCAGCAGCAGCAGCAGCAGCAGCAGCAGCAGCAGCAGCAGCAGCAGCAGCAGCAGCAGCAGCAGCAGCAGCAGCAGCAGCAGCAGCAGCAGCAGCAGCAGCAGCAGCAGCAGCAGCAGCAGCAGCAGCAGCAGCAGCAGCAGCAGCAGCAGCAGCAGCAGCAGCAGCAGCAGCAGCAGCAGCAGCAGCAGCAGCAGCAGCAGCAGCAGCAGCAGCAGCAGCAGCAGCAGCAGCAGCAGCAGCAGCAGCAGCAGCAGCAGCAGCAGCAGCAGCAGCAGCAGCAGCAGCAGCAGCAGCAGCAGCAGCAGCAGCAGCAGCAGCAGCAGCAGCAGCAGCAGCAGCAGCAGCAGCAGCAGCAGCAGCAGCAGCAGCAGCAGCAGCAGCAGCAGCAGCAGCAGCAGCAGCAGCAGCAGCAGCAGCAGCAGCAGCAGCAGCAGCAGCAGCAGCAGCAGCAGCAGCAGCAGCAGCAGCAGCAGCAGCAGCAGCAGCAGCAGCAGCAGCAGCAGCAGCAGCAGCAGCAGCAGCAGCAGCAGCAGCAGCAGCAGCAGCAGCAGCAGCAGCAGCAGCAGCAGCAGCAGCAGCAGCAGCAGCAGCAGCAGCAGCAGCAGCAGCAGCAGCAGCAGCAGCAGCAGCAGCAGCAGCAGCAGCAGCAGCAGCAGCAGCAGCAGCAGCAGCAGCAGCAGCAGCAGCAGCAGCAGCAGCAGCAGCAGCAGCAGCAGCAGCAGCAGCAGCAGCAGCAGCAGCAGCAGCAGCAGCAGCAGCAGCAGCAGCAGCAGCAGCAGCAGCAGCAGCAGCAGCAGCAGCAGCAGCAGCAGCAGCAGCAGCAGCAGCAGCAGCAGCAGCAGCAGCAGCAGCAGCAGCAGCAGCAGCAGCAGCAGCAGCAGCAGCAGCAGCAGCAGCAGCAGCAGCAGCAGCAGCAGCAGCAGCAGCAGCAGCAGCAGCAGCAGCAGCCAGCAGCAGCAGCAGCAGCAGCAGCAGCAGACGGAGGACTTCCACCGGTCGTCTCGCTCATGGCTCAGAAAGAACTGGCAGATAATTTCGCAGTGGCGAACGGCAGCGGCAATTTCGGCTCGGGCGGTGCACATATACAGATCCGCCACCACCGATCTGGCTCTCTGATTGCCACCGCACAGGTATTGCATTGGAGGGGGAGCGAAAAAAGGAATTAAGTTCGAGCCGGCGCTTTGACAACCGGAGACTCGCAGGAAGAGGGGGGAGGGGGGCGGCGTGTACACCCAGCGGCAAACGATGGGTCAGAAGCGCGCGCAGCAAGCGGACAACGCGATAAAGGGAGGAGGGAAGAGATAGCAGCGACTGACTGATGCTGCTGACGCCGATAGTGAGTCAAACCCAGCTGCGGAGTTGGTTTCAGGGACAACGCCGCCGATGCCGACGCAAGCAATATGATACCCTCGCTTCCGCAGCGCCAAGAACCAGGTCTAGCCGTGGGAAGGTGGTCACGTATTCGTCGACGTGCCGGGGCCTGCGTGAAATAACCGGCGCGTCGGCAACTGCAGGGCACCCTATCCGCCACACAAGAACAGGGGAGGGGGGGGGGACCCTCCCCTCCTATTTCTGCATGGCGGCGACGGTGTTCTATGCAGTCACGTTATCTTGACTCTAGCGGCATCCAGCGGTATCAGTCGGTCGCTGCTAGCGCTGGGGGGATGAAAGGGGGGCGGAGCTGGTTACGAGGCCGACGACGACGCCGACGCGAAACCCAGGAACGGACGCCAAAGAGCTGCGCTCTAAAAATCAAAGCATATTAGGAAGGCAGACGTTTTGTTTCTATTAAGGAGGTTTGAACGGCGTTAAAAACAGACCTGTGGCTGTACCCAAGCATGGTGGCACCGAACGATAATAAAATCTGGCTGCTCAAATTAGGACCCAGCTGTTGTAACGGCTTCTCCAAAAACCGTTTTCTCATCATGGTAAAACGGCGGCAAAATAGCAAAAAATGATCTATTGTTTCCGGTTCCCCGCAGAATGCGCAGACAGGAGAAAGCGTCAAACCAGACCTGTGCATATAGAAATTTAGGGGCGGAATACGACAGCGTAGCCTGGTTAGAGAGACCTCAGTCTGCCTTGATTGACATGATTTCCTATTCCAGGAATACTTGAGATGCAGGTAGTCGTCCGATGATAAAACAGATCCAGACTGTGTGCTTAATAAGGAACGCCTAAAAAATTGTGCTGCTGTTATGTACGCTGTTGCCGGGAGGATGGGCAACACAGGGCCATTCAGAGATTCTTTAGCTAGTGTATCAGCAACCTCATTGACTGTCACATTACTGTGGCCTGGTACCCACACTATATGTATGAGGCTCAAATGTGAGGGGAGAAATGAAAGAAAGGTGTGTAATATTGGCGAATCCATATTCGAAGAAAGCGACAAACACAAGGAATAAGGGTCTGTAATTACAGCCACTGTTGAGTATGGTGGGTCTAGTTTGCGCAGAGCAAGCACCATTGCCAGCAACTCCACCTGGAAAATTGCGGTAAAATCTGGAAGACGGACTGAAAAAGCCCAGTCTAAAAGCGGGCAGTATATTCCCAACGCCGGCCTTTTCATGAAATTCAGAAGCATCAGTTGCTATCATTATGCTAATGGGAAGACTGTAAATGATCTTCTAATAATCCATTTAAAATGTGAGGTGATGAGTGTTTTGCATTATTTGGGAAAATGTCATCATGGACAATTGAACCCAAGATGCACTTACTTTTGTTGATGTTAGAAAGGGCTACGAGCAAAGGTTGTAACAGATTTTGCACTGGAATTACCTGCGGGGTATGAAACCGAGGCCATCCGACTCCAAAAAAGGAGTTTGGCTCGAAACAAAAAATTGATAGGGAGCGGTGGAATTGTGATTCATATATTTTTAGATACGTCTGGACAGTCAAGAGTTGTAATCTAGCTAACAACGGTGGTATTCTGGCTTCAAGGTATAATTCATTGTTAGCCACAAATTTGGGGAGCGCAAGGCATAATCTAAGCGCTTCCCGCTCTAAAAGAACAAGCGGACAAATTTTGTAAGCAGGTGAACCAGAAAACAACTAACATCCAAATTTTATAATTGGTCGGACATACATAACATAAATCATTGAGAGCGTCTCGCCACATCCCAGACCTTGGATTGCTTAACTTGCGCGAAATACCCACAGCACGAGGCTCTGTCGCTGCAACATGTTCAATGTGATCCCTCCATGCCAGATGGTCATCGTAAATCACCCCTAGATACTTCAGAGACTTAACTTGAGGAATCCTTTCCTGCTTAAATGTTAGAGAAAGATTTACCGGATACTGAATTTGGAAAACAAGGAAAGCGCACTTTCTTACGTTTAATGTAAACCTTAAGTCACATAACCAATTCTGAAGGGAGCTTAGGTACGATTGCAGGCGCCTGTTGAGGGATTGAATGTCAGGTGCAGCCGTAAAGAATGCGATGTCATAGACGACATACGTGCGAACTTCTTGATGAGTGGGAATAGAACCCATTAAAATGTTAAAGAGCATGGCCGAGAGAATTGCCCCTTGGTTTGTTGATATCTGCCAGAATTCACACCATTCAATGAACAGTAAAATTGTCTGTTTTGTAGGAATGTAGATATCCCCTCAATTAAATATTGTGGAAAATGCAGAGTTTCTAATCTGTGCAGTAAAATTCGGGGCTCTAAACTATTATAAGCCTTCTCTATAGAGTCACCAATGCAGCATGCATTTTTTTGCGCCGCGCAAGAAGAATTCGACTCTCATGGCCAGTATGTGCATTACATATTGAACATTTTGCGCGAAATCCGGTTTTATAGGGACTAAGAATATGTTTTTGTTCCACAAAATCGGTAACCCGTTGGAGTACAGCCCTTTCAATTAATTTTACCAAGTTTGACGTTAATGATATTGGTCTGATATTGCCCAAAGTATAGCCACTACCATTGTGTTTCCGTAAAGGAATCACTTTGGCTAGTTTCCAGTCACCAGGTATCCAAGAATGAATAATTGAGTAATTTACCAATTCTAACAAGGAATTTGGAGACACTTCAAAGAGCATCTTTAACATTTTTGAGTTACTCCATCAGGGCCAGGCGCAGCAGCTGGCAATGTCATTACAATCGAAGAATGCTAAGAAAATGTAATTTTAGGGACATCCGTAACCCTATGTACTGGGCCTCCAAACGTAGGAGATTTGGGAAGTGTTGACAAAAAACGCTTTTCTAAAACTGTAGCAATGTTTTCTTTTCTACTGTTTCGAGAGTTTCTTTAGGAGTCGAAACACATGAGGGTAAATTTTCTGAGACAGGAATCTTTTTTCGTGATTTTAAAAACCTTAAAACTGCACGTCGGCTATTAAATTGTGAAAATTAATTGAACTGCTCAGTATCATAATTATCTTTCGCTTGTGCGACTGTGCGTTTAAATGCAGCTGCAAAAAATTTATAATCATGCCAATTTTTGAGGCACTGGTTGTGAAGGAGCCTCTTCCACGCAGCCTTTCTTCTTTTATAATCACGCGAAGAATCTGCATTCCACTATCTTGTTGATGTATGGCCTTTTGATGTACGCGCTAAGAATTCACACTTCTTACGACAGGATGCAATAGCTTGGCACTATGTTTGCGATTTTAACTCTTCCGTAGCCTTAACCACTGACACAAGAGACGAAGTCAAAAATGAGTTAAACTGGTTAGAATTAACGTATGATCTCAACAGAGAGGTCGGCGGAGTTAAGCGGCAGTTAGCCTCAAAAACAATGGGTATACGATCTCTAGAGGTGCCACCATCAACTGTCGACCAATTGAGTATAGAAACACTAGCGCTGGAAAGCGTTAAATCTATCACAGATTGACTGTGAGCACGTGCAAAAGTTGGTAAGCCAGAATTCATGCAGTTAAGGTTATTGTCTGAAAGCCAATTCCACAGACGCTTGCCACGAAACATGGTGCGAATTAAAATCTCCAGCCAAAATAACCGAATTTTGACAATTAACAAGTAGGTGATCTAGAGATCTGGTGTCCTGAACACCATGAGGGAAATAAACATTCGCTAATGTAAACGCACTGAACCCTGGAATTTCGAAATCTAAAGCCAATAATTCAGAATCTAAAGTAAAATATTGAAAAGAAATCTTAGCCCTAAGACAAAATTTTGAAGAAACTAGAATTATAACCCAGCACTTCTTGACTGCCGATCTTGTCGGAATGATCAATAATTTTGTAAATTAAAATGTTTTTCAGTTGTAAGCCAAGTTTCTTGTAAAACAATCATGACTGGATTCTGTTTTAAAGGAAGATAAACTAAATCTGTAGTAGCTGAAAGAAGAGATCTACAGTTCCACTGAAGAACTTTTAATGTTGCTATGGTTATGTAATCCGGGCAGCAGCAACAGCCTGCCCCAAAATGGTTTCCTTTGGTGTAGAGCCTAGCTATAGCTTTTTTTTATTTTGCCTGTGGACGAGGTGATGACGGGTTTGACATCGGGGATCCACTGCGTTTTAGGATTCGCGTATCTGTCTCCCCTATATCTGCATCATGAGCCTCGTCTGACTTGTCGGAATTTTGCATAGGCGATGCGGAAAGAGATTCAATTTGCGAGCAAGACATTGTAGCTAAGGAGTGTTTCACTGATAATGAATGCCCAGGTGCCGTAGGAGAAACCGTAGCAGTTTTCACAGCCTGAGAAATGTGAGCTGCCAGAATGTTGGACATGCACTCTGTGGTGTTGTCACAATCCTATGGTTGCTTCAACAGCAGTTGTTATGGTTTTAGACATCGAGGAATCTAATGACACTCCAGAACGGGCTGACACACCTGCATACCCATGAACTCTCCCTTTAATTTCTTGAATTGCCTCATGCCTGAAGCATTTGCATCTCATGCGCTCTAGCAGGACATTCCAAAGAATCTGCTGAGTCCACCGCAAAGACTAAATTTGATAAGACCATAAATGTGATTTATGGGCCGCATTTGCGACGTCGCAAAGTGGATTTGCAACCGCCAACAGTATGGCCATAACGCCAGCAGTTGTTGCACTGTAGAGGCTTTGATGGTAGGGGATCTACTCGAAATATTAAAGGCCACCCAGTCGAAAAAAACTACAGAACTTTGTCAAAAATACGACAAAATATCCTGTATTTCTGTCGTAACCATCACATTTTTCTGTAGTTCTGTAGTACTTTTCTGTAGTGTTGTTGTTTTTCTGCAGTATATTTCCGTTGTCTGTAGTTCTGCAGCACTTTTCTGTTGTAACTACAGAAATTTCTGATGTTACTACAGAATGTTCTGTTGTCACAACAAGTTTCGCGTCAAAAACCGCACAGAAATTCTGTCGTAACATCAGAACATCTTCTGTAGGTTTTTCGGACCGGGCACGCTTTAATCTCTGATGGACAGACTGTACCTTCAAAGGTAGCAATTACTGTTTCTGTCGGCACACGAACATTATTGACCTCGCGGATACAGCGATAGACCGCAACACCTGCCGCGGAGAGAAGGTCAAGGGTTTCTTCTGGACTTAGGAATCCACACCTCGGACTAGGCCTTTTGTGCCGGCCAGGTGCGAAGGGATAAAAATGCTTACCTGATGAGATGCAAAAGTAGAGCAGTTTAGAAGATCCTTTATACATGCAAGGTTTGGTGAACGTCAAACAATCCCGCCGCGCCCAAATTTGCGTACCTCGACTATTCTTTCGTAGAAGGAAGTGGTTTCCTGAAGGGCAGCTCGAACAGCTCCTGGGTTGTTCATTTTAATGGCGCCACCATCCTTAGGAACGAGCGCCACAGGGATGTTGCGGAAACCGGAGCTCTGAAATGCTTACAAGGGCAGATCATCGGTCCGAAGGGAAGCCGACCAAGGGGAGCGCCCTCGGCCGGGGGACTGCGTCGACATTACCTTGAATTGACAACGTCACCGCGTGCGTTAGTCAACAGAGAACAAAAGACGCAAAGAGGAAAGACAAAACTAGGACAAGCAACCAAATACTGAGCCGATCGGCGTGTGAGCAGGCCTTCAGCTATTCCTCCTGAGCGTCGTCTTCGTCAAGCTCGATCTATGCGTAGAAGCCGTGTTTAATTTACCATGCTAAAACGCTGCCAGTTTTTTCATCACGGTTATACTAACTAGCGCTAAGGATGCACATATTTCACACAAAATTAATTTTGTATTTGGGAAAAAAAAAATAAAGCTCGCAAAGGAAGAAATAGATGAAAAGCGGCTGTCACTGCAATATTTATCCACACGGCGCAGGTAGCAGAGATTAAAATGGAGATACGCTTAGGCACGTGCAACACGATCGCCATTTAAAACGGCTTCCTCTAAGCGGCGCCTGGAATCTCCACACAGCGTTTGCCATTTGATCGTATTGTAACACCAGCCAGTAGAGGGCTCGTTCGTTACGGAGGCCGTGCATGCGCAATGAGTGCACAGTCGCCGATGCGCATCGCTTTTTCTATCGACCGCTATACCTCTACAGTAAGGATGTTGTGTAATTAAGGAGAAAAAGTGTTAACTCATTTCTTTCTCTTGCGTGTATTCTTGAGTGTAATAAATTCCTAAAGGTTTCCCGGTTCCCGATTGCTCGAAGCGCCTGCGATATCGTCCCGCAGTGAGAGCTGCGCTGAGCACCTTAGAGCACATCGCACAAGTATGAAATGTCATTGTTAGGACAAGATATTTTTAAAACGCCGGTAAACAAATGGGCCGCGTGGCTCAATACAATACACGCTATCCTGTTCCAGCTATTCTGTTGAAGCAAAACTTATCTTAACGCCAGCGCGGCGACCGCGAGGGTAGCTTTGCACTATTCGTTTATTCCGCGGCCTTAGGACCGCTCTTTAATGTAAGCCTTTACAACTCTCCAACGACAGTGTTTGCCTGGAAATGTAGCGGGCCATTGACTCGAAATACACCAGCAGCTTGTGCGTATCATAATTTGGATAGGTAGCCTCTTGAGGGTATGTCCGGCCTTAACAATAATTGTCCAAAAAATAATATAGCTCGATTCTTGTGACACTTTTTGAACCACTAGACAACGTCTAAATTCCGGCAGCCTCCGCTGGTGCTCATGAAACGAGAAAAATATTTCGGCAAAGTTCACTTCGTCAACAGAAACAAAAAGTGTTTCTTTGTGTCGTGCTCGCGGCATATGCCCCTACATGTTTTGCAGTGTTTAAAATATACTGGCCTTTGAAATGACGTTTGGCTTTCTGAAGATGCTCATGGTTAGCCTTCATCTATAGCCGACGTTATGGGCGTGCTGTACAATCACGAACGCCTTTGCAAAACTTTTGTTTCCGTGCATTCCTAGAACCATTGAGCCTGCTTTCCCCCGCAGTTGGCCCAGCCGGGGGACAGCAGCTTAACCGTATTATGCTAACGTAAAAGTTTGGTGTTGGCCTACAAAATACGGGCAAGGGCCGCACTTTCTTTTTCAAAGTCTCAAACGGTATACCCTCACCAAAGCGTTACTTTTCACTTTAGTATTTAGGCCATGTTTTGGAGAAACTGCTCTAATGTTCATCCTTCTTTGACGCTCTTTCTTTTTACACGTTGCCTTCCTTATTTCTGGCAGTGCCGCCGCGGCTGGAGATGCGCTGGAGCGACTCGATATACAATGAAACAACTGCGCGGACGAAATTCAACACCCACAAATGACATCCAGAGCAGTGCATGCAGAATGATGGAGGCAGGCAGCCGTCCACATCTGGCAGCTTGTCATGAAGTGCGTCCACATGTGTAGCTTGCAGACTTCACCCTATATTTAACCAGGTATTTACCAAGTACACACGGTATTCGCAGCCAGTTCCCCTGTACGTGCTCCCAGGTGTCATCCGAGGTGTCCACTCGCAACTGCCTCGTATTTAGACTTCAGTTCTTCATACGGCGCTGTTAGCGTTTTTTTTCCTCACTATATCGTGTTAGGTTCCATCAATGGGTGATAGATTGTAGCACCAGAGCACATTGGAAACATGACACAGGAATGCCACCACTCACAAAGTCATAAGTGCAAGAACTATTTCGGACCGTCGGCGTTGAACTTAGTATTCTGCAGTTAAGGTCAAGAACAGTCTTGTGGGCTTAAATCCAACTGTTCTCTTATGAAAACCTTATGAATGACGCGGTTATCTTGTTTCTTAAGGAGCCGAAGGAAAGAATACGTGCATACTTGCACGGTGTTTCGGATTCGACCTCTGTGCCGCGTTGCCACGCCGCTTTGTGCTACCGTGGGGCAGGGTGTGGAGGTATACTTTGCAAGGAGTGTCTTGCAATCACTTTGAAAGTTCAAAGGTCATTCAAAAGTGAGCTTGGCCCGCGAAGGGCCAGTGAGGTTCACGGAGCTGCTAGCAGGCTCTAGCACTTTACAAATGGGCGTGACGGGGAAAGCTGCTCTCCGGACGCAGCCCTGGCGGCGACTGCTACTGGGTTTATGGTCGGGTCCTCGCCGCAGCTCATGTGTTGGGTGCTGGAAGAAGCTGTCTGTTGCCAGCGCTGCACCCCCCCCCCCTTCTATGGTGGCTTCCGATGTCCGGAAGCAGGCAATGCAGAGAACGTGAAGGCATCGAAAAGAAAACAAAAAACAAAGTGTTATTAAGCAAAATAGCTTTCGTATCAAATTGTGTCGCAGCCGATTGAGGCAGCCATCTATTTCACCTTTTGTTTTGCCTGGTTTCGTCGCATCATCAAGTGACCGTACACCATTGTCTGTACGAGAGGGTCCGTCCCCTTTCCCTTCTCCTCGCTCTCCCTATGGGGCAGTAAAAGTCTGTTGCGAGCAGCGGCGGTAGTTCAGAAGAGGCTTCGCCGCCACAAAGACTGGCGGTAGCAGTTACTAACCTTGAACCCCTTTTACGACCCTTGCCATATTCGGCTCTGCGAGGCTATTAGACACAGCATCCAAACGTGCAAACGCAAGGAGCAGGTGTAGGCTCAGCTACCCTTCTGACTGGCGGCCCAGGAGTTGTGCTGGCCTCGAAGCACTCAATAGTAATTCGGTAGCCACTGCTGGCAGTTCCACGACAGTCGTGCATGTAATGACCTCTTGTCGTGATTTTATTTCGTGGCTTCAACCACGCTTAGCACTAGCACGGAGAGGCAAATGCGCGAGACACTTTATTTAAGAACGCACTTCAAGCTTCGAACATGGCATTCTGCTTACTGACCTGTTTTCCAGCTGTGCCAACTACAGCTAGGCACTCCAGCGGATCGATGGAGGCAAGACGATGGCGAGATGAAATTGAGCGCCCGGGTAGAAGAGATAGGGTCCTAGATTTGGCATCACAGTAGGGTAGATGGAGCTTTGGACGTGGACGAAAATGGAATTGCTGGGCAGTGCAATGAGAGTTTGTCTTTTATATCCTTACGAAGTATGTCTGCTTCGGATATGAATCGCGGAGGAGTACATGATGACATGACGTTTAAGTTTCGCTGTGTGTTTCTTAATTGAAAATTTTAGGCCATTGTTTCGTCTCACGATGGATGTCTTGAGAAGTGAACATAGGCGCCCGGATGAAAAGAACAAAATTCAAGCGTTTTTTGTAAGACCGTATAAGAGCAGGAAATGTGAAAGGCTTTCTGTCTGTCTCTGTTCTATGGGTACAGTTCAGGGGTCCCTGAAATGCTACTTGTGGCAAACTTCTAATGCAAGAATTCCATAGAAGTGTATCTATGAGTATTGGAGTCAAATAGGAAAGCTTTGCTTGAAGCGTGTAATTTACAAGTAATTTTAAAAAAGTGGTCTTGGCGACAGCTCGCCATTAATTTAGCCGACACATCGCCGAGCTCAAACCTCCCCGCAGCGCTCGCCTCACGTTATTCGGGCGGGACGGGGCGTAGTGAGGCACCGTCGCGACTTGTTTTCTTTTTTTTTTCTTGCATGACAGCATGGGTCAAGAAGAGCAACACTTGTTTCGATCGCCTATATGTTAGGAGCTAATGAAGCTCCCTTAAATATTTCTTGCTTTGCGGAGAGGATTGCACGTTTTATAATTTTCCTAAATAGCTTTTTATGCGTCCTTTGAGTCTGGTGCACGAATGCAAAGGTACTGCTACCGATAATTTTGCTGCATGTTTTTGTCTTTATGCCTTTGTAGATTTTCTGAAGCGTATATCGCTTTAAATCATCCGTATTTTGAGGCTCGAGGCTCTTTTGCTGCTCTCTGCCTCACGAGACTGATGTGCCGTTCTGTGTCAACCTGGCTATAGGCGCAACGTATCTGTCTAACGGGAGATCTTTGTTTTGAAATTTGTATGCGCAGATTTCGAACTGCTTTCGTAGCCCTGCATAACCCGCACTAGGTGAGAGCTTTGTTAAATTCTTGTTAATGTTTATATTTTTTTGCTTGCTTATACAGTCACTGTTCCCTCTCCTTCTGCGCCCTCCGGCGTCCTTGGAGAATCCGCCTTTTTCACAAACCCACTCTGCGCATGCGCGCCTCTTCCCTGATCGAAAACAAACCCCAGCTGCGCATGCGCAATTCTCGGCCTCCGCGATCGGCGTAGCCGTAGCTAATCTCGGAGGCCATATTCGTGACAGGCGTATGCGATAGATGGCGGTAGCTGTCAAGAACGCACACCGTCATTTACAAGGACATTTTCAACCTGTCGCAGACTAATTTTTAACCACTCGCAGAGGGTGCCACATATTGTGTAAAAAGCGGATTGCATGTGCGTTATCAGGCAATCAGCGTGGCGCAGTCCCGCTCGGCTGAGGACCGGAAGGATTCTGCTTCGACTCTTGGCCGTGACGCATTTTTTTAAAGAGAAAGCTTGACTACACCATTTATCAGCCAAAGTCAACTTCCCCGGTAGCTTGACCATGAACGAGCAAGAGGCCAAAGTGTGCCTATATAGCTTAAGCATGGTACCAACGATAGTGCACCGCCATTTGACTTTTGACCTTGAGCTTTGATGGCAGATACAGAATCACGTGTTCCCTCTTCTGGTTGATGGAGTCCTCAACTACATAGTATCGAAAATTTATTCGCTGCAAAAAATATCTGCGCATGTATCAACCTAAGCCTAACCAAAGCAAAACCAGGCTTTCACTTCGCCTAACTAGGTTTAGCAGTGTTAGACATCAGCATGATTTTTTCATTGTGTCATTTCGTGCTGTTGCGAATGGGGCTCCAGCCACGTTCGCACAGCTGACGACAGAAATGGGTCTAGGGGACGCTGGCGAGCGACCGCTGCCAAAGGCATCGAAGCGGCGGCGGGGGAATAACCCTTTGTCTACTGCTGCGGCGGCCAACCTTCCCCCCCTTCCCCCCTTCGGGGCGGAGACGGGCTGCCTTTCGGGCCTTAATTCTCTTTGGAGTTCACGGCGGCGACAGCAGGGAATGTGTCTTTTTATTGAATGGACCAGAGGCGCGTCACCGAGCTGCCTTGACGGTTCACCGCTTGCCGAATTCTTGAAGAAAGCTGGTGACCTTCTTGAAATTACACCGGGGAAATGACCGCCACCAGCGGGTGACTTCGCGAGATGTTTCACCTTAGTGCAGAATTTTCACCACCAGCATAACATCGTCATCGACATGGGAGAAGTTTGCCCTCGCCACCGAATGATGTGAGAGGAGGTTCGAGCACCACCCTCGGCAGTGGGTGGCACATCGAGTGATCTCTTGTGCACCACTGATTGGACTGCAATGATTGAACTTTGTTTCCCCAGCTAGGGAAGTGGGGACAACCGGCCATATTTAAGCGGTGGAAAGTGTCTCCACAGAGAGCTCCGTTTTCTTCTCCTTGACTTGTAAATATCCCATCATATAAAGAGTTGTATAAAACGCTCTTCCTTGCCTCTCCTCCCTGGCTGCTTCGGCTCCGTCATCCCGGCTCCTGATGGTTCCGCTGCGGTGAAGCCTACCCAAGCAGCACGCCATCAATGGACCGTCACTGGTCCAATATTGGGATATATTGGTCCCAATATGGGTCCATATTGGCATCTGATTGGGGCGCACAAAGCGCCAAGATATATGCCAACCAATTTGATCGGCTCTCCTATCAAAACCAGTATTGGCATACTACCTTGTTTACTGGCATTCAATGGCACTCAATGACTACTCAATATCTTCCACCCAAGCTCACTCACTGGTTGTTATATCACGGCTATCCGGCCAAGCTCACTGAGCATCCAGTATCTTGTATCCATGCTTATTCACTTGATATTCACAACTGGCATCCAGCCAGATTTATCGGCTACCCAATATTTCCAGTCCAATCTTGCCCAGTGGTTTTGCATTATTGGCATCCAGCCACAGCAATTGGCAATCCGGCACATTATAGTGTTGAATGTTTCAATAATCAGTACTACGGCTAGTTGCTATTTTGTGCTATGGCTAATAGGCAACTACAAAGCCATCCCATGCGTATGCAGTGCTGATATTTTTCATGTAGCTTTTTATTGAAATAAAGCATGCTGAGAATATCCATGCACCGAAAATAATACAACTGAAAGGTTCATTGCATGGTGATTTATTAGGTCTGCATGGGTTACAGGGCATGTAAATATTTAGGCAGAACTCTTAGACTTCAGTGCTCCTCCTGTTTTTGCATCCCTTGGCAAGGTGTTCTCAGGTCCCAGGTTGGAGGAAGGCGCTGCGTTCATCGCAGCTTCTTTTGTGGTCGGTAGTAGGGGCAGCAGCTCCCAGCAGCCTTTAAAAATATGGACTTGAGCAGCGTGCATAACAATGTATTCCTTTCGCAGATGGCACCTGGAAATAAAAGCAACATTCATAAACCCCATTAAGAGAGATGTACAGCTGGACCGTGGAGTAAAAATGCAAAAACAAGCACCACCTGTTGGCCCTCAGGCAAATTTTTTGTCTGGTTTACTCAGGTTGAAATAAGCTGCATACTCGGTGAGGCCGGCCATATTAACTTGGTTGCATTGATTGCGACATCTGGCAGTGCACGACTTCCCATGTGGATGTGTTGTTGACGCTGGAAACATAAAACAAAATTATATTTGCCGTTATCTATAAGTTAAACGGTAGTCAGCGCTTGCCCCCTTCTACTTGTAGTGCCTTCGTGATCGAACACCTGTAGAAGAAAGACGTCGTCATAACTGCATGCTTCAAATCAATAGCTTTCCTTTGAATAGTTTTCGTTAGGATAGATTGCCGCAAGAACTAAAACAAACTACAAAAGAAAAAAGGGACGCAAAAAATGGCAGTCGCACTCCGACCGCGGCTGCTAAAATTAGTGTACATTGCATCATTACTGCAAACAGAACATTTTAAAATTTGTCAAAGCTGCAGCCAAAACAACGTACGACACATATGCTTTGGGGTTTGTATGATATACTCAAATTGAAAAAATAAAGAAATCCGTAGCTTAGCATTACGTTTGTTGTAGGAACAAGTTTGTACGTATGGTAAAGTATAAGAACTATGGTAGCAACAGTAAATAAGAACCCCCTTTTCAGAATTTTTTTTTTCATAGAGTTCTTCGCGAGGACAGTAGAAGCTCTCGCACGTAGAAGATAAAGTGTCATGTTTCAGCAAGCCCCTTTTTTCTGCGCGATATAACAATCTATAATTGTGAATTTTTGAATGAATTTTTTTTTATTATTTCCGCAAATAATCAAATTTAGCAGTAAGAATAAGTGCGTCGGCAGATCTTCTTTCCGGACACTTTTAGTTTTCTGCAATTGATAGTAAAACTGCACCTGCTGACTATTTTATTACACTTCTAGTACTCGGGATTAGCGCAGGAGAAAGATCAAACACGTGAATAAGCTACACGTCGTTTAAACCATTCCAAACGCGCATTCATAACGGCAAATTACAATATTAAATATTCGCTCGCAACTAAAAATCATGTTCCAGAAAGCCCAACTTAACCATGAGTTTTGAATATAGTATGTAAAAGAAATTGATCACTTCAGATGCACAACACGCGCGATGAAGTTGTAACCTGAAAATCACAGAAAACACGCATCATGTTTTACAGGGCCACATTTCTCTTTTCAATACAAATTGGCCACCTCTGCGCCATAAATTTTGTCTTTGTGACCAGAGTTTATGCATACAAAATAGTGCGCTTAAAATACAGTTCAGAATTGACTGGCGTGGTGCGGTCGAAATAAATGGCTTTCCGTTCTCGCAAGCATATCGGTTATTGACATGAGGATCAAGGCTTGCAACATACAGCAGCAAATCATGCAAAAAAAAGGTATCTTACCGTACTGCTAGCGCAGATTCGCAGACCTCAGTTGCAACAATCCAAAATGAATGTTGCCACGCAAAGTACATCCCAGTGATCTGATGATTTATTACACGTGGTAAGAAAAAGTAGCGATATTACAACGAGACAAAGCAAGAAATAATCTCAGAAAGCTCAGTTATGAAAAACAACTTAAAATGCTGATGGTACTCACAGTTATCATTTTTCAGGCATGGTCATTAAAACGGATTGAAACTTTCACAATGCTTGGTTTTTCGGTTCTGCTGTCCAAAGCTGCGGGAGCTCGAGCAGCTCGAGCGGGTGGGGATTGTGTGGCCGGCCGGACGCCTCTGAATCAGCCGCTTGTGTCGAGTTTCGAGGCAAGTTTGGAAGGGGGCAGAAGGGTCGTTGTGTTTTCACTCTCTCTCTCTCTCTCTTTTTTGTTTGAGATCTGTCGAATGAGGAAGCATAAAGCTCGAAAGGTGGTAAGAGAAATCAAAGAGGTCCCATAGGACCGCGCGAGCCCACAAGGCTGCCGGCCAAGAAAGTTGGCTCCCCCCACCCCTCCCCACGTCCCATCTCCCCTTCCCCTGGACGCCAAGAGTGCCGCCGCGACATTAGGCCGGTATAACCCGCGTCCGGTATCCCCCCCCCCTACCCCTCACCCGAGCATATCTCACAGATCCTAGAAGAAGAAGAAGTTGGCGGGAAGGAAGGGAAGAGTTCGGGAGAGTAGAGTGGGGGGCATTGTGAGCAAGGTATGCCCTGTCGGGAAGAAAGAAAGGGCAGTGAAAGTCGCTGCCCATCCGCGATGACTGCTTCACGGGGAGAAAAGGTTACAAGATATGAAGTTGAAAGCGGTTTGGAAAATTGCTTTAGCCAAGGCCCTCGGGCGGAGAGGCGACGAAAGGACGAGAGAATGGAAGCCATATGTTCTTTGCGCCAAGCTTGTTAGAAGGAATGCGCAGTTTTATCCTCGGCTTCGCTAAAACAACGAGAAGTGCGTTCGTAGCTCTTTGGTCGCCTCGACTGTTGGCTCGGTAACGTTTTCAGTGGCACGATAATTTCGCTACATTTTTTTTTTGTTTATGCAAAATGCGTTTTACCTAGTGTTTCAGTAACAATCACATACGTAAAACAATCTTCAGTTTTCACGGAATCGTTCTTTGTTCGAACAAATGGACATATTTTTTTACTAAAGATGGCGCACAGGTTCATGACGGAGTGCTCTTGAAACGTCATGACGCGCAACTGAGCGATGTAGCAGCCCGTATACTTGCTGTATTCCTATTAAGGGAAAGAAAACAGAAAACGACCATAACTTTGGGCACTTCAATGTTAAAATTCCCATGTTACTAATTTTTATTTATTTTTCAAATCAGGTTGACGTTTAGAGCAAGAAAAAATCCGCATAGAACTAAACGTGGGCATATAAAGCAGCAAGAAATACAAAATACTCGACGAGCTAAGACCTGAAGAACTAAATTGGCAGTAAAGAAAGAATAGAAAGAAAGCAAGGGTCAACATTGAAACTATATCTACGAACTAGGGACAAGGTGTAGTCCTCAGAAAGAAGCGCGGTAAAATCATCTTTCAGCCCGCGGAAGCTGCGCTTGTCAAAGAGGCAGAATATTACAGAGAGGAAACCTAATTCTCAATTATGTGTTAAATTCTTCGGGAGTGGTGTTCTCTAAAAATGCCCAAAAACTGCCTAAATAACGCACTCGCATTACATTTTAATATATATGAATTGCCATTAGCTACCTGGTTGACACGATGGGATAGAATTGTTTATTTCTCTGGAGGGAACGCCTTCGGTGCGGTGTTTATATGTTAAACCTGGAAAGCGCATAAAAACAACGGACAACAGCAAGAGACAGACACACGAGCGCTTACTTACAACTGATTTTTAGTTTCATGCGAGAAGCAGAATATATGTACACTTCAGATCACATGCGCATGCGAAGAAAACTCAAACAAGAAAAAATATTATCTGGCTGCACATGTGGTGCGTCGATTTTGCTGTCTGAGAAAGAGATTGCATATCTTTCATCTTTTACATGTGCAGCCAGATAATATTTTTTCTTGAGTTTTCTTCGCATGCGGATGTGATCTGAAGTGTACATATATTCTGCTTCTCGCATGAAACTAAAAATCAGTTGGAAGTAAGCGCTCGTGTGTCTGTCTCTTGCTGTTGTCCGTTGTTTTTATGCGCTTTCCAGGTTTAACATGTCTAACCAACTCGCCCAAACGCTGCCATTAGTGATTATAAGGTTGGATAATAAGGCATAGAATGCCTGTAGAATAGTTTCTGATCAGTGCTTAGGAGAACGCTGTCAAAAGCTGTAGTCAAATGCATCATTATGAGCCATGTATTGCAGCTTTTGAACAAAAATAACTTCATAGAGAGCATCGTTATTATGCAATTTCAATTTTGTTACCATATATGCTGGCGACACATGAGCGCGCATTCATTGCAATGTAGGTAATTGTTTTAAATTTTTATTTTTTTTCGTTTGCCTTGCCACATGTAGTGCTGTTGATTTTTTTTTTATTATCTTCCACATGCACACAACGTTTCGGCAGTGTGCGATTTACGCCGCATTAGAATACGAACCCTTCCAATACAGTTCAGATTTCTTTTCTTGTCGAGTGAATTAGCTAGACATAGCGTAGAATATATGTTGCTTGCATTTTTTCTTTGAGCTGAAAAATTTTTTGCGCTGCTACACCGATGGCCAAAGTCGTTCAGTCTTTATCTGTCTGTTGCTGAAGCCCACAGCAAAGCGCTAAAGAGTACAGGAATAAGATGCAAATTTGTGTTTAGTAGATATTAGAACTGTATGGATGCGAGAGTTGGACTGTGAAAAAGGCTGACCGCCGAAGAATTGACGCGTTTGAATTGTGGTGCTGGCGAAGACTCTTGAGAGTTCCTTGGACTGCCAGACGATCAAATCAGTCGATATTGTCGACCATAAACCCTGACTGCTCATTGGAGGGTCAAATTCTAAAGTTAAAGCTCAGCTACTTTGGTCATCTGATGAGAAGAGAGGAGTCGCTGGAGAAAGATTTGATGTTGGGAAAGGTTGAGGGTCGCCGGAGAAGGGGCAGGCAGCGAACGCGATGGTTAGATGGCATCCTCGAGGCACTGCAGATGAAGTTATGTGATGTTAGGAAGATAGTGAGAGACCGGAAAGCGTGGCGTGACATGGTCCATAGGGTCACGAAAAGTCGGACACGACTGAATGACTGAACTGAACTGAGATATTACAACTGGAAGGCCTTGAAAGCAGCCCAACATATCTGTCTATAAGAACAGCTAGTATTGAGGCGTGGTATAGTCGGTGCTGATGCTGAATGCCGAAAACAGCTAGCGTAATGACGAATCATGGAGTGAGTGTTTGATTGGCTAGCACGATCGATCTCTCCCACCTCTGCTATCGCTTGAACATATGTAGGGGTCTTTCTATCGCGTAAAAAAAGGCGGAAATAATGATGCTACGCGTGCGTGTTTCCGATCATAGACAAACGTTTACAGGATGTGGATTCACCGGATATATTCGATCGTTTCTTCGTTTACTATCCAAACGTAGCCACTGGTGTTTGTTCAAGCGACTTACTCGTTCTGTTGCGTTCTTTGCATTTGAGTACCTTGCGTTTCTTGACTGCGCAGGAGTTTTTTCGTTTTTCGCGGACACGCATCTATTAAACTTTTGCTTGTCAGATGTGTGCTCGAGCTTGTGCGTATGCTTGTGCACTCGTATGCGTATATATAGACCCATAAAACGAAATTCCATGCGCGAAATTTGTTGTTGCCGAGATGTGTTCAGGATCTGTGCACTGATGTGTCTATCACTTTCAATCATCCTGGTTTGACGAGATCAGAAAAACAAATCGTCTCCACCGGGAATCGGACTCCTAGCCTCGCTAGCGCTTTAACCAACTGCGCTAAACACTGGATCGCGAAACAAGCAGCATATATAATTCTCCTTGTCTAAAGTGATGATAGCGACGAGAATGACGCCGCAATTAGTGGTAAAGACAATGATGACAGTATCAATGGTAATGACGCTGCGTTTAGTTGATAACGATAATGATACGTGATGCACCGTATGCAGCATCATTAATCTCGCCTTCGCAAATTTCGGCAGTGTAGATTCCACGTGCTGACGGAATTTTTTCAACACTTGCATGGCTAAAGTTTGGAACACTATCTGTGCTAGCTACGTCCACGCGTGATCGACATCCGGCCCTCTAGTCTGCTGGAATTGTCTCGAAGATATTATATGCAGAATTTTACATAACAATTAATCATGCCTAAAATCGTAAATGAAAGAGTACTGTACCAAAATCGTCAAGTATAATCGCAGGTCATCGGCAACAATAATTAATCAGGAAATACATATTCAGAAAAATATATTCTACATTTTCCGTGATGGGCGCTTCTGTGCATTTTGTGTGGTCAGCTCACTGAAACAGTTTTAAGACAATCTGTGCATTAATCCCAAAAAAAGATATATATGGTGTCCCAAAGTACGTATGGCATATGAATATCTTCTACCAGTTCCAGTTCAGTCGTTCAGTCGTGTCCGACTCTTCGTGACCCTATGGACCATGTCACGCAACTCAAGCAAGGCGAAAGCGGTGCCTGGGCAAATGCGGGGAAAAAAGGAAAACAGGTGAGCGGCTCGCGTAGGGTTGCCTCCTCCTCCCACCCCCCTTCTCCTCACGCTCGCTCGGCGGCCGACGCCGAGCTTCATAACCTGGTAGCTTCTCTCCGGGTCCAAAACGAGATGCTACTTGCCAAAATTGAAGCCCTTGAAACTAAAACTGCTCCTCCCCCACAACCTGCCCCCCAAGCAGAAGCCATGGAGAGCGATGCGGCGGCACCGGTGACCTCGGACTCCTTCGTGGCCATTCTTGAGGCCCGCCTTAACGCCAAATTCGAAACCCTTATCGGGACGGCAATGGAGCGTATCATTGCCAAAGTCATGGAGGCTCTTCCTACCATGATCGCTCAACATGTCGCGAATCTCCCCCGCACGTCTCGCCGGGCCGCTCCTCTCAAAAACGTATCCAGCCGGCCCTCAAAATTTTCACATCGAGAAATTGACATCGAAAATGAGGAAGATAGCTGCCCCCTCCCAGGAGCTGAATTTCAGCCCCGGGTTGATGGCTCCGGGGCCTCTACCTTCCCTCCTCTAACCCCAAAACCTGAACATGGCGGGACAACCTCGGTATAGGCGTTCCCCCTCATCTAAATTGGCCTCCCCCATCACACGTAACTCAATGGAACTGCCGAGGGCTGCGGTCTCGCCCTAAGCGGGCCGACCTTCGGCTTTTCATCTCAACTTTCGAGCATATGCCCGCCGTGGTGGCCCTTCAGGAGCCAGGAAGAGGCGCCACCCTAACAAGCTATACGACGTTTCAGCAGGACCCCTCGTCTTGTCTATGCGTTCATAAAAATTACACAGCAAATATGGTCGACTTGAACCTCCAACTTGGCTATTCCCATGTAATGGTGACTCTCCTCCCCCTCCGCAAGCAGGACCCACCACTGCACATTCTAAATGTCTACTGCCCACCCAAATTGCCGAATGTATCATTCTCGGACCTTTTCAGCCATGCGCTGAAAGCTGCGGGTCGGGACCCCCTCTTGATTGTGGGCGATTTTAACGCCCCCACTCGAGTCTGGGGGTACCGCCGTGAAGAGAAACGGGGACGCAAGTTGGCGGAGCTTGCGTCTACGTTGGGCCTCACTCTTCACACAGACCCTGTCCATCCAACACGTATAGGTAACTCCGTGACTCGGGATACGTGTCCGGATTTAACCTTTACCCACAACATTCAGTATGCTGATTGGGTCAACACTGAGGAAACCCTCGGTAGCGACCACTGTATACTAAACACTACAATTCGGACCAGACCATTAGCAAAACCCACAACACAGGCTCGACTCCCAGACTTGTCCAAATTTAGGAAAAATTACAACACAACTACATCTATATTCAAGCAAGGCTACCAGTCATGGTCCGAACAATTGGTTTCTAGCCTTCGCTCCACCGAAACCAAAATTCAGCTTTCCGAGGCGGTATCAGACGTAGATAACCACCTCCTCCACCTCTGGGAAGCGCGGCATTGCCTTGTCCGCCGGTGGCGCCGACAAAAGCATAACCGTAAACTTAAGGCTCGAATTTCCGAGCTCACCCAGCAGGCGGCCGAGTATGCGGCCCAGCTCGCAGACGCCAACTTTGTGGATCGTTGCAACACGGCGGCGCGGGAGATGTCCAGCAGGAACACCTGGCGGCTCTTCCGCGCTCTTATCGACCCAACGCAGACACACACAGAAACTCAGAAACATCTACAACGTGCCATACACAGCTTTCAGGGCAACACAACTCAGCTAGCGCACAAGTTGCGGGACCAATACTTGTGCACTACCCAGGACCCCCGCGGACCGGCGCACTCTTATGCAGGTTCAGAGAACGCTGAGCTGGATCAGCCGTTTCAGCTCCACGATCTGCGGGCGGCCCTGGCGAATATGAAACGTGGCACAGCCCCGGGTCGGGACAAAATTACTGTCAAATTACTAGCTAAATTACCCGACCCGGCCTACCAGTCCTTATTGGATTACATCAATTCAATTTGGCTTGGGGACGCGCCACTCCCCATCGATTGGAAGACTGCTCTGGTCACTTTCATTCCAAAAGCTGGCAAGGTTATCAACACGGACAACCTTCGCCCCATCTCTCTAACCTCGTGTTCGGGCAAACTAATGGAGACGATGGTGCGTGACAGGTTGTCCGAGTTCATGGAAAATCAACACATCTTCGCAGACTCCATGTTCGGATTTCGCCCGTACAGGTCCGCACAGGATGTTTTGCTACAACTTAATCGGGACGTTCTTGACCCTGTCGAATGCCCTCACAACGACAAGGTCATACTCGCCTTAGACTTGAAAGGAGCATTTGACAATGTTACTCATGAGGTAATACTCACTCATCTTTCACAAACCGGTTGCGGACGCAACGCGTTCAGATACATTCGGCAATTTTTGACAGATCGCCAATGCTACATTAAAATCCAGGACACCGAACATGGCCCGTTCCAACTTGGAACCAGAGGAACACCACAGGGTGCAGTGCTGTCTCCTCTGTTATTCAATCTGGCTATGATGCACCTGCCGGCCCAGTTGGGTGCTGTCGCTGGTGTGCAGCATGCGCTGTATGCCGATGACATCACCCTGTGGGCCACGCACGGTTCTCTTGGAGATATTGAGGCCAGCCTGCAGCAAGCGGCAACCATAGTGGACCGTTATGTTCGCCGCTGCGGCCTTCAGTGCTCCCCTCAAAAATCTGAATTTGTACACATACGCCCCTCACCAAAGTGTACGGCCAAAATTTAGCTTTTTTTAGAGACAGGATCAATTCCTGAACGAACAGAAGTCCGGGTACTGGGGCTCTTCATTCATCAACATAGACGGTCGGACACTACCTTGGCGAAACTCCGTAAGGTGGGGGACCAGGTGGGCCACATGGTCCGCCGGGTTTCTAACAAACGTGGGGGGTTGCGGTGCAAAGACGCCTTGCGGCTGGCGCATGCATTTGTGACCAGTCGAATCTTGTATTCGACTCCTTACCTCCACCTTCGGAAACAAGACGAGGATGCACTCGAAGTCGTCCTGCGCAAAATTTTTAAGTGAGCCCTCGATCTCCCCGTGAACACCTCCAACCAGCGTCTACTGGGCCTGGGCATGGTGAGTACGTTCCGGGAGATCCGAGAGGCTCACTTAACCAACCAATACACACGTCTTTCTAAAACACTGTCGGGTCGCCGCCTCCTTGCCCGGCTACACATCCAACATACCACCCTTACGGAAGATCGTGTACGCCTCCCTTTCGAGTGGAGATGCGCCCTCCACGTACGCCCTCTTCCCCAAAACATGACACGTGAAGACCACAATGGCCGGCGCCTGGCGCGGGCGGAAGCCCTGGGCCGCCATTATGGGTCGAAACCCGGCATTTACTACGTGGACGCCTCCGGCCCCCACCATGGGGGATGGTACACGGCCGCAGTTGTCCACCAGTCCAAAACTGTTAACGGGCTTACATTTCGCGCCCGTGACATAACCCACGCGGAGGAGGTCGCCATTGCGCTGGCAGCTACTCACACTGATTCTAAAACAATTATCTCCGACTCGCGAGGGGCCTGTCGGAACGTCGAGCAAGGCTGGGCACCATACTTAGCCTACCGACTACTTCAAAATTGTACCTATACCGGGGACCCCGCTTACCGGAAAATAGTATGGGCTCCTGCTCATATGGGTCTCGAAGGGAATGAGGCAGCCGACGCCGCCGCCCGCGCGCTCTCTTTCCGGCCTTCCCATCTTGACCCCCTAGATCAGGATCTCGAATTCGAACCCGCGTATTCTTTTAAAGACATTGTTCTTTACTATCAATCTTGTCATAGACTTTACCCTCGCTCGAGTAAAGGTCTATCTAAGACGGAGGAGCGGCTTCTACTCCGTTTGTATACCAACACTCTGCTGTGCCCGGCAGCACTAAAACATTTTAATCCCTCCTTCACGGGCAGTTGTCCGCACTGTGCGGAGAAGTCTTCGGACATCTACCACATGGTGTGGGCTTGCCCATCCAACCCAGCTATTCCTCTTCACCCCAACCCCACTCGGGAGGACTGGAAGGCGACCCTGCTCGGCTGCTATGACCTGCAGGCCCAAAAGGCCTTGGTCGAGCGCGCCCGGGCAGCGGCCGACGCCACTGGGGTCCCGTACTAGGGACCCCACCCAGTATCTGTAAAGTCTCCCCTACATCCACCCCTTTGAAATGAATAATTTCCGGTCTCTCACTATCTTCCTAGCATCACATAACTTCATCTGCAGTGACTCGAGGATGCCATCTAACCATCGCGTTCGCTGCCTACCCCTTCTCCGGCGACCCTCAACCTTTCCCAACATCAAATCTTTCTCCAGCGACTCCTCTCTTCTCATCAGATGACCAAAGTAGCTGAGCTTTAACTTTAGAATTTGACCCTCCAATGAGCAGTCAGGGCTTATGGTCGACAATATCGACTGATTTGATCTTCTGGCAGTCCAAGGAACTCTCAAGAGTCTTCGCCAACACCACAATTCAAACGCGTCAATTCTTCGGCGGTCAGCCTTTTTCACAGTCCAACTCTCGCATCCATACATAACAACTGGAAAGACCATAGCACGAGTTATACGGATCTTGGTTGGCAGACCAATGTCTCTGCTCTTTACTAGGTGGTCAAGGCTAACCATTGCTCTCTTTCCCAGAAGCAGGCGTCTCCTAATTTCATGGCTGCAGTCTCCTTCCGAGGTAATCTTGGAGCCCAAGAAGAGAAAATCTGTCCCAGCTTCCACTTCTTGTCCATTGATGCTCCAGGACTTGATAGGGCAAGACGCCATGATCTTTCTCTTTTTAATGTTCAGTTTAAGCCCAAACGTCTCACTCTCTTCTTGTACGCGCATCAGAAGTCTCTTGAGTTCCACTTCATTTTCTGCCATTAAAGTGGTATCATCCGCATATCTAAGGTTGTTGATACGTTTTCCAGCAATCTTCACTCAGTTGATCGTAAACTGATGTCCGGGCCAGCGAAAAATTTAGTTGGGACGAAATTAGCCCAAAACCACTGTCATATTGGGATACATGCACATTGAAAAATGTCTGTGTCAGTCAGAGCTCCTTCTACTGTTTTTTTAGCGCCGCCGCAGCCTGAAATGTGCAATGGTGACCAGCCATCAAAGGTCGTTAGACAATATTGACTACTAGAAACCGCGATATATAAAATATTGGGATGCCACCAAAGCTGACGGACAATATTGACCAATCTATGTCCATATTCCATGTTGACAAGCCACCCATACTGGCAGAACATTATTGCCCAACCTATGCCATTAGGGTGCAATGCTGGCTAGCCATCCCAGTCCATCGAACAATATTGAACAATATAATGCAATATTGTTACGATGAAATAGCAAAGGGGTGTTTATTTAGAGTGATATGGCAGTGGGATAAGGTGAAGCCTACTAGCCCCAGGCACCAACGCTTTTTCTTCTTCTTCTCCAGACCATCACAACCCTTCGTCATCATCAGTGGCGTGACATTTCCCCCCTACTCAGCCTAAGCTACAGAGGGTCTCAGCCAGGCAGGGGTCTTCACGGCTTGTGAAGGGCAGGATAGTATCCAGGGGGTAGCGTGGCGGTCTGGCATAGAGAAGGAAAAATGGACTGTACCCAGTCGTCTCATGCGTGGCGGTATTAAACGCATACGTGATGAACACTGTAAAAACAAAAACACCTTATTAGGTGTTCTCGCATGTCTATAACTAACACCCATGCACCCTTGAAAAAAAGTGGCTTCAGAGTGCCAGTACACCCTCAAAGATGGTGCTTCGGTTGGTCATAACACCCTTCTATGGGGCCAATGCACTGGGGTGTTTTCACCACCTTTACACCCTATTGCAGGGTAGAAGCAGTGGCATTGCACCCTTACACCCCTTGATAAAAATCAGTGCGGATAACGTCCATATATTGCATTCCCTAATTAAGAATTACTTTTGCCACTACACGTTCCTTAATGCTTTTCCTATGTGCACATTTGCAATCAAGCTTAATGGTATTCCTTTTAACCACCTGTAATGCCAAATGAGCATGTAAAGAGATGCTGCATGCCATTATTTTGACATCTCGAATGGCCCATGCCAGTATGATTGTTTTTTCAAATTCACAGAGCATGTTACAAAAAAATGTCACACAGAAGGAAACTGGAAGTCTTTTATTCGGCATAGAAAGGTCAGGGTTCGGGCTAGTGGGTGCTCGGGTGCTGGTGGAGGGGGGGGGGGGGGCAGGGGGGCACTTGTGTTCTGTTTCTTCATTGATGCGCGCTATGGAACCTCATTTATTTAACAATACTGCCACTCTCCACCGAGAGCCTAGCAGACGGGCAAAAACATACATGGTATGTACGTAAATACCTAAAAAAATGAAAGAAGCAAAACAGTTCCAACAAATGCAGACAACAAAGTATACAATTTTTTTCAAAAACAGAACCGAACAATGAACACAACAGCATGGTGATATTTCTGAAAAAAACAACAACAAAACGTTTAGTCGCATGCAACAATAACCGCAGTACACAATATTAATACTATGCTTTGTCAGTGTCAACGCGTGTGCTTGCATAAAATTCGGCCTTAAGCGATAAAATAATGCGTCGTGCAGCGAATCTTGGCTTCGACACGCAGACGCCCAAAAAGAGGTGCTCTTTAATGCAGCACAAATTGTCGGACCCCTTGTCATATGTCAGATTGAACAGCCAAAATCGACCCATTATTGGAACAATACCCTAAGTAGAGTCGATGACTCGAAAAAGCTTCCGCTGCTGAATGAAGGGGAAATGCTATTCAGCTTCTTTTATGCTGCTCCCAGTATATCCGACGCACGGCGTGGCAGGCTTCTCTTCCTGTTCCTTGATAAAATTGTGAAAGAAGTGCATAATAGAGCAGCTGTATAAATATGCACTGCACCTGGCAAAAAGCAAATTCAACATATTTTCTACTCTATATTTAGAATATGCCAATGCCCCTTTAGTGTAAAGCAGTGTGCTGGAAAAGGGCCCTATAGGAAACCACTGGTGGTTATCTCACAATTAACAATGCAGAGTATACTGTTATGGTTGGTTCAGGAGGCACAAAGCCAGCAGTCTGATCAAGTCATAAATGAGAGCACATAAGGTCAACCCATTTTTATTCATGCAGCATGCTGTTGCATGGTAATTTTAGATTATGCAAGCTATTTTATCAAACAAAAATGGCTACACTCATCAAAAGCACCTGGTGTAGAGAACTTCAATGCTGCCCCACAAACTTTTCATTTCACATGAACTGGAATGCTTATTATGAGTTAAAAATGCAAATAAGCAATAAACAGCACTGGAGCACGGTGTTTCCTACTAAAATATTCATAGCTGGCTAAATTGAAGGCTTCACACAAGGCCTACAGCATGCCCTGCACTGGCCAAGTAGATACTGCAGAACCAAACAAAAAAAAAAAACGTGGAAAGAGCATACTTAGTGATGAGGCACTACAAAAAAAAAAAAACACTGCATGTAATACATAACACATAATGCATTTCTGAACTTTTGCACGTCTTCTTGTGCTAAGTATGAACCAGCCAAGCCCTAGGTCATCGCAATGCTCCTTGAAGTGTTTACATTTAAGGTTTAGTAACAAGGAAAAAGTGTTCTCGCTGCTCTATGTGGCAGCTCTGAAACTTCATCACACATTATTCATTGAAAGTGTACACTGGAGCTTTGAGTTGAGCGACAATTACATGTGCAACAGCAGAGCATTACCAAACAACCAAACAGCAGAAGCTCTAAAAAATGTCAACACTGAAGCATGGCATGTTAAAACATTTTCCACGCATAGCACATTGTATGCATAGACATCCAGAACATCAGTGGTGAGCCTCAAGAGGCGGCAGGAAGCTCAAGTGTTCAAGAAGTTGTAATCGTTATAGCGGCAGGCAGTCTGAGCACATTGAAATACTAAAGGTTCAAAAACTAAAAATATGTTGACTAACTTGAAATGCAAAAATAACAATTTGGATTTATTGAGAATGTTTACTATAAATGAGAATGTCTATGACAGTGCCACATGGTTAATGCATGAAATGTTAGCATCTGTAGTTGAAGGCATTATGTTTATACAGCATGAACCTTGAAACACAGCAGTATTTTCTCCCAACCAATGTGGTGAACCTAATCTCAGAAGAATTAAAATTATTACATCATTTCAAACTTGGCTAGCAAATTACAGCATTTTTTTAAAACAACTATTAAACTGCATTACCCACCTTCAGAAGCCTGTAGGATACGACAGTGTGGCAAATATTTCTTTTGAAGCAGTCTCAGATTATATATTCCAGATATTTAGGAACATATGTTAGGTACTAGCATGCATGAGCAGGTTGAGAGACCCCTTTCCAGCAAATGCTAAACCCCACCAAGCTGCCTGCAAGAGCCATCTGATAAAGCACTGCTGGTCCACTGCAGCAGAGTGCTTAGTCAAATGGCACACTGCACCAATCATGACATTACCCGTCCTTCATCAGGTGACTCTTGTATGCAATACGACGTGGTAAGCATGTGATGGCAGGAGTCTCTTAAAAGTGCTTTTGATTGTACTTACAGTGCAAATAATCCTTTCACAGCAATGAATTCACAGTTGTGATGAAAACTTGTGTAGTATTTCTATTTGAATTATGAATCACTAATACATATTACAAGTTAGACGTTAAACCATTTTAGAAACAAAGAAAATTCGCTAATAATGTCGGTTTCAAGTAGGTTTCCTGAATATTCAAATGACAAAGAGAAAACTTAGAAATGATACAAACAACATCCAGAGCTCCCGGCTGGTTCCCAATGTTTGCCAAGAGTTGCATAATGCATACTGTCTGTACATCTACAATAGAAATTAGCAACACAACAATGGTGTACCTCCTTGCAGGTAAAAAGAGACAGCCGAGTTTTCAGGCGATAATTTATTGTCTAATTTAGGAAGGCAAATAAACAAAATTCAAAACATGTAGAGGCACGCAAACTGAAAGCCAAACATCTGACAGCAAAAATTAGCAAAGCTTGTGAAGATTCGAATCAGGTATCACCTAATTCTCTGCTACTAGTTGAACAGATTCGAAAAGGCTGCACCATTACAATGAAGAAGAACAATAGGTAATTTAAATTTAGCTAATGCGAAAATTGTTACATATGAAGAAATGCACAGGCTAGTTATGGTTTTATTATTCTTTCTGATGCTCAGCCATGTTTTAGTATGTCTATAAGGCAATGCAAAATGGCAAAAATGTAGGCATTTAGCGAAAAACTGCCGATTAGATAGCACATGCAGCAAACAGAACTAAACAGCTTAATACTTACGCTTCTTTCTCCTTTCACGCATTCCCTCAGAACATACTTCGAGCACCCGGGCAATGTCCTTTTTTCTTGCACGAATGGTGTCCTTCAAAACCAAGACAAGTGTCTTGTTAAGGCCAATTTCAACTGCCTCTTTGCCGTCCTTCTTGATCAGCATGTTGACGTCATGTAAGAACTGCAAGTTTGTGTGAATGGTAGCCATAAAGAATTCATTTTACTCAATGTTTCAAGTAACTGAATATTAAAAATCATTGTACAAAAGCTAAGGCAATTGATGCCTTTGTACATATCTAAAAAAAAACTGGCATTAGCAAGCAGCAAATACAAATATTTACTAAGGTTAGAAAACTGCAAAAACCATCAGTATTTTGCCACTCATCGCCAAACTGCAAGCAATATTAAGGAAAGTCTAATATAAAAAATAACAAAGCAAAAATTATAATCCTCCTTCCCTCAACTTGGCACACGGCTGAATGGCAATAAAATATGTAATATATCTCTAAACTAAGGGTCCCCGCTCAGCTTTAAAAAGTAGGCTTCAATTCTTAGAGACAATCTACAGACATGCATCGTTAGCATATGAAAGTCAAATTGTTTTCTGGGCCCTTTAAATCAGTAAACTGCTTTCAACACATACATTACAAATTTTTTAATAACAGTAAGTCACAAATTTGCCTGCAATATGCGCACTGTGATGAGCAAAGAAGGTAAACATATGCGACTAAGGCTATGATAAGCGCTTCATATGTACATTTAAGCAAAAGACAAAAAAAAAGTAAACATCTGGTCAGAATCAAACTCTGTAATAGCAACATCCGGTACAATATTTGGCCACGGAATTCAAGCTGTCGACCTCTACTTGAATGCTGAGGCATCAGTATCGAATATCCATTTATTCTAGTCTAAAGACACTACAAAAATCAAGTAATGCGGTCAAACAGTTATGTTGAAATGTGACCACAAAAATAAAGAAAACTGGATGGTTTGAACCCCATCAGCTGACTTAGCACGTGTACAAGAGCCTTAATTGAAGTCTTGCTGAAAATAAAATACGTACCTAAATGATTCTTCGAGAGCGAAAGTAAACGCCATAACAAAAGCAGCATAATAAAAATGCAAATTCACACTCCATGCAACCGCAAAATATGGTCCTCGTAAAATGAAAAATGCTCCCATTGTGATTAAAAAAGGCAAATCCAGACGCGGGGAGTTAACATAGGCTGATGATAGCGGCATATAGTTTACGCAGTTTGGAATAAACTATTATGCAATCAGGCCGGCCGACCAGCGCACTTCGATGCCGAGAGCACGAGCGCAGAGGCGTGCCGCGCTGAACGGCCGCCGAGAACGAACATAGGCTCCTCGAACAAAAAGTTTAAACAGAAGGGCTGCGGGAGGACGCTCCCCGAGCAGCAGGACGGCGCGCGCCTATGCTCCGAGTAAATAAAAAAAAAAGGGGGGGGGGGGTCGCAGCGCTCCGAGTGCAAGAAGACGACGAAGCATGAAAGAGGTTTCAGGAGAGCGAGCGCGAAGTGTAAGAGATAACGGAGGAGGGGGGAGTCGAGAGTGCTAGGAGAATTAAGGTAGTACGCCAACATGACCTTGCCGCACGAACGGAAACGTTAGAACAAAACCGAGTCGTTGCGAACGGAGCGCAAGTATCAAACTGTCAAGAAACGAAAATCGTTTCATGAACCTCCTGCGCGTACAAAATGCAAGGAAACGTAGAACATACATTATTTCTGCTCAAGAAAGTTGAGACTGATGTTCTTGCGCGAAATCTGTGTAACTCGCCGCGACATCTACCACATGTGCGATGTCATTTTGGCAGCCAGGTGAAAACAAGCGCGTGGCTCACGTTTTCATTTCAGCATATTCTGTAGCGTTCCGGCACAAAAAGACACAGAATGCAGCAATCCGGTAGGACACTCTTCCCACAAAGCGCAATATGCGTGAGAATAGACTTACCTTTACAGACGATTGCGTCAGCCGCAAAGTACGCTGTCCGCCTTCGTATCATCGGCACCGAAACAACCAGTGCGATTTCAGCGCGTGTGCAATGTAGTTGGCGCATATACATCTTAGTCACGCAGAAAAAAAAACCGTCCATGCCTTCTTCTTTCGAACATCTCAAACATAAAGCGGTGCAGCAGTCCTTCGGCCTGAGCAAAGCAAAAAGAAGCCCGGACACTTGCCGACACGATAAATGCCCGTTTGCGTTAAACACCACATGTAGAAGGCACTTCACAAGCGTACACACTTCTGTAACACATATGCATGGGAAATGCAACACATTTCACTAGGGTACACAATCGAAGAAGCACATTCAGCATTCGCCGAAACGTGGTCGAAACGCACCCCACAATGCTAACGGCCATATTGTGAAATTTGAAAAGAGCGTTCGTAGCTACCGGCGGCCTCCTGGCGGTGAAATTTTGTTTCAGTTTCTGTTTCATTTTTAGAAAGCACTCGTGTGTAATTTTAATTTTAGCGTTACTTTTGGTGCTTTATTTAGGTGTTGGGTTATATTAGCAGCGCCGCTTGTGTATAAAAGGCTACGAAGTTACGCAGCCATATACCCCCACCATGTTAGGTGATATTGCTTGCCCGTAACACCCTAAGGCATATTCTCCAACCAAAGCACCCCTTTGGCATGCAAGAGGTGATATTGCTTGCCCGTAACACCCTAAGGCATATTCTCCAACCAAAGCACCCCTTTGGCATGCAAGAGGTGATTTCCAATGGCACGAACACCCTAGACTCAGGGTGTAAGGGTGTTTTGAATCAGACAATTGCCCAAAAAGGTGTTTTTGTTTTTACAGTGAAGGGTAGTATGGTGTCCCAGTTCTTATGCCCTGCGTCCACATACATGGCTAGCATGTTGATAAGCGTTCTGTTGACGCGCTCAGTCAAGCCATTTGTCTGGGGATGGTATGGCGTCGAGTGTCGGAAAGTTACGGAGCATAAACGCATGAGCTCTTCAATAACATCAGCAGTGAATTGTCGGCCCCGATCAGTGATGACAATTCGTGGCGGCCCGTGTCGTAAGATGACTGAGTGCAGCAAGAAAAGCGACACCTGATGCGCCGTAGCAGATGTAAGAGCGGCGGTTTCACAGTAACGTGTGAGATAGTCCACGCAGATTACAATCCAGCGATTTTCATCTACGGACTTCGGAAACGGACCTACGAGGTCAATGCCTACTTTATCAAACGGAGCTGTCGGGGTCTTCACAGGGTACAGCAAGCCAGATGGAGTTGCAGTTGGACATTTGTGGCGTTGACATTGCTCGCAACTGGCAACGTATTGTTCAATCGTCGAGCGCATTCTGGGCCAGTAAAATCTTTCTTGAGCACGATGGAGTGTTCGAACCGATCTCAAATGCCCAGAAGTTGGATCATCATGCATAACATGCAATACGTCCGTGCACAGTGTCTTGGGAACTACGAGTAAGTATCGCTGGCCGACAGACGAATAACTCTTTTTCCATAGGAGGCCATCACGCACACAAAAACGGCTTGTAGGTACGCTGGCTTCGGCGGCGGCAAAGAGAGGCTGCAGACTGCTATCATTTTGCTGTTCCGTTTTGAAAACACTCGTGTCGGGGAACGCTGGCTCGATTGTCGATATATAATTGTCGAAATTGTCACTGTCAGGTCCAGTCGTGGCCATTGGCATCCTAGAAAAACAATCTGCGTCTGCATGACGCCTCCCGCTTTTGTACACCACGGCAAATCATATTCCTGTAACCGGAGGACCCAGCGTGCGAGGCGACCACATGGGTCTCGAAGGTTCCGCAGCTAACAGAGTGAATGATGGTCAGTTACGATAGTAAATGACCGTCCGTACAAATATGAACGGAAACGCTGCACAGCGAAAACTACAGCCAGGCATTCCTGTTCGGTGACTGTAGTTTCGCTCCGGCTTGCTCAGGGTACGACTTGCGTACGCGATAACATGCTCTCGTTCATCCTGCCGTTGGACAAGGACTGCCCCGAGACCAATTCCACTAGCGTCCGTGTGAACTTCTGTCACTGCAGCAGGATCAAAGTGACGTAGGATGGGTTTCGATATTAAAAGAAACTTCAGCTGACGAAATGACGCTTCGCAGTCTCGTGTCCAGTCAAAAGTGGAGGTTTTGTTGAGAAGGCACGTCAATGGCTAAGCAACGTCAGCAAAGCGATGTATAAAGCGTCTAAAATACGAACACAACCCTAGAAAACTGCGCAACTCCTTCACTGTCTGCGGGGGTTTAAAAGACTCAACAGCGGCAGTTTTCTGGGGATCCGGCATTACACCATCACCATTGACAAGGTGTCCTAGCACCAGCGCTTGGCGCTCTCCAAAGCGGCACTTTTTCGAGTTTAGAATTAGGGCGGCGTAGTGCAGACAATTCAAGACGCGTACTAGACGGTCATTGTGTTCTTGGAAGGATTTCCCAAATATGACTACATCGTCCAGATAGCAAAGACAAATGTCCCATTTTAAGCCGCGCAAAACTGTGTCCATAAAGCGTTCAAATGTGGCTGGCGCATTACACAGCCCGAATGGCATAATATTAAACTCATAAAGGCCATCTGGCGTTACGAAGGCTGTTTTTTTCTTATCCGCAGGGTCCATTGGAATTTGCCAGTAGCCAGATCTGAGATCAAGACAAGAAAAATAGGACGCACCAGAGAGGCAGTCGAGGGCATCGTCTATGCGAGGAAGAGGATAGACGTCCTTTTTCGTAACAGAATTTAGACGCCGATAATCGACGCAGAATCGCCACGAACCGTCTTTCTTGCGTACAAGAATAACAGGGGCAGCCCAGGGGCTAGATGACTCCTGTATCACCTTCTTCCGTAGCATGTCCTCCACTTGCTCATGAATGACTTTGCGCTCAGATGGGGACACGCGATATGGCTTTTGACGAATGGGACGAGCCGAACCAGTGTCGATAGTATGATGGGTTCGATGTGCAGGGCGAGAGGTCGGTCCATCTGTTTGAGAAAAGTCAAACATAGGCGAAAAGGGTAGAAGAATATCCACAAGAGTACGGCGTTGAGGTGAGCTGAGATCGGCGCTGATCATGCGGAAAATCGAAGTTTCATCAGTAGGCAGAGGTACAGTGGCACTCGTAGCATCTGTGACCAAAGCAATGATGTGGGGCGCATCGGGTTCACAGGAGGCAAGCTTCAATCCCATTGGTAAAACTGCGGGCTCGGACGATGGATTGATTGTCCATAACGAGGCACTACCGTGATGCACGGAGATCATACAGTGAGGGTAACAACATTTTTCTTCAGGCATGCTGAGTGAACAGGGTGCACCACGGCCTGAAATGAAACCTGGTCAAGAAGTGGAGCGGACACGGGGACGAACATGGCAGACAAAGGTGGAACTACTGTGTCTTCGGTAATACTAAAAACTGTTTCTTCATTGCGGCCACTTTCAAAAAGAGTCGGCAGATGCAAGCCGTCAGAATGAACCTCTTGACTTCGGCAGTCCATGGTAGCGCCACAAAACTTCAAGAAGTCCATTCCTAAAATGATGTCAAGCGTAGAGTGGGGTAAAACTACGAATTCGGCTTGAAAAATTGCACCACCCACAGACACTTGCGCACTACACACCCAGTGGCCGCAACGCCTCTCCACTCACACCACAAAACGCTGAAGCACGGTCATATTCAAACATCACTTTGCGTCCCAACAAGCGCCTAAACTGATTACTTATCACAGACACAGTCGCACCTGTATCCACCAAAGCTAATGTATACACACCATCAATAAACACACGAATTTTGTTTTTGAGCATTATAGTTGGAGGGATGTTGGCACACAGCACATTTCCAGCGGCCTCACCCCCATTGGTCGCGCTGGTTAGTTTTCCTGCTGAGGATGCTGAGGCGACATGGAGCACCGTCGTGGTGATGGAGAACGACGCGCACGGAAGGCGGGTGGTGGAGTAACACTTCTATCAGATGCAGGGGAGTGGTCGCGGATATTCTCGTTATGGATGTTGCGGTAATACCCACGCTGAGTATTTGATTGTTGAAAAACGGGATTGTATTGCCGATTGTTGGGTACTGTTGAAAGCGCCGGACGGTTATAGCGAGGTGGGAACCTACTGCGGCAGTATCTGGCGATGTGACCTTCGACGCCGCAGCGGTAGCATATCGGCGGGGAAGGTAAAAAATGCTGTTGCGAATAAGAGCAGGGAACAGCTGGGTGCGTCGTAGGTCTGGCTGAATGCTCATACTGCTCAGGAATCCTGGTAGATCGAATGGAAGATCTATGTGCACTTGAGGCGACGTCATACCTTGGGGCGTCAGGCACCGACGCATTCCGGTTGGCGAAATGCATAGGAGGATAGTCAATGGAAGCTGCAACTTCAGGAGCTTGTGGGAAAGGCTGAATGGTAATCGCTTGTGGTGGTGAAGCCGGCCGTCTAGATACCCTCTGGACAGAGACCTCAGCAGATTCGTGCAGGGGAAGTGGGTTGAGACGCAGGAGTTCTTCCCGCACGATTTGCCAGACCGTCGACGGAAGATCTAGTTGGGCGTGGTCATCAAGGCTGGCCACGGTAGGCATGTTGGCCAGCCGCCCAAATTTTGGCACAATACGACGCGTTTTCAGAGCTTGAAAAGCGCGGATGTGTTTATTGACATCGGAGACGGTTTCAAGGCTGTCTTTGGCGATTAAAAAGTTGTACACGTCAGCCGCGATACCCTTCAAAATGCGGCCGACTCTGTCTTCTTCGGGCGTGTTGGAATTGACACATCTACACAATCTGGGGATCTCTTCTGTATAAGTGGTACAAGTTTCATCCGGCAATTGAGCTCTTAGGGCAAGGGTCTGCTCAGCCCGCTTTTTAATCGGTACAGAGTCACCAAAACGCTGTTTGATCTTGGTGCCAACCGTTCCCAAGTTGTCAAATTGTCCTCGTTATTCTGGAACCATGTCATAGCCGTGTGAGTTAGAAAGAAGACGACATTTGTGAGCATGGTGATAGGGTCCCACCGGTTGTACCGACTAACTCGTTCATAATGTAGTAGCCACTTCTCAACGTCCTCACCTTCCTCTACTGCAAACGGTCGTGGTTCCCGGTAAGGCTGACAGGGAATAGAGCTGGAGGGGGCAGGCCTGTCACCAGCCTGGCTTGCAGCGTCGCGGCTGGCGCGGTTAGAATCGGTGTGGTCCATGATGGTTGGAAGCGGTGGCAGTCCAGCAAGGCGGCGACTACGTCGAAACTCCTGTTGTTCTTGCTGCGCCGTCCTTAGGGATCGAACGGAGCACCTTCCACCAAGTTGTTACGATGAAATAGCAAAGGGGTGGTTATTTACAGTGATATGGCAGTGGGATAAGGTGAAGCCTACTAGCCCCAGGCACCAACGCTTTTTCCTCTTCTTCTCCCAGACCATCACAACCCTTCGTCGTCGTCAGTGGCGTGAAAATATGTATACATTGTTGGCAGGCCACCATGACAGGCGGGTCACTATTGTCCAATATATGCAAAGATTTATTTATAGCTGACAAGACAACCATAATGGCCGCACAATATTAACCAATTTATGCCATTATATGTACAATGCTGGCCAGCCATCAAAGCTCATTAGAAAATATTGACCATTATAAACCAAGATATATGCAATGTTGATATGCCACCAAAGCTGGTGGGGCAATATTGACCACTGCATGCCAAAATATATTAAATTTTAACAAGACAACCATAATGGCCGGACAAATTAACCAAGCTATGCCATGATATCTCCAATGCTGGTTAGCCATCAGAGTCCATCAAACAATATTGAGCACTATAAGCCGATCTGTATACATTGTTGGCAGGCCACCATGACTGTCCGAACAATATTGACCAATGCATGCCAATATATATTTAATGCTGACAAGACAGCCATATTGGCAAAACATTATTGCCCAACCTATGCCATGATATGTGCAATGCTGGCCAGCCATCAAGGCTCATTAGGCAATATCGACCAGTAGAAACCTAGATATTACAATGTTAGGAAGCCGCCAAAGTTGGTTGAACATTATTGACCACTGTATGCCTAGATATACTCAATATTGAGAAGCCGTTGTTATTGACCGGACAATATTTACCAGATTACACCATGGTATGGAAGATATTGGCGAACCATTGTAGATGGTTGGCCCATAATGACCAGGTTGTCTCATTTTGTATACAATAATGGCAAGCGGTTCATATGCGTGGGCATTATTGACCGCTGTTAGCCGGTTGAAAGCCAATAACAGATATGGGTGAAGTTCACTGGGCCAATAATGCTTATGATATTGCATGGCTGCGCATTATTGGTAGCTCATTGGCACCATTGGGCCACTTGTAGGCCAGTAATCCGCAATCAATCCCCAATATTGGGCTGATGGCTGGTGCTGCCTGGGTAGGCTCCCCAACCCCAACCACATCAACTGGATGGAAGCTGTGGCATCGTCCACGCTTGGGCCTGGCATTGGCAAAATGGTCAACGCTTGACTTTCTTTGAGAATCTGCAGGTTTGATAACTCAGGAATTTTGTCAAAGCCAGTAGATTTTCTTTTTGTGTAGTGTGTCATGGGGTGAAGCGGTTATCACTCTACAATTTGTTTGCGAAAGACCTCGTTCGAAAGTGGCCATGGACTGAGCAAATTAGGGAAAGCAGAGTTGATATTGCTTTGTGAAGAGTTCGGCATTGAAGTCGGGGAAAGCCTTAGAGAGCCGAGATTTGTGCGGCCAATTCGGGAGTGGGGAACTGAGGAGGATGAAATTTCCGAGACCTGGGATTTCATAAAAGATATCTTCAGGGAGATTGAGGAAGAGGCCCTCAGGATTAAGAGCGCTAAGAAAGGGAATTGGAGCTCAAAACATTTGATTTACTAATCGCAGAGATAAAGCGTACCGGAAGTACCGGATAAAGCGTACCGGGAACATTTCACGCGGAAACCCGAAATTGAAAAGTTTATTTGAGCAGAACGAATTGCGGTGCGCAAACACTAAAGTACTGTGTCCCATCGCTATTAAATTCCTATTTGTCTAATAATATCGACATTTTACAGCTGAATGTTAAGGAGCTTCAGAACATTTTCTTTCGGTATTAGTATTGTATACCTTTTGGAAATGATGATTTTCTTCTGGTGTTATCTTGTGATGATATCAATTCTCATGCATTAGTATATATATATATATATATTTTTTTTTTGATGCTGTGTGTGCATGTGACTGAACTGATTTCAAATGCAAGGTTTCCTAATTTTTCAATTTCTTAGACTCCGCTACGGCCCAGAACTTTTGTTTGCCACTGCACATTGCTGTCGACCTTATGCAGTGTCCACGCCAATATCTTTTGTGTAACCAGTATTTTCCATTGGTATTGTATGCTTTGCTGTCAAGTGCCACCTGTCGCTCTGTCGCTCTTATGTAGGGGGGGGCGAAGGGCAGTCAAGCTGCGGCCGCAGCTTTTAGCCTCGTCACCCACCATCGTTGATGTTAAATAAAGCTTATCGTATTGTAAATAATGTGACTCGTAATCAGGCAAGCTCGGTCGACACAAAAATCTAAATCACAGATCAGCAACTGCAACGAAGAGGATCGGAGCAAGAGCGCGTCCGATTCTGATCGAGGGTAGCCATAGCCAGGCGCAGGTTAATACAAATGAGGAAGCCAAAACTGGCACGGGAAATGCATCGGCTTATGCGCCGCCTGGAGAGAAAAGTGCAACAAGTAGCACAGAGAAAGAGGCGATTAAGAAGAGGGATTTTAAAGCTAGAAAACCGGTCGTCTGTTTCGGTCGCCAAGAGCCTGGCCATATTGTGACCGGTTGCCGAAAGCCAAGAGTTACCTTTTCGTCTCAGTCTAATGGCGACAAGTCGCGAGTCATCCAGCCCTCTTGGAGCGAGCGAGCGATAAAAGGAAAACCACTTAAAGTTCCCCGTAACTTGGCTGCTAAAAACGACGTTGTCCGCCCATTAGATGTTCGGCCTGAAGAACTAACAGGCCAGCCTGCCAGCGAAAGACATGTATATCAGGAGAATAATGTAAGCGTGCCGATTGCCCGCATCGAGATCGAGGGGACATTCGGAGTCCCTCAGACAGATTGAACCGTCTCGCAAAACCTGCCGAAACATTATCCGTACAGGTTCTCTAATCGCTCGGATATGTTGCTTAAAGAAAATGGCCTTTGTTTTGAAGACGACGCTGTTCGGGATCCCACACGATTGCGGCCTCAGGATAGCGGAGTGCAAGCGAGGCGCGGGAATGAAGAGGTCAGTAAAGACGCTGAAAGCTAAGGGGACTTTCATAGTCACGTGAAAGAGCAGGAGGTGCGAGTAATTTACCCTGCGAGGGAGGCTGGTAGCTTATCCTGTGAGGTCTCTGCGAGAAATAGTGACGCGCCAGTGGAAGTTACAGAAGGGCGGCATCACATGGAGAAGGCCACACAGGAGGATTTCAAGGCAGATAAGAACGTTCAGGTCACTTTTAATGCCAAGTGGAAAACCAAGAGGCTATGTAAGCGGAATGAATCGGCACCTCAGCGATCTAGGTTGCGCACGCGTCGCGTGAGAACACAAGGCATTCGCATATCTGTTTGTTCAAGGCCCCTCAGCATTTCGAGTATGTCTTCCCCTAACATGAGACACGCAGGTAGTTGTCCTTTGTCGGGCGACATGTGTCGTTTGCTGAGGAGGGTCCATTGCTGTCATGCGAAAGGAGCACACGATAAGCGCGAAGCATGTATCAAAGCCAGCAACGGTGCTAGCAGGCCGTAGAGGCTGTTGTAGATATAATTGTTCAAAGAAAAAATCTGCATGTGTGCCGAGACACCACAGTGGTTGTCTAATAACCGGTGGCATGAGGAAGCTGCGAAAAAGAGTGCTTAGCTCCTGTGTGAAAAGAAAGGAAGCTAAGCGCGCGCAGCAGAGGCTAAGGGTAACTACGGCGCTATCAAAGGCAGGCCGTAGACGCTTTTCTAAACGTTCGAGACCCCTCAGCATTTCTAACATGTGTTCAGGCAGAGCTTGCGTAAAAGGAGCCCAAGCGAAGTGCGCGCAGCGAAGACTAAAGTCAAATGCGGCACGATCGAACCCTGGCCGCAAATTCCTTAGCACAACAAAAAGTGCAAGCCCCCGTGCTATTTGGAAAATGTCTACCTTTACATCGAAACAATGTTATTCCGTGAGAGCTAAATTTTGTCGCTTCCTGCGGAGGGCGCACAGCTGCCGCATGAAAGGCGCACAAGTAAAGCGCGCACAGCGTCGACAAAACCCCCTGCGGTAGTTGCAGGCCGTAGCGGCATCTGGAGGCCCCTAGATTCTTCGAGCATGGCTACCTCCAGACACTCAGGTCTCCTGAAAGGTTGCATGTGTCGCTTTGTACACGGGGCAGGCTGAGCTTGCGTAAAAGGAGCCCAAGCGAAGTGCGCGCAGCGAAGACTAAAGTCAAATGCGGCACGATCGAACCCTGGCCGCAAATTCCTTATCACAACAAAAAGTGCAAGCCCCCGTGCTATTTGGAAAATGTCTACCTTTACATCGAAACAATTTTATTCCGTGAGAGCTAAATTTTGTCGCTTCCTGCGGAGGGCGCACAGCTGCCGCATGAAAGGCGCACAAGTAAAGCGCGCACAGCGTCGACGAAACCCCCCTGCGGTAGTTGCAGGCCGTAGCAGCATCTGGAGGCCCCTAGATTCTTCGAGCATGGCTACCTCCAGACACTCAGGTCTCCTGAAAGGTTGCATGTGTCGCTTTGTACACGGGGCAGGCTGAGCTTGCGTAAAAGGAGCCCAAGCGAAGTGCGCGCAGCGAAGACTAAAGTCAAATGCGGCACGATCGAACCCTGGCCGCAAATTCCTTATCACAACAAAAAGTGCAAGCCCCCGTGCTATTTGGAAAATGTCTACCTTTACATCGAAACAATTTTATTCCGTGAGAGCTAAATTTTGTCGCTTCCTGCGGAGGGCGCACAGCTGCCGCATGAAAGGCGCACAAGTAAAGCGCGCACAGCGTCGACGAAACCCCCCTGCGGTAGTTGCAGGCCGTAGCAGCATCTGGAGGCCCCTAGATTCTTCGAGCATGGCTACCTCCAGACACTCAGGTCTCCTGAAAGGTTGCATGTGTCGCTTTGTACACGGGGCAGGCTGAGCTTGCGTAAAAGGAGCCCAAGCGAAGTGCGCGCAGCGAAGACTAAAGTCAAATGCGGCACGATCGAACCCTGGCCGCAAATTCCTTATCACAACAAAAAGTGCAAGCCCCCGTGCTATTTGGAAAATGTCTACCTTTACATCGAAACAATTTTATTCCGTGAGAGCTAAATTTTGTCGCTTCCTGCGGAGGGCGCACAGCTGCCGCATGAAAGGCGCACAAGTAAAGCGCGCAAAGCGTCGACGAAACCCCCCTGCGGTAGTTGCAGGCCGTAGCAGCATCTGGAGGCCCCTAGATTCTTCGAGCATGGCTACCTCCAGACACTCAGGTCTCCTGAAAGGTTGCATGTGTCGCTTTGTACACGGGGCAGGCTGAGCTTGCGTAAAAGGAGCCCAAGCGAAGTGCGCGCAGCGAAGACTAAAGTCAAATGCGGCACGATCGAAGCCTGGCCGCAAATTCCTTAGCAGAACAAAAAGTGCAAGCCCCCGTGCTATTTGGAAAATGTCTACCTTTACATCGAAACAATGTTATTCCGTGAGAGCTAAATTTTGTCGCTTCCTGCGGAGGGCGCACAGCTGCCGCATGAAAGGCGCACAAGTAAAGCGCGCACAGCGTCGACGAAACCCCCCTGCGGTAGTCGCAGGCCGTAGCAGCATCTGGAGGCCCCTAGATTCTTCGAGCATGGCTACCTCCAGACACTCAGGTCTCCTGAAAGGTTGCATGTGTCGCTTTGTACACGGGGCAGGCTGAGCTTGCGTAAAAGGAGCCCAAGCGAAGTGCGCGCAGCGAAGACTAAAGTCAAATGCGGCACGATCGAACCCTGGCCGCAAATTCCTTAGCACAACAAAAAGTGCAAGCCCCCGTGCTATTTGGAAAATGTCTACCTTTACATCGAAACAATTTTATTCCGTGAGAGCTAAATTTTGTCGCTTCCTGCGGAGGGCGCACAGCTGCCGCATGAAAGGCGCACAAGTAAAGCGCGCACAGCGTCGACGAAACCCCCCTGCGGTAGTTGCAGGCCGTAGCGGCATCTGGAGGCCCCTAGATTCTTCGAGCATGGCTACCTCCAGACACTCAGGTCTCCTGAAAGGTTGCATGTGTCGCTTTGTACACGGGGCAGGCTGAGCTTGCGTAAAAGGAGCCCAAGCGAAGTGCGCGCAGCGAAGACTAAAGTCAAATGCGGCACGATCGAACCCTGGCCGCAAATTCCTTAGCACAACAAAAAGTGCAAGCCCCCGTGCTATTTGGAAAATGTCTACCTTTACATCGAAACAATGTTATTCCGTGAGAGCTAAATTTTGTCGCTTCCTGCGGACAGCGCACAGCTGCCGCATGAAAGGCGCACAAGTAAAGCGCGCACAGCGTCGACGAAACCCCCCTGCGGTAGTTGCAGGCCGTAGCAGCATCTGGAGGCCCCTAGATTCTTCGAGCATGGCTACCTCCAGACACTCAGGTCTCCTGAAAGGTTGCATGTGTCGCTTTGTACACGGGGCAGGCTGAGCTTGCGTAAAAGGAGCCCAAGCGAAGTGCGCGCAGCGAAGACTAAAGTCAAATGCGGCACGATCGAAGCCTGGCCGCAAATTCCTTAGCAGAACACAAAGTGCAAGCCCCCGTGCTATTTGGAAAATGTATACTTTTACATCGAAACAATGTTATTCCGTGAGAGCTAAATTTTGTCGCTTCCTGCGGAGGGCGCACAGCTGCCGCATGAAAGGCGCACAAGTAAAGCGCGCACAGCGTCGACGAAACCCCCCTGCGGTAGTTGCAGGCCGTAGCGGCATCTGGAGGCCCCTGGATTCTTCGAGCATGGCTACCTCCAGACACTCAGGTCTCCTGAAAGGTTGCATGTGTCGCTTTGTACACGGGGCAGGCTGAGCTTGCGTAAAAGGAGCCCAAGCGAAGTGCGCGCAGCGAAGACTAAAGTCAAATGCGGCACGATCGAACCCTGGCCGCAAATTCCTTAGCACAACAAAAAGTGCAAGCCCCCGTGCTATTTGGAAAATGTCTACCTTTACATCGAAACAATGTTATTCCGTGAGAGCTAAATTTTGTCGCTTCCTGCGGAGGGCGCACAGCTGCCGCATGAAAGGCGCACAAGTAAAGCGCGCACAGCGTCGACGAAACCCCCCTGCGGTAGTTGCAGGCCGTAGCAGCATCTGGAGGCCCCTAGATTCTTCGAGCATGGCTACCTCCAGACACTCAGGTCTCCTGAAAGGTTGCATGTGTCGCTTTGTACACGGGGCAGGCTGAGCTTGCGTAAAAGGAGCCCAAGCGAAGTGCGCGCAGCGAAGACTAAAGTCAAATGCGGCACGATCGAAGCCTGGCCGCAAATTCCTTAGCACAACAAAAAGTGCAAGCCCCCGTGCTATTTGGAAAATGTCTACCTTTACATCGAAACAATGTTATTCCGTGAGAGCTAAATTTTGTCGCTTCCTGCGGAGAGCGCACAGCTGCCGCATGAAAGGCGCACAAGTAAAGCGCGCACAGCGTCGACGAAACCCCCCTGCGGTAGTTGCAGGCCGTAGCAGCATCTGGAGGCCCCTAGATTCTTCGAGCATGGCTACCTCCAGACACTCAGGTCTCCTGAAAGGTTGCATGTGTCGCTTTGTACACGGGGCAGGCTGAGCTTGCGTAAAAGGAGCCCAAGCGAAGTGCGCGCAGCGAAGACTAAAGTCAAATGCGGCACGATCGAACCCTGGCCGCAAATTCCTTAGCACAACAAAAAGTGCAAGCCCCCGTGCTATTTGGAAAATGTCTACCTTTACATCGAAACAATGTTATTCCGTGAGAGCTAAATTTTGTCGCTTCCTGCGGAGGGCGCACAGCTGCCGCATGAAAGGCGCACAAGTAAAGCGCGCACAGCGTCGACGAAACCCCCCTGCGGTAGTTGCAGGCCGTAGCAGCATCTGGAGGCCCCTAGATTCTTTGAGCATGGCTACCTCCAGACACTCAAGTCTCCTGAAAGGTTGCATGTGTCGCTTTGTACACGGGGCAGGCTGAGCTTGCGTAAAAGGAGCCCAAGCGAAGTGCGCGCAGCGAAGACTAAAGTCAAATGCGGCACGATCGAAGCCTGGCCGCAAATTCCTTAGCAGAACACAAAGTGCAAGCCCCCGTGCTATTTGGAAAATGTATACTTTTACATCGAAACACCCAGGTAGTCGTTTCGTGAGGGGTGACAGGTGCGGTGAGCAGGGAAGGGACCATAACTATCGCGTGAAAGGAAAACAGGCTAAGTGCGCGCAGAGAAGGTCAAAGCCAGTTACGTCACCCGCAAAGGCACGAATAGACCCTCCAGTCACTCGAGACAGTGCAGTATTGGTCCAGTGACAGGTGACCAGAGTAGCTTGCTATGAAAGGACGTCATGGCTGCGTAAAATGGCACTGCAAAATGCGCGGCAGTAAGAGAGGGACGCCGCATGCAAATGGGATCCAAGACAGGAGGATCAACAAGCTACGCGTTCGCATTCGCTCGCCCCTACCCAGGTAGCACAGAATGTGGGGCCACAGTAAGTCCGATGTAGGCAAGTGGCGCTGGGGCAACCATCATAAAACCTGCATCGGTCCCTGATGGGGCAAAAGTGGGCAAGCCCCATTTGGGCTTGCCCCTGCTCCTCCTGCATGGGTCCCATAGCGGCGTTTCTTGGGCTAATGCAGGGCACATTCCTGCATCCAGACCACAACGGTCCCTTGCCGGATATTTGAGGGCAATCCAACCTAAATGTGGGCTTTTTATGGGAAAGCCCTCATAGATCCGAAATGAGGCTGCCTCCATTAAATCTTTTTGGGACCAACATCGGCCGTAGTGGGGCAAGAAAACGGACATACCCACTGCTGGCCCAATCGGTCGCTTTTAGGTTACTTGAGGGCAGGTGAAATATGAATAAGGGCTCAATTTGGGCAAGCCCTCGTGAAGCCCAAATGAGGCAGCCTTAGATAAACCGCTTTAGGTCCCACATAGGCTGTAATGGGGCTGGAATGCGGGCGTGCCCGCATGGTACCAAAATCGGTCCTTTATGGGGACTTTCAAGGCCCGTGCAACAGCAGGTGGGCTCTAGGTTTAAAAACAATGTCTAGGCCAATTGGGGCTGCCCACATAAAACTGCTTTATATCCCACATGAGCCGTAATGGGGCTGGAAAGCGGGAAGGCCCGCATGATACCAAAATTGGTCCCTTGTGGGGAGTTTGAAGGCACGTGCAACAGCAAGTGGGCTTTAGGTTCAAAACAAACACCCAGTCCAATTGGGGCTGCCCACACAAAACCGCTGTAGGTCCCACATCGGCCGTAATGGGGCTAGAAGGCGTGCGTGGAATTGCGTAATCATTGTTTCCAACCTTTATTTGCATTAGATGTTGCCCTAAATTACTATTATAGATTATTTGTATAACAGTTGTTGCCATGTTTAGTCGATTAGAAATTTACATGGCTTTAGTTCTCGCGCTCATGCAAATTGCGCTAAGAATACTAAAACAAACTTATTGCTAACTGTTGCCTCTTATGTGGTTGCCTTGGACAGCCTGCAACTCCCAGCACAATATTACTGTTCAGAACACACATCTCCATAGCCTGAACAAGATGTATATGAAGTCATTTCAGCTAGATGAATGTTATGAATTATTGTAAAATTTATTATTGTGGCTGTTTAGAAAGTGCAGACATGTATAAAAGAATTACTTAATTATGTGCACAAATATTGATTGGGAAAACTTGGACTAGGGCTTTCCATCAATTTCCTGCGTCGGACCCCTATTAGAATAATGTGGGCAAGCCCAAGTGCGGCTAGCGCTATAGAACCCGCATTGGTCCTATGTCGTTATCTGAGGGGCTAACTGAAATAAAAAAAAATGTTCCTCCAAAGCGGCTGCCCAAATCAGTCCAAAGTAGGACCATCGCGGGGTGTTGGCGGGATGTGCCCTTTTAACAATGCCGGAAAAATGTGGGCAGCCCCGCAAGGGCTGCCTGCATCGGCCCGTAGTGGGGCCCATTGCAGCTTTGTCGACAGCCCCCTTCTGGCCTACGTCGGCCCCTCTTGCAGCACCCATATTGAGCCCACCGGGGCTGTCCTGCATTGCCTACATCGGGCCCACCGGGGCCCACCCTTCATAGCCCACTTTGTGCTACCTGGGTATCTCGCGTCCGGCTTTACAACCGTCACCGAGCTGCCTTGACGGTTCACCGCTTGCCGAATTCTTGAAGAAAGCTGGTGACCTTCTTGAAATTACACCGGGGAAATGACCGCCACCAGCGGGTGACTTCGCGAGATGTTTCACCTTAGTGCAGAATTTTCACCACCAGCATAACATCGTCATCGACATGGGAGAAGTTTGCCCTCGCCACCGAATGATGTGAGAGGAGGTTCGAGCACCACCCTCGGCAGTGGGTGGCACATCGAGTGATCTCTTGTGCACCACTGATTGGACTGCAATGATTGAACTTTGTTTCCCCAGCTAGGGAAGTGGGGACAACCGGCCATATTTAAGCGGTGGAAAGTGTCTCCACAGAGAGCCCCGTTTCCTTCTCCTTGACCTGTAAATATCCCATTATGTAAAAAGTTGTATAATACGCTCTTCCTTTCCTCTCCTCCCTGGCTGCTTCGGCTCCGTCGGCTCCTGATGGTTCCACTGCGGTGAAGCCTAGCGAACCCCAACCACATAAGTGCGGACATAAACTTTGCTACTCACTTAATTATTAGGCCTTTAACTTGTTCCTGTTTCTTTCGCAACTATGGGTGAGCATGCAGTCATGGCCTACCTCTGTAATTACGTGGCAGGCAACCCAAAATAAGAAGTCCCGCTTTAACCAAGCCGTCCGGACGTGCCTGCTGAGCCTACGTGTAGCGAAAGGGTTGAGGCGGAGCCGCAGTTCGCAAAACTAGCCTAGCGTTGCGAAGAGAACTGGTCATCGGCCCAAGGGTTGATGGAGCAGCCAACGTTTCGACAAGGTGACATGTCTTCGGCCCAGACGGAATAAAATCCCCTTGTCGAAACGTTGTCTTGCGAACTGAGGCTTCCCCTGAACTCTTCTTCATTTTGCTTTCATACTGCGTAGCCATCTTCCTCTCGTTCTACGTAGGAGTAGCGTATTTTACTTAAGCTTACCAGTCTTGGAAGGCGTTGTTTTCATCTCATTGTCTTGAGCTAACACATACGGCCGCCCTCTTGACATCGCCCAATCAGCGCACGGCGTTGCTAACTGCCATGCCCGTCACTTTTCGCTCCCAATGTCTCCGACTGCGGCTCATTTTCTTTCGCTGTCACGTTATTATCAAGGGCTAACTGCTAGACGTGACGTGACCGATGTCCGACCGCGCCTGATGGCAAGGAGTGCAGGAGGTCGTTCTTTTAAACATGGAAGAAGTCAGCGGCGCTGGAGGAAGCGGAGAATCATCATAGGAGCAGTGCAATTGCTGTACCAACAGGCGGGATGAATCTCGTGAGCGCGTGATTTCTAGAGCACCGATGGATGGAGGATTGCTGTACAGGCCACAAACATATATGGAAGGTCGTCGGTGCGCAGCGATAATGTAGGCAACCTGAGAGTGTCCGATATGGTTGCGACGGTGTATAGTACTGCCTGCATAGACAAGGAAGGATTTTGGACTGCTGCCTGCGCTTCCCGACGACTATTAAGAATGCGAAAGTATTAAGAGGTCTGTTGTGACCCCGTCGACGGCGGCGTGGTGTGACGTCGCTGATACAAAAACCTATAGGTAGGAAAGACCTATACAGTATAAGGGGAGCACAACAGCATTCATGTATAAGAGAATGCAAATTTAGTAAACGAGTGCGTAGTGGTCGGTAACGTTTGACCGGTAATTGGCTTAGTGTAACTCGTTGATAAAGCGGAAAAATACACCTATGGCCATGAAATGAAGGACCTTGGGTCTATAGTAATTAGTAGGAATTGAATAGTAAACCTTATTTATTAATTTGAATAGAAATAATTCGAAGCTGGTGAACAAAAGTTAGTTGAAATCCAACCGGCGAGTGGGGACATCAAAAGTTGTCGTGCGGTGTTATGACACAATAAGCTTTGCAAAAACGGCTCACGTCGGGTGACATATCACACGTATACAGAGTAAACAGCACCGTGACGTCACATCGTATGAGGCGGAAAAAGGAAACGGCAAGGTAATGGGAAAATGAAACAGCAGGTGCTGAACAGCAGGAGGCGTAAGCGACAGAAGTAGCTCGCTTCGCGGCACGCGGTGGCGGATGAGGGTGAGTATTGAGGACGAAGTTTGTAAAGAAGCTAGGGTTTCTTTCTTAATGATCGGAGAGCTGTGACTGGCCTAAGTGGATACCTAAGGTATTTCAGTACCTATACTGAAAGTGCATTTACCCACAGTAGAGGAAAATGACTACAAAATGACTAGAAACCTTTTTGAAAAAAGGTTTCTGGGGTTGCGGACAGATTTTGGCGAAGTAGATGACGGATATCAGATAATAATTGAGTTATGTTAGCGAGTAAGACGGAAAAATACTTTGCGGTAATTAACATATAGATACTACAACAAGGCACCTGGTTGAATCACATGTTTCTGGTTACTGTCATACCAGTGTTTGGAATTTAGCGAAGCGATTGCTGAAGAAAGGAGGTGCTGCTTTTATCTCCTGCGTAACGGGGAAGCACGATAGTACTCGGGAAATGAAAGGAGTGGATTGAGGAACTGCATGTATTATGTTAATGGTCTTAAACAAAACTTCACTGCCACTATAGGTAGTTACATTGTTTATCAGGTGCATGAAACCCAAATGTATCTTCTGGCTTGGCCCGGCAAGTTGGTGCGGTAACAAATTTTTATATTGCATTCACAATGTCATAACTATAATAAACTTAACCTTTGGTTAAGTTCATTAAGGTTTGGAGTGCAGCGGTGGCGTAGCGGTAAAACATCCGCCTCGCATGCAAGAGGACCGGGGTTCAAATCCCGCTGCCGCGATATTCTCCACTGGACAAAAAAATCCACGTGTCGATGGAATTACATAAACAGGTTTGGGGCGCGACCTGATGCCGGTGAACACCTCCGGCAACCAGAAAAGGAGTTGGCCACCCTGGCGCAGTTGGCCGCAACCTCTCATGATTAGCTCTATAAAACCCAGGCCCTCAGTCACCAGCGGATGCGGAACAACTGACCACGGTGGCGGTCAGACCTGTGACGCTAAGAATTTCTGGCTCCGCTGGACAGGCCGCCATTGGAAACTGACCCTGGCAACGTTTAACGTTAGAACCCTAGCTAGTGAAGCTAGTTTAGAAGTGCTGTTAGAGGAACTAGAGGGTATGAAATGGGATGTCATAGGGCTTAGTGAGGTTGGGAGGCCGAATGAGGCATATACTGTACTGAACGATGGGCATGTACTCTGTTATCGAGGTTTATCGGGGAGGCGAGAACTAGGAGTAGGTTTTCTTGTCAATAAGTACATAGCGGGTGGTATAGATTAATTCTATAGTATTAATGAGAGGGTGGCAGGCATCGTAATTAGGTTTAATAAGCGGTATAAACTGAAGGTTGTACAGGCCTATGCACCTACATGTAGTTATGATGACCAGGCAGTTCAAAGCTTCTACGAAGATGTACAATCGGCAATGCGAAAAGTAAAGACGCAGTATACTGTACTAATGGGCGACTTCATTGCCAAGGTAGGGAAAAAGCAGGCAGGAGACCAGGCAGTAGGTGACTATGGCATTGGCTCTAAGAATAGCAGGGGCGAGTTACTAGTTGACTTTGCAGAGCGCAATAACTTACGAATCATGAATACTTTCTTCAGCAAACGGAAGAACCGGAAATGGAGATGGAAAAGTCCTAACGGGGAAACTAAAAATGAAATTGACTTCATACTGTGTTCAACCCCCCCCCCCCCCACCCCATTATGCAAGATGTAGAGGTTATCGGGAAAGTGCGCAGCAGTGACCAAAGATTAGCCTAAATCTGAAGAAGGAACGCTACAGATTAATAAGCAAGAAACCCATCAAAGAATTAGCTGTGAGGGGGAGGCGCAGAAGAGTTCAGGATCTCGCTACAGAATAGATATTCAGCTCTAAACGAGGATGACGATATTACTCTAGAAGCAAAGAACAATAATTTCAGAGATATCATTACTGAGTGCGCTATAAAGTAGGCGGTAGGATAGTTAGAGAGGATACCGGTAAGCTGTCTAAGGAGACGAAAGATTTGATTAAGAAACGCAGGAGTATGAAAGCTTCCAATCCAACAGATAAGATAGAATTGGCCGAGATATCAGAGCTAATCAATAAGCGCAAGGTGGCTGATATCATCATCATCATCATCATCCGCCTGACTATACCCACTGCAGGGCGAAGGCCTCTCCCATATTTCTCCACTTAACCCGGTTCTGTGCTAGCTGCATACACTTGACCCCCGCGAACTTCTTAACCTCATCCGCCCAACTAATTTCCTGCCGCCCCTGCTACGCTTTCCTTGCCTTGGAATCGAGTTTGTTACCCTAAGCGACCATCGGTTATCCTCTCTTCGCACTACATGTCCTGCCCATGTCCATTTCTTCTTAATTTCAACTAGAATGTCGGTAACTTGAGTTATTTCTCTGACCCACTCTGCACGCTTTCTATCTCTTAATGTTACCCCTACCATTTTTCGTTCCATAGCCCTCTGGGTTGTCCTCAACTTAAGTAGAACTCTCTTGGTTAGCCTCCACGTTTCAGCCCCATAGGTGAGTACAGGCAAGATGCAACTGTTGTATACTTTCCTCTTGAGCGATACCGGTAAGCTGCTAGTCATAATCTGCGAGTACTTGTCAAATGGCCGATATAAGGAAGTATAACATGGAGAAAATTGAGCATGATGTAAAGAACGGGGGAAGCCTTAAAGTGGTAAAAAAGAAATTGGGCATAGGCAAAAACCAGATGTATGCAATAACGGACAAGGCGGGCAACGTCATCACAAATATGGACAAGATAGTCAAAGTAGGCGAGGAGTTCTATAAAGATCTCTACAGTAGCCAAAGTAGTCAGGATCGTAATGATATTGGCGGTAGGGAAAAACAGTCAGACATTCCACCAGTGACGAAGGACGTGGTATAGAAAGCTTTAGAAACTATTAAAAAGGGGAAATCAGCTGGAGAGGAACAGATAATTAGAGATTTGTTAAAGACATGTTACGGGGATGTACTTAATGTACCGGCACTGCGATGGGTTGAACTCGACGCTAAGACTTCAGTAGACGTGTAGTATCCACTCTGTCTGCGTCGTCCTCTTTTTCAACGCTTCGTCGTGCCCGCGTTCCTTGGTCGTCGTCTTTGTCAGTGAGCACATCACTTTGGTCCCACGTTTCCCGGTAACAATATGTTACAGATATCGTGCTAGAAAAACTGGCACCCCTGTATACACAGTGCCTGGTGTCATCGACCGTACCGGAACCATGGAAGAATGCAAACATTGTCCTCATTCTTAAGAAAGGGGACTCTAAGGACCTTAAACCTTACAGACCAATCAGCTTACTGTCTGTTGCGTATAAGGTATTTACTAAGGTAATCGCTAATAGAATCAGGGCAACCTTAGACTGAAATCAAGCAAAGGATTAAGCAGGTTTTCGGAAACGGTACTCTACTATCGATCATATCCATACCATCAACCAGGTGATAGAAAAATGCTCGGAATGTAACCAGCCCTTTTACTAGCATTCAATGATTACGAAAAAGCATTTGACTCAGTTGAAACCTCGGCGGTGATGCAGGCATTGCGAAATCAGGGGGTAGACGAGTCGTACGTGAAAGTGCTGGAAGATATATATAGTGGCTGCACAGCAACCATAGTTCTGCATAAAGAAAGAAACAAATTCCCACAAAGAAAGGCGTTAGGCAAGGAGACACGATTTCCCCTGTACTATTCACAGCTTGCTTAGAGGAAGTATTCAGGGACTTGGAATGGGAGCAGTTGGAGATAAGGGTAGATGGAGAATACCTCAGTAATTTTCAATTTGCTCATGACATTGCCTTGCTAAGTAACTCGGGGGATGAACTGCAAATAATGATTGATGACCTAGACAGGAAAAATAGAAAGGTAGGCTTGAAAATCAATATGCAGAAGACTAAGGTAATGTTCAACATCCTCGGGAAGAAACAGCCGTTTACGTTAGGTAGCGAAGCACTGGAAGTAGTAGGCGAATATGTCTACTTAGGACAGGTAGTAATCGCAGATTCCGGACCATGAAAAGGAAAAAAACAAGAAGAATAAGATTGAGATAGAGCGCATTTGGCAAGCACGCGCAGATTATGACTAGCAGCTTACCGGTATTGCTCAAGAGGAAAGTATACAACAGTTGCATCTTACCTGTACTCACCTATGGGGCTGAAACATGGAGGTTAACCAAGAGGGTTCTACTTAAGTTGAGGACAACTCTGGAACGAAAAATGGTAGGGGTGACATTAAGAGATGGGAAGCGTGCAGAGTGGGTCAGAGAAATAACTCAAGTTACTGACATTCTAGTGGAAATAAAGAAGAAATGGGCATGGGCAGGACATGTGCGAAGAGAGGATGACCGATGGTCGTTTAGGGTAACAAACTGGATTCCAAGGGAAGGAAAGCGTAGCAGGGGCGGCAGGAAGTTAGGTGGGCGGATGAGGTTAAGAAGTTCGCGGGGGTCAAGTGGATGCAGCTAGCACAGAACCGGGTTAATTGGTGAAATATACGAGAGGCCTTCGCCCTGCAGTTGTTGTAGTCAGGCTGATGATGAAAATATGTCGCCTTTTTCTAGCCGTGGATGTGAATGAACCGAGCGACACGTCAATAAAATGCCAGGAGCGAAAGAATTTAGTCAAGCGAGGTATACTTTTATGCATAATTATAGAAGTAGCAGAGAAAATGACATGCGGCAAGTCACTGAAAACCTTAGGCACATACAACTGCGCGCGGTCTGTTCTCTCGCAGTATCTGCTGTTTAATAGGAGGAAGAAAAACGGGAGATATAATGAAACGTGGGCTTCGGAACATAGACTGTTTTAAAATCACAAAATAAATTATTGTAATAGCAGTGTGTGGGTGAAAATTGAGTCCAGACATGTAATTCTTTAATATGTTGCTCAATGAGACGGAAAACTGTAAATCCAAAGATACATTTACTGCATTTTAATTTTTTTTCTGTTATTTTCGTATACGCACCAATCCTTACATTTCAAGGCATGCTCAAGCAATGAAAAATTTGTTTCCTCGAAATATTCACGCAGAAGACTGTTTCCTTACGGTTACCCAACTACCATTATTTGTTTAGAGAAATTGGAGATGGCCGAGCGCCACACCTGGTAGTTTAGATACAATGAGCCAATCCCATATCGCATTACAGGGAAAGAAACAGCATGCATAACTATTTTTTTTTTTCATTAGAAAAAACCAACAACCAAGCATACAATTAAAACTGATTGCTGGGCTAGTTGGTGCATAGTCACCTAAAGGACCAATCCTGTGTGTCTATTTGTGCCTATTTGTGAGTGTCTTTATGCGCTATTGACCTTTCCTTTATGAAACCAAGTAGACGATTGCGAACATGTGCTAAATGTGTTTCCGAAAACAAACTTGATTCGAGGAACAATCCCATATATTTTATTGAAGGAAGATATTCTTCTGGGAAGCGACACACGGCGAACAAGATTTGTTATGGACCAAAATCGGACACTCAATGACTGTTGTCTTCAAAAGATTTCTGAAGCAAGTCAGCTTAGTCTTACACGGATTCACTTTGAGCGAGTTCACTGCAAACCATTTCACTGCTTTATGCATATTTCGCGGTATTGTGTTGCCTGTATTCTAACACAGATTATTAGAAAGAAGAACGTGGTCGTCAGCGTAGTGGAAAGCCGTGCAATAAGGTGCAGTGGACCGAAATGCCTTAACAAGAACATAAAAAGCAACGGAGACACCGACAGACCTTATGGAACATCAGTGTGTATAGGCACTCTGTTACTAAACATTTTTTTTAATGCATTGTTTCTATGCAGTCAGTAAGATAGCGTCTAAGCACATCATAAAATGGTTCATGAAATTCCAGACAATAAAATTGATTTAATACGATGTCATGGTTAACAGCATCAAATGCTCTACTAGCATTAGGCACAAAGCTACGCTCCACAGGTTATTTTCCACTGCAGCATACAGCACAGCTGCAAATTCTTCCGAAAGCTGTATAGTACCCTTTCGCGCTTCAACATTGCAGAGACGAGAAGAAAAATGAAAAACTTATTTATGAAGAACCTTCTACGTTCTCGAAGAAACGTTTCTGAGATATATTCGACAATATTTAAACTGACCTAGACACTACCGCTTGATTCCTTTCTCAAAGGTTGCTTAAAGGCAGGTTTTACTATTGTATAGCAAATGTTAGCTTCAAGTTGCAAAAACCATGTTAGTACAAATGGGTCCGCCCACAGGAAACCGCTTTAGGTGGTGGGGATGGAACAGTCGCGTCTCACATGCTGTCTGCAGAAGTCCCTTTCGAAGTATTGGAAGGCGGGTTCAACCTCAATGCAGGTTCTGTAGGAGAAGAAAAAAAAAAAAACTTGTAAAACCTGAAGACAAAACTTATAAACGCTCGGGCTACAATATGTTAACAAATAATGGTGAAACGTTAACTGTGTTATTACCGTATTCGTACAACGCTGAAAAAAAAGTTCCTCACAGGCACTGGATAGGGCTGCATTACTCAACTACGGGTGTTTGTGCCACGGTAGACAGAGGCGCGGGATCCCCGTCGTCCCTCTAGATGTTTGAGAACACAGTTAAAGTTAGGCCGGTCAACTTGTGAAGTACATGTGTCGGCGTGTTATTGAAGGATAAGTTCAAGAAAATCCCTTTTTGTTTGCAAACAATGTGATGTTTATAACTAGTAACCCAAATTACACTGCATAATAATAGAACACAAAAACACAACGGCACGACACGATAGTGACAAAAGACGATGCTGTAAATGGCAAGAAAAGAAAACGAATATGAACAAAACACTGCGATAAAAGAACACCATAAAGATAACAAAGCAAGTATTCCGGATATAGTAGGTAGGGGCAGGATTTACACAGAAACAATTAACCGACAGTCTGTGACAAAAAGAAATTCTCACGGCTTTCTTGTTCGATGAGGCGTCGAAGTCGCAGAGTTGATCGGTAAAGCGGCCGTACAAAATGAGGAGAAACAACGAGTTCATTGTAGGCTCGGTGACAAACAAAAGACACTTTCCCAGAGCGAGAGAGGCCCGGAAGACTGAATATTCCCGGAGCGCTGCAGCGGTCTGCCTTTTTATACTCTCGGCTGTTTGCGCTGCGGCCCATCGTCCAAGACGCGCGCTTGCCAGTCGCTGCTCAGAGATTCATGTCGAAGCATGCTCGGAGGAGCAGGGAGGTCCCATAAGTTCCGCTCTACATGTTAGACAGGAGATCCCGTAACTTCCGCTGTATATGTGAGGCAGCTTATGGCATGCACCGAGGGCAGATTGCATCCATGGTGCCAAATTTATTTTCACCACCTGTGTATGTTAGCTAGTCCCACTAAGATATTGTCACGGCTGAGGAAGAAGCAGCGGGCAGTCGCGTGGGCAGGAGTGTATGCGCTATGCTCGCCGACAAATGTTCAGAGTCACCTTTCATCGCTATCGGCCATGTTCTGCTTCCTGTTTTTGCTTGCTAGTTGCCCCTTAACGATATATCTGTGCGCCCTTCAAAGAGAATATATATAAACCACCTGTAGAAGGTGCCACAGTCTCGTGAACGTCTAAGAAGCCACTACGTTACCGTATGCGTAATGTTTCTCGAAACCCTTGAAAAAGGGACTTGAAAAACGTTCAAATCATTTTTGTTGACAATAGAGTAGTTTGCAAAGAAACATCGGGCACTGAGCTCCTTCAGCTAACATTAAATATCAAACATACATAAGCTCTCTTTGATATGCATGAAGGAATTTTTTTATGCAAACGCCACGAGGTAAGTAAACAAAGAATCAATTTTTTTCTCATAGCGGTATGCTAAAAAAATACAATAACCCCTTACTTTGAGACGGAATGCCATTTTTTGTAAGACCATAGTGGCAGATTTCGGGCTTATTGCGCGAGCCATAATATGCGCAGCAATCCTGAAAACAAAAAAAGGGAAAATTATTGGTTGGTGTATGCTTTCCATTCCGCCTTTTCCGGCAGCCAGCTTTCCATCGCAAGAAAAACGAGTTTCGTTGTATGGTGTGTCAGTAACGGGGGGATTCATTTCAAACGGGACATTACACTCGCGCTATTTCCAACCGCGACAGGCCCGCTGTCAAGGGTGAAATGGGCATTTGGTCTCGTGCTTTGCATTCCGCTTTGAGTGCGGGCCGCGGAGGTCGACATAATAAACCGGCTGCTCCGGGCGTGCATCGCGCTAGCTGCAGTAGAAATGGCGGCAGTGGAAGCTAGCTCAGAAAGAGGGATAGCACGCGGTGCAAGTTAACCGTGGACCGTGAATTGCATTATGAGAACGACCTGGCAGCGCATGTGTACCCCGAAAAGCCATCAGCGGCCGACCATGCTTTCAAGCACCTCGGTGATCCTATATAACCAAACACGCTACCACAAAATGCTTGGTAATCATTTCGCCATTAGCTTTTTTGGAGCCAAGAGGCATTTTTTTCTTTCGTTGCTCCGTTTTGCATTTGCAAAATTTATTAGTTATTAGTTAAGCTCTTTTCGTTGACTTTTCAAGCCGGGGTCCTAGCTTCGTATGACAGTTAAACTGGTACAACTAAAACAGAAATAAACAATGCACACAAGTTTGGTGTAAAAACCTCATTCGTCGAAATTAAACCCTCTTGGTATAAAGAAGGAAAATGTTTTCCAGTGATGTGCCAATTCCCTACGTTAGTTGAGAGCGACTCTGTTCGCACGCGAGATAAATGCTTTCACAAGATGTACAGCTGCGCGGGGCCCTCTAGTCTTTCCGGCGCCTTGCTCCAAGAAGCATAGGGATATGAAAACCTAGACTTCTTTGGCTATCCGACTCTGTTTATTAGGGCTTTTTATTAGGGTTTATTAGACACTCACAATATACCAAAACTCCACTTTGTTGTTATATATATATATTGTAGGGGTGTGTTTATTCAGTAAGCCCAGATGGATATAGCCGCTCAGGAGGAACTCTTAGCGGAGCGTCAGGCGTGGCGAAACAGCAAGGCAGCGACCAACTTCTTCGTCCTCGAGCGCGCCAGCACGCGATGCATGGCAGTGGCTATGAAGACGAAGATTACCACACTACATTAAATATATATATATATATATATATATATATATATATATATATATATATATATATATATATATATATATATATATATATATATATATATATATATATATATATATATATAGATATATATATTGCATCACAAAGCACAGCAAAGTTCTACATTGTGAATTCAACACATCTTTTCCGAACTCTACATGTATACTCAAATACATGCCATCGCGCATGCCTAAAGCACTTTCTTTGGCTTCTGCACGAAGTGCGGCCGTTCGGGTAAGAAGAGGGATCAATCAATTAATCAATCAATGATTCAATAAATAATGAGGTTTGTTAGCTTCATGACAATTTAAAAAGAAATGACTTCAAAACATAGCCTTGGCAAGGTGTAGTTCCAAACCAGTCTTCGCGAAAAGACCAAATACGGACATGGATGCTACTGGAATAATCGGACTAATACAAATAACTCTAGGACAAAATTCACTAAAGGAAAAATCGTGTTTAAAATGTTAAATTGGGCATGTTGGTACATCTTGAACAAATATATAACAACGCAAAGAGACAAGGACTGTTGAATGATAGGTTGAGAGAACACGCCAACAATGTAACAAACGCCCGTGACGGCAAAGATTTTGAAGGTTTTCTGGCCACCCACTTGTAAGGACTGTAAGCGACTTATAAGGACTGTTCTCCTGATCTTGCTGGCACTGTTATTAGAAAAATAAGCATACAACGTGTAACACGAGAAATCCTAGAATCTCAACTGATATGTAATCGGGGAGAAGCATGTGTTAGTTCTGCCTCTACCATTCTTTCTGAAAAAGAACGCTCTTATTTGCGCATGCATTGGCAGTCACGCCTGATTGTTTCAGAGTATATATGCGATTCGTTCGCAATAAAAGTTGGAAGTTCAGCGCCGTCCTTGTCTATTTGCGCTGTTATATATTTGTTCAAAAATAGTGTACGCAGGTTTAAAGGCAAGAACACACACAAGGTGTTTAGAGGAAGAACGCAAAGTAGGATGTGAAACTGGACGAATAGAAACAAAAATCTTTTGCGCACTGTTCTGTTCGGCTGGTCATCCTGACGTGGCACTGATACACGTCAAGTGTTTCGCGAACATAACTGCTCGAAGTGGTCGAAAGGAGGCAAGTACTTTCAAATGTTGGTGCTCTGTCTGTTGATCACACGTTTCATAAAAACAATTACGTGAGTCCGAATTTTGTCTTTACACCATAATCTACTAAGCATAAAGTGCATTAAGATCGAGTTCCGCAAGAGTGGCTAATGAGAGCGTTTAAAATTGTGCACATATATATTTCGAACACTTATTTGTTACATATTGAGTAATAACGATTAAGGAGTACCACTTTTCATGACTGCAAATTTTCCGCTTAGCTTTGTTTACGCTTCCCTTAACTACGCTATTTCCATGCTTTAAAGTGCCAGTCCCTTTTGTTATAGACACACCATGGTAAACTTCCATGTTACAATACCTCACAGGGTGACGAAGGTAACTATAATAAAAAATTCTCCCCCATTTACCACCCGGAGAGGAAATGGCGAAATTATGCCCATTTTTACAATATATATAGCAAAGCAAAGGGATTCTGTCAGACATAACACGCAATATATTAAAAACATCGATCGAATCATGCCGGAAAACATCGTATATAAAGGAAAGGCGCAGAAAAAGAAATGGTTTACATTCTTAGCAAAGTAGCACACAAATTGGTGTCCGTGGCGGATCACATGAGTAACTCCAGGCTGTTGCGGCTAGCCTTCTGTATCTGCGTCCTGTGAGGAATAAGTGGGCCAGCCCAAACTGTACTTGTCCTTGTTGATCCCATACACAGGTTCTATAATGCACGCCTAGAATCGGGAAGCACTCCCGCATCCGGATCCTTGGCAACTTAAAGGGACACTAAAGACACCCAAAGATGCTATGAAAATCTAATAAACTACATTTGGTGACACTGTCGCCGCATATCCGGCAGCATAAAATCGAATAATTGCTGAGATATTGTGATACGAAGTTGAGGTTTTCTCTTGTTCCCGCCGGTCGAATTCAAACTGTTGCCTCCGACTACGTAGTCGGGGTAGAGTGACGCACACTATGACGTAAGAGGAGACTCCGTAATTGCCAGCGAGCCGGCGCGGCCCGCGGTGTCGCATTCCTCAGGGGCCAACATGGCAACAGCGTACTCGCAATCGACCATCGGCTCACGATAAGTGACGGCCACAGCCGAAATAAATAAAGCGATGAAGAGAGTAATTTACCGAGCGATGGGCCCATAAAATAACAAAAAATACAGAGCGCTTGTAATGCACAATACATTAATACTGTAATGCACAATACTCTCAAGCATTTGTGCTCCTTCTTGCACTGCGTATAAATAAACCGAGCCCTCGGTCATCGCAACGCTTCCCGAAATGTTTACGTACAAATAAGATTTAGTTACCAGCAAAATAGTGTCCTCGCTGCTGCGCTTGCCTGTTTTGAAGCTTCGTCGCACTTTTTTCCTTCAAGGTTTGTGTTCAGCGAAAATTAAGTCCACGGTAGCAGAGCATGACTGAAGAGACGGCGCCCCTGAATTTGCCAGCGCTGTGAAATTCCACATGTTAAAATGGTGCACAATATAGTGCGCATAGGCATCCATAGGCATAGTTGCAAGTCGTGAGAGCAGGCAGCATGCTCCGATGGCCAAGAAGTTGTAATTTTCGGACCGGCAGCAACGGCCTGTACGCCTCGAAACATATCCCATTATACATGCGGCTATGACATAACATGTGGAAATATTTCGCTAGTGCCAGAGGCGCGGCGTGGCAGAGTGGTTAACGCTGAACGTTACGACGCAGAGAGAGATAAGTTCGAGTCCCGCTGGTGGTGGCGGTCGTTTTTTTCTACAAACCACTTTTTTTTTTCATTTTTAATGTATTTGTGGTGCTTCGTTATTTTGAATTTTTACTTTTTACCCGAGGTCCTTTTCTTCGCCGGGCGACCAGCGCAATATATCGAAGCTCTCCTTGGCGTGAGCGGCAAGTATGCCCCTTTTGTTTACGATGCCTGCAAACAGCACGTTGAAGGTCTTGCTGCCCCAGTATGTGGGTCAGGTGTGCCATGATTTAGTGAACAATGGAATAATAATGCGTTTTTCCACTTAGCATATGTTTGCTTTTCGTGGCGTACGTAGCTGTAGCCGAGCCGTCAAGGTTAACGGGAGCTCGCAGTCGAAGCGGCGACGGCAGCGATATGTTGGCTCAGAAGTGTGAACGAAGGAGCGTGTCGGCGGAAGCGGATTTCGCTCGCTCGCGCCTCCGAATGCTCAAATGTGAACGAGCCAGGCGCATCTGCTGCTCCAAGCTCGTAATTCAGGCGCTGCAGGTCCGAAGTTGAAACTATCCGAGCACGCACGAAGTGCCTGTGCCGGAACATAACCGAAACTGAAGTGGGCGCCTGTGGCGCCTCCAAGTATATTTTTGTATTTGCCGTGCAACGTTTACGTTGTTATTTCGCCGTCGTTTACGTATGATGAAAGCGTGTTATCATATTCGAGACAAAACCTACGACCGCATTCAAACGGGCAACGTAATTCGCAATTGTCAGCCTCCGGGATCCCCAGCGCGTGACGTGATTTGTAGTTGCGAGTTTCGACTGCGGCGGCGAGACCTGTATTTCTGTCCTACCTTTTTACTACCTTATAACAACTCTGTTTTCAGTAAGAGTGAATTTTTTGTAATCGGGAATTGGCATGCTATCGATGCAAGCCCACTTCAGTTTTCACTTTAGTGTCCCTTTAAAAGTAGCTGTATCGAAAATGTGAGCTTCAAGCTGGAAAAATAGCCCCACTGGCGCAAATTGGGCTACCCAGAGGAAATCGCTAGAAGTGCCACATCAATCGTGTCGGCGTGCTCACATGTTCCCCCAAAAGGTTTCTTGTAGAACAGGGGCCTCAAACTCTTATTGCTATGTAGGTCGCATTCACATAATTTCGGCCCTCGTGGGTAGTGTAGGAGAATAAAAATAGCAATAGAAAGAATAAATAAAACAAGGGATAGGAGCGAAATAAATAAATATAAACCAAAACAGCTCGCTCTAAGAAAAACGAAAATCTTCACGTGTTTGATTCTGCCAAGACGCCGAACTGGCACCTGTTCACAGTCATTAGGAGAGAGCTGTTGATAGGGTATAACGGTTCATCAATACCAATCACTTAAGTTGAAAAGAAAAATAAATGTAGTCATAGAGATGAAAGAGAGGAAGAGTTGTCCTGCACCTCGCTCGTGAAGGCACTGACGTGCGCCGGAAGTTCTCAAATATTAAGGGTGCAATGCGCTTTTTTTTGTCATTTCACAAAGAACATGTGCCATCTGGGGATGAGTCCCTCAAGTCCAATTTCGTCCGCAAAGTGAGTGTGGTGACGAAACCAACTCGTGAAGCTAGAAAGTGCTTCGGAAGAAAGGCTGAAATTGTTTAGCCCGCAGGCCGCACCACACAGCTTTTCGGGCCACGTATTTGAGACTCCTTTTGTAAAAAGTTTTTTTTTAGTGCAGGGGCTGCAACGTGAAAGTAGACTCTGTGCAAAGAACTTCGCCAAGTATCACTGCGACTGCGCAAGCATATCTAGTGTACGTCCAAAAAGGGAGGGGGGGGGATGTAAATACTAAGCGTCATTATGAGTTAATATAGGTCAGACGCAACCACGATGTGAGCTCTCTGAGCCATGAAGCCCAACTAAGCTTGCCCACGCAAAATACCTGTAGTCTCAGCATTGGCCTTGGTAGGGCTGAAAAACTGGCATGCACACATGCTCCCCCCACCGATCCCTTATAGGGTGCCTGAAGGCAAGTGGAGCATATTTGGACTATATGTAAGAAAAAATGTGCAGAAATTTCGAGGGAATTGTGAAATTATAAGCATGCAGTCTTGCTGTGGCTCATTTCATACACATCTGTCTTTAAGTAGGATCTGCAAACATCCCCTTAGCAGCTCGCCCTTAGTTGTGTTATTGTTCACGTGTTTCGCGGCTGGCTGCCACCTGGTGTGGATGAGTCGCCATGAACTGCTAACTTTTAATACCTGGCTGATCATGTGTTCTAATTAGGTCATTATCATCAGCCGCCGGACTATACCCACTGCAGGGTGAAGGCCTTTCCCATTTTCCTCCAATTAGCACGGCCTTGTGCTAGCTGCATCCTCTTGACCTCTGCTAACTTCTTAACGTCATCCGCCCACCTAATTTTCTTACACCCCCTTCTACGCTTTCCTTTCCTTGGAATGCACTTTGTTACCCTAAGCGACCATCGGTTATCCTCTCTTCGCACTACTTGTCCTGCCCAAGCCCATTTCTTCTTCTCCTTGATTTCCACTAGAATGTCAGTAACTTGAGTGATTTCTCTGACCCACTCTGCACGCTTCCTATCTCTTAATGTTACCCCTACCATTTTTCGTTCCATAGCCCTCTGGGTTGTCCACAAATTAAGTAGAACTCTCTTGGTTAGCCTCCACGTTTCAGCCCCATAGGTGAGTACAGGTAAGATGCAACTGTTATATACTTTGCCCTTGAGCGATACCGGTAATCTGCTAGTCATAATCTTTGAGTGCTTGCCAAATGCGCTCCATCCCAATCTTACTCTCCTTGTTATTTTCCTTTCATTGTCCCGATCTGCGGTTACTACCTGTCCTATCGAGGTGTACCGGACAGACGAGAACTAAGAATAGAGTTTCTGGGTAATAAGCATATAGCTGGCAACATAGATCAATTCTAAAGCTTTAATGAGAAAGTTGAAGGCATCATAAATAAGCTTAACAAGTGTTATAAACAGAAGGTTGTACAGGCCTGCGCGCCTACGCTTAGTCATGATATTCAGGAAGTCGAAAGCTTCTACGAAGATATACAGGTAGAATCGTCAATGGAGAAAGCAAAAATGCAGTATACTCTAACGATGGGTGACGTCAATGTCCAGTTTGGCAATAAGCAGTTTGGAGACCACTGTGTCATTGGTTCCAGGAACAACACACGGGAGCTATTAGTTGAGTTTCCAGACCGCAATACCATAAGAATCATATATACCTTCTTCAGTAAACGAAAGAATTGGAAGTGGACATTGAAAAACGCTAACGAGGAGACCAAAAATAAAATTGACTTCTTAGTGTGTTCTGACCTCGGCATTATGCAGGATGTAGGGGTAATCGGAAATGCTGCGACGCAGTGACCACAGGATGATAAGGCCCCGATTTAGATTGGATTTCAAGAAGTAGCGAAACAGATAAGCAAGGAACAAGTTCATCTAAAAATTAGCGATGGGATGGAGTGTAGAAGGATTCAGGATCTCGGTACGAAAGAGATATTAAGCATTAACTGTGGAAAAAGACCTGAAAGTAGATGTAATGAGCGATAACTTTAAAGCTATCCTTACTGAGTGGATAGTTAGAGATGATACCGGTAAATTATTTAAGCAGACGAAAGATTTGGTGAATAAATGTCGATGCATGAAAGCCTCCAACCCAAGAGACTGGATAGAACTGCAGAGCTATCAGTGCCAATCAACAGGTGCAAAGTGTCCAATACAAGGAAGTATAACGTGGAGAAAACCGAGCACGGTCTTAAGAATGGTGGCAGCCGTAAAGCGTTTAAGAGCAAATTAGGCATAGGCAAAAAACTAGATGTATGCGCTAAAGGAAAAGACGGGCAATGTCATCTCTAATATTACCAGGGGACAATATGAACAAGATAGTCAAAGTACCGAGGCGTTCTATAAGGACCAATACAGTAGCTAGCCAAAGGAGTCACTAGAGCGGTAAGACTGGCAGCAGTGAAGAAGAATCAGACGTTCCGCCAGCAACAAAGCATGTGCTTAAGAAAGCTTCAGGAGTTAGGAACAGGGGGAAGACAACTGGCGAGGTTCATGTAACTGCAGATTTGTTGAAGGACCGGGGGAGGGGGGGGGGGGGCTATCGTGCTAGTAAAAGTCGCCACCCTCCGTACGCAATGCCTGGCGACATCGACGGTACGGGAATCATAGAAGACCGCAAAAGTATATATTTTTTTATATCGAACCTTACAGGCCCCGGTGGCCATTTTATAAGGGGGGTTACAAAAAAATTAAAGAGTACTGCGGAGTCTCCATTGGAGTAATGCGCAAGCACGGGTGCTGCTGTTAGTTGCTTCTACGTGCCTACCTCACTTCTTTCTTCCCCATTTTAGTACTTGGTACTTTCGAATTGCTCGCCAATCCCTTTCTATGCCCTTTTTTGGCTCGACTTCAGGTTGCGTGACGTCACATCCTTGACTTCACATTAATTGACTGATTTAATTAACTATTTAGTACTTGATACATTTTGACGTCACCCTAATTGACTGACGTAACTATTTTGGCATTTGATACAATCAAAAGTGGCGGCAAACCATTGACTACTGAGACCATTTTCGCATTTACTTTTACATATTTTGCTGCTAATTAATTACCTGAACAACCTATTGGCCTAATTATTTTTACAGACACAACATTATGTCACCTTCTATCGATTGGCACCACTCATTAACCTTTACTACTTCTCAATTAGTCACAACTACTGCGGACCCGATTTTGCTGACGCGATCTGCGGATGCGGCCTGCGGACGAAGTCTGCGGACAGAAACCTGTGAGCATAGCGAAGAAACGCTTTCGCATTATTAAGAAAATATTGTCATTAATATTAGACAGGGACATCAATTCATGAGAAAGGTACGGAAAGGGCTTGAAAAATATTAGACCAATCAGCATACTATCCATTGCGTACAAGGTATTCACTAAGGTAATTGCTAAGAGAATCGGGGCAACATTACACTTCAGTCAACAGAAGGATCAAGCCGGTTTTCTGAAATTGTACTCTACCATGGATCATATCCATACCAAGTTATAGAAAAATGCTAGGTAAATATAACCGACCCCTATACATAGCATTTATTGATTACTAAAAAGCTTTTGACTCTGTCAAAACCTCTGCTGTCATGAAGGCATTGAGAAATCAGTGTGTAGATGACTTTTAAAACTGATTGCTGGGCTAGTTGGTGCATAGTCACATAAAGGAAAGGTTAAGAGCGCAAAAAGACACTCACAAATAGGCACAAATAGACACACAGGACCGGCGCTGACTCCAACTTCTTTCTCGGAAGATCACATACAAACTTCTTCTTCAACATCCAAATGCTCCCGCAAAGTCAGCAACAAAGTCATAATAGCATTGTTGGCCAACCCTACATACCAACATTTAACAGTCGACCTTCACTACTATACAGTGAGATAGATGGTTCCCTAATACGTTTTGAGCCAAGTCTTCTATAAACGAGGCTTCTAGCAGTTCACGGACAAGATTATCCCTGCCTACAATCTTCATTTCTTCGGTTCACATTCTGCCTTGAAATCGCACGATTTGCAATGAACAGGTAGATGTATATTTTGGTTGTTTTTTAGAGAGCGCATATTTTCCGCAGCCGTATCGTTGACACAACGCCCAGTTTGCCCAATGTATACCTTTCCACAGGTTAAGGTTATTTGGTAAATAACTCCTGTGGCGCATTTGACAGAGGGCTTGGCATGCTGTTTTATGCAGCCTTGTCTTCGACCGGCATTGCCCATGACTCGTCCGCACATGCCAGCCATCTTTTTGGGAGCGGAGAAGACCATTCTGACACCGTATTTGTTGGCGACCTTGTTGATATTATGTGCCCCTTATGTATATAAGGCGCAATATACCATAAGAATAATAAATAATTTCTTCAGCAAATGAAAGAATTCAAAGTTTTGGGCATTGCCCCCCACTTCCAATTCTAAGAATATAGGGCGGGGGGGGGGGGCATTGTTCTTTCTCGGAACAATGTGATGTTCCGAGAAACAAGTTGGAGTCAGCGCCGGTCCTGTGTGTCTGTTTGTGCCTGTTTGTGAGTGTCTTTTTGCTCTATTAACGTTTCTTTTATGTAGATGACCTGTATGTGAAAGTACTGGAAGGTGTATATAGCGGTTGCACATCAGTCATACTTCTGATTAAAGAGAGTAATAAAATCTCCATGAGGAAAGGTGTTAGACAAGGAGACACGATCACCCAACACTAGTCACAGTTTGCTTAGGGGAAGCATTCAGGCAGTTAGAATGGGAGCAGTTAGAGATAAGGATTGATGGAGAATACCTCGGTAATCTGCGATTTGCTGATGGCATTGCCTTGCTAGGTAACTAAGCTTCGGAATTGCAAATAATGATTGGTCGCCTAGAAAGGAAAAGCAGAAAGATAGGCTTAAATATTAATAAGCACAATACCAAGGCAACTTTTAACATCCTCGCGAAAGAACAGCAGTTTAACATGTAGCGAAACACTGGAAGTGGTTGGTGAATATGTATACTTTGGACAGGTAGCAACTGCCAATCAGGGCAAAGAAAAGGAAATAACCAGGACAAAAAGATTGGGATGGAGAGCATTTGGCAGGTATACTCACAGATTATGACTAGCAGCTTACTAGCATTGCTCTAAATAAAAGTTGCGTCTTACCTGTACTCACAAATGGGACTGAAACGTGGAATATAAAGAAAAAGGTACTACTTAAGCTGACGGCAACGCAGAGAGCGATGGAGCTCAAAATTCTAGGTGTACATTTAAGATATAGCAAACGTGTGGAGTGGGTCAGAGAAATAAGTCGAATTAATGAAATGTTCACGATGGAAAACAGCGCGGAAGTACACGAAGGACGGAAGGAAGTAAGACACGTCCTTCCGTCCTTCGTGTACTTCCGCGCTATTTTCCATCATGAATGTTAACCAACTCGCCCAACTTTCGGCATTACTTAATGAAATGTTACTGGGAATCGAGAAGAAACGCCAATGGGCACGGCATGTAGTGCGAAGAGAGGATAACCGATGGTCGCAAACGGTATCATTGGATTCAAAGGAACGGAAAGCGTATCAGTGGAGGCAGAGTTAGGTGGGCGGATGAGGTTACGGATGAGGTTAGCTAGCACAGCACCGGGATAGTTAGAGTAATATGGGAGAGGCCCTGCAGTGGATATAATTCGGCTGATGATGATGATTGTATGATAAGCAGTAAAATTGCTTTATATGCAGGAAGGGAGCATCTGCAGCTCTACAGAGTTCATTAGAGTCAAGCAGAGACGAATGGGCTGGCCGCGCTACGCCAACATCGCTGGAATAACAGGACGTGCTTCCAATAGGCGCACCGCTGATTCAGTTTGAGCTGCCCCCTTGGTCATTATTGCCTGAAGGCTTACGGGTAGATTTCTGGTCAGCTACTCAGGATCAAGCTGAAAGAAAAACGTTTTGCTTTACATATGATTTAGGTTAATTTGGAAGCCATGAGGCTCAGCCTTAAATATAGGAAACAATACATAGATGTTAATGGCTGCAAATAAAACGAGCTACCAGTTACATCAGGTGTACCCCAATGGAGCTGCTTTTCCTAATTTATTCCAATGATCGGCCAGTTTCTATTTCCCAGAATGTCTCCTTGAAGCTTTTTTCTGACGATTGCATACTTTTTAAGAGCATAAAGAAACAGAATGATCACTACATTTTGCAAAATTCCCTCTTAGCAGTTCATGAATGGTGTGTTTAATGGGATATGCAATTGAGCCTAGAAAACACTGTCATTTTGCGCATCACGCGTAAAAAATATTTTAGTTCTTTCTCTTACAGCCTGCTGAACTACCTAATTCAGGCAGTTACACATTATAAATACTTCGGAGTTACACTAACACATGATGGACTGCCCATATAAATTACATTGTTCCTCGGCATTTTCCAAGCTCTGCTACTTGAGGCGGAAGCCTAAAAATGCACCAAGTAATCTAAAATTTCTTGCATACTGAACATTTATCAGGTCTATATTAGTGTTCGCTTCGGTTTTATGGGATCTATTTATAAAGAAAGATGTACACCGAATAGAGATGGTGCAATGGAATGCTGTCAGGGTTATTTATAACAAATACAGGATATGATAGCCAACCCATTACTTGAACTACGCAGAAAAATGTCCAGTTTATTGTTCATGCATAACCTTTCAAACGTAATACCCCGACCCACAATTCTCAAAGAGTTGTTGCGCTAAACACATCATTCACGACATCAATTGCTCGAAACCATTTTTGCAAGGACTGACACTTTCAAGTACACTTTTTTTTCGCAGATCGTCGCCGATTGTCACTGTCTTCTTGAGGTCTCCCAATTTTAGCAAAGCTCTTGAGGAGCATTTTCATGAGTGCTGTATTTGTTGTTTTGGTTATTGATTGCAACCGCATGAACTGCCTATTTATTGTACCTTTTTTCAATTTATCTGTGAAGCATTGAATGTCTTGGGTTGCTCTCCTGCACGTGCCAGGATATTGGCCTGCAGTATTTTCAAATATCCAAGCCTAGATTGGCCTTTTCTAAATTGAATTGGTCCTATGTTAGTGTTTGCGATGTGAACCTAGATGAAATAATTCGGCACACACTTAAGACTGACTACATGTGAGGATGCGAAGTTATTATAGTGAATATATAAATCATGGTATGGAAGAACACTGAACAAGGGTTGAGGGGGAGCCTAAGCTCGAAAGCTGAGCCAACGTTTCGACAAGCGGACTTGTCTTCGTCTGTACAGCATGATCATCACTGGCAGGGATGTAAATTTTCAAGGGAAAGATAATAAAGGGAGCCAGAACTAATCCATAAATTCAAAACATTGGCACCAACAAGAATAAATATCGCGGAAGAAGCATTAAAATCATCATCATCATCAGCCTGAATATACCCACAGCAACGCGAAGGCCTCTCCCATATTTCTACACTTAATCCGGTTCTGTGCTAGCTGCATCCACTTGACCCCTGCGAACTTTTTAATCTCGTCCGCCCACCTAACTTTCTGCCGCCCCCTGCTACGCTTTCCTTCCCTTGGAATCCAGTTTGTTACCCTAAGCGACCATCTGTTATCCTCTCTTCGCACTACATGTCCTGCCCATGTCCATTTCTTCTTCTTAATTTCCACTAGAATGTCGATAACTTGAGTTATTTGTCTGACCCACTCTGCACGCTTCCTATCTCTTAATGTTACCCCTACCATTTTTCGTTCCATAGCCCTCTGGGTTGTCCTCAACTTGACTAGAACTCCCTTGGATAGCCTCCACATTTCAGCACCATAGGTGAGTACAGGTAAGATGCAACTGTTATATACTGTCCTCTTTAGCGATACCGGTAAGCTGCTAGTCATAATCTGCGAGTGCTTACCAAATGCGCTTCATCCCAATCTTATTCTTCTTGTTATTTCCTTTTCATGGTCCGGATCTGCGGTTACTACCTGTCCTAAGTAGACATATTCGCCAACTACTTCCAGTACTTCGCTACCTAATGTAAACTGCTGTTCCTTCCCGAGGCTGTTGAACATTACCTTAGTCTTCTGCATATTGATTTTCAAGCGTACCTTTCTACTTTTCCTGTCTAGGTCATCAATCATTATTTGCAGTTCAACCCCCGAGTTGCTTAGCAAGGCAATGTCATCAACAAATCGCAGATTACTGAGGTATTCTCCATCTACGCTTATCCCTAACTGCTCCCATTCCAAGTCTCTGAATACTTCCTGTAAGCAAGCTGTGAATAGTACTGGGGAGATTGCGTCTCCTTGCCTGACACCTTTCTTTATGGGAATTTTGTTACTTTCTTTATGCAGAACTATGGTTGCTGTGCAGCCACTATATATATCTTCCAGCATTTTCACGTACGGCTTGTCTACCTCCTGATTTCGCAATGCCTGCATCACTGCCGAGGTTTCAACTGAGTCAAATGCTTTTTCGTAATCAATGAATGCTATGTATAAGGGCTGGTTATATTCCGAGCATTTTTCTATCACCTGATTGATGGTATGGATATGATCGATAGTAGAGTACCGTTTCCGAAACCCTGCTTGATATTTTGCTTGATTGCAGTCTAAGGTTATCCTTATTCAATTAGCGATTACCTTAGTAAATACCTTATACGTAACAGACAGTAAGCTGATTGGTCTATAATTTTTAAGGTCCTTAGAGTCCCCTTTCTTGTGAATGAGGATGATGTCTGCATTCTTCCATGGCTCCGGTACCGCCGATGACACCAGGCACTGCGTATACAGGGTGGCAAGTTTTTCTAGCACGATATCCCCCCCCCCCCCCCCCCCGTCCTTCAGCAAATTTGTAGTTACCTGAGCTTCTCCAGCTGATTTCCCCCTTTTCATATTTTCTAGTGCTTTCTTGACCTCGTTGCTTTCTTGACCTTTCGTGACCTCGGAGTTGAACACATTATGAAGTCGATTTCATTTCTAGTTTCCCCGTTAGGACTTTTCCATCTCCATTTCCGGTTCTTCCGTTTGCTGAAGAAGGTATTCATGATTCGTAAGTTATTGCGCTCTGCAAAGTCAACTAGTAACTCGCCCCTGCTATTCCTAGAACCAATGCCATAGTCACCTACTGCCTTGTCTAATGCCTGCTTTTTCCCTACCTTGGCATTGAAGTCGCCCATTAGTACAGTATACTGCGTATTTATTTTTCGCATTGCCGATTCTACATCTTCGTAGAAGCTTTCAACTGCCTGGTCATCATAACTACATGTAGGTGCATAGGCCTGTACAACCTTCAGTTTATACCGCTTTTTAAGCCTAATTACGATGCCTGCCACCCTCTCATTAATACTATAGAGTTCATCTATATTACCCGCTATATACTTATTCACAAGAAAACCTACTCCTAGTTGTCGCCTCTCTGGTAAACCTCGATAACACATTGCATGCCCATCCTTCAGTGCGGTATATGGATCATTCGGCCTTCTAACCTCACTAAGCCCTATGACATCCCATTTCATACCCTCTAGTCCCTCTAACAGCACTGCTAAACTAGCTTCACTAGCTAGGGTTGCAGCAATAAACGTTGCCAGGGTCAGTTTTCAATGGCGGCCTGTCCAGCGGAGCCAGGCATTCTTATTATCCCCTGCTGCGTCACAGGTCTGACCGCCGCCGTGGTCAGTTGTTCCGCAGCCGCTGGTGACTGAGGGCCGGGGTTTTGTGGAGCTTATCATGAGAGGTTGCGGCCAATTACTGCACCAGGGTGGCCAACTCCTGTTCTGGTGAGGGAGTGCGTTGCCGGAGATGTTCACCGGCATCAGGTCGCACCCCAAACCTGTTTATGCAATTCCAACGACACGCGGATTTTTTTTTTAATCCGGTGGAGAATTGCGCGGCACCGAGATTTGAGCCCCGGTACTTTTGCATGCGAGGCGGATGTTCTACCGCTACGCTACACTGTGCTCTCTGTGAGCATTAAAATACTTTATGTATATCCCCTGCGTCATGGTCGAGAGTGGCCTGTACAACGAAAGCACTGAAGACTGCTTCAAAGAACTTCGTGCCGGTTAAGAAAAGTGAGGTCAGAGTGAAAACTAAGTTCATCGATGTTTGCAAAAAATTTGAATTGTCTTCTCTTGCACAGGACATAGATAAGAGTAGAGGTAGATTTTTATCATTATTCTTTACAGCTGAAACGCAAAAACCGGAAATACTTTTCAGAACCATTGTCAGTGAACCTGGATGCTGGCAGCATGGTGTAACCCAATTCTTGCAGAAGAAACTAAAAATGCTTGTGGTGAATGACCCATTTAGGACTAAGAAATTTGATCAGGTAGTAGAATTTTTAAAGAGCAACGAACAAATTGGGTATGTTTTGTCAATTGACATAGAAGATACATTTTACTCTTTGCCGCAGTGTGAACTTTTGAATTCTGTCTGAACGCCATGTTTGTTGGGAATGCCAAACATGCGTAGAAAAAGAACTCCTTCCGTTCAAGTCTGCACATTCAAAAATAGTATAAAGGGGAATAGCGTCTTCATGCATGAAGTCGGCTCTCAGAAATTCGTGTATCCATAAAATGCAGGCACGTTTCGACAATCGGGTAAGCCGGCTGTTGGCGGCAGGTTTCCTTTTGACGCTCATGACAGCTGTTGCAGAGGCCCTGATTAAAAAGCAAAAGCTGGAACGCCAAGTCAGAGGTCGGACGCCGAACGTGAAACGTTCAGGCCGGTGGTGGTGGTCCCTTATTTTGATACGGTGTCACACCATATGAAGAAGCTTGTTCGGGGCATTTTCTGCCCCGAACACTTTATTTAAGCTCCTCTAAGCAAGCTGTGAATAGTACTGGGGAGATCATGTGTCCTTGCCTAACATCTTTCCTTATGGGAATTTTGTTACTTTCTTTATGCACAACTATGGTTTCTGTGCAGCAAGTATATATATATCTTCCTAGACTTTCACATACGGCTCGTCTACCCACTCATTTCGCAATGCCTGCATCACCACCGAGGTTTCTACTGCGTCAAATGCTTTTTCGTAAGCAATGAATGCTATGTATAAGAGCTGGTTATATACCGAGCATTTTTCTATTACCTGGTTGATGGTATGAATATAATCGATAGTAGAGTGCCGTAGAGGAAAGTATAGAACAGTTGCATCTTACCTGTACTCACTTATGGGGCTGAAACGTTGAGGCTAACCAAGAGGGTTGTACTTTAGTTGAGGACAACGCAGAGGGCTATGGAACCGACAAATGGTGGGGGTAACATTAAGAGATAGGAAGCGGGCAGAGTGGGTAAGAGAAATAACTCAAATTAGTGACAGTCTAGTGCAAATCAAGAAGAAGGAATGGGCATGGGCAGGACATGTGGTGCTAAGGGAGGATAACTGATGGTCGCTTAGGGTAACAAACTGGATTCCGAAGGAAGGAAAGAGCAGCAGGGGTCGGCTGGAAATTAGGTGGGCGGATGAGGGTCAAGTGGATGCAGCCAGCACAGAACCGGGTTAATTGGAGAAATATGGGAGAGGCCTTCGCCCTGTAGTGGGTATATTCAGGCTGATTATGAGGATGAATCAATTACAGCTCTGGTACGGACATCACATGGAGGGCGGTAACGTGGCCAACAAAATGGCCGCATGATGGGGCACCTTACATGGTGGCGCCGCGTACTCGTTTAGTTCTCGTCCCAGCGCACAGGAAGAGACCAAAAGTATTTATAGAAGCAGCGCTCATGGCTGCAGCACGGAAAACGATCAACTGCCGTACCAAAGTTTAGTTTTATTTGAGCGTGCATTCCAGTATTTCGGTTATAAAAGGCGAGAGTGTCATAAGCAGTTAAAATGTAGTTAAGCTTGCGAGACAGTGGTACATAGCATTTCCTAGATTCGTTTCTCTGCTGCCGTGGGATAACATTTGATCCTTGCAATCTACGCATGCGCCACATCGGGAGTCAGTCTCTGGGGTTGTGAAACTGCGTCTGCAGAGCACAACACTCGCTGTTGGTCCTGAAGGGATAAAATAGTTAAAAGTACACGAAAGCGACCAGATTTGTGTGCAGAGTATTGTGACCGGAGTTCCGGCCGAGGTATGCGCAGACTCCCACAGCTGACAATGGAGGCGCACTTAGCGGACACCGGCGAGTGACCGCGAACAAAAGCAGCGAAGCGGCGGCGACGGCACGTGTTTCCGGCTGCGACGACCAACCTTTCCCGCCCCTCCTTCTTCAGGATAGAGACCAGCTACCCTTCGAGCCTTAAGGCCCGTTCACACTTGCGACTAGCAGCGGTCGCGCGACCGTTTTGGTCGAAAAGCGACAGTCTAAAATGGTCGCATCGGTCGAAAAGCGACTGCCGCGGGCCGATCGGGCACTGCTCGAATTTCTAGTCGCGCGACTACTAGTCGCAAACCATTTCACCAATCAGCAAGGTCCCGGAGTACTCGATCGAGCACCTTCTCAATGCAATTAAAGAATACCCCTACCTTTTCAACAAACGGCGTCCGGAATTCAAAGGCAGGGAGAAGGATATGACCTGGGGGGAGATTGGAAGGATATTCGGACTATCCGGTAAGTACTATGAACTTTTGAGAAATGGGTTTTTCACGCAGGCGCAACATTTTATATTGATACCATCTATTCGTCGTCGGCGTTCTCGCCTGAAAAAGGTGAAGTGTCTGGCAAGCGGGACGTTCGCTGTCATCGCCCTGCAGCTTTCCTACTTCCAACTCGTTTTTCGAGAAGGCGACAGTCGCAAGTGTGAACATAGCTCCTCTCCTCTGGTCGCGCGACTGCCAGTCGCGCGACCTCATCTAGTCGCAAGTGTGAATAGACCTTTAATCCGCGTGGCGCCACGACGGCGACAACAGGGCACCTATTCTTGTGCTTAATAGGCACGAAGCGCGTCGCCCAGCAGCATTGACCCCGCTCGCTGAATTCTCGAGGCAAGCAGGTGACTCCCTTGGAATTTCACGGGGTAAATTACGACCGTCAAACGGCGACTTCTCGGACCATTTTGCCCTGGTACCGAAACTCCATCGCCCTCACAAAATCGTCATCGACATCAGAAGATTTGCCCTCGCCACCGGAAGATGTGCAAGGAGGTTCACCCTCGGCAGTGGGCGGCACCTCGAGTGATCCCTTGCCCCCACTGATTGGATAGTATCGACGAACTTTGTTTCCTCAGCTAGGCAACTGGGGATAGCAAACCATATTCAACTGACGGATTTTGTTTGGACAGATAGCTCCGTTTTCCTCTCATGACTTGTACCCTCTTCAGTATGTAGAAAGTGTACATAAAACTTACTTTTTGCCTCTCCTCCCTGGCTGTCTTCCGCCTCGATGCATCGTCGCCTCCTGAGCCCGCTGCGGTGAAGCTCGCCCCCTTAACCCGATACACTTCAAGAGTAAGAGCACAGGCCACTCGTCAAACAACCACGCATACTGTTCAAAGCGTATGACTCATTCCTTGTCTTGACGACCGCGCAAAACGAGCATATTTCCCATTTTATCCCCTAACCTTTGACCTTCGGCTGACCATCCGAGTAGCTGTCCGTGGTTGGAAACGAGATTGTATTTGCCACTGAGGGCCAAGCACGTTGTTGCGACAGCGTCCGTAAGTACTTCGCCGCAGACAGCGTCAGTGTTTCCAAGTAAAGAACATTCGACCTGAAATTGTTGTACAATCCGCAATTTGTTTCGTCTGCGCCAATGTATAGTGTTTTTTTTTTTTTTCTCTGTGCCAAGTGGTTCTCTTCTTCTTCACTGCTGTGCATCTGGCAGAGAATCCCAGCGCCGCTCAGCTCAAGCACCGCCTGGCTTCCCCCAGTTTAGGGAATCGAGTCGTTAGTGTGCCCCGGCTGCACAGCTCCACCCTGACCTCGAACATCGCGAGAGGAGAGAAAAACACGCCTCTCCTCACCGCTAAGCTGATTCCAGCGACACTGTCGCACGGCGGAGGGCTCTAACCCTGCCGCTGCGTTCTATTGGCGACACAATGTGTGCTCCTATTTCCGGGCTGGTCATTGTGCTAGCGTTTTCTTATCCCCGAGGCGATGTGCACGCGCCACAGCTCGCCACTGTCGCGGCACACCGGTAAGCGAGGCTGATGATGGCACTGAATAACGAGGCGTTAACGAGGTTGCGCACACTCACTGCTTCCTCCTTCTTCGACTGATAGAGAGCGTCACGAGCAGGCGTCGGCGGTGCTCGGCCGAACGTGCGCGAATTATGGCTACCTGAGAAATCGGGTCTGATCAGCAGCGACTTGAGTTGCCTGTAGCAGTTAACGTCGAGGCAGGAAACTACACAGAAAAAGCAGAGCATGCGTGGAGGAAGCGGGCTTCATTTAAGCACGTCTCATTAGACGTACGTTGTGGGTCCCTGCGACATAGGACCGGCTGCAGACAGCCGTCCCAGAGGACGAGATGTCTGCGTGAGTTTGACTGATCGCCTTTGGCGCTAATTCGATGCTTGACGTGGGGACATGGATACATTTTCGGAGGCTGCAAGAGGCAAATTAGGTGGTCGTGTTTTTGTAACAACTTGAATCTGTTTTTTTTTTTCGTTTTAAAAACACCCGCAAATGCGAAAAATGTAGGTTTCTCACCCTCACATGAATCGATGCTGTCTAAGCTGTTGTATGACATCCTTGTAATGGTAGAACGCGTTTACATCACCATGTAATTCAACATTACGGACATACTTTATGACCACGCAAATTTCGATTCGGTTCGGCCATACTTCAAACTCTAGATTTGTGCGTCTGTTTTTCCGAAAACTTAATTTCCACATTAGCAATTTCCATTCTTTTTATCCTTAGCATCCCTCGAGTCGTTATGCACTGAATCCAGCAGAAACAAAAATGAAGCATACATTGCCTGCAATCGGCTCAGAACTCTGCTTCAGGAGTGAGAAGTGAATTTCAATCATCATCATCATCAGCCTGATTATACCCACTGCAGGGCGAAGGCCTCTCCCATATTTCTCTACTTAACCCGGTTCTGTGCTAGCTGCATCCACTTGACCCCTGCGAACTTCTTAATCTCATCCGCCCACTTAACTTTCTGCCGCCCCCTGCTACGCTTTCCTTCCCTTGGAATCCAGTTTGTTACCCTAAGCGACCATCGGTTATCCTCTCTTCGCACTACATGCCCTGTCCATGTGCATTTCTTCTGCTTAATTTCCACTGGAATGTCGGTAACTTGAGTTATTTCTCTGACCCACACTTCCTATCTCTTAATGTTACCATTTTTCGTTCTATAGCCCTCTGAGTTGTCCTTTGAATTTTAATAGCGGCCTTCTATAACAAGTGCTAACATGACAGCCATCTTTTTGTGTGTGGTTCCCACATTTAGTGAGTGGGAAGAATTTTAATCAAACTGCATGAAAATACAATGAGTCTCAGTTCGTATTGGGATTCAAATTAATAGAATGAATATTCGGACGCTGATCATGTAAGTAACATTAGTTGATGTTTTGGGAACCTTTACAATTTGCAAACCGTCAATTAAAAATTTTTAGCACGTGGACTAAATATTGACTCTACTTCGCTACTGTCTGACTAGACGGCATTCCTGCTAAGTCTGGACTACAAAGGCAGACAGCGCGAAAAAGGGGAACCATTTACTCCCTGTGCCTGTCATTCCGCATGTGATAATCGAATTTGGTAGCCAAAAGTGAACACCCTAATTAAACCAAATGCCCCTACAACGTTCCGTGCATTCTTGGTGACATAGCATTTTGCATCGTTTTCTTCTGTGCACTTGAAAGAAAATAAAGGCCTAAAAGTGGATTTCAATTTGAGCTGCAGCATACGCTGACATTTCTGCGCTCCAACAGTTTCTGAAAATGGAAATTACTTTCCATTGTGCTCTAATTTATATTAGTGCGTGTTTGCTTCTTAATTTATTCACTTACTGTACTTTACAGGCCTCCAGAAGACATTGTGTTAAGGGGGTAGAATGCCAATATGCATAACAGTGCATGGAAAGGCAGCTACAAATTCATACTAACACGGTTAAAATGCAGAAAAATATTCTGTCAATTGCTAACACAACAATCGAGCAAAAGAAACAAAGTAATATGGAAAATATATTTAAAACAAGAAAACATGAATAAAAGAAACCTGGAGGATAAAACGTGCTTAACTACAGAAATTAAAAATAGTGGCAAGCAAGGAACCGCATAAGATAGGAAGATGAAAAAATAAAATAAAAAAAATAAATAATGGTCCATGAATACCTACTCTGAAAACAGTATAGGACCATTTCAAAAATAAAAGGAAATATATTTCTGTAGTTGGGTACAGTAAGTTTTGTAGAACGTTTCTGCTTGACTACACAAAATTCGGGTTCATTGTCCAAAACCGCACCGAAATTCGGTTGTAGCAACAGAAAACATTTCATGTGTATGGCTAATTTAATTTAAAATGACTTTATCTCGACCACCTCTAAGTTCATCCCTCATGCGTGAACGCTTGTTTTTCGCGCGCTGCCTAGCTCGAATTTAAGAGCGGTACAGAGATTCCAGGGTCATACCGAGAATGAAGTTTTGGTCAGTTGAGTCATACACTTCCTGCACCCCACATTAACCGCACGTAGATGCACACCAATGTTAGTAATAGGGGGCTTCACTCGAAATAAAGAAATTAGCTGGGGTTTAGGTTTAGTTAAACCCAGTAGGTTGCGTAAGCAAAACCCATGTAGCTTCTTTTTCTATTAGTTTCTTCTTTCTCTTATTTTTCTTCTTCTCCTTTTTCTTCTTCTTCTGCGGCACGACGTGGCTACCGACCGGATTTACCCGACGACTTGAAGAGGGCCCCCATCTGCGGTCGCTCTAAAGGTCAAACGTGGCTACCGGCCGGGTTTACGCAACGGGCCGAAACCTGGCCTAGTATTGTATACGCAATAATATCAAGAAAAACAGGAATGTTATATCAGTCATGATTGAAAAAATCCCATACCTCTCCCATGTGACTCTTCCCACTGCTCTGAAGACATCCTGAAACATATGTATATATCATACTTCTCAGAAGCAGCTATTAAAGCTGTAAGTAGAGCATATTGCACTTCATTTGTCTGGCCACTAGGCTTCCTTCATCATAATGGATGACCGGAAAAGGAGTGTAACTTGAAGACGAAATATGTGAGGAAAATGAAGTGTTCTCAGCAACTGCGCATAGCTACATGAGTTATGTGTGTAAAATTGGATGCCTCAATATACCGCTACATTTACCCTTAAAGACATGCGATAAAATTTCGAATTTCAGAATATTGTAATCGTCTGTGAATTCTGTAATCAAACTAGATATCAAGAGTCGGGAGATGACTTTGGAAGCCCTGAACAGCTCGGGCAATGGTTCATGTGTACAGCTGCATAGCTACTTAGACCATCACCTACTGGCTGAAAGTGAGCGCAGTTTTTTTTTTTTTTTTTTGCTGCTCGCTCTGGAATAAACACACGTGGTCGATAATGTCCTTAATGTTTATCATTGTTTCGTAGGGTTTCCTAAACGAATAATAACAATGTGCTGCCGTTGGCGTGAGTGCGTGGTGTGCCCCATAGCGAGAGTATGGACACTCATAGGCGGTTCAAGCAACTTCTCCCTGCACTGAAACTTTCTTTTGATTTTCACCGAAGTAGTATTCGTGAACGCAGATAATAATACGCTTGAAAAAAATCAACGCAAGTTCGTGTCGACTGGTCTTTGAAGTGCATACAAAATGCTCACAAGCCTCGTGATCTGCACGCCGTTCTGAGCTGCATTGAAACTCGGCAAACATCTGCACTGCTTCACCGGGGCTAATGCTGGGAAGCCGTCCTATTGCGTTAGCTTCGCTCCACCGTTTTGCGCGCGCGGATAATGCGATTCTGCAGCCGGTACGAGTGGTGCTCTTTCAGGCACATTGAGCCTGGTTTTACTGCCTGTCCTTCTGAGTAGAGACTCTCGATAAGATTTTCTATCTTCATGGGAAGCCAGGTCTCATTTCTACATCCTCCGCTTAACGTGCCAACTATAGGGCAACAAAAAAAAAAGCTTCAAAATGCAAAAACTATAAGGTGTGCAACAAATGTTTTTATGAATTCAGAAACCTTCTTGTGAGAATGGTCCGTCTTCGTCACGTAACATAAGGTCTTTGGTTCTTCAGCTTCACTGCATTTTTCCGCGAACAGAGCTGCCCATGAAGTCATTATTCAGATGGGGTCTAATGACAGTTCACATCGCAAACTGCGTGTCTATTCGCCAAGAGTTTTCCAAAAGTCTTATCGTCATTATTATACACCATATAGTGCCTATAGTTATCCAGATATTGCAATTTTCCCTCGTCGCTTCTCGTAAGGTTTTGAAAACGTTTGCGGCACACCTCCAGTATGTAGGGAAGTAGGGAAAATCTCAAGAAAATTGGGGCTGAAGAAAAGCTGATAACGAATTTCACCAGAAAGAAAATCAGGCCTCATCGTCTTTGCAAGTGGTAATAGATCAACAGCATCCTCTGATTCAGCCAAAGTTGAAGGACCACTTATTTCACCGGAATCGTAATCAGCAAGCAGCTTCGCAAGTTATACAGCAAGCACCGCATCCTCAGATGAGTTTCGAGCAAGCGATCGGAGGCATATATATTCTCAGCCAGATTGCACTCCTTTGCAGGACGAAGGCCTCTCCCGTATTCCTCCGATTAATCTGGTTCTGTGCTAGCTGCATTCGCTTGACTTCCGCAAACTTCTTAACCTCATCCGCCCACCTGACTTTCTGCCGCCGCTGCTACGTTTTCCTCCCCACGAAACCCATTTCGGCCATCCTTTCTTCGCATTGCATGTCTTATTAATTTCGGCTAGAATGTCGTTAACTCGAGTCATTTCTCTGACCCGCTCTGCACGTTTCCTAGCGCTTAACATTACACCTACCAATTATGGTTCCATAGCCCGCTGCGTTGTTCTCAACTTAATTACAACCCTTTTTGTTAGCCTCCATGCTTCAGCCTCATAGGTGAGTAGAGGTAAGATGCGACTGATGTATACTTTCCTCTTGAGCGATAACGGTAAGCGTCTAGTCATAATAATAATAATAATAATAATAATAATAATAATAATAATAATAATAATAATAATAATAATAATAATAATAATAATAATAATAATAATAATAATCAATCAATCAATCAATCAATCAAATGAACAGAGCGAGTTTTGGAAGATGTCAATAATAATAATAATAATAATAATAATAATAATAATAATAATAATAATCAATCTTTATTTAATGTGCGCAGGAACAACCATGTGGTCTTTGTGCTGCAGCACAAAAAAAAAAAAAATGAAAAAGCACAAACATGTTTACACACACAGAGAGAACACAAAAAAAAGAAATAAATAATACATGAAATGAAACTGAGACGAAAAGTATCACGGAAATTAAGCAAACAATGAGTATCATCACTTATATACACAGTGAGAAAATTTTTTAGCACACCAGGAAATAAAGAAAAAAAAAAAGAACGGTAGGTAGAAGAGAAAAAAAAAAAAAAAACAGATGACTGACATTGATTATAGTAATATAGAAATATACATAAAATAAACAACCATTCCAGGCGCAACAAGTGCATGGTACTTAAAACACAGGCTAGAAATACAGAATAATACAATAAAGAAGTAAAATTGAACAAGGGACAGTAAGATTCGAATATAAAGTTTAAAGTTGAAATATAAGCAAGAAACGGATAAAAAGTAGTTCAAGATACAGACAGCATTGAACAGGAGAAAAAGCAAAAAGTGAAGTAAATACAATTTAAGGCTAGAAAGTGGGAGTTATATGTGATAAAGTACTATTTAGAATACAACGCTACGAACATCCAATGTAAATGAACAGAGCGAGTTTTGGAAGATGTCAATAATAATAATAATAATAATAATAATAATAATAATAATAATAATAATAATAATAATCAATCTTTATTTAATGTGCGCAGGAACAACCATGTGGTCTTTGTGCTGCAGCACAAAAAAAAAAAAATGAAAAAGCACAAACATGTTTACACACACAGAGAGAACACAAAAAAAAGAAATAAATAATACATGAAATGAAACTGAGACGAAAAGTATCACGGAAATTAAGCAAACAATGAGTATCATCACTTATATACACAGTGAGAGAATTTTTTAGCACACCAGGAAATAAAGAAAAAAAAAAAGAACGGTAGATAGAAGAGAAAAAAAACAACAACAAATAACTGACATTGATTATCGTAATATAGAAATATACATAAAATAAACAACCATTCCAGGCGCAACAAGTGCATGGTACTTAAAACACAGGCTAGAAATACAGAATAATACCATACAGAAGTAAAATTGAACAAGGGACAGTAAGATTCTAATATAAAGTTTAAAGTTGAAATATAAGTAAGAAACGGATAAAAAGTAGTTCAAGATACAGACAGCATTGAACAGGAGAAAAAGCAAAAAGTGAAGTAAATACAATATTAAGGCTAGAAAGTGGGAGTTATATGTGATAAAGTACTATTTAGAATACAACGCTACAAACATCCAATGTAAATGAACAGAGCGAGTTTTGGAAGATGTCAAGGTGAGGACAAAAAGAGTTAAATAACCACTGCATCCTGTCCAGAGGGGAGTGGGAATGAAGAGGAAAAACCTGAAATGGTCTGAATTCCCTCATGCTCGTTCGCGGAACGCGCAGTAGGATGTACTCTAAGAGCTAAGGGCACATAATGTGGCCATTAAGGAGTTTGTACAGAAATATGATATCAAGTCTGATACGACGGCAGTGAAGAGAAGGAAGATTCAGTTGGGCGCTCCTGGTGGAGCGACAGGGGAAAGTTGCGCAAGGAAAGCGATAATAAAATATCCGTAAAAATGTTTTTTGTACTCTGTCAACCTTGTCCAAGTTCGATTTGCAAGTGCCATTCCAAACAACCGACGCATACTCCAAGACCGGCAAGCATATGGACAGGTACAGTTTTAGGAACGGAAGTGGAGTATGGAACTCTCTAGAAAGTCTGCAAACGAATCCGAGTGTCCGCATAGCCCGCTGAGCAATGCGTTTAGTGTGAGAGGAGAAGCTGAGGGTGCGGTCAAAAAGTACACCAAGGTCATTAATTTCATCAACCCTGTCCAACAGCACAGAATTCACAGAATAATGGTAGAGAAAGCTATGTGTTTTACGAGTAAAGGACACAACCCTAGTTTTGGAAGAATTGAGGGTAAGTCGATTCTTCGCACACCAATCAGAAAAAGCAGATTTTCCGATTGCAACAACAAGCAATCTTGAAAAGAATGTATTACCTTGAATATTTTTATATCATCAGCATAAAGAAGAAACGAGGAGTTCTTTATCGCCGAGGAAACATCATTAATAAAAACGGAGAAGAGAAGCGGGCCTAGTACTGAACCTTGAGGAACTCCACTCGTTGCAGGGTAAACGAAAGAAGTCTGTCCATTGACACTGACAAAGCAGAAGCGATCAAGGAGATAGTTGCGTAGGAGGGCTACGAGAGAGACTTCAACGCCAGAGAGTAGAAGTTTTTCAAGAAGTAGTGAGTGAGTAACAACGTCGAAAGCTTTGCTCCTATCACAGTACACAGTGTCAACCTGACCCCTCTGAAGGACTGCTGCAGAGGCATACGTCATAAACGTGACTAGGTTGGTAGAAGTAGAGCGACCCGACATGAAGCCATGTTGATTCGGTACTATGATATGTTTGAGATGGAAGGAAATTGCGCTGTGCAAAGCTAACTCGAAAAGCTTAGAGGTTGCACATAGAAGAGAAATCGGACGATAATTGGAAACATCAGATTTGTTTCCAGACCTGAAGACAGGAAACACGCGTGCCATTTTCCACACGCGAGGAAAGGCAGCATTTTTTAAACAGTTATTAAATATGGCAGTCAGTACTGGTACAAAGATATAACTGAAGGCTTTTATTGTGGCAGCTGGAATGCCATCAGGAATAATAATAATAATAATAATAATAATAATAATAATAATCAATCAATCAATCAATCTTTATTTAATGTGCGCAGGAACAACCATGTGGTCTTTGTGCTGCAGCACAAAAAAAAAAAAAAAATGAAAAAGCACAAACATGTTTACACACACAGAGATGACACAAAAAAAAGAAATAAATAATACATGAAATGAAACTGAGACGAAAAGTATCACGGAAATTAAGCAAACAATGAGTATCATCACTTATATACACAGTGAGAGAATTTTTTAGCACACCAGGAAATAAAGAAAAAAAAAAAAGAACGGTAGGTAGAAGAGAAAAAAAAAAAAAAACAGATAACTGACATTGATTATAGTAATATAGAAATATACATAAAATAAACAACCATTCCAGGCGCAACAAGTGCATGGTACTTAAAACACAGGCTAGAAATACAGAATAATGCAATAAAGAAGTAAAATTGAACAAGGGACAGTAAGATTCGAATATAAAGTTTAAAGTTGAAATATAAGCAAGAAACGGATAAAAAGTAGTTCAAGATACAGACAGCATTGAACAGGAGAAAAAGCAAAAAGTGAAGTAAATACAATTTAAGGCTAGAAAGTGGGAGTTATATGTGATAAAGTACTATTTAGAATACAACGCTACGAACATCCAATGTAAATGAACAGAGCGAGTTTTGGAAGATGTCAAGGTGAGGACAAAAAGAGTTAAATAACCACTGCATCCTGTCCAGAGGGGAGTGGGAATGAAGAGGAGAAACCTGAAATGGTCTGAATTCCCTCATGCTCTTTCGCGGAACGCGCAGTAGGATGTACTCTAAGAGCTGAGGGCACATAATGTGGCCATGAAGGAGTTTGTACAGAAATATGATATCAAGTCTGATACGACGGCAGTGAAGGGAAGGAAGATTCAGTTGGGCGCTCCTGGTGGAGCGAGAGGGGGAAGTTGCGAAAGGAAAGCGATAATGAAATATCCGTAAAAATTTTTTTTGTACTCTGTCAACCTTGTCCAAGTTCGATTTGCAAGTGCCATTCCAAACAACCGACGCATACTCCAAGACCGGGAGGCATATGGACAGGTACAGTTTTAGGAACGGAAGTGGAGTATGGAACTCTCTCGAAAGTCTGCAAACGAATCCGAGTGTGCGCATAGCCCGCTGAGCAATACGTTTAGTGTGAGAGGAGAAGCTGAGGGTGCGGTCAAAAAGTACACCAAGGTCATTAATTTCATCAACCCTATCCAACAGCACAGAATTGACAATAATAATAATAATAATAATAATAATAATAATAATAATAATAATAATAATAATAATAATAATAATAATAATAATAATAATAATAATAATAATAATAATAATAATAATAATAATAATAATAATAATAATAATCAATCAATCAATCAATCTTTATTTAATGTGCGCAGGAACAACCATGTGGTCTTTGTGCTGCAGCACAAAAAAAAATGAAAAAGCACAAACATGTTTACACACACAGAGAGAACACAAAAAAAAGAAATAAATAATACATGAAATGAAACTGAGACGAAAAGTATCACGGAAATTAAGCAAACAATGAGTATCCTCACTTATATACACAGTGAGAGAATTTTTTAGCACACCAGGAAATAAAAAAAAAAAAGAACGGTAGGTAGAAGAGGAAAAAAAAAAAAAACAGATGACTGACATTGATTATAGTAATATAGAAATATACATAAAATAAACAACCATTCCAGGCGCAACAAGTGCATGGTACTTAAAACACAGGCTAGAAATACAGAATAATACAATAAAGAAGTAAAATTGAACAAGGGAGAGTAAGATTCGAATATAAAGTTTAAAGTTGAAATATAAGCAAGAAACGGATAAAAAGTAGTTCAAGATACAGACAGCATTGAACAGGAGAAAAAGCAAAAAGTGAAGTAAATACAATTTAAGGCTAGAAAGTGGGAGTTATATGTGATAAAGTACTATTTAGAATACAACGCTACGAACATATTATGAATAATGAATGAATTATGAATAATAATAATAATAATAATAATAATAATAATAATAATAATAATAATAATAATAATAATAATAATAATAATAATAATAATAATAATAATAATAATAATAATAATAATAATAATAATGGTAATAATAATATGTAATATTTACTTTCTGTACATATTTTCTGTACATTTCTCAAACGAGAACAAGGGTTTCACACTGATATGTTTTCAGTACATTGGCATGGTCGCTAGGCATACAAAAGGTGCAAAGTATTACAGTTCAAACAGGAATAAAACGAATTATATATCTGACGTCAGGCACAATCTTCGATGTTTCTTAACAGCTGAAATCCGGTCCGTGATTATCGTACACAAGCAGCTTAAAGTAAAACGGTACATAGAAACCGCGTGTCCTTCTTCCATAATTAGTGATAATTCGAAGTTGGATGAATATTTCAGTGCACCGGTGTGCGCGTGTTTTTTATATTGTCAACCTTGAACTCAGAAAAAGTAATTATTGCGCAAAACATCAAACACACACTGCTCTCGGGTGTAAAGGATGTCTAATCTACGCATGGTATTGAGAACACGTTCACCATGATATTGCGTACCGTAAGTAATATTATCGCATATTTTGTGAAGGATGCGGTTCAGTGTATTTAGCCTGCACACGCAGGCAAATCCGTAAAGTGTAATTACATATTTTATGATAGATTCGCATAAGGATTTATATACCATTTTCCCCACATACAGATTGTATGAAGACCTTAATGTATACAGCGGTGCGCAGAGAGATCGCAATCGTTTTGTAACTTCCTCAATTTGCTCACCCCAGGATAGCGTATCGTCGAAAGTCAGATCGAGGTATTTATTAGTATTTACTAATTGCAATGGACGTCAAACGCAGTTTGTGCAACATTGCTTTGGCATTTTGTGTGGATTATGAAAGCAGTGGTTTTGTCTTTGCTTCATTTACAAATATTCGATTCGCGGCAAACCAGTCTAACAGAAGAGATATGTCTTGTTGAAAAATATTAGCTGATTCGTCATACCCGCTGCTGGGGAGAGCAAGGGATGTGTCATCGGCATACAAATAAATTTTTTAGTTCAGTGGCAGATGGCCCAGCTCATTAACATAAATATTGAACAGCAGTGGTCCTAAGACTGAGCCCTACTAGTGCTTGCCAAATGCGCTCCATCCCAGTCTTATTCTCCTTGTTATTTCCCTTTCATGGTCCGGATCAGTGGTTACTACCGGTTATAAGTAGACATGTTCGCCTACCACTTCCAATTCTTCGCTACCTACTGTGAACAGCTGTTCCTTCCAGAGTCTATTAAACATTGCCTTAGTCTTCAGAATATTGATTTTCAAGCATACATTTCTGCTTTTCCTGTTTAATCCATCATCCTTTTTTGGAATTCAATTCATCATTTGAATTGCAGCAAATCGCAGTAACAGAATATTCTGCATGAACCGTTATCGGTACTGCTCCCATTCCAAGTTACTCCAAGCAATTCCAAGCCAGAGACACATGTGGCGATATTATTTTTTTATGACGTAAATAAAATCGTGGTAATCACCAAGGTCCTACGAAGGTGTAAAGTGGTAATAATAAGAATAAAAATATTAATCATCATCATCATCATCATCATCATCATCATCATCATCATCATCAATCTTTATTTAATGTGTGCAGGAACAACCATGTGGTCTTCCTGCTGCAGCACAAAAAAAAAGACGATGCACGCACACAGATAGAACACAAAAGAAGAAACAAATAACACATGAAATGAAACTGAGACGAAAAGTGTCACGGAAAGAAGGAAATCAATGAGTAGCATGTCTTATATACACAGTCAGAGAATTGTAGGGATCATCACGAAAACAAAAAACAATAGATAGAGAAAAAAAAAAGCAAATAACTGACATTGAAGATAGTAAATTGAATATACATAAAATAAACAACCATTCCAGGCACAACAACTGCGTGGTATTTAAAACACAGACTAGAAATACAGGTAAATACGATAAAAAATATAGAATTGAACGCGGGACAGTAAGATTCGAAAACAAAGTTTAAAGTTAAAATATAAATAAGAAACGGATAAAAAGCAGTACAAGGTACTTTAAACAGCACTGAACAGGAGAAAAAGCAAAACGTGAAGTAAATTAAATACAATACTTAGGCTAGAAAGTGGAAGTTATATGTGATAAAAACAGTTTAGAGTACAAAGCTACGAATGTCCAGTATAAATGAAGAGAGCGAGTTTTGGAAGATGTCAAGGTGAAGACAAAACGAGAAGACAAAAACATCTGCATTCTGTCAAGAGGGGAATGGGAATGAAGAAACGGAGAAACTTGAAACGGTCTGAATTCCCTCACGCTCTTTCGCGGAACGCGCAGAAGAATGTACTCAAAGAGCTGAAGCTACATAATATGGCCATGAAGGAGCTTGTATAGAAACATTATATCTACTCTGACACGACGGCAGTTAAGAGAAGGAAGATTCAGTGGGGTACTCTTGGTGGAGCGAGAGGAGGAATTTGAGCAAGGAAAGCGATATCGAAATATCCCTAAAACTTTTTGCTGTACTCTGTCAACCTTGTTCCAGTTCGATTTACAACTGCCACTCCAAACAACTGACGCGTACTCCAAAAGCGGCAAGCATATGGAAAGGTACAGCTTTAAGAATGGAAGTGGAATACGAAACTCTCTCGAAAATCTGCAGACGAATCAGAGTGTGCGCATAGCCCGCTGAGCAATGCGTTTAGTGTGAGAGGAGAAGCTGAGGGAGCGGTCAAAAAGTAGACCAAGATCATTAATTTCATCAACCCTGTCCAACAGCACAGAATTCACAGAATAATGGTGGAGAAAGCTGTGCGTTTTACGAGTAAATGAGACAACCCTAGTTTTGGAAGAATTGGGGGTACGTCGATTCTTTGATCACCAATCGGAAAAAGCAGATATGTCCGATTGCAACAACAAGCAATATTGAAAATAATGTATGACCTTGAATATTTTTACATCATCAGCATAAAATAGAAACGACGAGTTCTTGACGACGGAGGAAACGTCGTTAATAAAAACGGAAAAGAGAAGCGGGCCTAATCATAACCTTGAGGAACTCCACTGGTTGCAGGATAAACGAAGGAAGTCTGTCCATTGACACTGACAAAGCAAGAGCGATCAAGAAGATAATTACGTAGGAGGGCTACGATTGCGGCTACAACATCAGAGAGTAGAAGCTTTTCAAGTAGTAATGAGTGAGTAACAACGTCGAAAGCTTTGCTCATATCACAGTACACAGTGTCAACCTGACCCCTCTGAAGGACTGCTGCAGAGGCATACGTCATAAACGTGACTAGGTTGGTAGAAGTAGAGCGACCCGACATGAAGCCATGTTGATTCGGTATGATGACATGTTTGAGATAGAAGGAAAGTACATTATTCAAAGCTAATTCGAAAGGCTTAGAGGTTGCACATAGAAGACAAATCGGATGATAATTAGAAACATTAGATTTGTTTCCTGACTTGTAAACAGGAAATACGCGTGCTATTTTTCACACGCGAGGAAAGGCAGCATTTTTCAAACAGTTATAAATATAGCAGTCAGTACTGGTACAAAGATACAACTGAAGGCTTTTATTATGGCGGCTGGAATGCCATCAGGTCCAGGAGACAAAGATGGTCTCAGACGCTTAAGACTCGCAGTTATTAACTTTTTGTTAAAGAGAAAGGAATTATATTATAGTTATAGGAATATGGTGTACCGGAGGCATACGGGAGGAGACGGGAGGCATACGGAATCGCAGTGTGGAAGTTTGTATACGGAGGAAAAATGTTGGGCAAAAGTGTCGGCAACATCCCGAATTTCCGACTCCTGAGAGTCAACTAAGCTGATACTGGAATCCGATTTAATGGAACGCTTTCGAACGTACTGCCAGAATTGACTAGGACGATTATAGTGGCACTCCTCTATAAAGACTCAAGATAAGAGTCATGGTCCCGCTTGTATAAGCGTTTTCAAAGAGAACACAAGTGGCGAAACTCATCTGCCCAATTGTGATAATAATAATAATAATAATAATAATAATAATAATAATAATAATAATAATAATAATAATAATAATAATAATAATAATAATAATAATAATAATATTATTATTATTATTATGAATTATTACTATTATTATTATTATTATTATTATTATTATTATTATTATTATTATTATTATTATTATTATTATTATTATTATTATTATTATTATTATTATTATTATTATTATTATTATTATTATTATTATTATTATTATTATTATTAACAATCTTTATTTGCTCACTATGTCGTACATGATGATAGGGGGCCCGGAGTAAAAGCTTCCCGTTGACAGCTTCACAAAGCCCTGGACCCCCTACGCTTTCTTGGCAGCAGCAAGAGACATGAAAATGAACACTTGTCATGGAAAAAAGTACAAAGGCAGTACAAATTATCATGCAGCAGGACTCCGAGTTGAAAGTTACACCACTGAAAAGAGAGAGAGAAAAAAACCAAGCGTGAAAAATGGCAGTTTTTGACATCATTAGATTATGGGACAAGGGAGTAAGCATAACATAAAAGAAATAGCACTATCACAAAATACGCATTTAAATGAAACGAGGGTGTGCTGGCGCATAAGCAACAAGGCTAAACAAGAAATAAAATAAGAGCAAAAAGAAAAACCTATGTGTGCGACATGAACAGTTCCACAAAACATCTGTATGAAATAGCATTCAAATTTATATTCTGATCTAGAAGTTCGTTGAGTATTCGTGGCAGCCTATTTTCTATCGTATGTAGACCATAGGAAGTTCGATAAGTTGCTACTTTTCATTGTTTCATGCTTTTTGTTGGGTACATCGGAGTTCGGTTTTTTCTAACCCGGCTAGTGTTTGAAGGAAACGTGTGATTAGATAATTCTTGCTTAAGAGCGCGACACAGGCCACATGTTTTGTATGAGAATTAATTTTTCTATTTTAGAAAATATTCGGTGGTGTGGAAAGACCGCGGCTAGTTTTCGAGAAGGCGACTGAGTTTTTCTCAATGGAACCTTACGACGGCAATCATCAAAATATGCCTGACGAGCCGGTTTCCATTAATGCAAGGCGCGCTTGGTTTCTGACCGAATGGAGGCAGCACTGCAGTGTTCCGCATCAAAATATTGAAGATGGTGCTTCACAGCCTCGATTGCTTAAATATATTACGCAGGAGTTCAATAATCAAAATCATAAAGGTTATAACGGGATTTCTGTTACGGCGTTTCCGCAGCCTTCCTCATATATAGCTTTACTATACTGACTTAAATATCTATGCGTAGCCCTTGTTGCTTAGATATCTACAAATGTGCACGTAAAATAAATCTTTCTGAAAAAAGGCAGGGAACCTAAATTCTTAATAATGCGGAAACTTGGGCGAGGTGGAAAGCATTTGAAATCATAATTGCTTCTTAACGCACAAGGGACATTAGACGAAGGAGGAACACACATGAACAAGACAGACGCAACTGTCGTTTATTGAAACAAACGCTATCAGAATAGTCATCACACAAGGGGGTGCCAGATACGATAACTCAGGCAGATACGCGGACGGAGTGCTAACACACTTTTCGCCTCCTTTGTTTATACACAGGACTTGGAAAATTTCTCTTTCTGTTCGAGTCTTCTTTGTTGTCAGTAGGTGCGTGTTCTGAAGGATTGGTGTGTCTCTTCTAAGTCTCTTGTGTGTTAAGAAACGACAGCAAATATGATTTCAATCTAAATTTTCTCATGCTCTAAAATCCGCAGTGTCAATCAGCGTAGCATTCAGATTCCAGAGAGACCACCGAGGTTGGGCCTGGCGCGTTCGCCAATAAATGTGATTACCGGATATTGTATTTGGAAAACATCGACAACTCAGTTGTCTACATTTAAAGCGAGTAGCCAGCTGCAAAGCCAACTCTCAAGAGAATTAAAATACGAATGCAGGTGAGCATAGAGAGATTAGATATCAGAAGCAGCCAAAACAACGCAATGGGATCATAAATATAACTTTCAATGATGTATCCACATCCACCATCTTTGAATCATCAGTAACTTCCTGAAGTACTGGACGCACGAACAGAATTAGCCGCTGTAATTTGTTCCTTACCCCGCCGGGGTGGCGGAGTGGTTATGGCACTCGACTACTGTTCCCAAGGGTGCAGGATCGCATCCCGGCCGCTTTTCGATGGAGGCGAAAGGCAGCCCGTGTGCTGTGCGATGTCAGTGCACGTTAAAGAACCCCAGGTGGTCGAAATTTTCGGCGTCCTCCACTACGGAGTCTCTTTGGGACGCCGTAGTGGGACGCCGTCTCTTTTAACGTCGCTTTGGGACGTTAAACCCCACAAACCAACCAGTAATTTGTTCCTTGTGTTGAGATATACCAGCTCAGGAGTACTGAGTAATTGCATAATTTATTAGGGGGGAGCATTCCTTTTTGCATTGTCTGCATAAGTTAGGCTATCAGAGGATTAGATAAGCACTCTTAGAAGGTGGTTAGAATCGGGGCAACCATATAAGCCATAGAGCCCTAATGGCAGTCAGAATAGCCTGAGAAATTGGTACGTCCTGACATGTTTCAAAGAAGTGTGATCTCTCTTTAATTGCTCGTGCCGCCAAGAACAACATTTGTGTTATTCAATTATGAATTTTAGATTCCTGGATCTAACAGGGAAAATCTCAGGAATCTCCAGCGGGAGCTCCAATGCAAAGGTAGCCCTTGTTTTGTTCTGAGGCGTTCGTTAGATGAACGTGGCCGCATTTGCAACATCTCAAGATGGGTTTGCAACCATGGGCACTGTATGGCCGTAGCGCTGAAAATTCTGACACTGCAGCTGCTTAGACATAATAAGATCTACAAGAACGCTTAAAGGACATGCGTTGACTTGAGGCGAACAGGAGGTGCCCGCAAATGTGGCAAACGCCGGTTCATTTGGAAGCCGCACGCTTACAATTTCCGGTCTGCAGATATACACAGCTACAACATCCGCTGAGATAGAAGATATGAATTGGAAATAAGCAGGAATGCAGATAAGATGGGAAGGGGCCGAAAGTGAGCCAAAGGAAGAGCAGTTACGCTGATCCGCACGACACAGACGAATCCCGTTCGTTGATCCACAGAGAGATGCGGTTGTCGGGCGAACAACACGAACATTACCGGGTTCATTCATTCAGATCTCGTCGCCATCGTTAGGCACCAACGCCACTGGAATGCTGCCGACGCTGCTGTTTTTAAACGCTTCCAAAGCCGACACGGACCAGGTGCGACTCCCTTGGCCTAGATGCTGCGTCTTGCGACCTTGGCACGGGTGACAAGACAAAAGGCGCAAAGGCCCAAAAACAGAGCAAGCACTCAATACTCCTCAAAGTTGCACTAAATCCCGGAATGGGTGGTACAAGTTTGAATATGCGGCTGTATTTTCACTCCTGGCCTCCCGGTGTCGCATGAAGACGTTGGTGTTCTCCTGCCCGTGTTGGACAAGTCAGTCTTATGGCAGATATATGACTTTATAAGGATAGTCTCACGCAGTGGATCGCCGCTCTTGACAACCAAGCGCCGCTCAGTACAGACGATGGATTTCAGTGCCAGGAAACGTGAGGATGCTACGCATATCTACGTTGAAAAAAAGTTTTCTGTTGCATATGAGAGGCTAAGGTGGACTACGTGTCGAGGCAAAGATAGCAGTTTTTTTTTTAAATGTGCACTCTCATATCTACGTGAGCATGGGAGTAACGAAGGGTAGCAGACGACTCATAATGAACTTGGTTACCTTGCTGATTCGATGTCAGCTGGGATAGCATAATGTGCATATCCAGCACATACGCTCTACTCCCGATCGGCCAAATAGTCGTTTTTCGAATCAATTTTGGCGCATAGAAAACCACTTTTGTGGAGAGAATATCTCCCCAGCAAAAGGGAAATAGTCTGAGCTGATTGCTTCAATTTAGAATATGATGAGAAAGGAGGAACGGGGAACGATTTGGTTAAACAAGAATATGGAGCGATGTGGGGAGCCAGTCCATTGTGGAATAGCACGCCACCTTCAATGTCGCGGAAAAATAACGTACCGACAAGACATTATATAAATCAAGCAACGCTATCATTTTTAAAATTACAGTTGCACCGCTCGATATATAAAAAATCGTTTTGCAAATCGCAAATCATGAGAACCGTCTAGGTTTCAGGTAAAGTTATCCAGGGAAAAGTAGATCTACGTACACTTCCTAACAGCTACGGACACCTGAGGCAAACAAATACAAGTAAAAATTTCAAAGAACTGTGGGATGTCGTTTTTGATGAAGGAGGAATCCCAACATAAAAACATGACTGTTCATTCGATGAACAGTGGTAGTGGACGAGCATAGTAACGCCACACTCGTATCCGAAGCGGAATAAAAAAGCCGTGATTTCTAGCCGGGCTACCTGTTTTTGTACCTGCCGTCGCTGACGCATGCTTCGGATAACGCAGCGGTATCGCTGTGTTTTAGCTATAATGCTGTCCAGCGTGTGGCCGTGTTACGCTGGGCCGGAGGATAACAAGGCGGAGGCTGCACGGAAATATGCGCACAACTATGGAAACTAAAAAACAGTGAAGTAAACAATAATCTTCGCATCAAGAAAATCATGCTCAGGACCACGAATGTCTTCAAGACCACGACTTTTGGATGAAGCAGTTCAATCGTGTACGTAAATCACCCCTGACTGTTGCACAGAGCGCAAAAATAATGAGCAAGGAGGTTTGTTACCCGTTCGTTGGGTATGTGTCTTGTTAACCGAGTTAACCGAGTGTTTCTGTTGGGCTTTAGCTGAGTGTGGGTGCGCTAGCGTTAAAGCAATGAATGGTGGTAGTCTTATAACTATATCTCTATTTAGGCGAATGAAATCGGAAACCATTTCTGGATTAAACCTGCCGCAGCTGGCAGAGGACAGGATTTTGTGGAGGGGAGAGGATTGCAGTAGGCGCAGTCAGGCAAATTCAGGCGAATTTGGTTTGGTTTGTAGGGTTTAACGTCCCAAAGCAACTCAGGTTATGAGACGCCGTAGTAGAGAACTCCGGAAATTTCGACCACCCGGGGTTCTTTACCGTGCACTGACATCGCACAGCACACGGGGACCCTTCTTTTTGCCTCCATCGAAAATCAGCCTGGGCTAGGATTCGATCCCGCATCTTTGGGAACAGTAGCCGAGCGCAGTAACCACTGCGCCACCACGGCGGGGCGAATTAAACCACTGATTTGTGTTAACGCGTACACCGTGGCCTAGAAAACATAATTTTCGGCTGGTGGCGAAAGGGAACTGCTGCGCTAAATAATACCCCTATGAACGCCGTGTAGGTCTTCGAAAGAGCACTTGATGAGTGCCGCTTTGCAAGGTAGGTTTGGCATTCCAAGAAAAGCCTCCCTGTTTGTTTTTGGATTTGTTTGCGTTGGTTTGTGCCTTAATGCTGAATTTCACTCTTCCTGAGTGTACATTTTCCTTTCTGCAACTGCGTGATCGAAACCTCGAAATACCAAGAAACGAACAGCATTTATTCTACGCCTCGCTATTCATAGCGTTGACTGGCGTGGAGACACAGACGACGACACGAGGAAACAATGCGCGTGCTACAGAGAGAGAGATGGTAGCCTCGTTTGATTTTGAGCGCCCAATCTCCCCGATTCTCTCTGATTTGTGTCTAGCTCCGAATGCACTTCCGTCCTGCGGCACAAATCCGCGTTCCCGAAATTAAGCCCTAACGAAATAACCCCTGCCCAAATAACTGCATAATGTCTTGTTTTGTTATTACATAAGCTCATCGCTCTTTTCTCCTAATCCTCCAGTTCATTCCTTCACTTAACAATAGATGTGTATTCTTGTCGCCGAGGCAGTAAGCGCCTGACCGCTTTGATATCTTGAAATTTGAATTATTGCACGAAACATGAAGCCTATATGGCATCTCTTTTCCTTCCATGTAAACTTTCCAGGTTATGCGCTATCAGTGCGTTACCTTGCGTCTATAATAAACCTAGGAGCTCTTGCTCTACATGCATACCGCCTGTTTTGCGCAAGCGTACATTTCTGGTAACCTCCCCTAGTCAACAAAAACTACACACCTTTTTTGTTTTGTTTTCACAACAGAACTTCTGTGCAGTGGTTGACAGCTTATGTGTTGTGACAACAGAAATGTCTGTACAGAGTAGCATTTCAGTAAATACCCACCCCCGAGAGTTCTCTCTCTTTTCTGTAGTAATATCTAAATTTTGTGTTGCTACAACGACATGCAGAACTACGACTACACGAAGACACTATATAGAACTACAGAGAAAAGTGTAATATACAAAATAAACGGCCTCTCGATCCTTCTATCATTGGGCTTCTTATGATGGTGTTTTTTCTGTTTCCATTTTCCTGAGTTTCCATTTCTTTCCTAGTCTAGCTGTCCATCAAGGGCATCCACAGTTCGCGCTTGTGGGGTGGCTTGTGCATCTGCAGCATTCAGTTAAGGATTCAGCACGCAGCACCACTTGTTTAAATCCGTTGCATCCGCTTGCTACACAGCGTTAAACCTCTTTTATCTAAGTTAAGCACACAACACCGCTCAATGAAATCCTCTACGTCAGCCTGCTGTACGGAATTAAACTTTGCTTCGTCTAAATTCAGCATCACTTCACAGTTTCTTCCTAATCATCTGAGCACCGAGTGGTGCCATGAGAACAACGACGAGAACAATTTCAGGCTCAAACACTGCGTGAAAGTATGGAAAGCAAATTAGTACTCTTGAGACTGCAAGGTTCAAGCCTCAGCTCGAAAACGATTACCTTTCGATCAAGAAATTGTGTTCTACTATTTTAGAAAAGAGATTACGATAATACAAACTGGAATCTAGTAACAAAAGTAAGGACTGAAAGTCTCAGCTATCAGTTCCATTACCTGGCCAAATAATAACGGAAAGAACTCACCTTTTTCAGCCTGCAAAGTTGTTCTGCTCTCGTCAGTCTCGTAGTAACAGCGAATCGAGTTTCCTCTTCGCACGGCGGGATGGATGGATGGATGGAATGTAGGAGCGTCCCCTTTAAAACGGGGTGGTAGCAGTTGCTATCATGCTCATTTTTCTCCCTATATCTTAATAATTGATTTATATTGGTTAACTAAACCATCATTCTATTCATTAAATTTTTGTTTCTACCATTACTAGCATTATGTCACTTCTCTGCTTTTAAGCCACCAATCTTCCAGTCGTTTTTTGCTTGTTTCCACCGCCGGTTTATTCACCTGGCCGCTGGTATCTCTAAACCCCAGAGCTTCAGGAACAGTGACTGCGCCTGCATCAACTTCCGGATGGATACCATTACATTCGAGTATAATATGGTCAATTGTTTCACTGGAGTTACCAAATACAGCACATGCGTCATCTCTATTGTTAAATTTCTTTTTGTAGCTGCGTGTTCTAAAGCACCCTGATCTAGCTTCAAAAAGTAGGGCACTGCCTCTTGAGTTATCAAAGAAATCTTCCTTCCTGATCTGCATTTTCCACCTACGGTATAATTCCACACTCTGTTTTTTTTCCATCGAATTTATCCAATTTTTACCTTCTGTGTTTTTCACCTGTTGCTTAATGCTCTTTATTTCTCCGTCCTTGTGACTAGCATACTTACTAGTTAGTTTCCTAGTTCTTTTTCTTCGTTGTGAGTCAACGCTTTTTAAGTACAGGTATTTAAATACTTTAGCTGCCCATCTGTTACTTTTCAATTTCCTCAGGCGTTCCTCATATAATATTTTACTCTGAGCTTCCCGTACTGCGAAAGATGCCCAGCCCATATCTCCCTGTACCGCCTCACTTCTAGTTTCGCCGTGGTCACCTAGTGCTAATCGTACAACGGATCTCTGATTTATTTCTAATGTCGACTGTACCTCTGATTTTAACCATAAAACCGCATTTCCGAAAGTAAGTCCGGGCACCATAAATCCTTTCCAAATACCCCTCAAAACCTCATACCTATTGTATCCCCACAATGCCTTATGCTTCATTATCCCGGCATTCCTTCGCCCTTTGGCCTTAAGTGATTGCTCATGCTTTCCAATGTATGCCAATCCCTCGTTCACCCATATCCCCAGATATTTATATTCTGCTACTCTAGATATTTCATGGGTTTGTATATTAGGACCCTAATCTGTCAGCCGTCGAAAATCATCAGACCCGACTTAACTGCGCTAAAACTGAAGCCTAGAGCGCCCCCTTTTCGCAATACTTAACTAGTGTTTGCAATTCGTCCACACTAGCAGCACAATATCGTCTGTATACATCAAGCCGGGGAGGCTCTGCTCTACCGCCTTTCCACCTAATCTATAGGACAGGTTAAAACCTAGGTTACTTACAGTCTTGTATCCGCATTTGTCAACTAGCGCCATCTGCTAGCCACTGCAAACGAACACTGTGTAAATAAATGGGGATGTTTCAAACTTGTAATTGGGGGAAATCATGGTGGTTACCATAACGTATTCATATTAAATCCTTGAATATAAAATGAAGTTGGTAAAATACATTGTTCCATATAAAACCCTTCCCGTTTGCTGTTTCTGAAGGCCTAACATAATCAAATGGTTTGTACCAAACATTAGTCATTTCCGCGGCACTTTTGGTTGTTCAGCACCGCGAAGCTCATTGCGGCAGTAGTGGGAAAAAAGAAATATTTGCCCAGGTTTTCCGGACTTGCTCTCTATTGGCAAAGAAAGGAGGTTACATGACATGGAACATTTTTTTGTCCACCTCTTGCTCACCCGAACGAACTATGACCACAATTATCAACTTACCATTTCCTTTACTGCTATGAGTTGAGGTAATTTATAACATAAAATGCGTAGTACTTGGATCAAATGGAGACACCTCATTCTGTCCTTGCATTAACAGAATAATTGAAGTTCCACCTGGAACAACTTATGCCACGTTGTGCATTTCTATGGCGTCGAGAAAAACGACCTGTCAGCTGACGCATCCACGTCAGTCTCACGCGCGCCTTTGTTGGACGTTTATATTTCCGCTCACTTGGGGATCACGCGTCCTAATGAGCGTACGTTGACTTTCACACTGGCTGCGTTAGATTAGGGATCACCAAGGTATCACAAACTATGGACCCTATATTGGCACTGTGTGTTGGACATGTCCGGCCTTGCATTTACGACACATTTCTATACTTGGCCAAGTTTCGTGCTGCCTGCGAAGAAAATGAAGTGCACTTGCGAACTTCGATGCTTCCATCAAGATTGAAGAACGCATATAAGTTAATAAAACACACATTTGATGTTATCTTTGATACGACCAAAATATATGTTTTGCAAACACTTGTTACTGTCTTGTCTGACAGTGAATACGGTGTTGCCCAAGTCGGCAGTGGCGCTCGGAAGGAAGCTAACTTCGAAAGATTGCTGCGCAGCAGAGGCTGTTAACCTGTACTACTGTTTAGACACCTCACTTAGCCCATCCTCCGCATTCGTTGTCACTGGCCGTAACTTCTTCCTTGGTAGCGACCTTCCCGTTTCTTCTCTTGACAACCACTTTCGGACTGGCAGTCCTTCATTCTCACCATGACATTCTCAAGCCACTTCGCACCTCTCTCTTTCTTGCTCTTTCACCTCCTTTGTCTAGCTCTCTTAAAAGTAGGGTGGCTGATTTCCGCCTGTTCCGCTTGCAGGTGCGCAGAGCAGCACGGCGGTGCGAAATTGAGAAGCAAGAGTATTAATTACGCGCTTTGCTCTCAAAACACCATAGAAAGAAAAAAATAGAGGGGTGCGCCTAAGCTCCACCCTACCCGGGGGTTCACTGGTTACGTCGTTCGGCTGCTGAGCTCAACGGGTCCCGGTCGCGGCGGTCAGGCAAAAAGCAAGACGTCCGTCTACTGTGTTTTGCCAATGCAGAGCTTAAAGATTTACATACTTCTCAACAGATTGCTTGAACCAGCGAGCATACGTCACTGACGTCCCTGCTCAGCGATTTGACAGTAAGGCGGACATTATGTTTATATGACCTTACACTTTTTCTACAACACCTGCGATCTGCGGGAAGAGAAAAAGCTAGGCAATAAGTAGACTCGACGGGACCTGCCAAAATATAAAACAGTTTGTTCTGATCCGCTTTACAAGAACACCCATGCTTGCGGGCTGTAGACTTTACGTGACCGTCGCAGGCGCCTTCGTATAAACACACGGAACGCCCCCAGAGGATCGCCTGTTGACTCGGTGCGACACACTCACGGCGGCAGCTGCATAGCGCACTCAGTCTACGCCGCAAATTTAGCATTACACGACTAACTCAAATGGCAGCTTTTTGTTTTTGATTTTCGGGAGAAATATATTGCAAAGTTGAACGCTGTAAACATCAATAGTCATACCCCAGTTTCAAAATATTTTTAATCGACAATATAATGCCAAATATAGAACGCCAAAAATGCGCACCTGAAAGGCGCTTTAGTTGGTTCCTTCGCGCTGCAGGTTTATAAAATCGCCTCCATGAAATGTTTGCCAAAAGCATAGGGAGAACACACGAACTGCGGCGGTACCTGCTGCCGGTATAACAACCCTATGCAAGGCTGGAAAGCACTCCCAGTGACAGTTCAATTGCGTATTTGCGGCGTTCGATAATTCTCACCTGTCACCGATTAGGAAAATTTAGAAACGGCTGCACTTTTTGTGCTTACGGCCTTCAATTATATCTCAAAAAAGTGTAAGCAGTTAACTGTCTAATTATCATGTTTTCTCACGTACACGATGTACAACTCACCTGGAGAGGTCGAAAGGAGATAAGTCTCACAGATTTTAAATTACAAATCTCCTGACGTTAAAAAAACGTCTCCCAAACTAGGTGTATATTTCTACTGAAGTGGTGTGTTCGGATCCCAGTGGGGGCATATAGTTTGCTCTTCCTGATCTTTCAACAAATCAATAATTATGGCACTAATTTGCCTTTTAACCAGAACACAAATTAAAGAAAACTAGAACATAAAAAAGACAAAGATCATGGCGTCTTGCCCTATCAGTTCCTGGAGCATCAAGGGACAAGAAGGGGAAGCTGTGACAGATTTACTCTTCTTGGGCTTCAATATTACCCCGGAAGGAGACCGCAGCCATGAAATTAGGAGACGCCTGCTTCTGGAAAAGAGAGCCATGGCTAGCATTGACCGCCTAGTGAAGAGTAGAGACATTACACTGCCAACCAAGATCCGTATAACTCGTGCTATGGTCTTTCCAGTTGTGATGCATGAATGCGAGAGTTGGACTGTGAAGAAGGCTGACCGCCGAAGAATTGGCGCGTTTGAATTGTGGTGCTGGCGGAGACTCTTGAAAGTTCCTTGTACTGCCAGAAGATCAAATCAGTCGATATTGTCGACCATAAACCCTGACTACTCATTGGAGGGTGAAATTCTAAAGTTAAAGCTTAGCTACTCTGGTCATCTGATGAGAAGAGAGGAGCCGCTGTAGACAGATTTGATGTTGGGAAAGGTTGAGGGTCGTCGGAGAAAGGGTAGGCAGCGAACGCGATGGTTAGATAGCATGCTCAAGGCGCTGCGGATGAAGTTATGTGATGTTAGGAAGATAGTGAGAGACCGGAAAGCATGGCGTGGTATGGTCCATAGGGTCAAGAAGAGTCGGACAAGACTGAACGACTGAACTGAACTGAGAACTCATATATGACGTTTCCGCGGTGTCGCTGACTAATGACTATCGAGATTCATGTGTAATAATGAGCCGTAGCCTGCTGAATTGGGAGCTCCAATAAAAAAAAATTCACGACTGCACATAAACGTTGGCGTTGGTGTAAATTGGAGACCCAGGTTGAAGTTCCACTTCCAGCTATGTTAACTCTCTTAGCCTTTTCGAGACAACAGTCTAAACAGTCCCACCTCGCAACGCCTATTGGCATCGCCCGAAGGTCGAACCCGGTGGAAGCTTAAACACCACCATCGCTGAAATGCGCACCAGTCTTCCATGCAAGGTTACTGATCATTTCTCGGGTGTTTAATTTCCGCTGAACTGGCACGCTTTCTACTTCTTCGCTAAAGTGTCCGATGTGCTGTCTATCTTTTAAAAGCTGCGCAAGAACAGGATTTCGGTCTTTACGAAAAGCCTCCGATATGATGTGTTGTTCAAAGATATCATTTGCCAGCTTCCTAGTGGAACGTTTCACTTCTCCTTTATGAAATCCCTTGAAATCTTGTTGTCTTCGTTGTTTCGTAAGGTTATTTTGAAGACGTTTCCACTGTTCTTTAAATTAAATCATAAGCTCTGATTTAAATTTGTCCAAACACTTTTCAAGGTTCTACTTGCGCTAATATACGTGCAGAATACAAGATGACGGAAAAGATAAGCGAGCAAGAACCCGATCAACAAGAAGGTATGGCAGGACAGTGACCGTGGATGAAAGAACGTGGCAGCAAAGCTACGGTAGGAAATCTCATCACACTGATCCTAATAAAGCATCTAGGAAACAAGTTCTTAATATACAATTTAGGAGCCGTAACCGCTGCTGCCAACCGATGCATTTATGGTGCAGGCGCAAATTTATTAAGATATTAATTTTTCATTTAGCAACCCCAGGTGCTAAAACCATTCTTCCTTCGCTTTGCTAGTTTCTGGTGGCTGTTGCCTTTTTAAAAATGTATCAGATAATGAGCCGTCCCATTTGCCTACTGTTTTCGGCTCAATAGCTTAACAAGTGATGTAATACTGGCAGTCTTGATGCTTTTAGTAGCATACCGGGGTCGTTGCATAGCAGTCTCCTTCAACGATCGATCACTTTCAACATGTCACGTGCATTAATGCTATGTCCGCCGCCATGAATTATGGTGGCGCTGGTGAGCCGCCTGCAGGTTACGGTGCAAGTAAAATAAATACCACCGAAAGTAGAAAAGTAGAAGGCAAGACAGCCAGTGTCGCCATGGCTCCGTTGTTAGAGATCCCTATGTGAAATACCGAATTGGTGTATTCGTATTGCAGTGGCCGTAATTGCTTTTTTTTCTCTCTTCAGTACTCAATCACCCTTCAGGCATAAAATGTTAATGCTTGTAATTTCCTAATGACCAGCGTCAGAAAGAGCAAAACACTTCCACTAGATTACCCACACCGTCTGATTGCATTACTGTCATTTGATAACTGCTTCTTCCTGCTTGCCTTCGGTGACTGTTCGCTTCCTGCATTTATGTATGCCAAATCAACCCCTGATTTCCCTACCAATTACGGCTGACGCCAGAATATTTGACTAAGTGGCCTTTTGTGCAGTTCTTCTAGAAACCAGAGCGTTGTAAATACTAAAAAAAAATGATTTTTTTCTTTTGAATCAACATTCAACAAAGAAAACGGTTTTCAAAGCAATTATGGTAAAAAATTCATCATAGAGAAAACATTGGTGACATCCGGGTTCATCTGGCACAAAATTGGCTGTTTGGCCAACTAAATGTGTGTCATCAGGATGTGAAGTGGCCATGCGTGGAGGACAGACCGACGTCATTTCTCAGTTTGGTGGTGTCCACACGACACAAGACAACTCCGCGTGTCAGATAGGCATCAAGCTAGAATCTCGTGGCGTGTGTCTACTGTAGCGAGAAATCCCAGCAACCGCAGAAGGAGACCTAGGAATTGCGTTCCTCCTGGGACGGTGGCTCAGTGGTTGGGACGCTGGACACGGGCCTCGCTGAAATTCGTATGTCATGACTCGGTACCGTTAAAGCCACCTTCCACCGAATATCCGATCACGGCTGCGCATGAGCTACCAATTTCTCCATTCACATGGGCACGTTATAAGACTTGGTTTATATGTGGGCTATCGCGTCATGCCCTCATCCCTGATAATGTTTGGAGGTTTAAGCTCCAGGCACGTTCCCGGATAGCAGGCGCTTGGAATTTCTTCTGGCCTGCAGCAACGTAGAGCAATGAGCGCATAATGATGCTCTCCTTGCTGCTACGTCTTTTTTTTTTCCTTAGAAAAAAAAACATTCACGACACCGGATCAAGGTGCTAATATGCAGCTGCAGTGGAAAAGAACGCGCTATTGGGCCCTGCACATGACTATACCTCTGTCAGCTGAGTTGCCGATTATGTAACCAGGGTTTGTTGTTAACGACATTAGTCAATAAACGGCTATTTGATAGACGAAGCAACGTACTACTGAATCCCCCTCGAGTTTTAGAAAGTAGGAAGGCTTTGAGTTTCGAGTTTAACAGGCGTATTTGATTGTTGCAATGTTTTTTCCATGCAGAGACTATATCGCGCCAAAGCGGCAATATTGTTTCTTCCGCCGTGGCGCTTTTTGATGGAGGCGAAAACGAAGAGGCGAAATTTCCTCCACTACGTTGTCCCTCACAGACCAGCACTTGGGATTATAGTGATATCAGCAATGTGGCCGCATTACAAGGACTATGTGAATGAATAACCGGCATTCCATGCATTCAAGCACAGCGTGAAGCAGAAAAAAAAGAAGACATTAATTATGGCATCGAACAGGACCAGCGGTGGCGGTAAAACTAACATCCAACAATGCAAGATAGGCGCCTTCCTATCCGTCTAGACGGCGGCCTCAAGTCATTGGACCCAGGCATCTTGTTCGGCTAAATGTTTATGGTTTATCAGTTTTAACGTCCCAAAACAGCTCAGGTTATGAGAGATGCTGTAGTGGAGGTCGCCGGAAATTTTGACCACCTGTGGTTCTTTAACGTGCACTGATATCGCACATTGATTTTCGCCTCCGTTAAAAAGTGGCTCCCGCATCCTTGGACACAGTAGCTGAGCATCCTAACCACCAAGGGTATAAGCGCAATAGTGGTGATCCTCGAGATTCTGATTTATGCTTTTCATTTCTGGACAGATCCAGTTTGCAACTATCTGGGAACCTCCAGATGCTTTCTTGGCTCTTAGAAAGGGTCCTGTCTGCCGGTGGGTATTCTATCCAGCGGCGACACGAACAAAGCAGTTTCACTTGGTGCAAATCTGACCATTGGGCCATCGCCGCCGCTCGGTCGATAATGTGCTCAACCGCTGACTGCGAAAACGCAGGCCTAATCTCCGAAGCGGCGGCTGCGTTTCGATGAGGTGGGAATTCAGGACGCTATATGTACTGAGTGATTTGAGGGCGCGTTAAATAAATCCAGGTGGTCGAAATTTCCGGAACCGTGCACCGCGGCGTCACTCGTAGCAGATGTGTTTTCGGAGGGTTACCCTATAAACTTTGAAATATTAGGTACTATAATAATTTTCTTTGCGCAAATTTTGGTATTATATCCACGGCGCTTTAGTCAAGACTCGCTCAAAAATAAGGGGTTCAAAATAAATACAAAAGTACTTGAAAGAACAAACTCCGAACCTTGGCTGAGCTAATTCACTATAACCTATTGTATGACATATATATTTAATAAAACCATCTCTTTTATAAAGAAATTAACCATTAACAAAGCCGGGTTCTTAATGCTAATCTAAATACTGAAGGCATCAACAAAATGTTGCCATATAATTTTTTAACCGACCAGAAATGAATTTTATGTCACCCTTTACGCGAGGAATTCCGGCTCGTTACGAAAACAGACTGAGGGCCTGAGACGTCCGCTGGTCGCACCGACTGCGGCGATGTGTTCAAAATGCAGGTGACATTGTGCTACGCACAACATTTCGCACCGCACTTAGCTGAAAGGAAAATCATAAAATAAAACATAGAGCAGGAAATTGGAATTTGGCGCCCTCGCTGCAGCGGACATCTCGTCGTCTCTTTCCTATATATGCTCAGCTTTGCTTGCGTGTGGATTAAAGCCCTATTTGCTCGGGCTTTTGTTTATTTGAAAAACTTTCAGGGCATCTTCTTGTTCACAGCTTCGTATGCTCCGTTTATTATTGGTCTCTTATCGAATTACAAGAGTTTTCAATGTGACCACCAAGGCTTAGATTTGTCTTTGGAAATATTTTAGTGTGTTCAAATATTATTTTATAGGATGCTTTTTTTAACGTGCGCTGAAACAGCCGGCATATGTAAGCCGGATCTCCAAGAGCATGCACGGCTCCTCAAGTGGCAACGTTGTCACCTTGATATGTTCAGCGGTAGCTTTCCAACGGGTTCAGAGTACCGCAGTCGACGTGTTATGACAGTTATAGATACAGTTCTGCTGTTCATACCTAGCCCCTTTGCCGTTTGCCTGTAATGTGTGCGATAGTCAGACCTTGGCGTTCTTACGCAGCTGTGCCTCGATCAACTGTTAGGTGTCGCGCGAAAACTTTTTGGCTACACTCTAGTATGAAAGCCCAAACATGCTTCCTATGGGTGCCAAGTTTCCAGAATATTGTGGAAACCGACCTGAGCAAATCCCATGAGAATAAAAGGATGCTTCTGGCACTCTCTCTCATATGACCGGCAGCTTATGATGGCTCTTATTATTTTCTTAATTGCAAAATAAGCGGGATTCAAAGTGGTGTCATGTCGCCGAGTTCATCCAAGAATTAAAGGTGTCACAATAAAAAAGCTAACGATTCTTGAGAAGTTGCTGTTTCGTGAGACGTTGAAATGTCGATCGATTAGAAATGCAGCGACACGGAGAACTTATGTAAAGTTGTGAAAATGCAGTTCTAAGGGACTAGGTGGGTTTCAAAGAGCAGTTGCCTCATCTGAATCCCGTGGAAAATATCTGAAAAATTTTGCGTGTCGTGTAGGGGGCGTAGTAAAAGCGGCGCCAGCGAGAAGTTCGACTAAGCAAAAATAACAGACTAGATTGCCATCGAAAACTTTCGTAACATTTTATTAACTACACTGAATAGTCATTTCTGTAACTAGTACTTCATTTTTTTTAATAAGAACCCTGGTATGGCCGATTGTACACCATGCTGTAGTCAAGGGGGGCGGTGCATAATAAGTGTTCTTAAATCCAATGAAATACTGGTTTCTGAATTTGTAAAAATAAATGAACGGTAGCAAGTTATTTCACAACGCTGATTTGTGAACAAAATATGCCGCCATGCGCATTACTGATGGTATTTCCCCAGCAATGAATCGCTTTATGAGCGGCTTCCACTAAACATAACTCGCTTGCCTCAAGAAGGTTCCTTCATATGCAAAAAAAAAAAAAAAAAAAAGAAAGGTACGTCTATCGCTTCGTGCGCTGATCAAAAATACACAAAATGGACAGGACAGTAGCATGAAGGCTTGCTTTCGAAAACGTGACGGAAAAAAAGTCAAATGTTCGGGTTATTGGATGCTAAATCATAACGAAGGGAAACAGCGCGTTAAGGGGGATACACAAAATAAGAAGCATGAGGTGAACACACATGCGTGCTCTAAGCGCGCGTGTGGTGTCTTCTCTACTTTGTGTCCCGTCTAGATCACGCTGCTTTACATCAGTGCTTTTTATTTCCAGTCATATTGAAAAAAAGAAAAATGTTATGTTCAAGTACATGGCGAGAGACATACGACAGCTGTTCGCGAAGACAATGTTGCCGGAGACTTGAAGCAATTGTACACAGTTCCAGAACAGCGCCAAATTCAAAAGAATGGCGGAGGTCGTTCGAACGACTAGGTATTCTACCTAAGTGAAACGCTTTAAAAGTTGGTAAACAGTTACTGAACACAATGTTCTAAAAATGAGAAAATATTTTTAAAGAGTAGAGGGTTTTCACAGTGCTGCCCTGATGCTAGAGAGAAGAAGCTGCGGTACAACGAACTGAGCGGTGAGCACAAAGCGCGCCCTGCGCTTCTGCTTTCGCCTACGTGGGATGGCAGAGCCAAGAAGCACGTATGCATTCACGCGAAGAAGCTACGTGCGGTGGACCTAACATGGCAGTGCTCTTTATCGGCTAAAAACTAGTACCGAGAGAAAGAACTCCGCGCTACCGGGTGGGCGGCGTGTTCAATCGGTGTCGTAACTCTCGCTTCTGGAATCCCCGCAACAGTACCTTACCCCCGGAGGGACCTTCCGCGTGCAGCAGAGCGGGACCGACTGCGTCGTGGAAACAGGCCCGGGCGCACAAACGCCGGCTGCACCCGCGCCCCTTTCGATCGATCCGCCTCTCTTCCACCGCACCTCCTCGTTTCGAGCCTTAACTGATCGGTAGCACCAGCGGTCTGCACCAGGAAGGCGGCTTCTGTCGGCGAGCGTGCAGCCGACGGCGACATCCCGAGCGAAAGGAAGAGGCTGTTTTCCCATTCTGGATTGCTCCGGCCAGATTGGATTACGGCTCTTGACGCCAGCCGCGTCAAGGTTCATCCCAGCATCGTCTCTACCTCCCGACTGTTGTCTGGAAGATGACACATGCGTAGGCGCGGATCTGCTTAAAGCGCTCCGATGGAACCATGCGCGCAGAGCGAAAGACGAATGGATCGAAAAGCAAGTCTTGGACGTCAATAGTACGCCCCAGCACAAGAAGCTCGTATCCCTTTGCCAACGAACGTTCGCATCTTGCCATGTGATCCATTCTCGGGACGCAATTTTCTTCTGATATCTGCCATTTCATCGGCAAGGCTTGACTTCTTTGTGCTTCAAGAGGTCCAAGGTTTGATATTGCGAAGAAGGAGTGCGCGAACAGTTTGTACTTGGACGCTTTTGTGCGCGCACCGTGAAAGGGCATCTGTAGCATGCAAGAATGACCTCTGTCGTTGTGACCCGAAACGTTGCTGCTGCTGCCGATTTCAAGTGAAATATTGGGTTGAGTGCAATTCGCATCTAAATAACCCCCGCTAGAACCCACATGAGTAACGAAGCAATGGTGTCCCCGGGAAAATCATCGGTGTAAGATTTTCGTCTGTCCTTCCCGGTAGACAGCGCACAGATGCGTCTTGCACTTCTAATTAGATCTGGTTTCCATGCGGTTAATTGTGAACGCTTACAAAGTTAAGTCGGCTAACATCGACATAATCTCCTCCTTCTATATATACCATGGTTAGTAACTAGGTGTTATTAGTTTTTTATTACGGCTGTGGTAACCATGTTACACATGTTCGTCAGGAGATACATTTTTTTAGGCCAAGAGATGTGTCTCAATTCACGGTTGTGATGAAGAAATCAAGGCCCACTACGAGGACGATAAGCCACTTCGAGAGCTTGATATCTATCTCGTCCACGAAATAGTGCAGCGTGCTGCTGGACAGTATTCGCAGAGCATTTGATGATTGATGAGAATACTTTGTGAAAGTGGCAGGGGAATCTTGCAAGCTTTGATGTCTGGAGGAAACGTGCAATTGATTCTTGGCTCTGCAATCTGAACCTATACAGTAGTAAATAATGCATGTTATTGCTCCAGTTTCGCGAGCTTCTGAACACTGGCTTGGAATTTAATACAAAAAAAGCATATAGGCGAAATGTTTTTTCAAGTGCCGCCGCTAAAACAACCGTTTCCCAACCTCACAGCTCTCAATTACGAGGCGCGCCACTGATATGCCCTCGGTCACGTTTTCGCTCAGCCTTCGCCTGACCAGTATGCGCAGCGCGAACCCGCACGTGTCAAGTATATTTAGTAGCGCAGTTCGCGGGAAATCAGAGCGCGCGCTTCTCAGCGTATAAAAATATAACAGATTAAATTTTTTAGCTGAAATCCCATCTCACGACGGTATTGAATTGCAGCCGGCCCAATTTCAGTTTCCATTTCCTCGTGACGATATTTAAAAGCACGCTGCTGCCAAGGCTACTTGAGGGACGTAGTGCCTTGCAGAGCATATTAACGTGAGCTATAAAAGAAATCTATGATAGCGTCGCGCTGATACGAGCGGCTCGCGCACAGACATGTCTCCACATATATCTTACGTTCGGTGCAGTGCTTAGCGGAAGCGCAAAACGAAGCTATCAGGGATGCTGGCTTTCTTGAGGGTGTTATCGAAATGACTTCCTATCTCAAAGCAAATGCTGTTGAACATATCTCGGCGCTCGAATCACAAGTTCAAGGTCCTAATTTCTGCCAAAATAACTTCTGGCTGCTCAAACAATTCTTCGCAAATAGTTCAGGTGGCTGCATTGGCGATCATAACATGTCTTTTAGAGTATGAATAACATCTCATTATATTTCCATAGTTGTCAGGCTGTGACGTAGTTTCACAAAACACCGTGTTCTGTTGAATCCCAGCACCCCCCTCTTACCAATGCGATTAAAATTCCCTCGTTCATAAATGAAACATTGAAAAAAAAATGCGGCTGAGTGATATCTGTCTGAAGACCACAATATTGAGTTAATGCTTGTAGCTGTGACGACCTCTGCAGAATAGTTTCTACAGCGTGAAATCCGCATATTGAAAACAAAAAGAAGCAGTGGCGTCGAATTGCACGCGTGCCTTGTGCTTTAGAGGTTGTCTGAAAGATGTCTCAAAGAGACAACTTATTTTTTTTGCATATTTATATCTCACGGCCCATGGTGACAACGAAACAATTCCAGAAAGAAAATGTTTCACTTAAAAGCGGTACAGTGACATGATGTCAGGGACGATGGCATGCCGGAGTTACTGAGGGGGACTGGCCAAGGAAAACATCGACCACGCCAGTTGTTTGTTCTTTTGTCCACCCCACCAAAGTGCAAAAAAGACTGAATTCTTTCTCAGCAGCATGGTCATGCAGACACCTCGCGGACTAATCATTTTTTAAAATCTTTTTGACACGCGACCGGCTTTTGTGGACAGTGCCTGCGGTGGATAATGGATTGCCCAGCAAGGCCTAATCGATAGATAGCCACTGGATGTCGCTACCGGGTGAAGAGGACTGGCCGCGGCGCTTGGTAGACCTGTCGAGTTGCGTGCTTCGGCCGTGCTGCGCTCCGCGCGTCGAGCCTGACTGGGGCGGCTCGCCGCCCAAGCAGCCGCCAGCTTCGTCGCAAGCCTCCCAGTTGGCTAAACGCCTCTCGAGGGTCTTCACCTATGCCGGCTCTTATCAGGTAAACGTCCAAGCGAGGTTTTTTCTTTGATCTTATTTTGGGTCACATCCCTCCTGCTAGAGGTGGTAACTGGCAACTCCCTCCATCAGGGAACTATATGCACATCTTGTTGGTGTCGCATAATGTGAAAAAGTCACACTAAAAACCTACCAGGGGTTGAGAGAAGACGGCACCAGAAAGTGAATGGCCAGCGAATATAACGAAAGAGGAAAAAAATTCCGCAAGCAGCAGGGAAACTTTCTTCAAAAAGGGCATTTACTGATCTCAGAGTGCATCACTTTGCCAGCACACGTCAACCGCGCCGCTACAACGGTTCACGTTTCGGCCAAGTATTTCGCGTTCGCTTCTACCGCTGCCGGGAAGAAGGGCATAATTCTTGAAAACACCACCCGAAAGAATATTTCTTTATTTACCTGTGTGCTTTAGTTGCTCACAAACAGCATTCCCGCCTAGCCAGTGGTGCGTTCTTGTGTCACAATAAAAACCGGAGCAGGAGGTCAGGCCGGCGAGGTATACATGTAACTGACGGAAAACCGAGCATTTTGAAACCCAGAAGCGTTGCGATTTCTCTACTCTGCTACTTCTCGGCTCTGTTCTTGTGTGTTTGCGCTTTGTCTTCATCATCAAGGGCATTTTGAAGCTATTTAGAATTTAAAGTGAATTCATGTGGTTTAACGTGGCTGAGCTCTTATTTAACGAGCATTAGTTTGGCGCAGTTTGTCTTGGTAGATGATGGATGCCGTGGCGGTTTTCTGGCCATCATCGGTCAGAGCCACGTTCGTGAAAAGGACCGTGGTGTCCAACTTGCCAGGAGCCTGATAGATGTAAATCCCCGTTTTAGCTAAGCCATGTGCCTGACTCCGGTCCAAGGGTCTTCTGATCTTCCCAGCTTTAACAGCGAAGCATGAGTAGCAGCGCCTGCCAATGGTACAATGCAGTTTTTTCGCACTTGCGCATTATAATTAAACTGTGCTCAGATACACTTGTCACCATAAAAGGCCTGTAGAGTGTGAGCTGTACGTCTCGTGATGCAACTTCTAATTTCGCCTCGGCTTCTCACAATGACCTTCATCTTTGACCTCTAACAACTCCCCTTCCCTTACTGCAATGTTCAGGGGTCCGCTGAGAACTGCTACAGGCACTGTGTTACCCTTTCCTATAAATCAGTTTAGAAATTGAGTGTATACGTGTCCCACGTGAGACAGATACTGCGCCTTCCTCTCCCCGAAACCTGATTAGGCAAAGAATATATAAAATAATTTGTTGAGTCGAAAAGTTGGGTTTAAAGGTCCCACCTACTCTTAAGGCGTACCTTGAGCGTTCTCATAATTCAAACCGTGCACCACCTTGCTAAACCATGCAACAGACCTCTGGCTTGTATAATTAGGTTCGAGCCATGCTTCAACCTCTACCATTTCTTTGTACCTTTCTTAGGCACTGGTAATTCAAGTGTGGCGGTGAGACCAGGAAGTCAAGTGATACGTGCACAGAGAAAGACACCCTCTCGTTGTTCAAGCCTTTTCCAAGTGGAATCATTTCGTCGCAGACAACAATGTTGCATAGTCAAAATAGTCCTGACCATCCAATCTTATATGATGCGAATAAGTCTTCTTGGGATGCCTTCGATCATTTTACTCTGAACCTCTGTATTCCAAACAATGCCACAGAATCCCAGGCATAAAAGGAAGGACATATAAAGGTGGAGCTAAACACGCTTTAGGTTTGAACGGATTAATTAAGAAATAATCAATAATACGCATGGATTTAAACGCTTCTGTTTTCGCCGCTTCCTTTCTATACTGTGTGCGTGATCTTTTGCTTCGCGTGTTAATACAGGTTTATTTATATTTCTGTAAGAAAATACATCTCAGTGTAGCCTATGCATTACCTTGCGCGTAAGAAGTCTGCTAAAGAAAACCTGACCTGTGAACAATGATAAGTATAAAAGAGGGCTTAACACTGCCTACAGGGTTCAGTCAGTTGACAGTTGACAGCCGTGTGGTACGGACGCGTGTTCCATCGCTCCTCCGATTGCACGTAGCTACCGGAAACGGATGAACTGGCGACAGTGAGAGCTTCCGAAAGCGTCAAAAAGATTAATTTTTTTAAATAAATTTATTTCATTTCCAGCTAGTTAGGCTAGGGGCAGCCTAAAGAATAGATTTTAGCTCTTTGTCCTAGCGGCCTGACTTTTCGTGCCGGAAGCAAGTTTTTTTTTTCGGCGTTCATTCTTTCACTATTTTGTTAGATAATTTTTTTTTTCTAGGCTATTGGCATTCGTAGAATTTGTTTTACCGCATGTTTGCTAGTCGTTTTGTGTCTTTTCTTTGCAGTCTGTATTCTGAGAATTCGTAGTAGAAATTGTTCAATTGATATAGCCCTACTGAAAAATCCTGCATAAAACTCGTACAGGACATCGTATACAGGTTTACTGTACAGGATCTGGGATACAGGATTGGGGGCTATTTCAGCAAATTCCTGTACTGCCCTGGAAAGTCCGGAATGAAACCGCGCGGAGCTCTGATACCGGAATGGCCTGTATGGTTGATGGCCCCCGTTTCCGGAAAGAAACGCGTCGCCAGGGTGGAAAAAGCATGCAACAATATAAAATAAAACGACTACATTTAAAATAATAAATAAAATTTAAAAAAATAAAAAGAATTTTACTACCGAATGTGGAATCGAACATCGGTCCTTTGGTCATCAGACGGGCACCTTAACCACTACTCTACGGCGGATTATGGTTACTGTGGTTATTATTCAGTATATGTAGCTACTTTTGCTCTTTCGTACTTTTAATATTTTCCTTGGCAGTAGAATTTGTGGCCGTAATTCACCGATCGCCCTTTAAACACGCTGAATATCTTTGCAGGCTGTCACGAGGGTTCACAAATGTGCCGTATCTTTATAATGCGTCGCTTTATTGAAGGCAAACCTCAAGATATCATAATTTACTAGTGCTGATGTGTTTTTCATCGTCTACGAACTCTTTTAGGTTTTCCTACATACAGAGATATACGGTGCACTAATACTTGTAATACTGGGCGTTTTAGCTTCATGTGCTACCAGCGGAGCATCAATGTCAATGAATACACTTCCGACTGAGCGGTTTTAATATGTAAACATTCGAGAACGCGTCACCCGGTGTGCGGCTATCTGCGCATCTTTCGATAGTCAGCAATGTTTGTTTATTTTTGCTCGAACAGTTTTTTGTCATCGCTAGCGAAATGATACGTTCGTGCTTCTACTTTCGTGTTGTAGGCGGCAGATCTTCAGTCGCAGATATGAAGACGCACCGCAAGATCGTACGAGCTGCAGCGACTGTTGTACGCGCAAAAGCGACGCGACGCGCGTATATGCTTGCTAGCGCACACTTCGGCGGCTTCGCATTTTCATGGTATTTGGGAAACGAAGCGTGCCCTTTATATACAGAACAGTTGTATAATATGTTTGGTATCATGCTTATTTAGTGCGCTGGCGTGTCCGGCATGGTCATTCTGGTTGAGCTTCGTCGATCGGCCCGGCTTCTGTTGAGAAGCGGAATACTCTGCCCGGTATCAGTTCCAGAAATGACGCGTTCTCCCGGTTTCTGGTGAGGAACCCCATAGGGCGCGTACCTCTCGCCGTTAATTTTCAATCTGGCCATGATGAAACAATCAGCTCATTTACCGAAGGTCGAAGGCATCCAGCACGCGCTGTACGCCGACGACATAATCATCTGGGCCAAACATGGATCGGTTGGAGACATTGAGGCCAACCTGCAGCAAGCGGCGCAGATCGTAGACGCTTACGCCCACCGCTGCGGCCTTCAATGCTAACCGTCCAAATCCGAATTTGTGCACATTCGCCCGTCGCCTAAGAGCACCACCAAAATGTAACTATCCCTGGCCAGCGGTCCGATACCCGAACACGATGAGATTATAGGCTGAACACTACATAACACCACTACATTTGAAAAAGAAAAAAAAATAAAAAAAAATAAAAAGAAACAAAAAGAAAATAGAAAAGGAAAAAAAAAATGTACATGTGATTCGAACTTACATCTTTTCAGCTCGCAAGCACGCACTTAACCACTACACCACGGCAGGATTTTTTTTTTCTTTATTGCATGGAAAAACTTCCGTAAAAAGGAACAACTCCACTTACTTAAACATGTCCATGTCTAAAGTTACCGGGCTGCTTAATACGAGCCCGTCATATCCTCAGCCCGACAATGCACAATATTCAGAACATCAAAAGTCTGGGAGACATACACATGCGTCTAGATACGGCATCCAGTTTGGAGGTTGTTCACGTGCAGCATATACACTTCTCACCAAAGCACACTGCTCCCGAAACACGGATTTCGACGATCTTGGTGGCTCTGCATGCCTGTCGATCATGCGGCTTTTCCAAAGGCTGAACAATCCCATCAACACAAATAGATCGTAAGGCACGACAGAGTTTTTGTCAGGAGGCAAAAATCTAATTGTATAAGGCGTAATTTCAATGTCCTTTTTAAGAGTTCTTTGTAGTATGTCCCAAAAGAACATAGCATCACGGCACAGAATAAAGCAATGATCAATTGTCTCAGGCACGTTACAGAGACGACAATTTACCGACCAGGGCACAAACATCTCCTTATTGTGAAGAAATGTCTTGACAGGCAACGTCGCTGTATGTAATTTGAAAAAAAAAAACGTTTTTGTAGCTGCCTGGATGCACATTTGCCTAACACGCTTTAGAACAGTGGTGTCCAAAAACCCTAGATAAGGCTGCCGATACAACGGTGTAGGGAACAAAGACTCAGTGAGAGCCTGGGTCATCTGCTTTCTCGAGAGGCTATACAGGTAATCTACAGAGAAACGCACAGTGAGAAAATTGAAAGTGTCAGCAACCTCCTTAAGGAATCCCCATAAACGCCCCTCACGAGCCTGCCCAGTTGGTGCGAATAAGTAAGGCAAATGGGGACTAAGGCGCCTAATGAGCACAGTTACAAGAAACGGATGGTTTGCCGATTTGAAAAAGAAAAAACGGGAGACAAGTTGATGCACAAACAAGTGAACAAGGCCCACTCCACCAGACTCTAAGGGAAGAAACAAGTTGTCACGCCGCATGGGCTCCCATTGAGAGCGCCACACAAATGTTGCAAATATTCTGTGTATAACTTGTACTTTGCTCCTCGCACAATGCAGGACTTGAAGGACATACGCCAGCTTTGCAAGCAAAAATATGTTACAGACCTGTGCCCTAGCAAACACTGAGAGTTCCCTACCCATCCAAGCCTGCGTTTGTCGCCGCATAGGTACGATTTGTGAATCCCAGTAGGCTGCGCTGTTACGAACTTGGTGCAGCGGAACCCCTAGGTACTGAAGAGGACTACAGTCCCAGCATATGCCTCCAAACTGGCTTGGTCTAGTGCCCCAGTGTCCCAACCAAAAACCTTTGGATTTATCTAAATTAAGGGCCGCGCCTGATACATCGCAGAACTGTTCAGTCAAGTGTAAAGCCTCAAGTACACTCTTTTTGTCAGAACAAAAGAGGGCGATATCGTCCGCGTAAGCTAAAATCTTAACTTCACATTGAGCCAGAGAGAAACCACGGATGGTTGCACTGTTAATTATACTGAGACAGAGGGGTTCCAGATATAAGGCAAACAACAGTGGGGACAGCGGACATCCTTGACGAACAGATGATTTCAGTGGTATTGGTTTCGTTAGCTCCTGATTAACAATTAGTCTTGTATACGAGTTCATATAGCACAGCCTTATGCCTTTGAGCAAAACGTCACCAATGTTTGCATTCTCCAAGACCGCGAACAAGAAATTGTGCCGAACTTTATCAAACGCCTTCGCCAGGTCAATTTGAATCAGAGCTACTTGGCCTGTCTCATCTGATACTGTCTCGATTACTGAACGTGCAATATGGATGTGTGTTTGAATACTGCGCCCTCTGATACCACATACCGATGCGAACCTATCAAGTCCATGATAACCAGCTGCAAACGAGAACAAAGGACCTTGGCAAAAATTTTGTAATCAACATTACAGAGGGAAATTGGACGATATCCTTCAACAGTTTTCAACCGATTAGTATCTTTGCTTTTGGGTATTAATATTGTGTGGCCTGAATAGAAAGTGGGAGGCAGGAAACCCACATCATAAGATGCTTGGAATACTTACATCAAAACAGGCGTTAGGCAAGGCGAAAATGTTTTATAAAATTCGCTAGTAATACCATCTGGGCCAGGAGATTTCTGGTTCTGAAGGTCTGAAATGGCTGATTTAATTTCTTCCAAAGTGATGGGTCCCTCTACTACAGCACATTTCTCATCGTCTAGTCGAGGAAAGTTCTCAAGTAAGGAATTATAATCGAAACCCTGATTTGGATCTTTACAACTGCCGAACAGCTTTCGATAATAATCATAGAAAGCAGCAAGAATACTAGGAGCATCACTATATGTGCAACCATCATACTGAATTTCCAATATTTCCTTCGTAAGAGCATTCTCTCTTTCATCACTGAGGGCCCGACGTGAAGGTTGCTCGTCAAGAAACCTTCGAGTCCTAGATCTTATTAGGGCCCCCTTGTATCTTTCCGTCGCAATTTGTTGAAGCTCTGCCTTTACGTTATTAATTTCTTCAACATAGGCACCCGGGCTAACCCTCTCTAGCTCATGTAGCTCAGTTAGAGTGCGCCCAAGCTCACGAAGGTGGTGTCTCTTTAGGAACGCGATTCTTGCAGAGGCTTCAATTGCTAAGTTTTTGGTTTCCTGTTTGAACAAGTCCCATTTTTGAAAAACTGACAGATCATGGCGTGCCCATATGTCTTTCAAACAAGTAGGTACAGCACGCTTAAAGATTTCATCTGAGAGCAGACAGTTATTCATTTTCCACAGTTCCCACCGAGGGTGAAGTATCTGCCGACTGTACCTCCCTGCCTGAAAAGACACCATACAATGGTCACTGAAGAAGATGGGCCGCACCCAGTAACCAAACAAATTTGCTAACATGTCTGCAGAAACATAAATTCTGTCAAGGCGGGCATTAGAGGAGAACTGAAAATGAGTGAAATGAATACTGTCGCCTTTTCCCTGCCCCACATCCACGAGGTTATATTCACAAGCCAAATCGTTAAGTAATGCAGCACTAGGGTCATATCTCTTACATAATGCTGATCGGTCCTCATCCCTACAAACACAATTAAAATCTCCCAACAACATAATTTTGCGATCTGTGCACAAATGATTAACCAATGAAAGAAAAAAATGCCTTCTGTCTCGCTGTTTTACAGGGGCGTAAACACAAATAATTCGCCACTGCACACCTGAGATTGTGAGGTCACAGCATATAAGTCGTCCCTCGCCATCTATGCAATAAGACATGGCTGTCATCTCTAGTGTTTTGGCCAGGAATAGCATACACTCTCCGGACAAGCCTCTAGCGTGGCTAACAATAATGTTATATTCCGGCAAAAACGGCTCAAGAGCAGCTTCCGTCTCTTCATCGGAGGACAACTTTGTTTCCTGAATTGCTGCTACAGACACACTCCATTTCTTTAACAGATGTCTTAACTGCTGCTGTCTCCGACGATTACGCATACCCCTGACGTTAAGGGTAGCGACTTGATATGCTGCGACTCTAGCCATTTTTGGTACTAGTCCTTTTAAACATCATCCCCTGGAATGGGGTGGCCCGCCTGCAAATTGGCGGCCTTTCGGGCAGACATCGCCCTCCTCTTTAAAGTCACCCTTTCTGTGGCCTCTACACAGTGTGCTTTCTGGCCAGCACCATCGATACACACCTCATCATCTGCGGGACGCTTCAAAGGCACTGTGTTGTCCATGTCCTCCTCTGAGACACTCAAGGCTTCGGCCCACGAACCTGATTGGAGCACATCGCTCGCTGCCACACTGACAGCCGACAGAGAACCGGACGCACCAGAGATCGGCGCCACAGACGGCTCACTGCTACCCTCCAACGACGAAGGAGAATCAATGACGAAGGAGAATAGGCGAGCATCCACTGGCAGTATCTTCCCCATTGATTCCACAGGAGGCATATCCAGACGTCCTTCAATGACAGGTGGTTCTTGGGCAGCAAGCGCAGCACTCTGAGTGGCACTCACAGGCGGGCCCGGGTCCGGCGGTTTTGGCTCTGCAGACGCTGGTTCTTGATGGCCAGTCACTGCAGATTCTTCTGAGTTGGTGTGAAGAGCAGAAGGCTTCTGGTCCCCATCAATTTGAGGTTCACGACCTAACTCACCAGATACATCAACAACCTCTGACACATCCATGATATGTTCGGACGCCACGTCATCTTCTCGTGACCACTGGCCTTGACGCAGTCTATCGACATAACTTAATACACAGTTCTCCACAGTATGGCCAAAGCGCCGGCACTGGGTGCATCGAGGCGTTCGGCACTGACGCCGTACATGACCTACCCGGCTGCATCGAAGACACAGTGGCGGTCTCCCTGAGATAAGCACTAATGCCTGCACCCCATAAACATTAAGAGTGTGAGGAATTGTACTTGCTGACACTCCTTCCTTGAGCGTGAGGGAGATTTCACGGTTCGCCGTTTCCATGTGCTCCATCCCTGGGCACCGCCACTTTTCACGCTCCACAGATTGAATCGTTCCATAAGGCTCGAAAGCTTCCACAATCCTCCGGTGATCCATATAGCGTGGAAGCCAAAGGAGCTTAACCTTGACATTCTTTGTATCCGGGTCGAACACCATGCACCGAAGTCCTTTCACAGGGAACTCTGCTTTGTTAATTAGCTTCTGCTTTGAAGAACTACTCTCGCAGGTAACCATCCACACGTGGCTCATTTGGTATTGACCAATGCACAAAATTTCCCGGAGATCCAAAATCTCTGCAAGTGCGTTTCGAAAGTCAGGTGCTCGGTACGGGCGACCCTTAAGGTCGGCATGCAGGAAAACGGTATTAAGGACAACATTACCGGTGGGCAGGCGTGGAAGGACAACTTTGTACGTTTCGGTAGTGTCCTGAGGAGTCGAAAGACCTCGGCCAACGGTCGATGCGCTGTTTCCACCACCACGGCAGGACTCGGTGATGGTGGTAATATATCGGCTTATGTAGTCGAGATTGCTCTTTTGTAGTTTGTGTATTTTTGTAGGGTGTAGAATTTGTGGTCGTAATTGAACGATCGCCCTTTACACACGCTGCATCTTTTTCCTGGCTATCACGAAGGGTTATCCGTGTCCCGCATCTTTACAATGTATCGATTTCTTGCAGACAAACCTCCGAATGTCACAATCTACTAGTGCTGATGTGTTTTGTCATCGTCTTCGAACGCATGCAATTTTTGCTACATATAGATATATGCGGTGCATCAACATTTGTAATACTGCTTGTTTTAGCTTCACCTGCTGCCAACGGAGCCGCGACGTCAATGAATTTACTTCTGACCAAGTGTTTTGCATGCGTAAACACTCGAGGAAGCGACTCCCGATGTCCGGCTGACCTGTGCATATTTCGATGGTCAGCAATGTTTCATTTATTCTCGAGCGTATTTTATCCGCGCTAACGAAACGCTATATTCTTGCTTGCACTTTCGCGTTGAAGGTGGCAGATCTTCAGTCGCGGATTATGAAGATGCACCGCAAGATCGTACAAGCTGCAGCGACTGTTGCACACGCAAAAACAAAATGCGATGCATGTATGTACTTGCTAGCGCACACATCCACGGCTTCATATCTTCTAGGTATGTACGAAACAACGCGTACTCCACATATACAGAAAAGTTTTAACGTACTATATTATGTACGTTAAAGCACTCGCAGATTATGACTAGCAGCTTACCGGTATCGCTCAAGAGGAAAGTATACAACAGTTGCATCTTGCCTGTACTCACCTATGGGGCTGAAACGTGGAGGCTAACCAAGAGAGTTCTACTTAAGTTGAGGACAACCCAGAGGGCTATGGAACGAAAAATGGTAGGGGTAACATTAAGAGATAGAAAGCGTGCAGAGTGGGTCAGAGAAATAACTCAAGTTAACGACATTCTAGTTGAAATTAAGAAGAAGAAATGGACATGGGCAGGACATGTAGTGCGAAGAGAGGATAACCGATGGTCGCTGAGGGTAACAAACTGGATTCCAAGGGAAGGAAAGCGTAGCAGGGGGCGGCAGAAAGTTAGGTGGGCGGATGAGATTAAGAAGTTCGCAGGGGTCAAGTGGATGCAGCTAGCACAGAACCGGGTTAAGTGGAGAGATATGGGAGAGGCCTTCGCCCTGCAGTGGGTATAATCAGGCTGATGATGATGATGATGATGATGATTATGTATGGTTTCACGCTTATTTAGCGTGAAGGCATGTTCCGATGTGGTCATCCTGGCTGAGCTTCACGATCCGCCCGAGTTGTACTGAGAAGCGGAAATACTCCGTCCCGTATCAGTTTCATTCACATCGAATTTGTCCGGTTTCTGTTAAACCGGACATGACCTGTCCTGTATATGAGCTCAATACAGGACTGGTCCGCCCTGTTTCATATTCATACCGGACTGGGATGTCATGTATAAGGTGCATAGTGGAAATGGTCTGCCCTGTATTAACTCGACATCGGACTGGATCGTCCGGATTGAGATTCATACGGGACATGACCTGTCCGGTATAAACCCGTTTAAGCTTCATAACGGATTGGTCCGCCCTAATTCATATCCATACCGGATTGGGATGTCATGTATAAGGTGCATACTGGAAATGGTCTGCCCTGTATTAACTAATACCGGGTTGGACCGTCCGGATTGAAATTCATACCGGACATGACCTACCCGATATAAACCCGTTTAAGCTTCATACAAGACTGGTCACACCGGTATCAAATTTATACGGGATAATACAGGACCGGTTCAAACGCGTTTTTCGCGATACGGGATTTTTCACTAGGGAGGCTTTGGGTGTGCAATCAAAAGAAGGTAAAGTGTACTCAGTTTGGGGCGCAGGTTAATCTCAAGGAAACGCGTTTCGACTAGGGTAGAGGAAGCGGAAGCCAGTGACTTTTTGTGTCGGCGTCGCGTGCTCATTGCGCGCCTAGATAGATTTGAACTAGAAAAGAGCAATTTAGTGTCTGGTGTGGAAGCCTTAGAAAATAAATTAAATTTATCAAGGGCATAAAATCAGGAACTGCTGGAACAGCTTCCCCAAATGGAAAAAAATGGCTTGGAAGAAACGAGGATAGACATTCCAATGCGGGCGACGTGGCTGGGACCAGCACTGGCATGGAAGGCAAAGTAGGTCAAGCGGAGTCGAACCAATAGAGTTATTTAGAAGTGGCTACTAAGAAGTCGGGAAAAAAGGAAGACGTAAGGAAGAATGAAAATCGCAGAGAGAAGGACACAGATAACCGAAAGCAGGAGCCAACAGTTGCGAGGGAAAGAGAGAATGCCAAGGTGCTTATCGCCGGGGATTCCAAGATGAGCAGGTGCACGCGAGATATCATGGAGGGTGTAAAGGATAATAAGCGAGTGCTTCCCAGGAATGACAAGGAACTCAGTGCTAAAAGAGAGTAAAATTAGGCTGCTGAAAATTCCGCAGAGCGCAATATGATGATAGTAGCCGCGGAGCTGAACGATGTCCTAAATGGTGGCACTGCAGGAGTGGTGGAAAGTTGAGCTAAGGGAGCTGACGATATCAGGGCGATAACACAGCAAGATGCACAGTACCGGAGGTGCTAGGAACGAGAGGAAAGCTTGAAAAGGACATGGTGACAGTTAATCAGCACATAAGAAAGTTAAGCCTGGAGAAGCGTTTCGAAGTGGTTGAGGTAAACAGGGAGGTGCATAAAAGAGGTTTTGGCAGGGCTTTTCAGCGAGATGGCATCCATTTTAACAGAAGGGTGGGAGCAGAGATCGGATGGCGCCTGACAGGCAGGGCTGTAGCTTTTCTAGGGGGTCCGCGAAGGCTCCGTGCACAAGGGTAGTGGAAGTGAAGCAGAAGAAAGCATAATAACCGAGGCTGAGCCCAAAAAATGGCGAGGAGGAGGTCGCGAAAGAAAAGTACAAAAAGAGATTTAACACTAGTATCAGCTACATAAACATGCAAGGAGGTAAAAAAAGAGCGAAATGGCTAGAGATAGAACAGCAGTTGAAGGATGACAAAATAGGTGTGTGCGCTCTATATGAGTCTCATCTCAGGGAACTAGAAGATCCGCCGTTTATAGAAGGCTACGTCATTGGAAGGGTGCAACAGAACGAGAACGGAAAAAAAGGATGAGGGGTAGGTATGTTGATACACCAGGAAACAGATTGGCACATAATATAATCATCTTGCAAAGAACATATCTGGGTATCAGGAACAAGTGCCGGCATAAGGACATGGCTATGGGTAGTTTATTTAGGTACAGGACACCAATGCAGGCCAGAAAACAAGGATCTCGTTGAATGTCTCAGTTACCATATAAGCCAGTTTGGAGACGGGCCAATATTATTCTACTGGGGGACATGAACAGCCAGATCGACGATCTGGATGGATACACGGATTGTAACAGGAAGCTAATGCTAAATTTTTGTGAGCGAGACGACCTACTTCTTTTTAAATAGAGAAACAAAATGCGAGAAACAAATCACATGGGGAAACCGCCAAAGGCAGACGACCATTGACTTCTGTCTAATTAGGGATGGGTCGCTTCGGAGCGAGCCGAATCTTTCGAGCCGTTCCTTTCAAAGATCGGGTGAGCGAGTTGGCTCCGCAAAGTCGGAGCCGGATCCGGAGCCGTCGGATCTTTTGGAGAGCTGGTTTTATCGTTAAGTAAACCTTTTTGTCATAGGCGGATGCAACTTCCCAGCCATCTATTAGCGATCCGAGAAAGCAACCTTCTGCGCTTTCTCGCAAGATTCGCAATAATGTCTTCGCCCTCGTCTGTCTTCTGAGCAAAGTGCGCCGTTTTTTTGGAGAGCGAGTGAGGTGGGTGGTTCTTTTGCTTCTGTTCTATGGATGGAGATCTGCTAGATGTCTGGAACGGCGGTTGTTTTGAAAAGCTGGTTCGCTCTAGTTCAGTTAGTCTTGTCTGTCGGAGCCGGGTGAGATTTTTCAAAACGAAAAGCGAAAAAGCAACTATACCGTCCTTCCTTGTCAGTGTCACAACCAACCCATTGCCTTCGGATCTTAACGCGGGTTCTGCGGGCGCACTGCTGCTGGTGCCCGCATCCTTTTTTTGTCTTGCGGTTTTTGGTTTCGTTCCATGTCGACGAGAGGGGATCGGTACTCGTACTCGTCCGCTGTGTAAAGTGGTCCGCGGCAATCCCTTTGGCTCTGTATGCGTAATATAGTGTGACACCCGATTCCACTGAAGGGAGGAGTAAAGAAGCCTTAATTGACAAAAAATGGCGCCGTTCATTGCCATGCTGTTGTTCGAACGGTGTCTCACGACACTGATCGGTCGTGCATTGTTCACTGGTGCAACAACACCATTTGAAGACGAAGCCATGCTCCGGAGAGGATGAAAGCAGAGCGAAGTGGTCCGAATGTTCCGCGATTTTTCATAGCACCTTCCTCAGTCGTCTCAATAGGCAGAAACCGCAATTGCAATCACAACCGCAGGCAGAAAGTTATGCTAAATACCAGCACTGCTGTGTCACGTGAGGGCCAAAACTGATTTTACTCTGTATGACTATATATATATATATGTCGGCACCAATGGAGCCGGCACTTAGATCCCAGCAAACATCAATCACCGTGCAGTGCTTCGGGGATGAAGCCACCACGCCAAAACAAAGGTATGACCTCAGACGACGCTGTGGCTCAGCCCAACGGCTGAAGCAATACTGACAGGCCGACAGGCTCACGCGCCCACCAGTTCTCCTTCTGGCGATGACATACACTGTCGGAATTTTTTAAAGTTAAGAAAAATAATAGACAAAGAATCAGCCACGAGCTCCACGTAAAATCGCTTCGAATATATCTGAAATCGGAAATTGTACCGAGAGGACTTACTCTATCCCTAACCCCATCGATGAATAACCTTTCGGAATCCCATCGACTAGCATTGACCAAAGAACTACTCGGGGCATCTTTTAAACTTTTGAAATAACAATTCAGCACCTCGAACAAACGTTGGCATCATTAAACTTCGAGGAGAGGCGGGCGCGTCACAACATGTTGCTTTCAACATCACAGGCAACTGAGCTTGAGGTCTTCCAGTCTTGCAAAACTGAGAAAATTTGGACAAAGAAACTTAAAAAGTTCTCCCGGGATAACATAATTGTTGATGCAAACATAGACCCTACAAAAGAATTGCAACCAGGGAGCCACATACACCCATCCAATGAGAACCTCAAAACTGTAACCGAACACCTAACCACATTAGACCAAACACCAGAGGAACCACACCTTCCAGAAATTATAATTAACATCTCAAACTCTCAACTCACCTCCGATGAAAAGTCCCTTTTGTCACGCGGCCTAAAATTCTGTCCAAGTAATGGAAAGTATAATGAATTTCAATTATTCAAAGATCTGGATAGCTTTTCTCGAAATCTTAGACTACGTGAATATTTTTTCGATAGGCCAAACTCGAGTAATCCGCACTTCCCCCGACCTCAGGAACCGTGGACGCCAAAACCTGGTAGAGAAAAATATCTGGACCTGTATATAAAAGCAGTACAAGGGGATATTCTTCAGGCCTTTGGGACACGCAGATCTGGCCCACCTAACCTCACAAGGAAAGAACGTATTGCATTAGGCTCACTCGGCAAACGAACTGACACTGTTATTAAGCCCGCCGACAAAGGTGGAGGTATAGTCATTTTAGACAAAGACGACTACGTTCAGGAGGGCAACCGTCAACTCAATAACCCAAAATTCTATAAGAAACTCTCATCGGACCCTACCGCTGAACACCAGAATATCATAGGAAAAACTCTTACTAAACTAACCGACGAAGGTGAATTACCCCTACGTGTAAGTAAGGCACTGACGCCAAAAAATGCCTCAGCGGGGCGCTTCCACATGCTCCCGAAAATACACAAAGAGAATTATCCAGGGCGACCTATTGTTTCCGGTATCGGCACACTCACAGAGCCAATTTCAGATTATATCGATTCCCTAATCAAACACATACCTCCGAAACATCCATCTTACATACGCGACACCAATCATTTCCTGAAAGAATTATCCAATGTTACCTTCCCTCATGGCGCTTTCCTAGTCACCCTTGATGCGGTGTCACTTTACACTAACATCCCACATGACGACGAAATCCAGGCCATGATCGGAGCATACGAAAAATATAAAATTTTAGACTCTCCTAGTCCAAGTACCATCGAGACACTAGCCAATCTGGCCCTTAAACTTAACACTTTTGAATTCAACAACTCATACTATCTTCAAACTAGTGGTACAGCTATGGGCACCAAAATGGCTCCAAATTACGCAAACATATTTATGAGCAAAATTGAGTCCGACTTTCTGTCCTCATGTGCAACGAAACCAATTTTTTACAAACGCTTTCTGGATGACATATTCATGATTTGTACCGAAACAGAGGACGAACTCGTTAAGTTTATCGCCTCATTCAACAACATACACCCTAACATCTCTCTAACACACACATACTCAACTAGTAAAATCAACTTCTTAGATGTTCCGGTTCGAGTTGAAGGGGGCGCACTAATCCCTAGCGTTTACAAAAAACCCACAGACAGACAACAATACCTTCACTTCAAAAGCTGCCATCCACGCCAGAGCAAGACTTCAATCCCATACTCGCAGGCTATCAGATTCAAACGCATTTGCTCAAAATCCGTAGATTTTTAAGAAAATGCTAATCGCATGCGAGTAACATTAGAGAAACAACACTACCCGCCCTCTATCATCGAAGATGCGATAAAAAGGGCTGAAATAAGTAATCGTCATCACATCCTTGCGGAATCACAGCCAACACCACAACACTGTAATCTCATTCTAACCTTGGCAGACAATATCCCGAATATTAACAAAATCCTTAAAAAACATTTCAATATCATAGAAAAAAGTCAACGACTCTCCAAAATATTCTCGACGGCTCCTCAGGTGACATACAGAAGACCAAAGAATTTACAAAACCACGTTGTCCACTCAACTGTCAATAAACCGAGACCTTTGGTTTGCCCATCATGCGGAAAAAACCGATGTCAAATCTGTAAACACATGCAGTCCACAGCACTGGCTAAAAGCACCCACTCAAATTTCAAACATTTTATACGAGAAGATTTAAATTGCGATTCTAGCAATGTTGTTTACATGCTCGAGTGTGGTGACTGTGGTATGCAGTACATTGGCCAAACAGATAATTCCTTCCGATTGAGATTTAATAACCACAGCTCGCACGCTCAAACCCTTCCCAACCTCCCCCTTTCGAAGCACCTTCGCAAGGAAGGACATGAGTTCGATAATCTTAAAGTCACAATATTACAGAGTGGCTTAAAAAACACTCGTGAGCGCGAACAACGAGAATCATATTTCATTCTTAAATTTAATACTCTACAACAGGGCTTAAACGAAAACCACGGGGTCCTGTCCTCTCTTCCGATGTCACGAACACAGGAAAATTCCAACTGTTGTGCACAAAGCACACCTAGCCAAGTCGTCTGAGGTCATCACCTTTTTTGAATGCCAAAGTGTTTGCCTGTTCTCGTCTTGTCAAGGCCACTTACCTCCTACCGCCCTCCCCCCTTTCTGTTTTCTTTGTTTTATTGATGCGGTTTCTTTTCCAGAGAGGTTACGACAAAATTTCTTTTGAGTATTGTAAGCTTTCAGCACATCATTTTGGACTGCCTTAATATAAATGTCGAGGCAGTTTTCTCTTTGGGTCGGGGGAGTCCAGTGATTTTACATTAACGCGGAGACCACGCGGGGCAGTGGAGCATGCTAGATAAGCCTTTAAAGTCATAACATGCAGTTCTGCACGAATGCGCTTTTCTGCCACTTTTCTAACGCGTAGAAATTCGAAATTCGCGTAGAAGAAACCGCATCAATAAAACGACTCGCGTCACAAACTGATATTGTCATAAAGCCCGCTGACAAGGGTGGTGCCATCGTAGTCATGAACAGAAGTGACTACATCGCGGAAGCTGAAAGGCAACTGGCAGATGGTTCCTTTTACCGCCTGCTAGAAAGCGATCCGACTGCGCACTTTAAAACTGTTTTGGAAGAAACTTTATCCAGTCTTAGCTTGAGTGAAAAAATTGACAAAAGCACTGCAAAGTCAATAATTCCCATCAGCCCTGTACCAGACCGATTTTATTTAATGCCCAAAATTCATAAACCTAACAACCCTGGACGACCCATCATTTCCGGTATAGGAACCGTAACTGAAAACCTGTCACGCTATGTTGACACTCTAATCAATAAGATTCCAGCCACATTCCAGTCCTACATAAAGGATACAACTGATTTCCTAGCTGATATAGCCGATATCACCATCCCTCAAGGCGTCTTGCTCGTAACTCTGGATGTTGCGTCACTTTATTCCAATATTCCCCACTCCGATGGTATCCGGTCAGTTGTAAAGGCTTTTGAAGATCGAAACTTATGCAGTAATATTGACGGTTCTACATTGGCTATCCTTCTTAAATTAATACTTGAACTTAACAACTTTGAATTTGATGGCAGACATTATGTCCAGATTAACGGAACATCGATGGGTACACGTATTGGTCCCAACTACGCCAACATATTCATGGGCTTATTAGAAGACCGGTTTCTCGAAGACTACCCGCTAAAGCCTTTCTACTACAAGAGATTTATAGACGACATTTTTTTTATTTGGCAACATAGTGAGGCAGAACTTCTATCATTCATCTCTAGTTTTAATAATGTGCATGAGGCCATAAACTTTTCTCATTCTTATTCTCCGACCACTATTGCTTTTCTAGACGTGACAGTGTCAATAAAGAATGGCAAACTAATCACTGATCTATACCGGAAACCCAGTGACAGACCTCAGTACCTGCACTTCAACAGCAGCCATCTTAAATACTGGAAGACTAGCATCCCATATGGACAAGCCGTCCGCTTTAAACGGATATGTTCAGACGATCGCGACTTTGAATTTCACTGTGCCAACCTTCGTAACACCCTAATGGGACGCAAATATCCAGAGCGCCTAATAAATGATGCAGTGGAACGAGCAAGCCTTCTTGATCGCAAAGCTCTCCTCAAAGCGGAAAAGGAACCATCCGGCCAATCACGAATCAATCTCGTGCTAACGCATTCAGCTTCAGTCCCCAACGTTGCAGGCATTTTAAAGAAACATCATAGTATTCTCATGCAAAGTGATCGTCTAAAAGAAATTTATGAGCAAGCCCCCCGTGTTGTCTATCGCCGTAACAAGAACCTCAGTGATATTTTAACTTCGTCTAAAACTAGCCCCACTGCACCAATCGGCTGCCATCCTTGCAACAAGTCACGGTGCAAAGTTTGTGCACAAATGACTACATCACTGAAAGCTTTCAGCACTGCATCGAACTTTAATGTAAAGATTCGAGGCAACTTCTCATGCGATACGGACAACGTGATTTATATTCAGAAGGGTAGATTTTGTTCCCTTTGTTCCCTGTGATTTATATGCTGGAATGTTCTATCTGCAAAATTCAGTACATTGGCCAAACCGAAACACCCTTCAGATACCGATTTAATAACCATAAAGCTCATTGTAATACACTGCCTAACCTTCCTATCTCTAAGCATGTAAACATTACCAAGCACCCCTTTGAAAAAATGCAAGTAACTTTATTGGAATCAGGTTTCAGAACCCACCATGAACGCGAAGTTCGCGAATCATTTTTAATACACAAGTTTAACACGGTTTCTTGTGGTCTGAATGAAAACATTGGCAAGCTAACTTGTCTCTCGTCGTAGCATTTTAACTAAATGGTAGCACCTTTGGCAGCGTCTCAAAAGATATTATGTTTAATCGACATTGCCTCCATTTTGCACTGTTTGCCTCTCCGCTTGCGCTGTTACGGTCACAGCCCAAAGCCCCTCACAGGATGTCATGCTTTTACTTGCACTGATCTTTTTCATGTTTGCGAGTTTCTCACGATCATATTGCTTCCTGCCGTAACATGCACTAATCATTACAACTTATCCAATAACCTTGCACATGATTCCTTGTGTAATCAACACTGTTACGAACAATTAACTTCGTTAACTTCTTCTCTTTGTCCCCATAGCATTGAGCACAAAATCGAGTTTTGTCACCATGCCGCGATTTCAGTGACTGTTTACTTTTTTGTGTGTGTGTACCGCGCTAAATCACAGTTATATTTCACTGTTAAATTCTACTGACGTGTTATCTGCTACTGTCGCCTATCAATGAGAATGATATTTCAGTTGATCAATCCCCCCCCCCCTCCTGAATATTGCAGAATTAAGTGTGGCATGTTATTCCACCCATCCTAACCTCGTGATATTTTGTTTTGTGCGCTGATAGTGACAACAATCTTTTAAGCGATACATCTTCCTTTCTTTGTGCAACATATTAAGATGCATGACCTAAGCGCAACACGTGTCATTCTGTCTATATACCTTGCACCGCCATTACATCACGCGTGTGAAATCTTGTTTTTGATATTTTGATGTTTATTTGTTGATATTAGCTGGTCACGTGTTCTTCGATTGTGCATGTATATAAGAAATGGGAACCGACAGCTTCTTTCTACATTCCTTGACAAAGGCCGGACCCCGGCCGAAACGTCGGAATAAAGTGTTGTTTTTTCTACCGTGTGTCAACTACTTTAAGTCTATGCCCTACCGGACCCATTCGAGCTTCAACCCCCTCCCTATATATATATATATATATATATATATATAGCTCCGATCCGCTCAGTAATGTGAGCCGTCTTGCCCATCTCTATGTCTAATGTCGCAGAGAATTTATAGCAAGCTCACAAAAATGGAAATGGACGAAGAAGGGGAGTGTAGAAAGGGAAGCGATCATAAACGTATTAGTCTCTAGAAGGGGCCCTTGACGAAAAGAAATATGAAACTTAGACAAAACGTAAACGCAAAATTAAATGACGGTCAAATAGCGCAGATAGAAGCAGACATAGAGGAAGCAATACAGGAAAACACCATGGAAGACTGGGATTTTGAACAGGTAAAACTACTCATAAGAAGAAATATTAACAGGTTAAAGTAGCAAACCGCTCGAATGGAAAGAGGAAGACACCGAGCTGGTAGAATAAGCAAATCAGGGAAGTCATTGAACAACGACGGGCAGCTTCAAGGGACCTTCGAGAGGCAAAGAAAGCACAGGTATCACAGGAAGTATAAGAAGTACGGAAGCTGTCAAGGTATGCAAAGGATCAAGATAAGGTTGTCCTCCATCACTGCTGCTGTTCATGCTTGATATGATAAATCTGGAACGGAGGATACAAGACAGTAACCTAGGTTTTACCCGGTCATATAGATTAGACGGAAAGCCGGTAGAGAAGCGCCTCCCCGGTTTACTGCATGCATACGATATTGTGCTGCTAGCAGAGAGTCAGGAAGAATTGCGAACTCTAGTTAAGTATTGCGGAGACGAAAGCTTCTAGGCTTCAGTTTTAGCGCAGTTAAGTCAAGTCTGATGATTTTCAACGGCTCAATTGATCAGGGTCTTAAACTACAGGGCCATGAAATACCCAGAGTAGCAGAATATAAATATCTGGGGGTATGGGTAAACGAAAGATTGGCATACATTGAAAAGCATGAGCAATCACAAAAATGGCGAAGGAATATTGGGATAATGAAGCATAAGGCATTGTGGGGATACAAAAGGTATGGGGTTTTGATGGATATTTGGAAAGGAATTATGTTGCCCGGGCTTACTTTCAGAAATTCAGCTTTGTGCCTTACAGTCGACATTAGAAATAAATCGGAGAGCCGTTGGACGATTAGCACTAGGTGCCGACGGAAAAACTACAAATGAGGCGGTACAGGGAGATATGGGCTGGGCATCTTTCGAAGTACGGGAAGCTCAGAGTAAAATATTGTATGAGGAACGCATGAGGAAATATGACAGTAACAGATGGGCAGCTAAAGCATTTAAATTACCTATACCTAAAAGCGTTCACTCATAATGGCGGAAAAGAACTAGGAAACTAACTAGTAAGTATGCTAGTAACAAGGACGGAGAAATAAAGAGCGTTAAGCAACAGGTCAAAAAACACAGAAGGTGAAAAATGGATAAATTCGATGGAAAAGAAACAGAGTGTGGAATTATACCGAAAGTAGAAAAAGCCAGATCAGGAAGGAAGCTTTCTTTGATAACTGAAGAGGCAGTGCACTACTTCTTGAAGCTAGATCAGGACGCCTTAGAACATGCAGCTACAAAACTGAATTTAACAATGAAGATGACGCATGTGCAGCATGTGGTAACTCCAGTGAAACAATTGACCATGTTATACTCGAATGTAATGGTAACCATCTGGAAGTCGACGCAGGCGTAGTCACTCTTCCTGAGACCCTTGGGTTTAAGATACCAGTGGCCGGGTGAATGAACGTGCGGTGGAACCTAGCAAAAAACGACTGGAAAATTGGTGCATTAAAAGCATAAAAGTGAGATAATGTTAGCAATGTAGAAACAAATTTCAATAAATAAAATGACGGTACAGTCAACCAATCTAAAAAAATAATTAGATATAGGGGGAAAATGAACATGATAGCAACTGCTACCACTCCGTTTTAAAGGGGACGCGCCTATATTCCATCCATTCATCGAAGTCGCAAAGAACAGAAGCAGGTGGAATCAAATTTAAAAAAAAGAGCCTGCTGTGTATACACAGCAGGCTCTTTTTTTATTCCTATCGGGACGTACTTACGCCAAGAATCGACTAATCTGGAACTGAGTTTTCTTGCTGAAAACGACGGCTGCTACTGGCATATACAGATAAAAAGAGGGGCCTAATTAGCTGCCTGGATAGAGCGCTCACAATTAAGGACTTCTCCAGATGCACTACCTGCGCCGCTGTTTTTACCTAGCGTCCTCATTTGTGTTACGAGAAGTGGCCAAATGTTCTTGGCGACTGTTTAGTGGGCCCGATCGACCACTTTGGCGCATATCCAGTGAGCAGCGTAACTGTGCAGTGTGGCCACACTACTCCTCCAGCAGTTTTCTTTATTTAGTTTAAAACACGGCTCTTGTCGACAACGATGCTGTAGTTGAGTTGTGCTAGTATCCAAGCAAGCAGAACTTTCGAGTAGTCGCAAAGTTCATATTGAGCAATCTGCGGGAGAAGATTCATCTGACAGCTACCAAGATATACATGTGCGGTCGGCCAGCGAAGCCTTGGGAAAAAGATATCGATTCCAATACACTAGCTGTGACGTTCAAGTTGTGCATAAGATGACGACAACGTGAAATCCCCAAGGCGTGACTTTTTATGAATAGAGCCAATGTGGCAGGGAGACTAAAGTTTCATTTGCTTTTTTTTTTCTTATGAAATGCAGGTTAAAGAAGTTCATCTTTGAAGAAATTTTATTCTGTGAAATGTTAGCAGAGCAAAGATTTATAATATTATATGTGACGTTCATGTAATAAATAAAACTTGCAAAAGGTTACAACAAGCAAGAATATCGCTTTTTAACTTCCATATTCATATTTACAGCGGACAACAGTGCGATGCAGATTCATCCGGTTTCTTTTAGACAAAACAACCGTGCCGATGTAGAAACCCCTGATCGCTTCAAGACTTTTATTAATAAGTTCGCCCTTCTCTTGCTGTATTTTATTTGATTTGGTTTATGGTGTTTAACGCGCTAAGGTGGCTAAGACTACGAGAGTGGAAGCTTTCGTGATTCGGCCTCTTCTCGGCGGACCACTCACTATTTAGGAAAATAAGTCGGTAATAGGTATCATGACGTAAAAAAAAAAGTTATACAGCCATCGCCCCCACCTAACGCAAGGTAACTTCTGTGGCGTCAGCGAGCTTTTTCTGCGGATCTCGAAAAGGAACACGTAAACTGCCTTCCTTAGCGGGCGTTGATGGTATTAATTGTAAACTGCTAAAAGACGAAAAACACTAGGAGCATTATTATTGCACACTAGTTCCAGCAAAAATTATCATCCGAAGTGATGGCCCCGAGGGTAGGTCTGGTGACGCGAGTGCAAAAAAAAAAAGGCTTCCCATTTTCACTCAGTAGTTACTGTCTCATTTGTTTTAATTTTATGGTACGTGTTGCTCTGTTATGAATAAACTTCTTTGATCCCTATCAACATGGCTATTGCAAGAACATGTCATCTGACACACAAAGTGGTTCTACTTATTGATGACGTCAGCTGTAGTCCACATCGTAACACTTTAGGTGACCCATTACTTCAAGATCTCGAAACATCGTTCAACAAATTTCCGCACAAGTACCTTCTCTATAAACCTTCAAGGTTAAGCTAATGAATCGGTTTGCCTTGATTAGATACAATGCTTCCTCTCCAGCGGCTAACTGCTTTTCTTTGATCGCCCGTTGCATCTGATGTGTCACATTGTAAAATATTTAGCTTTTGTATATATTGTATATTTTCTCTACCCGCCGGCTTCTATCACTTCTAACATTTGATTAATTGCTGAATATGTTAGTGATGATCAATCGTAAAAAACAACCGACACCATTATAGTCGTTGCACCATTATAGAGCAACGTCACACGTCCTGTTGCTCTGCCATTACTGGGCCTCGGGCATCTCTCAAGCTATCGCTGTAGCTTTTCGCCCGAGGCCCATTTCCTGTATATTACTGGAAATAAATTTTTTTTCAATTTTCAATTCAGTTTTATTCAATGATTACCTCGCTTTGTCCGCGGGCGCAAGAGCAGGGGGGTTGCATACTGGAAAACCAACACATCTTCATTCATGGAGCACACTTGATGACCTGAAAGCCGATTCCATTAACTGATGCATCGAACAAAAAAGGAACTGGCAGACCTGTTAGTTCTGGCACGGTATTCCAAAATTTTAAAACAATCCTCTTTGCGAGTAGACATAATGTGGCCTATGTAAGTATGTTTCCTTTCGAATGCCTGTTTTGTAGTGGTATATTTGGTACAAGAGTTTCAGACGTAATTTCCTTCTTCGAGAGGAGAGAGTTGCCCATCCTAATTCATTTTTCATGGTGGTGCAGCTATCAGTTCTTGAGTACCGACACAGCACAAGCCTTGCTGCTCTATTTTGGATGTTTTCAATTCTATTGCACATAGTAGTGTGCCAAGGGTCCCATACGGCACAAGCGTATTCGAGCAGTGGTCGAACGTACGTTAAATAGGCTATTGATTTCAAACAAGGCGGCACGGGTTTCAGATTTTGCTGTATAAAGTTTTAAGTCCAGGTGGCCTTTGCAACTACAGTATCCACATGTGTATTCCATGAACAGTCGGCTGCAAGTGTCACACCTAAGCATTTTTGCGCCACTTTTTGTGTCACTATAATACCATTGATGCTATACTCTGAGGCTAACTTATTTTGTTACGTGCGAACGGAACCTGAACGCATTTGTTAGCGTTTAAATTCATTTTCCATTTTGAACACCATTCAAGAATACATAATAAGTCACTTTGTAACTGGGCAACGTCGTCTTCATTTCTAATTTGTCTATATAAGACACAGTCATTGGCAAACAACCGTACACTAGAATTTATTCCAGAGCAAATGTGATTTATATATACTGTAGTGAACGAAGAGCGGATGTCACGAAACACGAGGAAGAGAACAACGAAGTGCCGCTGCGCTGCTCGAGCTCGCTGGTTTGTGCCTAGACGAACTGTGTTCCTGTGCTGTTCGCCGTGCAGCTTACACAGGGCTATATTCCCTGTTGAATCCTCAGTAAAACCCATTTCACTTGGTGGAAGTGAGGATTTCCGTCCGCCCTGGAGCTTCGCAGCCGCACACTACCGACAACAGCCATGACCGATGCTAGCACTCTTAGTCCAACCGCCTCCTCGTCCCCCGTCTTCTGCGCTGGAGCTTTACGCCAACGGGACCCGCCTATCTTCAGCGGAACCGGCGACCACGACGTGGAGATTGGCTGTCCTCATATGAGCGGGTCAGTACGCGCAACAAATGGGACGACGGTCTCAAATTAAATAACGTGATATTCTACCTAACAGACGTTGCCAACCTGTGGTTCCGCAACCACGAGGCCGATATCTCCTCGTGGTCTGCTTTCAAGACCACTTTTTCTGATATCTTCCGTAGGCCTGCAGCACGCAAGCTGCGCGCTGAACAACGCTTGCCCGGCCGTGCACAGCTACCCGGCGAAAATTTTACAAGTTATATTGAAAATGTTGTAGACCTGTGCAAGCGCGTGGACGCTTCAATGACAGAAAATGCCAAGATTGGCCATATTTTACAAGGAATCGACGATGACGCGTTCCAGATGCTTCTGGCCAGAAACCCGGCAACCGTGGTCGACGTAATGAATGCATGCCAAACCTTTGAGGAATTACGCAAGCGCCGTCAAATCACTCGTTCTTTGCTCTCACACCAGGAGCCTCTTGCAGCTTTAAAAGCTGACGCAGAACAGTCCCCTTGCTGCAACAAATCAAGCAGTTCGGTCGAGAAGAAGTTGCCCGTGAACTGTCCCTCGTTCCCCATCGTCCTGACGCTTCCTCTCCTTTGGTGACAAAGTTGCAGCAAGTCATCCGCGAACAAGTCGCAGAAGCACTTCCCACGCTTCCTGAAGCCCGTTGACATACGTCGGATAACCAGTACAATATAGCCAACCTTCTGTACCAGCCCCTTTGACCTACGCGGCAGTGGCCGCGCGGCCTCCGCCTGAGCCGTTACCACCTATGCAGCCGGTCCTACGCCATGCACCGCTTCCTCAAACGGCTCCGCTTCATCCTGCGACTCCGTGCTATTACAACCCGTGGTGCACTTCGGACAATTTCCCAGTTTGTTACTACTGTGGTTGCCCTGGACATGTGGCCCGTCGGTGCCATCGCCGCATGGCTGCGCGACCCGAGCCTGCGTCTTCGGAGTACTCCCCACCGCTGCTTCGTTCTGCTCCCTCTTCCCCTGCATACGCCGCCGAACAGCGTTCGTATATGACCCATCGTTTCCTTCTCCATGTCGCAGGTCACTGCCACCAATGCGCCAGCGACCACCACCTGCTGACGAGGGAAACTAAGTTCCGCGGTTCATAAGGCGAGAACTGCGTGCTCTGCGAAAAGCTCAAGGCCTCATATTTTGCCCACGAACCTTATAGTAATCTCTATCGATGGTCTGTCTGTATATCCGCTGGTCGATACGGGTGCTGCAGTGTCTGTGATTCATGAGCGACTTTTCCGACGATTACGAAAAGTTACAACGCCATTTAACGGTTTGTCGCTCCTCACTGCCAGCGAATAGAGGATTGCACCTTTAGCAGCATGTACAGCGCGTGTCGTCATTGAAGGTCTTTTGTACAGTGTCGAGTTCGTAGTTTTGTCGTCTTTTCCCACGACGTGATCCTTGGATTGGACTTCTTGTCTAAAAATAACGCCGTGATCGATTGCTCCCGAGCTGAAGTGGACTTTTCTGCACTGTGCGACGTACTGACCGACGACAACCGTTCTGTGTGTCCTCAAAAGCTCACCATCACTGCAGATGTCGACGTAGCTCCAGAGGCTTGTGCCCTTGTGCCTCTTTCGTGTCCTGCCGTGTCAGCCGTTAGTGTTCTCTTTACGCCGTCTGCATCCTTATTCCACCGCAAGCACCTGCCGCTGCCGTCTCCTGTTCTCGATGTTCACGGTGGCTTCACGAAGCTACTCATCTACAACCCGTCTCCGCGCCCTATTACTCTGCTACGTGGGGAATCTCCCAGTTCTATTGAACCAGCCTACCTTCTCCCTGACATGGATGCCTCCGAGATCAACCGTGGTAACTATATCGATGCTCTGCAGTTCGATCCGACGCCTGATTCATTGCCAGTCCATAAAAAAATGGTCTATGTACTTCAATGGAAAAGTTTATGGTCAGCTATGTCTATCTATGGAATTTCATAGTCGGCTATAAAGTGCCATTGAAATATTTATAGGCAGCTAAAGAAAATCCTATACGACTTTGTCTATAGCTTCTGGACCATACAAAATATCTTTAGCTAACTATAGAAAACCATGAAGCTATAGACTATTAGACATACAGTTATCTTGAGCTGTCTATAGAAATTTGAATGGCTCTAAAGCTACAGACTGCAAGCCATAGAATCAGCTTTAGCACGCTATAGAAACGCTTATGCTCCTGGAGCTATATATTAGTAATTCAGTTATCTTTAGCTGTCTACACAAATTTGAATGCCTCTAAAGCTACAGACTACAAGCAATATAAGCTGATGTAGCTGGTCATAGAAAAGTGTATGTTCCTGAAGCTATAGACTACTAGTCATACAGTTAGTTTTAGCTGTCTATAGAAATGTGAATGTCTCTAAAGCTCATACTACAAGCCACATAAGCAGCTCAGCAGCGGTGGCATAGCGGTAGAACATCCGCCTCGCATGCAAAGAGGACCGGGGTTCAAATCCCGGTGCCGCGCAATTCTTCACCGGATTAAAAAAACAATCCGCGTGTCGATGGAATTGCATAAACAGGTTTGTGGTGCGACCTGATGCCGGTGAACATCTCCAGCAACGCACTCCCTCACCAGAAATGGAGTTGGCCACCCTGGTGCAGTAATTGACCACAACCTCCTATGATAAGCTCCATAAAACCACGCATCGTAATGCAGGCATCATAATTAGGCTTAATAATCGATATAAACTGAAGGTTGTACAGGCCTATGCACCCACATGTAGGTATGATGACCAGGCAGTTGAAAGCCTCTACGAAGATGTAGAATCGGCAATGCGAAAAGTAAAGACGCAGTATAATGTACTAATGGGCGACTTCAATGCCAAGGTAGGAAAAAAGCAGGCAGGAGACCAGGCAGTAGGTGACTATGGCATTGGTAATAGGAACTGCAGGGGGAGTCACTAGTTGAGTTTGCAGAGCGCAATAACTTAAGAATCATGAATACCTTCTTCAGCAGACAGAAGAACCGGAAATGGACATGGAAAAGTCCTAACGGGGAGACTAAAAATGAAATTGACTTCATAATGTGTTCAACCCCCGCCATTATGCAAGATGTAGAGGTAATCGGGAAAGTGCGATGCAGTGACCACACGATGGTGAGGCCCTGAATTAGCCTAAATCTGAAGAAGGAACGCAACAGATTAGTAAGAAAGAAACCCATCAATGAATTAGCGGTGAGGGGGAGGGCAGAAGAGTTCAGGATCTCGCTACAGAATAGACATTCAGCTCTAAACGAGGATGGCGACATTATCCTAGAAGCAATGAACAATAATTTCAGCGACATCATTACTGAATGTGCGGTAGAAGTAGGCGGTAGGATAGTTAGAGAGGTTACCGGTAAGCTGACTAAGGAAACGAAAGATTTGATTAAGAAGCGCCAGAGTATGAAAGCTTCCAATCCATCAAACCAGATTGAATTGGCCAGGATATTGTCACGTAGGGGTGACAAGGTCGACGACACAAATGAAGGGTCGATGATTGCACTGGAGAAACTCTTTATTGGGCTGACTTGCGCCCGCAAAAGAACTAAGCAACTCGGCGGCGGTGATAGCAACAAACGTGCTCGTCGGTCGTCGGACAAAGAATGCTCGTCACACTCGTCAACGCTCAATTTAAAGGCTGCACAGAACAATCTATATAACGTCGCAAACAGCTACCAGCACGGGCTCGAACATTGTGGAAAGACACCAGAGTGGCCGGAACCTTCGAGACAGATCTCGGTGCATCTTGCGCTACAAAAAAACTGATAAAGGTGTGATTCGCGACATTGAGCATTAAAAAACAAAGATTACGAAACTGATACACGGTCCAGAATCAGAGTGATAAGCCTGTATGCCGGCGGCTGTTAAAAAAAAAAAAACACTGTTTTGAAGGTTTCGCGGCATTACTCCCCCCTTAAAAAAACATCGCCTCGATGTTCCAAAACAAAGAAACTTAAACATAAACACTGCAAAGTTTAAACACCACAGATTCTTTAACGCGCGTAATATGGCCTTGGTCGTGCAACATGTACAATTTTTGGGCTTGCGCGTCGCCGTTGTGATGTTGACGTTCCGTCGGGAATGACTTCATAGTCCAGTGGTCCGACGCGGCGAAGGATTTTGTACGGCCCAAAGTATCGACACAACAACTTTTCACTTAATCCGCGACGGCGAATTGGTGTCCAAACCCACACTTGGTCTCCTGGATTGTACTCTGCGTGGCGTCGTCGTAAATTGTATAGTCGGCTGTCGGTGCGCTGTTGGTCTTTAATACGCAGCCGTGCGAGTCGTCGGGCTTCCTCTGCACGCTGCAGGTAGGCGGCGACGTTAAGGTTGTCTTCGCTGGTTACGTGCGGCAGCATTGCGTCAAGCGTCGTTGTGGGCTCCCTGCCGTACACAAGCTTAAACGGGGTCGCTCTGGTAGTCTCCTGGACTGCCGTGTTATACGCGAAGATCACGTACGGCAAGATGGCATCCCAGGTCTTGAGTTTAGCGTCGACGTACATAGCGATCATGTCCGCGATCGTTTTGGTCAGGCGCTCCGTAAGGCCATTGGTCTGGGGATGGTACGCAGTTTCACTTCACTTTCACTTCACTTTAATACCTTAAAGACCCTCATTAGAGGGTATTACTTAAGGGGTGGGGCGCACAGAAATAAAAAACAGAATTGGTAACATATAGGTACTTGTTCGTCGATGACTTGTGTGACTGTTTTCCAGGATGGCTTGCGTCAAGTCTGCCGTAAACGCCGTTCCCCTGTCCGTGATGAGCACTTCTGGGGCGCCGTGTCGCAAGAAAATTTGTTCGACAAAAAATTTGGCGACTTCTGCCGCGGTACCATTTGGTAGTGCTCTTGCTTCGGCGTAACGGGTAAGGTAGTCAGTGGCCACGATGATCCACTTGTTACCCATAGATGAAGATGGAAAGGGGCCGAGGAGATCCATCCCAATTTGTTGAAAGGGCAGGATTGGGGGCTGAATCGGCTTTAGCAGTCCTGCTGGTCTGATAGGCGGCGTCTTGCGTCGTTGGCACTCACGACACGTCATCACGTAGTGGGCAACTTCGGCAGGCAGTCGCGGCCAGTAATACTTCTCCTGGATTCGACGCAACGTGCGCGCAAATCCGAGGTAGCCTGCTGTGGGCTCATCGTGCAACGCCTGCAGAATTTCTTGCCGAAGGGTTTTAGGCACTACGAGAAGCTGCCCGGTCTTGTTGGGTGCGAAGTGCTTCACGAGGAGGCCATTGCTTAACGTGAAGGATGATAAATGTCGCCTGAACACACCAGGAGGGGAAGCAGTCTTTCCTTCCAAGTAATCGGCTGGCGCTTTCAGCTCAGGGTCTGATCGCTGTTGTTCTGCGAAACTGCTGGCGCTTACCGGTCCCGAAAAGGCGTCGTCGTCATCGTCCTTCGGGGGAGCATCGACGCGAGCGCGGGATAAGCAGTCTGCGTCGAAATGCTTCCGGCCCGACTTATAGACTACAGTCATGTCAAATTCTTGAAGTCGTAGGCTCCATCTGGCAAGGCGGCCGGAAGGATCTTTCAAATTAGCCAGCCAGCAGAGCGCGTGATGGTCGCTTACCACCTTGAATGGTCGGCCGTATAGGTATGGACGAAACTTAGAAGTGGCCCAGATGATTGCAAGGCACTCCTTCTCGGTCGTCGAGTAATTGACTTCGGCTTTTGTGAGGGACCTGCTAGCGTAGGCGATTACTTTCTCTTGTCCGGCATTCTTTGTTCGACGACCGACGAGCGCGTTTGTTGCTATCGCCGCCGCCGAGTTGCTTAGTTCTTTTGCGGGCGCAAGTCAGCCCAAATAAAGGTTTCTTTAGTGCAATCATCGACCCCTTCATTTGTGTCATCGACCTCGTCACCACTACGTGACATCTGGCTCCTACGCCCACACTGCTCGCGTCGGTGTGAAATTCAGTCTCGGCGTTTTCATCAAAGTGGCCAAGTACAGGAGGGCATTGCAGGCGGCGCTTAAGTTAGTCGAAGGCTTCTCCTTGCGGCGCTTCCCATTTAAAAGGTACGTCAGCCTTTGTAAGCTGCGTCAACGGTTCGACGATCCGCGAAAATGTTCTGACAAATCGTCGATAATAAGCGCACAGCCCAAGGAATCGGCGCACAGCTTTCTTGTCGGCAGGCTGTGGGAATTGTGCGATTGCAGCTGTTTTCTCCGGGTCTGGGCGAATACCGTCCTTGATAACGATGTGACCTGGGAACCGGAGTTCTTCGTAGGCGAAGTAACACTTCTCTGCTTTTAGCGTTAGTCCCGATGACTTGATGGCTTCCAGCACTGTGTGTAGTCGTTTTAGGTGGTCTTCAAAGTTTGACGAGAAGACAACAACGTCGTCCAAATATACCAAACAAATTTGCCACTTCAAGCCTGCCATGACTGTGTCCATTAGTCGTTGAAACGTGGCTGGTGCGGAGCAGAGGCCAAATGGCATCACCTTGAACTCATAAAGGCCGTCCGGTGTGATGAATGCGGTCTTCTCGCGATCTCTTTCGTCGACCTCAATTTGCCAATATCCGCTTTTCAGGTCCATCGATGAGAAGTACCTTGCATTGCAGAGCCGGTCGAGAGTGTCGTCGATGCGGGGAAGCGAGTAGACATCCTTCTTCGTTATGCTATTCAAGCGGCGGTAATCAACGCAGAAGCGAAGTGTGCCGTCTTTCTTCTTCACCAAAACGACTGGTGCCGCCCAGGGGTTGTTCGATGGCTGGATTACGTCATCACGCAGCATTTCCTCAACTTGATCGCGAATGGCCTGGCGTTCTCGCGGCGATACACGATAAGGGCTTTGGCGCAGAGGTCAGGCGTGTTCGTCCGTTATTATGCGGTGCTTGGCCAGTGGTGTTGGTCGTACCTTCGATGACTATGAGAAGCACTCCCCGTAGCTTCGAAGCAGACTGAGAATCTGGTCTTTCCTGTTGTGGGTCAATGCCGGGTTGATGTCAAATGTGGGCTGACGGAATAGGTCCGGCGCGTCTTTCAGCGTTTGGCCAAACGCTGAAAGACGCACCGGACCTATTCCGTCAGCCCACATTTGACATCAACCCGGCATTGACCCACAACAGGAAAGACCAGATTCTCAGTCTGCTTCGAAGCTACGGGGAGTGCTTCTCATAGTCATCGAAGGTACGACCAACACCACTGGCCAAGCACCGCATAATAACGGACGAACACGCCTGACCTCTGCGCCAAAGCCCTTATCGTGTATCGCCGCGAGAACGCCAGGCCATTCGCGATCAAGTTGAGGAAATGCTGCGTGATGACGTAATCCAGCCATCGAACAACCCCTGGGCGGCACCAGTCGTTTTGGTGAAGAAGAAAGACGGCACACTTCGCTTCTGCGTTGATTACCGCCGCTTGAATAGCATAACGAAGAAGGATGTCTACTCGCTTCCCCGCATCGACGACACTCTCGACCGGCTCTGCAATGCAAGGTACTTCTCATCGATGGACCTGAAAAGCGGATATTGGCAAATTGAGGTCGACGAAAGAGATCGCGAGAAGACCGCATTCATCACACCGGACGGCCTTTATGAGTTCAAGGTGATGCCATTTGGCCTCTGCTCCGCACCAGCCACGTTTCAACGACTAATGGACACAGTCATGGCAGGCTTGAAGTGGCAAATTTGTTTGGTATATTTGGACGACGTTGTTGTCTTCTCGTCAAACTTTGAAGACCACCTAAAACGACTACACACAGTGCTGGAAGCCATCAAGTCATCGGGACTAACGCTAAAAGCAGAGAAGTGTTACTTCGCCTACGAAGAACTCCGGTTCCCAGGTCACATCGTTATCAAGGACGGTATTCGCCCAGACCCGGAGAAAACAGCTGCAATCGCACAATTCCCACAGCCTGCCGACAAGAAAGCTGTGCGCCGATTCCTTGGGCTGTGCGCTTATTATCGACGATTTGTCAGAACATTTTCGCGGATCGTCGAACCGTTGACGCAGCTTACAAAGGCTGACGTACCTTTTAAATGGGAAGCGCCGCAAGGAGAAGCCTTCGACTAACTTAAGCGCCGCCTGCAATGCCCTCCTGTACTTGGCCACTTTGATGAAAACGCCGAGACTGAATTTCACACCGACGCGAGCAGTGTGGGCGTAGGAGCCAGATGTCACGTAGTGGTGACGAGGTCGATGACACAAATGAAGGGGTCGATGATTGCACTAAAGAAACCTTTATTTGGGCTGACTTGCGCCCGCAAAAGAACTAAGCAACTCGGCGGCGGCGATAGCAACAAACGCGCTCGTCGGTCGTCGAACAAAGAATGCCGGACAAGAGAAAGTAATCGCCTACGCTAGCAGGTCCCTCACAAAAGCCGAAGTCAATTACTCGACGACCGAGAAGGAGTGCCTTGCAATCATCTGGGCCACTTCTAAGTTTCGTCCATACCTATACGGCCGACCATTCAAGGTGGTAAGCGACCATCACGCGCTCTGCTGGCTGGCTAATTTGAAAGATCCTTCCGGCCGCCTTGCCAGATGGAGCCTACGACTTCAAGAATTTGACATGACTGTAGTCTATAAGTCGGGCCGGAAGCATTTCGACGCAGACTGCTTATCCCGCGCTCGCGTCGATGCTCCCCCGAAGGACGATGACGACGACGCCTTTTCGGGACCGGTAAGCGCCAGCAGTTTCGCAGAACAACAGCGATCAGACCCTGAGCTGAAAGCGCCAGCCGATTACTTGGAAGGAAAGACTGCTTCCCCTCCTGGTGTGTTCAGGCGACATTTATCATCCTTCACGTTAAGCAATGGCCTCCTCGTGAAGCACTTCGCACCCAACAAGACCGGGCAGCTTCTCGTAGTGCCTAAAACCCTTCGGCAAGAAATTCTGCAGGCGTTGCACGATGAGCCCACAGCAGGCTACCTCGGATTTGCGCGCACGTTGCGTCGAATCCAGGAGAAGTATTACTGGCCGCGACTGCCTGCCGAAGTTGCCCACTACGTGATGACGTGTCGTGAGTGCCAACGACGCAAGACGCCGCCTATCAGACCAGCAGGACTGCTAAAGCCGATTCAGCCCCCAATCCTGCCCTTTCAACAAATTGGGATGGATCTCCTCGGCCCCTTTCCATCTTCATCTATGGGTAACAAGTGGATCATCGTGGCCACTGACTACCTTACCCGTTACGCCGAAGCAAGAGCACTACCAAATGGTACCGCGGCAGAAGTCGCCAAATTTTTTGTCGAACAAATTTTCTTGCGACACGGCGCCCCGGAAGTGCTCATCACGGACAGGGGAACGGCGTTTACGGCAGACTTGACGCAAGCCATCCTGGAAAACAGTCACACAAGTCATCGACGAACAAGTACCTATATGTTACCAATTCTGTTTTTTATTTCTGTGCGCCCCACCCCTTAAGTAATACCCTCTAATGAGGGTCTTTAAGGTATTAAAGTGAAGTGAAAGTGAAGTGAAACTGCGTACCATCCCCAGACCAATGGCCTTACGGAGCGCCTGACCAAAACGATCGCGGACATGATCGCTATGTACGTCGACGCTAAACTCAAGACCTGGGATGCCATCTTGCCGTACGTGATCTTCGCGTATAACACGGCAGTCCAGGAGACTACCAGAGCGACCCCGTTTAAGCTTGTGTACGGCAGGGAGCCCACAACGACGCTTGACGCAATGCTGCCGCACGTAACCAGCGAAGACAACCTTAACGTCGCCGCCTACCTGCAGCGTGCAGAGGAAGCCCGACGACTCGCACGGCTGCGTATTAAAGACCAACAGCGCACCGACAGCCGACTATACAATTTACGACGACGCCACGCAGAGTACAATCCAGGAGACCAAGTGTGGGTTTGGACACCAATTCGCCGTCGCGGATTAAGTGAAAAGTTGTTGTGTCGATACTTTGGGCCGTACAAAATCCTTCGCCGCGTCGGACCACTGGACTATGAAGTCATTCCCGACGGAACGTCAACATCACAACGGCGACGCGCAAGCCCAAAAATTGTACATGTTGCACGACCAAGGCCATATTACGCGCGTTAAAGAATCTGTGGTGTTTAAACTTTGCAGTGTTTATGTTTAAGTTTCTTTGTTTTGGAACATCGAGGCGATGTTTTTTTAAGGGGGGAGTAATGCCGCGAAACCTTCAAAACAGTGTTTTTTTTTTTTTTTAACAGCCGCCGGCATACAGGCTTATCACTCTGATTCTGGACCGTGTATCAGTTTCGTAATCTTTGTTTTTTAATGCTCAATGTCGCGAATCACACCTTTATCAGTTTTTTTGTAGCGCAAGATGCACCGAGATCTGTCTCGAAGGTTCCGGCCACTCTGGTGTCTTTCCACAATGTTCGAGCCCGTGCTGGTAGCTGTTTGCGACGTTATATAGATTGTTCTGTGCAGCCTTTAAATTGAGCGTTGACGAGTGTGACGAGCATTCTTTGTCCGACGACCGACGAGCACGTTTGTTGCTATCACCGCCGCCGAGTTGCTTAGTTCTTTTGCGGGCGCAAGTCAGCCCAATAAAGAGTTTCTTCAGTGCAATCATCGACCCTTCATTTGTGTCGTCGACCTTGTCACCCCTACGTGACAATATCCTGGCCAATTCAATCTGGTTTGATGGATTGGAAGCTTTCATACTCTGGCGCTTCTGAATCAAATCTTTCGTTTCCTTAGTCAGCTTACCGGTAACCTCTCTAACTATCCTACCGCCTACTTCTACCGCACATTCAGTAATGATGTCGCTGAAATTATTGTTCATTGCTTCTAGGATAATGTCGCCATCCTCGTTTAGAGCTGAATGTCTATTCTGTAGCGAGATCCTGAACTCTTCTGCCCTCCCCCTCACCGCTAATTCATTGATGGGTTTCTTTCTTACTAATCTGTTGCGTTCCTTCTTCAGATTTAGGCTAATTCAGGGCCTCACCATCGTGTGGTCACTGCATCGCACTTTCCCGATTACCTCTACATCTTGCATAATGGCGGGGGTTGAACACATTATGAAGTCAATTTCATTTTTAGTCTCCCCGTTAGGACTTTTCCATGTCCATTTCCGGTTCTTCTGTCTGCTGAAGAAGGTATTCATGATTCTTAAGTTATTGCGCTCTGCAAACTCAACTAGTGACTCCCCCTGCAGTTCCTATTACCAATGCCATAGTCACCTACTGCCTGGTCTCCTGCCTGCTTTTTTCCTACCTTGGCATTGAAGTCGCCCATTAGTACATTATACTGCGTCTTTACTTTTCGCATTGCCGATTCTACATCTTCGTAGAGGCTTTCAACTGCCTGGTCATCATACCTACATGTGGGTGCATAGGCCTGTACAACCTTCAGTTTATATCGATTATTAAGCCTAATTATGATGCCTGCATTACGATGCGTGGTTTTATGGAGCTTATCATAGGAGGTTGTGGTCAATTACTGCACCAGGGTGGCCAACTCCATTTCTGGTGAGGGAGTGCGTTGCTGGAGATGTTCACCGGCATCAGGTCGCACCACAAACCTGTTTATGCAATTCCATCGACACGCGGATTGTTTTTTTAATCCGGTGAAGAATTGCGCGGCACCGGGATTTGAACCCCGGTCCTCTTTGCATGCGAGGCGGATGTTCTACCGCTATGCCACCGCTGCTGAGCTGCTTATGTGGCTTGTAGTATGAGCTTTAGAGACATTCACATTTCTATAGACAGCTAAAACTAACTGTATGACTAGTAGTCTATAGCTTCAGGAACATACACTTTTCTATGACCAGCTACATCAGCTTATATTGCTTGTAGTCTGTAGCTTTAGAGGCATTCAAATTTGTGTAGACAGCTAAAGATAACTGAATTACTAATATATAGCTCCAGGAGCATAAGCGTTTCTATAGCGTGCTAAAGCTGATTGTATGGCTTGCAGTCTGTAGCTTTAGAGCCATTCAAATTTCTATAGACAGCTCAAGATAACTGTATGTCTAATAGTCTATAGCTTCATGGTTTTCTATAGTTAGCTAAAGATATTTTGTATGGTCCAGAAGCTATAGACAAAGTCGTATAGGATTTTCTTTAGCTGCCTATAAATATTTCAATGGCACTTTATAGCCGACTATGAAATTCCATAGATAGACATAGCTGACCATAAACGTTTCCATTGAAGTACATAGACCATTTTTTTATGGACTGGCAATGAATCAGGCGTCGGATCGAACTGCAGAGCATCGATATAGTTACCACGGTTGATCTCGGAGGCATCCATGTCAGGGAGAAGGTAGGCTGGTTCAATAGAACTGGGAGATTCCCCACGTAGCAGAGTAATAGGGCGCGGAGACGGGTTGTAGATGAGTAGCTTCGTGAAGCCACCGTGAACATCGAGAACAGGAGACGGCAGCGGCAGGTGCTTGCGGTGGAATAAGGATGCAGACGGCGTAAAGAGAACACTAACGGCTGACACGGCAGGACACGAAAGAGGCACAAGGGCACAAGCCTCTGGAGCTACGTCGACATCTGCAGTGATGGTGAGCTTTTGAGGACACACAGAACGGTTGTCGTCGGTCAGTACGTCGCACAGTGCAGAAAAGTCCACTTCAGCTCGGGCGCAATCGATCACGGCGTTATTTTTAGACAAGAAGTCCAATCCAAGGATCACGTCGTGGGAAAAGACGACAAAACTACGAACTCGACACTGTACAAAAGACCTTCAATGACGACACGCGCTGTACATGCTGCTAAAGGTGCAATCCTCTATTCGCTGGCAGTGAGGAGCGACAAACCGTTAAATGGCGTTGTAACTTTTCGTAATCGTCGGAAAAGTCGATCATGAATCACAGACACTGCAGCACCCGTATCGACCAGCGGATATACAGACAGACCATCGATAGAGATTACTATAAGGTTCGTGGGCAAAATATGAGGCCTTGAGCTTTTCGCAGAGCACGCAGTTCTCGCCTTATGAACCGCGGAACTTAGTTTCCCTCGTCAGCAGGTGGTGGTCGCTGGCGCATTGGTGGCAGTGACCTGCGACATGGAGAAGGAAACGATGGGTCATATACGAACGCTGTTCGGCGGCGTATGCAGGGGAAGAGGGAGCAGAACGAAGCAGCGGTGGGGAGTACTCCGAAGACGCAGGCTCGGGTCGCGCAGCCATGCGGCGATGGCACCGACGGGCCACATGTCCAGGGCAACCACAGTAGTAACAAACTGGGAAATTGTCCGAAGTGCACCACGGGTTGTAATAGCACGGAGTCGCAGGATGAAGCGGAGCCGTTTGAGGAAGCGGTGCATGGCGTAGGACCGGCTGCATAGGTGGTAACGGCTCAGGCGGAGGCCGCGCGGCCACTGCCGCGTAGGTCAAAGGGGCTGGTACAGAAGGTTGGCTATATTGTACTGGTTATCCGACGTATGTCAACGGGCTTCAGGAAGCGTGGGAAGTGCTTCTGCGACTTGTTCGCGGATGACTTGCTGCAACTTTGTCACCAAAGGAGAGGAAGCGTCAGGACGATGGGGAACGAGGGACAGTTCACGGGCAACTTCTTCTCGACCGAACTGCTTGATTTGTTGCAGCAAGGGGACTGTTCTGCGTCAGCTGTTAAAGCTGCAAGAGGCTCCTGGTGTGAGAGCAAAGAACGAGTGATTTGACGGCGCTTGCGTAATTCCTCAAAGGTTTGGCATGCATTCATTACGTCGACCACGGTTGCCGGGTTTCTGGCCAGAAGCATCTGGAACGCGTCATCGTCGATTCCTTGTAAAATATGGCCAATCTTGGCATTTTCTGTCATTGAAGCGTCCACGCGCTTGCACAGGTCTACAACATTTTCAATATAACTTGTAAAATTTTCGCCGGGTAGCTGTGCACGGCCGGGCAAGCGTTGTTCAGCGCGCAGCTTGCGTGCTGCAGGCCTACGGAAGATATCAGAAAAAGTGGTCTTGAAAGCAGACCACGAGGAGATATCGGCCTCGTGGTTGCGGAACCACAGGTTGGCAACGTCTGTTAGGTAGAATATCACGTTATTTAATTTGAGACCGTCGTCCCATTTGTTGCGTGTACTGACCCGCTCATATGAGGACAGCCAATCTCCACGTCGTGGTCGCCGGTTCCGCTGAAGATAGGCGGGTCCCGTTGGCGTAAAGCTCCAGCGCAGAAGACGGGGGACGAGGAGGCGGTTGGACTAAGAGTGCTAGCATCGGTCATGGCTGTTGTCGGTAGTGTGCGGCTGCGAAGCTCCAGGGCGGACGGAAATCCTCACTTCCACCAAGTGAAATGGGTTTTACTGAGGATTCAACAGGGAATATAGCCCTGTGTAAGCTGCACGGCGAACAGCACAGGAACACAGTTCGTCTAGGCACAAACCAGCGAGCTCGAGCAGCGCAGCGGCACTTCGTTGTTCTCTTCCTCGTGTTTCGTGACATCCGCTCTTCGTTCACTACAGTATATATAAATCACATTTGCTCTGGAATAAATTCTAGTGTACGGTTGTTTGCCAATGACTGTGTCTTATATAGACAAATTAGAAATGAAGACGACGTTGCCCAGTTACAAAGTGACTTATTATGTATTCTTGAATGGTGTTCAAAATGGAAAATGAATTTAAACGCTAACAAATGCGTTCAGGTTCCGTTCGCACGTAACAAAATAAGTTAGCCTCAGAGTATAGCATCAATGGTATTATAGTGACACAAAAAGTGGCGCAAAAATACTTAGGTGTGACACTTGCAGCCGACTGTTCATGGAATACACATGTGGATACTGTAGTTGCAAAGGCCACCTGGACTTAAAACTTTATACAGCAAAATCTGAAACCCGTGCCGCCTTGTTTGAAATCAATAGCTTATTTAACGTACGTTCGACCACTGCTCGAATACGCTTGTGCCGTATGGGACCCTTGGCACACTACTATGTGCAATAGAATTGAAAACATCCAAAATAGAGCAGCAAGGCTTGTGCTGTGTCGGTACTCAAGAACTGATAGCTGCACCACCATGAAAAATGAATTAGGATGGGCAACTCTCTCCTCTCGAAGAAGGAAATTACGTCTGAAACTCTTGTACCAAATATACCACTACAAAACAGGCATTCGAAAGGAAACATACTTACATAGGCCACATTATGTCTACTCGCAAAGAGGATTGTTTTAAAATTTTGGAATACCGTGCCAGAACTAACAGGTATGCCAGTTCCTTTTTTGTTCGATGCATCAGTTAATGGAATCGGCTTTCAGGTCATCAAGTGTGCTCCATAAATGAAGATGTGTTTGTTTTCCAGTATGCAACCCCCCTGCTCTTGCGCCCGCGGGCAAAGCGAGGTAATCATTGAATAAAACTGAATTGAAAATTGAAAAAAAATTTATTTCCAGTAATATACAGGAAATGGGCCTCGGGCGAAAAGCTACAGCGATAGCTTGAGAGATGCCCGAGGCCCAGTAATGGCAGAGCAACAGGACGTGTGACGTTGCTCTATAATGGTGCAACGACTATAATGGTGTCGATTGTTTTTTACGATTGATCATCACTAACATATTCAGCAATTAATCAAATGTTAGAAGTGATAGAAGCCGGCGGGTAGAGAAAATATACAATATATACAAAAGCTAAATATTTTACAATGTGACACATCAGATGCAACGGGCGATCAAAGAAAAGCAGTTAGCCGCTGGAGAGGAAGCATTGTATCTAATCAAGGCAAACCGATTCATTAGCTTAACCTTGAAGGTTTATAGAGAAGGTACTTGTGCGGAAATTTGTTGAACGATGTTTCGAGATCTTGAAGTAATGGGTCACCTAAAGTGTTACGATGTGGACTACAGCTGACGTCATCAATAAGTAGAACCACTTTGTGTGTCAGATGACATGTTCTTGCAATAGCCATGTTGATAGGGATCAAAGAAGTTTATTCATAACAGAGCAACACGTACCATAAAATTAAAACAAATGAGACAGTAACTACTGAGTGAAAATGGGAAGCCTTTTTTTTTTTGCACTCGCGTCACCAGACCTACCCTCGGGGCCATCACTTCGGATGATAATTTTTGCTGGAACTAGTGTGCAATAATAATGCTCCTAGTGTTTTTCGTCTTTTAGCAGTTTACAATTAATACCATCAACGCCCGCTAAGGAAGGCAGTTTACGTGTTCCTTTTCGAGATCCGCAGAAAAAGCTCGCTGACGCCACAGAAGTTACCTTGCGTTAGGTGGGGGCGATGGCTGTATAACTTTTTTTTTTACGTCATGATACCTATTACCGACTTATTTTCCTAAATAGTGAGTGGTCCGCCGAGAAGAGGCCGAATCACGAAAGCTTCCACTCTCGTAGTCTTAGCCACCTTAGCGCGTTAAACACCATAAACCAAATCAAATAAAATACAGCAAGAGAAGGGCGAACTTATTAATAAAAGTCTTGAAGCGATCAGGGGTTTCTACATCGGCACGGTTGTTTTGTCTAAAAGAAACCGGATGAATCTGCATCGCACTGTTGTCCGCTGTAAATATGAATATGGAAGTTAAAAAGCGATATTCTTGCTTGTTGTAACCTTTTGCAAGTTTTATTTATTACATGAACGTCACATATAATATTATAAATCTTTGCTCTGCTAACATTTCACAGAATAAAATTTCTTCAAAGATGAACTTCTTTAACCTGCATTTCATAAGAAAAAAAAAAGCAAATGAAACTTTAGTCTCCCTGCCACATTGGCTCTATTCATAAAAAGTCACGCCTTGGGGATTTCACGTTGTCGTCATCTTATGCACAACTTGAACGTCACAGCTAGTGTATTGGAATCGATATCTTTTTCCCAAGGCTTCGCTGGCCGACCGCACATGTATATCTTGGTAGCTGTCAGATGAATCTTCTCCCGCAGATTGCTCAATATGAACTTTGCGACTACTCGAAAGTTCTGCTTGCTTGGATACTAGCACAACTCAACTACAGCATCGTTGTCGACAAGAGCCGTGTTTTAAACTAAATAAAGAAAACTGCTGGAGGAGTAGTGTGGCCACACTGCACAGTTACGCTGCTCACTGGATATGCGCCAAAGTGGTCGATCGGGCCCACTAAACAGTCGCCAAGAACATTTGGCCACTTCTCGTAACACAAATGAGGACGCTAGGTAAAAACAGCGGCGCAGGTAGTGCATCTGGAGAAGTCCTTAATTGTGAGCGCTCTATCCAGGCAGCTAATTAGGCCCCTCTTTTTATCTGTATATGCCAGTAGCAGCCGTCGTTTTCAGCAAGAAAACTCAGTTCCAGATTAGTCGATTCTTGGCGTAAGTACGTCCCGATAGGAATAAAAAAAGAGCCTACTGTGTATACACAGCAGGCTCTTTTTTTTAAATTTGATTCCACCTGCTTCTGTTCTTTGCGACTTCGATGAATGGATGGAATATAGGCGCGTCCCCTTTAAAACGGAGTGGTAGCAGTTGCTATCATGTTCATTTTCCCCCTATATCTAATTATTTTTTTAGATTGGTTGACTGTACCGTCATTTTATTTATTGAAATTTGTTTCTACATTGCTAACATTATCTCACTTTTATGCTTTTAATGCACCAATTTTCCAGTCGTTTTTTGCTAGGTTCCACCGCACGTTCATTCACCCGGCCACTGGTATCTTAAACCCAAGGGTCTCAGGAAGAGTGACTACGCCTGCGTCGACTTCCAGATGGTTACCATTACATTCGAGTATAACATGGTCAATTGTTTCACTGGAGTTACCACATGCTGCACATGCGTCATCTTCATTGTTAAATTCAGTTTTGTAGCTGCATGTTCTAAGGCGTCCTGATCTAGCTTCAAGAAGTAGTGCACTGCCTCTTCAGTTATCAAAGAAAGCTTCCTTCCTGATCTGGCTTTTTCTACTTTCGGTATAATTCCACACTCTGTTTCTTTTCCATCGAATTTATCCATTTTTCACCTTCTGTGTTTTTTGACCTGTTGCTTAACGCTCTTTATTTCTCCGTCCTTGTTACTAGCATACTTACTAGTTAGTTTCCTAGTTCTTTTCCGCCATTATGAGTGAACGCTTTTAGGTATAGGTAATTTAAATGCTTTAGCTGCCCATCTGTTACTGTCATATTTCCTCATGCGTTCTTCATACAATATTTTACTCTGAGCTTCCCGTACTTCGAAAGATGCCCAGCCCATATCTCCCTGTACCGCCTCATTTGTAGTTTTTCCGTCGGCACCTAGTGCTAATCGTCCAACGGCTCTCCGATTTATTTCTAATGTCGACTGTAAGGCACAAAGCTGAATTTCTGAAAGTAAGCCCGGGCAACATAATTCCTTTCCAAATACCCATCAAAACCCCATACCTTTTGTATCCCCACAATGCCTTATGCTTCATTATCCCAATATTCCTTCGCCATTTTTGTGATTGCTCATGCTTTTCAATGTATGCCAATCTTTCGTTTACCCATACCCCCAGATATTTATATTCTGCTACTCTGGGTATTTCATGGCCCTGTAGTTTAAGACCCTGATCAATTGAGCCGTTGAAAATCATCAGACTTGACTTAACTGCGCTAAAACTGAAGCCTAGAAGCTTTCGTCTCCGCAATACTTAACTAGAGTTCGCAATTCTTCCTGACTCTCTGCTAGCAGCACAATATCGTATGCATGCAGTAAACCGGGGAGGCGCTTCTCTACCGGCTTTCCGTCTAATCTATATGACCGGGTAAAACCTAGGTTACTGTCTTGTATCCTCCGTTCCAGATTTATCATATCAAGCATGAACAGCAGCAGTCATGGAGGACAACCTTATCTTGATCCTTTGCATACCTTGACAGCTTCCGTACTTCTTATACTTATCCATGTAATTTGTACTTTGTTATCCTGGTATATTTCCTGCAGGAACTCTGTTATCCCATGACTCATACCTTCTTTTTTTAATATGTTCTACAGGAGTTCCCAGTTTACGTTCTCTTATGCCCCGTTTATGTCCAGTAAGGCCGAATACAAAGGTCTATTTTCCACTATAAATATTAAGCACGAACAGGCAGACTAAGCACGAACAGGCTATCATCTAAGCGCCTACCATTTCTAAAGTCGTTCTGAAGTTCTCCGAGTATCTTGTTACTTTCAACCCATGCTTGCACCTTTAATTTCACCCCCTGGATGGCTAACCTGTACATTACAGATGTTATGGTAATCGGCCTGCGGGATTTTATGTGCATCCTGTCTCCTTTTTCTTTATAAATCAAATTCATGTTACTCTGCCGCCAGCTGTCCGGAATTTGCTAATTCGTTATTGCTGTTTCCAAAGTTTTAACAACGTTTCCTTAATCTTGAACCAAGTTCATTAATAAGCTTGATCGGAATTCCATCTATTCCTGTAGATGTGTTTTTAGGAATATTTTTTTTCCTTTTTTTTTCAGTTTAGATTGGTCAGTTCCAAGCTGCTTTGTATTCTGCTATCTTGTGCTGCTTATTGATTTGCGCAGATTACAATATCGTCGCTCCTAAATGACTCGGCTATAACTGACGTCATCTAGTTCACTGCGTTGTTTCCCTTTAAACAATTTCCCTCGGTAGCATTATTCTGGTGATGCTTTCTTTAAATCTTTTTACCTAGCCAGCTTAAATGGTTCCAGAATTTTCTTGGTCCGCCTCTAGTGGCATCGTGTATGTGAGCCATCCAGTGATCGGTGGACTGCTTTACTTTACTTTGGACGAGGACCTGTGCATCAAGTTTCTTTGGTCGATATGATTCCCATTTTTTGGTCTATTTCCTCCTGTGATACCTGTGCTTTCTTTGCCTCTCGAAGGTCCCTTGAAGCTGCCCGTCGTTGTTCAATGACTTCCCTGATTTGCTTATTCTACCAGCTCGGTGTCTTCCTCTTTCCATTCGAGCGGTTTGCTACTTTAACCTGTTAATATTTCTTCTTATGAGTAGTTTTACCTGTTCAAAATCCCAGTCTTCCATGGTGTTTTCCTGTATTGCTTCCTCTATGTCTGCTTCTATCTGCGCTATTTGACCGTCATTTAATTTTGCGTTTACGTTTTGTCTAAGTTTCATATTTCTTTTCGTCAAGGGCCCCTTCTAGAGACTAATACGTTTATGATCGCTTCCCTTTCTACACTCCCCTTCTTCGTCCATTTCCATTTTTGTGAGCTTGCTATAAATTCTCTGCGACATTAGACATAGAGATGGGCAAGACGGCTCACATTACTGAGCGGATCGGAGCTATATATATATATATATATATATATATATATAGGGAGGGGGTTGAAGCTCGAATGGGTCCGGTAGGGCATAGACTTAAAGTAGTTGACACACGGTAGAAAAAACAACACTTTATTCCGACGTTTCGGCCGGGGTCCGGCCTTTGTCAAGGAATGTAGAAAGAAGCTGTCGGTTCCCATTTCTTATATACATGCACAATCGAAGAACACGTGACCAGCTAATATCAACAAATAAACATCAAAATATCAAAAACAAGATTTCACACGCGTGATGTAATGGCGGTGCAAGGTATATAGACAGAATGACACGTGTTGCGCTTAGGTCATGCATCTTAATATGTTGCACAAAGAAAGGAAGATGTATCGCTTAAAAGATTGTTGTCACTATCAGCGCACAAAACAAAATATCACGAGGTTAGGATGGGTGGAATAACATGCCACACTTAATTCTGCAATATTCAGGAGGGGGGGGGGGGGGATTGATCAACTGAAATATCATTCTCATTGATAGGCGACAGTAGCAGATAACACGTCAGTAGAATTTAACAGTGAAATATAACTGTGATTTAGCGCGGTACACACACACAAAAAAGTAAACAGTCACTGAAATCGCGGCATGGTGACAAAACTCGATTTTGTGCTCAATGCTATGGGGACAAAGAGAAGAAGTTAACGAAGTTAATTGTTCGTAACAGTGTTGATTACACAAGGAATCATGTGCAAGGTTATTGGATAAGTTGTAATGATTAGTGCATGTTACGGCAGGAAGCAATATGATCGTGAGAAACTCGCAAACATGAAAAAGATCAGTGCAAGTAAAAGCATGACATCCTGTGAGGGGCTTTGGGCTGTGACCGTAACAGCGCAAGCGGAGAGGCAAACAGTGCAAAATGGAGGCAATGTCGATTAAACATAATATCTTTTGAGACGCTGCCAAAGGTGCTACCATTTAGTTAAAATGCTACGACGAGAGACAAGTTAGCTTGCCAATGTTTTCATTCAGACCACAAGAAACCGTGTTAAACTTGTGTATTAAAAATGATTCGCGAACTTCGCGTTCATGGTGGGTTCTGAAACCTGATTCCAATAAAGTTACTTGCATTTTTTCAAAGGGGTGCTTGGTAATGTTTACATGCTTAGAGATAGGAAGGTTAGGCAGTGTATTACAATGAGCTTTATGGTTATTAAATCGGTATCTGAAGGGTGTTTCGGTTTGGCCAATGTACTGAATTTTGCAGATAGAACATTCCAGCATATAAATCACGTTGTCCGTATCGCATGAGAAGTTGCCTCGAATCTTTACATTAAAGTTCGATGCAGTGCTGAAAGCTTTCAGTGATGTAGTCATTTGTGCACAAACTTTGCACCGTGACTTGTTGCAAGGATGGCAGCCGATTGGTGCAGTGGGGCTAGTTTTAGACGAAGTTAAAATATCACTGAGGTTCTTGTTACGGCGATAGACAACACGGGGGGCTTGCTCATAAATTTCTTTTAGACGATCACTTTGCATGAGAATACTATGATGTTTCTTTAAAATGCCTGCAACGTTGGGGACTGAAGCTGAATGCGTTAGCACGAGATTGATTCGTGATTGGCCGGATGGTTCCTTTTCCGCTTTGAGGAGAGCTTTGCGATCAAGAAGGCTTGCTCGTTCCACTGCATCATTTATTAGGCGCTCTGGATATTTGCGTCCCATTAGGGTGTTACGAAGGTTAGCACAGTGAAATTCAAAGTCGCGATCGTCTGAACATATCCGTTTAAAGCGGACGGCTTGTCCATATGGGATGCTAGTCTTCCAGTATTTAAGATGGCTGCTGTTGAAGTGCAGGTACTGAGGTCTGTCACTGGGTTTCCGGTATAGATCAGTGATTAGTTTGCCATTCTTTATTGACACTGTCACGTCTAGAAAAGCAATAGTGGTCGGAGAATAAGAATGAGAAAAGTTTATGGCCTCATGCACATTATTAAAACTAGAGATGAATGATAGAAGTTCTGCCTCACTATGTTGCCAAATAAAAAAAATGTCGTCTATAAATCTCTTGTAGTAGAAAGGCTTTAGCGGGTAGTCTTCGAGAAACCGGTCTTCTAATAAGCCCATGAATATGTTGGCGTAGTTGGGACCAATACGTGTACCCATCGATGTTCCGTTAATCTGGACATAATGTCTGCAATCAAATTCAAAGTTGTTAAGTTCAAGTATTAATTTAAGAAGGATAGCCAATGTAGAACCGTCAATATTACTGCATAAGTTTCGATCTTCAAAAGCCTTTACAACTGACCGGATACCATCGGAGTGGGGAATATTGGAATAAAGTGACGCAACATCCAGAGTTACGAGCAAGACGCCTTGAGGGATGGTGATATCGGCTATATCAGCTAGGAAATCAGTTGTATCCTTTATGTAGGACTGGAATGTGGCTGGAATCTTATTGATTAGAGTGTCAACATAGCGTGACAGGTTTTCAGTTACGGTTCCTATACCGGAAATGATGGGTCGTCCAGGGTTGTTAGGTTTATGAATTTTGGGCATTAAATAAAATCGGTCTGGTACAGGGCTGATGGGAATTATTGACTTTGCAGTGCTTTTGTCAATTTTTTCACTCAAGCTAAGACTGGATAAAGTTTCTTCCAAAACAGTTTTAAAGTGCGCAGTCGGATCGCTTTCTAGCAGGCGGTAAAAGGAACCATCTGCCAGTTGCCTTTCAGCTTCCGCGATGTAGTCACTTCTGTTCATGACTACGATGGCACCACCCTTGTCAGCGGGCTTTATGACAATATCAGTTTGTGACGCGAGTCGTTTTATTGATGCGGTTTCTTCTACGCGAATTTCGAATTTCTACGCGTTAGAAAAGTGGCAGAAAAGCGCATTCGTGCAGAACTGCATGTTATGACTTTAAAGGCTTATCTAGCATGCTCGACTGCCCCGCGTGGTCTCCGCGTTAATGTAAAATCACTGGACTCCCCCGACCCAAAGAAAAAACTGCCTCGACATTTATATTAAGGCAGTCCAAAATGATGTGCTGAAAGCTTACAATACTCAAAAGAAATTTTGTCGTAACCTCTCTGGAAAAGAAACCGCATCAACGCACATGGGAGATTGACACTGGATTGTAGAACAAGTGATGTTTAAATGTTTAGCAAGGCAAACGATTTGATTTGAGTAAAAAATTTTGCATGGCGGCGAAAACAGACCCGTGACTGTGTCCAAGGATGGTGGCGCCAAATGATAACACTATCGAGCTACTTAAACTGAGGCCAAGCTGTTGCAATCGCCTTTCCATCAACTGTCTTCTCAGCGTATTGAAGCGGCGGCAAAACAATAAAAAGTGATCTAATGATTCCTGTTCACCGCAAAATGCGCAGACTGGAGAAAATGCCAAACCAGATCTGTAAAGACAGAAATTTAAAAGTGGGATACGGCACCGCAGCCTTGTTAGAGAAATCTCAAGTTGCCGTGATTGACATATTTTCTATTCCAAGAATAATTTAGATGTAGATAGTCATCAGATCTTAAAAGATGTCCATTTTTCATATTTAGTAGAACGTTTCTCCGAAACCTCGCTGCGGGGATGTACGCTGTCGCCGGAAAGATAGATAATACGGGGCCATTGAGGGACTGTTTTGCCAAACTATCAGCATATTAATTTAAAGTGACATTGTTGTGGCCTGGTGCCCATACCATATGTACAAGTTTCAAATGTCTATGGATCAGGGAGAGAAAGGTTTTTACTATTGCAGAATCCACTGACGAAGAGAGTGATGAACATAAGGATAGAAAATCGAAAATTACAGCCACTTTAGAAAAAGAGGAGTCTAATTTCGGTAAAGTGAATACCACCGCCAGAAACTCCACTTCAAAAATTGAGGTGAAGTCCAGACGCCGGACAGAAAAAGACCAGTCAAAATACGGACATTACATACCCCACACCCGCCTTTTCATTACATTGAGATGCGTCAGTAGCTACTACTAAACTAGCATAAAGGCTTCTTAAATGATCTTTTAATAATCCGTTTAGAATACCGGATGATAAGTCTTTATGATTATTCGGGAATATGTCGTCAAAGACAGTTTCAACAGACGACCCGCTTGTTTGTATGGATAGAATACTAGAAAAGGAAACATTTAAAGGGTCCAGCAAATTTTTGACCATAACTACCTGCAGGGTGTGAAATTTAGGCCAATGGACACTAAAAAAAGGAGGTTGGTTGACAGCAATAAATAGACATAGATAGGTGAAACTCTGATTCATATATCCTTAGGTACGTCTGAACAGCGAGAATTCGTAATATACATATCAAAGGAGAAATCTGGGCTTCAAGGAAGAGCACGTTGTTGGCAACAATTTTGGAAGTCCAAGACACAACCGAAGCGCTTCTCGCTCCAAGAGAACAAGCGGTCGAATTTTATAAGCTGCTGAACCAGAAAACAAGACTGAACCCAACTCTAAAATTGGACCACATACATAACATAAATCATTAAAAGCACATCTCTCCGCATTCCAGACCAGGGACGACTAATTCGGCGCAACATGCCCACAGCCCGAGCCCCTTTCGTAGCAATATGGTTAATGTGGGGATGCCATGAACGATTATCATCATAAGTGACCCCTAAATACTTTAATGAGTTAACCTGTGGTATTATTTGTTGCTGATACATTACAGACAGACTTACAGGATCTTTTATACTGAATACAAGGACCGCACTTTTGTTCGCATTTAATGTGAGACGCAAGCCCCACAACCAATTCTCAATCGAGTTTAGGTAGGTTTGCAAGCGGAGATAAAGAGATTAAATATCCGATGCTGTTTCAAAAAACACATTATCATCTGCATATGCGTAAGTGTGAACGTCATGATTAACTGGAATCCAGCAGAGTAGTATGTTGAAACGGACTGGTGAGAGGACTGCTCCTTGCGGCACTCCCCTGGCTTGCTTATATCTGCCAGAATTAACGCCATTTAATGCACAGTAAAACTCTCGGTTTTGGAGGAAATAAGATATCCAGGCTACTAAATAATGTGGAAACTGAAGAGCTTTTTAATTTTTGCAATAGAATGCTATGTGCACTACTATCATAGGCTTTGGCTATATATCTAGCGTTATCAAGGCAGCGTGCATTTTTTGGCGCCGCGCAAAAAGAACTCAACTCTCGAGGTCAGCATGCGCATTCCAGATGGAACACGTTTGACAGAAACCAATTTGACAAGGGCTGAGGATATTTTCTTGATTCATGAAGTCCGAAATACGTATAAGTATGACTCTTTCAATTAATTTTACAATGTTAGTCTGCTTCATAAGCGATTGTTTCCTCTTCCTTTTTATTTGCAGTACCTCCTTCATTTGTATTGTTGTATTTGAGCATTTTGACTTTTTGTACCAGTGTTTAGACCATGAACAATTGTTATCTTTATGTGTTACCTCCCCCCCCCCCCCCACTTATGTTTACCCCACCCGAGGCATTTAAGGGTACTATAAATGATGATGATGATGAATCCCATGTGTCATGCCATGCTTTTTTGTTGGACTTGCCGTCAGTATCATTCTGCGCTGCCTGCAGGCAAAATGATTTGCTTTTGAGCCTAACAGTGCAGTCTATGCGGTACTCGTATAGACATCAAGTCTTGAAGCGCAAGGGTTGTCCTTAACAGCAGAGATTGCCGGTGATGTTTTCCTGCTTAGAAGTGTGGCTCCAGGCTGTTGATCCTTTAGATATTCGCTATCATTCTTTCTTCGACGTTGGTTGCGTGAAACTACGAATTAAACTTTTGGAATGATGACAGTTCCCCGAAAAATGGTTTCCACCACCTACATGAAGCGCAAGAAGACAGAGACAATATACTACGTCATGTGGCTGCACTTGTCGAGCCCGTACCGACCATTACTTTATTGCATCCTGTTCATCTTTTGGTATTAACCGACAAAGCTTAAGGTAAACAGATATATATCACAAGGGTGTGGAACACAAAACCCAAATGACGCCAGCGTTCTGCGCGTTATCAGTGAAACTTGGTTCTAGGTTTTAGACAATAATCTAGAGACCTCCAACGTGGCTCGCCATAGACCCACATGAGTATCCTGTAAAAAAAAAGAGGAATAGAAAGCATGTTTTGCGTGCTAGAAGATGATCGTGTACACTAGAGCGCACTGGTCGGGCTCCCGTAAAAGTTAGCCTGGGGCTGAGACGTGTTTACGTCACTTGACCGCATTCTGTCCCTCGCCAATGACATATTTCGCGTTGTCTTATCGTATGGCGCCTATCTGGGAGACGCAGCTCGAAGCTTCGCTGCCAGAGGAATCAGGTTGCTTGCCAAGAGAAAGCGTCGCTGCATGCTGCTGCCTCCTATTGCGGTACGCGCCATTATAGTCCTTGTTGTGATGCTCGGGAATCTCTGGTGCCGATGCCTGGCGAGCGAACGAGCGAAGCTGCACTGGCCGCCATGCGGTGGCATCATGCAGCAATAGCAATGCTGGCAAAAAGGAAGATGCACAATCTCGCTGCTTCAGTCAGTGCCCCCGAGATTGAGAAGTGGCGTGTGAGAGGTCTTTGAAGGCCCGAATTTAATCAAGGTTAAAATAAGTTGTGTGTTGGAAAGCAAAATAGCGCACTTCAAAACACAGACACAGGAATGGACGACAATACAGCGCTGTGTCGTCGTTCCGTTCCTGTGTCTGTGTTTTCAAGTGCGCTATTTTGCTTTCCAAGATGATTTACCAACTAGCCCGTTCTTCCACCCTTGTAAGTTGTGTGTGCTGGCACCTTAAACTTGTTTGCGGAAACATATCCTAGAGTCCTTGATCAGCCGAGCAACGGCTGCTACCACACAATATTAGCTGCCACTGGAGTTATTTACTTGTGCTGTAAGGCGGCGCTAGAAAAAGGTACGAGTAGGCATCTAGGTTAGCAAAAGGGCAGCCTCGTTCGCTCTGTGTAACGGAAGTGTTTATAGCACACTGTGGAAATTTGTTCAGCGGGCCAAATGCGGAGCTTTGCCTGGTTAAACGGCTACGGCGCTGCAGGCAAGTGACTCACATCATGAAGCGATCTGTCTTTTCCTCACGTGGCAGCTACAGCTTTGTTCAAGGTACGCGATTCTACAGCTATGGACTCGTCTTTACACCGTGCTCAAGTGCGTCCTCGAGACAAGACGAGGTGGTCGCTTTCTCGGGTTTTCTGAAACAGCTGCATTTTTAACCTGGAGAGGAACGGCTTCGCGTCTAACTTTCAAAGAGCCGCTTTCGATGGCGAAAATAAGCGAGATCACGTGAGCTGTCAAAGAACAAGTTAGACAACCACTGACGGCCACGTCGCAGTGACTGCTGAAATCACTGCCCACAGGGCCCTGATATAAAAGCGTCTCATTTGGTGTGCATTCTGAAATACTGACTCCACTCAGCTTCGTTCGAAAAATATTATCCACGTATCGCCTTTTTCTCGGGCACCATTTCACTCATGGTGATAGTAGCGCTTAAGAAGAGTGCACTATGAAGCTTCCCCTCGCACTAGTTCCGCTATGAACGCTTACTTTCCTCACCGTCTATATGACTTCAATTCAGAGATTGATCTCAAGAAATGCTAATGCTTTTGTGTTCACTCACGACTCTATCGATATTTTAATTCTATTACAGTTCTCTTTCCTTTGTCTTTAGATAAGCAATTTATTCCAATTCTATTCTAAGTCACAAATGAATACTATTTTATTCCAATACGCACTCGCCTCTTTTTATTTTTTTCAAATTTGCAGATCAATTATTATCGCGGTCTCTCTCTCCTTTCTTTTCCAAGTGGAGTCAGGTTTTACTCTCTTCCATTTTTGGCGAAGAAGGCTTAACAAATACCGACGCCACCTATGCCGATCATATTTGTTCTTGGTATTCCTCCTTATGCTTATCTTAACCGTGTGCTGATGAAGCCAGTGAGCGCACGTCTTCAGGCTTGAGTGTCGCTAAATGTCCACAAAAATGGCAATGACGACTATGCCCAGAGATAATTTTGCGAACAAGCACGCCCTGGTGCTGCTCGAACACACATGAGGGTCTCTTCGTAGGAACACAGGGTTAGGAACAAAAACGTTCACGTTAACCCTCAGTTTGCTCAGATGCGGAGAGTACAACGAGCAAAAAATATCGCTTAGCCATTCTCTGCAGCTTTTACGATCCTCATTGCAGTGTGGTTTTTTGATTACTATCGAGTTATCGACATGACCAGCGGCAGCGTGGTTCGGCGGTTCAGGGCCTAGACACGATTTCACTTGTGAGGGCTTCGTATTCATACTCACCGCAAGCCCGGTGATCTCTGCTGTAATAATATGCGGCCATTAAACTACAGTTACCCTGTGCAAGCCAACTTATCGCAGACAATGTGGCTGATCATAATTTTCCTGATTATTCCTATTTGACCGTATACGTCCACCGTGTCTTGCTACCCTCTCTGAGAAACCTTGGACTTTCTGCTTTTAACATATTGATTTCTTTCTTCAAATCTCTTGCACATATCATCAATCTTCTGTGTTTATAATTAAGTGGTCCACGAAGAGCAGCCTCGCCCTGTAGTGACACTAAGCGCATGTTATGCGTTTCAGTCCTCTTGCTGCTCACTTTGCTGTGCCAGCATTTCGGCGTGACAGAAGCACCCAGAACTCGTAGTCGATTGCAAGATCAGAGCAAGCTGTCAGAGCACATTACCACCGACAGCTTGATGCTCTCAGCAGGCGTAGTATCTCTGTCGGGTTTCTACGCTAATTCCCTCCGCAGCGCGCAGGGAACCGAGAAGCGTCGAACACGGGTGGATAAGCGTGTTGTCAGCGTGCTCATTGAAATTGCTTAGCACGGCGAAAAACCATGCTGAACAGGTAATTTGCGCGTTACAAGAGAGCGCCGATTGGTATTTGCCTCGTTGGACGTTCAGTGTTCTCGGAAGCCTAGAAGCGAACAAAAAAAAAATGGGGAAAAAGGAATGCCACTGGACGGTTTTCAGCGGCTGTGCACTTTTTTCACTCAATTTTAATTTCCTGTAACCACAATCATCACCATCGGCTCAACAAAGGCCTCTCGGTTACCTCCTTAATTAACCCGTTCTGTGCTAGTCTCGCCAACTTTGTAATCTGCTCAGCCTACCTGACACTCTGCCGCTTTACTCTGCTTGCTTTGTTTTGAAATCTACTCCGTTACCCTTAGCGACCATCAATTGCCTTCACTGTGCATGCTGCGCCTGTTATATCTCCTTGACTTTCAAGAGAGTATCCTAAATTCGTGATTGTCACCTCAAATCAAACCAGTTCATTTGCCATCTAACACAGATGGAGGGCTGTAGAACAAGACGTTTTATTGCCAGCTTTTATCTTGACTTTTATTTCACCTTTATTTTTCTTCCTTTCTTTATTTCGTTATTTCTTTCTTTATTTATTTCTTTCTTTCACATCGTCATGCCTGTTATTTTTCGTTACATGGTATATGGGATTTAGGTTCCACTATTTTTGTTATCTTCCCAATAGGTTGCTATATACTTCCTTCGTCAGGATGCTGGTAAACTACCAATCATGATCTCGCATGCCTGGCAAACCGATTTTACCCCATTATCGTATTTATGTTTATTTTCTTTTCATGGCAGGAGTCTAGTATCACTACCTACAGTTAGTAGACGTGTTTTCTTGCCACTTCCAATGCTTCACTGCATATCTTAACCCAGCGTCTCTTTTTGGTACGTTATTTAGTTACTTCGATTTTGCACACTAATTTTTCAACCCGCAGTCCCTCTGTGCCTAAGACATTTACCATGATTTGTAACATATTTACTGAGTCACCAAGAAAGGCACTGTCATCGGCAAATCGAAAGTCAAAAGGGTGTTATTCATTACCTACAATCCCCAATTCTCCCCAAGTACAATCTTTTCAAACATTGTCTAACTAGTACTGAAGAGATCGTGTCCATCTCCATAGTGCTATTCCTTAATGAGATCTTTTTACTTTCTTTTTGAAGGACTGTGACGTCTAAACTGCGTCATTGGCTGATTTATCAATTCATGCGGAACATGGCGGGGAAGGCAAGAATAGAATTACAGCGGTATAAACGGCAGAATCCTCTCGACAGCCTGATAGAAGATGGTTCCCACCGCTCATGCAGCCGCGAAAAATAAGGAACGGAAAACCAGTTCTTCAGTGTTCCACAGTGCGTTTTAGCACACTGTCGTATCGTTTTACAAATTTCTGCTGTGCTCCAGCGACCAACGCTAGAGAGTTTGATTCGAATCTCTGCGGAATGGGATAAAAGTGAGCCGACAATATATATCATGTTCGCCAGTGTTTTTGTAAGGTTTCAGTCCTTGTATCAAATATTTTTCGATCCTCCTTCCCCGTCTTGACGGGGAAGAATTGCGCATCGTATGTACTTTACTCGCGTTTACCATCACAATGTCGGCCCAAATAAATAAAATTCTGGCTGTGAGAACTTGACCGCAGCGTACTTTAAGCTCATGCCACTACGACCGTCACCACCAAATAGGCCGAAGGGAGCAGTCTGTGATGATCGGCTTATTTCGCCGCGTTAAGTTCTTTGCTTAACGGCCGTCTGATTAATATCGGACCGTGTGCGCTACGGAAGGGGGCCATTGCGTGATCGCTCGCCATTGCGATTGCTCACTTCTGCGTTGCAGCTTATCGCACTTGGAGCATGATTGAACTATATATACTTTCCACGTTTATACATCAGTGACTACTCGCGACAAATTGAGCCTCTCCCAGTTGTTTGCTTGTTTTTTTCTTTTTTTCTTTTTTTTTTACGCGTAGTGCAGTGGCCTCTTTGTATCGCAAAGCCACCGGCGTACCCCGGTTTGGGAAGGAGCTTTCAAGGGCAAGTTAAAGCCGTGTCGGAGAAAACAGTTGGATGGCACCTTGCCCTTATGTGGCGGCTACCGGAACTCAAGCATGATACGTCTTTAGGGAGATAGATGGCGCGGCTAGTATGCATTAGTACAAACCGCATCTAGATCAAGAGAAAGTCGAAAAACGCCGAAATATTGTGGATGCTTTGTATGGAGCGCTTATATTATATGTATGCAGCGTTTGTTGATAGATTGGGGTTATTAACAGTGGGATTTGTTGAATAGTGATTGGTGATTAGTGAAAATAACGAGCGTGGTGTAGTAGACCAATAATATCGTGTTTTGGTGATTTTCAACTCGTGGGATTGAACTGGTGCTAGTGTGGCACCGTCGTCTGACATATAACAAAATGCGTGTCTTGGCACTCGTTTGAGCATTGTCGCACTCGACCAGCAGCGAGGCTTCGTAGACCCAGGGTGGAGAAAAGGTAGCGAAACGCGTGTGGAGGAAGCCCAGCTGGAACGTCAGCAAGCTGTCGAAGACCACAAACGCAGGGCTAATTAGGTCTGTGAAGTTAAGGATGCCGCGCTGAAAGATCAGTATTGCCATGAAGCTGCCGGCAATCGTAAACGCAGAGCTGAAGCTGAGTTGGTCCGTAAAGCGAATTATGCCGAGCTGAAACGACAACGTCGCTTAATTACACGCAGAGGCGACAAAAGTAGCATCAGAACAGCAACAGATCAGGTTATTACTAGTTCGTTTACTGGGCTGGAAATACTACTGGGCAAATTGTTTGAGCCATTATCTTAGACAGAAAATGAAGGAAACAAACCTACAAAAGCAAGGCTCACTGTTTGTAAATGGATGGTTATTTCAGTGTAGGCAATGCTGCTGCAGGTTCGATCACATTGGTTCTGTCACATTTTTCAAGAAGTTCATAACCAATCAATTTTTGCAGACTTGGAAATTTTTTGCAGGTATTAAATTTTACCGATTTTAAAAATACAACCTGTCACCCCGCAAATCGACAAAGCACACTCTCCGTACGCTAAAGGTGTACAGACGGAGTTGTTTTAAAGACAAATACTGCTGAAGAAGGCAAATTTTCAGGATTTTAGAAAATAACTTTATTTTATTAACTACGCCAGCCGCTTCACAAAGCGAAGAATGCAGCATTCGTGTACCAGCAGCTAAACGATGATATTATAACGTGGCTAGAAATGTTAGCACGCACAAACTGACCGCTATTGTCCTCATGTGCTGTGTATAACAAAAGACAGTCGTGAGCAAAAACTCTAACTGCTACGATTGCTTTTTTATGTATAAAAAGATGTGCCTGAGAAAATTGCTTGGGCAAGAAGGCAAGTATATTATGCATGGTGCCTAATGCACCTCTGAGAAATAATTTTCACTGTCAGAAAAAGCTCGCGGTTAGTTGCACTTTGAAGAACTTCCTGGAACCGCTATCAGTTTTTTTAGGCCATGATGCATTCAGATATGTGGTGTTAAATCAGGCATGCAGTGTGGATAAATATGCAATCAGATATGTAAGTATCAAGTGCCAATGAGATATGTAGTATCATGTTCACACTGTCGATCACATGAGATTCCCACACACAGGAGATTCCCGCTTCTTGTGTAGATCTATTGGAATTATTTCTCAAAAGTTTTCACCATTGAAAGTGAGGGCAAACCTGAAATATGCGTAATTCTACTCGTCTTGAAGTTACTGCTTGCTTTTGCAGGGCGAGAAGGCTGTTTCTGTTCTCACAGAAAATTATTTTGCGTGCTGTCGCCAACCTATCATATGGTGATTCTAAGAGCAGGTTGTTCTGCCCGTTCTCGCCAAAGAGACATTAAAGCTCCACGCTTAAGGGCGTCAATGGCGTCCGTCTCCTCATTCAAATCAATTCTCTACTCATGTAATGGCTAATTCTTTGATAAGTGCGCCTCTATTATCTGACGCGTACTTTTTAGAGTATCGTCGTAAGCTGCCAACTCTGCGAAATACCACCGGGCACAGGTATAAAGCCCAAGCCGTACGAACGCGACTTCCTGGCCAAGGAGTATTGTAAGGAAGCAAGGGATTCAGTGTCCCATCTAAGAAGGGAACCTCGAGTTGGAATAGGGATACAAGGGTCCCGGAGGGACCGATGTTCCATCTAAGAGGTAGGCTATGAGCAGCCTGTGGATACAAGGGTGCCCGAATGTTTGATTTCGCTTTCCTCCTATTCAGGTGCCCAAGTAGGATGCTCCTGTAAAACCTGCCACTTCACGTGGTTTAATGATATTGCGAAGTTATGCAAATCAGTGGCCGGCTTGTCAGCAGTCAGCTGCCAATTTCCACGGCCATGTCCGTGATCTTTCGCTCGCAGCTCGGACAATATCATAGTCGGATATTTCGGAGAGCGGAGCCTTTAACAGTGCTGCGTTAAGCCTTCTATATATGGTGGCATGTAAAATACCTTAAATGCACGTGGATGGGAATAGTTTAGGTTAACGACTCGTGGCTAAAATGTTATTTTAATGTTTACCCTGCACTCGCAGCCTGTAGATATAGGTGCCATAGAAAAGCAATCGGCTGACTCTTTGAATAAAAAAAAAAAAAAAAAACGTGAAGCAAATGTGCAGTGTTTTAAGATGATATACCTATATGGTCTAAGCTTTCAGTGCGCGGCAAAAGTTTGCATCTGATGCTTGTCCTGCGCTCTCAACACATACCATAAAAAAAAAAAAACAATGCGGAGCGTGTTTGGAAAATAACAGCGACGCCTGTTGAGAAAGGATCAGCTGACATATTTATTATTATCGTGATGGCAAAGAACAGGTTAAATCTTCCGTTCAAGGGCTTTCCTCAGACAATGTGTGTATGTGTTTACAAGAATCAATATCACCGCGCTTGGACTGAACTAGACGCAGATGGCAATATGTGTTTCCATTTTTGCGCTAATTTCGGAAGACCGAGTTGCTTGTCCTCTTCGGTTTGCAAACACTGAAGACGGAAGATACACCGCTGCGGCTGGGAAACCATTACGCCTGCGGTGCTCAAAGGACGCGTTTTGGGCGCTACAAGAGCTGCACCAAGAGGAAGGGGATTGGGGAATGATCCTAGTGGCCAGACATGTTGGGGAGGGGAAAGATAGAAGAAAGCAGCGGAGGTGGGCAATAATAAAACTGGTTCCTCGCTGTGACAACGGTGCTGCCTTAATTAAGCCAAGTGTTTTCACCTCGAGTCAAGACCAGAGCGCGGCAAATCCACTTGGCTCCTCGCACATGCAAATCAAGCGCGATGCAGCGGGATTACGCGGGCCTGGTCGAGATCCGCCTTGCATATGCGTCAATATCGAGCTTACAGGCGGCCATCGCTTAAGCTACAAGGAAAGAGACCAAGCTGGCACAAGAGCGGACTGTAGATTTTATAGGCGTGCCTCTCCTGGACTCGCAAGGCTCGAATCTCCTTGATTCAGAAGCAATGCTTCGCGTCAGCTCGCCGAGGAACTGCGGCTTGTGGGCGTCACGCTTGCGTTATAAGACGGTTTCTGTACTCCTGTTCCTTGAAATACCTCCCTGCCTACGCACTCCATGGATTCATATGCGTCGCTGTTAACTATGCTGTTGCTACTGCAGGAGGCGGGGATCAAACAGGCAGCGAAATGCTTTCGGAGGTTCTCGCTTGGTAGGGCTCTTGTCATTTTTTTGGCGCCATGGATTTGGTCTGCATGCATGATGGCACAAACAGATCGGATACACGATTACGTCTCCGGAGGCGTCTATTGTCAAGTAGTCCACTGTTTACTTGCTGTTCGCATTCTATTTTTGCACGCAAGTCACTTGTAGCAGCTGCGGGCAGTTTACGGCCGCACGGAGTGTATAGGAGGAATGAGGTCGCATTATCAGCTGGCATCGTCACTCCTCGTCCGCCATGTCGAAGGTCAACGGTGGCATAGGCAGTTATAGGTTCGCCCGCCGTATATTGGAAGTGGTCCGTCAAGTTATCAAGCTGCTAAATACATCCACTTTCCGCTGTGGAGCCCTTTGTGCGCATAGAGTCTGCAACGGTGTACTAATACTCTGGGGCATAAAACTGCCTGATCGGTGTTGCATTCACCCGTGCAACAGCTCGACAGCAAAAGTGGCCAGCTGCCATTGCTCACAACACGACTTGCAGCTCATCAAATCTGTTAACTGTTAGCTGCCACTGAGGCAGACTACATTTTGAAGAGACAGCGCATTACTAATTGCCCTAATTCCAAATCTGGCGTGAGTTCGAAACGCGCACTTCTAGCAGTCGTATTCGGCGAACTGCCGATCGCAGCAGGCGGTGTTCCCGCAGTAACGTTGCTTAATTTGAGCGACAGAAGGACGACCAATTCTGTGACGTGCTCGCAGCATAAACGACACACCCAGCGAGCATGTTTTACAAATTTACTGTAGGCAACGTAGCACTGCTTGAAATGCACACATGTGGAACCACGGAACCTATGTTCGCAACTACGCGATGTGCAGTGATAATCCTTGATACAGTTGCAACACGCCACTTGCATTTCAGTTATCGGCAGAGATGAGCTTTAGCGCTAGCAAAGTGAACATACACGTCGCAATGTACTCATTTCTAAAAACGAGACACGGGCCTTTAAAGCCCACACGCACGTGTGGCTCATGGCCTCGCCTTCTTGCCAAAAAATTGAAACACTTTCATGAATTCGTACGTTTTAATTTCTTCACCAGTCGCCAACCTTAAGAGCGCACTTCACAAATGAGGCTCCGCAGAATTGAACGCGAAGCCGTGGTCTGGCAGTACCACGACGAAGTTACCGCAGTAGTACGAGCGGATGTCTTCACAAAGTTGAACCTCTTATTGAGACCGTCGTTTTTCTTGTTCTATCCACTCACTCGCAAGGTTTTTGCTGGAGCCCGCAGAAATTAGATAAGACGCGAAACACGCGCCCCACGGGTGACAACGAGTTGAATACGACGGCTGGTTGCGGCGCCCGCCGCATATGGCGGATGCCGCGCTAGCCGCTAGCACCCCTTGCGGATTCCGTCACGTGAATACCTCTTATAGGTTTAGCAAAAATAAGGGTCCTATAGGGGCATTACACTCCACTCTCCACCCCCCTCCCTCCTATTTCTTATTATCTTGAAAGAGAATCTATGTGGGCAATATAGGAGCTGTACAAGGTGTACAAGCTCTACAAAGACCCTGTGCAAGGTATAAGAATGCTTCGCCTCGTCACTTTTTCATCCTCTAAAGAGGAAGATGGGCACCGGCTACCACTGGTATACAGTCGAACCTCGATATATCGAACAGCGCGGTGATTGCAAAATAGTTCGATATAGCCGGAATTCGATATACAAAATCACGTAGAAAACGCGTCAAGAACTAGTACAAATCAATCAATGAACCAATCGTGGCACAGTGGCGCAGTAAATACTCACTTGAAGTTTCAAACAAAGTATTTATTCCTTTGGCTTAAAGTACTGTAGTAGCGTAGCTTGCTTCAAATTGGCAACCGCGTGCTTGACCACGGCGTCCTCAACGTAGTCTAAACGGTCCACAAGCGATAGTCCAGCGCCTTCTATTGCGCCGCAGTAGCGGCGTACAAGGTCCAAAGCAGCTACAGCCTCAGTTGCAGTCTGGAGCGGGGCACCGCCTACGGGATCAACCTCGGCAGCGTCTTCGTTTGGCCGCTCAGCAGTAACTTCCGCCGCAATCTCTACATCTGTCAACTCCGCCACTGTTCCGGTGCTGTCATCACCGCCAACGAAGTCATCAATGCACATGCTGTGGTGCTCAGCACCGACAAAGCGCTCCAACTGGCTCCAGGTTTCTTCGAGCTGGCATTCTTCCTCTGTGCCGTCGTCCAACGCTGATTCTTCAGTTGCTTGCTCGGAAGCTTCTTCAATGCGGCTTACAAAACCCGCATGCCGAAAGCAGTGAAATACTGTCGACTGCTTGACGCTGTCCCACGAGGCTTTCAGCATTTGAATGGCACCCAAAAGGTCTATCTTTAGCTCTTGGCCCATCCGCAGCTTGAGAAGCAAAATGTCGTTCAGCCGACGTTTATAAATGGATTTGAAAGCGCGAATAATGCCCTGGTCCAATGGATGCAGCTTCGACGTCGTGTTCGGCGGCAAAAACGTAATTACAATGTTGCTCAGCTGGACATCAGTGTGGTGTGCTGTACAACTGTCAACGATGAGGCAAACCGTCCGGCCTTGACGCGCCAGCTCCTAGTCCCATGCCTTCAACCATTTTTGGAATATCTCCCGAGTCATCCACGATTTCTTGTTCCATGCGTATGTCACCGGAACACTGGGGCAGTTGCGCATGCATCTCGGGGTTTGGAACTTGCCTATGACAAGTGGCCGCAGCTTCGTGCTGCCGTCCATATTCGCAGCCAACAGAACTGTAATACGAGTCTTGCCTTGCTTGCCGCCGAGGCACTTGTCTCCGCGCGTGTCGAGCGTTTGTCGCGGAAGCATTTGCCAGAACAGGCCCGTCTCGTCAGCATTGAATATCTGATTGGGCTCATACTTGACGAGAATCTTAGGCCACTCTTCTTCAAGCCACTTCTTGATCTCGCCTTCATTGGCGTCCTCACTTTCCCCCGAGACTGTCTTCCCGACAATGTTAAAGCGGGCCTTAAAACGTTGCAGCCAACCGCTGCTGGCATTGAAGTTCTCGGCACCGAGAATGAACGCAAAGTTCTTGGCCTTCTGTTGTATCATCGGTCCCGATACAGGAATATTCCGGGCCCTTGCGTCGATGAACCATTTGTGCAGCGCCTTCTCAACGTCTTCAAAGGTAGCTTTGCGCACCCGCCGCGCGCCTGAGTGCTGGTCTTTATGTCACTCTTGTTTTTCAGCAGAGTGCTCAAAGTGCTCCTCGGTATGCTGAAAGCTTCGGCGACGCTTGACTTTTTTTCACCATTTTCAACGCGGCGGATCACTTCCAATTTCGCAGCAAATGTCAGGGTTGTCCGCTTCTTCGCGTTTGCAGCCATCACAACACCGACCACGCCGTGACAGGCCTAGGCCACCTAGGCTGCCTAGGGCACACACGATAACGACTGGCGCAGCACAAGTGGCGGCGCCGAGACGTGGTTAGTCGTTGACAAACCAGGCTAGCCACCGTAGCCTGGCCAAGCCGCCGCGTGCATACGCCGCTACGTTCAACTGGCGCCCTCGGCGCGACCGATGTATGCAGCGATCGTGCGCAGCAGTCGGGAACGCCCATCGCGCCGCCGCTATCTTCGAGGGCGTTGAGGGAAAGCTCGCCTCCTGTCAACAGAGTGCACATGGTTTGGGGTGGCGGAGTTCGATTTATCCATTTGGCAAGCGACGCCGTCGAAATAAAAAATTAAAAATGCATGCGATTTTCCGCGTGATATAGAAAGTGTTCGATATTGTGAGCACTGTGTGGCGCTTCATCTTCCACACTGCTGAACGTGCTGCTTCATCTTCATCCTGCTCCCTCTTGTAGATACCCATCGTCATCGCGGAGTGTGTTTGGCTGCAGTGTGCGACCAAGGCTTCAGGTCTGTAATAAAGCCTGATTCCCCAAGTCCGACCTTCGCGTTACCTTACACGTGGTGGAGGTGCGCCTTGATTTCCCCGCTGCTTCGTCACCTGCATCCACCTGGAGCTTCGTTCTGGCCGCCGTTTGACCCCGACCACCATCGTCATGACACAAGAGGGCCACTCCGCTATTCCGGCTGCTACCAACTCGACTCCAGCTCCCCTTGCCACTTGGACTGTCAGTAGCCGTCAGCGCGACCCGCAGATGTTCGCCGGTCTCCGCGGCGACGACGCTGATGACTGGCTCGACAGCTACGACCGGGTCAGTGCTTTCAACCGATGGGACGATTCTCTTAAATTAATTAATGTGTCCTTTTATTTGACGGATGTGGCCAAAACGTGGTTTCTAAATCATGAGTCGACGATTCCGGACTGGGCTACCTTTAAACAAAAGTTACGCCAGATTTTCTGCGCTCCTACTGTTCGCACGGAGTCCGCCAAGAAGAAGCTAGAAGCCCGACTTCAGCGGCCTAATGAGACCTACACCTCTTATATAGAAGATGTACTTTCACTTTGTCGGCGCATCAATGACACAATGCCAGAGGCCGAGCGGGTTCGGCACGTCCTTAAAGGTATTGGGCCACTCGCCTACAACGCCCTGGCCGTGCAGAACCCTACCACAATCGATGCCATCATATCCACTTGTCAACGCCTTGACGAACTACAGTCAATACGCCTGCAGCCTGATCCCACTTCATTTGGTTTCACTGCCGAAGCTGACCTCCGTGTGCTTATTCGCGAATTAATTCGTGAAGAGCTCTCGGCTCAAGGTAATCTGTGCCGCCCTGCATCTGAGCCACATAATTCAAGTGCCGGCCTGCGTAGCATTGTTAAAGAAGAGCTGGCCTCAATGACCTATTCCCCGCCAACATCGGTCGCTCCTACCATTTGTCAGGTGCCAACGTACGCCCAGATCACGTCCTTGCCGCCCGCAGTTGGAGCGCCTACGCCACCGGCGCCTACCACTGCTCATGTCGCTGCATTGGCACCACCTGCCGCAGCGCCGACATACTACCCCAACTGGCGCCCAGCCCGCCCTGTGTGTTATTACTGCGGGTACCGAGGCCATATTTCCCGCTTCTGTCGTCGCAGGCTCCAGAATGAACGCCGCGGCTACGAATCATTTGAAGCAGACTACCCTCCTCGCTTTTCCGGCTCTAACCACCGTTCATTCCCCGATTATCCCCGACGTTCATCACCCCCGCCAGAAAGCCCCGCTCCGCCTGCTGGTTACAGGCCTTCAAGACGCCGTTCTCTTTCGCCTTTTCGCCGCTCAGCCTCGCCTCTCCGTCAAGCTTCTCTGACGACCCCCCGCCTGTCGGAAAACTGACCACTGCAGTTTTAGGAGGGAAAACTGCACTCTTCGGCCATCCCAAAAATCCTCCGGAACGTCCCTGGAATATTATTTTAGTGCGGGTTGAAGGATTATCTGTTGAAGCTTTGGTTGACACGGGCGCCGCTGTTTCTGTGATACACACTGACTTGTGCTCCCGCTTGCGAAAAGTGAAAACGCCTTATGATGGACCTGAACTCCGTGGAGCTAATGGTGCAATAATTCGGCCTTCTGCTAAGTGTACTGTGCGAGTTTTTGTTGACGGTGTCCGCCACCATGTACAATTTGCCGTGATGTCACCATGCGCTCACCCAATTATTTTAGGCTGGGATTTTCTGTCTGCCGCATCAGCCAGCATTTCGTGTCGCGACAGGATCATTTACATGAACGAGAGCGATCCGTCTTCTGAACATCCCGAGCCCCGTTATCGCCTGCTTGCCGCTACTAACTCAGTGTTGCCCCCTGGATGCGAACAACTTGTCGCGCTTACTTCTGCTGACATTGATAACGGAGATGTGCTAATCGTGCCTTCTGATCGCCATCTGACCCGCGGAATCGCGCTACCACCAAGTCTTGTTCGGTTTGAGCATGGCACAGCGCTTGTCGCTGCTTCGAACACTTCCCCAGAGCCCATTGTGCTGACTAAAGGGACATGTTTTCCTTGTGTCCTGGACATTCACCCGGTGTCCCTCACCACCCTTACCGCCCCCTCTTCCTCACCAGCAGCTTCTTCCGATGCTTCTCTCTGTGTTCTCTTTGGCACCATCAATCCTGACCTTCCTGCGACTCACCGCCAAGCTTTGCAGGAATTACTTCGAAAACACCAAGCCTCCTTTGATGTCACTTCTCCGACCTTGGGCCGAACGTCTTCTGCACAGCACCGCATTATTACAGAAGGTACTTCTATTGTTAGCCGCCGCCCTTACCGTGTTTCCTTATCAGAACGTAAAATCATAGAAGATAATGTGAATGATATGCTCCGGCGAGACATTATTCGGCCATCAGCTAGCCCCTGGTCATCTCCGGTCGTCTTGGTCAAAAAAAAGGATGGGTCCGTGCGTTTTTGCGTTGATTACCGCGCACTTAACAAAGTCACTCGAAAAGATGTTTACCCTATGCCACGAATTGACGACTCCCTCGACTGTCTTCAGGGCGCCGAATATTTCTCCACTTTGGATTTGCGTTCCGGTTACTGGCAGATACCGATGCACGAAGCCGGCAAAGAAAAAACAGCATTCGCTACTCCCGATGGGCTTTACGAATTCAATGTCATGCCTTTTGGACTTTGTAATGCCCCCGCTACGTTTGAGCGCATGATTGACACTGTTCTTAGAGGACTTAAGTGGAAAACATGCTTGTGCTACCTGGACGACATAGTTATTTTCTCTGCGACTTTTTCTGATCATTTATGCCGCCTTGATCAAGTATTAACGTGCCTGGCATCCGCCGGTCTCCAGCTGAACACAAAAAAGTGTAATTTCGCCAAGAAAGAAATCAAGATCCTGGGCCACCTCGTCAGCCGCGATGGCATTCGACCCGACCCTGACAAGCTTGCTGCAGTTTTGAACTTTGCACGCCCTCAGCGGACTAAGGAACTACGCAGTTTCCTTGGCCTGTCTTCGTACTTTCGCCGTTTCATTCGAAATTTCGCTACCATTGCTGCACCGCTCCACCGCCTCCTTACAGACCGTACTACTTTCAATTGGTCCGAAGAATGCGAAAAAGCTTTCCAAACCCTAAAGAATGCCCTCACTTCGGACCCTGTTCTCGCTCACTTCGACGACACTGCTGCCACCATTCTTCACACCGATGCCAGCAGCCTCGGTATCGGCGCCATACTTCTGCAACGTGATACCGCTTCTCGGGAAAAGGTAATTGCGTTTGCCAGTCGAACTCTAACACTAGCGGAACGCAACTACACCATCACTGAGCAAGAGTGCCTAGCCGTCGTTTGGGCAGTTCAGAAATTCCGCCCCTACCTCTACGGCCGCCATTTTACGATCGTTACCGATCACCACGCTCTGTGCTGGTTATCAACCCTCAAAAATTTGACTGGACGCCTGGGCCGTTGGATTCTGCGTTTGCAGGAGTACCACTTTGATGTCATATTCAAATCGGGACGCAAACATCGAGATGCCGATGCTCTTTCCCGCTGCCCGCTATCAGAATCGCCACCTAGTGCTTCCTCGAGCCTTCCTGCGTGCACCCTCGACGTCCCAATGTCGTCCAGAGCCCCAACCTTAACCTGTGCTACTCTTGCCGCTGCTCCAGATCGCTACGCCATTATTTCAAACCAGCGAGCAGATCCCTACTGTATTTCCCTAATCAACCTTCTCACCGGTGCTTCTCACCCTCCTACTGCTAGGATGCGCAGGCAACTCCAAAAGTTCAAACTTGACAACGGCGTGCTCTCCCGTTATATTTATTGCTCCGAAGGCACCCGTTGGGTCCCCGTTATTCCGAGAGCGCTTCGCACCCGTATCCTGGCGGCTTTCCACGATGATGCTACAGCCGGTCACTTAGGCTTTCATAAAACTTACCACCGCGTGAAAGCCCGTTTCTTCTGGCCAGGCCTCGCCTCAAGTGTGGCAAAATACGTCGCCTCTTGTCTGCCATGTCAGCGCCGCAAACGGCCCACTTCTCCTCCTGCTGGCCTACTACAGCCGCTACCTTGCCCTGCTACTCCTTTTGCCGTTGTTGGCATAGACTTATACGGGCCACTTCCATTGTCCGCACGAGGTAATCGCTGGATCGTCACCGCCGTCGACCACCTAACACGCTACGCTGAGACCGCTTCCCTGCCTAATGGCTCAGTACATGAGGTCGCGACCTTCTTTTTGGAATCGCTCGTACTGCGCCATGGGGCCCCTCAAGTGCTTCTCAGCGATCGTGGTCGGACATTTCTGTCGAAGATTGTAGCCGAAGTTATTGAAGCCTCAACCACACATCACAAATTGACCTCCAGCTATCACCCGCAGACCAATGGGTTGACTGAGCGGTTCCACCGCACGCTTTCTGACATGTTGTTTATGTATGTCGACCAGGACCACCGAAACTGGGACATAATACTTCCTTTTGTTACGTTCGCCTACAATACGGCTGTACAGCGGACCACAGGTTACACCCCGTTTTTCCTCGTTTACGGCCGTTCTCCCGCTACCTTTCTTGACGCCTCTTTTCTTTCTACACATGCCAGTTCCTCATCCTCTCTTCCTGACCAGTTCCTTTCCCGAGTGGCCAAATCACGCCGGCTTGCTCGCGTCAACACGGAAGCTAGCCAGGAAGACCGCAAGTACCGCTATGATGCAACCCATCGCCAAGTTTCGTTCCGTCCCGGCGACGAGGTGTTACTTTGGACCCCATTACGCACTCCTGGCCTTTGTGACAAGTTACAGCACCGTTACATTGGTCCTTACACAGTTCTTGCAAAAACCTCCCCGGTCAACTATCGCGTCTCCCCTGTTTACCCTCCTCCGGACTGTCGTTACCGTGGCACTGAAGTTGTCCACGTTTCACGTATGAAACCTTTTGTTCGGCGCATTCCTGCGGACTAATTGCGGCCAGGCTGGCCGCTTGAACTGCGCGGGCGAAATAGTGTGAGCACTGTGTGGCGCTTCATCTTCCACACTGCTGAACGTGCTGCTTCATCTTCATCCTGCTCCCTCTTGTAGATACCCATCGTCATCGCGGAGTGTGTTTGGCTGCAGTGTGCGACCAAGGCTTCAGGTCTGTAATAAAGCCTGATTCCCCAAGTCCGACCTTCGCGTTACCTTACAATATATACAATAATTCGATATATCCGTGTTCGATATATCGAGGTTCGACTGTATATCCCATCACTATATATGGTGCCCTGTTACGACCGTGCATCCGCATTTGCGCGCTCTATTGTTCGCCTGTGGGCATGGATAAGTGCTGTGGATATGTGGTGATGGTCCAATGGCTCTAAGTGAGCCTGTTTCCAGGAATCCTGTTTTGTAAGCCTGTTTTGCTTTGTGGACACCCTGCAAATGCCAAATTGACCCTGTCAAGAGAACGTCTCGAAAAACACAAAGAAACGTCCCCCTGCGGGAAATAGCAGGAAGTGCTTTCTTTCTTTTGTTCACCCTTCCAGTCGAGAAGTGCTATCCTCCAGTGATGAATGCCTCCTATCCAAAGGAGACGACAGAGTGACATGTCCGCTGACGTGCAGGACAAGAAAGGAGCATGACGCATACGGCCATTAAGTGATTTCCCAGGAATGCAGGAAAGATTTGCAATTGTCGGAAAGGGACAATGCTGGGATCATTATGTGGCGCGCACGTGCGCTTGGGTTTCTGAGAAGGAAACCCACTTGTCAGAACCAGCCTGTGGTTTCTTTGCTGAAGAATAGAAATGTACCTCCTCTCCTCGCCGTTCCCAAGTTTTTCCCGCCAACAAGTGATCACGCCCAACGAATTCATGCCGGACCAGTCAGTGCCTCAGACCATCAGTGCAGTGATGTGTTCGATTGGATGCCGATATCTGAGGGGCGTGCCCTGGAACTGACTGGTCAGCATCTTCAGAGGGGGGGCTGGACATAGGGGGTTTTAAGGACAGTGCAGAGCCCGAAAAAAGCGCTCTGAGCCCTGGGTAAACGGCTCATCCAGTCTCTTCTCGCTATGAACTCTTAACGCTTGCCATTTTGCTGATGTACCCTTCATTTTCATGTAAATAATCTTGTAAATAAGTTTCCTCAAAGTGCCATTAAACCTGCTTGTATATATTTTACCAACTTCGAAGATTCAGTCCTTCTTCAACCCCGAGTCTCTGCACGCTACCAAGTGAAGGCCGGGTCGACGTAGCCCCAGCGTCACGACAACTGGTGACCAGCGTTGGGATCTGAATCTACAAGCCACAACATCTGATGACTGGAGGTGGGATCTGGATCTACAAGCTACAACATCTGGTGATTCGAGGTGGATCAGAATCTACAAGCCACATCTTGTGATCGGAGGTGGCATCTCAAGCAACAAGCAGGCGCAACAATCGGCCAACAAGAGAGCAGCTCGGAACATCGATCGCATGTGTGGGTGAGTGCTTGGCTTTTCTTCTGATGTGGACCAGGTTCTAGAACAGGGTTAGATTTTAGAACTGGTAAAAAGTGTTGAAACGCCTTTAGGTTTGGTAGTTTGCACTGTTGTTTTGGAAGTAGCCGACGCTCGGAGCGATCATGGACCTACAAAAGCTGCAGAAACCGGACCTGTTGCTATTGTGTGAGGAATTGGGAATTGATACAAGTGGTTTGGCACGAAAACCCTTGATTTTAAAGGCAATCACTGATTTGGGAGCCGATGATGAGGAGCTCAGTGAAGCATGGAACTTCATCGAACAAAAAAAAGGAGGAACAGCTCAGACAGCAGAAAGAGCGAGAAATTGAAATTGAAAGAGAAGCAGAAAGGCTGGAGCTAGAAATTGAGCTCCGGAAATTAGAACTAGAGTTGAGCAAGAGGTCGGGCGATTGTCCCCAGCTAGCGGTACCTCGTCTCAACAAGGAGGCAGATTTCAAGATGTCAAAGTACATGCAGCCATATGTGATATCAGGGGATATCGGTCTGTATCTGGCTAACTTCGAGCGAACTTGCGAAAAACTGTCCTTCCAGCGAGACACGTGGTCTCAGAGGTTATTGACGGTTCTGCCCTGCGAGGCAGCGGAGGTTGTCGCGCGGCTAAGCAAGGAGGACGCGGACAACTACGAGAAGGTGAAAGCTTGTCTTCTGAGAAAGTATAGGCTTAGCGCCGAGGCGTTCAGACAACGTTTTCGGAACGCTACTAAGTCCAGGGACGAGAGTTACCCTGAATTCCTGTACAATTTAAGAGTAAATTTGGGCGAGTGGCTAAAGAGCACAGATTCCTACAGTGATAGGGACGCTGTAGTCGAGCGAATTCTTTTGGAGCAGTTTTATAACTGCCTCCCAGAAAAAGAAAGAAATTGGTTACAGGACCGAGGCGAAATTAAGTCGGCAACTGAAGCTGCCGAACTTATTGAGGAGTATGCTTCGCGCCGACAATTCAGCAACCCAGCAGTGGATAGGCCCCGCAATCCCAAGTTCAGTGTAAATAACCGTCAGAAAAGGCACTTTGCTAGATTTGCAAACGAAGAAAGGAAGGCTTCTTCAGGCAAACGCCCTAGAAAGGACGGCAGTGAGAAAAGTGGGGAAGTGACCAACGTGCAGAACACAAAGAATAAGCTTGAGGCTAGGAAGCCGCTCACATGCTTTAGGTGTAATGAGCAGGGTCACATTGCCGTCAACTGCCGGAAAGAAAAGATTGCTTTCTCGTATGTCAGGGACTGCGATGAAAATATGCAGCTTTTAGAACCCTACCTGCATGACCTAGTAGTCAACGGGAAGCCTTGCAAGGTACTGCGCGATTCGGCCGCAACGATGGATGTTGTCCATTCGGCGTATGTGTCGCCTTCCGACTATACAGGACAGTGTGCATGGATCCGACAGGTAGTTGAGGAACAGAGTGTGTGCTTGCCGATCGCGAACGTGGTCATCGAGGGCCCTTTCGGCGAATTAACAACCGAGGCTGCCGCTTCAGGAAAGCTTCCTAAGTGCTATCCGTATTTGTTCTCCAACAAATCGGACATGCTGCTGCGAAAGAGGGGCATCCTTTTCGGAGACAGAGTTGTGCAAGCCTTAGCACGTTCAAAGGCGCGAGAACTAGCTACACTGCTCATTCCAGAAAAATCCACAGCGGAGGAAACGGCAGTTAAAACAGTGGTAAATGCGGAAGATAGCAGGTCAGAAAACTTTGAGAGCGAGGCATCTCAGATATGTCAACTTGAAAGTGAGCTTGATGAGACGCGGAATGAGGACGTTCTTGAGAGTAACCTCTTGCCGCCAGTGTCTAGTAATCTCACGAGACTTTTAAGTGGAACCCGAGAGGACTTAGCTATGGAGCAAGCCGTGGTAAATCTAACGTTAAACCTTCCCGAGGAGATGGGGGACAACTTGATTTGCCTAAGCGGAAAAGGAAGCAACGCTCAGGAGCTTCTCAAAAAGACAGAGCAGAGAGGAGAACTAAAGAAATCCCAGCTGTCCGATCTGGGCGAGATAATAACAGAGTTTGAGGCCTGCTTCGTGGACAGGCCAGGCAGGACTGATTTGACTGAGCACGATATTGAGCTGACTTCAGACGTGCCAGTGCGATCAAGGTGCTACCGATTCTCTCCAAGGCAAAGAGAAATTCTGGATAGGGAAGTAACTCGCATGCTGGAATTGGGAGTAATAAAACCCTCGGTAAGCGATTATGCTTCGCCTATGATCTTAGTAGAAGCTCCAGGTAAAGACCCTAGGCCTGTGGTAGACTACCGAAAGCTAAATTCTCTCACCAGGGATCAAGTGTATCCTATTCCGAATATTGAGGAGAGAGTAGAACAGGTCAGTAGAGCGGCATATGTGACTACGCTGGACCTTACTCGAGGATACTGGCAAGTACCGCTCACTGAACGCGCCAGCAGATACGCGGCTATCGTCACTCCGACGGGCAGCTACCAGCCAACAATGATGAGTTTCGGGCTCAAAAATGCTCCATTTTGTTTTTCCCGACTCATGGATAGGGTTTTAAAGGGGTGTGAAACATTCGCAGTGCCTTATTTAGATGACATTGCGGTTTTTTCCGACTCATGGGCGGACCATATGGTACATCTAAGAGCTGTACTGAGCCTTTTGCATCAAGCTGGACTAACCGTAAAGGCCGAGAAATGTTGCCTGGCAAGGGCGACCGTGGACTACTTGGGTCACAATGTAGGTCAAGGTTTCAGGAAACCCAGCGAGATTAAGATTTCTGCGGTAGCTGACTACCCGCGGCCGAGCACGAAGACGGAAATTCGAGCATTCCTGGGTCTGACTGGGTACTACAATCACTACATCCCTAACTATTCAGCTTTGGCTAGCCCTCTGACCGACGCTCTCCGCAAGACAGAACCGACAAATGTAGTCTGGGACGAACAAAAGGAAGCCTCCTTCGTAAACCTGAAGGCTGTGCTGATTAGCCGTCCGGTATTGCGAGCTCCAGACTATGCCCGAGAATTCACGGTCCAGTGTGATGCCAGTGATCGAGGGTTAGGTGCTGTTCTCTGCCAGAGAGCTGACGACGGTAATGAGCACCCCGTGCTCTACCTGAGCAGAAAACTGAGTTCTAGAGAAAGGGCTTATTGCGCGTCAGAGAAAGAGTGCGCTTGCATTGTATGGGCCATTCAAAAATTGCAGTGCTATCTTGGAGGGGCCAAATTCACTGTAGAGACGGACCATTGTCCCCTGGCTTGGCTGCAAACTGCGACATCGAAGAACAGTCGCCTTCTTAGGTGGAGCTTGATTTTACAGCAGTACAATTTTAAAATAAGATACAAAAAGGGGAAATTAAATGGGAATGCGGACGCGCTTAGCCGCTCTTTCTAAGCGGTCCGAGATGTTCCTCACCATGTATCCAAATTGATAATCAGGTTTTTTTTTTTTTTTCGTGCGCTTGTATATGTGTGACTATGTAAAGCAGCACGTTTGGTTTTCTAGGAATACGTGGGTCCTGAACGTCTTGAGAGTGGGCTTTTCTCGAACAACAATGGCAGTTTTCTTTTAGCCTGGTCTCTTCAGACGGGAGCCGAGTGCTTTCTTCGACATGTGGTTGAGTTTCAGAGACAGCTCAAGCAAATTGGCCTACAACAATCAAGACAACGCGACAAGCAACAGCGAGCTTCAAGCGTTCACGTGCAGGCCATTAAGTCGTCTCTTCATGCAGCAGCTGCGACTGCTGCCCTCCGAGACTCTTCTGGCGGGGGAGGAGGCTGTTACGACCGTGCATCCGCATTTGCGCGCTCTATTGTTCGCCTGTGGGCATGGATAAGTGCTGTGGATATGTGGTGATGGTCCAATGGCTCTAAGTGAGCCTGTTTCCAGGAATCCTGTTTTGTAAGCCTGTTTTGCTTTGTGGACACCCTGCAAATGCCAAATTGACCCTGTCAAGAGAACGTCTGGAAAAACACAAAGAAACGTCCCCCTGCGGGAAATAGCAGGAAGTGCTTTCTTTCTTTTGTTCACCCTTCCAGTCGAGAAGTGCTATCCTCCAGTGATGAATGCCTCCTATCCAAAGGAGACGACAGAGTGACATGTCCGCTGACGTGCAGGACAAGAAAGGAGCATGACGCATACGGCCATTAAGTGATTTCCCAGGAATGCAGGAAAGATTTGCAATTGTCGGAAAGGGACAATGCTGGGATCATTATGTGGCGCGCACGTGCGCTTGGGTTTCTGAGAAGGAAACCCACTTGTCAGAAGCAGCCTGTGGTTTCTTTGCTGAAGAATAGAAATGTACCTCCTCTCCTCGCCGTTCCCAAGCTTTTCCCGCCAACAAGTGATCACGCCCAACGAATTCATGCCGGACCAGTCAGTGCCTCAGACCATCAGTGCAGTGATGTGTTCGATTGGATGCCGATATCTGAGGGGCGTGCCCTGGAACTGATTGGTCAGCATCTTCAGAGGGGGGGCTGGACATAGGGGGTTTTAAGGACAGTGCAGAGCCCGAAAAAAGCGCTCTGAGCCCTGGGTAAACGGCTCCTCCAGTCTCTTCTCGCTATGAACTCTTAACGCTTGCCATTTTGCTGATGTACCCTTCATTTTCATGTAAATAATCTTGTAAATAAGTTTCCTCAAAGTGCCATTAAACCTGCTTGTATATATTTTACCAACTTCGAAGATTCAGTCCTTCTTCAACCCCGAGTCTCTGCACGCTACCAAGTGAAGGCCGGGTCGACGTAGCCCCAGCGTCACGACAGCCCATCACTATATATCTTTTTCATGAGAGGGAAAGATCGGTCCTCTGCTCGAAACGCCGAGTCAAATAATATGTTTCCTCTAATGAACCGTACACCGCGCTGCGCTGTACACTGGATACTAACATATCAAACATTATGGTGTCGCAGCGCTGGCAGACAAGGACAAAGGACTAGGGGCACACACAACTGCGCTGAACTTACCACTTTATTTTGAACGCTTTTGATCCGCGCATTTATAATTGACAGAAGGAACTGGACACGCAAGCGCACTCACAAGACAGATATAGCAATCTCAGTAGCAGCATCGCAATCTCTCGCAATCTCAGATGCCGAATCGCAATCCCAGTAGCCCTATCACAATCTCAGTACGAGAAGGCCGCCCCCCCAAAAAACGACCGTGGTGCAACAAACACAGAAGAGGCTTTAAAAACAAGGCATAGAATCAAGTAAAACAAAATGCAGCACGATAAATGAAAAATGGCATAGAAGAGCCAACCATAAACAAGGCAAAATCATGAAAAGGTGAAGATGCATGAAAAACAGCCAATAAAAAACATGCCAAAAACTTCAATAAGGCGAAAGATAAAAACATAAAATTCCATCATAGAGGCAACAATTAACAGCCAAAAATTCAATGCGAGCTAAAACAATGTGAAAAGAAGACGTCACTGAGGTGAGAATTAACAAAATGAGGTAACAATTAACAGCAAAACCTCTATGAGTAGCTAAAATCAGGTGCATGGATATCGTAAATGAGGCGAAGTCAGCAGGTCAAAAAACGAAACAGAGAAGTAAGAAAAGTATTTTACATGGCTGGGATGCAGAGTACTCATAAAGAACCGGACAAGAAAGCGGTCTCTTTCACTAGGAAGGCTACTGAAGGCACACTGACGCAGTCTGCTTTCAGGTTGTATATGAAGGCGGCTCCAATTATTTCTCGCGTCAACTGATTCTTGTTTTTTGCCAAGATTCTGGTGTTCGCAAATTTTGGAGGGTCGCTCTTACAGGGTGAGCAGTCTCGGCAGTGCATAGCCATGTTGATAGATTCCTTGTATTTTGCGTTCAATTTATGCTCCTGTAGTCTTTTATTTACACAGGAAAGAGGAATAGAATAGACACCGCCTGTGGCACATGCGCCAAACGGTTATTTATGCTTTGTAGTGCATTCTTTCCTTCGTCCGGCTGGATTGTTAACGCGCTTACAAAGCCTGGAAAGGCGGTGAGGTGAAGAAAAGACTACCTCTACCCCTACTTTTTTCCCAATTCTTTTCAAACTGTGGGATACCTGATCTTTATCTTTCGATGAAATGGACTTTTGGTTTTGCATGGCGCTGAGCAATTTCTCGGCTGTTGACGAAAGACGTGTTGCCGGGTATTCGGATTGAAGCAATCTCTGGGCTTGATTTCGAAAACTTTCTTCTAAAGAGTGCTCACAGGACTTAGTTAACGCGTTATTAAAGGCGGCCTGCACAATGTTTCTCTTAATTAGCTTGGAATGCGCGGAATCGTAAGTTAAGACCGGCTTGTTGGCTCTTGGCTCAAACGACCAGCACACGCGTTCTGGAGAAAACCGCTCATGAAAGCGATTGAAGCCGTCCTCCGGGATTTCATGCGTTAAAGTGAATGGATATAAGCATTGATTAAAATTTGCCAAAACACTGCCAACCTGGGGTAAGAATTCATCCTCGTGGCTGTCTAAAAGTACTAGATAATCATCAACGTATCTGAAGATTTTGAGAACCTGTGAATTATCTAGCTTTGTGCTGAGTGCTCTATCGTGCTTGGCAAGGTACAGATCGCTCAAGAATGGGGCGATACATGAACCAATACAGATACCCTGTTTTTGTATGAAGAGGGAGCCATTCCACTCAGTGTGGGTGGATGTGAGATAATTAAACAGTAGTTCGAGAAAGCCGCTGACTGAAATGCAGCTGGCATTTTGAAAATCTACGCTGCCATGCTGATAGACGCACTCGCTAACACATTGGAGCAATTCAGCATGAGGGATTGAATAATACAGATTTTTTACGTCGACAGAGAAACCCAGAAAGGCTTTACTCTGGTTATTTTGCAGGAACAGAATGGGACGTCTTTTGAATTTTTAACTAGAAACGGGTCATCTATGGCCAGCAGCTTTAGTTTTTCTGGTAGAAATAAGGCTACGAATTTTTGCCAAGTGTCTTGCGATTCGGCATCTGAGATTGCGAGATATTGCGATGCTGCTACTGAGATTGCTATAACTGTCTTGTGAGTGCGATTGCGTGTCCAGTTCCTTCTGTCAGTTATAAATGCGCGTATCAAAAGCGTCCAAAATATAGTTGTAAGTTCAAGGTAGGTGTGTGTGTAAGTAGTCCTTTGTCCTTGTCTGCCATCGCTGTGACACCATAATGTTTAATAACCACCACCAACTAGATCAGCAGTATAGCCTACGTAAATTTATATATATATATATATATATATATATATATATATATATATATATATATATATATATATATATATATATATATATATATATATATATATATATATATATATATTGCCGCGAAACTTTCAAAACAGTATTTGTTGTTTTTTAACAGCCGCCGGCATACAGGCTTATCACTCTGATTCTGGACTGCGTATCAGTTCCGTAATCTTTGTTTGTTAATGCTCCATGTCGCGAGTCACACCTTTATCAGTTTTGTTGTACCGCAAGATGCACCGAGATCTGTCTCGAAGGTTCCGGCCACTCGGGTGTCTTTCCACAATGTTCCAGCCCGTGCGGGTAGCTGTTTGCGACGTTATCTAGATTGTTCTGCGCAGCCTTAATATTGAGCTTTGACGAGTGTGACGGGCAATCTTTGTCCTACGACCGACGAGCACGTTTGTTGCTATCGCAGCCGCCGAGTTGCTTAGTTCTTTTTCGGGCGCAAGTCAGCCCAATAAAGAGTTTCTTCAGTGCAATCATCGACCCTTTATTTGTGTCGTCGACCTTGTCACCCCTACGTGCCATCTGTTAGAGGTGCTGCCTTTGATCCTTCAAGCGAAGACCCAAGCCGTGTTCCTGTCACCCTGGAAGACCAGCCTACAGGTCACCGAGCCATCCGCCGACTTCAAGGCCTACAACCCGAACACGGTCTGCTGCCTGGCCCCATTCGATCTCGGAAGGCATCGACGTTGACAATGGCCCAGCCTACTACAGCACCGGTTGTTTTCGTCCAACCCCGTGAGCCCCCCTGCTTCCACGGACGACCGGAAGAAGAGGCTGGAGACTGGATGGACCTTTTCGACCGTGTGGCAGAATTCAACGGCTGGAACGACGCTGCTAAGCTCAGGCAGGTCTACTTTGCTCTTCAAGGACATGCCCGAGTTTGGTTCGAAAATCATGAGGCAGTTATGAAGGATTGGGAGATTTTCAAGGAAGCGTTTTTGACTGCCTTTTCAAGCATCGTCCGAAAGAAAAGAGCCCAGGTCCTCCTTCAGTCAAGACTTCAACTTACTGACGAGCCTGTCCTGGCATACGTTGAGGGGATGAAGCGCCTCTTTCGCAGCGCCGACCCTAACATGACCGAAGGTGAGAGAGTCAAATTGTTAATGCGAGGCGTCAAAGAATCGCTTTTTGCAAGTCTTGTCCGAAATCCGCCAAAAACCGTGGCGGAATTTGAAACCGCGGCGTCTACTATCGAGAAGACGTTGGCCACCCGGATGCGCCACTACGAGCGACCACTTCAGCCGGACTGCTCAACCCACTACCCCAACGCATCTGCAAGCGGAGAGAACCTTCGGGACCTCATCCGGGAGATCGTGCGAGAGGAGCTCCGCCAAATGCTGCCATCATCGCAACAACCCGTGGCGAAGCTCGCGGACGTCGTCCGTGAAGAAGTTCAGCAGGCGCTGGGCGTTCCTAAAGCGACGACTCCGACGGCTCCAGAGCATGAATCAGCAGTGATGAACTATGCAGCTGCAATATGCCGTCCTGCACCCCGACGCAACCTCCCAAGCCCTCGTCGCTAACATCCTGCTTCCGAAAGCCGTCCCTTGGTCCCCGCCCGCCAAGCCTACCAACGACCCCCAAGCCCCAGAAAGTGCGACGCCTGGAGGACAGCAAACAACCGACGGCTCTGTTTCCATGTGGTGAGGCAGGACACATCCTCCGTCAGTGCCCGTAGAGGCGGATCGGCCTCCGTGGTTTTGCTGTCGACGCCCCACGACCCCGTCCTGGCGAGCGACCACAGGAAATCAAGGACTTCCTGCGCAGCGGAGAGCACTCGTCGCCAAGGCGTCTGTCACGCTCCCCATCACCGTACAATGCCCGATTTGCGTCGCCGGGCCGCGGTTACGTGCAAGGACGGTCTCCTAGCCACCGTAAGGGAAACTAAAGGCAGCAACCTTTGGAGGTGAGGTTGCTCAACGGCGAAAAGACGAAGATCATCCGCCGCCGACGACCACTAACGACGACGCAACCATTTTATCGCCGCTTCGCACGACGACATCGACGACAACACGACCAGAGTGCAAGCAGACACCGCTGCCCAGCGAAGTAACAACGGTATGCCCCGGCCAAGACCTGAAGAAACGACGGAGCCGAGATCGGACACTAAGGCCCATGTGCAATGCCAGGACGCGAACAAGTGACCTTGAAGTTGATATCGACGGTCGCAGAGTCACTGCCCTAGTAGACACCGGAGCTGACTATTCAGTCATCAGTGGACCGTTAGCTTCCCAACTCGGGAAAGTTACAACCGCTTGGGATGGCCCGCTGCTTCGCACCGCAGGTGGCAATCTGATTACTCCATCGGGACGTTGTAGTGCAAGAATAACCGTAAATGACCATTACTTACCCCACCAGCTTTGTGGTCTTGCAGCCGCGTTCCCGCGACGTGATTTTAGGCATGGACTTCCTAAATGAAAATAGGGTCACCATCGACCTCCGTCCAAGCTCATCAAGCTCTCTGCAGACAAAGCCATTCCTGCTACAACACCTTCAACGCAACACGTCGCTGTAAACGTCCTCGACAGAGAATTGACCGTGCCACCCCGATAAAGCGTCGCCGTCAGCGTAGGTAGTACAGACATCGAAACCGCTGAAGGCATCGTCGAAGGAAATATCCAGTTGCTCTTGGGACGAGGTATCGGCATCGCAAGACGCATCGCGAAATTCCGGAGAGGACAAGCTGAGGGGCTGGTAACAAACTTCACTGAAGAATACCGGTATCTCAACAAGGGCACGACCATCGCTTTTCTCGACGAATTAGCGGACCTCAAAGACGTATTCACGCTCCAAGACCAACCACTGGAAGACGCACCGGACCAATATCGTCAGCCCACATTTGACATCAACCCGGCATTGACCCACAACAGGAAAGACCAGATTCTCAGTCTGCTTCGAAGCTACGGGGAGTGCTTCTCATAGTCATAGAAGGTACGACAAACACCACTGGCCAAGCACCGCATTATAAGGGACGAACACGACCGACCTCTGCGCCAAAGCCCATATCGTGTATTGCCGCGAGAACAGCAGGCCATTCGCGATCAAGTTGAGTAAATGCTGCGTGATGACGTAATCCAGCCATCGAACAGCCCCTGGGCGGCACCAGTCGTTTTGGTCAAGAAGAAAGACAGCACACTTCGCTTCTGCGTTGATTACCGCAGCTTGAATAGCATAACGAAGAAGGATGTCTACCCGCTTCCCCGCATCGACGACACTCTCGACCGGCTCTGCAATGCAAGGTACTTCTCATCGATGGACCTGACGAGCGGATATTGGCAAATTGAGGTCGACGAAAGAGATCGCGAGAAAACCGCATTCATCACTCCGGACGACCTTTATGAGTTCAAGGTGATGCCATTTGGCCTCTGCTCCGCACCAGCCACGTTTCAACGAGTAATGGACACTGTCCTGACAGGCTTGAAGTGGCAGATTTGCCTGGTATACTTGGATGATGTAGTTGTCTTCTCTTCAAACTTTGAAGACCACCTAAAACGACTACAGACAGTGCTGGAAGCCATCAAGTCATCAGGATTAACGCTAAAAGCAGAGAAGTGTCACTTCACCTACGAAGAACTCCGGTTTCTAGGTCACATCGTTAGCAAGGTCGGTATTCGCCCAGACACGGAGAAAACAACTGCAATCGCACAATTCCCACCGCCTGCAGACAAGAAGGCTGTGCACCGATTTCTTGGGCTGTGCGCTTATTATCGACGATTTGTCAGAAACGTTTCGCGGATCGCCGAACCGTTGACGCAGCTTACAAAGGCTGACGTATCTTTTAAATGGGAAGCGCCGCAAGGAGAAGCCTTCGACGAACTTAGGCGCCGCCTGCAATGCCCTCCTGTACTTGGCCACTTTGATGAAAACGCCGAGACCGCAATTCACACCGACGCGAGCAGTGTGGGCCTAGGACCCGTTCTCGTCCAGAAGAGTGCCGGGCAAGAGAAAGTAATCACCTACGCTAGCAGGTCCCTCACAAAAGCCGAAGTCAATTACTGGACGACCGAGAAGGAGTGCCTGGCAATCATCTGGGCCACTTCTAAGTTTCGTCCATACCTATACGGCCGACCATTCAAGGTGGTAAGCGGCCATCACGCGCTCTGCTGGCTGGCTAATTTGAAAGATCCTTCCGGACGCCTCGCCAGATGGAGCCAACGACTTCAAGAATTTGACATGACTGTAGTCTATAAGTCGGGCCGGAAGCATTTTGACGCAGACTGCTTATCCCGCGCTCGCGTCGATGCTCCCCCGAAGGACGATGACGACGTCGCCTTTTCGGGACCGGTAAGCGCCAACAGTTTCGCAGAACAACAGCGATCAGACCCTGAGCTGAAAGCGCCAGCCGATTACTTGGAAGGAAAGACTGCTTCCCCTCCTGGTGTGTTCAGGCGACATTTATCATCCTTCACGTTAAGCAATGGCCTCCTCGTGAAGCACTTCGCACCCAACAAGACCGGGCAGCTTCTCGTAGTGCCTAAAACCCTTCGGCAAGAAATTCTGCCGGCGTTGCACGATGAGCCCACAGCAGGCTACCTCGGATTTGCGCGCACGTTGCGTCGAATCCAGGAGAAGTATTACTGGCCGCGACTGCCTGCCGAAGTTGCCCACTACGTGAAGACGTGTCCTGAGTGTCAACGACGCAAGACGCTGCCGATCAGACCAGCAGGACTACTAACCCCGATTCCGCCCCCAATCCTGCCCTTTCAACAAATTGGGATGGATCTCCTCGGCCCCTTTCCATCTTCGTCTATGGGTAACAAGTGGATCATCGTAGCCACTGACTACCTTACCCGTTACGCCGAAGCAAGAGCACTACCAAATGGTACCGCGGCAGAAGTCGCCAAATTTTTTGTCGAACAAATTCTCTTGCGACACTGCGCCCCAGAAGTGCTCGTCACGGACAGGGGAACGGCGTTTACGGCAGAGTTGACGCAAGCCATCCTGGAATACAGTCACACACGCCATCGACGAACAACTGCGTACCATCCCCAAACCGCGGCAAAAGTTGCCAAATTTTTTTGTCGAACAAATTCTGCCAAAATAGAAGCCTGGGCGAGTTCGTATGTATACATTCTAAAACAGCGCAAAAGAACAGGGACGAAAGAACCAATGTACAACACGAGCGCTGACTTACAACTGATTCATTGAACATAAGTGAGCAATATATAAGAAGAAAGCTGGGTGATAAAACCAGAAGTAGTCGACGTCAAACATGGTGTAGGGGGCGTAAAAGCGATAAGAGCGTGGTAGGTTGAAGAGGGTAAAAGACGATATAATCTAAAAAGAGATGATTGAAGTGAACAGATAATTTTGAAAGATGGGAAGCAGTTAATGTGGCAAGGTGTAAAGAGCCATAAAAACGATAAAAGCGAAGCATCGAAACATGATAAAATTGATAAAATATACAAAAGGAGTGGAATGCATAAAATTGACAGGTTACTGCTAAAACTGCTTAAACTTTAACGGCGAGTTAAACGATGGCGATCAATGTTCTGCAGATAGAAACCTTATTTCTTTGTCGGACAGAAGCACAGACGGAGCACTGACACAGGTGTATTTATTAGTTTTTATGTTAAAAGCCTCAATAACTTCCCTAGTCAGTTGATCAGCGTGATGTCCTATGACTCTGCATTGTTGAAAATCTAGTAGACATTCGCTGCAGTTTTTGATATGGTCTGCGATATGTCCTTTGTCACCTTTTTGCACATATTTGTTGTGTTCTCGCAAACGATCATTGATGCATCTTCCTGTCTGTCCGACGTATGTGTCACCACATGTTAAGGGGATTGAATAGATGACTTTGTTTTCACATGGGATGAATTGCTTTTTCTGATTGGTCCTGCAGGTTCTTACGGTCTTGGTAGGATGGTTGACACGATGGCAAATGTTAGCCAACTTTTCTGGTGCGGAAAACAGTACTTTTACTTTAGCCCGATTGATAATCTTTTTGAGCTTATGGGACAAGGCGTGGCAGTACGGAATGACTGCGACCTTCTGTTTCTGATTATCCTTATTATCACGAAATCCTTCACATTGCCTGCCTTGTATATTTATCTGATTTAGAAGCTTCTGGGAGACAGATATAATATGGTTCGTGGGATAGCCTGCCTGAGATAATCTGCTGCATTGTTTTTCATAACTTGAAAGCATGCTGTGTGGCCATGATTTTTTAAGCGCATTAGACAAGCACAGGTCAGAAATGGCTCGCTTCACCAATTTTGAATGAGCTGAATGGTAAGGGACAACAAATTCTCTTGCCACACGGCGCCCCAGAAGTGCTCATCCCGGACAGGGGAACGGCGTTTACGGCAGAGTTGACGCAAGCCATCCTGGAATACAGTCACACAAGCCATCGACAAACGGAGCGCATTACCGAGCGCCTGAACTAAACGATCGCGGACATGATCGCTATGTATGCCGACGCTTAACACAAGACCTGGGACGCCATCTTGCCGTACGTGATCTTCGCGTATAACATGGCAGTCCAGGAGACGACCAGAGCGACCCCGTTTAAGCTTGTGTACTGAAGGGAGCCCACGACAACACTCGACGCAATGCTGCCGCACGTAACCAGCGAAGACAACCTTGACGTCGCCGCCTACCTGCAGCGTGCAGAGGAAGCCCGACGACTCGCACGGCTGCGTATTAAAGACCAACAGCGCACCGACAGCCGACGATACAATTTACGACGACGCCACGCAGAGTACAATCCAGGAGACCAAGTGTGGGTTTGGACACCAATTCGCCATCGCGGACTAAGTGAAAAGTTGTTGCGTCGATAATTTGGGCCGTACAAAATCATTCGCCGCGCCGGACCACTGGACTATGAAGTCATTGCAGACGGAACGTCAGCATCACAACGGCGACGCGCACGCCCATAAATTGTACATGTTGTACGACTGAAGCCATATTACGCGCGTTTAAGAATCTGCGATTTTCAAACTTTGCAGTGTATATGTTTAAGTTTATTTGTTTTGGAACATCGAGGCGATGTTTTTATAAGTGGGGAGTAATGCCGCGAAACCTTCAAAACAGTACTTGTTGTTTTTTAACAGCCGCCGGCATACAGGCTTATCACTCTGATTCTGGACTGCGTGTCAGTTCCGTAATCTTTGTTTGTTAATGCTCAATGTCGCGAATCACACCATTATCAGTTTTGTTGTAGCGCAAGATGCACCGAGATCTGTTTCGAAGGTTCCGGCCACTCGGGTGTCTTTCCACAATGTTCCAGTCTGTGCTGGTAGCTGTTTGCGACGTTATCTAGATTGTTCTGTGCAGCCTTTAAATTGAGTTGACGAGTGTGACGGGCATTCTTTGTCCGACGACCGGCGAGCACGTTTGTTGCTATCGCCACCGCCGTGTTGCTGAGTTCTTTTTCGGGCGCAAGTCATCCCAATAAAGAGTTTCTTCAGTGCAATCATCGACGCTTTATTTGTCTCGTCGACCTTGTCACCCCTACGTGACTATATATATATATATATATTGCCATATATAGTGCCATATATATATTGCCATCAATGCTCCCTTCCCTTGCGGACGACCCGACGGGGCCGCCTCTAGTGACCACTCCTGTTCATCGTGCAAGTCAGCAGCTCCGAGGCTTGCCCCCCGAGACCTTCCCTCTGGACGAACAGCCCCTAGCTTCCACCCTAGCTATGGCAACGACACCGCCCACCCATACCACGACTGTCCCTTCCGCCCCTTCGTCCTGTGTCATCCTTCAGACCCTACGTACCCCTAAGCCATTTCATGATGAGCAGTTCGAAGACGCCGAGGACTGGCTAGCTCATTACGATAGGGTCGCGACGTTTAACGGCTGGGAAGACGCTGCAAAAATGCGAAACGTCTACTTCAGCCTTGAAGAGGCTGCTCGGACGTGGTTCGAGTACCGCGAGGCCACATTCTCTACGTGACCGGCCTTCCGAAGCCAGCTCCTCGATACATACGCCAACAATGACCGCCGGGAGAACGTGGAGCGTGCCCTGACCTTTCGAGTCCAGCTGAACGAAGGGGTCGCAATGTACGTTGAAGCCGTCATGCGTCCTTGCCATCGCGCCGACCCGTACATGAGCGAAGAGAAGAAAGTGCGACACCTGATACACGGTTCAAAGACCAGCTTTTTTCCGGCGTCGTGCGGAACCCGCCGACCACCGTCGCGACGTTTCTGGCCTAAGCTGTGATTATGAAGAAACTGCTACAGCAGCGATGCAGCCAATATGCTCGGCCACTGAATTTCATCTCCGCACTACCGCCGACTGCACTCACCGACTCGGGCAGATCTGAGCTCCCTTCGCGACCTCATTCGCACCGTGATTCGCGAGGAGCTACAACAACTTCACAGGACATTAACCCCTGGGACGGCTTCTCTGGCTAGCGTCATCGTGAGGAGGTCCAGAACGCACTTACGCCACCGACAAGTGCAGTCGTTCAATCGCCACCCCCGGACCTCAATCAGCCGATGATTCATGCTTATGTCACACGTCGCCCAGCCCTGCTTCCTCCTCCTTCGCCTTACACTTCACCTGAGGTCGCTGTGCACTCTGTGGAACCGCTGCCCTTCTGGACAGATCGGTGCCAGGCGCCCCGGAAGACTGATCTCTGGCGCGCTCCAGATAACCGTTCTCTATGCTTCCACTGTGGTGAGGCAGGTCACCTCTACCGGCGGTGCCCTTATCGCCAGGACCTGAGAGGATTTTTTCCCGACAGCCCTCGTCCACGATCTGGTCAGCGGCCTCAGGACATCGCCGAATACGTCACCCGTCAGAGTAGTCCACCGCATTCTCCTCGTCGTGAGTCGCGCTCACCTCCGCCACGCTGCTCTTCGCCCTCTGGGCCTTGTTATACCGCTGCACACCGTGGCTCCTCGAGCCCTCGTCCGGAAAACTAGCTCCGGCGACCTTGGGGGGCGAGGCCGCCGCACACCGATTCGCCACAAAGCTTCCACCGCCGCATCGCTCGATTCACCACGACGTCGAACGCCGAATTCCCATCCAGTTTTCGCCGCACAGACCAGATCACCCCGACGCCGTCCGCGTCGCCGGCCAGTTATCACCGCCGTGTCGATTGAATGGCCCCGACGCAGACCATACAACTGCCGCCAAGCTTCCGCCGCCGCACCGCTCACTTCACTCAGAACCGACGTTGACAGGCTCTGGTCGGAGCAGGGTCTCCCTGGGGATCCCTGTTATCGTCGACACGAAGGAGGTCAGTGCTTTTGTGGATACAGAAGCCGATTATTCTATCCTTAGCGGACGGCTTTCAACGACGCTGAGAAAAGTAATGACGCCATGAAGGGACCAGACATACGTACTTCAGGCGGACATGTGGTTGCACCACTGGGTATGTATACGGCTCGGGCTACGGTGCGAGGCTGCACATTTGTCGCAACGTTTCTTCTACGCGAATGCTCTCGCGATGTTATTCTTGGCATCGACTTCCTTCGTGAGCACGTTGCCATTATAGATCTCACAGTCGCTTGATGACGTTTTCCTCTAAACTGCCACCGAAAAGCATGAGTACCATGGGTCCCACTTCACGCTGCGAGTCGCCGATAGCCTCACACTGCCACCACGCGCCAGCATCCTCGCCAGAGTTGCCTGCGACGAGCCACACCACGGCCTCCGGGTTGTTGAGCCTAATGTCTCCCTCTCACTCGCCGTGGGAGTTTCTGTGGCAAGAGGTCTTTGTTTCATGGCAGAGAGACGGAGGCGCTCGTCACCAATTTCTCCAATGAACATCGACATCTGTTCTGTGGCACTGCGATCGCTTACGTTGACCATCTGCAACAGTCGCCGAATGTTTTGTTTCCGAGAAAGCTACGCCTAGCACCGAACCGGATGATGCCGTACACGCTGTCGTCATCAATTCTAGCCTTTCCTCCGCTGAAAAGATGCAACTCCAGGATGTATTGCTGGAGTTTCGTGCGTGCTTCACGTCTTTTTCTAAAGTGCAGCAAACGTCGGTCATTAAACACAAGATTATCAGACATGAAGGCACTCGACCTATCCATCAACAGCCCCATCGTGTGTCTCATCGGGAAAGAGACGCTATCCAACAGCAATTCAAAGAGATGCTTGCCGATGGCGTCAGTCAACCGTACAGCAGCCCATGGTCGTCCCTTGCAGTCTTCGTGAAAAAGAAAGACGGAACACTGCATTTCTGCGGTGACTACCGGAAGCTTCACAGTATGACAAAGAAGGATGTCTATCCGCTGCCACGGATCGACGACTCTCTCGAGCGGCATCGCCGAGCCAAGTACTTCTTCTCGATTGACCTCAGGAGTCATCATCATCATCACCCTGACTATACCCACAGCAGGGCGAAGACCTCTCCCATATTTCTCCAATTAACCCGGTTCTGTGCAAGCTGCATCCACTTGACCCCTGCGAACTTCTTAACGTCATCCGCCCACCTAACTTTCTGCCGACCCCTGCTACGCTTTCCTTCCCTTGGAATCCAGTTTGTTACCATAAGCGACCATCGGTTATCATCTCTTCGCACTACATGTCCTCCCCATGCCCATTTCTTCCTCTTAATTTCAATTAGAATGTCAGTAGCTTGAGTTATTTCTCTGACCCACCCTGCACGCTTCCTATCTCTTAATATTACCCCTACCATTATTCGTTCCATAGCCCTCCGAGTTTTCCTCAACTTAAGTAGAACCCTCTTGATTAGCCTCCACGTTTTAGCCTCATAGGTGAGTGCAGGTAAGATGCAGCTGTTGTATAATTTCATCTTGAGCGAACCCGGACAGCTGCTAGTCATAATCTGCGAGTGCTTACTAATTGCGCTCCATCCCAATTTTATTCTTCTTGTTATTTCCTTTTCATGGTCCGGATCTGCGGTTACTACCTGTCCTAAGTAGATATGTTCGCCTACTACTTCCAGTGCTTCGCTACATAACGTAAACTGCTGTTCCTCCCCGAGGCTGCTGAACATTACCTTAGTCTTCTGCATATTGATTTTTAAGCCTACCTTTCTACTTTTCCTGTCTAGGACATCAATCATTATTTGCAGTTCATCCCCCGAGTTACTTAGCAAGGCAATGTCATCAGCAAATCGCAGATTACTGAGGTATACTCCATCTACCCTTATCCCTAACTGTTGACATTCCAAGTCTGCATACTTCCTCTAAGCAAGCTGTGAATAGTATTGGGGAGATCGTGTTTCCTTGACTAACACTTATCTTTATGGGAGTTTTGTTACTTTGTGCAGAACTATGGTTGCTGTGCAGCCACTATATATATCTTCCAGCACTTTTACGTACGGCTCGTCTACCTCCTGATTTCGCAATGCCTGCATGACTGCCGAGGTTTCAACTGAGTCAAATGCTTTTTCGTGATCAATGAATGTCATTTATAAGGGCTGGTTATATTCCGAGCATTTTTCTATCACCTGGTTCATGGTATGGATATGATCGATAGTAGAGTACTGTTTCCGAAAACCTCTTGATCATTTGCTTGATTGCAGTCTAAGGTTGTACGGGTTCTATTAGCGAATACCTTAGTACACACCTTATACGTAACAGACAGTAAGCTGATTGGTCTGTAATTTTTACGGTCCTTAGAGTCCCCTTTCTTATGAATGAGGATAATGTTTGCATTCTTCCGTGGTTCCGGTACCGTCGATAACACCAGGCACTGCGTATGCAGGGTGCCCAGTTTTTCTAGCACGATATCCCCCCCCCCCCCGTCCTTTAACAAATCTGTAGTTATCTGATCCTCTCCAGCTGATTTCCGCTTTTTCATAGTTTCTAATGCTTTCTTGACCTCGTACGTCTTCACTGGTGGAAAATCTGACTGTTTTTCCCTACCGCCAATCTCATTACGGTCCTGACTACTTTGGCTACTGTAGAGATGTGTATATAACTCCTCGGCTACATTGATTATATTGTCCATATTCGTGATGACGTTGCCCGCCTTGTCCCTTATCGCATACATCTGGGTGTTGCCTATGCCCAATTTCTTTTTTACCGCTTTAAGGCTTCCCCCATTCTTTGCAGCATGCTCAATGTTCTCCATGTTATACTTCCTTATATCGGCTACCTTGCCGTTATTGATCAGCTTTGATATCTCGGCCAATTCTATCTGGTCTTTGTGTTTACCCATGGAAATCATCATCAGCCTGACTATACCCACTGCAGGGCGAAGGCCTCTCCCATATTTCTCCACTTAACCCGGTTCTGTGCTAGCTGCATCCACTTGCCCCTGCGAAGTTCTTAACCTCATCCGCCCACCTAACTTTCTGCCGCCCCAAAGGAAAAAACAGCGCTGAATATTAGACAGAACACAGAGAAAGACGAACGGGACAGGCACTGACTCCAACTGAGTTTATTGAAAGACACATGTGTACAAATATATAGCCCGAAGACGGTGAACGCCTGCGCATGTCCTGAAAAATGGGACGAAAAAAAAAAGAAAACTTGTCGTAACCTCGCGTCTTTCAACAATCTATGCTCACTTTCATGCAGAAATATAGAAGTGGTGCTCACACCTGCCCCCCTCTCCTTGATAAAAAAGGCTTCTGCGAGCTCGCGAGCTAATCTGTCTTTGCTTCTGGTAAGAATTCTAATCTCTCCAAATCGTGGTTCACATCTTTTTTTGTTTTCATCAAAGCAGGAGCGGCAATGGGTGCATAGGTTTTGGAACGAATCTGATGTTTTCCCTAAAGACCTGTGATGTTCACTGGCACGCTCGTTAACGTAGCGCCCGGTCTGACCGACATACACCTTGCCACACGTAAGGGGGATCTCGTTGACCATTGCAGTCTCACACCTTACGTAGGATTTAGACTGTTTTTTGAGCGGTTTCGAGCGCTGTTTTTCCTTTGGTTAAACACAATGCCAGACCAACTAGCCCTGCAAGAGATACTCTATCTGGTATGTTGGACTGGAAGCTTTCATACTCTGGCGTTTCTTAATCAAATCTTTCGTCTCCTTAGACAGCTTACCGGTATCCTCTCTAACTAGACTACCGCCCACTTCTACAGCGCACTCAGTAATGATATCTCTGAAATTATTGTTCATGCCTTCTAGGGTAATGTCTCCATCCTCGGTTAGAGCTGAATATCTATTTTGTAGCGAGATCTTGAACTCTTCTGCCTTCCCCCTCACCACTAATTAGTTGATGAGTTTCTTTCTACTAATATGTTGCGTTCCTTCTTCAGATTTAGGCTACTTCGGGGCCTCCCCATCCTGTGGTCACTGCATTGCACTTTCCCGATTATCTCTACACCTTGCATTAAGGGGCGGGTTGAACACAGTATTAAGTCAATTTCATTTTTAGTCTCCCCGTTAAGACTTTTCCGTGTCCATTTCCGGTTCCTCCGTTTGCTGAAGAAGGTATTCATGATTCTTAAGTTATTGCGCTCTGCAAACTCAACTAGTAACTCCCCCCTGCTATTTCTAGAGCCAATGCCATAGTCACCTTCTGCCTGGTCTCCTGCCTGCTTTTTCCCTACCTTGGCATTGAAGTCGCCCATTAGTACTGTATACTGCGTCTTTACTTTTCGCATTGCCGATTTTACATCTTCGTAGAAGCTTTCAACTGCCTGGTCTTCATAACTACCTGTGGGTGCATAGGCCTGTACAACCTTCACTTTATTCCGCTTATTAAGCCTAATTACGATGCCTGCCACCCTCTCATTAATACCGTAGAATTCATCTATATTACCCGCTATATACTTATTGACAAGGAAACCTACTCCCAGTCCTCGCCTCTTCGATAAACCTCAATAGCACAGTACATGCCCATCTGTCAGTGCAGTATATGCCTCATTCGGCCTCCTAACCTCACTAAGCCCTATGACATCCCATTTCATGCCCTCTAGTCCCTCTAACAGCACTGCTAAACTACCTTCACTAGCTAGGACTCTAGCGCTAGACCACAGGAGTGGTTATTGGCAAATCGAAGTTGAGAGGGACCGTGAAAAAACTGCCTTCGTGACACCGGATGGGCTCTATGAATTCCGCGTCCTCCCATTCGGGCTCTGCTGCGCTCCTGCCACCTTCCAGCGGATGATGGACACTGTGCTCCCAGGTCTGAAGTGGCAGACATACCTTGTTTATCGCGAAGACGTGATAATCTTTTCGTCGACGTTCACAGAACACCTATGTCGCCTGAGAACTGTTCTCGAAGCTTTTCGGTCTGCCGCCCTTTCTCTCAAACCTCAAGAGGGTCACTTCGGGTTCACCGAACTGAAGTTTCTTGGGTGTATTGTGAGTGCCTACGGCATCCGAGCTGACCCAGATAAACTTGCTGCCGTTGCTGCCTTTCCCGTCCCCACCCACAAAAAAGCTGTCCGATGATTTTACGGCTTTGGTCCTATTAACTCCGCTTCATTAAAAACTTTGCACGGATAGCCAGCCCTCTGAGATTACTGACTCGAGTTGACGCATAATTTTCATGGGGCGCCGAGCAGCAGATGGCTTTCGACGAGTTACGACGCCGGCTCCAGTCACCCCCGATCTTGGCACATTTCGACGACAATGCCGACAGTGAGCTACGCACGGATGCGAGCAACGTCTGCCTTGGTGCCGTTCTAGTTCAGCACCAAGACGGGGTCGACAAAGTAATTGCCTACACCTGCCGTGCGCCTTCCCGTGGTGAGTCCAACTATTCCACCACCGAAAAAGAATGTTTGGCGGTAGTATGGGCCACTGCCAAGTTTCGCCCGTACCTTTATACGACCGTTTCGAGTGATCACTGATCATCACTCGCTGTGTTGGCTGAAAAACGTAAATGACCCTTGCGGCCGCTTAGCACGTTGGGTAATTGCGCTTGCAGGAGTTCTATTTCGACGTTATTTATAAGTCCGGCCGAAATCACATCGATGCTGATAGCGTTTCCCGCCCCCCCCCCCGTCGACCCTCCTCCGTCAGACGCAACCGACGACGATAGCTTCCTCGGAGCAGTCAGTACGTCCGACCTCGTTTCTAGACAGTGTGCCGACGCCATAACTGCGACTGACCATCGCCCATCTCGAAGGTGGGCACCCTACAATGCCCCGGTACCTTGCTCGGGTCTGTCATTGTTCTGCCTCCGCAACGTGGCGCTTTATAAGAAGAATTCTACATCAAGTGCAAAAACATACTTGCTAGTCATACCGGCTGATCCGGCATGAAATCCTCCTGGCCTGCTACAACGAAATAACTTCCGGCCATCTTGGCTTTACACGCACCCTAAACAGAGTCTGGCAGAACTATTACTGGCCACATCTTTCTCCTAGCGTTAAACGTTACGTCCAGACTTGTCGACAATGCCAGCGGCGAAAACAACCAGCACTCAAGCCATCCGACACTTTGCAATCTATTGAACCACCCCTCACATCATTCGAGCAAGTGGGCATGGACCTTTTAGGCCAATTTCCGTTATCCTTGAACGGAAACAAGCGGACCGTAGTTACCACAGACTACCTGACACGCTACGCTGAAACAAACGCCCTTGCCCGAGGTACTGCCGGGGAAGTTGCTCACTTCTTTATGAATGAAACTGTGCTTAGACACGGTGCACCGTCGACCATTATTACTGACCATGGGAGAGAGTTGGGCTAGTTGGTGCGTATTCATTAATGCCTGCGACATTGCAACTAGCGTGGAAAACCACAAAGGACAGCGACAAAAGGTACCGACGGGACAGCACGCTAGACTTCAACTGACGTTTAATCCACACGTAACAGAATTTATACAATCGCATTAGGCGCATGCTGAGGCGTACAAATTTAAACCAAATTGACACGCAAGTGTTTTGACAAATAGATTATCTCTTTCTTCGGGAGGGCTAATTCCACGCTAATTGCAATGTCGCAGTCATTAACGAATTATTACTGGCTGAGGCAAGGCGTTTACAGCTCGGCTACTGCAGGATACCTTAACTCTCAGCCATACCGATCATCGCGCCACAACAGCCTATCACCCACAAATAAACGGCCTAACGGAACGACTCAACAAAACGTTGGCGGACATGATTTCAATGTATGTCGACGTCGAACATAAAATGGAACGAGATCCTGCCATATGTCACCTTCACCTACAATACGGCGCTGCAGGAAACCACGCAGTTTACACCGTTCCGTCTTGTATATGGCAGGGAGGCCCATACGATGTTGGCCGCGATCCTCCCGTGCGCGGATGAAACGGTCGAACCCGATGCCGCCCATTTCGCGGAACAGGCCGAGCAAGCCCGCCAGCTGGCCCGCTTTCACATCAAGGAGCAGCATGCCACCGACGCTTGACACTATAACCTTCGGCACAGGGAAGTCACTTCGAACCAGGGGACCATGTGTGGGTGTGAACCCCTGTGCGCCACAAAGGCTTGAGTGAAATACCACTACACCGGCAGTTCGGACCCTATAAAGTCCTGCGCCGCTTAAACAGCGTTAACTACGAAGTTGTTCCCGATGGAAGTGTGACCGTCAGTATTCAGCGTCAGCAACCTGAAATTGTGCACATGGTGCGCTTGAAGCCGTACTTTTCACGTGACTGAGCGCTGTGTCAACGTCGCGTTTCGTAACCTTGACGCTTCCTGCAAGTGAGACCTTGTCGTGTTGTGCATTTCACCTCAGCCCTAATTTTTTTTCTCCGCTCACCTTGACAAGCGGGACGATGTTTCTCTTTCGCGGGGGGGGGGGGGGGGGGGGTATATTGCCACGCGCTTAGCGCCGCGCGGCCGCCGTGCTTAGTGCCGACGACGACGAAGCGGTTGTTGGCTGGAGAGGCGCGCTGGTGCTGGACTGTTATCGGCGCTAGACGCCGACTTATTCAGGGGTCCTCGTCTACGTGTACTTCACGGCTCCCTGCGGCTTGAGTTGTGACAATATAAATATATTGTGAGCCCTCCACGGATCTTCTTTCATTTGTACATATCATGATCTTCTTCTTCCTCTTGTACATACCATCATCATCGTCCCGCGGCGCCGGCTCCGGCACGCGCTTGGGTTTTTCTCCATCAGATTAAACGCTGATGGAGAAAAACCTTGCCTTGCCTTCACGACTACTCCTCATCATTACCAGCCCAGTTCTTATCCCGTGTGGCCAGATGCCGTCATCTTGCCCGCCTCAAAACAGAAGCGTGCCAGCAAGACCGCAAGAGTCGCTACGATTCGAAGCATCGCGTGGTCTCTTTTCGTCCTGGTGACGAAGTACTGCTCTATACACCACTGCGCACCCCTGGTCTTAGTGATAAATTTCAGCGCCGCTATCTTGGTCCCTACAAGGTCATCAACCGAACTTCCCCAGTAAACTACCAAGTCACACCTGTTGATCCCCAAGCCGACCGACGCCACCGTGGAAGTGAAATTGTTCATGTATCTCGCTTGAAGCCGCTTGTGCGCCGCGGTACATCAGTTGGCGGCAGGCTGGCCGTTTCCGACCCCCGGGGCAGATTGTGTGAGCCCTCCACGGATCTTCTTTCATTTGTACATACCATGATCTTCTTCTTCCTCTTGTACATACCATCATCATCGTCCCGCGGCGCCGGCTCCGGCACGCGCTTGGGTTTTTCTCCATCAGATTAAACGGTGACACAGCATACCTTGCCTTGCCTTCACGACCTTGCCGTCTGGACCTGACCTTCTTTCACAAGATATATATATATATATATATATATATATATATATGAGAGTCAAAAATATCCTCCTCGCTGCTACCCGTTTTATTTTTGAAGCGGCGTTTCATGAGTAACCCTGCCTTTCTCAAGATAAAAAAGGCTGAAAAGTCTTCAGAAAAGCACGGCTCCTGCCTTACTCGTTGTATACTCTCCTAAAGATAAATATAGGGTCACAAAACGCTTCATACTGCTTCCAGTTTTATTTTTGAGCCTACGTTTCGGCAGGAGCCGCGCTTTTCTCAAGACTGAGAAAGGCTGAGAAGTCTTCTGAAAAAGGCAGGGCTACTGCCGAAACGTCGACTCAAAATAAAAACTAGAAGCAGTAGGAAGTATTTTTGGCCTCGTGCATCCAGTAGCCAAACCTATTTTCTTACACACACACACACACACACACACACACACACACACACACACACACACACACACACACACACACACACACACACACACACACACACACACACACACACACACATATATATATATATATATATATATATATATATATATATAAGCGTGTGTGTGTGTGTCCGCACGTGCACGTGTGTGTGTTACCGCGCCTAAAACAGCAGCCACTAGTCGACTGCTCTTCGCGAGCCTTGTGCGCCCGGTGTGACTATGTGAGGTTGTGCAGGGCACCATGCATCACTGCTGAAAAAAAATTCCTATGACGAGCGTGTTGTACGAAAAACAAATGCTTAGTTTGGGAGAAAAAGCCTCAAACATTTGCCACATATGGGCTTATGTGGCCCGAGATGGACTTATGGTTGTCCGAAAGCGGGACTCATCGGCACAACATTTTGGTCCATGACCCCATTCTGAAGCGATTCTGTGCGATTGCTTTTCTTATGCTCCCCTCTGCCCTGATTTCCCCTTATCGCAGCCGTCGATGCCATCACTGTACCTCAGCAGCAACGTCAGGATCTGAGTTCGCATCACTCATTGACTTCCTGGAAGCCCGTACAATGGAAGTCCCCGTCCCTTCGTCAGAGCGCAGTCCTCGTTTTGTATGCGAAACGACATGCTATAAAGTTGAGCTTTGCGGCAGCGGCAACACATTACCTTCTTGTTACGGAATCTGTCCCAAAATAAAAATTGCAGGCTTGTCATGACGAGCGCACCGCCGCGCTCGTTTAAAAAGAGTAATTGCAGGGCAGACCTAGCGGCGGCATTATGACACTACATGCGAACGTGCCAAGATTTCCAGGAAAACACCGCCGGTAAGGATTCTGGTTTACTGCAGCTTGCACAAGTGCGCAGACTCCCATTTCAGCAAGTTGGCTTATATTTGTTGGCTCTTTTCCAACATCCTCCTTCGAGAACAGGTGGATAATCCGCGTTATTATCCAACTGTTACCGGTTGTGAATAATCTGCAAGATTATCTCTCGCACTACGCTCAAAGGCCCTCCAGAGTTTTACGGCAGCCGAGGCTGCAAAATGTTTCGTCGAGAGCATCATCCTGAGTTACGGTGGCCCCATCACTTATAACACCACACTGAATCTTCGCTTTCTCTGCAAACTGATAAAGGCCATCAAGCAGCGGAGTGTCACCGCCCATCGTAAATCTACCGCCTATCATCCCCAGACGAATGGCCTCGCTGAACACGTATAACGAAAACTTTCGCCGGCATGATGTCTACTTGTTCTAGTGCCCCCAAAATAAAACAGAGAACGCGAACGAAGTTCTATTTCCGGCACGCCCTGCAAGCGCATGCACATGTGTATAGCTTGGTAATGTCGAAATTTGGGCTAATTGGTAGCAATCTATTTAAAACAGCGCACATAAAACACGAAACACAGAGAAGAGCAGGACAAGAACGCACTAGCAACTGATGCGTGGTCGCAAAAACACCTCCAACACGCTCAGCATGCACGTGTCTAAAACATAAAACCGAATCCAAAACATGACGTAGTTGTGCTAAGAACTTAAGGAAGAACCCTCCACTAGTAGAACAAAAAAGAAACAAAAACCTAAAACCATAGTGTGACCAGAACAAGCAATCGGTACATGAGAGAAGTAAAAACGGGATGAGTGTGCTACAAATTCGGCTATCAGCTACCCAGGAATCTGCTTTCTTTCTCTAGCAATAATACCGATGCAGAACTAACGCACAAGTCGTTATCTGCGGCGATTATGTTCCAGGCCTCCAATATTTCTCTATCAATTCTATACCTTCCGCGCCCGATGATGCTTGTCGCTCCCAAGTTGGGCACACACCCGCTTCGCAGTCTTTGAATTTTTTGCAGTGCAGAGGAAGGTTCCAACTGTGACCTTTCCCTAATAATGTAGCGTGGTCACGCCGCCTCTCGTTGCCACATTTCCTCGTCTGTCTCACGTAAATATGGCCGCAGCCAAGGGGATTGCGATACACGACACCTGTTGAATAAGAAACAAACCTATTCTGGTGGTTTACCCTACAGGAAGCTTTCTTTTTGTCCCCTCATCAACAAGCCTGCACAGCTTGGAAAGCTTATGCGGAGCGGAAAACACAAGACGAACACCCGCCTTCTCCGCTCCCTTCTTAAGGTTATGTGACACCCTGTGCACGCTTTTGAGACGGCTCTGAAAGGGCACAGCTCCTTATGCGTTTTGGCGGAGAAAAACATTCGCAAGGCGGTAGCTCTGCAGTTCTTTACTTCATGCACCAGCTTGTCCAGCTTTAAGTCCGACAGCAAAGCCACCGCCCGAGACTTGGTCTTAAGAAGAGCTGTGTCCTTTCAGTGCCATTGTCACGGAACGGGGGAGCTGGCAAGAGTGGGTCAGCAGGTACCTACAGCGTCCTCTGAATTGTCTCACCCCGGACGACCCCTACAAGGTCGCGAACTCGGCAATGTCTGTGGCTGCCTTGGAGGAAGGGATATCAGCTACCAACAGCGCTATTTCTGTGGACGTGGAGGAACTGTTTTATTTCATACCGCATGATGAGTTGTTTTCTGCTGTACGCGAGTCGATAGAGCACGGGATGCATTACGTTTCAGAACGCCTGTGGTGTGTCCGTGGATTCCTTTTCGGAATTGCCTAAATGTTACTTGGAATCCACAATTGTTAGTTACAACAACCTGTATGTCCAAAAAGGGTCCTGTGTGGCTCCAGTTCTCGCCGAAATGTTTCTGGCCAAATTTTATAGAAGGCTAGATCAGGAGCTGAACTCTGCGGATGTGGGAGTCATGAAAATTTAGAGATATGTAGATGACTTCCTGGTTTTTCTTAATGTCCTTGTTTAAAATGCCCTGGTCTCTGTTGCAGAAGCGGTGGTGGGTTTGTTCGGGGGCTGCTGTGACTCCCTCAGATTCACCGTTGAACTTCCCGATAATGGGTGCATTCAGTTTCTTGACCTGCGGTAGTACCTTCGTGGAGTCGACCACATATGTTGGGCCTACATGCTGAGATCGAAGAAGGCTATTCTGCCTTTCACTTTTTCAAATTCCAAGTTCGTTAAAAGGGGCTTGGCGTCTTCGTGCCTCCGGTCGGCTTTGTGTAAGTCGTGTGCACAGATGATTGATAAACGTTTTTCCCTACAAGTTAGTAGACTGAAGCAGTCGGATTTACCTTAAGACCTAATCAGTGCCATGTCTGAGTCAATACTGAAGGGCTACCGAAAGAGGAAAAACCAGGTGAGTGAACCGTGCACTCAGGAACAAACTCCTTCTAAGCAGGCTTTTGAGGTGATACCCCACATGCACAGGGTGTCATGCAGGCGCTGCCTTTGGCTTGCCACTGCACGTCGAGCAGTTCGTCAAGCATGGGGAGAGAAGGGGACGCAATTGTGGGTGCGGGCATAGGTAGCTCTGGAGCAGTATTAGCTGCTTGACATACAGTCGCCTTCACCTTGCTGCAGTCTACCTTGGTGAGATATGAGGTTGGTAGGCCAGGCACTTATGGTCTAAATCTTGTGTCAGTCAATGGATATGGGTTTGTCCCAATTCGCATCATCTATTTGACACAAGCCATAGTATATCCATCACTATATGGATTTGATACCGGAGAAAGTTTATCGGGCAGTCGGCTTTGCGATTGCGTTCAATGTAGAGCGCAAGGACTCTCCTTGCGAGCTTATCCTTTCAGGCGTTCTGAAAAAGAGTGGCGGGCGTCAGAGGTGTTTCGGGCAGCAGCATGTCAAGCTTACGCACTACGGCGTATACAGTGGCACCCCAGCAAGCGAATTCTCTTCATCTGAGCCAGGCGTGGCCCAAATATCCTCCAATGGCACTGAGCCATTGCCACTCGGGGCGACAGCGCCCTGTGCAGTGCAGTGTTCAAGGAGCTTGAAGTTCGTGAAAGAGTCGCCGAAAAGCATTTTGCTGTCGCGCAACAAAGAACCGCGAAGTGTCTCAATAGAAGATGTAAAGCGACGACGTCCGCGTTTCAGTGTGCCTTAGTGGTAGAGGTTGATGACGGTGGTAAGTGTGGCAAGAAGGCTGAAATATTAGGTGCAGAAGAAATTGACCCAAATAGAGGTTTTGGGGATATGCACTGTATTAAGATGATTGGAGTTAGCTTGTTGCACGCAATTTCCTTGTAAGGTTTAGCAGCACTTAAGATATTAAAAAAAATACGTTGACGCTTACTATCCTATAGCGGGAGACAAGAGCGATAAGTTTATTTTATATTATATTGCTTAGAGACTTGTGGTAATAGGACCGTGGTAATAATTGTCGTAATAAAAAGGTCTTTTCTATGGCTCTGAATCGACTCGAGGGCATTAGTAAGGTCAATATTGTGTTACGCGGAAGTATCAATACCATGCTCATGCTTGGGCCTGACAAACGGTGACCGCAAGCGATGATGGTTGAGTCAGAAATTCAGGTTCGCTCGCTTTAAGGCGTATTTTACAGTGCACGATTCGCGAGAAATGTTTGAGACTACTGGAGCAGCTGTTGCCTAGATTACAGCGGTGATCCTTTTTTGCTTGTTGCAAATAATTTAATAGCAAGATTGCAAAAAATACGACGTGTCAAGAATTGGCGCATTTCACGAGCAGGCACTGGAAAACGAATCGTCGGAGTTTTCACGAGCAAAGATTATTTGCCTTTTTTTTTGAAAATATACGTCTTGGCAGGAAATCGAATGCGCTCTTGTTGGATGCACAGCTTCCTGGCACTTTTAGGTTGTTTCTTCTGGCTAAGCACAATCGCAGCATGACTTGAAGGACTGGCTCTTCGTTTCAGGCTGAGAGAAGTATCACATTTCAATATGTGTCTTTTTTCGTTCTTCAGGGACTTTTTTTCTTTTGGCTAAAACAAGACATCCTGCTCCCGCCTAGACTCCAAAGCGCGCAACGATTTCGGCCACGTTCAGAAGGGATTTCCTCGGTGGTGTTGTAAGTTCGACGCCCACAGATCCGCACAAAGACCTCGCAATGAAAGTCCGGCAGACTCGGGGAACGAAGGAGGCCTGTGTACGGATGCCAAGATACAATGTTCATGCGTTCGCAGAATTTCTTTGACTACCAGCTCAGTCTTCAATCGAGGCGGCAGGTTTACGTACAGTATCGTGATTCCTCCTCATTTGGTATTCCATAAGATGGCCGTTTTGCTCGGCCATGAAACTGTGCATTTGAGCCTGTCGTTCTTGCTGCATTCAAACTTCAGGAAAAGGAGTGGCCACTAGACCGCCTGGGTTGCATCACAAAACAGAGTTGCAACGCAGATTGTTAATGGTGCTAAAGGCACTGTGGCGATTAACACCTCAGGTGTTCAGTTTAAACGTAAAGGACGGCAGGAATTCACATAGCCGAAGCAATCCTCTTGACGGGTTTTAGGACCTGTCAAGCTGTTTCCGCAGCTTTTTTTCCTCGAACCTGTCCGTTTACAACTGTACTTTGCAAACGGAAAATAAAGCACTTACTTACTTACTTACTTACTTACGTATGTCTTTCTTTGAATGCAGTGACCAGCACGAGAGTGAAAATGTTTCCTTTTTTTTAAAGAATGAAGGCGATAACAAGCAAATCGCCTTGAAAATGGGCAGGAAGATCACAAGAGAACCAAGCCAGAAAGTGGTTCCATTTTTGCCTGAAGCTGTCCCTTTTTTAACTGAAAACAAGACGTGAAGGTGTGCCCTCTGAAATATCTGGCAGTTATGAGATAGTGATTCATATTGGAAGGGCACAGCGCGAAAAGATAAGGGACAAAAGGAAGAAGACGTACACACGAGCGCTGACTCACAACCTAATTTTTATTGGAAAGAAACACATATTTATACAGTTTCTTCAATGATAATGATAACAAGTATATAGCACTTGCGCAAAAGACATCAGAAGGGGTCAACAAAAGATATGAAAAGTTATAATCACTCAATGATAGTTTTTTCCGGCACGTTTTTTCCTTCTCCCTTGAAGGTTAAGGAAACGTTTAGGAATTATCAAGAAACGCCATCTCTTTATCTACTAGTATGAAAAAAGGCTGGCTTACACATTGCGACTGTCTTATTTTGGATCAGGTACTCCTTCATCAGCTCTCTTGTTGTTTTATCCCGGTGTCTAAATAAAATCTTGGTGTTAGCAACTAAAGGGCGGCAGTTGGTTATGCTTCTGTTTTATCGTTTACGCAGTTGCGACAGTGGTCTTTCAAATGGGAGTAATTATTGTCAGAAAGGGATTGTAGGTGTTCTCGCAAACGAATATTTATACATCTTCCGGTTTGTCATATATAAAATTTGTTACATGGCAATGGAATTTCATATCCTACGGCGCACGTGCGTTCTACAATAGTTGACCTGTGCGACACTTGGCATTTAAAGGGGTTAAATGTTGTCAATTTTTTATGATTATCCCTGATCGCACGACAGAGCCCCCTCAACTTATGCGGCGCGGAAAACACTACGCCTACATCAAAACGTCCTGCTATGTTCTTCAGATTGTTGACTACTTTGTGGACACAGGGAACTACAGCTACTTTTTTATCTGCTTTATTCCTCTTTTTTAGGATTTACAAACTCCTCCCTTATCTGTTGCACAAGCTTCTCGCCAGTTGCCGAGATGACAGAAACTTTCCAGCGGGCGTACCTGCGACCGTACACTTTCTGGTATGTTATGGTAACAAGAGTTCAGTAGGCCTGAGTAGATGCAAGAAAAAATGATTCCATTTTTTACAATTTTTGAATGGCCAGACGAATAATTAAGTACGGGCTTCTGGGACCTTGGCTAATATACCCAACATACATGATCAGTCTTGAATAAACCTAAAAACTGGAGTTTTCTGAAGGAACTTCCACTATGAAAGACAACTCGGCGGCGCATTCGCGAAACAACTTAAGGATGTCAACTGTAGCCCTTCTGAAGATAGTGTTACAGCAATGCCGGATTTCATGTCTTCTCTGAATAACGGCAAGTTAGCTCACAACATGTGCATCAGGCCATGCCGAAAGCGATGTTTGCGCTCAAGACGCAGAGAAATCACAAGGTGGTTGGTTTAAATAAAGTTTGAATGATACTAACTGTTATCATCTTGAAGGTAGGGCGTGTACGAAGTGTTTGAAACTGCGAGCAGGCCTAGGACACAACCTGAAATTGCTTCTCAGTGGGCAAGCCCAACCTTTCTTTCACTTTAACGTCGATAGTGTATTCGCGACATTATTGGTTGCTAATTGGTTCTGTACCGTTGCACAGGGCTCGAGCTAAATTCAACCCTCTCCATGAAGCAAGGTATTTCAACAATTCAATATACGGCGGTGAAATTACCGTTCGAAACCGAGTGTTTCAGATGGTAGGAACTCATAAATTAATGCAGCAGTGTCTACAAGGCAACATATACAGGGTGTTCGAAATGATAATTTCAGGACTTTTAAAGAAAGTACGAATCGCAGCACACGAACGTCGTTTGTGATAATACATTTAGAAAACTGTTCAGAAAAATCATCGCAAACTCACTAATGACCTAGAACGCTCTATTTACCTTTTTATTCCCTAAAATTAGCATGCATGCTTATGTATGTATGTATGTATGTATGTATGTATGTATGTATGTATGTATGTATGTATGTATGTATGTATGTATGTATGTATGTATGTATGTATGCATGTATTGCCGCGAACTGTTCCAATCTTGATTTGTTCTTTTCGACAGCCACAGGGGTCGATTCTGTATTCTTTGTTGGTTACGCTCGTTGTCGCGAGACTCAGGTTTATCATTTTCTTCGTCGCGCAAGATACGCCGAGATGTATGTCGAATATTCCGGCCACTCACGTATGTTTGTGCAATGTTCCCCATAATGCTAGTCGCCGTCTGCGGCTATATCTAGATATTTTCTCGCCGCCTTTAAATTGAGCCTTGATGGTGGTGGTGGCTAAAACATTTATAAATAACAAATAAATGGTCACAGAGAGGTGTTTGGGTTAGAGACGTGTCGGTTTCCTCCCCTCACAATACTAGGTGGAGCCCTATTCCGGGGCCCCAATGGCAAGCAACGCCGCCCGCGTCCGTTGAACCAAGGCCTTTTGAGCCCTGAGGTCTTGACAGCCGAGCAGGGCCGCCTCCCAGTCCTCTCTAGTTGGATTGGGGTTGGGGGGAATGGATGGGTTTGACTGGCACGCCCAGACCATGTGGAAGGTATCAGCCACCTCCCCACAGTACTGGCACGCACCATCAAAGGGCGGGTTGAAATGTTTAAGGACCTCCGGGCACAGTACAGTATTGGTAAAAATTTTGATGAGGAGGCGCTCATTAGCGCGATCCAGTCCTTTACTAGGGGCTGGGTAGCGCCTGTGCTCTTCCTTATAGTAATTGGTGATGTCTTTGAATTTAAGGGCCAGATTGTTTGATTGGGAGTAGGCTTCCAAGGACAGGGAGATAGCCCTGGGAGAGAGTGAGCGGGCGGCCTGATCGGCCTGTTCGTTTCTCATGAGCCCCTAGTGACCGGGTGCCCAAATGAGGTTATGCGGAGTTGGGTCTATGTATCGGCAGCTAGATTGCAGTATACGCCGGGCGAGCGGGGGAGCCCATCCCAGCCTATAATTCCGACAGGCAGCTCGCGAGTCGGCGATGATGTGTTTCGAATTGGGAATACTGAGAGCCAGAGCGATAGCAATCTACTCCGCGTGAGTTGTGCTGTAGGCTTTGAAAGTGAGCCTGTTAACCGTGTTTGTATTGTGTACGACGGCAGCCGTATACCATCCCCCGTGGTAAGGGCCGGCAACATCCACATAATACACGTGTTGCTGGTGACCATAGTATCGCTCCAACGCTACCGCACGCGCCTGGCGACGACCGTTATGGTCTTCTTTGGACATGTTGCGGGGAAGGGGTCGGACCCGGAGGGCGCGTCTCCAGAGTTCTGGCACTCTCATCCTTTCCTCAATGTGGTAATCGTGTTTGATGTGTAGTCGATCCAAGAGGCGGCGACCGGACGTGGTCTGTGTAAGACACGTGTATTGGCTTAGTAAGTGGGCTTCTCGTAGCTCTCGGAAGGTGTTCACCACGCCCAGAGCCAGAAGTCTCTGGTTGGACGTGCTGACCGGAAGGTCGAGAGCCCGCTTGTTGATGACTTTCCGATGGATGGCCTCCAATCGATCCTCATCGTGTTTACACAGGTACAAGTAGGATGTCGAGTAGAGGATTCTGCTCGTTACAAAAGCATGGGCAAGCCGCAGTGCATCCTTGCTTCGTAATCCGCCCCGCTGGTTGGAGACCCGGTGGACCATACGACCCACCTGGTCTCCCACCATGAGAATTTTGGCCAGAGTGGTGTCAACTCTGCATTGATGGTGTATGAAGAGGCCAAGGACGCGGATCTCTTTGGCCTCCCGGATCGGTCCCGAGGGGAGACTGATGCGAAGCTGAGTTGTGTCTCGAGGGGAGGGACGTACGTGCATAAATTCAGATTTAGCTGGGGCGCACTGCAGTCCGCAGTAGGTCGAGTAGTCGTCGACTACGGTCGCCGCGGCCTGCAGACAGGACTCCAAGTGGTCCACGTTACCCTGCGTGGCCCAGATTGTGATATCATCCGCGTAAAGTGCGTGATGTATCCCGGGAAGAGAAGCCAATTTGGAGCGAATATGAAGCATGGCTAAATTGAAGAGGAGGGGAAACAAGACAGCGCCTTGAGGTGTTCCCCTCAAGCCGATGGTGTATGGCCCGTGTTCCGCATCTTGTATGCGTATGTAGGCTTGGCGGTCTGTAAGGAATTGTTTTATGTAGTTGAATGTTTTGTTACCACAGTTGGTGAGACTCAGGTGATCGAGGATAACTTCGCGCTTCACATTGTCAAATGCGCCTTTAAGGTCCGAGGTCAGGACCACCTTGTCATTATGGGGACATTCGACAGGATCTAAGATGTCGTGGTGGAGCTGAAGGAGTATATCTTGTGCTGATTTTGAGGGCGGAAACCGAACATCGTGTCCGCGAAAATGTGCTGTGTTTCGAGAAATTCGGAGAGTCTGTCGCACACCATTGTCTCCATCAGCTTGCCGACACAAGACGTGAGAGAGATGGGGCGAAGGTTCTCCACATCAATAGGTTTGCCGGTTTTCGGGATAAAGGTGACGAAAGCCGACTTCCAATCGAGAGGGAGAGGAGTGTCTCCGTCGCAAATACTACTGATGTATTTGGGAAGCACGACAAATGCTGCATCGAGAAGACTGGCCAAAAGCTTGACCGTAACCTTGTCGCGCCCGGGTGCAGTGCCGCGTTACGTCTGCTTAAGGCCGCCCGGAGGTCGTGGAGCTGGAACGGAGTGTCCAGCTCCGTGTTCTCTTTGCCTGCATACGATTAGGCAACCGCCCAGGGGTCCTTAGTGGTGCACAGGCATCGGACGCTGAGCGTGTGCGCTAGCTGTGTTGTTGTTCCTGTAAAGTTGTGCATGACTTTATGTAAGTGGCGTTGGGTTTTCGTGTGTGTTTGTGTTCGATCGATGAGCGCGCGGAGTAGGCGCCACGTATTACGACCAGACATCTAGTCGTAAGACCAGACCAGGCAGCCATGTTGCACCTGTCTACCCAGTTAGTGTCGGCTAGCTCAGCAGCATATTCCGCGGCTTGATGTGTGTGTTCGAGGATGCGTTTTTTGAGGTGTTTGTTATGTTTCTGTTTTTTAAATGCTTTGGTGAGGCTGCGGAGGGCCTCCCAAAGATGTAGGAGGTGGTTGTCTACATCCGTTTGCGTTTCCATGAGCTGTATCTGCCTTTAGTGTTCTTTCAGTGCAGACGTGAGTGATCTGTACCAGGTGTCATATCCCGACTGGAGGGGGCTACGATAGACAGAGAGGTGCGGAATTTTATCCAGTCCGGGACACATAGTTGTGTTTGTTGGCGTTTCAGTGGACGCGTGTAGATGGTTGTGTAGATCAGTGATCGCTACCAAGAGTTTCCTCTGCGTTCAGCCAGTCGGCATGGCGTATGTTGCGTGTAAATGTGAGGTCCGGGCAAGTGTCTCGTTGAATCGAATTTCCTACACGTGTTGGGTGGGTGGGGTCAGTGGTGAGGGTGAGTCAAAGTGTAGAGAGAAGTTCCAAAAGCTTCCTCCCACGTGTGTCCTGCCGGGGATACCCCCAGAGCCTGCTCTGAGCATTAACATCACCGACAATCAGAAGTGGGTCCTTTCCCGCTACCTGCATAGCTTGCGTGAAAATTTCGCTTAACGTAACACTCTTACGTTTCGGGGTACAATAAATGTTCAGAATGTGTACAGGTGGGTGAGACCACCTTAGGAGCAATACCGACACCATCGTGTACGCGAGCGGTGGTGTTGTGGGGAGTGTGAATTCCTCTGCAGTATATTGCCTGTGAACAAGTGTACATGTCTGCGGGTTGTGTTGAAATGTAGTGTAGTTTGTGGGCTTGACGCCTGCGCGGGGTTCCTGAAGGGCAACAGCGGCAACGAGGAATTCAGAGGTCTCAAGGTGGAGGCGGAGTTCATCCCGCTTCTTGCTGTTCTTGAGACCTCTGCAATTCCACTGCGTTAGTGAAAGCGGCTGAGTTGTTCTGGCTCTCGACTTAGGGTTGGAGGCCATGGTCGGATACGGAGGGCGGGATTACGTTGTTAAGACCTCCCAGTCCGCTAGTGCCCGGCGCAGACATGCAGGAGTTTTCAGAAAGGTCAGACCCATCGGGTATGACTCTGTTAAATTTGAAGGGCGGTTAACGTCTCTCATTACACCAATGCGTTTAAGAACGCGAGGATTTTCCTGTATCCATTTTTGGATAATGTGAGTTACAGCTTGTGTCACCTGTGTGATGACACTGTCCATCTGACGCGCGATTGTGTCATGGATAATTTTGGGAAGATCAGCCAACTGCGTTTCAATCGCGGTGACCCGGGTCTCCAGGGTTCCGAAGCGACTTTTCATATTATTAGGAATCTTCCTGTCTGTTATATTTTCTTCCTCGTCGCTAGAGGAGGGTGGCGTAGTGATTTTGTTTTTCAGCGAGTTAAGCTCGCTGGCTAGTTTTTCGTTTTGAGCTCGCAAAAGGGCGACCTCGTGTTTAAGTTCCTGCGTCTCGGCGGTGCTGGTGAGGGGGGGAGGGGAAGAAGACGGCGATGGCAATTTTTAGATCAGCGACCGAGGCGCACTTGCTGTTATCGCCACCGCCGAATTGCTCAGTTCTTTGCTGACACAAGTCAGCCCAAATAAAGAGTTCATTCAGTCGAACGCCAGTCTCAGCGTTTGCTGCTTTCGGTATTTTCACCACCACCTGTCATCTGGTGGAGGTGCTGGCAATCATGTTTCAGACTCCTCCCAAAAACCGAAACAACTTCCCTGTTTGTGTCGACCCGGGAAATACCCCCACAACCCACCGGGTAAGCCGCCAACTTCATGGGCTCCAACCCGAGCACGGCTAACTACCGGACCCTATCCGAAACCGGAAGGAGACTTCTGCAGTAATGATGGCTAAGTCTACAGTTCTGGTTGCGGTTTTATTCCAGCAGCTCCGGCAGCCCCATTTTGAACGGCACCCCTGGACATGTTCCAGAGGACTGGCTCGACCAGTGCGGACGATTTGCCGCGTTTAATGACTTGAACAATGCGTTGAAGCTCCAGAACGTCTTCATCGCACTGGATGGACAGCTCGAACACGGCACGGAAGTCCACTTGTGGGTTTGGCGTCGAAGCAGCAGTGCGACTGGGTCGTATTTTCTCGCGCACATCATACCATGCGAAACATCTTTTACGCACACACAGAAACAGGTCATATCAGCGAAAAAAAATGTCGATCTGCATAAAACCACAAGGAAGGAAACCAGCCCTGCCCAGCGCTTGCCTGGAAGCAGAGCGCTGTTTTCTATCCGAAGCCGCTATAATGATTTAAGCTGAAGTTTTTCCGTTCTGCGTTTAACGTCTGAAGACCGAAATAATGGGCTCGCCGAAGTATAAACGTTTTTGTGGTGCATTATAACATATTGTTACGTACTCAGTTCGTAACAGGTGTGTTTATTGGTAGTCTAAAGCGCTGCGAGTCACCCAAGGAACACCAGCACACACCACTGTGTCTTCCGTTTTTCCTTCTCTCCAGCCTCTTCTTTCCTGACTCCCCGAAGCACGTGACACTTCCCCCCTCGCAGACGAAGCCCCAGGGCAAACAGTTTAAGGAAGGTGCCGGGGATGGAGCCTTTTTAGCCGAGCCACGTGCACCACCTGGGTCCGGCGTGAGCATTGGCCACTTTCGGTGCGGCGTGAAATTACATAGTTCACGTCCCTCAGGCGCCCCAAAACGACAAAAGGGCCGCTATAGCGAAACAGCAGCTTCTGAGCTAAACCACGCTTGCGCAGCGGCGTCCACAGCAATACTAAATCACCGAGCACATAAGAGACATGTGGGCGTCGGTTGTCATAACGCTCCTTTGAACGTTCCTGTGAGTCCAGGATGCGGACTCGGGCAAGGCGGCGAGCTTTTTCGGCTCGACATAATGTGGCGGCGATAGAAGGCTCGTTGTGGAGGGGGAAAGGAAGGATGGTATCAAGACAACTGCGAGGAACTGCAGCATACAGGAGGTAAAACGGACTATAGCCAGTCGCCTCATGCTGTGCAGTGTTATACGCGTATGTACTAAAAGAGAGAATGTCATCCCAGCCCTTGTGATCAGAGTCCACGTACATCGCCAACATAGTGGTCAGAGTGCGGTTGGTCCGTTCAACAAGTCAATTGGATTGCGGGTGATACGGCGTTGTATGACGGCAATCGCAGGTGCATAGACGAAGCAGTTCTTCGATAACTTCAGCAGCAAATTGGCGCCCACGGTCACTGATCAGAACTCGAGGAGGGCCATGGCGCAGGACAAGAAATCGTAGAAGAAATAGGAATACATCGTAAGCAGTGGCTGAGGGTATTGCGGCTGCTTCTGAATATCGAGTGAGGTGGTCAACACACACCACTATCCACCGGTTACCGTTAGAAGATCGCAGAAAAGGCCCGAGAGGCACATGCCCACTTGCTCAAAGGGTGCGGTCGGAGGCGCAATAGGGTGCAGCGGTCCGGGTGGACGGAAAGTAGGGAGCTTGTACTGCTGGCACTTGACACAACTGGCTACATAGCGCTGAATGGCTTGACGCATTTTCGGCCAGTAAAAGCGTTCCTGTGTGCGATGAAGGGTCCGGGTGACACCCATGTGGCCCGACGTGGTATCGTCGTGCATCATATCAAGAACGGGAATACGGAGGTTTTCCTGCACGACGAGAAGAAAGTGTGCACCTCCGGGGTTGAAATTCTTCTTGTAAAGTAGGCCAGCACAAACGCAGAAACGCGCATCTCTTGAGTCATGAGCGGCAGAGAAGAGTGGTGCCAAAGTCTGATCGTTGCGTTGCTCTGTCTGGAACAGTTGAGGGTCAGGAAACGTTGCCGAGATAGGCGCCAGGTAGTCATCAAAGTTGTCATCATCACTACCAGTGGACGAAAGCGGCAAGCATAACAGACAGTCAGCGTCAGCATGTTGACGGCCGCTTTTGTATGCCACGGTGAAGTTAAACTCTTGCAACCGCAATGCCCATCGAGCGAGCCGGCCGCAAGGGTCACGAAGATTTACGAGTGAACAGAGCGAAGGGTGGTCAGGGACGATGGTAAAAAACATTGCCATATAGGTGGGAACGAAATCGTTGCACCGCAAAATCCACTGCGAGGCACTCTTGTTCAATAACGGTGTAGTTACGCTCCGCCTTGCTCAACGAACGACTAACATAAGCTATCACGTGCTGATCGCTGCCATGACGCTAGAAGACCACAGCACCAACGCCCACGCCACTAGCGTCGGTGTGAACTTCGAGGGGGGCAGAAGGACAGAAGTGACGTAGAATAGGTCCTGATGTCAGAAGGAATTTGAGGTGGCGGAAGGCAGAGTCGCAATCAGCAGTCCGATTGAACGGTGCATCTTTGTGCAAAAGGCACGGGAGCGGGTATGCGATGTCAGCGAATCTGGGCACAAAACGACGAAAATAGGAACACAATCCTAAAAAGCTCCGAAGCTGCTTCACTGATTGCGGTGCTGTAAAGCTGGTTACAGCCGCAATCTTCTGAGGATCCGGCCGAACACCATCCTTATCGACCAAGTAACCAAGAACAATTGTTTGGCGGTCACTAAAGTGGCACTTCTTAGAGTTGAGGGCAAGGCCTGCTTCTTCAATGCAATCAAGAACGATGGCGAGGCGGCTATTGTGTTCATGAAAGGTCTTGCTGAACATCACAATGTCGTCCAAATAGCACAAACAAATTTTCCACTCGAGTCCGCGCAGAATGGTGTCCATGAATCGTTCGAACGTGGCAGGCGCATTGCCCAATCCAAAGGGCATTACGTTGAATTCAGAGACCATCGGGTGTCACAAATGCCGTCTTTTCTTTGTCGCTCGGGTTCATCAGTATCTGCCAGTACCCCGATCTCAAGTCTACCGAGGAGAAGAATGACGCCGATGAAGACAGTCGATTGCATCGTCAATACGTGGAAGCGGATATTATTCTTTTTTGGTGACGGCGTTAAGGCGACGATAGGCCACACAGAAACGCCATGTGTTTTTTTTAACGAGAATAACTGGGAGCCGCCCAAGGATTTGAAGATTCCTGGATAATGACACGAAGGAGCATGTGATTATCTTGTTCGTCAATAAGCTGACGTTCGGCCGGAGACACACGATAGGGCTTCTGTCTGATCGGGCGAGAGATTGCAGTATCAATCGAATGATGGATGCGAGAATTTAGAATCGGTGGCTGATGATCTCTGGCGAAGTCGAAAACCGAAATATGCTTGGAAAGCAGGTAAATCAAAATTCGTTGCTCCTGTGCTCCCAAAGATGTTTTTATCATTGCGTGGATTCGAGACTCTGCAAAATGAGAGGTTTTCTCTTAAGGAGCATGGTTAGTTAGTGCCGCCACGCAATTCGACACACCTTCCTCGTAATGAGCGAGCCTCATGCCACGAGGCAACACGGTTGGCTGGCCTGAAGAGTTTACAGACCACCGCAAGGTATGGCCTCTGGGGACTTAAACTATGCAACGAGGCACCAAGACACTCTTTTTTGCACAGGCCAGTGTTGTAGGTTCCACTAGGGCGTCGAAATCCTCGCCCAAATTCGTAGTTGAAAAAATTTGAATGAATTCTTCGGACATCGCAAGTACCACTGTATCTTCAGACACAGAAAACGCTCCTAAATCGAGCGACGAGGTTTCTACAAGAGCCGACATAAACGCAGCATTTAGCGAGATCTGTCCACTACGGCAGTGTAAAGTTGCACCACACTGTTGCGAAAAGTCTATACTTACTTCGTGCGTGGAACGAGACAACACTGTGTATTTGGTTCGAAACGCTTGGCCCCCAATCACAACTTTCGCTTAGCACACACCCAATGGTACCAATGGTTCACCGCCAACACCACGGAATACCACAGCTTGATTCACGCTAAACATCACTTTATGTCCTAGCTAATCCATTCTTGAATGCTAAAACAGAGACTGTTGCTCCAGTGTCAATTAGTGCCATGGTGTGTATGCCATCAATGGATACTTCGAGTTGGTTCTTTAACATAAACACAGGCAGAGGTATTGGGAACGTTGATTTTCCGGTGACCTCACCCCCATCGGCCGCGCCTTCTAGTTTCCCGAAGGGGAAGAACGGCGCCGAGGAGACCGTGAACGTCGCTGTCTTTGGGTTGGCGGCATCAAGCTGCGGTTCGAAGCAGGCGATCCGTTTCGCATCTGTGCCGGGCAGTATGTATCCAGAGTCGGTGCCGAATAAAATTCAGTGTCGAAATGATCAGAAACGTTGGGCAGCGGGCGATGATCTTGGGGTAGCAGGCCCCGCCGACGGCAATACTGGGAGATGTGTTCGGTCATGCCACAGCTATAACACACAGGTTTCTGGCGCCACCGGTCCGAGTAAATGCGGGCGAAAACTGCTTCTGGTTGGTGGTGGTAATCGGGGCGGCGTTGCTGACGAACCACCTGGCGTGTGTAGGTGGTTCTTCGGCCCATCTGTGGCTGAGAAGTGCTTAAATCGTTATGCTGTCTCCACTCGCCAAAGCGTGACGCATTTAAAGCCGGAGTCCAGGAAGTTGATGGGGTCGCAGGTTCTGCTTGCAGCGCGAAACCGGCATACTAGTGTTCGTCCCGGCACGCAGAATATGTCGCGCAGCAATTCTTCCCGCACAATCCGGCGTATCAGGTCAGCCATGGACTACGGAGCACTGACATCCATGCTCGCAACAGATGTGACGTTGGTCAGTCGCCCAAATTTAGAAGTGATGCGGCGCAACTTTAACGTTTCGAAAGTGTGGCAGTGCCCGATGAAGTCAGCTGTAAAGTTCAAATTGTCTTTGCTGATAAGAAAATTATAGATAGACATCTACAGCGATACCTTTAAGAAAGTGCCCACTTTATCTTCCTCGGACATTCGAGGCTTTACCATCTTGCACAATTTCACTATATCCTCAATATATGCGATGCAAGTCTCGCCAGGTACCTGGGCCCGCCGCATCAACGCTTGTTTCTTCGCGGATCCGTCGCAAAAGCAGTCCTTTATCTCTTCTGTGAAACAATCCTAGCTGGTAAGTGAGTCTTCATGTATATCAAACCAAACTAGGGCAGTGCCTTCCAAGAAGAACACTACGTTCGCTAGTTTCACGGTCGCATCCCAACGATTGTACCGGCTCACCCGTTTGTAGTTGGTTAGCCACTCGTCGACCTCCTCGTCACAATTTCTACTAAATGTACGAGGCTCGCGGTAGTGCTGCCAGTTACTCGCCGCAGGTGTTGTTCGATCAGCGTCGTCGTCTTGAGCCATGTTAGATGGTAGAGGTGGCAAACCAGCGAGTCGGCGGCTTCGTCGAAGATAACGGGGATCCGTGTTGATCTACACCGAACACTCCACCACAACTGTTGCGTACTCAGTACGTAACGTGGGTGTTTATTGGTAGTCTAAAGTGCTGCTAGTCACCCAAGGAACACCAGCACACACCACTGTGTCTTCCGTTTCTTCTTCTTCTATCAAGCCTCTTCTTCCTTTCCTGACGCCCCGAAGCACGTGACAATATTAACATTTTCTCTCATATCTGCACTCCGCCGTACGTTTTTCTTTTGAATTATTGATGTTTGGCGTCTGGGAGAAACGAGAAGGTTTGCAATGCATACACTACTCGCTTCTTCGAAATATTCAATTCCTTATTGTTAATCAAATTGAGAGATATTAGTTCAAACGAAAGCTTTCACAGCAAGTATTTGGGTGCTTTCAGGCTGGAAAGATTGTCGTAACCTGAAAAGAACGAAGGAAAAGCAGGTGCCATCTTCCACGGCATCCTGCTGCATTTCGATTACTTACTAAATTAGTGGAAGCCACAATTATTTCAGCATTTTCAAGCCGGCATAATTTGCTTACAGTTAGAGGTACACGGTCTACGGAAGTTTCATAGAACGCAACGGCGCCACCCTCTGCAGCCAGTGTGGTTGATAGCGAAGATCGTTTTCCATCCTAATTATTACACGTTTCGAAATTATTAACAGCACGCCAAATCTTGTCTTTTTTGTATTGCCGCGAAACCTTCAAAAATTTAATTGTTGGTTTTTAGCAGCCACCTGCATGCGGCCTTATCACTCTGATTCTGGCACGCATATCAATTCTGTATTCTTTGTTTGTTAATGCTCGATGTCGTGAGACACACCTTTATCAGTTTCTTTGTCACGCAAGGTGCGCCGAGATCTCTCGAAGATTACGACCACTCACGTATGTTTCTACAATGTTCCAGGTTGTGCTAGTAACAGTTTGCGACGTTATCTAGATGGTTCTGAGCTGCCTTTAAATTGAGCGGTGACGTGTACGACAGGCATTCTTAGTTAGACGGTCTTTCGGAACTTTTTGCGCCTTTCCGAACCTTTGACGCAGCTTGCAAAGGCAGACGTTCCATTTCAATGGGAAACACCGCAAGCGGAAGCCTTCGAGGAACTTAAGCGCCGCCTACAGTACCCTCCTGTGCTAGGCCCCTTTGATGAAAACGCCGAGACCGAGATACATACCGACGCGAGCAGTGTGGGCCTAGGCGCCATTCTCACTCAGAAGAATGCCGGACAGGAGAAAATAATCGCATATGCTAGCAGGTCTCTCTCGAAGCCGAAGCCAATCGCTAGATGACCGAGAAGGAGTGCCTCGGGATCAACTGGGCCACTTCAAAGTTACGCTCGTGTTTATACGGCTGACCATTCAAGGAGGTAAGCGATAACCACGCTCTCTGCTGGCTGGCAAATTTGAAGGACCCCTCCGGTCGCCTTGCCCGATGGAGCCTTCGTCTTCAAGAATTCGACATCACAGTCGTTACAAGTACGGCCGCAAGCACTCCGATAGAGACTGCTTGTCACGAGCCTCCGTTGATGCGCCGGCGAAGAAGACAACGAAGACGCCTTTTTGGAACCGGTAAGCGCCAGCCGTTTCGCAGAACAACAACGATCAGGCTCTGAGCGAAAAGCGCTAGCCGATTACTTAGAAGCAGAGACCGCTTTCCCTCCTAGTGTGTTCAGCCGTCATAAATCATCGTTCGCGTTAAGCAATGGCCTGCTCGTGAAGAAGGACTTCGCACCCATCAGGACCGCGCAGCTTTTTGTTGTACCTAAGAGCCTCCGGCAGGATATTCTGCAGGCGTTACACTATGAGTCCACAGAAGGCCATCTCTGGTTTGCGCGCACGTTGCGTCGAATCCAGAACTACTGGCCGCAACTGCCTGCTTAAGTGGCCCACTACGTGAAGACTTGTCGTGAGTGGCAACAACGCAAGACGCCGTGGATAAGACCAGCGGGACTACTGAATCCGATTCCGCCCCCAACCCTGCCCTTTCAACAAATAGGGATGGATCTTCTTGGCCCCTTTCCATCTTCATCTACGAGTAACAAGTGGATCATCGCGGTAACTGACAACCTTACCCGTTGCGCTGAAGCAAAAGGACTACCCAATGTTACCACGGCAGAAGTCGCCAGGTTTTTTGTCGAACAAATTCTCTTGCGACATGGTGCCCCAGAAGTGCTCATCCCGGAAAGAGAGCGGCGTTTAGGGCAGAGTTGATGCAAGCCATTCTGGAATACAGTCATACAAACCATCGGCAAATAACTCCTTTCCTTCCTCAGACCAATCGACTTACGGAGCACCTGAACAAAACGATCGCGGTCATGATTGCCATGTACGTCGACGCTGAATGGACGGATGGATGAAATATAGGAGCGTCCCATTTGAAAGAGGGTGGTAGCAGTTGCTGTCATGCTCATTTTTGCCCTAGATCCTAATTATTGTTTTATTGCCATGTACGTCGACGCTGAATGGACGGATGGATGAAATATAGGAGCGTCCCATTTGAAAGAGGGTGGTAGCAGTTGCTGTCATGCAACGTCGTGCCACTCACGATCAGTTAACTATACCATCCTTCTATTTACTGAATTTTTGCTTCTACATTACTAACATTATGTCACTTTTCTGCTTTTAAGCCACCAATCTTCCAATCGTTTTTTGCTAGCTTCCACAGCAGGATCATTCATCCGGCCACTGGTATCTCTGAACCTGCGCCTGCATCGATTTCCGGATGAATACCATCACATTCGAGAATAAGATGGTTAATTGTTTCTGGGGATTTACCCCATACTGCACATATGTCATCTTCATGGTTAATTTTGTTTTTTGAGTGGCGTCTTCTAAGGCACCCTGATCTAGCTTCAAAAAGTAGGGCACTAGCTGCCTCTTGAGTTATCAAAGAAAGTTTCCTTCTGGATCTGCTTTTTGCACTTTCGGTATAGCTCCACACTGTTTGTTTTCCATAGACTTTACATAATTTTTTCCCAACTCTGGTTTTCGCCTGTTGCATAACGCTCTTTATTTATTCGTCAAGACCTAAAACGCCATCTTGCCGTACGTGATCTTCGCTGCAGTTCAGAAGACGACCAGAGTGACCCCGTTCAAGCTTGTGTACGGCAGGGAGCCCACGACGACGCTCGACGCATTGCTGCCCCACCTAACCAACGAGGACAACTTTGACGTCGCCGTCTACTTTCAGCGTGCAGAGGAAGCTCGAGGACTCGCACGGCTGCGTATTAAAGACCAACCGCGCACCGACACCCGACGATACAACTTACGACGACACCACGCGGAGTACAATCCAGGAGACCAAGTGTGGGTTAGGACTCCAATTCGCAGCCGTGGACTAAGTGAAAAGTTACTGCGTCGATACTTCGGGCCATGCAAAATCCTTCGCCGCGTCGGACAACTCAACTATGAAGTCATTCCCGACGGTACGACAGCATCACAACGGCTACACGCACACCCACAAATCTTTATGCATATATATATATATATATATATATATATATATATGTATGTCGTGCGGTCTATCACAAAATACAGCTGTTACGACTGAACACTACTGAGATGATGGCGACACTATAAAGAGAGTACTTGCTATCGGGTGTCAGAGTTCATGTACCAAAGTGGAGCAGCGACATGAGGCAATAATGCTGTCCCACAATACTTTCAAAGCGAAGCCTATGTGTCCCTACGATTTTTACTTGCGCATAGACATCTTACAGAAGTGTAAGAAATGAAATAAAGGGTTACTATAGATAACCGCAACGAGGACGCTGTAACGCGACAACATCCAATTAAAGCGTTCTGTGAGGCAAATGGTCTGGGAATTAAGGCTCTTACGACGCTGGACACATGAAAAACTTGCTGCGGTGTACCATAACTAGTCACAGTAAGCAAGCTGCGGTTACTATATTGTCACGTGGTGGTGACAAAGTCGATCACACAAATGAGGAGTCTTGCAGTTTAGTGAAAAAACTCTTCATCGCGCTGACTTGCACCCGCAAAATAACAAAGCAACTCGGCGTTAGCGATAGCAACAAACGTGCTCGTCGATCGTCGAACTAAGAATGCCTGTCGCAGACGTAACGCTCAATTTCAAGGCGGCTCAGAACCATCTAGATAACGTCGCAAACTGTTACACAACCTGGAACATTGTAAAAACATACGTGAATGGCCGTAATCTTCGAGAGATCTCGGCGCATCTTGCGCGACAAAGAAACTGATAAAGGTGCGTCTCATGACATCGAGCATTAACAAGCGAAGAATACAGAACTGATATGCGTGCCAGAATCACAGTGATAAGGCCGCATGCCGGCGGCTGCTAAAAAAAACAACAAATACAGATTTGAAGGTTTCACGGCATTACTCTCTCCTTAAAAATCACCGCATCGCTGTTCTAAAATAAACCTAAACATAAACGTTACAAAGTTTAAACCCCACGGATTCTTTAACGCGCGTAATAAGGCTTCAGACGAACAACATGAAAGATTTGTGTGGAATAGCATAAAAAAATCTTTAACATGTACTGTGAAAAAACTGCCTACAGTTCTACAGGACTGTAAGATACCTATTACATCGGTGGAGTTTTTAGTAGCAAAAGGATCCTCTACTTCAAGCGAGTTCAGGTGTTTTAAGTGAAATTGGCTTATATGTCGTTGCCAAGACTCGCGCTCACTAACAATGCAACGAAACGGAACTTCTTCCGTATGAGTCTTGGCCGTGAAAAAGATGCTTAGCGTATTTTCCTTGCATTCGCTTATAGCATTCGCTATCTTATCCAGTTCAAGGTTTGTACAGATGGAGACTGCACGTGATTTTACTTTTGCTGGCTTGAGACTTGTTGGAGCGAAATTCTTTTCAATAGCACGGCAGGCCTTTTCTTTGTAGATGCCTGGCGGGACCACCACGAAGCCTCCTTCCTTATCGGCTTGCATTAGCCGCAGACCGCTTTCCTTGAAGAACGTGAAGACGATGTTCATCTTAGATCGGCTGCCTGTGGCTCTCTTCGGAACTGTTCTTGACAGAGCGTCTACTCCGTCCAGCAGGCATCTCTCGCGGTCTTCAGGCGACGCCTTCCCCGCAACGCTCCTATTCAAAGATAGAAGCTCATGGGCCACATTCGCAGGTTCGAGGCTGAACTTCGGTCCCTTCGAAAGAACCTTGCTAACTTCGTCAGGGATTTTAGCTTACCCAAGAACTTTCACTTCCCCGCTGCGTTCCTTCGTTGTGGGGTTCTTAGGTGTGCTGTTCAACATGTGACGCCACCAGAACTCCACAGACTGAGCTGCAAGCTTCCTGTATTCTCGAAACTTCTCCTCGGCTATCCATTCCGGGTTTTGGTTCTGACATGCGACACGCAAACAGTCAAAGAACAACCGCACTTGTCTCCACAGTTCTGATCGTACAATCCTGCACACCCACTTAACGTGGTCGTAGGAAGGCCGAACAGCGCCGAACAGAGTGATGACCTCACCTGGGATCAGTTCATTCTTGAGGCAGAACGATACGTGTCTGGCTCGGCAGGTTGACCAGGTGATATTGGTGACAAGCGCAGCCAGATGTACCGTAGGAGATGAAACACATAAAGAAGGGCCCACTGAATAAGAAAGGTATTCAAGAAGGACTTTTTGTTGGGCTAGTTGATGCAGCATTTTTTAAAAAAAGGACGAAGCGCTAACGACACATTCACATGAAAGAAGACACGGACAAGCGCTCACTGACAGTTTATCTTTTATTGAAGGGAAACACACATTATATATGCACACCGTGGCGGCGCTAATCAGAGGCAGCAAACGTGAAAAGGTGAAAGGACCATAAAAGCGATAAAAGCAACAGGCATAAAAGTGATAAAAAACAGTTATGATCGATGGTTCGGAAAAAACAAACTGATCTATGACACGTGGTGTATAGGGCCAGATGGAACATGAAGACAATCACAAAAATTGATAAAAAAACTGACAATCACAACAAAAAATGTGTTGTTAGCGCTTCGTCCATTTTTGAAAAATGCTGCACGAAGCGGCCCAACAAAAAGTCCTTCTTGAATAAGAATAGTAATTGGTTGCAGGTAAGGAAACGCACAGTATCTGTTAAACTTGCTTTGTGGACACATAACCGCGCCCTATGAGAAGTAGGGAATGTGGGAGTCTAAATGAAAAATGAGAAAGAAGTGCTTTATTGAAGGGCTTCGGAGTAATTTAGACCACCTGGGGATTTTGAACGTCCCCTGATAACACACGGGACACGGACGCCTCTTCGTTTCACCTCCATCGAAATGCAGCCGCTGGCAGTCGGGTTACTTCGCAGTGGTAGTCGGGCGTCTTTACCACTGCTCCACCGCGGCGGAGAGGCCAGTAAAATCAGGGTCGGAAAATTGCGCCCGATTCGATGACCACCTTAGGCATCTACTACAGGTTTACATGCGTCGCTGGAGGGCTTAACGTACGGGAAGAAAGATAAATTGGTCAAACGTGTTACAATACCCCGGAGAAAGATAACCGTGGACCGGGTGGATCTGAGCACATGTAAGCGATAATTTGTGTGGGCATTTTACAGGAAAAAAAATAAGCTTTGCATTCTGGAAGTTCAGAGGCAGTGATGAAATTCAGCAGGGTAGGCTAGAGGTACATGACGAACTTTGGCAAGGTAGGGTACGGTACCAGCGATTGAGCTCGTCCCATATCCTTTCGAGTGTCGCACTAGGTTACCATATTTGAAGAATTATGCCATCTAGACTGACAGCATGTTCTACTCAGAGAGTGCAATGATGTCCCTCAGGTTCTTTGTGTCGCCCATGCTGGACAAATGTGGGTTATGAAACTCGGGACTGATGTGGGCTGCTCCCATTCGAAGTAAGTCGTGCAACTGAAGCGCGTGGTAGATATACTGTCGCGAACCTTGGTCTGCTGCCAGCATGCGGCCTTATCAAGGAGCGATCTTGCGCTTGTTTGCTCATGCTCGGGAAACGTGCCTTTATCACTTTCTTTGTAGCGTGCGATGCCCCGATCTGGAAAGATCGCAGGCGAGCACAACTGTTTCCGTATTATTCCAGTCTTTTCCAGTAATATATAGAGATATGTGTTGCAGCGCCTAGTTTAAAATGAGCACTGCCGAATGCAACGGACATTATATGTTAGAGGAGCACCTTTGCTGCTATCGCCGCCGCCGAGTTGCTTATACTTCTTCTGTGGGTGCAATTAAGCCCAATAAAGAGTTAATTCCACCGCTATACCTGTGTGTTGGTTTGTACCACCACGTGACAATATTGGGTGTTGAAAGTATTGAACCATTATTGCCTTCTCGAGGCCACAATTGGCGTTTCTGTGCGAATGCAGCAGTGTGTTTAGAACCCTCTCAGTCAGCTCCATTTCCAAGCAGCTCTTTCGGCATTGCATCTTGCATTTTTATTTGTGCAGTAAATCTTCAAGCAATAAATGTGGTCTTGAGCTGCTGAGAGTATGCTAAATTCCTCTTCTTCTTTATGTTACAATCATCCTCTTCACCGCTGGCCCCCACCTCGCCGGTGCCTCCTCGCCAACGTCCTGCCGGACAACTGCTTCTTTCGCCGATTCTTTAAGCCTTATTATCTGATCTGTTTTTATTATACTCTCCTCGTTGCTTGTGACTTTCTGATCATACTCTCACCGGCCTTCGGCTAAGTTTTTTGCAGTAACGTGCTTTCCTTTGTTGCCATTTTTGGTAGTGGAGACCCTATAGAGGCCTCCTCGCGGCTGTCCCCCGAGAACGCTGGAGAAGACGATGAAGCTTTTTTTTTTGCTATCAGTCCTCTTTGTACTCGAGCGTTTTTGAATTTTGATCATCATCATCATCATCATCATCATTATAAGCCTGACTATACCCACTGCAGGGCGAAGGCCTCTCCCATATTTCTCCACTTAACACGGTTCTGTGCTAGCTGCATCCACTTGACCCTTGCGAACTTCTTAACCTCATCCGCCCACCTAACTTTCTGGCGCCCCCTGCTACGCTTCCCTTCCCTTGGAATCCAGTTTCTTACCCTAATCGACCATCGGTTATCCTCTCTTCGCACTACATGTCCTGCCCATGCACATTTCTTCTTAATTTCCACTAGAATGTCGGTAATTTGTGTTGTTCCTCTGACCCACTCTGCACGCTTCCTATCTCTTAACGTTACCCCTCACCATTTTTCGTTCCATAGCCCTCTGCATTGTCCTCAACCTAAGTAGAACCCTCTTGGTTAGCCTCCATGTTTCATCCCCACAGGTAATATGCAACTGTTGTATACTTTCCTCTTGAGCGATACCGGTAAGCTGCTAGTCATAATTTTTGATATTTGCGTGTAATGATTGAAGTGCTCCGTGTATAATTCAATCTTTCGCGCATGCAGCGTTCTTGGCGTAGTATGTGCAGTGTTTGTGGTATGGTCTGGAAAGGTCGCTGCGGTTCAATACCCAGAGGTGCTTGACAGCTGTCTCTAGAATGCCTCACATTGCACAGGCGGATGCTCTAGACAATATCACGATACTATTGACTCCGACGGCGACCTCTACCAAGTGTGAAGTCCCTCTTGTCCATTTATGGAAGCTTCGCTTGTTCTTAGAACTAAAGCTTTATAGCCATACAGTCGAGAACAGTTCATGTTGCTGATGTGAACATGTGACAGGACGTTTCAGGACGTTGCGCTTTTTTCTTTTTAGATAGCCCAAATTACATAACAGGCAACTTGCTCCAGATTTATTTTATCCCTTGTGCGTTATTGGGTACCGCGGCGGGCGGCATATGAGAGGAAGAATGATATATTTCGCTGAAAGGCCATTTTTCAAACACCCACTGTGCATGCGCTCAGTTACCTGAAACAGCCAAGCAGCCGTAGTCCTGCGTGGCGCCGCCTTTGTGGAAGCACGTTTTACTTTGGGCTTGAAGTGATACTAGATTAACATGGGATATTTTTTGTTGTTCGGCCCAAACCACGGTGTTGCTGTGGTTAGGGCGCTTGACTGCTGTGTCCATGGAAGCGAAATTGATTCCCGGTCGCTGGAGCAGCTTTCCGGTGGAGGCGAAAAGCAAGGCACCCGTGTACTGTGCGATGTCAGTGTACGTTAAAGGACACCAGGCGGTCGAAATTTTCAAAGCCCTCCACTACGGTGTGTCTGATAGCCTGAGCCGCTTTGGGACAATAAAACCCATAAACCAAACCTGAACTATTTTTGTATTTCGGTTAATTTTTATTCTGTAGTCCGAGCAGCTACCGCGTGAACCGTTGGTGCATCAGTGCAGGCCTGGCCCCTGACCTTTCGTGACAGTATCGCATCGGTAGAATCTCAAGTTATCCACTTTTTTAATGGGGAGATATTCAGTAAACGTTTTTTTATGCTATGGTATAAATGCTATGCTATGCTATGGTATATACTTAGGGTCGAATGGGAATGAAAAATAGGCCATCTGCTGGTCTGACACCATAAAAAAAATAATTGCGCGAATGCACCACAAGTCATGATTTAGCTGCGAATGAGCGCGGAGAGTGTTCACTTATCAGGAAGCCAGTCTATGGAGCTGAAGCATCACTCACTCATTTCCCCACAGCAGACAGACGGCTTTAATTATTAATAATGAGCGCTAAGAAAGAAACTACAACACAAAATAAGCGCTCAGTCGCCACTGAACATTTTAAAAAAAGATTGCAAAAGATAGTATATATGAGAAAAGAAGAAAGACATAAGTGTAACCGAAATCTTCTTCATCGTCATCTTTTATCTCTCGTCAACTGTGAATACATAGCAATTAGCGCAAGATATAATGAAAAGAATACTCTAAAGACGACTTCGACAAGTAGGGCGATGGTTTAAGTTAAATGTCATTGTACATGTATGAATATGACATACATCATAAATTCATAAATAAATGCAAAAGAGGTCCCATGGTGAAATCATTGCACTGGGACCTGCTGAGGAAGTGGGAGCAGTGGTAACAGCATTTGCGCAAACTAAAGATACAGTATGCTACAACATATACAACGCGACAGGAAAGAAAGAAAAGAAACTAGCAGAAATTATAGAATTGTAGCGGTGGCGTAGTGGTGCAACATCCGTCTCGCATGGAAAAGGACATAGTTTGAATCCTGGTGCCGTTCAATTTTCCACCGGATTGAAAAAAAAGCGACAAAAAAAACATGGGTCAATGAAATTTCCCAAACAGGTTTAGGGTGCGACCGGATACCGAAGAACACCTCCTACAATGCACTCCCTCACCAGAACAGGAGTTGCCCATCCTGGTGCGGTAATTAGCCACAACATCTCATGAATAGTCTAATGAACCCCCCGGCATCAATCATCAGCGGCTGACGAGACGTAGGTGGTAGAATTGTTAGAGAAGATACTGATGAAGTATGCAAGGGGACGAAAGATTTGATTAAGAAGCGCTAAAGTATGAAAGCCTCCAACCAAACAGACCAGATAGAACTGACAGAATTATTAAAGCTAACCAATAAGCGCAAGTTGGCCGACATAAGGAAGTATAACAAGGGGTATATTGAGAAGCCTGAAAGCGGTAAAGAGAATGCACAGGCAAAAATTAGATGCATGCACTCGAGGGACAAGGCGGGCAATGTGATCGCTAACATGGACTAGATAATCGAGGCAGCTGAGGAGTTCTAAACAGACCTCTACAGGACCAAAGTAGTGAGGCCAAAAATGAGATTGGCTGTGGTGAAGAGCAAGCAGACGTTCCGCCAGTAATGAAGGACGACATTAATCTAGCCTTATAAGCTATGAAAAGGGGGGAAAGCAGCTGGGGAAAACAAGGTATCTACAGATTTGGGGAAGGAGGGGGGGATATGGTGCTAGAAAAAACTGGCCAGTCTGTATACGCAGTGCCTGATGACATCGAAAGTACCGGAAGCATACAAAACGCTAACGTTATTGTAATTCATAAGAAAGGGGACAATATCGACTTGAAAAATTACACACCGATACTATCAGTTACATGCAAGGTATTTACTATCGCTAGTAGGATCAGGACAACCTTGAATTTAAGGAACGAAAGGATCACGCATGGTTTCGGACCAGGTGATAGAAACGTGTTCAAAATATAACCAGCCCTATACATACCATTCATTGACTACGAGAAAGCATTTGACCTGGTCGAAACTTCAGCAGTCATTTCGAGAGGCATTGCGAGTTCAGAGTGCAAGTTAGCCTTACGTGAATGTATAGGAAGACATCAATTGTGGCTGCACAGCAACCATAGTTCCGCATAAAGAAAGTGATTAAATTCCAATTAAAAAAGGTGTTCGGCAAGGAGACACCATCTCCCCAGTGCTATATACAGATTGTTTAGAGGGTGTATTCAAAGACATGAAATGGTAGCGGTTAGGCATCAGGGTCGATGAAGAATATCTCAATAATCTGCGATTCGCTGATGACATTGCCTTGTTAAGTAACTCAGGAGACAAATTGATTCTAAGGACTAAAGCTCTAGATAGGAGAAGCAGAAAGGTAGGCGTAAATATTGTCACGACTGAAGTCAGAGGAAGCCGTGAAAGTACGCGTAGCCGAGGACCCGAGAAATAAGGTCGGCTTGTCGTTCCGAACACAGAGTCACAGAGTCCAGCACCAGCGCGCCGCTCGTGCCAACCACCGCTTCGTCGTCGTCGGCCCCAAAAACGGCTGTCACGCGGCGCTAGGCACGTGGCAATATTGTTACCTTAGGCGATGCATACGCTGATATACGCATAAGAAGGAAAAATAAGAATATGAGTAGTTTGGGCGAAGACGACGGCGTTCGAGCAGTGTCGGCTTGTGCCTGCAGGAAAGGCCTGTTCTGTGAAAGCCTTGTCTCGCGTCTCCGCTCTCTGAACCCTCAATCTGAACTACCCCCGTAACATCTTGGTGGAGGCGCTTTCGATCCCCTTGCCGCAGCTCCTCGTATTTTCGTGCCAGAAACCTGGATTTACACAGTGGACGCCATCTCCCCGAGCTCACCCCACCGACTGCCACCGTAAGCATGACATCCCAGGACGCATAACCAGCTACGAAAACTCCAGCTGCCCCCATGGTCTTAACCAGAATCCGCCATCCGCCTATTTTTAACGGCGAAGACAAGACGGATGTTCAAGATTGGCTAGATGAATACTAAAGGTGCAGCAAGAACAACCGGTGGGATGCTAGCATAATGCTTGCCAACGTCATCTTCTACCTAGCGGGAACGGCGAAGACCTGGTTTACCAACCACGAAAAAGAGATATCTACTTGGGACATCTGCAAACAAAAACTTCAGGACTTGTTCGGTAAGCCGATTGGGCGAGCTCTAGCAGCCAAAAAAAGACCTGGCTCTTCGTTCTCAATCGTCAACCAAATCATACCTCGCCTACATACAGGACGTCCTCGCCCTGTGTCGAAAGGTGAACACCTCTATGACCGGAAGTAAATAAAGTTGGCCATATACTTAAAGGTATCGCTGATGATGCATTCAACATACTTCTCTGCAAAGACTGCTCTACGGTGGACTCAGTCCTACAAGTCTGTCGCCTTTTCGAACAGGCGAAGCAGCGCCGCATCGTCCATCGGTTTGAGCGCCTTCCCAACATGGCGACTACATCCTCATGTGATCTGCCCACTTTGCAGAAGCCTTCAAGTCAAAACAACCTCACTACTATCGTCCGTAGGGAAATCGAGACCTTGACTCCTGTTACACTTACATCACCTCCTCCATAGCCAACAATAACTATGATACAGGCTGTCGGCCGCCAAGAATTCGCGAATGTGGGCCTCGTCTCCAATCCTGCCACGCCACCCCCTGCACCACAGCCAATACCAGTGGTTGCTGCTGCTGCCACAAGACCGCCCTACACACCGCGCAACCCTACCCGCAATCCTGCGGAGTGGCGCACTTCTGACGATAGGCCTATCTGCTTTGTCTGCTGTCGAGCTGGCCACACGCCCCGCTATTGCCGCAGCCGCCCGGCTCCCCCCTCTCGCCCCTATCACACCCCTGTTCGTCATGACTACTATGCATCACGGCGAGTTCCTGTCACCCCAGCACAGCTTCGTACTGAGAACATTGAGCAAGCCTGTCGTCCCAGCCGTTCGCCATCGCCTCAAACCCACCGTTCCCGATCACCTACTTCTCACCGCACCTTGTCCACGACGTACCAAGGCCCTTACTCGGTAAACTAGGCAACGCAGCGCCCGGACGTGACGCTGCGTTACCAACCCGGGCAGCCAACTGTGTTTCGATCATCGCACCACGTCGCCACCTGATCAATGTCCTTGTAGATAGAGTCCCTGTGCCCGCTCTCATTGACACTGAAGCCCATATTTCAGTCCTTAGTTCTTCGTTCCGCCAGCGCCTCAAAAACGTTCTTACGCCCGCTGACACCTCTACAGTTCGTGTTGCTGATGGCAACACTGCTACCATCATCGGAATGTGCACTGCGCGCGTTAGCATCGCCGGCCACCACGTCCCTGTGCTCTTCGCCGTCCTTACTACTTGTCCTCAAGACGTCATTTTAGGCCTAGACTTTTTAACACCCGATTCCGCCCTCATTGACTGTTCCTCCGGACTTCTGCGCCTAGCCCTGCCCCATTGTGTTCACGACCCTAGTGCTCATCATTCCCAGCCTCGTCTCCGCTCCAGTACATTTACTCGCCTACATCCCGAGGCGGCAGTGTACGTGCCCATGTCACCCTCTTCTTTCCTGCCTGACGGCGACTACATTGTCAACCCCATCACCGACGTCACTCTACAGCGCAACATCGTCCTACCTCATAACATTGCACACGTCGCGAATAATCTCACCTACATTCCCGTACTCAACTTCAGCATGTCTTCGCAAGTTCTCCCGGAGGGCATTTTTCTTGCCGAGCTGTCGCCTTTGTCCAGCTTTACTATATCTGCTGGCCTGTCCGAACGTCACGCCGAGGTACCTGCCCAACCTGTCCCGTCACATAGTCCGGAGGACCGCATCTGAGCCATGGTTGTCGCTGGCCTGCGCCCCGAATATGCCAGTGCCCTTGCCGGCCTTTTGCGGTCGTACAGCGACATTATCGATTTCGGTCACGGATCCCTGGGCCAAACGTTCGTCGTCACACATCGCATTGATACTGGAGATGCCCGCCCTATTCACCGACGGCCTTACAGAGTTGCTCTTTCCGGACGGATCATTCAGGAAGAAGTGGAGAAAATGTTGGCCAGCACCATTATTGAGCCGTCGAGCAGCGACTGGGCGTCTCCGGTGGTACTCGTCAAAAAGAAAGACAACAGCTGGAGGTTTTGCGCAGATTATCGACACCTAAACAAGATAACAAAGAAAGACGTGTACCCTCTTCCAAGGATCGATGACGCCCTCGACTACCTGCATCGTGCCAAATACTTCTCCTCTATCGATCACTGTTCTGGATATTGGCAGACCTCTGTTGACGAAAGAGATCGTGAAAAGACGGCTTTTGTCACCTAGGATGGCCTCTACAAATTCAAGATGATGTCTTTCGGCTTATGTAATGCTCCTGCGATCTTCGAGCGCATGATGGACTCCTTACTACGCGGGTTCAAATGGACTACATGTCTGTGCTACCTCGATGACGTCATCGTATTTTCATCAACCTTTGAGGGCCACCTCCATTCTGTTTCGGCTATTCTTGGCGTCTTCCGAAGAGCTGGCCTTCAGTTGAACTCCACGAAGTGTAGCTTTGGTTGCCGGGAACTCAAGGTCCTAGGACATTTGGTCAACACCCATGGCATGCAGCCGGACCCCGACAAACTTCACGCTGTAAGTGGTTTTCCTACACCGAAATCTCGCAGCGACATGCGTAGCTTCCTCGGACATTGCTCGTATTTTCGGCGATTTGTACCAAACTTCGCGGAGATCGCCCATCCACTTATGCAAAAAAGCTGTCGCTTTTTCCTGGGGCCACGAACAATCGGCTGCCTTCGCCGCTCTTATTGGCCACCTCACCGGCCCGCCAGTGTTGGCTCACTTCAATCCGTCAGCGCCCACAGAAGCACTCACCGTCGCAAGTGGTCATGGGATTGGTGCTGTTCTCGCACAACGTGGGCGCGGTTCCTGTCGCGTCATCGCCTATGCCAGCCGACTCCTCTCTGCGGCCGAACAGAATTATTCCATAACTGAACGTGAGTGCTTAGCCATAGTTTGGGCCATTACGAAGTTCCGCCCTTACTTGTATGGCCGGCCATTCGCAGTAGTCACTGACCACCACGCATTGTGTTGGCGTTCTACACTCAAAACCCTACTGGCCGACTAGAACGTTCGGCCTTGCGCCTTCAGGAGTACAATTTTTCAGTGGTCTATAAGTCTGGCCAGTTGCATCATGATGCGAATTGCCTGTCCCGTCATCCAGTCGACCCGCCAAGCCAACCTGAATGTGACAACGACGCTTGCGTGCTTTCTATTTCTGACTGTTCCAACATTCGCCGTGAGCAACGCCAGGACCCTGAGCCTCGCGAAATTATCAATCGCCTCAGCGCCGATCACCATAACCCTTCCCTTCGTTTGTTTGTTCTCCACGACGGCACCTTATACCGGCACAATATGCGACCTGATGGCCCCAACCTTCTACTAGTAGTCCCTCAGCACCTACGCACAGCCGTCCTTGAACAGCTTTACGACGTTCCCACAGCAGGTCATCTGGGCGTCTCTCGCACATACGACAGTGTGCGCCGTCGGTTCTTTTGGCCAGGCCAATACCGCGCACTCCGCCGCTACGTGGCTGCCTGTGGCCGCTGTCAACGGCGGAAAAAGCCCTCATTTTTTGCCAGCTGGACTTCTGCAGCCGATCGACATCCCCATAGACCCATTTTCTCGAGTGGGTCTGGATTTTTTAGGGCCTTTTCCATTGTCCGCAGCGGGGAACAAATGGATTGCGGTGGCCACTGATAACACCAGACGCTACGCAGTCACAGGAGCAATACCAACCAGTTGTGCAACTGATGTCGCTGCTTTCCTCCTCAACGACGTTATACTTGTCCATGGAGCTCCCCGCCAACTGCTCACCGACCATGGCCGTTGCTTTCTTGCACGTATAGTCGATGAGATCCTACGGTTGTGCAACGTTCGTCATTCTTTCCCGACTGCCTAACATCCACAGACGAACGGGCTTACCGAACGGCTTAACCAGACTCTAACTGACCTGCTGTCAATGTACGTTTCTGATGACCACCGCGACTCGGATATAACACTGCCGTTTGTGACATTTGCATACAATTTGTCGCGTCATGACACTATCGCCTACTCCCCCTTCTATCTTCTATAAGGTCGTGAACCTCTGCTTCCTGTTGACAGCCTCCTTCCTTCTGTTGCCACTGCAAGCTCATATGCTCTTGAAGCCATAGCACGAGCTGATGCTGCCCGCGTTGTTGCTCGCAACCGAATCACAGCCTCCCAGCGCTCCCAGAAACGTCGCTATGATTTCTGTCATCGCAACACCAAGTATTCTTGCGGGTCTCTCGTGCTGCTTTGGACCCCAGCTCGCCGCGTCGACCTCTCGGAAAAACTTTTGCCCCGTTATACAAGACCCTGCCGTATTTTACGACAAGTGACACCAGTGACATACGAAATTGCGCCCTTGCATCCCGCACGCCATACCTCTACACCACGCACCGAGACGGTCCATGTTGCACGCCTAAAGCCGTACTTCACGGACCCCGGTTTGAACGCTAGTACGCACCGGGACGGTGCGTTTCAGTCACCGGGGTAGTCTTACGTTAGGCGATGCATGCGCTGATATGCGCATAAGAAGGAAAAAGAAGAATCTGAGTAGTTTGGGCGAAGACGACGACGTTCGAGCAGTGTCGGTTGGTGCCTGCAGGAAAGGCCTGTTCTGTGAAAGCCATGTCTCCCGTCTCCGCTCTCTGAACCCTCAAGCATAACCGTAACAATATTAATATGCAGAAGACTAAGGTAATGCTGAACAGCCTGGGAAAAGAACAGCAGTGTAAAATAGGTAGCGAAGCTCTGGAAGTGGTAGGCGAATATGCCAACTTAGGAGAGATAGTAACCGCAGATCCGAACCAGGAAAGGTAAATAACTTGGAGAATAAGATTTGGATGGGGCGAATTTGGAAGGTACTCTCCCGAAACCTAAGCCCATCTACGCGCACTAAGCACACATCGCACTCGGTTCTTTTTCTAATTGATTACAAAGAACTAGTTCTTCCACGATGTATACAACCGCCTGGCTCCTCGGATAACTTGGTATTACAACTTAATACACACTCTGCAATAAATAAAGAAGATAATATTACCCATCTCCTCACCCAGTTTCCTTTTAAATATAACATAATGGTTACGTAAACTTGGTATCACGATGGTTGTAATATGTTTCGCATTGACGGTTATATAAACTTCGCCATTAATCGCAATAACCGACGTGGTGGTGGAGTAGCCATCTATATAGATGACAACTTGAATTATGAAGCTTTACCGGATTATTGCCGTATCACCAACGATTATTAAATGCTAACGCTTAGATATATTCTTGAGATCGTGGGTGTTGTTTACCTTTCACCCAATGGCAGGGATGGAGTGTTTCTTGAATTTTTTGACCAATTTCTTGAATACTTTTGCGCGAACAACTTGCGCTTGATTTGTGGTGGTGACTTCAATTTGAATATGCAGGATGACAACGCAAGTGCCCATAATTTTTCGACAAGACTCAATGCAAATGGTTTCACAAATGTTATCACAAAACCCACTCGTCATCACTGTCCATATTTTTCACCCTATTACAAACATTGAAACAGCGGTGTCCTTTACCGGTACGATCACTGCAGATATCAGTGACAATTGCCCTGTTTTTATGTTTTATCTTCCCCCTATGAGCCCCCCGGAGTAGTGCAGTAGTTACGGCTCTCGACTACTGTTCCCAAGGACGCGGAATCGAGACCCGGTCTCGGCGGCCGCTTTTCGTTGGAAGCGAAAAGCTAGGCGCCCGTGTGACGTGCGATATCGGTGCACGTTAAAGACCCCAGGTGGTTTCAACTTCCGGAGTCCTCCACCACAGCGTCTCTCATAGCCTTAGTCGCTTTGGGACGTTAATCCAAACAACCCAAACCCATCCCCCTATAAGATCCAACAAACATCGCCCTGATTTTATTACAATGCAATATATTTCAGACGAGGCTCTTGTACCTTTTGAGCGAGAAATCGGGACATATGACTCGTCCTTTATACTTCTGGAAATAAATGCAAACGACGCCTATACACGTTTTCTTGAAATTTCCGTAAAACTATATGCTGTGCACTTTCCCTTCGGAATATTTCGTCCATCAAAGAAGATAAAAAAGGCCGTCGGTGACCCCAGTTTACCTACGCATGGCAAGGAAGAAAAACAAGGTCTTTCATGCTCTTACAAATGTGCGCACACAGTTCGCGCTCGAACGTTTCAAAGCCTTGATAAATAAATTGAATTCCGAGCTTCGACATGCAAAGATAGCATATTTTCAACATATATGCGCTAATATTACCAAATATAAACCAGAAGCCACTTGGAAAGCCATAGATAGGGTCCTTGGCCTTCGAAATAAGAACGCCGCAACTGAGTAGATATTAGTTAATAATCGTGAACTTTCCGTTCAAGCTCTAGCTGATCACTTCAATCAAGTATTTGTCGACTTCATAATGGTGCATCATAGCCTCCAATATTTACCACCTGAAATAATATCCCTAGTAACAGTTTTGTTTGTCATCCTGTTAGTGAGGTAGAAGTCTCAAGAATATTCATGCAGCTTAACAGTAGTAAAGCTCTTCACATAACTAATTTGCAAATCAAGCTTGTAAAGTATGTATTACCGGATAGTATTCCTGTTCTCAAGCACATTGTTAATTTGATCATCGAGCATGGCGAATTTCCTAACGAAAGGAAAAAATTAGGAGTAACTGTCATAAACAAAAGCGGAGACAGTAAATTACACTAAAATTACAGGCCAACACCTGTTATACCATTATTCTCAAAATGGTTCAAAAAATATCATTATGGTTGGTAAAGTTTTTTCACGAGATCAGGCTTTTTTTCTGATGCCCAGTTTGGTTTTAGAAAGGGGCGCTCGACAAAGCATGCTATGCTGGTTCTCAAAGAGCAGGTCTTAGAGATTATTGAAAATAAGTTGCTTACTCTTGGCCTATTTATTAACTTTTCCAAGGCTCTTGATTCATTGAATCATGATTTATTTATTTATTTTTTAAGACAGATGCATGACCGGTGGAACGGAGAAAGAAGTTGAAATCTGAGACTTCGCGTACCGTAGACGATAAAGAAGTGAAGACGACAAAGCGGACGCAGCTCGAGCTGTCGCTGTGAACGCTGGCCTTCGTAGCTGCTACGTAGGATACATATATTGCTGTGCGGACCATCTAAACCGCTTGATTACACTTGGTGGCGGTGTCACCAATTCCCAACCTGGAGCTCCGCAGTCGCACCTTGCCCGGCTTTACCATCATGACAGGCGTCCCGACCCAGTCTGGCCCGCTTGTTCCCATCGCTACCATCTGTTCAGGACCAGTGCGGCAGCGCGACCCACCCATATTCACCGACACGGACGATACCGACGTCGAGGACTGGCTGACTTCATACGAAGAGCCTGCTGCAGCTGAGGCTCTAGGGGAGCACTTCAGGTGAGGGGTCAAAGGAAGTACCTTTGAAAGACAAACAGAACCACCTATGCAGGCTGCGAGGTTCGAAACTGGGTTTGGGCCCACTGCGGAGGAGGGGCGCGCAGCGGGGTTTACGGATGACAAGGTTAAGCTCATTAACGTCATCTTCTATTTAAGTGATGTCGCCAGCCTGTGGTTCCGAAACTACGAAGCCGATATCCGATATTCCAACCTGGCAGCACTCAAAACTAGTCTCAGGGAGATTTTCGGCCGCCCCGCTGTTCGGAAACTTCGCGCCGAACAACGGTTGGGTTCTCGCGTCCAATAGAAAGGCGAAAATTTCACAAGCTTCATTGATGATGTTGTCGACGTGTGTAAACGTCTTTGATCCATCTATGACTGAAGCACAGAAGATCAAACATGTCCTCAAAGGAAATGAATTGGATGCATTCTACATGCTCGCCGCCGAATCCCCTCAAACTTTGTGACGTCATTGCTTTGTGCCAGAGCTATGACGAGCTCAGCAAACAGCGTCTCATGACGCGCCGTGCCATTTCCTCGGATGAAACACTATCGACACTATTTTTCTGGTACTCCTCAGGATCACCCCCCCCCCCCCCAGGGGCTTTTCCAGCAAATAAAACAGTTTGTGCGAGAAGAGGTGGATCGACAGTTGTCCCTGGTTACTTGGTGGCCCGATACTTCATCTCTGTCGCCTCCTCTACAGCGTGTCATCCAGGAACAAGTTGCCGAGATCCTGCAAAGTACCAACCCACCCCCTGTCTGTCTTACAATACTCCCTCGGCTTCCTTTTCTGTTCTCATGCCTTTGAAATGTGACGCCATCAATGACGCTACAGTAATATACACACCGTCCGTCCGTTGTTCTCATAGCAAATATGTGCTGTTCCCGCATGCCGTGCTAAACATTTCTGGTTTGCCTTTTCCAACGACGTTACTTCGAAGAGAGTCGCTTGGCACTGTCGATATCATTGATCCCGCCGACGCCTCTAGCGTTACTGCAGACCCTACAGTGCATCACATTACCGCCCTCACTCCTCCCACTGGAATCACCGACTCGACCACATCTGATATTTTCGACCGTTCTGTCGACAGAACGACGAGCTCGTTGCCTTGCTTCAACGATTCAGCGCCTCCTTCGACTCTCACCAAAATTCTTTGGGACGTACAACCGCGGTTCGCCATCATATCGACACCGGCCTCCACGCACCAATGCGCCAGCGCCACTACCGAGTCACAGCCGCTGAACGCCGCGTTATCGATGACCAAGTGAGTGACATGCTCGAGCGCGGAGTGATCCAGCCTTCTCACAGCGCGTGGGCGTCACCCGTCGTTCTAGGAAAGAAAAAGGACGACTTCATTCGGTTCTGCGCCGACTACCATCGTCTCAGCAAGATCACTCGGAAGGACGTTTATCCCCTCCCACGCATCGACGACGCCCTTGACTGTTTGCAGGGAGCTTAATATTTTTCTTCGCTGGGCCTCCAGTCTGGAAATTGGCAGGTGCCACTGGCTGAAGCCGACCGCCAGAAAACAGCATTCATAACGCCAGACAGTCTATATAAATTTAATGTCATGCCTTTTGGTTTGTGCAACGCTCCAGCCACATTTTGAGTGCATGATGTACAACATCCTTCCCGGGCTGAAAGGGCAGATATGTCTCTGCTACCTAGATGATGTTGTACTCTTCTCGAAGGCCTTTCCATCTCATCTTCACCTCGAGAGTGTTCTTCGATGTCTGAGCGACGCAGGCTTGCAGCGAAAATTGAAGAAGTGCCGATTTGGTGCTCGACAGCTGGTGATACTCGGCCACGTCATGTCCAAGAACGGAGTTCTGCCGGACCCTGCCAAACTTCGAGCAGAGGCGGAATTTCCCAGGCCCACCTCACTGAAAGAACTGTGCAGCTTTGTAGGGCTTTGCTCGTATTTCTTCCGTTTCGTCAGAAATTTTGCCGAAATTATTGCCCCTTGACCCACCTTCTAGCTGGAAGCCCTGACTTGTTGGCCTGGTCACCTGAATGCGATGAAGCTTTTACTACGCTCCGCCGACTTCTGACATCCACACCGATACTACGCCACTTCGACCACTGCGCTCCTACAGAGCTACACACGGACGCCAGCGGCATCGGTAATGGCGCCGTTCTCGCTCAGCGCAAACCTGGTTTCCCTGAGTACGTCGTAGCTCACGCCAGTCGTTCCCTGACCTGAGCAGAGACCAACTATACAGTAACAGAAAAAGAATGTCTGGCGATTGTTTTGGCCATAACTAAGTTTTTTCCTTATTTATACGGTCGGCTATTCGATGTCATCACCGATCACCATGCTCTGTGCTGGCTGTCGTCCCTAAAAGATCCCCTCCAGTCGCCTTGCCCGCTGGGCTCTCCGTTTACAAAATTATGGCATTCGTGTCCTTCATCGCTCTGGTCGCAAGCACTCCGACGCAGACGCCTTTTCACGTTCCCCTAGGACCTCTGACCCTGAACCACACGCTGTAGCCGGCCTCACTTCTTTCTTCTTTGAAACCATGGATATGGCATCTGAGCAGCGCAAAGATCCCCGGATTGTTTCGCTCATAAACGTTCTGGCCAACCAATCACAGTATCGCCCTTCTTGAACTCTTCGACGTCAAGCCCATCACTTTACTATCCGTGACAACCTCCTTTACCGCGGAAACTATCTCCCTAATGGCCGAAAACGGCTGCTCATTATTCCTCGACATCTCCGATCAGATAGACAGATAGATGGATTTATTGAAAGGAAAAGGCAGAGAGGTTGGCCCGAATAATTCAAATTTGGCCTGCTACTCTGCACTGGGGAAGGGGAAGGAGAGATGAAAGAAGGTCATGATGGGTGACGATGTGGGAGAAGGCATATGAAATATATATACAGACACAGCAGCTTGATTTACAAACGTGAATCAAGTCCGCTGGCGCTAAAATAACGGCAAAGAGCGCGCACTGCCTGGACGCCCTTCCCCTTGTCCTGCCAAGCGCCCAGCAGCAGTTCCTCCGACAGAGGCCTCTTGTCTAAACGCTTCAAGGAAGCAGCTAGCACATTTCTTTCGTTCGCATATTCTGGGCACACCAATAATACATGGTCCACAGTCTCTGGTATGCCACAAGTTAGACATTCCGGTGAGTCCATCTGTTCAATTAAATGTAAGTACTTGCGCGTGAAAGCCACGTTTAAACGAAGTCGATGTATCAAGCATGCCTGATGACCCAGATAGGTTTTATGTGCACAAAAAGACGACACAAATACAAGGGAGACAGACAGGATTTTGTGTCGTCTTTTTGTGCGCATAAAACCTATCTGAGTATGAACCAACTAGCCCCACAACGCATATTGCCTGATGACGCGGAATATCACGCGGAACATAAAATTTAAATGTTCGATCAAGCCTTCTTAGACGGATGTGTCGGGCGTCTGGTTGAGCCCAGTAAGCTGCTGTAGCAATATTCATATAACTCTTTAGAAGACACGTCGTATCCGCTCTTGAAAAAGGCACAGCTGTTTGGAAGCCATTGATGAGAGCGCTTTTCGCTTCAACATCGGCCTGCTCATTCCCATGGAGGCCGCAGTGGGCAGGAATCCATTGAAACATTATCATGTGGCCGATCAGTCATTTGCGCGAGCTATCACGATGATCAACAGTGTACCCATGCTGGATTCCTGAAAACATATACTCGCCTACGTCATCGATACTACTGTAGGGCATGTATCGTTTTATTCGCCAGTACATCCGCTCTTCATTTCATTTCATTTATTTTACCCTCAAGGCCCGAGGGCATTTAGGAGGGAGTGGTAGAATACAATAGATATATATACAGTGCAGTAGATATACAGTTATGTACAGGGTGTTACAATTCTATTCATACAATATTAGCTAACGCGGAACAAAAACGCTGATGATCAATGATGGAAGCAGTAGTTCCGGGAAGATGGTTCCAGTCCTTTGCTGTTCGCGGGGGTAAAGACTCGGCTGCATGTTTAGTTTTAAAAAAAGGAACACCGATTTTATGTGAATGATCAACTCGTGACGAAACATATGCTGGGAGAGGTATAAGATCGCTGCGCAGACTAGGCTTATGAAACATTTTATGAAGTAAACAAAGACGAGCGTACTTTCGAGGGCTAGCAATTGATGTTAACTGTAATGTACGCTTCATAGATGTGCTGGCGGTGCGGTTATAGTTCCAAAGGATGAAACGTGCTGAGTCATTCTGAATTAGTTCGAGGGTGCTGATTAGGTTTTCAGTAAAGAGATCCCAAATGGATGCAGCATATTTCACTGTCAGCATCGCAAGAACCCACTACGCCCTCCAGCTCGCCTGCAGCCTCTCCCGTGTCCACTTCGACCATTTGCACGTGTTGGAATTGATATTTACGGGCCTCTTCCTTGCTCTTCTGCCGGCAACAGTTGTATCATTGTTACCGTCGACCACCTCACCAGATATGCTGAAACTGCCGCTTTACCAGCTGCAACTGCTCGTGACGTCACGTTTCACCCTTTAGAACCTTATCCTGCGTCACGGTGCGCCCCAGGAATTACTTAGTGACCGTGGTCGCGTATTTTTGTCTGATGTCGTAGAAGCCCTTCTTCAGGCGTGCAGTGTTGTTCATCGTACGACGTCTTCCTACCATCTCCCGAGAAATGAAATGGTCGATTTAATTGAACCCTAGGAGACATGATGGCTCTGTATGTTTCATCCACCTACTCAAACTGCGACCGTGTGTTACTATTCATAACCTACGCCTACAATTCTGCTACGCAAGCGACTACCGGTTCATCGCCTTATTTCCTCCTGTCGGCCGCGAACCTTCGTGCACAATGGACACGATATTACCGTCCCGACACCTCCGAATTGACACCCATTTCTCAAGCCGCTGCCTATGCCGAAGGGTGCCGTCAGATCACACGTCAAAGCACAGCTCGAAATTAGTACCACAAGAAAAACAACCGCGCTGGATCCTCATGTCTGCCGTCTGCTTCCAGACTCGTAGACTCGTTGGTAGGGCTATGGGTGCCCTTTTCTAGTTCAGGCCAGTCGGCCAAGTTTCTGCGTCGATACCAGGGACCTTATCGTGGCTTAAGCAAACTTCTCCGGTTAATTATCTTATAGAGCCCATCACGCCATCAACAAATGCCGCCGAAGAGGACGTGAAAGTGTCCACCTTGACCGCTTCAAACCGTACCACGACCTTGCCATCGTGACCTCCGCTTAATCCGCCAGGATGGCGTCTTTCACAGGGGGAGTATTGAAAGACAGAGGCATGACCTGTGGAAAGGAGAAAGAAGAGGAAATCTGAGACGTCGCGCGCCGAAGACGATAAAGAAGTGAAGACGACAAAGACGACGTCGCTGTGAACGCCGACCTTCGTAGCTACTACGTAGGATAAATGTATTGCTGTGCGAACCATCTAAACAGCTTCATTACAGTTTATTTAATACATACTGTTGGCCTCGTTTTGAGGCCGTAATAGGATCGGGTTTACATGCATATGAAAGAGTACGGAAACATAAAAAAAGACACACAGTACAGCAGCAACCTTTTCACTCTTATACAAACGAAAATAATAAATCGCACGTGGTGACAGTGTGTCTATAATTGATCAAAATAGCTTGTCAATGGCAAGACAAATGTTTCAAGTCACACTTGATTTATAATTTCAGGGGGCAACGTATTCCACTCATGGATCATATTTGGAAAAAAAAAATGAAAATTTGAATGTATTACCATGGTATCTGGGTTCGAGTAGACGCTTTGCATGTGTAGCTGTTGTGACATGGCTCAAGTAGATATCTGGTCAAGTTAGGTATTGCGCAAAAGTAGGATAAGAAGCTAGACTCGTGTGTGAATTGTAAGGAGGCCGGCTTTTTGCAGAAGCAGTATGGGTTAGTCATGACGACTATATTTATTGGAGAGAAATCGGGCAGAATTTCGTTGAAGGCTCTCCAATCTATCAATCTGTTTGGTGCAGGGCATCCAGCGGAAGATTCTGTATTCTATCACAGCACGGACAAGTGAAGTGTATGTCAAATGTTTTGTTTCTGCTGAAGCAAGTCGAAGGGAATGTCTTACCGTGTAAAAAATGCGCCTTTCAGTGTGTCACGTGCTTGTTCCATTGTAAATCGGAGTCAATAATCCCGCCAAAATACTTGAAGTGTTCTACATTAGTGAGTGTGTCATGTTTGATTTCGTAAGTGAAATTTAATGGATGTTTCTTTCTAGTGACCGTCATGCAGACAGTCTTTCCAGGTTGGGGGAATCTGCCAATCGTCACACCATTTTGACACGTACTGCAGTGAGTTGTTCAGAGCTATTTTGTCGGCAGGGCTAATAAATTTGTAGATAACGGAGTCGTCTGCAAACATGCGTACTGTTGCGTCGATATTGTTGCTTAGGTTATCGATCTACAAAAAAAAAATTGATTACGTTACTTCCTAATGCGAAATTTGAGCGCAGCTCATTAGCTGTTTCACCTTTTCGATAGATTGAGGCCAATATTTCGAGCAAGACATGTATGTACAATTACAGACAACTTTTTTTTTTAATTTTTCACACGTATTTCTTTAGAAACACTCCGCTAACAGTTCTTGGCTGTCATGAAAGAAGCTTTGTGGTCGGAGAAATGAAGAGAGCAATTGAGTTATCGGAAGGGTGCGGAAGGCAGCGTGTGGGTCAATAGGAACGTTGCACGACGAACAGATAGCAGCGACTGACTGATGCCGCTGAAGCCGCTACCGCTAGCGATTGAAGCGAGTGAGAGTGGGATGCACACGCACCGTGATCCGCTGATAGGAGCCTTGCGCTGCCCAGTGGGCGCCACGAAAACGGTGCTAAAAAGCGCCCCCTACGCGTCTGCTGGGTAGTACAAATCGCCGGCGTCTGCATTCGAATGCATGGAGTTAGTATGGATCCACCGCTTTAATCTCTATTATGTATGAATTACAACCAATTTAAGGCGCCGAAAATTCTTTTAGGGCTGTCGCGACGTAAACAAATGTCTGGCATTATACGGCATGCAGCAATCGGAGGTGAAGACTCGGCGCGCTGCCAGTTGATATAGCCAGGCGAGTGTCGCGCGAATTCTTGGAGCTCTACGAAAGTTCTACACGCAGCTGAGCTGAAGCAAGTGAATCGACGAAACCGCAACACGGATAGACAGCGTAATTAATGCCTCTAAGGTGTAAAAAGTCCTTCCGATGGGCACCATGAGCCGGCCGTGCACGGGCCGTTGGGGTTTGCGTTCAATGTATGCATGTGAGCTGTAAGTTGATCCTAAGGTGTTTTTTGCTTTTTACGGACCGTTTAGCTGATGAGTCACACTCGTAATGTTTGGAAATACAGTCCACGTCTGGAAAGTCCCGCAGAAAGCTGATGCTGGGACTCCAGATACGTTCGAATTACAACGCGGCAGGCGCTTGTGTTCGATCGTTAGGTGCAGATATCAGAAGGCACGCTGACCTCGTTTCACTGCTCAACTGATACATGATTTATGTGCTTGCAGCTCTCGAGCCAGAGTTTTTGCCTGTTGGGGGCAGTGGGGACTTTGCATATCAGAATCAGGCTCTCTGTCAGATCAAGAACGCGCAGTGCATGCCCGAAATGCTATTGTTGGCTGCTTAGTAATTATAAATATCTCCCAAATGATGTTTATTACTGTTTTCTCTTGAAAGTGAATGGCTGCTTTCATCGAGATAGCAAACGTTTTCAGTAAACTCGTTTATCGTCCTCACCTTTCGCTGCTTGACATACGCACGTGCAGCTCTTACTTACACAGCTGCCAAAAACATAACGGACGGTTTCGCTCTCGATCACAAATAAACAGCTGCGCTCTACATATTTCAGATCCGGCGGAGAGGCCAGCTTAGAGCGAACGGCGTTTCTCTAACTAGTGCATGCAAGCACATGACCACCCGTACCAATTGCACCGTAGCACCGTTTCGCGCGGCTTGAAAGAAGGCAGTAGAGTTGAACAATAAAATTGTTAACTTGTCCGTGGCACCCTACGACGCAAGCAAAAAAAGCAGCGGTGACGATGTTTCGGGACGGATAGTACACGGCAAGATCAATGTCGCATGCTTTGGACATTTCGCCAGAAGGCAGCCGCAGCGCTTCTTCTCTTATTTTTTTTTAATATTGGGCTAGCTACTGCGGGTTTATAACGATGTCCATGATACATGACGACTCTTTTCACGCTCACAAAGGGGCAAAAAGAAGCAAGAATCGACGTAGAAAACCTGCGGGATATGCGCTGCAGCATAGGAAGAGCTGCCGTTGTACTACCCAGTAAGGCTTTTCTTGGCTGCCACGAAGCGGCGCCACCCTACGCAAAACTCCAGCGCAAAGTCCCATAGCAAGCCGCGGCGTTTCGGCAACAGCAGAGCACCCTCGCCACCCCGCGTGAAAAGGACAGAGAGGAGCCCCTCCCCCCCCCCCCCCTCTCCTTTCCACGTGTTCTTCGGTTGCTGCGCGCGCTCCGGCCCCCATCGTTCGCCGCTGAGTGCACCCCCCTCCCCCTCTTCCTGCAAGGCTCCGATCGCCGAAGCGCCGGCTAGAACTGGGGGGCTGAAAGGGGGCTGAACTGGTTACGAGGGCGACGAAGCCGACGCCGCCGCGAAACCCAGGAACGGACGCCAAAGAGCTGCGCTCTAAAGGTGTGTTCAGACGGGAGGACCGGAGCGCGGATCATCCGCGCGCGTCATCACTACCCGCGCCTCACGTGACACTCACGTCACTGCTCTGAGCGACGGTGAGAGAGCGGCGTGGCCGTCCGGACGGAGCGGACTGAATATGCGAAGGGCCTTTTTCAGTCCGCGCTGACCGAGCGTCCGCCGCTCACCGAGATTGTTTTTTGCTCTTTCTGCTTTTTCGCTGCTACCTCCGAGTTGCTACGCCCGCGCTTTTCGTCACATATTCAGTTCGAGCGGTGTATTGTTTGTTGTGCATGCGCTGTGTCGTTCGCTCTGTGTTCGCTGCAGTGGATCGTTTTTTGTGCGGTTATGCTTGTGGGTGTGCCAGAGTTATAGCTTTACTCGGTTTCTAGTGCTGATTATGGGTGAAGTAGCAAAAAAAGCGCTCAGTGATCAAGGAACAGTCACGTTTTTAGCGCTCGTAGAGAGCTGCCCACCGATATGAAATATTGAAGATGCTTGAAATAAATGAACGCTTTTTCGCTTCCTCGTCGTCCTCGCACACTTCACGTAGAACAGCCAGAGCAACGAGACGACGGTTTCGCTCGGCGTCCATGTTGAAACTCTCGGTAGAAAGGTTTTCGGCAGCGCGCACGAACAGCGGGGGAGGAGGGTACACGCGGATGGTCCGCTGGCTTCGTGTGAATGCTCGACGGCCGGATCGACGCGTGGTCACGTGGCAGCAGATCCATGCTGACGCGCGCGGCCGTCCGCGCTCCTGTCCTTTCGTCTGAAGCCACCTTAAAAGAAAACGAATTGGGGCAAGCACTGCGCCCTGTGGCACACCAGATAACACTTCTTCCAAATCCGACTGACTGTTTTCTATGTAGACAAATGGACGATGACCATGTAACTAAGCTATCAACCGATTGATGATTGTTGCATTACCACGATAGTGAATCAACTTAACATCAGTTTGGAATGAGATACCCGGTCGAACTCTTGATAAATCAAGAAATACCTTCTCTGTAGGCCCCCTTTTATCGATTGTACTAGCTAGGTCGTAGACCGTTCCTAGCACTTGCGTTTGTCTTAGTAAACCTTTCTGGAAGCCATGCTGATTAGGGAATAATTGAACGGTGGTCTTTAAAATTTAATGTTCTAGGATGTTACAGGCAGTACACGCAAGAGAAATAGGGCGATAGTTAGAAACATTGGCTGGGTTTCCCGATTCATATATCGGGATCACTTTGGCTATTTTCCACATTTCTGGTAGTTCTACAGTTTCTATTGATTTATTGTATATAACCAGCAAGTATTTTCAAATACATTGGTCATAACGTTTCAAGAATGCATTTGGTATATTGTCTGGACCCGTCGATTTCTTTGTGTCAGTGCGGAGTAGGAGGCCAATATTCCTTCTTCAGTTAATGTTATTTCATGAAGTGTATTGCTGTTATCATTACTTTGGGATTCTAGAGCATGGAGGGCGCCATCAGCAAGCGTAAATGCAGGTTTAAAGTAATTTTTAAAGGATGTGGGTGTGTTTGGTCTCACATTCGGAGGAGGTTTACTTTTTTTACTCTTTGAATTAGGATACTGCCAGAATTTATGAGGAGCCGTCTTGATAAATTTAGTTTGACATACTTGGTCGCTTTCACGGCTTGTTTGAGTGCCTGTGAATGGCTGCGGATTTTAACAGCATATCTTGGTAACTGAATTCAACGGTTCAGCTTCCTTAATCGAGCTATTTTGCGTTTCAGATGTATAATTGCTCTTGTTATCCATGGGTTAGGTGTACTGGCTTCGTTTTCTTCTGGATATATTTAGATAAGTAACCTTGCACCATAGTTGCAAACGTCAGCCATAACTGGTTGACAGACACTGTGGCAGTTTGAGAACTGGAACTAAAAGGGGGGTATAAATGTTTCAAGTATGCAGACATCATCCGCTTTGAGCGAGTAAAAAATTGATGCTTTTCGTCTTTGAACGGAAGTTGAGTTGCGTAATGTAACCTTGTGACCTGAAACACCATCTACTGCTTCGCATGAATAATTAGCAAAGTTAACTTTGTCGCTAATAAAGGTAAGGTCAAGAGCACTGGTGCTTGTTTTCGTAGAGCGCGCTGGGTTCCCGGATTACATGAATGAGACCGAAGTTAAAAGTGATATCAAGCAGTCCTTTTGAGCTATGTGTGTCTATGTTACCGTGGCGAAGGATTTCCCAGTTGATGCAAGGAGGTTAAAATCGCCTGTGAAAACATTTTTTGATTCACTTAAGTGATGTTCCATGTAGTCTGTCATCAGGCATAAGAGAGAGAGAAAAATTTATTGCCCACTGGTGTGGGCCGCAAGCCCGGGCCATGCACGGCTTCACAGCACTAAATGTGTGAAAGTCCATGTCACTGCAGCACATCCGCGGCCCGCGTGATGGCGGTCTTCTGCCGATGGGGGTCTGTCGCGCGTAGTAAGGCCTCCCATTCCTCCCAGGTGGATAGCTCCAAGCCCGGCGAGGGAGGATCAGCCGGGCACTGAATCAGTATATGTGTCAGTGTAACGGTGGGATGAAATCACATGGAACAAGATGGGATGAAGGCACCTGGGTGCATACGGGATAGTAGGTAGGACGTGGGGAGGGTTCGGGTCTACAGGCGGCGCCTTAGGATTTGTTGGTGGATAGTAAGGGATGGAGGGGAGGGGTGGAGCTGGCGATCGCCTCGTTAGGCCTGCGTCAGCTGACTGAAGGTATGCATGCGCTCTCTCGAGTCGTCCAGGCCCGAGTCCACTGCCGCCCGGCTTATACGTCCTCGGGCGTGGACATTGGCAGCCTCGTTGCCGGGATTTCCCGAGTGCGCAGGCACCCAGGTCAGCTCCACATGGCGGTATGGTTAAGGAGAAACCAATTCTAGCATGCGGAATGCGGTTTCACGGATCCTGCCTCTGGCGAAATTAAGCAACGCAGTTTTGGAATCAGAAAGAATGTACCGAGCTTAGAGCGTGGGCAATGGCAGCAGCTATTGCAGCCTCTTCTGCTGATTCAGGAGTGGAGGGGGCTGGGAGGGAGATACAGGTTAGTGGGCACCCCGTGCAGTCCACGACCGCCAATGCAAAGCACGTGCCAGCGCAAACCGTGTCCACCCATACGGCGTCCTCCTCAAAATCGTAGTATTGCTGGAGGGCGCGGGCCGTTCTGTGTGCAGTGTGGTAATCGGGGTGTGCGTTGCGTGGGAGCGGTTTTACTACGAGGTGGCGGCGTATAGGTTTAGGGAGGGGGAGAAGACGGAGGTGGTTGGCGGATATTTGGATACGCAGTCTGTAAAATATGTGTCTACTTGTAGAAGTTTTAGTGAGCCGTATGTACTGAGCTCGTCTGTGATCTTCAACGAGCTCGTATATAGTGTTATGGAGTCCTAGTTGTAGGAGTTTTGAGGTTTGTGTATAAGGGGAGAGATGGAGAGCGGTTTTGTATGATTTCCTGAGGAGGGCATCTAAGGTGTCTATTTCCCTACGGTATAGTTTTAGATATGTCTACAAATAGCGGCCCAGTAAGCAGGCGATTATGACTAGCAGCTTACTGGTATCGCTCAAGAGGAAAGTATACAACAGTTGCATCTTGCCTGTACTCACCTATGGGGCTGAAACGTGGAGGCTAACCAAGAGAGTTCACTTAAGTTGAGGACAACCCAGAGGGCTATGGAACGAAAAATGGTAGGGGTAACATTAAGAAATAGAAAGCGTGCAGAGTGGGTCAGAGAAATAACTGAAGTTACCGACATTCTAGTGGAAATTAAGAAGAAGAAATGAACATGGGCAGGACATGTAGGGCGAAGAGAGGATAACCGATGGTTGCTGGGGGTAACAAACTGGATTCCAAGGGAAGGAAAGCGTAGCAGGGGGCGGCAGAAAGTTAGGTGGGTGGATGAGATTAAGAAGTTCGCAGGGGTCAAGTGGATGCAGCTAGCACAGAACCGGGTTAAGTGGAGAAATATGGGAGAGGCCTTCGCCCTGCAGTGGGTATAATCAGACTGATAATGATGATGAAAAAGGCGTAAATGAGGCGGCAAATGTTATCTTCTGTAAGCCCATAGTGTTTGGTGGAGACGCGCGTAACGTTTTGTCGGTGTCTTCAGGTGGCCGATACTTCCTTTTACATAAATTGATGATATCGTTTTATATAAATTATTTTTGTATGGAATTCGAGGAACACCTTTAAGCCTTATTTGATCTTACCTTCGAGACAAGTCAGTCCGTACACATTAATAACACACAGTCCTCTTTTCTATTCATTGTAAGGGGAGTTTCACAGGGTAGTATTTTAGGGCCGTTTCTTTCTAATGTATGTATTAATGACATTGTGACGACTGGGTCGGAGGCTAAATATATTATTTATGCTGATGGTGGTAGCATTCACTTATCTGCCCCAGAAGAAAACAGTCTTGAGGCACAATGTAACGAAATGCTCGAAAATCGGAGTGAAGTTCCGTTGTTGGTTCTTTTCCTATGTGCACCAGGGATGCGCCATCAGAGACGGTAAAATGGTTCAGCGGAGGTTCCTTGTGCAGTGGCGCCCCATCGGAGACGGTATCAACGAAGTCTTGAAGACAGGAGGTCACGAAAATAGCTGAATATTTATACACAGCAAGTATTTACAACATTTACAACAGAGATGCAAGGTGGAACTGGCTAACTGGGAAATATTTCCACCTCGGCATTGCCGACAATGCAGAGCATCTAAACCTATAGCCGAGAACGCCGGACTGGGCTCTCAGGCTCGGTTTTACCCCCTGAGGTCCAGCCCCCTTCAGCTCCCTCTTCAACTTTAAGAGAATTAAACCCTCTCTTTCATTGAAAAAAAAAAAGAAAAGCAAAACTCCTAGGGTCACGTCCTTCCTACATTCCGAGGTACACGTGGCTGTTCACCTGGCCGTTGCAACGTTCAAGTGAATGGGTACCGTTGCTAAAAAAAGAAAAAGAAAAGAGTGGTCCGTGGTTCTGTCACAGCTCGGCTGTCCTCACGAGTGAACCGCTTTTGTTAGTGCCCGCCACCCAATTCCATCGGGCGCTCGCCTGAACGAGCGTCTCACCTGCAACCGCCGGGTCGAGACAGCGCGCTAAACACTGTGTACAACAAGGTGGCCATGCGGGCTAGTTGGCTTGAATCAAGCATAATGCAACCAGCGAACAAAACGGAACACTGGCCGGGTTTACACCTTTTTGGAATAACAGCGCGAAGGACGAGGACGAAGATCAGAAGGACACAAAACACAAAATCTTCGTACTCGTCCTTCGCGCTGTTATTCCAAAATGTATTACCAACTAGCCGGCACTTCAACGCGGGTTTACACCGGCCAGACTGGTAGATGTGTGAATGACCGGGCACGTGAACAGAATAATTCCTTGAAAAGTGTGTCAGACCTAAATAACCTTCCGCGTCATTGTATACAATGTAAGGACTGCGAGCCGGCTTTAGACAAGATTTCCCTACTAGGAAAAGGAAAGAGCAAAGAGGAAAGGGAAATACTGGAAGCCTTTCACATTAGGTTGCAAGGCAGTGATAAGTGCGTTAGCGCTCCATCTCTGTTCCTTACGGATAAAGAATATAGGTTGATAAAAAACAGTGTACGCGTGTAGGCGGAAAAAAGATAAAAGAAGTTTCCCTGTGGCGATGAATTTTGGTTGGGGGGGGGGGTTGTTGGTTAAACGTGTAAGGGGGTCTATCACGTGGGTGTAACGCGCTGATACGCATATGTCGTTTGGCTTCCTGGGTTTGCCACTCTCCAATAAAACTTCAGTTAGTCCAGCGCTGTCCTGTGTACTCCTTCTTCTTGTGTTACGTTTTGTTCGCTCGTTGCATTATGCTTGATGGTGTACAAAAAACAGGGAAATGAAAAGAGCGGTCAGCAGTTCTGTCACGACTCGCCTGTCTTCAGACTCGTCACGAATGCAGTGATATTGTTAGGCGCTCGGCACAGCATTTCCTCAGGTGCCTGCGTGAATGCGTGTTCGCCTGCAACTGCGGGGCTGAAGACGGCGCATGCTAGATGGTGTTCACCACGGCACTGACTGTCACTCAGCTCGTAACGCTCGTCATCCTAAATGGCTTTGCGTGCTTCGCCAGGTGCCCCGCAACAACCTCCTGTCTGCACACCACCTGCGTCCACTCATGCTACGAAAACAAAGAAGAGCTGGGTTGGTAGCCACATACTTTCCCCGACTTCCCGCGCTAATCTGTTGTGCCTGTCGGTCCCTTACAATCGGTTTTCGGGTCAAAGACTAACCGATTGAAAAGTAATCCGGCAAAGACAAAAGTAATTATTTTTCTTCCGAGAAAATAAAATTGTAAGCCTGGCGATCGATACCTCTTCACTGCGATGGAGAAGAAATTTAAGCTCTAAAAGAACATAAGATTCTAGGAGTGACGTTTTCCGATTCATTAACATGGGAGTCGCACATCACCAATATCTGCGCAAAACTGAGTAAAACTACATGGTCCGTACCTCACTGCCGCCCAATACTTTCAGTGCATACTAAACTCCAAATATATCAGGCACTGTTCTTCTCATATATTAACTATTGCAATTCCGTGCGGTTAACGGCAACTAAAGGCAACAATAAGAAGGCTCACGTGTTGCAAAAAAGGATTGTGTGCATTATAGCTAACACTGACTATTTTCTTAACAGAACATTATTTTCCTCAATACAATATATTCACGATACAAAGCATGTATGACTTTCGTATGTTGCATTCATATTGTTAAGGAAAAGTACACAGTGGCAAACGCTAGTTCACTGTTAGATGTACACGACACACCGCACACCACAGAACGAAGTCAGCTGGCTTGAGCGTCGTCTTTTTCCCTACTTCACATCAGCACGTCGTCGTCGTGTCCATACTGTGCTCCATAACAGTACTCCCTGCGCCGAAGAAGCACCGTCCCGGTGCGTCCTACATAGGAGAACTTGAAATATATGGTTTTAGACGGGCGACATGCACGAGTTCTGGATGAGGGGTTGTGGAAGGATTCTTGGGCTGTAAAGGGGCGATCTCATAGGTCACATCGGTGACTTGCCGCAAGACGGAGTAAGGGCCCACGTAACGAGGCAAAAGTTTCTCGCACATACCTACGCGGCGGGCCGGGTGCCAAAGGAGTACGAGGGAATCAGGAGGATAGTGGACGTCTCGGTGATGAAGGTCATAACGACGTTTTTGAGAGCGCTTAGACGCTCCAAGACGCTCTCGAGCAATGTGGCGGGCGGCATCAGCGCGGGCGATGGCATCCGAAGCGTAGCTGCAGGATGAGTCGTCAAGAGGCAGCAAGGTGTCGAATGGGAGTAAAGGGTCACGGCCGAAGAGTAGATAAAAGGGAGAGTATCCGGCGGTATCATGGCGCGAGGAGTTGTAGGCGAACGTGACGAAAGGTAAGGAGACGTCCCAGTCACTATGGTGATCGGACACATACATAGAAAGCATGTCGGTCAGTGTGCGATTAAGGCGCTCAATAAGACCGTTCGTTTGCGGATTGTAGGCCGTGGTGAACTGGTAACGAGTAGCGCATGAGCGGAGAAGGTCATTAACCACTTGAGAGAGGAAACAGCGGCCACGACCTGTGAGCAGTTGACGACGAGCGCCATGAATCAAGATGACATCATGCAGAAGAAAGTCGGCAACGTCGGAGGCGCAGCTGGTGGGGATAGCCCTGGTTACAGCATATCGGGTGGTATAATCAGACGCCACAGCAATCCATTTGTTTCCAAAAGTCGATGTCGGAAAGGGCCCAAGAACATCGAGGCCCACACAAGAAAACGGCTCAGTTGGCACTGGAATTGGTTGCAGGGGCCCACTAGGTTGAAGCGAGGGTGTCTTACGGCGCTGACACAGCTCACAAGCGGCGACGTAGCGACGGAGAGAGCGGTAGAGACCAGGCCAGAAAAATCTGCGTCGCACACTGTCGTACGTGCGTGATACTCCCAAGTGTCCTGCTGTACGAACGTCGTGAAGTTGGGCGAGGACACTAGAGCGAAGATGAGCCTGAACTACCAGTAAAAGGTCCGCGCCATCTGGACGCTTATTGCGTCTGTATAATGTCTCGTTATGGAGTACAAACATGCTGGCGGAAGGATCGGGAATGTTGCGCAGCTGGTCAATACTTGGTTGCAGGGCAGGATCACGACGCTGTTCGGAGCCGATATTGATAATGTCCGAGATGGACAAAACGTAGTCGTCAGCAGTATGGTCGGACAAATCGGGAGGATCTACTCGATGGCGGGATAAGCAGTCAGCGTCTTGGTGTAAGTGGCCGGACTTGTACACTACAGTAAATTCATACTCTTGTATTCTTAAGGCGCAGCGGCCTAAGCGGCCAGTGGGGCCCTTAAGTGAGGACAGCCAACACAAAGCATGATGATCAGTCACTACACATAAGGACCGCCCAAACAAATAAGGGCGGAATTTGGTCAGCGCCCAAACAAGTGCAAGGCATTCCCGCTCTGTAATTGAATAATTGCGCTCAGAGAGAATGACGCGGGAGGAACCATGCTGGGACTGGGCAAGGATAGCACCAATACCATGTTCGCTAGCGTCGGTGCGCTATTCGGTAGGTGCAGAAGGATCGAAGTGCGCCAGAACAGGTGGGGTGGTGAGGGCGGAAATAAGCGTCGTAAAGTCATAGGCTTAGTCACAACCTCATGTGAAAGGTACGTTGTTTTGCAGAAGAGAGGTAAGCGGAAGAGCGATGTCGGCGAAGTTCCGAATGAAGCGGCGGAAGTAGGAACAAAGGCCAAGGAAGCTTCGCACGTCACTTGAGCTACGTGGGGTAGGGAAGTCGCGCACGGCTCGAACTTTGCCAGGGTCGGGCTGCACACCATTTATTTGCGTCAACCAAATGACCCAGGACTTTGATTTGGCGCCGGCCGAAGCTGCATTTTTTGGCGTTCAGTGGAAGGCCGGCGCGGTGGAAAACGTCCATGACCGTAGAAAGTCGATCAAGGTGGGTTGCGAACGTGGAAGAGAAAACGACGACGTCATCCAAATAGCATAAACATGTTGTCCATTTGAAGCCACGGAGGAGTGAGTCCGTCATGCGCTCGAATGTCGCAGGAGCGTTACAGAGTCCAAATGGCATCACCTTGGATTGATAGAGTCCGTCGGGGGTGACAAACGCAGTTTTCTCCCGATCCCGTTCGTCGACAGCAATTTGCCAGTAGCCTGAATGCATGTCGATGGAAGAAAAATAGCTGGCACCATGCAAGCAGTCAAGCGCGTCATCAATTGGCGGAAGAGGGTAAACATCCTTCTTTGTTATTTGATTAATGTGGCGATAGTCGACAAAATCTCCAAACTTTGGACTTTCTTTTTGACCAATACGACAGGAGACGCCCAGGGACTGCAGGAAGGCTCAATAATATTTTGCGCCAGCATCTTGTCAACTTCTTTCTGTATAACATGCCGCTCAGTAAGGGAAACACGATAAGGCCGTCTCTGGATGGGGTTGACGTCACCCGTATTGATTCGATGGGTCACAACGGATGTTTGGCCCAATGGTCGGTCCCCGAAATCAAATATATCACTGTACGACAGCAAAAGGGCGGAGAGAGCTCTGGCTTGGGCATCTGGCAGATCAGCGGCTATCATGCCTGAAAAGAGGTTCGAATGAGAAGAAGCCGATATATGCTGCTCCGACAGATGCTGAGGGGTTAGAGCAGCAACTTCGCAGTCCGCCAAAGGAAACAGATCAGCGAGTGCGATACCATGGGGTAAAACTTGAGTCGAACGGCTGAAGTTCAGTACGGGAAGATAGGAGCGGTTAGCAGTGACAGTCACGACGGTATGAGGGAGAATGACGTTGTGACGGAGAACAAAATCGGTAATTGGGCAAGTGACGTATGTGCCGTCAGGAACTGCGGGGATCGGAGCCAGCGGGACATAAATAGCAGCTTCGGGTGGTAGACGAACAAATTCGGCGGATCGGAGGCGAGGCTTGACATCGGTGTTTTCGGAGCAGTAGGGAAGGTCTAAGCAAAGAAGACCAGTTGAGCAATCAATAAGGGCAGTATGGGCTGTTAAAAAGTCGATGCCGTCGTGAGGGCAGCGGTCGATAACAGTGAAGAGGACAGGGGTAGTGCGACCGGAAATACTCGCGCGCGCAGTGCACAGTCCCACGACGGCAGCGACGCTTCCATCGGCAACACGAACGGCGGATGAAGCGGCGGGTGTGACAAACTTTTTGAGACGGCGGCGAAAGGATGAGCTGAGGACTGAAATTTGGGCACCAGTGTCGATGAGGGCATTAACAGAGGCACCATCCACATAGATGTCTAGAAGGTTGCGGCGATGAGCGAGGGTCAGCAGAGGATTTTCGGGCCGGGTCGTCAATGCAGCGTCACCTCCGGGAGCTGCATTGGTTAGTTTTCTGGATGAGAGCCGGAGAAGTGGGGAGATGAGGAAAGGCGAGATTGGGGCGAGCGGGACCGTCGGGTCTGAGGAGACGGTAAGCGGCTGGACATGCGCGGGACTGGCGAGTTAAAGTCACGAGTGCGCATATCACGGACATAGGTTGGGTGTGGAACATAGTCGGCGCTGCGATCAGAATTAGTAGCGAGGTCGAGGTGGCGGAACCCAACGGCTGCGGCAATGGCGAGAAATGTGGCCGACACGTGAGCAGTTGAAGCAGATGGGTCGGTCATCTGAGCTTCGCCATTCGTCCGGGTTGCGGTAGCGGTAGCGGTACCGCGTCTGAAAGGGCGTGGTAGGAGCCGCAGCAGCTACGACTGGAACGTTAGGTTGGAGTGAGGGCTGTGCAGAAGGTTGGCCGGAGTTGAAGCCCACGTTCGCGTAGAGGCCCACGTTTGCGAACTCCTGGCGAACGACAGATTGGATTAAGGCTATAGTAGCATCCGCTGGCTGAGGAGCGAACGCAACGGGTGTCATAGCTTCTATCTCTCGACGAACAATCCTGGTCAAGTTCGAGGGATGAGATGGCTGCTGTAAGGTTGGACTATCTTCGCACGAGGACGCAGCAGCTGTGTTTGGCAAGCGTTCGAATCAGTGAGTAATACGGCGGTGTTTTGCTTGTTCAAACTGGCGGCAAACTTGGATAACTGAGTCGACCGTCGGACAATCTTTGCAAAGCAACAGATTATAAACATCGTCTGCAATTCCCTTTAATATGTGGCCCACCTTGTCTAATTCGAACATGGCGCTATCCACTTTTCGGCATAGGGCTAGAATGCCTTGAATATAAGACAAATACGATTCCGTCGAATACTGGGCACGGGATGCCAGGTCTTTTTGTGCGCCAAGTTTTCGTCCTATCGGCTTGCCAAATAGGTCTCGAAGCTTCTCCTTGCGCATCTCCCACGATGTGATATCGTCTTCATGCGTCTTGAATCAGACGCGCGCCGTACCTGCCAAATAGAAGATTACGTTGGCGAGCATGAGGGTCGCGTCCCAACGGTTGTGCTTGCTGACCCGCTCGTACATGGCGAGCCAGTCTTCTACGTCGACGTGGTCGGTGCCGCAAAAGGTGCCTGGATCGCGAGGCTGCGTCATGACGACGGTGGGAGCTGATGGTGCCGATGAAGGTGTTGCGTTAGATTGCATTGTGATGGTACCAATCTGGCGGCCACTACGGAGATCCAGGTTTGGCGACTTACGTACTTCCAGCAATGCTCCACCAAATGTTAAGGAAAAGTATACACAGTGGCAAACGTTAGTTCACTGTTAGATGTACACGACACACCGCACACCACAGAACGAAGTCAGCTAGCCTGAGCGTCGTCTTCTTCCCTACTTCACATCAGCACGTCGTCGTCGTTCCATACTGTGCTCCGTAACAATATTATTTATCATCTTCCGCTTGCAGACAGTTTATTACGTCCATCGCATTCTTACAACATAATCAAAATAATCAGTCATACGCAGAACTGATTTGTGGCTAATTCCACGATTCAGCACCAATTACAAACTGCAGTCTTTGAAACATAATCTTCCACATATTATCAATAATTATGATGAATTTAGCAGCCCCAATCTCAACCGATTATGGCAGTATTTTTTAACTCATTAGATTTTAGTGGTTGATACTTCCAGTTATCTTGTTCCAAGAAGCCTTAAATATGAAAATGTACTTCGTTCGAGTACGTTTCTTTTTTAAAAATACTGCCTTATATTGTACCTTTTGATTTTCTTTTTTCCCTTGCATCTATTTTTTTGACTGATTTTATTTCTATTTTTGTTGCAAAAATGTATCCATGTCCTGTTATCATTTATTTTTCACATGCACAAATCTGTGCCACGAATTTGTGTATTATATTATTTTTTCACTGTACTGTACTATGCATGGTAGTACATCAGGCACCTGGGCCTTGTTAAGCTGACATTGTGTAAAGCACAAGTCCATTATCGGCCGGATGTGGGTTGGCCCCTGATTATCACACGCGACAAATAGGTGCAACCGGCTACCGTGTGTGCCACCGCCATTTCGGCGCTCATTTTGAACATTCAAAGGCGCCCTTGTTGACATGGCGTCGGGCACATTTCTATCGCCGCAAAGTTCTCCCAATGTGGAGAGAGTGTATCCAGTCAGCACATTCCGAAGGACAAAGAATTCCTTCTTCACTCAGACTGACTAATTTCTGAACCATAATGGCAACATCAGAGCCAGACCTCTCGCTAGTTTTTGTTTCAAGTACTTCAGTGCACCTGGTGACTGGAACGAAACTGTTGTTAAAAAAGAACGACTCCTTGCAGACGGATACAGTTCTATGAGATGCGGCGGTGGTCTCCGACATTCGAAAGCGCTCTTTTCCGCTGGCGGTGGTTCAAATAGCTCTCGACGGCAATTTCGTTTCTGTTTGATATTGAAGCTAGGACAATGATCCAATGCTTCAGTGGGCTTCCCTCCCGCCGCAATGAAAGAAATTGGAGCTACAGTCTGAAATGGGGCACAATGGCTTCTATGGAAGATTCCTCCTATCCTATGTCCTCGTTTCGACATGAACCGAGAGAAGACACTTCACGTCAGGTGCCCTACAGGACTCGGTCGACGCGCCCTTGCGCATAGAACCCATGCACAAAATCACTGGCAGTGTGGCAAGCTTTCCTAAACTATTTCAAGAAAAAATGAGAGCCAGGCCGCTTCTTTGTAGAGCCGACAACCAAACATCGAAGAAAAAGGTAGTTCCTTCTCCCCGCTCCATAGACCACCTTATTTCTGCCCCAAGGATGCCCCTATTTTTTGTGAATCCGTGCTTGTACACATCTCGCCCAAAAACAGACGTTTTTGCGCATTTCCTTTGCTTAAGCATGCCCCTATTTAATGTGAAATAATGACATATTAAAAGTTAGGATTTTTTTGGCGTTTTACAGCCTCTGAAAACAAGTGTCAGTGCAGGTTAAGGAACTGCGGTTAGTGAGTACTTCTTAAGCTCAAAAGTACGGTGTCATAATTATAGCCTTATTTGCTGTGGGACCTTAAACCATATAAGCCGTAGGTGATCTCTTAAAAAAAACGATTTCGCTTCGGACGAGCGACAGCTCATCCAAATTATTCAATTTAACTGGACGTGCGTTAAGTTATAATTCCTGCAAACTTGAGCTCATTCGGTGCAGTAGATATCTTTAAAACGAATTGTGTTATTAATTCGAAAGCAGCATCCTGGTCTGGCAGCAATTGGCCGCTGACGACATATCATCCCCATGTCGTCTGCTAATCGCAGTGTCGACTGCATTCTTGCATGCACACCGTGGGTTGTGGTAGCTGAGAGCTTTTTTCTTCAGCAAAAAGATTTTATTTGCATATTCTCTTTTTCTTTGATAAGCTTACACAATATGCGACCTTAATGATCCTCAGACGTGTTTTGGGTTTCCGTCTAGAGACTGTCGAGGAGGCCGAAATCCACGGGCGTATGCTGTATTATATAAGCATACAATCAGAAGCATATTGTTACGGACGACATCAAGGAAGAAGAAGCGGGCAGTGGCGCGGACAGGAGCGCTCGCGCTAAGCCCGGCAACATTTTCATTAAACGTCATCTCACTGTCATCGACCATCTCTCTGTCCTCTGTTCTCCTGTTTTCATCTGCTTGCCGTCTCGTAACAATATTATTCGTACATTATGAAAGTTAGCTTGTTTTAACAACAAGTGCTCCCGCTTATAAATAGCGTCATGTCCATTATTTACTAGCGCCGTGTACATGCGCCGCGAAAATGGGGAGAGGTTAGTGTTGCTTCGCCGATTACTTTCACTATTTCGGTCCAAAGACTGAGAGGAAAACCAGGACAAGCATGTGTGGACGTGAGAGCACACCTCGCCACATCGGAAGAGCAGATAAAACTTTCAACGAAGCGGTACGCTTGACTTAGAATAGAATAGATTTATTTTCATGTATTATGAGTACATACATGAGGAGATAGGAGAAAAAACTGCAGCCATGCAGCTTGACTAGGCTCTCACTCCCTATACTTGAGCACAGCATGAGCTACAAATTCACAATGTATCAATGAAGCAAATGATAAATACATGATTGAACTACAATCAATAAAGTAAAAAAATTACAATAAATAGAAAACAGACCATAGGAATTCTTCACAGTGAATTGAGAAAACAAAAGCGCAGAAATGATATAACAGGAAAATAGTCATATATTATATAATTCATATATTATATTATATTATAATTCATATAGTCATATATTATATAATATAACGTCAATAATTTTATAGATAAGAAGAGGAACATGACAAAAACAGTCTGTTGAGTGACCTTAAGGTCAGGTTATCTATGATGATTCTCTCTTTCCTGAAAGCATTCAACACATTCGGAATGGCTACACTCAACATTTCATTTCCGTAATTGGTCCTGGAACGAGGCACAAACCAAAATTCGGAATGACGCGTTGAGTAATAATGACTGTTAGCATTTAAGCATGCGATATATGTCAGCAAGTTTAATTCATACTTCTGTTGGCTTCTGAATGTTTGCAAAGGCGATACCTGTACAGGTCTGATAACGCGATTAAATCAAACTTCTTCAAAAAAACGTCAGGGTTCCGTGTTGAAGAATTATTTGGGATAATTTTAATCAGCCTATTCTGCAGTTTTATTAGCTTTGACATATTTGTTGACGTCGTTGTACACCACACCAAAAGGCAATACTGTATATGGGAAAGGAAAAGGGAATGATAGACGACTAGTCTAGTGCTTATAGGTAATAGCTATTATGTGCGCATGCTAGTCATGCAAACTTAATTATTTTCGTCTGGTAAACCATTTTTGCAAAGCTATGTTCAATCCGGCCACGGCCAGCGCTCGAATGCATGCGCCGCCGCTTTAGACCCGTTATCGCAAAAAATTAGACGGTCTCTTAGATGTCTCTTAAGAGTAGAATCGCGAAAGCCTGCCCTTCTTGTCCTATCATTTGCCTCTCATTTTTTGCCTTTTATTGACGTTCGTTGCAGTGCTACATGTAATTATATTTGGTTTACAAAAAGAAAGACGCAGTATTTGTCACACTTTCTCCGGCAAGTGTACGTTTGGACAGTGCACCATCGCTCCTGTCGCGTGGCGTTCCTTGGCGCGCGTTCAAGTGTGAGATTGCAGATGATAGGAACGCTATATACAACAACACGTCTCGCGGAATATGACAGACCTCGCGCGCAGATATCGCACACAACTCTCGTGCGCACGACCACACATGTCTTACTATACATTGCTGCTGTACAATTTTGGTGCTAACGAATTAGTCCTAACTAGTTAGTGTTAATACGAATGCAATTATTTCTAACCAATTAGTATCATTGAGTATCTAATTAGTGGTAACTTATTAGTGCTGTTCAGTACCAAATTAGTAATAACTAATAGTGTTTGCTAGTACTTGATTGGTGCTAGCTAATTATTGATAATTAGTACACAATCACTATTAACTAATTAGTGTTAATTGTTAAGAAGTCTTGTGGTTAGTCTAATAACTAGTAACTGATAGCTATTAAATGTTTATGCGCATATTTTGGGTCGCTGCCAAAGGTGTGACAACCTCTGCGAATGGACGGCCGGAATGGAAAGCCGTCTTAAAACCCAACGCGATTCGAATGCGCTTCACTGCCCTCATCGAACAAATGCCTCCTTGCGTTCTAGTGCTTGTGCCGAAAATGACTCGTGATTGCTTCAGCGTTAATATACACCATTTATTATTAACGTGTGAGCCCTAAACACCCACAGGAATGCGCCGATTCACGGATTACGACTGCGCCTCGAGCGTGTTATAGCTTTTGTATGTGACTGGATGTATGCTGCTCATTCACATGGCATAAAATGCAAGGTGAGCTACACAATACCAAAAGTATTTCTTTTCGCACCAGTTCCACCTCTTTTGTTTACAAACTACAACAGCGCTTCAAGAAGCGCCGTGGGTGCTACGTCTCCTGTCTGCGCCGGGTACCAACAAGGTATACGTCGACAGCTGCCGGCTGCGCTCGCCAGACAGGGTCACATATCGACGCTTCCCGCTCAATGTGCACGCGCTATATGATTAAGCAGCCATCGATTCGTGGTCACTATTGCCAGAACTGCACTCGATGGCCACATGCAACAGCTGAAGCTTGTGAATGCGTGCTCCGTAATCGCCGAAATTGCAGACCAATATCCCGCGTTGCGGGTGGTGGTGGTGGTGAAAACTTTTATTGTCCGAAGGAGGCGACACCGGAGCTCCGGCACCGCTCGCAGGCGTCCAGGGAGCCCGATGTCACCCCAAGAGGCAGGGGCTAGTAGACAAAGCGGTTCGCCGCTTCGGTTGCCAGACGGGCAATATTGGCCTGTGTCGCCGGGTCTTCGCTATGAAGCGCGGTCTCCCATGCTTCTTCGTCCTGGAATAAATTGTAGCCCGGCGAGTGGCTGCACTCCCAGAGGATATGTTTTAAAGTTCCTATATCGCTACAGAATCTGCAGAACTGGTCCTCCGGATTTCCAGTTTGCGTGAGGTATCTCCATCTGGGAGACATGTGGTTCTTGGCTTGCAGGCAGCGCCAGGTGACTGCCTCTGTGGATGTGAGGGACCTATCTGGGGGTGGATATTTCCGCCGTCCTAACTTGTAGTACTCAATGACTTCTTTGTAGGTGGCGAGCGTCTCGACCTTAAAGTTAGGTTGAGGCCGGCGTCCCCCCCGGATAATGAGCGCTCGGGCAAGGGCGTTGGCCGCTTCGTTTCCTGGTATGTTGGTGTGAGCGGGGGCCCAGGTTAGGGTGATCCCTCTGTCTATGTTGCTTTTCGATATTATGTTCAAAGCGTAGTGTGATATTTTGCCTTTGCAGAAATTCCTTATTGCTGATTTGCTGTCACTGATGATCACCTTCGCGTTCGTACTAACGCACGCTAGGGCGATCGCCGCTTCCTCCGCTGCCCGCCGATTGACATTTCTGGCCAAGGGGAATTGTAGCTGCTTGCTTTTCCTCGTCCTTACACGGTTAAGCTACAGACAAGCGCCGCTGTTCAGGTCGCTAACTCATCGGGTGTCAAGTTCTCGCTCGGTCTCCGATCCGACCGGATGACCGTCCGCAGATCAGTTCCGTCGGCGTCGCGGGGCTAAAAAACTCGCACTACGGTTGTGCTGGCGTCGTCGCTGGTGCGACAGATCCATAAGTTAAGGAACATAATCGACTGTGGCCGTGCCCTTTGCTGAACGAAACATGCCCTACACTAAATCGCTTTTGTGCGGTAGCATCTTCATCGTGAAAGACGGCCACTGTGTCAATCGTGCACAAAAGAAAGAGACGTGTGCTTTGATATTGAAGACGACGCTCCGCAGGCTGAATAAATGCTACTGAACAATGGGTACTCATGTGGGCCAGACATTTTGCTCAATAAGGAACGAACAATAAGGAACGAACACATAGTTGATCAGCATAAAGAGATGCTTATGTGAAATAAAATTGTAAGAGATCATCATCATCTTTATTTTATTTTTCACTGTGAGGTACATGTACATGGATTATTAGTATTACAGAAGGAGGTCCCGAAGTATAAACTGTCCGGGGGACCTCCTAGAGATGCGCAGTAGGGGATGCCGTCATCACCGATACAAGAAGTACACATAAGGAGAGTTGAAACAATGTTGCAGGTTATCCTTCTCGGAACATGGTATGCCAATAAAGGGTATATCATGACATAAAATATGAAAGTCTAGTATGAAACTGTACTTCAACATCCAGCAAAGTACTGAAAACCGATCACGTATTACTGACAAAAGATACCGTTGCGTCGTTCAGTTCAATACGCCCCTAAACTAGCGCACAGAGATTGAACAAGTTAACTGGCATACTGGCCCCTCTGCATTAACTCTGGATCGCGAGGATTAACCAGAGGATTGACCTCTGGATCGCGCCGCAAATGATACTTATATTTCAGCCGTTAAAAATGCTAAAAAAATGTTTCTCACAAAGACTTCACTCGATATGCTGCCAGCAAATCCTGGATAATTTTGGAAAGTTGTTAATCCAGCAGACAGGTCTAAAATCACTAACAAGCTCCCACGACGAACCTATTCCTGAAAGCGAATGTTCATCAGTATGAACAATGTTTTCTCCAGTTTCTTCAATAAATACCCATCAAGCAACATACCTCTTAGTCGGGCTTATAATTATCTACCAATGTACCCTGTCACTATCAGCCCCGATGGAATCGCCAAAATTATTGATGGCGAAAACCTTTTTCAGCTGCCGGAACTGACTGCATAAACTCAGTTTTTAAAAAGCACAAGATAATATTCCTCAATTATTATTTCTAAAGTATTCCAGCAGTCTCTTGAACATAGTACAATGCCGGCAGACTGGAAGATAGGGAAATTAATTCCAGTTCATAAATCTGAGAACAAACATTCACCTAATAACTATCGCCCTACTTTAAATACCAGTATCCTCTTTATTTATTCATTATTTCTCGAGGGTCCACAAGGGATATTACATGAGGGGTGGGCTCACAAAATAATTTTAATGTGGATACAGATGATCTTCGATGGCAGATTTGAAGTGGAGTGGATTGATGATGGTTGCCACTTCGGGTGGAAGGTCATTCCAGTCGTGGGCTGTTCTGAGGAAAAAAGACTGCTGATATGTTACAGTGCGAGATTGTTCAGGGTAGACTGCATTAAGTTGGTAGTTGCGGGATATTCTATGAGCGCGTGTAATGGTGGTGACATCGTGGATGAAGCTGTGATAAAATGTATGATACAGGGAAAGACGGAGAGTCTTGCGATGACAAGCCAGTGTGGGAAGATGAAGCTTAGATTTTAGAGCTGAAACGCTAGTGTGATAAGAGCAGCCAGAACAAATGAGTCTTGCTGCACGGTTCTGGACAGATTCAAGCGTGGTGATAAGGTTAGCATAGAAAGGATCATGAGCGGCACATGCAAGTTCGAAGTTTGGACGGATAAAAGTTAGGTAAGCAAGTAGTTTTATGGAACGAGGGGCTAATTAAAGGTTACGCCGTAAATACCCTAGAACTTGATTTGCTGAATATACCCTAGAACTTTATTTGCTGAATTAGTAACATAATGTATGTGATGGGACCAGGTTAAATCTTTACTTAAGTGGATACCAAGGATTTATAGGTGTAAATTGATATTATAGGATTTGCGGCAATTGTGTAAGTATTATCCCGGTGGCTATGCCGACGATGGAAAGAGAAAAGTTTTAGTACTATTTAGTAACATAAGCAAAGTTCTGCACCATTCCTCGGTGCGGACAAGATCTTCTTGAAGGATGCTCATGTCAGTCGGAGTGTTTATTGGGCGGTAGATAACGCAATCATTGGCAAATAGTCGAACGTTAGACCTGATGTTAAAGGGTAAATCATTTATATAGATAAGAAAGAGAAGAGTACCTAAAACGGTACCCTGCGGAACGCCAGACAAGACAGGAGAGAGAGAGATGACGAGTGTGAATTAACATGGACGAATTGATAGCGATCAGTTAGGAATGCACGAATCCAATCCAGAATCGAAAGATGCAGGTTTAGGCGTGACAGTTTAAGTATTAGGCGTCTGTGAGGGACTTTATCAAATGCTTTCTCGAAATCAAGAAATACAGAATCTGTGAGAATGTTGCGATTAAGGCATGCATGTATATCGTGAGAAAAAAGGACAAGCTGAGTGTCACAGAAACGACCTTTAAAGAAGCATTGATGATTAGGATGAAAGAAAATATTTGATGATAAAAACTGGGCAGTGTGCGAATATATTATATGTTCCATGATTTTACAACAAACACTGGTTAATGAGATTGGCCTGTAGTTAAGGGGTGAAGATCAGTTACCTTTCTTGAAGACTGGAATTTTTGTTTTGTACGCGAACTTGCCATAAGGCATATTATATAAACTCATGTAAATGGTTTTCCGTGAGGAACCGGAGCAGGCTCCCGCTCTTAGCGTTGTCGGTGAGCCATTTAGAAAAGTCCTCTTCCCTTGTGGTTAGTCCAAGTTCGCGCAGAATCTGTGTCCTTGATGCCGTTGTCCATGCACAAGTCCATAGCAGGTGGCGAACATCCACTTCTGCAGCTGGTGTGGAACACTTCGGGCATGTGGTTGGTCCGATGTCAGCTTGCGATTCCCATCGGCATTTTACCGACGGGGTAAGGGCCGCCCCAGCTCTTATCCTTCTAAGGGAAACCTCCTCCAATCTCGTTAAGTTACGAGGGAGTGGAAATGTACACGGGGGAATGACGGCACGTGTACTTTTCCTTAAAGAGGATGCTAAAATGGAAACAGCGGAGCGGGCATCGAAAGGGAGCCTGGTGGGGGGCGCATTAGTGTGTGGAACTTCGTGTGTGAGGTGGTCAACTTTTCTCTGCTCAGCGTTCTCAGCATTGTCTTGTGTCCAATGTATCTGGATGCTTATCTTTTTTTTTTTTATTGAGTGTGTGGATTTCCTGGGTAACACATAGCGTCTTCGTCACTTTCTTCAGTTGTTTTATGGCGGCTAAGGAGTCTGTATAGATGTGGGCTTCTGTTATCGAATCTATTTTATTTATGGCTTCCATAGCATCGCGGATTGCATAGAGTTCCATCACAAGCGGGTCCGGGTATTCTAAAAGATATTCTTTATGTACCTTTAGTTCGCTGTGTGTTGGACTAGTAGCTGCTGTTCTACCGCCATTTTCTATAATTGATGCGTCCGTATATGCAATTAAGGTACCTGGAAGTGCATCAACCAGAGGTCGAGATGCCAGCTTTTCTTTGCGACGAAGCCGAGTGGTCTTGTTTGTCGTAATAGTAGTGAATTCCCACGGAGGGGGGTCAGCCTTTGGTGGTGTTCGAACTGCCACTTCGTTGTACAAGGATGCTATGGGCGTAACGTACTTTCGCTTCATATCCCTTGTTGCCTCTCGTTGTTCAATTAATTTTGTCAACGTATTTATCTGTGCAAACTTTTGGCGAATAGGGATAGGGGTAAGTTTTGGTAAGGCCGTGATAGTGCGCATTGCGTTTCTACTTATTGTCTTTGGAATTGGGCCTGGTATAGTATCCTCGGCTGTAACACTGATTGTACAAGACGTCTTGCCATGTCCGCTCGAGCTCCTCCTCCCCTAGACGAAATGCGTTTTATCAAGTTTAAGGAAGTCGCAGCTACTTTTTTCACCTTATGAAGCCATTGTGTTCCTTTGCCGGATTTGTGAATTTCTAGGCCAAGAACTCCCAACTCGTCCACCTCTTCCAATGCCTGATTTCCAATCTTTAGGGAGACTCTTTGCGTTGCCAATTGTTTTCTTCCATTCTTGTTGGCAACATGAATGTAACTGGACTTTTGAGGTGATAATTCCAGGCCTGCACTTTGCACGTACTCATCTATGGTATTTAAAGCCTCTTGCAGATACCGATTCTGTCTCTCAATTTATGAACCGACCAAATCGTGACATCATCTGCGTATATCATGACCCCCACTTCTGGTATTTTAGCTAATTTCCACGCCAATGGGATCAGTGCGATATTAAATAATAAAGGTGCTAACACTGACCCTTGTTGCACGCCTCTGTTCGAGGTGTAATTGCCAATTTGTTTTCCGTTTATCCGGATAGAAAACGTCCTGTCCTTAAGCAGATTATGTACTGCTTTTATGACTTGCAAGGGAATGCCCATACATTCCATGTTGCTAGGAATCGTGGCATGTAACACGTTGTCGTATGCCTTCGCCATGTCGGTAGCCACTACAGTGCGCACTAGGTGGCTATAAGGCGACACGTGTATGACCTCTTCAGCGTGCACAGTTAGTCCATTTTCTGTCCCAAGGTTTGTTCGGAACCCAATTTGTCGAGCATGGTATTTTTTATTACTTTCCAACCACCATGACAGGCGGGTGGCTATCATCTTTTCATAGATTTTGCAAATTGTGGGTGTTAGCGAGATAGGCCGCAAAGATTCTAGACTTGTGGGATGTTTCCCAGCCTTTGGTATTGTTACCACCACCGAGTGTTTCCAGCCGAGTGGAATGTCTCCTCCTTGCCATACCTCATTTACCACATCCAACAAGCCGTCAAGACTGGAATGACTTTGCCAATCCGCCAGTCACGTGGTAATGAGCACGAAGAAAGCGATTGCTAGAAAATTAAGGATAACATTATACTAGAATGGTCTTTGGTGATTCTTTAAGATTTTTGCGTTGATACCGTCCACACCTGCTGATGAAGAATGTTTTAGTGCGTCTATGATTTTAGAAATGCCGTGTGGCTCAAAGATGGTACTTTCCATATGCGGATAGGGAAAGTAAGGGGCTTCAGGGAGGTTGTCGAAGGATTCCTGTGTGAATACGGAGCAAAATGTGTCATTTAGAATATCTGGAACGTCGGATGCGAGAAGGGTGACTCCTGAATTATCAGTAAGGAAAATTATGTTTGAAGTACGGGGGCTTATAGTTTTCCAAAAGCGCTTCGGGTTATCCTTCAGCATAATAGGCAAAGTTCTCTGTAAGATTCCCCGATAAGATGCTCGAACATATCCTTTTTTTACACATATAGTACACTTTTCGTTTTAAACTCGTTTTTTCATCATGCACAACATGATTTTCCCAAGTGATATTCATGCGAGACACAACTTATCTTTTTTACCCACAGGTTGCATACAATTCTTGATCGTCATTCAACTGCACATTGCATATTTTTAGATTTCGCTAAGGCGGATAATTTTTGCCACCGGCTTCAGCTACTAAACCTGCGCACAAAAGGACTTGATACTAATGTACTGAAATGGCTTGAATGCTTTCTAACAGAACGTCAGCAGTTCGTAACAGCTAATGGCACTAACTCAAGCTTACACCCCGTCCTTTCTGGTGTTCCGCAAGGTACCGGGCTGGGGCCCGTACTGTTCTTAATATTCAATAATGCCCTGCCTGATTCCGTTACCTCAATTTATCTATTTGGCGACGATTGTGTCCTTTTTCTCAAAATAATAACTGATGATGACGTACGCGCAATCATCATCATCATCATCATCATCACCATCATCCTCAGCCTGACTATACCCACTGCAGGGCGAAGGCCTCTCCCGAATTCCTCCAATTAACCCGGTCCTGCGCGAGCTGCATGCACTTGACCCCTGTGAACTTCTTAAAGGGCAACTCCGGAGGTTTTTCGACATATGAATATTCTGGTAAAATGTTTACTGTAGGTTGGCCTCTAAGCCCAGTGGCATTCTACCAAATTTGGGCGCCATGCGGTAATTCATTCACGCGCAACACTATTTTATTTTAGTGGCTTCAGTTGAGATGATTTCTGCGGGCAACACTGCATTTGTGACGTCACAAACAGTAAACCCACGTTTCTGGCCACTCTAAGAGTGATCATGAAATTTTGAAGCTTGTATTTGGTTATCTCAGACATTTTATGTGCTCTGTCATAAATTCCATACTTTATTTCCACAATCCAACGCGCGTCAGAGTGTTTTTCTAATACTGAGTGTGACGTCACCATTTCGTCAACTGGGACGTCGTTTCTGGCCGTGAAAGCAGTTTCGGTTTCGATACTACGCCAGGTCTAACCGCTCGTCGCTGTGTGCCGTGTCCTTGTCCGTGGTCCCCTGGCAGAGGCTGCTAACTTGGGTCTCTCGTTTCACATGGGACGGTTATGTCGGAATCAGCCTGCCAAACCCTTGTATTCACGTCACCCCTATGGCCACTAGGGCAAGTTCATACGGCTTTGTTAAAGCAGGGCTTTATATATGGGCTAGGGAAGAAAAAGAAGAAGAAGAAGGAGGAGTAGGATGAGGACGAGGAGAAGAAGAAGAACGCTCGGTCGCCCGCAGCTAATGCTTCCGCTCCATATTCGGTTCAGTAGTGTTGAACCCTTCTAATGTTCTTTTTTTGTTTTCGCCTTCTAAAAAGTTCGTTTTTTTTTCTACCTAAGGTAAATAATATTTGCTGTCACAGCTAGCTCTTGCAATGCAGGGTGAGATTACCTGTGTCGGTGCTCATAGATCGCTTCTGCGCCGGAGCCCGCTCAATAATACAACGCCCAGATTGTTCCATGTAAGAGCGACCACACGGCAGGAAAATCTCGCAAACAACATCAGATGCATTTTCATGTTGACCTTGTTGTGATTATTCTTCCTGCGTGAACTGGAATCCTTTTTGCATTGGCTAGGAGGAGACACACATTAGTTTTCAAAGTGCTGAAAGTTAGTTATTTCTCCTCCTAGCCAAACAAAATAGAATTCCAGTTCTAAAACGATTCAATTTGGCTGTAGTGAGCATAGGTGGTCATTCACCTGCCAGATGTGCTGCACACTGCCGACTAGGAGCAAATAAATGAAGCGGCCATGCTGTGATTCTAGCACTTTAATATATGCCCGGCTAATAAAATGATGTTTTTTCCATGGCTTCAGTAAATTGCTTTAGTATGACATATGTTTGCTATTCCCGTCATTAATCGATTTTTATAACATCATAAACGGCGAGCTTTCACTAAAGTAAAACTGCATCTTGCTATAAAAAAAAGCAGTTATCCTGGCCAGTGGTCCTTGGCTTTGGGTTTTGACTAGTTTTTTTCGCGGCATTCGATTATCGGTGTTGGTGTCTGCTGCTCACTGCTGACAGTAATTATGGGAAAAACAGAATTAAAAATTTTGCTCTGGTTAAACTGTGTGGTTAAACCCAGATTTACGCGAGAGCTATCTGCATGGCTACGCTTCGGTTCGGCTTGAAATTAAAGACATGGATTTTGCATAAAATTTTCAGCTTTATTTATGCTGTAGGGGGTACTTTTGACCAATGAAGTGCGATGAAGCGAAAGCCTCTATCGCGCGGTGGTCTGAAGCCTCCACTACGGCACCTCTTTCTCTCTGTTTTCACTCCCACCTTCGCGATGACGCGATAGCGTAAGCTACCAGCCAGCATATAAAGCCCCTCTTTAACGAAGCCGTATGTATACGTACCTGCGTGGCCTAGGGCTAACGTGAATGCAATGATTTTGGCAGGCTTACTGCGGTATCATCTTCCCATATGAAAGGAAAGAGACCCGAGTTGGCAGCTCCTGCCAAAAGTGATGTCAGGAAGCAATACGTCCAGCCAGTGCTTGGACATGTCAGCTCCCAGTTACCGCCTTCCACGCCTTCTATCTTTCTCCGCTCTCTTCGGACAGGCACGGCGAAATGGTGAGAATGTGGCCAATGTAGCTCTCGCTACAAAATCAATGCTCGATACCCTACCAAACAGCACGGATTTCATTCATCTTCAAAGATGCGTGGATAAGGATTCCGTTTACCAACTGAGGACTGTTAATCACATCTCAGTCATATACGATCGTTCTCGCAGCTTCAATACCACATTGTTTGCATTCCAATGCTGCTCTTTGTGCATTATGTCTTACTACTATAAAGTATTGCTTGACTAATCTGTAGGAAATATTTCCCCTTAAGTGCAGTTATCTGCGTGTATTGCCGCTAAACACGGAGCGCTGGTTTTTCCACAATCATGCGACCGGGCTGAATGGATGAATGGATGGACGGACGGACGGACGGATGAAATATAATCGCATTCATTTTCAAACGGAGGGGTAGCGATTGCTTTCATGCTCGTTTGTTTCTTCTATATCTAAATTATTGTTTAATTCGGTTAAATACACCATAATTCTATTTATTGAATTTTTGCTTCAACATTACTAACATTACGTCACTTTTTTGCTTTTAAGCGGCCAATTTTCCAATCGTTTTTTGCTAGCTTTCACCGCAGATTCATTCATCCTATCACATCATCATCATAATCATCATCATCATCATCATCATCAGGCTGACTATACCCACTGCAGGGCGAAAGCCTCTCCCATATTTCTCCACTTAACCCGGTTCTGTGTAAGCTGCATCCACTTGACCCCTCCGCACTTCTTAACCTCATCCGCCCATCTAACTTTTTGCCGCCCCCTGCTATGCTTTCCTTCCATTGGAATCTAGTTTGTTACCCTCAGCGACCATCGGTTATCCTCTCTTCGCCCTACATGTCCTGCCCATGCCCATTTCTTCTTCTTAATATCCATTAGAATGTCGGTAACTTTAGTTATTTCTCTGACCCACTCTGCACGCTTCCTATCTCTTAATGTTACCCCTACCATTTTTCGTTCCATAGTTCTCAGGCTTGTCCTCAACTTAAGTAGAACTCTCTTGGTTAGCCTCCACGTTTCAGCCCCATAAGTGAGTGCAGGTAAGATGCAACTGTTGTATACTTTCCTCTTGAGCGATACCGGTAAGCTGCTAGTCATAATCTGAGAGTGCTTGCCAAATGTGCTCCATCCCAATCTTATTCTTCTTGTTATTTCCTTTTCATGGTGCGGATCTGCGGTTACTACCAGTGCTAAGTAGACATATTCACCTACTACTTCCAGCACTTCGCTACCTAATGTAAACTGCTGTTCCTTCCCGAGACTGTTGCACATTACCTGAGTCTTCTGCATATTGATTTTCAAGCCTACCTTTCTACTTCTCCTGTCTAGGTCATCAATCATTATTTGCAGCTCATCCCCCGAGTTGCTTAGCAAGGCAATGTCATCACAAATCGCAGATTACTGAGGTATTCTTCATCTATCCTTATCCCTAACTGCTCCAATTCCAAGTCTCTGAATTCTTCCTCTAAACAAGCTGTGAATAATACTGGGGAGATTGTGTCTCCTTGCCTAACACCTTTCTTCATGGGAATTTTTTCACTTTCTTTATGCAGAACCATGGTTGCTGTGCAGCCACTATATATATCTTCCAGCACTTTCACGTACGGCTCGTCTACCCCCTGATTTCGCAATGCCTGCATTACCGCCGATGTTTCAACTGAGTCAAATGCTTTTTCGTAATCAACGAATGCTATGTATAAGGGCTGGTTATATTCCGAGCATGTTTCTATCACCTGATTGATGGTATGGATATGATCGATAGTAGAGTAGCGTTTCCGAAAACCTGCTTGATCCTTTGCTTGATTGCAGTCTAAGGTTGTCCTGATTCTATTAGCCTACCACTGGTATCTCTAAACCCCAGGGCCACAGGAAGAGTGACTGTGCCTGTATCGATTTCGTGATGGATACCATCACTTTCGAGCATAAGATGGTTAACTGTTTCTATGGATTTACTACATACTGCTCATGTGTCATCTTCATGGTTCAATTTCTTTTTGTAGCTAAGGCACACTGATCTAGCTTCAAAAGGTCGGGCACTGCCTCTTGAGCTATCAAAGAAAGCTTCCTTCCTGATTTGCGTTTTCCTCTTTCGGTATAGTTCTACACTCTGTTTCTTTTCCATAGAATTTATACAATTTTTAATGTCTGTTTTTCACCTGTTGATTAACGCTCTTTATTTCTTCGCCCTTGTGACCATGTATACTTACTGGTTAGTTTCCTAGTCCTTTTCCTCTATTCTGAGTCAATGCTTTTTAGGTGTAGGTATAGGTATAGAGGATAACCAATGGTCGCTTAGGGTAATAAACTGGATTCCAAGGGTAGGAAAGCGTAGCAGGGGGCGGCAGAAAGTTAGGTGGGCGGAAGAGGTTAAGAAGTTCGCAGGGGTCAAGTGGATGCAGCTAGCACAGAACCGGGTTAATTGGAGAAATATGAGAGAGGCATTCGCCCTGCAATGGGTATAGTCAGGCTGATGATGATCAGGATGATTACCATATGGCTAATGAAGTCTTAAGAACAAAAAATTCTAGAGGCCATATTGGACCGCTAAAGTGCGATATCGCGAAAGCGATTATAGCGCGGTGGATTGTAGCCCTGCACTACGGCACCTCTACCTCCCTCTCTTCTTTCACTCTCAGCTTCCTCCCTTGCTTTGCGGTCTGGTACTTGTGTTCGCGGAGAACTGACAAATACTGCGCTTTTTCTATCCTGTTAATCAATTTCAAAAACCGCTGATGCCTGATGCCGCTGATGAACGCCCCGCTGATGAAGCTCCCCTTGGCGAACAAACCAACGTTTCATTGAACGCATCTATGTTCACCGGCGTTCGATAATTCGTTTACAGGAAAGTGAAGGCGCAGTATCCTTCACTCGCGCAATACCGCTATTATTCTCACCGTAGACAAGGGAAATTATGAAGAACATTTCACGAACCGCGGCGTGGCGCAGTTAGTAAAGCGCTGGGCTCCAATCTGGCTGGGGATCCAAAGGATGGAGGCTCGATTGCCGGTGTAGACAAGGTTTATTAATTTGTTTTAACTCTCGCTGGCACCTCTGTCGACAACCTTCTGTCAACAATAGGGCATATACTGTAGTGAGTGGCGGGCATGTACTATCCTCTAGTAGAGTAGCGCACAGACCAAATTTAGGCGCGGGATTCCTGATTAATAAGCATTTTGTGAGCCTTCCAGGGATCTTTCATGTGTACATACCATCGTCACCATCCCGCGACGCCACCGGTGGCACGCGCCTCGGTTGTCTATTGGAATAAACGCCAGACACGGCATCGCTTGCCTTGCCGTCTCGACCTGGCCGTCTCGACCTGGCCCTCTTCCACACGTGGTAGAGGTGAGACTTGATCCCTTTGCTGCTTTGTGCTCTGCCTCTCGCTGGAGCTATTTTCCGGTCGCTGTTTACCACATGCCACCATCGTTATGTCTAGTGAGAGTACCCACGAACCGGCAGCACCCTCTGCCTTGGCTGCATCACTCCCTCCGACTGTGCCCACATGACAACGCGACCCGCCGCTGTTCACTTGTCGTCGCGATGAAGACGTCGATGACTGGCTCGACACCTATGAACGCTGCAGTAGCTACCCTAGTGTAAAATCCCGTATCGCGCCAAACGGGTTTGAACCGGTCCTTTATCCCGCATAAATTTCATATCGGTATGACCGGTCCTTAATGAACCTTAGACAGGTTTTACCGGACAGGTAATTTCCGGTGTGAATTTCAATCCGTACGGTCCGGCCCGGTATGAAGTTAGTACAGGACAGACCATTTCCAGTATGCAACTTATACAGGACATTTCAGTCCGGTATGGATACGAAACAGGGCGGACCAGTCCTGTATTGAGCTCATATACTGGACAGTCATGTCCGGTTTAACTGAAACCGGACAAACCCGTCATGAATGGAACTGATACGGGACAGAGTTTTTACGCTTCTCAACACAATTCGGGCGGTTTGTGAAGTTCAACCAGATTGTCCACATCGGAACATGCCTGTGCCCTAAATAAGCGTGAAACTATACATATTGTTACATATATGCCCTGCGCGTTGGTGGATGTTGAAGAAGAGGACGATAAACAGTAGTGACGCGAAAGGAAGACGAAGCTGAAGAAACCATTGGGACTTGCCTGAACACTTGCTCTACTGTGCTGTGGATGCTTGCCCTTCACCTGCTGTGGTTTCCTGTGCTAGCCTTCTGCCCCCTATCATCTTGGTGGAGGTGACCAAAGATCCCCGTGAGCACAGATTACCCCTTGCGCTGCCAAAACCTGGATTTGCGTAGTGGCCGTCATCTACCTGGGCTTTCAACGATGTCAACTACCACTATGACCTCCGAGGCAGCCCCTACCACCGCGGCAACTTCGGCTGAGCCAGTCGTGCTCACAAAAATCCGCCACCCTCCCATATTTAATGGCGAAGACAAGACAGACGTGGAAGATTGGCTGGATGAGTACGAGCGTTGCAGCAAGAACAACCACTGGGACGCGACCATTATGCTGGCCAACATCATTTTCTATTTGGCGGGAACCGCTCGCACGTGGTTCCAAAATCACGAACAAGAGTTGGTGACGTGGGCAATCTGTAAGCAAAAGCTTCAGGACCTGTTCGGGAAGCCCATTGGTCGAGCTGTCGCAGCAAAAGCAGAACTTTCATGTCGGATCCAATCCTCCACGGAGTCCTACCTTGCGTATATTCATGACGTGCTTGCGTTGTGTCGCAGGGTCAACTGCTCAATGACGGAAAATGAAAAGGTAGGCCATATCCTCAAGGGCATTGCGGATGATGCGTTCAACATCCTGTTCTGCATGAATTGCTCCACCGTCGACTCAGTGCTTCAAGTCTGCCGAAAATTCGAGCCAACGACGCCTCTTACATCGCTTTGAGCGCCTTCCAAACACCGCAGCTACATCATCCTGCGATGATCTGGCCCCTTTGCAACAGCCTTCTCATCCCACGAACATGACTCGTATCATCCGGAGAGAACTCGAGGCCTTAGCTCCTACACCACTCATGTCTCCGCTACCCGACACCGTGGCCATGATACAGGCCGTAGTTCGCCAAGAACTTGCAAACGTCGGCATGTCCTCCAGCCCCGTGTCGCCCACGCCACCATCCCACTCTGTTCCTGTAGTGGCTGCTGGTACTGCCAGCCCACCTTCCCCACGTCGCTACCTTAGTCGCAATCCTGCAGAGTGGCGCACCTCAGACGACAGGCCAATTTGCTTCACTTGCTGTCGCGCCGGTCACACATCGCGTTATTGCCGTAGCCGTACCTTCTTCGCTCCTCGCTCCTATTACAACGCCGACCGCCGATACTACCACGGACCTCGACGCTTCCCTGTCCAACCAGAGGAGCTCCGTCCCGTCTACGATGGACCAGGAAATTATCTTTCTCAACAAGATGAGACTCGAAACGAAACCGTCCCCCCTGCCCGTCGCACCAGCCGATCTCCATCCCCACTGGCTCGTCGATCCCGTTCACCGGTATCTCGCCGCAACTCCTCCCCATCACACGCCGGTACCTGCTCGGGAAACTAGCGAGTGCAGCGCCCTGGAGTGACGCTGCATTCCCGACCCGGACTGTCAACTCGGAACTGACCCCCGCACCTAGACGAAACCTCGTTGGTATTCTTGTGGACGGAGTCTCCGTTTCTGCCCTTATTGATACTGGAGCCCACATTTCTGTTCTTAGCTCCTCGCTCCGTCGACGCCTCAACAAAGTCCTCACACCTGCTTCCTCGTCTACTGTTCGTGTTGCTGATGGCAACACAACTACTGTCATTGGTATGCGTACTGCGAGAGTTACCATTGCCGACCGCCACATCCCTGTGCTATTTACAGTCCTCACCAGTTGCCCTCATGAAGTTATATTAGGACTCGACTTTTTAACAGAACACTCCGCTCTCATTGACTGTTATTCTGGACTGATTCATCTAGACCTGCTGCTCTGCCCTGACAACAAAGCTCCTGAAACTTCAACGCTCCGTCTTCGCTCCGCTGCATTTAGTCGCCTACCACCAGAAGCCGCAGTGTATGTGCTGATGTCGCCTTTTCCCTCCGTTCCGGATGACGACTACGTTGTTTGACCCATAACTGACGTGACACTTGAGCGTAGCATCGCTCTACCTCGCAACATAGTGCATGTAGCGAAGAACAGCACTTGTATTCCAGTCCTTAACTTCAGCTCTTTTGTGCAAGTTCTTCCTGAGGGCATTTCTCTCGCCGAACTGACCCCATTGTCGGAGTTTATTGTGGCTGCTCTTTTACGTGTCCCTATTGCCGCAGTGCCGACACGACCTGCACCGTTCCCACCTCAGAAGGTCCGTATATCCGGCATGGTTGCTCCTGACTTGCGCCCTGATCATGCTAAAGCACTTACGACCCTACTGACATCGTACAGAGATATTTTTGATTTTGGTGACCGACCCTTGGGTCAAACGCCCTTCGTTACACATCGCATCGATACCGGAGACGCCAGCCCAATTCACAGATGACCTTACCGAGTCGCCATTTCTGAACGTCGCCTCATACAAGATGAAGTCGACAAGATGTTGGCAAGGAACATTATAGAGCCTTCCAGCAGTCTCTGGGCATCACCTGTCGTGCTTGTTAAAAAGAAGGACAATACCTGGAGGTTCTGCGTTGATTACCGACATCTAAACAAAATTACAAAGAAGGACGTTTACCCGCTCCCCAGGATAGATGATGCCCTTGACTGCTTGCACGGCGCCAGCTATTTTTCTTCGATTGATCTCCGTTCTGGTTATTGGCAGATCGCTGTTGACGAACGGGATCGAGAGAAGACCGCTTTCGTCACACCTGATGGCCTGTACCAATTCAAGGTGATGCCATTTGGTCTGTGTAATGCGCCCGCAACATTCGAGCGCATGATGGATTCTCTTTTGCGCGGTTTCAAATACACGACGTGTCTATGTTATCTCGATGACGTTATTGTCTTCTCCTCGACTTTCGAGAGCCATCTCCATCGCCTTGAGGCCATTCTTGGAGTCTTCCGAAGAGCTGGCCTTCAGCTTAACTCCAAGAAGTGTAGCTCGGCCGACGTGAACTCAAGGTGCTCGGTCACGTGGTCGACGCACGTGGCGTTCGACCCGACCCAGACAAAATACGTGCTGTAAGAGCATTTCCTACACCCCGCTGTACCAGTGACGTGCGTAGTTTTCTAGGCCTTTGCTCCTATTTTCGGCGGTTTGTCCCCAACTTTGCGGAGACTGCTCGCCCACTCACCAATCTTCTGAAGAACGACGCTCCATTTTGCTGGGACCAAGAACAGTCTCAAGCATTTTCTGCGCTCATTGCGGCCCTCACCAACCCATCCTGGCACACTTCAATCCCTCAGCACCAACGGAGGTACGCACCGATGCCAGTGGTCACGGTATTGGTGCCATTCTTGCCCAACAGCAGATGGGTCGCACTCGTGCCATTGCTTATGCCAGTCGCCTCCTTTCTGCGGCAGAGAGGAATTACTCGATCACAGAACGTGAGTGCTTAGCCCTCGTGTGGGCCATCACAAAGTTTCGCCTTTACTTGTTTGGCCGTCCGTTCTCCGTCATCACCGACCACCACGCCTTATGTTGGCTTTCTACGCTACTGGTCGCCTGGGGCGTTGGGCCCTCCGCCTTCAGGAATACACTTTTTCTGTCGTTCACAAGTCCGGCCGATTGCACGCTGACGCCGACTGCCTCTCCCAAAAACCCGGTAGATCCACCACTCACCAGCGAGTGTGACGATGACACATGTGTATTGGCCATCTCTGACCTTTTAAACATTCGCTATGAACAGCGCTTAGACCCCAAGCTTTCCAGTATTATCAATCGCCTCAGCACTAATCACCTTGATGCAACCCTCGCTTTGTTCGTGCTCCACAACGGCACCTTATACCGGCGGAATATGCGACCAGATGGCGCCGAGCTTTTGCTCGTAGTCCCCGAACACCTGCGCGCCACCGTTCTACAGCAACTGCACGACGTGCCCACTGCGGGTCATCTTGGTCTATCTCGCACGTACGACAGCGTCCGCCGCCGTTTCTTTTGGCCGGGCCTCTATCGCTCTGTTCGTCGTTACGTGGCTTCTTGTGACCGGTGTCAGCGACGGAAGAAACCATCGGTGGTGCCTGCTGGATACCTGCAGCCGATCGACATACCAGTAGACCCGTTTTCCCGAGTTGGCCTTGATCTCCTCGGGCCTTTCCCACTCTCTTCGTCGGGGAATAAATGGATTGCGGTGGCCACGGATTATACTACGCGCTACGCTGTCACCCGAGCGATACCTACCAGCTTTGCAACTGACGTGGCTGCGCTTCTTCTCCACGACGTCATCCTGCTCCATGGTGCTCCACGCCAGCTGCTCACTGACCGTGGCCGTTGCTTTCTTGCTCGGGTAGTCGACGAAATTATCCGGTTCTGCTCCATTAAGCACTATTTCACCACCGCTTACCATCCACAAACGAACGGCCTCACCGAACGCCTCAACCGCACGCTTACGGACATGTTGTTAATGTATGTATCGGATGATCACCATGACTGGGATGTTACTTTGCCGTTTGTAACGTTCGCATATAATTCCTCCCGTCATGACACAATGGGCTACTCCCCCTTCTATCTCCTATACGGCCGCGACCCTCCCCTTCCATTTGACAGCGTACTGCCTCCCACCGTAAATGCCAGCTCCTATGTTCGTGACGCCATATCTCGAGCTGACGCCGCCCGGGTTATTGCTCGCGGCTGACTAGCTTCCTCCCAAAATTCCCAGAAACGCCGCCATGATTCTCGTCACCGCGACGTCCACTACTCTCCGGGTTCTCTCGTCTTGCTCTGGACTCCCGCTCGTAGAGTTGGGTTGTGTGAGAAGCTCTTGCCACGCTACGCAGGACCCTACCGTGTCTTACGGCCAGTCACTCCTGTGACATATGAGATCACCCCTGTGCATCCGCCGCAACAGTCCGCTGTGCCACGTACCGAGATCGTTCATGTCGCCCGAATGAAGCCGTACTACACCTGCAGTAGTTCGACATAATGCGCACCGAGACTGTGCTTTTCGTGGGGGGGGGGGGGGGGGGGATAATGTTACATATATGCCCTGCGCGTTGCTGGATGTTGAAGAGGACGATAAACAGTAGTGACGCGAAAGGAAGACGAAGCTGAAGAAACCGTTGGGACTTGCCTGAACACTTGCTCTACTGTGCTGTGGACGCTTGCCCTTCACCTGCTGTGGTTTCCTGTGCTAGCCTTCTGCCCCGTAACAATATTATACGTTACAACTCTTCTGTATATGTGGAGTACGCTTTGTTTCGCAAATACCTAGAAGATATGAAGCCGTAGACGTGTGCGCTAGCAAATATATACGCGCATCGCGTTGATTTTGCGTGTGCAACAGTCGCTGCAGCTTTTATGATCTTGCGGTGCATCTTTATATCTGCGACTAAAGATCTGCCACCTTCAACGCGAAAGTGCAAGCAAGAACGTAACGCTTCGTTAGCGAGGATAAAAATATGCTCTGGAATAAATGAAACACATCGCTAACCATCGAAATATGCATAGGTTAGTCGGACATCGGGAGTAGATTCCGCAAGTGTTTACGTATGCAAAACACTTAGTCGGAAGTAAATTCATTGATGTCGCTGCTCCGTTGGCAGCAGGTGAAGCTAAAACAAGCAGTATTGCAAGCGTTGGTGCACTGCATATCTCTGTATGTAGCAGAAATTACATGCTTTCGGAGGCGACGAGAAAACACATCAGCACTAGTAAATTGCGACATTCTGAGGTTCTTCTGCAAGAAAGCGGTGCATCGTAAAAATGTAGGACATGGATAACCCTTCCTGATAGCCAGAAAAAAGATTCAGCGTGGTTAAATGCCGATCGGTCAATTACAACCAGAAATTCTGCACCCTAAAAAAATACACAAAGTACGAAAGAGCGATAAATGGCGATATAACCACCGTAACCGTATTTCATCGTAGTGCAGTGGTTAGAGTCTCTGCGTTTGGCTGTAAAGGCTGAAGTTTGAATCCCGACGTGTCAGATTTAAAAAAAAAATTTCCAAAAGTAGTCGTGTATTTTTATAGCTCTGCATGCTTAAGTAGAGTTAGTTGTTGGGCTAGTTGGTATTTTAGATTTAAGGACATAGTTTTCAGCGCAAAGGCTCGCGGCCAAAGGAAAGAAAAACAAGGAAGACTATAGAGACGAACACAGCGCTTTTTTAGCCTGGCGTTCAGTTTTTTTTTTTCTGAAGCAAGGGCCGCGAACCATACAGGAATTTCCGGAATGAGAGCTCCGCGCGGCTTAATTTCGGTTCTGCCTGTATCAATTAAGCAGAAACCAGACGAACCCGTCAATGCTGGAACTGATACCGGGCAAAGTATTTCTGCTTCTGAACAAAAGCATCGATGAAGCTTAACGAGAATGACCATGCCAGACACGCCAGGCCACTAAAAAGCATGATACCAAACATATTGTTACGCCGCGTAGCGGCACACTGAGAGGCAGCAGAAGCAGTAGAAGAAGAAGCAGAGGAAGCGAGCAACGCGCAGACTGATCCGGGTTTTTCTGAGCCGTGTGCGTCCGTCCTTCATACGAAGTTCACCTGTATTAAAACCATTTCATCCGTTACATTTCGGGCTAGGCGCTGGGTAAAAACGTTCTGGATCCGCCAGTACCTAGTCGCAGCCGTCGTGTAGCAGGTTTGCCACCTTTATCTCCTCAACAGTACCTTTCAATGGCTAGCACCCGCACGACGCAGACTCATGAACAGCGACCTGAGGAGACGTGCGTCCTTTTCCCACCAGCGAGAACCGCGTACGTTCCACGGTGAGCCCAAAGATGACGTTGAGGAATGGCTCCGATATTACGAAAGATGCAGCACGTGCAACCGATGGAACTCAATCGCACGTCTGTACAATGTTGTTTTCTTCCTCGCTGGCACGGCTCTGACTTGGTTTGATAACCACGAAGAAATCCTGACGACCTGGGACCGATTCGTTGAAGAAATTACTAAGTCCTTTGGGAAGAAGTCACTTGCGAAGAAGGAACGCGCTGAGCATCAGCTTTCCCAGAAAGCCCAGTTGCCCGGAGAGACATGCACACGTTATATCGAAGAAATATTGAAGCATTGTCGCATTGTAAACCGGCAGATGTCAGAAGAAGACAAGGTTGGGCACCTTCTCAAGGGGATTGCTGAGGATGTGTACAACTTCCTTATTTCGCGGGGCACCCTTGCCACAGTTGCAGATGTCATCAAGCAGTGCCGGGCATTTCAGGCGTTAAAGGCATGTCGGATAGCGCCCAAACTTGGCCGTCTTTCAAATGTGACAACTGTTGCCGGTATCGACATTCCGGAGGCTGAAGACATCGCCTCTATGGTCAGGAGGATTATACGCGAGGAGCTGGATATGCAGCGGCAACGTACAAATTTCGATGTACCTTACCAGCCGACATTGAAGTCCGTATCATCATGGAAACAACGCACGCCATGGGCTGCCCAAAATAACAGCGAACCATCTTACAACAACGGCGTGGAGCGGACCCTGCAATCAAAATCGCACCCTTATTTCCAGCAGCATCCAGCCCATCTGGATGAAGTGCCACGTGGTGCTCCTCGTCGCGCTCCTGTCCAACGAGCAGCGCGCTTCACGAATGGTGCCCAGTGGGAGCAGCAGCCACCCGCTACCTGCTCTCTGCCCTCTTCCCCTCAACGCCACGCACGGAATGACTCCCCTGTGTCCGATCGCAGCATCACTCCCCCACCGCAGCGACAACCCCGTTCGCCATCCCCCCGTCGCCGCTTTGTTTCTCCACCGCTGGGAAACTAGGTGGTGCGACTGATGGAGGTAAGGTCGCCGGAGGGTCAATTTCACGCATACCTCTACCGATCGTCATGCTAAAGAACAAAATGTCAGTGTGTGTAGACAATGTTAAAACGGATGCTTTGGTTGACACTGGTACCGCTGTGTCAGTTATGAGCCTTTCATTTAAGAACCGCCTTCGACAGAAAGTTATGTTTGTGTGGAACAAAAATACTACGTTTTGTGGAGTTGGGGGTGAAACTTTAGTTCCGGTTAGCCTGTGCTCGATTTCAGTTGTAATTGATGACGAGTGCTATAGGACAGAATTCGTTGTATTGAGACTTGCCACGCATGACGTTATCTTGGGTGTTAACGTTTTGCGCGAGTGTGGTGTGACTTTATACTTTAGTGCCTGTGAAATTTGTTTGCAGCCGAGCATTATCCCCGCATTAGTAGGTAACATGTCTCAGAGTCATCAAGGAGTTCTCGCCTTGAAGGCAGATGTGCTGCCGCCGTCGATGACGGTGACGGGGAGAAACCTCGTGAAGTCATATGAATCCTTCATGGGTAAACATTCAATAGTCGTCGAGCTAGATGTCTCGAATGGAACGAAAAAAAATATTTTGGTGCCACGCTTCTGTCGTGGAGGCGCAGGATGGTCGCGCATACTTCTGGGTTGTGAACGTGTCAGAAGAGCCTGTTCGTCTTTCTTCTGGTTTGACACTCGCAAGATTTGAGAATTATTTGACTCATACGGTTGGAATTATTTTCGAGTGCAGAGGAGCCACGAAAGACAAGTCTGAATATTGTGCTTAGTATGAGGGCATGGTCAACAAATCGCTCTCATCTAGTGAACGTCGTATTCTGCCAGACATTTTAACAACTCATGTCCAAGTGTTCGACTTTGCCTCAAATGGATCTGGTAGCGATTTCCCAGGTTCTCGGCTACAGCGCAACATTAACACAGGAAGCGCATCCCCTATTCGCTAAAACACTTACAGAGTCTCCCCAGCAGAGCGCAAGATAATTCATGAACAGGTGGACGAAATGCTGCACAAAGGAATCATCCGAGAATATTCCAGTCCGTGGGCCGCACCTGTGATCCTGGTGCGAAAAAAAAAACAATTCTTGGCGATTTTATGTAGACTACCGTCATTTGAATGCGGTAACAAATAAAGACGTATACCTGTTACCTCGCATTGATGACGCTGTCGACTGTCTACATTCGGCGTCATATTTCTCCTCTGTTGATTTGGGATCTGGCTATTGGCAAATTCCTCTACATTCATCCGACCATGAGAAGACTGCTTTTGTAACACCAGATGGTTTATACGAGTTCATTGTAATGCCCTTTGGATTATGCAACGCTCCCGCGACGTTCGAGCGATTTATGCACACTATCCTTCGTTGCCTCAAATGGAAAATATGCATGTGTTACCTTGATTATGTTATCATTTTTGGAAAGACCTTCCAAGAGCACAATGAGAGGCTCTATAAAGTTCCTGAATGCATTGGCAAAGCGGACCTCATTTTGAACTCGAAGAAGTGCCATTTTGGAGAGCGACAAACTTTAGTTCTTGGGTTCCTCGTCATCGAGGATGGTATCAGGCCGAATCCGCAGATAATTGCTGCAGTACGCGACTTAGAAACTCCACGCACCCTGAAAAGTCTTCGGAGATTTTTTGGCCTCTTTCATTTTCGTTGCTTCATTGCTGGTTTTGCGCAACTTGCCCATCCCTTTACTTTTCTACTGCACAAGGATTCGCAATTTGTGTGGACCCCAGAGTGCGAATCCTCTTTCAATCTGCTCAAGTCTTCTCTAACTTCAGCACCACTGCTGTGCCACTTCGACCCTTCTGCTGTGACTGAGGTCCACACTTACGCCAGTGGCGTCGGTCTTGGGGCGGTGCTTGTTCAGCTGCATAGTGGGGCTGAACACGTTGTTGCATATGCAACCGCACGTTGACAAAATGTGAACGGAACTATACAGTTACCGAATTGGAGTGCCTCGCAGCTGTGTTCGCTGTGCACATGTTCTGACCATACCTATATGGACGCTACTTCACCATAGTTACTGACCACCATTCGCTATGCTGGCTCATCGGACTTAGCTATCCATCTGGTCGTCTGGCGTGCCGGGCATTACGCCTACAAGAATACAACTTTGGTGTCGCGTACAAGAGTGGAAGACATCACAGTGATGCAGACTGCTTGTCACGGCAACCATTGCAGACTTCCTTTAACGATGAAGACGGCTTAGACGGGTGTTTAGCCTCAATCGCGTCGACATTTCCTAGTATGGCGGCAGAAGGAAGATTAGAGTTAACGCAGTTTACTATTGAAGATGGTGTTTTGTTCAAGAAGAACTACTCAGTTTACGGTGCTGCCCTCCTTTTGGTCCTCCCAAAACGTCTCAGTGCACAAGGTTTGCATGCCATGCACGATGATATTACCTTGAGACATTTAGGCTTCTGTCGTACTCTGCGCCGAATTAGCCGGCGTTTTTATTGGTCACAAATTTATAAGACCGCGAAGCAATACGATGCGTCATGTGAAAAATGCCAACGAATTAAGGCACGCACCACCACGCTGGCCGGACCTTTACAACCCGTCAAGCCACCTACCTCACCTTTTGAAAAGATTGGAATTGACCTGCTCGGTCCTTTTCTAAAGACTATAGAGGGCTGCGCTGGGTTATCGTCTGCGTTTACCAGATACGCGCAGACCGCTGCTCTCGATACCGCAAAGGCTGCTTATTTTTTGTCGTTTCTTTTGCATTCCGTTATTCTTCGCCACGGCGCACCCCGTGTTATTATAAATGATCGTGGTCGGCAATTCACTGCTGACGTCGTGGAAGAAGTGCTCCGACTTTGTGGTTCAGACTACTGACACTCGACACCGTATCATCCCCAGACCAACGGTCTCACAGAGCGCACCAACCGCACCTTGACAACCATGCTGTCCATGTACGTCTCGTCTGATCATCACAACTGGGATGCAGTGCTACCGTATGTGATGTACGTTTATAACACTGCAAATCATGAAGTTACCGGCTATTCTCCTTTCTATTTACTCTATGCAAGAACTCTCCACGTTTTCTTAGACACTATCTTCCCATTTTCCCTCAACGACGATGCGTCTGTTTTCCAGATACTATGCCGTGCCGAAGAAGCCCGTCGTATGGCCCTCTTACGCACATTGGCTTCTCAAAGCCGCTCGAAAGAACACTATGATCTGCATCATCGTGCAGTTGCTTACTCCCCTGGAGACTACGTCTGGCTTCGGACGCCTATTCGCAAGCGAGGAGTATATGAGTTTTTCTGCAAGTACGATGGCCCCTTCGTCGTGTTGGACCAACTGAATGACGTGAATTACGTCATCGCCAAAGTCACGACGAATAACCGCCGATCCCGCAAGACAAACGTTGTTCACGTGGCTCGCATGAAGCGCTGCCATCTTCGATCTACCTAATTTTCTTGAGGATGAGAACTGTTTGCCCGGGGCAATTTTTACGCCACGTAGCGGTTCACTGAGAAACAGCACAAGCAGCAGAAGGAGAAGCGGAGGAAGCGAGGCGCGCGCAGACTGATCCGGGTTGTTCTGAGCCGTGTGCGTCCGTCCTTCATACGAAGTTCGCCTGTATTAAAACCATTTCATCCGTTACAATATTATACAACTATTCCGTATATAAAGAGCACGTTTCGTTTCACAAATGCCTCGAAATTGCGAAGCCGTTGAAGTGTCGGCTAGCAAGCATACTCGCATCGCGTCGCTTTTGCGCGTGTAACAGTCGCTGCAACTCGTACGATCTTGCGGTGCGTCTTCATATCGGCGACTGAAGATCTGCCGCCTTCAACTAGAAAGTGAAAGCACAAACGTACCGTTTCGCTAGTGATGACGAAAATACGTTTGAGAAAAAATAAAGAAACATCGCCGACAATCGAAAGATAGATAGATGGATTTATTGAAAGAAAAAGCAGGGAGGTTGGCCGGAATAATTCAAATCTGGCCTGCTGCTCTGCACTAGGGAAGGGGAAGGGGAGAGGAAAGAAGATCATGATGGGTGACGATGTGGGAGAAGGCATATGAAATATATATACAGAGACAGTAGCTTGCCTCACAAGCGCGAATCAAGCCCACTGACCCACAAAAAACGGCAAAGAGCACGCACTGCCTGGACACCCTTCCCCTTGTCCTGCCAAGCACCCAGCAGCAGTTCCTCCGACAAAGACCTCTTGTGCAATCGCTTCAAGGAAGCGGCTAGCACTCTTATTTCGCCCGCATACACTGGGCACACCAATAATATATGGTCCACAGTGTCTGGGATGCCACAAGTTGAACATTCCAGCGAGTCCACCTGTCCAATTAAATGCAAGTACTTGCGCATGAGAGCCACGTTTAGACGAAGTCTATGTAGTAAGCATGCCTGATGACGCGGAATATCACGTGGAACATAAAATTTCAATGTTCGATCGAGCCTTCTTAGGCGAATGTGTCGGGCTTCTGGCTGAGCCCAGTAAGCTGCCGTAGCATTCTTCATGCAACTCGTAAGAAGGCATGTCATATCCGCTCTTGAAAAAGGCACAGCTGTTTGGAGGCAATTGCTGATTGCGCTTTTCGCTTCAACATCGGCCCGTTCATTCCCATGGAGTCCGCAGTGGGCAGGGATCCATTGAAACATTATCTTGTGACCTTGGAGCTGGACAGATGTGAGGAGCTCCATAATGTTTAGTGCAAGTGACTGGTAGACAGTGTGGCGTAAGAAGTTATCCAAAATTTGCAATGCAGTCTGAGTCTGTGAATATGCACCATTTTTGAGGTGGTTCCCCACATATGTAGCGAATAGATTCTCGAATGGCTACAAATTCAGCAGCGGTTGATGTTAAAGTATGTCCCAAAATTAAATGTAGAGTCGTTTTCTGAGCTGGTATGACCACAGCTGCAGCGGATGCCTGTGCTGACACAAATCCATCGATGTATACGTGAATATAATTAGGATATTCTGACCAGATGTGCGCCAGAGTAAGTTATTTGAGCCTACTAAGTTGCACCATTGTTTCTTTACTATTCCGGGAACACGAAGCTGCACCAAAGATTTAACCATCATCCATGGTGGTTGGGCGGGACGATATGGGAGGGCATATCCTGTCGGCACTTGCGACTGATGGCAGCGTAGTGCACTTGTAAAACTGCAGTCCGGCCTCACATCCAGAATCTTGCTGAGCGGATGAAAACGGTGTCTGGTAAGTGCTCGTAAATATACACGATGTGGTTCGTGTGACAAGTATATGGATATCGGGCGAGCATGCGCCTCTTCAATTGTGCCTTTGTTAGAGGTGCATCTGGGTAATCCAAGGCATATTTTCAGTGCCGGCGCTTGCACACTCTCTAAAGTCCGCAAGCAGGAAATGCTCATACTAGAGAGTACTGGGAGACTACCGGATATAGCCAACAAACAGGGTCTCGTAAAGCCGTATTTAGGAGCGCTCAGTTGGTCCGCATTTCATGTCAGCTATGAAGCGAAGATTTCAAACATTAATTAGCCTTTTCTTCACCATAGTAATATGTTTCTACCAAGATAGTCGGTGGTCAATAATTACCCCCAAGAATCGGTGGCTGGATACGTACGGTATTTCGCCTCCATGAAGAGTAATCGGGTAGCGGCTGACACATTTTTCCTTAAATGCGATCGCTGCACACTTTTCTGCCGCTAAGAGTTAATCTTGACGCCGTAGGTATATCGATGTCGATGACACAGCTCGTTGCAATCTCGCACGTAGTTGTGGGCGCGTCGAAACAGAAGCCCAGATGCAGATGTCGTCAGCATATGCACTGATGTGAATGTTAGTTGACAGTTCACTAACCAGGCCAATTAGCGCGACGTTAAATAAAGTTGGGCTGAGGACTCCTCTCTGTGGAACTCCAAGGCCGACCTGATAGGAGGTTGGTATCTCCTTCAAGCATAGTCATGTAAAGATTCCGATTCTTTGTGTCCCCGTGGGGAACGGTGCTTGCGACGACGAATAGGCGCAGCCGCTTCTTGATGAGTCGAATTGTCTCGCACCATCCTCTTTAGTATACGTTTAAGGCTAAGTATACGGCTAAGGACTCTCCTTAAAAAAAATTGAAAGATGCACATATAGCCGCACACCGGGTGACGCTTTGACGAATGTTTACATATAGAAACCACTCAGTCGGAAGTGTATTCATCGACGTCGCTGCTCCGCTGGTAGCACGTGAAGCTAAAAGCAAAGTATTAGTTCACCAGATATCTCTGTACGTAGGAAAACTTACAAGTATTCGTAGACGATGAAAAACTCATCAGCACTAGTAAATTATGATATCTTGAGGTTTGCCTGCAATAAACCGACGCATTATAAAGATACCGGGCATTTGTGAACCCTCGTGACAGCCTAGAAAAAGATCCAGCATGTTTAAAGGGTGATCGGTGAATTACGGCCACACATTCTATAGCCAAGGAAAATATACAAAGTACGAAAGAGCACAATTAGCTACATATACTGAATCATAACCACTGTAACCATAATCCGCAATGGAGTAGTGGTTAAGGTGCCTGTCTCAAGACCACGAAGACCGAAGTTCCGTTCCTAACGTGGCAATAAAAGTTTTTATTTTTTATATTTTATTTATTTACTTTTTAAAATATAGTTGTGTTATTTTATACTGGTGCATGCTCTTTCCAGCCTGGCGACGCGTTTCTTTCCGGAAACGAGGGCCATCAACCTTACCGGCCATTCCGGTATCAGAGCTCCGCGCGGTTTCATTCTGTACTTCCTAGGCCAGTGCACGAATTTCCTGAAATAGCCCACAATCCTGTATCCCAGACATGTACAGTAAACCTGTATACAATTTCCTGTGAGAAATTTATACAGGAGTTTTCTGTAGGGTGGGACGACGCTCTAAAATTTCTCAACATTTCTTTCTCCCTCATTTAGGTCGCCAGAACCTAGTTTATTAATCGCGAACCCCACACTACTAACTGGACCACATTCAAGCAGCAGTTCCGCCAATACTTCGCGGACCCGGAACTTCGGGCTGAGATCGCAAAGAACAAGCTCGCCTCCCGCCTCCAAGGTCCCGATGAGTCATATGCGTCTTACATAGAGGCCATACTTGCACTTTGACGGCGTATTAGTCCCACCATGCCGGAACCTGAACGCGTGCACCACGTCTTGAAAAGAATAAATCCTTGTGCTTATAACACCCTAGTTGCCCAGAATCCTTCAACTGTTGATGCCATTATTACGACCTGCCAACGCCTTGACCAGCTGCAGTCCTCCCAATTGCAGCCCAGCATCGCTAATGGCCCGACCTCTGCTGAACTCGATCTGCGGGCACTGATTCGAGCCATCATCCGCGAGGAGCTCCAAGCCCTCAAGCCTGTCTGTCGATATTGCTGCGATCATTCTTCCGTAACTTCTAATGCCGCCGGTCTCCGCAGCATCATTAAAGAAGAGCTGGCAACAATCACCCAACCTATGGCATCTGACCCTCCTGCAACCAGCCCAGCCCCGACTTACGTGACTCCTCCTCTCCCGCGTTCGCCTCTTCCCTCTGAAACAGCGGCGGCCCTTGTGTCGCGGGCTCGCATTTCATCTCTCCTCCTCGCTGCCACGCTCTATACCGCGTAGGCCGCGAGCTCGCCGTTTTGTGTGTGCTTGCTTCTTTCCCCTCCCCCTTTCAATTCCGTGCGCCTAAGCACTTGTCTCGTTCCTTTCGCGGTGGCAGACATCGGAGTTCGGTGCGGCTGGAGGGCGTGCTGCATGTTGTGTATGCTGGTGTGTGTGTGGCAGCGCCTGTTCGCTATTAGCTGCGTGCATATAACAAAAATGCGACAGCGAACCTACAAGAGCTTCAGTCTGACTGTCGGCACAGAGGAAATTACTGTTTCCCACTGCGGCTGGAAGCTGCCTCCCCAGCCTTGGCAGCGAACCTGATGGTCGATTGAGCTTTTCGAGGCTTCTGCCCTGGGTGGCCCGGTCAAATCTTCACTAATGCGTCGGATCGCACCCTCATCGCGCCGCCTCATCTTCACGCCCGATCACCAAAACTGTGAGCATGAGACTTCTTCTCGGGAACTAGCACTTGCCAGCCTCAGGATATTGTTCACTATTACTTTGATGGAAAAATTTTCCAATCAGTAAATCGAATGGTAATTGCCAGTATGTGATATTTTCCCGTACATTTCGTTGCTAATTTGTCTTTCGCTCCAGCAATTTTAACAAATTTCAGTGGGTGGGTAGGGTCCTTCGTTGTTTATTATTATTATTATTATTTGCACTACCTAAGTAGCTTCATGCTTGATTTGGTTTAGGGGCAGAGCTGTCGCTGTCATGACAAATGCCATCGAACATGCTTTTCTTTGTTTTCTCTCTTAATTTCAAAAGCAACCACGAGTTAGGCGCGTTCGCTCATTTTGCACTGCAGTCTCTGCTTAAGGTAACACCAGTACTTCCTGACAGCCTATATGTACTTTGCCAAGGTTTAGGTATTATCAGCAGTCCCAGCAGTGTGTTTTATCGCCCTGCGGTTTAGCGGTACCTTTTCCGGATATCGTCAAACCTTTAAATTCCTTTTCAATAGTCTAGTTCGATTATTAGCCGTTTACTTTATTTAGCTGCGCAAGTAAACCAGCTCAAACTAAAAGCATTTACTGGTTAAAGCTCTGTGTGTAAAAGAGTAGAATAAAAATGTAATATCTAATTTATTAGGTTATTGTCTTTCACTTTAGCCTCTCGTGTAGACATTATTCTGTTCAGATATCCCATTAGTTTGTTATTGTATAGCGCCTAAATGAGTAGAATCTCAATATTTACTAACGAATGAGTATGTCTTTGACCCTCGGTATTCAGAGGTAATTCAGGCCCGTCTTTGAGCGATTCCATATAGGCAGTAAAAAAAGAAAACCGTGGTTTCAAACCTATTTTCCTGTAAGGTTTGAAATAAAAGGGGAAATTCAGGTTTCCCTTGGCAAACTTGATTGAGCGTGCATTTAGCTGGGATACTGAAATTGTCTTGTGTGTGTTGTAATAAAGTGTTATGTTGATATGCAGATATATAGATTGTAGTTCTAAACCTACATGCCATGCGGGCTAGATTTTTAAATCAGGAATTGGGCAGATAAGGCATATCTGACCAGATATGCCTTATCTGGTACTCGAAATCAGGAATTGGGCAGATATGCCTTATCTGGCCTATATCTGTCCTAATATACCATATCTGCCCAATTCCTGATATACCTGATATGGATTTTTTTATAAGTCCAGATATGGCATTTCCGTAAGGGACAAACTGAATTTTAAGGGAAAGGAAGCGTAGCAGGGGGCGGCAGAAAGTTAGATGGGCGGATGAGGTTAAAACGTTCGCAGGGGCAAGTCGATGAAGCTAGCACAGAACCGGGTGAATTGGAGAAATTTGGGAGAGGCCTCCGCCCTGCAGTGGGTATAGTCAGGCTGATGATGATGATGATGATGACCGTGCACGCAAAGAAATTACCCGCGACGATGTATACCAGATGCCTCGAATTGATTACGCCCTTGACTCTCTCCAAGGCGCTGCATATTTCTCGACTTAGACCTCTGTTCTGCTTATTGGCAAATACCTATACACGAAGATGACAAAGAAAAAATTGCCTTCGTAACTCCCGACAGACTTTAGACTTATTGTTATGCTCTTCGGCCTTTGTAACGCACTAGCGACATTTCAAAGAATGATTAATACTGTACTTCGTACCCTAAAATAGAGAACCTGTTTATGTTACTTGGGCGACATTGTTACCTTTTCGTCAACGTTTAACGACCATCTTACTCGCCTGAATGAAGTTCTCACGTGTCTCGCTTCAGCAGGCCTACAACTCAACACTAAGAAGTGCCACGTTTGCACAGAATGAAATTGAACTATTGCGACATCTATTTCGTCATGACGGCATTCGTACAGACCTTGATAAAACATTGCGGTACTAAATTTTGCTCGTCCTCAATGGACTGCAGATTTGCGCAGTTTTTTAGGCCTGTCATCCTATTTCCGTTGCTTTATTAGACATTACGCTACTATTGCTGCTCCCCTTCATGAACTACTTAAAGCGCGCAGCGCTTTCGTGTGGACTGCACAGTGCAAAACTGCATTCAAGAACCTCAAGCATGCCTTGACTTCGGATCCTGTTCTTGGCTACTTAGGGACAGCGCTCCAACCATCCTGCACACTGATGGCAGTAGTTGCGGTCTAAGCGCTGTACTGCTTCAGCGCGACGCAACTTCCCGCGAGAAAGTGATTGCCTTCGCCAGCCGGACAATGACTCCAGCTGAGCAAAATATACCGTTACCGAGCAGGAGTGTCTTGCCGTCGTCTGGGCGGTTCAAACATTTCGTTCTTATCTATATGGTCACCAGTTCACAGTTGTGACTGATCACCATGCTCTTTGCTGGTTGTCTTCGCTGAAAAGCGTGACAGGCCGGCATGGTCATTGGATTCTACGCCTACAAGCGTACCAGCTCGACGTCGTTTATAAATCGGGTCGCCACCATCAAGATGCCAACGCACTTTCTCGCTGCCGACTTTCGCCATCAACCTGAATTTTTTCTACGCAATGTATTTCCTTCTCTGACCAGGGCCGATTCTCTCTGCCTCCGGCGCATATCACAGCAGTTTCGTTTGACGCCTCGGACCAAAAACACTCTCCGCTCGCAGCAACTTGCCGACGCTTACGGCCATGCCATCATCGACCGCCTTAATAGCGCTTTGAACTCACCTAATGCTAGGCTCCGCAGACAGTTACTCAACTTCAAGCTCGAAGATGGCATCCTACTCCGCCACGTGTATTGCCCTGAGAGAACCCGCTGAATTCCAGTCGTCCCACGTCTGCTTCGCCCAAGTATCTTAGCGACTCTACACGATGACGCTAGGGCAGGTCACCTAGGATTTCATAAAGCTTACGACCGCGTGAAGAGACGATTCTTCTGGCCTGGCCGGCCCTCCAGTGTAGCTAAATACGTCGCTTCCTGCCCCCTGTGCCACGTCGCAAACGACCAACTTCTCCCTCTGCTGGCCTCCTACAACCCCTCCCTGTCTCGCCACACCATTCGAAGTAGTCGGCAACGACTTATATGATCTCCTGCCTCTCTCTGATCGGGGCAACCATTGGATGATCACGGCTGTGGATCACCTTACGCGCTACACGGAGACAGCACCCGTACCCACTGGCTCGGCTCAAGAGGTTGCAAATTTCTTTTTGCGATATATTGTACTGCGGCATGGCACTCCACGGGTGCTCCAAAGTGACCACGGGACAGGCTTCTTGTCGACAGTTGTTGCCGAAGTACTCCAGGCATCATCCACCCTTCACAGCACCACTTCAAGCTACCATCCTCAGACTAACGGTCTGACTGAAAGATTTCATCGTACTTTATCGGATATGACATTCATGTACATCACACCGGATCATCGAAATTGGGACACTATTTTACCATTCGTCACATTCGCCTATATACTGCAGTACAGCGGACTACCGGTTACTCTCCATTTTTTCTCGTTTATGACCGCCCTCCCCACACAATTCTGGACAGTTCATTCTTCTCTACTTCCGACGTTCCTCCACATCAGTTACCTGCTCAGTTCGTATCCCGTGTAGCAAGATGCCGTCACCTTGCTCGCCTTAACACAGAAGCCTGCCAAGAAGTCTCAAGCGTCGCTATGATTCTACTCATCGTGGGGTCTCTTTCCATCCTGGTGACGAATTACTATTTTACCCACCTCTCCGCACCCCTGACCTTGGTGATAAATTTCACCACCGCTACCTTGGTCCATACACGGCCATCGCCCATACTTCTCTAGTGAACTACAAAGGGACACCTATTCATCCCCCAGCCGATCAACGTCACCGTGGCACTGAGATGGTTCATGTGTCTTGTTTGAAACCATTTGTGCGCCGCGATCCAGCAGTTCTTTAGGAGCGGCGAGGCTGGCCGCTTCTGACTCCCCGGGAAAATTGTGTGAGCCTTCTAAGGATCTTCTTTCACGTGTACATACCTTCTTCATTATCCCGCGGCGCCACCGGTGGCACGCGCCTCGGTTGGCATCCCTTGCCTTACCGTCTCGACCTGACCTTCCACATATACCTGGTATCATACGGCACTATTGAATTAACGACAGAGTATCAGACATCGCATTTGTTGTTACCAATATGCATAACTTGAAGGCGCTACAGTGCTACGCGCCTACATCAAGTTATTATGAAAACGTAGTGCAATGCTGCTCTGAAGGCATGGCACTGAAAGTAAAAATACAGTATCCCGTGCTGATGAGTGACTTCAGTGCCAAAGTAGGCAAGAAGCAGGGTTCAAGCCAGGTTATAGTTGACTGGGGCATAGGCTCTAGATATATCAAGAGGGCAGTACTCTGTAGAGTTCGGCAAACGAAATAATTTACGCACTATGAATACCTTCTCCAGCAGACGAAAGGGCCGGGTACGTGCATGGAAGAGTCCAAATGAGGAGACAAACAAACCAGATTTCATAGCACGCTCTGATCCGGGTGTTATGCAGATTGTGCAGGTCATTGTTAAAGTGTTGGAAACGAAAAAGAAGAATCTAGTAATGCAGGTGTCCATTAATGAGTTAGCGGTTACACGGAATTGAGGATCTCGCTGCGGAGCAGATATTCGACTTTTGCAGAGGAGCACAGCTTTAGTGCAGGGCTCAATGATAATTTCAGAGATATCATTAGTAAGTTTGCAGCGGACGTAGGCGGTAGAATATTTAGAGAATGTAGAACAGTGAACTCTCCAAGGAGGCGAAATATCTGATAAGAAAGCCTGCAAACTCACCGACACAATAGATCCGGCGTTGCTATCGAAGTTAGTCAACACGTATAAAATAACCAATATAAAAAGTATACAACGGAGATAAATAAACTTGTAACTGTGACAGGCTAGAAACGACTAAGTGGAAACTAGGCATCGGCACAATCGTATCTATGCTCATAGTGCACAACGGGCAATGACATTACATGTGTAAATAAGATGGGCAATATGTTGCCATAAATATCTACACTAATTTGTACAATACCCGAAACTATCAAGAGGATTAAGAAAAGCGGCAGGGATGCACGCGAATTAGATATTCCGTCGATAAAGATGAGTGGACAAGGAAATCTTCAAAACCAATGAAAAGGGCGAAAACAGAGGTGAGAAAAATTGGGTAAGTAAACATGTGTTAAAAGATGATCAAGGGATAGGGCTAGAAAACCTGACCATCCTGCATAAGCAATGCCTCCTGACCTCGAGTTTACCGGCTTCTTGGAAGAACGCAAGTTAATAATAATACCATAAGTAATGCAATGTTACGTACTTGGAAATTTACAGACCGATCAGTTTAATTTCCTTTAACTCGTATGTGTTTAATATAGTAATAGCGAGTTAAGCGAGAACAACCTTCAACTCTCATAAAACAGATGACCAAGCATCATCCGTGAAGGCTACTCTAGAACGAATCACACCCACACTCGACGAGGCGATAAAGGAATCTGCAGAATACAATCCTCCTCATACAACTCTTCATAAATCATGAGAAAGCATTTAACTTAGTTGAAATCTCAGCAGTCATGCGGGCATTCCAAAATCAGCTGGGCTATATTTGAAAATACTGGATATTATTGTAATGGCTGCACAACAACCATAGTCGTTTAAGAAAAAATAATGAAATTTTCATAACGGTCGTGTTCGGAAGGGAGGCACAATCTCGCTAGTGATATTCACAGGTATGGATTGAGGAACCGTTAGGGGTAAGCGGTCATGAAGAATAACTCTCTCAACTGTGCTTCGCTGATGGTATTTCCTTGTCTCGCTTGATAGCTCTGGGATATGTTACAAAAGATGAATAAAGATATAGCGAGGTAAAGCAAAATGGCAGGCTTAAAAATATTATAGAAAAAATTAAATGAATGTTCAACAGGATTGGAAGGAATCATGAATTTAATTTCTGTAGCCAGGCGGTGGAAGTACTAAGCGAATACGTCTACTTCGGGCAGTTAGTGACATCGGATCCGAGCTCTTAGGGTGAAATAACTAAATTATTGAAAGTAGGACAGAGTGCACTTCAAAAGCATTCGCAGATTATAAGTGGCCATTTACTACTATCCCTCAAGTAAAGGTGTAAAAGATAGTAAGCAGCTGTGTCTTACCGATACTCACGTATTATGGAGGTCAATGAAAGGGTTCACTTTACATTCAGCGTAGAGGAACGGAACCGAAGTTAATGAATGAACATTTGAACAAAAAGCTGGCATTGTAGGTCAGAGAGGAAACGTTGCCAATTCTACTCATTCGTAGCAACTTTGGACTGCCTGGAACTATTTTCGATCAGACTGCGCAGTTAGATAACGAACACAGAATAAACAACAGCAGTGATCAAATTCTGATATGTTGTGCGCTTGTTGTGCTCTTGTTGTGCGCTTGTTGTGATATGTTGTGCTCTCTCAGCTATGATGGGCATAAAATAGATTAGATCAGGCTGTTGCTCAAACTCTTTTGAAGATCTCTCGTGCCCTCGGTGGCACACCTCCAAGACAAAACAAAGCACTAAAGTACTCACGCTCGTGTCTTCTGAATAATGCTTATGTGCGTAGGTACGCTCAGCTGTTTATACTCCTACAGCACTCCACGGCTACCGTCATGTAGTTTTTGTTTTCCCTACTGATCATGTTTCTACCGTACATTCACGTTGCAACGAGACGCATCCGAACATCACGAACAAGAGCTCGTTACTTGGGACATCTGCAAGCAAACATTTCAGTTCAGCACTTGTTCGGGAAGCCCATTGGGCGGGCTCTAGCTGCAAAAACGGAACTTTCTTCTCGTGTCCAATCCCCCACGGAGTCCTATCTTGCCTACATTCAGGACGTGCTGCGTTGTGTCGCAAGGTTAACAGCTTCATGCCGGAAATTGACAAGGTAGGGCATATCCTCAAGGGTATCGCGGATGATGCGTTGCAGACGGAACATCTTCATTTAGGAAGGATCGTGGTGAAGCGAGGCTACTGAGGCTGCCTGCACCAATTCTACCGGTCACAACAACGACAAACCGCCTTCCCTATCTTCTGAGGCTGACTGGTTAGAGAGCTTATTGCAACGGCACAGGAATTATATGAACGCATATTTTTCAGGGGCGCTTTGGACATGCGAGCGTTTCGCGAATTTAATTTACGACGTTATCAGCAACAGAGCCACTTTTCCACAGTAGAAGAGCGCGGAGAGATTTTCTGTGGAGTAATCAATTCTTCTATCCTAGATTATTTCTCATTTATTGTTACAAGTCTTTCTACGCCCACTGCAAGACAAATGAATCACCCATATCTTTACTAATAAGGTTACTCCTGTGCCCGCTACGTGAAGCCATCTTTCTGCAACTCTTGCCGTGTCTTGAAATCCAGTAAGCTACCCGTACCTTGTTTCTTCGCATTACATGTGCTGACAATTTTCTCCTCCTGTGTTCGAATAATATGTTATACTCCCGCCTTTATTTGCTGTCGAACCTCAATTACGGGACCCCATAAACCAAAACCAAACCAGTCTGTTTCCTCTCAAAACACGGCGAATGGAACAAAAGGACTCGTAGTGATGTCGCTAGAGACGTCTGTTGCTGCTCGGAGCACGCATTTGAAGTAATCGCTCTAAGCAAATCGAAGGTAGCACGTGCGACAAGGCAGTCGCAGCGGTTTTCGTGAGAGGACAAAAACGTAGCCCACACGTGTATCGTAAGGAATGTTCATGCGTAAAATTAGGCCACGAAAGTGATTGCTTCTTTCGTTCTTTGAGAATAATGCCAATGATATAAAAGCAAGCAACGCAGAATATTACATTTCTCTTTCACCAGACCTTAATGCTTTTTATGGCCACGGAACAGAGACGGGGCTAATGCTTCCATCTTTATAGGCAAAAAAAAAATGGGACATAGAGCAAACTGCACCTCGATTCTGTGAATACCTATACAACCACAGTGTCCGTCTCTCCTCTTCCCTGCTTATTTGCGCCATTTTTAGTTTGAATTCTAAAGGGAGAATAAAACTGTTACTAAGGGCAGAGACTCCACAGACAATAGGTATTTTGTTTTCTCAATTCTGCAGCGTTAAAAGAAACAGCGTTCCAAAAGGTTTCCTTTGTGCTACCTCCTCCTCTTAGTCACAAAAATGCCTACGCGCAGAAAACAATTAGAAGACACATTGGGACTGCGTCCCATCGGGGTCCGACTAACTTATGGCACTTGGGCGCATCCAATGGTAAGACCTCCTTATATTACCCGCTGCACATCAGCTAGGCTAAGCATGCGTAATGAGGTTTCACCGGACTTGTTGCGACAAGGGGCGGAATATGCAAACATAACTTTCGTGTTAAGGACACTTTCATTGATGTCACCTCCGAGAGTTGTTAGGTGCCTTCGTCTGCTTTCCTTGCACGCGAGAGTACACTTTATCGTCTTGATGAGAGCTGTGCTGCAGTGATTTGCGAAGTGATCCGGTCAAACATTCCGTCACCTCTCCAGCCAGCCGTCATGGTAAGGTGCTTCGTTTTGACAAAATAAGAAGCCCGCATCGACACTGCAGCAGTTTCCGTGTCGATGCTTGCAGTAGACACAGCGGATAGAAGATGAAATGAGATTCTCTAGTTTCTGCGGGTAGAAACGCATGCCTCCAGTGTCCTTCCAAGATTCCCGTTGTGGCGGAAAGGATAGTCATATTACCAAGTTTCCTTGGCTCTTACCGACTACTCATTGAGCACAGGGAATGCGCACCCTTTGATTCAAATTACGGTAAAGTTAATTTTGCGTTGCCATATTAATCAATCAGGAAAAGAGCGAAATTAAAGCCGCAGTGAAATTGGCTTTTGGTCAGTCAGTGGCGACACAGAACAAAAGTCTTCCAAAACAACGCTGCAATTAACGACATCACACTTGATACTAATCCGGCTCCGAGGGCTCCTTAAACTGATCTCACTACGCAAGTCACTGCCATGAAAGTGTATGCAGTCCCAAACAGGAAACAATATAGGGGGGCACTGAACTTGGGCATGTTAGCTTTAGGTGATAACCAAATACGGCTACACCAGTATCGCAATGGACGGTGAAATTTCAAAGATGTTCTTTAAAAAGGGCATCTCGAAATCCTTTCATCTGAAAACGTTTCGATCTTCACATGAACACGAAGAAGCCCAGTCATTGTACTGTCAGTATAGTAATTGGAATAGCGAAATAATACTGTCTTAATATGCAGGGATACCGTAGTCAACAGTTCCTTTCAAAAAAAATTGAAGGTTGGCGAGTATTGATCTAGGTTAAGTGTTTATAGGTGGAGGTGCCATTTCAATTAGATTGTTGATTTCAGTCGAGCGCCTTTGGAAATTTCAAATAAGGAGCTGCGAAAAAAACAAGCCTTGACAGCTATTGAAAGGAATCATGACTCGTTTAAATAGCTGTCAAGAGTGCTAGATAGTATAGCTTGCGGGCAGTGTAATCTAGATCTCTTTTAATGTACCCTAACGAATGGATTATTCTGCACAATTCTGCACAAGCGTATTTTTCATCTGGAAGTTGTTTACGAACGCAACTCTCGATCATATTGTAACGGGGATGTACTTAATGTAACAGCACTGCGATGGGCTGAACTCGACGCTGAGACATCTTCTTCTTCTTCTTCTTCTCCCTCGTTGTAATGGCACATACCCACAGTGGGGGATTGGCCAGAATTCGTTGTAGGTGACATAATATTTTTGATAATGAAGATTTGACTATATGATATAAATAACCTAATAATTAGGAGCTAGTGTTACTGAAAAAATTTGAAATTTTGAGGCGATGTAATAGAAAGCAATGAAAAAAGGAATAAAATTGTAAATTACTAAAAATAATAAGGAGAAAAAATACAATTCAGACAGCTCAGCGCTAACACACAAATCTTCCAGTAGCAATATTATAATTATGAAGTACTTCACACACCGGTTTTAGGGCATACCCTTTGACGGTTGCACCAAAGGAGAGGAGGACAGGAACTGTAAATGGCAGTCCTAGGCGAGCAAGAGGTATTTCTAGATAATGTCTTCTCTGAGTAGCATACCTGTGGCAGGAGAGGATGTAATGTTCAATTGTTTCCACGTCATTACATGACGCACAAAGATTGGACGGCGTGAATCCAGAGCGACATAAATAAAGATTGAGGGAAGGAATTCTACAACGCATGAGCGTCATGGAAACCTCACATTGCCTCGAGGTACAACATCGGACATTCCAATGAAAATTTAAATGATTAAAATCCATAGTCGCAAGGAGTGGCTCATGGCTCAAGGAGTTTAACGTTTGAAATCGTTCAAAACGGGATATATTTAGCAAGATAATATTGGGTACAACATCGGCAACAGGCCCACTGAGAGCTGAATTTGCTAAATAATCCGCCATTGTATTAGAAGCGATGCCGCAGTGTCCCGGAACCCACTGAAAACGTACTTCTTGTAAGTGTATCGGAAGGAAAAACATCAGGGTTTGTTTCAAAAGACGCATTTTCGGACTTTCTAATGCTGCTAAGACTGACAGGCAGTCAGAGAGTATGATTACGTGAGTAACATTGCCGGGAACTTTTTGAAGGGCCAAACCAATTGCAAGCAATTCAGCAGTAAATATTGGTGTGTAATCAGGGATCCGTACAGAAAAACTCCAATCAAGTGCTTTGGAGTAAATCCCTATTGCTGCTTTTTCATTTCGTTGTGAGGCATCTGTGAAAATAGGTACGTGTCGTGGATATTGTAATAGATAATCTTCAAGGTGTCCCTTTATTACCGTGGTAGTCAAGTGTTTTGCATTAGATGGCAACGACTGGTCAAAGCACAGTGTGGAATTAGCTTGAACATTGCCAACACGTCTTACTGACCTAAGCGAAACTGCAATTTTGGACAGCAAGGACTGAGTAAATACAAATTGTGGTTGCTTATATTGCGGCCAATGATAATCTAGAAACTGAGATTGGTGTGTAATAAAAATGGGAGAAGCCACTCCAGACAGAGATTCCAGTGCTCTTAAAAAGGTTCGCACAGTTAGCAGCTCAAATCGAGATTTCAAGTCACGTACACGGGCCTCTAAATAGAGGACTGCATTTGAAACTGTTCTTGGCAACCCCAAACATAGTCGTAAAGCACGCCTCTCCAGTAGCAACAAAGGTCGTAGTTTGTAATTAGGACTGCCCGAGAAAAGAACACAGCCGAACTCCAGAATTGGTCTCAAATAAGTTTTATAGAGAAACAAAAGAGTATCTCTACGCATACCGAATTTCTTATGGCTAATTCGAATCAGGCGACCAAGGGCTCGTTCACCTTTCAGGCAATTACTTTTGATATGAGGCCGCCAGTCTAATTGGGAGTGGTATAATACACCCAAGTATTTTAATGATTCAACCTGTGAGATTTGTGAACCGCAATACATAAGGGAGATATAAAGAGGGTGTGCCGGTGGGAAAACGAGTACTGAGGATTTTTTCACGTTGAGAGTTAATTTTACTTTACCGAGCCAAACTTCAAGGGCATTCAAGTAGGCTTGCAATAGCTGATATAAGGAATGAACATCTCGTGCAGAAGAGAAAAAGGCAATATCATCCGCATACACGTACAATTTTATATTTGGATGAACAGGAATATCTCTCATTAATATATTAAATAGCAATGGAGACAGCACCGATCCCTGAGGCACGCCTCTAGTTTGGTAATAAGTTTCAGAAGTTATAGAACCTCTCGTGCAGAAAAATTTTCTATTGCTTAAGAATTCTTTTAACCATGCAAACATGTAAGAAGGCGACCTAATTTCGTTTATCTTATTCAACAGAATAGAATGGTCTACACTGTCATATGCTTTGGCGATATCCAAAGTGACCAATGCCGACACTTCTTTCTTCTTCATTGCTAACCTAATTCTACTTTCCAAATCTGTATGAGCCGTCCAAATGGAGCACCCTTGACGAAAACCAATTTGTGCATCATTAAATGCATTCAGGGTCATCACATGGTTTGTGAGGCGGCGGTGAACTATGCGTTCAATAAGTTTCACTAGATTTGAAGTCAGAGAAATTGGCCGAATATTATCCAAATCAAAGCCTTTTTTCGGATCTTTGAGGCTTAGTATAATTTTTGCAACTTTCCAGTCTTGAGGTAACCAAGCATTTTCCAGAGAAAAATTGACAATATTCAACACCTCCGAGCTGTGGTCTTGCACTAAAGCTTTCAGCATAGCCACTTTAATACCGTCACACCCAGGAGCTGCAGGTTTCAGAGCAGCCATTATACAATGCAATTCCGGTGACTCAACTGCAACGAAATCAGCACGTGGTGTAGGTCGAAGTAAGGGAGCCACCGTTTGCGCTTGAAAGCGAATAGCAAGACCGTTCGCAATTTGTTCAAGTTTCGCTTTTGCTTCATTGGGTGCTAACACCTCTGACTCGGTTACATGTGGTGGAGAAGAATTTTGGTTGCGTTCCATGAACCTATACAATGCCTTCCGATTAATTGGATTAGAGAGATAGATATTCATATTAGCATTATACTCATCCTTTGCTATACGAATAGTTTTTTTTAATGAAGCCGCATAAAATTTATAATTTATCCAATTTTGGGGACACTGGTTATGGGAAAGGCTCTTCCACGCAGCTTTTCTACGACGGAATGCTTTCTCACATTCTTCGTTCCACCATCCGCATGACATTTTGTTAGGGATAGACGATTTCACAGTGAACACTGAACGCTCAGTGGCATCTAGCAGTGAAGAGAGTGCTTGTTGAGCACGTTCAGAATGCTGAGATGATGCTATTGAGGAAAAAGAGGAGTTCACAAACTTTTTAAATAGTTTATGGTTGACAAATTTTTGTTCACAAGTAGTTACTCTAAGGGGAGTAGATTCTATATTAAACGTAACTGGAAAGTGGTCGCTAGATGTACCACAATCCACCGTAGCCCATGATGAGACCCTTACTCCATTTGCTGCTAACGTTAAATCAATTACTGACCTAGCAGATGCTCGCATGAAGGTTATGCCTGGACTATTACAGCAATGCACATCATTTATAGACATCCAGTTCCAAAGTCGCTGCCCACATATATCTGAACGGTAACCCCAAATAACATGGTGTGAATTAAAATCGCCAGCAATAATCAGTCCGTTGGTTGAACTCAAAAGATCACTCAAATCATCTGTTGTACGGACACCTGTTGGGAAGTAGACATTTGCAATAGTGAGAGGAGCAGACTGTGTAATTGCGATATCAACTGCAAGCAGTTCGCAGTCTTGTCGTAGAATTTTTTGTGACACCTTCGCCCGATGAATTGTTTTTGACGAAATTAATGTTAGCAAGCCGCCACCCCGGCCGCTAGTGCGATCTGATCTAAAAGTTCTAAAATACTTTAGAGAAAATGGCCGATTTGGCAAAAGCCAAGTTTCTTGTAATAAAACTATGTCTGGGTTGAAATTTGAGATAAGATTCTGTAAATCGTGAAACGAAGATGCAATTGAACGACAATTCCACTGTAGTACTTTTAACCCCGCCATGATTATTGTAGAATCCGGGAGGCTGTAACAGCCTCCTTTAAGACATCAATGTTATTCTGAGGATTAGGGGAACCTTTTTTACTTTTAGTGTTAGAATGGGCGGATTTTGAGGGAGAGGAAGAAGCGCGACGCTTCTGGGACGAACATGGCATCTCTACATCCAATGGGTAAACGGTGGACACATGGGTATCCACAGGACCCTGTCCCTGTACTTTCATTGACAAAAAAGGAGCAGGCGTCGTCTGGGTAGAATCTCCCTCAACTGAAGCCCTAGCAACCATTGGAGCATGGCATTCAGCTATACCAGGGTTGCCAACTGGCAAAGCTGCAATTTCGGTCGAACCAATCTTTGTAGCTATGACCTGTGACACAGCCTCTGTAAATGTGCTTAACATACGCTCAAAGAAACCCTCAAGAGATTTCTCAACAGCTGAGATAACCGACTTTGTTATGCCTGTTTCCACATCTGAAGCTATTGTTTTTGCACAAGCTGCATACGAATTCCTCTTATGGTCTAGCTGGGCATAGGCATCTGCTCTAGAACACCTTTTATGCTGAATGATGTTAAGAACAGTTTGTTCATCTGTGCGTTTTGGGCATGTACCATCATCAGCAGGGTGATCTGCGTGACATAGTGCGCAAATTACCACAGCAGAAGTGCACATGTCAGATGAATGGTTGTCTCCGCACAGTCTGCAGCGTGATGCGGACTTGCACGCCTTGCTGCTGTGTCCGAATCGCCAGCAGTTTTTGCACTGCAAAGGGCGAGGCTGCAGGGGATCTACACGGTACACAATGGGCCATACTTTAATCTCTGTTGGACAGTTAGCCCCGGCAAACGTCGCTATCATTGATTCTGTCGGCACCCTAGAGCCACCAGCATCCCTGCTGCAACGGAATAGTGACAAGATGCCAGTGCCAGCCTCATTAAATTCTTCAATCATTTCTTGCGGAGAAGCCGACGAATCAACGCCGCGTTTAATACCTTTTGCACATGCCAGCTGTTCAGGTATAAAAGGTTTAACAGGCAATGATGCAAACGATGTGCATCGAAGCAAGTCCGACACACACTGTATATTCGAGGACTTACATAGGATACCTCTCCTGCCAAACGGACGCACCTCAGAGATTTCTAGGTAGTGGGGAGTGACAGCCTTTAGCTGCTCCTGGATTATTTTTGGATTTTTCAACTTCAGGAATCCATCCCCAATTGGTACAAATGCCACCGGTATTATACTTATTCCATTTCGTCCGAAAGATTCCAAGTCCAAGCTTTGGGCCGGCAGACTGGCAAACCAGGATGCCGAACCACCCCCTGGGGAAGCTAGAGACATAGGCCTAATTGTACATGAATCCTAGGTTCGGTTTAAAACAAATACTGGCCAATCCCCCGACGTGAAATGGCCTCACCAGAGAGAACGGTCAGGCAGAGAGAACGGTCAGGCTTGCAGACAAGACAGGATCAACAGTCAGGAGAAGAATGCAGAACAGCACACCAGCACAGCCAACACTTTCACCGCCTTCTGTAGCCGTACAGTGTCCACTCTGTCAGCGTCGTCCTCTTTTTCAACGCTTTGTCGTGCCCGTGTTCCTCCTTCGTCGTCTTCGTCAGTGAGCACATCACTTTGGTCCCATGTTTCCAGGTAACACTACCCCCCTCGGCAAAAGGCAATGTCCCGGTGCGTATTAGGCGTGCGATGTGGAGGGGGAGTAGTATGGCTTTAGGCGGGCGACATGTACGATTTCGGAAGTGGGTGTAGCAGTCGGTGACTTTGGGTGGAGCAGTGAAATCTCATAGGTCTCATATTAATTGTTTACAATATAACAATTATTATAGTCCCACATTGTCACTCTCTGGGCTTGTAATATTTTTAAAGAGAATGGTTTCTAGCCCCATTACGTGAAAATCCGGTCGCCTGTGTGTGGACTCGATGGTACCTCAATAAGGCTTCAGCTGCGCACAGAACCAAGTGTCGCAGATACTGCGCCTATCTATTCCTGTGAATCAGTTAAGGCGAAAGCCTTTCTATTGATACGTGGCAGAAGGCTAGTTCAGGAAAGCCACCACAGCTGATGACAGACATAAATGTTCTTGCAAGCACCAACCGTGGCTTCAGCATCGTCGTCTCTCACTCTGTATTTTCCATCATCGTCCTGTTCCGTGGCATATACGTAACTACGTCGGGGAACAAAAGCTGGAGTGGTAGGGCTTCATGGGAGCGACATGAATCATTTTGGAACGTGGCATATCGAACTGTCGGCGTAGGTGCACAGGGGTGACCTCGTATGTCACAGAAGTGACTGGCCGTAAAACACTGTAGGGGCCTGTGTACCGCTGCAAGAGCTTGTCACAGAGCCCAACACTAAGTGAGGGAGTTCAGAGCTCGGTGAGACCGTTAGTTTGTGGATGGTAAGCGGTGATGAAGTAGGGCTTAATGGAGCAGTATCGGAGAATTTCTTCGACTACTCGAGCAAGAAAGAAACGGCCACGGTCAGTGAGCAGCTGGCGTGGAGCACCATGGAGCAGGATGACGTCGTGGAGAAGAAACGCAGCCACGTCAGTTGCACAGCTGGTAGGTATCGCTCGGGTGACAGCGTAGCGCGTAGTATAATCCGTGGCCACCGCAATCCATTTATTCGCCGACGAAGAGAGTGGGAAAGGCCCGAGGAGATCAAGGCCAACTCGGGAAAACGGGTCTACTAGTATGTCGATCGGCTGTAGGGATCCAACAGGCATAACCGAGGGCTTCTTTCGCCGCTGCCACCTGTCACAAGAAGCCACGTAACGGCGAACAGAGCGGTAGAGGCCTGGCCAAAAGAAGCGCTGGCGGACGCTGTCGTACGCACAAGATCGGCCAAGATGACCCGCAGTGGGCGCGTCATGCAACTGCTGAAGAACGGTGGCACGCAGGTGGTCGGGGACTACGAGCAGAAGCTCAGCGCCATCTGGTAGAATATTCGGCCGATATAAAGTGCCGTTGTGGAGCACAAACAAAGCAAGAGTAGCGTCAGGGTGATCAGTGCTGAGGCGGTTGATAATGCCGCAAAGCTTGGAATCTAAGCACTGCTCATGACGAATGTTTAAAAAGTCAGAGATGGACAGCACACAGGTGTCATCGTCACACTCGCTTTCAGGCGGTGGATCTACCGGGTTGTGGGGCAGGCAATCGACATCCGTGTGTAGCCGGCCGGACTTGAGATCGACAGAAGCATATTCCTGAAGACGCAGCGCCCAACGCCCAAAGACGACCAGAAGGGTCCTTGAGCATAGAAAACCAACATAAGGCTTTTGCTGGTGGTCGGTGATGACTGAGAACGGGCGGCCAAATAAGTAAGGGCGAAATGTTGTAATGGCCCACACCAGGGCTAAACACTCACGTTCTGTGATCGAAAAATTCCGCTCAGCCGCTGAAAGGAGGCGACTGGCATAAGCAATGACGCGAGTGCGGCCCGTCTGCTGTTGGCCGAAAATGGCACCAATACCGTGGCCACTGGCGTCGCTGCGTACCTCCGTTCGTGCTAAGGGGTTCAAGAGGGCAAGAACAGGCGGGTTGGTGAGGGCTGAGATGAGCACACAAAAGGTTTGAGATTGTTCTTGGCCCCAGCAAAATGGAACGTCGTTTTTCAGAAGCAGTGTGAGTGGACGAGCCGTGCCCACAAAGTTGGAGACAAACCGCCGAAAATACGAGCAAAGGCCAAGAAAACTATAAATGTTACTGGTACAGCGGGGAGTAGGAAATGCACTTACAGCACGAATTTTATCGGGGTCGGGTTGAACGCCGCGGACGTCGAACAGGTGTCCGAGTACTTTGAGTACACGTCGGCCGAAGCTACATTTTTCAATTCAGCTGAAGGCCAGCTGATGGTGCAGCGGTGGCGAGCGGTAGAACATCCGCATTACATGTAACACGACCGGGGTTCAAATCCCGGTGCCGCGCAATTATCCACCGGATTTAAAAAAACACCGCGTGCCGATGGAATTGCATAAACAGGTTTGGGGTGCGACCTGATACCGGTGAACACCTCCTGCAACGCTCTCCGTCACCAGAACAGGAGTTGGCCACCCTGGGGCAGTAATTGGCCGCAACTTCTCATAATTATTTCCATAAAACCCCGGCCCTCAGTCACCAGCGGCTGCGAAACAACTGACCATTGCAGCGGTCAGACCTGTGACGCAGCAGGGGGAGCTTAGAATTCCAGGCTCCGCTGGACATGCCGCCATTGGAAGCTGACCCCGGCAACGTTTAAAGCTAGAACCCTAGCTAATGAAGCTAGTTTAGCAGTGCTGTTAGAGGAACTAGAGGGTATTAAATGGGATGTCATAGGGCTTAGTGAGGTTAGGACGCCGAATGAGGCATATACTGTACTGAAGGATGGGCATGTACTGGGTTATCCAGGTTTACCGGAGAGGCGAGAACTAGGAGTAGGTTTCCTTGTCAATAAGTATATAGCGGGTATTACAGATGATTTCTGTAGTAATAATGAGAGGGTGGCAGGCATCGTAATCAGGCTTGATAAGCGTTAATAACTGAAAGTTGTACAGGCCTATGCACCCACAAGTAGTTATGATGACCAGGAAGTTGAAAGCTTCTACGAAGATGTAGAATCGGCAAAGCGAAAATCACAGACGCAGTATACTGTACTAATGGGCGAGTTCAATGCCAAGGTAGGGAAAACGCAGGCATGAGACCAGGCAGTAGGTGACTACGGCATTGGCGCTAGGAATAGCAGGGGGGAGTTACTAGTCGAATTTGCAGAGCGCAATAACTTAAGAATCATGCATACCTTTTCAGCAAACGGAAGAACCGGAAATGGACATGGAGAAGTCCTAACGGGGAGACTAAAAATGAAGTTGACTTCATACTGTGTTCAACCCCCGCCATTATGCAAGACGTAGAGGTAATCGGGAAAGTGCGATGCAATGACCACAGGATGGTGAGATCCCAAATTAGCCTAAATCTGAAGAAGGAACGCAACTGATTAAAACGAAAGAAACCCATCAACGAATTAGCGGTGAGGGAGAGGGCAGACGAGTTCAGGATGTCGCTACAGAATAGATATTCAGCTCAAACCGAGGATGGCGACATTACCCTAGAAGCAATGAACAATAATTTCAGAGATATTATTACTGAGCGCGCTGTAGAAGTAGGCGGTATGATAGTTAGAAAGGATACCGGTAAGCTGTTTAAGGAGACGAAAGATTTGATTACGAAACGCCAGAGTATGAAAGCTTCCAATCCAACAGACCAGATAGAATTGGCCGAGATATCAAAGCTAATCAATAAGCGCTAGGTGGCCAGTATAAAGAAGCATAACATGGAGAAAATTGAGCATGCTGTAAAGAACGGGGGAATCCTTAAAGCGGCAAAGAAATTGCGCATAGGCAAAACCAGATGTATGCGACAAGGGACAAGGCGGGCAACGTAATCACGAATATAGACAAGATAGTCAAAGTAGCCGAGGAGTTCTATAAAGATCTCTACAGTAGCCAAGGTAGTCAGGACCATAATGAGATTGGCGGCAGGCAAAACAGTCAGACGTTCCACCAGTGACGAAAGACGAGGTCAAGAAAGCATTAGAAACTATGAAAAGGGGGAATTCAGGTGGAGAGGATCAGACAACAACAGATTCGCTAAAGTACGGGGGGGGGGGGGGGGATATCGTGCTAGAAAAACTGGCCACCCTGTATACGCAGTGCCTGGTGTCATAGACGGTTCAGGAGCCATGAATTAATGCAAACATTATTCTCATTCATAAGAAAGGGAACTCAAAGGACCTTAAAAATTACAAATCAATCAGCTTACTGTCTGTGGCGCATAAGGTATTTACTAAGGTAATCACTAATAGAATCAGGACAACCTTATACTGCAATCAAGCAAAGGATCAAGCAGGTTTTCAGAAGCAGTACTCTACTGTCGATCATATTTACACCATCAACCAGGTGATAGAAAAATGCTCGGAATATGACCACCCCTTATACATAGCATTCATTGATTACGAAAAAGCATTTGACTCAGTTGAAACCTCGGCGGTGATGCAGGCATTGCGAAATCAGGGGGTAGACGAGCCGTACGTGAAAGTGCTGGAAGTTATATATAGTGCCTGCACAGTAACCATAGTTCTGCACATAGAAAATAACAAAATTCCCATAAAGAAATGTGTTAGGCAAAGAGACGCGACCTCTCCAGTACTATTCACAGCTTGCTTAGAGGAAGTATTCAGAGACTTGGAATGCGAGCAGTTAGGGATAAGGATAGATGGAAAATACCTCAGTAATTGCGATTGCCTTGCTAAGTAACTTGGGGGGTGAACAACAAATAATGATTGAGGACCTGGACAGGAAAAGTAAAAAGGTGGGCTTAAAAATCAATATGCAGAAGACTAAGGTAACATTCAACAGCCACTGGAAGGAACAGCAGTTTACGTTAGTAACGAAGCATTGGAAGTTGTAAGCGAATGTGTCTACTTAGGACAGGTAGTAACCGCAGATCCGCATCATGAAAAGAAAATAACAATAAAAATAAGATTGAGATGGAGCGAATTTGGCAAGCACTCGAAGATTATGACTAGCAGCTTACCGGTATCTCTCAAGAGGAACGTATACAGCAGTTGCATATTACTTGTACTCATTTATGGGGCTGAAACGTGGAGGCTAACCAAGAGGGTTCTACTTATGTTTAGGACAATCGAGACGGCTATGGAACGAAAAGGGTAGGGGTAACATTAAGAGATAGGAAGCATGCAGAGTGGGTCAGAGAAATAACTCAAGTTACTGACATTCTAGTGGAAATTAAGAAGAAGAAATGGGCATGGGCAATGCATGTAGTGCGAAGAGAGGATAAGCGATGGTCGGTTAGGGTAACAAACTGGATTCCAAGGGAAGGAAAGCGTAGCAGGGGCGGCAGAAGATTACGTGGGCGGATGAGGCGAAGTTCGCAGGGGTCAAGTGGATGCAGCTAGTACAGAACCGGGTTAATTGGAGAAGTATGAGAGACGCCTTCGCCCTGCAGTGGGTATAGTCAGGCTGATGATGATGATTATGATGATGAAGGCCAGCTCTTCGGAAGACTCCAAGATGGCTCTGGAAGGTCGAAGAAAAAACAATGACGCCATCGAGATAATATTTAAAGTCTATTTGAAGCCACGTAAAAGAGAGTCCATCATACGCTCGAATACAGCGGGCGCATTACACAGGCCAAAAAGCATCATCTTGAACTGGTGCAGGCCATCGGGGGAAAAGAAGGCGGTTTTCTCACGGTCCCGCTCGTCGACCGCGATCTACCAATAACGTGAACGAAGATCAATCGAAGAGAAATAACTGGCACCGTGCAAGCAGTCGAGGGCATCATCTATCCTGGGAAGTGGGTAAACGTTCTTTTTTGTAACTTTGTTGAGGTGTCGGTAATCAACGCAGAACCTACAGGTATTGTCCTTCTTTTTAACAAGCATGACAGGGGACGCCCAGGGGCTGCTCTGAGGCTCTATAATGTTTCTTGCCAACATCTTGTCCACTTCATCTTGTATGACGCGACGTTCAGAAATGGCGACTCGGTAAGATCTTCTGTGTATTGGTCTGGTGTCTCCAGTATCGATGCGATGAGTAGAGGGAGGTTTGTCCCAAGGGTCGGTTACCAAAGTCATCACTTCGTAGTCAAAAGGCGCGTAAGTTCTTGAGAACAATCAGGACACAAGTCAGGAGCTACCATTCCTGATATGCGGGCCTCTGTAGGCACAGACTGTGCAGGGCGTGTCGATACTTCAGCAGGAGTGTCAGATAAAAGTGCAGATACATTGAAGTCAGACAGTGGGGTCAGTTCGGCGAGAGAATGCCGTCAGGAAGAACTTGTAGAGAAAAGCTGAAGTTCAGGACGGGAATATATGTGTGGCTATTTGCTACGTAGACGATATTGTGCGGGAGAGCTATGCTACGCTGCAGAGTCACGCCGGTTAAGGGGGAAATAACGTAGTCGCCATCAGGAATGAAGGGAAAAGGCGACATGAGCACATACACAGCGGCTTCAGGTAACAGACGACTAAATGCAGCGGAGAGAAGACAGAGTGTTGAAGTTTCATGAGCTTATTCGTCAGAACAGAGCGGCAGGTCTAGATGAAGCAGTCCAGAAGAACCGTCAATAAGAGCGGAGTGGGCAGTTAAAAAGTCGAAGCCTACTATAACATCTTGAGGGCAACAGGTGAGGACTGTAAAGAACACAGGGATGTTGCGGCCGGCAGTGCTAATTCGTGCAGTACACATACCAATAACAGTAGCTGTGTTGCCATCCGCAACACGGATGGTAGATAAGGTAGCGGGTGTGAGGACTTTCTTGAGGCATCGGCGGAGCGCGGAACTAAGGACAGAAATGTGGGCGCCAGTGTCAAAAAGTGCAGATATTGGGACTCCATCCACTAGAATACCAATGATATTACGTCTAGCGCGTAGGTTAGTACCGAATTTGCAGTCCGGGTCGGTAATGAAGCGTCACTCCGGTGCGCTGCATTCGCTAGTTTTCCGAGTAGTGCCGGCGCATGATGGGGAGGAGCTGCGACGAGGTACTGGTGAACGGGATCGACAAGCGCGGGGAGATGGAGCTCGACTGGATTGACGAGCCGTTGGGACAGTCTCGGTGCGAGGCTCATTCGGTTGAGGAGGAAAGTGTCCAGGTCCATCATAGGCGGGGCGGGGTCCGCTGATTGGGCACCAAAACGTCAAGGTCTATAATAATACCGACGGAGTGAGGGGTGGGAGGGGTATGGCTACGGCAATAACGCCAAGTGTGGCCAGCGAGACAGCAAATAAAAAGGATTGGCCTGTCGTCTGAGGTGCGCCACTCTGCAGGATTGTGATCAAAGTAGCGACGTGGGGAGGTTGGGCTGGTGGTTGCAGCAGCCACTAAAGGAACAGGAGGCGGGGGTGGCGCGGGGCGGGAGGAGAGGCCGACGTTTGCAAGTTCCTGACGGACAACGATTTGTATCATGGCCACGGTGTCGGGCAGCAGAGACGGGAGTGGTACAGGCGTTATGGTCTCGAGTTCTCTCCGGACGATCCGAGTGACGGTCGTGGGATGGGAGGGCTGGTGCAAAGGGGCCAGGTCATCGCAGGATGAAGTAGCCGGCGTGTTTGGAAAGCGCTCAAAGCGATGCACGAGACGTCTTCGTTTTGCCTGCTAGAATTTTCTGCAGACTTCAAGCACCGAGTCGAGAGTGGAGCAGTCCGTGCAGAACAGGATGTGGAACGCATCATCCGCGATGCCCTCGAGGATATGCCCTACCTTGTCAATTTCCGGCATGAAGCTGTTAACCTTGCGACACAACGCAGCACGTCCTGAATGTAGGCAAGGTAGGACTCCGTGGGGGATTGGACACGAGAAGAAAGTTTCGTTTTTGCAGCTAGAGCCCGCCCAATGGGCTTCCCGAACAAGTCCTGAACTGAAATGTTTGCTTGCAGATGTCCCAAGTAACGAGCTCTTGTTCGTGATTTTGGAACCATGTTCGAGCTGCTCCCGCCAAATAGAATATGATGTTAGCGAGCATGATGGCTGCGTCCTAGTGGTTGTACCTGCTGCAGCGCTCATACTCATCTAGCCAATCGTCCACGTCTGGGTGGTCGTCGCCATTAAAGATTGGAGGGTGGCGAACCTTCGTTAGTACTACTGGCTGAGGCGGTGGTCCCGCGGTGGTAGGGGCTGTCTCGGAGGTCATCGTGGCTGTTTTTGACGTCGTTGTGATGCCAGGTGGGTGACGCCCTCGGCGCAAATCCAGCTTTTGGCAGCGTAAACGGGTTAATTTGTGCTCACGGCGATCTTGATTCACCTCCACCAAGATGATACGTGGCAGAAGGCTAGTTCAAGAAAACCGCCACAGCTGATGACAGACGTAAGTGTTCTTGCAAGCATCAACCATGGCTTCAGCTTCATTGATCGTCTCTCACTGTTTTTTCCGTAGTCGTCCTCTTCCGTGGTATATACGCAACACTGTAATCATGGTGAAAATCTCGCGTCGGCAAGGTTTCTCCGCGATGTGTTGGTTGGTTTATGGAGTCTAACGTCCCAAAGCGTCCCAGGCTATGAGAGACGCCGTAGTGGATGTCCGTGGAAATTTCGCCCACCTGGGAAATTCAGACCACTGACATTGCACAAAACACGCACGCATAGCTATACATCCATCGAAAAGCGTCCATCGCTGCCGGGATTTCCTCGATATGTGTCCGCGGGATTTCACGAGTGATAGATACTGCGCCTTCCCTTTCTGGTAAAGCAATTATAGAAGGCCGGTGAACTTTGATCCGTTCAATGGAACGCTGGTTGTTTTCGACAAGGGGCGCGCGATGTACCGTATGCTCAAGCTCTTGCATTTTAGAGTGCAGATTTTTGGTGCCCGTTCTTACGTTTCGCGTCGGCGTAGCCGGTGTCCCGCGTAACCAGCTCCTCAGCCGGGGCAGCGCGCGCTCCTGCGGCCCTGCCGCCAATGTTCGCCGTTGCTCCAAACCCCCCCCCCCCCCCCCCCTCCAATATTTCCTGCGTGGTGGCGACGGTGTTTTCCGGTTGGCGAAGCGTCGGCTGGGCATCAGCGGATCGCGATTCGTGCATCCTAAGCCGGAACGCAGATCAACGTTGAATTGACTTGCTAGCGGCGTCAGCGGCATCAGTCAATCGCTGCTATCGCTTCGCCGCGCAACGTTCCTATGGGCCCACGCGCTGCCTCCCGCGTCCTCCCGATAACTTATTAGCTTTCTTCATTTCTCCGGCTACAAAGCTTCCTTCATGATAGTCATGAACTTTTAGTGGAGTGTTTCTTCGAGGAATATGTGTGAAAAAAAGTTGTGTGTGATCGTACATACATGTCTGGCACGACCTCTTTGCCTCAATCTATCGAATAGGTCAAACAGCTGATGAGATGCGCTACGATTTTGCATTAGAAAGTAACGTAATAATTGGCATTTTTTTTTCTCTCAGAACTTGGTTTCATTTGTATCAACAATTTTATCGTCAAAAACCTCCCAGGTTGGTTTTCTAAGGCAGCCTCAACTATAGGATACGAGCAAAAGACGCATTTTAGAACAAACATTTTTTCGCAGCGGAAAATTACACCATTCCTTCATATTTCTATAATAGTATTTTATTATATTCCAGCTTTATCTTGTACATTTACACTGATGTTTACGCCGTCTACAGGTACCAAGGAAGCCTTCAGTCTTTTCACTTGACCAACCTGCATATCTTCGTCCCTCTCAGGTTAGCCGGGGGCTCATCACGTGATCACCTCCTTACGTAGGGGTTTCCTGCAGGCTTTCATGCTTTTACGACTTGTGGCACTAAGACTCCGGTAAGCCCCTATAAACGCTTTTTTTCTGGCTGCAAAAAAGAAAACAAGGCGGCAGTGACAGAGCACAAGACATTTTCTCGCGCCTTTTTTTAGGCGAAAATAATTAACGCACTGTACAGCTTAAGCGTCCTCAATTTGACAGAACCAGACAAGGTGCATGTTCGCATTGCCTCCATTGTAAGGAAAAGGGCTGCATGATCACTCATACAGTGGTCGGAGCAATTAAGAATTTTGTGTCACAAATGGAAAAGTGTTCTAAGAGCAGTATTTTTTTACATATCGTACAACTGCACTATAACTGTATATTGCCACACCGCTGTATTGCTTGGCGCCAAGCGGGCGAACCATATCTTGGAACGCCTCATTAAAAGCTTCGCCTCATTAAAAGACCAGCTGGCTTGTATTGCTGCTTGCTACGTTTGTCGGTGACATCTACAGATCGCCTTGTAGGAGCCGTGTGGGTTTTCTCTGCTGATTTTAAAAACGCGCCCCAATATCATGCACAGAATATGAGGCGTTTTTAGGAGCGAGTTTTCGATCCACATGTTTTCATATATTGCAAAACTTCTCGAGAGCCAACAATATATCCGAAGATTTTTTCAAGGGCAGTTTGTATAGTTTTATGCTATTCACATTTGATAATGCGCCCTCTTTGGTTCTATGCGGCAGTTGCTGTGAACGCAGGGAGAGATTAAAAGCAAGCTTTTGCTCTCATCGGAAGCTTAGTCCAATCCCATCATTATTTGTGTAGCAATGTCTCACATTTGTATCTCATTTTAAAGCCGTTCCAAAATCTTTAACTTGGTTTACCATGCCAATCGTAATTGCTGCTTGCGAGCAGAGGACAAAATTCAAGCGCAACGCTTGCCAAGCATCGCAAGCTTGAACCGTTTTAATAATATGCTCATAAAAGTACGCTACTATATTGCACAAATTCAACAGAATTATTTTCGGGAACGCGGCTTCTTGGTTTCTACACCACATTAACGGCTCGGTGCTAAAAGAGGAAAACTTTTAAAGCAAGTTTTTTCTATACATCCCTTAGCATCTTTCCACTCTTCATCCGAAGCTTGGGAAGAAACTTGAAGTAGGCAACCTCAGGCCGATATCGCTAACATCGTGCCTAGGGAAGCTGATGGAGCATGTAATACTAAACAGACTTCAGGAGTATGCCGAGGAAAGGAAGGCATTTCCCGAAACAATGCTAGGTTTCAGGAGCAAGCTGTCCACGCAGGATGTAATGATTCAACTCAAAGCAGACATAATTGGCACGCCCAATAAAATGGGCCCAAAAACTGTACTTGGCCATGATCTACAGAAAGCCTTTGATAATGTCAAACACGAAGCAATATTAAATAATCTGGAGGAAATTTCCCCTGGCAAGAGGATTTACGATTACGTTAGGGATTTTCTAACCGAAAGAACAGCAGATATAAGCCTTGGAGACATCAGGTCTGAAACAATTAAGCTAGGAGACAAGGGAACCCCACAGGGTTCAGTTCTTTTCCCTTTCTTCTTCAACCTAGCATTAAAGAACCTTCCACCATTACTGAAAGCTGTGAAAGGGAAGAAACATACGCTATATGCTGATGATGTCACTTTATGGACATGCACAGGCAACGATGGGGAAATAGAAGAAAATCTTCAACAGGCAATCAACATTGTTGAATAATATGCGGAATGGGCAGGGCTGAAATGCTCACCAAGCAAATCGAAACTTCTGGTAATCCGAGGAACAAAAAAACGCAATATCAACGCTGAAGACATTTTGGTGGAATTAAATGGCACACCGATAACCAGAGTGCACAAAATCATGGTCTTGGGACTGATAATACAAGACGATGGAAAGAACATAGAAATAATAAATCACTTAAGCCAACAATTAACATGACAACCACATTGATAAAGCGAATAGCCAACAAAATACGCGGGGTCAAAGAGAAAAAATTGTGCGGAATTGTTCAGGCTTTTGTGACAAGCAGATTAGTGTACACCATCCCCTACCTCAAGCTAGGGGTGGCAGAAAAGAACAAAATTTAAACAGTCATAAGGCAGACATATAAAGCAGCACTGGGGCTACCCCACGCATGCCCCCAACGGAAAGACTTCCTAAACTGGGGGGTCTATAATAACAACATGGAACTATGCGAGGCACATATAATAAAACAGCTAAAGAGGCTCGCCACCATATCCACGGGATGGAAAATTCTGGGTAAGTTAGGACTACAAGACTGAATCCCGGAAAGAAATGCACAAGTAAAATTGCCGACTGAAGTAAGGAACGCACTCACTATTAAACCGCTACCAAAAAACATGCATCCTGCATTTCATGAAGGCAGGAAAAAAGCACAAGCAAAGGCCATTGAGGGGCCGTTCGCAATGTTATGAATGCTCCCCGACTTGGACACACTGAACCAATTTTCAATGAACTTCGAATTATCCGCTTGCCACAATTATACGAAACTTTACTCCTGCGGCGGTATGAAATCGGTGTTCACAATAAAACTGTCAGGATTGCAACGCAAAGAGTCAATATACACTACACGAACGACACTCAAATGGCTTGTAGCTAAGATCCGAACAAATTATGGTTACCAAATGCTGAGCTACACTCTCCCGCATCAATTAAATAAACAGTATGAACGAATGCATAGATAATAAAAAATCGATTGTTTTATGTTTGCTCTTGTTTCTAAAAGTGATATTATGCTATGAACCACTGCAATGCCTCTGTAGGGTGCGTCGGCCTCGTCAAGCCTTTCCTTTTTGCCGGCGCACCCAACACCCTCAAGATGTTAAATAAACATTATTCTTATTCTAAGTTAGAAGGCTCTGAATACACTGTTTATGTAGACGCGGCGGAATACAAAGAAGGCAACGTTTTTGCTATCGTGGGTGTGAACGACTCGGGTAAAACATTAATGGCAGGTTCAATAAAAACAAACAACTCAGGGGCAGCGAAGGAGGCGGCTATCGCCATGCCAATGGTCAGCGCCAAAGCGGTTACCATAATTAGCGACTCCAAATCTGCTATAAACAATTTTGCGAGGGGCATGATCTCCAAAGAGACAGAGCGAATTTTAAGATATAAAGACTGGAACCAAAAAAGTGGAATTAATATGGGTGCCGGTACACTCGAGCAACAAAGGAAACGAGTTGGCTCACAGTATAGCTCGAGGTTATGTCAGCCGAGCAGTGAGCCAGGTTGATTCCCCGAATTTCGAGAGGGATGTTCTTATCTCATTTATTGACTACACTAATCACTTTAAACTAGAAAGGCGGATATATCCTCCACCAGAGAAGAAACTGGACAAAAAGCAGGAAGTAATCTGGCATCGGCCCATCTAAATTAGCGCACATGTACCCAGCACAATACAATCCAAATTGTAAACACTGCAGCGAAATAGCAGGATACGATCATATATTATGGAGCTGCAAAAAAGCGCCGCCACCAGCGGATCTATTACCAGTCCCTTCTTTAGGGTGGTGGGAGGCTATAGTGGCCAGCTAAGACCCGTTAACGCAAGTTCGGGCTACTGAGTGGGCTCAAACGGTCGCCGAGAGCAACGGAGGCCATCTAAGTTTACCGCCCACAAATCGCTCATTGCTGACAATAAATGTTTTCCCATCCGAAATCCTATACATCCCAATCAGAATGCGCATAGCAGTCCTTTACACTATCCCAAAGATTATTCACAAATGTCTGCCAGAAAACTGGATTTCCTAGCTCTCGTTGGTGTTCGCCAGTTACCACAGTTTTGGGCTTTTGCGTCGTGTTTTTTATTTATCGAACATGTTGGCTCGTAAGGAACTAGCGCCACTTGTTCTCTCTGAAAGTGCAATCCTCTTTGCACCTCCCTGCTTCGCAATCGTTGGTCTCCAAGGCAGCGCCTTTCCCCATTAAGGCTTTCAGCATGGATTGGACTGCCCTTCTTGGGCCCACTCAGATAAATTATTGCCGGTGTTTCGCAAATAGAGTCGTGTAATAACATTATAAATGTTCAGGAAAGCTTATAGCCATTCTTTTCACGCGCAAAAACATAAATGTTGCTCTCCACATGTTGTCGCGTTGTGACGCAAGTTCGCGTGCTTCCCCAATCCTCGGGAAGCAAGTCGATGTCCTTTGGGACCAGCCGCCGGCTGCAATAGACTCTGCGCCTTCATGCACTATACTTTGCTCCAAGACCGCATACTGTAGCTGAACCCAGGATGATTTCTAGCACTTTCTCCCAGTAAAGACGTCACAGCGCCGCGGGCGTCTGACTAGCAGAATGGCAGCTTGGGGCTCGGCAATATGTGCAAGCACTGCTCCGGATAACCGAGTCTTGCGCTCGCGGCTAAGGCCTGCCGCCGTGTCCAAGATTAACGCCTTCGACTCCCGCTGGGCCGCTTTATGACCGACTCAAAAGAATGACCTTCTTCCTGGCCTCGGTTTCTACCATGGCCCCACTTCATGATTTTTTTTTTTCTCTGATCGCGAGGGACATGGTGATGTGTATTACAAAGCGGGGGAAAAATGGAAGCCTGTCGCATTTCTCCTCATCTCTGCCCAAGACGTGGAGGGTGCGGCTCCGAAGTAAATTATGCAGCGTTTGCGGTGTGCCTTGCATGTCTTATGAGCAGCGAAGCCTCATTGCGTTACACGTTCGATATGTTTCCTTGTTTCATTTGCATCCTGGAACTATTAGCCTTCCTTGCAGTTAAACCGCACCTCCGACTCCAAATTCTTGCTTTTGAAATTTTGAAACGGCTCGCGAATCTTTTTCACTTTTCCGCCAAAATAAAAAATCTCGAGGGACGGTTACGCGTTCCTTGAGCAATATCATTGCGTATGAAGAATATGTATCGTGACTAATAGTGGTCTGGGATATTTGCTGATTGGCAGTCCTCATTAGCCTTTCTAATTTAGGCTACTGACAATAATAGAGTGGAACCTTGAGCCAGTTGGTCGAACATCGAACGTCTTGCAAAACGGCAGCAGAGCAGGCAACAAGACAGAAGAACAATGCTGCGCTGACAATTATAATAACCAAAACGCGCGCCTTCTTCTCCCTTTACTTTACCTCTACAGCAAATTCTTTCTTAACTTTAACCCCCTGCCGGTAGGCGTAAAACGTCTATTTCCTTTTCCAGCAGTACCACCGAAGGGTTGCTGAAGTATTGGTCTGCCGAGTTCCTGGTTGCACATGGTTCTAAAGTTTCTCTTGCAAACCTGTGAAGTTAAAGTTAAGGAAGAAGTTGGCTGCAGAGGTGAAGTTGATGGAGAAGAAGGTGCGCGAGTTCAGGAGTTGTCAGTGCAGCATTGTCCTTGTGTCTGTGTGTGCTTGTTCTGTTGCCTGCTCTGCTGCCTGCTCTGCTGCCTTTTTGCAAGGTGGGCTATTGAATAGGGGAACATAGTAGTGATGCTTAGTAGTGCCAGTTAGTGGTCGTAATTTTTACAATACTGCTTATTCAATGACATAAGGTATACTGACCAACTAAACTAACGCTCCTCAGTGGCACAGAGATGGCTCACGCACAGACTTCGCTTGGCCATCTGTTTCAGCGAAACAACTTCCGCAATGACTAATCATCACTCGGCCACCTGCTGGAGCCAATTCGAGTACAAATGTTTACGACTACCGGACAAGTCTGAAAGTCAGCCCTGATTAGTCTTCAAACTATATGACGTACTAATATTATGTGGCCTTCCTTGATGAATTACAAGTTTTCACGACACACAATACTGCCGCCTTTTCTGCTGAGTGCGAAATTAAATGTAAAAACTGGAGATATTTTTCTCGAGTGCGTGAGGTAAGGTCGGTGAGATGGTCTCTATGGGGACGATGCAAGCAATTGGAGCTCTACGACGGAGGAAATTCTGGCACAAATTTAACGCTTAGCTCTCCTACTGTCCGGAGGTGCACCTCAGAAGTTTAAGGTGAGACCTGCACTTTGAGTGCATTGCAAAACCAAACAATAAATCTCATCAGTTGCCTGCTGCTAGGTACAGTAAAGCTAAATATACCGATCACCGCTGTAAGTAAGGAAATAAGTGGCCTGGCAGCAGAGAAATTGCACATATGAAGATATTCATATTCAAGAGGTAGTTTTCGGGGGAAACGTTCAAGCCACGCGCATGACAAATATACCTATAAGCATGCGCGTAAAGTGAAAAAGGGTCTTCATTTTAACCATTTCCTATGCTGTCATGCTGCAAACCTAACTGAACAATATCAGAGCAATCAGGTTCCCAACGAGCCGCCACGCCAGCACAATCTTGGCCCCAATGCAGAAGTAGCGCCGCATTTCTCAGCTTCCACTCGTACATCCAGGCTGTGACAAGTCCTCGAGCGCCATGGGATTATGGCCGCTTGAAGGGGATGTACGCCGGCTCCAGCACAGAAAGTGGTTTTTGTCGACGACCATGAAGTTTATCCTCCTCTCGTCGGTCCTTCGACCCCATGCGTACAAAGATCGCAATCAATTGCCAGGCATCAATGAAACATCAAGAAGACATCATTTGACACATGCTCAAATCGCAAGACTGCGGAGAGAACAGCGCCACACGAGAGCAAAAAGAAAGACTCCAGAGAGAGCGAGACCAATTGTATTCGCTCTAGTTATAATCACCTAACAGCGAAGCCGCGTAGTGTACAGCGTTGGGCGTTTTTTCGCATTCGCTACCAGAGCAAACAACGCATAGAAGGCGACCATACAAGGCTCCATACTTTTTCTTGTGCACCGACGCCCTGTCGTGTGTCTGTTCTCGCGTGAATCAAGTTTGGCTAGTTAATTTTCCACTGGTGCCAAATTAACGCAAACAACATGACCTAGGCACAGAAGAAAAAAGAAGAGCGCTACCAGCAGCACAACCTTCCATTGCTTCGCTCGTAATGAAGGATTAATTTCTTTGTAGCGCCCGAGACCTCCTTCCTTCGAGATTCACATCCGTTTGCCCTACTTTTATAGTTGTTTTCTTCGACCCTTTAGGCTGGGAGCGACTCTTGTTTCCGAAACGTCTTTTCCGCTGACGTCTCTGGTCCTGATGTTGTATTCGCGACACAGCGGAAAGGATGAGAATTACGGGAACATATAAACGAAAAAAATGAGGCGAAATAAACGTAAAACAGCGGCGATCGATTTAGTCTACTGTGAAATCCTCACTTATGGGAAAAGATTTTTTTACTAGCTGTAGCTTTACCTTCGAGAGCCTAATGCGCCGTTTTCTTTATTTTACTTCCAAGAGAAGCAATGCCGCGTACCCATATACCATCGTTTTCTTTATCTTTATACCACCCTACTCAGAATAATTCGGCACCCTCCCTGCTTTCTTCCATGTTTTAGCCCAGTTCTCACCTTCGCTCGAGCTACTCTATACTCACGCCTCGGGGAATAAATTTTATGTTTCTAGAGCAATTCCCTTGTGCTTGTCTGATTCATTGGGCCGTTCTATGTCGTAACAATGTAAGCCCCTATTTTGTGCCGTGTTTGTAGAGGGAGCATGCCAACAACCCATACAAAAATGGTCTATGTGCTTCAATGGAAAAGTTTATGGTGTCTATCTATCGAATTTTATAGCCAGCCACAAAGTGTCATAGCAATGTCCATAGACGGCTATAGAAAAATTTATGCCACTTTGTCTATAGCTTCTGAACCATACAACATCCCTTAGCTGACTACAGACCTTATGCAAAATTGCTGCCATCTATCGGCGCTCGTTTCCGCCATATTCAAGGGTAGCTGCATTGAGGAGCGGCAAGCAGCATAGGGGGTTGCGCTGCCGGCTGCGTTAATGGTCGTTGTTGCCGATAACATTAACATACTGTTGTGCCCCTTGTGCGCAAAATTAAAGTAGGGGTAAAGAAGAAAAGAAGCAGCAAGTTGCATCCCTTGAGCTTTTTTTTTTGTTTTTTCCTTCAGGCTTGTGTTAATCTGCTCTCACGTGGTTGTCGCGCTAGGCTCACTTTCGATCAAAGGCACAGCTGAGTTGTAAAATATCTTATTTAGCGTACATTGCAAGATTGCAAATCAGTTCCTGGTGCTAAGGCAGACGGAATAGTATATCACCCACGGTGTGATAAATTTGCCTGTAGATGGACTGCGCATCGGCTTTTCGCATAAAAGATGTGCAAGAGCGTTTTTTCTGATTTCCTTGTCGCGCCAATTCATCTCAGCTTTTAAGGTTTCATGCATACAAGCTGTCAACAAATTTCGCCCGTATGTATACGTCCAGGTATCCAGATAAAACAGGTTTCGGCACTTCAAAGGCGCCAGACTGCTCTCTTAAATTCCAGCGCGATATTCTAACGTCTTTACTCATTCGATTCATTGATAAATTGAATATAGTCGACTACGTCCAGGCTTCAGTTGCTGAGATGCGTCTCCAGAACACGACTTGCAAAAGAAATGACAGAGTATATACGTGGCAGCAACTGCCCTTACGTTTAGCTGCTCTCGTCATGATTGTTGCTGCTATAGTGATGGCGATCATCGCGCTGTTTGCTTTTCTTTATTAGTGAGATGTTTGTTTTCTGCGAGTTGTGTGAGGTGCATTGAAAAGGAGTTACACCTTAATTTGTACCACGTCAGTTTTCTTTTCTCCCATCCATATCGTTCAATAATGCCATTTCTTCGTTTAACCTTCATGGCGCGCCATAAAAACAGTGTAATGAGGTAGGGATTGAAACTGTCAACCATTTGACACTATCCACAGAGCAATATCGTTTGTAGCGAGCCTTACCGCGCTTATCAGTGAGGTTTGCTACTGCGGCCATCGCAGTAGAAGCAAGAATGAGCGCACACATGTCTTTCAACTTTATTTTGTCTAAAAGTACCCAGCCCTATACATGTATGCATCACAATTTCGGTATGCCTATTGCATGGTACATTCTACTACTTCTCTGAATTGCTGCTGGCAAATAATGTTTGTTGTTTTCCAATATGGCAAAAAAAAAAAAAATATCCCATGCATCACAGCTCCACACTTGAAAACATTTGTGTTCTTTCAGGTGTCAACTGACTGCATGGACGCCCCATAAATTCGGACTTTGCAAAATATGTTCGGCAGCTATAGAAAGAAAACTGCCATTTACCATTAGACGGCCCGTATAGGTTCGCTACTTTTTCGCAAAACGATTTCGTGAAGAATGTCGCTATAGTGTCAAATATTGCATGAGAACGCAGTGCGATTAGTTTTTTTCATTCAATATCTTCACAAGCAAAGAAAGCCATTATACCTCATTCGCTCCCCCCCCCCCTTGTCCCACTACTGAGCTCATCCCTGACATAGGCAACCAAATACAACTGAAATATTTCAATTCCGTCAAGAATTAGGGAAATTGAAAGAAAAAATGCGGTATTGGAGAGGAGAAAGACTGCTGCAAAAACTGCGCATTGCACGAAGCACTGCTCGAATACGCGTCCACGAAGGAGCTTGACATTGCGTCTGGGTAAAAGGCAGACCTCTGCTAAGTGATTTCACGGGCAGCAGTGTCTGCTATATATTGATTTTCACGAAATAGAACCACGATGTGACGGCAACAGGAGCTACGTATCTGAGGAGGATCAGCGCGCACGAATCACGTCGTTGACCTGTCGCGTTTCGCCGGCAAATTCACGTGGTTGGGGGTTTTAACTAGTAACATATAGAATATGAGATCTGCTATATAGTTGACTACACGCTGACGAGATACATCAGCTGATAAACGTTAAGGCAGAGGATGGGAAGAGTACAGCGCGCGCTTCACTGGGAACCGCGAAGCAATCAGAGAGCAGTGTTTATTAAGCATCAGCCCTATATTGAAAAAAAAGAAACAACATTAAGCTCATTTGTGTGCGCGTAATGACATTGCGCAATGTTTTACACCCGGAAGCAATATCAATAGCAATATCAATATTTTTTGCGTTTTCATGGACGCGTATTTGAGCAGCGTATGAATGTCCCGGACCAACAACGAAGGTTTTGCCATTTATAGCTACGCTGTTACCACCGTTCGTAAGAAGTTTTGGAAGGGCAGTATCGCTTCACGAAGTAAAATTGGAATGTAGGCAGCATGGACAAGTCAATCGTCTAATATTCCGCAATTTTTTCCTTTGAATGCGAACAAATACACGGAAATCACAGCACACAGGAGACGCAGCTAACACGACGGCAGCGGCCGTAAGCGTAGCCGACGCACTGAACCCTTGAACATGGCGTCACTTAGCGCGGTTCGCTAAAGGTCCGATAGATGGCAGCAATTTTGCATAAGGTCTAATAGAAACGTGTTTGCTTCTAAAGCTATAGACTGGGAGTCATACAGTTACCTTTAGCTGGGTATAGCAATGTGAATGCCTCTAAAACTACAGACTGCAAGTAATATAAGCTGTTTTAGCTGGCTATAGAAAAGTGTATGCCCTTGAAGCTATAGGCTACTAATCAGTGTATGCTCCAAAGCTATAGACTGGTAGCCATGCAGTTATCTTCAGCTGTCTATAGAAATGTCAGGGCATCTAAAGCTACAGGCTGCAAGACATATAAGCTGCTCTAGCCGGCTATAGAAAAGTGTACGCTCCAGAAGCTAAAGACTAGTAGTTATACAGTTATCGTTAGCTTAGTGGAGAAATGTGAATGCCTCTAAAGCTACAGACTGCAAACAATATAAGATGTTTTAGCTGGATATACAAAAGTGTATGCTCCTGAAGCTATGACTAGTAGCCAAACAGTTACCTTTAGCTGTCTATAGAAATGTCAATGCCTCTAAAGGCATAGACTGCAAGCCATATAAGCTGCTTTAGCTGGCTATAGAAAAGTGTATGCTCCTGAAGCTATTGGCCTCGAGATCGAACAGAGTCGCCACCAAGCGGCAAAGCGCCCAACCCTACCAAGTGTGGATGCGTGTTCGCGTTGCGTGCCAGCCCGCAGTGATTTACATGCGGCGTCTACAAGGGTGCTTTTTGTTTGTTTCGCGGTTCCTGTGACCTTTTTCTTACCTATCTGCCTCTTCGAAAAGAAATATGAGCATGCTATTACTCCACGCTCCATTAAAAAATACATATATATAGTAGTCCATAACGAGTATGTCACGCTAGAAAGGACACCTTTAGTCGCGGCCTTCTTTGACAAGCAGTGTCAAAGAAGGCCGCGATTCTTTGACAAGCAGTGTCTCAAACGAAGCGCTGCAGTCGTTAGGCGCCTTGTCAAAGCATAACAGGTTGTTGCCATCAATATAACCTAATGCAAGCACTCAAAAATCGTATATTCCCGTTTCTGTTTGGAATACCGCAACTACTGAAACATGCGACCGCAGAGAGCTGCATAGCAAATATCCAGTTTGAACAAGACACTGTGTGCCTTCTGTATGCACGATAGAGTTGTCTGAGTACGTTTCCTTGTTTGTTTGCTGTTAAACCTCTGTCGTGGTGTCTCAGTAGTAAGGTGCTCAACTGCTGATTTCAAGAACGGAGTTTGAGCCCAGGTAGCACATGCGACCGGCTCGATATTGGAAATTGATTGGCGACGTCTGGTCCGCCAGTGGCCCGGCGTTGCCAATGCGCTACCAATAATGGTGCAGTCATGCAATAACATTGACCACTCTTGGACCAGTGATTTACTGTTCCCCCATAATTGGCATTCATGGGCTATCAATGGGCAATAATGACCTTGCGTATAGACTTCCAAGATACTTTGTTGGGCGAGTTGGTAATTATTCATTATTAATTTAAACAGCGTGAAACACGAAGACAAAGGACAAGATAAAAGAAAGCCACAGTACAAGCGCTGACTCACAACTATGCCTAAGCCCTTTACTCCAAGGCACAGAAAAAAAAAACTTGAAAAAAACGAAACAATCACGTGAAACAAACCCTGGGGTCACCTGCTGCACAAAAAGTCCCTCAAAAAAGACACCGCTTTGCTTGAAAGAGCTAGTGCTGACACACTTATTGTCCGTTGAAATAAAATATGATAACACTACCTCTATTGCCATCTTCTCTTTGTGGCGATACAAAATCCTAACCTGGTCAAACTTAGGAGAGGACTTTTTCTTCTCCTTCTTCATTATTTCACATAAATGGCAATGTGATACCATAAACGCTTTGTCCTTGCCACTTTCCAAGTTGTTCCTGTGTTCCTGTAGTCTCTTATTAATACATCGTCCTGTTTGTCCTATATAACTGGCTCCACAAGAGAGTGGAAGCTTTTACACAACAGCTGTCTTGCATCCAACATATGGGTTTCTATGTTTCACCCCACATTCTTGCTTCTTCGCTTCTCTTTCCCTTTGAATAGCCGGGCAGATCTTCTTCATCTTGAGCGGGGCGGTCAATGCGACGTCAACACCATACCTCTTGCCTACATTTTTTAGTCATGCGAAATTCCGGTTATCGGGAGTCGGTTATTATTGAGCCTAGTTGCCGGGTACTGAAGAGCCTTAAAAGAACGCAGAGACTGAATTCCCTACCCAGCATGGGTGAGAGAAGAGGAAGGTTGTTGCAGTGGTACCGCATGTGCACCGAATTTCGCATGGCCTCAAAAATGTAGGCAAGAGGTTTTTCTGGCCTGGTCTCTACCGCTCTGTCCGTCGCTACGTCGCCGCTTGTGAGCTATGTCAGTGCCGTAAGACACCATCGCTTCAATCTAGTGGGCCCCTGCAACCAATCTCAGTGCCGACTGAACCGTTTTCTCGTGTGGGCCTCGATCTTCTTGGGCCTTTTCCGACGTCGACGTCTGGAAACAAATGGATTGCTGCGGGGCTGATTATACTACCAGATATGCTGCAACCAGGGCCATCCCCACCAGCTGCGCCTCCGACGTTGCTGACTTTCTTTTGCATGACGTAATCTTGATTAATGGCGCTCCGCTTCAACTGCTCACATATCCTGGCCGCTGTTTCCTTTCTAAAGTGGTTCATGGCCTTATCCGCTCATGCGCTACTCGTCACCAATTCACCACGGCCTACCATCCGGAAACGAACGGTCTTACTGAGCACCTTAATCGCACACTGACCGACATGCTATCTATGTATGTGTCCGATCACCGTCGTGACTGGGACATCTCCTTACCTTTCTTCACGTTCGCCTATAACTCCACACGCCATGATACCGCCGGATACTCTCCCTTTTATCTACTTTTCGGCCGCAACCCTTTACTCCCCTTCGACACCTTGCTGCCTCTTGACAACTCTTCCTGCAGTTACGCTTCGGACGCCATCGCCCGCGCTGATGCCGCCCGCCACATTGCTCGAGACCGGCTTGGCGCGTCTCAGTGCTCACAAAAGCGTCGTTATGACCTACATCACCGAGACGTCCACTACCCTTCTGGTTCCCTCGTGCTTCTTTGGCTTCCGGCCCGTCGTGTGGGGATGTGCGAGAAACTTCTGCCTTGTTACATGGGTCCTTACTGCGTCCTGCGACAAGTCACCGATGTGACCTATGAGATCGCCCCTCTACAGCTGAAGTATCCTTCCCCAACCCCTCATCCAGAAATTGTGCACGTCGCCCGTCTGAATCCATACCATTCAAGTTCTCCTGTGTAGGCAGCACCGGGACAGTGCTTCTCCCGCGCGGGAAATACTGTTACGGTGCGCAATATCTAGATGACGACGACGCACTGGTGTGGTGTTGTGAAGAAGACGACGCTCAGGCTAAGCTGGGTTCGTGCTGGTGGCGTGTGCTTCTGAGAGTTATCTGGCGTTTACCGCTGTGTAAGTTTCCCTTAACAATATTTTATTTCAACGGACAATAAGTGTGTCAGCAAGACTTCTCTTGCTCTTTCAAACAAAGAGGTGCCTTTTTTAAGTGATTTTTGTGCTGCAGGTGAACCCAGGGGTTGTTTCGCTGAGTGTTTCGTTTTCTTCATGTTTGTTTTTTCTCGGCCTTAGAGTAAAGGGCTTAGGCATAGTTGTGAGTCAGCGCTTGTACTGTGGCTTTCTTTTATCTTGTCCTTTGTCTTCGTGTTCGCGCCGTTTATATTAATAATGAAACGTGGAGGCTAACCAAGAGAGTTCTACTTAAGTTGAGGACAACCCAGATGGCTATGGAACGAAAAAATTAAGTGATAGGAAGCGTGCAGAGTGGGTCAGAGAAATGGCTCAAGTTACCGACATTCTAGTGGAAATTAAGAAGAAGAAATGGGCATGGGCAGGACATGCAGTGCGAAGAGAGGATAACCGATGGTCGCTTAGGGTAACAAACTGAATTCCAAGGGAAGGAAAGCGTAGCAGGGGGCGGCAGAAAGTTAGGTGGGCGGATGAGGCTAAGAAGTTCGCAGGGGTCAAGTGGATGCAGCTAGCACAGAACCGGTTTACGTGGAGATATATGGGGAGAAGCTGATGATGACGATATGTCACGGCAACCAGGTGACCACCCTTACGTAAACAAAGATGGTGAACAAGCTTTGCCACCATGGCGGTTAAGGTGCCGAGCCACCATAGATATGATGCCATTCACACGTCACCACCGGACGCCATGACGTCATCACAACCCCCTAAAATCAAAGTGGCTCAACATCATGTCTATGACGTTATCACACAGTGGCTAATATGGCAATTCACCACTAAAGCTAGGAAGTTATCACACCGCGCGACGTGACAATATGGTGATTGGCATGCCAATATGATGATTTAGATCTGGCAGGTTCCCCCCTGCAAAATCTAAATCCCCTTGCGCGCGGCCACACGTCCTGTAGTTATCGAAGATGCTGTCGTTTCGCGATATATATGCCATCCGCAGGGACGCCGAGATCGGGCCGCTTACAGCCATCATTGTTGTCAAAATTGTGGTTCACTCTTTTGCCGCAGTGGATTACTAGTGGTGGGACATGATTAGATACGATATAGAGCATATAATTACTATTTAAGACCCAGCTTGTGTGAGGGATTCGCACCGACCAGCTTTGTCTCTCGCATGCGTATGCGGGGCGATCTTCGGGGAAACCAGCGGTTGCAGAGGAACGCCACTTCGTACTGAACACATGGGCAGCCGAGTTTGGTACTTGGGAGTGAAATTCGGATTTAACGGACTAAGCCTACTGTATATGACGAAGGCGGTCACCAAAATTAGTTTGTAATCTGCAAGACAGGTGGCGTTGAAGAGAGGGGAGCTCCAGACCGAGCTCACACACGGCGATGGAAGAGAATGGGAGACCCTGCCTGTGTAGGACGACAATGTATACCGCTGCCGTCAAGCTGCTTCCGACGATCCGGAGAATCCGGCCCCATGAGAATGCTTTACGCGTGAGCCTAGAAGACAAGTACACCAAATTATTGCTAAAGTTTTTCAGTGGAACACCTGCCAATGTGGTGGTGGCATTTTTGCACTGCGTTAGGCAGCAGTGATTTTCTTGGTGAAGATGCATCAGCGGAACTTGAGACGAGAAACAAAAACTGCGCAACCTTAGCCCGAAACATGTAGATGAGTGCCTGTAAGTTTCGATTTGCACTTGTTCGTTTCTAGAGCCGATGCATACATGGCACTGATGCCAAGAATTATAATTATGTGGCTGTAGTTCATTGACAAAATGCGAGAAAGGTAACTTCCATAATTCAAACTAAGGAGCGAGTTGCCGATCAAAAGAAATCCAATTAATGATGAGTAAAGGGTTAAAGTGGCTCTCGAAGTTTGTGTTTGTATTTCAAAATTGTATTGCAGTTTGTTCTTTAATTTTTCTACGAACAGAATGTGGCAACACCGAACCATTCTGCAGCGTTCACAAGTATACTTGAAGATTTTAGTTTTCATATGAGTATATTATTGCAAATATAATGCCGAATGCAGCCGAGCCCATTTACAATTATTCTGGACAATGCTAATAGCTAAGTATATCGAACATTCTGATTATCTCATTGAAACGACTGCGTATTAGAAAGCCGCGCAAAGTATCCAGCGCAAATTTGAACGGTGCTTCGCGCTGCGCCACTGAAATTGGCACTTTTTCTAAGGCCGTTATTTGATCATATTCGCGAGTCGACTACGCGGCGGCGAATATCTAGTGTGTGCTACTGTTGTCGAATTATATTATTTGCAGGTGAATGTGGGGTGTGCTTGAGGAGTAGCTTCATCTCTTGCATTCGTTTCCTGTGCTACTCCTGAGCCATCATGCGGTGAAGACGGCATATCTAATTGAAGCCTTGCGGCAGCTTGCCGCGCTTGCCTCGCTGCCGATGACTTTACAGCTACTGTTGTCATAATTTTATTGATTGGGCACTCTTGGTATAGTTTGCTGATAATAGGGTTAGACCTCTCGTAAAAGGTTGCGTCTAGCTAGTTAGATATAACAATTTCCGGCTACTGGTGCTCTGCCAACTCGCCGGCGCCCCTCAGGAGAGAACGCCTTCATAAGTGTAGGTGGAATACATTCTTGCTTGGCTGTAAGATATGCAACTATATTAGTGTGTTCGCAATAGGGCTCTCAACCGGTCATAAGCGTTCGTTTACGTGTTTTTCTGAAGGAAGCTTTCTCGAACCGAAATAATTAGACAATGATTAATTAGTCATTAATTAGTGTGTGCTTATTGATAGCCTTATGGCCAACTAAGGCGACATTAATAAATAAATATTTATATATATTGCCACGCTAATGACGACGATGAGGGATGGTGATGGTGAGGCAGAAGAAGAAGACGAAGCGTTGGTGCCTGGGGCTAGTAGGCTTCACCTTATCCCACTGCCATATCACTGTAAATAAACACCCCTTTTGCTATTTCATCGTAACAACTTGGTGGAAGGTGCTCCGTTCGATCCCCAAGTACGGCGCAGCAAGAACCACTGGAGTTTCGACGTAGTCGCCGCCTTGCTGGACTGCCACCGCTTCCAAACATCATGGACCACAGCGATTCTAACCGCGCCGGCCGCGACGCTGCAAGCCAGGCTGGTGACAGGCCTGCCCCCTCCAGCTCTATTCCCTGCCAGCCTTACCGGGAACCACGACCGTTTGCAGGAGAGGAAGGTGAGGACGTTGAGAAGTGGCTACTTCATTATGAACGAGTTAGTCGGTACAACCGGTGGGACCCTATCACCATGCTCACAAATGTCGTCTTCTTTCTAACTCACACGGCGATGACATGGTTCGAGAATAACGAGGACAATTTGACAACTTGGGAACGGTTTGCCACCGAGATCAAACAGCGTTTTGGTGACTCTGTACCGAGCAAAAAACGGGCTGAGCAGACCCTTGCCCAAAGAGCTCAGTTGCCGGATGAAACTTGTACCACTTATACAGAAGAGATCCTCCGATTGTGCAGATGTGTCAATTCCAACATGCCCGAAGAAGATAGAGTCGGCCACATTTTGAAGGGTATCGCGGCTGACGTATACAACTTTTTAATCGCCAAAGACAGCCTTGAAACCGTCTCCGATGTCATTAAACACATCCGCGCTTTTCAAGCTCTGAGAACGCGTCGTATTGTGCCAAAATTTGGGCGGCTGGCCAACGTGCCTACCGTGGCCAGCCTTGATGACCACGCCCAACTAGATCTTCCGTCGACGATCCGGCAAATCGTGCGGGAAGAACTCCTGCGGCTCAACCCACTTCCCCTGCACGAATCTGCTGAGGTCTCTGTCCAGAGGGTATCTAGACGGCCGGCTTCACCACCACAAGCGATTACCGTTCAGCCTTTCCCACAAGCTCCTGAAGTTGCAGCTTCCATTGACTATCCTCCTATGCATTTCGCCAACCGGAATGCGTCGGTGCCTGACGCCCCAAGGTATGACGTCGCCTCAAGTGCCCATAGATCTTCCATTCGATCTACCAGGATTCCTGAGCAGTATGAGCATTCAGACAGACCTACGACGCACCCAGCTGTTCCCTGCTCTTATTCGCAACAGCATTTTCTACCTTCTCCGCCGATATGCTACCGCTGCGGCGTCGAAGGTCACATCGCCAGATACTGCCGCAGTAGGTTCCCACCTCGCTATAACCGTCCGGCGCTTCCAACAGTACCCAACAATCGGCAATACAATCCCGTTTTTCAACAATCAAATACTCAGCGTGGGTATTACCACAACATCCATAACCAGAATATCCGCGACCACTCCCCTGCATCTGATAGAAGTGTTACTCCACCACCCGCCTTCCGTGCGCGTCGTTCTCCATCACCACGACGGCGCCCCATGTCGCCTCAGCATCCTCAGCAGGAAAACTAACCAGCGCGACCAATGGGGGTGAGGCCGCTGGAAATGTGCTGTGTGCCAACATCCCTCCAACTATAATGCTCAAAAACAAAATTCGTGTGTTTATTGATGGTGTGTATACATTAGCTTTGGTGGATACGGGTGCGACTGTGTCTGTGATGAGTAATCAGTTTAGGCGCTTGTTGGGACGCAAAGTGATGTTTGAATATGACCGTGCTTCAACGTTTTGTGGTGTGAGTGGAGAGGCGTTGCGGCCACTGGGTGTGTGTAGTGCGCAAGTGTCTGTGGGTGGTGCAATTTTTCAAGCCGAATTCGTAGTCTTACCCCACTCTACGCATGACATCATTTTAGGAATGGACTTCTTGAAGTTTTGTGGCGCTACCGTGGACTGCCGAAGTCAAGAGGTTCATTTTGATGGCTCGCATCTGCCGACACTTTTTGAAAGTGGCCGTGATGAAGAAACAGTTTTTAGTATTACCGAAGACACAGTAGTTCCACCCTTGTCTGCCATGTTCGTCCCCGTGTCCGTTCCACTTCTTGAGAAGGTTTCATTCCAGGCCATGGTGCACCCAGTTCACTCAGCATGCCTGAAGAAAAATGTAATTATCCCTCACTGTATGATATCCGTGCATCATGGTAGTGCCTCGTTATGGACCATCAACCCATCGTCCGAGCCCGCAGTTTTACCAACGGGATTGAAGCTTGCCTCTTGTGGACCCGATGCGCCCCACGTCGTTGCTTTGGTCACAGATGCTACGAGTGCCACCGTACCTTTGCCTGCTGATGAAACTTCAATCTCCCGCATGATCAGCGCCGATCTCAGCTCACCTCAACGCCGTACTCTTGTGGATATTCTTCTACCTTTTTCGCCTATGTTTGACTTTTCTGAAACAGATGGACCAACCTCTCGCCCTGCACATCGGACCCATCATAGCATCGACACTGGTTCGGCTCGTCCCATTCGTCAAAAGCCATATCGCGTGTCCCCATCTGAGCGCAAAGTCATTCATGAGCAAGTGGAGGACATGCTACAGAAAAAGGTGATACAGGAGTCATCTAGCCCCTGGGCTGCCCCTGTTATTCTTGTACGCAAGAAAGACGGTTCGTGGCGATTCTGCGTCGATTATCGGCGTTTAAATTCTGTTACGAAAAAGGACGTCTATCCTCTTCCTCGCATAGACGATGCCCTCGACTGCCTCTCTGGTGCGTCCTATTTTTCTTGTCTTGATCTCAGATCTGGCTACTGGCAAATTCCAATGGACCCTGCAGATAAGAAAAAAACAGCCTTCGTAACGCCAGATGGCCTTTATGAGTTTAATGTTATGCCATTCGGGCTGTGTAATGCGCCAGCTACATTCGAACGCTTTATGGACACAGTTTTGCGCGGCTTAAAATGGACATTTGTCTTTGCTATCTGGACGATGTCGTGATATTTGGGAAATCCTTCCAAGAACACAATGACCGTCTAGTACGTGTCTTGAATTGCCTGCACAACGCCGCCCTAATTCTGAACTCCAAAAAGTGCCGCTTTGGAGAGCGCCAAGCGCTGGTGCTAGGACACCTTGTCAATGGTGATGGTGTAATGCCGGATCCCCAGAAAACTGCCGCTGTTGAGTCTTTTAAACCCCCGCAGACAGTGAAGGAGTTGCGCAGTTTTCTAGGGTTGTGCTCGTATTTTAGACGCTTTATACATCGCTTTGCTGACGTTGCTTACCCATTGACGTGCCTTCTCCACAAAAACTCTACTTTTAACTGGACACCAGACTGCGACGCGTCATTCCGTCAACTGAAGTTTCTTTTAATATCGAAACCCATCTTACGTCACTTCGATCCTACTGCAATGACAGAAGTACACACGGACGCTAGTGGAATCGGTCTTGGTGCAGTCCTTGTCCAACGGCACAATGAACGAGAGCATGTTATCGCGTACGCAAGTCGTACCCTGAGCAAGTCGGAGCGAAACTACACAGTCACCGAACAGGAATGCCTAGCTGTAGTTTTCGCTGTGCAGCGTTTCCGTTCATATTTGTACGGACGTTCGTTTACTATCGTAACTGACCATCATTCACTCTGTTGGTTGCGGAACCTTCGAGACCCATGTGGTCGCCTCGCACGCTGGGCCCTCCGGTTACAGGAATATGACTTTGCCGTGGTTTACAAAAGCGGGAGGCGTCATGCAGACGCAGATTGTCTTTCTAGGATGCCAATGGCCACGACTGGACCTGAAAGCGACGATTTCGACAATTATATATCGACCCTCGAGCCAGCGTTCCCCGACACGAATGTTTTCAAAACGGAACAGCAAAATGATACCAGTCTGCAGCCTCTCTTTGCCCAAGCCAACGTACCTACAAGCCGTTTTTGTGTGCATGATGGCCTCCTATGGAAAAAGAGTTATTCGCCTGTCGGCCAGCGATACCTACTCGTAGTTCCCAAGACGTTGTGCACGGACGTATTGCGTGTTATGCATGATAATCCAACTTCTGGGCATTTGGGATCGGTTAGAACACTCCACCGTGCTCAAGAAAGATTTTACTGGCCCAGAATGCGCTCGACGGTTGAACAATACGTTGCCAGTTGCAAGCAATGTCAACGCCACAAACGTCCAACTGCAACTCCGTCTGGCTTGCTGCACCCTGTGAAGACCCCGACAGCACCGTTTGATCAAGTAGGCATTGACCTCGTAGGTCCGTTTCCGAAGTCCGTGGATGGAAATCGCTGGATTGTAATCTGCGTGGACTATCTCACACGTTACTGTGAAACCGCCGCTCTTCCATCTGCTACGGCGCATCAGGTGTCGCTTTTCTTGCTGCACTCAGTCATCTTACGACACGGGCCGCCACGAATTGTCATCACTGACCGGGGCCGACAATTCACTGCTGATGTTGTTGAAGAGCTCATGCGTTTATGCGCCGTAACTTTCCGACACTCGACGCCATACCATCCCCAGACAAATGGCTTGACTGAGCGCGTCAACAGAACGCTTATCAACATGCTAGCCATGTATGTGGACGCAGGGCATAAGAACTGGGACACCATACTGCCCTTCATCACGTATGCGTTTAATACCGCCACGCATGAGACGACTGGGTACAGTCCATTTTTTCTGCTTTACGCCAGACCGCCACGCTACTCTCTGGATACTATCCTGCCCTTCACAAGCCGTGAAGACCCCTGCCTGGCTGAGACCCTCTGTCTCGCCGAAGAAGCTCGGAGAATCGCCCGATTACGGTCTGGTGCTTCACAAGAACGTTCCAAAGTGCGATACGATTCCAGTCACCGGCGGGTCACGTACTCTGTAGGTGATTTAGTCTGGCTATGGCGTCCAATTCGGCGCCGTGGCCTACATCAAAAACTCTTGGCCCATTATGACGGCCCATATGTGGTTATCAAACGCCTTAGTGATTTAACTTATGGGATAGCCCGCCTGACAGCATCGGGTCGCCGGTCTGCCAAAACCGAACTGTGTCATGTTGCCCGCTTGAAGCCGTGTCAGCCTCGCACGACTCACGAACACGCCCAGAGGGCTTCGTCTGAGTAGGGGGGAAATGTCACGCTAATGACGACGATGAGGGATGGTGATGGTGAGGCAGAAGAAGAAGACGAAGCGTTGGTGCCTGGGGCTAGTAGGCTTCACCTTATCCCACTGCCATATCACTGTAAATAAACACCCCTTTTGCTATTTCATCGTAACAATATTATAACAGATGAAATGGTTTTAATACAGGTGAACTTCGTATCAAGGACGGACGCACACGGCTCAGAAAAACCCGGACCAGTCTGCACGCGCCTCGCTTCCTCCGCTTCTTCTTCTGCTGCTTCTGCAGCTGCTCTGTGCGCTGCTACGCGGCGTAACAATTCCCCCGGCCAAACGGTTCTCGTCCTCGAGAAAATTAGCTGGATCGAAGATGGCAGCGCTTTATGCTAGCCACGTGAACAATTTGTGTCTTGCGGGATCGGCGGTTATCCGTCGTGACTTTGGCGATAATGTAATTTACGTCATTCAGGTGGTCCAACACGACGAAGGGTCCATCGTACTTGCAGAGAAACTTCTCATAAAATCCTCGCTTGGGAATAGGCGTCCAAAGCCAGACGTAGTCTCCAGGGGAGTAAACAACCGCACGGTGATGCCGATCGTAGTGTTCTTTGGAGCGACTTTGAGAAGCCAGTGTGCGTAAGCGGGCTACACGACGGGCTTCGTCGGCACGGCATGGTATCTGGGAAACAGACGCATCGTCGTTGGGGGAAAATGGGAAGATGGTGTCTAAGAAAACGTGGGGCGTTATTGCATAGAGTAAATAGAAAGGAGAATAGCCGGTAACTTCATGATTTGCAGTGTTGTAAGCGGAAGTCACATACGGTAGCACTGAATCCCAGTTGCGATGGTCTGACGAGACGTACATGGACAGCATGGTTGTCAAGGTGCGGTTGGTGCGCTCGGTGAGACCGTTGGTCTGGGGATGATACGGTGTCGAGTGTCAGTAGTCTGAACCACAAAGTCGGAGCACTTCTTCCACGACGTCAGCAGTGAATTGCCGAACACGATCATTTATAATAACACGGGGTGCGCCGTGGCGAAGAATAACGGAATGCAAAAGAAACGACAAAAAATAAGCAGCCTTTGCGGTAATGAGAGCAGCGCTCTCCGCGTATCTAGTAAGATAGTCAACGCAGACGATAACACAGCGGCAGCCCTCTACAGTCTTTGGAAAAGGACCGAGCAGGTCAATTCCAATCTTTTCAAAAGGTAAGGTAGGTGGCTTGACGGGTTGTAAAGGTCCACCCAGCGTGGTGGTGCGTGCCTTAAGTCGTTGGCATTTTTCACATGTCGCAACGTATTGCTTAGTGGTCTTATACATTTGTGGCCAATAAAAACGCTGGAGAATTCTTTGCAGGGTACGACAGAAGCCTAGATGTCCAGAGGTAATATTGTCACGGTGGTACGTCCTGGTGGTTTAGTTACGTCCTGCGAGTCCGGAGCCGATTCACTTCGTCCTTTTTCCCCGAGCGCCACTTCAACGTCTTTCGCTCCGAGCGCCACCTAGCATTCCTCCCTCCTTAAGCGTGACGCACACGGCACACGTGCACACAGGTGGACAAAACCAAACGAAAAAAAGGTTTGCAGATGCCGTCTGTCAGTTACCGCGTAAAATACGGCTTCATGCGTAGGACATGAACTGTCTCTGGACGAGGTAGCCGATGGCCTCTCTGCTCTGGGCCATCTGGGAGGACCTCATAGTTAATGTCGCTGAGGCGCCGCAAGACTTTATATGGTCCGAAGTAACGGCAAATCAGTTTTTCTGATAGGCCACGGCGTCGAACAGGAGTCCATACCCACACCTGGTCCCCGGTGTTGTAGGAAGCTTGTTTGTGGCGGAGGTTGTACCGGCGTGAATCCTTGTCCTGTTGCTGGGCGATGTGGACGCGTGCTAGTTGGCGTTCTTGCTCAGCATCTTGGGCAAAGTGTTCGGCGTCGGTAGAAAGCTCGGTATCTGTTTCGCAAGGGAGCATTGCGTCCAGCATCGTCCGAACCTCCCTGCCGTAAACTAGGCGAAACGGCGTGAAGCGTGTGGTCTTTTGGACTGCCGTATTGTACGCGAATGTCACATATGGTAGGATAGCATCCCAAGTCTTGTGCTGGGCGTCGATATACATCGCCAGCATGTCCGCAATGGTCTTATTAAGCCTTTCCGTCAGCCCGTTGGTCTGCGGATGGTAAGCAGTAGCTTTTTGATGCGCCGTACCGCTGAGATGAAAAACTTCGGCCATCATTTGTGAAGTAAAGGAGTCCCTCTGTCAGTAATAATACAGGTCGGAGCACCGTGCCGCAGCATGATCTGGTGTACAAAGAAATGGGCAACCTCCGATGCTGTACCACTAGGTAACGCTTTGGTCTCGGCATATCGAGTCAAGTAGTCTGTGGCGATGATTATCCAGCGGTTGCCCCCGGAGGATCGAGGGAAAGGACCGAGAAGGTCCATGCCGACTTGATCAAACGGTGCGCGTGGTGGTATTATGGGCATGAGAAGGCCTGCAGGCTTTGATTGCGGAACCTTCCGACGCTGACATTGCCGACAGCTCTTAACATAGCGCTTAACGACAGTGGCAAGGTTGGGCCAGTAGAATGTCTTTCGTATTCTAGCAAGTGTGCGAGTATAGCCCAAGTGGCCAGAAGTTGGTTCATCGTGGCAAGCGGAAAGGATTTCCTCTCGCAGAGCTGCGGGTACCACGAGGAGGTAGGTTCTCGAATCGGATCTAGAGCTGTGCTTATAGAGTACACCACTTCTCAGGCAGAAAGTTGAGAGGCTCCGAGAAAAGCACTTAGGTATTGTGGCTGGCTGACCTTCTAAATAATCGATCAGGGCTCGTAAATCTGGATCAGCACGCTGCTGATGAGACATATCTGAAGCATCAACAGCTCCGAGAAAACTGCCAGAGTCACCCGTGTGTGGTGAAGCGAGCTCGACGGGCGCACGAGAGAGCGCGTCAGCATCTTCATGCTTATGTCCGGACTTATAGAGTATAGTGAGGTCAAACTCCTGTAGGCGAAGGCTCCATCGCGCCAGGCGGCCGGATGGGTCTCGCAGGTTGGCCAGCCAACACAAGGAATGGTGGTCAGTGACCACTTTAAATGGGCGACCATAAAGGTAGGGGCGGAATTTTGCAGCAGCCCAAATAATGGCGAGGCATTCCTTCTCAGTAGTTGAATAGTTCATCTCGGCGCGGGATAAAGCACGGCTGGCATAGGCGACGACTCGTTCCACACCCTCTTGACGTTGCACGAGAACCGCCCCAAGGCCAATGTTACTGGCGTCGGTGTGTATTTCTGTCTCTCCCTGCTCATCGAAATGGGCTAGAACAGGCGGCGATCGGAGACGGAGACGCAGCTCGGCAAAAGCAGCTTCTTGTTCGTGAGTCCAAACAAAAGGGGTGTCTCTCCGGGTGAGCTGAGTCAGCGGTTTAGCGAGATCAGCGAAGTTATCGATAAAACGCCGGTAGTAACTGCACAAGCCGAGAAATCGGCGAATAGCCTTCTTGTCACGTGGAATCGGAAATTCCGCAACAGCAGCAATCTTGTCAGGGTCGGGCTTCACGCCGGCGGCGCTGACGACATGGCCGAGAAATTTAAGCTCTCGGTAGCCAAAGTGGCATTTCTGTGGCTTAAGTGTCAAGTTAGCGGATCGAAGGGCTTCGAGTACTGACCGCAGGCGCTGAAGATGTTGTGCAAATGATACTGCGAAGACCACCACGTCATCTAGGTGGACTAGACAACACTGCCATTTAAGGCCGGCGAGGACAGTGTCCATCCGCTGAAATGTGGCCGGCGCGGAACACAGGCCGAAAGGTAGAACTTTAAGTTCGTAAAGGCCATCGGGTGTGACGAAGGCCGTCTTCTCACGATCGCGCTCATCGACCTCAATCTGCCAATAGCCACTTTTTAGATCGATGAACGAAAAATACTTTGCACGCCGAAGGCGGTCGAGAGAGTCGTCAATCCGCGGCAAGGGGTAGACATCCTTCTTGGTTACGGCGTTCAGTTTGCGGTAATCGACGCAAAAACGTAACGTGCCGTCTTTCTTTTTAACTAGAACGACCGGGGAGGACCATGGGCTATTGGAAGGCTGGATAATCTCATCATCGAGCATTCCCTTAACTTGTGACCTAATAACTTCGCGCTCGGTCGAAGAGACGCGGTAGGGGTGCTGGCGGATTGGGCGCACAGTATCGAACGTTACGATCTGGTGCTTGGCGATGGGAGTTTGATTCACTTTTGACGACGATGCAAAACACTCTTTGAATTCGAGTAACAATGAAAACAGCTGGTCACGCTGGCTGACCGATAGCTCTGAGCTGACATCGAGATTGTCGAGGGATGTGGGCGGTGGCACGGTTTCTGTGGACAAGCACTCGGAGACATCAGAGATGCGTTCGGCGAAAGCTACGGAAGTGTCACGAAAAAGGTGCCGATACTCGTGCTAAAAATTTGTAACAAGTACCTTGGACTGATCACGGTGAAGATGTATTAAACTGCGGGCCACGCAGACTCCTTGTGTCAACAGTAACGATACGCTAGTTTCGGCTATTGCGTCACCATCGTTAAGGGCATTGCATTTGACATTAACGAAGGTGCTGGTTCGGGGTGGCAGAGTGACACTGTCCTCATAAACTCGAAGCACATTGAGTGGTTGCTTTGCACCGCTGAGGGCCACTGCTTTCTCAGTAGAAAACGAGACCTTAGAATTCCGGAGGTCAATAATTGCGCCATATTCACGAAAATCTACGCCCAGAATCAGGTCACGCGAACAGCTTTTCAGTACAAGGCAGCTTACCACAAATGTTGATTCTTGAATTTGGACTCTGGCCGTGCACATGCCCAGAGGAGTAATCAGATGACCACCCGCGGTGCGAACGTTTGTGCCAGCCCACGGAGTCAAAACCTTCTTGAGAACTGCGGCAAACTGGCTGCTCAAAATAGAATATTCAGCGCCAGTATCCAACAGAGATCGAACATGGCGACCATCCAGTACTACGGGTATGTCCAACGAAATCTGCTCGCGAACGTCAGGCTTCTGAGTCTTTGAGTGCTCTGCGTCGGTGTACGCGGTCTGCTTCACCTGCAATTCGTCGTCGTTGCAGGTGCGTTGTTGCAGCGTCCGTTCCACCGGCAATTCGTCGTCGTTGTGGGTGCGTCCTTTCGTCGTCGGTTCCACCGGCAATTCGTCGTGGTTGCAGGTGCGTCGTGGTGGCGTCGATGTGGCGTTATGATCGGTAACCGCGGACTTTTCCAATGTCGATGCGTAGTCTTTCCGTGTCCGCATCAATGGGGGGTCTCCCGCGCAGCGATGTCCAGCGAGCCTAACCCCGAAGGTCGCTGGTTTCAGTTTGCCCTTTGGGGACTGGGCGAGCGGCCCTGCGCTGCCCATGAGGAACTCGTAGCAGATGGCGACGGGCGAGACCTGGGTGACGGTGATCTAGATGGTCGCAGACGAGACGGAACGATCCGGCGCTGATCATTGACGAAATCTTCAACGGCTCGAGGCCGTTCGCCGTAGCGGGGCCGCGGAGAATCAGCGGAAAACCCTTCGAGACCTAGTCGACGGTAGGGACAGCGCCGATAGACATGAACCGGTTCGCCGCAGTGAAAACATAACGGCCGTCGATCGGGGGTACGCCACTCGTCTGCTTTCCGTGTAGGCGGTCGAGAATCTGTGACATACTGGATCACGGGGGCTGCTGTTTTCGGCCCAGCTACGTTCGGAGGAATCAGGGACGGCGACGAGGGCGGAGAGTATTGCAGCACCTGGGAGTATGTAGGGCGGTGACACTCTGGTGGTGTAAGAGGAGGAGTAGGGCGAGGTTCACCGATTGGAAATGGAGGCCGGAGCGCTTGCTGCACCTCGTCGCGGACAACGCTGGCAATGGAGGAAGGAGCTGGTTGAAGTGTGCCATACATCAGTCGGAGTTCGTCGCGCACAACGGAATGTATGAGCTCCCGTAGCGCCGATGTGTCCATGCTATGCGATGGGAACTCAGCAGAGACGGAGGCGGCGTGGATGGTTTGATCCCGTGCCGAAGCTCGCTGCTGAAGCACTTTTTCTATAGTGGATGTTTCCGCAAAGAATTCTGCAACAGTTTTCGGCGGGCTGCGCACCAGGCCAGCGAAAAGCTGCTCTTTGGCGCCACGCATGAGGTAGCGCAGCTTTTTGTCCTCGGACATCGTAGGATCCACACGCTTAAACAGGCGCGTCCTTCGATATACGCCGCTACGGTTTCGTTAGGCATTTGGATCAGAGTGTGTAGAGCGCGTTCGGCCCGTTCGCGGCGATCTGAGCTTCCGTAAGTTGCCGCAAGATGACGTTTGAACTCACCCCAAGACGACAGCTGCTCTTCATGGTTCTCGAACCACGTCCGAGCGCGATCCTCGAGGCTGAAATATACATTTCGAAGCCGTGCGGCGTCATCCCAGAAGTTGAAGGTCGCTACCCTTTCGTAGTGCTGCAACCAGTCGTCAACGTCTTCAAAGGTGTCCCCGTGAAAGGTCTTTGGGACGCGGGGGTTTTGCAACGTCACGTAGGTGGGGGTCGCGCCAGGCATTGCGACGACGTCGTGGCTTCTGGTAGTCATGCCCGAGGGGGAAAACTCAGGTGGTAGGCCTCGTTGTCTGCGGCTAGTGCGGTGAACGGGCGTTTCCTCGAATATATGACCAGCACTCCTGCTTAGCGTAGGGGTACGGGACATCAGACCTGACCTCCACCAGATTTGTCACGGTGTTGGCGACTGGGGCTATGTTAACAGAGCCGGTACAGGTAGAATTACGTGGTCCAAGGTTTAGGTACGTCCTGCGAGTCCGGAACCGATTCACTTCGTCCTTTTTCCCCGAGCGCCACTTCGACGTCTTTCGCTCCGAGCGCCACCCGGCAATATCATCGTGCATGGCATGCAAAACTTGTGCACGGAGGCTTTTTTGGACGACCAAAAGGAGGGCAGCACCGTCAACTGAGTAGTTATTCTTGAACAAAACACCATCTTCGAATGTAAACTGCATTAACTCGGCTCTTCCTTCTGCCTCTTGTACAAGAGGCTGTAGTGGCCGGTCGTTGCGTTGTTCTCGCCTAAAGGTCGCCATACTAGGAAATGTCGACGCGATTGAAGCTACACACCCATCGAAGCCGTCATCATCGTTAACGGAAGTCGGCAATGGGTGCCGTGACAAGCAGTCTGCATCACTGTGATGTCGTCCACTCTTGTACGCGACACCAAAGTTGTATTCTTGTAGGCGTAATGCCCGGCGCGCCAGACGACCAGATGGATAGCCAAGTCCGATGAGCCAGCATAGTGAATGGTGGTCAGTGACTATGGTGAAGTAGCGTCCATATAGGTATGGTCAGAACATGTGCACAGCGAGCACAACTGCGAGGCACTCCAATTCTGTAACTGTGTAGTTCCGTTCAATTTTGTCAACGTACGGCTGGCATATGCAACAACGTGTTCAGCCCCACTATGCAGCTGCACAAGCACCGCCCCAAGACCGACGCCGCTGGCGTCAGTGTGGACCTCCGTCACAGCAGAAGGGTCGAAGTGCCGCAGCAGTGATGCTGAAGTTAGAGAAGACTTGAGAAGATTGAAAGAGGATTCGCACTCTGGGGTCCACACAAATAGCGAATCCTTATGCAGTAGAGAAGTAAGAGGCGGGTAAGTTGCGCAAACCCAGCAATGAAGCGACGAAAATAAGAAGAGAGGCCAAGAAAGCTCCGAAGACTTTTCAGGGTGCATGGAGTTTCGAAGTCGCGTACGGCAGCAATCTTCTGCGGATCCGGCCTGATACCATCCTCGTTGACGAGGAACCCAAGAACTAAAGTTTGTCGCTCTCCAAAATGGCACTTCTTCGAATTCAAAATGAGGCCCGCTTTGCCAATGCATTCAAGAATTTTGTGAAGCCTCTCATTGTGCTCTTGGAATGTCTTCCTGAAAATGATAACATCATCAAGGTAACACATGCATATTTCCAATTTGAGGCCGCGAAGGATAGTGTCGATAAATCGCTCGACCGTCGCGGGAGCGTTGCATAATCCAAAGGGCATCCCTATTGCAAAACCCAGCGTCTCCAGTGCGAAACCAGTAAGATTTTCGCGCTGTTTTTGCACTGGATCTGCTGGGCACGCTGGAGGTCTGCGATATTCACTGGAGCAGTAACGGGAAGACACTGGCTGCACTGGTGCGATGGAAGAAAAACGCTGGGATAAGACTTTTGACGCTGGGTGTGTCGCTGGCATCCGCGATGCACTGGGAGCAGCGCTGTATGTGCGCTGGGGCCGCACTGGTCCCAGCGCCCCAGTATAACCGGTGCGGCCTGCAGCGTCAGCCGGAGTTACATCCCTCAGTGGCCAACAGGGCAACAGCGTACTTTCAATCGACCATCGGGGGCATATAAAAAATATGGTTCAAGCAAGCGCTTTTTGCTTCGAAGTCGTTGCGCATTTGTAAGAAAACAAAGGCAGTATCTTTTTTCTAGAGTTTCCATGTTTCGATAGGTCGTTTCGAGCGTTTCGAGAGAGACAAGGACCGCCGCGCCTCGATCTCATGACACACTGACGATTAACGCACAACTAAAGCTGGAATTGAATAATGTGTGCTACCATGCATAACCAACTTCACAGCTGATCTTAAGAGCACTCTAACACAATGATTACTGCTAAAATGTTCAATGCGGACTGAATCGCAGGCGAGCGTAGCCTGCACCACGGCCCAGTATAAACAGCAGAAAGAAAAACTAAAACCAGGAAGAGAGTAGTTTACCGAGCGACGGGCCCATGAGAGAAAAAGCAATAACAGACTGCGCTTGTAATACATAATATTTGGCGTGTTTCTCAAGCTTTTGCGCTCCTTCTTACTCTGCGTATTCTCACGTAGTGGTGACCAGGGTCGATGACACAAATGAAGACACAGGCTTGATGGCACCGAAGTTAACTCTTTATTGGGCTGACTTGCGCCCGCAAAAGAACTAAGCAACTCGGCGGCGGCGATAGCAGCAAACGTGTTGGTCGATCGTCGAAGAATGCCGTCACACTCGTCAACGCTCAATTTAAAGGCTGCACAGAACAATCTAGATAACGTCACAAACAGCTACCAGCACGGGCTGGAACATTGTGGAAAGACACCCGAGTGGCCGGAACCTTCGAGACAGATCTCGGTGCATCTTGCGCTACAACAAAACTGATAAAGGCGTGACCGAGACACCGAGCATTAACAAAAAAAGATTACGGAACTGATACGCGGTCCAGAATCAGAGTGACAAACCTGTATGCCGGCGGCTGTTAAAAAACAACAAATACTGTTTTGAAGGTTTCGCGGCATTACTCCCCCCTTAAAAAAACATCGCCTCGATGTTCCAAAACAAAGAAACTTAAGCATAAACACTGCAAAGTTTAAACACCACAGATTCTTTAACGCGCGTAATATGGTTTCAGTCGTACAACGTGTACAATTTCTGGGCGTGCGCGTTGCCGTTGTGATGGTGACGTTCCGTCGGGAATGACTTCATAGTCCAGTGGTCCAACGCGGCGAAGGATTTTGTATGGCCCAAAGTATCGAAGCAACAACTTTTCACTTAATCCGTGACAGCGAATTGGTGTCCAAAGAAACACTTGGTCTCCCGGATTGTACTCTGCGTGGCGTCGTCGTAAATTTTATTGTTGGCTGTCGGTGCGCTGTTGGTCTTTAATACGCAGCCGTGCGAGTCGTCGGGCTTCCACTGCACGCTGCAGGTAGGCGGCGACGTCAAGGTTGTCTTCGCTGGTTACGTGCGGCAGCATTGCGTCGAGCGCCGTCGTGGGCTCCCTGCCGTACACAAGCTTAAACGGGGTCGCTCTGGTCGTCTCCTGGACTGCCGTGTTATACGCGAAGATCACGTACGGCAAGATGGCGTCCCAGGTCTTGTGTTCAGCGTCGAGGTACATAGCGATCATGTCCGCGATCGTTTTGTTCAGGCGCTCCGTAAGGCCATCGGTCTGGGGATGGTACGCAGTTGTTCGTCGATGGCTGGTGTGACTGTATTCCAGGATGGTTTGCGTCAACTCTGCCGTAAACGCCGTTCCCCTGTCCGTGATGAGCACTTGTGGGGCGCCGTGTCGCAAGAGAATTTGTTCGATAAAAAATTTGGCGACTTCTGCCGCGGTACCATTTGGTAGTGCTCTTGCTTCGGCGTAGCGGGTAAGGTAGTCAGTGGCCACGATGATCCACTTGTTACCCATAGACGAAGCTGAAAAGGGGCCGAGGAGATCCATCCCGATTTGTTGAAAGGGCAGGATTGGAGGCGGAATCGGGTTTAGTAGTCCTGCTGGTCTGATCGGCGGCGTCTTGCGTCGTTGGCACTCACGACACGTCTTCACGTAGTGGGCAACTTCGGCAGGCCGTAGCAGCCAGTAATACTTCTCCTGGATTCGAAGCAACGTGCGCGCAAATCCGAGGTGGCCTGCTGTGGGCTCATCGTGCAACGCCTGCAGAATTTCTTGCCGAAGGGTTTTAGGCCCTACGAGAAGCTGCGCGGTCTTGTTGGGTGCAAAGTTCTTCTTCACGAGGAGGGCATTGCTTAACGTGAAGGATGATAAATGTCGCCTGAACACACAAGGAGGGGAAGCGGTCTTTCCTTCCAAGTAATCGCCTAGCGCTTTCAGCTCAGGGTGTGATCGCTGTTGTTCTTCGAAACTGCTGGCGCTTACCGGTCCCAAAAAGTCGTCGTCGTCATCGTCCTTCGGGGGAGCATCGACGGGAGCGCGGGATAAGCAGTCTGCGTCGGAATGCTTCCGGCCCAACTTATAGACTACAGTCATGTCAAATTCTTGAAGTCGTAGGCTCCATCTGGCAAAGCGGCCGGAGGGGTCTTTCAAATTAGCCAGCCAGCAGAGCGCGTGATGGTCGCTTACCACCTTGAATGGTCGGCCGTATAGGTATGGACGAAACTTAGAAGTGGCCCAGATGATTGCAAGGCACTCCTCGGTCGTCGAGTAATTGACTTTGGCTTTTGTGGGGGACCTGCTAGCGTAGGCGATTACTTTTTCCTGTCCGGCACTCTTCTGGACGAGAATGGCTCCTAGGCCCACACTGCTCGCGTCGGTGTGAATTTCGGTCTCAGCGTTTTCATCAAAGTGGCCAAGTACAGGAGGGCGTTGCAGGCGGCGCTTAAGTTAGTCGAAGGCTTCTCCTTGCGGCGCTTCCCATTTAAAAGGTACGTCAGCCTTTGTAAGCTGCGTCAACGGTTCGGCGATCCGCGAAAAGTTTCTGACAAATCGTCGATAATAAGCGCACAGCCCAGGGAATCGGCGCACAGCTTTCTTGTCGGCAGGCGGTGGGAATTGTGCGATTGCAGCTGTTTTCTGCGGATCTGGGCGAATACCGTCCTTGCTAACGATGTGACCGAGGAACCGGAGTTCTTCGTAGGCGAAGTGACACTACTCTGCTTTTCGCGTTAGTCCCGATGACTTGATGGCTTACAGCACTCGTTTTAGGTGGTCCTCAAAGTTTGACAAGAAGACAACAACGTCGTCCAAATATACCAAACAAATTTTGCCACTTCAAGCCTGCCAGGGCTGTGTCCATTACTCGTTGAAATGTGGCTGGTGCGGAGCAGAGGCCAAATGGCATCACTTTGAACTCAAAAAGGCCGTCCGGAGTGATGAATGCGGTCTTCTCGCGATCTCTTTCGTCGACCTCAATTTGCAATATCCGCTTTTCAGGTCCATCGATGAGAAGTACCTTGCATTACAGAGCCGGTCGAGAGTGTCGTCGATGCGGGGAAGCCGGTAGACATCCTTCTTCGTTATGCTATTCAAGCGGCGGTAATGAACGCAGAAGCGAAGTGTGCCGTCTGTTTTCTTCACCAAAACGACTGGTGCCGCCCAGGGGCTGTTCGATGTCTGGATTACGTCATCACGCAGCATTTCCTCAACTTGATCGCGAATGGCCTGGCGTTCTCGCGGCGATACACGATAAGGGCTTTGGCGCAGAGGTCGGGCGTGTTCGTCCGTTATAATGCGGTGCTTGGACAGTGGTGTTTGTCGTACCTTCGATGACGATGAGAAGCACTCCCCGTAGCTTCGAAACTGACTGAGAATCTGGTCTTTCCTGTTGTGGGTCAATGCCGGGTTGATGTCAAATGTGGGCTGACGGAATAGGTCCGGTGCGTCTTCCAGCGTTTGGTCGTGGAGGGCGAATACATCTTTGAGGTCTGCTAATTCGTCGAGAAAAGCGATCGTCGTGCCCTTGTTGAGATGCCGGTATTCTTCGGTGAAGTTTGTTACCAGAACCTGAGCTTGACCTCTCCGGAATTTCGTGATGCCTCTTGCGATGCCGACACCTCGTTCTAAGAGCAATTGGATATTTCCTTCGACGATGCCTTCAGCGGTTTCGATGTTTGCGCTACCTACGCAGACTGCGATGCTTGATCGGGGCGGGACGGTCAATTCTACATCGAGGACGTTTAGAGGGATGTGTTGCATCGACGTCGTCGTAGCAGGAATGGCTTTGTCTGCAGAGAGCTTGATGAGCTTGGATCGCAGGTGGATGATAGCCCTATGTTCATTTAGGAAGTCCATGCCTAAAATCACGTTGCGGGAGCGCTGCTGCAAGACCACAAAGCTGGTGGGGTAAGTACGCCCATTTACGGTTATTCTTGCAGTGCATCGTCCCGAGGGAGTGATCAGGTTGCCACCTGCGGTGCGAATCAGCGGGCCATCCCAAGCGGTGGTAACTTTTCTGAGCTGAAAGGCTAACGGTTCACCAATGACTGAATAGTCAGCTCCGGTGTCTACTAGGGCAGTGACTGCGACCGTCGATATCAACTTCAAGGTCACTTGTTCGCGTCCTCGCATTGCACGTGGGCCTTAGTGTCCGATCTCGGCTCCGTCGTTTCTTCAGGTCATGACCGGGGCATACCGTTGTTACTTCGCTGGGCGGCGGTGCCTGCTTGCAGTCTGGTCGTGTTGTCGTCGATGACGTCGTGTGGAGTGGCGGTGAAATGGCTGCGTCGTCGTTAGTGGTCGTCGGCGGCGGAGGATATTCGTCTTTTCGCCGTTACTAAACTAAACAGAGCAACCCCACCTCCAAAGGTTGCTCTGTTTAGTTTCCCCTGCGCGGGCTTGGGGACCTTCCGCGCATACTCTCATCATAGGTACGGCCTGGCGACGCAAAGCGGGCCCTGTACGGCGATCGAGATCTGAACCAACGGCTTGGTGGCGCAATTTCACCGCTACGCAGATAGTTGTCAATTTCTTGTGGTCGTTCACCTGGGCGTGGTCGTGGAGCGTCGACTGCAAATCCGCGGAGACCGATTCGTCGGTACGGAGAGTGGCGCAGAATGTGGCCGGCCTCACCGCAGTAGAAGCATAATGGCCGGTTGTTTGCAGTCCTCCAGGCGTCGCACTTCCTGGGGTTTGGGGGTCGTTGGTAGGCTTGGCGGGCGGGGACCATGGGGCGGTTTTCAGGAACAGGACGGTAGCGGTGAGGGCTCCGAAAGTGATCACGTCGGGGCGGAGGGCGAAGTAATGCACCATCGTAGTTCATCGCTGTTGCCTGTTGTGCTGGAACAGTCGCAGCCGTCACTTGAAGTATCAAGGGCAGCACCTCCACCAGATGTCACGTGGTGGTGACAAGGGTCGATGACACAAATGAAGACACAGGATTGATGGCACGGAAATAACTCTTTATTGGGCTGACTTGCGCCCGCAAACGTACTAAGCAACTCAGCGACGGCGATAGCAGCAAACGTGTTGGTCGATCGTCGAACGAAGAATGCCCGCCACACTCGTAAACGCTCAATTTAAAGGCTGCACAGAACAATCTAGATAACGTCGCAAACAGCTACCAGCACGGGCTGGAACATTGTGGAAAGACACCCGAGTGGCCGGAACCTTCGAGACAGATCTCGGTGCATCTTGCGCTACAACAAAACTGATAAAGGCGAGACTCGCGACATCGAGCATTAACAAACTAAGATTACGGAACTGATAAGCGGTCCAGAATCAGAGTGATAAGCCTGTATGCCGGCGGCTGTTAAAAAACAAGAAATACTGTTTTGAAGGTTTCGCGGCAGTATCAAGCAGCCGAGCCCTCGGTCATCGCAACGCTTCCCGCAATGTTTACATACAAATAAGGTTTAGTTACACGCAATTTGGGTCATCGCTGCGGCGCTTGCCGGTATTGAAACATGGTCGCACTTTTTTTCTTGAAGGCTTCTACTAAAGCTCCTTGTTCAGCGAAAATTACTGCCCCTGTAGCAGACCACCACCCAAGAGCCGGCGGTGGTAAATTTGCCAGCGATGTCAAACTCCACATGTTAAATGGATTCCAGAGCCCAAAATAGCGCGCATAGGCACCCAGAATATTAGTTGCAAGCCGTGAGAGCAGACAGCAAGCTAAAATGATCAAGAAGTTGCAATTGTTAGAGCGGCAGCAATGGCCTGTAGACTGCGAAACATGAAGACCCAACCTTATAAATGCGGGTCATGACATAAAATGCAAAAATGTTTCAAAAAAATCTAGTTCTCGGCGTGGCCGAGATGACCTGCAATAAAGGAAAAATATACATCGGCGTGGCCGAGTGGTTAGCGTGCTGAGCTAGGAATTGATATGTGTCTAGGAACTGAGTCCGAGGCTCGCTTGGTGCACTAATTTTTTTGTCTTTCTTTTTACTTTGTTTAGGTTTTTTATATGTACCTAACTTGTTTTCTTACTTTCTACTTTTTAATTTTAATCCCACGCCTTTTTTTCTCCGGGCGAACAGTGCCGCCAGTGCGGAGCGTCCCAGTATGCCGCGTCCCAGTGCGCCCACTTTCCAGCGTCATACTGGGACCATAATCAGGTATGGCGTTGGGGCGCTGGCACCCTGTGGCACTGGTTTTTGCAATAGGGATTACATTAAATTCGTATAAACCATCTAGTGTTACAAAACAGTCGTCTCACGGTAGGATGGTTGTAGAGGAATTTGCCAATAGCCAGATCGCAAATCAGTAGAGGAGAAATATGACGCCGAATGTAGACAGTCGACAGCGTCATCAATCCCAGGTAGCGGGTATACATCTTTCTTTTTTAACCGCATTCAAACGACGGTAGTCTACACAAAATCGCCAAGAATTCTTTTTTTCGCACCAGGATCACAGGTGCGGCCCACGGACTGGAAGATTCTCGGATGATTCCTTTATGCAGCATTTCGTCCACCTGTTCTTGAATTATCTTGAGCTCTGCCGGGGAGACTCTGTAAAGGTTTTTGGCGAATAAGGGGTGCGCTTCCTGTGTTAATTTTGTGCTGTAGCCGAGAAGCTGGGAAATGGCTACCCGATCCATTTGAGGCAAAGTTGAACACTTGTGCATGAGTTGTCGAAATGTCTTGCAGAATACGACGTTCACTAGATGGGAGCGATTTGTTGACCATGCCCTCAAACTCAGCACAATATTCAGACTTGTCTTTCGCGGCTCCTCTGCAATCGGAAATAATTCCATCGGTATGAGTCATAATTCTCAAATCTCGCGACTGTCAAACCAGTAGGAAGACGAACAGGCTCTTCTGACAGGTTCACAGCTCAGAGGTATGCGCGACCATCCTCCGCCTCCACGAGCGGAACGTGGCACCAAAATATTTTTTTTTCGCTCCATTCGAGACATCTGGCTCGACGCATATTGAATGTTTACCCATGAAGGATTCAGATGAATTCACGTGGAGAAATGTCGCCGTCATCGCAGGCAGCAGCACATCTTCAACTCCTTGATGACTCTGAGACATGCTATCTACTAATGCGGGGATAATGTTCGGCTGCAAACCATTTTCACCGGCACTAAAGTCTAAAGTAGCACCACACTCGCGCAAAAAGTCAACACCCAAGATAACGTCATGCGTAGCACGTCTTAATACAAAGAACTCTGTCCGAAAGCACTCGTCACCAATTACAACTGAAACTGAGCACAAGCCAACCGGAACTAAAGTTTCACCCCCAACTCCACAAAACGTAGTATTTTTGTCCCACACAAACATAACTTTCTGTCGAAGGCGGTTCTTAAATGAAAGGCTCATAACTGACACAGCGGTACCAGTGTCAACCAAAGCATCCGTTTTAACATTGTCTACACACACTGACATTTTGTTCTTTAGCATGACGATCGGTAGAGGTATGCGTGAAATTGACCCTCCGGCGACCTTACCTCCATCGGTCGCACCACCTAGTTTTCCAGCGGTGGAGAAACAAAGCGGCGACGGGGGGATGGAGAACGGGGTTGTCGCTGCGGTGGGGGAGTGATGCTGCGATCGGACATAGGGGAGTCATTCCGTGCGTGGCGTTGAGGGGAAGAGGGCCGACAGAAGGTAGCTGGTGGCTGCTGCTCCCACTGGGCACTATTCGTGAAGCGCGGTGCTCGTTGGACATGGGGTCGGGAAATTTGAGGACGCGGGCAAAAGCGGAAGATATGTCCGCTGCCCCCACAGCCGTAACATACAGGTGGCTGGCGGCTCTGGTAGTTCACTTCACGATCCCTTGGAGGCCGAGATGGGGCGACTGAATCGCGACAAGGCGCACCGCGAGGCACATAATCCGGATGGACTGGACGCTGCTGGAAATAAGGGTGCGATGTTGGTTGCAGGGTCCGCTCCACGCCGCTGGTGTAAGGTGGTTCATCATTATTTTGTGCAACCCATGGCGTGCGTTGTTGCCATGATGATACGGGCTTCGATGTCGGGTGGTAGGGTACATCGAAATTTGTACGTTGCCGCTGAATATCCAGCTCCTCGCGTATAATCCTCCTGACCATAGAAGCGATGTCTTCAGCCTCCGGAATGTCGATACCGGCAACAGTTCTCACATTTGAAAGACGGCCAAATTTGGGCGCTATCCGACATGCCTTTAAAGCCTGGAGTGTCCGGCACTGCTTGATGACATCTGCAACTGTGGCAAGGGTGTCCTGCGAAATAAGAAAGCTGTACACATCCTCAGCAATCCCCCTGAGAAGGTGCCCTACATTGGCTTCTTCTGACATTTACCGGTTTACAATGCGACAAAGTTTCAATATTTATTCGATATAACGTGTGCATGTCTCACCAGTAAGCTGGGATTTCTGGGAAAGCTGATGCTCAGCGCGTTCCTTCTTCACAAGGGTATCCTCAAAAGACTTCGTATTTTCTTCAACAAATCGGTCCCAGGTCGTTAGGATGTCTTCGTGGTTATCAAACCAAGTCAGAGCCGTGCCAGCGAGGAAGAAAACAACATTGTACCCTGCGATTGAGTTCCATCGGTTGTACTTGCAGCATCTTTCGTAATGTCGGAGCCATTCCTCAACGTCATCTTCGGGCTCACCGTGGAAAGTAGGCGGCTCTCGCTGGTGGGGAAAGGCCGTCGTCTCTTCAGGTTGCTGTTCATGAGTGTGTGTCGTGCGGGTGGTAGCCATTGAAAGGTACTGTTGAGAATATAAAGGTGGCAAACCTGCTACACGACGGCTGCGACGAGGTACTGGTGGATCCAGAATGTTTTTACCCAGCGCCTAGTACCAACTGTAACAGACAAAATGGTTTTAATACAGGTGAACTTCGTATGAAGGACGGACGCACACGGCTCAGAAAAACCCGGATCAGTCTGCACGGGCCTCGCTTCCTCCGCTTCTTCTTCTGCTGCTTCTGCAGCTGCTCAGTGCGCCGGTGCGCGGCGTAACAATATTATTATTTATTAATAATCAGTAGTCATTTAATTAGTTATAATTAGTTAGTATTTAATTAGTAATTGCTTATTGCTTGCCATATGGCCATATAAGGCGGCATAAGTTATTAGTTATGTATTACGCAACGGTCACTAATTAGTATAATCATTGCTTTGCCATCAATTAGTACTTACCTAATTAGTCATTATTGCCTAATATTTATTATTAGGACTCAGCAATTAGTAATAAGTGGTAAATTATTAATTATTCTCTAATTAGTGATTAAACACTGATTGCCATATGACCTTAAAGGCATACTGTAGTCCGGGGTGCGTGGCATTAATTAGTAATTAGCTCATTACACAACTGCCACTGTTTGGTATTGTTAATTAATTACTAATCAGCAATTAGTAATTCGTATTCAGTAAATAAAAATCATTAATTATTTATTGCGCAACTACCGCTAATGAGTAAATAATAATTAGCTAGTCATTATTTATTCATTAATCATTGATTGGCATATGGCCATTAAGGCACGCATTCGCGCATACTGTGGTGGTGCTCTGTGGTTGGTCGAGACCTCCACGATGTCATCTCATCTCGGCCAAACAGAGCCGCCGCAAAAGCGTGACACTTTTGCTGACGACAACGATGAGGCTATAAATAAACTGAACACAGCCAAACTGCGCCGAGCCTCTGTTTCGAGCCCGCGGCAGTGCAAATCGAACTGCTTCGCGGTCCACTCCACGAGAGTACTCGCGTGTTAAACTGCCACTCATTCACGGTGTAGATTGCATGTAGTGGGTATCTTCGACTTCCTACCCTTCGCAATGGATCCAAAACACGCCGTTATCCCATTACCGTCTTTACACGCTTTGAGCGGTCACAAAATGTAACACTGCGATGGCACTAAGGACCCCAGTGACCGATTTCACCGATCTTTGCCTGAAGCTTTACTTTGAAACCTCAGCACGGAACCGAAAGCGTGCAAGCGCACATGACTCGCATTGACCCAATTTAGCTGAAACGGCTGCATTCTTGTTTCGCTTTACATCGCAGAGAGGGGCTAAGATAGGCTGAGCACTATCTCTGTGTGTACACTGGAGGGGAAAACAATCATATCGAAAAAACGGCTTGCGTATCAAGTCTTAGTTGTGCACTTTTTGCCTCTGGTATCCTTTAGGAAGCGCCGAGTTTTGTTGTTTTTTAAACATTCGATTTCTAATGCATAAAGCTGTTTCGCGACACCCTGTGTGTCTAGTGTAATTGGTTTGACCACTTCGTGTCTTTCATTTTGTTTAGGCTTCTTCTAATCGTTCTTAGTTAAAACATGCAAACTTCCCTAGAAAATTTACAAAGCTACTCTGGTACGTGACACTGAAAATTGAAAACTTTCACACAGTGACAATTTTTTACCTAATTCATACTGAAGTCAATTTTTATTCACTTAGTGGCGGGATACATTTTTTAGCTCAAAATGATTTCAATTATAGTTTGAAAATTTTCGTACCTGTTTTGAAACCAATTATTATATATTTATTGCGTTCATGAACATTGTCAGTAGTTTTTAGGAAAGAAGTTATGCATTGTGGACATGATTCTTTTTCCTAATTTTGAATGTTTTTTGTGTCTGGCAGTTTTTTAGCTAACACTGACTTCTAGTCTACATCATCATCAGGCTTCTGGTTTATCTTGTTTTGCCGAGCACTCTGCAGGTGACTGTGCGCTCCTACCGTCTGCAGTAGGCGGCATTCGAGCATTGCTGCCAACGTACACACTCATAACAAGTTAGTCGTTTCAATCGCATTTGCAAGCAGTTGGTAGTTTCAGAACCATTTACTCTACCTCAATGGTCCGACTGGAATAAATAAGATGAGATTCGTAATTTTCGTCCACATTGGCTTCTCTGTTTACAATGGATACTGCAAGTGACTGCACTTGCATTCTACCAAATTAGCATCAATATGTAGAGCTCAAAGTCGGCCTCCTCGAAGAAAATTTTGGCAGAGTCATTCCTGTACTAGTTCATTTCATGTTAGAATGCAGCTGTGCTTTTATAGCAGACAAGAATGTGTTTCTTCGACGGCAGTTGAGTTATTTTTTGTCGAAATTAGGGCCTTGCAGCGCCATCATTTATCGTCATCAGCCAGACTATACCCTCTCCCATATTCCTCCAATTAACCACTCCTGTACTGGCTACACTAACGCAAACTTCATAACCGCATCAGCCCCCCGAAATGTCTGTCGCCCAGTGCTATGCATTTTTTCCCTTGGAATTCAAGCGGTTACTTTTAGAGACCATCGATAATCCTTTCCTCGCACTGCATGTCTTACCCATGCCCATATTGTCTTTTTAACTTCGGCTAGAATGTCGTTAACTCGAGTTATTTCTCGGGCCCCCTCTGCACACTACCTATTCCAACCATTTTCCGTTACATACCCCACTGCGTGGTTCGCAACCTAATTAGAACCCTCTCCGTTAGCCACCAAGCCTAGTATTTTCGTTGAAATAAATGTCTTCAGAAAGCCTACTCTATAGCCTTCATCTTGAACTTACATATTGTTATTCACACGTATATTGCAGGAAACAATTTTCTCAATACCTCTCAACAAATTTAACATTTCTACAGTAATAAAAAAAATTAGAACGGCATCAAGGTACTACATTGTTATAATGTTGTCCAGATTAATGCAATATCCTGACTTGTCGCCTATGCCTCGCGTAGTCTCCAAAATAATCACAACGGCGCTTTACCCTTGACGTTTGTGTTCTGTGATTTGGAGCCACCCACCGCATTCATTTACCCCATTTTGAATAAATTTGTTCGGACCTGATTACAACTTTTTACGCTTGCATTCAATGCGTCATCATTCGGAACAAGTTCTTTGTGGCGCTGCCATTGTTCATGTTGGCATTTATATTGAACCCACTGGCATTTAAAATAACTCATTCACTCTCTGGGATTGCATAACCTGGAAGACATACTTGAGACTCCGATTAATTTGACTGTACCTTGGAGAAAATTCGATGAGGAAACCTGCAGTTAAGGATTCCATAGGAGACCTGTGGGGCGCGCTCTTAGAATAAATAACTGAAAACTGTGAGCGTTTAAAAGGGGAAACTACGAATATTTCGGTTCTTAAGGTGCACACTTATGATATGAGAAGATTTAAGGGCATCACTTGGAGCAATGAGAAGTGAGCGCATGCCTTCAAAAACTCGACGAAGGCAGCGCATGGTACCTGCTGGGGACATCATGTGATTGTGAAACGCAGCCACGCGTACATATGTAAGCCACTTCTACAAAAGTCGCTAGTCATGAGATTACCATTCCGCCTATGAAGCACCACCTTTTAATACCTGTGTAAGGAGTAGCAAAGCGAGCATCCTCTCCGGACACTAAACATATTGGCATACTTCTGCTGCGTATATCGTACTTTCTTCACCGAGAGCTTTTCCTTATACCTAGGACCAATCTGTGCGGGGGTGAGGACCGGAAAGGGCTCCAGCTTTATTGTCAACAACCTGTGCGATCAGACCAAACACCACTGCCAGAATGTATGCACCTTCAGAGCGTGGTGGCCGTATCTGCTCTTTTTTTTTGCTTGTGCGTCCCCGACTAGAAAATCCGAACGAGTAATTGGTGTCCCCCAATCCATTAGCAACGGAAAAAAATACAGACTAAAAGCATGCTCCTCTGCTCATTAAATTCTCCAGTGAATCGCAAAATGTGATTCACTGGAGAAGGTAATGACTACCCACTCCAGTATATCCTGCCAAGAAAATCCTATGACCAGTCACAATAGCAAAAATGATATGGCGCCGGAAGATGAGCCTCCCAGGTTGGAAGGCATCCCAGAGGTTACTGGGGATGAACAAAGGGCGATTCCTAGTAGCTCCAGGATGAATGAGGCGGCTGGGCTAAAGCCAAAACGACGCTCAGTTGTGGATGTGTCGGGAAGCGACCGGAAAGTCCGATGTTGCAAGGAGATATATCACATAGCAACATGGAATGTAAGATCTATGACGCAAGGTAAACTGGATGTCGTCAAGCGAGCAATGGACAGATTGAACATCGATATCTTGGGTATCATCGAGCTCAAGTGGACCGGAATGGGAGAATTTAATTCCGGCGACCATTATGTCTTTTATTGTGGGCACAAATCCAGGAGAAGGAATGGGGTCGCTATCATAGTATACAAAACAATGGCCAAAGCAGTGCTAGGGTACAACCCCAAAAAACGACCGAATGATTTCACTTCGGATCCAAGGTCACCCTTTCAACATAACAGTTATCCAAGTCTATGCACCAACCAATACTGCTGAAGAAGCTGACGTTGAGAGATTTTATGCTGACCTGCAATGCCTTTTAGACTGCACTCCATCATCAGACGTCCTTTTTCTCATAGGAGACTGGGATGCTAAGGTGGGGAGTGAAGAAATATCCGGAATTACAGGCAAGTTCGGTCTTGGCGAGTCAAATGAAGCTGGGCACAGGCTAGATGAGTTTTGTTAAGAAAACAACCTGACCATATCGAATACTCATTTGCAACAGCACAAGAGGGGCCTGTACACATGGACTTCACCGGACGGTCTGTACAGGAATCATATTGATTATATTCTTTGCCAGCAGAGATGAAGAAGCGCTATATAAGCAGTAAAAACAAGGCCTAGGGCCGATTGTGGCACCGATCATCAGCTTCTTGCTGCCAAATTTAAGCTTCGATTGAGGAAAACGCAGAAAACCAGAAGGCCTTTCAGGTATGATCTGGATCAAATTCCATCAGAATATGCTGTGGAAGTGAGGAATCGAGTTCAAGAATTAGATCTAGAATACAGAGAGCCTGAAGAGATGTGGAATGATGTTCGTGATATAATACAAGACGTTGTTACTAAGGTAGTTCTAAAGCAAAAGAAAAGCAAGAAAGCAAACTGGTTATCTGAAGAGGCTTTGCAAATAACTGAGGAAAGGAGAGTGGCAAAAGTTATGGGGGAGAGAGAAAAATACAAGGTTCTCAATGCGGATTTTCAGATAATAGCAAGGAGAGATAAGAATGCCTTCCTGAACATACACTGCCAAGCAGTTGAGGACAACAGCCAATTTAGGAACACAAGAGCTCTCTATAAGACAATCAAAGATATCAAAGGCGGCTTCTGTGTTACACTGGGCGTGATAAAGGACAAACGAGGCAGGGACTCACTGAAGCATCAGAGATAAAGAAGAGGTGGCAGGAATGCACAGAAGAACCGCACAAAAAGGACCCGCATGTGTAAACCCAACATAAGACGGTTGTGATTACTGAATTCGAGCCGGGCATCCTGAAGAGTGAAGTCGAATGGGCCTTAGCCAGCCTTGCTAAGAACAAAGCTAGCGGAATTGATGGCATTCCAGCGGAGTTGCTTCAAAACCTCAACCATGTTGTTGTTAACGTTCTCTATACATTATGTCAGCAAATTTGGACAACCCTGCAGCGGCCACAGAATTGGAGGAGGTCAGTTGAAATCCCCATTCCAAAGAAAGGCACTGCCAAAGATTGTTCCAACTACCGCACGATCGCGCTTATTTCGCATGCTAGCAAGGTGATGTTGAAAATTCTCCAAGGTAGGCTGCAGCAGTATGTGGATCGGAAGCTTCCGGACGTGCAAGCTGGGTTTCGCAAGGGCACAGGAACTAGAGACCAGATTGCCAACCTTTGCTGGATCATAGAAAAAGCAAGAGAGTTCCGGAAACCCATCTACTTCTGCTTTATTGACTATGCGAAAGCGTTTTACTGCGTAGATCACAGCAGATTGTGGCAAGCTCTCCAAGATATGGGAGTTGCAATTCACCTCATCTGTATCCTCAGGAACCTGTATGAAGGGCAAGAGGCCACAGTCAGAACTGGGCGTGGTCTTACTGATTGGTTTCCGATTTAGAAAGGAGTGAGACAAGGCTGCATACTGTCGCTTTGCCTATTTACACTATATGCTGAGTGCATCATGAGGAAGGCAGGTCTGGAGGAATCTTCGGCTGGAGTCAAGATTGCTGGAAAACGTATCAACAACCTTAGATATTCGGATGATACCACTTTAATGGCAGAAAGTGAAGTGGGACTCAAAAGACTTCTGACGCGCGTACAAGAAGAGAGTGAGGTGTTTGGGCTTAAACTGAACATTAAAAAGACAAAGGTCATGGCATCTTGCCCTATCAAGTCCTGGAGCATCTATGGACAAGAAGTGGAAGCTGTGACAGATTTTCTCTTCTTGGGCTCCAAAATTACCCCGGAAGGAGACTGCAGCCATGAAATTAGGAGACGCCTGCTTCCGGGAAAGAAAGCCATGGCTAGCCTTGACCGCCTAGTAAAGAGCAGAGACATTAGTCTGACAACTAAGATCCGTATAACTCGTGCTATGGTCTTTCCAGTTGTGATGTATGGATGCGAGAGTTGGACTGTCAAGAAGGCTAACCGCCGAAGAATTGACGCGTTTGAATTGTGGTGCTGGCGGAGACTCTTGAGAGTTCCTTGGACGGCCAGAAGATCAAATCAGTCGATAATGTCCAAGGCCTCTCTCCTGTTTCTCCAATTAACCCGGTTCTTTGCTAGCTGCATCCACTTGACCCCTGCGAACTTCTTAACCTCATCTGCCCACCTAACTTTCTGCCGCCCCCTGCTGCGCTTTCCTTCCCTTAGAATCCAGTTTGTTACCCTAAGCGACCGTCACTTATCCTCTCTTCGCACACATGTCCTGCCCATGCCCATTTCTTCTGCTTGATTTCCACTAGAATGCCAGTAACTTGAGTTATTTTTCTGACCCACTCTGCACGCTTCCTATCTCTTAATGTTACCCCTACCATTTTTCGTTCCATAGCCCTCTGCGTTGTCCTCAACTTAAGTAGAACTCTCATGGTTAGCCTCCACGTTTCAGCCCCATAGAGTAGTACACGTAAGATGAAACTGTTGTACACTTTCCTCGTGAGCAATACCTGTAAGCGGCTAGTCATAATCTGCGAGTGCTTGCCAAATGCGCTCCATCCCAATCTCATTCTTCTTGTTATTTCCTTTTCATGGTCCGGATCTGCGGTTACTCCCTGTCCTTAGTAATCATATTCGCCAACTACTTCCAGTGCTTCGCTACCTAATGTAAACTGCTGTTCTTTCCCGAGGCTGTTGAACATTACCTTAGTCTTCTGCAAATTGATTTTCAAGCCTACCTTTCTACTTTTCCTGTCTAGGTCACCAATCATTCTTTGCAGTTCATCTCCTCAGTTACTTAGCAAGGCAATCTCATCAGCAAATCGCAGATCACTGAGGTATTTTCCAGCTATCCTTATCGCTAAGTGCTCCCATTCCAAGTCTCTTAATACTTCATCTAAGCAAGCTGTGAATAGTATTGGGAAGATCGTGTCTGCTTGCCTAACACATTTCTTTGTGGGAATTTTGTTACTTTCTTCCTGCAGAACTATGGTTGCTGTGCAGCTACTATGTATATCTCCCAGTACTTTCACGTACGACTCTCTACCCCCTGGTTTCGCAATGCCTGTTTCACCACCGAAGTTCTATTGAGTCAAACGCTTTTTCGTAATCAATGAATGCTATGTATAAGGGCTGGTTATATTACTGTATAAAGTTATGTCTTTAGATATGAGGCATTAAAATATGGCCAATAGGCTGAATTCAGGGTCTCTTTTTTTCTGCCTCTGCTGACAGATTGGTTGCGCGTGACACACGCACGTGGGAAAAGGTCACCGATTCTATTACCTCCCACCTATGTAGCTCATGAAGCATGGTCCTCGAGCCACTAAATTCGACGTGCGATACATACATACATGCATACATACATACCGTCTTTGCCAAAAGTAACCAGGCTGCGGATTTCGCTTCTAGGTCAGGTAGTGGAGAATTCGTGCCACTTCTGAAGCTGTAAATCTGGGCAAAGTAAAGGAGAGCTCCTGCCCTCCCTTATTAACAAGTTGTGATCCTATGGGCAGCCATGTTGGCTTTAGAATACAAGCGAGAAGCAAAACATGCAGCCTGGTTACCTTTGGCAAAGACGGTACATACATACATACATACATACATACATACATACATACATACATACATACATACATACATACATACATACATACATACATACATACATACATACATACATACATACATACATACATACATACATACATACATACATACATACATACATACATACATACATACATACATACATACGTACGTACGTACGTACATACATACATACATACACACATACACACACACATACATACATACATACATACATACATACATACATACATACATACATACATACATACATACATACATACATACATACATACATACATACATACATACATACATACATACATACATACATACATACATACATACATACATACATACATACATACATACATACATACATACATACATACATACATACATACATACATACATACATACATACATACATACATACGTACGTACATACATACATACACCCCCCACCCACCCACACACACATATATATATTGATTTATTGGGTCCTACCACCTGAATAACTGCGCTTTAAAAAGTGACTGATTTAATTAGACACTCTTCGGCTGCCTCTGGATTGTCGCGCGTCAGGAGAATCAGTGAAGTTTTCTGCTGTTTCCATCATTGCTTTCTGGAAATCAATTTTTTTTCTTCTTTTTCACATCTACCGCTGTTATGTCTAAGAATGTTTGGCACTACAACTCTTCAACTGATTCAATTTTCGCGGTGATTGCGCATTTATAAACAATCTGAAAGTATGCAACTTAGACGCAGTTTTCATTAGTGGCCGCGGGCGCCGCCTATTAATGCCTTTGTGTGGGCGAGTCGGTGAAGCATCGTGCGCTAGTCCTGTTTCTATGTGTTCCTTGTGTCCTGGTTTTTTGCACTCCTGTTCAGCACGATGCGCCGTCTATATTCATAAACACTAGAATTTTGTCCAATCAAAAACGCCGTCTTTTTTTAATACGTGGGCCCAATCGGAAGTTTTTCAACTGGTAACGTTCAAGAGCTCTGATATATATGATCACTGCACACATTTTACTGCTACTCTTTCGCTCTGTGCACTGAATGTAGCCGCCTTCATCAGCGTCTATACGTACGAAATGAATCTAGACAGAGCGCTATCGCATTGCCCTCTTAAGGGGTGTAAATCAGTTCCAAAGTTTTTCTAGTGCTACATAACTTACCGAGCCCTACCCAAATGGTAAATGGGACGTTACGGGCTTTCGCGTATGCTTGATATTTGTCCGAGGTAGCTAAATCGGCTGCAATTTTGTCTGCAGTCGGTGCTGCAGGCGACGTCCAAGGACGGCCGTCCTGATCTGCTGGCCACCATCCACCAGCATCACTCCATGGCCGGCCAGAGCACCCTGCAGAAGAAGCAGGGCGTCTCCGGCGAGAGCGCCACCTGCCGAACCCTGGTGCTGGAAGTGGACGTTTCGCACCACCCCAAGGATTTCAGGTGCGCCAACTGAGCCCTAGCATGCTTCAGAACGTCTGTATACATTTATAACGAAGCAATCCAGAGTGCACCCTTAAATACGAGAGGCTCTATTTGTTGCTAACCTCTTTGATAGCGTACCATCGCAGGCTTTCGAACTTTGCGTAAGGAATACAATTTATAGATTCCATTATCCTATGGATTTGAAGACCCAGTGCACCTTCTTCAGTATATAATGGAGCTACTTTTAGAAGGTGAGTTCGAGAAGTGACTCGTAGACAGCGTTGCAACTTTACGGGCTTTAGTAGACATGTCAGCCAATGCGTATGGGTGCTTATTAAAATGATTCTGTGCAGCGTTGTAATCTTCGTTGCCCATTAGAAGCTAAGTTCGCAAGGATAGCGTTTAGAATTGAATGCGCAATGATTGTAAAGTTATGTTCATGTTGCAGGTTAATGAACAGGTGCCACGTGAGCTGCTCTTGAAACAACCTGAGTACTATGACAATCAAAGAGAGTGATTGCTTAAAACACTATTTTCTTCATGCCCTTTTGTAAACATTGATAAAAGCTTCTTTGTGGCTTTTTGGCTACACCGTTGTGAAGGCAGCCGAATACAGTGCAGATATGTTCTCGGCCGACTTTCGTAAGCAAGGGCCACTACCGTTGAGGTTCACTACCCGAAATATCATAAGCTTTTCCACCGTGCAGTCGTCTTTGATGCGTTGGTTGAGGGGCCTATTCCTCATATGTAGTTCAGCGAGGTTCCAAAACATTGGAAACAAAATATGAGCAATCGCAGTAGGCCATTCTCACACCCAGCCAATGGCCAGTCGTTATTACTGAGAGGAATGTTTCTTGGTCGGTGTAGCTAGTCTGTGAATCAAGATTAGTTGATTTTTAAACAGCTCGCGCCTGCCGCAGATGAACTCAATGGTCGGAAGCAGATATTGGTGTTTAGCTTATCTACTTTGCTTCTTTTGCTTCACTGATTTCTTCTACAGATTGTCGTCAATTTGTCGACCCGGCGCGCAAGGTGATGGCCTAAAACCAGCAGAGAAAAGTGCAGGCCCTGTGTACAACCTACTATCTTGTTGCAAAATTCTATTTTTAAATCCTAGTACAGAATATAGCAAACATTCGCGTTTTCGTTTCTCGTGTATTTCCTCGTGCAGGTCTAAGCAGCTAATCAAGGACGCCATTATGGAAAACGACTTCCTGAAGAACCTAGACTCGTCTCAGGTGCGAGAGGTGGTCGACTGCATGTATCCGCAGGTCTTCGATGCTGGCACGCTAGTCATCCGAGAAGGAGACGTGGGCTCACACCTGTACGTCTCTGCTGGTGAGTCACAGCCCGTTATACATCATTTTATCCTGTTCGGCCAAAAAATGATAAGAAGTCTTCCCATAAACATAAAAAGTTGGTTGGTTGTTTGGTTTGCGGGTTTTACGTCCCAAAGCGACTCAGGCCATGAGAGGTGCCATAGTGGAGGACTCCGGAAATGTCGCTCACCTGGGGTTCTTTAACGTGCACTGACATCGCACAGCACACGAGCGCCTTGCTTTTCGCCTCCTAAAAAAGCGACCGCCGAGGCATTGTACTGATGCATTGTAAGCACGAAAACAGAGATGCGAGTGTTCATGTGGGATTCACTCGTTCAGAGCACAATCGCTCATGACAAGTTATCAGGAATCATATAAATTGAACATATTGCTACGAATCGGCAAGCCGATGCAAACAGGAGAACAGAAGACAGAAGAAGCTCGATGGTCGTGAAATGACGTTTATGAATATGTTAGCGGGCCTAGCGCGAGCGCTTCGGCCCGCGCCACTGCCCGCTTCTTCTTTCTTGCTCGTCCATAAGATGACCCAAGGCCACCGAGCGATCGTCTCAGCCGTGGACGTTTACCGATGTCTTGATGATTCCATGGCATAATGATGGGCGTGTCTGGATGCTTGAAGAAGAACAGGAAGAAGGAAGAATAGAACGGCTTGTTGGCACGATGATTCCCGATGAACCTTGGCCCAGGACAATCTCGGGCCATATGTTGTCACGACTCAATGGCGGAGGCCGAAGCACGCACCACATGGCATAGGCAGGGGAGGATGCCTTCAAATGTAGCGGTGTCTTGGGTAGTGGGGCCGTTGGTCGGCACATCAGGGCAGTGGGGTCACCTAATGGTCGTTTGGGTCTCGGTGTCGTGTGGTCATGTGTGGCGTCTCGGGTCAGTCTCTCCTTCGTCGTGTCTTGTGGTCGGGGTGGGGGGACGGGGAGGAGGAACGGCAAGGTGTTCCTGGGTCCGGCAGGCTGGGGAACAGCGATGCGATGCCTCCTAACCTTTCGCCGACGGCGCAAGAAGTCGCAGGGCGCCGAAGCTCCGGACCATGATGAGGGGGTGATGAAGTACCCCGCACCTCCATCAAATGTTACGAAGCGGCAAGCCGATTAAAACCGGAGAACAGAGGAGAGATAGAAAACTCTCAATGGTCGACAGATGACGTTTAATGAATATGTTAGCGGGCCTAGCGCGAGCGCTTCTGCCAGTGTCCGCTTCTTTCTTGCTCGTCCGTCACAATATTTAGGCCGAAATCTGACATACAACTGAGATTCACAATTTAGAGAAAAATACACACCCATGTTGGCTAAAATGCATGGCGTATAAAACCACTAAATATAGCGCGAGAAATATACATATTGAAGCACAATTCTGAATTTAACATGAGATAATGTCTGTTGCACATACAGAAACGTTACATCAAAGCTGTTTTCATTCTGATAATTTAATTCACTGCATTGCGGCAACTATTTCTGTCCCGTTCTCTATCCTTTATTTATTTATTACAATCACCTCAGGGCCCGCAGGCATTGCAGAAGAGGTGAGTGCAAAAATAAACAAAATTAATATCAAGCCAAAGAGTGCAGGCAAAAAGGAGAATAAGGATGCAGATGCCGCGTTTACGGTGGTATACTTAGTAATCGGGTGTTCGAGGACCACGTGTCTTCAGTGCGGACGGTGTAGCGCGGAAGGTGGTTCCAGTCAGTGCTGGTTTTCTGCAAACAAGAAATTCGGGAAACGCATGACGCTTGTTGTCGAGTTCTAAACTCGACAACAAACATCCAACACAACCACATGACGTGCAGTCATATACAAAACGACACCACGGTTAAAAGTAATCCACTTTTCACGTAACATCAGGCTTTAACTGCACGTCTTCAAACATTGTCTGCCTCCTAGAATAATTCTTTCGTCATAAACACTACATCGGAGAGACAGGGCGACCAATGAACATAAGGCATAATGGCCATTGTGTAGACACAGGCAAAAACCTCCCGAAAGCAGTTTCCAAGCATTAAACCATAAGTTCGAAGAAATAAAGTTATATATCCTCCAGTCAGGCTTTAAATCTGGAAGGGGCAGAAAATATGAAGAGGCGTATCTCATCTAGACATTTAGAGCACTGGAAACAGCAGGAATAATTATCTAAATAAATATAAATCAATAATAAATAAATAAACGTTAGAATCCCTTAAATATGTTCCCTCTGCGACATAAATAATGGAGAAAACAATCAAATATAGTATTAATTGCATAGTGTATTCACAGCACATGTACCCTATATCCCCCTCTGCAATAGCATTAGCAGCGTATGTTTCTCCAAACAGATTTCCTTCATATAACTTCCTAGTTTAGCTGGCCCTCAAACTTTTTGTTGGTGTGCCAGGTGTGGTTCACTGTGCGGTTTTTATTTGGTTCTTTTTCCTTCTCCTTCCCCCCTCCCCCCGCCCCCTTTGCAGAAAGTCTTCGGGAATTGTTCCCCTACAGATATATTCCTTATCAGGACCCTTGGGATGCCTGTTCCTTTTCAAGAAAGGTGTACAAGCACTAAAACTGCTTTAGGTCGTGGCTATAATCCATCCCGCCTTTTAGTTTTTCCTGGTACTGCGGCTTTTATTTCTTTTGCAGGCCACAGGATCCGTTGTTCAAGGCTAAAACAGACATACTGCAGAAACATTTTTTTATACTTTATTTTCACTTCTTGACCTACTTTCTTCTCATCCACCCTCCCTCCCCGTCCCCAGCATTTCTTCTTTGGAAGCAAAAGCATATTTAGACCCCTGCCAGTGATGATCGCTTTGCCCAGACGAAGACAACTCCACTTGTCGAAACGTTGCCTCGACCTGCGAACCCTCTACTCTTGTTCAGTGTTCTTTCATAGCCGCGTGAGAATAATTGAAAAGTATAAAACAAGCTGACGAATTTTGAACGGATTTACAGCATCAGATAAAATGAGTTGGGTGGGGTCGAATACGGATGATAGCTATTATAACATAAGCGGTATCAATTTTTGATAACATCAGATAAGCCTGAGAGAAGCCTCTACAGATTTAGCCAAAGGCATAGTTTGCATTGTTTGAATTTGTCTCCTTGCTCAAACTACGCTAGAGAAGTCTCAGATCTAGTGTGTTTTTTTTTCTCGTTATCCAAACTGATTACACAAGCCTGTTTAACGTCATCAGTAAAACTCTAACATTTTATATTTATATTTAACTGACCGACCAAAATTACCCAGCAATATTTGTTATATACCTGAAATTGCTGCCTTTTGATGCCGTAATTTTGTTTTAATCCGCCTAAGACAAATTGAACTATTCAAAACAACACTCCACCTAACTCTGAATTACAAGGCAAAGAGCATCGCCATACATTTAAACCAATCCTCTCAAATAACGACCACGGAAGCTGCTTCAATCTGATCGACAAGTTCATACCTCGCCACAGCACTGGCACTAATGCGACTGCTGCCCTGTATAACTAGAAGAAACGAATTTCTTATACAGCAGAAAATTCGATAAGCCACACAAAGGAGCCGTGAACCGGAGCAAGCTGTAAGCTTGGCGGTGAAGAACCTTCATTGCGCTGACTCTTAATACGCTCTTGCTCCAGCGCGGTCTTTCTCGTTAAAACGTGGCTCAAGGTCGGTCCCTTCTGCACTGCTCTCAGTGCTGCTTCCACGGCTGCAAGGCCTTCTTCGCTGGCGGCGCACCGCGGTCTTACTGCGCCGCTGATGAACTTCTGGCTCGGCGGCAAGTTCTATGACAATCATCTTTGTCACCAGTGGCACTGCTGCGTGGCAGCCCGTGCACCTACTGCACGTGCTGGGTTAAATGAGAAAATATTTCATGTCCAAATATGCAAAATTTCGCAGAAATTCGTGCCCGAAAGAGGGTCATAAAAATCTCAGCGATGGGAAGCAAATGATTAACCTTATCAAGCGGCTATATGAGGCACACAGAAAGCCGGGGATACCCATTGCACCCATTGGTGCATGATTATAAAGACATTTAACATAATAAAATGTGTTCACGGATCAATAACGATAACGAAGATTTTATGATCTGTATATCAAAATGGACTGGAGAATACTGTAGCGGTGCAAAATACAAGAGTTGCTACACATAGGAATACAGAGACGATATAAATAAATAAATAAATTTTATTTCTGCCTCAAAGATATATGGACAGAGGAGCTGCAGAAAAAGCTGTAAAAATACAGCTTGACAAAGCCCCCATTTTAGAGGCAACAGCAGAAGACAAACAACGACTCAACTTCTGGAGTCGTATAAACGCAACAAAAGAACAAAAATGTGTGAGAAATACCCAGTGATCAAATAGACATGATTATTGACTGCCCTGAAACTATTTGAGACGGTCTCTGTCAATTAAAAAATCTGTAGGTATATACAGCAAGTAAATGAGTTGCTTACCTGGCTACGCACAGTGTAATGCACAAAGTGAATGCGATACAGATGACAACGCGCTCACCATAAGAGGGTGACATAGGCATGGTAATAAAAGGCCACCACGCACCGGGTGGATACTGTGTAATGGTGTTCTGCCAGCACAAGCTAATCCGGATGGCCAACATGCCCACGTGATGAAAATAAAAAGCTGATCCACCAAGAAAGCCAAGATTGCTGTGGTGGCGGCCCATGACTGGAAAAAGACTGAGCCAGTGGCAACAAATCGTTATAAGGCCTTATAATGACTTCGCTTAACGACGAAAACGTATTTACGAGTCCTGTAAAGAATCCAGGAATGATACAGTCACCCGTTACAAACTTTCCGAGACCTAGATTAGTTGTATGAACTGTCCTTCAAAGAGAAACTACTCTCACCTTTGAAACATGTCCATTACCAACTCCTGCAGCGAACAGTTAGGACTCAGTGCCGACCGACCGTACAGTGGCCATCATTGCAAACAGTCAAGCGTAGGTGAAAACCCTCTTGTCATCCCTGGAGTTACGATGCCGTTAGCGAATGCCATACAGCGGTCTCCGCCCGCCACCTGTGAGAAAGAAGGGACATCACTCGTCATGGATTTTAGGAGCAGGGCCTCCTATTTCATGCGCGGGTGATTTCGGCGCGGAAAGAACGCTTAAACGGAAAAGGCTTTCGGATTGCAATGCGAAGATGATGCCGAGGATGTAACTGACTGCAGCGAATCCTCTCCACTTTGTTTTCAAGCGCGCCGCTTGTGCATCCAAAAAGCGTGGCATGTTCGCTCATTGCAAGTCATAATCCAAATAGCGGAGACAAGCTGTGGATGCTGCGCGTACGCAGACCGGTAAATTGGTGTACACCAAATGTTACTACTCGGCGGAGCGCGAACTCGCCACCTTCTTCCCTTTCGCCCTTCTAATCGGCGCTTTTCTGAGCTATCATTAGCCCCTTCCGCCATCGGCCCAGACATGGCAAGCAGGCGGCTGCTATGCTTGTTTTTTTTTTTTACTCTTGTGCGGAGCCGTTACTGAGCCGATGTACGCTTGTGCCGCGTTTCGGATTTTTGGTTTCGTCATGCGGTTCTTGCGAGAAACCTCATATTTGATTAGAGCTGCCACCGCCGAATAAAATTTCCGCTAGTCGTACGAGCTTAACGGAGCCTCCAATAGGCGATTTGCAACCGTGGACCGAAGAAAACGAATCATGACGTTCGCTCGTAGCCTAGCGGAAATCGATATCCGTTTGATAACTCTACAAGATTCTTCCTGCACATTTCCGCATAGTGATAACATTTCTGTTGCAAAACACCAGAGAACAGCTGGAGTAGGCTCGGCGCTATTCTGCGCTTGACAACAAGTACACAGCCATGAATAGGCGTCGTTCGAGCGTCGCTCAATTCCAGCGCTGCCCAGCGCGCACTCAGGTTATGGTGGATTTTATGCACGTGAGCGAGTCCAAGAAATGACGTCGTCGCAGTCATTTCGGGTGAGAGTTTGGTTTGCTCTAATGAAAATTATTGAAAGTAGGAGCCAAAAAATAAAATAAGTATTATAATGCGTTTAACCGGCGTCAGGAAATCAATAATTTATGGTACAGCATTGTTAGATTGAAGACCGCATCCTGTGTCGGCATCACATATTCATAATTAGATGTGTTTAAATTCTTTCCGCCCCGAAGTGACTTAAGTAACGTAATTTATAAACATGCTTATTAGTACCAGCAAGCAATCCTCAATCCATCCGGCTACATGATGCCAAAAAAAGCACAACGCTTGTGTGATCATAAAACGTCATTGCGAATTAATAGCGGCACTCTTCAGACTAACCGCGCTTTGCTTTCCAATATCATTAGAAATAACTTTGCATTCAAAACGTTTCTCTCCGCACCGTTGTATAAAAAACTAAAAGCAAAAAACGCTGTAGCTTTACCAGTGCTCTTTGACATTAGTTACTGAGATAATGCCCTTATGTTTCTTTCTTTATCTCTTTCTCTCTTTCTTTCTTACTTACCTGTGTGCAGTGGATGGTCGATTATGCTTCCATATATGCTAAATATTGTTTGAGAAGTACCACACGCTTGCAACATCACTTCTGGTTTGGCTTATTAAGGAAACAAAATTCATAAAGCATGCAATACATGAGGCGTCTACACTCAAACCAGGGTCTTCGGAGAGAAAATATTGTATCATGTGACGAGCGTTTGTAACCATTATGCGAGCATTTCTTCCGGGCAACTGTAGCCGAAAGATGGCAGTCTATAGTGGGGCGGAACGTACGCTGACTTCTTTCCGCTTACAAATGTCAGGATTCGATTCAGCAACTTACAAATTTTGACCACTAGAAGAAACGTTTAGTGGTCTGGGGCGACGGGTTCTCGCAGCGCAGTTCGGAAAGACAAGTAGAAAGCACGCTCACGGTGCAACACTGATAGCGCATCTGTAGCACACTGATGATGAAGACGATCATTGATGCTATACCGGTCCCAGTCGAAATAAGAACGATAGAACTGTTTCCAAAATAACAAAAAACTCTTAACATTCTAAAATTTTCATGTAGTTGTTTACTATTTTTGTGCAGTATAGTATAGTTTCTTCTGTAGCTAATTTTCTCCAGAGCGGTTTCTACTTTTCGGTGGTATATAACTACACAAACGTCTGTTGCGAAATATTCGTGTTGTCAGTAAAGTTCATAGAACAAAATACTACATGAAAATTACTATCTGTGACATAAGAAAATTGTCCTACATTTCTAGATTGCCATCACTTCACAGCGACAGCTCTTGTGCAGGTCCGCCCGATATGCCGAGTGTTCAGCGACCGAAGACATTTGCGGGCGGGGCTCTAGCAATCTACTGTATATTGTGCCATAGTGTATAATATTTCTTTTTATTTTTACCTACCCTATCCTTTCTCCCTAAAGCTCACCTCTTTGATTTCTTCTACCTCTTCCTCGCTATCCCTTTGTTTCCGCCGCCCCAGTTCAGGTGCTTCAGATACCGGGGCTGGCAAACATCTTTTCCTTCCTTTTTGATATCTAATAATAAATGACCACTCACTACATTTCTAGACTGCGGCGACAAATACCTGGCACAAAGGTAGCACGCTCCTGCACGCCTTCACACTGTGAATGTCATGAGCGGGGGACTTGCAGTAACCGTGTCTTGCCATCAGAAAATCGATCCAGGTGCCATTGAGAAAATCCTTTTCATAGCTGTCGCTGCGTGCTTCCAAAAGTGTGACTCATTATGAAACTGTTGAGGTAACAGTATAAAATTAAATCTCGTTGGCCATAAAATGTAATGTGAACCAATAAACAACTTGCCCGAATCGCAACCTTAATTCCTATCGGAAAACCTGATATTAGACTTGCTGACAAGCCTATTTTCACAAGCTGCAGTAATCAACTTCTTCGTTTGTTTTGTCTGCTAATATAGTAAATAGTTAACCTAGGTAGGCTTAAGACATCATATTTATTTATAAACCAGGTTTCAGTTAACATCACGATTTTAAATTAAAAAGAAAAAACATTAAGAAACTCTGATATGTCATCGTGCTTATTCCTTCCTGATTGTACATTACAATGAAACAAACTAAATTTGCCCCTTACCTGGGGAGAGACAATATCTATTGAAACAATCGTCACAGAATAAGGAGCACTACATGCCTTGTGGCCACGGAAGTATACAGATGTTTAGTGGCAGGAATATAGGGCACACGTACGCTTTTCGTTTTTTTTTTGTCTGTTTCTGGGGGGCGCTTTTAGGCTATCAAGAATAGATTTTGGCTTCTAGAAGCATGAAAGACAAGATGTGTTTCAAAATTATGAAGTGAAATGCGACCTTGCGCGACATATCTGCGCAAATAAGTTTAGAGGCATCTTCCAACGATGAATGGCACTATGTTCACAAAGCAATGATAACAGCGGCAACACTAAAGTTTTAACAACACAGTAGCAGAGTCGTGCAATTGCGTTGCCATGACATTGTAATCTGCAATAGCTGGAATGTTCCTCAGAGCAATTTAAGTAATTTTCGATGGGTCAGATGAACGGGCAATTGTAAGCACTGGCGACCCTCCAGCCTTTCACTCAAAATGTGGCCATTTCGAACCCAAACAAATTTGCACCCGGCATCCTGTTGTCTTGACACTGCACGTCCGGAAGCCGTTATAGCTGAGGACACTCGTTGACACAGACTGATTGAGACGGCTCCAAACCAAGATCTGTGCCCACAATTCTTGCTTTGCGAACTTTTTCCAACACGGCGTCACGCTCCTTAGGGTGCACAAATTGGACAATGTTTTCTTGCCTCGATTTTCTAACAACTGGCGAACGGTGGACAATTTCGATGTCTGATGCATCGACTGGCCCTCAAACCTTTCCGCCAATCTTGCCGAGAAGGTCTGCCAGATTTTCCCTCTGTTGCACAGGCACACCCTTAAATTCTAGGTTTCCGTTTCACGAGTATTGCTTGCATTAAAGGGGCCCAAAACAGCCTTAGCGATACAGTTTCCCTATGCCTAGCATGTGAAAGAATGTCGATGTAAGATAACCTTCCCGCAAAAATTTTTAAATGCGGCATTTGGAAGCAGAGTTATTTGCAATCAAATTTTGAATATCTGCGCCTTCGCGGCTTTCCTCCTCTTTTCAACTTTTTAGCGCGCGCAAAGGCTGGCCCTCCTCCAAGGCCTCGCCCACTGACACGTCACAACTGACGCATCTGCGCTTTTACTTTTTTTGCTTAGCGCCGCACGCCGCAACTTCCGTTTTGTCGCGCTTGCTCGCCGACGCGCCGCCGGGGTCCTCTTGTCGTCTGCTTCATCGTCATCGCCCTTCGGCAAGAACTCGCAAGTTTTGTTGCCACGCTATACATCCCTGGCGTTGACCTCACCTTCGATTTTGTGTTACGTCGTGTGCGCGACGGGTGCAGAACAGTTCTGGGCTAGACTGGTCACTCTCTTGTGTTCGCGAAGGCAGTTATCGAAGCGCTGAATTGTTGTTGTTGACGGGACATGAGCGGGAGGTTGTTACAGTGTGCAGTCCCTGGCTGCGAAGGTATTGCTAGTGACGGCAGGAAAAACATTGTGCATCAAGTGCTTCAAAACGCCAACCTCCGGAAACAGTGGCTACAGATCATCGGATAGCCAGCATCGGTGAAGACAGCGTTTATCTACGTTTGCTTTACCCGGATATGTGGTTCGCGATTTGGGGATCCCAACAAGACTGAGTCTGCGTGAAGGAGCGGTACCAACGCTGTTTCTTCCAACCCTGCCGGTAAGTGTAAAATGAAAAGATTGTGATAATATTAGCTTTAGACGCGTTATCACAGTACAGTGTTGATTGTTTTTTTTTTGTTTTTTTAACTCAGGCGATCTTGCTCGGCGTTGTGGCATTTATATAGCAAGATTTGTCATGATCACTGTGAACTACACTGCTCAAAATAAACCAGTGGCGAGCTTACGATGGGATTTTATTATTTTTTAATGTTATGATAGTCGACCCCACGCACCAATGCACCCATATAAGCCGTATACTATCATCGTCGGGGTTCAGCAGCGGATTCTTCAACGGCGTGTACTTGTGGGGGTCGAGTCCCATCTCGGTACTCATTCGCCGAAGTCGCTTTTCAAGCTCGGGGTCCATAATGTCCGTACCGCAGCAAGGGCATGAGATGTTTGCGAAAGACTAGGAATTCAGAATCGAGATCGCAGAGAGCGGTCTTCCGGGCGTTGCGGAGGGAAACTCTCTCGTGCACCTTGCCCGAACCTTGAAACCTCTGTGTTTAGGTTCCTCTTGCTTTTGACTATATGATGCCCCTTCGTGAAAGATAACGATCGATTGTAAAGAAAAAAAAAAAGGAAGGGGATGAGGAGAAGGGGACTGCCTAGTTGTGCGCTGTGGTGTAGTTTGTCAGCCGCGGTTCGGCGTCAGCTGACTGCAACGGCGAACACGCGCGCCGACAGGAAGTAAACTCTGTTCGGTGCCCGATTATTATCGCAGCATGACTCCCGCCCTGTAGCTTTTTTTTTTTTTTTTAGCGCCGTGTGGTGTTCGTACAGAGCGCACCCTGAAATGTCGCGCGGATGGAGCCGCGTCCAAGTTTACCAATCGAGGCGGCCAGGAATTAGAAACACGTGAAAACCGAGATGGGCGTTGATAAGAAGAAAGCGAAGAAAGTCAGGAATGAATAGATGGAAACAGAAAAAAAAAGCGCCAAGAGGCTTTACCCTTCAGCAGGAGGGGGGGGGGGGTCGCGAATGAAACGTTATCACTCGCGTGAACTGGCTTAGTCGCTCAAAGTTGCGCCTCTTTATCCCTAAGCGATCAGCTCCCGATCGGAAGTGTAAGAGTTGGTTTTGACAGGAGCATAGACAGGAGTTATACACAACTAGATTTTTCCTGCGGAAAGGGGGGGGGGGATTAACCGCAACAAGGGAAGAGGACTTCTCCAAATGGCTCACCAACAGCAATAAGAGCAAGAGCCTTCTCCGGTTCCTAACGGAAAATAATTTGCACGGGTTTTATAATATGCCTTATGGCAAGCTTGCGTAATAAAAAAAAAGAAAAAACAGCGCGCGCATGCAGTAGTGCAACGATCGAGTGACACAGTTCGGCACAATGTTACAAGTGGCTCAAAAATGCACATTTATTTTTGTCCCAGCTTTTCCAGGAACAGCGGGTGCAGATCATCAGCCAGCTGAATGAAATGGAAGTGGACCTCGCAGGAGATGGGCGTTGCGACTCCCCGGGCTACAGCGCCAAGTACTGCACGTACAACGTTGTTATCATTCAGACTGACCATATTCTACAATGGGAAAAGGTAAGAATAGGAGAGGTATACAATGGGAAAAGGTAAGAATAGGAGAGGTAAGGCAATGCTGTGATATGAAAATTGGCAAGCTGCGATTCATAGTAACTGTGTGAAGTCAGCTGCAGTGCCCAATAGTGCGAGCATGGGGCCTGGCCTCAACTTAACGAGTCTCAGTGCAGCCTTTAACAAAAGGCGACAATTTCTGCATATTATTAGGAGAAATTATTTTCAGCCTCACCAAGAGTGCCCTTGCCAAGTGCTGCTTGCATGTCTATACATAAAAAGAATCAAATTAATCATTATATGATACAAACAATTGAATTACAAAATGTTTTATCGTTGCAAACCATTGGTGAAGAGGTACATTTGCTGACATATATTATTATGTAATGAGTTTTTAATTTCATCTATCTACAGACCACCACCCAGCTATCTGGACATATTGCAAGAGCAGCAAATCGCCCGTACAGCACTACTTTGATGCTTGGTGCATTACTAAAGATGCATGCAGTTGCTTGCTTTAATAATTAGGGCGAATACATGGTAATAACAATATTCTATATTGCATTTAAGAAGTTGGAAGCTGTGATCAGGTCAAAGGGCTGTGAAGCAATAGAACCATGGATCCAGACAATCACAAGTCTATGTTGCTGCCTTGGGCCAGGGTAATGGTGACCTGATCATCAGCATGTAGCAGCCTGTTGAACCACATATGCGATAAGCGTGATGGCCGTGATAGACCATACATCAAATGCCTGCATTAGTTCCTTGCAAACAGGCAATGGATGAGCAGAGGTAATCTGTTTTGTATAGTTTTTTTTGTAAAGTTTTCACTTTGATGTTGTTTGGAAGGTGCACGGCTCACACTTGTGGCATTTGTCAACCAATGATAAATTTAAGAGATAGGTAATGCAAATAGAACTTCACAGAAAAAACTTTGTATACATTCGCACATAACAGGAAGTTCACATTTGACATAGCTGAGAAAGAAACCCCTAATGAAGTGAAGAAACAAAAAAATGTAAATGTGAGTGCTGAGACTGCAAGATATTTTAATACTGAGGCAGCTTGGTTATACATGCTAGTATGGAACACAAATACAATGGGATTTTCCATACTGTTCTATACTGACAATTTTAAAGAAGACAAAGTGTAGCATGTTTGCTTGACAACATCTCTTAGATTTCTTTTCACCGTAATATAGTAGTACAAGACCTGAGGTGTTTTTAAGAATATGATGCTAAAACTGTTTTCAGCTGCAATGCAGCAGGTTCAGCATCTACGATTGACTAGAACACACACCAACACTGCAACTCATCAGCCAAATATTTATATATGTATATATTTTTATGTATATATTTTTAACAGATTCATGTGCTTTCAAGAAGCTGAACTCCATTCTGAAGAATTCCCAGTTTTTGATTGACACTCGACAACTGTCTCCCAAAGCCCAAACATCTTCCCTTGAATCTTTTCACAACTTTGTCATCAAGTTTGCTCCCAAATCAATTGCATACTCTGATGGTGGGATGCAAGTAAGGTTTGTTGAATGAAAGAGAAGACTAAGACATTTTTCAGTGTGACTATGTAGTCCAACTTTTCTGCATGGCATGTGCAAACAATAAGTTCTTGCATGAAGCTTTTAATGTATGTACATAATATTGTCATTATAAAAGGAACAGAGACCATAGGAAATAGAACACAGTGCGAAAAAGAAAACCAGAAGTTCATATCATTTGCTCCATTTCCTTTTGCTCCTTTTGATTCTTCAACTTGCTAAGCAGCCCATTGGAACTTGCAACTAAGCAGATTGCTTTTAGTTCGTGCTATGGAATAGCCCTGGAGGGCTGAAAAATTGCTTTGTGACCAATTTCAAGCGCCTCAAAACAGTCATTCTCATGGTCTAGTGCTGAGGTTTAGAGAAAAAAAGTTCAAAGGTTTTTTTTTTTTTTTAATGTGAGGAGGGGGAAGCTGCTGTGTTACTAGACGCATTTGGTGCCTTCTTTTTATGGAGGTTGGGCTTGACTTCAGTCTCCTTAGTGCAGTGCTTGATCTGGAGCTCTCATGTTATCAGGCCAGGTAAAATGAGACCCTACAATTGCAATTCACAGGAGTCGACCCTGACATCTGCCAAAAAAAGTGCCCTCCATGTAACTCAATCCCAACTTCTGCATAAAGTAGGCACTCAATGCACCTTATGAGCCAGCTGCCACAATCCTTCCATCCTGATAGTAAATACACTGCTGTAAAATTAGCTGAACTTATCTTGTGTCTTTCTTTTCGAAACTTGGAACACTTCCATGTCAAAGGTAGTTATCATACATTTGGAGGAGACTGCAGTGCACACTTCTGACATTCAAGGATGCTTCATATAATATGGTAAAAACATATTTGGTAGAATGGTAGCACTAGCCATTCTGTAATCCCCTTCCGTGGAAAAAGTGAGACAGGAGGCTATAGACGTACTGCACAGGCCACCCAAGGGTCCTCATTGAAAGTCATTGCTGTTATATTAGAATAGGCAGATGGGATGAGATAAAGAACAGTGCACCAGGAATACATACAGACAGAAATGACATGAGCTGAGACACTGCAATGACACAAAGTTGAGGGCGAGCATGGAGGGCTGGCTGGAAAAACACCTTGTCTCTCTTTTGTGCTCCTCATCTTAGTGCAGTCCCAAGACAAAGGTAGTTTTTAAAGAACTGGAAGTTCTCGTCGCAAGTTTCCGACCCCTCTAGAACCATCTCGAATGTCCCGAAGCTAATGTATTGAAACTGAAAGAATGCTCAAGGTTCACTTGATCACTTGGACTAATGATGATCGCTAGAATACCACAGCAGGGAGAACACGGGTGATCCACGATATGAAGTTGTATAGCCCATGTCATACATTCATTTTGCTGCTTGAAGATCATTGCATCACATTTTTAATTTGATATAAAGGCGGTGGATATAGAAGCTAAAACAGAAGCAATCTCTGCTGCAGTGATGTGAATATAATGCATAATGGTTTCTTATAGTAGCCTCTACTTGGTATAATTTTGCTAGTAGGCAACAAGAAACACATTTTTTTCCAAAGTATGAGAAATTCATTCATAATTACCTTCTTTTTAGGTCACATCTGCCTGTTATTCCCTTCAATGAAAATTCTTCCAAGCTCCAGGCACAGAAAAAGAAAGGAGAGGACGGCTGGAAAGTGAAAATGACAAAATCAAGAAAAGGACTTTTCAGTGCCGCTTCAGTGAAAATGGAGCATACTTTTTGTAAGCTAAAATTTCGTTTTACTTATATTATTACACAAAAAACTAAGTGAACTGTTGTAATCACGATGGCTATTTCGCGCAGCGTACGTCCAGAGGCTCCTCCAGGATGCGGAGAAACGGTCTCGGGGCTCTTTACACAGAGACACAGCTGCAAGCATAGCTTCAGAGCGCCACCTTATGACTGATGCCTATGAAAGACCATCAAAAGAAGTAATTGCTGCACACAGGCACAGATTTGTGCTTCATCATGACTATTCAATTGCACAGCACAACTGTCAGTATACTTAACCCAGATGCTCAACAGACTGGCATCAGCGAGGCACAGCATTGGCCGCTGGAGCCAAAACAATTGTTTCAATATGTTTGCTGCGACTAACAATAACTGGAGCGCAGTTTCATATGACTTTTTTTGTCGTAGTGAGTGCAGTCTTGTACCCATGTCTCTGTGTTTCGCTTCTGGCTGCGGCCAAGCAAACGTGCACACAAAGCATGTTGCTGTTTGCTTATCGCGGCAACTCCACATGGTGTGCGACTGCTCGCAGGCCCTTCAAGTATTGCATCAAAGCTGCCACTTGAAACAAAAAGTAGGAAAGACAGAGCAACTGTGGGTTCAGGGTGTGTGTAAAGCTAGATAGCGAATAATTATGCCGATCAGAGTTGTTCAGCTTCTTGAGGTCAAGCTGGAAGTAAATGGAAGTAATTAAAGTGAGCCGACTTCACAAGTGACCATGTCACATCTCTCTTTTCACGGGCTCGCTGTTCCGCATCCGTTAAGGTCCACAGTTTACAAGACAACAGTGTAATTGCGCTTATTATTATTGTGTGGGCGATATAATACTGTGTTCTTAGCGATAATTTATACTGCTGAGCGACTAAAAAAGCACAAGCTTCGCTGCAAAGAGAAGCTTTTTTTTTTTTAATAACGTCAATTGTTTACCCTCAGGACATAATGGAATATGCTCTAGGACTTATCTAGAGAAATTCTGTAGGCCTTCTCTCGAAATAAAGTTGTTTTCTTTGTTTCTTCGGTGCCTCCTCATCACTGCACGTCATGTGAAACCTTGCAAGGGGCAGATACAGCATGCGAATGCTAATACGTGTTTACCGCGGCGTCTTGTATCTCACCGGCCTAACCGCTCAGTAGTTTGTGGTGAAACTGCACACGGAGCTTTGATATTGCGGTAACTTTTATTTGCTCGCAGTAAGTTAGGTAAGGGTGCTTAATTCGCTGCTGCTGCGTACAATGCGAACCCGCAATCTGCGCCAGTATCGGGGGCCGAAAGCTGCCAACGCCGGCACATGATACCACAGGTTCGCGCATCGCGCACGGCCGAGCCAGGTAGATGCAGTTGTCTTAGCTAATTTACTATAAGGCAAAAGTTTATAACCTACAAACTTACTACGAGACAAAATGCAACCTCCGTGAGTAGTTTCACGCATTCAAGTCAACGGTTAAGACGGTAGGATTTTAATAGCCGCCACAGTAATGATGCATCACAACAATGACTAACTCATTGCACCTGTGAAACCGTCGCTTATCTGTGCGCTATGTTCAAGCTAGTAAACACATTACTTACCAGCGTATGTTGTCGCCTTGACTTGATCCGAGGTGCGTATTTTGGTTTGGTGGACACAGGAAAAGAGCAGCGGTTGCCTCCGAAATTTTGCTGCACTACGTAAGGCGCAGTGGATTGGGGCCCGACATTTAAAGCACCGACTTAATGTTGTAAACCTGTAAGCCGACTTCGAAGTTCATTTCGCATGGGCGACACAAGAAACGAGAACATTCACAGGCGGAAAGTGCCCCGCAAGTACACTGCAAGGAACTGAAACGAGATCGCCGCTCGCGACCGCGCCGCGATTGCCGTGGTGCCTGCGCGAAGGGCAAAGATGCGCGCGTGCGCGCGCGAGACCGGAAGTGCAGGAAAAAAAAGCTTTGAAAAAATGTTTCTGTCTACAAAACATCCTTATTTTCTTTCCTGATAATTAAAAGTTAAGCGTATTTCAATTTTTGTGGCATAAGCGATATTTTAATGGCTGTGTGACGTCGCAAAGAAGCAGACCAATAGTCATTCGAAAACGCATGCACGTAGCAGCGTTGCACAGAGGAGAAGGAGGACTGGCAAAAGTCGAAGGAAAGAACGCGCCAACTTTCGAATGGGATTGTGGGACCTGCACTGCGCGTAGACGTGTATTATTGCGTTCAAATGTGTATCGCAGCATGATCTAGCGACTGAGATAGTTTGTGAGGAGTGCTCGGGAGGTGTTTGTGGGCCCCTTTAAGTTAGCCTGTCTTCATCAGTTTCGAGTTGCTTTTTTAAGGCCTTATGCTTGGCTTCAGTCTTCATGAAGTTGGCCTTCAGTTGCCTACCTGTATTCGCACACCTGTATATTCAGAGGCACACGACTGTAAACCGGAGAATCTGGCTTGACGACAATTGCCCACTGCGCAACATAATAATACGCCACGTAATCAATAATTATTTTGTATTTGCAAATGTTTAATACTAGCACATTCACAATATCATGTCAGCCTCCCCTCCCCCCCCCCCCCCCCTAGTGACTTTCTAGCAGTGTGAGTTCAAGATAATGATATCAATGAGTGAGCACTGCACAATTTATAAAGAGCATTCACGCATTGCGGGACTTCAAAACCATCCACTATGAACTTAGAACCGCAGAAAAAACACCATTTCACTCCGTGGACTCCTAGAGCATACTTTCACGTAGCTTGACATTTACTTTGTTTTAGGGGATAAGAGTAAATGCAGTTCATATTATTCTACTCACAAACGTCTGAGAAAAAAAAAGGCTTCTAGCATCCTCGCTTGTTACAATTTTTGCGTGCCGTGAAACAAAGCAACACAATTAAAAACTTTACAGTGGCTGCTGTTTTAGTGAGTAGGTCGGACGGAAGATAGAGTTGTCATTTGCAGCTCCATCTGCTGCGGTGGTTTAAATTTGAAGCAAAGGCAGAAAAAGCCGTGGGGCGCGTGTCCGGTGCTGTTCCTCTGCAGGCAGCGGGGCGCTTTGCGGTGCAAAACTTGGCGCCAGAGTAGTAGGCACTCGAAGCGTTCGTTGCTGCGTTGACACGCACACTCAGCTAGCGGCACGCAACGCTGCAGCGGTTGTTTGCGTGCGCCCACAATTTTTCCTCCATGTTTCTTCAGTCCCGAAAGAGCCTCTCGAGCAACTTCGGCGGGCCTGTGATGTTTGTTTACCAGCCGGAGTCTTTTCGGCTTGTTTACATAGCTTGCTAAAGTGCGTCTCGTCGGCGCCTTGTGGAGAGAAAAGGAAAAATTTAGTGCACCACTTCGTTCTACGCAAGAGTCGCCTAACTCGCTCAAGAACCCGAATCGTCGCCAATCGATTATTGAACACTTGTAGCATCAGCACCCCAGAACGCTATTTCATGAATCTGGTTGGAATAAATACTTCAAATGGAGGCCCAAAAGTCTAGAGATTGACATCAGTAAACTTCTAATCATGGTCTTAGAAGTATCTTCTTTCTTCTCGTTGTCGTTGGTCCGTCTCCTTGCTTTGTCGAAGAAATCGCTCAAATGGGCCAAATTAAAATAGAAATCTGGTTTAATTGAATAATTTGTTTAGGGCATACGAGCAGTACGGTGCAGTCAAAACCAAGGCACAGACGAGATACACTGAGCTGGGTTACCCTCCGGCTTAAGCACACGGGAGCACGTCCGTCTTGCTCGGGACGCAATTCCTCGCGGTTCTCGCGCAGTCTGTCTTCCGGGAAACCATTCTTGGTGGCCCACTGCGACCGCTAGCGCAGTTTCGCGGAATGCATTGAGTGACTGGGACCGAGTTCACCGAAGCTTCTCAACCACGGCGTAACGCCAGTGACACGCCACTCGCGCATGCGCATGAGATTTCCGACAAGGCATTCCGTTATGACCGCACACACAAAAAACATCCAGACACCCAACGGGCGCCTGAAATAGGGGGGTTCGGCAAAGGCAGTTGGTGCCCCGCACATTAACTAACCGGCCAAACCAAGAAAAGAACCCACATACCGAAGCGTGGCCTTGAAATGAAGAAAAAAAAACGAAGCGTGGATCTGTGGTAGAGCATCCGCCTCGTGTTCGGGAGGTACCAGGTTCGATCCCTGGTGCCGCCGGGTACCCACCGGTTTTTCAATGGGAACAAGCTTTCCCCCGGCCTGGTGCTCGGCAACAATGCAAACACGGGGGGCCAGTTGGTTGATCATACTGTGGAATACTGTGTCGTCTTCCCCTTGTGTGTGTCATGTGTCGTCTTCCACTTGTCTCTGTCTATCAAGTAGCGCAGTATTCCACAGGCTGGTGCTCGGCTCTGTGGTGAAAATGTTTGGAAAAGGGTTCATAGGTCTCACCCTTACGAAAAAGCTTAATGAGTTTCTGATTAAATTTTGATTACATTTTTCATCATGCACATTAACATTTCTATACATTTTCTTAATGCGTTCTTGATGAGCTTCATAATCAAGTTGGCCACCGTGGTTCTGATGCACTCTTGGTGGATAAATTTTTTTGAACTCTTAATGCATGAGTGGCTATTGTCATCATATAGTGTATTGTTTGATGTGTTTCTAATTTTCCTAAGATTCCAGTGGGCACCCTAGTGTGGTAGAATGTTATGGCCACTTACACTGGAATTACCGCAGAAGGCTATGAAGTAATTCAAATTTCAGATCGCCACTTGGAGCTGAAGTCAAAGCTTCGAATTTTATTTAATTTTGCCTGAAACCATTGATGACAGGCTGGTCATTTTTTGCACCACTGTGGTGTTATAATTGCCACAAGTTTAACCTGAAAATAGAGAAGAGGCAATTAAATCAGTGTCACATAGATGACATTTACTGCTCACATGCTCAATTTGCTACAGTACCATGCTTACCGATGATGTCATTTACCCGAACAGAGTCCAGAGCTTCCTTGTATGCTGCATCTTTATTCAGGTTGCTTCATTTGCCATAGAGGGACTTTCCTCTCAGTTGTTCGGTGAACATTGGCCGCATCATGCCCCTAGAAAATTTTGCCGCTGTTCCCTTTCAGTCCGTACGTAGCCGACCTAGTGTGGTCTTATCCACCAAGACACCATCACCAAGGGGCACCTGTATAGGAATTTACCAACCAACCAAGGAAACGATGTAACCCACATGTACAACAGTCTTAATATATTTAGTCGAAGCAGTGTCATATGAGATGACTCAAGCCTTGTACAATTATGGCATTTTTGATGCAATGGAAATTAAAGTTTTAAAAACTGTAAGTCGCAAATTTGCCTGCAATATGCGCACTGTAAAGAGCAAAGCAGGTAAACATGCGGCCAAGGCTTTTTTAACCGCTTCATATGTACGTTTAGGCAAAAGAAAAAAAAAAGTAAACATCTGCTCACAACCAAACTCTGTAATGGCAACATCCGGTACAATTTTTGACCACAGAATCGAAGCTGTCGACCTCTACCTGAATGCTGCGGCATCAGTAGCACAGGTTGATGATAGCGTTATATCGTTTACGCAGTTTGGAATAAACTATTATGCAAGCAAGCCGGACGACCGGCGCCCTTCGAGGCCGAGAGCGCGAGCGCAGAGGCATGCTGCGCTGACTGGCCGTGGAGAACAAAAGTGTAAACAGAACGGCTGTTGGGGACGCTCCCGAACAGCAGGACGGGAGGCGGCGGCGCGCGCCTATGCTCCGAGTAAACAAAAAGAGGGGGGTTGGAGGGGGGGTCCGCGGCGTGCGCCTAGTGAAAGGAGGTGAGGAAGAGAAAAGAGAAATGAAGAAGGAGGTTTCAGGTGAGCGAGCGCGAGGTGTAAAAGATAAGAGAGGAGGAGGGAGCCGAGGGTGCGAGGAAAATTAAGGTACGCCAACATGGACCATGCGGCACGAACGGAAACGGTAGAACAAACCGAGACGTTGCAAACTGTGCGAAGTATCAAGCTGTCAAACTAAAATCGTTTCGTGGACCTCCTGTGCGTACTAAATGCAAGGGAAACGTAGCACACACATTGTTTCTGTTGAAGAAAGTTTAGACTGATGTTCTTCCGCGAAATCTGCTTAACTCACCGCGAGACCTAACCACATGTGCGATGTCATTTTGGCAGCCAGGTGAAAACAAGCGCGTTTCCCACTTTTTCATTTCAGCACATTCCGGAGCGTTCCGGCACAAAAAGACACAGAATGCAGCAATCCGTTAGGACACTGTTCTCACAAAGCGCAATGTGCGTAAGATTATGCTCACCTTTACAGGCGATTGCGTTAGTCGTACAGTACGCTGTCCGCCTTCGTATCACTGGCACCGAACCAACGTGTGCGGTTTCAGCGCGAGTGCAATGTAGTCGGCGCATATTCGCCGCGAGATCGACCAAGCGGTGGCGCCACCGTCTCTCCGGTATCTGGGTTTCAGGAACAATTGCCGGCATAAGGACATGGCTAGGGGTAGTTTATTTAAGAACAGGACATCAATGCAGGCAAGAAAACAAGGATCTTGTTGAATGTCTCAGTGACGATATAAACAGGTTTGGAAACGGGGCCAATATTGTTCTACTGGGGGACATGAACGGCCACATCGACGATCTGGATGGATACACGGATTGTAACGGGAAGCTAATGCTAGATTTCGGTGAGCGAGCGACACGATCTAGTTATAGTAAATAGAGAAACAAAATGTGAAGGCCAAATCACGTGGGAATTCCGCAACAGGCAGACGACCATTGACTACTGTCTAATGTCGCAGGAAATTTATAGCAAGGTCACAAAAATGGAAATAGACGAAGAAGGGGAGTGTAGTCTGGGAAGTGATCATAAACGTATTAGTCTGCAGATGAAAAGAGAAATGGAACTTAGACAACACGTAAACGCAAAATTAACCGACGATCAAATAGCGCAGATAGCAGCAGACATAGAGGAAGCAATAGAGAAAAGCCCCATGGATTACTGGGATTATGAACAGGTAGAACTACTCATAAGGATGAAAATTCAGGAGGTTAAAGTAGCCAACCGCTGGAATAAAAAGAGGAAGCCACGGAGCTGGTGGAATAAGGAAATCAGGGAAGCTATTGAACAACGACGGGCTGCTTCAAGGGAACACCAAATGGCAAAGAAAGCACAGGTATCTCAGGAGGAAATCAATAAAAAATGGGAATCATATCGACAAAAAAAAACTTCAGGTGCAGGCCCTCGTCCAAAGTAAAATAAGGCAGTCCACCGATCACTGGATGGCTGAAATACACGATGCCTCTAGAGGCTGAGCAAGAAAATTCTGGAACCATATAAGCTGGCTAGGTAAGAAGAATCAAAGAAAGCAGGATCGGATTCAAGATAGCGAGAGAAATTGTTTAAAGGGAGACAACGCACTGAGCTACATTACATAAGTTATTGCCGAGTCATTTAAGAGCGACGATAGGGTAATATCCGCAAATCAGGAAGCAACACAAGGTTTCAGAATACAAAGCAGCTTAGAACTGACCAATCTAAACTGGAAAAAGGCAGAAAAAAAATATTCCTAAAAACACATCTACAGGAATAGATGGAATTCCGATCAAGCTGATTAATGAACTCGGTCCAAACAGAAAGGAAACGTTGTTAAAAGCTCTGGAAACAGTCATAACGAATAAGCAAATTCCGGACAGCTGGCGGCAGAGTAAAATGAATTTGATTTATAAAAATAAAGGAGACAGGATGCACATAAAATCCTACAGGCCGATTACCATAACATCTGTTATGTACAGGTTAGCCATGCAGGCGGTGACATGAAAGGTGTAAGCATAGGTAGAAAGTAACAAGATACTCGGAAAACTTCAGAACGGCTTTAGAAATGGTACGCGCTTAGATGATAGCCTGTTCGTGCTTACCCAATGCATCGAAATATCTAGAGTGGAAAATAAACCTTTGTATTTGGCCTTCCTGGACATAAACAGGGCGTACGACAACGTAAGCAGGAAACTCCTGTGGAACATAATAAAAGAAGAAGGTATCGGTTATGAGATAATAGAGTTCCTACAGAAAATATACCGGGATAACAAAGTAGAAATTACGTGGGATAAGAAGTACGGAGGATGTCAAAGTATGCAAAGGATTAAGACAAGGCTGTCCTCTATCACTGGTGCTGTTCATGCTTTATATGATAAACCTGGAACGGAGGATACAAGACAGTAACCAAGGTTTTAATCTGTCATATAGATTAGGTGGAAAGGCGGTAGAGCAGCGCCTCCCCGGTTTGATGTATGCAGATGATATTGTGCTGCTAGCTGAGAGTCGGGAAGAATTGTAAACTCTAGTTAAGTATTGCGGACAGGAAGGGGACGCTCTAAGCTTCAGTTTCAGCGCAGTTAAGTCGGGTCTGATGAATTTCAACGGCTCAAATGATCAGGGTCTTAAAATACAAGGCCATGAAATACCCAGAGTGGCAGAATATAAATATCTCAGGCTATGGGTAAACGAAGGATTGGCATACATTGGAAAGCATGAGCAATCACTTAAGGCCAAAGGGCGAAGGAATACCGGGATAATGAAGCATAAGGCATTGTGGGGATACAATAGGTATGAGGTTTTGAGGGGTAATTGGAAAGGAATTATGGTGCCCGGACTTACTTTCGGAAATGTGGTTTTGTGCCTAAAATCAGAGGTACAGTCGACATTAGAAATAAATCAGAGTTCCGTTGGACGATTAGCACTAGGTGCCCACGGCAAAACTACAAATGAGGCGGTACAGGGAGATATGGGCTGGGCATCTTTCGATGTACGGGAAGCTCACAGTAAAATATTATATGAGGAACGCCTGAGGAAATTGGACAGTAACAGATGGGCAGCTGAAGTATTTAAATACCTGTACTTAAAAAGCGTTGACTCACAATGGAGGAAACGAACTAGGAAACTAACTAGTAAGTATGCTAGTCACAAGGACGGAGAAATAAAGAGCATTAAGCAACAGGTGAAAAGCACAGAATGTAAAAATTTGATAAATTCGATGGAAAAGAAACAGAGTGTGGAATTATACCGAAAGTGGAAAATGCAGATCAGGAAAGAAGATTTCTTTGATAACTCAAGAGGCAGTGCCCTACTTTTTGAAGCTAGATCAGTTCAGTTCAGTTCAGGCGTTCAGTCGTGTCCGACTCTTCGTGACCCTATGGACCATGTCACGCCACGCTTTCCGGTCTCTCACTATCTTCTTAACATCACATAGCTTCATCTGCAATGCCTCGAGAATGCCATCTAACCATCGCGTTCGCTGCCTACCCCTTCTCCGGCGACCCTCAACCTTTCCCAACATCAAATCTTTCTCCAGCGACTCCTCTCTTCTCATCAGATGACCAAAGTAGCTGAGCTTTAACTTTAGAATTTGACCCTCCAATGAGCAGTCAGGGTTTATGGTCGACAATATCGACTGATTTGATTTTCTGGCAGTCCAAGGAACTCTTAAGAGTCTTCGCCAGCACCACAATTCAAACGCGTCAATTCTTCGGCGGTCAGCCTTTTTCACAGTCCAACTCTCGCATCCGTACATCACAACTGGAAAGACCATAGCACGGGTTATACGAATCTTGGTTGGCAGACTAATGTCTCTGCTCTTTACTAGGCGGTCAAGGCTAACCATTGCTCTCTTTCCCAGAAGCAGGCGTCTCCTAATTTCATGGCTGCAGTCTCCTTCAGAGGTAATCTTGGCGCCCAAGAACAGAAAATCTGTCACAGCTTCCACTTCTTGTCCATTGATGCTCCAGGACTTGATAGGGCAAGACGCCATGATCTTCGTCTTTTTAATGTTCAGTTTAAGCCCAAACTTCTCACTCTCTTCTTGTACGCGCATCAGAAGTCTCTTGAGTTCCACTTCACTTTCTGCTATTAACGTGGTATCATCCGCATATCTAAGGTTGTCGATACGTTTTCCAGCAATCTTCACTCCAGCTGAAGACTCGTCCAGACCGGCCTTCCTCATGATGCACTCTGCATATAGGTTAAATAGGCAGGGCGACAGTATGCAGCCTTGCCTCACCCCTTTCTCAATCGGAAACCAATCAGTAAGACCATGCCCAGTTCTGACTGTGGCCTCTTGCCCTTCATAAAGGTTCCTGAGGAGACAGATGAGGTGAATTGGAACTCCCATCTCTTGGAGAGCTTGCCACAATCTGCTGTGATCTACGCAGTCAAACGCTTTCGCATAATCAATAAAGCAGAAGTAAATGGGTTTCTGGAACTCTCTTGCTTTTTCCATGATCCAGCGAAGGTTGGCAATTTGGTCTCTAGTTCCTCTGCCCTTGCGAAACCCAGCTTGCACGTCCGGAAGATCCCGATCCACATACTGCTGCAGCCTACCTTGCAGGATTTTTAACATCACCTTGCTAGCATGCGAAATAAGCGCGATCGTGCGGTAGTTGGAACAATCTTTGGCACTGCCTTTCTTTGGAATGGGGATGTAAACCGACCTCCTCCAATCCTGTGGCCACTGCAGGGTTGTCCAAATCTTCTGGCATAATGTATGCAGAATGTTAACAGCGTCATGGTTGAGGTTTTGAAGCAACTCAGCTGGAATGCAATCAATTCCGCTAACTTTGTTCTTAGCAAGGCTGGCTAAGGCCCATTCAACTTCACTCTTCAGGAAGCCCGGCTCGAGATCAGTAATCACAACCGTCCTATGTTGGGTTTGCACATCCGGGTCCTTCTTGTACAGTTCTTCTGTGTATTCCTGCCACCTCTTCTTTATCTCTGAGGCTTCAGTGAGGTCCTTGCCTCGTTTGTCCTTTATCACGCCCAGCTTAGCACAGAAGCTTCCTTTGATATCTTTGATTGTCTTATACAGAGCTCTTGTGTTCTTTAATTGGCTGTTGTGCTCAACTGCTTGACACTGTATGTTCAGGAAGGTATTCTTATCTCTCCTTGCTATTTTCTGAAAATCCGCATTGAGAACCTTGTATCTTTCTCTTTCCCCCATACCTTTTGCCATCCTCCTTTCCTCAGCTATTTGCAAAGCCTCATCAGATAACCAGTTTGCTTTTTTGCATTTCTTTTGCTTTGGAACTACCTTAGTAGCAACTTCTTGTATTATGTCACGAACATCAGTCCACATCTCTTCGGGCTCTTTGTCTTCTAGATCTAATTCTTGAAATCGATTCCTCACTTCCACAGCATATTCTAATGGAATCTGATCCAGATCATACCTGAAAGGCCTTCTAGTTTTCTGCGTTTTCCTCAATCGAAGCTTAATTTTGGCAACAAGAAGGTGATGATCGGTGCCACAATCGGCCCCAGGCCTTGTTTTTACTGCTTGTATAGCGCTTCTCCATCTCTGCCGGCAAATAATATAATCGATCTGATTCCTGTACAGACCGTCCGGTGAAATCCATGTGTACAGGCGCCTCTTGTGCTGTTGAAAATGAGTATTCGCTAGATCAGGGTGCCTTAAAACACGCAGCTACAAAAAGAAATTTAACAATGGAGATAACGCATGTGCTGTATGTGGTAACTCCAGTGAAACAATTGATCATATTATAATCGAATGTAATGGCATCCATCCGGAAGTTGATGCAGGCGCAATCACTGTTCCTGAAGCTCTGCGGTTTAGAGATAACAGTGGCCGGGTGAATAAACTGGTGGTGGAAACTAGCAAAAAACGACTGGAAGATTGGTGGCTCAAAAGCAGAGAAGTGACATAATGTTAGTAATGTAGGAACAAAATTTAATAAATAGAATGATGGTTTAGTTAACCGTTCTAAATCAATAATTAAGATATAGGGAGAAAAATGAGCATGATAGCTACTGCTACCACCTCGTTTCAAAGGGGACGCTCCTATATTCCATCCATCCATCCATCAAGTGTGGATCGGCAGCCGGCGGCGCTCGCAGAAACGCACGCTGCGTAGGTCTGCTTCCGAGTTTACGGCGGGTTTGTTGCCGATGAAAACGTGTCTTCTGCAGTATTTCTGGAATATTGCAGAAAAAGATCCAAGGATTTCTTCAATGCAGCAGAAGAAGAGCGGATTTTAGGAAAACAATGCACGCAGCCACCAGACTTCCAGATTTACTTTGCACGTTTCTTCGCTGTACCGCGCTCACGCGCCTAATTCTTGGGCCTGCCAAATGACAGCTTTGTTTTTCTTATCGACTTTTAAACAGTTTGCGCGTGTCTCATGCGAGTGATACCGGCGAATTTAGTGCCAAGCCCACGCAGATACCTGCAATACTTTAGATTGAATCGAGAAAGCTTGGTTCATTGTATTGTACTTGACTCGAGGATTTAGCAGGTTAAATGGTAGCGCACTGCGAGTTGCTTTAGACTGAGTGCACTCTGACAAGCACAAAAATGACATCACGCCGACATTATACAGGAAAGCAGATTCTTCACAGTGGATTGGATTTGCCGAGATGCTTTTTGCGGCCACTGTCATAGAATGTGATAGCGTATCACTGCATGCGCCACTAACTGTAAATGATTTCCTGAAACCGAGGAAAGTATAATTGATTTCTGATGTGAGTGATATTAATATATAACGGTAAATTAGTAGTGTAATTAATTTGTTTTGCAATGCCAATAAACTTCACCGTGTGAGAGAACTTTAACACACTTTACTGAATTTACAATATTCAGCGATTAATTTTCAGTAACGTTAAAGTGCAAGCTACGAATTACTCCCTGCAAAGACATCGTTATAAACTGCGCATGGGCACTGTCATGTTCTGGGAAGCAATTTTACAGGCTGAAAACTTATTTATAACTAATTATTTAGCAGTGACTAAATCTCATGCGAAGTAAAATATTAGGGTTGCTTCCAAAACAGATGCCGGATATAAGACAATTCCGAAACAAATGGAGGTCATCATGCGGCTATAAAGATGTATTTATTCCCGAACTGATATTTAAGCCCGCATGAAGCTGTTTACTCCCCTTGTCAGAAACGACGAGTTTGCTCGAAAGACAGCACTTGGACGAAAAGGGATTACAATGATTATAATAGGCTACCAGTAAACAATAACATTAAATTACATTAACCTAGGTGTATTATGTAATATTACGGTAACAATTAGGTGCAGGGAATATGTTTCTCAAACATTCGAGCATTTCTCTAAAGCAAAATTTGCTCACAAACTTTTACGGATGCACAGAAGCTTTCAACAACAACAAAAAAAAAAGAAAATAAATGCATATTGGCGCCGGTTTAACGCATGAAAGCGGCATCGGCTATGACGGATGATTGCAGAGGCTGGTTTTGGTGTCGTTTTTTTTTACATTATTAACACCACATTTACCACGTGGATGTGGTGTCAATAAGGAAATACACAACGTTTACCCCGTGGAAGGTGCAGCGGTGGCGTAGCGGTAAAACATCCGCCTCGCATGCAAGAGGACCGGGTGTCGCGCAATTCTCCACTGGATTTGAAAAAAAAAGAAACATCCGCGTGTCGATGGAATTGCATAAACAGGTTTGGGGCGCGACCTGATGCCGGTGAACACCTCCGGCAACGCACTCCCTCACCAGAACAGGAGTTGGCCACCATGGTGCAGTAATTGGCCGCAACCTCCTATGATAAGCGACATAAAACCCCGGCCCTCAGACACCAGCGGCTGCGGAACAACTGACCACGGCGGCGGTCAGAATTGTGACGCAGCAGGGGGTGCTAAGAATACCTGGCTCCGCTGGACTGATTGGAAACTGACCCTGGCAACGTTTAACGTTAGAACCCTAGCTAGTGACGCTAGTTTAGCAGTGCTGTTAGAGGAACTAGAGGGTATGAAATGAGATATCATAGGAGAGAGAGAGAGAGTTATTTTAATGGCAACAGGAGATGTCTGCGTGGTGGTAAGCCTAGCATGCTACTCCTGATGAGGGTGACAGAGTGTGGGAGGGGAAGGGGGAATAAGTGAGAAAAAAAAGAGAATCGGTGTCGCACACTTTCACACGCACATAATCACACACAGATGAGTTTTAAAGGGTATTGATCAACCCTGTGTCCTTAAGAAAAGTTAACTTTCACACGCACATAATCACACACAGATGAGTTTTAAAGGGTATTAAGCAACCCTGTGTCCTTCAGAAAAGTTAATAAGGATAACACAGGGCTTAGTGAGCTTAGAAGGCAGAATGAGGCATATACTTTACTGAAGGATGGGTATGTACTGTGTTATCGAGGTTTACCAGAGAGGCGAAAACTAGGAGTAGGTTTCCTTGTCAATGAGTATATAGCGGGTAATATAGATGAATTCTATAGTATTAATGAGAGCGTGGCAGGCATCGTTATTAGGCTTAATAAGCGATATAAACTGAAGGTTGTACAGGCCTATGCACCTACATGTAGTTATGATAACCAGGCAGTTGAAAGCTTCTACGAAGATGTAGAATCGGCAATGCGAAAAGTAAGGACGCAGTACTAATGGGCGACTTCAATGCCAAGGTAGGGAAAAAGCAGGCAGGAGACCAGGCAGTAGGTGAGTATGGCATTGGTTCAAGGAATAGCAGGGGGGAGTTACTAGTTGAGTGTGGAAAAAAGACGCTAGGGGGCCGGAGCGAATGGACACGTCTCTGATGGGCTCCGGCGATTTTCCTAATTAGTGGCTTCAGAAGTTCTCTAAAGCACTTCCAGATTTTTTGAGATCATCGTGAGTGTCTCAAGACTACCCTGGTCCACCATCATCTGGTTACTGTGCGCCGTTCCCCTGGAATCAGGCCGATATTGGGACTTCGGCCCCGACATCATTGCTAGGCCTAGTGTCCTAGGCCTACCCTCCCACTATGCTCAACGCATACACGGTCGATCGAGAAGAGATCTCCCCGGAAGAAGCCACCGACAGCAGCTGGCGTGTAGTGCACGACAGATGCGCCCGAAACTCAAGAAATCCTTCACTCAAGAAATTCATCACCCTCCTGTCGGAGATTAAGGAAACTACCTCGCAAGTGCCTCGCAGGCGCACGCCTCGCCCACCGCCATTACCAGCCAGCGACTACAAGGTTATTATTCGTCTTCGCGGGGGCCTTGACTGCTCCAAGATTCCTGCTCACGCTCTTCGCCAAGCCGTTCTGCAAGCCTCGAAAATCTCAACTGCTGAAGCAAGTACTGATATATTTCGACCTAATCCCGTCAATAACACCCTCCTTATCAGTACGCCTAACATGCATCATACTGAAGCTTATCACAAAATTAAAGCCCTCCAGTTTAACAATACTACCTACTACGTTGCCACGCACGTCGCTGATCCCCTGAATTCGCGCAGAGGCATCATCCACGGAATTCCCTTGGACCATTCCACAGAGGAAATCACTTCTAGTCTTCTTGACTTTGACCGGCACGATACCATCATTATGGGCAGGCGTATGGGCTCTACCGAGTCTTTTCTGATCACATTCCGTGGCATCAGAGTCCCCTATTACATACTTTATCAAGGATGTGTAACCCGCTGCGTTCCCTTCAGACGCAAGGTTGAAGCCTGTAACCTTTGTCGCAAGCTCGGCCATCGTCCGGACGTCTGCCCCGGTACCGGCCTTTCGCTGTGCCCGCGATGTGAAGCAGATAATCCAGCCATGGACCACGACTGTGAGCCCTCCTGCGTTATTTGTAAAGAAAACCATCAAACTGGCGCTCCGCAATGCAAGCGCCGTTTCAAGACGCGCCCTGTGTTTGCCAGGCCAGACAATGACCCCGCGTCCAGCGTTCGCAGTAAAGAAGCTAGCGCCCGTGGTCCCTCATCCGGCGTTCGTGACGTAGTGTCTGGCGTTCGAGACCCCGAGTCTGAGGCATCTACGTCGAAAGCCAGTGAGTCCTCAGCTCGCATCAAGGAGACCCAGGAGGCACTGTCGGCGCGGCAAGCCACACCCGAGAAAGGAGCCGGCCCTGCTAAAAAAGGTGAGTTGTCCGTCCAAGCAGCCTCCGCTACTTCACCCCATCCAACCCCTAACCCTCCCATTCTTCCCATTACACCTCAAGAGGCAGTTAAACAATATATACGTTCCGCCGAATTTCGCTCAGAAGTTACTAGTATAATCAACACCATAGCTGCCGAACAAATCGGAGCGATGCAGAAACAGCTCATACAATCCATGACCGAGAGGATAGAAGCCACGATCAACACACGCTTGGACAAACATGAAGCCGGCATCAACAAGCTTTTCGAACTTGTACCCCATCAGGAATTGCCTCGCAAGCAGCGCGTAGTTCAACCCGAAGCCTGCTCTCATTCAGCGTCTGCAGCTCAGCAACATGGCACAGAACAATAGCACGCGAAAACGTCGGCAGCGACGCCAATCCACTACGCAAACAGAAACAATAATTTGGCAATGGAACTGCCGCAGCATACGCAGAAAACAAGCGCAACTAGCAGCATATATCGCAAAGTCCCCTAATCCCCCGCATGTCATCGCTCTGCAAGAGACGGAAACAAATCGCATTCATATCCGTGGTTATCGGACAGCAGCCCTTACGTCACGTGCGGCAATCCTCACACTCGCATCAATGCCGGTGCTAGACCGCACACCGACAGCATGCCCGACAGTAAAGACACTCAATATACCGTGATAGAGCTCAGCTCACGCGGGCAAACAAGCAGCCTCACAATTATTAACATATACAGCAACCCTAAAGATAAAGGCAGATCTATACCGGGAATCCTGGGCTCCTTTCGCACCTCACAACACCTTGTGGTGGGGGACTTTAATGCACGCCACACGCAATGGGGATACACCTCAGACGCACCCAAAGGTAACCTAATATCTACCGCAATGGCTGATCATAACCTCGGCCTGATCACAAACCACACTGTACCCACTCGCATCGGCACAAGTGTCACTCGTGACACCACGCCGGACCTCACATGGGCCTCACCAAATTTAATTGTTAAGTCTCATATTGTGCTACAAGACAGCCATGGGAGTGCCCACTTCCCAGTGTCCACTACTATCGCTTACGATTCCAAGATTTTCAGCCCTCGCACACACCTTCTCACCGACTGCGATAAATTGCGCTCATACTTGGCAGCTGACTCTATCGAAGTCCCTACTGTCACCGACTGGACAGACCGCCTGGTGGAGGCCATCCGGGTGAACAGCAAACGCATTAAAAATACTCCTACTGCACCGCAGGTTGATCCGCACCTGGTTCATCTATGGGAGGCCCGACAGGGACTTCTCAAACGCTGGCGTCACCAGCGACAAAATCGTAAATTGAGACTCCGCACAGCCGCTCTCACTCCTGAGGCAGAAGAATACGCCAACGCCTTAGCCCGTGCAAACTGGGCAACCTTTTGTAACGGCCTCAAGGGTACATTAAGCACTAAACGCACGTGGGCCCTCCTACGCGCTCTTTTAGATCCAACAACCACTCAAGCACAGACACAAGTAAACACACAACGTCTAATACAGCTAGAACTCCAAAAAGCCACCGACGTAATTGGTCAACTACGGGACACCTATATACCCATATCCCTTCAGTCAGCAGATCCACTAAATCAACCTCCGCCTAACTCCCAACTTGATGCTGACATCACCTTAAGTGAAGTTCGCCGAGCACTCTTTAAGATTCGCCGCTCTACGGCGCCAGGACCGGACGGCATAACGTACAGGGCATTACTCAATCTGGACGAAGTCTCTCACCAGGAACTCACGGAACTCTTTAATAACCACTGGCACACTGGGACGCTCCCATTAACCTGGACCCACGCCAGCATGCGATTTATACCCAAACCGGGCAAATCCCTCACTCTTCAAAACCTGCGCCCTATATTCTTAACGAGTTGTGTCGGCAAGCTCTTCCAGCATGTCATTCTCAATCGTCTGCAACCGTTCCTAGAAGCAACAGGCTTTCTCTCCCATGTTCAATTTGGATTCCGCCCAAACCTCTCGGCACAAGACGTACTTCTCGCCCTTAAAGAGTCTCTCTTACACACTAAGCGCCGTACAGCCTCTACGCGCGCCATACTGGCCCTGGATATTCACAAGGCATTCGACACGATAAGCCATGACCATATCCTGACGACATTAGCCACCACGGGCTGCGGAACGCGCATAGGGCAGTATATTCGGGCCTTTCTTCAGGGACGCACGGCACAACTTTACCTTGGGGATATTGCCTCCCAGCCATCCCCTGCCTAACTGCAGAACACCTTAAGGGGCGGTCCTATCACCGCTACTTTTTAACGGGGCCCTAGCGCCATTAGCAAAGGCCCTTGCCGCTATCGCAGAGCTCCACACAGCCTTATATGCAGATGATATAACCGTCTGGACAACAGGCGGATCAATTGGAACAGCCCAGGATATCTTGCAGTCTGCCATAGACATCACCACCACCTATCTAGAAAACACAGGCCTCCGATGCTCCCCAACTAAATCGGAACTAATGCAGCTTAAACCCATACCCGGTGATCCCCCCATTGAACTTCACATGTATGGAAACCCAGCGCCCATTGTGTCTGAGATGATGATTCTCGGCCTTCTCATTAACAACGCACTTGATGCAACCGCCACCCTTCAACTCTTGCAAAGACAGACTAAGCAGGTTGCTGGACTAATCAGGCGTGTGGCTGCGCGCAACCATGGACTGTCAGAACGCGAAACCCTCAATATTGTTACGATACGGCAAGCCGATGAAAACAGGAGAACACAGGACAGAGAGATGGTCGATGACAGTGAGATGACGTTTAATCAAAATGTTGCCGGGCCTAGCACGAGCGCTCCTGTACGCGCCACTGCCCGCTTCTTCTTCCTTGATGTCGTCCGTAACATTACCCGGGGCCACCGAGCGATCGTCCCGATCGTGGACGAGGAAATGCACGATGTTGATGATTCCATGGCATAATGATGGGCGTGTCTAGATGCTTGAAAAAGAAGAGGAAGAAGGAAGAATAGAATGGCTTGCCGGCACGATGATTCGCGATGAACCTTAACAGGACACTCTCGGGCCACACGTTGCCACGACTCGATGGCGGAGGCCAAGGCACGCACCGCATGGCATAGGCAGGGGAGAATGTCTTGAAGTGTAGCGGTGTCTTGGGTCGTAGGGTCCTTGGTCGGCACATCAGGTCAGTGGGGTCACATTAGGTCATTCGGGTCTCTCCTTGTGTCTTGTGGTCATGTGTGGCGTCTCGGGTCAGTCTCTCCTTCGTCGTGTCTTGTGGTCGGGGCGGGGGGGACGGGGCGGAGGAACGGCAAGGTCTTCCTGGGTCCGGCAGGCTGGGGAACAGCCATGCAGTGCGTCCTAACCTTTCGCCGACGGCGCAAGCAGTCGCAGGGCGCTGAGGCTCCGGACCAGGATGGGGGGGGGGGATGATGAAGCACCAGCACCTCCAACCTAATGTTACGATAAGGCAAGTCGATGAAAACAGCAGAACAGAGGACAGAGAGATGGTCGATGACAGTGAGATGACGTTTAATCAAAATGTTGCCGGGCCTAGCACGAGCGCTCCTGTACGCGCCACTGCCCGCTTCTTCTTCCTTGATGTCGTCCGTAACAATATGACCAATGCATTAATCATTAGCCGAATCACATACCACCTCCCATATCATATACTCACTCAGCGCCAAACACAGCAGGCGGACATCCTAATACGCATGGCCGTAACCTCCGGCCTACGTCTTCCACGGATGGTTAGCACAGAACGTCTGCTGACCACTGGTACTCACAATACCGTGAACGAATTAATAGAAGCTCAACGCACCAACCAATTAGTCCGCCTGAGTCGCACGGAAACAGGACGATGCCTACTGCGACAACTCCGCCTCAATCCACCCATCGCCACCCCAGCAAGTGCTACACCTTTCATGATCTCTCCAGGCACGCAGCATCACATATACCAGAAGCCCCTACCACGCAACATGGGCGCTTGCCTTTATCAGGGAAGGCGGAAAGTTAGAGCCAGCTATTACACCAAAAGATACCGCAAACGCTCTGATACCCTCTATGTCGACGCGGCAGGGAATTCTAAAGTAGGCTTTTTCACTGCAGTCGCTGCCTACGAGGATGGCAGAGTGGGGTCCGCCGCCACTATCCGAACTAATTCGCCTGCAGAAGCGGAAGGAGACGCCAACGCACTCGCGCTTGCCCATTCAGCCATTGACGAAGCCATTACCGAAATTTGTACAGATTCTCAGGCGGCCTACCGCCACTACCTAAACGGCGTGGCGACACCGGCCGCGCATCATACTCTTACCACCGCCACCTGTCTCGACCGAACGGTTAATCTAACGTGGATCCCAGGGCATGCCTCGATCCCCGGTAATGAGCGCGTTCATGCGCTGGCTCGAGAACTCTCTACCCGAGCCCCGGATGATCAGGCACCCCACTCCGCGCAGAAGGCCGCATCGGTCCTTTCTACATACCACCAAATCACCACATTCTACAAACACAAGCGCATGACACTGCTACCACCCCACAGCACCTTGTCACCCTTATCCAGTGCTACATGGCAACAATTGCAGACGGATTGTTTCATTTCCCCCTACCGTCTCTCATGCCTTCACCCTGGCTTGCCCCCTCACTGCGACACCTGTGGCGAGCCAAAATCCTCACTTTTCCACTACCTGTGGGAATGTCCTTCCCCCCAGGCAGTACTCCCATCCCCCATCCCACCTTTTCTTCCTGGGAGGCTCCTTTGCGGACAGCTCAACCCGCCGGTCAGAAATAGCTGGTCGATCGGGCTCTATGTGAAGCAAAAGCCCGTGGACTCCTGGACTAGTAGAGAACTACCCTGGAAGACTTTTTTTATTAAATAAAGTTGTTTCCATCCATCCTAGCTGAGTGTGCAGAGCGCAATAACTTAAGAATCATGATACCTTCTTCAGCAAACGGAAGAACCGGAAATGGACATGGAAATGTCCTAACGGGGAGACTAAAAATGAAATTGACTTCATAATGTGTATAGCGTCACGTAGAACGTGATCAATAGCGAGGGTGAAAGCTGTGCTAGAACCCTCTTATGCTACCTATGGCTTCGTAGCGCTGGCGGTAACCCAGGACGTTCCACGTCCACCGCTATGGTTGAGGGTGGCGCTGGTGAACACTCTCAAGGTTCGTATACAGACAACATTTATACCCAAAAAGTAGCAGGGGGACAGCGGCCGATGTAGCTCAGTTGGAAGAGCACCGGACGCGATATTCGGAGGTCGTGGGTTCGGTTCCCACCATCGGTATGTTGTTTTTCTGTCTACTTTGTGTTTATTTATCTTTCCCCTAAACAGATTACATTACTAATTTATGTGATTACCGAAGTAAAAATTAAAAAACAGACAAAGTAGAATCCCCAATGCTTTCCTTGGCCTCGCCGACTGTTGGCTTCTTTCCTTTATATATATATATATATATATATATATATATATATATATATATATATATATATATATATATATATATATATACATACATACATATATGTATATGCCCCGCCGGGGTGGCGCAGTGGTTACGGCGCTCGACTACTGTTCCCGAGGACGCGGGATCGAATCCCGGCCTCGGCGGCAGCTTTTCGGTGGAGGCGAAAAGCAAGGCGCCCGTGTGCTGTGCGATGTCAGTGCACGTTAAAGAACCCCAGGTGGTCGAAATTTCCGGAGTCCTCCACTACGGCGTCTCTCATAGCCTGAGTTGCTTTGGGACGTCAAACCCCACAAACCAACCAACAAACCAACCATATATGTATATATATATATATATATATATATATATATATATATATATATATATATATATATATATATATATATATATATTGTTATGGGGTGTACCACACTGGCATTCAGCAAGTTAAGAAAGAAGTGTCTGGGGGTGTGGACGAAGACGACGCTCAGTGTTGAGTTGTGCGGCTAATTGGTGCCCATCGTTTTCAGAGTGGTGTTACCCATCGGTGCGTGAATTCCACTCGTAACATCTTTGGTGGAGGTGAAATCATCGATCTCCGCACAACAGGCTGAATCTCCGCAGTGGATGCCACGTCGGTACCGTCACCATGTCCACAGACCCCACCACCTCTACGGCCGCCGCCCCAACAGTCGTCATGGCTCAACCCCGGGACCCGGGCTCCTTCTGCGGGACCGACGACGTTGATGTGGACGACTGGTTGGCACTCTACGAACGAGAAAGCAAACACAACCGCTGGGATGCGACCCTCATGCTGGCAAATGTCATTTTATTTGACCGGCACTGCGCGCGTCTGTTTCGAAACGCACGAAGACAAACTGACATCTTGGGACATATACAAACAGAAGCTTCACGACCTCTTTGGCAAGCACATTGGACGCCGCCTTGCTGCCAAGAAAGACCTGGAATCTCGCGCCCAAACAATGCCCGAGTCATATATTTTCTACATACAAGACATCCTATCCCTGTGCCGAAAAGTCGACTCAGCCATGAGTGAGGAAGATAAAGTGGGCCACATACTGAATGGTATAGCCGACGACGCTTTTTACCTCCTCTCATGCAAGGACTGTTCAACTGTGGGCTCTGCTCTTCAGGTGTGCCGGTGCTTCGAGCAGGCGAAACAAAAACGCATGTCACCGTTTTGACCGCCTGCTGAACACAGCTGATACCTCGTCCTGTACTGACCTGCCTACTCTCCGTCAGTCTTCCAACCCGACTAACTTGACATGAATCGTCCGCCGAGACCTCGAGGCTATGGCTCCCGCTGTTTCCTCATCTCAGCTGACAGACAGCACCCTTCCTACGGTATCCTTCATCCAGGCTGTTGTTCGCCAGGAGGTTGCTAACATGGACATCTCTACTGGCCACGTCCCGGATACCATCAGCTCCAACTCAGCCCCTCCTGTGATCGCTGCTGCCTCTAACCCCAGCTTTATGCCTCGATACCGCTTAGCCGCTACCGCAATCCAAATGGTTGGCGTACCGCTGATGATCGCCCCATCTGCTTCAACTGTTCCCGTGTTGGTCATATCTCGCGTCACTGCCGCAACCGCTGGTCCATGTCGCCACGTCCATTCTACTATGTCAATCGCAGTGGAGTCTCTGCACCGCACCGTTCCTCACCCCAACCTGACCCGTCCCGTGCAGATCCTGTTCAACCTGTTCGTGTCTTCAGCCGGTCGCCTTCCCCACAAACCCGATGTTCCCGCTCTCCTCTTCTTCGTCGGAATTCTTCACCATCCAATGCCGGCTGCTTCTTGGAAAACTAGACGATGCAGCTCCCGGAGGTGATGCTGCATTCGCGACGCGGACTGAAAAACCTCTGTTGACCTTTGCTCCACATTCTAACCTTATCGAAATATTTGTGGATGGTATTCCTGTCTCTGCCCTTATTGACACTGGCGCCCAACTGTCTGTCCTCAGTTTCTCGTTTCGGCGCCGCCTGAAGAAAGTCCTGACGCCAGCAGTTTCGCCCACCGTTCGTGTCGCCAATGGCAGCCCTGCTGCCGTGCTTGGTATGTGTACCACCCGTGTAACCATTGCTGGTCGGCACACAACAGTTTTATTCAGCATGCTCCAGGAATGCCCCCATGACCTGATCCTTGGCCTTGACTTTTTGACCGGTCACTCAGCCCTTATTGAATGCTCAACCAGCATTCTATGCCTGAACCTTCCCCTCTGCTCTGAAGACCTCTCCGCGCCACCTCGCCTCCGCTCAGCAAAATAATCCCGCCTCCCTCCGGAAGCTGTTGTTTATATTTCTATGTGCTCTTTCCCGCCCGTGCCCGGTGGAGACTACCTGGCGTGCCCAATTGCAGACATCGTCCTGCAGCGTCACGTCATCCTCCCACACCTCATCGTACACGTATCTCAGAATCGCACCATTCTCCCAGTCCTAAACTTCAGTTTGTCGGCCCAAGTCCTCCCGGCCGGAATTTCATTAGCTGAACTGTCGCCGCTGACCGACTGTGAAGTTTCAGCCCTAAGACCCTCCTTCTGCACCTTGCACAGCCCCTAGCGCTTCTATGTTGTCTCCTTTACACCGTGATCCTCTTTCTAGCATGACTTCGGCTGACCTGCAACCAGAGTCTGTCGACACACTCTACAAGCTGTTATATAGCGACATTTATTTTATTTTGGGGCCCGACCTCTTGGCCAAACATCTGTTGTAGCCCACAGCATCGACACCGGCGATGCTGCTCCTGTTCACAAGCGACCGTACTGTGTCTCTCTTTCCGAGCGCCAGGTGATTCAACGTGAAGTCGACAAAATGTTGGCCGACGACATCACTGAGCCTTCCAACAGTCCCTGGCATCACCGGTTGTGCTAGTCCAGAAAAAAACATGGAAGGGGAGATTCTGCGTCGACTATCGCTACCTCAACAAGTTGACCAGAAAAGACGTCTACCCTCTTCCACGCATCGACAATGCACTTGATTGCTTACATGGAGCCAGCTATTCTAATGCGGTAGCGTTAAGGAGCTCGTGTCGCAGAAAAGCCGGTGTCGTCGGCGGCGTTGGCCGTGAGCGATAAATCCCGGCATGCACTTCATAAATAAACATGCACTTCATAAATAAAATGCAACTTCCAAGATGGGCTGGGTGGGAATCGAACCAGGGTCTCCGGAGTGTGAGACGGAGACGCTACCACTCAGCCACGAGTTCGATGCTTGAAAGCGGTACAAAAGCGCTTCTAGTGAATGCGGTGTTGCCTTAGAAACGTGCCGTAGAACGTTATACTGCGGTGTATATCGGTAATTGTGAGCATGTTACTTACAAAAGTCGCAGTTACACGGGTAGCGAAGTACGTTTCCGCTACATTTCTTCTGCGCTCTGCGCACATGCAGAGCCATCTTGCGACAAACACAGAAGAACCCCTCATCGCAATGTGCGGCGCTGCCCCGACACGTGGCGCGCCACTCGCCCCTGACGTTTCGCCGTGCACCCTCACGGGTTGTAGAATCAAGCGTCCTTCATTTCTTTAAATCACTATCTTCGCTCACCCGCTTCCCCCCTTCGGGCCGCGCGGGTACCAGTGCGAGGATGTCCCAATACCCTTGCGTTTAATAAGTTTCCTCGACGAGGTGCAATAACGCTATCGCGTTCCACTCTTGAGGGCAAAGCTTAAGCGTCCTCCAAATTTTTTCCTCCATCGACCTTCGCTCTGGCTACTGGCAAATCTCCTTCGATGAGGGATGAATCATTATCCCAAGACAGTTAACATTTGGAAACCTGCTGCCTTGGGTTAGTTGAAAAAATAGCCACCAGAAATAGAAGCGTACAGTTCCCGTCGTTGTCCAGATGGCAAAAATAATACCAACAACAGTTATGATTTGGAAACCTGCCGCCTTCGATCAGTTGGTAAATAGACACAAGAAATCGAAGGGTACAGTTGCCGTCGTGGTGCAGATGGCCTAATTAATATCCTCAACAGTTAACATTTGGAAATCTGTAGCTGTGGATCAGCTGGTAAATAGCCACGAGATATAGAATGGTAAAGTTCCCACCATAGTTCAGATGGCAGAATTGATATCCACAACCATTAACATTTGGAAACCTGCCACAGTGGATCAGTTGGTAAATAGCCACGAGAAAGAGAAGGGTACCATTCCCTTCATTATTTCTCTGGGTACCAAAATTATTTCTCTACCATTGCGGAAACTGTACCCTTCCCTTCCAAATAATGTGGCTATTTACCAACTGAACTATGGCGGCAGGGTTCCAATTGCAAACTTTTGTGGCTATTAATTTTGCCATCTGGACCACGACGTGAACTGCACCCTTCTATTTCCCGTGGCTATTTAGCAACTGATCCACGGCGGCAGGTTTCGAAACGTGAACTGTCGTGGATATTTTTTCTGCCACCTGAACCCTGGCGGGACAGTACCATTCTCTTTGTTGTTGCTATTTACCAACTGATCTACGGCGGTAGGTTTCCAAATGTTAACCATCGTGGATAATAATTCTACCATCTGGACTAAGACGGGAAGTGTAGCCTTCTATTTCTCGTATCTATATAACAACTGATTCCCGGTGGCAGGTTTTCGAATGCCGGCTGTTGTGGATATTATTTCTGCCATCTGGACCATGGCGGGGACTGTACCCTTGTAATTCTCGTGGCTATTTACCAACTGATCTACGGCGGTAGGTTTCCAGATATCAACTCTCGTGGATAATACTTCTGCCATCTCGACAAAGACGGGAACTGTACCTTTCTATTTCTCGTGGCTATTTGCGAACTGATCCATTTTGGCAGGTTTCCACGTGTTACCTCTCGTGGATATCAATTCTGCCATCTTGACCACACGGAAACTGTACCCTTCTATTTTTCGTGGCTATTTACCAACTGATCCATGGCGGCAGGTTTCCAAATTTTAACTCGCATGGATATCGATTCTTCCATCTTTACCATGGCGGAAACTGTACCCTTGTATTTTTCGTGGCTATTTACCAACTTATCCATGGCGGCAGGTTTCCAAATATTAACTCTCGTGGATAATTATACATACTGCCATCTGGACCATGGCGGGGACGGTGCTCTTATATTTCTCGTGGCAATTTCGCACATGATCAACTGTGGCATGTTTCCAAATGTTAATTTTCCTGGATATTGTGCAATCTGGACCATGGCGGGAACTTTACCCTTCTATTTCTAGTGTTTTTTATGAACTAAATTATGGCGACAGGTTTCCAAATGCTAAATGTTATGAATATTATTTCTCTACTATTGCGGAAACTGTACCCTTATCTTCCAATTAATCTGGCTATTTACCAACTTATCTATGGCGGCAGGTTTCTAATTGCTAATTGCTAACTGTTGTGGCAATTAAGTTTGCCATCTGGACCAAGACGCGAACGGTACCCTTCCATTTCCCGTGGCTATTTACCAACTTATCCAGGGAGGCAGGTTTCTAATTGTTTAAAGTTCCGGGTATTCATTCTCCCATCTTGACCATCGGGATCTTGTGGCAATTTACCAACTGGTCTACGGGGGAAGGTTGCCAAATGTTAACGGTCGTGGATATTATTTCTGTCATCTGGACCACGACAGGAACTGTTCCCTTCTATTTCTCGTGGGTTTTTCCCAACTGTTCCAGGGCGGCAGGTTTCCAAACGTTAACGGTCGCGGATATTAATTCTGCCATCTGGACTATGGCGGGAACTGTACCCTCCTATTTCTCGTGGCCATTAACCAATTAATCTACGGCGGCAGGTTTCCAAATGTTAACTGTCGTGTATAATCATTCTGACATCTGGAACATGGCGGGAACTGTACCCTTCTACATCTAGTGGGTTTTAAAAACTAATCTATGGCGGCAGGTTTCAAAATGTTAACTGTCGTGAATATTACTTCTCTGCCATTGCAGAAACTGAACCATTCCATTTCTTGTGGCGACATATCAACTCATCCATGGCGGCAGGTTTTCAAATGTTAACTGTTGTGGGTATTGATTTTGCACGGGACCACGACGGGGACTGTACCATTCTATTTCTCGTGGCTATTTATCAACTGATCCATTTCGGCAGGTTTCCGAATGTAAACTCTCGTGGATAATGTTTCTGCCATCTTGACCATGGCGAGAACTGTAGCTTTCTATTTCTCTTGGCTATTTACCAACTGCTCTACAGTACAGGTTTCCAAATGTTAACTGTCGTGGATAATAATTCTGCCATCTGGACCACGACCGGACTGTACCCTTCTATTTCAAGTAACTAATTACTAACTGATCTATGGCGGTATTTTTTCAATTGTTACCGGTCGTGGATATTAATTCTTCCATCTGGCCTACGAAGAGAACTGTACCCTTCTATTTCCCGTGGCTATTTAGAAACTGATCCACGGTGGCAGGTTTCCAAACGTGAACTGCCTTGGATATTTTTTCTGCCATCTGAACGATGCTGGGAACTGTACCATTCTATTTCTCGTGGCAATTTCCAAAAATGATCCATGGTGGCAGCTTTCCAAATGTTATCTTTTGTGGATATTGTGCAATCTGTACCATGGCGGGAACGTTACCCTTGTATTTCTAGTCTATTTTTTACCAACTAAGCTATGGCGGCAGGTTTGCAAATGTTAACTGTGGTGAATATTATTTCTCTACCATTGCGGAAACTGTACCCGTCCCTTCAAAGTAATGTGGCTATTTACCAACTGATCTATGGCGGCAGGTTTCTAATTGCTAACTGTTGTGGCAATTAAGTTTGCCATCTGGACAAAGAAGCGAACGGTACCCTTCAATTTCACGTGGCTATTTACAGACTTATCCAGGGCGGCAGGTTTCTAATTGTTTAAAGTTCCGGATATTCATTCTCCCATCTTGACCATCGGGAACTTGTGGCAATTTGCCAACTGGTCTACGGGGGCAGGTTGCCAAATGTTAACGGTCGTGGATATTATTTCTGTCATCTGGACCACGACAGGAACTGTTCCCTTCTATTTCTCGTGGGTTTTTCCCAACTGTTCCAGGGCGGCAGGTTTCCAAACGTTAACGGTCGCGGATATTAATTCTGCCATCTGGACTATGGCGGGAACTGTACCCTCCTATTTCTCGTTGCCATTAACCAACTCATCTACGGCGGCAGGTTTCCAAATGTTAACTGTCGTGTATAATCATTCTGACATCTGGAACATGGCGGGAACTGTACCCTTCTACATCTAGTGGGTTTTAAAAACTAATCTATGGCGGCAGGTTTCAAAATGTTAACTGTCGTGAATATTATTTCTCTGCCATTGCAGAAACTGTACCATTCCATTTCTTGTGGCTATTTACCAGCTCATCCATGGCGGCAGGTTTTCAAATGTTAACTGTTGTGGGTATTCATTTTGCACGGGACCACGACGGGGACTGTACCCTTCTATTTCTCGTGGCTATTTACCAACTGATCCATTTCGGGAGGTTTCTAAGTGTTAACTCTCATGGATATCAATTCTGCCATCGTGACCACGCGGAAACTGTACCATTTCATTTCTCGTGGCTATTTATCAACTGATCCATTTCGGCAGGTTTCCGGATGTAAACTCTCGTGGATAATTTTTCTGCCATCTTGACCATGGCGAGAACTGTAGCTTTCTATTTCTCTTGGCTATTTACCAACTGGTCTACAGTACAGGTTTCCAAATGTTAACTGTCGTGGATAATAATTCTGCCATCTGGACCACGACCGGACTGTACCCTTCTATTTCAAGTAACTAATTACTAACTGATCTATGGCGGTAGGTTTTCAATTGTTACCGGTCGTGGATATTAATTCTTCCATCTGGCCCACGAAGAGAACTGTACCCTTCTATTTCCCGTGGCTATTTAGAAACTGATCCACGGTGGCAGGTTTCCAAACGTGAACTGCCGTGGATATTTTTTCTGCCATCTGAACGATGCTGGGAACTGTACCATTCTATTTCTCGTGGCAATTTCCAAAAATGATCCACGGTGGCAGCTTTCCAAATGTTATCTTTTGTGGATATTGTGCAATCTGTACCATGGCGAGAACGTTACCCTTGTATTTCTAGTCTATTTTTTACCAACTAAGCTATGGCGGCAGGTTTGCAAATGTTAACTGTGGTGAATAATATTTCTCTACCATTGCGGAAACTGTACCCGTCCCTTCAAAGTAATGTGGCTATTTACCAACTGATCTATGGCGGCAGGTTTCTAATTGCTAACTGTTGTGGCAATTAAGTTTGCCATCTGGACAAAGAAGCGAACGGTACCCTTCAATTTCACGTGGCAATTTACCAACTTATCCAGGGCGGCAGGTTTCTAATTGTTTAAAGTTCCGGATATTCATTCTCCCATCTTGACCATCGGGAACTTGTGGCAATTTGCCAACTGGTCTACGGGGGCAGGTTGCCAAATGTTAACGGTCGTGGATATTATTTCTGTCATCTGGACCACGACAGGAACTGTTCCCTTCTATTTCTCGTGGGTTTTTCCCAACTGTTCCAGGGCGGCAGGTTTCCAAACGTTAACGGTCGCGGATATTAATTCTGCCATCTGGACTATGGCGGGAACTGTACCCTCCTATTTCTCGTTGCCATTAACCAACTCATCTACGGCGGCAGGTTTCCAAATGTTAACTGTCGTGTATAATCATTCTGACATCTGGAACATGGCGGGAACTGTACCCTTCTACATCTAGTGGGTTTTAAAAACTAATCTATGGCGGCAGGTTTCAAAATGTTAACTGTCGTGAATATTATTTCTCTGCCATTGCAGAAACTGTACCATTCCATTTCTTGTGGCTATTTACCAGCTCATCCATGGCGGCAGGTTTTCAAATGTTAACTGTGGTGAATATTATTTCTCTACCATTGCGGAAACTGTACCCGTCCCTTCAAAGTAATGTGGCTATTTACCAACTGATCTATGGCGGCAGGTTTCTAATTGCTAACTGTTGTGGCAATTAAGTTTGCCATCTGGACAAAGAAGCGAACGGTACCCTTCAATTTCACGTGGCAATTTACCAACTTATCCAGGGCGGCAGGTTTCTAATTGTTTAAAGTTCCGGATATTCATTCTCCCATCTTGACCATCGGGAACTTGTGGCAATTTGCCAACTGGTCTACGGGGGCAGGTTGCCAAATGTTAACGGTCGTGGATATTATTTCTGTCATCTGGACCACGACAGGAACTGTTCCCTTCTATTTCTCGTGGGTTTTTCCCAACTGTTCCAGGGCGGCAGGTTTCCAAACGTTAACGGTCGCGGATATTAATTCTGCCATCTGGGCTATGGCGGGAACTGTACCCTCCTATTTCTCGTGGCCATTAACCAATTCATCTACGGCGGCAGGTTTCCAAATGTTAACTGTCGTGTATAATCATTCTGACATCTGGAACATGGCGGGAACTGTACCCTTCTACATCTAGTGGGTTTTAAAAACTAATCTATGGCGGCAGGTTTCAAAATGTTAACTGTCGTGAATATTACTTCTCTGCCATTGCAGAAACTGAACCATTCCATTTCTTGTGGCGACATATCAACTCATCCATGGCGGCAGGTTTTCAAATGTTAACTGTTGTGGGTATTGATTTTGCACGGGACCACGACGGGGACTGTACCATTCTATTTCTCGTGGCTATTTATCAACTGATCCATTTCGGCAGGTTTCCGAATGTAAACTCTCGTGGATAATGTTTCTGCCATCTTGACCATGGCGAGAACTGTAGCTTTCTATTTCTCTTGGCTATTTACCAACTGGTCTACAGTACAGGCTTCCAAATGTTAACTGTCGTGGATAATAATTCTGCCATCTGGACCACGACCGGACTGTACCCTTCTATTTCAAGTAACTATTTACTAAATGATCTATGGCGGTAGGTTTTCAATTGTTACCGGTCGTGGATTTTAATTCTTCCATCTGGCCCACGACGAGAACTGTACCCTTCTATTTCCCGTGGCTATTTAGAAACTGATCCACGGTGGCAGGTTTCCAAACGTGAATTGTCATGGATATTTTTTCTGCCATCTGAACGATGCTGGGAACTGTACCATTCTATTTCTCGTGGCAATTTCCAAAAATGATCCACGATGGCAGCTTTCCAAATGTTAATTTTTGTGGATATTCTGCAATCTGTACCATGGCGGGAACGTTACCCTTGTATTTGTAGTCTATTTTTTACCAACTAAGCTATGGCGGCAGGTTTGCAAATGTTAATTGTGGGGAATATTATTTCTCTACCATTGCGGAAACTGTAGCCTTCCCTTCCAAATAATGTGGCTATTTACCAAGTGAACTATGGCGGCAGGGTTGCAATTGCTAACTTGTGGCTATTAATTTTGCCATCTGGACCACGACGTGAACTTCACCCTTCTATTTCCCGTGGCTATTTAGCAACTGATCCACGGCGGCAGGTTTCCAAACGTGAACTGTCGTGGATATTTTTTCTGCCACCTGAACCCTGGCGGGAACAGTACCATTCTATTTCTTGTTGCTATTTCCCAACTGATCTACGGCGGTAGGTTTACAAATGTTAACTATCGTGGATAATAATTCTGCCATCTGGACTAAGACGGGAAGTGTAGCCTTCAATTTCTCGTATCTATATAACAACTGATCCACGGTGGCAGGTTTTCGAATGCTGGCTGTTGTGGATATTATTTCTGCCATCTGGACCATGGCGGGGACTGTACCATTGTATTTCTCGTGGCTATTTACCAACTGATCGACGGCGGTAGGTTTCCAATTGTTAGCGGTCGTGGATATTATTTCTGCCATCTGGACCACGACGGGCGCTGTACCTTGTATTTCTCGTGGCTATTTAGAAACTGATTCATTTCGGCAGGTTTCCAAGTGTTAAAACCTCCTGGAAATCAATTCTGCCATCTTGACCACGCGGTAACTGTACCATTCTATTTCTCGTGGCAATTTATCAACGGGTTCATTTCGGCAGGATTCCAAATGTTAACTCTCGTGGATATTAATTCTGCCATCTTAACCATTGCGGGAACTGTGCTCTTTGTTTTTCTTCGCTATTTTCCAACTGATCTACGGTGCAGGTTTCCAAATGGTAACTGATGTGTATATAATTCTTCCATCTGGACCACGACGGGGACTGTACCCTTCTATTTCCCGTAGCTATTTAGCAACTGATCCACGGCGGCAGGTTTCCAAACTTGAACTGTCGTGGATATTTTTTCTGCCATCTGAACCGTGGCGGGAACTGTACCATTCTATTTCTCGTAGCTATTTACCAACTGATCTACGGCGGTAGGTCTCCATTTGTTAACTGTCGTGGATATTAATTCTTCCATCTCGACCACGACGAGAACTGTACCCTTCTATTTCCCGTGGCTATTTAGCAACTGATCCATGGCGGCAGGTTTGCAAACGTGAACTGTCGTGGATATTTTTTCTGCCAGCTGAACCATGGTGAGAACTGTACCATTCTTTTTGTCATGACTATTTACCAACTGATCTACGGCGGTAGGTTTCCAGATGTCAATTCTCGTGGATAATACTTCTGCCATCTCGACAAAGACGGGAACTGTACCTTTCTATTTCTCGTGGCTATTTGCGAACTGATCCATTTTGGCAGGTTTCCAAGTGTTACCTCTTGTGGATATCAATTCTGCCATCTTGACCACGCGGAAACTGTACCCTTGTATTTTTCGTGGCTATTTATCAACTGATCCATGGCGGCAGGTTTCCAAATATTAACTCTCGTGGATAATTATACTGCCATCTGGACCATGGCGGGGACGGTGCTCTTATATTTCTCGTGGCAATTTCGCAAATGATCAACTGTGGCATGTTTCCAAATGTTAATTTTCCCGGATATTGTGCAATCTGGACCATGGCGGGAACTTTACTCTTCTATTTCTAGTGTTTTTTTTTATGAAGTAATCTATGGCGACAGGTTTCCAAATGCTACCTGTTGTGAATATTATTTCTCTACTATTGCGGAAACTGTACCCTTCTCTTCCAATTAATCTCGCTATTTACCAACTGATCTATGGCGGCAGGTTTCTAATTGCTAACTGTTGTGGCAATTAGGTTTGCCATCTGGACCAAGACGCGAACGGTACCCTTCCATTTCACGTGGCTATTTACCAACTTATCCAGGGCGGCAGGCTTCTAATTGTTTAAAGTTCCGGATATTCATTCTCCCATCTTGACCATCGGGAACTTGTGGCAATTTACCAACTGGTCTACGGGGGCAGGTTGCCAAATGTTAACGGTCGTGGATATTATTTCTGTTATCTGGACCACGACATGAACTGTACCCTTCTATTTCTCGTGGGTTTTTCCCAACTGTTCCAGGGTGGCAGGTTTCCAAACGTTAACGGTCGCGGATATTAATTCTGTTATCTGGACCACGACATGAACTGTACCCTCCTATTTCTCGTGGCCATTAACCAACTCATCTACGGTGGCAGGTTTTCAAATGTTAACTGTCGTGTATAATCATTCTGACATCTGGAACATGGCGGGAACTGTACCCTTCTACATCTAGTGGGTTTTAAAAACTAATCTATGGCGGCAGGTTTCAAAATGTTAACTGTCGTGAATATTATTTCTCTGCCATTGCGGAAACTGTACCATTCCATGTCTTGTGGCTATTTACCAACTCATACGTGGCGGCAGGTTCTCAAATGTTAACTGTTGCGGGTATTCATTTTGCATGGGACCACGACGGGGACTGTACCCTTCTATTTCTCATGGCTATTTACCAACTGATCCATTTCTGCAGGTTTCTAAGTGTTAACTGTCATGGATATCAATTCTGCCATCGTGACCGCGCGGAAACTGTACCATTCTATTTCTCGTGGCTATTTATCAACTGATCCATTTCGGCAGGTTTCCGAATGTAAACTCTCGTGGATAATTTTTCTGCCATCTTGACCATGGCGAGAACTGTAGCTTTCTATTTCTCTTGGCTATTTACCAACTGGTCTACAGTACAGGTTCCTAAATGTTAACTGTCGTGGATAACAATTGTGCCATCTGGACCACGACCGGACTGTACCCTTCTATTTCAAGTAACTATTTACAAACTGATCTATGGCGGTAGGTTTTCAATTGTTACCGGTCGTGGATATTAATTCTTCCATCTGGCCCACGACGAGAACTGTACCCTTCTATTTCCCGTGGCTACTTAGAAACTGATCCACGGTGGCAGGTTTCCAAACGTGAACTGTCGTGGATATTTTTTCTGCCATGTGAACGATGCTGGGAACTGTACCATTCTATTTCTCGTGGCAATCTCCAAAAATGATCCACGGTGGCTGCTTTCCAAATGTTAACTTTTGTGGATATTCTGCAATCTGGACTATGGCGGGAACGTTACCCTTGTATTTCTATTCTATTTTTTACCAACTAAGCTATCGCGGCAGGTTTGCAAATGTTAACTGTGGTGAATATTATTTCTCTACCATTGCGGAAACTGTGCCCTTCCCTTCCAAATAATGTGGCTATTTACCAACTGAACTATGGCGGCAGGGTTCCAATTGCTAACTTTTGTGGCTATTAATTTTGCCATCTGGACCACGACGTGAACTGCACCCTTCTATTTCCCGTGGCTATTTAGCAACTGATCCACGGCGGCAGCTTTCCAAATGTGAACTGTCGTGGATATTTTTTCTGCCACCTGAACCCTGGCGGGAATAGTACCATTCTATTTCTTGTTGCTATTTCCCAACTGATCTACGGCGGTAGGTTTCCAAATGTTAACTATCGTGGATAATAATTCTACCATCTGTACTAAGACGGGAAGTGTAGCCTTCTATTTCTGGTATCTATATAACAACTGATCCACGGTGGCAGGTTTTCGAATGCTGGCTGTTGTGGATATTATTTCTGCCATCAGGACCATGGCGGGGACTGTACCATTGTATTTCTCGTGGCTATTTACCAACTGATCTATGGCGGTAGGTTTCCAATTGTTAGCGGTCGTGGATATTATTTCTGCCATCTGGACCACGACGGGAGCTGTACCTTCTATTTCTCGTGGCTATTTAAACAATGATTCATTTCGACAGGTTTCCAAGTGTTAAAACCTCCTGGAAATCAATTCTGCCATCTTGACCACGCGGTAACTGTACCATTCTATTTCTCGTGGCAATTTATCAACGGATTCATTTCGGCAGGACTCCAAATGTTAACTCTCGTGGATATTAATTCTGCCATCTTGACCACTGGGGGAACTGTGCTCTTCTTTTTTCCTTGGCTATTTACCAACTGACCTTCGGTGCAGGTTTCCAAATGTTAACTGATGTGGATATTAATTCTTCCATCTGGACCACGACGTGGACTGTACCCTTCTATTTCCCGTAGCTATTTAGCAACTGATCCACGGCGGCAGGTTTCCAAACTTGAACTGTCGTGGATATTTTTTCTGCCATCTGTACCATGGCGGGAACTGTACCATTCTATTTCTCTTGGCTATTTACCAACTGATCTACGGCGGTAGGTCTCCATTTGTTAACTGTCGTGGATATTAATTCTTCCATCTCGACCACGACGAGAACTGTACCCTTCAATTTCCCGTGGCTATTTAGCAACTGATCCATGGCGGCAGGTTTCCAAACGTGAACTGTCGTTGATATTTTTTTCTGCCAGCTGAACCATGGTGAGAACTTGTACCATTCTATTTGTCGTGGCTATTTGCCAACTGATCTACGGCGGTAGGTTTCCAAATTTTAACTATCGTGGATAATAATTCTGCCATCTGGACCAAGACGGGAACTGTAGTCTTCTATTTCTCGTGTCTATATACCAACTGATCCATGGTGGCAGGTTTCCAAATGTTGACTGTTGTGGATATTTTTTCTGCCATCTGGACCATGGCGGGAACTCTACCCTTCTATTTCTCGTGGCTATTTTCCAACTGATCTACGGCGGTAGGTTTCCAATTGTTAACTGTCGTGAATATTATATCTGCCATCTGGACCACGACGGGAGCTGTACCTTCTTTTTCTCGTGGCTATTTACCATCTGATCCACGGCGGTAGGTTTCCAAACATGAACTGTTGTGGATATTAATTCTGCGATCTGAACCATGGCAGGCACTTTACCGTTCTATTTCTCTTGGCTTTTTACGAACTGATCCACGGCGGCAGGTTTCCAAATCTTAACTGTCGTTGGTATTAATTTTGCCATCTGGACAAGGACGGGAAGTGTACCCTTCTATTTCTAGTGGTTATTTTACCAACTAATCTATGTCGGCAGGTTTCCAGATGTTATCTGTTGTGGATATTAATTCTGCCGTCTGGACCATGGCGGGAACTTTACCATTCTATATCTCTTGGCTTTTTACGAACTGATCCACGGCGGCAGGTTTCCAAACGTGAACTGTCGTGGATATTAATTCTGCCATCTGAACCATGGCGGGAACTTTACCATTCTATATCTCGTGGCAATTTACCAAGTGATCCACGGCGACAGGTTTCCAAATGTTAACTGTTGTGGATAATTATGCGGCCATCAGGACCACGACGGGAACTGTACCCTTGAAATTTAAATTTTGTTCCACAACAAAAAGATGCTGCGAGGTGGACAGGAAAGAGCTGTGTGAACAGCTTGAAAAGCCCTGACCCCCTGGCACAAGGGGTAGAACAGAAGCGTGCGGCAAGTGAAACACAGTCGGATATGACAACATCGTTAAAAAAAAGTAAGTATACAACAGGCAAGAAGAACAGGAAAATCATATGACAACATTATACGAACAATAAACGCCGCTCTTTTGGTGATATATCTGATATGTCAATGTTAGCATCATTTATCATGTGATTGAGAAGTGTAGGCAATTTAAATTATAACATTTCATTTTCATAGTTGGTTCTACAATTTGGAACATACCACACCTCAGGATGGCGCACATTATAAACAGAGAAGTTTTTCTCTAGCCGTGCTAAGGTAGTGATGGCATCATTATTTTTTAATAAACTGAGTTTATATAAGCGGCATAGTCTGTGATCGTTCATCGATGTAACTTGTATAATGTGGTACTTCTTAAATAGGCCTGCTGTGTGGAAGCGATATGGAACTTTACAGGCGAGGCGTAAAGCCCTTTTCTGCAAAACAGTGAGTTTGCTAATATTTCCGACTGGTGTTGTTGCCCATACAGAAAACGCATCATTTAATTAAGAGGAAAATAAGGAATTCTATATAAGCATGTTAACAGGTATAGGAAAATTGTAGCAGTAACGGCGCATAATGCCAGCTGTCCTAGATAGCTTACTAACCATATAGTTTACATGATCATCCCATCTCATGTTTTCTGAGAAATACACGCCCAGTGATTTAAAGCGGTTTACTACTTCAATTTCAGTGTTATTTAAGAAAACGGAAGGTCGCTCGACATGTGTGTGTCGGGGTGAAATAAAGTAGCCTTCGTTTAATTATTGTTTAGCTTTAGGCAGGTAATTTGAGCCCAGGCATTAATCTCGCACAACGTTCTATTCGCTCGGATACCTAGATCAACACGCGATTTGCCTGAAAAGAATAAATTTGTGTCGTCAGCATAGATTATGTAATGTGCCGTTGCATCAACGCGAACTATCTCGTTATTATACAGTATGAAAAAAAAATGGTCCCAGGATACTTCCCTGCGGGACACCTGTTTTAATTGACTTTATTGTGGAGTGTTTTCCTTCAATGACGACAAATTGAGTACGGTATTGGAAGTAAGACGTAATTAATTGATGCGAAATGCCTCTTATGCCATAGTGTTCGAGTTTGTGAAGGAGAATTTCATGATTATTGAGATCAAAGACTTTGGAAAAATCCAGAAACAGCTCAAGTACCATATTTTTACATTCAAAGTTTTCGAGAATGAACTTCTTTTGGGCCAGCAGTGCGAGGTCCGTAGACTTGTTCCTGCGGAAGCCAGACTGAGCAGATGTCATTAAGTTGTAGCGTTCAGTGAAAGAGGTCAGGCGTTTCAAAATTATTTTCTCTAAACCTTTGGAGAATACAGGTAAAACGGATATGGGGCGCTAGTTTGACATATCATTTCTATTTCCCTTCTTAAACACAACTGTCACTTTTGCTCGCTGCATTTTTTAAGAAAAGCATCCTGCGAACAAACACATATTAAAAATGTGGGCAAGACAAGGTGCTAATATATCAATGGCAAATTTTACAGGTTTCACTTGAATATCGTCCGCGTCAGCAGCTCTACTATTGCTTAGGGTTAAAAATGTCGCTACAAGCGCACTATTTGAGACTGGCTCTAGAAATATAGTTGGATTACTTCGGTCCTTCATATATCTTAAAAGGGGTTTCTGCTGGTTGCATCGCCGACTGATGAAAAGAAATCATTAAATGCGTCAGCTAACCTAGTTCCTTGAAGTTCTATCCCATTTTCACGATTGTGATTACCGCTTCTGAATCATTACTAAATACAGTGTTGAGTGCCTTCCAAACGTCGTTTGTGCGTCCTTGTGTTGCTTCGAAGAGGTTAGAGTAATATTGCCTTTTTTGCACTACGAAGGTGTTTTGTGACTGAATTCCTGTACATCTTGAACACTTTGAGGGCTTCAAGGAACTTACTCTCTATAAATGCTTTGACCAACTGGTCCCGTTTTTTAATAAGCTTAAGACACTCTTTATCCACCCAAGGCTTCCTACTTTTCTTTCAAATTTTAAACGTCTTGATAGGAAAACACGCAAGGATAGGAAAACACGCATACTGTAGAGAGCTTGTTCATAAATATCTCGTACGCTATGTTAGGATCGCTCACTGCGAACACATCGTTCCAGTTTTCTCTGTTTAAGCATTCTCTAAACGCGGAGAATGTATCAGGAGTAATGCGTCTGTATGAAAAATCTGAGCGCATACGTGCAGGCGTGTTAATTACTTGACTGACAAACATAAATATAGGCAAGTGGTCGCTGATATTGTAAATCAAAGTGCCGGCTCTAACAAGGGAAGGATCAATATTGGTGACAAATAGATCTAAAAGTGTTGTTGATTGTGCAGTTATTCGCGTAGGAGACATTATAAAGCTGCTTTGACAGGAGTGAGAGCTTAATAATGATTCTAGTTCTAATTTAACCCTGCTATTCTGTAATATGTCAATGTTTAGATCACCACCCAGAATTAATGTATATTTTCTTTCACTGACAACTTCTAAGAAAGAGTCTAAAAAAGACAAGAACAGACGAACGTCATTTGAAGGAGGGCGATAACAGAAGTACCACATCTAATGGCAAGCGTTTCGTAAAAAGGAGAGATACAGCTGAATTCTGACATTAATTCAGAATCCATTGAGTTAGAGATTAGCATTGCTACGTCAACACCCCTTTTGCCTGTGCGGCAAAACACTTCCTCTTCCAAGGCAAACCATGTTTCTGAAAACATCATGACATTAAAGCGTATTTGCGCTTCGCCCGAAAAATAGTCAAGTGCATCCTGCTTATTTCTACCGGATCTCAAGTTAAAATGAACGCAACTAAGGCACTTCTAAAAACTAGTATCACGAAAGTAATTAAGGTTTACCATGCCTACCAGCGCAGTCGAAGAATCCAGCATGATCGGAGCAAAAACAAATATACAAACGGAAGGCTTTTTCAGGTAGAGCCATGTCACAGCTTATCAAGGTCAGCCGCGCAACGAATGACAACGGCGCTATCGCCCTCACTTTTCCTCACTAGAATCCTGCCATTGCAATGCAGTCGATAGTCGTTGTCCTGTGCCCATTCCTTAGCGCGACGGAGCAGTTCTCTGTTTTGATGTGTCATGTTTTCAGTGATGGTGACTCCAGATGAACCATTTCTGGGTCTTTACGCTTTTCCAGCCATTTATCTCGGGTTGACTGCTGGGCAAACCGAACAAGAATTCCAGGCGTTTTTTTTGTGTTTTTTTGCCTGATCGGAAGCCTGTGAATAGCGCCAATGTCATTTGCCGTTAACTCTGGCAGGTTAACAGTCGTGGCCACGGCATTCAACTTGCACATCAACTCCTCATTTGGCGTAGCTCGGATGCCATGAACGTCTATCTTTAACTTTCTGCTACGAAATTCCAAATCTTTGACAGTCGCTTTTAGTTGGTGAACGTCACTTGAAGTACATACCGCCTCTAATTTGTCTACACGTCTGTTCAAGGTACTAATGTCTTTTTCTTGTTTAACTTGTCGGTTCAGGATGTCGTCATACTTTTGGGACAATAAATCGATTGAGTCCTTAATTTCCCCAACTTGAGCAGGCAATCCTGCTAGAGCATCAAGCCTTCGAGTTATATTTGCCAGGCAAACAGTTAGCTCAGAGTCCATGTTTCTTCTGTGCCAACCTTTGGCTGTTGATTGACGGCATGCCACGCATCGCCATACCCTGCGCCCGCTCTCGCCTTTGATCTTAAATGTTGACTCCGACCAGCCAGAACAACAACCAATATGATAGCAAGACTTACATTCGCAGCACATCAGGAATTGGCCGTCATCTGGCAGGGGCTCATTGCAGGACTGGCAAGTGTCTGCCATGACTCGTGGACCAGAAGCTCGAGGTATCAGAGTACAAAAAAGATATAAGAGCACATACCACTGAGCAAAGCACGGAACATGGTGGCAACGGCGGTAGCAGTAGCGGAGCGTTAAGCAACGAGTAAGTAAATTTTACCAACCTGAATAAGCAAAAGTAAAAGAGCAGATAAGCCAAGCGTCCTTTCGCCACCGCCGCCCGTGTGTCCAGCTGTAATTCCAGCACAGGAAACGCGACAACACTTGCAAGGGGTGGATGACGTCCATCAGGGCACAGTTCTATTTCTCGTGGCTCTTTACCAACTGCTCTACGGCGGCAGGTTTTGAAATGTTAACTGTCGTGGATAATAATTGTGCACACTGGACCACGACGGGAACTGTACCCTTTTATTTCTCGTGGCTATTTACCAACTGATCCACGGCAGCAGGTTTTCCAAATGTTAACGGTCCTGGGATATTAATTCTGCCATCTGGACCATGACGTGAACGGTACCCTTCTATTTCTCGTGGCTATTTACCAACTGATCCACGGCGGCAGGTTTCCAAATGTTAACTTTCGTGGATATTAATTCTGCTATCTGGACCATGACGGGAACTGTACCCTTCTATTTCTCGTGGCTATTTACCAACTGATCCACGGCAGCAGGTTTTCCAAAGTTAACGGTCTTGGGATATTCTGCCATCTGGACCATGACGTGAACGGTACCCTTCTATTTCTCGTGGCTATTTACCAACTGATCCACGGCGGCAGGTTACCAAATGCTAACTGTTGCGGATATTAATTATCCCATCTTTATCAGGACGGTAACTGTAGCCTTCCATTTCTCGTGGCTATTTACCAACGGATCCCCGGCGGCAGGTTTCCAAACGTTGACTTGCGTGGATTTAATTCTGCCACCTGGACCATGGCGGGAACTGTACCCTTCTATTTCTAGTGTGGTTTTACCAACTAATCTATGGCGGCAAGTCTCCAAATGTTAACTGTTGTGGATATTAAATTTGCCACCTCAACCACGACGGGAACTGTACCCTTCTATTTCTTGTGGCTATATACCAACTGATCCACGGCGGCATGTTTCAAATGTTAACTCTCGTGGATATTAATTCTTCCATCTGAACCATGGCGGGAACTGTACCCTTCTATTTGTAGTGGGTTTTTTGTCAACTACTCTATGGCGGCAGGTTTCGAAATGTTAACTATCATGGATATTATTTCTCTACCTTTGCGGAAACTCTACCCTTCTATTTCTCGTGGCTATTTACCAACTGATCCACATCGGCAGGTTTCCAAATGTGAAATGTGAACGCTACGACTGTGCGACACTGCAACCGTGAGGCGTGCAGCCTTAACAGCCGTCTACGAAATGTCTGCCGGCGTTCACAGCATGTTTTTTAGTGGTATCCATCGGTACGTGTTATTGCAGCGGACGGCGTCCACCCAAGTTTTGAGGGCGTTGCACTGATGGCTAGCCACATACAGCAATCTTTCGGACGTTTCTTTTACACATTGAAGCGATCATGCGCCCACTGGACCGAGAAAGACTGCTCCTTGGACCAACCTGCCAAAGGACCCTGTCATCCATATCGGAACCTACTGCAAAGGAACTGTTCCCTACCAGGACAAATGGAGGCAAGTACACAACGAAACAGCCGCCTTAGACATCTGGCAGCACCCGCTTCCGCACAACTACCCTCTAAGGAGCAAGTCTGCGAACGGAGCGAAGGCTACGCAGAACTCACTAGGCACTGCTTCAAACGGTATGGTGACATCCTCGACCGGTTTTCTTAGGATGAGAAAGTTGATTGACAAGCGCGTCCGCTATCAACTTCATGCGTTTCCTCTAAGTCCATATGTCGCAGCGCCGATTGCTCCGAAAGGCCTTAAACTCGCTTTAAGGCCTACTAGATCTGAAATGTCGAGCCGAAACGCAAATATGTGGAAGGATACTCTAAAGAAAGCATCCTTAGAACTCACGCGAATTGTCATTGATCATTACCAGTCATCCGTTAAACACTTAATGAAAAGGGGACGACAGCTGCGTGCTACTTTCGATTTAACACTTTTGCAGTACACGTTATTAGATTATTATCAAGCAAAAAGGGCTCACAAATGGAAGTTACGAAATCTAACAAGCTGCCGCGTAATAACGTTCCTTCCGCATTCTCCTCAGAAGTGGACGCCAGTGCTAAAGCTCTGTCCCAAACAAACATCGTCCACATATCAAATTGTGCCTCATCTGAAAAAGAATTTGCAGTGCTTTCGCGCGGCTTGAACTTTTGTTCAGCGACACACGGGTATAACGAGTTCCAGCTAGTAAAAGACTTGAAGAACTTCACACGCACTATGAGACTAGGGGAGGTTTTTTCATGAACAGCCCTCTTCTACGCATATGCCGTCAAATTATCAATGGACCCCGCCTCCTCAATGAGACAAATACCTTGACCTATATATATCCGCTGTGCAACAAGACATTCTAAAGGTATACGAAAAGCGCACTACTTTCAAGCATAACTTGTCTGCAGAAGAAAAGAAGGCCATTGATTCACTGCAGAACTGGCATGATATTGTTATCAAGCCCGCAGATAAATGTGGCGCAGTGGTAGTCATGAATAAAAGTGATTATATCGCTGAAGCAGAAAGGCAACCTAATGACACCACGTTTTATAAAAGTTCGGACGCTGATCCTACATGTAAATATAAAGAAATCGTAATAGACAGCATAGCGGAACTTGTCAAAGACGGAAAACTATTCACCAGCGACTACGCCTCGTGTATTCAATTTTGCATTTTTTTGTGTAAAAGATTATTACATAACTTGTGCATGATTGTTGGTAATATCTTAAAAGATGCAATACGCGTTAATCATTACCTTGTGCGCATGTGAGCGGACATTGTGCGTGCAATTGAAAAACTGAAAAACAATTTATGTCCAGTAATATACAGGAAATTGGCCTTGGGCGAAAAGCTACAACGATAGCTTGAGAGATGCCCGAGGCCCAGTAATGGAAGAGCAACAGGACGTCTGACATTAAGGCGAAGATATACATATATAACTTGAAAATTATGAAGCATAGAAAGAGCAGATATATACAAATGAAAGAGCAAGTTAAAAACCAGCACAGTAAATTAACGGCCCACAATAATGTAACAGTATGCACGAAACATAGCAAAACGTAATGAAAATGAAGTGACTATCATTGTAATAATGCTTAAGGCAAGGAACGGAAAGTACAGAGCGACAGTGCGCAATTGATAAAATATAATTGAGGCGGTAAAGATGTTTGAATTGTGTATGCTATAATGGTTTAATATGCACGGTAAATTAAAACGAAGGCTCTGGTTACCGTATAGCGTCCTCGTTCGAGGAACGTCCCATATTTGTTTACTTCTGGTGTGAAAGGGTTTTTCGTAATGCTTAAGTCCAGATATATTCTTCAAGAAGTCAGTTAAGCATTGAGGCGACAATTTAAGGCAGTGAAGTAGACGATATTCAAACATCGTATGCACACGATGAAATAATGTTTCTGTGTGGGCAGTGTAGCACGCACCAGCAGTCAGTCTAATCGCCTTCTTTTGGAGACCGAGTATGATGTTTAAATTTGTTTTGGATGTTGTACCCCAAACGAGGTGTCAGTAGTTTATGTGTGATTGAATTACAGCGTGATAAATAAGGAGCTTATGCTTTGGGGAAAGTTCGTTATGCAGTCTCGAGAGGAGACCAACAGATCTTGTAAGCTTGCTTTCAATATACATTATATGGTCAGACCACCTCATGCGAGAGTCGAATACAACACCGAGTGATTTGAGCTTGTCTACAATTTCAATAATGTTATTTTCTAGATGCGTAGTATTGTTTACTGTAATCCAGGCTAAGGGGGGGCGAAAAAGGCTGCTTTGGCCTTGTTAGAGTTAACTACCACACCATTAGCTGTGAACCGTTTGTGGAGAGCACAAAGAACCAGATTTGCACGATTAGTTCATCGGCAGAAGATCCCCTAAGAAAAAAACTTGTGTCGTCAGCGTACTGAGTACAAGTGGTATGATAGGCTATGCTCGCAAGGTCGTTAGCATAGACATTAAAGAGGAACGGGCCAAGACGGCTACCTTGCGGGACACCACATTCAATGAAAAGGGAGCTAGACTTGCGATTATCGACCGAAACGACCTGCTGGCGCATGTTTAAATAAGAACGAAAGAGATGGAAGGAAAGACCACGGACACCATAGCTTTCAAGTTTACAGAGTAGTATTTCATGATTAAGAAGGTCGAAAGCTTTTGTAAAGTCGATGAAAATACCAAGGGTCCAACTTTTAGCTTCGATATTATTTAAAATAATTTCCTTTTGCAAGAGTAAAGCAGATTGCGTGGACTTGCCCTTTCGAAATCCAAACTGACTGGCATTTATTAAGGCATATTTAGAAAAGAACCCATCGATTCTCTTGAGCATCACTTTTTCAAGAGCCTTTGAAAAAACAGGGAGAATAGAAATTGGCCTATAGTTTGTCATCTTGTTTCTATCGCCTCCTTTGAAAATAACAGTTACGTTTGCATATTTCATTCGTGTAGGAAATATTGCTGATGTGAGCGCAAGTTAAAGATGTAGCTTAGGCATGGTGCTAAGAGATCCGCAACAAATTTAACTGGTTTAATTTGGAAGCCATCGAAATCGGTGCAACTTGTAGCTTTTAGGTTTATTATAACGCTAAAAACTTCCTCGCTGGTCGCTAAATGAAAAGCAAAAGTGTCTAAACCTGTATTTTGGAAAAACCGAAATGCTTCAACCCCGGAACCACTCGGCCTAAAGCTTGTGAAAAAGTAATTGAACTTTTCTGCCAGCAAAGAGCGGGACTAGGGCAAGCCATCGATCACAAGCTGACCTAAGTGCGTATATTTATTCTCGTTTAGAAATGATTCATTTAACAGTTTCCAAAATAATTTCGGACCTTCCCTGCTAGTGAGGATACGCGATTGGTAGGCAGATTTAGATCTTCGCAGTTTGTTACTTAACTTGTTGCGGTATTTTTTGAAAGCTGTAAGGTGATCAGGGTTCCGAGTGACATAAAGCGCTTGAAGAGCCTATACTTATGATTCATCATTTTGACGTGTTTGAAATCACCCAAGGTTTACAGAGTTTCGTGTTTAATTTCTTTGTTTTCCAGGGAAAACACTTATTGTAAATGTCTTTCAAAGTACTTATAAAGAGCTCATAAGATTCATCAAAGGAAAAACAGGCAAAAGCGCAGTTCCAGTCTGCAACGCGTACAGATTCGAGAAATCGGGCAAGTGTCACATCAGCTATACATTGATAAGCAAAACTATTTGGTTGTGCGTAACTTGGTGAGCAGCCATGTGGAGCGGATACGAAAATGGCACAGCGGTCACTAAGGCAATAGCACCAGCAGAAATGGCGGGGGAGACAATGTCTACCATAAAAAAGGTTAATTTTACTGATTGACGTCGGTGTTATATCCTTGTGGGTGTAGTGATAAGATTTGTAAAACCATTGGAAGCAATTGTGTAATTCAAATGGCGATTTATACTAGAAGGTTCAAGTGTATTAATGTTGAGGTCGCCACCAATAATAGTAGAGTATTGGACTTCAGCGGCAAAATCAAGAAATTTGTCGAGATGTGTTAAGAACTTATCTGGGTCACCTGACGGCGGCCTGTAAACGATAGAAACCACTTTGTCCGCAGTCTTCAGCGCGAGGATTTCACAGTCAGGAGTCATAGAGAACTCAGGTAATACTTCGCTATGAAGGCAACTGTTCTTTACGTAAATGGCAACACCCCCTCCACGAGAGGGGCGATTCAGGATCATAGCCGGGAAATTTCACTAAGTCAGCATCGCATACGGCCCACGTTTTAGTTAGCAGAATTGAACAAAATTGTGCTGCAGACTCTCAAAAAAATATGAGAAGTCATCAAACTTGTTATGCAGAGACCGGACATCAATATGTAAGGCAGAGAAATTATTTAGGTCGAGGCAACCGTTTACTTTATGGGGAAGTAGTAATTCCTGATACTCCATATTTAGTTTTCATTTTACGACGAGTTATTGGGCTAGCAGAGCAAGGTCACTCTCTAACCGAATGGCAAAGGCGGAGTACCTTTCCTTCCTTCTAACCAATATTTTGCCATTGCCATGCCAAGCAAATTTGAAGCCAAATCGTTTCGCCTGTTCTTTTACGATTCCAAGGAGGTCTCGCGAATACTTGGTCATGTTCACTTTGACAAAGACAGAGCTGTATACATCATGGAAGGCGCTCCTTTTGGCGAACCATTTGTCCCTCAGCTCCTGACGAGAAAATCGAACAAGAATGATGGGAGTTCTGTCCTTTTTCGCGAGCAGTCTATGCATGGTCATGACATCCTGTTGCAATAGTGGTTCAACAGAAACCTCGGCACCCACTTCATTAATCTTAGCCAGTAGGTCTTCCTGTTCACTCTGAATAACACCATAAAACTCTAGGTTTAAACACCGACTACGCCATTCCAGGTCATTGACACTAGACTTGATCTCGATCAAATCAGACCCAGCAGAGTTGCTTTCCAGCCCTGTAATTCGCTATGTATCTGCATGTCATGCCGAAAATGTACTGCATGAGCGCCACACGCACCATTACAACATGATGCAACCTCTTTGACAATGCATTATTTGTAGTTGTGCGCGCATTTTATTCTATTGTTACTCCAGTGTTACTACTTGGCACATGTGCTTCGATAGCGCATGTATTAAAGCGGAAAGCACCGGCTGCTTTGCGCATTAATTGACGAAGGCCGGGCCCCAGCCGAAACGTCGTAAGTAAACCGTTGTGTTCGTTTGTGCACCCCCACCTCATCTTCCACATATTTCTTGATCCTGGAAGATTTTACGATATATATATATATATATTTATATATATATAAGCAGATCAATTGAGGGGAAATGAGTGTTCTCGTTATAATACATGAAGGAAAGATGCCAACAGTCGGCGAGGCCAAGGAAAGCGTTGGGGATGGTACTTTATGTCTTTTTTTTAATGTTTACTTGGATAATCACAGAAATTAGTAATGTAATCTGTTTAGGGGAAATATAATTAAACACAAAGTAGAAGAAAAACAACGTGCCGATGGTGGGAACCGAACCCACGACCTCCGAATATCGCGTCCGGTGCTCTTCCAACTGAGCTACATCGGCCGCTGTCCCCCCTGCTACTTGCTTGGATATTTATGTTGTCTGTATACGAACCTTGGATGGATGGATGGAATATAGGAGCGTCCCTTTTGAAACGGGGTGGTAGCAGTAGCTATCATGCTCATTTTTCTCCCTATATCTTAATTATTATTTAACGAGAACCCTCATTTCCCCTTAATTGATCTGCTTGTAGCTTACGAGGGTCTCGGTTCTGGCAGTCTTGAAGCCATAGGTAGAGTAAGAGGGTTCTAGCACAGCCTTCGCCAACGCTCTTGATCACGTTCTACGTGACGCTGGCGGTAACAAAGGACGTTCCACGTCCGCCGCACTAACTGAGGGTGGCGCTGGTGAACACTCTCAAGGTTCGTATACAGACAACATAAATACCCAAGCAAGAAGCAGGGGGGACAGCGGCCGATGTAGCTCAGTTCGAAGAGCGCGGACGCGATATTCGGAGGTCGTGGGTTCGGTTCCCACCATCGGCACGTTGTTTTTTCTTCTATTTTGTGTTTATTTATGTTTCTCCTAAGCAGATTACATTACTAATTTCTGCGATTATCCAAGTAAACATTAAAAAAAAGACAAAGTACCATCCCCAACGCTTTCCTTGGCCTCGCCGACTGTTGGCTTCTTTCCTTCATGTATTATAACGAGAACCCTCATTTCCCCTTAATTGATCTGCTTATAGCTTCCGAGCGTCTTCGTTCTGGCAGTCTTGAAGCCATAGGTAGCGTAAAAGGGTTCTAGCACAGCTTTTGCCCTCGCTCTTGATCACGCTCTACGTGACGCTGGCGGTAACAAAGGACGTTCCACGTCCGCCGCCATGGCTGAGGGTGGCGCTGGTGAACACTCTCAAGGTTCGTATACAGACAACATAAATACCCAAGCAAGTAGCAGGGGCGACAGCGGCCGATGTAGCTCAATTGGAAGAGCACCGGACACAATATTCGGAGGTCGTGGGTTCGGTTCCCACCATCGGCACGCTGTTTTTTCTTCTACTTTATGTTTATTTATATTTCCCCTAAACAGATTACATTACTAATTTCTGCGATTATACAAGTAAACATTAAAAAAAAGACAAAGTACCATCCCCAACGCTTTCCTTGCCCTCGCCGACTGTTGGCTTCTTTACTTTATGTATTATAAAGAGAACCCTCATTTCCCCTTAATTGATATGCTGGTAGCTTACGAGGGTCTCGGTTCTGGCAGTCTTGAAGCCATAGGTAGCATAAGAGGGTTCTAGCACAACTTTCGCCCTCGCTCTTGATCACGTTCTACGTGACGCTGGCGGTAACAAAGGAAGTTCCATGTCTGCCACTATGGCTGAGGGTGGCGCTGGCGAACACTCTCAAGGTTCGTATACAGACAACATAAATATCCAAGCAAGTAGCAGGGGTGACAGCGGCCGGTGTAGCTCAGTAGGAAGAGCACCGGACGCGATATTCGGAGGTCGTGGGTTCGGTTCCCACCATCGGCGCGTTGCTTTTTCTTCTAGTTTGTGTTTAATTATCTTTCCCCTAAACAGATTACATTACTAATTTCTGTGAGTATCCAAGTAAACATTAAAAAAAGACATAAAATACCATCTCCAACGCTTTGCTTGGCCTCGCCGACTGTTGGCTTCTTTCCTTCATGTATTATAACGAGAACCCTCATTTCCCCTTAATTGATCTGCTTGTAGCTTACGAGGGTCTCGGTTCTAGCAGTCTTGAAGATATAGGTAGCGTAAGAGGGTTCTAGCACAGCTTTTGCCCTCGCTCTTGATCACGTTCTACGTGACGCTGGCGGTAACAAACGACGTTCCACGTCCACCGCTATGGCTGAGGGTGGCGATGGTAAACACTCTCAAGGTTCGTATACAGACGACATAAATACCCAAGCAAGTAGCAGGGGGGACTGCGGCCGATGTAGCTCGGTTGGAAGAGCACTGGATGCGATATTCGTAGGTCGTGGGTACGGTTCCCAACATCGGCACGTTGCTTTTTCTTCTACTTTCTGTTTAATTATCTTTCCCCTAAAGAGATTACATTACTCATTTCTGTGATTATCCAAGTAAACATTAAAAAAAAGACATAAAGTACCATCCCCAACGCTTTCCTTGGCATCGCCGACTGTTGGCTTCTTTCCATCATGTCTTATAACGAGAATCCTCATTTCCCCTTAATTGATCTGCTTGTAGCTTACGAGGGTCTCGGTTCTGGCAGTCTTGAAGCCATAGGTAGCGCAAGAGGGTTCTAGCACAGCTTTCGCTTTGCTCTTGATCACGATCTACGTGACGCTGGCGGTAACAAAGGACGTTCCACGTCCGCCGCTATGGCTTAGGGTGGCGCTGGTGAACACGTAAGGTTCGTATACAGACGACATAAATAACCGAGCAAGTAGCAGGGGGGACAGCGGCCGATGTAGCTCGGTTGGAAGAGCACTGGATGCAATATTAGTAGGTCGTGGGTACGGTTCCCAACATCGGCACGTTGTTTTTTCTTCTACTTTGTGTTTAATTATCTTTCCCCTAAACAGATTACATTACTAATTTCTGTGATTATCCAAGTAAACATTAAAAAATAGGACATAAAGTACCATCCCTAATGCTTTCCTTGGCATCGCCAACTGTTGGCTTCTTTCCTTCATGTATTATAACGAGAACCCTCATTTCCCCTTAATTGATCTGCTTGTAGCTTACGAGGGTCTCGGTTCTGGCAGTCTTGAAGCCATAGGAAGGATAAGAGGTTTCTAGCACAGCTTTCGCCCTCGCTCTTGATCACGTTCTACGTGACGCTGGCGATAACAAATGACGTTCCACGTCCGCCGCTATGGCTGAGGATGGCGCTGGTGAACACTCTCAACGTTCGTATAAAGACAACATAAATACCCAAGCAAGTAGCAGGGGAGACAGCGGCCGATGTAGCTCAGTTGGAAGAGCACCGGACGCGATATTCGGAGGTCGTGGGTACGGTTCCCACCATCAGCACATTGTTTTTCTTCTACTTTGTGTTTAATTATCTTTCTCCTAAACAGATTACATTACTAATTTCTGTGATTATCCAAGTAAACATTTACAAAAAAGACAAAGTACCATCCCCAACGCTTTCCTTGGCCTCGCCGACTGTTGGCTTCTTTCCTTCATGTATTATAACGAGAACCCTCATTTCCCCTTAATTGATCTGCTTGTAGCTTACGAGGGTCTCGGTTCTGGCAGTCTTGAAGCCATAGGTAGCGTAAGAGGGTTCTAGCACAGCTTTCGCCCTCGCTCTTGATCACGTTCTACGTGACGCTGGCGGTAACAAAGGACGTTCCACGTCCGCCGCTATGGCTGAGGACGGCGCTGGTAAACACTCTCAAGGTTCGTATACAGACAACATAAATACCCAAGCAAGTAGCAGGGGGGACAGCGGCCGATGTAGCTCATTTGGAAGAGAACCGGACGCGATATTCGGAGGTCGTGGGCAAGGTTCCCACCATCGGCACGTTGTTTTTTCTTCGACTTTGTGTTTATCTTTCCCCTAAACAGATTATATTACTAATTTCGGTGATTATCCAAGTAAACATTAAAAAAAGACATAAAGTACCATCCCCAACGCTTTCCTTGGCCTCGCCGACTGTTGGCTTCCTTCCTTCATGTATTATAACGAGAACCCTCATTTCCCCTTAATTGATCTGCTTGTAGCTTACGAGGGTCTCGGTTCTGGCAGTCTTGAAGCCATAGGTAGCGTAAGAGGGTTCTAGCACAGCTTTCGCTTTGCTCTTGATCACGATCTACGTGACGCTGGCGGTAACAAAGGACGTTCCACGTCCGCCGCTATGGCTGAGGGTGGCGCTGGTGAACACTCTCAAGGTTCGTATACAGACAACATAAATACCCAAGCAAGTAGCAGGTGGGACAGCGGCGGATGTAGCTCAGTTGGAAGAGCACCGGACGCGATATTCGGAGGTCGTGGGTTCGTTGCCACCATCGGCACGTTGTTTTTTCTTCTAGTTTGTGTTTAATTATCTTTCCCCTAAACAGATTACTTTACTAATTTCTGTGAGTATCCAAGTAAACATTAAAAAAAGACATAAAGTACCATCTCCAACGCTTTCCTTGGCCTCGCCGACTGTTGGCTTCTTTCCTTCATGTATTATAACGAGAACCCTCATTTCCTCTTAATTGATCTGCTTGTAGCTTACGAGGGTCTCGGTTCTAGCAGTCTTGAAGATATAGGAAGCGTAAGAAGGTTCTAGCACAGCTTTCGCCCTCGCTCTTGATCACGTTCTACGTGACGCTGGCGGTAACAAACGACGTTCCACGTCCGCCGCTATGGCTGAGGGTGGCGCTGGTACACTCTCGAGGTTCGTATACAGACAACATAAATACCCAAGCAAGTAGCAGGGGGGACAGCGGCCGATGTAGCTCAGTTGGAAGAGCACGGGACGCGATATTCGGAGGTCGTGGGTTCGGTTCCCACCATCGGCACGTTGTTTTTTCTTCTACTTTGTGTTTAATTATCTTTCCCCTAAACAGATTACATTACTAATTTCTGTGATTATCCAAGTAAACATTTACAAAAAAGACAAAGTACCATCCCCAATGCTTTCCTTGGCCTCGCCGACTGTTGGCTTCTTTCCTTCATGTATTATAACGAGAACCCTCATTTCCCCTTAATTGATCTGCTTGTAGCTTACGAGGGTCTCGGTTCTGGCAGTCTTGAAGCCATAGGAAGGATAAGAGGGTTCTAGCACAGCTTTCGCCCTCGCTCTTGATCACGTTCTACGTGACGCTGGCGATAACAAATGACGTTCCACATCCGCCGCTATGGCTGAGGATGGCGCTGGTGAGCACTCTCAAGGTTCGTATACAGACAACATAAATACCCAAGCAAGTAGCAAGGGGGACAGCGGCCGATGTAGCTCAGTTGGAAGAGCACCGGACGCGATATTCGGAGGTCGTGGTTTCGGTTCCCACTATCGGCACATTGTTTTTCTTCTACTTTGTGTTTAATTATCTTTCCCCTAAACAGATTACATTACTAATTTCTGTGATTATCCAAGTAAACATTTTAAAAAAAGACAAAGTACCATCCCCAACACTTTCCTTGGCCTCGCCGACTGTTGGCTTCTTTCCTACATGTATTATAACGAGAACCCTTATTTCCCCTTAATTGACCTGCTTGTAGCTTACGGGGGTCTCGGTTCTGGCAGTCTTGAAGTCATAGGAAGGATAACAGGGTTCTAGCACAGCTTTCGCCCTCGCTCTTGATCACGTTCTACGTGTCGCTGGCGATAACAAATGACGTTCCACGTCCGCCGCTATGGCTGAGGATGGCGCTGGTGAGCACACTCAAGGTTCGTATACAGACAACATAAATATCCAAGCAAGTAGCAGGGGGGGCAGCGGCCAATGTAGCTCAGTTGGAAGAGAACCGGACGCGATATTCGGAGGTCGTGGGCTCGGTTCCCACCATCGGCACGTTGTTTTTTTCTTCTACTTTGTGTTTATTTATCTTTCCCCTAAACAGATTACATTACTAATTTCTGTGATTATCCAAGTAAACATTAAAAAAAGACAAAGTACCATCCCCAATGCATTCCTTGGCCTCGCCGACTCTTGGCTTCTTTCCTTCATGTATTATAACGAGAACCCTCATTTCCCCTTAATTGATCTGCTTGTACTTTACGTGGGTCTCAGTTCTGGCAGTCTTGAAGCCATAGGTAGCGTAAGAGGGTTCTAGCACAGCTTTCGCTTTGCTCTTGATCACGATCTACGTGACGCTGACGGTAACAAAGGACGTTCCACGTCCGCCGCTATGGCTTAGGGTGGCGCTGGTGAACACGTAAGGTTCGCATACAGACAACATAAATAACCGAGCAAGTAGCAGGTCTCGGTTCTAGCAGTCTTGAAGATATAGGTAGCGTAAGAGGGTTCTAGCACAGCTTTTGCCCTCGCTCTTGATCACGTTCTACGTGACGCTGGCGGTAACAAACGACGTTCCACGTCCGCCGCTATGGCTGAGGGTGGCGATGGTAAACACTCTCAAGGTTCGTATACAGACGACATAAATACCCAAGCAAGTAGCAGGGGGGACTGCGGCCGATGTAGCTCGGTTGGAAGAGCACTGGATGCGATATTCGTAGGTCGTGGGTACGGTTCCCAACATCGGCACGTTGCTTTTTCTTCTACTTTCTGTTTAATTATCTTTCCCCTAAAGAGATTACATTACTCATTTCTGTGATTACCCAAGTAAACATTAAAAAAAAGACATAAAGTACCATCCCCAACGCTTTCCTTGGCCTCGCCGACTGTTGGCTTCTTTCCTTCATATATCGTATATATATATATATATATATATATATATATATATATATATATATATATAGGTTGCGAGAACATAACGTACTAGACTGCTGAAAGAGTATATAGCGAAGATACGCTTCATTAAAGGAAACATTTTTTATTTTTCATTTCACTCGACGTTTCGATCGGAGACTGATCTTTCTCATGAGTGAATCTTCTTGGATCGTGTTGCCGCTTTTAAGCGTTTGGACACAGACCACACCAGGGTAGGAAAACAAAATGTGAGAGACAGACCAAAGAGACAGATGCAGTAGCGAAGGATGATGTCCAGGTGTGCCATCCCAGGCGCAGCTCCGAGCTCGACAGGCCTGTCGAATTGCGCTGACACAGGTGCCTGGACGCATAGCCTCTGCTGGGAAAGAATGCGGGCTATTGTCACCCTTCCTGGCCAGGACGGCGGAAGAGTGGGGGTAGGGAGAAAGGGATCGCCACAATTGTTGCCACTGCAACTGGAAATGAAAGAGGGGGGGTGGAGGTGGATAAGGGAAGGTGTTAGCTTAGAAAAAAGTCGGAAGCAAGCGAAAAAAAAACAAAGGGGGGGGGGGGGGGCGGTAGGTGGTCAGTGGCCTTGACAAGACGAGAACACGAGGATAGACAAAGGGCATGAACAACTCGGGCGAATAAAGAATGTAATGTACTCTCCACATATATATATATATATATATATATATATATATATATATATATATATATATATATATATATATATATATATATATATATATATATATGTAAGCCCGCGTTAGCCTTTCTAACTGGTGCCGTACGATTAGTGGAACGCTCCTGATTCCTTTTGTCGAAGCGGTCTTGAAAGAAACGTGTTCCCGCGTAACGACCGGCGATAATCAGTCTTCTTTTGCCATGTCAGTGTCCGCCACAGCAGAAATGTTACTTCATGGAGATCAGCGATATTTGGCCGACATTACAGCACCAAGCCGCGACGATTCGCGCCAATTAGTGCCGTCTGTTAATATTAACCGATTAACGCCGCCCACGATCCCGAACAAGGCAAACGACCGAGATGATGGACGGAAGAGCTCCGGACAGGAGGGAGAGGATATGCGGCAGGCAACGCTCAGCCTTGCTCTGGGTTAGGTCGGGAGAGCAAGAGCACGCGCCTGTGGCGTAATTAATTTTTTTTTATTTCCTTCATGGCGCTAAGTTTTTAATGAGGATAGACAAAGGGCATGACCAACTCGGGCGAATAAAAAAGGTAATGTACTGTCCATCAAAGAGTAAGGCGGCTGGAAGCGTGCTACTGGGTAAGTCGTCCTAATATGAAAAAAAGAAACGTGAGTGTCAGAGAAACATGTTTTATTCTCATTTTCAATGTTTCTGCCTAGAAACTTGAGAAGAAAAGCACCGATTTCTATTCGTTCCTTTAAATTACTCCCAGCTTCATTTCCATGCTCAGACAAGAGGGTGGGACATTTTTAGAGGTTTCATTCGAACTGAACAGACTAATTTTTTTTAACAAACCTTACAAACCTGGCCACATTGATACATCCAAACGGTAGTGTACAGTGTTCAATAGTTAGAGGAAAAAGTGACCATTTAGAGATGCCACAGCGAGGTCACAAGTATTCGATACATTTCTCAATTATTTGTGCGAAGATCCTATGTTTCCATTCTGCTATGAAATAAATTAAATCCCAGTGCAGAAACACGTTGACTATTTAACAGTAACAGTGACCGGATGCCAGCGAAAGGTTGCATGCCGCAACACTCTCATAACCCGAGTATCTCGAGTAGATAAAACGAATAGTGTAATATTTTTTTACCTTTTGAGCAGATAAAACCAACCACGATGTAGTGTAATATTTTTTACCTTTTAAATAGATCAAATGCATAGCGATGTAGTATCATCAGCATCATAATTATTGACATCATCATCAGCCAGACAATACCCACTGCAGGGAAAAGGACTCTCCCATTTTCTTTTAATTAAACCGATCCTGAGCTAGCTGCATCCACTTGACCCCTGCGAAGTTTTTAATCTCATCCAACTACATAATCTTCTGCTGCCCCCTGCTACGCTTACCTTCCTTCGGAATCCAACTGGTCACTCCTAGAGACCATCAATTATCCTCTCATCGAACTACATGCCCTACCCATGTCCATTTCTTCTTCTTAATTTCCGCTAGAATGTCGGTAACTTGAGTTAATTCTCTGACCCACTCTGCACGCTTCCTATCTCATGATGTTACCCCTACCATTTTTAGTTCCATAGCGTTCTGGGTGGACCTCAAATTAAGTAGAACCCTCTTGGTTAGCCTCAACGTTTTAGCCCCATAGGTGAGTACAGCTAAGATGCAACTGCTGTATACTTTCCTCTTGAGCGATACCGGTAAGCTGCTAGTCATAATCTGCGAGTGCTTACCAAATGCGCTCCATCCCAATCTTATTCTTCATGTTATTTCATTTTCATGGTCCGGATCTGCAGTTACTACCTGTCCTAAGCATATGTATTCGCCTACTGCTTCGCTACCTAACGTAAACTGCTGTTCCTTCCCGAGGCTGTTGAACATTACCTTAGACTTCTGCATATTCATTTTTAAGCCTACCTTTCTACTTTTCCTGCTTAGGTCATCAATCATTATTTGCAGTTCATCCCCTGAGTTGCTTAGCAAGGCAACGTCATCAGCAAATCGCAAATTACTGAGGTATTCTTCATCTACTGTTATCCCTAACTGCTCCCATTCCAAGTCTCTGAATACGTCCTCTAAGCAAGCTGTGAATAGTACCGGGGAGATTGTGTCTCCTTAAATCCTTTTTTTATGGGAATTTTGTTACTTTCTTTATGCAGAACTATGGTTGGTGTGCACCACTATATATATATTCCAGCGCTTTCATGTACGGCTCGTCTACCCCCTGTTTCGCAATGCCTTCATCACCACCGAGGTTTCAACTGAGTCAAATGCTTTTTCGTAATCCATTAATGCTATATTTAAGCGCTGGTTATCATCATCATCATCATCATCATCATCATAATCAGCCTGATTATTCCCACTGCAGGGCGAAGGCCTCTCCCATATTTATCCACTTAACCCGGTTCTGTGCTAGCTGCATCCACTTGACCCCTGCGAACTTCTTAATCTCATCCGCCCACCTAACTTTCTGCCGCCCCCTGCTATGCTTTCCTTCCCTTGGAATCCAGTTTGTTACCCTCGGCGACCATCGGTTATCCTCTCTTCGCACTACATGTCCTGCCCATGTCCATTTCTTCTTCTTAATTTCTACTAGAATGTCGGTAACTTGAGTTATTTCTCTGACCCACTCTGCACGCTTTCTATTTCTGAATGTTACCCCTACCATTTTTCGTTCCATAGCCCTCTGGGTTGTCCTCAAGGGCTGGTTATATTCTGAGCATTTTTCCATCACCTGCTTAATGGTATGGATATGATCGACAGTAGAGTACCGTTTCCGAAAGCCTGCTTGATTCTTTGCTTGAGTGCAGTATAAGGTTGTTCTGTTTCTATTGGCGATTACCTTAGTAAATACCTTATACGTAACAGACAGTAAGCTGATTGGTCTGTAATTTTCAAGGTCCTTAGAGTCCCCTTGCTTATGATTGATGATAATGTTTGCATTCTTCCATGGTTCCGGTACCGTCGATGACACCAGGCACTGCGTATACAGGGTGGCACGTTTTTTCTAGCACGATATCCCCCGTCCTTCAACAAATCTGCAGTTATCTGATCTTCTCCAGCTGATTTCCCCCTTTTCATAGTTTCTCATGCTTTCTTGACCTCGTCCTTCGTCACTGGAGGAACGTCTGACTGTTTTTCCCTAAAGCCAATCTCATTACGCTCCTGACTAGATTGGCTACTGTAGAGATCTGTACAGAACGTCTCGGCTACTTTGACTATCTTCTCCAAATTCGTGATGACGTTGCCCGCCTTGTCCCTTATCGCATACATCTAGTTTTTGCCTAAGCCCAATTTCTTCTTTACCGCTTTAAGGCTTCCCCCGTTCTTTACAGCATGCTCAATTTATATCGGCCATCTTGCGCTTATTGATTAGCTCTGATATCTCGGCCAATTCTATCTGGTCTGTTGGATTGGAAGCTTTCATACTCCGGCGTTTCTTAATCAAATCTTTCGTCTCCTTAGACAGCTTACCGGTATCCTCTCTAACTATCCTACCGCCTACTTCTACGGCGCACTCAGTAATGATATCTCTGAAATTATTGTTCATTGCTTCTAGGGTAATGTCCTCGTCCTCGCTTAGAGCTGAATTTGCATTCTGTGCCGAGATCCTGAACTTTTCTGCCCTCCCCCTCACCGCTAATTCGGTGATGGGTTTCTTTCTTACTAATCTGTTGCGCTCCTTCTTCATATTTAGGCTAATTCGGGACCTCACCATCCTGTGGTCACTGCATCGCACTTTCCCGATTACCTCTACATCTTGCATAATGGCGGGGGTTGAACACAGTATGAAGTCAATTTCATTTTTAGCCTCCCCGTTAGGACTTTTCCATGTCCATTTTCGGTTCCTGGACGCAGTACATGGTATTAATGGTCGGCTTCAATGCCAAGGTAGGGAAAAAACAGGCAGGAGGCAAGGCAGTCGGTGACTATGGCATTGATTCTAGGAATAGCAAGGAGGAGTTACTAGTTTAGTTTGCAGAGCGGAATAACTTAAGAATCATGAATACCTTCTTTAGCAAACGGATGAACCGGAAATGGGCATGGAAACGTCTTAATGGGGAGACTAAAATGAAATTGACTTCATACGGTGTTCAACTACCGCCATTATGCAAGGTGTAGAGGTAGCCTGTAAAGTGCGATGCAGTGACCACAGGATGGTGAGGTCCCGAATTAGCCTAAATCTGAAGAAGGAACGCAACAGATTAGTAAGAAAGAAGTCCATCAACGAATTAGCGGTGAGGGGGAGGGCAGATCGGTTCAGGATCTCTCTACTTAATAAATATTCAGCTCTTACCGAGGATGGAGACATACCCCAGAAGAAATGAACAATAATTTAAGAGATATCATTACTGAATGCGCTGTAGAAGTAATCAGTAGGATATTTAGAGAGGATACCGGTAAGCTGTCTAAAGAGACGAAATATTTGATTAAGAAGCGGCCGAGTACGAAAGCTTCCAATCTAACAGAGCAGATAAAATTTGCAGAGATATCTAAGCTGATTATTAGGCGCAAAATGGCCGATATAATGAAGTATAACATGGAGAACGTTGTGCATGCTGCAAAGAGCGGGTGAAAGCCTTGAAGCGGTGAAGAAAGTGGGCACAGGCAAAAATCTGATGTATGCGGTGAGGGATAAGGCGGGCAACGTCATCACGAATATGGACAAAATAAACAAAGTAGCAGAGGAGTTCTATACTAATCTCAGCAGTAGTCAAGTAGTCAGGACCGTAATGCGATTGGCGGTAGGGAAAAACAGTCAGACGTTCCACCAGAGACGAAGAACGAGGTTAGGAAAGCAATAGAAACTATGAAAAGGGGGAAAGCAGCTGGAGAGGATCAGATAACTATAGATTTGTTGAAGGATGGCGGGGCGATCGTAATAGAAAAACTGGCCACCCTGTATACGCAGTGCCTGGTGTCATCGACGGTAACGGAACCATGGAAGAACGCAAACATTTTCCTCATTCATAAGAAAGGGGACGCTAAGCACCTTAAAAATTACAGACCAATCAGCTTACTGTCTGTTACGTATAAGGTATTTACTAAGGTAATCGCTAGTAGAATTAGGGCAACCTTTGACTGCAATCAAGCAAAGGATCAAGCAGGGTTTCGGTAACGGTACTCTACTATCGATTATATCGATACCGTCAACCAGGTGATAGAAAAATGTTTGGAATATAACCAGCCCTTATACATAGCATTCATTCATTACGAAAAAGCATTTGACTCAGTTGAAACCTCGGCGGTGATGCAGGCATTGCGAAATCAGTGGGTAGACGAGACATACGTGAGAATGCTGGAAGAGATATATAGTGGCTACACAGCAACCATAGTTCTGCATAAAGAAAATAACAAAATTCCCATAAAGAACGGTGTGAGGCAGGAGACACGATCTCCCCAGTACTATTCACGGCTTGCTTAGAGGAAGTATTCAGATATTTGGAATGGCAGCAGTTACGGATAAGGGCAGATGGAGAATACCTCAGTAATCTTAGATTTGCGGATGACATTGCCTTGCTAAGTAACTCAGCAGGAACTGCAAAGGTTGATTGGTGACCTAGACAGGAAAAGTAGAAAGGTAAGCTTGAAAATCAATACGCACAAGGCTAAGGTAATGTTCAAAAGCCTGGGGAAGAAACAGCAGTTTAGAACTGGTAGCGAAGCCCTGGAAACAGTAGGCGAATATGTCTACTTAGGACAGGTAGTAACCGCAATCCGGACCATGAAAAGGAAATAACAAGAACAAGATTGGGATGGAGCGCATTTAGCAAGCACTCGCAGATTCTGACTAGCAGCTTACCGGTATCGCTCAAGAGGAAAGTATACAACAGTTGCATTTTACCTGTACTCACCTAAGGGGCTGAAACGTGGAGGCTAACCAAAAGGGTTCTACTTATGTTGAGGACAACTCAGAGGGCTATGGAACGAAACCTGGTAGAGGTAACATTAAGAGATGGGAGGCGTGCAGAGTTGGTCAGAGAAATATCTCACGTTACTGACATTCTAGTGGAAATCAAAAAGAAGAAATGGGCATGGGCAGGACATGTAGTGCGAAGAGAGGATAACCGATGGTCGCTTAGGGTAATAAACTGGATTCCAAGGGAAGGAAAGCGTAGCAGGGGGCGGTAGAAATTTAGGGGAGCGGATGAGGTTAAGAAGTTCGCAAGGGTCAAGTTTATGCGTCTAGCACAGAACCGGATTTTAGTTGGAGAAATATGGGAGAGTCCTTCGCCCTGCAGTGAGTATAGTCCGGCTGATGATGATGATGATTAAGAAGAAGGACTGTATGTAATTATAAATAAAGCTTGGTTTTGTACGTATTGTAGCGGTGCAATGTGTTAAGGATGTGTTAGACCCCAGTCGTAATGCAATAATTGAGATGACTATGTAGGAAAGCGTAGTATAACATACGTAGTTTTGACAGATGGAAGTAATGTCGAGCCTTTAAGAGCACCCTGATGCCATAAGCAGTTTTTCTTTTTTCGAAGAAGAGCCAGATGAAGGTGGAATTTTAAGAAAACGTGATGTTGTCCCCCCAAAGACGAAAATCGGCCGGCAGGGGTGCGAACAAAAAACCATGAATTGTGTTTTCTCAGAATTGATTACTAAGCAGTTATTTTTACACCAGATAGATAGGTTAATAAGATCGTCTTTTATTTAGACATAACAGTCACAAGGCAAGAGTTACTAAGTATAGTCATATCATTAGCGTATAAGAAACATTCAGAAGAGGCAAGACAGCGTATTAAGTTTAATATAAATTAGGAAAGCAGTGGCCTAAAATGGATCCTTGAGGCACTCGCATGTTTATTGTTTTACGATCTCGTAAAATTCTTGATGTGCTAATAGCTATTTTACGATTGCATGAATAACTCCGGAGGAGTTCTAGTGTGGAGTCATTAATAGCAAGCGTAGAACGTTTTAGGAAGAGGATATTGTGGTTAATTAAATCAAAAGCGTTAGTGAAGTCAATGAAAACTGAGCCAACGTAATGGCCATTAACAATTTGTCTTTGGCATTTATCGAAGAAAGCAATTAAAGGGAAGTTAGTAGAGTAGTCGGAGCGGAAGCCAAATTACTTTGGATAACTTTTCGAGGTAGTTAGATAGTTGACAGTAAATAAGCTATTCAATTGCCTCGGTGAAAAATGGATGGATGGAAATTGGTCGAAAATTTGTCATAGGTACAAATAGGTACAATTTTGCTCATTTTTATTTCCCGAGGAAAAACAAGTTTTGAATATTAGATTGGCAATGTTTGTAAGTGCGTCGTTGATATATGAGCATTGGGTTTGATATATTTGGCATGGATGTTATCAAGTCCTGCACTCGACGGTTTCACGCTAGTTATAACACTAACAACTTCGCTTGGTTTATATATAAAATATATATTACAGGATATATATATATAGTGTTACGGCGCGCGCCGAGGAGCGCTGCGCCAAAAAAAGAAGAGGCGCGAGACGAGCGCGAGGGTTAGAGAACAAAAGAAGAGCGTCGGGGCAAGTGATGTGTGCCTGGTGTCCTCCGTTCTTCTGTGTCTATCTCTAGGCGGACACAGCGTCCCACAACATTTTGGTGTCAGAAGTGGGGTCATGCCGCTCACCCGCTCCAAAAGTCAAGGACCCGACGTACCAGACGACAGGACTCTGCCGCCAGGCGATGGCGCCGACGACGCAGCGGCTGGCGCAGCTAGACCTAGATGCTCGGAGGGGCTCGGTCCTTCGCAGCAGCTGGATGGCAGTATTGCGCGCCTCCTGGATATAGTTACTCAGCGGATGGACGCATGGGAGGCCCTTCTGACTGCCCAGGCTGGGGAGATGGAAGCTCTCCAGCGCGACTTTCGTCGCCTTGTGCCAGCCGAGCCGAACACAGGTCATGAGTCTTTAGACGTCACCCCCACCGCTGCCTCCAGCCCTGCCGTCGCTGGGCCTGCTGTCGTAGCCTCCAATAACGTGCTCGGCGCGGGTACATCATTGGATGTAGTGGAATTACCCACGTTTGACGGCACTATCTCGTGGGATGCTTACCACATCCAACTTGAAGGTATTGCGACGGTGAGAGGCTGGGACGAGCAAATGAAGGCATGGATGCTCGTCTCCAAACTGAGAGGCCGCGCAACTGAGCTGCTGCAGAACGTGCCGCCCGACCAGCAGGGCTCTTGCACCGTCCTGGTGGGCCTCCTGTCCGACCACTACAGTGCTTCAGGTCAACCCCGTGCGCCGTACCACCGTCTGTGAGCCCACCGTCAAGAGCCCGGGGAGACATACCAGGACCTCGCTGCCGCCATTGAGCGCCTGGTTCTGCAGTCGCTGCCGGGGGCACCTCAGAACGTCGTGGCCCTCGTCGGCACCGAGGTGTTTGTCGACGCCATCCGACTCCCTGAGGTGCAGCGCTTGGTCCGTTCTGGGCGTCCTGAGTCCGTCCGCACCGCCATGGCGCTCGCCATCGAGGCGGAATTGACGTTGTTGGCCACGTGGGGATTGCCACCGTCTGCCGCGCGCACCGTCTCTGTGCAGACTCCTCGATTGGCAGTCCCTACAGTGGCCTCTAACCGACGCGGGCGTAACGACACCCGCACGACCTGCTTCCGCTGCGGCCTGAGGGGGCACTACGCGAGGGACTGTGCTAGCCTTCCGACGTCGGAAAACGATTTGGCGGAACTGAGGGGGCACCGTTCCGCCGATCAAAGTCCATTTATATTTATAAATTCGTTTATAAAATAGGAAAAGCACGGCATCTGTCGTGTCACATGGAGGTGAAAACCGGGGCTACGCCCACGGCTCGAAAAGCTGGCGTAGTGAAGCATTCGCTTCAAAACGTGAACATAGTTTGCACCACGTGGCACAGAGGCCCCTTGATCATGTGTGCTGAGGGAGTATTCTACTCGATCTCTCTTTTGTGTGGGAAGACTTGCATTGAATGCAATCGAATTTCAGTTATTTAAATTTTGAAGTTGAACGCCCTCAGGCGAAAAAAGCTGTTTTATGACAGGTTGAAAAGGGTCTGGAGGCCCATACAAGGTAGTAGTTGTCACAGTATAAATTTCAGTGTAGGTTCACGTTTTCGAACAAAATCAGAATCAAAGCCCGAACACAACGCATTAACAAAACATCATACATTAGACTTGCAAGAAATTAAAAGGAAAACATAACTCTGACCGCCTTGATAGATCGGCTAAACAGGCCGATGTATCAACGAAATATAAATGAAATATCAAAGGGACTTAACTGGTTCATGACTCAGGAACTTGCCAGTGCACTGTAAAACTATGAGCGCAAAAATTGGGGTTCCAATGAACAATGTTCTCATGAACAGTGCTTCCCTATGAAGAACCATTCTGAGGAAATGCCCCGACCATCTGATTCGCGAAATAAAGATTTCTAACCTCAAGAGTGGGTGCGCTTTCCATTTCCCTTTCAGACGAAGAGCTCGCATTCCTGTTTGGTCTTTTCAGAGGTTTTTCCTTTTATTTTCTTTTACATATCTGCGCATCTATTGTCTCTTTTCTTACTCTTCATTTTTACATATTTTCTTTTGCAACGAATATTTATCTTATAGCTGTTTTAATTAATGGCTCTCATGTGTGAGGACGTTTTCGTCTCGATCATTTTTTTATCGCCCTTGTTCGATTTTACTACTATTAAAGAGATGTTTTTTTTTTCTGTACAGAATGCTGCTTACCTCTTGTTACACAAAAAACAGGGCAAGTGGAATAAGTTATTTTGGCTGATTGTTGTTCCACTCTTGGTTCGCTGCCTCCTTTCAATATTTCATCTCGCTTGTGGCTGCACACGTTTTGCACTGCTTGAAGGTGTATATGTAGTGGTTGGCGCCCTTTTCAAATAAAGGTGCAGTTCACTACTCGTGTGTCTGCTTCCGTGTCTTCTCTCTGTGTGTAGCATGCGCTGCTGCATTATAATATGGAAAACCAGCTAGCCCGTCAGCTTAGTCTATTCAAGTCGTTTCCACGGTCCTTTTCGTACTCCTTGGAGCCATGCACTACGATAAGTGGCCGTCGTGTTGGTTTGCCTGGTTCTCTTAAAATCTGCCACGTCAACGACCTCCTTCCCGTCGAGAGTATTGCCGAAAAATCACGCAATGGACGCCGTCCCTAATACTTTTATGTCTCTCCTTTGTCATACACGGGCCGGGGTGTTCCTACCTCGACTCTCCAGTCGTTCGACCTTTTTACGCCTGTCAGTCTAACGGCATTTGTCGGTGCCTTTCGCCTTGTACCGCACAAATATCTCAGTGCCGAGAGTTGCCTTTGACTATGTACGTACGTACATAGTGCAAACCCCTCCTCCTGAAGGCTGACGCTTGACAGTGTGCACCAGGTTACCGCGTACCTACACCAACCTTTACAGTACCAAATGAAGAGGGTTTTTTTCTGCGAAGAACTCATGTTTCTCGTGCGGCCCTTCCACTCGCTGTAGCAATATGTGAGTTCAATGTTGATCTACTTCTGAACGTTATGCCCAGATATCTGACAACATGTGTCAGTGTAGCGAATTGTATCGTACAATCAGGAGACTCCCCTCTGGGAATTACACTTGCTGTCTTCGGTATATTTATGCTTATTGCTCATTCGTTCCGCGAGAGTGAGATGGTAGCTAGTGACGCATAGGCTGTTCACCACCTCAACGGGCTGTACTGAAAACGGTAACAATTTATCTGCTTTATCTGGGAGCTACGCAAGTTTTAATATTGGGCGCGAGGACATACCGTGGCGCCACCACTCGGAATCACCCGCGTGACGAACTAAGTGGGATAACGCGCGTTGAAGGGCTACTGTAGGATGCTCTCCTAGGCACTTCAATTGAGCGTTAACATTACATTCATTTTTTTATTTATTTATTATTCAGCTCGGCCTGGGCCTGTACAAGCTTATTTTGAGGTATTAGAGCCACTCATTCGGCAAGAAAGCATTTCACCGATTCAGTTATCCAAGTTGGTGACATTTACATACGATGACGCGCACCGGCTGCAGCATTGCTGCTGTTTTAAAAAAAAAAACTGAATCTGCCACAGAAGCAGTCAGATTTAAACGGTCACTGAACGGGGAATAGGATTCCTCCTCAAGAGCAGAGGACAGTCAGGAGCTTGACAGCGCCTTCGCATAGCACTGGCGGAAGCGGCACCGTTCGCCTGCTCCCTTGAATCAGACAAATTTGACTGTGAGGATGACTTGGAATATTTTTTAACAAGTGTGAAGACGTGCATTCCACGCAGCGAATTCTTGCGCAGTGAATACCGTCATTCGCACTCTTGGTGAGGGCGTATATTTGTTTTCCCCGCGCACTGTAGCCATTGTTTTTTTTTGTTTTTGTTTTTTTTTTGCGCACTACTCGACTCGAGCAGCACATCACAACATGCATGCAATGCTCTATTTTTTGTCTGTGCACGGACTCTGTCATTTGAAACTACTACAGCACTGGAGGCGCTGCCTGAAACAACTCACCATTCATACCGCCGGTCGTGCCTAGTTCACTTCAGTGAAACTTCCGTGTCAACGCGGACATTTAGAGTAATTTGAGACCGTCTGGCTTTCGCGTGATCCTCCCTTTCTTTGGACGCGTGCTGCTTCATGAAGAAGCCACCATATCTTTCCCATCCGTCCACCAATAATATTGCCGCGTGCCTCTCGGAACTGAGGAAAAAGAGGAGAAAGCTGAGTGCAATGTTTGAAATGGATCCGTTGAGTGATTGCCGCATTCTACTTGTTACACTTTATATATAAGAGAACTTGCATAACTTATATACTCGTTACATTGTATATATAGACAACTTTAGTTATATAAGAGAAACGTTCAGCACAACAAGGAAACCTTTCTTCTCGTTGTGCAGCCCGACCTCCGGCCAGAAATCTTGCACGCATGCCACGATGAGTCTTCGGCTGGTCATTTAAGAGTCACGCGAACATTAGCACGCTGTCGAGAACTCTCCGAGAAGCTGATTCGCCGTTACTTTGGGCCATACGAGCTCATTCGGCGTCTTAGTAACGTGACCTACGAAGTTATTCCTCGGAATCAACGACCCTCAATACGGCGGCGCTCAAATGCTGAAACTGTTCATGTAGTGCGGATGAAACCGTATTATGAGAGGGAGTGATATTTTGCGCGTGTGCAGCTTTGTGTTCCTTGCTTCTCCTGTGTGCCTCTAGTTTAAGAACACTCCCAGTGTGTCGAGTCACCGCTTTCGAAGAGGGGGGGGGGGGGTAATGCCGCGTGCCTTTCGGAACGGAGGAAAAAGAGGACGAAGCTGAGTGCAGTGTGTGAAACTGATTCGTTCAGGGGTTGCCACATTCTACTCGTTACAATATCGTTAGCTTCACAAGTGACAAGCGCAGATTAAAACGCGCGCGCTGTTTCTTCTGCCGCTCACTGAAATGCTTTTCGTCAACTCTATGGACGAATTCTTGCGCGGTGAAATGTCCGCTGTGTATATCATGGGAATGCTCACTCGCTTCTTTGAACATTCAAATTTTGATTAAGAAAGATTCTGTGAGCTTATGTTTCGGGTAGCAATGGGAGCTTGCGCCAAGTTTCCTCACTTACCTCCTGGTACAGAGCAGTAACGGACCGTAACAACAACTTATTGAACTTCAGCAACCTCAGTAACAATGCAAGATAAACAAAACTGTAAGGCTGGCACTCTTTATCAACCAACATTACAGAAATAAATGCGACTATTAGCTTTTAAAACGCATAAACTCAATCGAGCGTCTGTTTCAGCAGCAGCAAGAAGAGTCACGTGATCACACTTACTCCCCTAGGTCGAAACTAGCGCCATTCGCTCTGGTGGTGGCGCTCGCGCCCAATCGTTAAAGCAAGCTTAAAGAGAACACGACTTAAAACAGACATTTGCATTTTAGCGAATGTGGAGTGGTTCTTGCGAAATCTGTGCCGGATGCCCTGAGTGTGTCTACACTCGGCATCTGTTCGAAATCTAGCGACGCCTTCAAATAAATGAACGACTGTTATCAAGATATGAAATTCAACTCACGACCGGATTTTCAGACTGATTGGTTTACCAAGAGTTCCTCAGGAGGGCAAACATCACTTGGCCGCCGCTTCATGGGCCTGGATGTCATGATGCGACTAGATCCCTCTCTGGGTCCTTTGGTGTATCGTTCCTCCTATCCCATTACTTATGGAAGTCTGCCCTAGAAGAAATGTTTGAACAATTGTTTGTAGTACCCCTGTGGTTAACCGCCAATCGCGGTTCGCTGTTGTTACACAGCTCGCCGCCCTCCTCGGTTAGGCGGCCCATCAAGTACAACAAGCGACGCGGTGGAACGAAGCTGCATTTATTTATAACGTGCTTTCAGGAGTGCCGTCCTAAGAGGCGTCAACAGCACTGTCAAACACCGCACGAGGGCAGCACCTCCTGAACCGCCGTAAACACCGCCGCGGTGGCCCCTCCTCGCGCAAACCGTGCGTGAACGACACGGCGGATCGCTAGCGCCGATGTCCGAAATAAAGCGTGCTAAATTTGTTGGCGTCTTGAATGCTGAGTCCAATATCAAGAATGAAGCACTCGTGAGGATCGCTGACCAGCAGCAAATTGCTGGTAAGAGCGATAGCCGCGATACAAGCAAGTTTCTGCTCAAGCCAGCTGCCGCCGGTGCGTTGCGGCTCATCCGATCTGCTTGCACTAGCTCTGCGACTAATGCGTCGTCAGAGTTAATCCCATCATTCTTTTACTATGGCGGAATATGTTCAGAATAAAGCAGTTTCATAAGTAGACGATTTACAAAAGCATTGATCAGTTCCAAAGCGGCGACCATCGCGGCTTCGAAGCGAAACAATTTAGGCCTAGCGACGACTAGGGACGCTCGCGCACGGTGTCGTCATGCGCCGCGCTCGGGCGTCCCACCGCCACTGAGTGTGTAAAGTAGCTCACCCTACTCGCGGCATCCCGTACTGAAAGCGTTGCACACTCGTGTATTTTCGTGATACAGCTAAGGCTGCATTTTTTGACGTTCCGTTCAGCAACAAGCCGTTCAACCGATACTGCAGGCAGGACGGGGCATCAGTGCGCAGTCGCTGCGCTGTCGGCCGAAGACGTCGGGCGGAACAGCAGACACCGCAAATTATATACATCGATTCTTGAACGTGATAAAGTGGGAAAATGAATTTCAACTTTGTGAAGCAGACTCGCTCGCACGCTTCGCACTCTCGGGCGCCGACAAGTAGCCTTCGTCAACAGATGCTGTCATAATCTCGATTAACGACGCAAACCGAGGTCGGCAAGCTCGTTTTGCGATAACCGCGGTTAGTGGTGTAACCGCGGTTTGGTCCGCTGTGTCGCATGGGCCAACCACGGCTTCGCGTAACCGCGGTTATCGTAACCGGGATTAACCCTGCCCTTGTAACAGGGGTATAACGCACGTAATAGTACTTCGTTATGGTGTGCAAAGTATGCAATGAGCGAACGCTTCGGCCACTTAACACAGTTAGGAAACTTTTATTGGATGCAAAAAATCAAGAGAGTGCGGAACCTTCTACTGCCGCATGGCCTGGCAGACTGAGCACGTTATTAATGCGCTAGCATTACTTCACAGATTTCTGTCCGCAGCAGTTGAGAAGTGTTACAGGTTAATCAGTGGTGTCAATCGATAGAGGGTGACGTATTGTTGTGTCTGATAAAATAATTAGGTCGATAAGTTAATTAGGTAATTAATTAGAGGCAAAGCACGAACACTCGTGTCCGCAGCAGTTGTAAGTAATTGAGAAGTGGTAAGGTTAATGAGTTGTGTCAATCGATTGAGGGTGACGTAATATTCTGCCCGAAAACATAATTAGGTCAATAAGTTGACTAGGTAATTAATTAGAGAAAAAATGTAAAAAAATGGTCTCATTAGCTAATGGCTTGACGCCTCATTTAAATGCATCAACTACTAAAATAGTTAATTAAATCAGTCAATTAAAGCAGATCTCAAGAATTTCATGTCACGCAAAATGAAGTCGAGCCAAAAAAGGGCGTAGGAAGTGATTGGCGCGCAATTTGAAAGTACCAAAGGCTTAAGCAGTTATTTAGGCAGTCAATTAGACTGACGTCAAGGATGTGACGTCACGCAACCGGAAGTAGAGCCGAAAAAGGGCATAGCAAAGAATTCGCGCGCAATTTGAAAGTACCAAAGACTAAAATGGGTGAGCAAGAAGTGAATTATTGTGACGTAGAGGTGGTGACGTCACGCAACCGGAAGTAGAGCCGAAAAAGGGCACAGGAAGGGATTGGTGTGCAGTTTGAAAGTACCCAAGACTGAAATATGTAAATAAGACGTGAATTGTGCAAATAGAAGCAACCAGAAGTAACCAATAGCAGCATCCGTGCTTTCGCATTACTGCAAGGCAGATTCTGCCGTGCTCTTTAATTTTTTAATGCACCGGTGCCTCCGACGATTTGCTTTGCAGTCAAATACGAAAAGTGGTGTAAGTGCGTATGTATGTATGTATATATATATATGTATGTATGTATGTATGTATGTATGTATGTATGTATGTATGTATGTATGTATGTATGTATGGGTTTGCGTGCATCGATGGATGAATGGGTGAGTTTGGAGTTTGGATGGGTGGGTGGGTGGGTTTGGGTGGATGGGTTTTGGTAGATGGACGGATAAGATTGGGTGGGTGGCTTTGTGTGGACGGATGTATGAATAGACTGATTCATTTGACTATTATCATTACTAGAAACCACTTGTACATCTGTCCAACGCCCTGCTCTCTTCATGGCCGCAGTCACACTCCACTCGACCTTGTTCATCAATTGCACTCCTGAGGCCCCGCCTCCGTCACGAGAATTTTCATATTTCGCGGGCTTTCTTAAGGCGCGGAAAAAATCACTACGCAAGCATATCGTGCAGGAAACAATTTATTGAGATGTTTCTCATGGCACTCTAAATCTGAACTGACAAGAGCAGAGGGGGGGGGGGGGCGCCTCAGTCCGCTAGTCGCACCAACGTTTCGACAAGTGGACTTGTCTTTGTGGGGAGCCTGAATTCGGAAGTCGAGCTAACGTTTCAACAAGTGGACTTGTGTTCGTCTGGGTCAAGTCCACATGTCGAAACGTTGGCTCGACTGATGAACTCAGGCTCCCCACCCACCCCCTACCCTTCTACTTTTGTTCAGTGCCTATTTTATACTGTGTAGCCATATTCCTTCTCTCGTTTTACCCTGTATCTAGAACTTTCCGTATGAGACTTAGGTTTTGTAGCCTACGTTTAAAATTTCTCAACTCATACTGAACAAATCAGCTAAATGGGGCAAACGAAGAGAGGCTCAGTTACTCTAGGCTAGAGTCAACATCACGCGTCTGGTTTCATTGGCGTCCGAAGGGCCGCTTAGATTTTAAAGGTTACCTGAAATTGCATAGTGCAACCTGCATAAAGTTATTGTCACAAATATTTTATTCATTACTAACATTATTTTTCAATAATCAATTTCGAACAATTAACCCACAACAAATGCCATCAAATATTGTTGACAAGTGCACGTCAAAGGGCTGCCGCTTAGTGTCGTGAATGAAAGAGAGACATCAATGTTGAGAATTCTGTTTTTACAAAACTAAGAGAAAAATGAAAAAAATGTGTTATTTCTACAGCGATGGTATTACATTCTTTTTTTAAGTAACCAGCTGTAAGTACGTGGACTTGTAGATCTTAAAATATTGCCACATTGGGATTAATATTGACTACTAAATTTCAGCGCTAAGCGAAAACATTTTCTGCTCCGATGTGAGCTTAAATTTTTACCCCTTCGTACCGCTTCGGCTTACAAGTATGATTACATGTACACACGCCTTACCGTGTGTACATCGTCTTTCTTCGTCCTCGTCCCTTGGCTGTTTATTATTCTCTAAGATGATTATCAGATTGCGACGCCTCGAGATCGTTTTGAAACGTTTAATGTTCCCAAAGCAAAAATGTTAATAGGGTTGCGCGTTTGAATTAGAACTTGAGATGCAGACATTTTATGCTGTTATATATGACTGGCAATTCATTCGATAGGCATTGAGAGAACGAAACATTTTCTGCGCTACTCCACAAAGGCACAGTCTAATTCCCATATTCCTAAAAACCATTGGAAGGATATTGATTTTCCTGTGCGTAGTAGAGGCCCGAATAGCCGGAAAACAATGTCCACTCTGCGTAGAAGTGCGGCATTCTTCACAGTAATATTTACTAAATGTACTGTTTCTGGTACAGCGGTGCAACGGTAGCGTAGCGGTATAAGATCCGCCTCGCATGCAAGAGGACCAGGGCTCGAATCCTGGTGCCGCGCAATTCTCCACCGGATAAAAAAAAAATCCTCGTGTCGATGGAATTGCATAAACAGGTCTAGCGTGTGACCTGATGCCGGTCAACACCTCCGACAACGTACTCCTTCACCAGAACAGGAGTTGGCCACCCTGGTGCAGTAATTAGCCGCAACCTCTCATGATTAGTCCCACAAAACCCCGGCCCTCAGTCACCAGCGGCTGCGGAACAACTGACCACGGCGGCGGTCAGACCTGTGACGCAGCAGGGGGTGCTAAGAAAGCCTGGCTCCACTGGACAGGCCGCGATTGGAAACTGACCCTGGCAACGTTTAACGCTAGAACCCTAGTTAGTGACGCTAGTTTAGCAGTGCTGTTCGAGGAACTAGAGCGTATGAAATGGGATATCATAGGGCTTAGTGAGGTTAGAATGCCGAATGAGGCATATACTGTACTGAAGGATGGGCATGTACTGTGTTATCGAGGTTTACCGGAGAGGCGACAACTAGGAGTAGGTTTCCTTGTCAATAAGTATATAGCGGGTAATATAGATGAATTCAATAGTATTAATGAGAGGGTTGCTGGCATTGTAATTAGGCTTAATAAGCGGTATAAACTGAAAGTTGTACAGGCCTATGCACCAACATGTAGTTATGATGACCAGGTAGTTGAAAGCTTCTACGAAGGTGTAGAATCGGTAATGCGGAAAGTAAAAACGCAGGATACTGTACTAATGGGTGAAGTCAATGCCAAGGTAGGGAAAAAGCAGGCAGGAGACCAAGTAGTAGGTGACCTGGGCATTGGCTCTAGAAATAGCAGGGGGGAGTTACTAGTAGAGTTTTCAGAGCGTAGTAACTTAAGAATCATGAATACCTTCTTCAGGAAACGGAAAAACCGGAAATTGACATGGCAAAGTCCTAACGAGGAGACTAAAATTGAAATTGACTTCATACTGTGTTCAACCCCCACCATTATGCAAGATGAAGAGGTTGTCGGCAAAGTGCGATGCAGTGACCACAAAATGCTGAAGTCCCGAATACAATCTGAAGAAGAAACGCCACAGGATAGTAAGCAAGAAGTCTATCAAAGAATTAGCGGTGAGGGGGAGGGCAGAAGAGTTCAGGATCTCGCTACAGAATAGATATTCAGTTCTAACCAAGAATGGCGAGATGACCCTAGAAGTAATAAACAATAATTTCAGAGATATCATTACTGAGTGCGCTGCAGAAGTAGGCGGTAGGATAATTAGAGAGGATACCGGTAAACTGTGTAAGGAGACGCAAGATTTGATTAAGAAACGCCTGGGTATGAAACCTTTCAATCGAACAGACCAGATAGCATAGAAAGGGATCCAGCGAATACAGGCGGAAGACAACAACAAAGAAGGCACACACCACAACGCTGGACTTGCAGCGCGATTTACTCCGATGAATAATTGCCCATTTTAAGATAACTTCCTGCCTGCGCACACACCCTACAGATAATACACTTCGAGCATCACATGGTGAAATGGCTACTATAATAATAAAAACTTTCACTTCTTTTCGGTGATAGTCTCGAACGCCCACTGACGCATATCTGCATATTTTTTTCTGATCAGGAAAGCTTCCAATAGCTCACGCTCACGTTTAGACTTCCCCCGACCGATAGACCAGATAGAATTGGCAGAGATATCAAAGCTAATCAATAAGCGCAAAGAGACCGATATAAGGAAGTATAACATGGAGAAAATTGAGCATGCTGTAAAGAACGGCGGAAGCCTTAAAGCGGTGACGAATAAATTAGGCACAGGCAAAAATAAGATGCATGCGCTAAACGACAAGGCGTTCAACGTCATCACGAATGTCGACAAGATAAACAAAGTAGCCGAGGAGTTCTATACAGATCTCTACAGTAGCCAAAGCAGTCAGGACCGTAATGAGATTGGCGGTAGGGTTCCACCAGTGACGAAGAACGAGGTTAGGAAAGCAATAGAAACTATGAAAAGGTGGAAAGCAGCTGCAGAGGATCAAATAACTATATATTTGTGGAAGGACAGGGGGGATATTGTGCTAGAAAAACTTTCTATCTTGCATACGCAGTGCCTGGTTTCATCGACGGTACTGGAACCATGGAAGAACACAATCATTATCCTCATTCATAAGAAAGGGGACGCTAAGGACCTTAGAAACTACAGACCAACTAGCTGCTACGTATAAGGTATTAGGGAGATTTAGAATAGGGGAACCCAAGGCTTGGGGCCCCCAAGAAAATAGCGTGCCATAGCGCAACGTTCGCGGCGATCGGCCAGTTTTAGAATTAGGGTTTTCCCGACGCAGCGGAGCGGGGCTTGCGTTCGTCGATTGCAGCGCCTTGACGGTAAACCGCGAAAAGCATTTAAATATATAAAAGCCAACAACGCTATATTATTAAACAGAAACTGCTGTCATTGCACAAAACATCTTAAAAATACCAGTTATATATATAAGAGGAAAGTATAGAACAGTTGCTTCTTACCTGTACTCACCTACGGAGCTGAAACGTGGAGGCTAACCAAGAGATTTCTACTTAAGTTTAGGACAACGCAGAGGGCTATGGAATTAAAAATGATGGGGGTAACATTAAGAGATAGGAAGCGTGCACAGTGAGTCAGAGAAATAACTCAAGTTACTGACATTCTAGTGGAAATCAAAAAGAATAAATGGGCATGGGCAGGGCATGTAGAGCGAAGAGAGAATATCTATGGTCGCTTAGAGTAGCAGACTGGCTTCCAAGGGAAGGAAAGCGTAGCAGGGGGCGGCAAAAAGTTAGGGGGGCGGATGAGGTTAAAAAGTTCGCAGGGGTCAAGTGGATCCAGCTAGCCCAGAACCGGGTTAATTGGAGAAATATGGGAGAGGCCTTCGCCCCGCAGTGGGTGTAGTCAGGATGATGATGATGATGGTGATAACCTTGCGTCTGTAATTTAATTTTAATGAGGTTTGCACATATTTCGTTTTGATTGTTTCAATGTACAACCTTTATGTTGTCGTGCAAGAAAATCACAGAGAAGGTTGATTTCATTTAATCATGCTATTTACCATCGGAATTGTTTTCATGAGTGAAACATAGCTACATCCAGTTTAGAAAAACAAAGCAACCTTCCTCTGTGGGTAATCTATTAATTTAAGCAAACAGCCAAAAAAACTCCGCGACGCTTTCCTTAGCCACGCTGGCTGCTGGCTTTTTTCAAATGTGTGTTATAACGCGTCGTTCGTTGTCTGCGGATTTTTCTCTTTATCAGCTTGCCAGGGGTTTAGTTCTGGTAGTGTTGAAGCCATATCAAGCTTAAGAGGGTTTTTGTCGATCAAGTTCCATGCGGCTCTCGGGGTAATACAGGACGTATTACTTCCACAGATAGGTATGAGGGTGGCGTTGGTGAGGACTCTAAAATTTTAGTTACAAGAAACAACAATCTCCAGATACGTCTGTGTAGCAGTGTGGTTAGGGTGCTCGACTACTCCATCCAAGCATGCGGAATCAAATTTAGGCCACGGTAACAGCTTTTCGATGGAGGCGAAAAGCATTGCACCCGTTTTCTGAGTAGGTAAGAAAGCGGACATGAAATTCGGAGGTCGTGGGTTTATATCCCTACCAGCGGGAGAGTAACAGTAAGGCACAGGGGAATGAAAGAACGCGACCTATGTCGCCTCGTTCAAGCCTTTGTCCTTAGTTGGGTGCTTTACACAACTCCCTACCTCTCCCTTGCAAATCACGACATCCACGCTCTAAATATACTCATTCGCAAAGCTGCACTCAAACTACCCTGCAACATGCCTAAAGAACGCTTTGCAGCCCTAGGCATACACAATAGCATTGAGCTCATTGAAGCCCACAAGCATGCCCAATACATACGACTCACACGCACTTAACGGGTCGCCACATACTCTCTCATCTCGGAGTCAGAATACCCGCCAATGACACCTCTTCCCTATCCCCAAGCGCATCCACAAGGAGCTTATTAAGTCCCGAAATATGCATCTCTACTAACAGCGCCGTATAGCCCGTGGCACTCCACCGAATGGGTGGATGAAGCATGCACAGGCATAAGCGGCAGTAAACTCCTCTCTCTCCCCATTTTTTAAGCTGCCCCTGCTAGCAAACCTCACCTCCGAAGAAGCCGAGGAAGCTGCAATAGCTGCCGGCGTAACGAAAGCAAATTACATCCTCAGCGACTGCAAAACTGCCATTCAAAATTTTATGCGAGGCAGAGTTACATAGTATCTCACATTCCATACTATTCCTTAGTAGCATCCATACTATCTGACATTCTAAGCTCGTCTGTTGCGCAAAACCCGTCTCACCAAGTGGAGCTGATTTGCGTACTGGCGCACTCCGGGAACCCCGGCAACGAGGCTGCCAACTTACCATACACCGGGCAAAGGAACCCTCCGACCTGGGATTCACGAGGGAGCGCATTCACACTTTCAGCGAGCTGACCGAGGCCTATAGACCTACTCGGCAGCTATATCCTCCACCTCACTCATCCCTAGACAATAGACGTGCCACTCTTTGGAGACGTCTCCAAACGCACAGCTTCCCATCCCCTCTCTTTCTTACTATCATACCCTCTATCCTACACCCGCATGCACCCTCTGTCCCTATTCACACGCTAACGCCCTTCACATCAGCTCGCTGCCCGGCGGACCCTCCCCCGCGGGGCTTCGAGCACCTTATCACCTTGGAGGTCTGGGAGGCCCTGCTGCGGTCTACGGACCCGGCTGACCAAGAAACTGTCACAAGCCGGGCTACCAGCGTTGTGGACCTTCGGGGCATGAACGCTTGAGTGCAGTGGGGCCGTGCGGGGGCCCATGGATCTGCGAGTCCCAAACTCCTTTGCCTAAATAAAGTTTTATCCATCCATCCCTACCAGCGGCAGGTTTTTCTCTTCTAGTTTGTATTTGATTATTATTCATACAAAGTAGTAGAGTGCATAGTGATAACGTCCGCATGAGAAAAATTGAGCTGAAACACTTAGGACCACCTACACATATGTAGGCTGAATCGCACGATGGCCTGCGGCGGCGACTGCTCCCCATGCCGCTACCAGTGACACGCGTCACCATACGACGGGTAGTGCTGTTCTTCTGTACCTTTTCTACGCCTCCGATGGCGCCCTCTTGGCCACTCTCATTTCTCTGAAGGGTCCCGCTGCGCTACGTCACGTGGTGTGTTCCACTGATTAAGGCGTGGAAGTGGAGAGGAATATATCGACGGTTCGAACGCCTATTGCAACCTAGCCTCTTTTTTGAGTCGCGGATGTATGCTAAGTAGGTAGCAAAATAGTATGACGCCGCCAGGAACGAAGAGTGAATACCGGTTGCGTCACACTCTGCCGCCACGTGCATGCGGGTGACTGGTGAATATGTATGCCGACGCCGCATTTGTGGGTGCCGTCATTTGTTAACAACGCGAACAACAAAAAATACAAAAACAACACCCTCCGAAAGATTTTCGCACAGTGTTACAGTAAGGCTTCCGTCTTTAAAAAAAAAAAAACGTTCCTTATGCTGGTTTTGACGTGGTTTACTGATGACGTTTTTTTTATGTGTGCCACAACAAGCCTCTCACTTTCCGTTCATTTCCCCCTTTAGTTATGCTGTGCATGCTTGTAGTGTCAGTTGCATTAGCTTGTGTTAAGCGCATTTTCTGTACACGCCACTGTATTAAAACCTCTGCCTGTACCACCCTGCTGAAACTGTGTCATGGTGATAGCGGTAGCTATGATGAAAATAAAGTAAAACAATCTGTTCGTCAAAAATGCTGCAAAAATTACCACAGGCTGATTTATTTATTTCTCATTAACTAACGCATTCTGGTGCGTTCGATTATCTTTAGAGGGCGAGCTGGAGGTGGAGAAGGACGACCAAGTGCTGGGCCGTATGGGACCTGGCAAGGCTTTCGGAGAGCTGGCCATACTTTACAACTGCACCCGCACGGCAAGCGTCAAAGGTACGCTCTTCCTACGCTTCCTTTCTACGCCAGTGTGAAATACTGTGTTAAACAATGCCATGGGGAGTGCAGTCTCAAGTTGCAAGAAGCCTTATATTGTGAAGAATGTGAAGCTGCAACAATCAATTGATGAGAAAAGAGGAGCGTAATTGGTCCGGGAACGGCAACCCAACCAAAATAATTATCCGATCCTAGAACGCAGGTGCCCAGGAATCAAAAAACATCCCTTTCAACAGTCTATACATAGCCTATCTATGCACCATATATATATATATATATATATATATATATATATATATATATATATATATATATATATATATATATATATATATATAAGCAGATCAATTAAGGGGAAATGAGGGTACTCGTTATAATACATGAAGCAAAGAAGCCAACAGTCGGCGAGGCCAAGGAAAGCGTTGGGGATGGTACTTTATGTTTCTTTTTTTTTTTTTTCTTTTTTACTTCGATAAGCTCAGAAATTAGAAATGTAATCTGTTTAGGGGAAAGATAATTAAACACAAAGTAGAAGAAAAAACAACGTGCCGATGGTGGGATCCGAACCCACGACCTCCGAATATCGCGTCCGGTGCTCTTCCAACTGAGCTACATCGGCCGCTGTCCCCCCTGCTAGTGAACACTCTCAAGGTTCGTATACAGACAACATAAATACCCAAGCAAGTAGCAGGGGGGACAGCGGCCGATGTAGCTCAGTTGGAAGAGCACCGGACGCGATATTCGGAGGTCGTGGGTTCGGATCCCACCATCGGCACGTTGTTTTTTCTTCTACTTTGTGTTTAATTATCTTTCCCCTAAACAGATTACATTACTAATTTCTGAGCTTATCGAAGTAAAAAAGAAAAAAAAAGAAACATAAAGTACCATCCCCAACGCTTTCCTTGGCCTCGCCGACTGTTGGCTTCTTTGCTTCATATATATATATATATATATATATATATATATATATATATATATATATATATATATATTGTCACGTACAACAGGGCTAGACGTGACTTAGACGACGGGACGGAGCTGAACCAGCAGGCAAAGTTCCGCGCACAGCACGCGAGACAACTTCGGCGTCCTTTTCTTCCAGGTGCCACCTGAGAACATCAGGGACACCAGGTGGCATTACTCCCCCTCCTAAAAAAAAAAACGAAAGCACAGACAGGGCGCGAGCGATGGGCGATGCAAGTCAGTACAGAAAACAAATATAAAACGGAGGCGGTGCCCTACACAACTAAACTAGTGCATAGTACACTGCACATTACTGCGTGAAATACGGTTTCATGCGGACAACGTGCACCACCTCGAAGCGTGGTTGCCGACGCGAGGTCTGCACAGTACCCGCTCTAAGGACTTCGTATGTCACTTCTGTGACACGGCGCAGAACCTTGTAAGGTCCAAAGTATCGCGACATCAGTTTTTCAGACAAGCCGGGCCGGCGCACCGGTGTCCACACCCAAACTTGCTCTCCTGGTTGGTATGCGACGTGTAGATGACGGAGGTTGTAGCGACGCGTATCCTTTCTCTGCTGTTGCTGAATGTGGATGCGGGCAAGTTGACGTGCTTCCTCAGCGCGCTGAGCAAACTGCTCAGCGTCTGGGATGAGCGGATTATCCGTGCAGCACGGAAGCATGGCATCTAACATCGTCTGAACGTCGCGTCCATAGAACAGGCGAAATGGCGTAAAACGCGTAGTCTCTTGGATGGCAGTGTTGTAGGCATATGTAACGTACGGGAGAATCTCGTCCCAGGTCTTGTGCTGCGAGTCTATGTACATTGCAATCATGTCGGCGATCGTTTTATTGAGTCTCTCCGTGAGGCCATTCGTCTGTGGGTGATAAGCAGTGGTTTTGCGATGGCTCGTGTGACTCAGCTCAAATACGTCGTGCATAAGTTGTGCCGTAAACGCTGTGCCTCGATCGGTGATTACTTGGGACGGTGCGCCATGGCGCAACACGATCTGCTGCATAAAAAACTGGGCGGTCTCAGATGACGTGCCACGCTTCACCGCCTTGGTTTCAGCATACCGTGTGAGATAGTCGGTCGCGACTATAATCCATTTGTTACCGACCGATGTCAGCGGAAATGGGCCCAGTAGGTCGATGCCGATTTGATCAAACGGTGTTCGGGGAGGCGCAATAGGTTGGAGCAAACCTATTGCGCAAACCTATATATATATATATATATATATATATATATATATATATATATATATATATATATATATATATATATAAACCGTTTTATTATGGGCGCTGCTATTTTGCGTAGCTGGCGCCGTCTAGCAGCCAAGTTAAGAACAATTAACAGCCATGCTGGTACGTGAGGTCGGACCCGCGGAACAGGAGACAACTAGCGCACATCGGCATTTTGGAGCTTTCGCATGCAAATGTTTGCTTTCTGCAAGTACCTGACTGAAACAAAAGCTTTTCAGCAGCAGTTAAAGCCATTACTGAAATGTATGCGCCTGATCGGGTCGGCCAAGGACTACAAGCCTGATTAACAATTCGTGTCCAACTTTTATGCGGCTCAGACAGAAAGGCGGTGGCGCAAGCAAGACAGGGCAGCTTTCTATCTACTTTTTATCCTTAAATGTTACGGGCTACCATAACATTTTTACGGTAGAATGTCACGGTCTACCGTAAACTCTACCGGGCTACCGTAATGCCATACAAAAATGGTCTATGTTCTTCAATGTAAACGTTTACGGTCAGCTATGTCTATCTATGGACTTTTATAGCCGGCTATAAAGTGCCATTGAAATATTTATAGGCAGCTATCGAAAAATCTATACCACTTTGTCTATAGCTTCTGGACCATACAAAATCTCTTTAGCTAACTATAGAAAACCATATGTCCATGAAGCTATAGACATTTACTCATAGAGTTATCTTTAGCTGTCTATAGAAATTTGAATGGCTCTAAAGCTCCAGACTGCAAGCCATAGAATCAGTTTTAGCAAGCTATAGAAAAGTTTATGCTCCTGGAGATATAGATTGTCATTCAGTTATGTTTAGCTGTCTATAGAAATTTGAACCCCTCTAAAGCTACAGACTGCAAGTCATAGAATAAGTTTTAGCAAGCTATAGAAAAGTTTACGCTTCTGAAGCTATAGAATATTAGTAATACCGAAATCTTTAGGTGGCTATAGAAATTTGAATGCCTCTAAAGCTACAGACTACAAGTCATATAAGCTGCTTTAGCTGGTTATAGAAAAGTGTATGTTCCTGAAGCTATAGACTACTAGTCATACAGTTACCTTTAGCAGTCTATAGAAATGTGAATGTCTCTAAAGCTACAGACTACAAGCCATATACGCTGCTTAGCTGGCTATGGAACAGTGTATGCTCCTAAAGCTATATACTATTTGCATACAGTTATCTTTAGCTATCTATAGAAATTTAAATGGCTCTAAAGCTACAGACTGAAAGCCATATAAGCTGCTTTAGCTGACTATAGAAAAGTGTATGCTCCTGAAGCTATAGACTAGTAGTCATACAGTTATCTTAAGCTGTCTATAGAAATGTTAATGCCTCCAAAGCTACAGACTGCGTCATATAGGCTGCTTTAACTGGCTATAGAAAAGTGCATGCTCTCGAAGCTATATACCTGCAGCCATACAGTTATCTTTAGCCGTCTATAGAAATGTCAATGCTTCTAAAGCTACAGACTGCAAGTCATATACCCTGTTTTAGCTGGCTATAGAATATTGTATATACCAAAAGCTATAGACCAGTAGGCGTGCGCCCTTATTTGAAAGTACCTATATCGTCGGTTCGAATCCCTCGTGCGACTTGTACTCTAGCTTGATTAAGAGTTGTGTGCTGTATGCAACGAGAAACCGTATGTCATCAACTACAACGCTGTACGACAAAAGGATTACGTCACAATCTTGGTAAAACTGGTGGGAGCACTGTCGCCACATGGAAGTACGCCTGCAGTGAGTAACTCCGACCCATGATGATTTTGGTCGTGGGGGCTTTTGGCCAATTTTCAGTTATTTATTCATCGAATTGAAAATAAAACCGAAGATATAGAACATGACACACATGCACGTACACACTTGCGCATACATAAGCACACGCATGCACAGACATACACGCGCGCGCGCACGCGAATTTTCTATAGCTGACCATAGAAGATGCTAAAGACTGCAAATACTTAAAGTAAGATACCAGAATGAGTCCATAGGTTATAGACTTCTATAGCAGGCTATAGCTTTTTGGGCCAAATATCTATAGCCGACGACACACAGTATTTTCTATAGCTGGCCATCAACGTTTGTATGCGACCATAGAAAATGCTAAAGACTGCAGTACATAGGGAGCCATAAGTCTATAGAATAGGTTGAAGACGTCTATAGAATAGATTATAGAAAAACCTAAACACTACCATAGGAACGGCTATAGCTTTTTGGGCCAAATATCTGTAGCGGACCATACAAATAATTTTCTATAGCTGACCATAAAAGTTTATACCTGACCATAAAAAATGCTGAAGACTGCAGTAAATAGGGAGCCATAAGTCCATAGAACAGGTTAGAGACTTCTATAGAACAGATTATAGAAAAACCTAAAGACAGCCATAGAAGCGGCTATAGATATTTAGGCCAAATTTCTATAGCCGACCATACAAAGGATTTTCTATACTCACCTTAGGACATTTTTGTATGGGATAGTTTGCGCAATGAAAGCAAGCGAATGTAGCTGATTCAGGTAATTTTTAGGTGTAATGCTGCTAATAGTGCAACATTTGTTGGAGGGGAATGAAAGAAATGGGCGAAAAAAAGAAAGAACAGTGGTCGGGTATGTAAACAACCATAGCCAACGTAAAAACACTGTAAAGATAGCGCATCGTTTGCATAAGTTGAACAGCTTAGACACGTTTAGGCTATTCAAAACGCTTTGTGGGCAAAAGACTGTGTAGCGCCGGCGCTTTTTTACGTAGAATGCCGCCCACGCTGCTATCGCCGCGTCCCCACATACCAGAGAGGAGGACTGGCACTGCGCGCTCTGGTTCGAAGCTATTTTGCTCCTCGGCGCAAAAACGGTCTATATCATATATATTGGTTTGGTTGGTCTGGTTTGTGGGGTTTAACATCCCAAAGCAACTCAGGCTATGAGAGACGTAGTGGAGGACTCCGGAAATTTCGACCACCTGAGGTTCTTTAACGTGCACTCACATCGCACAGCACTCGGGCGCCTTGCTTTTCGCCTCCATCGAAAAGCAGCCGCCGAGGCCGGGATTCCATCCCGCATCCTTGGGAACAGTAGTCGAATGCCGTAACCACTGCGCCATCACGGCGGGTATATATATATATATATATATATATATATATATATATATATATATATATATATATATATATATATATATAAAAACTTGGAGTAGGTGACACACGGTGAAAAAACAACACTTTAATCCGACGTTTCGGCCGGGGTCCGGCCTTTGTCAAGCAATGTAGAAAGAAGCTGTCGGTTCCCATTTCTTATATACATTCACAATCGAAGAACACGTGACCAGCCACTGTCAACAAATAAACACCAAAATATCAAAGATTTCACACGCGTGATGTAATGGCGGTGCAAGGTATATAGACCGAATGACACGTGTTGCGCTTAGGTCATGCATCTTAATATGTTGCACAAAGAAAAGAAGATATATCACTAAAGATATTGTCACTATAAGGGCACAAAACAAAATATCGCGAGGTTATAATGGGTGGAGTACATGTCACATTTAATCCTGCAATATTCAGGAGGGGGAGGGGGGGGATTGATCAACTGAAATATCATTCTCATTGGTAGGCGACAGTGGCAGATAACGCGTCAGTAGAATTTAACAGTGAAATATAACTGTGATTTAGCGCGGTACACACACAAAAAAAAAGTAAACAGTCACTCAAATCGCGGCATGGTGACAAAACTCGATTTTCTGCTCAATGCTATGGGGACAAAAAGAAGCACTTAAAGTTAACTGCTCGTAACAGTGTTGATAACAAAAGGAATCGTGGGCAAGGTTATTGGATAAGTTGTAATGATCAGTGCATGTTACGGCGGGAAGCAATATGATCGTGAGAAACTGGCAAACATGAAAACGATGAGTGCAGGTAAAGCATAACATACTGTGAGGGGCTTTGGGCTGTGACCGTAAATGCGCAAGCGAAGAGGCAAACAGTGCAAAATGGAGCCAATGTCGATTAAACATAATATCTTTTAAGAAGCTGCCAATGGTGCTACCATTTAGTTAAAATGCTACGACGAGAGACAAGTTAGCTTGCCAATATTTTCATTCAGACCACAAGAAACCGTGTTAAACTTATATATTAAAAATGATTCGCGAACATCGCGTTCATGCTGGGTTCTGAAACCTGATTCCAGTAAAGTTACTTGCATTTTTTCAAAGGGGTGCTTGGTAATGTTTACATGCTTAGAGATAGGAAGGTTAGGCAGTGTATTACAATGAGCTTTATGATTAATAAATCGGTATCTGAATGGTGTTTCGGTTTGGCCAATGTACTGAATTTTGCAGATAGAACATTCAAGCATGTAAATCACGTTGTCCGTATCACATGAGAAGTTGCCTCAAATCTTTACATTAAAGTTCGATGCAGTGCTGAAAGCTTTCACTGATGTAATCATTTGTGCATAAACTTTGCAGCGTGACTTGTTGCAAGGATGGCAGCCGATTGGTGCAGTGGGGCTAGTTTTAGACGAAGTTAAAATATCACTGAGGTTCTTGTTACGGCGATAGACAACACGGGGGGCTTGCTGATAAATTTCTTTTAGACGATCAGTTTGCATGAGAATACTATGATGTTTCTTTAATATGCCTGCAACGTTGGGGACCGAAGCTGAATGCGTTAGCACGAGATTGATTCGTGATTGGCCGGATGGTTCCTTTTCCGCTTTGAGGAGTGCTTTGCGATCAAGAAGGCTTGCTCGTTCCACTGCATCATTTATTAGGCGCTATGGATATTTGCGTTCCATTAGGGCGTTACGAAGGTTGGCACAGTGAAATTCAAAGTCGCGATCGTCTGAACATATCCGTTTAAAACGGACGGCTTGTCCATATGGGATGCTAGTCTTCCAGTATTTAAGATGGCTGCTGTCGAAGTGCAGGTACTGAGGTCTGTCACTGGGTTTCCGGTATAGATCAGTGATAAGTTTGCCATTCTTTATTGACACTGTCACGTCTAGAAAAGCAATAGTGGTTCGAGAATAAGAATGAGAAAAGTTTATGGCCTTGCGCTTTTACGGTCACAGCCCAAAGCCCCTCACAGTATGTCATGCTTTACCTGCACTCATCGTTTTCATGTTTTCCAGTTTCTCACGATCATATTGCTTCCCGCCGTAACATGCACTGATCATTACAACTTATCCAATAACCTTGCCCACGATTCCTTTTGTTATCAACACTGTTACGAACAGTTAACTTTAACTGTTTCTTTTTGTCCCCATAGCATTGAGCAGAAAATCGAGTTTTGTCACCATGCCGCGATTTCAGTGACTGTTTACTTTTTTGTGTGTGTGTACCGCGCTAAATCACAGTTATATTTCACTGTTAAATTCTACTGACGTGTTATCTGCTACTGCCGCCTACCAATGAGAATGATATTTCAGTTGATCAATCCCCCCCCTCCCCCTCCTGAATATTGCAGGATTAAATGTGACATGTACTCCACCCATTATAACTTCGCGATATTTTGTTTTGTGCCCTGATAGTGACAACAATATCTTTAGTGATATATCTTCTTTTCTTTGTGCAACATATTAAGATGCATGATCTAAGCGCAACGCGTGTCATTCGGTCTATGTACCTTGCACCGCCATTACATCACGCGTGTGAAATCTTGTTTTTGATATTTTCGTGTTTATTTGTTGACAGTGGCTGGTCGCGTGTTCTTCGATTGTGCATGTATATAAGAAATGGGAACCGACAGCTTCTTTCTACATTCCTTGACAAAGGCCGGACCCCGGCCGAAACGTCGGATTAAAGTGTTGTTTTTTCACCGTGTGTCACCTACTCCAAGTTTATGACCTACCGGACCCATTCGAGCTTCAACCCCCTCCCTATATACATATATATATATATATATGTATATATAGCATTTTTGGTGCCACTGCGATCCAGATTCAGCTCCTAAACAAGGCCGCCCGAGTGCGGCCAACTCGTAGATTTACTATCAGCAACAGAGGAAACGCGAACAGCAAGACTAGAAGGTCTGAGGAGCGCGAACCTATGTAATATAAAACAAGTTGTTGGGCGTGCTGATGACGGTCTTGAACTATAGAGGTTATTTTGACTTCAGTGCTAAAACACATTCCTATATTTAAACGTGCTTGCTCTCCAAGAGCTAACAGGGTTGTGCTTTTTCGTTTTCTTCAGTGCTGAAGAGGTATTTTTAGACAAAGATAGTCAAGCAAAGTTTAAACGTGAGCTTCTCCAAGTGTCTTCGCTTGTGTGCATTGCTTTGATTTCACCGCACAGGTAGATAGCAGAGCTTCCGTTTTTTTCTGACAAGTGAGCTCATTGAATAGCTTAGACCAGTAAATTAATTCTTTGAATTAGGAGCATTGTTCCTCTCTGTCGCAGCGGTGACCAAGGCCAAAGTGTGGGTGCTGGACCGACGCGTCTTCCAGGCGATCATGATGAAAACCGGCCTCCAGAGGCAAGAGGAGAACATCCAGTTCCTCAGAAGGTCTCCAACACCTCTCCTGTCCTCTCTTTTGATCTTCCTAAGTTCTTCTTGAGCTTGTCAAGGCGGTATATGTGCACACCATGGCGACTCTTTTCTCATTCGGTCTTTGGTGCTGTGATCGAAGAAAATTTCTCAGTCTGTGCGTCCTCTTCAGCTCGCGTTGTATCGTCTATTTTGGCAGGTCCTAATGTCAATGTTTAAGAGGGTAAGCGTCCTATGTAATAAAGTGGAAACAAAATCCGTCAATGGGAGAGAAATAAAAAAATATCCATCGCTGTTTCCATTCGCGCTCTTCTGACAAGCCACCACAAGCCTTCAGCCGTGGAAGTTTCCCTCTTTCCAATGGACTCAGGGCGCGTGGCGTGCGCGCCCAGCCAACAGGCAGCGCAATCCCTTTTCTCGAGAGAAAAGTGCGGCGTCCCAACATCTGGCGCCGTGCTGGTTGCGGCGGCCCCTTGTTCTCAACAGCGAGGTTTCTTGCTAGAGGTGTTTTCTTGAGCATGCGATCGCTGTTTCCCCTACGAAGGCTATATATACACAAGGCTGTGTGGCTCGCGATGCAGAGTAGAGTCAGGGCTTTTTTCCCCCGGCTTTTACTAAAGGTGCAGTGAGAGGCGTTCACAGCTCACTAGTTTTCCACTGACGAATTAACTAACACGCAAGCACAAAGGATGAGGCAGAAATCCCTTCAGCGTGGTCAACGTGTTATGTCTGCTGAGAATGCTTTACTTAGTTAAAGTTGTGCCCCAAGGAACCAACTTTTTTTCTTGTCCTTTACTGCCATCTGCGGAGTCCTCGAATTTGCCCCGATAAAAAGCAAGGGCTCTAAATATCGGACAAATAGGCGGCGTTCTAAATAACGTCTAGACTTCTGAAATGAAAACACAGTACTCGAGTTTGTTTTTATAGATCGAACGTACAGCTACCGCGGAAAACGATTAGCATAAATTAATAATGACCGGCGTAAAATGGCCTGCACATGCAGCGCAGTGGTTGACGAAAAGAATAACGCGAATGGCATGCCATCTCCAATTCTGAGTCTCAAGGATCGTCCTGCAAAAGCCAGTGCTGCCAAATATTACCATACATTTTTCATTTTTTCCGCCGTGCTGTGCGTTGGTCACTCGTGCTAATATTTTCCCGCTGTAGCTGTACATGCCGTTATGTAGCGAGAAATACGTGGCTACTGCTATCTATATTCAGGGGTCGGCATATGGCGCTTGCTAACCACCACCCTTGACCACGTCACCTAATGAAGAAGGACGAAGAGAATAATTCGGGGAAGAGCTTTGTTCCTAAAACAACTTTCACGCATGAACTTTTCATTTAACACCCACATATTTCGTACCCTTATAGGAAGCCACATGAAAGTAGCAACGTTCCAAGTATTAGTTTTTCCTCTATCGTCCCCGCTGAATCAATCGGCACAAAAAACATGTTGGTGACCATTGTTTTATAAGAAAATGAAAGCTTAATTGGAGGCTAAGATGCTGATCACGTGTACGCTGAACAAAAACTTTTAACGCTCTATCACCGGCGAGTTCTTTACATTCCTTCAAAAGTGTCCAAGGGAAGATGAAACCAAGAATTTCAAGTAATGTTTACAGGAGTAAGGGTCTCTTTTTTTTTTACTGTCTTTGCATGCGTGGAGCGCCTAAGGAAAATGTTTAGAGGCTTCCATCAAATATATATGCTTCAATCCTGGAGTTTACTGCTCATGGAAGGAAAAAGCTCTAATCCTGACTAAATATTTAAGCTTTATTTGAAGGATTTCTCGTCGAAAACGCGTGGTTCAGACAGTTTTTGTGGCGCTTTGCAATTTTCCCATTCACACCTGCGTATGTGGAGCGATGTTTGATATGTTAATTAGTGAATGGTGACTCTTTATGTAACTTTGTGGAACAAAATAATTGTAGTGCGTACATTACACGACTACTAAAACATTGATTTCAATTGGTTAGAACACTAAACCTCGGTCCTTCTTACCTGTATGTAGCGTCCATAAATTAAGAGGAAGGATTTGATTCTGCTGGGATCTTAGCAGTCATGGAGGCAATAAAGAATAGGGCACTGGAAAGCCATTCGCAAAAAATAAAGGAGTTACTCCTCCTTAAAGAACAGCAGAGGCTAGTTGCTGCTTGGTGAATAACCGCTCCTCTTTCTAATGTGTTTATCTGTGCCTATCATGTCACAATTAGTGTTTTCAATAGAATCACTGCACAGCTGCTGGACACGTCGCCAGACTGGGTGGGCATTGTATTTAGATATGGTTTCGCACAATTGCTCGTACGAACTTTGCTGGTTCAACTAGTGAAAGAAGCACTCGTTTACTCTTCTGAGTAAACTGCAGCACTACATACCCAATAGCTGAAATAATTCCGAAAAGCGGACCGACACTAGATTATATTTGACGGATTATTTGTTCTGCTGCTGCTCCCTTGATTGGACGGAATAGCTGTAGGTTCTGTAGCCTCGCAAACAACTTGTGCGATTAACTATAATGTTCTCCATTTCAACAGTGTTCTCCACAGTGTTCCTCATCTCTTATGAAGTAATAAACTAAGAAAATTCAATCAAGTCTTTATTTAATGCCACCAGATTCTTAGTGTCAATTGAGAACTTGAAGCCATTGACAAGACGATGTCACATAACTTTTAGAAACGACAGAAAACTCATTTTCTAAAGCGGCAGAATGTGAATAAATACGTCGATTTATCCACAAAAAGCCGAAACATAGCGCGCCAAATTCAAACTGCGCGCTCTTCCATCGTTCTTCAAATATAAACAAAAAAACAAAAAATACTATAACTGCGCAGTTGGCGATTTCTGCGATGTTCTGTGCTGCAGAGCGAAGTATTGTGTGGCAGAATACCTCCTGAAGTTCGAATCTGTCGCCGCAGTCAAGACAGATTTAGCGTGTCTACACTCAGCTTCAGTTTGAGAAAACCCGTAATATCATGATGCGTGTGATATGCCCACACAGTGACAACATTTTTCAATGCACCCATATCTCTACCTTCATTCTCATAGCAGCCTGCTTTTCAGGACGTATCTACTCAATTTCTTCTCGTCCCTTTTTGCAGCGTCCCTTTGCTGCAGACGCTTTCCAACGAGATCCTCGCCAAGATGTCGGACGTTCTTGAAGTGGTATGTCACACTGTCCCCTGTTTCGGTGTATTTGTCAAGAGCCGCTGCCTTGTGACATCGGTAGTGTCAGAGACATGGCTGCTGAGAATTGCAAAGGCACAAGACCGTAAGAAGGAGCTTGGAACTTGATGCACGAAGACTCCGTTTATTATTAGTATTTATGCACCCCCCCAGTGAACAGAATATCTTCAACTACGTTTACTCTCCAATGACGTTATTATTAGCTTTCTTACGCCAATCCCGACAAGCTTGTTTTCGATAGCCGTTATTGATTGTAATCTGGCGTTTAATTGACTATGCCGGCTCTGCTGACGAAGCAAGTCGCTATACTATCCCAATTTTAGTATTGCATAGTTCGTAATAAGTGACCGTTGGTTGTTGCACAAGGTCGACCGCTTGGAAGCGAGCACTCTACTCGAGAGCTTCATTTTAAACGCGATTAGGAACCTGACTGAAAAGGACTTTGTAACGGCTTTGGGCCGCACGTCACGCAGACTCACGGCTAGTTAAAGAATACTTTTGTATGATACAGTGAATTTATCGAACTTGTGGGTTCAGCACCTTCTACTGGCTGCCGCAGATTGAAACCTCAACATCACTAATACAGTTCTAGACATGTTGAGTCAGTCAAATACAACATGCATAAATATTGCATGTTTCAAATGCGGTAAAGAAATCATGAGTACACATAACATCTGCTGTTAAGGATATGACGCGATAGCATTTCACACTCACTAACCAAGTTTTTTCAGTTTTTAAATGTTTTGTTTCTCTCTTTAGTACTTGTTTTTATACAGTGACACTGATAATTAGCAAACATAGGCTTTCCTATAATAAAAGGTAGCGCAAAAGGACGAGCACGGAGGAAGCGACACAAACACGAACGCCCTTCCTCCGTCCTTTTGCGCTACCTTTTATTCTAAGAATGTATCACCAACTAGCCCAGCTACAAGATTTGTAGGCTTTTCATTTTGAGATATTTGTTACGTTTGGATGCATTTGTTGCTTTTTCTAATTACTTCAATTATATAATTGATCAATTAGGCACTCTAGGTTTTTTTAATTACATCAAGCATTGACTTTTCATTCTGAGCACTGTGACACCATTGAACACCCCTTTTTCCCAACTGTTTCCATTTTTCGTCTCTTTAATTAAACGAATAATCACTTTATTAGAATGATCTCATTATTTTGTCACCGCCTTTCAAACATCGAGTCTGTCACTAGAACCACAAATTACTACGCCACGATTTTTTTAGGCAGTCCCCAATTATTTCCGCCACGCGGTGGTGACTGCTGCCACTACTGCTACCACTACTACTACTACTACTACCACTAGTATAACTACTACTACTACTACGTCGGCCGCTTTTCGATTGAACGAGCTGTTAAGCTATCGCTTAAAATATAACGGTAACAGCCTAGAAGTTCCTTACTCGGTTCTCACGAGAAATTTCTGGAATCGAATCCACTCTACTCCGACAGTTTCTTTTTTTTCTTTTAGCATATCTTTGCAGAAGCTTTATTAGGACTAAGTCTGTCCTGCTAGCTATAGCGGTGCTGTCGCGTTAACAAGTGAAGCTTCATACGGAAGCATTAGTGTGGTCATTGTGGCCCAAATCCGAATAATCAATTGCAGTTGCACCGACAGAAGTGGTGCAGCTGAAGTCTGCCATCTTCGTGCGGGAGATTTCCCTCGCTAGCACAATTGGAGTCAATCATGCTACATATGTGCATGAACCACATTGATTTGGTGCCACCCATTTCGTCGCCCGAAAAGGTAATAGGAGCGCCGATAGTATCGCGGGGATTTTCAGCTTGTATTTTTTGGGAAGAAAATGAAGCTTATCAAGAACGAAAACCTCTAGCAAAAAGAAAAAGAAAACGAGACATGCGAATATAGCCGATTTTCCTCCTCGATAACGAGAGCGAAGGCTCACTGACACAAGTTCCACACGAGGCGATATGGAGTGCTTCCATCAGCTCTAGAAATCTTTGATGCCGATACAACACCTGTGTTGCGTCAAAGATAGGACGGCAATTGTTGCATTCACCCCCGAGAGTTTGTCGGTATTGTGTTCTTTTAGGCGAATGTTCAAACAGCGCCCGGTTTGTCCTATGTATGCCAGCCCAAAAAGAAAACCAATTTTATAAACCACAGCAGGTACACAGCATACAAACCTCTTTCACTTTACAACTTTACACGTTGCCAAACGATATGGCGTTGCAGTAGCTCTTCTCCGTTGAAATCAAGCAAACTTTGTCCGATTGTGGAAAGAAAGTCGAGAAATGTTGGCACAACTTCTCTTTCGTATAATGTGAAGCATAGAAAAAAGTGTGTATGCTGTGTAACTGGTGTGGCCTATAAAATTCATTTTTTTTTGTGTGAGCTGCCATACATATAGGATAAACAGGGCATTGTTTGAACATTCGCCTAAAAGTGCACAATAACGACAAATCCTCGGGGGTGAATGAACAACACCGCAAATGTAATAATTGCCGACCAATCTTTGACGCGGCACAGGTGTTGTATCGGCCTTCACAACAAAGATTTAGAGAGGTGAAGGAAGCATTCCATATCACGACGCATGGAAATTGTATTTTTTCCCGTTTCGTTAAGAGAAATGCAATTCGTCTTTACAGCTTACTGCCGCTAGCGCTCAGTTGTTAACCTACGTCCGCTGATTTTCCGCGCCGGCAGCCGTACTTAAATATATGCAAAATACAAAACACCCGTGTGCTCTGCGATGTCAGATTCAAAAAGTTGTCCAAAACGGCGTCCAGCGCAGATGATGGGGCCTCGCATAACATGCTGTGCCATAAAACAAGTCTGTGCTGCGACGCACCCTTTGCGCAGCTCATTGTACAAAATGAAAACATACCATGAGCTCTCTAACGGCCATGTTAAAAGCGGCTACAACTGAGAAAAAGCAGAAAAACGTGAGGGAAAAAATGTGCACTGTTTTGCATGTCATGTCTGAAAACAGTTCCATGTTGTTTGAGAGTGTCGCTTCTGTTAACTTGCAAAAAAAGAAACTTTGTGGACAAAGTATGTGCCGTGTTTTCTTTATGAAGGAATAACAACTGTCAGATTAAAAACAAATGAGGAACTTCTGCGGTTCATTTGTTTTCTTGCAAGGGATAAGTACCGTTCATCAGTGGCTGGTTATTTTTATTGCGCGATTGCTTGCAGAGTGACAGATATCCGTGTCTTCGTGAACCGTTCTACCTCAGAGCGTCTAAAAAGGGCTTCAGATAAGTTCCAGGAATTGTAAACCGGTTGACAGCGCTATTGTTGTAGGAGTTCATTAAGAAATATTGAAAAGATTATCTAAAACCTAAATGTTTTTTAAACGCTTTTACGACTCGAATTAGAATGCATCACAAAACCGCGCAAATAGACAAGGGACAGAGAAGAACGCGACAGGACAAAGCGCAGAACTTCAACTGGTTTATTGCCACTGTGCGTCACATTTTATACCTTCCAAGGTATACTGCGCACACACAAAACAAGGACGAGAAAGGTACACCAACAAGCGCAGACTCGCGACTGAAATTCATATGGAAGGAAACACATCTTATATGCCTTCAAGCGTCATATCTAATCCCATGAGCAGTTCAGAAATCTGCCTTCTTTTTCATAAAGTGTGATTAAACGGTCGTTTACACAATCATCCCCACGCTTACCAAAGAAAAACGCCTCGGCAAGTTCATGTGCGACCTGGTCTCTGCTTCTCTTTAAAATGTTTGTTTTCTTCAGCAAAGGTAGGCATGGCTTGTCGCTTGTAGCTTCCGGACAAGCGCTGCAGTGCAAGGCTAAATTCGACCCTGTCTTAGTCCTCATAGAAAGCTGTTTCCTTAAGCGGTCATTTAAACATCTGCCCGTCTGACCAATGTATGCCCTTCCACAGGTTAGGGGGGCCTCGTAAACAACGCCCGTCCGACAACCAACATATGCGTTGGCATGGCGCGTGTGTGTGCGCAGTATACCTTGAAGATATGTCTGACCGACTCGCCCAACAACGCACTCTTTCAAACACATTTTATACAATCATCGCAATCACAAAATAACCTAACAAACGGTCATCACGTCACACTGGTGCGAAGATGTGTATGGGACACCATACTATCTAGATAGGAAAACTCTACTTCTGATAAGTTAACAGAAGTTTTGCTGATACATGAGCCGGATTCCTTCTTAATACAATAGGCCTCGTACACTTGTGAGTTTTGTCGCGAACTTCTTGAGGATAATCGTCGTCGCAAAACCGAGGCGACAATGGTCCCTCCCGCCGATGCTGCTCCTGACGTTTGCCTATCGAGATAGTTCCGTACACACCAGTGGGACGTGATGATCGTTGTTTGTATTCTGATTGCGATGATATTTGACGCACCATGGTAATAAACCAGTTCGTCGTGTTCTTCTCTGTTCCTTGTCTTTCTTACGCGGTTTTATAATGCATTTTAATACTAGCCACCAACTAGCCCGTCTCTCACAATTATACTTACGACTCGCGTGTCAAATGAGAATTTCACCGTAGTGGCCCCGCACGATATTGTCAACGTATTTTCAATATTTGAGACACTTTCTAGAATAAATCGTCTAACATACTTCGAGCTTCGTGATAAGTTCTTTTTTTTTTTAACTAAATAAGGTGATTTTGCTTTGTTTGTATCGCTCAAATCAGGAACCTTGTTCAGTTCTCCCGCGCGAGTGAGAGCTATTCGTTTGTAGCGCTAAGCCTGTTAATGGTCTGTGGGGTCGGATGAGATATTTGTTCGCGTAAAACTTTATTGAAGGATTGCATAAATATATAACGCACCACCGAAAAATAACAGGGGACTGGATTTCACCACGATTTGTTCACGCTTGGCCTGTATAGAACCAGATCCAGATTTCCTAGGAAACTTTCACGGCACTGCGCGGGCAGTGCGACAAATAATTTCTATGAATTTGTACTAACAAAGTAAGCTTATTTAACTATTTTTTTATGAAATACAAATCGCATGGTTTTTAACTCTTTCTCATAATTATAAATCTCACTGCTATTATCCCGTGCTACATCAGCGCGACAGACAACAGAACGCTGAATGCTGGGAAAATTTGTGCAAACGCGAGGTGTAAGTGCCTCTAGCTCCAACGAGGGTTGGCAGTTTCCTTTTGCTGGCGGTTTAAGCTTTTTAAATATCATGATAGCCTATTGCTCTTGTCACTGCCTAATATGTGGTATACAACTGCACTACAGTGAGAGGGATTTTCTGCGCAGGATTTCTACCCTCCTGGTGTCTACATCATCCGACAGGGAACGTCAGGGGATACTTTCTTCATAATCAGCCACGGAAATGTAAGTTTTCAATTTCGAATATCAGGCGGCCATTTATTGCGGTATCTAACTTCTGCTTCAGCGTTTTTTCTGAGTATATTTAGGCATTTCAATGAAACTGTGAAGCCACTGACTAAGTAGCAATTCAGCATATTTGTTAAACTTGTGTCATTGTGAAAGACAGTTAATGTACGAGAAAAATCAAAGCAAGTCAGAAATGAGTGTATTCTGCTACAAGCCCGCAGTTATCAGGTATAGTTGCTGGCCGGAATATCCAGGACGTCTCAACAGAAAATCAGAGGATAAATACTGTCTTCCTAAATGAGGCAAACATTTACATATCCAAGCCATATTGTTGCCGATGCCTTGAACCTTTTACAGGTGGTATAGTACTTTCCGCAAACGCCATTCCAGCACATCGGAATACAACATTTGCTAGCCCCGCAATATGCCATCACTAGAAACGTAAACGACGTGCAGCTTTCGTCTATTGGTGCCACAAAACATCCCTTTTAGGCTAGATAAAGCCAGAAAATTGTGAACATAAGTTTCTCTAAAATTATGGCCTTGTGTCTCGCAGAGCGCGGCAAGCAAGGATGGGACAAAAAAAAAAAACTAATTGCTCAGCGCCACATACAAATGATTCGGTTGACAAATATATGCCTTTACGCCGCCCCCAAAACAAACAAAACTTGTTGCAGGCTTAAGAGGCGAATTCAATCAATGAAAATAGGTTTTGTTTAGGCAACGACGCATATGGTTCAGTCACACCGATACGTGTTGTGACAGAAATCTCTGGATGGTTTCACGTGCGCCTCAAGAAGGATTGCCTTAAGTGCCCATTTTACAGGGAACAAATGTGAACGGGGTCCAGCCATACCGCACTCTTTCCGACTTCTTCCTGTTTCAGGCATTCATTTCAAAGTATGCGTTCTTTGTTTCATTTTACATTACCCATTATTGTGTTTCGTGCACATTATCTGCTGAGCAAAGTGTTTTCACAGCTATTCTTAACTCCATTTTATTTTTTGGATTCCTTTAGGCTCACTGATGGCGCTAAACGAATGGTTTAAAAGATGCCAGATTATTTGGTGCACTTCCTTTTTCCTCTAATCCTCTCCTCACCATTAGGAATTTTCTCTTGTTAAACGGCCATGCAGCCATGACATTTTGGTCGCTCATCGCCGGTCACCGAGTGAAGAAAAAAAGCGAAGGCCTGGGCAATGCGTGATCGCATTACTCATACTTATGTGGTTTTTATGCATAGCAGTAACTATCTTTTAACCGTCACTAAATTAGTCATGATGAGTCCTGACATGCTTGTCATAGCTGCACATGCGCCATGCCTGGTCATAAGCCTAATCTCACGCAGACATGCACGCGCACACCATCCTAGCTGGACACAATAACAACAGCGTGCTCCTCATGGGATACCATGAAAGACAAGCTTAGCGCTCACCTTACGTACTACTGCGCCTTGCATGCTCTTTCCACTGCGCACAGAAACAAACTGAGCCAGGCGCCGGCAGCAAATTTAGACCGCACGACGTACGCGCACATCTTAACGCATTCGCAGCCCGTGTCAAACAAAAGCTAAATATTTGATTTTTTCCAAAAATAAACGAGTTAAACGCATTACGTGCCAGGTATCAAGGAGGCGAACAAACACTACGGAAAAAAAGTACTCAAATGAACTTTACGAAGCAATAAATGGCATATGCACGAAGGTCCGTGAGTTGCCACTTGTCGTGCTTGATTTTTATCAGCTTGAGAAGTCGTTCTTTGGGAACACCCTCCAGTCATTTCGTCCACTGGGGCTCTCAACACTCGATCATTTCGCCCCTCAACGAGCCAGTGGTCGGAAGGCGGCACTCTTCACAGAAGGCACCCTAGCTGGATATCGGCGCCGGTTCCGATCTAGTATGACGCGTGTAAATAGGAGTGACAATACAGAGACCCCTGCGATGAGTGTGCCGTTAGGTGGCTCATTACGCACTTTTGCCACTGTGGAACATATTAAAAGAAGGTATCGGTTATGAGGTAACAGAGTTCCTACAGGAAATATACCGGGATAACAAAGTAGAAATTACATGCGAAGGGATAAGAAGTACGGAAGCTGTCAAGGTATGCAAAGGATTAAGACAAGGTTGTCCTCTATCACCGGTGCTGTTCTTGCTTTATATGATAAACCTGGAACGGAGGATACAAGACAGTAACCTAGGTTTTAACCTGTCATATAGATTAGGTGGAAAGGCGGTAGAGCTGCGCCTCCTCGATTTGATGTATGCAGACGATATTGTGCTCCTAGCTGAGAGTCTGGAAGAATTGCAAACTCTAGTTAAGTATTGCGGAGACGAAGGGGATGCTCTAGGCTTCAGTATTAGCGCAGTTAAGTCGGGTCTGATGATTTTCAACGGCTCAACTGATCACTTTCTTAAAATACAAGGCCATGAAATACCCAGAGTGGCAGAATATAAATATCTGGGGGTATGGGTAAACGAAGGATTGGCATACATTGAAAACCATGAGCAATCACTTAAGGCAAAAGGGCGAAGAAATGCCGGGGGAATGAAGCATAGGGCAGTATGGGGATACAACAGGTACGAGGTTTTGAGCAGTATTTGGAAAGGAATTATGGTGTCCAGGCTTACTTTGGGAAATGCGGTTTTGTGTCTAAAATCATAGGTACAGTCGACATTATAAATAAATCAGATAGCCGTCGGACGATTAGCCCTAGGTGCCCACGGCTAAATCCCAAATGAGGCGGTATAGGGAGATATGGGTTGGGCATCTTTCGAAGTACGGGAAGCTTAAAGTAAAATATTATATGAGGAACGCCTGAGGAAATTGAACAGTAACAGATGGGCAGCTAAAGCATTTGAATACCTATACCTAAAAAGCGTTGACTCACAATGAAGGAAAATAACTAGGAAACTAACCAGTAATTATGCTGGTCACAAGGACGAAGAAATAAAGAACGTTAAGTAACAGGTGAAAAACACAGTAGGTAAAAATTGGATAAACTCGATGGAAAAGAAACAGAGTGTGAAATTATTACGAAAGTGGAAAATGCAGATCAGGAAGGAAGATTTCTTTGGTAACTCAAGAGGCAGTGCCCTACTTTTTGAAGCTAGATCAGAGTGCCCTAAAATACGCAGCTACAAAAAGAAATTTAACAATGAAGATGACACATGTGCTATATTTGGCAATTCCAGTGAGACAATTGACCATATTATACTCGAATGCAATGGTATCCATCCGGAAGTTGATGCAGGCGCAATCACTGTTCCTGAAGCTCTGGGGTTTAGAGATACCAGTGGCCGGGTGAATAAACCGGCGGTGGAAACTAGCAAAAAACGACTGGAAGGTTGGCGGCTTAAAAGCAGAGAAGTGACATAATGTTAGTAATGTAGAAACAAAAATTCAATAAATAGAATGAAGGTATAGTTAACCAATCTAAAACATTGATTAAGATATAGGGAGAAAAATGATTATAATAGCAACTGCTACCAGCCCGTTTCAAAAGGGACGCTCCTGTATTCCGTCCGACGTCCCGCAATGGGGACAAGATCGAGATCCAATGAAGAGGGAAAATCCACGCCTTGTGAAGTCTAGAACTTTAGGAATGCCGTACAAGCAGGATGGCGACAAGTGTGTTCAAGTAAGTCTCAGGTTTAGATGCAGCCAGAAAATCTCCGAGAGGGACCGAATCGTAGAGTCTTTATTAATAGATTCTGGCGGACACGTGGCTCTCAACAAGGTCTATAACTTCGTGGTCCAAGTCCTAGTTGTCACTGTCGCACTACTCTTGTCCGCTGGAAGAATTACTATCTTGTGGTCTGAGCTGAGACTTTGGAGAGATGTAACCGGTTCCGTGACAAGTTGAGCTCAATTTCGGCGAGGTAGCTTTGACAAGAAAAAAATCGGTTTTTCCTGTTGAACTGCTTAGTTTTATTACGGTCGATGTGTTTAACTACCTCCTCCGCATCTGCAACAAAGGCGCCGCAAAGACCGGCTGGTTCTGATCGTGTTAAAGATGTTAAAACTGTTAAAAGGATGGTGGTCGCGGAAGGAGACACTGTCTTGAACAAAAATTATTGACACAACCGATAGGAATGAAATTGCACTTTACTTTGCCAGCGCTTTTTAGAGAAGTCAGTGTCTGCTGTTGTGACTCTTTATGCCGCATTCTCCGCAGTCTCCGACGCCGCCGACTCTCGCTCTATCGAACGAGAGTTCGATAGAGCGGCTATAGACACTGCGGAGACATACAAAAAGGAGAACAGGAATCGGTTGTTTTAAAATAGGACATTAAAGAAACAGCAGTTGTTAACCATTGGTAACAATTCACTCGTGTTTACTACTCCGCTGAACGCTATAAACAGAATCCCTTTTTGGCATTTAAATATAACAAGCAAGAAACACAATTATTCTTAGCCTTATAATTTGCGTGATGGTTAACCATAACAGCCGTGACTGTGAATTGCTTTCTGTCACGGAGGAATTGTGTGTGGTGGTTGCTGCTGATTTGTGTTCTATCAGACTATAGCCGATGTAGAATAAAACATGCGTGTAGCTCTTTCTTCCTGAACGACTGCTGGAACTCCTAGGCGAGGGTGCCTAACAAGCACATTTAGACGGCAGGCTTTTCTGGCGCAAGAATTACAAAAATCCAACTTTATGAGCACTGCGGCTGGACAATAAAAAATTCTTAAAGGGCATCGGAAAAATGGTTGGTTGTAATATAATTGGACAATTTTGGAAAGCAAATTTCAAAAGAGATGGCATGCCGTTAAACAGTCTGCTTTCCATATTCAAGTGTTTATTTTTAGAAAGAAGTAGTTATGTGCAGAAAATGCATGTGTTGCTGTTTGTATAAGACAATCATTAAGAACGATATTAACGCTGCAAGTTCGGCATATTAGCGTTTGTTTATGGTTAAAGGCAATGGTAGAGTGACTTGGTAAGAATAATACAGAAAAGGGTGGAGCTCCATTTTGGCAGAATGCGATGAGGCGCACAACATAATTTTCAAGAGGATGAAAACAATATTGTCATGTTGTGGTGAGTTGTTGTGGCGACAATTGTCGGGTAGTCAGGAAGGCGCCGAAAGGCTTCTATATCAAACTACCTACTGGCTAACTCTAGCCGTAAAATGACTGTGCAACGCGGTGGTGATAAGAGCAAACGTGCTCTGCGGTGCTCGACGTACACAATGCCTGTCGCTCGCTCTCGGCCGTGCTCAATTTAAAGGTTGGCAGTAAACATCGACATAAAGTCGCGAAAGGCAATTTCAACTACCTGGTACAGTGTGAAAGCCACGTGGCTGCCATCATTCGAGACAAATCTCGGTGCACCTTGTGACATATTAAAAATGATGAAGACCCCCTTCCTATCACACCTGGCGCGAACCAAAAACCTATAAAATATGTGCGCAAACACACCTGGTGTGCCAGCCAAATGTAACCAAGCTTTAGATACGAAAGCGCCACAAAAATCTACCGTCGGCGTCAAGGAAAAACAGTGTCCACATACTTGAAATTGGTCCACCAATACTGGCGTCATCACCTCCAGTATCGATCATATTTCATTGCGGATTTCGAAGGGGTCTATCGAAACATTGTGAGGGTCCTAACATATGAGGTGATGATGCGAGTCAGAATTTAGAGCTCTATCCCAAAACTTTAGCGCAGCTCGCGTCGATTTACAAAATTCTGGGGTCCAGCCACAGAAAGATTGAATCCGTCATCGGACTGCGCGCAAAATTTGGTTGAACCCCGAAATTTTAGAATGGGTCGGGATAGCCATCAAAAACAAATTTCAGGATCCACTCGAAACGTTTTAGCACAGCCGTGGTCCACCTTCAAAATATGAGGTGCCATTATCTAAATTTCCTGTTTATTCAGGCTGGTTTAGCTCCGGTTAAACCTAGCTGAGTTGCGAAAGCAACAGCTGCATGGCTACGCTCAGGGTAGCTTAGGCTACGCGCTGAGGGCTCTCCTTCCTGAGGTTAAGCGCAATTCCTTTGCCGTGTCCAACTAAGCAGCGCAGCCTTTACGAGAAGATGTTCCAAATAACCCAGTCCCAAGCGCTTCTTAACTCTCCTTCCCCATAGTTGGTCGATTCTGGCCGTGCGCTCCTTGCTAATATACACCACTCACACATTTCCGCACAACCAACGGAGAGAGCGATGCGCAGCTGGCGCCGGCTGTGGTTATGACGTCACTTATCCGGCATCGGCTGAGCGCGCGGCGAAGCGCGGCCGCGACGCAGCTCTGACACACAGGAGGCTGCCTGTGACGCCACGCGGCTGCTCGCGCATGCGCAGCTTGTCCCATGCTGTGCCACGCGAAATGGTTCGACGACAAACGTAGTGTTGCTTTCGCAACAAAATGTGGGAGGTCCAGACAAAAAATCCGAAGTCGACCTCGGCTCAGCACCAAAATTTGTTTGGCAACCCCAAAAATGGCGGTTTTAAGCCAACCTGTGCTCCATTCCATTCAGATTAACGGCACTTAACTTGAGCCTCGCCGCTAGTGTTTTGGAATACGAGTAGTGTAAAACCCACTGAACCAAACTGGGACTTTCCGGTGTCGTCGCGACAAATGTACAGAAAAATATTCTTTTGCCAGAGTTTAATAATTACCGAAGACTAATTTACAAACTTAGGCCAAGAAGTCAACAGAGAGAGCGCGTAGCAAAGTTTTCATCAGTGCACGCTCAAAGCCTTACCATGAATGAAAGCCGCTGATGTTCTCTGAGATGCTGCGCTGAACGGACAGCGCTGCTAGTGTGCGGCATCCTACCATATAGAAGCTTTATATTAGCCTTAGTGTTTATGTAAAGAAAACTACGTAAATAGTAGCCCCGCGCAATTATCTGTCCTTTAAGACAGTGTAGAAAGAAATGCATCGAACATTTGTTCCTGATGTCTATACATAAAAAGTTAACTGATTAGTCTTGACTAGTAGTAATAAGGTTTAGAGGACCAAAAAAATTCACACACGACTCCTAACAGTCCTGGGTTTGTTTCACTGAATCTGAACACGCATTTGGTTTTAAAATGTCGATTGAAGTTCGCTTGTACATCTGCTGTACGTGTGAAATTTGTTACCACATGGATAATATTGTTACGGACGACATCAAGGAAGAAGAAGCGGGCAGTGGCGCGGACAGGAGCGCTCGCGCTAGGCCCGGCAACATTTTCATTAAACGTCATCTCACTGTCATCGAACATCTCTCTGTCCTCTGTTCTCCTGTTTTCATCGGCTTGCCGTATCGTAACAATATGAAAGTTGACTGTATATAAAAGTACAGTGTTCTGCAACTTCATCGAACGCCCGTTTGAAAAATGTTCCCGCCTGAACCGGAGGCTTATTTACGCTGAAACTGCGCACAAAGTCCGCTGCGAGGTAAGTTTGAACAATGTGCTTATACTTGATTCGGCCGCGCATGATGAGAAACCAGAACCGTCTGCGACGAGACTCGAAAGAAACGCGGAGCATAAAGAATTGGATGCCCATCCGCAGCCGCGGATAGTGCAGAGCCTTTCCCCGCGGTCTTGTGGCACATACAAGGTAATTTGTCGACTAGGTTAACGAGACTATGAGGTCGCCCCCTACGTGACAGCATCGCAGCGACGATGCACACGACCAGAAGTGTTTCATATTCCTCTTAACTTGCCGTATTATGCCCATAAATATGCTTCGCGTTTTTACCCAGTGTTCAGTTTGTATTGTTGATGGCTACTTTGGCCATCTTCGCTTCGTTTTAAAGAGCCTTCTTAAGAGAAACGATGCAATTCCGCGAAGCTTTGAAGTTTGCTGAACGTCACAGTCGCTGGCTTCATGACACTGAGACGAGATATGCTCCAAGAGTCTTATAAAATGATTTCAGCTACGCGCAAGGGCCTCCATAATATTCCAAAATGTCGGTAGTTGTTCTATAGACGCCTTACCTAAAAATGTTTGCAAAACCTTGGGAGCGGCCGAGAGCGTGAGACACTCTTTGCTCTTTGCAACCACCCGAAATGTTTGTCACCTCCGAGTAGTGTAGCTAGCTTATTGTGGGTGCATGCCTTGCAGTGCCTTCTGTGCGCCAGTGATGCGCAGCCTCGACCCTGCATGACCGTTTTTGGAATTTTCTTTGTCTTTTTTTTTTTTCGAACGGTATTTTACGCGTCGTTTAGTTCGCGGATCTGAAATCATTTCCACTGAACCCTTCCCTCTGGCGGCGTTTTTCTCCTTTACCCGAGATGTCATTATGCTACTGAGCTACGATAGCTATTAGACAAGACGTCTGGACAAGCTTTGCAAGTCCGTAGGAAGAAGGCTCGCCGATTCTGAAAAACTCGGTACCACAGTCCCGTCGAAATCAGGCTTCTTTTCTTACTTATCCCGAAGAACCCTGCGTCTTTCATTATGGTAATAGCGGACTGGAGCGCTGTCTCATTATCATATTTCTCTGCCTCACCTCCGAGGCGCTCTAGGAGCCGTGATGCAGCCCCCTCGTTTTCGCCTGCTGAAATTCACTTTGGGTTCATTATCTTTTTTGTTGTGGTTGTTCTCGCGAATCTGGTAGCGACAGGATTCCACGCACATGTAGGCGATTAAATCACGTCGTATGGTTTTGATCTTTGCAAGGGTTCTCAACCACAGTGCAAATCGCCAACAAAAAAATACTGGTATTAACATATTTGCACCAATGAAAAATGCTAAAAGAGCGTATCGCTCTTACATTATAGAGTTAATTAGCATAGCGAAGGCGCAACAGTTCCAAGCACGCCTCCGGTGCAAGAGCAGTGGCCGCACCAATGCTACTGCGCAGGCGCACAAGGTGTAGGCAAAGCGGTGCATGTCTATGCCTGTAATACATATCAGCTAGCCTCCGTATCTTTTTTTTTTTCTTCTTTAGTACTAGGAAAAACCGCAAGAGAAGCTTATGAGGCAGAAATGAGATTTGAATTTGGATAATACTGACCGCAGAAGACCGGGACAAGGTGACGCCGCAAAAAAAAAAAGTGGCAGTACGGAGTTAGCAGACAGCGACACCGGTCCAGAGAAGGAAGCCTCATTCTTCAGATGGGAGTCCTACAACCCGGATGCCAAAAAGCACGCTTGCTTCCCGAGCCAAACAGAGAAAAGGCTGACAGCAGAGTTGTCCATAAATTTGGGACGAACTTGGCGACGTGTTTGGAAGTATTTGATTTCGCCCAACAGAAAGCTGCCTGCTGTGCGCCAGGAGCACTTTACCAATGCCAGTCCTTTGTTTGTCTGCTCCTGGAGCGCCGCAGATCTCATCCGTTTTGTTTACACGTGCTCGCGCGTGCCTCTTCCTCGCAGGTGAAAACATAAATACCAAAGCAGAGGGCTGAAAACCGAGCGCACTTCTAGCGCCAGCAGTTGCGGGTGGCAAGCACCCGCGGAAAATACCTTGTTTCTCCTTCAATGCGCTGTCTCGTTTGCAAGCATCCCTACCGCCCCGGAGCCACGAAGACATGACGGAAAAATGCAGATTAACTCGCTGTTATTGTGCTCACTACAGCGGCCTGTAAAGCCCCGTACTTGCAAAGAACTGGCCCAAGTCACCAGTGCTCCCGTAAAAAATAAAAATAACTAAAACATGCTTAGAAAAAATATTAACATACAAGGTGGGTTGATAAACGGAATAATATTCGAAAAACATGTATAGTGACCAAGCAGTCCGTGCGTTTACACAACGCCGCTGAGGTTATATTGACCGTGTTCACAAATCTTCTTTAACAATACAGGCAGTATTCCGGCTTCTTCGTATGCTGCAGCGCAGGAGTATACGGCGCCTGCTAAGTTGCAGTTGCCGACGCCCCCGGGGGTCGGCGCCGTGCTGCTTTTGCGGGTGGCCCGACCCCCGCTTCCCCCCTCCTCCAAACACTGGTCTTCTGACCGTCTGATGCTCGCGTCAATCACTCTATAGGACAAGCAACGGTGAAAATGTGGAATATTTTATCGATCAGGCCATGGGGTCATGGGGCTTTGGCAGAGCAAGACGGCAGTTACAAAATAACATTGGCTGCCAGCCTGTGGTTTTGCAAAATGGCTGTACTAAACGGCGGAGATCAGACAGTGAGCACCTGCTGCAATGAAGAATTTGATCTACGGCGTTCGTTTGACAAAATAGCCAAGCTGTCTGATGTTGGTCCGAGTGCTGCATGGGAAGTATGAATGCGGCCTGGGGCGGTGGCGCACAACGCACAAAACATAACTCCGCCGGCAGCCTATTGCGTTCGAACTGTTCTGCAAAAGAAAAAGAACAGAAAAAAATGGGACACGCTTAGGAGGGCAATGCGATAATGTTAATGGGCATTGTCGCCTTTCTTGCATCGCCACTTGCTTCTTAATTTATTTATTTTTCACACTTCAAGCACCTTTTAGGTGCTTGACATGAAGGATGGTCAATGGCTTAATCGAAATGATGAAGGATGTTCCAGCCCCGGGCTGTTTTGGAAAAGTTAAGCCGTGATGAGAGCTCCTGGTGGATAGGTTTTACTGCGGCCTGTGCGTGCCGAAAAATGACTAGCCCGTTTAACGGTCTAATTATGAGAGAAAACAGAATATAGGTTTTTCTAGAGAGACCGTCTTGCGATTCTTTGGTGTTTAAGAAGGTTATGCAGTATTACATTATACGGTCATTAAAGTGTTGTTGCATGAGTAATCCAAATAGTTAAAACAAACTGCACGGCTTGAATGAGTTCAATAGCATTAGGCTAGTATACAGGCATATTTGTGTGGCGTCAATATCCTATCTTCGCTCGGTCGAGTGCTATAAATGTTGGTAGTTGCACCAAAGGATACACGGTACTACACAGCCGGTATAAGGTATTTACTAAGGTAATCGCTATTAGAATCAGGCCAACCTTAGACTGAAATCAAGCAAAGTATCAAGAAGTTTTCGGAAACGGTACTCTACCATCGATCACATCTATACCATCAACCAGGTGGTAGAAACATGCTCAGAATCTAACCAGCCCTTATGCATAGCATTCATTGATTACGGAAAAGCATTTGACTCAGTTAAAACCTCGGCAGTAATGCAGGCATTGCGAAATCAGGGTGCAGACGAGCAGTACGTAAAAGTGCTGGAAGATATATATAGTGGCTGCACAGCAACCATAGTTCTGCATAAAGAAAGTGACAAAATTCCCATAAAGAAATCTCCCCAGTACTATTCACAGCTTGCTTAGAGGAAGTATCAGAGACTTGGAATGGGAGCAGTTAGGGATAAGGGTAGATGGAGAATACCTCAGTAATCTGCTATTTGCTGATGACATTGCCTTGCTAAGCAACTCGGGGGATGAAGTACAAATAATGATTGATGACCTAGACAGGAAACGTAGAAAGGTAGGCCTGAAAATCAATATGCAGACGACTAAGGTAATGTTCAACAGCCTCGGGAAGGAACAGCAGTTTACATTAGGTAGCGAAGTACTGGAAGTAGTAGGCTAATATGTCTACTTAGGACAGGTAGTAACCGCAGATCCGGACCATGAAAAGGAAATAACAAGAAGAATAAGATTGGTATGGAGCGCATTTGGCAAGCACCCGAAGATTATGACTAGCAGCTTACATGTATCGCTCAAGAGGAAAGTATACAACAGTTGCATCTTACCTGTACTCACCTATGTAGCTGAAACGTGGAGGCTAACCAAGAGGGTTCTACTTAAGTTGAGGACAACCCAGAGGGCTAAGGAACGAAAATTGGTAGGGGTAACATTAAGAGATAGGAAGCGTGCAGATTGGGTCAGAGAAATAACTCAAGTTACCGACAGTTTAGCGGAGATTAAAGAAGAAATTGACATGGGCAGGACATGTAGTGCGAAGAGAGGATAACCGATGGTCGCTTAGGGTAACAAACTGGATTCCAAGGGGAGGAAAGCGTACCAGGAGGCGGCAGAAAGTTAGGTGGGCGGATGAGGATAAGAAGTTCGCAGGGGTCAAGTGGATGCAGCTAGCACACAATTGGAGAAATATGGGAGAGGCCTTCACCCTGCAGTGGGCACAGTCAGGCTGATGATGATGATGATGATGATGAAAGATACACGAACTTGGTTAGTCTTGTAAGACTTTGCAAAATTTTGAATCGAGATCGACAGCTTTTCTTTGCAGCGCTGAGAAATCTGCAGATCTGAAGCGCATCATTTCCCTGCACAGGTGAATATATTCCTGAGACTAACATTACCAGCAGCGCCTTAAAAAAAAGCGCGTCATAAGGCTCGTCATATTGTGGTCATTTTTAATATAACTGAAATTATTACAACGTTGGAAAGTGGCTGCGAAACGTCTTTTTTTCCTTCTCGAGTTTTCTGGGGTCTTCGATACTCCCACTCTGAAAGAAGATTGCGTCTGCTCTTCGCTGCCCGCCGTGTACTCCTGAAACCTTTTTGATCGCTAAGCGTGACCAAAGCGAGATTCAAGATTGATGATTGCCAATGCAGGCGAAGGTGTGCAACGTGTGTGCTGGCGTAAGAAGCAGTCAGCCGGTTTTCCGCCTCATACGTATTCTGCTAAGGAAGCGAGCTCACCGGAGTTAGTGAGCGCGCCTTCTCCCGTGTGCTCTGAAATCTCTAGTAGAGTGAATTCATTTAAGCTTGTGTTAACAAAAAGAAAGACGAGAAGACGCGGCTTCAAAATTACGAAACCTTCCCTCTCGCTACTATGATGACATGAGGTGAAAAGTGTTTCACCATTACATGCGTGACGAAGTGCCGACTGCAGCAAAGCTACGGAACGACATAATAAATGGCTCAACAGGGATATTCATGTTCGTGTTTGTAGATCTTTCACTTTCTCAACACGAATGGATACGATCGTGCTCAATTGTCTGCGTTGACGGATATGCCGTATGTAAGCGTCCGTATGCTGCAAAGGATCCTAAACGCTAACGGGTTTGCGGTCGCGAGGCTGAACAATTTAGTTCCGGAGATGACAGCTACTGTCGCGTGGCGACGTAACTACCTCTGAAAGGAAAATGCGAAAGCAGGAGAAACCTCTTGTCAAGTATTTTGCGAGATGCATGCGCAGTTGAGAATGCAAGGAGGAAACAGAAGTATTATTATGTAACTTGAGAATTGCAAGACATATCATGAAATAGCGCAATGCAGTGTCGGGGGCCGTTCAAATGGATCTTCAAAGGCGTAGCATTTGAAGTGATGTTCCCACATGTATGTCCTGCGCTGCCGGCTTCATCGTGCCATGCTAAAACCATCCAGGTGCATCATCATTCGACTTAGGGTGACGGGGCCGCTTCGACATCCGATACGTCTCAGGCACTTAGATGGGAGCTCTGTGCTTTTTTTTAAACCTCTGTGAATCGAAGAGCACGTCAGAATCCTTTTCGGCTCATAATTTTTTTCTTTTAGCTCCTCATAAGAAACGACGACTACAAAGACCGCACAAGCCTTAGTTAAAAAAAAAAAAAAAGAAATCCGAGGTTGTGACAAGTAGCCTAAGCTTATCGAAAGCACTTTTCTCTGACCGCGGAAACAAAACCGAAACTGCAGTAAAAGCTCGACTGCGTATAACTGCGCAGAAGCCGGCCGACCGAACTACGTAGCGGAGGGGGACATTTGCAGATGCTCCGCCACCTTAGCTTCGCTCACAGTGGCAAGAAAAGTTGTCGCGGAGTCCTCTTGACACACGCCTGATCCTTTGTCGTCGCGCCCGTCTTGATCTCGCAGCAAGATAGGGCCTGGGTTCATGCGCCAATACTTGCTTTAATGAACCTAAATTTGCTATATTCATCCTTCCCTACATATTTCAAGGGTTCCACAACATCACCTTGCGCAGATGCCTCTGAACAGACCACATTCTGCATTTGCAAAAATCATAGCAACGCAGCAGTCTTTCATCCCAAAACAGTTCACTCAGGCTGTCTGCAGCTCCCATGTGTGCTGTTCTGGGGATATTGAAGAAATCCAACTTCCGACACGGTACACAATGGGGCCAGCAGATGGCTCGGTAACCCCGACTAGTTCTGCATGCGCCATGGTCGTTCTTGCGAGGCAAGCAAACACCATCTAATTTCGCATAACACAGGAGCAGAACTAGCCGCATTTCGTGCTGCTTTAAAGTAGATCTCTGCACAAGCTCCTAAAAATGTCTTCTTGGCCATAGCGACCATGAGCAACTTGTAGCGGAGGTTCGAAATGTGCAATCACGAAATAATCTGCCAGTGGAAGCCATAGTGAAATTGTTCGCTACTTAGCTGACGATGCTGCTTGATCGGCTCACGACACAACCAAAATTGTCGGTATACCATTGACAAGAGCCAGCAAGGCACCTTCGACTGATCGCCCGAAATGTGACAAAAGAATCATTGTCAACACCTGGAGGGTGGACGTCCCGCTCACGCCACTTTTACCAGTTACTTCAACCCTCTCCCGCTGTGATGCTACAGTTTTGTATCGCCTGTGGCTAGGATTGACGTTTACAAACGCATACATATCCCACTTCATCGGCATGGGGGACTCTCCAGCGTGTGAGCAGTGTGGGTGTGTTGAAACTATTGCGCACATACTTTGTGACTGCCCTCAGCTTGAGCGCGAGCATGCTTTCCTGGCTGCTGCACTCCGCGTGCTTGGACTCGCGCTCTTAGTGTGTAGTCAGATTCTTGGCCCTTGAATGACTCCTTCATCACAAAGAAAATCAGTGAAGGTGCTTTTAAAATTTTGAAGGACTCGGGGTTGTGTTCAGGACTAAGTGTACGCTTTTATAGATCTCTAGACTTGTCATAGACTCCTTCCCTCCGTGCTCTTTCTTTCCTTTTTCTCCCTTTGTTCCCCTCCCCACGTGTAGGGTAGCCTACTGGGCATCCCCTGGTTAACCTCCCTGCCTTTCTATTCTATTTTCGATCGCCCTCTCTCTCTTCCTTCCCCATGCCTCCCTTAACTCCTTTCTACTTTTCGCGTTACTTAAACCATTCCATGAATGTTTCGCACCATACTTTCGAGTTTTCCCGATTTGGCCACGACCGACGCACAAACCGACGTCGTCAGGATTCCTGCGACACCGGGCCCTTACGCTATTGCTCGCATTTTGTAGCGGTACGCAGAAAAGATTCCTCACATCGTATTCTTTGAAGCCATTGTAGACTCGATCCATGACTTGCTGGGGCTACGAACAAAAATATCGCACAAGCAGTGCAAATGTTCTTTTTTTCTTTTGCATTCCTGGGGACGGCCCCTCGATGCGCGACAGGCAGGGAAAGCAACGAGGGCGAAAAAAGAAGGCAAACAAAAGCAATGGAAGAAAGCAAGTTTTCACTTGACAGGTTGGAATGCCACGTTGCGCGTGTTACACTTCCAGGAACAGAAAGGAAAAGAAGCATGTGCGGCAAGTCGCAAACTACCCCACCCGCGTAGAGATGCTGACGAGAGTAGTTTCTGGCCACGACTCGAGTTTTTGCCTTTACGCCGGATGTTGAGCTATTCGCGACTTCGGTCGAGCTGAAGGATGAGGAAGATGAGGAGGAGGTTCCTTCCTGGAACTCTTGGGGGGTGGAAATCTTCCCTCCCGCACTCCGTAGCAACGAGTGGTATGCATGCCACGCCAATGAAACAAGCAAGAGGCTTGGATTTGAAGAACACGGCTGGGTCGCTAGTAGCATTGTGTCATAGTAGTGCACCCTTAATACGGTCCGATGCTGCCTGACGAAAGACATAAGAGGACTGACCTTTTTGTTTTATTACGGGGTATTTTCCCTTTCAGAAGAAGGTCGCCAATAAATACGGTATCAGAATAGTCTTCTCCACCCCCTAAAAGTTGGCTGGCATGTGCGGACGAGTCATGGGAAATGCCGGTCGAAGACAAGGCTGCACGCCTTTTGTGAAATGCGCTACAGGGGTTATTTACCAAATACCCTTAACCTGTGGAAAGGTATACATTGGGCAAACGATAGGGCTGTAGATCATATGCGCTCTCTAAAAAACACTCAAAATTTACATATACCTCTTCATTGCAAATCGTGCGATGTCAAGACAAAATGTGAACCGAAGTTCAAAAAAATTAAGATTGTAGGCAGGGATAATCTTGTCCGTGAGCTGCTAGAAGTCTCGTTTATAAAAAGACTTGGTTCAAAATGTATTAGTGAACCATCTGTCTCACTGTATAGTAGTGAAGGTCGACTGTTAAATGTTGGTATGTAGGGTTGGCCAACAATGCTATTATGACTTTGTTGCTGACATTTCGGGAGCATTTGGATGTTGAAAAAAAAGTTTGTATGTGATGTTTCGAGAAAGAAGTTGGAGTCAGCGCCGGTCCTGTGTGTCTATTTGTGCCTATTTGTGAGTGTCTTTTTGCGCTATAAACCTTTCCTTTATGTGAAGTACAAGTATTTCATAAACACTGCTTGGATTATTTCCGTGTGCGGATAGAGCTTAAATGTCTCGGCATAATCTTTGCGCCTGACTTATCATGGCACCACCGTATGAAAAACTTACAGCATGCCGCACATCGGGCTGCCTGTTGCATTACACTACGCGGTTTCCTTCAAGAATTGAACCGTTATCGTACGACACATATTTAAATCAGTACATGGTTAGGCATGTACCGTGGGGGAAACGTGGTCTAATATTGGCATACAGAGAATAAAACGAGTGCAAAATTTGGCGGTTTAATTTACATTCGTAGTTTACAGAAGACATTTCTGTGTTTCACGTGCTAAGGAGATCCTTGGCTTGCTTTCCTAGAGGAACGTCGCATGTGATAAGGTTGAAATCTCTTGGAACATTTTTTATTGTCGAGCAGGTATACGGAGTGACAAATATTTACTTTCTCTCAATTAAGCTTATTTGCTACGAGTCCACGTCAACAAAGTAATGAAATACGGTGCAAAACTCACAGACATTGTATGTCATTTTTACTACGACCGAATTCGGGTCAGAATCGGTTACCTCGTGGCGTGGCCACGCTTGTTACAAATTTTATTACTTTTTCGTTACTGCTGTACTTTATTTTCTTGATTCTTTGTTCTTGGCATGCCTTCGATCACTGATATCACGAAAATGTGATATCAGCCATCTAGACTACATGTCAAAACACCTGTGTTATTTTCTTTTGCCTCATTTATTGTAGCCTATCCCCCATTGTAATGCCAATTTGGCGGCGAGAGTATGATGATAAATAAGTAAATAAATGAATAAATAGAATTTCCTGATCTTTAAACTACAGTGTCTATCATAGCCTGAGCCGTTTTATGATCTGAAACCCTATAATCTAAACTAACTAAACTTAAGGTTCCTTGTTGTTTGGGAGAAACAAATCGCAGTATCTGCCTCACTCCTCGGTAGACACGCACCGAGGAGGACCTGCAAATGTAGACGATCTTGCTAGGCTCTAATTAGAAGAGTAGCGGAGAAGCAATGGATGTTTCATATTCACTTTCACGCCTCAACCGCTGTCATTATCGTGTCTCAAAGCTGCATGCTTTATTAACCGCTTACAAAAGAAGTCATATCTCACTCAGCGGCCGTGGTCACCTGTCTTTCTTTAAAGCACGCAGACAACGGGAATCCTGAATACTTTAGTTTTCTCGTATAGAGTAGGCAATATACATATCTGCATCTACATCTTTTTTAAGGGTGCGTAGAGCCAAAGTCCTGCAGGGCATAAACAAATCTTCATTTCAAAAAGAAAAACCAAACTCTCATTGACAACCTTAAATCTAGGTATAAATACAGAAATGGTCACATACAGATTTTTAGAAAGATAATTCAATAAATAAAGATACGATAGCCGGCTTCAATATTTTGGAGTAGGCCGAATTCAAGGTCGACAGTTCCTGATTGTTGGAGGAATGTATCCTCAGCATAGGTGGGCGGATGAGGTTAAGAAGTTCGCAGGGGTCAAGTGGATGCAGCTAGCACAGAACCGGGTTAATTGGAGAAATATGGAAGAGGCTTTCTCCCCCCTGCAGTGGGTATAGTCAGGCTGATGATGATGATGATGATGATCCTCAGCATAAGTGATAGACTGTCTGGAATGATAGTTTTAAGTGTAAAACGTTACTTTGTTCATATTTGGCTCCATGTAAGCGCTAAGCAATCGCCGTTGACGTTGAACTATCAATGATCCCTGAAAAATTAGCTTCAAAAGAACTCTAAAATAATCCAGTATTTTAGAAAATGGGAAAACTTTCCGCACATATAAACACATCCACTTATATAAATAGGTCCTATTATAAACTCCTGCCCAAGTTACCCATCCAAGGGAGCTAAAGAAACCTCGCATAAACTCGCTGCCACAAATGGCCCAATACACACACACACACACACACATATATATATATATATATATGTATATATACCGGGTGTCCCAGCTAACTTGAACCAAGGGTTACAAAATAATATATTTGAGGTAGGTCAGTGAAATTAGTTGCTTACAACTACCGGCCTGCTTGCGCGCTACAGGCAATTTTTTGTTTTGCAATTACTTAATTAGCTAATTATGTTAATTTTTCTAATTTAATACATATCGACTTTAGACCAAACATGTGAATTGGAAAGTTGTAGAGCACCTTCAGAAACCCCGATTCCATTAATTGCGATAAAGAAAGTCTCACGTGTATCTTTTTTTCCGGGCTCAAAAGAAAGCCCGCGAAATACAAATAATACCACGTGACTAGCGCATTTGAGCGCCGCGATTGTGGTGCTCTCAGTCGTGGTTTGAGCGAACGAAATTAGCTGCAGCCGTGACCCGATTGTCCCGTTACAGCGGCAGGCAGAAATGTTGGCGATGGTTGGAGCGAGCTCGAGCTCGCCCGTCGCCACCGCGATCTTGGCCAGGCCTACGCACCGCAGTAGCCTACGTCACAACAGGCGGATGACAATAAAGAACCGGCAAATGAAGGTAGTCGAGTCACATGATGTCATCTCGCCCCTTTACCCAAGCCTGTATGCGCAGATTCAGTGGCTGATACCTTATCGCTCATCCGTTTGTCGTGACGTTCGCTGATGGGAGAGAAGCAGGCCTTGTTAGAATCTCCGTGGTGTCGGCTCGTCGCTCTCGCCGCTACTTGCACCGTCACGTGGGCCGGCTGTCTGACGCGGGCGAAGAAGCCATTGCAGGCATATCGGCCTGCCGCTTTAACGGGGCCGAGACACGGCCGCCGCTTATTTCGTTCGATCAAACCACGACTGAGAGCACCACAATCGCGGCGCACAAATGCGCTAGTCACGTGGTATGATTTGTATTTCGCGGGATTTCTTTTGAGCCCAGAAAGAGAGATAGACGTGAGACTCTCTTTATCGCAATTAATGAAATGGAGGTTTCTGAAGGTGCTCTACAAGTTTCCAATTGACATGTTTGGTCTAAAGTCGATATTTAATAAATTAGAAAACTTAACATAATTATCTAATTAAGTAATTGAAAAACAAAAAATTGCCTGTACTGCGCAAGTAGGCTGGCAGTTGAATGCAATTGGTTTCACTGACCTACCTCAAATGTATTATTTTGTATCCCTTGGTTCAAGTTAGCTGGGACACCCGGTATATATATCGTTTTTCTGGACAAGGTTCTTGGATAAAAATTAGGGGGACAATGTAGATCCGCCGTTAAGTACATGCGATAGGTTGTCACAGACACGGGCAATGTTTTGCTCTTATTTCTTTTTTTTTTGTTCTTAAATTTTGTATATATGTTTACTTATCTTCGTCATTTTTTATTTCGTTTCATTCCATCGTTCTTTTCATACGCTGATACCTGGCATGAACAAACATTTTCTTTCTATTGTAGACAGTTTAACACCTTTGAACGCATTTTTTTGATTTATTGAATTGTTTCAATGAATTAATTGATCAATTACACACTTAGCGCCAACAAGCATTGACTTTAATCCCGATTAATTCGGCACCTTTGAACCCCCCTCTTAACTAACTCATTCATTTTTTTAAATTTCGTTAATAGATCAAAAAATCAATTAATTACAATGCTTTCAATAACCAGTATTAGTCGGTCAGACACTAATCAGTCGTCAATCAGTAGAATGAGCAAATACCATGATACAATCTTTTTTTTTACGCAGCCCACAATTATTTCCGGGTGTACTAGTATTACTTCGCCGACTGCTTTTCGACCAATCGAGCAGTATAAGCTATGGGTTAAAAGTGTCCTTATAATGATGCTCTAATAACTTGAATAAGTTTTCTCCAGACAGGTAATACGGAAGGCCAGTTTTGTAACTTCAATGCTGTACCGACACTAGCACCTCTTCTACGGAGGCCGTGTGAGAAAAAGGAGCTAATTTCTTGGTGTCGTTCTAATTCTCCAACTTATAAAGAGTTCTTTCCTGGAAACGTTTGTACACCTTCAAACGTTAGGCCTTGTTTAAAAAAAGAATCTGCCTTTATTGTGCCATGAATAATTTGCGGTCACAATACTAATGAAGGGACTGTCAGGTTTGTGATTTTTTGCTGATAAGGACACGGACAGTGGGTACTGTTTATTATTGCAGAAGTTATGAACCTCGTGCTTACTCTCACATCACCTTTTTTTATAGCAACGAAATTCTTTCTAGCAGATTGGAAGGCATTTTCATTGTAATATACTATTTCCATAATTACAATAGCAACCTTCTCTGACTTGAGAAATAGGACGTCACTCGAGGCACTGAGCCATCTTTCGTTGCCCTTGACAGAGGGCCAGCTTTTACGCAGCTTATTCGATCGAACGTCGAGCAGTCGGTGCTGGAAATAGCCGTGCAGAAAAATCCAGATTTGCCGCTCAGGATTACGACATCACAACTACAGTAATTCGTATTTTGGGTGAAAAACAGCGTAAACGGATGACCAACACAGCAGTAAGGAAAGCACACAAATGAGCAAAGTTTGTGTGGAAAACAACGCAACAGGATGCGAACACACCAAGTGCGTTGCTGTGTTTTTCGTCCCTTTTATACTGCTTCATATCCAGAGCATGAATATTGCAGAACACTCGCCAGACCCAAAGGCCCTTGTTTTGTAAGCTGGTCATTAAGTTAGCCCTCTGGGTCATTAAGACCCAGAGGGCTATGGAACGAAAAATGGTAGGGGTAACATTAAGAGATAGAAAGCGTGCAGAGTGGGTCAGAGAAATAACTCAAGTTAACGACATTCTAGTGGAAATTAAGAAGAAGAAATGGACATGGGCAGGACATGTTGTGCGAAGAGAGGATAACCGATGGTCGCTTAGGGTAACAAACTGGATTCCAAGGGAAGGAAAGCGTAGCAGGGGGCGGCAGAAAGTTAGGTGGGCGGATGAGATTAAGAAGTTCGCAGGGGTCAAGTGGATGCAGCTAGCACAGAACCGGGTTAAGTGGAGAGATATGGGAGAGGCCTTCGCCCTGCAGTGGGTACAATCAGGCTGATGATGATGATGATGATGATTTAGTTTGATAGAAGAACTGCAAAAACAAAAATCTAAAAGGCCTAAAACGTTCTCTACCGTAATTTTGAACACTAACGGTACCGTTTTTATCAATGCATTCTTTCACGTATGCAAATGGCGCATGATGAGGCGCTGCGTAAAAGACCTCTTCCGCATCAACAAACGCAAAATCTATGTACCACCATTATGTTTAAGGAAACAATTGGCGTACGTCAGTTGAACTTCTTGTGTGGAGCGGGTCACTTATCCCAAGCCCATTCAAAATATTTAACAAGAACATAGAGATGCAGAGCTGCCCGCCTTCGTTAACATGGATTTGAAACCCGGCATCCAGCTGATGCGCATCGACGCTAAAGATAACATTCAAAGTATCGATTTCGTGATGTTTTATATTGGTTGCGAGCCTGTGCAAATCCAAGAATGGGAACAAGGCTCCAGTGTACGAGCTGAAATAGCATTTCATCTTTCTTTCGGTCGGTGGCGCTTTTTTTTTAGTCACGTTCTATCTATACCATACTTCTTCCACCAAGCTCGCGACTTCAAATCTGAACCTTGTAAAAATTGTCTGCTTCACAATTGATCACTTTTCAGTTGCGCATATACAAGTCGTCGATCATATAAATTCGTTGACGTTTTTCCTTCAGTGAGTAGCGTCGTGTTTCGTCCAGTGCGCTCCTTTCGTTTTTCTTATTAGCGCTGAATAATAACTCCCCCATATGTCCACAGTGAATGCACACTGTGTGATAAGATAGTTATCCTCAACCATGTGCTCCGGTGAAAGAAACCTCCAGGCTGTGATACACTCCTGTGCGGCTCAGGCCTTGCAAGACCAAATCGTCGAGCGCTCCTCTGACGTCGCCAGCAGGCTTGACCATCTGGAGTAGAGCAATGTAACCCAGCCTAATGTCTGTCTGGCTAATTAAAAGTTCATTACCCATCTTTCTCTTTTTATTGAAAGCTGATACAAGATGCCATCATAGAAATTCTCACAGGCAACATAATCACCCCGAAGGCATGTTGTGCAAAATCAGTCTGCACGGAGAGGGATGCATCGCTGCAGCTTTTGGCGCCTTTATTAGACCACAATAAAGCTTGCTACAAGGAGAATGTTTATTAAATTTAACTCTCTTGCGGACCACAAGTAGCGTTCTTTAAAACAGACTGGTGCAGAGCAGGTAGTTATTAGAGTAAAAACAAAAACAAAAACTGAAGAACGATCTAATATTGCTTCATTTTGTGATCTGCAGTCTAGCAGAAATATCGATACCTCCAGGGGCTGTTTATAGTCCCCGTGGTTCTCATAAAATGAACCCATGTACTGGTTATAACGTAGTTAATCTTTGCAACGTGAACCTATTCAACAGAGAGCAGGTTATCTAATCCGAAGGTTTCCGTACCAGAGGCAACATTAAATGAGCGTCTATTTTACTGGGATTAGGACAAGCATAGTTTTCTAATTATTGTTATACTAACCTTCATATGCTAGCCTCGGATGATGAGGCTATTCGGAAAAAGGTCATTAACATCTCTTGCAGAGTGACAAACTGAAGCGCTAACTGCTTCAACCTCCCTGACCCTATATAAGGAGGAAATAAACATCAAACATTTTGTAAACTTATCTGAACTGAGCAACAATAGAGTCTAATACTGTACGCCCAGTACACAGTTGCCCTACAGGAGCTCCTTACGTCACTAAGTACGGCGTTACAACTAAAGAAAAATCTTATTTGTACCGCCTGTGTATCTGCAGCGTTTCTTAGAAACATGTCATGCTTTAAAGGAGAGTTTTGATTTCTTTAGGTGACTCCTCCATTCTGTGAAGCGCTGATGATTCAATATTCGCAAGCGCCAGGAGCCAGGTTTGGATGTATTCCGTTCCGCTCAAAGGCGACGAAGTAGAGACGACTTTAAACCGCGACCCCTGTTGTGCCCTACTTTAAGCAGCGTTTAGGCGCCATCGCGGCCACGAAACCCATTGGTGAGTTATGCCTTCCGCGGATGTCTTTCAACCACAGGTGAAGGTCACGCAGAGGATCGAAGGTACCAATCAAGAGGAGCAGATCCGCGTTCTGGGCCGAGGAGACTACTTCGGCGAGCAAGCTCTTCTCAGGTGAGGAACGACGGCCGCGGATAGAAACAATGTCCCGCTCAACAGGTGCGAGGATCTATTGGGGGACACAGCGGACAAACTAGAATTAAACTGCATGCAGGCAAAGTTGAACCTTAACGGTGACTAATGTGTATTAGAGTACGTTCCAAAATGACAGCCTCTATTTCATTGCGCTACAATTAAAAGCCCCAAAGCGTATAAGATCCGACTGCGGATAGAGAAGAGCCCCGGCTTCCAGGTGGAAAAGTGAAGAGGAGAAAATCTACACTTGAAGGCGAGAGGTCCAAGTGAGCGGCAGTAGCTACCACTGAAAATTTCTCCTCCCAAAAACGTTGACTAAAAGAACTGCTAATAGCTAATCTTGACCATGAATGACTCGGAAGATAGCAAATCAATATCGCTGATCAAAGTAAAGTAAAAGCCTTTACTGGACAATAGGACGCAGGAGAAATTATCAAAGAAATATGCAGAAAAGCAATTAAAAGCGAGGAGAAAATAGATTTTTACGAGGAAATCATAACTGGGCGCCCTAACGGAATTTTCGGAATACTCTCATAGATGATCTGACGTGTATGTATCAAAGCTAAGATGAGATAACTGAGCCGGAACTGCTTGTGTGAGCTTTACGGCAACTTTCAGTTGTTTTACATTTCCGCTCTGCTGTTTCGAAGGGCTGGATTTGTGCGCCTAGAACTCCAACACAGTATATTTAATCTCCCCGTCCCACCTCCCTCCATTTTCCTCGGCTTCATGAGAAAGAAAAGGAGAGTGCTGGATCAGTTGCCTTGTTGTGAACGAAATCTACGAGTGTGACTAATCAAAACCTCCTGTGACGCTGCACTCTATAAGCGAGTAATTGTTTTGAACGTAGAGGGCGTTCGAAATTGGAATGCCTTAGGTTCCCTAATGGACGATTTAGCATGATTTTCTCTCCTCGTGGAGGTATTTTCATTCCCCAGTAATAGTTGGAATGTTCAATTGCAAAAACGTTAGTGACTGACACAGCGCAAAAGGCCTCTTAAAAATGGATGCTAAGTACTGACGTACATCCAAGCTAGAAGAAATTAAAAAAAAAAAAGATCCAAAGGTGCATTATTGTTCATGCTGCTGATCAAATAAAAGTGTAAAAATCTCTGACACGTTGCTCAAATTTTTGTCTACTTGTTACCAGAGAAGACAAGCGGACAGCGAATGTTATCTCGCTGGAGCCTGGCGTGGAATGTTTGGCACTAGACCGGGAGTGAGTATACGCACGAGCTTCAATTTCATTTCGCTCATTTCTGAACAGCCCGCATATATATATATATATATATATATATATATATATATATATATATATATATATTCACGACTCAACCCACGACTCAAGACAGGGAGCCGTGAAGGCAACACCCGAGAGTCAGGTTTTCTTCTAGCTGCGATGACAGTGTGCAGCACCAGCGCGCCTCTCGAGACAACCAACGCTTCGTCGTCGTCGGCACCAAGCACGGCGGCCGCGCGGCGCTAGGCACGTGGCATTATTCCCCCCCGCGAAAGGGAAACATCGTCCCGATGTCAAGGTGAGAAGAGAAAAAAAATTAGGGGTGAGGTGAACTGTACAATAATTCAAGTTGACACAGCGCTCAGTCAAGTGAAAAGTACGGCTATAAGCGGACCACGTGCATAATTTCAGGTCGCTGACGCCGAACTCTGACGGTCACACTTCCATCTGGAACAACTTCGTAGTTAACACTGTTTAAGCGGCGCAGGACATTATAGGGTCCGAAATAACGGTGTAGCAGATTTTCACACAAGCCTTTGTGCGCACGGGGGTCCACACCCACACTTGGTCCCCTGGTTCGAAGTGGACTTCACTGTACCGCGGGTTATAGTATGGAGCGTCGGTGCCGTGCTGCTTCTTGATGTGCAAGCGGGCCAGCTGGCGGGCTTGCTCGGCCTGTTCCGCGAAATGGGCGGTATCGGGTTCGACCGCTTCATCCCCGCACGGTAGCATCGCGTCCAACATCATGCGGGCCTCCCTGCCATATATGAGACGGAATGGTGTAAACTGCGTGGTTTCCTGCTACGCCGTATTGTAGGCGAAGGTAACATATGGCAGGATCTCGTCCCACGTTTTATGTTCAACGTCAACGTACATTGAAATCATGTCCGCCAACGTTTTTTTGAGTCGCTCCGTTAGCCATTTGTTTGTGAGTGATAGGCTGCTGTCGTGCGATGATCGGTATGGCTGAGAGTTAAGGTGTCCCGCAGTAGCCGAGCTGTAAATGCCTTGTCTTGGTCAGTAATAATGGTCGACGGTGCACCGTGTCTAAGCACAATTTCATTCATAAAGAAGTGAGCAACATGCCCGGCAGTACCTCGGGCAAGGGACTTTGTTTCAGCGTAGCGTGTCAAGTAGTCTGTGGCGACTACGATCCACTTATTTTCGTTGGAGGATAAAGGAAATGGGCCTAAAAGGTCCATGCCCACTTGCTCGAATGGGGTGAGGGGTGGTTCAATAGATTGCAACATGCCGGATGGCTTGAGCGCGGGTTTGTTTCGACGCTGGCATTGTCAGCAAGTCTGGACGTACCGTCTAACGCTCGGAGTAATATGTGGCCAGTAATAGTTCCACCGGACTCGGTTTAGGGTGCGTGTAAAGCCAAGATGACCGGAAGTTAGTTCGTCGTGGAAGGCCAGGAGGATTTCGTGCCTTAGATCAGCCGGTTTGACTAGCAAGTATGTTTTTGCACTCGATGTAGAATTCTTATAAAGCACCCCGTTGCGGAGGCAGAACGACGACAGCCCTCAAGCAAGGTACCGGGGCATTGTAGGGCGCCCACCTTCGATGTGGTCGATGATCAGTCGCAGCTCGGCGTCGGCACGCTGTCTGGAAACGAGGTCGGACGTACTGACTGCTCCCAAGAAGCTATCGTCGTCGGTTGCGTCTGACGGAGGAGGGTCGACAGGAGCGCCGGACAGGCTATCAGCATCGGTGTCCTTTCGGCCGGACTTATAAATAATGTCGAAATAAAACTCCTGCAAGCGCAATGCCCAAAGTGCTAAGCGGCCGCAAGGGTCCTTTAAGTTCTTCAGCCAACACAACGAGTGATGGTCAGTGATGACACGAAACGGTCGGCCGTAAAGGTACGGGCGGAACTTGGCAGCGGCCCATACTACCGCCAAACATTCTTTTTCAGTGGTGGAATAGTTACACTCAGCACGGGAAAGTGCACGGCTGGCGTAGGCAATTATTTGTCGACCCGTCACGGTGCTGAACTTGAACGGCACCAAGGACGACGTTGCTCGCATCCGTGCGTAGCTCCATATCGGCGTCGTCGTCGAAATGTGCCAGGATTGGGGTTGACTGGAGCTGGCGTCGTAACTCGTCGAAAGCCATCTGCTGCTCGCGCCCCAGCAAAACGATGCGTCATCTCGAGTCAGTAGTGCCAGAGGACTGGCCATCTGTGCAAAGTTTTTAATGAGGTGGCGATAATAGGAGTATAGCCCTAAAAACCGCCGGATTGCTTTTTTGTTGGTGGGGATGGAAAACGTAGCAACGGCAGTAAGTTTCTCGGGGTCAGCTCGGATGCCGTCAGCACTGACGATGTGGCCAAGGAACTTCGATTCGGTGAAACCGAAGTGACAGATTTGGGGCTTGAGAGAAAGGTTGGCGGACCGAAAGGCTTCGAGAACAGTTCTTAGAAGGCGTAGGTGTTCCGTGAACGACGGCGAAAAGGTTATCACGTCATCGAGATAAACAAGGCATGTCTGCTACTTCGGACCTGTGAGTGTCCAGTGTCTAGTGTCCACCATTCTCTGGAAAGTGGCAGGATCGCAGCAGAGCCCGAATGGGAGGACGCGGAATTCATAGAGCCCATCTGGTGTTATGAAGGCAGTTTTTTCACGGTCTCTCTTATCAACTTCTATTTGCCAATAACCACTTCTGAGGTCAATCGAGGACAAGTACTTGGCACGGCGAATTCGGTCGAGAGAGTTGTCGATCCGTGGCAGCGCATAGACATCCTTCTTTGTCATACTGTTAAGCTTTCGGTAATCGGCAATTCGGCATTCGACGTCGGGGCGAATCGAGTGGTCCGGCGGTGGAAGCTTTGCGGCGGCCTCGCCCCCGAAGGTTGCCGGAGCTATTTTTTCCGATAAGGCCTCGAGGAACCACGGTGTGAAGCGGTATAATGTGGCCCATAGGGCGAATAGCGGCGTCGCGAAGGCGATCGCGACTCACGACGAGGAGAATGTCACGCTGGCGGGTGACGTACTCGGCGATGTCCCGAGGCCGTTGACCAGGCCGTGGACGAGGGCTGTCGGGAGCAAGAACTATTAGGCCCATCTGGCGATAAGGGCAGTGCCGGTAGAGGTTACCAGCCTCGGTACAATGGTAGCATAGAGGGCGGTTATCTGGAGTACGCCAAATATCAGTCTTTCGGGGCACCTGGCGCCGATCTGCCCAGAGGGGCAGCGGTTCCGCAGCGTGTACAGCCACCTCGGGTGGATTGCAACGCGCAGAAGTAGGAAGCAGGGCTGGGCGGCGTGTGACATCAGCATAAGTCATCGGCTGGGTGAGGCCCGGATGCGGCGGTTGAACGACTGCACTTATCGGTGGTATAGTGCGTTCTGGACCTCCTCACGGATGACGCTGGCCAGAGAAGCCGGACCTGGGGAAAATGTCCAGTGAAGTTGCTGCCGCTCCTCACGAACTACGGTGCGAATGAGGTCGCGAAAGGAACTCAGGTCTGCCCCGTAGTCGGCGCGATCTGTAGTCTGTAGTCTGTAGTCGGCGCGATCTGTAGTCGGCGCGATCAGTCGGCGGTGGTGCGGAGAGGGAATTCAGTGGCCGAGAATACTGACTGCATCACTGCTGTAGCAGTTTCTCCATGATCACAGCTTCAGCCAAAAACGTCGCGACGGTGGTGGGCGGGTTCCGCACTAGGCCAGAAAAAAGCTGATCTTTGACGCCATGCATCAGGTGCCGCACCCTCTTCTCTTCACTCATGGATGGGCGGGCGCGATGGCAAAGGCGCATGACGTCTTCAACGTACATTGCGACCCCTTCGTTCTGGCGCTGAACTCGAAAGGTCAGGGCACGCTCCGCATTCTCCCGGCGGTCACTGTTGGCATGCGTTCCCAGGGGCTGGCTTCGGAAGGCCGGACACGTAAAGAATGTGGCCTTGCGGTTCTCGAACCACGTCCGAGCAGCGTCTTCAAGGCTGAAGTAGACGTTTCGTATTTTTATAGCGTCGTCCCAGCCGTTAAATGTCGCGACCCTTTCGCAGTGAGCTAGCCAGTCCTCGCCGTCTTCAAACTGCTCATTGTGGTTTGGCTTAGGGGTACGTAGGCAGGACAAAGAGGTGGAAGGGGCAGTCGTGGTATGGGCGGCCGGTGTCGTTGCCATAGCTAGGGTGGAAGCTAGGGGCTCTTCGTCAAGAGGGAAGGTCTCGGGGGGCAAGCCTCGGAGCTGCTGGCTAGCACGACGAACTGGAGTGGTCACGAGAAGCGCCCGTCGTCCGCAGGAGAAGGGATCATCAGTGGCACCTCCACCAGTGTCACGACTCAAGCCACGACACAAGAAAGGGAGCCGTGAAGGTACACGGTAACGTGAAGGTAACACCCGAGAGTCAGGTTTGCTGCAAGCTGCGATGACAGTGTCCGGCACCAGCGCGCCTCTCGAGCGAACCAACGCTTCATCGTCGTCGGCACCAAGCATGGCGGCCACGCGGCGCTAGATATATATATATATATATATATATATATATATATATATATATATATATATATATATATATATATATATATATATATATAAACTTAAAGGAGGTGACAAATGGTGGAAAAAACAAGACTTATATACATTCCCAATTCTTACCAATTCTTATATACATGCACAATCGAAGAACACGTGACCAGCCACTATCAACAAATAAACATCAAAATATCAAAACAAAATTCTACACGCGTGATGTATGGCGGTGCAAGGTATATAGACAGAATGACACGTGTTGCGCTTAGGTCATGCATCTTAATATGTTGCACAAAGAAAGGAAGATATATCACTTAAAAGATTTGTGTCACTATCAGCGCACAAAACAAAATATCACGAGGTTAGAATGGGTGGAGTACATGTCACACTTAATCCTGCAATATTCAGGAAGGGGAGGGGGGATTCCTCTACTGAAATATCATTGTCATTGGTAGGCGACAGTAGCAGATAACACATCAGTAGAGTTTAACAGTGAAATATAACTGTGATTTCATCATCATCATCATCATCGTCAGCCTGATTATACCCACTGCAGGGCGAAGGCCTCTCCCATATTTCTCCACTTAACGCGGTTCGGTACTAGCTGCATCCACTTGACCCCTGCGAACTTCTTAATCTCATCCGCCCACCTAACTTTCTGCCGCCCCCTGCTACGCTTTCCTTCCCTTGGAATCCAGTTTGTTACCCTCAGCGACCATCGGTTATCCTCTCTTCGCACTACATGTCCTGCCCATGTCCATTTCTTCATCTTAATTTCTACTAGAATGTCGGTAACTTGAGTTATTTCTCTGACCCGCTCTGCACGCTTTCTATCTCTTAATGTTACCCCTACCATTTTTCGTTCCATAGCCCTCTGGGTTGTCCTCAACTTAAGTAGAGCTCTCTTGGTTAGCCTCCACGTTTCAGCCCCATACAGGCAAGATGCAACTGTTGTATACTTTCCTCTTGAGCGATACCGGTAAGCTGCTAGTCATAATCTGCGAGTCCTTGCCAAAAGCGCTCCATCCCAATCTTATTCTTATTGTTATTTCCTTTTCATGGTCCGGATCCGCGGTTACTACCTGTCCTAAGTAGCCATAATCGCCAACTACTTCCAGTATTTCGCTACCTAATGTAAACTGCTGTTCCTTCCCGAGGCTGTTGAACATTACCTTAGTCTTCTGCTTATTGATTTTCAAGCCTACCTTTCTACTTTTCCTGTCTAGGTCATCAAACATTATTTGCAGTTCATCCCCCGAGTTGCTTAGCAAGGCAATGTCATCAGCAAATCACAAATTACTGAGGTATTCTCCATCTACCCTTATCCCTAACTGCTCCCATTCCAAGTCTCTTAATACTTCCTCTAAACAAGCTGTGAATAGTACTGGGGAGATTGTATCTCCTTGCCTAACACCTTTCTTTATGGGAATTTTTTACTTTCTTTACGCAGAACTATGGTTGCTGTGCAGCCACTATATATATCTCCCAGCACATTCACGTACGGCTCGTCTACCCCCTGATTTCGCAATGCGTGCATCACCGCCGAGGTTTCAACTGAGTCAAATGCTTTTCAGTAATCAATGAATGGTATGTATAAGGGCTGGTTATATTCCGAGCATTTTTCTATCACCTGATTGATGGTATGGATATGATCGATAAGTACCGTTTACGAAACCCTGCTTGATCCTTTGCTTGCTTTCAGCCCAAGGTTGTCCTGATTCTATTAGCGATTACCTTAGTAAATACCTTATACGTAACAGACATAAGCTGATTGGTCTGTAATTTTTAAGGTCTTTAGAGTCCCCTTTCTTGTGAATGAGGATTATGTTTGCGTTCTTCCATGGTTCCGGTACCGTCGATGACACCAGGCACTGCGTATACAGGGTGGCCAGTTTTTCTAGCACGCTATCCCCCCCCCCCCCCCCCGTCAGTCAGGAAATCTGTAGTTATCTGATCCTCTCTAGTTTCTAGTGCTTTCTTGACCTCGTCCTTCGTCACTGGTGGAACATCTGACTGTTTTTCTCTTCCGTCAATCTCGTTACGGTCCTGACTACTCTGGCTACTGTAGAGATCTGTATAGAACTCCTCGGCTACTTTGACAATCTTTTCCATATTAGTGATGACGTTGCCCGCGTTGTCCATTATCGCATACATCTGGGTTTCGCCTATGCCCAATTTCTTCTTTACCGCTTTAAGGCTTCCCCCGTTCTTTACAGCATGCTCAATTTTCTCCATGTTAGATGTCCTTATATCGGCTACCTTGCGCTTATTGATTAGCTTTGATATCTCGGCCAAATCGATCTGGTCTGTTGGATTAATCAAATCTTTCGTCTCCTTAGACAGCTTACCGGTATCCTCTCTAACTATCCTACCGCCTACTTCTACCGCGAACTCAGTATTGATATCTCTGAAATTATTGTTCCGTGCCTCTAGGGTAATGTCGCCATCCTCAGTTAGAGCTGAACACCTATTCTGTAGCGAGATCCTGAACTCTTCTGCCCTCCACCTCACCGCTAATTCGTTGATGGGTTTCTTTCTTACTAATCTGTTGCGTTCCTTCTTCAGATTTAGGCTAATTCGGGACCTCACCATCCTGTGGTCACTGCATCGCACTTTCCCGTTTACTACATCTCGCATAATGGCGGGGGTTGAACACATTATGAAGTCGATTTCATTTTTAGTCTCTCCGTTAGGACTCTTCCATGTCCATTTCCGGTTCTTCCGTTTCCTGAAGAAGGTATTCATGGTTCATAAGTTATTGCGCTCTGGAAACTCAACTAGTAACTCCCCCCTGCTATTCCTAGGACCAATGCCATAGTCACCTACTGCCTTGTCTCCTGCCTGATTTTTCCCTACCTCGGCATTGAAGTCGCCCATTAGTACAGTATACTGCGTCTGTACTTTTCGCTTTGCCGATTCTACATCTTCATAGAAGCTCTCAACTGCCTGGTCATCATAACAACATGTAAGTGCATAGGCTTGTACAACCTTCATTTTATACCGCTTATTAAGCCTAATTACGATGCCTGCAACCCTCTCATTAATACTATAGAATTCATCTATATTACCCGCTATATACTTGCCACTGCCATCTCAGGTTCAAACCTCAATTGTAAATCTTTCAAAATTAACCCTGACTAATGGCGAAGAGAGTGCCTTGGCACACGGCCTAAATTTTTGTCCTGCGTCAGGTAGGTTCAATGAGTTTCAATTGTTAAAAGACTTGGAAAATTTTTCCCGAAATATGAGACTTAAGAAGTACTTCCATGGCCGGCCACAAGATCCCGTAAAAGATAGTAAATTGCCCTCTCAAAATCACTGGACTCCCCCGACTCAAAAAGAAACCTGCCTCGACATTTATATTAAGGCAGTCCAAAATGATGTACTGAAAGCTTACAATACCCAAAAGAAATTTTGTCGTAACCTTTCTGGAAAAGAAACCGCATCAATAAAACGACTCGCGTCACAAATTGATATTGTAATAAAGCCCGCTGACAAGGGTGGTGCCATTGTAGTCATGAACAGAAGTGACTACATCGCGGAAGTCAAAAGGCAACTGGCAGATGGTTCCTTTTACCGCCTGCTAGAAAGCGATCCGACAGCGGACTTTAAAACTGTTTTGGAAGAAACCTTATCCAGTCGTAGCTTGAGTAAAAAAATTGACAGAAGCACTGCAAAGACAATAATTCCCCTTAGCTCTGTACCAGCCCGATTTTATTTATTGCCCAAAATTGATAAACTTAACAACCCTGGGTGACCCATCATTTCCGGAACAGCAACCGCAACTGAAAATATGTTACGCTATATTGATACACTAATCGATAAGATTCCAATCACATTCCAGTCCTACATAAAGGATACAACTGATTTCCTAGATGACATAGCTGATATCACTATCCGTCAAGGCGTCTTCCTCGTAACTCTGGATGTTGCGTTACTTTACACCTATATTCCCCACTCCGATGGTATCCGGTCAGTTGTAAGGGCTCTTGAAGATCGAAACTTATGCAGTAACATTGATGGTTCTACATTGGCTATCCTTCTTAAATTAATACTTGAACTAACAACTTTGAATTTGATGGCAGACATTATGTCCAGATTAACGGAACATCGATGGGCACACGTATTGGTCCTATCTACGCCAACATATTCATGGGCTTATTAGAAGACCGGTGTCTCGACGACTACCCGCTAAAGCATTTTTACTACAAGAGAATCATAGACATTTTTTTTTGGCAACATGGTAAAGGAGAACTTCTATCATTCATCACTAGTATTATTAATGTGCATGAGGCCATAATCTTTTCTCATTCATATTTTTGAACCCCTATTGCGTTTCTACACGTGACAGTGTTAATAAAGAATGGCAAACTATTCACTGATCTATACCGGAAACCCAGTGACAGACCTCAGTACCTGCACTTCGACAGCAGCCACCTTAAATACTGGAAGACAAGCATCCCATATGGACAAGCCGTCCGCTTTAAACGGATATGTTCAGACGATCGCGACTTTGAATTTCACTGTGCCAACCTTCGTAACGCCCTAATGGAACGCAAATATCCAGAGCGCCTAATAAATGATGCAGTGGAACGAGCAAGCCTTCTTGATCGCAAAGCTCTCCTCAAAGCGGAAAAGGAACCATCCGGCCAATCTCGAATCAATCTCGTGCTAACGCATTCAGCTTCGGTCCCCAACGTTGCAGGCATATTAAATAAGCATCATAGTATTCTCATGCAAAGTGATCGTCTAAATGAAATTTATCAGCAAGCCCCCCGTGTTGTCTATCGCCGTAACAAGAACCTCAGTGATATTTTAACTTCGTCTAAAGCTAGCCCCACAGCACCAATCGAGTGCCATCTTCACGGTGCAAAGTTTGTGCACATATGACTACATCGGTGAAAGCTTTCAGCACTGCATCGAACTTTAATGTAAAGATTCGGGGCAACTTCTCATGCGATACGGACAAAGTGATTTATATGCTTGAATCATCTATCTGCAAAATTCAGTATATTGGCCAAACCGAAACACTCTTCAGATACCGATTTAATAATCTTAAAGCTAGTTGTAATACACTGCCTAACCTTCCTATAACTAAGCATGTAAACATTACCGAGTACCCCTTTGAAAAAATGCAAGTAACTTTACTGGAATCAGGTTTCAGAACCCACCATGAACGCGAAGTTCGCGAATCATTTTTAATACAGAAATTTAACACGGTTTCTTTTAGTCTGAATGAAAACATTGGCAATCTAACTTGTCTCTCGTCGTAGCATTTTAACTAAATGGTAGCACCTTTGGCAGCGTCTCAAAAGATATTATGTTTATTCGACATTGGCTCCATTTTGCACTGTTTGCCTCTTCGCTTGCGTTCTTACGGTTACAGCCCAAAGCGCCTCACAGGATGTCATGTTTTCTTGCACTGATCTTTTTCTTGTTTGCCAGTTTATCACGATCATATCTATTCCCGCCGCAGCATGGACTGATCATTACAACTTATCCAATAACCTTGCACATGATTCCTTGTGTAATCCTGTTAGGAACAATTAACTTATTTAACTGCTTCTCTTTGTCCTTATAGCTTTGAGCACACGATCGAGTTTTGTCACCATGCCGCGATTTGAGTGACTGTTTACTTTTTTTTTGTACCGCGCTAAATCACAGTTATATTTCACTGTTAAATTCTACACATGTGTTATTTGCCACTGTCGCCTACCAATGAGAATAATATTTCAGTAGATGTATCCCCCCTCCCCCTCCTGAATATTGCAGGATTAAGAGTGACATGCACTCCACTCATTCTAACCTCGTGATATTTTGTTTTGTGCGCTGATAGTGACAACAATCTTTTAAGTGATACACCTTCCTTTCTTTGTGCAACATATTAAGATGCATGACCTAAGCGCAACACGTGTCATTCTGTCTATATACGTTGCACCGCCATCACATCACGCGTGTGGAATCTTGTTTTGATATTTTGATGTTTATTTGTTGATAGTGGCTGGTCACGTGTTCTTCGATTGTGCATGTATATAAGAAATGGTAACCGACAGCTTCTTTCTACATTGCTTGACAAAGGCCGGACCCCGGCCGAAACGTCGCATTAAAGTGCGCTATTTTCCACCGTGTGTCACCTCCTTTACATTTATGCCCTACCGGACCCATTCGAGCTTCAACCCTCTCCCTATATATATAATATATATATATGTGTGTGTGTGTGTGTGTGTGTGTGTGTGTGTGTGTGTGTGTGTGTGTGTGTGTGTGTGTGTGTGTGTGTGTGTGTGTGTGTGTGTGTGTGTGTGTGTGTGTGTGTGTGTGTGTGTGTGTGTGTGTGTGTGTGTGTGTGTGTGTGTGTGTGTGTGTGCGTGCGTGCGTGCGTGCGTGTGTGTACGTATATATACATCAATACCAGCCTCCACTATCCTAATTCCCTAATGTGTAGATAGACGTGCATTCTATCAATCATGAAATACTCACAAGTTTGCTTTTGTTAGGGCGTGGTTGCGTAGGAAATTTTCTGCGCCACAGAAGGATACCATTTAAGTCTAGTTAGAGGGCCAGCCGGTCACTGTTATTGTTGATCTCACAGCAGGCTACTAGTACTGGGGCCGAATTACAGACGGCTCACACTCACAATCTTCCTATTGGCCAGCGGCAACACGGCGGGAGTGGCCTTTCTTTAAGTCATCGACGTCTGCTGTTGACGTCGTGAACACACTTGAAGTGATGACGTTGGCTACTGGCGAATTGTGAGCGAGGGTTGTGAGCGACGCGAGCCACTCACAACTCGTTTGTGAGCGCTCACAAAGGAAAAATGGCGGTGATCTATGCGGCGGCCGGCGTTCTTGTGAGGCGGTAGCGGCGGCGCCCCGACGCGATCATCGGCGAAGGCCGGTGTACGAAGACTGTTTGACGTGCCGGGCGAGATGTTTCGACGCATGTTGCTACTCGAGAAGAATATAGGACAGTGACTGTGCGACGCGACGAACTGAGATAGGTGTGTGCGGCCGAGTGCGCTGTCTGTGCGGCGGCAGATAATGTGTGCACTGCGCTTTTTCCGAGCTGCTAGTGGCTTCCAAACCGCTACTGGCAACGAGGCGAACATCGGCCTCGCGCAGCCGACAGTTCGAAAGCGTTTGCGGCGTGCAGCTAGGGCGGCGGCGAAGAAAGGCTTCCTTCGTCACGGCAGCATACCGGGCGTCGTCGGGTTTGTCGACGGCCCATCGGGCGTCTACGAGTAGCCTTGTGGTGTCCCTGTTTTCAGATATGAGATGCCAACATGATTTGGGCCATGAACCTCCCTACGTGGGATCTTGGCATGATGCTTTCTTCTGGCGGCCTTCTCGGCTGCACACAGGCATGACACAGGCCGAGGCAGGCCTTCTGCGAGACGTCGAATTCACGACAGTGAGCCGCGCTGCTCTTTGCAAGATAAGTTACGGTAGGCTCCACATGCCTCACATGTATTGCCGTTCTTGGGCTTTTATAAAAGCTGAACCGTAAGACACGTCGTACATTGTTGAAATGCCTACGTAAGAAACGAAGAAGGGAATGCGTGTGTTTGATGCCTGTATTGAGTAGGAATGAGGCACAATTTATACCGATATGAAGTGCAAGGCTGTCCTTACAGCAGTGTTGCTGAAACGTTCAATCATTCATTGTCTGCACGCCCATGAAAGTCATCGTCAGCAAGACCTGGCAATGAGCTACTTGATGCGACTCTTCCATTGTGTCAGCAAGGCTGTTAAAGCTTATGAGGCTGTTGAGGTCGACAACGACGAAGAATGTGCTTAACAGCGAGCCATTTTCGGTTATGCTGGTGAAAGGGGCACCTATTGGAGACATGGCTGCCAGTGCCATGGCATCCCGGTCCAGATTCTTCATAACGGCTATAGAACAAGGCATACACCTCCACAAGGTTAATGGTGGATAACTGCGTAGGCGTGCTGAAGAGCCGCTTCCAGCGCTTGCAAAAATACTAGACGCTCCTCTACCAGCCAGAGCGTGTAGCATGTGCCGCGTTGCATAACTTCTTTGGATGTCTTCCTGGCTGCAGACGAGGAGGGTGCTGCTGATTTGGACAAGAAAGGGTCACATCTGTGTACCGGCTACTTGGAAGTGGGATCACTATTGCCATGCATACCTCTAGGGAAAAGCCATACAGAATCATGTTAGCCTGTTCCACAGAACCTGCCACCAGAGCTGGCTGGCACAGCTGCCCATGGTGCGGCAACAGCTGCGGCGTCAATGCCAGCACAACAATCGGCTATGATATACCACACGTAGCTGACCAACGTAGCAGAGCCTTCTCGTTTCATGTCTGTTCCAGAAACCTGATGTGATAAAGATGAATCTTCTCGAACCTCATCTGTCAAGTATAATTTGTCTTCGTACCCCCCCCCCCCCCCCATTCACTGTTGCTTGCAACCGTGCATGTTTGTGTGTGTGCATGTGTTTGAGTACATAATTAAAGTGTTTCACAACGAGGCAGCAATTGTGATGCCTATCGGAATGGGAAAGTCTCACAGAAGTTTTTTTTAAGCACGTGTATCAACTGTGCCCCTTTATTTTTCTGCAGCGTTTCACACGCTTGAATATGCAGCAGCGAAACCAACTGCCTGCAATAGCACAGGCAGTTATTTGCACGTGCTGTACAATTTTGCTACACAGAGAAGACATACACTAATAAATTTTTAGACCCTGTAAGCTGGCACAGTACTCATCGCAGGTCTGACACACTTCAGAAACAAGAAATGAAAGTATTGTGCATAAAACTGCGACTCAGAGGCATGACACAAAAGAATAGTTGCTTAATGATTACAGGCTTGCATAGTAGTTGTCATAGGTTTGGCACATTTCAGAAGCAGGAAACAAAGTATGGCACCTAACAGTGCAAAAACATGACACAAGTATTGCTATGTACAATGTTTGCATAAGGTAGTCTCCATTAGTGAACCTTCCAGGACTACAGGCCTGCATATACTGTTAGGACGCATAGAAAGCATTTGCTTCATGCTAAACAGTGTAAGGCTGACAAATTGAATGCATAATATTGCGAGTTTTAGTGCTCACAGTGATTGTATCGTAAGCAGAAAATCCCATAGGTATATAAACTGGTGCAAAAACATCACATATGCATCAAGCAAATGGTGTGTGGGCAGAAGGTATCGCTCAAAAACAAAGCAACTCAGTCATGAGAACAAAGAAAAAAATACAGAGCACACTACAATGAAAGCTACATCGAAAGCCCTGTCACGGTGGCACTGCAGGGAATAAATGGTTCGGGTTCAGTCACTGCAGGTTAGGAAGCATTCCCATGATCATGTTCTTTCCTAAACTATCCAGCTACATACAAACAGATGATCGTGCATGGACAGAGCTTCATTTTGGCCTACACTACACGCTTCGCAATCGTCTTGTATTTCCTAAAGAGAAACAAATAGAACCACGGAGCCTGCACGTTGCACTTTCAGCATTTTTTCTCATCGATACTAGTAGGCGCCGACCGAAAACACCTTCGCAAGTTGTCCTTGTCCATTTCCGTGTCAAGCGCTCTAAGAAATTTTATCGCTGCAGGCCCTGAACTTCGACTGCATTCTATTAGATTTTCAGCATGCTCACGGCACCAGTACGGTACTTCGATTACCGACGACGCTAAAAAAAGCAGCACCTTCTCGGGGAATCAGCTGTTAGCTTGCAGGACGCCATGTGCACGCCATGACGCCGCCGGTGCACCCTCGCGGCAACAAAAGTTACCTAATAGCAAGTATAACTACAAAACTAAGAACGCTTCAACTTGAGCTCAATGTTAATCAATACTAAAAATAGTATCTTGCCAAAATAAATATTTGTTTCTTTTATTTATTGCGTATTAGTTGCGTCGTGTTAGAAAAAGTTAGGAGACGGTCCCTGCTTAGTTTTGTGCCACACTGTGGCATCAACGTTTAGAAGCACGTGTATCAACTCTGCCCCTTTATTTTCCTTCAGCGTTTCACACGCTTGAATATGCAGCAGCGAAACGACTCGCTCTGTCTGCAGCACACCGCTTGCCCTCAACCACGATCGGCTAAGTGTTGGGTTGCTGGTCCCGGTTTTGTCTTTCCCCTGTGCTTGTTTTGTTCTCTGTTGACTAACGCACGCGGTGACATTGTCAATTTAAGGTAATGTGGACGCAGTCCCCCGGCCAAGGGCGCTCCCCTTGGTCGGCTTCCCTCCTGACCGATGATCTGCCCTTGGAAGCTTTTCAGAGCTCCGGTGTCCGCAACATCCCTGTGGCACTCGTACCTAAGGATGGGGGCACCATTAAAATGAACAACCCCGGAGCTGTTCGAGCTACCCTTCAGGAAATCACTTCCTTCTACGAAGGAATAGCCGAGGTGCGCCAATTTGGTCGCGGCGGGATCCTCTGCCGTTCACCAGACCTGACATGTATAAAGGACCTGCTAAAATGCTCTACTTTTGCCTCTCATCAGGTAAGCAGTTTTATCCCTTCACACCTGGCCTGCACAAAAGGTCTAGTCCGAGGTGTAGATTCGATATTAAGTCCGCAAGAAACCCTTGATCTTCTTTCCGCGGCAGGCGTTGTTGCGGTCTATCGCTGTAGCCGGGAGGTCAATAATGTTCGTGTGCCCGACAGAATCGGTTATTGCTACATTTGCAGGTACAGTCTGTCCATCGGAGATTAAAGCGTGGCCTTTAATATTCAGAGTAGATCACCTACCATCAAAGCCTCTGCAGTGCAACAACTGCTGGCGTTATGGCCATACTGCAGGCGGTTGCAAATCCACTTTGCGTTGTTACAAATGCGGGGATGCCCATAAAGCACACTTATGCTCTGATCAAATTGTCAAATGTTGTCTTTGTGGCGGACTTCACTCAGCAAATTCTTTGGAATGTCCTTCTAGAGCGCATGAAATGAAAATTCTGGAGATTATTGACCGCAAAGGTTGCTCGAGGCGTAAGGCAATTCAAGAAATTAAAGACAGAGCTCATGGGTATGCAGTGTGTCAGCCCGTTCAGGAGCATCATTAGATTCCACGATGTCTAAAATCATAATAACTGCTGTGGAAGCAACCATGACCAAAATGGTGGATAGGCTTGTGACAACAGTCACAGAATGCATATCCAACGTTCTGGCACCTCACATTTCTCAGACTGTGTAAACTGCTATGGTTTCTCCTACGGCACCTGGGCATTCACTATCAGTGCAGAACTCATTAGCTGCAATGTCTTGTTCGCAAAATGAGTCTCTTTCGGCATCACCTATGCAAAATTCCCAGTAGTCAGACGAGGCTCATGATGCAGATATGGGAGAGGCAGATACGCGAATTCTAAAACGTAGTGGATCCTCATTGTCAAACCCGTCATCACCTCGCCCACAAGCAAAATAAAAAAAGCAACAGCTAGGCTCTAAACCAAAGGAAAACATTTTGGGGCAGGCTGTTGCCGCTGCCCGGATTACATAACCATAGGAAAGTTAAAAGTTCTTCAGTGAAACTGTAGATCTCTTCTTTCAGCTACCACAGATTTAGTTTATCTTTCTTTAAAACATAATCCAGTAATAATCGTTTTGCAAGAAACTTGGCTTACAACTGAAAAACATTTTTCCTTAGAAAATTATCGATCATTCCAACAAGATCGGTAGTCAAGAGGTGGTGGGTTACTAATGCTAATTTCTTCAAAATTTTGTCATAGGGCTAAGGTTTCTTTTAAATATTCTACTTTAGATTCTGAATTATTGCCTTTAGATTTTGAAATTCCAGGGTTCAGTCCGTTTACATTAGCAAATTTTTATTTCCCTCATGGTGTTCAGGGCACCAGATCTCTAGACCACCTACTAGTTAATTGTCAAATTTCGGTTATTTTGGCTGGACATTTTAATTCGCACCATGTTTCGTGGGGATACAGGACGGATCCCTGCGGCAAGCGTCTGTGGGATTGGCTTTCAGACAATAATCTTAACTGCATGAATTCTGGCTTACCAACTTTTGTACTTGCTCCCAGTCAATCTGTGATTTAACTTTTTCCAGCACTAGTGTTTCTATACTAAATTGGTCGACAATTGATGGTGGTAGCTCTAGCGACCATATACCTATTGTTTTTGAGGTTAACTTCTGCTTAACTCCGCCGACATCTCAGTTGAGATCATACGTAAATTATAACCAGTTTCACTCATTTTTGATTTCGTCTCTTGAGTCAATGGTTGAGGCTACGGAAGAGTTAAAATCGCAAACATTATGCCAGGCTATTGCATCCTGTCGTAAGAAGTGCGAATTCTTAGTACGTGCATCTAAAAGCAATGCATCAACAAAATGGTGGAATGCCGATTGTTCGCGCGATTATACAAGAAGAAAGGCTGCATGGAAGAAGCTCCTTCACAACCAGTGCCCCCAAAATTAGCATGATTATAAATTTTTTGCAGCTGCATTTACACGCACAGCCGCACAAGCGAAAGATAGTTATGATACTGAGCATTTCAATTACCTTTCACAATCTAATAACCGACGTGCACTTTTCAGGTTTTTAAAATCACGGAAAAAGATTCCTGTCTCAGAAAATTTACCCTCATGCGTTTCGACTCCTAAAGACGCTCTTAAAACAGTAGAAAACATCGCTAAAGGTTTAGAAAAGCGTTTTTTGTCAACACTTCCCAAATCCCCTATGTTCGTAGGCCCAGCATATACGGTTAAGGATGTCCCTAAAATTACATTTTCTCAGGTTTCTTCGATTGTAATGACATTGCCAGCTGCTGCGCCTGGCCCTGATGGAGTAACGTCAAAAATGTTAAAGATCCTCTTTGAGGTGTCTCTAAATTCCTTGTTAAAATTGGTAAATTACTCAATAATTCATTCTTGGATACCTGGTGACTGGAAACTAGCCAAAGTGATCCCTTTACGGAAACATAATGGTGGTGGCTATACTTTGGACAATATCAGACCAATACTTTTTTTAGATCAAACTTGGTAAAATTAATTGAAAGGGTCGTACTCAAACGGATTACCGAGTTTGTAGAACAAAAACATTTTCTTAGTCCCTGTCAAATCGGATTTCGAGCAAAATTTTCAATATGGAATGCACATACCGACCTTGAGAGCCGAATTCTTCTTGCGCGGCACAAAAAAATGCATGCTGCATTGGTGACTCTCGATATAGAGAAGGCTTAGAGCCCCGAATTTTATTGCACAGATTAGAATCTCTACGTTTTCCACAATACTTAATTGATTGGATATCTACATTCCTACAAAACAGACAATTTTACTGTTCATTGAATGGAGTGCATTCTGGCAAATATCAACAAACCAGAGGTGTCCCTCAAGGGGCAGTTCTCTCGCCCGTGCTCTTTAACATTTTAATGAGTTCAATTCCCACTCATCAGGAGGTTCGCACGTATGTCTATGCGGATGACATCGCATTCTTTACGGCTGTACCTGACATTCAATCCCTCAACAGGCGCCTGCAATCGTACCTAAGCTCCCTTCAAAATTGGTTATGTGACTTAAGATTTACATTAAACGTTAAAAAGTGCGCGTTCCTTGTTTTCCAAATTCAGGATCCGGTAAATCTTTCTCTAACATTTAAGCACGAAATGATTCCTCAGGTTACGTCTTTGAAATATCTAGAGGCGACTTACGATGACCATCTGGCAAGGAGGGATCACATTGAACATGTTGCAGCGAAGGGGGCACGTGCTGTGGGTATGCTGTGCAGGTTAAGCAATCCAAGGTCTGGGATGCGGCGAGACGCACTTTTAATGATTTATGTTATGTATGTCCGCCCAATTATAGACTTTGGATCTGTGTTATTTTCTGGTTCACCTGCTTACAAAATTCGTCCGCTTGTTCTTTTAGAGCGGGAAGCGCTTAGATTATGCCTTGGGCTCCCCAAATTTGTGGCTAACAATGTATTATACCTTGAAGCCCGAATACCACCGTTGTTAACTAGATTATAATTCTTGACTGTCCAGACTTATCTAAAAATATATGAATCACAATTTCACCGCTCCATGTCAATTTTTTGGTTGCGAGCCAGACTCCTTTTTTGGAGTCGGATGGCCTCGGTTTCATACCCCGCAGGTAATTCTAGTGCAAAAATCTGTTACAACCTTCGCACGTAGTCCTTTGTAACATCCTTCCAAAAAAAGAAAGTGCATCGTCGGTTCAAATTGTCTATGATGACATTTTCCCAAATAATGCAAAACACTTATCACCTCACATTTTAAATGGATTATTAGAAGATCATTTACAAAGTCTTCCCATTAGCATAACGATAGCAACGGATGCTCCTCAATTTAATGAAAAAGCCGGCGTTAGAATATACTGTCCGCTTTTAGACTGGGCTTTTTCAGTCCGTCTTCCGGATTTTACTCCAATTTTCCAGGCGGATTTGCTGGCGGTGGTGCTTGCTCTGCGCAAACTAGACCCAACATACTCAACTGTGGCTGCAATTACAGACTCTATTCCTTGTGCTTGTCGCTTTCTTCGAATATGGATTCGCCAATTTTAAACACTTTCTTTCATTGCTCCCCTCACATTTGAGCCTCATACATATAGTGTGGGTACCAGGACACAGCAATGTGACAGCCAATGAGGTTGCTGACAGACTAGCTAAAGATTCTCTGAATGGCCCTGTATTGCCCATCCTCCCGGCAACAGCGTACATAACAGCAGCACGATTTCGGCGGCGTGCCTTATTAAGCACGCAGTCTGGATCTATTTTATCATCGGATGACTACCTGCATCTCAAGTATTCCTGGAATAGGAAATCATGTCAATCAAGGCAGACTGAGGTCTCTCTAACCAGGCTACGCTGTCGTATTCCGCCCCTAAATTTCTATATTCACAGGTCTGGTTTGGCGCTTTCTCCTGTCTGCGCATTCTGCGGGGAACCGTAAACAATAGATCATTTCTTGATATTTTGCCGCCGTTTTACCATGATAAGAAAATGGTATTTAGAATAGCCGTTACAACAGCTGGGTCTTAATTTGAGCAACCAAATTTTATTATCGTTCGGTGCCACCATGCTTGGGTACAGACACAGGCATGTTTTTAACGCCATTCAAAACTTCTTAATAGAAACAAAACGTCTACCTTGCTAATATGCTTTAAGTTTTATTCTGTACATATAAATCTTACTATTCTCCTACTGCGTGCGTTAGTATTTACTCTTTTATATTTTGGTTTATCATAGTTTCATTTCCTTCTCTATTCCCTAGCATTTATTTTTTTTATTTTTGCGATGTAGTTATACATCTCAAAATCTAATATCTCTGCACCCCAATTCTTGGCCGATCCCCCTGTGTGGGTATCTGCGATAACAGTAGAGGAGAACAATAAGAACAACAACATCAACGTTCGCCGAGGATTCGGGACTACTAGGGCGGAGCCACGCTAAATGTCGCTGGTAATTGGACGATTTCGTACTTCGTTACGATTGACGTCTCAAGGCTGCGTCACAGCTTCGTAATTGGGACGTCACGCTCACAAACTTGTGAGCGGAGTCCGTAATTCGGCCCCTGGGCACATCAGCGCATGCGAATATTGTCACGTAGTGGCGACAAGGCCGCACACGCCAAAAGAAAACACAGGCGTGATGGTACTGAAATAACTCTTTATTGGGGCTGACTTGCGCTCGCAAAAGAACTAAGCAACTCGGCGGCGGCGATAGCAACAAACGTGCTCGTCGGTCGTCGGACAAAGAAAGCCCATCACACTCGTCAATGCTCAATTTAAAGGGATCACAGAACAATCTAGATGACGTCGCAAACAGCTACCAGCACGGGCTGGAACACTGTGGAAAGACACACGTGTGGCCGGAATCTTCGAGTTAGATCTCGGTGCATCTTGAGCTACAACGAAACTGATAAAGGGGTGACTCGCAACATCGAGCGTTAACAAACAAAGATTACGGAACTGATACGCGATCCAGAATCAGAGTGATAAGCCTGTATGCCTGCGGCTATTGAAAAACAGCAAATACAGTTATGAAGGTTTCGCGGCATTCAGTTCAGTTCAGTCGTTCAGTCGTGTCCGACTCTTCGTGACCCTATGGACCATGTCACGCCACACTTTCCGGTCTCTCACTATCTTCCTAACATCACATAACTTCATCTGCAGTGCCTCGAGGATGCCATCTCTCCCCCCTTAAAAAAACATCGCCTCGATGTTCCAAGACAAAGCAATTTAAACATAAACACTGCAAAGTTTAAACGCCAGAGATTGGTTAACGCGCGTAATATGGCTTCAGTCGTACAACATGTACAATTTCTCGGCGTGCGCGTCGCCGTTGTGATGCTGACATTCCGTCGGGAATGACTTCATAGTCCAGTGGTCCGACGCGGCGAATGATTTTGTACGGCCCAAAGTATCGACGCAACAATTTTTCACTTAATCCGGCACGGCGAACTGGTGTCCAAACCCACACTTGGTCTCCTGGATTGTACTCTGCGTGGCGTCGTCGTAAATTGTATCGTCGGCTGTCGGTGCGCTGTTGGTCTTTAATACGCAGCCTTGCGAGTCGTCGGGCTTCCTCTGCACGCTGCAGGTAGGCGGCGACGTCAAGGTTGTCCTCGTTGGTTACGTGCGGCAGCATTGCGACGAGCGTCGTCGTGGGCTCCCTGCCGTACACAAGCTTAAACGGGGTCGCTCTGGTCGTCTCCTGGACTTCCGTGTTATACGCGAAGATCACGTATGGCAAGATGGCGTCCCAGGTCTTGTGTTCAGCGTCGACGTACATGGCGCTCATGTCTGCGATCGTTTTATTCAGACGTTCCGTAAGACCATTGGTCTTGGGATGGTACGCAGTTGTTCGTCGATGGCTTGTGTGACTGTATTCCAGGATGGCTTGCGCCAACTCTGCCGTGAACGCCGTTCCCCTGTCCGTGATGAGCACTTCTGGGGTGCCGTGTCGGAAGAGAATTTGTTCGACAAAAAATTTGGCGACTTCTGCCGCGGTACCATTTGGTAGGGCTTTTGCTTCGGCGTAACGGGTAAGGTAGTCAGTGGCCACGATGATTCACTTGTTACCCATAGACGAAGTGGGGAGGGGGCCGAGGAGATCCATCCCAATTTGTTGAAAGGGTAGGGTGGCGGAATCGGATTTAGTAGTGCTGCTGGTCTGATAGGCGGCGTCTTGCGTCGTTGGCACTCACGACATGTCTTCACGTAGTGGGCAACTTCGGCAGGCAGTCGCGGCCAGTAGTACTTCTGGATTCGACGCAACGTGCGTGCAAATCCGAGATGGCCTGCTGTGGGCTCATCATGCAACGCCTGCAGAATTTCCTGCCGGAGGCTTTTAGGCACTACAAGAAGTTGCGTAGTCCTGTTGGGTGCAAAGTTCTTCTTCACGAGGAGGCCATTGCTTAACGCGAACGAAGATAAATGTCGCCTGAACACACCAGGAGGGGAAGTGGTCCCTCCTTCTAAGTAATCGGCTAGCGCTTTCAGCTCAGGCTCTGATCGCTGTTGTTCTGCGGAACAGCTGGCGCTTACCGGTCCGAAAAAGGCGTCGTAGTCGTCGTCCTTCGGGGGAGCGTCGACGGGAGCGCGTGATAAGCAGTCTGCGTCGGAATGCTTCCGGCCCGACTTATAGACTACAGTCAAGTCAAATTCTTGAAGTCGTAGGCTCCACCGGGCAAGGCGGCCGGAGGAATCTTTCAAATTAGCCAGCCAGCAGAGCGCGTGATGGTCGCTTACCACCTTGAATGGTCAGCCGTATAGGTATGGACGAAACTTAGAAGTGGCCCAGATGATCGCAACGCACTCCTCCTCGGTCGTCGAGTAATTGACTTCGGTTTTTGTGAGGGACCTGCTAGCGTAGGCGATTACTTTCTCCTGTCCGGCACTCTTCTGGACGAGAACGGCTCCTAGGCCCACACTGCTCGCGTCGGTGTGAATTTCGGTCTCGGCGTTTTCATCAAAGTGGCTAAGTACAGGAGGGCACTGCAGGCGGCGCTTAAAAGGATGCTGAAAGGTTTCCCAGAAAAATTGAGTGAAGAGTTGCACTTTACTATCTTCCACCCTCGGAATTCAAATTTCTCATCGAAATTAGGCAAAAGAAAGCGCAAACGTATTTTATTTTGGCGAAAAGTCCAGCAGCAGCCGCGGGCCAGCTCGTGCGCAGCGCTGCCTCCTGTGATTGGCTGGGCATCTCGTGACGTCAACAAAGGTGTTTGCTCGGTGGATCCGGCGCGGTCGCCGCCGCTGCACATGAAGCGCGGCGCATGGTGGTTTGCTTCTTATATGACGATGGAACACATAGAAGATTACCCGGAGGATAGTGGTGGCCTATATGTTCGAGCCAATAGACCGATCCCAGTTTCACGATGCCACCGCTGTCTCGGTGCATGCTGGTACATGTAGTCAACCGGCTGCCCGGACAGCCTGCGCGCCGTGTTTCCGAACGATTTTTAGCCTTAGTGCACTGGAAAAATTTATGTCTCGTTCCTGTGCGATGTCACAACACATAGCACATATATTACTCTAGTTTTATGCATTAATGCAATAGCTTATACAGCTCGTTCGGCCGAAAAGCAATCGGCGTTGTTGTAGTAGTAGAAGTAATAGTTGTCGGCACCGCATGTCGGAAATAAGGAGTGCTGCGTAAAATCCTTACGCTGATAATTTGTCCTTCTACTGATTGACAATTGATTGGTATTTGATAGGCGACGATGAGCTAATGGAATTAATGTGTTTAACTGAATAAATAAGGAAAAAAAGAAATTGGAAAATGGATGGTCCTATAGTCTCAAAATGCTCAGATGAAAAGACAATTTGATGATGCTTAGAAAATTTAGCGGAATTTGGCACTTAATTAGTTGAAATAATTGAAAAATGAAAACTTGCGGGTACTATTATCTGAATGAAAGGCCAGTGTTAGATGGTTCTGTTTATAAAAATTTAGAATGTGTAATTAAATTGAAAAAAATAAAATAAAAAACGGGGCCTCAAAGATGTCAAAATTATTGTACTTTAAAGCCAATGCTTGATCATGCCATTAGGAAATTTTAGTGTGTAATCGATCTATTAAGTAATTGAAATAATTCAAAAATGTGGAATTAGAAAAAGGGAGTTTAAAGGTGTCAAATTCTCAAAATAAAAAGCCAACGCGTGATGATACTAAATAAGAAAAATTAAAGTATGTAATTGGTTACTTAACTGAAATAATTGAAAGAAGTCGAAACCCAAAAAGGGGTTCGAAGGTGTCAAAATGCCCGGGATGAAAAGTCAATGCTAGAGGGCGCTAAATGACAAAATTTAGAGTGCGTAATTGTACGAAAATAATTTTAGTAATTGAAAATCTTGTGTTAATAAAAGAGGTTGTTCAAAGGCGTCAAAATGAGTTCGACATCGTTAAGTGCACTTTTTCATTTCATACAATAATTGAGATATTTATTTGGTCACTTTTATGCTTTAATTTTTTTTTCAATATCGTATCAAGCATTTACTTTCATTTTGTGTATTTGACCCATCTTCATATTCTTTCAGTTTTTCCTCTACTTTGAATAAATAATTGGGCAGTTTCCCCCTCTAAAATTTCTTGATTAGTATAACAAACATTGACTTTTCGTTTTATAAAATTTAGCACATTTAAACCCCATTTTTTATTTTTTGTTTTTTTTACTTCAATTATTTGAGCAAATGCACTTTCAATTTTCTTTATTAGATCATCAAACACTGGCTTTTGATTGTCAAATTTGAAAAATTACATAATCTAAAATTTCTGTTAGCATCATCATGCATCGGCTTTTAATTCTGAGTATTTTGACACCGTTGAACTCCTCTTTGTCCAATTTATTCATTTTTATTTTCTTTAATTCATAATTAAAACAGTAATTTCTTTATTTCGCCATTGCCTATCATACACCGATCAACCATCAATTACCAGAATCATAAATTACCGTGATACGATTTTTTGTACGCAGACCTCGATTATTTCCGACAAGCTCCTCCTCACAACTGAACGAGGCTACTGGTTGAACAAAAAATAAGGCCCCTAGAGCGCTTGCTTTGCATCAACCGTCACTGTAACATCAACAATCACTGTAATAATGACAACAAATTTTTCTCGGCAGTGAGGTATGGGAAGTATGCGTTGAGTTCCTGTGAAGAGGAGATTGCGGAGAGTGTAGTCGCATGTGCGCGCGCTGACCAGCCGACTACAACAAACATGGCGGTGGTGCAACTTCCGGAAAACCGACGCATGCGCAAATCGGTTGGTGGGATCGGTCTATGCAAAGAGCAAACCTCCCCAAGAGAGAAACGATGCTGGCTCAAGCGGTGATTTTGACTCGAACGAAAGCGAAGTGTCAGCACCTCCACGTATTGGAAACGTCCCTTGGTAAGTATACTTTTCTTGTTAAACTGCATTCAGGATACAATGAGTGAATTTTGAGGCGAGCAAATGTAGTATAGCACTGATCCACGTCTTCGACGGCTTGAAATCCTTTCGCTTAACACCAGTGACCCACTTCGCGGAAGCTTCTTATTTTGTGCGAAATAATGAGAGATCACATCGTCGCGGCCGCCGATGTTCGTGCGGTCGAAGGCTGCGCAGAACGCGGGCATGATGGGTCCACCTCGTCACTGACTACTGTGCACGTTTCTGTACCTTACAACCAAAACGCACAAACACAGAAACACAGGGCAGCTCCAAGCAGCTTATTTATGCAAGCACACACGCAGAAAGAAGTACGGTCGCGGAAGCGGCGATCACCAGTTTTGACGTCACCACTCCGCGGTTTCCGGTTTCGGCTGGCATCGTCAGGGTCATCAGCAGCGCTCAGCGGACGGCGGGGGGCGGAGCTACCGCGCAAATTTAAACGGCGATTACGTCGCTCCTAAGTAATGAATCTGCAAAAAAATTTCACCCGCATGATTTATAAGGATCCCACATCCACACGTGAGCATCTAATGAATTCGAAAAACTCTTCAGCTTCCCTTTAAGTTCGTCGAAGGCTTCTCCTTGCTGCGCTTCCCATTTAAAATGTATGTCAGCCTTTGTAAGCTGCGTCAACGGTTCGGCGATGCGCGAAAGGTTTCTGACAAATCGTCGATAATAAGCGCACAACCCAAGGAATCGGCGCACAGCTTTCTTGTCGACAGGCGGTGGGAATTGTGCGATTGCAGCTGTTTTCTCCGGGTCTGGGCGAACACCATCCTTACTAACGATGTGACCTAGGAACCGCAGTTCTTCGTAGGCGAAGTGGCACTTCTCTGCTTTTAGCGTTAGTCCCGATGACTTGATGGCTTTCAGCACTGTATTTAGTCGTTTTAGGTGGTCTATGTCACCCGTTAATAATTATAAGGGGTTATCATTAACGATGCGCCCTTAACGGTGCGCACACTCCCAGACACCCTTAGAGTGAGTGGGGGTAGCTGTTCCGGTCGCAAAGGAGATGCCCTCGACTTGCGTGGCAAGCTCAGCCGGAATTCAACTACCTTGTAGTGACAGAAGGGGGTGGTCGTTTGGTGCCCAGCGGTCGCCGGTTCAAACCACAGTAAGGATCGGAGTCAGAAGTAACAAACATAACACAATTTATGCACAGCAAGAGACGATACAAAGGAATACACAAGATCACTTGAAATACAACAGACGAGAGTTTCACAGAATACAAACGCTAAGCATGCAACTACAGAATGATTCAATAACACAGGCTTTACAACAGATCAAACACGAGAGAGTTACATAAACAAACACCAAATTGTTCACCGGGCACTGTTGCAGTCCGATGCCTCAAGAGTCACGATGTGGCCGCCATACGAGACGAGCGCCGCTCCCTTGAAAGTCCGTGGGCTTGCCAGCAGCAGGTGATCCTCGGGAGTCCAGCCGAAGCACAGGCGAGCACGTCGCAAAACACTGACGAACTGACTGACTCACTCAACAAGCGGCGCGGTTGCTTTAAATAGGGCGCGCCGCGTCTGTTTGTTAGCACGCGTCAAAGCTAGCGCGCACACACACTTAGCTTCGCTGGTTATAGCGCTCTCTCCTCCTCCCGTCGAGCCGCGCGTCGTCATTGGTTAGGTCCCATAGAAAGTTCTCGAAAGGTCTGGCACATTCCAGGCCGATGAACCACCGTCCTCCCCGGGCAATGGGAAAGAGGGTGACAGCAACGCGTACAAAGCTACGCGCTCTCCCGCGCGGGGAAGGAGGCTTTTCTCTCCATTCATTCCACGCGACGCCGCGCGGGCCTCGCGCCGTACCGGCTTGATGAAAATGTGCGCCGATTTCGTGACAGTCTTCAAAGTTTGACGAGAAGACAACAACGTCGTCCAAATATACCAAACAAATTTGCCACTTCAAGCCTGCCAGGACTGTGTCCATTACTCGTTGAAACGTGGCTGGTGCGGAGCAGAGGCCAAATGGCATCACCTTGAACTCGTAAAGGCCGTCCGGTGTGATGAATGCGGTCTTATCGCGATCTCTTTCGTCGACCTCAATTTGCCAATATCCGCTCTTCAGGTCCATCGATGAGAATTACTTTGAATTACAGAGCCGGTCGAGAGTGTCGTTGATGCGGGGAAGAGAAAAGACATCCTTTTTCGTTATGCTATTCAAGCGGCGGTAATCAACGCAGAGGCGAAGTGTGCTGTCTTTCTTCTTGACCAAAACGACTGGTGACGCCCAGGGGCTGTTCGATGGCTGGATTACGTCATCACGCAGCATTTACTCAACTTGATCGCGAATGGCCTGGCGTTCTCGCGGCGATACACGATAAGGGCTTTGGCGCAGAGGTCGGGCGTGTTCGTCCGTTATAATGCGGTGCTTGGACAGTGGTGTTTGTCGTACCTTCGATGAGGACGAGAAGCACTCCCCGTAGCTTCGAAGAAGACTGAGAATCTGGTCTTTCCTGCTGTAGGTCAATGCCGGGTTGATGTCAAATTAGGGCTGACAGAATTGGTCCGGTGCGTCTTCCAGCGTTGGGTCGTGGAGGGCGAATACATCTTTGAGGTCGGCTTATTCATCGAGAAAAGCGATCGTGGTGCCCTTGTTGAGATGCCGGTATTCTTCGGTGAAGTTTGTTACCAGCATCTGAGCTTGACCTCTCCGGAATTTCGCGATGCATCTTGCGATGCCGATGCCTTGTTCTAAGAGCAATTGGATATTTCCTTTGACGATGCCTTCAGCGGTTTCGATGTTGGCGCTACCTACGCAGACTGCGATGCTTGATCGGGGCGGGACGGTAAATTCTTCATCGAGGACGTTTAGAGCGATGTGTTGCGTCAACGTCATCGTAGCAGAACTGGCTTTGTCTGCAGAGAGCTTGATGAGCTTGGATCGCAGGTCGATGATAGCCCTATGTTCATTTAGGAAATCCATGCCTAAAATCACGTCGCGGGAGCACTGCTGCAAGACCACAAAGCTGGTGGGGTAAGTACGCCCATTTACGGTTATTCTAGCCGTGCATTGTCCCGATAGAGTATTCAGGTTGCCACCTGAGGTGCGAATCAGCGGGCCATCCCAAGCGGTGGTAACTTTCCTGAGCTGAGAGGCTAACGGTCCACTAATGACTGAATAGTCAGCTCCGGTGTCTACTAGGGCAGTGACTCTGCGACCGTCGATATCAACTTCTAGGTCACTTGTTCGCGTCATCGCATTGCACGTGGGCATTAGTGTCCGATCTCGGCTCCGTCGTTTCTTCAGGTCATGGCCGGGGCATACCGTTGTTACTTCGCTGGGCGGTGGTGTCTGCTTGCACTCGCGTCGTGTTGTCGTCGATGACGTCGTGTGGAGCAGCGGTGAAATGGCTCGTCTCCCGTTAGTGGTCGTCGGCTGCGGAGGATGTTCGTCGTTTCGCCGTTAAGCAACCTAACCTCCAAAGGTTGCTCTATTTAGTTTCCCCTGCGCGGGCTTGGAGACCTTCCGCGCACACTTTCATCGTAGTTACGGCTTGGCGACGCAAAGCGGGCCCTGTACGGCGATGGAGACCTGAGCCGACGGCTTGGTGGCGCAATCTCACCGCTACGCATATATTTGTCGCTTTCTTGGGGTCGTTCCCCTGGGCGTGGTCGTGGAGCGTCGACTGCAAATCCGCGGAGACCGATTCGTCGGTACGGGCAGTGGCGCAGAATGTGGCCGGCCTCACCGCAGTGGAAGTATAATGGCCGGTTGTTTGTTGTCCTCCAGGCGTCGCACTTCCTGGGGCTTGGGGGTTGTTGGTAGGCTTGGCGGTTGGGAGCCAAGGGGCGGTTTTCAGGAATAGGACAATAGCTGCGAGGGCTTGGAAAGTCATCACGTCGGGGCGCAGGGCGACGTAATGCACCAGTGTAGTTCATCGCTATTGCCTCTTGTGCTGGAAGAGTCGCAGCCGTCGCTTGAGGAACGCCCAGCGCCTGCTGGACTTCTTCACGGACGACATCCGCAAGCGTTGCCACCTGCGGTTGTTGCGATGCTGACATCAATCATCATCATTCATCATCATCATCATTTATTAACCCTTAAAAGTCCCGTTCGGGACATTACATAAGGGGAAGGGGTAGTACAGGTTTGTTCAGCAGTCATACATGATCATAAATATAAAGTATAGAAGTATAGAAAAATATATATATAAAAAACAAATAACAAGATAACATAAAGGCCCAAAATAGAAATAGCAGGTAAAAAAAAGGTGAAAAAAGACTAGAGTAACAAATTCAGATAAGTCATGGCAGACTGGCAAAAATATCAAATTCAAATAACAGCTATGGAAGTAAAACCGGCTGGTCAGTTTGCAGGGCTTGGTAGCTGAAATAAGGTACAGGAAGATTATTTTATTTCATTGATATAGTCGATTAGAAGCTGTCTGAATCTAGAAGGATTAGCCTCAATGACAATGTATTCGGGGAGGTTATTCCAGTTTTCTATCGCACTGGGAAGGAAGGATTTATTGAAGGAATTGGTGGAGCCGTGCAAACGCTGTAAGCTTAAAGAGTTAAATGAACGGCGAGATGATCGTACCGGAACTCATAGAAGATTTTCTCGAAGATCGGCGGAGGTCCTCTCCCTCGATCTTCCGGATGAGGTGCCGAAGGTTCTCTCCGCTTGCAGATGCGCTGGCGTAGTGGCATGAGTAGTCTGGTTGAAGTGGTCACTCGTAGTGGCGCATGCGGGTGGCCAATGTCTTCTCGATAGTAGACGCCTCCGTTTCAAATTCCGCCACGGTTTTTGGCGGATTTCGGACAAGACTTGCAAAAAGCGATTCTTTAATACCTCGCATTAAAAATTTGACTCTCACTTTCGGTCATGTTCGGGTCGGCGCGGCGAAAGAGGCGCTTCATCTCCTCAACGTACGCCAGGACAGGCTCGTTAGGATGTTGCAGTCTTGACTGAAAGAGGGCCTGGGCTCTTTCCTTTCGGACGATGCTTGAAAAGGCCGTCAAAAAGGCTTCCTTGAAAATCTCCCAATCCTTCATAGCTGCCTCATGATTTTCGAACCAAACTCGGGCATGTCCTTGAAGAACAAAGTAGACTTGCCTGAGTTTCGCGGCGTCGTTCCAGCCATTGAATTCTGCAACACTGTCGAAAAGGCCCATCCAGTCTTCTGCATCTTCGTACGGTCGTCCATGGAAGCAGGGGGGCTCACGGGGTTGAACGAAAACAACCGGTGCTGTAGGCTGGGCCATTGTCAGTGTCGATGTCTTCCGAAATCGAATGGGGTCAGGTAGCAGACCGTGCTCTGGCTGTAGGCCTTGAAGTCGGCGGCTGGTTCGGTGACCTGTAGGCTGGTCTTCCAGGGCGACAGGAACACGGCTTGGGTCTTCGCTTGAATGATCAAAGGCAGCACCTCCACCCGATGTCACGTAGTGGCGACAAGGCCGTACACGCCAAAAGAAAACACAGGCGTGATGGTACTGAAATAACTCTTTATAGGCAACCTGCAATGACGTTTGTTGTGTCGATCGCCGCGCCGTAACACACATCCTAGCCAGAAGAGCAATACTTCTGAGGCGGCTTTTTAGGGCGTTTTCACGTCACCTGCATGAGCTTACAGGAACCAGATTGCACGCTCTGTCGAAGCTCTGCGTGGCGTGTGTCAGATAACTGGGCTACATCGAGAGCGCCTGGGAATGACGTTATCCGTCTCACGCGTATCTATAATGCTGCTGTACAAGCTCGGTCGTTTACCGGGAACCAAGCGGCTAACAGCAGCATTTTTTAGTCACGCTGCGGGACAAATGCAGCGCTACCTATGCAGTGCAGGTTACCTATTGGGGCTGACTTGCGCCCGCAAAAGAACTAAGCAATTCGGCGGCGGCGATAGCTACAAACGTGCTCGTCGGTCGTCGGACAAAGAAAGCCCGTCACACTCGTCAACGCTCAATTTAAAGGGATCACAGAACAATCTAGATGACGTCGCAAACAGCTACCAGCACGGGCTGGAACATTGTGGAAGGACACGCGAGTGGCCGGAATCTTCGAGATAGATCTCGGTGCATCTTGCGCTACAACGAAACTGATAAAGGTGTGACTCGCAACATCGAGCGTTAACAAACAAAGATTACGGAACGCGATCCAGAAACAGAGTGATAAGCCTGTATGCCGGCGGCTGTTGCAAAACAGCAAATACAGTTTTGAAGGTTTCGCGGCAATATTATATATATATATATATATATATATATATATATATATATATATATATATATATATATATATAATTCATTATCATTAGCCTTTCTATCCCCACTACAGGGCGAAGGCCTCTCCCATATTTCTCCACTTAACCCGGTACTGTGCTAGCTGCATCCACTTGTCCCCTGCGAACTCATTAATCTCATCCGTCCACCTAACTTTCTGCCGCCCCCTGCTATGCTTTCCTTCCCTTGGAATCCAGTTTGTTACCCTAAGCGACCATCGGTTAACCTCTCTTCGCACTACGTGTCTTGCCCATGTCCATTTATTCTTCTTAATATCCACTAGAATGTCGGTAACTTGAGTTATTTCTCTGACCCAGTCTGCACGCTTCCTATCTCTTATTGTTACCCCTTCCATTTTTCGTTCCATAGCCCTCTGGGTTGTCCTCATCTTAAGTACAACTCTTTTGGTTACCTCCATGTTTCAGCCCTATAGGTGAGTACAGGTAAGATGCAACTGTTGTATACTTTCTTCTTGAGCGATACCGGTAAGCTGCTAGTCATAATCTGCGAGTGCTTGCCAAATGCGCTCCATCCCAATCTTATTCTTCTTGTTATTTCCTTTTTGTGGTCCGGATCTGCAGTTACTACCTGTCCTAAGTATATGTATTCGCCTACTACTTCGCTACCTAACGTAAACTGCTGTTCCTTCCCGAGGCTGTTGAACATTACCTTAGACTTCTGCATATTCATTTTTAAGCCTACCTTTCTACTTTTCCTGTTTAGGTCATCAATCATTATTTGCAGTTCATACCCTGAGTTACTTAGCAAGGCATTGTCATCAGCAATACGCTAATTACTGAGGTATTCTTAATCTACCGTTATCCCTCACTGCTTCCATTTCAAGTCTCTGAATACGTCTTCTAAGCAAGCTGTGAATAGTGCTGGGGAGATTGTGTCTCCTTAACTCCTTTTTTTATGGGAATTTTGTTACTTTCTTTATGCAGAACTATGGTTGCTGTGCCGCCACTATATATATCATCCAGCACTTTCACGTACGGCTCGTCTACCCCCTTATTTCGCAATGCCTGCATCACCGTCGATGTTTCAACTGAGTCAAATGCTTTTTCGTAATCAATGAATGCTATGTATAAGGGCTGGTTATATTCCGAACATTTTTCTATCACCTGGTTGATGGCATGGATATGATCGATAGTAGAGTACCGTTTCAGAAACCCTGCTTGATCCTTTGCTTTATTGCTGTCTAAGGTTGTCTTGATTCTATTAGCGATTACAATAGTAAATACCTTATACGTAACAGACAGTAAGCTGATTGGTCTGTAATTTTGAAAGTCCTTAGAGTCCCCTTTCTTATGAATGAGGATAATGTTTGCATTCTTCCATGGTTCCGGTACCGTCGATGACACCAGGCACTGCGTATACAGGGTGGCCAGTTTTTCTATCACGATATCCCCCCCGTCCTTCAGCAAATCTGTAGTTATCTGATCCTCTCCAGCTGAATTCCCCCTTTTTGTAGTTTCTAGTGCTTTCTTGAACTCGTCCTTCGTCACTGGTGGAACGTCTGACCGTTTTTCCCTACCGCCAATCTCTTTACGGTCCTGACTACTTTGGCTACTGTAGAGATCTGTATAGAACTCACCAGCTACTTTGATTATCTCTTCCATATTCGTGATGACGTTGCCCGCCTTGTCCTTTATTTATTTATTTATTAGAGATACTATCAGTCTGGTCAGGACCAAGATAGGAGCGATACAGGGTACAGATTACAAAGGTGGAACACGACAAAGAAAACACCAGCACCATCCAGTCGGTGCCAAGTTTTAATATATCAAAAATGGAACTGATTTCTAAGCAACAAATAAAAATGCGCAAAAATATCGCTGCAACGAAACAGAAAACAATGTGAAAACACCATGCCCAACACAAATGCAAGGCGCATTATATCAGGCACTATACCAATAATCACGAACTCCGGCAGAGAACACATCCACACCCGATGTGAGCACCACATTCTCTTGCAGTCTGTTCCATTCTCTCGCTGTGGACAGGAAGAATGCTTGTAGCAGTGCTTAGAAAACTTTTGTTCTTTTACGTGTCTGCAATGTTTACCCCGAGTGATACGTGAAGTAGTTTCGCTTATGTATTGCTGCTTATCGATATGTACCATGTTGTTCATAATCTTATAGAAAAGGATGAGTCTTTTTTTTTCCGGCGACATTGAAGAGGGCGCAAGTTCGCTAAAGTGTATAGTGGGGTTACCTGATCTTGTCTTCGGAAGCGAGAATAGATAAAGCGAAGTGCACGTCGCTGCATTCGCTCTAGTTCAGCTGCAAGTGCTTGAGTGTGGGGATCCCACACCTCACACTCATATTCCATTATCGGGCGTACGAGCATCTTATAAGCCGTAAGTTTAGTATCCTGTGTAGCATGCTTAAGTGACCGCCTAATGAATCCTAATCTTTTATTTGCTTTAGCAACAATGTTATGTACGTGAGTGTTCCAACGCAGGTCTGAAGTAATTGTCACTCCCAGGTATGTATATTCTGTTACTCGATTAAGTTTGTTTTCTTGTTATGAGTAGTCAAATTCGAGTGGCTGATGTTTGTGTGTGATTGTCATACATACTGTTTTACTAGGGTTTAAAGACATTTGCCACTTTCTACACCATTCACTAATGTTGAGCAGGTAACCATTAAGCTTAACTTGGTCTTCAACTGAATTAACATTAGTATAAATAATGCAATCGTCTGCAAATAATCTGGCCTTGATTTCTGAATCTTCAATGAGGTCGTTTATGTAAACAAGAAACAATAACGGTCCGAGTACCGAGCCCTGTGGCACTCCCGATGTCACGTCACACACTTGGGATGCGCTCCCGTCAATACTTACAAATTGCCTGCGGCCCACAAGAAAACTTTCCAGCCAACGAACTATATTTGTGTTTTTGTGTACTGATTGAAATTTGCTTAAAAGTTTTGTATGATTTACCTGATCAAAGGCTTTCCTAAAGTCTAGGAATATTATGTCAATTTGCCCTTTCTGATCAATGATTTCGCGAAAATCATACAAAGTTTTTACTAATTGTATAACCGTTGACATGCCCTGTCGAAAACCATGCTGACACCTATTCAAGAATTCAATATCTGTTAAGTATTGTCGAATGTGCTTTGAGACAATGTGCTCTAGAAGCTTACAACAGGTTGACGTTAGTGCAATGGGACGATACTTACTTACCGTTTTTGAATCTCCAGTCTTGAGAATAGGAACTATTTTGCTAGTTTTCCAATCATAGGGAAGAGTGCTTGTTGATAGTGACTTCCTAAACACTAGTACGAGGTATCTAGCTGACCATTCTGCGTATCGCTTCAAAAACAGGTTAGGAATATCATCAGGGCCCATTGATTTTTATGTTTTTTGGCTCAACAATGAATTCAGTACGCCTTCTATCGATAAGCTTATGTCGTCAATTGCGCGTGTTTCAGCAGCGAACCTAGTATCCGCTGGCTTGTTATCGTCTTCACTGAAAACACTTATCTCTGAGCTTATCTCCGCGACTTTTTTCTTTGGTACTGCCAAGTGTCTCCAAAACTTTTGAGGTGATTCTCGTAGAAATTTTTCCAATGTAACGTTATAAAACTTAAATTTAGATTCCTTTATGTGTGACCTCATATTACTACTTAGAGCTAGCATGTCACTCAACGCAGCCGGATCGAGTGTGCGTCGGTACTTTTTCCTACGCCTGCCGATTTTTCTTTTTAGTTGAATAATGTTCCTTGTTATCCACGGACTGAACGCACGTTTCTTTTTTGTGACCAGTGGCACATAACGAGTTATGCACCTATGGACTAAAGATTTGAATTCTAACCATAGTTCATTAACAGTCACTGATTCGTTACAGCTTAGTTCTTCAAACGGGCCAAAGCAGTAATCTAGCTCGTCAAGTACGGCGGTGTCGTCTGCCCTGTTAAATTCTCTGTAAGATGACACTTCAATCGTTTTCTTTCGAAAAGAGGCAAAGGACAATTTCATACTAGCTAAACAATGATCGGAAAGACCAGGCAACACTTCTACCTCCACCGGCTGTGACAAAAGACCTTGAGATAGAAAAAGAAGGTCTAAAACTGATTTGCTGTTACCCTGTACTCTTGTGTACTCTCGTACTGCCTGCTGAAGCCCATGAGAAAAGCACAAATCTAGAAGACCGAGCGCTGCCTCTCGTTCACGTTGCCCCGGCATCATTTCATCCCATTTCACATCCGCAACGTTAAAATCCCCCGCGATTATCGCGTTTTTGTTTTGAATTCTCAAATGGTGTAGAAAGTCGTTCAATGCATCAATGACGTCTGAAGTTGCGCCCGGAGGACGATACACAGCGCCAATTAAAATTTCATGTGTTCCGCGATAGACTCGGCAAAAAGCGGATTCGATGTTATGAGGGCCTGAAATAACCGTGTGCTGCATCGTATTGCCAATGAAAATAGCTACGCCTCCCCCTCGGCTGCTGCGGTCAAATCTGATAACGCCAAACCCAGAGGGGCATATCTCCGTATCCAAAATATCAGGGTGAAGCAAAGTTTCCGTGACAACTGCGACATCAGGTTGGTGTTCTAATAAAACGTGCTCCAGCTCCTCTACCTTATTAACAAGACTGCGTGCATTTATGTTTAGTATATGAAATTCATTTCCGCTTGTCTGTCAGTCTTGAACAGATGGAGAAGCACTCCCCTTGGTAGGCGTAGAAGCACTCTCTCGGGCAGACGTGGAAGCATTTGATAGCGGCTGATGAACCTGATAACGTTCGCTTGTAACGTCATTCCAAGCATACATGACACCATCTATTTTCAGCTTGTCAAAAATTAAAGCCACTTTTTATCCGTTCTTTCGGTTATCTGCAGCACTCTTCCAAAGGTTTTGCCTTCTGTTCCTGATGATACTTGAGAAATCTTCGTCAACGGAAAAATTTGTATCCTTCAACTTCTTGGTATTTTTTAGTACTTCTACCTTTTCATTATAGTTGCCGAAATGCACAATTACAGACAGGCCTGGGACGCTCTGTGCTTGGCCGTCCTATCCTATGAATACGTTCCGAGGAGATCCATCCCAATTTGTTGAAAGGGTAGGGTGGCGGAATCGGATTTTGTAGTGCTGCTGGTCTGATAGGCGGCGTCTTGCGTCGTTGGCACTCACGACATGTCTTCACGTAGTGGGCAACTTCGGCAGGCAGTCGCGGCCAGTAGTACTTCTGGATTCGACGCAACGTGCGTGGAAATCCGAGATGGCCTGCTGTGGGCTCATCATGCAACGCCTGCAGAATTTCCTGCCGGAGGCTTTTAGGCACTACAAGAAGTTGCGTAGTCCTGTTGGGTGCAAAGTTCTTCTTCACGAGGAGGCCATTGCTTAACGCGAACGAAGATAAATGTCGCCTGAACACACCAGGAGGGGAAGTGGTCCCTCCTTCTAAGTAATCGGCTAGCGCTTTCAGCTCAGGCTCTGATCGCTGTTGTTCTGCGGAACAGCTGGCGCTTACCGGTCCGAAAAAGGCGTCGTAGTCGTCGTCCTTCGGGGGAGCGTCGACGGGAGCGCGTGATAAGCAGTCTGCGTCGGAATGCTTCCGGCCCGACTTATAGACTACAGTCAAGTCAAATTCTTGAAGTCGTAGGCTCCACCGGGCAAGGCGGCCGGAGGGATCTTTCAAATTAGCCAGCCAGCAGAGCGCGTGATGGTCGCTTACCACCTTGAATGGTCAGCCGTATAGGTATGGACGAAACTTAGAAGTGGCCCAGATGATCGCAAGGCACTCCTTCTCGGTCGTCGAGTAATTGACTTCGGTTTTTGTGAGGGACCTGCTAGCGTAGGCGATTACTTTCTCCTGTCCGGCACTCTTCTGGACGAGAACGGCTCCTAGGCCCACACTGCTCGCGTCGGTGTGAATTTCGGTCTCGGCGTTTTCATCAAAGTGGCTAAGTACAGGAGGGCACTGCAGGCGGCGCTTAAAGGGATGCTGAAAGGTTTCCCAGAAAAATTGAGTGAAGAGTTGCACTTTACTATCTTCCACCCTCGGAATTCAAATTTCTCATCGAAATTAGGCAAAAGAAAGCGCAAACGTATTTTATTTTGGCGAAAAGTCCAGCAGCAGCCGCGGGCCAGCTCGTGCGCAGCGCTGCCTCCTGTGATTGGCTGGGCATCTCGTGACGTCAACAAAGGTGTTTGCTCGGTGGATCCGGCGCGGTCGCCGCCGCTGCACATGAAGCGCGGCGCATGGTGGTTTGCTTCTTATATGACGATGGAACACATAGAAGATTACCCGGAGGATAGTGGTGGCCTATATGTTTGAGCGAATAGACCGATCCCAGTTTCACGATGCCACCGCTGTCCCGGTGCATGCTGGTACATGTAGTCAACCGGCTGCCCGGACAGCCTGCGCGCCGTGTTTCCGAACGATTTTTAGTCTTAGTGCACTGGAAATATTCATGTCTCGTTCCTGTGCGATGTCACAACACATAGCACATATATTACTCTAGTTTTATGCATTAATGCAATAGCTTATACAGCTCGTTCGGCCGAAAAGCAATCGGCGTTGTTGTAGTAGTAGAAGTAATAGTTGTCGGCACCGCATGTCGGAAATAAGGAGTGCTGCGTAAAATCCTTACGCTGATAATTTGTCCTTCTACTGATTGACAATTGATTGGTATTTGATAGGCGACGATGAGCTAATGGAATTAATGTGTTTAACTGAATAAATAAGGAAAAAAAGAAATTGGAAAATGGATGGTCCTATAGTCTCAAAATGCTCAGATGAAAAGACAATTTGATGATGCTTAGAAAATTTAGCGGAATTTGGCACTTAATTAGTTGAAATAATTGAAAAATGAAAACTTGCGGGTACTATTATCTGAATGAAAGGCCAGTGTTAGATGGTTCTGTTTATGAAAATTTAGAATGTGTAATTAAATTGAAAAAAAAAATAAAAAACGGGGCCTCAAAGATGTCAAAATTATTGTACTTTAAAGCAAATGCTTGATCATGCCATTAGGAAATTTTAGTGTGTAATCGATCTATTAAGTAATTGAAATAATTCAAAAATGTGGAATTAGAAAAAGGGAGTTGAAAGGTGTCAAATTCTCAAAATAAAAAGCCAACGCGTGATGATACTAAATAAGAAAAATTAAAGTATGTAATTGGTTACTTAACTGAAATAATTGAAAGAAGTCGAAACCCAAAAAGGGGTTCAAAGGTGTCAAAATGCCCGGGATGAAAAGTCAATGCTAGAGGGCGCTAAATGACAAAATTTAGAGTGCGTAATTGTACGAAAATAATTTTAGTAATTGAAAATCTTGTGTTAATAAAAGAGGTTGTTCAAAGGCGTCAAAATGAGTTCGACATCGTTAAGTGCACTTTTTCATTTCATACAATAATTGAGATATTTATTTGGTCACTTTTATGCTTTAATTTTTTTTTCAATATCGTATCAAGCATTTACTTTCTTTTTGTGTATTTGACCCATCTTCATATTCTTTCAGTTTTTCCTCTACTTTGAATAAATAATTGGGCAGTTTCCCCCTCTAAAATTTCTTGATTAGTATAACAAACATTGACTTTTCGTTTTATAAAATTTAGCACATTTAAACCCCATTTTTTATTTTTTGTTTTTTTACTTCAATTATTTGAGCAAATGCACTTTCAATTTTCTTTATTAGATCATCAAACACTGGCTTTGATTGTCAAATTTGAAAAATTACATAATCTAAAATTTCTGTTAGCATCATCATGCATCGGCTTTTAATTCTGAGTATTTTGACACCGTTGAACTCCTCTTTGTCCAATTTATTCATTTTTATTTTCTTTAATTCATAATTAAAACAGTAATTTCTTTATTTCGCCATTGCCTATCATACACCGATCAACCATCAATTACCAGAATCATAAATTACCGTGATACGATTTTTTGTACGCAGACCTCGATTATTTCCGACAAGCTCCTCCTCACAACTGAACGAGGCTACTGGTTGAACAAAAAATAAGGCCCCTAGAGCGCTTGCTTTGCATCAACCGTCACTGTAACATCAACAATCACTGTAATAATGACAACAAATTTTTCTCGGCAGTGAGGTATGGGAAGTATGCGTTGAGTTCCTGTGAAGAGGAGATTGCGGAGAGTGTAGTCGCATGTGCGCGCGCTGACCAGCCGACTACAACAAACATGGCGGTGGTGCAACTTCCGGAAAACCGACGCATGCGCAAATCGGTTGGTGGGATCGGTCTATGCAAAGAGCAAACCTCCCCAAGAGAGAAACGATGCTGGCTCAAGCGGTGATTTTGACTCGAACGAAAGCGAAGTGTCAGCACCTCCACGTATTGGAAACGTCCCTTGGTAAGTATACTTTTCTTGTTAAACTGCATTCAGGATACAATGAGTGAATTTTGAGGCGAGCAAATGTAGTATAGCACTGATCCACGTCTTCGACGGCTTGAAATCCTTTCGCTTAACACCAGTGACCCACTTCGCGGAAGCTTCTTATTTTGCGCGAAATAATGAAAGATCACATCGTCGCGGCCGCCGATGTTCGTGCGGTCGAAGGCTGCGCAGAACGCGGGCATGATGGGTCCACCTCGTCACTGACTACTGTGCACGTTTCTGTACCTTACAACCAAAACGCACAAACACAGAAACACAGGGCAGCTCCAAGCAGCTTATTTATGCAAGCACACACGCAGAAAGAAATACGGTCGCGGAAGCGGCGATCACCAGTTTTGACGTCACCATTCCGCGGTTTCCGGTTTCGGCTGGCATCGTCAGGGTCATCAGCAGCGCTCAGCGGACGGCGGGGGGCGGAGCTACCGCGCAAATTTAAACGGCGATTACGTCGCTCCTAAGTAATGAATCTGCAAAAAAATTTCACCCGCATGATTTATAAGGATCCCACATCCACACGTGAGCATCTAATGAATTCGAAAAACTCTTCAGCTTCCCTTTAAGTTCGTCGAAGGCTTCTCCTTGCTGCGCTTCCCATTTAAAATGTATGTCAGTCTTTGTAAGCTGCGTCAACGGTTCGGCGATGCGCGAAAGGTTTCTGACAAATCGTCGTTAATAAGCGCACAACCCAAGGAATCCGCGCACAGCTTTCTTGTCGACAGGCGGTGGGAATTGTGCGATTGCAGCTGTTTTCTCCGGGTCTGGGCGAACACCATCCTTACTAACGATGTGACCTAGGAACCGCAGTTCTTCGTAGGCGAAGTGGCACTTCTCTGCTTTTAGCGTTAGTCCCGATGACTTGATGGCTTTCAGCACTGTATTTAGTCGTTTTAGGTGGTCTATGTCACCCGTTAATAATTATAAGGGGTTATCATTAACGATGCGCCCTTAACGGTGCGCACACTCCCAGACACCCTTAGAGTGAGTGGGGGTAGCTGTTCCGGTCGCAAAGGAGATGCCCTCGACTTGCGTGGCAAGCTCAGCCGGAATTCATCTACCTTGTAGTGACAGAAGTGGGTGGTCGTTTGGTGCCCAGCGGTCGCCGGTTCAAACCACAGTAAGGATCGGAGTCAGAAGTAACAAACATAACACAATTTATGCACAGCAAGAGACGATACAAAGGAATACACAAGATCACTTGAAATACAACAGACGAGAGTTTCACAGAATACAAACGCTAAGCATGCAACTACAGAATGATTCAATAACACAGGCTTTACAACAGATCAAACACGAGAGAGTTACATAAACAAACACCAAATTGTTCACCGGGCACTGTTGCAGTCCGATGCCTCAAGAGTCACGATGTGGCCGCCATACGAGACGAGCGCCGCTCCCTTGAAAGTCCGTGGGCTTGCCAGCAGCAGGTGATCCTCGGGAGTCTAGCCGAAGCACAGGCGAGCACGTCGCAAAACACTGACGAACTGACTGACTCACTCAACAAGCGGCGCGGTTGCTTTAAATAGGGCGCGCCGCGTCTGTTTGTTAGCACGCGTCAAAGCTAGCGCGCACACACACTTAGCTTCGCTGGTTATAGCGCTCTCTCCTCCTCCCGTCGAGCCGCGCGTCGTCATTGGTTAGGTCCCATAGAAAGTTCTCGAAAGGTCTGGCACATTCCAGGCCGATGAACCACCGTCCTCCCCGGGCAATGGGAAAGAGGGTGACAGCAACGCGTACAAAGCTACGCGCTCTCCCGCGCGGGGAAGGAGGCTTTTCTCTCCATTCTTTCCACGCGACGCCGCGCGGGCCTCGCGCCGTACCGGCTTGATGAAAATGTGCGCCGATTTCGTGACAGTCTTCAAAGTTTGACGAGAAGACAACAACGTCGTCCAAATATACCAAACAAATTTGCCACTTCAAGCCTGCCAGGACTGTGTCCATTACTCGTTGAAACGTGGCTGGTGCGGAGCAGAGGCCAAATGGCATCACCTTGAACTCGTAAAGGCCGTCCGGTGTGATGAATGCGGTCTTATCGCGATCTCTTTCGTCGACCTCAATTTGCCAATATCCGCTCTTCAGGTCCATCGATGAGAAATACTTTGAATTACAGAGCCGGTCGAGAGTGTCGTCGATGCGGGGAAGAGAAAAGACATCCTTTTTCGTTATGCTATTCAAGCGGCGGTAATCAACGCAGAGGCGAAGTGTGCTGTCTTTCTTCTTGACCAAAACGACTGGTGACGCCCAGGGGCTGTTCGATGGCTGGATTACGTCATCACGCAGCATTTACTCAACTTGATCGCGAATGGCCTGGCGTTCTCGCGGCGATACACGATAAGGGCTTTGGCGCAGAGGTCGGGCGTGTTCGTCCGTTATAATGCGGTGCTTGGACAGTGGTGTTTGTCGTACCTTCGATGAGGACGAGAAGCACTCCCCGTAGCTTCGAAGAAGACTGAGAATCTGGTCTTTCCTGCTGTAGGTCAATGCCGGGTTGATGTCAAATTAGGGCTGACAGAATTGGTCCGGTGCGTCTTCCAGCGTTGGGTCGTGGAGGGCGAATACATCTTTGAGGTCGGCTTATTCATCGAGAAAAGCGATCGTGGTGCCCTTGTTGAGATGCCGGTATTCTTCGGTGAAGTTTGTTACCAGCATCTGAGCTTGACCTCTCCGGAATTTCGCGATGCTTCTTGCGATGCCGCTACCTTGTTCTAAGAGCAATTGGATATTTCCTTCGACGATGCCTTCAGCGGTTTCGATGTTGGCGCTACCTACGCAGACTGCGATGCTTGATCGGGGCGGGACGGTAAATTCTTCATCGAGGACGTTTAGAGCGATGTGTTGCGTCAACGTCATCGTAGCAGAACTGGCTTTGTCTGCAGAGAGCTTGATGAGCTTGGATCGCAGGTCGATGATAGCCCTATGTTCATTTAGGAAATCCATGCCTAAAATCACGTCGCGGGAGCACTGCTGCAAGACCACAAAGCTGGTGGGGTAAGTACGCCCATTTACGGTTATTCTAGCCGTGCATTGTCCCGATAGAGTATTCAGGTTGCCACCTGAGGGGCGAATCAGCGGGCCATCCCAAGCGGTGGTAACTTTCCTGAGCTGAGAGGCTAACGGTCCACTAATGACTGAATAGTCAGCTCCGGTGTCTACTAGGGCAGTGACTCTGCGACCGTCGATATCAACTTCTAGGTCACTTGTTCGCGTCATCGCATTGCACGTGGGCATTAGTGTCCGATCTCGGCTCCGTCGTTTCTTCAGGTCATGGCCGGGGCATACCGTTGTTACTTCGCTGGGCGGTGGTGTCTGCTTGCACTCGCGTCGTGTTGTCGTCGATGACGTCGTGTGGAGCAGCGGTGAAATGGCTCGTCTTCCGTTAGTGTTCGTCGGCGGCGGAGGATGTTCGTCGTTTCGCCGTTGAGCAACCTAACCTCCAAAGGTTGCTCTATTTAGTTTCCCCTGCGCGGGCTTGGAGACCTTCCGCGCACACTTTCATCGTACTTACGGCTTGGCGACGCAAAGCGGGCCCTGTACGGCGATGGAGACCTGAGCCGACGGCTTGGTGGCGCAATCTCACCGCTACGCATATATTTGTCGCTTTCTTGGGGTCGTTCCCCTGGGCGTGGTCGTGGAGCGTCGACTGCAAATCCGCGGAGACCGATTCGTCGGTACGGGCAGTGGCGCAGAATGTGGCCGGCCTCACCGCAGTGGAAGCATAATGGCCGGTTGTTTGTTGTCCTCCAGGCGTCGCACTTCCTGGGGCTTGGGGGTTGTTGGTAGGCTTGGCGGTTGGGAGCCAAGGGGCGGTTTTCAGGAATAGGACAATAGCTGCGAGGGCTTGGAAAGTCATCACGTCGGGGCGCAGGGCGACGTAATGCACCAGTGTAGTTCATCGCTATTGCCTCTTGTGCTGGAAGAGTCGCAGCCGTCGCTTGAGGAACGCCCAGCGCCTGCTGGACTTCTTCACAGACGACATCCGCAAGCGTTGCCACCTGCGGTTGTTGCGATGCTGACATCAATCATCATCATTCATCATCATCATCATCATTTATTAACCCTTAAAAGTCCCGTTCGGGACATTACATAAGGGGAAGGGGTAGTACAGGTTTGTTCAGCAGTCATACATGATCATAAATATAAAATATAGAAGTATAGAAAAATATATATATAAAAAACAAATAACAAGATAACATAAAGGCCCAAAATAGAAATAGCAGGTAAAAAAAAGGTGAAAAAAGACTAGAGTAACAAATTCAGATAAGTCATGGCAGACTGGCAAAAATATCAAATTCAAATAACAGCTATGGAAGTAAAACCGGCTGGTCAGTTTGCAGGGCTTGGTAGCTGACATAAGGTACAGGAAGATTATTTTATTTCATTGATATAATCGATTAGAAGCTGTCTGAATCTAGAAGGATTAGCCTCAATGACAATGTATTCGGGGAGGTTATTCCAGTTTTCTATCGCACTGGGAAGGAAGGATTTATTGAAGGAATTGGTGGAGCCGTGCAAACGCTGTAAGCTTAAAGAGTTAAATGAACGGCGAGATGATCGTACCGGAACTCATAGAAGATTTTCTCGAAGATCGGCGGAGGTCCTCTCCCTCGATTTTCCGGATGAGGTCCCGAAGGTTCTCTCCGCTTGCAGATGCGCTGGCGTAGTGGCATGAGTAGTCTGGTTGAAGTGGTCGCTCGTAGTGGCGCATGCGGGTGGCCAATGTCTTCTCGATAGTAGACGCCTCCGTTTCAAATTCCGCCACGGTTTTTGGCGGATTTCGGACAAGACTTGCAAAAAGCGATTCTTTAATGCCTCGCATTAAAAATTTGACTCTCACTTTCGGTCATGTTCGGGTCGGCGCGGCGAAAGAGGCGCTTCATCTCCTCAACGTACGCCAGAACAGGCTCGTTAGGATGTTGCAGTCTTGACTGAAAGAGGGCCTGGGCTCTTTCCTTTCGGACGATGCTTGAAAAGGCCGTCAAAAAGGCTTCCTTGAAAATCTCCCAATCCTTCATAGCTGCCTCATGATTTTCGAACCAAACTCGGGCATGTCCTTGAAGAACAAAGTAGACTTGCCTGAGTTTCGCGGCGTCGTTCCAGCCATTGAATTCTGCAACACTGTCGAAAAGGCCCATCCAGTCTTCTGCATCTTCGTACGGTCGTCCATGGAAGCAGGGGGGCTCACGGGGTTGAACGAAAACAACCGGTGCTGTAGGCTGGGCCATTGTCAGTGTCGATGTCTTCCGAAATCGAATGGGGTCAGGTAGCAGACCGTGCTCTGGCTGTAGGCCTTGAAGTCGGCGGCTGGTTCGGTGACCTGTAGGCTGGTCTTCCAGGGCGACAGGAACACGGCTTGGGTCTTCGCTTGAATGATCAAAGGCAGCACCTCCACCCGATGTCACGTAGTGGCGACAAGGCCGTACACGCCAAAAGAAAACACAGGCGTGATGGTACTGAAATAACTCTTTATAGGCAACCTGCAATGACGTTTGTTGTGTCGATCGCCGCGCCGTAACACACATCCTAGCCAGAAGAGCAAATACTTCTGAGGCGGCTTTTTAGGGCGTTTTCACGTCACCTGCATGAGCTTACAGGAACCAGATTGCACGCTCTGTCGAAGCTCTGCGTGGCGTGTGTCAGATAACTGGGCTACATCGAGAGCGCCTGGGAATGACGTTATCTGTCTCACGCGTATCTATAATGCTGCTGTACAAGCTCGGTCGTTTACCGGGAACCAAGCGGCTAACAGCGGCATTTTTTAGTCACGCTGCGGGACAAATGCAGCGCTACCTATGCAGTGCAGGTTACCTATTGGGGCTGACTTGAGCCCGCAAAAGAACTAAGCAATTCGGCGGCGGCGATAGCTACAAACGTGCTCGTCGGTCGTCGGACAAAGAAAGCCCGTCACACTCGTCAACGCTCAATTTAAAGGGATCACAGAACAATCTAGATGACGTCGCAAACAGCTACCAGCACGGGCTGGAACATTGTGGAAAGACACGCGAGTGGCCGGAATCTTCGAGATAGATCTCAGTGCATCTTGCGCTACAACGAAACTGATAAAGGTGTGACTCGCAACATCGAGCGTTAACAAACAAAGATTACGGAACGCGATCCAGAATCAGAGTGATAAGCCTGTATGCCGGCGGCTGTTGCAAAACAGCAAATACAGTTTTGAAGGTTTCGCGGCAATATTATATATATATATATATATATATATATATATATATATATATATATATATATATATATATATATATATATATATATATATATATATATATATATATATAATTCATTATCATTAGCCTTTCTATCCCCACTACAGGGCGAAGGCCTCTCCCATATTTCTCCACTTAACCCGGTACTGTGCTAGCTGCATCCACTTGTCCCCTGCGAACTCATTAATCTCATCCGTCCACCTAACTTTCTGCCGCCCCCTGCTATGCTTTCCTTCCCTTGGAATCCAGTTTGTTACCCTAAGCGACCATCGATTAACCTCTCTTCGCACTACGTGTCTTGCCCATGTCCATTTATTCTTCTTAATATCCACTAGAATGTCGGTAACTTGAGTTATTTCTCTGACCCAGTCTGCACGCTTCCTATCTCTTATTGTTACCCCTTCCATTTTTCGTTCCATAGCCCTCTGGGTTGTCCTCATCTTAAGTACAACTCTTTTGGTTACCTCCACGTTTCAGCCCTATAGGTGAGTACAGGTAAGGTGCAACTGTTGTATACTTTCTTCTTGAGCGATACCGGTAAGCTGCTAGTCATAATCTGCGAGTGCTTGCCAAATGCGCTCCATCCCAATCTTATTCTTCTTGTTATGTCCTTTTTATGGTCCGGATCTGCAGTTACTACCTGTCCTAAGTATATGTATTCGCCTACTACTTCGCTACCTAACGTAAACTGCTTATCCTTCCCGAGGCTGTTGAACATTACCTTAGACTTCTGCATATTCATTTTTAAGCCTACCTTTCTACTTTTCCTGTTTAGGTCATCAATCATTATTTGCAGTTCATACCCTGAGTTACTTAGCAAGGCAATGTCATCAGCAATACGCTAATTACTGAGGTATTCTTAATCTACCGTTATCCCTCTCTGCTTCCATTTCAAGTCTCTGAATACGTCTTCTAAGCAAGCTGTGAATAGTACTGGGGAGATTGTGTCTCCTTAACTCCTTTTTTTATGGGAATTTTGTTACTTTCTTTATGCAGAACTATGGTTGCTGTGCAGCCACTATATATATATCTTCCAGCACTTTCACGTACGGCTCGTCTACCCCCTTATTTCGCAATGCCTGCATCACCGTCGATGTTTCAACTGAGTCAAATGCTTTTTCGTAATCAATGAATGCTATGTATAAGGGCTGGTTATATTCCGAACATTTTTCTATCACCTGGTTGATGGCATGGATATGATCGATAGTAGAGTATCGTTTCAGAAACCCTGCTTGATCCTTTGCTTTATTGCTGTCTAAGGTTGTCTTGATTCTATTAGCGATTACAATAGTAAATACCTTATACGTAACAGACAGTAAGCTGATTGGTCTGTAATTTTGAAAGTCCTTAGAGTCCCCTTTCTTATGAATGAGGATAATGTTTGCATTCTTCCATGGTTCCGGTACCGTCGATGACACCAGGCACTGCGTATACAGACAGGGTGGCCAGTTTTTCTATCACGATATCCCCCCCGTCCTTCAGCAAATCTGATCCTCTCCAGCTGAATTCCCCCTTTTTATAGTTTCTAGTGCTTTCTTGAACTCGTCCTTCGTCACTGGTGGACCGTCTGACCGTTTTTCCCTACCGCCAATCTCTTTACGGTCCTGACTACTTTGGCTACTGTAGAGATCTGTATAGAACTCACCAGCTACTTTGATTATCTCTTCCATATTCGTGATGACGTTGCCCGCCTTGTCCTTTATTTATTTATTTATTAGAGATACTATCAGTCTGGTCAGGACCAAGATAGGAGCGATACAGGGTACAGATTACAAAGGTGGAACACGACAAACAAAACACCAGCACCATCCAGTCGGTGCCAAGTTTTAATATATCAAAAATGGAACTGACCTCTAAGCAACAAATAAAAATGCGCAAAAATATCGCTGCAACGAAACAGAAAACAATGTGAAAACACCATGCCCAACACAAATGCAAGGCGCATTATATCAGGCACTATACCAATAATCACGAACTCCGGCAGAGAACACATCCACACCCGATGTGAGCACCACATTCTCTTGCAGTCTGTTCCATTCTCTCGCTGTGGACAGGAAGAAAGAATGCTTGTAGCAGTGCTTAGAAAACTTTTGTTCTTTTACGTGTCTGCAATGTTTACCCCGAGTGATACGTGAAGTAGTTTCGCTTATGTATTGCTGCTTATCGATATGTACCATGTTGTTCATAATCTTATAGAAAAGGATGAGTCTTTTTTGTTTCCGGCGACATTGAAGAGGGCGCAAGTTCGCTAAAGTGTAAAGTGGGGTTACCTGATCTTGTCTTCGGAAGCGAGAATAGATAAAGCGAAGTGCACGTCGCTGCATTCGCTCTAGTTCAGCTGCAAGTGCTTGAGTGTGGGGATCCCACACCTCACACTCATATTCCATTATCGGGCGTACGAGCATCTTATAAGCCGTAAGTTTAGTATCCTGTGTAGCATGCTTAAGCGACCGCCTAATGAATCCTAATCTTTTATTTGCTTTAGCAACGATGTTATGTACGTGAGTGTTCCAACGCAGGTCGGAAGTAATTGTCACTCCCAGGTATGTATATTCTGTTACTCGATTAAGTTTGTTTTCTTGTAATGAGTAGTCAAATTCGAGTGGCTGATGTTTGTGTGTGATTGTCATACATACTGTTTTACTAGGGTTTAAAGACATTTGCCACTTTCTACACCATTCACTAATGTTGAGCAGGTAACCATTAAGCTTAACTTGGTCTTCAACTGAATTAACATTAGTATAAATAATGCAATCGTCTGCAAATAATCTGGCCTTGATTTCTGAATCTTCAATGAGGTCGTTTATGTAAACAAGAAACAATAACGGTCCGAGTACCGAGCCCTGTGGCACTCCCGATGTCACGTCACACACTTGGGATGCGCTCCCGTCAATACTTACAAATTGCCTGCGGCCCACAAGAAAACTTTCCAGCCAACAAACTTTATTTGTGTTTTTGTGTACTGATTGAAATTTGCTTAAAAGTTTTGTATGATTTACCTGATCAAAGGCTTTCCTAAAGTCTAGGAATATTATGTCAATTTGCCCTTTCTGATCAATGATTTCGCTAAAATCATGCAAAGTTTTTACTAATTGTGTAACCGTTGACATGCCCTGTCGAAAACCATGCTGACACCTATTCAAGAATTCAATATCTGTTAAGTATTGTCGAATGTGCTTTGAGACAATGTGCTCTAGAAGCTTACAACAGGTTGACGTTAGTGCAATGGGACGATACTTACTTACCGTTTTTGAATCTCCAGTCTTGAGAATAGGAACTATTTTGCTAGTTTTCCAATCATCGGGAAGAGTGCTTGTTGATAGTGACTTCCTAAACACTAGTACGAGGTATCTAGCTGACCATTCTGCGTATCGCTTCAAAAACAGGTTAGGAATATCATCAGGGCCCATTGATTTTTATGTTTTTTGGCTCAACAATGAATTCAGTACGCCTTCTATCGATAAGCTTATGTCGTCAATTGCGCGTGTTTCAGCAGCGAACCTAGTATCCGCTGGCTTGTTATCGTCTTCACTGAAAACACTTATCTCTGAGCTTATCTCCGCGACTTTTTTCTTTGGTACTGCCAAGTGTCTCCAAAACTTTTGAGGTGATTCTCGTAGAAATTTTTCCAATGTAACGTTATAAAACTTAAATTTAGATTCCTTTATGTGTGACCTCATATTACTACTTAGAGCTAGCATGTCACTCAACGCAGCCGGATCGAGTGTGCGTCGGTACTTTTTCCTACGCCTGCCGATTTTTCTTTTTAGTTGAATAATGTTCCTTGTTATCCACGGACTGAACGCACGTTTCTTTTTTGTGACCAGTGGCACATAACGAGTTATGCACCTATGGACTAAAGATTTGAATTCTAACCATAGTTCATTAACAGTCACTGATTCGTTACAGCTTAGTTCTTCAAACGGGCCAAAGCAGTAATCTAGCTCGTCAAGTACGGCGGTGTCGTCTGCCCTGTTAAATTCTCTGTAAGATGACACTTCAATCGTTTTCTTTCGAAAAGAGGCAAAGGACAATTTCATACTAGCTAAACAATGATCGGAAAGACCAGGCAACACTTCTACCTCCACCGGCTGTGACAAAAGACCTTGAGATAGAAAAAGAAGGTCTAAAACTGATTTGCTGTTACCCTGTACTCTTGTGTACTCTCGTACTGCCTGCTGAAGCCCATGAGAAAAGCACAAATCTAGAAGACCGAGCGCTGCCTCTCGTTCACGTTGCCCCGGCATCATTTCATCCCATTTCACATCCGCAACGTTAAAATCCCCCGCGATTATCGCGTTTTTGTTTTGAATTCTCAAATGGTGTAGAAAGTCGTTCAATGCATCAATGACGTCTGAAGTTGCGCCCGGAGGACGATACACAGCGCCAATTAAAATTTCATGTGTTCCGCGATAGACTCGGCAAAAAGCGGATTCGATGTTATGAGGGCCTGAAATAACCGTGTGCTGCATCGTATTGCCAATGAAAATAGCTACGCCTCCCCCTCGGCTGCTGCGGTCAAATCTGATAACGCCAAACCCAGAGGGGCATATCTCCGTATCCAAAATATCAGGGTGAAGCAAAGTTTCCGTGACAACTGCGACATCAGGTTGGTGTTCTAATAAAACGTGCTCCAGCTCCTCTACCTTATTAACAAGACTGCGTGCATTTATGTTTAGTATATGAAATTCATTTCCGCTTGTCTGTCAGTCTTGAACAGATGGAGAAGCACTCCCCTTGGTAGGCGTAGAGGCACTCTCTCGGGCAGACGTGGAAGCATTTGATAGCGGCTGATGAACCTGATAACGTTCGCTTGTAACGTCATTCCAAGCATACATGACACCATCTATTTTCAGCTTGTCAAAAATTAAAGCCACTTTTTATCCGTTCTTTCGGTTATCTGCAGCACTCTTCCAAAGGTTTTGCCTTCTGTTCCTGATGATACTTGAGAAATCTTCGTCAACGGAAAAATTTGTATCCTTCAACTTCTTGGTATTTTTTAGTACTTCTACCTTTTCATTATAGTTGCCGAAATGCACAATTACAGACAGGCCTGGGACGCTCTGTGCTTGGCCGTCCTATCCTATGAATACGTTCGGTGCTCGCCACGGAAACGCCGTTTTTCATGAAAAACACCGCTTACTACACTGGTTTTTAGCTGTTCGTACGTTTCATCTGGAACCTCACGAATACCGTGAATGACAACATTGTTTCGACGAGAACGATTCTCGAGGTCGTCGATCTTTCTTAACATGTTATCCATGCTTGCACGCAAACTAGATAGTTCATTCTCAGACTCCTCAAGCCTTTTAGTCAATTCGGTCACATGAGATACCACCGTTTCCATGTTAGACAGCTTATGCTTCATTTCTGATATATCCGCCTTGATTTCGTTTTGACCATCAAGAATAGTTTGTAACAAAGCCACCGTGTCGGGCCCCGGGTTCGTTTCAATATCGCCACAACACAGCAGAATGCCAGAAATGACATCGCAACACTCAACAGCAATAGACAAGAGGGCATGTGGGCTCGGCAGCACTAGCAAACCAGGACAGTCGTCCCTAATACTGCTGTAATAACGTTTTTTACTAACCTGGAGAAGGGTGAGAAGTGAATTGTTCATTCTGTTCGCGCCGGTGCCGCCAAGCCCACTGCCAAAATCAGGGACAGGCAGGTTCAAGAAAAACGCCTCCGCCAATAATGTCGATGCTCCTGGTGCTGTGCCGACGCAGCGGTTGCCGGTCCATTGCCATTCGTCAAAGCTTGTTGCAGCCGCTCCTGTTTCTTGTGCGGCGCAAAGAAAAGCCGTGTTTCACGATACGTTGACGAGGCCATGTTCCGGTAGAACTTGTGCAGAATAGGCCACCACCTGGAGAAGGGTGAGAAGTGAATTGTTCATTCTGTTCGCGCCGGTGCCGCCGAGCCCACTGCCGAAATCAGGGACAGGCAGGTTCAAGGAAAACGCCTCCGCCGATAATGTCGATGCTCCTGGTGCTGTGCCGACGCAGCGGTTGCCGGTCCATTGCCATTCGTCAAAGCTTGTTGCAGCCGCTCCTGTTTCTTGTGCGGCGCAAAGAAAAGCCGTGTTTCACGATACGTTGACGAGGCCATGTTCCGGTAGAACTTGTGCAGAATAGGCCACCACCTGGAGAAGGGTGAGAAGTGAATTGTTCATTCTGTTCGCGCCGGTGCCGCCGAGCCCACTGCCGAAATCAGGGACAGGCAGGTTCAAGGAAAACGCCTCCGCCGATAATGTCGATGCTCCTGGTGCTGTGCCGACGCAGCGGTTGCCGGTCCATTGCCATTCGTCAAAGCTTGTTGCAGCCGCTCCTGTTTCTTGTGCGGCGCAAAGAAAAGCCGTGTTTCACGATACGTTGACGAGGCCATGTTCCGGTAGAACTTGTGCAGAATAGGCCACCACCTGGAGAAGGGTGAGAAGTGAATTGTTCATTCTGTTCGCGCCGGTGCCGCCGAGCCCACTCCCGAAATCAGGGACAGGCAGGTTCAAGGAAAACGCCTCCGCCGATAATGTCGATGCTCCTGGTGCTGTGCCGACGCAGCGGTTGCCGGTCCATTGCCATTCGTCAAAGCTTGTTGCAGCCGCTCCTGTTTCTTGTGCGGCGCAAAGAAAAGCCGTGTTTCACGATACGTTGACGAGGCCATGTTCCGGTAGAACTTGTGCAGAATAGGCCACCACCTGGAGAAGGGTGAGAAGTGAATTGTTCATTCTGTTCGCGCCGGTGCCGCCAAGCCCACTGCCGAAATCAGGGACAGGCAGGTTCAAGGAAAACGCCTCCGCCGATAATGTCGATGCTCCTGGTGCTGTGCCGACGCAGCGGTTGCCGGTCCATTGCCATTCGTCAAAGCTAGTTGCAGCCGCTCCTGTTTCTTGTGCGGCGCAAAGAAAAGCCGTGTTCCACGATACGTTGACGAGGCCATGTTCCGGTAGAAATTGTGCAGAATAGGCCACCACCTGGAGAAGGGTGAGAAGTGAATTGTTCATTCTGTTCGCGCCGGTGCCGCCAAGCCCACATCTGGTTTTTGCCCATGCCCAATTTCTTCTTTACCGCTTTAAGGCTTCCCCCGTTCTTTACAGCATGCTCAATTTTCTCCATGTTATACTTCCTTATATCGACCACCTTGCGCTTATTGATTAGCTTTGATATATCGGCCAATTCGATCTGGTCTGTTGGATTGGAAGCTTTCATACTCTGGCGTTTCTTAATCAAATCTTTCGTCTCCTTAGACAGCTTACCGGTATCCTCTCTAACAATCCTACCGCCTACTTCTACCGCGTACTCAGTAATGATATCTGAAATTATTGTTCCTTGCTTCAAGAGTAATGTCGCCATCCTCGGTTAGAGCTGAATACCTATTCTGTAGCGAGATCCCGAACTCTTCTGCCCTCCCCCTCACCGCTAATTCGTTGATGGGTTTCTTTCTTACCAATCTGTTGCGTTCCTTCTTCATATTTAGGCTAATTCTGGACCTCACCATCCTGTGGTCACTGCATCGCTCTTTTCCGATTACCTCTACATCTTGCATAATGGCGGGGGTTGAACACATTATGATGTCGATTTCATTTTTAGGCTCCCCGTTAGGACTTTTCCATGTCCATTTCCGGTTCTTCCGTTAGCTAAAGAAGGTATTCATGATTCGTAAGTTATTGCGCTCTGCAAACTCAAATAGTAATTCCCCCCTGCTATTTCTAGAACCAATGCCACAGTCACCTACTGCCTTGTCTCCTGCCTGATTTTTCCCTGCCTTGGCATTGAAGTCGCCCATTAGTACAGCATACTGCGTCTTTACTTTTCGCATTGCCGATTCTGCATCTTCGTAGAAGCTTTCAACTGTCTGGTCATCATAACTACATGTAGGTGCATAGGCCTGTACAACCTTCAGTTTATACTGCTTATTAAGCCTAATTACGATGTCTGCCACCCTCTCATTAATACTACAGAATTCATCTATGCTACACGCTATATACTTATTGACAAGCAAACCTACTCCTAGCTGTCGCCTCTCTGGTAAAGCTCGATTACACACTACACGCCCATCCTTCCTTCAGTACAGTATATGCCTCATTCGGCCTCCTACCCTCTCTAAGCCCTATGACATCCCATTTCAAACCCTCTAGTTCCTCTAACAGCACTGCTAAACTAGCTTCACTTGCTAGGGTTCTAGCATTAAACATTGCCAGGGTCAGTTTCCAATGGTGGCCTGTCCAGTGGAGCCAGGCTTTCTTAGCACCCCCTGCTGCGTCACAGGTCTGACCGCCGCCGTGGTCAGTTGTTCCGCAGCCGCTGGTGACTGAGGGCCGGGGTTTTGTGGAGCTTATCATGAGAGGTTGCGGCCACTTACTACACCAGGGTGGCCAACTCCTAATCTGGTGAGGGAGTGCGTTGCCGGAGGTGTTTACCGGCATCAGGTCGCACCCCAAACCTGTTTATGCAATTTCATCGACACGCGTTTTTTTTAATCCGGTAGAGAATTGCACGGCACCGTGATTTGAACCCCGGTCCTCTTGCATGCGAGGCGGATGTTTTACCGCTACGTGGCCAGTACGAGCGTTAATAGATTATCGCAAAGTTTGTTTCTCGGTAAACAAATAAAAGTGGGATTGCATCGGAATCGCGCTAAATTGAGGACTCGATCGTTCTCACGCCAATGACAGACGTAGGCAAGCGCGGCCAACTCAACCGCAAATTAGACGGGCAATCTGGGCAGCAAAGAAACGGTCCCACCGAAGCTGGCCGTGACGTTTTCCGAAAAAGAAAAAACGTCGTCTGCGCAGGCAGTACGCGTACGAAAACTCGACGCGCAGGAACGCTAGGGAGCAGCAACAAGGATGGGCGCTTCATACGTCGTATTCCACTGCAGGCAAACATCGCACACGTCACGAATAAGAGCTCAGAGCCACGGCGCATGATTGCTAGCGAAGGACGAGCTACGCGAATAACGCGGGACCAACACTGACTGATTCGACTATAGCGCGACCGCAAACGGAGGCAATCACGAAACAGTTACGCTTCACGCGCTGCGAAATAAACAAGAAACTTGAAGGTAATCGCCCGCACCGTAGAAGGGTCCTTCAAACGACGTCACAATGCGCCCGAACAATCTGGACGAGGAGGTGGCTGAACTCGTTGCCACAAATGCTTGTAAGTTGAATTGAGAGGGGTGTAGCTAAGCTTGCCAAAGGTTTCACCTCAGTGTGTTCATGCTACCTATCCATTGCGATTCGGAAAGAAACTCTATTACTGCGGCCAAGTCCGCAGAACTAACGTTCAGGTTGTCGAAAATAAACAGGTCACGACTAATTTTCAACGAGATTTATTGGCGCACACACAGCAGATGGGTAATCGTGGCTAGACCCTCACAACCTTAAAACACCTGGCAGGCGCCAGTGCAGCCCGGAACGGGACGCCAGAGTCCCGCCTCTCGAAACCCAGGACGCGCATACGTATGAGCCTTATCAATCGCTGCTTCCTGGACAACAGAGCCCAAACGCTTCTAGGCAGCCCCATGTTCTTAGCAGCCTCGTGTACAATCAAACTAGAGGGTGTCACAAATTGTGTCTGCGCTACATGATCAGCAGGCGCGTACTACACCGAGCGCTCCTCCGATGCTGGAAAATGTTGTGTTTAAACCCCCCGCGCCCCCCGGTGTATGTATATATATATTGGTATTCGCTGTACTGGTATTTTCCACGGTATTCGCTGGCCGGGCTGATGAAAAAGAAGTGCGACAGACTCCCAGAAGAAGACGACGCAGACGAGTGCTTCGCTGTGCGAGTGATGTGCTGTGATTATCCTCAGTGGTGTGGACAACTGCCGTACTGTGAAATATTTCCCGTAATATCTCTTGGTGGAGGTGCTGGGTGGTGGAGGTCAATCTATTCGATCCCCTGTCACAAGCTGGATCTCCGCAGCGGCCGCCACATCGGAACCACCACGATGACTACCGACGCCTCTACCTCTACAGCCGCCGCACCTGCTGTTGTAATGGCCCACCCCCGTGACCCCGGAACCTTCTGAGGGACCGACGACGTCGACGTAGACGACTGGCTAGCCCTATACGAGCGCGTGAGCAAGCACAACAGGTGGGATGCCACACTCATGCTCGCGAATGTAATATTTTACTTGGCTGGGACCGCGCGGGTGTGGTTTGAAACCCACGAAGAGGAGTTAACATCTTGGGATATTTGCAAATAGAAGCTGCACGACCTATTCGGAAAGCCTATTGGCCGCCACATTGCCGCCAAAAAAGCGCTCGCCTCTCGCGCCCAAACGTCTACGGAGTCTTATCTCACTTACATCCAAGACGTCCTGTCTCTATGCCGCAAAGTCGACCAAGGCATGCCTGAGGAGGATAAAGTCGGCCACATAGTAAAAGGCATTGCCGACGATGCTTTCAACCTCCTTTTATGCAGGGATTGTTCCACCGTGGACTCTGTACTACAAGTGTGCCGACGTTTCTAACAAGCGAAACAGAGGCGCATATCTCATCGTTTCTGCCGTCTACCGAACACGGCTGCAAGCTCTTCCTGTGTCGATCTTCCGCCTCCTCGACCGCCAACTAATGACACTACTTTGACCCGCATCGTCCGCCAAGAGCTCGAGGCAATGACTCCTGCAGCTTCACTCTCGCCTACCCCCGACAATACCTTGGCTACAATATCACTCATTCAGGCTGTTGTTCGCCAAGAGGTTGCCAATATGGATCTTCCTTCTATCTGCTGCACCGACACCGTGGATTCAGGACCTGCCCCTCCAGTAATTGCAGCTACCTCACCCACCGCCGGTTTCTCGCCCCGATATCGGTATCGCAATCCGAATGAGTGGCGTACCCATGACAATCGTCCCATCTGCTTTACTTGTTCCCGTGTTGGCCACATTTCCTGTCACTGCTGTAGCCGTTGGTACACGCCATCTCGTCAATTCACCTACGTCGACCGCCGCGGAGACTATGCCCCTCGCTATACCTCACCTCGCCCCGACCAGACCACTGTTGATCCCAATGTCCCTGCTCATGCTACCAACCATTCACCATCCCCGCAGACCCGACGCTCGCGTTCTCCTCTTCCTCGCCGCCGTTTTTCCCCTTCCTATTCCAGCCACATACCGGAAAACTAGCCAATGCAGCTCCCGGAGGTGACGCTGCATTTGTGACCTGGACTGAAAAATCTCTGCTGACCCCTGCCCTACAAAATAATCGCATTGACGTCCTTGTGGATGGTGTTCCCGTTTCTGCTCTCATTGATACCGGCGCACAACTGTCCGTTCTGAGCTCCTCATTTCGCCGTCGCCTCAAAAAAGCCCTTACTCCAGCCGTCTCGCCCACACTTCGCGTCGCCAATGGAAGCCCTGCCGCCGTGGTTGGCATGTGCACAGCGCGAGTTACCATTGGTGGTCGTCATGCTCCAGTGTTGTTCACCGTCCTACATGAATGCCCCCACGACGTTATCCTTGGCATTGACTTTTTAACAGCCCACTCTGCCCTCATTGACTGCTCTACCGGCCCACTCGCTTGGACCTTCCGCTCTGCTCTGAAGACCCCTCCTGCTCACCCCGCCTTCGATCAGCACAGTTCTGCCGCCTTCCTCCTGAAGCTTCCGTCTACATCCCTATGTCACCATTCCCACCCGTCCCAGACGGCGACTATCTCGCGTGTCCCATTACTGATGTCATCTTGCAGCGGCACGTCACCCTTCCTCATCTGATTGTGCATATCTCCCAGAACCGTGCCACTCTCCCGGTCCTTAACTTCAGCTTATCAACTCAAGTTCTGCCCGAGGGAATTTCACTAGCAGAGCTGTCGCCGATGACCGATTGTGCCATTTCAGCTCTGACTACCGATAATCCAAATGCCGTTCCTGCAACACCTCCCTCGTCCTCTAAATCGCGCCCTGATCCTGTTAAAAGCATGATTGCAGCTGATCTCCAGCCTGAATTCGCCGCAGAGTTAAAACAGCTTTTGCTCACCTACAGTGACCTTTTTGACTTCGATACCCGCCCATTGGGTCAAACCACAGTTGTCAGTCACCGCATTAACACCGGTGACGCCAGTCCTATTCACAGGCGGCCCTATCGTGTTTCGCTTGCTGAGCGACGCGTCATCCAAACAGAGGTCGACAAAATGTTGGCGAACGACATAATTGAGCCTTCCAGTGGCCCCTGGGCATCCCCTGTTGTGTTGGTCAAAAAGAAAGATAACAGTTGGAGATTCTGTGTTGACTATCGTCATTTAAATAAGATAACCAGAAAAGATGTGTATCCTCTTCCGCGTATAGACGACGCGCTTGATACTTTGCACGGAGCCAGCTACTTTTCGTCCATCGACCTTCGTTCCGGCTACTGGCAGATCTCTGTCGACGAGAGAGACCGTGAAAAAACAGCGTTCATCACCCCTGACGGCCTATATCAATTCAAAGTCATGCCTTTTGGCCTTTGCAATGCCCCAGTAACCTTCGAACGTATGATGGACTCTTTGCTCCGAGGCTTCAAGTGGACCACTTGCTTGTGTTATTTTGACGATGTAATAGCTTTCTCGTCTACATTTGAAAGCCATCTCCGTCGCCTTTCTACAATCCTAGCGCTTTTTCGCCGCGCGGGACTGCAACTAAACTCCAAAAAGTGCAGCTTTGGTCACCGACAAATCAAAGTCCTTGGTCACTTGGTTAATGCTTCCGGCGTTCAGCCTGACCCAGACAAGATTCGTGCCGTCAGCGATTTTCCCACTCCACGTTCATCCAGCGATGTTCGAAGCTTTATTGGCCTATGTTCTTATTTCCGACGATTCGTTCCGAATTTCGCAGCGCTAGCTCGTCCTCTCACCAAACTCCTAAAGAAAGACGTTTCATTCTCCTGGGGGCCTGAACAAGTTGCAGCTTTCTCGGAACTTATTGCTGCTCACACGACTCCACCCGTCTTGGCCCATTTCAACCCATCTGCCAATACTGAACTTCACACCGACGCAAGTGGCCATGGCATTGGAGCTATACTTGCCCAGCGACAACACGGCCGCACAAGGGTGATTGCGTATGCCAGCCGCCTCTTATCTACGTCCGAACAAAATTACTCTATCACAGAGCGAGAGTGCCTGGCACTCATTTGGGCTTTTACAAAATTCCGCCCTTATTTGTTTGGCCGGCATTTTACTGTTATAACAGACTATCATGCCTTGTGTTGGCTTTCCTCCCACAAAGATCCTACAGGCCGTTTGGGGCGCTGGGTGCTTCGATTACAAGAGTATACATTTTCCGTCGTGTACAAGTCCGGCCGGCTTCACCAAGATGCAGACTGCTTGTCCCGTCATCCCGTCGACTCTCCTAGTCTTACCGACTCTGACGATGACGCATGTGTCTTGTCTGTGTCGACCTTTTCTAACATTGCCGACGAACAACACTTAGATCCTTTGCTCCATTCCATTATCCTCCGTCTGACTTGCGACCGACCTGATCCATCTCTTGCCTTATATGTACTCCACGAGAACACCCTATACCGACACAATATGCGACCAGACGGCGCAGACCTTTTGCTCGTCGTTCCTCAACATTTGCGTTCCACCATCCTTGACCAGTTTCATGATGCTCCAACGGCTGGCCACCTGGGTGTCTCTCGCACATACGACAGCCTGCGCCGACGCTTCTACTGGCCGGGGCTCTACCGCTCCGTCCAGCAATACATTGTCGCATGTGAATTTTGTCAGCGTCCAAAGAAGCCCACAATTTTGCCTTCAGGCCATTTGCAGCCGATCCCCATACCCACTGACCCGTTCTCCCGTGTAGGTGTTGACCTTCTTGGGCCCTTTCCAGTTTCCGCCTCAGGGAACAAATGGATCGCCGTCGCCATCGATTATGCTACGCGGTATGCTATTACCAGAGCCATCCCGACCAGCTGCGCCACAGACGTCGCTGACTTCCTCCTAGAAAACGTGATTCTACATCATGGTGCCCCTCGTGAACTACTAACTGACCATGGCCGCTGCTTTCTGTCGCAAGTGGTTGACGAAATTCTCCGTTCGTGCTCCGTCCGTCACAAATTCACAGCCTATCACCCCCAGACCAACGGCCTCACGGAATGCCTAAACCGTACCCTCACAGACCATCCCGAACGCTTTCCTTGGCCTCGCCGACTGTTGGCTTCTTTCTTTCATGTATTATTACGAGAACCCTCATTTCCCCTTAATTGATCTGCTTGTAGTTTACGGGGGTCTCGGTTCTGGCAGTCTTGAAGCCATAGGTAGCGTAAGAGGGTTCTAGCACAGCTTTCGCCCTCGCTCTTGATCACGTTCTACGTGACGCTGGCGGTAACAAAGAACGTTCTACGTCCGCCGCTATGGCTGAGGGTGGCGCTGGTGAACACTCTCAATGTTCGTATACAGACAACATAAATACCCAAGCAAGTAGCCGGGGGGACAGCGGCCGATGTAGCTCAGTTGGAAGAGCACCGGACGCGATATTCGGAGGTCGTGGGTTCGGTTCCCACCATCAGCACGTTGTTTTTTCTCCTACTTTGTGTTTAATTACCTTTGCCCTAAACAGATTACATTACTAATTTCTGTGATTATCTAAGCAAACATTAAAAAAAAGACATAAAAGTACCATCCCCAACGCTTTCCTTGGCCTCGACGACTGTTGGCTTCTTTCCTTCACATATATATATATATATATATATATATATATATATATAGTTTTGCTCGTACCTGCAGGGACGCCAGCAAAGTTTCATTAGCGAATACGGTAAACTTGTGATATATATATATATATATATATATATATATATATATATAAATGTTGGATTAATATTACTTAGAATAATTTATGGTATATTGCTTCAAAACCTCAACCATGACGACGCTGTTAATGTTCTGTATACACTATGTCAACAAATTTGGACAACCCTGCAGTGTCCACAGCATTGGAGGAGGTCAGTCTACATCCCCATTCCAAAGAAAGGCAGTGCCAAAGATTGTTCCAAATACCGCACGATCGCGCTTATTTCGCATGCTAGCAAGGTGATGTTGAAAATCCTCCAATTTAGGCTGCAGCAGTATGTGGATCGGGAACCCGCTATCATGCACCCCTGATATGAAAATAATTATTTCAGAGTGCTGGTAGTCACGGTTAACGGGCCCTGAATGATTAGACCATCAATTAATGAAGCCACGCTCTATGTTGCATTTTGAATATTACAGAAAGTTTCATCCTGAGCAGTCTGTGCGTTTTCAAATATTCTAACAAATTCATAAAAAATGCAGGCAACCTATAGCAAAGGCTTTTTTTCTTTCTGGGAGCTAAAGCTGGAGAGGTCGATTAACACGCGTGACAGAAAAGGACGTGTCGCGGGTGAAGTGTCAGGTGAAGCTTCCGCCATCTGCGCGTGATGATAGCAAAACACGGTTTCATGTTTTTCGAGTTAAATTCTGCTTACAAAAGCCCTGCTTGCGGCAAGATGCAGCCTAACGTGTTTCTTCTCACTATGGCTTTAAGCGGTTGTTCTATTCAACGCGTCAGCTCAGGACTCTGGCGTTGAGTCGCAGTGGACAAGGCTCACTGATCGAATCGCTACAATTGTACTTTTACGGAGAAATAATACATAAGCGCCATGTGCAGTGAGTGAGATATGAACACACGCTAAACTATCTTCAAGTCACTGAAGGCATTCCTGAGCCATCCTCTACAACGAATGTCAGTGCCTATAAGGTGACAAAAAAAAATATGTCGTACTATACCCTACGATATCGTAGTGCAATAAAAATGCTTTCTATTCTTTGTATCAAGTGCGTACAACTCACGTTTGCATGGTGCTATCCTTACCTTTCGCGGACGAACCGCATGGTTAAGAGGTGCAAGGAAGGAGCAATCATCTTACAGATGGTGCAAACCACTCCGGAAGTAAAGGTAAATGCATTTCTGCAAAAAAAAATTCACATTTTCGCCCCAACCATAGATAGGTGAACATGTAATGTCAACTTGACCTGCCAGCACCTACGCAGTGAAAATTTGCATCCGCTGCAATTGTGCGTGGAGGCGCATGTTCTTCTTGGATAGCATGCCGCTGTTTAACTTTGGGCCACCCGTAGAGGCCGAGACAATGTGTGCGTGCGCAAAGAATATATCCAGATGTGCAACGGGTGGGAGATTTGCAGCCTCATCAGTTGTGGGCACAAATAAGAGATCGGGAAACGTCTGGAAGCGTTGCGGTCCGGCAGTTTTGCTTCCTACATTATCTTTCAGATCCCAATACTAGCATCCCCCTAGCTGAGAAGCGCGCACCTACCTCCGAGCGGTATCAGCCGTATGATGTGGTTCAGCTCCAGCTCATTGTTAAACAGACGCGCATGCGAACACACCGCTTTTCGTTAATAATGTAGCGTTTCTCCTTTTTACTCGATAGCATAAAGGCTTCGTGTTGTTGCACAATGATCCCATGGCCGAATAACTACGAGATGCACCGCTTCCAGAGGAAGCGAGTCGCTGTGACGTCACACGCCATGTGATCGGTGGAGGCTCGCACAGACTACGCGGTTGGCGAGGAGGCAGTCGGCGGACGTGACTAATTCTTTATTTACGTGAAGCCAGAAACAACGCCGTCGCTTGTTATGTAAAGCAGCCACACAGTAACACTCACTTGGAGATATATGTCGCCATCTTTCGCATTAGGCGTTTTGCTGTGAAAGATGGAAGGGGTGTCCGTGTCTTCGTGGGCACCTAGAATGGCTCTTACGTGGCATCCTCAAAAGAAGTGTCCTCCGATTGATGGGCCTGCAGAGACGTTTGTTCTCTCCCCCCCAGCGAACAACATTCTGTGCTCGAAGTTAGTTTCCTTTTTCAGTCAAATGCGCATATCTGGATTACGTGTTTCTGAAGGAATACAGTAGTGGACAGTTTTGGGACGCTTTTTTGTTGTAATTTCTGTCTTGAATTATCTTGAATTAGCGCTTCGTCCTTATTTCAATTATCAAATAAGGACGAAGCGCTAACAACACATTCACATGAAAGGAGGCACGGACAATGCTGCACCAACTGACCCAGCAAAAAGTCCTACTTGAATTATATTCGACAATGATATTGCCACCTATTTACAAAAAGAAGTTAAACTTATTGGAGCCCAGAAGCGAAAACCTGGAACGCTTAGTCGGATCTTGAAAAAAATGGCCTCGAGCTCAAGTCAATGAAATTATGTTATTTCTTAATGAATTTTGTACCGGAACAGCGGATACACTTAATGAAGCCTGACCTCAAATGCGCTACACGAGAGTGAAAGCACTAGAACAATAAAAATGGAGCGCATAAACTCTGAGAACGTTATTTTACCCCCCGAGCAAAAACTGTATACTATTTTGCCAATGTTCACCTATAGAGCAGAAACGAGAGAAAAGGGCTCAACATTACGTTCAACACTAGCAGACATGTAACGTGCAGAGCGGGTCAGAAATCAAAAGCAATTATCGACATCTTACTTGAAAACGCGAAGAACAAATGAACTCGGGCGAAAAATGTAATACGAAGGCAACATAAACGCTGTTCGCGTAGAGTGACGGCCCCGTGAGAAAGCTCCTTGGGCATAAAAACTCCGCGGCATGTAAAGCGACAGCCACTCTCACAGGAAGAGCAGACGCAGTCGCGCTGATGATTTGTAAGAAGAGTTATCGTCACTCAATGTATGCCTTTCAGCGTGGTTGCTCGCTCCGGTGTACATTGATCGCTCAATTGCCGACGCGTGTGGAAATACTCCGAATGGAGGAGATTTATGGCCGACAGGAATGGCAGAAGCACCAGCTACGGCCAAAGCAAGTAACGTCTGGAACCATCTAACCAATGGACGCTTTTAAACCTACTCATGGAAATGCCTACACAATTGAGGGTGCATGCTTAAAAAATCGCAGGAGACCACGGGCACTTCTGAAGGCTTTTGTACTGCTCGTCATCATCATCATACTAACGATTATCTGTTCGCAGCAGAACAATGGTCTTTTCTTCCGTACCCAATTATTTGCGACTGCGAAGCTCCCCTTGAAAACTTCATAACCTCATCAGCTCCCTCTTAGGATACACGTCCACCTTAACAAGCATCTTTCTTTTGTATTGGCCATTTTACCTTCTTGACTTCGACAAGGAAATATTGGGGGGTTTAAGCATGGGCTTGAACCTAGTGATAGAGCGAAAGCTGTGAGCGTTGCCTGAAATTTTTCTGCGAACACCTGGATTTAATGTGCCGCCGTCTCAATTCGTTCGAACGAACCTTCTGTCCTAGCAATTCGCAGTTGTCGCTCGCCTCTACCAACTACCCAGTTATCTCTATTATCCTTCTTTTTCTTCTTTTCCATCTTTTTCTGTATATTCTCCTTTTACTTCTTCTTTCTCTTCTTTTCTCCTCCAACTCCTGGCCCTGTTCTCGGTCTATACCACGTGACAGTTATACGGCACATGTTGCCACGGTGCCACACCGACGGCCTGAAAATTAAGCGCAGTGTAGCTTTCGCTACAATAAATGGCGTCCCCTCGCCTATGCACGAGACATGTAGATATCTGTGGTGACTTTATACCATTCCTTGCCAGTGCTCGATGCGGGGTCTTCAGTTTAGATTAAACATTGTTTACTAGCCTTCAAAGCATCTGCACCCGTAGGTTGGTGCTGTCTGTAGAAGTGCATTATTTGACTTGGGAGCTCCCGTCGATTCACGCGAGTGGTATTGAGAGTTTATTCTCGGTGTTTCACGTAAAAATGTCTGTCATATCTAGCTACGGAGAATTTTAACTCAAATATCGCCTTCGTCATCATGGCGGTTTTAACAATGTTGCGCAAAAATATAAATGTAGGACTTCATGCTCAATATGCTGGCTAACTAATTGGTAATAGAAATGCAGTAATGGTTGAATGGGTATAGGGCGCGACTACAGAGCCGAGGAACACGTTTTAGATCCCGTATGAAGGGACTCAATTTCAGTACAGGCGAAACGAGAATCCTGTCTGCTCTGTGCCGTTTCAGGGTTATGTTTGCGTCACTTTTTACATAATCGAAAATGCAGTTCCCGTCATCGCTTTAGAACAAACTTCTGCGGTACGTACTCAGAAGAAACCGCAACAGCGTGATCGGACAGCCCATGAAACCACGCCTACAAAACAGGTAACCCAGCGACGCGGTTTTCACGTCCTCCTTTCTCAGCAGCCGAGTTGGAGGAGAGCACGCGACGCGTATTTTACTTTGATATCTGCGCTCTATGCAAAACTACGTGTGGTACACCACCGGTCGATTTTAGTTTAGCCCGTGCGCAGGAAACTATTAACCTGTACTGTAGACCACGAACCTTTTTCAAGTAGCGGTGTTGCGCATGCGTGAAGCCTCCTCGGCCACCACTTTCGCCGGGATGCAACACGGAAATAGGGGGAGGATTTCGGTGCACGTACCTTTCCACGAAACAACGTCTCTCGCATCATCGAAGCGACGAACTGCTGCGTAATAATTGCGTGTAGTCCTATCATCTTCTAGACCTACGAATTGCAGGCATTGAGTTATCCCCGCCTCCCTTAGGTCGCCTAAAGCGAGAAGCTGGGCCAGGTTCGCCAGTGTCCCTTTGCCATGGTTAACAGGGTATATGTGAGATGGAGTGTACCTTGTGATCACAGGTGACTCATTCGTTTCTGCCAAGGCTAAGTGAAAGCAGCACTGCACTCAATTACTGTTTGGATAATAAGCCCACCCACTATTGTGAACAAATTTCTGCACTATTTCTCAGTGACCCGTCCCGTCAAAAGTGCTTCGCTCGGCCTCCGCAACAGGGGTGCTCTACTGGAAAAACGTCCATTGCATTTTCGAACATCTAAAATTTGATATGTGAATACGTACGAAAGCTCTCAAACATCTCGATAAACGAGGACGCTAGCTGGTATAGCTATATGTAAAGAGAGAGAGAGAGAGAGAGAGAGAGGGAGATTTGAGACTATGAGACTATTGCCGCGAATTATACAAAACTGTATTTGTTGTTTTTTTGGCAGCCGCCGGCATGTGGCCTTATCACTATGATTCTGGATCGCGTATCAGTGCTGTATTCTTTGTTTGTTAATGCTCGATGTCGCGAGACGCACTTTTATCAGTTTCGTTGTCGCACAAGATGCGCCTGTCTTGAGGATTCCGACCACTCGCGTATGTTTCTACAATGTTCCACGTTGTGCTAGCAGCAGTTTGCGACGTTATCTAGATTGTTCCGAGCACCTTTTAAATTGAGCGTTGACGACTGCGACGGGCATTCTTTGTTCGACGATCGACGAGCCCGTTTGTTGCTATCGCCACCGCCGAGTTGCTTAGTTGTTTTGCGAGTCCAAGTCAGCCCATTAAAGAGTTTCTTCAGTGCAATCATCGACTCTTCATTTGTGTCATTGACCTTGTCACCACCACGTGATATCTGGTGGAATTGCTGCCCTTAATCCTTCAACCGAAGACCTCAGCCTTGTTTCTGTCACCCTGGGTTGAGCCTACGAGCCACCGAGCCAGCCGCCGACTCCAAGGCCTACAACCCGAACTCATTCTGCTGCCTGACCCCGTTCGACTCCGGAAGGCATCAACTTTGGAAATTGCCCAGTCAACAGCACCAGTCGTCTTCGTGCAGCCCCGGGAACCCCCATCTTTTAAGTACTGCCCAGTGAACATGCGGAAGGCTGGATGGACCTTTTCCACCATGTGGCAGAATTCAGCGGCTGAAACTCAGGCAAGTCTACTTTGTTCTTCAAGGTCATGACCGAGTTAGGTTCGAAAATCACGAGACTTCTTTAAAGACATGGGAGACATTCAAAGCAGAGTTTTTGGTGGTCTTTGCAAGTTCTGTCTGAAAAAAAAAAGAGCTCAGGCACTCCTCCAATGAAGACTTGAACTACCAAACGAGCCTGTCCTGGTCTACGTAGAGGAAAGGAAGCGCCTCTTTCGCCGCGCCGACACTAACATGACCGAAGGTGAGAAAGTGAAATTTTTAATGCGAGGCGTTAAAAAGTCTTCTTGCAGGGATTGTCAGAAATCCTCCAAAAACCGTGGCGGAATCTGAAAGTGAAGCGTCGACCATCGGGAGGATGATGGACACCCGGATGCGCCACTACGAACGACCACTCTGCCGGTCTACGCAAGCCCTTGCAGCAACGCATCTGCGAGCGGATAGAGCCTTCGGGACCTGATCCAAAAGATCGTGCGAGAAGAACTCCGCTGGTTGCTGCCGCCATCCCAACAACCCCAGGTCGCGACGCTCGAAGACGTTGTCTGCGAAGAAGTCAAACAGGCACTGGGTGTTCCTGAAGTGACGGCTCCGACTTCTCCAGTGCAAGAAGCAGCAGCATGAACTATGCTGCTGCATTACGTCGTCTTGCACCCCGACGTGACCCTCTTGGGCCTCGTCGCTACCGTCCCGCTCCCAAAAGCCGCCCCCTGGCCTCAGCCCGTCCAGCCTACCAACGACCCCCAAGCCCCAGGAAATGCGACGCCTGGAGGACTGCGAACAACCGACCATTATGCTTCCACTGCGGTGAGGCCGGTCACATCCTAAGTCACAGCCCGTAAAGAAGCATCGGTCTGTACAGCTTCGCCATCGACGCCCCACGACCCCGTCCTGGCGAGCGACCACATGAAATCGACGACTTCCTGCAGAGGGGAGAGCACGCGTCGCCAGTTCGTCTATCACGCTCACCCTCGCCGTACAGGGACCGCTTTGCGTCGCCAGGCCGAACCTACAATGACAGTGTGCGCGGAAGGTCCCCAAGCCCGCGCAGGGGAAAAATAAAGCAACCTTTGGAGGTGAGGTTGCTTCACGGTGAAAACACGAAGATCCTCCATCGCTGATGACGAATTGCGACGACGCAGCCATTAAAACGCCAATCCACAAGACGATAACGTCGACGAGGTCACCACCAGACTTCAAGTTGACACCACCGCGCACCGACGTGACGACGGTGTGCCCCGGCAGCGACCTCAACAAGAGATGAAGCAGAGATCGAATACCGAAGCCAACGTGCGATCCTAGGACGCGAACAAGCGACCTTGAGGTTGCTGTCGACTTACGCGTAGTTACCGCCCTCGTGGATACCGGAGCCGACTATTTTGTCATCATTGGAGCTTTCGCCGCACAGCTCAAGAAAGTGACCACCACTTGGGACGGCCCGCTAATCCGCACCGTTGGTGGTAACCTTATTACGCCGTCAGGGCGATGTACCGCAAGGATTACAGTAAATGGGCGTACCTACCCTACAAGCTTCGTCGTCCTATAGCACTGTTCCCTCGACGTGATTCTGGGCATGGAGTTTCTGAACGAACATCGAGCGGTCATCGACCTCCGATCTAAACTCATCAAGCTCTCGCCCGACAAAGCCATACCTGCTACGAGAACTTCGACGTATCACATCGCTCTCAACGTCCTCGACGGAGAACTGACCGTACTGCCCCGATGAAGCGTCATCGTCCCTGTGGTTATAAAAGAAGGCGAAATCACGGAAGGGGTTGTGGAAGGAAACACTCAGTTGTTACTGGATAGAGGACTTCGCGTCGCACGCGGCATCGTCCGTATCCGTCGTGGACAAGCTTATGTGCTCGTCACGAACTTCACCAACGAATACCAGCACCTGAACAAGGGCATGATGATTGCTTGCCTTGACGAGCTAGCGGACACCTGAGAAGTCGTCGCCCTCCCCAGCCAACTTGAAGACGCTGCACCCACCGAGTCGAGCAGCCCAATTTCGACATTAACCCAGCATTCCCCCGAGACAGACAAGACCGGATTCGCGCTCTTTTTGGAAACTACAGCGAGTGCTTTTCTTCAGCGTCGAAGGTGCGGCAGACTCGATTGGCAAAGCATCGCATCATCACGGACGAAAACACTCGACGCTACGTCAAAGCCCCTACCGTGTATCGCCGCGAGAATGCCAGTCCATACCCGATCAAGTTCAGGAAATGCTGCGTGATGACGTGATCCAGCCATTCAACAGCCCCTGGGCGACACCAGTCGTTTTGGTTAAGAAGAAAGATTACAGACTTCGCTTATTACCACCGCTTGAATAGCATAACTAAGAAGGATGTCTACCCGCTTCTCCGCATCGACGACACACTGGACTGGCTCTGTAACGCTAAGTACTTCTCGTCGATGGACCTTAAGTGCGGGTACTGGCAATTTGAGGTCGACGAAAGAGACCGCGAGAAGACCTAGTTCATAATACCGGACGGCCTCTTCGAATTCAAGGTAATGCCATTTGGCTAGTGCTCTGCACCTGCCACGTTTCAACGGGTAATGGACACTGTCCTGGCGGGCTTAGAGTGCAGATTTGTTTGGTATATTTCGACGACGTCGTTGTGTTCTCGTCAAATTTCGAAGACCATCTGAGAAGGCTTCGAACAGTGCTTGACGCAATTAAGTCCTCAGGTTTAACGTTGAAAGCAGAGACGTGTCACTTCGCCTACGAAGAGATGTTTATTCTTGGTTATATCGTAAGCAAGTAGGGAGTTCGCCCCAACCCACAGAAAACACCCCCGATCGCACAGTTTTCCACAGCCCAGTGACTAAAAAGCTGTGCGCCGATTCCTCGGACTCTGCGCATATTACCGACGATTCGTCAAGAACAGGGTTTTATAGGACTACTCATGTGAGGTTGCGGCCAATAACTTCACCAGGGTGGCCAACTTTTGTTCTGGTGAGGGAGTGCGTTGCCGGAGGTGTTCACCGGCATCAAAGCAGAAAGCTGGGCTAGTTGGTGTGTAATCATAAATAAAAAGGCTGGCGCAAATAACACAGACACAGACATAGGAGAAGACAGGACGAGCGCTAAACATCAACAGAGGATTTACTTGCAATAAAGAGAACATAAAAGCACTTGGTGGCACATGCGCACTCTAGTCAAAACCAATGATCAAAAACTAATCAAAAGGGGGCAAACTGTTCCTTAGGTGCACTTTTTCTTTTTCTGAAAGGGTGATTGAAGGCGCACTGACACACTTATCGCCTTCCATGCTAATGTGATATGTTTCACATATCTCACGCTCTAACCTTGTGCCTCTCCTACCAAGCACACACGTGGCCTCAAACGCCGGCACACAACCGCAACGCTTACAATGATTGGCCAAATGGCCGCCCCCCGCCAATGAATCCACCAGCGAACAAGGTTGGAGAGAAGTGCGTCCTGTCACCGCCCCCGAAAAGCTGGTGCGCATGTTAAAAGCCGCTAATGAGGACAGGAAGCCTATCTGCACCAAAAAACACGAGCGCAAGTTTGTATCCTGCATTGCCGGCGTCGTTTACCGCCTACCTCTCTCCTGCGGTAGATGCTACGTGGGGCAGTCTGGTCACTGCCTTAATGATCGATTACGAGAGCACTGTTTGCTGGTGGATTCATTGGCGGGGGTCTGCCATTTGGCCAATCATTGTAAGCGTTGCGGGTGCGTGCCGGCGTTTGATGCCACGTGTGCGCTTGGTAGGGGAGGCACCAGGTTAGAGCGTGACATATGTGAAACACATCACATTAGCAGGGAAGGCGATAAGTGTGTCAGTGCGCCTTCAATCACCCTTTCAGAAAACGAAAAAGTGTACCCATGGAACAGTTTGCCCCCTTTTGATTAGTTTTTGATCACTGGTTTTGACTAGAGTGCGCATACGCCACCAAGTGCTTTTATGTTCTCTTTATTGCAAGTAAATCCTCAGTTGATGTTTAGTGCTCGTCCTGTCTTCTCCTATGTCTGTGTTATTTGCGCTATTCTTTTTATTTATAATGACACCGGCATCAGGTCGCATCCAAAACCTGTTTATGCAATTCCATCGACACGCGGATTTTTTTTCTTATCCGGTGAAGAATTGCGCGGCACCGGGATTCGAACCTCGGTCCTGTTGCATGCGAGGCGGAAGTTCTCCCGCTACGCCACCGCTGCACCTGCCAGTTGTTACTGTGTTTTAAATGGCAACTTTCCATGACGGCAGTCCTACCCCTTTCCATGGCCAATTTCAACAATGGGCGAGCGACCATGGAGGAATTTCCATCCCACAAAAAGCGACCAGCAAAGACTGAAAACCTCACGGAAATATGAAGAGGCAGTGGAGCAACACGTATGACAAAGAAAGCATAAGTCGCTTCCCGCCTATTTAACAAAATAGCTATCGAATGTAATATTGTTACGATACGGCAAGTCGATGAAAACAGGGGAACACAGGACAGAGAGATGGTCGATGACAGTGAGATGACGTTTCATGAAAATGTTGGCGGGCCTAGCGCGAGCGCTCCTGTCCGCACCACTGCCCGCTTTTTCTTCCTTGATGTCGTCCGTAACATGATCCGGGGCCACCGAGCGATCGTCCCGATCGTGGACGAGGAAATGCACGATGTTGATGATTCTATGGCATGATGATGGGCGTGTCCAGATGCTTGAAAAAGAAGAGGAAGAAGGAAGAATAGAATGGCTTGCCGGCACGATGATTCGCGATGAACCTTGGCAGGACACTCTCGGGCCACACGTTGCCACGACTCGATGGCGGAGGCGAAGGCACGCACCGCATGGCATAGGCAGGGGAGAATGTCTTGAAGTGTAGCGGTGTCTTGAGTCGTAGGCTCCTTGGTCGGCACATCAGGTCAGTGGGATCACATTAGGTCATTCGGGTCTGTCCTTGTGTCTTGTGGTTATGTGTGGCGTCTCGGGTCAGTCTCTCCTTCGTCGTGTCTTGTGGTCGGGGTGGGGGGGACGGGGCGGATGAACGGCAAGGTCTTGCTGGATCCGGCAGGCTGGGGAACAGCCATGCAGTGCCTCCTAACCTTTCGCCGATGGCGCAAGAAGTCGCAGGGCGCTGATGCTCCGGACCAGAATGGGGGGGGGGGGGGGTGATGATGAAGTACCAGCACCTCCAACCAAATGTTACGATACGGCAAGCCGATGAAAACAGGAGAACACAGGACAGAGAGATGGTCCATGACAGTGAGATGACGTTTAATGAATATGTTGCCGGGCCTAGCACGAGCGCTTCTGTCCCCGCTTCTTCTTCCTTGATGTCGTCCGTAACAATATCAACTCCTGGGGGTAAAGTGAATCAATGGAAGCTTGAGCACACCTTGCGCGCTCCTCCAGACGGTTCAAACAACACTACTATTACATGATTGGCTTATACAGGCGGGACACCTGTAGGGAATGCGTGAACATGTGAGCCGACCACCACAGCGCAATATTTTCCGCTGTGGTTTTAGCTTCACAGTTTTCAGTATACCTGTGGAAGATGGCCAAGAAACACTGAAACTTTCCACATTATGTGAAAATAATTAGATGTCATCTGTATAAGCATAAATGCCCACAGCGTCCTGTCCCTTGAGTGGGAAGCCATGAATTCCGCTACTGCTCTCAATCGCCCTCAAGAGAGGGGTCCAGATGGTTTGGTTTAGTGGGTTTAGCGTCCCAAAGCGGCTCAGGCAATGAGAGACGCCGTAGTGAAGGTCTCCAAAATTTCGACCACCTGGAGATTTGTGCAGTGCACTGATATCACACAGTACACGGGCGCCTTTCTTTTTGTCTCTATTGAGAAGCGGCCGCCGCGGCCGAAGTTCAATAGACAGTGAAAAAAGCAAAACGAAAAGTTTTGGGCACATAGGAACAACTTAACGTATGAAGGGACAGCTCGCTCGTATAGTATTCCTTAACTGTACAATATATTTTAGGTGATTTCATCAGCACGTAAGTATAATTGAGTGGATTCCTATGTTAGAATGCTTTTTTGTTGGTCTCTTTAGCCAAAAAATATCTGCTTTCGACAGAAGAGCAGACAGCAAAAACGAAAAACAGAAAGAAAACACATTTTGTTAGGCCGCGTCAATAGTGGAGTGGCCAGTAAACCGAAAGAGGTGCTGCATAAATGCTGCATTTTAATAAAATGCAGCATTTATATTCGGATGCTGTTTTCACTCCACTCGGAGCCTGGCTAGCTAAAATGCTTGACAAGCTGTCGACAGAAGCCGGAGCCTAGACGAAGAGGCTCGCCTAGCAAGCAGCCACGGAAAGAATTTCACCTACGCATACAAGGGCGCTGAACAGCTGTCAAGAGAGAGAGACATAGAATAGAAAGGTAGGGAGGTTAACTAGGCGATGCCCATTAGGCTACCCCACACGTGGGGAAGGGAAGAAGGGAGAAAAAGGAACGATAGAGCGCCAAGTCCAGAGATCTATCTTGAAATGGGGGTAAATGCACACTTAAAGTTTAGAATTAAACACCGAGATCTTTAAAAACTTAAAAACCGCCTTCACTGCTTTCCTTAGTCTGAGGGCCCAGAATGTTACCTTCAATAAGAGGGCGAGAATCCAAGCGGTGGAGTGTAGCAGCCAGGAAGGAGCGCTCACGCTCGCACTGAGGACAGTCACAAAGTACGTGCGCAATAGCTTCAACACACCCGTACTGCTCACATGTTGGAGAGCCTGCCATTCCGATGAGATGAAAGTAGGCATTAGTAAACGCCACTCCTAGCAATAGGCGACACAGCATTGTAGTATCACAGCGGGAAGACCGAATGGTGTGTGCAGTTGAAGTGATTGTTTATTGTGGTGCGAGCGGGATGTCCAGCCTCCAGGCGTACACCATGAAGCATGTAGCAGTCGAAGGTGCCTCGCTGCGTCGGCTCTTGTGAGTGGTATCTGGACAACGTTGTTTGTATTGTGAGCCGATCGAGCAGCATCGTCAGATAAGTCGTTGCCAACAATTCCACTACGGCCTGGTATCCACTGGTAGTTTATTTCGGGACCCTCTTGTAATGCCTCGTGGTGCAGACGTCGAACCTCCGCTACAATTTTCTCATGGTCGCCATGGCTCAAGACCGATTGAATATATTTAATGTAGATTTTCAATCACAGAACACAGTCCATTTGGAGGAGTTTGTGCATAGGAATACTTCACAGCAGCAGCAAGTGCGGCCACGTCAGCTCCAGTAGAGGTAGTTTAAACGAAATTAGCTGGTCAATGTTTGCTTGCTTCGCAGGAGCGACGACGGCGCAGGCAGAACAAGTAGGCATTACCGAGCCATCCGTATAGACGTGAATACGGTCCCAATAGTCATTGTGTAGCATGGACAGTGTCAGTTGCTGAAGGGCTGGCGTTAACAAATTTGATTTATTCGATACTCCCGCAATAGCAAGGCGCATACATGAGAGCCACAGGCACTACAGCGGCGATGAACAGTGGCTGAGTGAACAGTGTCAAGCTGAAAAAACAAAATGCAGCTCGAAGGAATGGCGACAGAGCAGTAGCGTGCTGAAAGGGCAGAGCCAACATATGCAACAAGTATATGTTTTAGTAATTCAAGTCCTAAATCGGGAAAGCTTGTTCTAAAATCTTTGAACGCATTTTTCTCAGTTTGCACTTTTTGCAAGAGCAGAATCGTTAAAATAGCGAGAATTGGGCCTAGTTGGTTATTCATAGTGGTTTCACCGCGCTAACACAAAAATGAAAATGCAGGTGTTGTCTTTATTTTCGTTCTTTGTGTTAGCGCGGTGAAACCACCACAACCGTTAGGAAAACTGCCATTTCTAAACTCTTTCTCCAATCGCTGCTTTGAAGGTGGCTTCTGGACAAAAAAAAGTGGAGAACAAGATAAGGTACGTTTTACATTTTAATAATTAGCCAAGAAAAAAATCCTATCAATTATGTGATATAATGACAATAGGAAGAAGAATGAAGTGCGTTTTTAAGGTACTCGGATTTTACAGAACCCGAAATCGGTCTTATTCTGCGCAATGAACTAAACAGAAGTTCTCTAAGCACAAGCTGTTAGTACATCTTCATGAATTTCAAAATGATAGCTAGCCGACACCGACACACTTAACATATACAGATCGTTACAGTAGCCAAATTAGTCAGGACCGTAACGAGATTAGTGTTAGGGAAAAACAGTCAGACGTTCCACCATTGACGAAGGGCGAGGTCAAGAAAGCATTAGAAATTATGAAAAGGGGCAAATCGGCTGGAGAGGATCAGATAACAATAGATTTGCTAAAGGACGGGGGGGATATCGTGCTAGAAAAACTGGCCACCCTGTATACGCAGTGCCTGACACACCTAAATACTGATTATAACAGCTACAATTTGTCTTCTGCCTGTGCTAAAGCGATGAAACTTGGAATATATTCGAATATAAGAAAGGTAAGGCATCCCTGAAATTTTCATTGAAATTGGCGCAACAGTTCAAAAACTTTTGAAATCTTTAGCCTCGCATTGTCATCATCATCATAATCATCAGCCTGACAATACCCACTGCAGGGCGAAGGCCTTTCCCATATTTCTCCAACCAACCCGGTTGTGTGCTAGCTGCATCCACTTGAGCCCTGCGAACTTCTTAGCCTCATCCGCCCACCTAACTTTCTGCCGCCCTCTGCTACACTTTCCTTCCCTTCGAATCCAGTTTGTTACCCTAAGCGACCATCGGTTATCCTCTCTTCGCACTACATGTCCTGCCCATGCCCATTTCTTCTTCTTAATTTCCACTAGAATGTCAGTAACGTGAGTTATTTCTCTGACCAACTCTGCACGCTTCCCATCTCTTAACGTTACCCCTACCAGGTTTCGTTCAATAGCCCTGTGAGTTGTCCTCAACATAAGTAGAACCCTTTTGGTTAGCCTCCACGTTTCAGCCCCATAGGTGAGTACAGGTAAGATGCAACTGTTGTATACTTTCCTCTTGAGCGATACCGGTAAACTGCTAGTCATAATCTGCGAGTGCTTGCCAAATGCGCTCTATCCCAATCTTATTCCTCTTGTTATTTCCTTTTCATGGTCCGGATCGGCGGTTACTACCTGTCCTAAGTAGACATATTCGTCCACTATTTCCAGTATTTCGCTACCTAATGTAAACTGCTGTTCCTTCCCGAGGCTGCTGAACCTTACCTTAGTCTTCTGCATATTGATTTTTAAGCTTACCTTTCTACTTTTCCTGTCTAGGTCGTCAGTCATTACTTGCAGTTCATCCCCCGAGTTGCTTAGCAAGGCAATGTCATCAGCAAATCGCAGATTACTGAGGTATTCTCCATCTACACTTATCCCTAACTGCTCCCATTCCAAGTCTCTGAATACTTCCTCTAAGCAAGCTGTGAATAGTACTGGGGAGATTGTATCTCCTTGCCAACACCTTTCTTTATGGGAATTTTGTTATTTTCTTTATGCACAACTATGGTTGCTGTGCAGTCACTATATATATCTTCCAGCACATTCACGTACGGCTCGTCTACCCCCTGTGTTCGCAATGCCTGCATCACCGCCGATGTTTCACTGAGTCAAATGCCTTTACGTAATCAATGAATGCTATGTATAAGGGCTGGTTATATTCCGAGAATTTTGCTATCACCTGATTGATGGTATGGATATGATCGATGGTAGAGTACCGTTTCTGAAAACCTGCTTGATCCGTTGCTTGATGGCAGTTTAAGGTTGTCCTTATTCTATTAGCGATTACCTTATAAATGCCTTATACGGAACATAAAGTAGGCTGATTGGTCTGTAATTTTTAAGGCCTTAGAGTTCCCTTTCTTATGGATGAGGATAATATTTGCATTCTTCCGTGGCTCCGGTACTGTTGATGACACCAGGCGCTGCGTATACAGGGTGGCCAAGTTTTCTAGCACAATATCCCCCCAGTCCTTTAACAAATCTGTAGTTATCTTATCCTATCCTGGTTATTTCCCCGTTTTCATAGTTTCTAGTGCTTTCTTGACCTCGTCCTTCGTCACTGGTGGAACGTCTGACTGTGTTACCCTACTGCCACTCTTATTAGGGTCCTGACTACTTTGGACTACTGTAGAGATCTGTATAGAACTCTTTGGCTACTTTGACTATCTTGTCCATATTCGTGATGACGTTGCCCGCCTTGTCCCTTATCGCATACGTCTGGTTTTTGCCTATGCCCAATGTCTTCTTTACCGCTTTAAGGCTTTCCCCGATTTTTGACAGTATGCTCAATTTTCTCCATGTTATACTTCCTTGCGCTTATTGATTAGCTTTGATATCTCGGCCAATTCTATCTGGTCTGTTGGATTGGAAGCTTTCATACTATGTCGTTTCTTAATCAAATCTTTCGTCTCCTTAGACAGCTTACAGGTATCCTCTCTAACTATCCTACCACCTACTTCTACAGCGCAGTCAGTGATCATATCTCTGAAATTTTGTTCATTGCTTCTTACGTTATGTTGCCATCCTCGGTTAGAGCTGAATACCTATTCTGTAGCGAGATCCTGAATTCTTCTGCCCTCCCCCTCACCGCTAATTCGTTGATGGGTTTCTTTCTTACTAATCTGTTGAGGTCTTTCTTCAGATTTAGGCTAATTCGGGACCTCACCATCCTGTGGTCACTGCAACGCACTTTCCCGATTATCTCTACACCTTGCATAAATGCGGCGGTTGAACACAGTATGAAGTCAATTTCATTTTTAGTCTCTCCGTTAGGACTTTTCCATGTCCTTTTCTGGTTCTTCCGTTTGTGGAAGAAGGTATTCATGATTCTTAAGTTATTGCGCTCTACAAACTCGACTAGTAACTCCTCCCTGCTATTCCTTGCGCCAATTCCGTAGTCACCTACTGCCTGGTCTCATGCCTGCTTTTTCCCTACCTTGGCATTGAAATCCCCCATTAGTACAGTATACTGCGTCTTTGGTTTTTGCATTGCCGATTCTACATCTTGGTAGGAGCTTTCAACTTCCTGGTCATCATAACTACATGTGGGTGCATAGGCCTTTACAACTTTCGGTTTATAACGCTTATTAAGCCTAAATACGATGTCTGCCACCCTCTCATTAATACTATAGAATTCATCTATATTACCCGCTATATACTTATTGACAAGGAAACCTATTCCTAGTTCTCTCCTCTCCGCTAAACCTCGATAACACAGTACATGCCCGTCCTTCAATACAGTATATGCCTCATTCGGCCTCCTAACCTCACTAAGCCCTATGACATCTCATTTCATACGCTCTAGTTCCTCTAACAGCACTGCTAAACTAGGTTCACTAGCTAGGGTTCTAGCGTTAAACGTTGGCAGGGTCAGTTTCCAATGGCGGCCTGTCGACCCCACTAAACACCGCAGAAGGCTGACTGCCAAAACTTGTACTAATGAGCTGCCGCCATTCACCATACCACTAGCCCTTCAACAATTTTTCACAACAGGCCTACTGACAGCACGAAAGCTACAAATTCACTTTACATGCTGCACATACACAAGTGCAGAAAATCGTTCACAACACAGTAATAAAGAAATTATCAATCAAAAGTAATAATTATACATATATAAAACGTCCTAATTTACATTTGTACGAAAACAGTCATGCTTCTGTGCCGTATTAGTGGTCGCAGAGCACTTGAGGAGGTAGAAGTAAAAGTCCCTCAAAAATATCCGCCATAGCCGCCATATTTCCGCAGAATGGGCAGCCGGAACTAGCTCACTTGTCGATGCAGTGGCTCTCATGCATCCATGGCCGAAAATGGGTGTCACTCAAGGGCTGCGATGCAGCTATCTCCGGCGGCATCCGATGTGCCGCTAATGCGACAATGTCCTCTGTCACATCACAAAGCCAGGAGTTCGAGCACTCACCGACGCCCTCTCCGTTTTCCTCAGAGGCGTTGGCAACAAAAAACACAAATACAGCAACAGCGCATGCTCTTCATCTACTGCAGATGCGCTAAAAGGGAATATAAGCACTGAGGCAGTAAACTATTTACTAACGGACACACCGCTCGACTCCTGGGGAGAGGAGGATTCGGAGCAGCGTGGAAAGCACAACTCAGGCATCTCAGAGAGCGCATACATTCCCAAACGCTGCTAACTAGCAAGCCTCTCAGCGGCTGCTTCACATACTTTTTTATTACTTTCTTCTAGCACATGGCCTTCCTATGGCGAATTCGTCGCCCCCTACCACCATGCACACACGGCCTTCTCGACGACGTCTGCAAAGACACTCGGCGGAAGAAGGCGCAAAATAGCGGAAGCTACGACGCGGACAAGAACAGGAGAAATGGGGTAGACACCAGCTCATAAGAAAAGCTTCTCACCCCCACCGCAGCAACCGCTCCCTGATTGTTCCAGAAAACGGGGCTCCCTCCCTCTTCCCTCGGATCTTAGTACGTAGTATACACATGGTCGCCCAATGAAGGGAACGATCAGTTTGCACAACAAAGACGATTTGTTTATTTAGGTAGAAATAATTTTCAGGTATTATACGCCAAGAGGAATTCTAGTCAGAAAATAGGAGAGAGCATGCTTGGTGCATGTACAAAGAGAGTTGAATGCTTTGGGCTTATATAATGCTGTAACTTTATCCCTTTTAATACCTTTTAATATCCCAGGTGAAAATTCAAAGTGGTATTACAAGTGGTACCATTTGAGTACCACTTCAATGTAAGTGGTACCACTTGGAAAGCTAAGTAGTTCCACTCAGGAACCACTTTAACACAAGGGGTCCCACTTGAAAATCAGTTTGGAGCAAGTGGTAGGCGTTGGTGTGCCAAGTGGTTCCACTGGCCCCTTAAATGGTCAGTAAGAAAAAGCCACTTAGGAGCAAGTGGTCAAGTTTTCCAACCCCTGCATATTTCTATTCTAATCTGGATGAGTATTGTGCCAGCAGATTTTGTAACCAGAGCCTCATATTTGTTTTTAGCTGTACATCAAGAACTTTATTCCAAACAAGCTGCATAATACAATTACACAAGCAATTATGAACAAGTATATGGGACAACATGATCATTCTTAATTACTGATTTAAAAAAGAATATACACATAAAGAACTACACAAAAAGGAAGGTGCCCGCAGTGATATTGCCGCGAAACCTTCAAAACTGTATTTGTTGTTTTTTAAGAGCCCCCGGCATGTATCACTGTGATTCTGGCACGCGTATCAGTTCTGTATCCCGTGTTTGTTCTACTCGTTGTCGAGATACGACACGTTATCATTTTCTTTGTCGCGAACGATGCGCCAAGATCTGCCTCGAAGATTCCGATCACTTGCGTATGTTTCTACAGTGTGCCAGGTTGTGCAAGTAGCAGTTTGCGACGTTATCTAGATGGTTCTGAGCAGCCTTTAAATTGAGCGTTGACGAGTGTGACGGGCATTCTTAGTCCAATGATCGACGAGCACGTTTGTTGCTATCGCCGCCGCCGAGTTGCTTAGGTCTTTTGCGGGCGCAAGTCAGCCCAATAAAAGTTTCTTCAGTGCAATCACCGACTCTTCATTTGTGTCATCGACCCTGGTCACCACAACGTGAGAATATTCATGAGCTTAACAATGGCGCATGGAAAGAGATAAATGCCACACGGTAACCATAAAAATGGAACAACCGACAAATTAATATAACTCTTGTACAAAATAAAAACATTGCCTTAGGACCACTCGTACTTGCTGCATAATTCAGCAAATATAACTTCGTTGTTAGCCTCCAAATACATACATGGGTGCACAGATTCACAATGTGTATATAAAAGCTGTGTGGAGTGCTTAAGGACATATTTTAAGTGACTTGAGTATGCAAAGTCAATTACATAGTACCTATATGACATGATGTACTTATTGCAGCTTTCGTCAACTGCAGTTACAGACAGAATCCTTTCTGCCCTAATGTAGGCATTTCCCAGTTTTAATGCCGTTGAATCCCACTTCAATGGAACTGTGTACTGCAAGTTATAATATTACCAGCAACTCTAACACAGTCATGGTCAACAATCTGAAGTGAGCCCTCTGACAAAATTACAAACATACTCGGGTGCTGCTTTTGGTTTACCAAGGGTCTGCAAAGTGCTTGGTTTCTCTGGGTTCCTCGACAACAGCAGTTGAACTTCTTCCGAGGCCATACCCCTTAGTTCTAAAAATGTGCTCCGAAGTAAAAAACGCGATAAAATCTGGAGAGGCACTCCATTTGAAGATGATACAAGCTTCAGGAAATGGCCCATATTAGACTCATACGGAAAGCATGAGAGTGCCCACAGCGGCCCATGAAGGAGCCCACCTTTCTGGAGGTGCAGAAGTGTGTGCACATTTGAGGTCATCTGTGCCTTACTGTAGAGAAATTCAGTCATCACTACGAACTCTGTAAGTTTTAAAGTGCCGACATCAACATCATCAGGCGTTACAGATGTTCTGCACAAGATATACAAAGCTGAACTAAAAAGTTCAAAATGTTTGTAATACTGCTCTGGCAGCACATCCTTCAAACAAGGCAAGCAGTAATAAAACATCCAGCACTGGCACTCAGCTGCCTTGCCGTATTTGCGTAGATTAAGGGCACGTGGTGGTCTATTGAAACACTGTGGTGGCTTAAGATGGGCAGAAACGTCCACGAACTATGGCTTGCCGTGTGGGATCTCCAATGTAATACTGTTCACCAATACCTGACAGCCACAGCTCAGTAAATTGACGAGCCATACCGAGCAGTGCACAATGCATGTAGTCGGGATTAAAACTCCAGACATCAAATTCTGGCACATTAAGGAGAGGTGAGGGACCCTTTACGCCATGAATTGTGCGCTTGGTTCTTGCAGCTGCTTCCATATCTTTCAGCATTCCCAGCTCTGTGCGGTCCTCACTGCTACCCACACTGCCTGCATATTTTATGCAGCCTGCAAAATTAATAGAGCCATCAGTTATAATGTGTTAAAAAATGAGCTTTTAGCTTACCGTTAATGCAAACTCCTGAATGAAGTCACCATGAACCGCAATAATAGCTATTGTACTGCAGGCCATTCTGCGTTGCTGCCCTTTCAGGAGCATCTGCCACGCAGCTAATGCAGTACACCTAGAAGAGAAATTATAGTGGGGTGAACCGCGTATCAGACGACATAGGAAAACATTTGCATAAAAGCATGTAACTGCCATCATCAGCTTATTGCACACATTTATTAGAATGATGTTAGGCAAAGTAAAGATTTGCATGATCATCCAGAAGAGTTCCAACTGTCATGCACCTTATGCAAAACTTATTTAAAAACAAAATTGCCTGAACAATTTTGCTAGACAAGACAGAGTTTGTTCAAGTCCTAAGTGCTATTTGAATTGAGGAACTGTGAGCAATATCTTTTTGCATTTTTAGATACCAATACTTTATATCTCATAAGGAAAATAAAATGTACGAAACTCACTGGAGGTTACTGCTATATCCCTGGCTTTCCAATTAATGACTTCCTGGGCCGCTCTCTCCATTTTGATCCAGAAGGCTTAAAGGAGTAGCGTCATATTTGGGTGTTTGTTGCCGTACCACAAAAGTGGGAAAATGATGGATCGCCATCGCAGGAGACGTGGCAGCTCGTTGATTGTTAGCTGCCTGGCCAAATGGCATAGTTTGCCGATTTGAAAATTGGACTGCCATCTGCATTTAATGAGACTGTCAAATCGTGATGACCACAATTTAGTCTAGCACGCTGCTTTCGATATAATTGCCCGTCAGTTAAGTCAGAGTTCGCTGTCTCGCTGAGTGAATTCAGGTTTTCCAGGAATTCTATTAGCTTTTCCCGCACAGTTTCGTCCGCGAGTACCGAGGCTAGCTGTGTCGCCAGCGGCAGACGAACAAAGTAGCTGCCCTTCGACATTAAATCCCTTCGGGATAACTGTTATCCACACACCGAACACGCCGGCGAGATTCCCTGTCTGGCTTGCAAGTTGCCCGGTGTAGTTTTGAGCAAAATTTGACATGTTGGGCAGTAGAAATGAAATGCAATGACAACAGGAAATGCACCAGCAAATTTCCGGAAAAGATATTTGCTGTCTGGAAGATTGTTCGTTCCCACCCTAGTGAAAAATCCCGTATCACGACAAACGGGCTTGAACCGGTCCTGTATTATCCCGTATAAATTTGATGCCGGTGTGACCAGACCTGTATGAAGTTTAAACGGGTTTACATCGGACAGGTCATGTCCGATATGAATCTCAAATCGGACGGTCCAGTCCGGTATAGAGTTAATACAGGGCAGACCATTTCCAGTATGCAACTTATACATGACATCCCAGTCCGGTATGGATATGAAACAGGGCGGACCAGAGTTGTATGAAGCTTAAACGAATTTATATCGGACAGGTCATGTCCGGTATGAATCTCAATCCGGACGGTCCAGTCCGGTATAGAGTTAATATAGGGCAGACCATTTCCAGTATGCAACTTATATATGACATCCCAGTCCGGTATGGATATGAAACAGGGCGGACCAGAGTTGTATGAAGCTTAAACGAGTTTATATCGGACAGGTCATGTCCGGTATGAATCTCAATCCGGACGATCCAGTCCGGTATCGTGTTAATACAGGGCAGACCATTTCCAATATGCAACTTATATATGACATCCCAGTCCGGTATGGATATGCAACAGGGCGGACCAGTCCTGTATTGAGCTCATATACAGGACAGGTCATGTCCGGTTTAACAGAAACCGGACAAATCCGATATGAATGAAACTGATACGGGACAGAGTATTTCCGCTTCTCAGTACAACTCGGGCGGGCGGATCGTGAAGCTCAGCCAGGATGACCACGTCGGAACATGCCTTCACGCTAAATAAGCATGAAACCACACATAATATACGTTAAAACTTTTCTGTATATGTGGAATACGCGTTGTTTTGTACATACCTAGAAGATATGAAGCCGTGGATGTGTGCGCTAGCAAGTACATACATGCATCGCGTTTTGTTTTTGCGTGTGCAACAATCGCTGCAGCTTGTACGATCTTGCGGTGCATCTTCATAATCTGCGACTGAAGCTCTGCCACCTTCAACGCGAAAGTGCAAGCAAGAACGTAGCGTTTTGTTAGCGCGGATAAAATACGCTCGAGAATAAATGAAACATCGCTGACCATCGAAATATGCACAGGTCAGCCGGACATCGGGAGTCGCTTCCTCGAGTGTTTACGCATGCAAAACACTTGGTCAGAAGCAAATTCATTGTCGTCGCGGCTCCACTGGCAGCAGGTGAAGCTAAACGAAGCAGTATTACAGGTGTTGGTGCACCGCATATACCTATATGTAGCAAAAATTGCATGCGTTCGCAGACGATGACAAAACACATCAGCACTAGTAAATTGTGACATTCGGAGGTTTGTCTGCAAGAAAGCGATACATTGTAAAGATGCGGTACACGGATAACCCTTCGTGATAGCCAGGAAAAAGATGCAGGGTGTTTAAAGGGCGATCATTCAGTTACGACCACAAATTCTACACCCTACAAAAATACACGAACTACAAAAGAGCAATCTCGACTACATAACGAGATATATAACCGCTATCACCGTGTCCTGCCGTGGTGTAGTCGTTAAAGTGCGTGCTTGCTGGCTTCAAAGACCGAAGTTCGAATCGCAAGTAAATTTTTTTTCCTTTTCTATTTCCTTTTTGTTTGTTTTTTTGTTTTTTTCTTTTCTTTTTTTTCCTTTTTGAAATGTAGTGGTGTTCTGTAGTGTTCAGCCTGTATCAATTAACCAGAAACCGTACGAGCGCGTCATTTCTGGAACTGATACCAGGCAGAGTATTCCGCTTCTGAACAGAAGCCGGGCCGATCGACGAAGCTCAACCAGAATGACCATGCCGGACACGCCAGCGCACTAAATAAGCATGATACCAAACATGTTATACAACTGTTCTGTATATAAAGGGCACGCTTCGTTTCCCAAATACCTCGAAAATGCGAAGCCGTCGAAGTGTGCGCTAGCAAGCATTAACACTTCTTTTTGGGCGAGTTGGTTCATTTTTGGAAATATACGCGCGTCGCGTCGCTTTTGCGCGTACAACAGTCGCTGCAGCTCGTACGATCTTGCGGTGCGTCTTCATATCTGCGACTGAAGATCTGCCGCCTACAACACGAAAGTAGAAGTACGAACGTATCGTTTCGCTAGCAATGACAAAAAAACTGTTCGAGAAAAAATAAACAAACATCGCTGACCATCGAAAGATGCGCAGATAGCCGCACACCGGGCGACGCGTTCTCGAATGTTTACATATTGAAACCGCTCAGTCGGAAGTGTATTCATTGACATCGAGGCTCCGCTGGTAGCACGTGAAGCTGAAACGCCCAGTATTACAAGTATTAGTGCACTGGATATCTCTGTATGTAGGAAAACTTACAAGCGTTCGTAGACGATGAAAAACACATCAGCACTAGTAAATTATAATATCTTGAGGTTTGCTTCAATAAAGCGACGCATTATAAAGATACGGCACATTTGTGAACCCTCGTGATAGCCTGCAAAGATATTCAGCATGTTTAAAGGACGATCGGTGAATTACGGCCACAAATTCTACTGCCAAGGAAAATATAAAAGTACGAAAGAGCAAAAGTAGCTACATATACTGAATAATAACCACTGTAACCGTAATCCACCGTAGGGTAGTGTTCTTTTTTTTTTTGTTAAGGTGCCCGTCTAAAGACCATAAGGACCGATGTTCGATTCCACATTAGGTAGCAAAATTCTTTTTATTTTTTTTTTATTATTTTAAATGTAGTCGTTTTATTTTATATTGTTCATGCTTTTTCCACCCTGGCGACGCGTTTCTTTCCGGAAACGAGGGCCTTCAACCATACAGGCCATTCCGGTATCAGAGATCCGTGCGGTTTCATTCCGGACATTCCATTGCAGTACAGGAATTTGCTGAAATAGCCCCCAATCCTGTATACCAGATCCTGTACAGTAAACCTGTATACGATTTCCTGTACGAATTTTATACAGGATTTTTCAGTAGGGCAGAAGCTTGTTCTTCAGCAACCTTTCTATGTTTGTCCATGCCACATCTTCAATAGCTTCATCCATGATGATAACGAGAGCGTCTCCAACAGAGAGCGAAGTTCTATTTCTTAGCGGTGTCACCAATTCAGTGAACTGCCTGCTGGAGTGCGTTTGCGAATGGCCAGAAAGAAAAGAATTTCCTGTGTTGCGATCTTCATCTGTACAGTTCGGAACTTCATCTGTAAAGTCGAGAACTTCATCTAAGCACTCCACGGAATCTTCTAGTTCCCTACAGAGATTGCTGTATGAATCAGAAGCAGATGATTACATGCTCGAGTCTGTCCCACTGGTGCAACCTTCCGTCATAATCCTATGCAATGTAGACCTCGGGATGGCCTCGTAATCCGCGGCATCAGGCTCTAAATACCGCTTGCGAGCTTTGCGTTTTTTTTTTGCAGGGATCATTCTAAGTTCTAATCGGCCGCCTCAAAACCACGAGACAACAAAAGCAGCACGAAATGGGCCTTGGGTATAGCCTTGGGGAGACTAAAGACACAAGCCCAGATTCGATTGGATTAAAGTAGCCATAATAGAAAAAAAAATAATGTTTATGAACACCAATATGTATTTCTTTTTCTATACATTTTCTAAGAATAGTTTTTAAAATATAAGAAATTTTTTATGCTAGCCCAGTGTAAAATATGAGCAACAATATCATGCATTTGCTACTTTGATTTAAACGAAAATTGTTTAAACTGGCCGAATATTTGAAAGCGCAGCCAATCCAAGCCAAGCGGCTGTCACGAACGTGTTAACGTATTTTTGTTGTTATCCATCTCGTTCCTAATTGTGCTTGCCGCTCTAAACACGTATGCCCTGGGGCGTTTTTTGAGCAATCTTGACGGAAAATTTCACCGTGTACCCACCGTTGATATCAGAGTTCAAATCTGTAGATAACACGGACTTCGATCCGAAGTTCGTGTACTTGTCCTTTTGGCGAGACCCGGAAAACTACAACTCCAGTCACTATCCGCCACAAGTTTTGATGTTGGCAGGTTAGTAGACTTGTTTTCTTAAAATTGTTTCTCTGCCTATACACACCTAAAGGCGAACATTAACTGATCCGTATCGATTTTTCGCAGAGACTGAAGAAGTACTGCAAAAAAAGCAGCAGCCAAAACGTGTTCGGAAGACAAAGATTCCGGTATCAGAATATGAAGTGGACGCCAGTGACCACGATCACGTGCCTCTGCTGCAGAAGGCAAAGCGGGTATGTTTGATACGCAATTTAGATAGCAGAAAGATTTAATAGGGATTCACTGCATTTCAGGAACAAAAGAATCAAAAAGATCAACAGGTGGCTGCAAAGAGCCAAGCATATGACCGCATCTTGAAGAAGCAGCTTCAAAATTCCAAAAGGAAAAATAAGGAAGTATCCAGCTGTGCTGCTGTAAGTGCACCGGGCAAAAAACTTTCATAACTTGTGTTGTAACTTATTTTTTTCAGGCGCGAAACAATTGCCGCGAATCTACATCCAGCAGCGACAATGGCGAATGCGTTGTTGCCGAGTCCGAGCTTGTGCTCGCTAAGCAAGACGCAAGGCACTGGCGCCAGCGATATAAGAAGTGTGAAGAGAACGAAAAGCTGCATGGAATAAATTAATCACTGCAAGACTGTATTAATGGGAAGCTGTTCACAAGTATGTTACCAGTATCTTCCTAGCTTACTGTAAAGTGGCTTCATGGTTTGAGATAGTTTGTTAATGCTCTTTAAATGTGGAAATGATTTTTTTTTTAGAATACGTTTGGTCGAGAAGTGTGGCTCAAATAAGCTAACCATTATGTTTCAATGCACAATCTACTTGAGGAGCAAACACTCCGCAAGAAACAAGCTTTCGAGATTCGGACAGTGAGCATCCTGCCAAAAGCTGCGACCCATTTGGACAGTGGCAAGTTGGGTCTTGAGAAAATTGAGCATGCTGTAAAGAACGAGGAAAGCGTTAAAGCGGTAAAGAAGAAATTGGGCATAGGCAAAAAGCAGATGTATGCGATGAGGGACAAGGCGGGAAACGTCATCACGGATATGGACAAGATAGTCAAAGTAGCCGAGCAGTTCTATACAGATCTCAACACTAGCCAAAGAAGTCAGGACCGTAACGAGATTGGCGGTAGAGAAAAACAGTCAGACGTTCCACCAGTGATGAAGGACGAGGTCAAGAAAGCATTGGAAGCTATGAAAAGGGGGAAATCAGCTGGAGAGAATCAGATAACTACAGATTTGCTGAAGGACGGGGGGGATATCGTGTTAGAAAAACTGGCCACCCTGTATGCGCAGTGCCTTGTGTCATCCACGGTACCGGAACCATGGATGAATACAAACATTATCCTCATTCAAAAGAACGGGGACTCTAAGGACCTTAAAAATTAAAGACCAATCAGCTTACTGTCTGTTACGTATAAGGTATTTACTAAGGTAATCGCTAATAGAATCAGGACAACCTTAGACTGCAACCAAGCAAAGGATCAAGCAGGTTTTCGGAAACGGTACTCTACTATCGATCATATCCATACCATCAATCAGGTGATAGAAAAATGCTCGGAATATAACCAGCCCTTATACATAGCATTCATTGATTACGAAAAAGCATTTGACTCAGTTGAAACCTCGGCGGTGATGCAGGCATTGAGAAATCAGGGGATAGACGAGCCATACGTGAAAGTGCTGGAAGATATATATAGTGGCTGCACAGCAACCATAGTTCTGCGTAAAGAAAGTAACAAAATTGCCATAAAGAAAGGTCATAGGCAAGGAGACAAAATCTCCCCTGTACTATTCACAGCTTGCTTAGAGCATGTATTCAGAGACTTGGAATGGGAGCAGTTAGGGATAAGGGTAGATGGAGAATACCTCAGTAATCTGCGATTTGCTGATGACATTGCTTTCCTAAGCAACTCGGAGGATGAACTGCAAGTAATAATTGATGACCTAGACACAAAAAGTAGAAAGGTAGGCTTGAAAATCAATATGCAGAATACTAAGGTAATATTCAAAGGCCTCGGGAAGGATTAGCAGTTTACAATAAGAATGAAGTACTGGAAGTAGTAGGCGAATATGTCTATTTAGGACAGGTAGTAACCACATATCCGGACCATGAAAAGGAAATAACAAGAAGAATAAGATTGTGACGGAGTGCATTTGGCAAGCACTCACAGATTATGACTAGCAGCTTACCGGTATCGGTAAAGAGGAAAGAATATAACAGTTGCATCTTACCTGTACTCACCTATGGGGCTGAAACGTGGAGGCTAACCAAGAGAGTTCTTCTTACGTTGAGGAAAACCCAGAGGGCTATGGAACGAAAAATGGTAAGGGTAACATTAAGAGATAGGAAGCGTGCAGAGTGGGTCAGAGAAATAACTATAGTTACAGACATTCTAGTGGAAATTAAGAAGAAGAAATGGGCATGGGCAGGACAAGTAGTGCGAACAGAGGATAAGCGATGGTTGCTTAGGGTAACAAACGGGATTCCAAGCGAAGGAAAGCATAGCAGGGGGCGGCAGAAAGTTAGGTGGGCGGATGAGGTTATGAAGTTCGCAGGGGTCAAGTGGATTCAGCAAGCACAGAACCGGGTTAAGTGGAGAAATATGGGAGAGGTCTTCCCCCTGCAGTGGGTATAATCAGGGTGATGATGATGAAGTTGGTTCTACGATTCACTTGTAGAATGAATATTAAACTAGCATACACAATTTATTGAAAGCTCTTTACTAACATGGCCACCTTAAAGGTACCTCTAACATATCTTCGGTTATCAAATCGGGACTTGTACTCATGCTACACCATCACCAAGCTCTTTGCATGATTCAGGTTAAACGAGGTTTCCGAAATTCTGCCTACAGTCATGAGGAATGGCTGGCTGGTATCCTTTTATATTAACAATTTGCTAACATCTGTTGCTGACGAAGTTACCAATTCTTGAAGGCTAAAGTAAAAAGCTACATAATTGTGCTAATATGAATGACGAGGGATTTTTATGAGACTTTGTTGTATTAAATTTTTATTTTGACGAAACTGCTTTTGTATGCCAAACAGATATTTAGATTATGGAGTTGGCAGCTTATGGTGAAATTGCGCAACAAACACGACACAAAAGTAAGAGGGACACGTAGCACGGGACGAGCGCAAGCGCAATGCAGCTTAGGTATCCATTCCCACTTCATTGAGCCCTTCATAAACCGGTACTTAGTTACAATACATTCAAAAGTTCCCTATAAGACAAGCTGTAGCAGTCAGTTAAAAATTAGGTATTGATTTGGAGCTAAACAGTTAATTATGTTTAAGATGTCGCAGTTGATTACCATGACAAGTGCCCTTCCACCGGAGGCTCTGATGTTGCCCAGGACGTTTAGCCACCTCCAGTGAAACAAAGCTCTTTCAGGAAGGATTGTGCTGATTAGTTCTTTTAGAGGTTTTGCTTATGCTATTTATGTGTATTGCTTATGCAGGCACCTCAAACAAAGGGAACAGGAACAGCACTTCACTGTTGCAACGGCAACAACAACCTGCTCTTGGTGTAGTGAACGAAGAGCGGATTCACGAAGACGAGGAAGAGGATGACGAAGTACCGCGGCGCTGCTCGAGTTCTCTAGTTTTGTGCCTTGACGGACTGTGTGCTTGTGCTGTTCGGCGTACAGCTTACAGAGGCCTTTATTCCCTATTGAACCATCAGTAAAACCCCTTTCACTTGGTGGAGGTGAGATTTCCGTCCGCCCTGGAGCTTCGCAGCTGCACACTACCAACAACAGCCATGACCGACCCTACCACCCCTAGTACAACAAGATCCTCGTCCCCCATCTTCTGCGCTGGAGCTTTGCGCCAACGGGACCCTCCAATCTTCAGCGGAACCGGCGACCACGACGTCGAAGATTGGCTTTCCTTATATGAGCGGGTCAGTACTCACAACAAATGGGACAACGGCCTCAAATTAAATAACGTCATATTCTACTTAACGGACGTTGCCAACCTGTGGTTCCGCAATCACGAGGCCGATATCTCATCGTGGTCTGCTTTCAAGACCATTTTTTCCGATATCTTCGGCAGGCTTGCAGTGCGCAAGCTGCGCGCTGAGCAACGCTTGCGCGTCCGTGCCCAGCTACCTGGCGAGAACTTTGCAAGCTATATTGAAGATGTTGTAGACCTCTGCAAACGCGTGGACACTTCAATGATAGAACATGCCAAGACTGATCACAATCTACAACGAATAGACGACGACGCGTTCCAGATGCTTCTGGCCAGAAATACAGCAACCGTCGTCGACGTAATCACTGCTTGCCAAAACTTTGAGGAATTACGCAAGCGCCGTAAAATCACTCGTTCCTCGCTCTCACACCAAGTGCCTCTTTCAGCTCTAACACCTGACGCAGAACAGTCCTCCTTGCTGCCCCAAATAAAGCAGTTTGTTAGAAAAGAAGTTGCCCGTCAACTGGCCCTCGTTCCCCATCATCCTGACACTTCTTCTCCTTTGGTGCCAATGTTGGAGCAAGTTATCCGCGAACAAGTCGCAGAAGCACTTCCCAGGCTTCCTAAAGCTCCTGCTGTCGCGCCATTGGCATATGTCGGAGCACCAGTACAGTATAGCCAACCTTGTCTACCAGCCCCTTGACCTACGCGGCAGTGGCTGCGCGGCCCACGCTTGAGCCGTTACCACCCATGCAGCCTGCCCTACGCCACGCACCGCTTCCTCAAACGGCTCCGCTTCATCCTGCTAATCCGCACTGTTACAACCCGTGGCGCACTTCGCACAATCGCCCAATTTGCAACTACTGTGGTTGCCCTGGACATGTGGCCCGTCGATGCCGTCGTCGCATGGCTGCGCATCCAGAACCTGCGTCTTCAGAGTACTCCCTAACGCTGTTTCGTTCTGCTCCCTCTTCGCCTGCATACGCCGCCGAACAGCGTTCATATACGACCCATCGTTTTCCTTCTCCACGTCGCCGGTCACTGTCACCAATGCGCCGGTGACAACCCCCTGCTGACGCAGGAAACTAAGTTCCGCGGTTCCTGAGGCGAGAACTGCGTTCTGTGCGAAAAGCTCAAGGCCTCATATATCGTCCACAAACATTATAGGGATCTCTATCGATGGTCTATCTGTATATGCGCAGGTCGATACGGGTGCCAGAGTGTCTGCGATTCATGACCGACTTTGCCGACGATTACGAAAAGTTACGACGTCATTTAAAGGGTTGGCGCTCCGTGAAAGGGGTTTTACTGATGGCTAGACAGGGAATATAGCCCTCTGTAAGCTGTACGGCGAACAGCACAAGCACACAGTCCGTCAAGGCACAAAACCATAGAGCTCGAGCAGCGCAGCGGCACTTCGTCGTCCTCTTCCTCGTCTTCGTAAATCCGCTCTTCATTCACTACTGTTTCCCCGGGATCGAAGAGGAGCAACCCTGGCGACCTATGGCGAGGGCAAGACGAGCGAGTCGTAGCATGTTTTGAGGAGGGTCACATGCACAGTTTCGCGGCCGCGATGGCGCATGTCCGAAGAGGGAGTGAGTGGCTTCACGATATAATTTACAGGGGAGATTTGGTGAACGACGCGGTAGGGGCCGTGGTCATCATCATCATCATCAGCATCAGCAGCCTGACTATACCGACTGCAGGGCGAAGGCCTCTCCCATATTTCACCACTTAACCCGGTTCTGTGCTAGCTGCATCCACTTGACCCCTGCGAACTTCTTAACCTCATCCGCCCACCTAACTTTCAGCCGCCCCCCGCTACGCTTTCCTTCCCTTGGAATCCAGTTTCTTACTCTAAGCGACCATCGGTTATCCTCTCTTCGCACTACATGTCCTGCCCCTGTCCATTTCTTCTTAAGTTCCACTAGAATGTCGGTAAGTTGAGTTATTTCTCTGACCCACTCTGCACGCTTCCTATCTCTTAATGTTAGCCTACAGTTTTTCATTCCATAGCCCTCTGGGTTGTTCTCAACTTAAGTAGAACTCTCTTAGCCTCCACGTTTCAGCCCCATAGGTGAATACAGGAAAGATGCAACTGTTGTATACTTTCCTCTTGAGCGATACCGGTAAGCTGCTAGTCATAATGTGCGAGTGCTTGCCAAATGCGCTCCATTCCAATCTTATGCTTCTTGTTATTTTCTTTTCATAGTCCGGATCTGCGGTTACTACCTCTCCTAAATAGACATATTCTCCTACTACTTCCAATACTTCGCTACCTAATGTAAACTGCTGTTCCTTCCCGAGGCTGTTGAACATTGCCTTAGTCTTCTGTATATTGATTTTCAAGCCCACTTTTCTACTTTTCCTGTCCAGGTCATCAATCATTATTTGCATTTCATCCCCCGAGTTGCTTAGCAAGGGAATGTCATCAGCAAATCGCAGATTACTGAGGTATTCTCCAACTGGCCTTATCCCTAACTGCTCCCATATTAATCTGAGTACTTCCTCTAAGCAAGCTGAGAATGGTACTGGGGAGATTGTGTCTCCTTGCCTAACACCTTTCTTTATGGGAATTTTGTTACTTTCTTTATGCAGAACTACGGTTGCAGTGCAGCCACTATATATATCTTCCAGCACTTTCAACCCCCTGATTTCGCAATGCCTGCATCACCGCCGAGGTTTCAACTGAGTCAAATGCTTTTTCGTAATCAATGAATGCTATGTATAAGGGCTGGTTATATTCCGAGCATTTTTCTACCACCTGATTAATGGTATGGATATGATCGATAGTCGAGTACCGTTTCCGAAAACCCGCTTGATCCTTTGCTTGATTGCAGTCTGAGGTTGTCCTGATTCTATTAGCGATTGCCTTAGTAAATACCTTATACGTAACAGACAGTAAGCTTATTGGTCTGTAATTTTTAGGGTCTTTAGAGTCCCCTTTCCTATGCATAAGGATATTGTTTGCATTTTTCCTTGGTTCCGGTACCGTCGATGACGCCAGACACTGCGTATACAGGTTGCCCAGGTTTTCTAGCACGATATCCCCCCAGTCCTTCAGCAAATCTGTAGTTATCTGATCCTCTCCAGCTGATTTCCTCCTTTTCATAGCTTCTAATGCTTTCCTGACCTGGTCCTTCGTCACTGGTGGAACGTCTGAGTGATTTTCCCTACCGCCAATCCAATTACTGTCCTGCCTGCTTTGGCTACTGTAGCGATCTGTATAGAACTCCTCGGCTACTTTGACTAACTTGTCCATATTCGTGATGACGTTGCCCGCCTTGTCCCTTATCGCATACATCTGGTTTTTGCCTATGCCAATTTCTTCTTTAGCCCTTTAAAGCTTCCCCCGTTCTTGCAGCATGCTCAATTTTCTTCATGTTATACTTCCTTACATCGGCCACCTTGCGCTTATTGATTAGATTTGATATCTCGGCCAATTCGATCTGGTCTGTTGAATTGGAAGTTTTCATACTCTGGCGTTTCTTAATCAAATCTTTAGTCTCCTTAGACAGCTTACCGGTATCCTCTCTTACTATCCTACCGCCTACTTCTACCGCGCACTAAGTAACGATATCTCTGAAATTATTGTTCATTGCTTCTAGGGTAGTATCGCCATCCTCGGTTAGAGCTGAATATCTATTCTGTAGCGAGATCCAGAACTCTCCTACCTCCCCTTCACCGCTAATTCGTTGATGGGTTTCTTTGTTACAAATCTGTTGCGTGCCTTCTTCAGATTTAGGCTAATTCGGGACTTCACCATCCTGTGGTCTCTGCATCGCACTTTCCCGATTACCACTACATCTTGCATAATGCTGAGGTTGAACACATTATGAAGTCAATTTCATTTTTAGCCTCCCCGTTCAGACATTTCCATGTCCATTTCCGGTTCTTCCGTTTGCTGAAGAAGGTATTCATAATGCTTTAGTTACTGCGCTCTGCAAACTCAACTAGTACCTCCCCCATGCTGTTCCTAGAACCAATGCCATGTCGCCTACTGCCTGGTTCTAATGTTAAACGTCGCCAGGGTCAGTTTCCAATGGCGGCCTGTCCAGCGGAGCCAGAAATTCTTAGCACCCCCTGCTGCGTCACGTGTCTGACCGCCGCCGTGGTGAGTTGTTCCGCAGCCACTGGTGTCTGATGGCCGGGGTTTTCTGGAGCTTATCATGAGAGGGTGCGGCCAATTACTGCACCAGGGTGGCCAACTCCTGTTCTGGTGAGGGAGTGCGTTGCCGGAGGTGTTCACCGGCATCAGGTCGCACCCCAAACCTGTTTATGCAATTCCATCGACACGCGGATTATTTTTTTTTATCCGGTGGAGAATTGCGCGGCACCGGAATTCGAACCCCGGTCCTCTTGCATGCGATGCGGATCTTCTACCGCTACGCCACGGATGCACCGCTTACCGTGGTACTCATTTCGAAATTTCGATGATAATCCCTGTGGGGTGCCAAGAACCCAGAGCCAAACGAGGGATCCTCTAGGGAAAACATGTGGCGTCTGAATTTTGTCGTAACGATGCTTTCGGCGGCCTTGAGATTCCGATATTAAACTACGGGCCAGCTGGCGACATTCCTCCGCATGCTTTGCAGCGTCGGAAAGGGGAGTCCACTCAGAGGAGTCGGGACGATATTGTAATATAGTGTCCATCGTGGACGGTGCCTCACGGCCATAAAGGAGGAAGAAAGGGCTAAATCCGGTAGTTGACTGCGTGGCGGTGTTGTAGGCGTACGTCACGAAAGGAAGAACAGCGTCCCAGTTATACCCCCTTCAAGCGAGCAAAATAAAGTGCACTTACGGCGAGTGTGACTAACGAAAAGTGCACTCTACCGCTGCTAAATAGCGTAACATAAGTGCACTTGCCAAAGTGTGCACTCAGGTCGGAGTGCGTTCGCAAAACAGACTTCGAGGGCTGAGCGCGTAGCCTCGCCGGCAGAAATTTCTTCGTCACAAATGTATTATGTAATAAGAAATGTATTCAAGTTGATTTTACGTGTTTTTTACATATTTTCATTTGATGAAATGTTTTATAATAGCGACGGGCAAAATATCAAATAACAAAAACGTGTTGTAACCGCGTACGCAACTTCCACATTTTGAGTGGTGCGCCACTGCGGCTACGCCATTTTCATTTAGGGGGCGGTTGTTATTGTTCTTGGTGTTCGTTGATAAGGGGCCTACGAATCATGGTCCAGTGTCAAATTTTAAACATTTTTTGAATGTTTTACTACTCTTAAGAGCAGTTCCCTGAACTTCGCGCTTGGAGGTTCCAATTTGTTTTTTAAAACATGTTTTTCAGTTGACAGTTTCGTACCAACGAGTGCTTATGCGAGCGCACTTCGCTTTCCCGTTTAGCACTGCGTAGCGTAAAGTTTCTTTCCAGCTGCGAAGTGCACTCCGCGGAAGCACACTTTAACTTGCACGCTTGACAGGGGTGTAGTCTGATCGGCGGCAACGTACATCGTAAGCATATTTCCGAGAGTACGATTGAAGCGCTCAGTCAGCCCGTTAGGTTGAGGGCGATAAGCTGTTGTGGTCCGATGTATGGTTCGACATTCGGCCAGTAGAGCTTCAACGATGTAGGAAAGGATGACTGGGCCTCTGTCCCTCAGTAGCTCACGTGGTGAGCCGTGGCGAAGGACAAAATGATGAAGCAAAAACTGGGCAACTTCACGGGCAGTAGCGGCAGGTAGGGCAGCGGTCTCCGCATATCGGCTGATGTGGTCGATGCCGACGATAATCCAGCGGTTCCTAGAGACCATGCAGGGAAGTGGCCAGTAATGATCAACGCCAACGCGATGAAAAGGATAGGCTGGGCATGGAAGGGGTTGTAAGGGGCCAGAAGCACGAGGTGTGAATGACTTGCGGCGCTGACAGGCGATGCAGGAGCGGACGTATTTGCGAATATAACCGTACATGCCACGCCAGTAGTAGCGTTGAGAAATTCTTTGAAACGTCTTGACTACACCAGCATGGGCACACTGATGGTTGGCATGTAAAGAGGCGCAAATTTCATGTCGTAAATGGCGGGGAATGACGAGAAGCCACCGTCGACCATCAGGCAAATAATTGTGGCGGTAGAGAAGACCGTCTCGTAGGGCAAAGTGTGGTGCTTGACGGCGTTAAGTTCGAGAAGTCGCAGCAGCGTTAGAAGTGGACACAATGTCGACAAGAGATGCGAGCCACGGGTTTTGCGCTCCTCCACAGGCATATCAGCGATGGTTAGAGACGAGAAGACGGGATCAGCCGCCGTGGAGCACGTAGGTTTGTTGGAGAGGGGAGAACGAGACAGAGCGTCAGCGTCCATGTGTTTACGGCCAGAGCGATTCATAACGCGGATGTCAAATTCCTGAAGGCGGAGATCCCATCGTTCGAGGCGTCCGGACGGGTCTTTAAAAGAGGACAGCCAACATAACGAGTGGTCGTCCGTGAAGACGTCAAACTGGCAACCGTACAGGCAGGGTCGGAATTTGGTTAGTGCCCACACAAGAGATAGGAAGCGTGCAAAGTGGGTCAGAGAAATAACTCAAATTACCGACATTCTAGTAGAAATTAAGATGAAGAAATGGACAGGGGCAGGACATGTAGTGCGAAGAGAGAATAACCGATGGTCGCTTAGGGTAACAAACTAGATTCTAAGGGAAGGACAGCGTTGCAGGGGGCGGCAGAAAATTAGGGGGGCGGATGAGATTAAGAAGTTCGCAGGGGTCAAGTGGATAAAGCTAGCACAGAACCGGGTTAAGTGGAGAAATATGGGAGAGGCCTTCGCCCTGCAGTGGGTATAGTCAGGCTGATGATGATGATGATGATGATGATGATGATGATGATGATGATGATGATGATGATGATGAATTGCCAAACACTCCTTTTCTGTAACTGAGTAGTGGCATTCAGCTTTAGAGAGGACACGATTCGCGTAGGCGACGGCGTATTCGTGAAAGCCGTTTTTCCGTTGTGCCAATACAGCTCCGAGGCCAACGCCACTCGCATCAGTATGGACCTCGGTGGGTGCTGTCGGGTCGTAGTGGCGAAGGATTGGGGATGATGTCAAAAGATGGCGCGATGCGGTGAACGCTTCGTCACACTTGGCCGACCAGGTAGTTAAGTCACTGTTTCCCCCGAGTAGCTTCGTCAGGGGTGCAATAATAGAAGCGAAATTCCGTAGGAAGCGCAGAACATAGGAGCATAGGCCTATGAAGCTTCGAAGTTGCTTAAGCGAGACCGGCTTATGAAGCTCCGCCACTACGCGCAGCTTGGCCGGATCAGGGCGAACACCTTCCTTAGAGACGATGTGGCCCAAAATGGTCAACTCCCTGGCACCGAAGCGACACTTCTTGAGATTCAGTTGTAGGCCGGCGTCAGTAAGACAAACCAAAACTTGCCGCAAGCGCTCTACATGCGTAGCGAAGTCGGTGGAAAAGACAACAATGTCGTCCAAGTAGCAGAGGCAAATGTGCCACTTGAACTTCTGCAAGATGTTAGCCATCATCCTCTTGAATGTGGCGGGAGCATTACACAGACCGAAGGGCATCACATTTATTCATAGTGGCCATCCGGCGTCACAAATGCGGTCTTCTCTCTGTCACAGGCGGCCATTGGCACTTGCCAGTAACCGGAACGTAAATCAAGAGACGAAAAGTACTCGGCACCTTGGAGGGAATCAAGAGCGTCGTCTATACGCGGAAGGGGGTAATTGTCCTTGTAGGCAATTTTGTTGAGGCACCGGTAATCGGTACAAAAGCGAAACGAACCATCTTTCTTCTTTACTAACACCACTGGTGAAGACCAGGGGCTTTGAGATGGACGGATTACATTGGTAATGTTACTATGTTAACTTGCTGCATGATACTTGTTAGCGTGTTTCCTAAATTTTCGGTAGCCTTTAATTCACACATTCACACAGTATGAGAGAGGGATATGCCAGGTTGATTTAGGTACATTGTGAAACATGTACAGAGAACAGAAAGACCTTACCAGAATTTATTTTCCATGTTTGCAGCCTGCAGTTCTGAAAGGCTAAATTTTGCTGAATGTGCGAACGGCAGGATAAGTATACATTTTAGATTGCTTTGCATTTTTTAAATGGCAGTGGTAGAGTTTTGCTATTTTTGCAGTTTCACCTGAAAAAGGGAGTCACTATAAGTGAGGCTCAAGGGAAGCAGATCTTCCAATCAAAAAATCTGACGCCAAAGCTTGTCGTTAAAGACACCGCACAAGCACACTGGGGATCTGAAGTACTTGCTTGCCGAACATACAGTGGCAGGGTAGTCCCCCCCCCCCCACCCGCCCCGACCTCAAGAACCTTGATGTTCAACCAAGAAAGGAGCTGACTCCAGAAAAAGTCAGCCTCGTGGTTGGCAAGTGGAGTTTTAGCCATGTTGGCCACAGTGTTGCAGGAGTTCTAATTCAGGAATTATTGCTTTTCAGAAACGCTCACCTACTGGGGAAAGATGAAACAAGTCGATGTGGCGTTCACGATTGCAAGACTAGCAACAGTGCTTTCCGAGAAAATACAAGACACGCGACGAAGCATGAAAAGAAGGGCCCTGGAATTTTAAGGCTCAGGCAATAAATCATGATTGTAGCCCGCATTTATTATTTTTGCATTTATTCGTCGTGATGAATGAAACCATTGGCAAATGGTTTATGTAGCAAGCAACGTTTTTAGTTTAGGCAGCAAGTGAGACCCTAATCTAAAAACGTTGGTAGCAAGTGAGACCATTTGCAAGTGGGACCATTTCAAAGTGGTTTATGGAGCAGATACCATTTGCAAGCGAAACCACTTTTAAGTGGTTCCACTTGCAAATGGTACCTGTTTCATAAACCACTTTCAAGTGGTCCCACTTTGAATTTTCACCTGGGAGCATTCGTGCGGTTCAGGGGTCCAGCTACATTGCAAAAATTTCGTCCACCACAGGCCAGCAGCCGAAAAGTAACAAAAAAATAGCTAAGGGCACCTACCACCTCCTTACGCTGTTTTTACATGAGTGTTCCCCTCATCCCGGTTTGCCAGGTGACCAGATGTGAGTGCAAAAAGCACAACCCGTATTTACTACGCAGGACCATTGAGGCACCCTAGTATTTAGCAGCATAGCAGCGCCGCTACGCGTGCAGCTGCTAAACACCCATCAAACCTATCTGGATCGATAACTGACAGGTGGCGCTACATGCCTGCGAGCAAATCGACAGTTGACAGCCGCGTGGTGCGGACGCGTGTTCCATCGCTCCTCCGATTGCACGTGGCTACCGGAAACGGACGGACTGGCGAAAGCGGGAGCTTCCGAAGCGTCAAATAGATGAGTTCTTTCTTTTATTAACTTTATTTCGTTTTCAGCTAGTTAGGTTAGGTGCAGCCTAAAGAATAGATTTTAGCTCTTGGTCCTAGCGGCCTGGTTTTTCGTGCCGGCAGCTAGGTTTTCTTGGCGTTCATTATTTAGCTATCTTGTTTAGATAAATATTTTTTTGTAGGCTATTGGCATTCGCAGAATTGGTTTTTAACGCTTGTTTGCTAGTCGTTTCTTGTGTCTTCTTTTGGCAATTTGTATATTCTGAGAATTCGTAATAGATATAGTTCAGTCGATGAGCGCTTAAGATGTGCAATCAAAAGAAGGTAAAGTGTACTCAGTGTGAGGCGCAGGTTAATCGCAAGTAAACGCGTTTTGACTCTGTAGGTGAAGCGGAAGGCAGCTACTTTTTGTGTCGGTGTTGCGTACTGAGTGCGCGTCAAGATAGATTTGATCAAGAAAGGGGCAGTTTAGTGTCTAGTGTGGATGATTTAGAAAATGAAGTACGTTTGTTAACAGCGAAAAATCAGAACCTGCTTGGACAGTTTAATCAAGTTCAAATAAAAGGGGCCGACTTTATCCTTGGAACCAACGAGGACGAACATTCCAATGCGGGCCACGTGGCTTGGGCCAGCACTGGCATGGAAGGCATAAGCAAAGTAGGTCAGGCGGATCCGAACCGTCAGAGTTATTTAGAAGCAGCTAAGACGCCGGAAAAAAAGGAAGAAGTAAGGAAGAATGAAAATCCCAGAGATAAGGACACAGATAACCGAAAGCAGGAGCCAACAGTTGGGAGAGGGAGAGAGAAGGCCCAGGTGCTTATCGCCGGAGATTCTAACATGAACAGGTGCTAGCGAGATATCTTGGAACGTGTAAGGGGTGATAAGAGAGTGTTGGTTGGAGCCTTCCCAGGGAGAACAATGAGGGCAGTGCTAAAAGAGAGTAAAAATAGGCTGTTGAATTCCGCAGAGCGCAGTATGGTAATAGTAGCCGCGGGGCTAAACGATATCCTAAATGGTGACGCTGCAGGAGTGGTGGAAAGTTTAGCTAAGGGAGTTGACGAGATCAGGGAGATAGCACAGCAGACGCAGATAGTTGTATGCACAGTACCAGAGGTGCTAGGATTGAACGGAAAGATGGAAAAGGACGTGGTGACAGTTAATCAGTACATAAGAAAGTTAAGCCTGGAGAAGCGTTTCGAAGTGGTTGAGGTAAACAGGGAGGTACATAAAGCAGGTTTTGGTAGGGCTTTTCAGCGAGATGGCATTCAGTTTAACAGAAGGGTGGGAGCAGAGATCGGGTGGCGCTTGGCAGGCAGGGATGTGGCTTTTTTAGGGGGTCCGCGAGGACTCCGTGCACAGAGGTAGTTAGAAGTGAAGCAGAAGAAAGTGTAATAATGGAGGCTGAGCCTCCAAAAATGGCAAAGAGTAGGTCGAGAAAGAAAAGTACAAAAAAGAAATTTAACTCTAGGGTCAGCTACATAAACATGCAAGGAGATAGAAAAAGAGCGAAATGGCTAGAGATAGAACAGCAGTTGAAGGATGACAAAATAGGTGTGTACGCTGTTTGCGAGACTTATCTCGGGTATCTAGAAGATCCACCGTTTATAGAAGGCTACGTCTGGGAAGGGTGCAACAGAACGAGAACGGAAAAAAAGGGTGGAGGGCTAGGTATGTTGATACACCAGGGAACAAATTGGCAAAGAATTAAATCATCTTGTAAAGAACATATCTCGGTTTCAGGAACAATTGCCGGCATAAGGACATGGCTAGGGGTAGTTTATTTAGGAACAGGACATCAATGCAGGCAAGAAAACAGGGATCTTGTTGAATGTCTCAGGGACGATATAAGCCAGTTTGGAAACGGGGCCAATATTATTCTACTGGGGGACATGAACGGCCACATCGACGATCTGGATTGATACACGGATTGTAACGGCAAGCTAATGCTAGATTTCTGTGAGCGACACGATCTAGTTATAGTAAATAGAGAAACAAAATGTGAAGGCCAAATCACGTGGGAATTCCGCAACAGGCAGACGACCATTGACTATTGTCTAATGTCGCAGGAAATTTATAGCAAGGTCAGAAAAATGAAAATAGACGAAGAAGGGGAGTGTAGTCTGGGAAGTGATCATAAACGTATTAGTCTGCAGATGGGGCCCTTGATGAAAAGAGAAATGGAACTTAGACAAAACGTAAACGCAAATTTAAACGACGATCAAATAGCGCAGATAGCAGCAGACATACAGGAAGAAATAGATAAAAGCCCATGGAAATCTGGGATTGTGAACTTGTAGAACTACTCATAAGGAGAAAAATTACCGAGGTTAAAGTAACAATTCGCTGGAATGGAAAGAAGAAGCCACAGAGCTGGTGGAATAATTAGGAAATCAGGGAAGCCATTGAACAACGACGGGCAGCTTCAAGAGAACACCGAGAGGCACAGAAAGCACAGGTATCGCAGGAAAAAATAGAGCAAAATGGAAATCGTATCTACAAAACAAACTTGATGTCCAAAGTAAAATAAAGCAGTCCACCGATCGCTGGGTGGCTCAAATACATGATGCCACTTAAGAAAATTCTGAAAACATATAAGCTGGCTAGGTAAAAAAATCAAAGAAAGCAAGATCGGATTCAAGATAACGAGATAAATTGTTTAAAGGGAGACAACGCAGTGAACTACATTACATCAGTTATAGCCGACTCATTTAAGAGCGACGATAGGGTAATCTCCGCAAATCAGGACGCAACACAGGATAGCCGAATACAAAGCAGCTTAGAACTGACCAATCTGAACTGGAAAACGGCGAAAAAAAAATATTCCTAAAAGCACATCTACAGGAATAGATGAAATTCGTATCAACCTGATTAATGAACTTGGTGAAAAAAGTAAGGAAACGTTGTGAAAATCTTTGGAAACAGTACTAACGAATAAGCAAATTCCGGACAGCTGGCGGTTAGCAAACTGAATTTGATGTATAGGAGGAAAGGAGATAGGATGCACTTAAAATCCTACTGGCAGACTACCATAAAATCTGTTATATACAAGTTGGCCATGCAGGCGGTGAAATTAAAAATGCAATCATGGGTAGAAAGTAAGAAGATACTCGGAGAACTTCAGAACGGCTTTAGAGAAGGCAGGCATTTAGATGATAACCTGTTCATGCTTACCCAATGCATCGAAATATCAAGAGTAGAAAATAGACTTTTGTATTCGGCCTTCAGGAAACAGGGAACTCCTGTGGAACATATTAAAAGAAGGTATCGGTCATGAGATAACAGATTTCCTACAAGAAATAACCGGGATAACAAATTAGAAATTAGATGGGAAGGGATAAGAAGTACGGAAGTTGTCCTCTATCACCGCTGCTGTTCATGCTTTATATGATAAATATGGAACGGAGGATACAAGAAAGTAACCTAGGTTTTAACCTGTCAAAGGCGGTAGAGCAGTGCCTCCCCGGGTTAATGTATATAAACGATATTGTGCTGGTAGCAGATAGCCAGGAAGATTTGTAAACTCTAGTTAAGTATTGCGGGGACGAAGGGGCTTCCGTTTCCGTTTTAGCGCAGTTGAGGGCTTCCGTTGCGCAGTTGAGTCGGATCTGATGATTTTCAACGGCTGAACTGATCACTGTCTTAAAATACAAGGCCATGAAATACCCAGAAGGGCAGAATATAAATATCTCGGGGTATGGGTAAACGAAGGATTGACATACATTGAAAAGCATGAGCAATCTCTTAGGGCCAAAGGGCGAAGAAATGCTGGGATAATGAAGCATAGGGCATTGTGGGGGATACAACAGGTATGTGGTTTTGAGGGGTATTTGGAAAGGAATTATGGTGCCCGGACTTGCTTTCGGAAATGCGGTTTTGGGCCTAAAATCAGAGGTACAGTCGACATTAGAAATAAATCAGAGATCCGTCAGACGATTAGCACTAGGGGCCCACGGCAAAACCACAAATGAGGCGGTACAGGGAGATATGGGCTGGACATCTTTCGAAGTACGGGAAGCTCAGAGTAAAATATTATATGAGGAACGCCTGGGGAACTTGGAGTAACGGGTGGGCAGCTAAAGTACTTAAATACCTATACCTAAAAAGCGTTCACTCACAATGGAGGAAAAGAACTAGGAAACTAACCAGTAAGTATGCTGGTAAGTAATTAAGTATGCCACCATCCGATGGCGAGAGCTGGGGCCCCGTCTCTCGACCTGGCGTGACGTCATACGGTCACGTGAAAATGGCTTGACGTCACCGCTGCGACTCCTGTAAGAACTCACGGCCACCATCCGATGGCGCGAGTTTGGCGTGACGTCTGGCGTGACTTCACACGGTCATATGAAAATGTATAGAGGCGCCACGACACGCCAAAGGCTTGAAGTGCTAGCAGTATTGCTTTAGCAATAAAAATAACGTTTAGATGAAATTTATCTGCAAAAAGAAAAGGTCCTACAGACAAAGCAGCGAAATGCCATTGCGTCCATTTAAAACCCACATCTAGATAACATTTTTCTAAACAAAACGCAACTATGTAGTATATGTGTTTGAGAAAGAAACTGAAGTCATCGCACAAAACATCACTGAGCAAAAATGATTATGTGATGGTTAGTACCTTGCGTTGTGGCCGCAGTAACCAAGTTTTCAATCCTGCCGCTGTGGTAAGAGGCCCGACTACTGTGCCGGGTTTTATCCCCGGCGGCTGCATTACGATGCGAAACGAAGAGGCGTCTGTGTGCTGTGCGATGAGGCGGTCGAAATTACGCACTCCACTACGACTCCTCTTCCCACTCCCACATTCCTCCCTTGCCTTAAGAACAAGTGTAACAGATACTGCACCTTTCCTCTGAAACAATTGTTATTATTATATTAATATTATCATTATGTATTGTATCTTTCCCGCTAGTGGTGTGCCCGCCGCTGGCCTCGCAGTGTTCATCTTCGTACAAAGAGTGTAGCGTAATTCTACATTATTTGGTGACCTTTATGCTCTATACTGTCACTAACAAGGAGAATGAAATAGCCGAGGTCCATTTGAAACGCAGGCAGCGCGCTGGGAAGCACGTCAGCGGGCGATAGCTTTCTGATTCCTGCCCACTCGCACGGAATCCATTGCGCTTAAAGGCAACCGCGAACCGTTTGATTGTTACTCTTAGGAACAAAGCAAACTAAATGCTCTCTTTTTCAAGCTCAGTCCCGTTAATAAAGTTACCAGGCCACCACAGGTAGACCACGCTGCAAGCATTGCTTGCTGCATGCAACTGTCGAATGAAACACAACAGGTCCCCGAAAGAGCAAAATGGCGGCGAAGGGTAGCACAGAGGAGGTTGTCCGAACCCTGAAAGCGACGGCGAGAGCACCAAGGCGCCCTATTAGCGTACGAGCACATGTAGGTTTTCATACTTCATGGAATATCATCGTAAATGCTGGAAAAAGAAACAGATGCATATAGATATACCTCTAGAAAAATGAGACTGCTTCACGCTCACCTCTGCGTCCTACCAAACCTAACTATATCCTGAAGGGAATAACAAAAAATATATAACTATTATTATCGGATCTAATTAAGCAGAATAGAAAAGAATACACTGATGAGCGCGACACGGTGGGAAAACGTGTTGCTGTGATGCACGGCTTGTTTATTCCTTGTCTGATGTTACTTACAACGCCCGGTGTAAAGCTCATCAGAAACGAAACGCAGGAAAAATAAGACGCTTGTTGTCAGACGAATACAAAGGAAGCCAAAATTGTGATAGACACCAATGGAAGGCTTTGTTATATTGTTGTTCGATATTTTCACGTAGTGGTGACGAGGTCGACGACACAAATGAAGGGTCGATGATTGCACTAAAGAAACTCTTTATTTGGGCTGACTTGCGCCCGCAAAAGAACTAAGCAACTCGGCGGCGGCGATAGAAACAAACGTGCTCGTCGATCGTCGGACAAAGAATGCTCGTCACACTCGGCAACGCTCAATTTAAAGGCTGCACAGAACAATCTAGATAACGTCGCAAACAGCTACCAGCACGGGCTGGAACATTGTGGAAAGACACCCAAGTGGCCGGAACCTTCGAGACAGATCTCTGTGCATCTTGCGCTACAACAAAACTGATAAAGGTGTGACTCGCGACATCGAGCATTAACAAACAAAGATTACGGAACTCATACGCGGTCCAGAATCAGAGTGATAAGCCTGTATGCCGGCGGCTGTTGCAAAACAGCAAATACAGTTTTGAACGTTTCGCGGTAATATAAGTAACAACGCAGGTAATCGCGTAACACAGGATATTCTACATCCGCCGCTACGGATGAGGTTGGCGCGAGCAAACGCTCTGACGGATTGGTTACACGCCACATCAGCACTTGGTCAATAGAACACTTGGCGCCAAATATGGGGGGCATGGGTTTGGATCACACCGGCGTCATTGTTTTCCCTTCTACTTTCTAGTCCTTTATCTCCACGATTACATCAGTATTTCAAATCGAACAAGAGCAAATACAAGAACCCTAGGCGTTCCTTGGTGCACTTTACTGGCACAATCAAGTGACAAGGCGGTGAACTCATTCTGGTGCGTCTCGGGTCAGCACCGCTTCTCTGTCGCTGTGAACACCAGCTTATGAGGTGATATTAAAAAAGGGCTCCAATAATACATCGGTAGAAGGTGATCTTTAGGGAATCGGACCCACCGAATCTTTGTACCACCAATGTGAATCCTTGCTACCACCCTTTGAGTGCTTCATCAGGAGGCACGTGATCTGCTGAGATAACATCGGGGTCACTCAATTGTCATCATAACTGTGAAGAATGAAATTGGTTTGGTTGGGAGAGCTAACGTCCCAAAGCAACTCAGGTTATGAGAGACGCCGTAGTGGAGGGCTCCGGAACTCTCGACCACCGGGGGTTCTTTAACGTGCACTGACATCACACAGCACACGGGCACCTTGTTTTTCGCCTCCATGGAAAAGCGGCCGCCGGCATTCGATGGAGGCGAAAACCAAGGAGGCCGTGCGCTTTACGATGTTAGTGCACGTTAAAGAACCCCCAGGTGGTCGAGATTTCCGATCCTGCATCATTGGGAACTGTGATCAAGCGCGCTAATCACTCACTGCACGGCGGAGCTTTCAACTGTATTGCTCGAGCGATAAGTGAAGCCTCCCATACTGTTTTTTTTTTTTGCAGCAAGTTATTCTGATGGTGCTTCCTTTTCTGTTGCGCGTGACGGCGTACTCTTGGGCTGACATGAAAAGGCATCCAAAGTACAGAGGCCACTAGTGGGAAATTTGGGCACAGCTATGGCGTAGTGGACTAATGCCGCTGCTGGCAGGTATCACGTTGGCAGGTATCACGTTGGCAGGTATCACGTTGTGCATTTACTAGCTTCTCTATGGGCAAAAAAGAAGCCGCGGCGCCATCGATTTTTTTCCGTGATGGGGCTTCTAAATCTGGCGAAATAAAGGAATATATTGCATCTTGCCGTAATATGTATAAGTCTTCTATGGCGGCTGGAGTGAACGCACGCTCTTCATTCATAAAGCATTCTTCAATTTTCGGGTTGCTATTTAAACATTTATTTATCCACGACATTGGAGGAGGTCCCTCGAAAAGAGGTGAGACAGGTTGGCCCACAACCTGAAGAAAGTTGCGAGCAGGCATAAGATGCCAGTCATCTTTTCGGCTCCCCTGAAGCTCGGAAGCCTTTGCCCACAAATAGCGCAAAGAAAGGAAAGAGTCTGGCGCGACCATTCATAAAATGTGCCGAAGGGGTTGTTTTTCTCTTCTCTTGCGCTTGCTCCTACATAGGACAAACCGGGCGATGTATTAATGAGCGAATCCGGGAATATGAACGTAACGTAGAGCAAAATTAAAGAGGGCCACAATTTACCGAAGCATAAAAGATCCTGCCCTTCAGGCACTTGTGGACCGTGTTTTTCTGAAAAGGGGGTTCTTGCAAGGAGCATTAATAACGATGACAAGAGAGCTAATTGAAGCGTTTTATATCGGTACGAAAGGGAATCTGTGCTTCAGTGATACGTCGATCAATCTGTATAATGCAGAGAAAATGTTTCTTGAACATAGCTTATCTTATACTACATGATGCTGAATGTGTCCCTTACGCATGCGTCGGCAGGGATATATATGCTCGTTTTTCTGAACAATAAATCAGTTATGAGTGGCGCTCTGTCCTGCTCTTCTTTTCTTGTTGGTGTGCGTGTTCTTTTGGTGCCTTAAATTTAGAATGAATATATTTATTCAACGTCACAGTGCCTCATAAGCAGATACATTCGTTTGTTCTTGTTGGTGTGCGTGTTCTTTTGGTGCCTTAAATTTAGAATGAATATATTTATTCAACGTCACAGTGCCTCATAAGCAGATACATTCGTTTGTTTTAGTAAGATAAGAGTAGTAGTTACCTTATGCGCACTTTGTGTGGTCTATTGCCAGGGTTGTGTGAAGTCTGACCACTGAGGAAGGATTGTTCAGATTGTTCACTGCGCTTCTACAGGCCGCATTCAGGCGTTAAATGAAGATGAAAGAATCGTTACCAATCAAGACAGGAGACAAAACAAGTCCAAGAAAGCTTGTGCGACTACACTGATGAACGCATGACTTGCAAGGTATATCTTCAAGCACACATAACATCTTCCTATATCTATAGGCAGGGCAAGCCCGGACTCTTTATTGATATAGACAACCTCACACCTCTAAGGTAATATTGTACAGAAAATAGCGCCTGTCGAGCAATAAAAGGCTAACTGCTAGCGTTCGAAGCCGGTAAACCAAATACAAATGTCCGTGTGCAAACACTGACGTAGGAAAATGCATTCAAATACCCTTAAAGCTGGGAAATTTCAGTCACTGCATCCTTAAAAGGCTTGGCGGAAGATCATTCCCTTGAGTTACCCCTCGCAATACAGTGCGTTCCGTTCTTACATGGGCCCCGAGCCGAAATCCATTCAAGCCAGCTCAGATTAACAAGCGAATAAACCGCACAAGATTACCATGTACGCCCATGTCTTGCAAACTATTTATAATTACTTGAAAAATTAAAAAAAAACAGGGCCTAGATTCAGCGATATCAATAAAATATTGTAGTCCCGAAAAGCCAAAAGTTTAGTGAGGATGCAGCGTAGAACGAAAGAAAGATGGCTACATAGTATGAAAGAGCAATGAGCAAGTATTTGCCCAGACGACTATAAGTCCTGTTGTCGACACGTTGGCTCGCCTTGCGTACTGAGACTTCCCCTCAAACTTTATTACGCTCTCTTGAATATTGGACGCCACCGCTATCTACGTAGATAGCGGTGGCGTAGCGGTAGAACATCCGCCTCGCATGCAAGAGGACCGGGGTACAAATCCCGGTGCCGCGCAATTCTCCACCGGATGAAAGAAAAAAAAAAATCCGCGTGTTGATGGCATTGCATAAACAGGTTTCGGGTGCGACCTGATGCCGGTGAACACCTCCGGCAACGCACTCCCTCACCAGAACAGGAGTTGGCCACCCTGGTGCAGTAATTGGCCGCAACCTCCTATGATAAGCTCCATAAAAAAACCCCGGCCCTCAGTCACCAGCGGCTGCGGAACAACTGACCACGGCGGCGGTCAGACCTGTGACGCAGCAGGGGGTGCTAAGAAAGTCTGGCTCCGCTGGACAGGCCGCCATTGGAAACTGACCCTGGCAACGTTTAATGCTAGAACCCTAGCTAGTGAAGCTAGCTTAGCAGTGCTGTTAGAGGAACTAGAGGGCATGAAATGGGATGTCATAGGGCTTAGTGAGGTTAGGAGGCCGAATGAGGCATATACTGTACTGAAAGATGGGCATGTACTGTGTTATCGAGGCTTACCAGAGAGGCGACAACTAGGAGTAGGTTTCCTTGTCAATAAGTATATAGCGGGTAATATAGATGAATTCTATAGTATTAATGAGAGGGTTGCAGGCATCGTAATTCGGCTTAATAAGCGGTATAAACTGAAGGTTGTACAGGCTTATGCACCTACATGTAGTTATGATGACCAGGCAGTTGAAAGCTTCTACGAAGATGTAGAATCGGCAATGCGAAAAGTAAAGACGCAGTATACTGTACTAATGGGCGATTTCAATGCCAAGGTAGGGAAAAAACAGGCAGGAGACAAGGTAGTAGGTGACTATGGCATTGGTTCTAGGAATAGCAGGGGGGAGTTACTAGTTGAGTTTGCAGAGCGCAATAACTTACGAATCATGAATACCTTCTTCAGCAAACGGAAGAACCGGAAATGGACATGGAAAAGTCCTAACGGAGAGACTAAAAATGAAATCGACTTCATAATGTGTTCAACCCCCTCCATTATGCAAGATGTAGAGGTAATCGGGAAAGTGCGATGCAGTGACCACAGGATGGTGAGGTCCCGAGTTAGCCTAAATCTGAAGAAGGAACGCAACAAATTAGTAAGAAAGAAAACCCATCAACGAATTAGCGGTTAGTGGGAGTGCTGAAGAGTTCAGGATCTCGCTACGGAGTAGATATTCAGCTCTAAACGAGGATGGCGACATTACCCTAGAAGCAATGAACAATAATTTCAGAGATATCATTACTGAATGTGCGGTAGAAGTAGGCGGTAAAATAGCTAGAGAGGATACCGGTAAGCTGTCTAAGGAGACGAAAGACTTAAGAAACGCTAGAGTATGAAAGCTTCCAATCCAACAGACCAGTTTGAATTGGCCGAGATATCAAGGGTAATCAATAAGCGCGAGGTGGCCGATATAAGGAAGTGTAACATGGAGAAAATTGAGCATGCTGTAAAGAACGGGGGAAGCCTTAAAGCGGTAAAGAAGAGATTGGGCATAGGCAAAAACCAGATGTATGCGATAAGGGACAAGGCGGGCAACGTCATCACTAATATGGAAAAGATAGTCAAAGTAGCCGAGGAGTTCTATACAGATCTCTACAGTAGCCAAAGTAGTCAGGACCGTAATGAGATTGGTGGTAGGGAAAAACAGTCAGACGTTCCACCAGTGACGAAGGACGAGGTCAAGAAAGCACTAGAAACTATGAAAAGGGGGAAATCAGCTGGAGAGGATCAGATAACTACAGATTTGCTGAAGGACGGGGGGGATATCGTGCTAGAAAACCTGGCCACCCTGTATACGCAGTGCCTGGTGTCATCGACGGTACCGGAACCATGGAAGAATGCAAACATTATCCTCATTCACAAGAAAGGGGACTCTAAGGACCTTAAAAATTACAGACCAATCAGCTTACTGTCTGTTACGTATAAGGTATTTACTAAGGTAGTCGCTAATAGAATCAGGACAACCTTAGACTGCAATCAAGCAAAGGATCAAGCAGGGTTTCGGAAACGGTACTCTACTATCGATCATATCCATACCATCAATCAGGAGATAGAAAAATGCTCGGAATATAACCAGCCCTCATACATAGCATTCATTGATTACGAAAAAGCATTTGACTCAGTTGAAACCTCGGCGGTGATGCAGGCATTGCGAAATCAGGGGGTAGACGAGCCATACGTGAAAGTGCTGGAAGATATATATAGCGGCTGCACAGCAACCATAGTTCTGCATAAAGAAAGTAACAAAATTCCCATAAAGAGAGGTGTTAACAAGGAGACACAATCTCCCAGTACTATTCACAGCTTCTTTAGAGGAAGTATTCAGAGACTTGGAATGGGAGCAGTTAGGGATAAGGGTAGATGGAGAATACCTCAGTAATCTGCGATTTGCTGATGACATTGCCTTGCTAAGCAACTCGGGGGATGAACTGCAAATAATGGTTGATGACCTAGACAGGAAAAGTAGAAAAGTAGGCTTGAAAATCAATATGCAGAAGACTAAGGTAATGTTCAACAGCGTCGGGAAGGAACAGCAGTTTACATTAGGTAGCGAAATACTGGAAGTAGTAGGCGAATATGTCTACTTAGGACAGGTAGTAACCGCAGACCCGGACCACGAAAAGGAAATAACAAGAAGAATACGATTGGGATGGAGCGCATTTGGCAAGTACTCGCAGATAATGACTAGCAGCTTACCGGTATCGCTCAAGAGGAAAGTATACAACAGTTGCATCTTGCCTGTACTCACCTATGGGGCTGAAACGTGGAGGCTAACCAAGAGAGTTCTACTTAAGTTGAGGACAACCCAGAGAGCTATGAAACGAAAAATGGTAGGGGTAACATTAAGAGATAGAAAGCGTGCAGAGTGGGTCAGGGAAATAACTCAAGTTACCGACATTCTAGTAGAAATTAAGAAGAAGAAATGGACATGGGCAGGACATGTAGTGCGAAGAGAGGATAACAGATGGTCGCTGAGGGTAACAAACTGGATTCCAAGGGAAGGAAAGCGTAGCAGAGGGCGGCAGAAAGTTAGGTGGGCGGATGAGATTAAGAAGTTCGCAGGGGTCAAGTTTATGCAGCTAGCACAGAACCGGGTTAAGTGGAGAAATATGGGAGAGGCCTTCGCCCTGCAGTGGGTATAATCAGGCTGATGATGATGAATATTGGACATAATCCAGTGACGCAGGATAGAAGTACGGATTCTAGCCATCACGTTGACCATCAAATTGGCTGCGTATGAGTCGGTCATTCATTAGCACCCAAACGTGATTGTTCAGAAATAGCTTCATTTGGTAGGCGAGCACAGTGACGCCAATTGAGCTCTTATGAACGGGACTTTCTTTTCAGAATAAAGCAAGCTTGAAGTCGTTGGTGTTGGGAAGTCATCACGACGCGGATTGCCGAATGCTTTTATCCCTACTATTAGAGCAGAGAAGAAAGTGTTGGCGCTAAAATAAACCAAATAGCTGGTATGCTATGCCGCCACAGGTGGCCTTCCAAGTTTCGTATCTACAGTGCTTTCCTTCTGTCATTCATGACGCGTCTTCTTCTCGTCTGGTGTACTGCAACTAAACAAAATCAGTTGAAATATATAAGGCGCACTCCGCCTTTAAGGGAATGACGCGTGTCTCCTGATCATGTTGCAGCTCCTCGTTCGCTTATTTGCCAATCCCTTAGTTTGTGCCTCAAAAATCTTACACATTATTATTACCACACTTTTTTAGGCTACGACGTTATCCGGCTACCGGTCAGAAGCGAGCACCCGACATAGCTTTAAAACCCCATTTTTGCCAAAGCCGTCGGAATATGCCTGCGGATTAATATGCGTGACTCGGTACCCAGTAGCATCGGAAGATTGATTCCTAAGTTACCCTCCCGTCTCAAGTGAGTAGCCATAGTCTGTACCTCCTGCCAACATTGTGACGTCATATAGTCTCGTTACGTCACAAAAATATCAACGAATCAGTGCTAGGCCATTGCAGCTGCCAACTACCATGACAAAAGCTGCTTTTCTGCCTTTAGCGTTAGCGCGTCAGTATTAGACGCACCCATTGTGCGACTATTGCACGATCAATATGATTGATGCTTGCATAAAGTTAACATCCTCAAGGGAACGGCTTTAAATGTTTGCGGTGTTTAATGTGCATATAAAATTACTCTCCTAAGTAACAAAATTGATTGCTAAAATGTCCCATTCATTATGATACATACCTACCCATTCAGTCAGTTTGGAAGAGGCTCTGCTAACCCTGCTGTGCTCCTTAGAGGTCTTAAAGTTTCGAACAACTAATGACCTGCAAAGGTCGGGTTCTCACCGGTCGGGTAGGGCTAAAAGAAAAAAAAAGGGCCGCAAAAAGCCTTTTTACATTGCTAAACCGAGGACAAGTGTGTGGCTAAGGCGTCGGTTAGCCTTCATTGTAAGGAATTTGATCTATTAGAAAAGTCGTTGATTAGGCCTTGACTTTGAACTGGATTTGAATTTTCTTCTTCATTTTCATTCCACCGGTTGGGTTGTGCGCGTGCTTTTCGGAAGGAGTCTTCGTTGTTTTCTTCTGATCAATAAACATTCAGTTGCTAGTCCAGCCTTGTCCTGTCCTCTTCTTTCCTGTGTCTCGTCCTTTGGCTGGTTAAGTTTTGCATTGAGCCGCACTGCTTATGGCACTCAAACTTGCTGAAATGGCCAAACATGCTTGCTACACAAAGCATGAACAGAGAAAAAAATGGCCAATCAAGCAATTACCGACCATATTTTATTTCTCTGACGTAGCGTTTTCCCATTTACATTTCACCGTTTTTTTACCTTGCGCTGAGCTTTTCCTATTTTGCAACAATTTTCGTGTATCTAATTTATTCGAGCACAAAGCAGCCATGATTTGCAACATGCAATTAATATATGCTGTATGTAACTAATGTCATCTGATGAAATGATTTTTGCGTATTACGTGAGTTCTGTGTTTTTGCACTATACCATGAATGCATTTCAACTTCGGCTCGCAGCTCTTCTCTTGTGTCCCTTCTCCTGCATTGGAAACGTTGAACGAAATAAATTGGCAGTGGCTTAGCTCTGCTATGACTGGATATACGTAGAGTAAAGTTATGGTTACGCTTGGTGCTTAGTTTGCACTTACACTGAGTTTTATCGTGTGTTCAGTGCACCGACGAGTCATGGAATCCTCCTCTTTCTCACTTTCCTCCAGCTGCTGTTGCTGTTGTTTAGCGGCGACTATAGCACGTCGATGAGCTTCCTGGCGATGTCTTCGCTAAGCGGTGTGCTCATTCTGGGGAGATTAAGTCTTCCGGGCCTCTTTCGCGGCCGCTCTGGGAAAGCGCCTTGTCGTGACGGTACATCGCGCGCCCCTTGTCGAACACAACCAGCATTTCATTGAACGCATTACAGTTCACCGGCGATCTGTAATTCGTATACGGGAAAGGAAAGGCGCAGTATCTGTCACTCGCGGAATCCCGCTATCATTCGCACTGTAGACAAGGGGAATTATAAAAAGCTTCCCACGGTGCGGGGCGTGGCGCCCCTTCCCTCCGTGGGCAGCACATTGTTTAATCTGTAAGCAGCCAGAAACAATAGATCACGTTTTTAACATTGTTGGGAAGGAGTATATTTCTGGAATGTATTACAACGGACCATAAAGAAAGATTTTTTACTAGACTCGCACGCCATTCGATATTTAGGCGTAGAGAATGAAGATGGGGGGTAATTACGTAATTATGATTATGGCCTCCACTGTATATGGCGCTCCAGAATGGCAGGCTATCACTGTGACAGGGTTGCCAGACCTGCTAGAATTTATTTTAGAGAGAGTATGAAGTAATTTATTGGCATCCAAACAGTGGCTGCAGAACTTCCCGATTGGCTCTCACTGTTGTCACTGCGGGAGTTTTAATGCGACGAGGCCAGTCAGACACTGGCTGATCATGACATTCATTCATGTACATTGCCTTGTCTTGTTTTGATCGGAGTTTCGTGTTATGTCATGTGCCAAAGCCAGGCAATAAAGGAAAAAATATCCGGTGCGTGGTGCAGTGGTAAAGCGCTGGGCTGGGGATTCATCATCATCATCATAGTCATCATCAGCCTGACTATACCCACTGCAGGGCGAAGGCCTCTCCCATATTTCTCCACTTAACCCGGGTCTGTGCTAGCTTTATCCACTTGACCCCTGCGAACTTCTTAACCTCATCCGCCCACCTAACTTTCTGCCGCCCCCTGCTACGCTTTCCTTCCCTTAGAATCCAGTTTGTTGCCCTAAGCGACCATCGGTTATCCTCTATTCGCACTACATGTCCTGCCCATGCCCATTTCTTCTTAATTTCCACTAGAATGTAAGTAACGAGTTATTTCTCTGACCCACTCTGCACGCTTCCTATCTCTTAATGCTACTCCTACCAGTTTTCGTTCCATAGCCCTCTGAGTTGTCCTCAACTTAAGTAGAACCCTTTTGGTTAGCCTCCACGTTTCAGCCCCATAGGTGAGTACAGGTAAGATGCAACTGTTGTATACTTTCCTCTTGAGCGATACCGATAAGCTGCTAGTCGAGTGCTTACCAAATGCGCTCCAACCCAATCTTATTCTTCTTATTTCCTTTTCATGGTTCGGATCTGCAGTTACTACCTGTCCTAAGTAGATGTATTCGCCTACTACTTCCAGTTCTTCGCTACCTAACGTAAGCTGCTGTTCCTTCCCGAGGCTGTTGAACATTACCTTAGACTTCTGCATATTCATTTTTAAGCCTACCTTTCTACTTTTCGTGTTTAGATCATCAATCATTATTTGCAGTTCATCCCCGGAGTTACTTAGCAAGGCAATGTCATCAGCAAATCGCAAATTACTCAGGCATTCTCCATCTACCCTTATCCTGACTGCTCCCATTCCAAGTCTCTGAATGCTTCCTCTAAGCAAACTGTGAATAGTACTGGGGAGATCGTGTCTCCTTGCCTAATACCTTTCATTATGGGAATTTGGTTACTTTCTTTATGCAGAACTATGGTTGTTGTGCAGCGACTGTATATATCTTCCAGCCGGCCAGCTCCGGTTCTGGTGAGGGAGTGCGTTGCCGGAGGTGTTCACCGGCATCAGGTCGCACCCCAAACCTGTTTATGCAATTCCATCGACACGCGTTTTTTTTTATCCCGGTGGAGAATTGCACGGCACCGGGATTTGAAGCCCGGTCCTCTTGCATGCGAGGCGGATGTTCTACCGCTACGCCACCGCTGCACTGGGGATTAAGGTTTATTAATTTTGTACTGTGATAGTCAGCACTTCAGCCATCGACATGCACCTGTGCGTTGTGCGACGAAGACAAAGAAGAAGTACGCTGGGCTCGCCGTTGCAAGGTCCTGTCCTCACAGCTCTCCATCTGAGCGTCAATAAACGCCCTATTACAATTGGTGGAGGTGCTGGGTACGATCCCACCCAAACTGGAACTGCGAAGCCGTACACTACCCTCTACGACCGCCATGCAAGACGAGTCCACTTCGACGCTGCCGGCCGTTCCACCCACGATCATGTGTGCTGGCGTCGTGCGCCAGCGTGACCCTTGCCTGTTCAGTGGCACGGCCGATCAAGATGTCGACGACTGGCTGTCATCGTATGAAAGAGTAAGCAGCTACAACAAGTGGGATGACTCATACAAGCTCAGTAACGTCATATTCTATCTGACGGACGTGGCGAACCTCTGGTTTCGCAACCATGAGGCTGACCTGTCATCTTGGTCGACATTTAAAAAAAATTTCGCGGAAGTGTTCGGCCGCCCGGCAGTGCGTAAGCTTCGTGCCGAACAACGTTTACACGATCGTGTTCAGCGCGCTGATGAGACCTTTACCAGCTACATAGAAGACATCGTTGATCTCTGCAAACGAGTCGACCCGGCCATGCCGGAAGCAAACAAAATCCGCTATATCCTCGAGGGCATTTCTGAGGACGCCTTCCAGATGCTGGTAGCGAAAGATCCCACCAGCGTTACTGAACTCGTGAAGCTTTGCCAGAGGTACGACGAGCTCCGCAAGCGGCGCGCTTCTAGGCGCCGCTCCAGTGTGTACGACGAAGGCGTATCCGCATTAGCCCTGGGTGGTTCGCGAACTTCTGAAGGGAGCCCGCTGAATCAAAAGATCAAAGATTTTATTCGTGAAGAGGTCGCACGTCAGATCTCACTCCTTCCCCATTTTCAAGACTCGGGCCGCCTCGTTCCTGAACTGGCTCCATCTTTGGCCCCTGCTATACGCCGTGTCGTGCAAGAACACGTCGCTGATGTCTTGCCGTCCAACCCCGTGGTGCCGCCTGTGACGGCACCTCTCACGTATGCCCAAGTAACGGCTAGGCCACCACCTTCGCCCACGTCTGGCTCCTATGTGCAGGTCCCTGCCTACCGTTCACCGCCGCATGCTGAGCCTTCGTTTCAAGCCCCACCCTCAAGGTTCCGCCCACATCCTATGAAACCTTGGCGTACTACGGACAACCTTCCGATTTGCTATGCCTGCGGTCGGCCGGGCCATGTTGCGCGCCTTTGTCGCCAGCGCCTCCAACCTTCACAGCTTGACTTTCGACTTTACCCGTACGATACCGACTCACGCTCGCAAATGATTCCGCCCGGTTCTCAATTTGTCCCACAAGATCGCCAAACCTACACCACTCGTCGATCACATTCTCCTCGGCGCCCATCGCTTTCTCCAATGCTGCGACGTTCTACCAGCACCGTTGAGGGAAACTAACAGTCGCAGTTCCGGGGGCAAGAACTGCGCTTGTTTCGAATTCCTCAAGTCCTCCATGTCGTCCCGCTAATGTTATCAAAGTTTCTGTAGAAGGCGCCACTGTTCTCGCTCTCGTCGATACCGGTGCAGCCGTCTCCGTCATCAGTGAAGCGCTCTGCCGTCGAATTCGCAAAGTGACCACTCCGATTTCCGACTTTTCGCTCCGCACCGCCTCATCACAGCACATTCACCCCTCCGCATCTTGCACAGCCCGTGTGCTCATTCAAGACGTCTTGTACCCCATCGAGTTTATTGTTCTGCCGAACTGCTCGCATGATATCATCCTCGGATACGATTTTCTATCGACTCATCAAGCCGTTATTGACTGTGCTCGTGCGCAGATTGCCTTCGCCCCCCTCTGTGATGCCCCCTTCTGTGATACCCCTCCCCGCACTGCAAAACTTCTCGTCGCCCATGACACCGACATTCCTCCGTTCTCTGCTGCCCTCGTACCACTGTCTTGTGAGTGGGTAACTCCTTTGACTGCGATGTTTACACCTTCCGAAGCCACCTCCCGTCATCCCTGCCTCCTTTTTCCGTTCGCAGTTCTCGAAATTCAAGACGGCAAGAGTGCACTTTACGCCTCGAACCCATTTTCTTGCCCAGCAGTCCTGCTTTGTGGCGAATGCATTGGACGTCTTGAAGAGCTTGATCCCAGTCATATCACCACTCTTGCTGACTCAACCCCCTCCTTCGACGTTAGTCTATGCTCTTGCGATGTTGCGACCGCTTCGACGCCCTCCGACGTTTTCCAACATGCTATCGATGCTGATCTTCCACTTGCGCAACGTGATCAACTTGTCGCCCTCTTGCAGAACTTCGCTTCTTCATTCGACTTTCCTCAAACTGACTTGGGCCGCACGTCTGTCGTAGAGCACACCATCGACACCGGTAAAACTGCACCTTTGCGCCAGCGCCCCTATCGCGTGTCGGCTTCGGAGCGCCAAGTAATTGCTGATCATGTGAACGACATGCTCCGTCGTGGTGTCATTCGGCCATCCCACAGTCCCTGGGCGTCTCCAGTTGTGTTGGTACCTAAGAAAGATGGCTCCTTCCGGTTTTGTGTCGACTACCGCCGGCTCAACAAGATCACGCGCAAGGACGTCTATCCTCTGCCACGAATCGATGACGCACTAGACTGCTTGCAGGGCGCCGAGTTTTTCTCCTCGTTGGATTTACGATCTGGCTACTGGCAGGTGCCAATGGCTGACGCTGACCGCTCTAAAACTGCCTTCATCACACCAGATGGATTATATGAATTCAACGTCATGCCCTTTGGGCTTTGCAACGCCCCGGCCACATTTGAACGCCTCATGGACACTGTGCTTCGTGGATTCAAGTGGCGAACCTGTCTTTGCTATCTCGATGATATCGTAGTCTTTTCTACCGATTTTCAATCCCACCTGCTCCGACTGAAGGACGTTCTCACTTGTCTCGCTACCGCCGGCCTCCAACTGAATCTGAAGAAGTGCCGCTTTGCTGCTCGCCGACTAACAATTCTAGGTCATGTCGTTTCTAAGGATGGCATTCTTCCCGATCCCACCAAACTTCGTGCAGTTGCCGAATTCCCACGCCCAAAATCACTGAAGCAGCTACGAAGTTTCATCGGCCTGTGCTCCTACTTTCGCCGCTTCATCTTAAATTTCGCCTCTATTATTGCTCCTCTCATCCAGCTCCTCTCCGGCAGCTCCGACCTCTGCGCATGGACACCTGCTTGTGATGACGCCTTCAACACTTTACGCCGTCTTTTAGTTTCGCCTCCCATCCTCCGCCACTTCGACCTGAATGCGCCAACTGAGATTCACACTGACGCTAGCGGTATTGGGATAGGCGCCGTTCTCACCCAACGCAAACCTGGTATCCGAGACTATGTGGTGGCGTACGCAAGCCGCACCTTGACCAAGGCAGAGTCCAATTATTCTGTTACGGAAAGAGAATGTTTGGCCATTATTTGGGCCATCGGCAAATTCCGTCCGTATGTCTATGGCCGACCATTTTATGTGGTCACTGATCATCACGCTCTGTGCTGGCTGGCGTCCCTCAAGGACCCGTCCGGCCGCCTTGCTCGCTGGGCTCTTCGCCTCCAAGAGTATGACATTCGTGTCATATATCGCTCAGGCCTCAAGCATACTGACGCGGACGCTCTTTCGCGCTCACCGCTGCCTCCCTCTTTGTTGTCTGATGAGATCTGCGCCTACGATTTGTCTTCGCTTGCCACTATCGACATGGCCACGGAACAGCGGCGCGACCCGTGGATATCTGCACTTCTGGACTTTCTTTCAAGTCACTCTCCAGGTCGTTTGTCTCGGGCGCTTGCTCGCCAAGCTCACCATTTTTCAATTCGTGACGGGCTGCTCTATCGCCGCAATTATCTTCACGACGGAAGGAAGTGGCTTTTAGTCATCCCCCGTCATCTCCGCGCCGAAATTTGTGCTGCTTTCCATACTGATCCCCAGTGCGCCCACGGAGGAGTGTTGAAAACCTACACGCGCTTGCGTCTACGCTTCTTCTGGCGTGGAATGTACCGCTTTGTCCGCCATTTTGTCCGCTCTTGCCAGTCTTGCCAACGCCGAAAAACTCTTCTCAAGTCCCCTGCTTCGTTGCAGCCGTTGCCCTGTCCTGCCCGTCCGTTTGATCGTGTCGGCATAGATCTATACGGTCCCCGTCCTACAACTTCAGCTGGCAACCGCTGGATTATCGTGGCAGTGGATCATCTAACCCGCTACACTGAGACATCATCATTGCCCTCTGCTTCCGCACGCGACGTGGCTGCCTTTATTCTGAAAAACCTGGTTCTTCGCCATGGTGCCCCTCGCGAACTGCTCAGTGACCGCGGACGCGTTTTCTTATCAGACGCTCTTGAGGCTCTCCTGAAAGAATGCCGCATCATACACCGCACCGCTACCTCGTACCACCCTCAGACGAATGGACTGACAGAACGTTTTAACCGCACTCTCGGTGACATGCTGGCTATGTACGTGAACACCGACCATTCCAATTGGAACCAAGTTCTACCGTTTGTTACTTACGCATATAACACCGCGACACAGGCCACTACTGGATTCTCTCCTTTCTTTCTCCTTTACGGGCGCGAGCCACCCTGTACTATGGACACACTTTTTCCCTACCGCCCTGACGTTTCCGAATCTTCCCCGCTATCCGATGCCGTCACGTACGCAGAAGAATGCCGTCAGCTAGCCCGCTCTCTCGCAACAGAAAATCAGTGGCAACAAAAATACCTCCGTGATACCGGCGAAGCTTCGTCATATCTCCCGAACACACTGGTGTGGCTCTGGGTGCCCTCCACAACCCCTGGCCTTTCAAAGAAGTTTCTTGCTCGCTACCACGGGCCATATAGGGTCCTCCAGCAAACATCTGCAGTCAACTACGTAGTTGAGCCCGTCACGCCCTCTGCGGACTTGCGTCGCCGTGGTCGTGAAACAGTTCACGTGAACCGATTGAAGCCATTCTATGACCCCGCTGTGCTTTCCGCGCCATAAGTCGCCAAGATGGCTCCTTTTTTTTACCCGGGGGGAAAATGTACTGTGATAGTCAGCACTTCAGCCATCGACATGCACCTGTGCGTTGTGCGACGAAGACAAAGAAGAAGTACGCTGGGCTCGCCGTTGCAAGGTCCTGTCCTCACAGCTCTCCATCTGAGCGTCAATAAACGCCCTATTACAATTTATTTTTTTAAGTATCGATTCAATGACGATTAGGCATGAGACTTCTGGTTGGTCGTTTTGAATTTGGCGGCTCTCGCGCATGCGCATAAGCGGCGGCCAAGACTAGCGCGAAACTAGGCTCCGACCCACGTAGTGTAGCTTTACGCTACAAAAAGGAGAACATTTTCAGTTTATTTGATTTTAAGTAGGAACTGCAGTCCTCCTGAACGAAGACAGGGATGAGGGAAATTTTAAAAAGAGCGGATATGTGTATGCCAGTCGCCTGATTTCTTGGCTACGATGCGTACTTTGTCTTTATGCTCATATTGCGACTTGAAATTGAGAATTGTGTAAATATTTTGTGTAAGTTTCCTGCATACTTCCTGCAGCCCAGTATTTCACGAGCGCTATAATAATATGCTTCTTGTTTTCCCCATGCAGATCTTTCATCCAACTCATCGGAGATCTCAGAGAACTCCAAGACAAACACTACGACGATAGACTCCAGCTAAGACCGCCGCAGAGGTAAGGACTTTACGTACTTTAACGCTGTCTGTCACACAAACACAAAAAAAACATACTTTACGCAACGGTAGGTGCATTGTTGTCCGTCCTATTAATCAGTGCAGCGTCTTCCGTTTTATCTAAACTATGTTATATGGGGAACCTGTACTAAGAAGAACAAGATTAAAAATATCAGCTTGAGCAAAATTTTATTCCTCCTGCTATTGCTCAAGTAATGCTGTACGGCTTGGTAAAACTACACGAAGTTCTCTGAATATATGCCAAGAAAGTTATAGGCCCAAAGAATATGATGCCGATTTTATTCACGTAGCTCGAGCCGACACCTCGTCCAGGTGGTTTTACTAATGCGATCGAGTTGTGAATTGAGCACTTGACGTAGACACTTTGACCATTAGCACCATGTCAACCCATTCAGACGATGCAAAGCGGCCAATAGGTTTTCGAGCGCGGCGGGTGTTGACGCCGGAAAGAAGGAAATGGGAGGCAGTTTTTATTCCAAGATGGGTGTTGATCTAGGCCAGGTAGTCAAAGGTACAGCAGTCCCTCAGAAGCTTAGAATATTTTAACGCTGCAAACAAAGCAGGTGACGGCCAGGCGTAAAAGTGAATATGCTCATTCGAAGCGATGCCACAGAGCATCTCACTTCTGACCACGAGCGCAACAGTTGGAATTCCTTGGGCTCCGCAGATATAATCATGATCATCATTTTCAGCCTGGATGAACTCAGCCTGTGCTGAGCGGCACAGTTGTTTCCATATCTTTCTGATTAACCTGGTGTGTTACAAGCAGCACCCATTTGATCCCCGCAAACTCCCTAACCTCATCCGCCAACCTTTCTTCCACCAGCTAGGCTAGCATTTCCATACAATAAAGTGCGTTGCTTTTACAGAAAACCATTATCTTTCCTGAGCATCACATGAAGTTTCCTATGCCCATTTCTTCTCCCCGATTTTTACTAAAATGTCAACACGAGTTTGTTCCCTGACCCTCTCGGCATACCTCCTGTCTCTTAAAGTTACATGTGTCATTCTTCGTTCCATACTTGTCTGGCCGTCTGGTATCAACCTGATCAAAAGATGTCCGCGTGTTTATGGAATAGCATAGCAAGATCTTGGGTGTGCCTTGATCTCTGTGAGCAGAAATGACAACGCAGTCCCTCAATAGAAAAACTTTTGGCGACCTTGGTAACTTGTCCATGAACGCAGTTAACCCTGATCCCGAATCCTAAGCGGAAATGACCACGGCGGCACGGAAGTATGTAATGCAGCTGTGCGAGCATATAATGTCTGGTTCCGGAAAGTACGACGGTGGAAATCGACGATGTCTAATGCTGGGCCCAGAGAGTGGTGTAGCTGTGACCTTCGAAGAAGCAGCTGATAATAGATAAAACGCCAATGGGTCTAGTGAGATTAGGAAGACAAATGACGCCAATCCTACATGGACAGCGGTGCTATATGCTAGACAGACTAAGCACACAAATGTGCTCCTTTCCTTTTCAAGAGAGATATAGTTGGCCACAGCGAACGTGACAATAAGATATAGAAAAACTAGAGGGCTGCAGCAGTCGTAATATGTCCTAATAAGCGGTAGTAATTGAAGATGGCACAAGCATACGCCCCTACATCCAGAAATAATGCCAAGATAGAGAAAATATTCCATGAAGACCTGAAATCAGCAGTGAGTAAAGTCAAATAAGAATAGCCTGATGGCCAATTTAAATAAAAAACAGTCTGCACACTAGTGAATGGTGTAGTCTATAGGAATGGTAGGGGAAAATGGTTTACGGATCATGAATGTTCACGAACGAGAGAACATAAAGTGAACGTGGAATAGCCCTAGCCGAGACTCTGATAATAAAAAGGCGCCGCATTGTATAACATCCGGAGGTCCTGGAATACTGAGCATAGCTAGGTGGAGTATCGAATTATTCTGCAGGTACAATTGAACAAGGAACGGACGAATCAAGATTGAAACGCAGCAACGATTTAGCGGTAAGTCGAGCAATTCAGAAATTCGTTCTCCAGAATAGAAATTCCGTTTAAGCTAGAAAGATCCCCTTGGGATACCAACAATGAGCGGTAATTTCGCAGGTATCATTACGGCTTGCGCAGTGCAAGTTGGTGGTACGACATTTACGCCGAATGTTGCTAGCGTCGTCAGGAGGCGAAATGTTTGACTTAGGAGCACCAAAGCATGGAACCCTATGGAAAAACTGAACTGGTAGACACATCGGGGCAGCAGGCATAAGGAGGAGGCGGAAGACGAGTCAAGGTATCTACGCTGTACGGCGCGTAGACCGATAAAGACAATGGCTTCCATATAGCGGCAGTGAGGAAAACATTGAGCGATGGATCCTCTCGTCTGCCCATCGATAACATAGGGCCGCCGCTCGAGGCTAATCGTTTCCAGATGCGCGCCTTTGCATTCCGCCGCCACGCGGTCCTCCTTCCCACACGCGCGCCGTGTGTAGGGAAGGCCGACCGGAACGCCGTAGCCGGCTTTTCGGGAAGGCCATCCATGGGGAGAGGCACAGCGGAGGGCGCTGCCGGTAACGTCTTTTTTTTACACTGGGAATTTGTGCAGTGCGAGAGGCAGTCCCGGTCATCGTTTCCGCGACAAAGAGTGCCCTAGGAAGCACTCAGGATTTGACTCGGGTATTGTCCTTTGAGCGAGGAAGCCAGAAGCTTCCCTTTCCTCTTCGTTCGAGTCCTGGGCATAGCGGTTGAGTGGTCGTTTCCATGTTGTTGCTGTTAGAAGTCAGGCACGGGTGGCGCGTGGCACTCCATCTGTGGAAAGGATTTAATCAACAGCGGCAGCGTGAATAGGGCGGCGATGTGCAGGAGGCAAGTGGGAAGAGAGCCTCCTGACGGGAGACGGTTCGATACCGGAGAAAGTGTTGCCGTACTCTTTGATGTAATTTGTATTGCTAGGGGGGCCCTGGGTTAGAATCTGAGGCCAACCCACGGGTCTGTGCTAATCTAGCATGCTATTTCTTCATTGGACAGTTGATGTATGTGGCCGGCCGCTGAAAATGACCGCCAATATTTCTTTGTTGTTTGAGTGTGTAAAACGAAGTCCAGTCTGAGCTGGAGCGCCATGAGTAGGCATGTAACGTGCTATCCAGTTACGCCGATGAGCAAAGTAGCGTAAAGTTGTTTTTTTGCATATTCATTTCTACTTTCAGTTTTACTCACTGTATATATGTTCTGCTATATAAATATATGCTCTGCCATCATGACTTCCAAGTACGCCTCCTGGCCTTCTAAAGCCGAACTACATGACTGGAAGAGTAAGGAATCTTCCGAAAAGGAAATGAACATCATAAATTCTACTGATAATGTGCGGTGACAAGGCGGTGCGTTGTGCCAAGTAGGTGGTTGAGGTCTGTGAGCAGTCATTCAATGTGGTGGTCGCGATCCGTATTGATAATGCCGGGACAGCCGAAGCGCGAACGCCATGATGAAATAAAGACTTTGGCAACGCTCGCGACAGTGATGTACAAATGCGCGCCTTTGCATTCCGCCGCCACCCGCCTGTTTTCTTCTTGTATTGTGGACGCGGTCCTCTTTCCAACACGCGCGCCGTGTGTAAGGAAGGCCGATCGGAACGCCGTAGCCGGCAGCTTCAGGCCAGCGGCTGAAGTTGTCACTCATTTCAAGGATGTACTTTAAATAGAGGAAGAGGCCTACCACGTCTAGGTGGGTGTGTCAAAATGACCACCAGGTAGCGAAATGCAGGATGAGAGTTAGATGAGTCTTCATTTGGCGGCTTACTCTAGCAGACTACCAAGCGAGGCACAAACGGGTCCACTGGAGAACACGGGCGCTACAGCAGTGGCAAACGCACCGCTGTTTGGTGAAGAACGGTGTAGCTTTGATGCTGCAATAGCAACTCTTGTGAAGGGAGTGAACAGCAGCGCGATGTAAGGCGTTCGGAATGAAAAGACTAAGTAACGTCACCGGAAGGCCGCTACAGAGTGACCTGGGCCCGTACGTGCGAGGCAGGAGCTGCACACGGAGGAAACGGGGATGAGCACGCAGAAACCGTTTGCTGCTCTGGGTTTTGGAGCTACGCGCGCGTCACACATTCTTGGTCTACAGTACGTGATAAATGCCTATGGATTTAACATGACAAAAAGCATCGGTAGCCTCGCTATCGGTGCCTTTCATGTGGTTGATAAATGTGGTGAACTCAGTGATGTAAGCTAGTTAACGTAGTTCGCGGTCGACGTATTTCAAGGAGATTGTATGGAGGACAAACGCCAGGGACATGAGTCCTTTTCATGAGGTAATATAGTAAGCCTTAAAAAAATGTTCAAGGACGGGCTAGGTGATGTGCACACGGCACCCAGCAATAGAATGTTTGCAGGAAACGATGTGGTTGCTACTCGGAGTCAATGTGATGCAGGATCCATGGCCACGCTGCCGACATTCACCATGATGCCAGTTGGCACATTAGTCTTCAGAAGTGTTCGCGGAACAGCATCTGCGACATCTCGTTTGCAACCATTACAGGGTATAAGCTTCGGCAGGCCACAAAATTGCTGATTACAAGCTCTCGGTTGTGTAAAGGTATATGGATGTAAGAGCGCGGCCCAGTGAGCTGTAAATACACGTGAGGAATTCACAAGCTTTAGCAATTGCGTAATGTTGCACTGAGTTGTGAGTGATGGGAAGCCTTTCACCGCCCTTAAGTGAGAATGACAAGCAAAAAATAGCAACAATAAGATGTAGCGGCCAAGAAAAAGAAATTCGGAAGGCGCTGACAACCAGACCGTAGCATTTAAGCAGTTGGAAGAACTACCAGAGGTGACGGTAGTTATCTTCCGGAGTTACACTCACGGAGAGGATGGAAATAAAGCAGGAATTCGGCGTGTCTCCTGTAATAAATCTGCAAATTCTGGCCTGTGTTGCGCATCCAGAAGACAACCGCCCATTATCTTAGGCAATATAGTCGCTGTCTGGTGTCCCGGTCGATGTGGGTCAGGAAGCTGCAAAGGAGAGCGGACTGATTGATCTTAGCTACCATGAAAAACCATCGAAATGTGAACCACAGTCCAATGTTTACAGTGCGGGAACGAAGGCCGTTCAAGGCGATGGAAGCAGAATTCACCGAACGAAGCTTCGGTTCCTACGTCATGGAACTGCGATGATCCTTCGTGGCCTTCAGCACGCTGCCGGCTGAAAATCTCTATGACAAAAAACAGGTACCCGGGTTGAAGAAGTGAGGTCACGTGTCGCTCTAGTGACTTCGCCGCGCGTTCCCCGACGAGCTAATGTTGAACTGCGCTTGCAGGCTTGGTGCTGAAAGGTGGGGTGATACCAGCATATTGGAGAACAGCGAGGGTTGGACAAGCGGTTGACGCTCGGGGAAGGGGAATGGTGGTGACGACATGGGGGTGGTTAGCCCTGGCCATGTTAGGGTGTTCGCAGTGCGTACCGATGCGACGATCAGGTCGAGCAGGGCTTCTATCCCGGATATGGTGGATGTATGATGTTGAAGAGGGCGCAGCGACCAAGCAAGATGAAATACCGCAGGAAAGGCAACGTCGTGAACCTGAAAGGCAAGCTCGGCGAGGCAAGAGAGGATCAAGTCCGCTACAACAGCTGAAATCAGGCGGTTGGGCACCAGCAAAAGCTGCACCAAGAACTCCATCAGGGTGCGGGACTGGGTTCAACGTAGCTGCTTCTCAGAAGCTGCTGCCTACTGACGAGCAGATGGCAGGGTCGACAATTGACAAGCTCTTCTCTTGTGAGCAGGCATTCGAAGTGTGGGCTCGAGGATGCCGTAGCACTGCCAGAAAATTCTTATTGGGTCGGAAGTGCGGTGTATTGCCTAAGTATCCAGCTATGATGCCCGCCGCGTCTTGATCCACGTAAAGAAACAGGTCGCAAATTATTTGGTGAAAATGTGACTTCTCTGAGGTGACGTAGTAAAAATGGAAGATGGATTCCACCTAGGCCAGTACACCTGCCGATATTTGTTCCATAAAGTGGAAGGTGCCACAGGGTGGCTGCGAGGCCCGTTTGCGCGAGGCGGCATCAGGTGGTAGGTCTGATGAGGAAGGTAGTTTGCTGGGGTCAGTCATCTCTTAGAATGGAGTCCTTTTTTACTACTACCACGCTTGGATGAGCAGCGCTCGAAGAGCAACTCAAATGTTAAATAGCGGTATATCATGTTCGTAAAAAGCAAAATAATTACTCTAGCTGCAAATTTCTCAAAACTAATTCAACCTTCCGAGTTAACCAAACTTATCCTCTCACGTCTTCTGAACAGCAGCGGTAAAAAAAAACTCCTTTCCCAAGAAGCAAGACGGTCTGTGAGTGATGGCTCATGTGTTTTGGTAATTCGCAGGATTTCTATTCATACGCTACTTCAAAAATGGCATTACAAAACAGCACGATGTTTTGCAGCACATCTTGATCTACTGAAAGACGAACTCCCTATTAGCTGCCGCGGTTAGCGCAAAAAAGAAATATTCTCTCGCCCAGACAATTCTGTTTCAGTGTCTTGTGATGCTGTTGCATTGTCTTCGACTGTTGCATCGGCGAAAATTATCGATTTATTGTTTGAAGTGGTGGATCGTGCGTTCTTTTCCCTGGAATCGGCCCCATGCGATTTCATGCTCGCGAATGTAAAGAAATGGCTGAAAGTTTTCACCAGATGAAGAGGCTGTCTACATTGTGTCTACTTTAAGAGCCTCGCTACAGTCTTGTTTTTCAGGTAATCAAAAACCAGGGCATCTCTGTACGAAGAGTGTTGCCCGCGAGAAGGGCGGTTTAAAAAATCAAATATTTGTTTCATAAAACAACATATCTTCAATTCCATGTTGCTATAGTTGTCGACGGACTGTCATTGCGTGGAGAAAAATATGGTGTGCTATTTTTTTTTTTCCAGATTTGGGCCCAAATCTGGTTATTCGACGAAAAATTGTCAGTTGTGGTTTTAGAGGGAAACTTTTTCGAACTGAAATATTTTATTATTAATGCTCATTTTTGCACATTGTATGAGGCTTTCTATTTATGCCTATTTACGCCTTTCTAATACGCCAAATGAGCGCTCTAATAACGGCAGAAATATTCTTCTGTTAATTTAAGCCCTCATTCTGGACTGCGCCGGATCCGGATAATTGCTGAACTATTATTCCAAGATAAAGAGATCAATGCCAAGGTCAACACACTACATTGGAGCATGACACAATTATAGGTCTCACCTGTAGTTAAAATTAACCAATAGAATGTATTTTATTTCGTTTGGAAAACGCTTTCATTCTTCAAAATGAACCGCGTCATTAGCAACGAGCTAAAAGTTGAAAGTACCACTCACTTTCAAGCATACCAGCGGATCTCAATGCGGAGAAGGGCGTTTTGGACGCTGTCAAATTAAATTTTCTATGTAGATATAAGGTGCTACCCGTTTTCCAGTGGGTGCGAGAATCTACTGAAGCCGGGGTTTTGTCAACGCGGGTTCTCTCCACTTGCAGGATCACAAGCAAAGCATTGGAAGTGGACTCCGAGGTGAAGCCTATCCAGCTGGACGACCTAGAAGTGCTGGCCACACTTGGCGTCGGAGGATTTGGTCGCGTTGAACTGGTGAGGATAAGGACAAATGAGCGGCCGCTCTCGTAACAAGCAGGCTCGCTAACATCGACACAGCTCTCCTCTTCGTTTGCGCTGAGTGCTAGTACATTGTGCCTGTGGAAACTCTTGTTATACCAGCCAGAAAAAGGAAACATATTACATCATGCGCGCTTGATGTAATATGTTTCCTTTTTCGTACATGCATAAAGTGCAGCGTTCGGTGCCGAAGGGTGCCCGCAGGTGCTTAGATGAGTGCACTAGGCTCTAGGTATGGTGCTCTCTGCTATCATTCTCGGCATTCGTAGAGCAAAATGGGCTGATGAAAATCGGCAGTTAGCAAAAGGACTCTTTTGCAGAATTAAAGGTAGTATTTCATACATAAGTTGTTACTTTAAAACGACATACGTGACTAATCACTCATTACGCTGTTTGACTTATAAACCAGACGTTTTTGTTAGGCGCTCTTGCGGGCCCGATACTTTGAAACCTCTGCCTTCCACTGGAGGCCACAATGTGCAGATGGGAGGTATGGTCGCCGAGATACGGGCGTTTGTTTACAGCCGTTCCCGATATGAAATTACTGTCTCTCTTACTGACGGCGCTTCCTATTAGGCGCGCGAATAATGAATGCGTCATGCCGTCCCGGAAACTGCTGCCGCTGTAAGCGCTCGCCTCCTTGTTAGCTGCTGTTGTATACACTGATGTGCACGCCCCCAGTGGCTTTAAGGAAGCAAGACTCTCTGGTTTTGAGAAAAGAATGAAACCTCTTGTGTTTACTCGGTTGTGTCATTTCCTTTCAAAGCTCTCATTAATAATAGTATAGTGACGTAAATAGTTTAACTAACCGGTACTTTTTTCTAGCAGCGGATTTCACATCCTCGTCTGTGGCTAGCTTTTATTTCTCCTTGCCATGACTCAGCTTTTAATTTTTTTTTGTGCTAAGCCAAGCCAATGAGTGAAAATTGAAGTTGTCGATTCCGAACGCGCAACATGTTTTTACGGCACAGCGCCGCTTACGGGACCCGCCGTCAGCTCAGCTTCACTCTCTTTCAAAGACAGCTGTGATGAGGCCTGAGTGATTCCAAAAGGCGCACGGACTTGCAGCTAGTACATGGCTGAGATGACAGATAAGAATCGATAGATGGAGTTCAGCAAAGCAAAAGCTTTCGCTCGCACTTCCTGCTTTCCGCGTCGCGCAGCTTCAATATGAAGAAGGAAATAGTGAAAGGTACGGTTGGCACGGCGGTCCCACATCTATCACCGGTGTTACAGATATGCTGTGGTGGTAGGGGAGATTAGAGAAGCTGAAAATTGTTCGAGAGGACACACAGGAAAGTCCTTGTGGCGGCCTTGGCTAGAATAATACCGATCCACGTGAGACCAAACAGGATATCGATGTCAAATGAATACTGTATGTGCCCACAAAAGGGGCAGGCAGCAGGGAGAGTAGGTAATGCCCACAACTTCTACGTTTCCTGGTGATAGTTCGCCCATAGTAACCAGCTAGAACCTGAACAACAATTACTCGTGCGGACGTAGGGCTGCGAAACAGGGACGGATATTGTCACTTCACAAGAAAAAGCACAGCGCGCTTAGGTCAGACGTTGACCTCGAACAGCTATTGAAGCTGCCTAATAAGTTCGTTTCTGAAGCACAAAGTGAGTTCTAAGCGTGCAAGTGTAAAATAAACCCTCTGAATAGTCTCGACTACCAGCTTTCTCTGCTCATTAACCTTCCTTACTTTCTGTGCTTGTGAAACAGAAGGCATATTGCCATGCTGCTCGAGCAGTCATTGCCTTCCTCCGAAACTATGCGCGTTGTGCTAACGCACGTAGGGTAACCTCCTTTTTTTCGAGGCGTCCATACAGTAATCAGCCCTTTGGGTTTCACCTTTGCTTTTTTCGCTTTGAGTGCAGAGTCGTCCACTCTTAGAGCGAACATGCAAACAAATAGTCGCACTATTCAAAGCGCCATTGCGCCCGATCCAGCCATGTACTGAAGTGGCAGACCATGCGAAGCGCCCCCTCCAGGACCACCTGTCCCTGCTCTACTTAGCTTCCTTATGTGGCACAATGGGACTTAATGGAGAACCACCTCTTCGCGTCCTAGAAGCGGATGACTCTATTTTGGCTAGTATGTCAGTATGTTGCTGGGTGTCGCCCTCGCATTCTTGTTTCACAGACTGCATAGCTGTTCGGGGAAGCTAGCCTGTGCACATCTCTGCTTGTCGCTGCCAATTTTAGCTTGCTCCAATGAAAACAGCGGCTTCCTTGATCGCCTTCAAGGCTTCCTGAGTGAGGTCGTCCGTCGCGTCAACACCTGCTTGTAAGTCTTGTACCTCAGCAGACCGATAAATTCGATTCCTTTGGATTACTGCAACGTGAGTACGTCGTCAGTAAGCAGTCCACCAGCATGCGCCCGTTCGAATGCGTCTTCCCATGGCGGCACGCAAATTCTTTTTTTGAGAATATTGGCCGATGCACTTGCCTGTCTTTAAGCTAATGTGATTTGCAATAGAACTGGGAGTTGAGCTCCGCGGGGCAAGGTGGGTTCAATACAGCATTGTGACTACATTATACATTTTATTATAATATACTATGTTATATATAATTTAATATATTAAAGCATTATGACTACATTATAGCAACTGGTAGGTTAACCTGTTAACCCTTCTCTAAATTCCTCCAGGTCATGTTTTGCATTAAAGTTATGATTGTTTCTATATTATAGCCGCAATTATTATACCTAACTACTTTATTATAACACTTTTCATTCTCGCTTTGCAACAAGCTTGTGTCTGTAACATAGTTTGTGTAAGACTCCATACCATAGCCAATCTTTATGTTGGGTACGTGCCATTTTTCATAAGGCCAACAGCCACAAGCTGGTGACAAATATGGTAGCGGTCGCGGACTCTACTGCGAATGATTCGTAAGGCGTGCTGACGCGACTTTCAATACGACAGCCGGCGCTGAACCCGCTGGTCGCCACACATCAAAATTGCCAGAGGTAGCTGAGCCTGCTGACACTCAGTGTCAAAAGCTGTCTGTTGATGCCGGCTTCATGTTTCCAGTATGGTTCCCACCATCTGTGAGCCATCATACAACGAAAAGCAATGCGTTTAGGCTTGTACGTGCTCTCGATGACGACGCAGCCTATCGCGAATCTTTTCACTCTGTAGTTGGATGGCTAAAGCAGAATCTCACAGCGCATCATATGTACGGATCAATCTTCAGCTTCATACATTGTTCACGGCGATGACGACGCTATATTGACGTAGGAGGTTGGTTCCGAAAGACCACATTTCTAGCTCCTTAGGCCGTGAGACCAGAAACTGCCACGCCTAAATATCTCATTTCAGCGTACATTTACCTGCTTCTGGTCAATAACGGAGATGTGTGTAGCCCAATGGAAACGAAACTGCTCCTTGATTGGGAATAACTGTTGCAACCCACAGGTGCAGTACGTCCACGACCGCAGCCGAACGTTCGCCCTCAAGTGCTTGACCAAGAAGCACATCGTGGAGACGCAGCAACAGGAGCACGTACTGAGCGAGAAAGCGCTCATGATGGGCTGCAGGCACCCGTTCATCTGCCGCATGTACAAGACGTTCCGGGACGAGAAGTACGTGTACATGCTCATGGAGGCATGCCTCGGGGGTGAGGTCTGGTCACTCCTCAGAGACAGGTGAGGACCACAGGCTTAGGTGAAAGTTTCAAGATTTTTTTTGTTGTCCAATAGAAATAAGGCCTTCGAGAAGTAATTGAACCTCAACTCTATTGAAGGCGCTCGAGCTCGCATTTCAAGGCACTGCAAAAGTTTCTCTAAATCAAAATATGTTGTCGCTTCAATAGAGAAAATATTCTATATATAGTGCAACTCCTCACATATTATTTTTATAGTATTTTATATCCTGTACATTCATCGAGGCGGCTGTACCACTCAAAGCTGCAGAAATATGCACGCAATGACATCAAATAAACATACCATTAAATTCAAAAAATGTAGCGGGAACAATAGAATAAAAGTACAGCTATCATAGGAAATTATTAATTTATTGTTTTCTACTAGCGCGTTTGTTTACTTCCACGAAGGTTACAAATGTTTATTTGTTTCTGTGCACGAACGAAAAAATCTTGTGCTCGTCGTTTGTTTGCTCAGAGTCGCGAAACGGGGCTTTACATTTTCTTTGTAGCCCAAGATGCGCCGAGATTGGCCTTGAACGTTTGCAGACAGCACGACAGTTTTCCTGTTGTTCGAGGCTTTTCCAGTATCCTGTCTGGTTTATCTAGATGTTTCTGCGCCAAATTTATATTCAGCCCTGCCGCATGCAGCGGGGAGTCCTGCCATCGCCGTCGCTAAGCAGCTTAGTCTTTTGCGGGCGCACCACAGCCCAATAAAAAGTTGATTTCAGCGATATTGTGCCTGTCTTCTCTTCTATTTTTACGACCTGGTCCCTACAATGTGACATTTGGTGGAGGTGCTGATACCATGTGACATTTGATGGAGGTGCTGGATCTTGTGAACGTGGAAAAACCCCGAAGATGGCTAACGAAGAGAAACCCCTCCTCGTCTTCTTGAGGCCACTGAGAGTGCCCCATCTTCCAAAGGAGTGCCAGTGAAGGTACGGAAAACCTAGTGGACTTCTTTGACCGCATGTCAAAATTCAACTCTTGGAATGACTCAGCAAAACTGAGCTAAGATTACTTCGCACTTCAGTGACCTGCGAAAATCTATTTTGAAAACCATGAGAGTTCTTAAAACCATTGGGATACCTTCAAGCAGGAGCTTGGCTAACCATTCCCCAGTGTACTCAGAAAAGAAAAAGCGCTGGTACGCTCTCAAATCAAGGCTTCAGCTCCCCAATGATCTGGTCCTGGCATACGTTCAGCAAACGAAGCGCCTGTTCCGCGGTGCCGTCCCTAGTACGACCAAATTGGACAAAGGGAAATTTTTGATGCGAGGCGTTAAACAGTCGCGTTTTGCTGGCCTCATCAGAGATCCGCCAAAAACCGTGACCGAATTTGAAATAGAAGCATTCCCCATTGAGAGGACTATTGTGTGCCCGCACGCGTCAATACAATCGACCTCTTGAGGCAGTGTACACATGCCCCTACAACGGTTTCTGTGCATGCGGAGATAACCTGAGGGACATTATCCGTGAGGTGGTCCAAAAACTGCCCCGGTTACTGCGTCATCACAACAGCCCTAAGAAACGGCGCTTGGTGCAGGGCTTGGTGCAATACTAACACCGACGACCGCTCCTCAGGAAACACCGACCGTAACCTATTCCGTCGCATTACATCGCACTGCACTGCGACCTGATCCTGCCTGATCCTGACAGGATGCTCTTGAACTCCGCAACTTGTTCCTGCCTTCCAAGCCTACAAATGACCCTCAATTCCCAGGAAGTGCGATGCTGTAGGACTGCGAACAGCCACCCACGATGGTTCCACTGCTATGAGGCCGGCCACATACTACGCCACCACCCGTGCGGAAGCGTCGGTCTGCGTGGCTTCGCCATCGACGCCTCCCTACCCCGTCCTGACGAACGACCACAGCACATCGACGACTACCTGCGCAGAGCACAGGGCAGAGTGCGCGCCGCCAGTTAGCCAATTCCGCGCCATATCGCCCTTCAGCGCACGCTTCACGTTACTGAACGCAGTTAAGTAAGAGTAATGTCCCCTAGCCCTCTTAAGAGAAACTAAAGGCAGTAACGTTTGCACGTGAGGTTGCTACTTGGTAAACTTACAGAGATCCTTCGCCGCCGACGGCGAACGACGACGCTGCAACATTTACATCGCCGCTACGCCCGACGACAACATCGCCGACAAAGCGACTAGATTCAAAGCAAAAACCGTCGCCCAGCGAAGTGATAGCGGTGCGCACCGGCCGTGACCTCAACACACGAAGAGGCCGAGATTAGACACCAAGACCCACGCGTAATTTCGAGGGCGCCAACAAGCGACCTTGACGTTGCTGTAGATGGTTGCGCAGTCACTGCCCTAGTAGACAGCTGAGCTGATTGTTCAGTCATCAGTGGACCGTTTGCATCCCAGCTCAGAAAAGTAATAACCGCCTGGGATGGCCATCTGATTCGCACCGCTGGTAGTAACCTCATACTCCACCGGGGCGATGCACTGCAAAAGGAACCGTAAATAGACGTACTTACCCTACGACCTTTGTGGTCCTAGAGCTGTGTTCGCCCGAAGTGATTTTGGGCATTGACTTTTTGAATGAACATTACCGCGAGTTCGGCGCATATCGTGTTGCTCTTAGCGTCTTCAACGAAATATTGAGCGTACTGCCCCCATCAAACTTCGTAGTCTTGTGGGTAGCGGAGATACCGAAACTGCCGAATGGCTTGTCGAGGAAATCGCCCTTTTGCTACTGGATCGAGTACTGGCCATCGCAAGAACCATCGCCCATTTCCCGAATGGACAAACGCAGGTCCTGGTAACAAACGTGACTGGAAAACACCGGCTACATCAACAAAGACACTACGATTAGTTGCAACATCCGTGACGTGTTCGCCCTCCCCGACCAACCGCCAGAAGCTGCATCTCACTAAGGTGCTCCGCCAACGTTAGAAATGAACCAAGCACTAGCCCGAAGCAGGCAAGGCCAAATACGCACGCTTCTTGAATGCTACAGTGAGTGCTTTTATTCAGCATCTAAGATGAGTGAAACTCGGTTGACCAAGCATAGCATGATCACGGATGAACACGCCTGACCGCTTCGTCAGAGGCCCTACCCCGTATCACCGCGGGAACGCCAGAGCATCCGCGATGAAGTTGAGGAAATGTTTCGTCATCAAGCCATCAGAGCCGTTGGATGGCACCAGTCGTTTTAGGGAAGAAAGACGGCACGCTTCCCTTCTGCGTCGATTACCACTGCTTGAACAACTTAGCGAAGAAGGATGTTTACCTACTCCCTCGCAATGAAGACACTCTAGGTCGCCTCTACATTGCTAAGTATTTCGCGTCGATAGACTTGAACAGTGGATGGGAAATTAAGATCGGCGAAAGAGACTGCGAGAAGCCAGCGTAATCACACTATACTGCCTCTTCGAGTTAAATGTAATGCCCTTCGACCTCTGCTTCGCACTACAGCTACGTTCCAGCAAGTAATGGATAGTGTACTGGCTAGTCGATGGTGCAGATTTGTCTGGTATACTTAGACGACGTCATTGTCGTCTCTTCGAACTTGCAAGGCCTCCTCAAAAGGCTTCGGAAAGAGCTCGACGTAATCACGTCGTGAGGGCTAACGTTGAAAGTATCGAAGTGTCACTTCGCCTACGAGGAGGTGTTTCGGGGTCATATCGTGAACCAGGAGGGAGTTCGCAAAGGCCCACAGAAAACAGCTGCGATTTATCAGTTTTCGCAACCTGCCCAATTAGCACACATTACGTGGCCCACCTGGGGCCCGTATGGGCAAGTTCACCTTGGGCAACCACGATAACACCCATGGGGCCCCCTTTAGGGATCAAGCGGGCAAGTCCAATTTGGGCTTGCCCCTGCTTTTTCCATCTGGGTATCATATAGGCGTAGAAAGGGCTAACTGAGTACATATTCCCACGTCTGGTCCTCAAGGGTCCCGCTCGGGGAATGTTAGGGCCGATGCAAAGAAAATTTGGGCTTTGTGTGGAAAAAGCCTATGCTAATCTAATTGCGGCTGTCCACTCAAAAGCGCAATAGATCCCGCATTGGCCGCGGCAGGGCTAAATACGGGTACGCCCGCGAATTGCCTACATGGGAACCTTGAGGGGTTCTCGAGGGAAAGTCCAACTGAAATGTAGACTTCATGCAGAAAATTTTTAGGCTGCCCCAAATGGGGCTACCCACCAAAAACCTAGATAATTTCCGCATGGCCTGGAGCGGGGCAGGAAAGGGCTCCTTCCCGCTTCTGCCCGCACTGGTCTCTTGCGGGGCACTTTAGGGCACAACCGAAGCAAATATGGGGCTAAAGCGAATAGTAGACGGGCTAGCCCAAATGGGGCTGCCCACTCAAAAACTGAACAGGTCCTGCATGGTTAGCATCCGGGCTTAAAAGCTGACATGCCTCCACACCGCCCACATAGGTATTTCTTGTGTTAACTGTGGGCAAATGCAATATATATTCGTATTCTATGCGGCAAACATAAGATAAGCCCAATTGAGGCTGCCCATGAAAGGCCGCAGTGGGCCCCAAATTGGCCGTAGGCGGGCTTACTGCTCTGAAACATCTTCACTCTATATTTCAGGCATCATGATCATCATCATCAGCCTGATTATACCCACTGCAGGGCGAAGGCCTCTCCCATATTTCTCCACTTAACCCGGTTCTGTGCTAGCTGCATCCACTTGACCCCTGCGAACTTCTTAATCTCATCCGCCCACCTAACTTTCTGCCGCCCCCTGCTACGCTTTCCTTCCCTTGGAATCCAGTTTGTTACCCTCAGCGACCATCGGTTATCCTCTCTTCGCACTACATGTCCTGCCCATGTCCATTTCTTCTTCTTAATTTCCACTAGAATGTCGTTAACTTGAGTTATTTCTCTGTCCCGCTCTGCACGCTTTCTATCTCTTAATGTTACCCCTACCATTTTTCGTTCCATAGCCCTCTGGGTTGTCCTCAACTTAAGTAGAACTCTCTTGGTTAGCCTCCACTTTTCAGCCCCATAGGTGAGTACAGGCAAGATGCAACTGTTGTATACTTTCCTCTCGAGCGATACCGGTAAGCTGCTAGTCATAATCTGCGAGTGCTTGCCAAATGCGCTCCATCCCAATCTTATTCTTCTTGTTATTTCCTTTTCCTGGTCCGGATCTGCGGTTACTACCTGTCCTAAGTAGACATATTCGCCTACTACCTCCAGTATTTCGCTACCTAATGTAAACTGCTGTTCCTTCCCGAGGCTGTTGAACATTACGTTAGTCTTCTGCATATTGATTTTCAAGCCTACCTTTCTACTGTTTCTGTCTAGGTCATCAATCATTATTTGCAGTTCATCCCCCGAGTTGCTTAGCAAGGCAATGTCATCAGCAAATCGCAGATTACTGAGGTATTCTCCATCTACCCTTATCCCTAACTGCTCCCATTCCAATTCTCTGAATACTTCCTCTAAACAAGCTGTGAATAGTACTGGGGAGATTGTGTCTCCTTGCCTAACACCTTTCTTTATGAGAATTTTGTTGCTTTCTTTATGTAGAACTATGGTTGCTGTGTAGCCACTATATATCTCTTCCAGCAATTTCACGTACGGCTCGCCTACCTCCTGATTTCGCAATGCCTGCATCACCGCCGAGGTTTCAACTGAGTCAAATGCTTTTTCGTAATCAATGAATGCTATGTATAAGGGCTGGTTATATTCCGAGCATTTTTCTATCACCTGATTGATGGTATGGATATGATCGATAGTAGAGTACCGTTTCCGAAACCCTGCTTGATCCTTTGCTTGATTGCAGTCTAAGGTTGTCCTGATTCTATTAGCGATTACCTTAGTAAATACCTTATACGTAACAGACAGTAAGCTGATTGGTCTGTAATTTTTAAGGTCCTTAGAGTCCCCTTTCTTGTGAATGTGGATAATGTTTGCATTCTTCCATGCTTCCGGTACCTTCGATGACACCAGGCACTGCGTATACAGGGTGGCCAGCTTTTCTAGCACGATATCCCCCCCGTCCTTCAGCAAATCTGTAGTTATCTGATCCTCTCCAGTTGATTTCCCCCTTTTCATAGTTTCTGGTGCTTTCTTGACCTCGTCCTTCGTCACTGGTGGAACGTCTGACTGTTTTTCCCCACCGCCAATCTCATTACGGTCCTGACTATTTTGTGTACTGTAGAGATCTGTATAGAACTCCTCGGCTACTTTGACTATCTTGTCCATATTAGTGATGACGTTGCCCGCCTTCTCCCTTATCGCATACATCTGGCTTTTGCCTACGCCCAATTTCTTCTTTACCGCTTTAAGGCTTCCCCCGTTCTTTACAGCATGCTCAATTTTCTCCATGTTATACTCCCTTACATCGGCCACCTTGCGTGTATTGATTAGCTATGATATCTCGGCCAATTCGATCTGGTCTGTTCGATTGGAAGCTTTTATACTCTGCCCTTTCTTAATCAAACCTTTCGTCTCCTTAGACAGCTTACCGGTATCCTCTCTAACTATCCTACCGCCTACTTCTACCGCGCATTCAGTAATGATATCTCTGAAATTATTGTTCCTTGCCTCTAGGGTAATGTCACCATCCTCAGTTAGAGCTGAATACCTATTCTGTAGCGAGATCCTGAACTCTTCGGCCCTTCCCCTCACCGCTAATTCGTTGATGGGTTTCTTTCTTACTAATCTATTGCGTTCCTTCTTCAGATTTAGGCTAATTCAGGACCTCACCATCCTGTGGTCACTACATCGAACTTTCCCAATTACCTCTACATCCTGCACAATGGCGGGGGTTGAACACATTATGAAGTCGATTTCATTTTTAGTCTCTCCGTTAGGACTTTTCCATGTCCATTTCCGGTTCTTCCGTTTGCTGAAGAAGGTATTCATGATTCGTAAGTTATTGCGTTCTGCAAACTCAACTAGTAACTCCCCCCTGCTATTCCTAGAACCAATGCCGTAGTCACCTACTGCCTTGTCTCCTGCCTGTTTTTTCCCTACCTTGGCATTGAAGTCGCCCATCAGTACAGTATACTGCGTCTTTACTTTTCGCATTGCCGATTTTACATCTTCATAGAAGCTTTCAACGGCCTGGTCATCATAACTACATAACAACCTTCAGGCACCATATTTTAACGTAATTCATCTGATACCGGCTGCTAATTGCATCTTCTGAATTTTTCACATAACCATTTTATGCATATCCATGCCATGAATAAAGGCTATCTAATTTTAATCTAAAAACTACGGTAAATATGCAGTATTGGCAGAAAATATGCAGCAGTAACTGCTCCGCTTTACGAGTATGTACTGAACGACCTCAAAATTTTTCCGGCGCCATATTTATTCTACTTACACCCCCGAAATAAATATTGCGTTGGGCCCGTTGGGCCCGTACGTTGGGCCCGTGGCAAAAAAAAAAAAAAAAACGGGCCCAACGTGGGCCCCCATGTCATAGCCCATTTTGTGCTACCTGGGTGGTGACAAGAAAACTACGCGCCGATTCCTCGGACTGTGTGCGTATTACTGCGGATTTTTCAAGAACCTTTCGCGCATCGCCGAACTTCTTCCCCAGCTTACAAAGGCAGAAATGAATGAAAAGCATTTCGAGCGGGAACTTTGAGGAACTTTAGTGCCACCGACAGTTTCTTCCTCTCCTCGGCCATTTCTATGAAACCACCGACCGAAATTCATACCGCTGCAAGCAACGTGGGCCTACGCGCCTTCCTAGTAGAGAGGAGTGCCGGAGTGGAAAAAGGCATTGCTTATGCTAGCAGGTCCCTCTCAAAGCCCGAACCCGGCTACTCGGCGACAGAGCAGATTCTCGCAATCATCTAGGCTACGTCACAGTTCCGTCTGTACTTTTAGGGTCGACCAGTCATGGTAGTAAGCGATTACCATGCGATCTACTGGCTCGCAAATTGAAAGATCCTTCCGGCCGTCTTGCTCGATTGAACTTATGTCTTCAAGAATTTCACATCAAAGTTGTCTACAAGCCACTACCACTCCTGCGCAGACTGCATGTCACGAGCCCCCGTTTATGCACCGTCAAAAGAAGTCGAGGAAGATGCATTCTCAGGACCATCGACCGCCCATAGTTTCGAATAGCAGCAGCGGTTGGACCCTGAGCTGAAAGGCTTAGTTGGTTACCTCGTAGGTACGACCGCTTTCCCTCCCGCTGCACAGACGTAATCTGTCGTCGCTCTTCTTAAGCAATGATGTCTCTGCCATAAAGCACTTCGCGTCCAACAGGACAGCCAGCTTCGTTTGCCCAAGAATCTCAGCTAGGAAAGTCTGCAGGCTCTGCATGATGAGCCAACAGCAGGGCATCCGGGCCTTGCACGTACGTTACGCCGCATTCAGAAGTATTATTGGCCACGGTTATCACCCGACGTTGATCATTACGGCAAAACGTGTCATGAGTGTCAGCGATGCAAGACTCCCCCGATGAGACCTGGGCTGATGAACCCGGTACCACCCCCGTCTAAGCCTTCCAACAGGTAGAGACGAACCTTCTCGGCCCTTCCCCAACTTCATCTGTGGGTAACAAGTGGATCATCATGGCCACTGATTACATGATCCACTACGCCAAAGCGGAAGCTCTATCTAATGGTTCCACAGTAAAAGTCGCCAAGTTTTTCATCAAATTCTCCAGCGACATGGTGCCCCCGAAGTTCTTATCACGGACAGGGGAACAGCATATACGACGGAGCTGACGCAAGCCAGCTTAACTTAGTCATACACGCCACAGACGTACAAAAGCGCACCATCCACAGACGAATGGACTAATGCCACAATTGTTTTGCTGAGAATGAGTGTAATAGATTAAAAGATAGTGAAGAGGCCAGACTTAAGTAACCGAATACAAGTTACTTTATCCGAAATGTAATTGATTACAGGTGTCAATTACAGCCCCGCAAAAGTAACAATTACTTTTGCGTTGCTTTTCCTCGAACACTTTATTCATATTGTCACGTAGTGGTGACGAGGGCGACGACACAAATGAAGGGTCGATGATTGCACTAAAGAAACTCTTTATTTGGGCTGACTTGCGCCCGCAAAAGAACTAAGCAACTCGGCGGCGGCGATAGAAACAAACGTGCTCGTCGATCGTCGAACAAAGAATGCCCGTCACACTCGGCAGCGCTCAATTTAAAGGCTGCACAGAACAATCTAGATAACGTCGCAAACAGCTACCAGCATGGGCTGGAACATTGTGGAAAGACACCCGAGTGGCCGGAACCTTCCAGACAGATCTCGGTGCGTCTTGCGCTACGACAAAACTGATAAAGGTGTGACTCGCGACATCGAGCAGTAACAAACAAAGATTACAGAACTGATACGCGGTCCAGAATCAGAGTGATAAGCCTGTATGCCGGCGGCTGTTAAAAAACAACAAATACTGTCTTGGAGGTTTCGCGGCATTACTCCCCCCTTAAAAAAACATCGCCTCGATGTTTCAAAACAAAGAAACTTAAACATAAACACTGCAAAGTATAAACACCACAGATTCTTTAACGCGCGTAATATGGCTTCAGTCGTACAACATGTACAATTTCTGGGCGTGCGCGTCGCCGTTGTGATGCTGATGTTCCGTCGGGAATGACTTCATAGTCCAGGGGTCCGACGCGGCGAAGGATTTTATATGGCCCAAAGTATCGACGCAACAACTTTTCACTTAATCCGCGACGGCGAATTGGTGTCCAAACCCACACTTGGTCTCCTGGATTGTACTCTGCGTGGCGTCGTCGTAAATTGTATCGTCGGCTGTCGGTGCGCTGTTGGTCTTTAATACGCAGCCGTGCGAGTCGTCGGGCTTCCTCTGCACGCTGCAGGTAGGCGGCGACGTCAAGGTTGTCTTCGCTGGTTACGTGCGGCAGCATTGCGTCGAGCGTCGTCGTGGGCTCCCTGCCGTACACAAGCTTAAACGGGGTCGCTCTGGTCGTCTCCTGGACTGCCGTGTTATACGCGAAGATCACGTACGGCAAGATGGCGTCCCAGGTCTTGTGTTCAGCGTCGACGTACATAGCGATCATGTCCGCGATCGTTTTGTTCAGGCGCTCCGTAAGGCCATTGGTCTGGGGATGGTACGCAGTTGTTCGTTCGATGGCTTGTGTGACTGTATTCCAGGATGGCTTGCGTCAACTCTGCCGTAAACACCGTTCCCCTTTCTGTGATGAGCACTTCTGGGGCGCCGTGTCGCAAGAGAATTTGTTCGACAAAAAATTTGGCGACTTCTGCCGCGGTACCATTTGGTAGTGCTCTTGCTTCGGCGTAACGGGTAAGGTAGTCAGTGGCCACGATGATCCACTTGTTACCCATAGACGAAGATGGAAAGGGGCCGAGGAGATCCATCCCAATTTGTTGAAAGGGCAGGATTGGGGGCGGAATCGGGTTTAGTAGTCCTGCTGGTCTGTTCGGCGGCGTCTTGCGTCGTTGGCACTCACGACACGTCTTCACGTAGTGGGCAACTTCGGCAGGCAGTCGCGGCCAGTAATACTTCTCCTAGATTCGACGCAACGTGCGCGCAAATCCGAGGTGGCCTGCTGTTGGCTCATCGTGCAACGCCTGCAGAATTTCTTGCCGAAGGGTTTTAGGCACTACGAGAAGCTGCGCGGTCTTGTTAGGTGCGAAGTTCTTTTTCACGAGGAGGCCATTGCTTAACGTGAAGGATGATAAATGTCGTCTGAACACACCAGGAGGGGAAGCGGTCTTTCCTTCCAAGTAATCGGCTAGCGCTTTCAGCTCAGGGTCTGATCGCTGTTGTTCTGCGAAACTGCTGGCCCTTACCGGTCCCAAAAAGGCGTCGTCGTCATCGTCCTTCGGGGGAGCATTGACCGGAGCGCGGGATAAGCAGTCTGCGTCTGAATGCGTCTGAATGCTTCCGGCCCGACTTATAGATTACAGTCATGTCAAATTCTTGAAGTCGTAGGCTCCATCTGGCAAGGCGGCCGGAAGGATCTTTCAAATTAGCCAGCCAGCAGAGCGCGTGATGGTCGCTTACCACCTTGAATGGTCGGCCGTATAGGTATGGACGAAACTTAGAAGTGGCCCAGATGATTGCAAGGCACTCCTTCTCGGTCGTCGAGTAATTGACTTCGGCTTTTGTGAGGGATCTGCTAGCGTAGGCGATTACTTTCTCCTGTCCGGCACTCTTCTGGACAAGAACGGCGCCTAGGCCCACACTGCTCGCGTCGGTGTGAATTTCGGTCTCGGCGTTTTCATCAAAGTGGCCAAGTACAGGAGGGCATTGCAGGCGGCGCTTAAGTTCGTCGAAGGCTTCTCCTTGCGGCGCTTCCCATTTAAAAGGTACGTCAGCCTTTGTAAGCTGCGTCAACGGTTCGGCGATCCGCGAAACGTATCTGACAAATCGTCGATAATAAGCGCACAGCCCAAGGAATCGGCGCACAGCTTTCTTGTCGGCAGGCGGTGGGAATTGTGCGATTGCAGCTGTTTTCTCCGGGTCTGGGCGAATACCGTCATTGCTAACGATATGACCTAGGAACCGGAGTTCTTCGTAGGCGAAGTGACACTTCTCTGCTTTTAGCGTTAGTCCTGATGACTTGATGGCTTCCAGCACTGTTTGTAGTCGTTTTAGGTGGTCTTCAAAGTTTGACGAGAAGACAACAACGTCGTCCAAATATACCAAACAAATTTGCCACTTCAAGCCTGCCAGGACTGTGTCCATTACTCGTTGAAACGTGGCTGGTGCGGAGCAGAGGCCAAATGGCATCACCTTAAATTCATAAAGGCCGTCCGGTGTGATGAAGGCGGTCTTCTCGCGATCTCTTTCGTCGACCTCAATTTGCCAATATCCGCTCTTCAGGTCCATCGATGAGAAGTACCTTGCATTGCAGAGCCGGTCGAGAGTGTCGTCGATGCGGGGAAGCGGGTAGACATCCTTCTTCGTTATGCTATTCAAGCGGCGGTAATCAACGCAGAAGCGAAGTGTGCTGTCTTTCTTCTTGACCAAAACCACTGGTGCCGCCCAGGGGCTGTTCGAGGGCTGGATTACGTCATCACGCAGCATTTCCTCAACTTGATCGCGAATGGCCTGGCGTTCTCGCGGCGATACACGATAAGGGCTTTGGCGCAGAGGTCGAGCGTGTTCGTCCATCATAATGCGGTGCTTGGCCAGTGGTGTCTGTCGTACCCTCGATGATGACGAGAAGCACTCCCCGTAGCCTCGGAGAAGACTAAGAATCCGGTCTTTCCTGCTGTGGGTCAATTCCGGGTTGATGTCAAATTTGGGCTGACGGAATTGGTCCGGTGAGTCTTCCAGCGTTTGGTCGTGGAGGGCGAATACATCTTTGAGGTCGGCTAATTCGTCGAGAAAAGCGATCGTCGTGCCCTTGTTGAGATGCCGGTATTCTTCGGTGAAGTTTGCTACCAGCACCTGAGTTTGACCTCTCCGGAATTTCGCGATGCCTCTTGCGATACCGACACCTCGTTCTAAGAGCAATTGGATATTTCCTCGACGATGCCTTCAGCGGTTTCGATGTTTGCGCTACCTACGCAGACTGCGATGCTTGATCGGGGCGGGACGGTCAATTCTTCATCGAGGACGTTTAGGGCGATGTGTTGCATCGACGTCGTCGTAGCAGGAATGGCTTTGTCTGCAGAGAGCTTGATGAGCTTGGATCGCAGGTCGATGATAGCCCTATGTTCATTTAGGAAGTCCATGCCTAAAATCACGTCGCGGGAGCACTGCTCCAAGACCACAAAGCTGGTGTGGTAAGTACGCCCATTTACGGTTATTCTTGCAGTGCATCGTCCCGATGGAGTAATCAGGTTGCCACCTGCGGTGCGAATCAGCGGGCCATTCCAAGCGGTGGTAACTTTTCTGAGCTGAGAGGCTAACGGTCCACTAATGACTGAATAGTCAGCTCCGGTGTCTACTAGGGCAGTGACTCTGCGACCGTCGATATCAACTTCAAGGTCACTTGTTCGCGTCCTCGCATTGCACGTGGGCCTTAGTGTCCGATCTCGGCTTCGTCGTTTCTTCAGGTCATGGCCGGGGCATACCGTTGTTACTTCGCTGGGCGGCGGTGTCTGCTTGCACTCTGGTCGTGTTGTCGGCGATGTCGTCGTGTGGAGCGGCGATGAAATGGTTGCGTCGTCGTTAGTGGTCGTCGGCGGCGGAGGATCTTCTTCTTTTCGCCGTTGAGCAACCTTACCTCCAAAGGTTGCTGCCTTTAGTTTCCCCTACGGGGGCTTGGGGACCTTCCGCGCACACTACCATCATAGTTACGTCCTGGCGACGCAAAGCGGGCCCTGTACGGCGATGGAGACCTGAATCGACGGCTTGGTGGCGCAATCTCACCGCTACGCAGATAGTTGTCGATTTCTTGCGGTCGTTCACCTGGGCGTGGTCGTGGAGCGTCGACTGCAAATCCGCGGAGACCGATTCGTCGGTACGGGCAGTGCCGCAGAATGTGGCCGGCCTCACCGCAGTGGAAGCATAATGGGCGGTTGTTCGCTGTCCTCCATGCGTCGCACTTCCTGGGGCTTGTTGGTCGTTGGTAGGCTTGGCGGGCGGGAGCCAAGGGACGGTTTTCAGGAACAGGCCGGTAGCGGCGAGGGCTCGGAAAGTCATCACGTCGGGGCGGAGGGCGACGTAATGCACCAGCGTAGTTCATCGCTGTTGCCTCTTGTGCTGGAAAAGTCGCAGCCGTCGCTTCAGGAACGCCCAGCGCCTGCTGGACTTCTTCACGGACGACGTCCGCGAGTGTCGCCACCTGGGGTTGTTGCGATGATGGCTGCATTCTGCGGAGCTCTTCTCGCACGATCTCCCGGATGATGTCCCGAAGGTTCTCCCCGCTTGCAGATGCGCTGGGGTAGTGGCATGAGTAGTCTGGTTGAAGTGGTCGCTCGTAGTGGCGCATCCGGGTGTACAACGTCTTCTCGATGGCAGACGCTTCCGTTTCAAATTCCGCCACTGTTGTTGGCGGATTTCGGACAAGATTTGCAGAAAGCGATTCTTTGACGCCTCGCATTAAAAATTTGACTTTCTCAGCTTCAGTCATGTTAGGGTTAGCGCGGCGAAAGAGGCGCTTCATCTCTTCAACGTACGCCAGCACAGGCTCGTTAGGAAGTTGAAGTCTTGACTGAAGGAGGTCCTGGGCTCTTTTTTTTCGGACGACGCTTGAAAAGGCAGTCAAAAACGCTTCCTTAAAAATGTCCCAATCCTTCATAGCTGCCTCATGATTTTCGAACCAAACTCGGGCATGTCCTTGAAGAACGAAGTAGACTTGCCTGAGTTTCGTGGCGTCGTTCCAGCCATTGAATTCTGCCACACGGTCGAAAAGGTCCACCCAGTCTTCTGCATCTTCATCCGGTCGTCCATGGAAGCAGGGGGGCTCACGGGGTTGAACGAAAACAACCGGTGCTGTAGGCTGGGCCATTGTGAGCGTCGATGTCTTCCGAGATCGAGTGGGGTCAGGCAGCAGACCGTGTTCGGGTTGCAGGCCTTGAAGTCGGCGGCTGGCTCGTTGACCTGTAGGATGGTTTTCCAGGGCGACAGGAACACGGCTTGGGTCTTCGCTTGAAGGATCAAAGGCAGCACCTCCACCAGATGTCACGTAGTGGTGACGAGGGCGACGACACAAATGAAGGGTCGATGATTGCACTAAAGAAACTCTTTATTTGGGCTGACTTGCGCCCGCAAAAGAAATAAGCAACTCGGCGGCGGCGATAGAAACAAACGTGCTCGTCGATCGTCGAACAAAGAATGCCCGTCACACTCGGCAGCGCTCAATTTAAAGGCTGCACAGAAAAATCTAGATAACGTCGCAAACAGCTACCAGCACGGGCTGGAACATTGTGGAAAGACACCCGAGTGGCCGGAACCTTCCAGACAGATCTCGGTGCGTCTTGCGCTACGACAAAACTGATAAAGGTGTGACTCGCGACATCGAGCAGTAACAAACAAAGATTACAGAACTGATACGCGGTCCAGAATCAGAGTGATAAGCCTGTATGCCGGCGGCTGTTAAAAAAACAACAAATACTGTTTTGCAGGTTTCGCGGCAATATAACAGAAGTGCACAGAGACGACAGAGAAACTGCGGATTGCGTGATATACCGTTAAACATTGTTATCGTCGCTATGTTATGTTATCGTCGCTAATACTCCCGCGTTTCCTCGTGAAGAGGTAAGCCGATACGATTAATTGTCTCTCAATATATGTACTGGAGGGAAAGGCGGTATTATAGCGAATGAAAACTGCGCGCCAGCTCGTGGTTGCGTAAGTCTTCAAGGCTTGTATCTAAGGAGATCAATACCCTCCACTCAAACTTTTGCGGAAATGTAAAGGAAACTACGGACCCGAAGCGCCCTCTCTTTCTGCCAACATGAAAATAGTCCCGACTTGCAGTGATGATTTTCTTATTAAATGTATTATATAGCCGACATTGGTTATTTAAGGCATATTTCTAACCTAACTTCCAACTTTCAACGTTAGAACGTCGAGAAAAACCGGCTTTCTTGATTGAAACAATTTCGCTATTCATGTCTTGTTAAAAAAGGCATCCAAATAGTGACACCACCAAAGACTGAGATCGTGGAAAGAGCAACGAACGAGGTAGACAGGCGCGTGTGGTCATGCCATTTGCTGGAATGGTGCTGTCACTCGTGTTTCGCCTCTGTTCGTTCCCTTTACGCACAAGGAAATCTTTTTTTCTCCAGTATGATCACCGTATCACCGCACCCCTCTAGCTTGTACAAGAGCTTGTACAAGCTAGCTTGTACCTGCTCAAAAGCAGCTGCGCTGTTGTGCCGGTATCACTCTTTTTCTTTTTTAAGTCTATACAAGTAATTGATTGCCAATTATCAATTACATAGAAAGTAACTAAATTACCCAAGACGTTAAAATCAGAAAATCGTAATAGAGTAAATACAAAAGCACATAAAGCGTAATTGATTGCCATTAATTAATTACTTGTAACGTGTTCCGTAGAAGTCTCAAAAAAAGACCAATTTTTGAAAACACTTCCTAATAAACTTTCAGGAAAATGTTATCGGCTGCTTTCGTATGCCTTTCACATGGCATTCAACAGCGTAATTGACTCCTCATGCATTCACTGCGAAATATCCCCGAACAGCGTTGCCGGGGCTACGTCAAACCCGTTCGCTACGCGACATTTCGTAACCTCTCCAACCGCTGTGATCATTGCCCCGTTCTGGAAAGCGTAATTGGCCTTGCTCTTTCGTTCACAAGCAGCGCGTGAATGCCATCCGGCGTGAGTCTCCTCAGGCTTCTCCCACCCACAGTGCCAGATGGCAAACCCACAGAACTGCGCGCACTAGGTTCATATGCAGAGTGCCGTCGCGGCGGCCTATTGACTTGACCAATGAGAGAGAGGGAGCCGTGCCAACCACGCTGCGGGGAATCGTTTTGCGGGTCCCGTACACTAACTCCGACAAAAATTGGCGCGCCGGGCTTTCTCTCTTATCGCCCAAACCCACCACACAGATAAAAGAAATGCTCGATGCAGGCGCTGTTTCAATTAGGAAAAACTTTGGGCTCGTTATGCGCAGAGTTCGACAGACGCTGGTATAAGTGGTAATTTTACTTTTCCGCACCGAATAACTAGGGAACTTCTGCGCACTCTACAAAGCGATACAGTCAATGCGAGGGGGGCAGTGACGTTGTTTCGGTCAACTACACCCCGTAATAGCAAACATTTTATATAGCGAAACAGACGCCAAGTCTTGAAAGAGAGCTTCCAAGGGGAATTGGTTTTCCTGTGTCATATCCGTTATTTCGTTAAAACCCATTAGGTCATTATGAGGTTTCCTTGTAGTTCTTACCATGGCTTTTCTTTGTTTCCTGTAATAATGATATCTGCGGCTGAAGGAGGAGAATACCCTGAGTTGACTGGCTCGTTTTAAATAGAAATCTGCCGCGTGAATAGATCATACACGAAAAGGAAGGCAGCTACGCGTCGGAGATCACGTCCAGCAGTTGTGGATAGCGCCTGCATCGAAGCCAAGAGGGGTTTTGAATTTGCCACGTGTAGTGAAGCCTAAACACGGGAATTGTGGTCTAAAAGCGCATGAAAGATGCCGGTTCGATGCCACCCGAAGTTGTGCGATTCAGTGCCCTCCACTAAGACATCCCTTTCATTTAGGAAGTTAAAACCTGCAAATGGAAATTAATCAAAGCATTATCAAGGAAGCAAAGCGTGGCCAATTTACGTGGAAATAAATAATCAACGCCCGGCAAACGACCTTAGTGCGGTGGAAATAATCTTACACAGAACTTTGTGCCTCCTCGCCCAGGAGGAGTTCACTTGTAAGCATGAAACGAGGATTCAAAAGATGAACCTCCCGCCACTGATGTAAAACAACTTCCATCATAAAATTACTATGTTTTAAAGGAAAAGAACAGGCAGTTAGCTTATGCTTTGATTGCTCTTGATGAAATCATAGGCTTCACTAACCTTCTCCGCTTTCGTCCTGAACCTGTCGAACAATGCATTCGATTCAATCTTCCTTTTCTACAACGATTTATTCTGATCATAAAAACTGTAGATTGATCGCCTCACCTCAAGTGCACTTTGCTTGTCGATGTTACTACGCCTCGCCGAAAACTAATACTCAATGGTTTGATGGTATTGTTTTTAATGTATTTAAGAATAAGTTGTGTGTTTAAGTGCCCTTGAGCAAAATATGGCGACGTGAATAACACTTGATAGGAATGCATTTCAAGCTCTTCCAATGCACTGAGTTCAAATGGTATTCGACCAGAGAATCATTCGAGAATTTCAAGTCCTTTCGTTGCTCTTTCATGCCACTAACAATAGTTGAGAGTGAATTAGGCAAATAAAATTTAATTTCGGCACCCAAGTACAACCGTTTTTAGCCGATTTCGTCGGCTTCGTAGTTAAAAACTGTGATAAGCGCTGTCCCCCTAAACAAACGGAGAGAATGGACATTTCAATGAAGGAGGGAATGCTATACCTTTGAAAATGCGCGAGAAGCACCGTGAAACTCCTTGGAATGCTACTGGTATACAGCACAAATGTTCTCAACAAGTTGGGAAAGGACGCCTGTTTCGTGGCTTCCATTATGTCGCTGTTTCCGGTCGAGAGCTTCGGCCGCAATTATCCGCTTTTTTTCGCATACTGACATGCTCTAAGGCAGAGCGCATGTCCGAAGCGGTGGTGAGTTGTTTTGTTCCGCTGGACCACAGAATCGGCTTCATGTGTCGCTGGTTGCTTTCACCCAGGGGAGCGTTCGACGAGAGTACGACAAGATTCTACACCGGCTGCGTGCTAGAAGCGCTCCAGTACCTACATGACAAGAACATCGTCTATCGAGACCTCAAGCCGGAGAACATGGTCTTGGACTCTGCTGGATACGCTAAACTGGTGAGTCTGCACTTTCCCTATGATATTCGCAACTAAATTGTATCTCATACCTGTCACATGGTGCACTCATCAGTGTCTGGTGTCCACATATTTTACTACTTCCACTTAACCAGACGAAAACTAGACTGCACAGCTAGCGTTCGGTCTTGCACAAAAAAATAGCTGGGTTCAACGCTGCTGAACCGAATATTGTTGTTGTTGTTCTCCTCTAATTTGATGGCACATACCCACACAGGATGCAGAGATATTGGATCTTGAGATGTATAACTACATCGCAAAAATAAATAGAAATAAATGCTAGAGAATAGAGAAGGAAATGTAAATATGTGAAACCAAAATAAAAAGAGTAAATACTAACGCACGCAGTAGGAGAATAGTAAGATTTATATGTACAGATTAAAACTTGAAAGCATATTAGTAAGGTAGACGCTTTGTTTCTATTAAGAAGTTTTGAATGACGCTAAAAACAGACCTGTGGCTGCACCCAAGCATAGTGGCACCGAACGATAATAAAATTTGGCTGCTCAAAATAAGACCCAGCTGTTGTAACGGCTTCTCTAAATACCGTTTTTCTCATCATGGTAAAACGGCGGCAAAATATCAAGAAATGATCTATTGTTTCCGGTTCCCCGCAGAGTGCGCAGACAGGAGAAAGCGCCAAACCAGACCTGTGCTTATAGAAATTTAGGGGCGGAATACGGCAGCGTAGCCTGGTTAGAGAAGTCTGCCTTGATTTCCAGGAATGATAAAACAGATCCAGACTGAGTGTCTCCGAAATCGTGCTAATCGAAATACAGGGCCATTCAGAGAGTCGGTCAGCAACCTCATTGGCTGTCACATTACTGTGTCCTGGTACCCACACTATATGTATGAGGCTCAAATGTGAGGGGAGCAATGAAAGGAAGGTGTTTAAAATTGGCGAATCCGTATTCGAAGAAAGCGACAAGGAATAAGAGTCTGTAATTACAGCCACTGTTGAGTATGGTGGGTCTAGTTTGCGCAGAGCAAGCACCACCGCCAGCAACTCCGCCTGGAAAATTGGAGTAAAATCCGGAAGATGGACTGAAAAAGCCTAGTCTAAAAGCGGACAGTATATTCCAACGCCAGCTTTTTCATTAAATTGAGAAGCATCCGTCGCTATCATTATGCTAACGGCAAGACTGTAAATGATCTTCTAATAATCCATTTAAAATGTGAGGTGATAACTGTTTTGCATTATTTGGGAAAATGTCATCATAGGCAATTTGAACCGACGATGCGCTTACTTTTGTTGGAAGGATGTTAGAAAGGACTACGTGCAAAGGTTGTAACAGATTTTGCACTAGAATTACCTGCGGGGTATGAAACCGAGGCCATCTGACTCCAAAAAAGGAGTCTGGCTCGCAACAAAAAATTGATAGGGAGCGGTGGAACTGTGATTCATATATTTTTAGATACGTCTGGACAGTCAAGAATTGTAATCTAGCTAACAACGGTGGTATTCTGGCTTCAAGGTATAATACATTGGTAGCCACAAATTTGGGGAGCCCAAGGCATAATCTAAGCGCTTCCCGCTATAAAAGAACAAGCGGACGAATTTTGTAAGCAGGTGAACCAGAAAATAACACAGATCCAAATTCTATAATTGGGCGGACATACATAACATAAATCAATAAAAGTGCGTCTCGCCGCATCCCAGACCTTGGATTGCTTAACCTGCGCAACATACCCACAGCACGTGCCCCCTTCGCTCCAACATGTTCAATGTGATCCCTCCATGCCAGATGGTCATCGTAAATCACCCCTAGATATTTCATAGACTTAACTTGAGGAATTATTTCCTGCCTAAGTGTTAGAAAAAGATTTACCGCATCCTGAATTTTGAAAACAAGGAACGCGCACTTTTTAACGTTTATGTAAATCTTAAGTCACATAACCAATTTTGAAGGGAGCTTAGGTACGATTGCAGGCGCCTGTTGAGGGATTGAATGTCAGGTACAGCCGTAAAGAATGCGATGTCATCCGCATAGACATACGTGCGAACCTCCTGATGAGTGGGAATTGAACTCATTAAAATGTTAAAGAGCACGGGCGAGAGAACTGCCCCTTGAGGGACACCTCTGGTTTGTTGATATTTGCCAGAATGCACTCCATTCAATGAACAGTAAAATTGTCTGTTTTGTAGGAATGTAGATATCCAATCAATTAAGTATTGTGGAAAACGTAGAGATTCTAATCTGTGCAATAAAATTCGGGGCTCTAAGCCTTCTCTATATCGAGAGTCACCAATGCAGCATGCATTTTTTTGCGCCGCGCAAGAATTCGGCTCTCAAGGTCGGTATGTGCATTCCATATTGAAAATTTTGCTCGAAATCCGATTTGACAGGGACTAAGAATATGTTTTTGTTCTACAAACTCGGTAACCCGTTTGAGTACGACCCTTTCAATTAATTTTACCAAGTTTGATCTAAAAAAAATATTGGTCTGATATTGTCCAAAGTATAGCCACCACCATTATGTTTCCGTGAAGGAATCACTTTGGCTAGTTTCCAGTCACCAGGTATCCGAGAATGAATTATTGAGTAATTTACCAATTCTAACAAGGAATTTGGAGACACCTCAAAAAGGATCTTTAACATTTTTGACGTTACTCCATCAGGACCATTCGCAGCAGCTGGCAACGTCATTACAATCGAAGAAAGCTGAGAAAATGTAATTTTAGGGACATCCTTAACCGTATATACTGGGCCTACGAACATAGGGGATTTGGGAAGTGTTGACAAAAAACGCTTTTCTAAACCTTTAGCGATGTTTTCTACTGTTTAAGAGCGTCTTTAGGAGTCGAAACGCATGAGGGTAAATTTTCTGAGACAGCAATCTTTTTCCGGGATTTTAAAAACCTGAAAAGTGCACGTCGGTTATTAGATTGTGAAAGGTAATTGAAATGCTCAGTATCATAACTATCTTTCGCTTGTGCGACTGTGCGTTTAAATGTAGCTGCAAAAAAATTATAATCATGCCAATTTTTGGGGCACTGGTTGTGAAGGAGCTTCTTCCATGCAGCCTTTCTTCTTCTGTAATCACGCGAACAATCTACATTCCACCATTTTGTTGATGTATTCCCTTTAGATGCACGTACTAAGAAGTCACACTTCTTGCGACAGGATGCAATAGCCTGGCATAATGTTTGCGATTTTAACTCTTCCGTAGCCTCAACCACTGACTCAAGAGACGAAATCAAAAAGGAGTTAAACTGGTTATAATTTACGTATGATCTCAACTGAGATGTCTGCGGAGTTAAGCGGCAGTTATCCTCAAAAACAATAGGTACATGGTCGCTAGAGGTGCCACCATCAACTGTCGACCAATTTAGTATAGAAACACTAGTGCTGGAAAAAGTTAAACTAATCACAGATTGACTGTGAGCACGTGCAAAAGTTGGTAAGCCAGAATTCATGCAGTTAAGGTTATTGTCTGAAAGCCAATTCCACAGACGCTTGCCACGAAACATGGTGCGAATTAAAATCTCCAGCCAAAATAACCGAATTTTGACAATTAACAAGTAGGTGATCTAGAGATCTGGTGTCCTGAACACCATGAGGGAAATAAACATTCGCTAATGTAAACGGACTGAACCCTGGAATTTCAAAATCTAAAGCTAATAATTCAGAATCTAAAGTAGAATATTGAAAAGAAATCTTAGCCCTATGACAAAATTTTGAAGAAACTAGAATTAGTAACCCACCACCTCTTGACTGCCGATCTTGTCGGAATGATCGATAATTTTGTAAGTGAAAATGTTTTCCAGTTGCAAGCCAAGTTTCTTGCAAAACAATTATTACTGGATTATGTTTTAAAGAAAGAAAAACTAAATCTGTAGTAGCTGAAAGAAGAGATCTACAGTTCCACTGAAGAACTTTTAACGTTCCTATGGTTATGTAATCCGGGCAGCAGCAACAGCATGCCTTAAAATGTTTTCCTTTGGTTTAGAGCCTAGCTGTTGCTTTTTTGATTTTGCCTGTGGGCGAGGTGATGACGGGTTTGACAACGGGAATACACTGCGTTTTAGAATTCGCGTATCTGTCTCTCTCATATCTGCATCATGAGCCTCGTCTGACTTGTCGGAATTTTGCACAGGTGATGCGGAAAGAGACTCATTTTGCGAGCAAGACATTGCAGCTAATGAGTGCTGCACTGATAGTGAATGCGCAGGTGCCGTAGGAGAAACCATAGCAGTTTGCACAGCCTGAGAAATGTGAGGTGCCAGAACGTCGGATATGCATTCTGTGACTGTTGTCACAATCCTACCCACCATTTTGGTCATGGTTGCTTCCACAGCAGTTATTATGGTTTTAGACATCGTGGAATCTAATGATGCTCCTGAACGGGCTGACACACCTGCATACTCATGAGCTCTCTCTAATTTCTTGAATTGCCTTACACCTCGAGCAACGTTTGCGGTCAATAATCTCCAGAATTTGCATTTCATGCGCTCTAGAAGGACATTCCAAAGAATTTGCTGAGTGAAGACCGCCGCAAAGACAACATTTGACATTTTGATCAGAGCATAAGTGTGCTTTATGGGCATCGCCGCATTTGCAACACCGCAAAGTGGATTTGCAACCGCCAGCAGTATGGCCATAACGCCAGCAGTTGCTGCACTGCAGAGGCTTTGATGGTAGGTGATCTCCTCTGAATATTTAAGGCCACGCTTTAATCTCCGTTGGACAGACTGTGCCTGCAAATGTAGCAATAACCGATTCTGTCGGCACACGAACATTATTGACCTCCCGGCTACAGCGATAGACCGCAACAACGCCTACCGCGGAAAGAAGGTCAAGGGTTTCTTGTGGACTTAATGAGGAATCTACACCTCGGACTAGACCTTTTGTGCAGGCCAGGTGCGAAGGGATAAAACTGGTAATCTGATGAGTGGCAAAAGTAGAGCATTTTAGCAGATCCTTTATACATGACAGGTCTGGTGAACGGCAAAGAATCCAGCCGCAACCAAATTGGCGCGCCTCGGCTATTCCTTCGTAGAAGGAAGTGGTTTCCTGAAGAGCAGCTTGAACAGCTCCTGGGTTGTTCATATTAATGGTGCCCCCATCCTTAGGAACGAGCGCCACAGGGATGTTGCGGACACCGGAGCTCTGAAAAGCTTCCAAGGGCAGATCATCGGTCAGGGGGAAAGCCGACCAAGGGGAGCGCCCTTGGCGGGGGACTGCGTCGACATTACCTTAAATTGACAGCGTCACCGCTTGCATTAGTCAACAGAGACCAAAAGAAGCAAATGGGAAAGACAAAACCAGGACCAGTAACTTAGACGATCGTCAAGCGAGCTCAGGAATGGCGACAACGTTGGTGCCGATAGTCCAAATATCCAATTCGTTTTTTTACAGATTTAGACGCCGGAAGTCGCACGCTTTATCTGTGAGGGACCGAGCCTTCTTCTTCTTTCTCTTATTTTTCTTCTTCTTCCACTGGCAGGGACACGGCACAAAGCGTCGAGTGGTTAGACCTGGCGTGGCATTGTTTTCGCAATAAAATTTGCAGTGGCTTAACTCAGCTAGGCAAAGATATACATAGCGAAAGCAAACGCAGCGTTTACAAAGTCGGCATCAAATGTTCTCATCGCCGTCTCACTCGCTTTAGCTGTAGTCTGTAATCCTGCGAATCTTCTTAGACCTCCTTCGTGCTTTATTGTCGTGACATTTTTATTGGGTGCGAGCTCCACCACTGGAGCGGGCGGCGCTGTATCGGCCTAGGGTAACAAGTGGAAGCACTTGAATCTGCCTACTACTGCTGGAGCGGCCGCTGGATTGAATTTGTGTGTTTTAAAATCTAGAAGTCACGATTTTCTCTACAGTTTTGCTTTTGACTTGTACCAGCATCACACACTTTCATCTTGCGTCGTCGCTGTTGTTGCTTTAGCTTATTTAGGCCCTTGACATGGTCTGTTACTGCTCCGTATACGCAATGGAAATCGGTGCATGCTGCCATTTATACGCGATAACTTAGCTGAAGGAGGCTTGGTTTAATAAGTTGCCAATGGGTAAAGAAGTTCCACGTTGCACGCACAAGGATGACCGCTCACTTCGGTTATTCTTGTGTGTGAAACATGCGTTTCATTGAACAAGCGTTTATCTATATGGAGTTGGAGAGTTCTGTGAGTTGCGGCCAAAGGACAGGTGCTAATTAAATTTTTTATTCTTGCGCTTACTACTAGTGAAGCTAACGAAGTCTTATTGCTAGTGGATTTGAACATATGCTGGCTTCTTCGACAAACAGTACCTATCGAGAGCAAGGAATGTTCGACCGAAAGTGGGGACATGAGAAATTTTTTCACATTTTTGATACTCGAAACAAAACGTTTTTGCTGCCACGAGCCACAGTACGCGTTGTGACTCGTCTTATACAACTTCAGCAGCAATTTCATAACTGCGGAGAAAAACAAACACCCGCTCGAAGCTCAAGTGGCAATGATCGCGATCCTTGTGCAAGAAGGAACGCATCAATGCACAGTTGCTTTAAACGATTTCTTCGCGTCATCCCCATTGTAAAACTTAAATATACAAGGATCAGCCGAATGGTGCCGCTTCAACCGGCACTGTGAATAGTGCACGACGTCTGTCACCACCTGAGAGCCCCGTTCCTCTACCAGAGAATTGTGATTACAGAGAAATGCAGAGATATACTGGTACAGCGCATAATTTACTCAAAATAATTACTTTGCTTTAGAGGAAGTATTAAGAGACTTGGAATGGGAGCAGTTAGGGGTAAGGGTAGATGGAGAATACCTCCGTAATCTGCGATTACAGGAACTAGAGGGTGTGAAATGGAATATCATAGGGCTTAGTGAGGTTTATATATACTGTACTGAAGGATGGCCATGTAGTGTGTTATCGAGGTTTACCAGAGGGGCGACAACTAGTAGTAGGTTTCCTTCTCAGTAAGTAGATAGCGGGTAATATAGAAGAATTCTATAGTATTAATGAGAGGGTGGCAGGCATCGTAATTAGGCTTAATAAGCGATATAAACTGAAGGTTGTACAGGCCTATACACCCACATGTAGTTATGATGACCAGGCAGTTGAAAGCTTCTACGAAGATGTAGAATCGGCAATGCGAAAAGTGAAGACGCAGTACACTGCGCTAATCGGCGACTTCAATGCCAAGGTAGCGAAAAAGCAGGTAGGACACCAGGCAGTAGGTGACTATGGCATTGGTTGTAGGAATAGCAAGGGAGAGTTACTAATTGAGTTTGCAGAGCGTAATAACTTAAGAATCATGAATACCTTCTTCAGCAAACGGAAGAACCGGAAATGGACATGGAAAAGTCCTAACGGGGAGACTAAAAATAAAATTGACTTTATAATGGGTTCAACCCCCGCCATTTTGCAAGATGTAGAGGTAATTGGGAAAGTGCGATGCAGTGACCACAGGATGGTGAGGTCCCGAGTTAGCCTAAATCTGAAGAAGGAACGCAACAAATTAGAAAGAAAACCCATCAACGAATTAGCGGTTAGTGGGAGTGCTGAAGAGTTCAGGATCTCGCTACGGAGTAGATATTCAGCTCTAAACGAGGATGGCGACATTACCCTAGAAGCAATGAACAATAATTTCAGAGATATCATTACTGAATGTGCGGTAGAAGTAGGCGGTAAAATAGCTAGAGAGGATACCGGTAAGCTGTCTAAGGAGACGAAAGACTTAAGAAACGCCAGAGTATGAAAGCTTCCAATCCAACAGACCAGTTTGAATTGGCCGAGATATCAAGGCTAATCAATAAGGGCGAGGTGGCCGATATAAGGAAGTGTAATATGGAGAAAATTGAGCATGCTGTAAAGAACTGGGGAAGCCTTAAAGCGCTAAATAAGAAATTGGGCATAGGCAAAAACCACATGTATGCGATAAGCGACAAGGAGGGCAACGTCATCACGAATATGGACAAGATAGTCAAAGTAGCCGAGGAGTTCTATACAGATCTCTACAGTAGCCAAAGTAGTCAGGACCGTAAGGAGATTGGCGGTAGGAGAAAACAGTCGGACGTGCCACCAGTTTTGAAGGACGAGGTCAAGAAAGCATTAGAAACTATGAAAAGGGGGTAATCAGCTGGAGAGGATCAGATAACTACAGATTTGCTGAAGGACGGGTGGGATATCGTGCTAGAAAAGCTGGCCACCCTGTATACGCTGTGCCTGGTGTCATCGATGGTACCGGAACCATGGAAGAATGCAAACATTATCCTCATTCATAAGAAAGGGGACTCTAAGGACCTTAAAAATTACAGACAAATCAGCTTACTGTTTGTTACGTATAAGGTATTTACTAAAGTAATCGCTAAGAGAATCAGGACAACCTTAGACTGCAATCAAGCAAAGGATCAAGCAGGTTTTCGGAAACGGAACTCTACTATCGATCATATCCATACCATCAATCAGGTGATAGCAAAATGCTCGGAATATAACCAGCCCTTATACATAGCATTCATTGATTACGAAAAAGCATTTGACTCAGTTGAAACCTCGGCGGTGATGCAGGCAATGCGAAATCAGGGGGTAGACGAGCCGTACGTGAAAGTGCTGGAAGATATATATAGTGGCTGCACAGCAACCATAGTTCTGCATAAAGAAAGTAACATAATTCCCATAAAGAAGGTTGTTAGGCAAGGAGACACAATCTCCCCAGTACTATTCACAGCTTGCTTAGAAGAAGTATTCAGAGACTTGGAATGGGAGCAGTTAGGGATAAGGGTAGATGGAGAATACCTCAGTAATCTGCGATTTGCTGATGACATTGCCTTGCTAAGCAACTCGGGGGATGAACTGAAAATAATGATTGGTGACCTAGACAGGAAAACTATAAAGGTAGGCTTGAAAATCAATATGCAGAAGACTAAGATAATGTTCAATAGCCTCGGAAAGGAACAGCAGTTTACATTAGGTAGCGAAGTACTGGAAGTAGTAGGCAAATATGTCTGCTTAGGACAGGTAGTAACCGCAGATCCGGACCATGAAAAGGAAATAACAAGAAGAATAAGATTGGGATGGAGCGCATTTGGCAAGCACTCACAGATTATGACTAGCAGCTTACCGGTATCGCTCAATAGGAAAGTATACAACAGTTGCACCTTACCTGTACTCACCTATGGTGCTGAAACGTGGAGGCTAACCAAGAGAGTTCTACTTAAGTGGAGGACAACCCAGAAGGCTATGGAATTGTAGGGGTAACATTAGGAGATAGCAAGCGTGCAGGGTGGGTCAGAGAAATAACTCAGGTTACCGACATTCTAGTGGAAATTAAGAAGAAGAAATGGGCATGAGCAGGACATGTAGCGCGAAGAGAGGATAACCGATGGTCGCTTAGGGTAACAAACTGGATTTCAAGGAAAGGAAAGCGTAGCAGGGGACGGCACAAAGTTAGGTGGGCGGATGAGGTTAAGAAGTTCGCAGGGGTCAAGTGAATGCAGTTAGCAGAGAACCGGGTTAAGTGGAGAAATATGGGAGAGGCCTTCGCCCTGTAGTGGGCATAGTCAGGCTGATGATGATGATGATGAACAAGCAGTGTTCCGAGTCGAAGCAGGCAGGTTTCAGCCAATCAATGCAGACAATATCTTCCCGGACATTAAGGAGTAGTAAAAACTAAGGTGCTAGCCAGAGGACCTTGAATGGACCATCGTACGATTGCGCAAGGGAAGACGCACAGCGCCGTTGCGTACGAACCCGTACGTGCGGCTTAAGGAACGATATCACGCATAGCGCTACTGAGACGACAGGTGTAGTCAGAAGTGTCATTAGAGAAGGCTGGCAAGGAGTATAAACATTCGACCGGTACTCAAAGAGCAGTGCCAAAATGTCAGCTCAGCGGCACTGGAGGAAGAGTCGTTTCGAAGACCAGAGCGGATGCCAAGCATATAACGAATGGAAATGCTCAATCCATGTTGAAAAAAAAATTCGAAGCCACGAGTGAAGCCTTCAGTTGCTGGTGAAAACGATCCATGACACCTTTTGATATTGTGTGGTAAGATATCTTGATATGATTCACGGCGAGCAGCTGAGAGAAGTTAGCGAACAATATTGAGTCAAACTGACATTCACGGTCAGTCGTAATGGTGGAAGGTCGTCATAGCGGCTAATTCAGATCGCGTAGTGTTTGACCTATCGACTCTGTCGTTACGTCCGCACGGCCAGCCATCAATCTGTCAATGCAGATTAGTAGGTAGCGATGGCTCCAGCAGGGTGCAGGGGATTGAAGGTTGAAGGTTTATTTCCTCAACTGGTGTTGCGAGAACAGTCACAGGAAAAGCTCTATAGACAGCTTGAGAGGTCCTGGCAGAGCAGCATTGACGGCAGCGGAGTACAACATCAAACAAGGTGTGAGGAAAAAAAACATGTTCGGTACAAAGAAAGAGACATGTACATTCAGTACGCAGTAAACTGTACTTGTACAGTACAAAAATACACGAACATTTGGGGCAATTCTTTCAGAGAAATATTCAATAGATCTATATTTTCGTATTTTCGAAGCTGTACAACTGGTTCAGAAGGGTGGATAAGGTATGCTGCAACATTTGTTTGCCATAGTTCGTGCGGCATTTCTTAACATGCCAAGGTTCTGCTGCGAAGGTATCATACACAGTTCTGCTTTGCCCTAACGCAGAAAGTGTAAGTAAGAAGTCACCATTTTTCTTTATGGCGAGTTTATATCTATAGCACAGCCTATATTGATACATGGACTTCATTTGTATAACGTTGTGTTGATGGAAAAGGCTTGCAGTTTGGAAGAAATACGGCACTTTACATGCAATGCGTATAATGCGTTTTTGTAAGACAGTGAGTTTGTTCATATTTTCAGCTCTTGTTGTTGCCCACACCATACATCCGTAGTTGGCAATTGAAAAGAACAAAGAGTGGTAAAGTAATATGTTAATTGACGTAGGAAAATTAAAGCAATTTCGGTGCATGATACCAACTGTTCTGGAAAGTTTCTAAACTACGTAATTAATACGGTCATTCCACGACATATCTGCTGCAAAGTAAACACCGAGAGTTTTCACAGACTGCACAAATTCGATTCTGGTATTGTTTAATTCAATTAGAGGAGGTTCAAAATGTTTATGACGTGGATGAAACATGACTGCAGCAGTTTTGCTAACGTTAATCCTTAAGCGATTATCAGCCGCCCAAGTATTTATTTATTTTAAGGTTTTATTAGCTCGATTTGCGAGATAAGCAGTTGAAGTACCCGAAGAAAACAGGCTAGTGTCATCTGCGTAAATTAAGTACTTAGCGATGTTCAGAATATGATTAAAATAAAGAACAAAAAGAAGTGGACTCAAAATGCTCCCTTGCGGAACGCCAGAAGCTACCGCTTTCAACTCGGAGCATTCACCGGCAATACTAACAAACTGAGACCTATGTCGCAAGTATGAGGAAATCAGCATATGGGCTATGCCTGTGATGCCGTAGTAACCCAATTTAGTAAGCAGCACAGAGTGATTAACAAGGTCAAACGCCTTTGAAAAATCTAAAAAAAATTCAAGTACCATGTTTTTTTATTCAAAAGTTTTTAGTATGAACTCTTTCTGATCAAGGAAAGCTAACTCAGTCGATCTGTTTTTACGAAAACCATATTGAGCTGTAGTGATAATGTTATATCTTTCAGTGAAGCAGGATAGCCGTTTAATAGTGAATTTTTCGAGGCCTTTTGAAAACACAGGTAAGATTGATATCGGGCTATAGTTTGCCACTTCATTTGTGTTTCCTTTTTTTTATACACTACTGTAACTTTTGCTTTTTGCATAAGACGCGGGAAAACGCCGGACACCAAAAATAGGATGAAGATATTGGCAAGGCAAGGTGCAAAGATGTCGATAGTAAATTTTATGGGCTGTATCTGGAAACCTGACGCATTTGTAGCTTTACTTAAGGTGATAAAACTTTTGTAACGACTTCATTTACTATAACCGGTGTTAGAAATATTGTTTCACTATTTCGGGCACTTATATTAGACAGATTTACGTCGCCGTTTGATGTATCAGCAAAGGAAAGAAAGTAGTCATTAAAGCCATCTGCTAGGTCAGCACCTTTTAATTCAATCCCTTCATGAATATTTCTGGTCGGTTCGGAAGAATTAGCAAAGATAGATTTTAAAACCTTCTACAGCGGTTCAGGACACATACTTTGTAAAAACACTATGTAAAATTTATCTCGTTTTCTTTTTCGACCCATGGTTTTTACTTTTCTTTGAATGTGAGGAAAGGAAGCATAATAAATGTCAGTAAATATCTCTCAAAATTTTGCGTATGCTTCATCAGGGTCACTTTCCTTAAAAACATGTTCCCAGTTAACAATAGATAAGCGTTCCCTGAACTCGCATAAAGTGTGATCATTTATAACTCAATAAAATGACGTTTGGTGCGGTTGTCGTTGGGATTTCAGAGTGACATTGACAAATATGAATATTGGCATGTGATTACTCAGAGCATAAGCGATAGTGCCAGATTTCAAGCTATCTGTTTTGAAGTTTCTTATGACAAGATCTAAAAGTGTTTTTGATTCTGTCCTAATCCGTGAAGGTGACTTGATGAAATTTACACAGGAGTGAACGTTTAATAAAGTATTAAACTCGATTGATGTGTTATTATTGGCCAGCATGTCAATGTTAAAATCGCAACCTAAAACTAACTGATATTGGTTCATGTTAACACATTCTAGGAATTAATGAAGAAATAAAAAGATCTCAGCAGAACTGCTACCCGCGGGACGATAGCAGACACAAAATATCCTTGTGCCAGACTTGACTGCCAAGACTTCGTTTTGGGGCGTGATGCGACAAAATTCAGGCAGCATTTCTGATTTCATAAGATTCGAAACTAACATTGAAACACCACCTCCCCTTCTTATGGATCGATTCATATAGAAACACTTGTACGTCGGTATAACATAAACGTCACCTTCACAAGTAAACCATGTTTCCGAAAACAACAACAGCGAAACAAGTTTCCACTACGCTGAAAAACAGTCAAGTTCTTCTTGTTTATTTCGGCCAGATCTGAGATTAACGTGAATACAACACCAGCAACGAGGATTATCACGCTTATTGGAACTACTGAGGTCAGGGAGATCAAATAGATCAGTAAAAAAAGACACTGAAAAATGAGTGCCGCGTATTACCGCACATTACTGGCCTCACAACTGGTCTAAATCTGCAGCACAACGGATGACAATCAAAGGATCGTATTGTTTCTTTCTAACGAACACTTTTCCATTACGGTGCCAAACGTACTGGTATCATTTTCACCTGCCCAAGCCATTGCATAGCGCAGCAGCTCACGACTTTGACGCGTCATGTTTTCAGTGACTGAAACATCCGACTGAGCATCTCTTGAGGCTGTCCGCTTCTGAAACCACATGTCACGAGTTGAGAGCTTTAAAAACCGTACAATGATCCCGGGTACCTTCCCTGCGTTTAAAGGAAGTCAGTCTGTGCACAACATCGACGTCGTTCAAAATGAGCCTTGGCAAAAATTTTGCTATATCATTTACCTTTTCCATCAGATTCTCATCATTTGTCACCGGTATGCAATGCACCTCAAGGTTCAGCTCTCTATTTCGCCACTCAAGGTCGTTCACAGTCATTTTCAACGACTCAACATCATCAGCGTCGACTCTGGTCTCAAGGGCACTAACACGTTTCTTTAAGGTACAGATTTCTTTATCGTTTGACGAGTTGCTCAAGTATATCATCGTATTTTTTTACATTAGTTCAATGGACTTCTTCACTTCATCGACTTGATCAGGCAGGGCAGCAAGAGCATAAAGTGTTTTACATATGCCGGCTAAACAGTTATCAAGGACTAGCTGCGTACTGGGCCTGTCAGAGCTTCCTGCGTTTGTTTTACGAGAGTGTGGGCATCGCCACGCTTTGCGACCTTTCTCGCCTTCTCCCTTAATGTTGACGAAGAAACACCAGAGCAATTGCAGAGATGGTAGGTGTACTCATATTCGACGCACTTGATGGCGAGTCCGTCACTTGGCAGACAGTCTTGGCAAGAAGGGCATGTCTCCGGCATGTTAGCCTTACTATAGCTTATGCAACATACAGGTTTAAAATTGGAAAATCTTTCTCCTAACACTACAAATGAGAGCACGGTAAAAAAAGCAAGCAGCGAGCAGCACGGCAGCAGCAGCGGTGGTGAAAGAAAATTGTCTAGTAGAAGAGTAGGTTTTTCACCAACCTGTATGGCGAAAACAAAGCAGATAAGGGGGCGTCCGATCATCACCGTCGCTGCTGCTCGTGTGACCCGTTTACAGCTCTGCCGGCAGAAGCGCGGTAGTGCAAAAGTCTGTGACGTCACATTTAGAGCTGTCTTGAGGCCAGCGCAGCAGGGCTCGTCGTTGAAATCTGCGATGCAAGTAATTCATGGAAGCTGAGTGTCGGTAGGCACGGAACTGTACGCCTTCAGAACAGAGCAAGGCAGTGCACTATGGCAGCAGGCAGTCAGGGGTAACCAGCCTGTAAGGCGAAAATAAAGCATATAAGGGGGCGTCCGATCACCACCGTCTCTGCTGCTCGTGTGACCCGTTTACAGCTCGGCCGGCAGAAGCGCGGTGGCGCAAAGGTCGGTGACGTCACACTTAGAGCTGTCCTGAGGCCAGCGCAGCAGGGTTCGTCATTGAAATCTGCAGATGCAAGTAATTCACGGAAGCTGACCGTCGGCAGGCACTGGAATGTACGTGTTCAGGATAGAGCAAGGCAGTGCACTATGGCAGCAGGCAGTCAGGGGTAACCAATCTGTAAGGCGAAAACAAAGCAGATAAGGGGGCGTCCGATCACCACACTCGCTGCTGCTAATGTGCGACAATACCGACGTGCAGATGACGCTATTAAGATGTAGACGATCGTTGGAGTGTTTTCGGGGTGCTTCCCACAGGCTAGCCTAGCACCAGTCACTGAATTGTACTCAAGTCATCGATAGTGTTACTGGTCATGACACTTCGTCGTAACTCTACGGGAAGCCTTGCGTACGGGGGAGCCTTGCATTTTCCTTTTAGAAGCTAACAGAACATTGGAAATAAAATATAAAAGCAATGCTTCTTGAAACCTCATGAATCATAATTAAAATTGTTTGAATGAAGCCAGCTGGTCAAAAATTGATAACCAGCTTCGGGAAACAGTGATTTCAACGCATCGCGAATCTACACAATGTGCTCAATGAAATAGTTTCCAGCAGGCCTGACATTCACATCTTCATTACAAACTGCTGTCCTCGTGTTCCATACACCATGCATACAGACCAGCATGATCAAGTCATATGGCACAGCACCTCGTTCATGTACTGGCAAAAGCGGATGTCAAAAGCTCTAAACGGAGGTCTTTCTTTAGCCTTCCAACATTCCAGAAAGATGTGCTCTATTGTTTCAGGCTTATGACAAATCAAGCAACTTACAGTTCATAGTACAAAATTAGCTGGGGCTTAGCTTTAGTTAAACCCGGTAAGTTGCGTGAGCAAGCCGACGTAGCTTCTCTTTCTTTTCTTTCTTCTTCCTCTTTCCTTTTCCTCCTTTATCTTTTTATTTTTCTTATTTTTATTTTTAATTTTTTTTTATTTTTTCTAATCTTCTTCTTTTCCTTTTTCTTCTTTTTGTGCTGCTTCTTCTTTTTCTAAGACCTCAAATTTGGCTACCGGCCGGGTTTATGCCACGGGCTGAAACCTCGCGTAGTATTGCTTAAGCAATAAAATCCCCTTTTCTTGCAGCCAGGGCTTAACCGAAACGTGTTAGTGGGAAGTTGGAAGGAGGGTTTTGATGAAGACCGAGTTGGCATTTTTTAACTCTCTTAGACGTCACCTCCTGGAACTGCACCATATATGGAACGTTATAGGGGCACTGGTAATAGCACGTCTCATAAATGTCTCTAAATGTTTCTACTTGTAACACTAGACAGATATTCCAAAGAAAACCGAGCTTTCAAAATCTGGCAAGCTGATACAACCTCGCAAAAGAAACCTGGAACACGTGTGGTCATTGCGTCGGACGTAAACGCAACAAAGTGAGATAAAACTTCCCGTAGGATTACTAGTATCACTGCTCAAAAAAAAAAACAGATAACTTTTATCGCACAAAATCAGAACCCTAGACACCACCTGCTGTAAAAACAAATCAACCAGTCCAAGACCCTCTTGTCTCAGAGAGCGAGACAAATTTGTCCAATTAGTTTACTACCACTTAGATTCCGAGACAAAGATCGCGAAGACTCTGTCTTTTGCATGTCTGCTTTCTTTATGCACAACCTTGAAGCACGACTAAACGTTTCCCGACAATGAACAAGTTGCACACGGTGGCGCGAGAGAATATTAAAAGCTCGTGACCACCTCAGCTGAGAGTCTTCTGCCGCGCCTTGTCGGTTTCACTATCCCAGATAGATAGATAGATTTATTGAAAGGAAAAGGCAGAGAGATTGGCCGGAATAATTCAAATCTGGCCTGCTACTCTGCACTGGGGAAGGGGAAGGAGAGAAGAAAGATCATGATGGGTGACGATGTGGGAGAAGGCATATCAAATACATATACAGGCACTGAGCTTGCTTTACTAGCGCGAATCAAGTCCACTGGCGCACAAAAAACGGCAAAGAGCACGTGCTGCCTGGACACCCTTCCCCTTGTCCTGCCAAGCACCCAGGAGCAGTTCCTCTGACAAAGGCCTCTTGTCCAAACGCTTCAAAGAAGCGGCTAGCACACTTCTTTCGCACGCATACGCTGGACACACCTATAATATATGGTCCACAGTTTCTGGGATGCCAAGTTGAACATTCCCGCCAGTCTACCTGACCAATTAAAGGTAAGTACTTGCGCGTGAAAGCCAAGTTTAAACGAGGTCTATGTAGCAAGCATGCCTGATGATGCGGAATATCACGCGGAAAATAAAATTTCAATGTTCGATCGAGCCTTCTTAGGCGAATGTGTCGGGCGTCCGGCTGGGCCCAGTAAGCTGCTGTAGCATTTTTCACACAACTCGTAAGAAGGCACGTCGTATCTGCTCTTGAAAAAGGCACAGCTGTTTGGAGGCCATTGCTGAGTGTGCTTTTCGCTTCAACATCAGCCTTTTCATTGCCATGGACCTCGCAGTGGGCAGAGATCTATTGAAGCATAATCCTATGGCCTTGCAGCTGGGCAGATGTGAGGAGCTTAGTTTACTGCCAGGCACTGGTAGGCAGTGTGGCGTAAGAAGTTTTCCAAAATTTGCAATGCAGTATTTGAGTCCGTGAATATACACCATTTTTGAGGTGGTTCTCACATTTGTAGCGAATAGATTCCCGAATGGCTACAAGTTCAGCAGCGGTTGATGTAGAAGAATGTGCCAAAAGGAAATGGGTCGTTTTCTGAGCTGGTATGACCACAGCTGCGGCGGATGCCTGTGCTGACACAGATCCATCGGTGCATACGTGAATATATTTAGATATTCTGATCAGATGAGTGGCAGAGTGAGTTGTTTGAGTCTACTAAATGGCACCATTGATTTCTTTAGTATTCCGGGAATACGAAGATGCACCAAAGGTTTATCCATCGTCCAAAGTGATTGGGTTGGACGATATGGGAGGGCATATCCTGTCGGTACTTGCGACTGATGGCAGCGGAGTGAATTTTTAAAACTGCAGTCCGGCCGCTCATCCAGAATCTTGATAAATGAGTGAAAATGGTAAATATACACGAAGTGGTTCGTGTGACAAGTATATTGGGCGAGCATGTGCCTCTTCACTCGTGCCGTTGTTAGAGGTGTCCTCAAGAAGGAAATGCTCATACTAGAGAGTACTGGGAGTCTGTACCAAATGTAGCCAACAGTCTCGCCGTATTAAGGAGTGCTCAGTTGGACCCCATTTGATGCCAGCCATGAAAGAAAGTACATGGCAAAAATTAATTAGCCTTTTCTTCACCATAGTAATATGTTTCGACCAAAATAGTCGGTGGTCAATAATTACTCCCAAGAATCTGTGCCTGGAGACGTACAGTATTTGAACTCCTTGAAGAGTAATCGAGTAGCGGCTGACACATTTTCCCGTAAATGCGATCGCTGCACACTTTTCTGCTGCTAAAAGTAATCCTTGACGCCGTAAGTACCTCGATGTCGATAACATAGCTCATTGCAATCTCGCACGTAATTGTGGGCGCGTCGAACCAGAATCCTAGATGCAGGTGTCATCATCATATTGCAGTATTCCTTCTTATCCTTATAGAGATCTAGTGGTACCTCTAGCTACTTTACTGATGTCTGTGACCACTGGATATTTCAGAACACAAATGGTTTGGTGTTACAGTACCCGTGCCAAAAGCCTAAGCATTTGCTCCAATTCGTGGCGCCTCCGGACATCTGACAAACTATATTTGTATTATTAACTGTTTCCATGATGCTATCTTTGTCGCTACAAAAAACACCTACATATTCGGCGTAAGCTAAAATTATTACCTCACTTGCCATTATCATGAAACTTTCAAGCCTTCATTCTGCTTAATGTTTAAAAAGCGGCTTGAAGTTTAGAGCGAACAAGGGAGACAGCGGGTATCTTTGTCGCAGTGATGCTAATATTCAAAGAGCGCTTGCGACACTCTTACAACAAGACTCGTAGAGCACATTGAATGTGCCATCTTAAAGGAATTGTAATACTGCTCATCAAAAGTTAACATGTTCTAGTATCAGATGCGAAATTTCGTAGACAACCCGATTAAAGGCTTTTTCTAAATCAAGCTGAATCATGGCGACGTACATCGCAACACTTAGGAGACTTTTTGCCACATGAATATTTGAAAAACGTTTTGTCCTTTAATCCCGCATGACTGATGTGGCCGAACAATTTGTTTTGTGACTCCTTGTAGTCTTTTCACTTATACCTTCATGAAGATTTTATCATCCACGTTCGTCAGGCTCACTGGCCGATATGAAGTTATCGACAACTGCTTAACGGGTCATTCGTTTCCGGAATAAGAATGACACGTGTTCTCCAAAAGGAAGGATGGAGACGCTTGTAGTCTTATGCACGTTTGATTACGCGATGAAGAACAATCGCAAGGTCATTTTTGAAACCTTTATAACAAGATGAGCCGATGCCATCTGCTTCGACCATGCTCACCCGATGGCTTCGACATGCATGCGACATTCCATGCTACCCGATGGCTATCTCTTGCACTGCGATAGGCATTTCAAGCGCAGCCGTTACGGTACGATACAACTTGAAACAGCAACGAAGCGATCAATCACAGATGAAAAATATATGCAGCAAGAATTGAAATTCCGCAGATCAGGCACACTAGCGCCGTCACCAGCGACAATGAAGGGATCTGGAAAGCTTTTGTCTAGTATTACTGCGACCTGCTAGGACGAAAGAGGTAGATAAAGGATTGGACGATGAATTCTTCAATTCGTGCTCACGTTGGATCGTACTACTCCACGATCGCTCCAAACACGGTGGTTATATATTTATTTTTCCTATATAGCAAACTTGCAGCCTTCGAACTTAGTGTTTTTCTCGGGTACAAAGTTGTGATCGTCATTCACCGATCTCCCTTCAAACTATCTTTTTCCCGGCTATCACGAAGGTTCAGCAATGTCCCACATCCTATAATGCATCGCTTTCTTGCTAGTAAATATCAGAATATCTTAAATTTATAGTGTTAAGTGTTTTGTCGCCATCCTCGAATGCATGCAATATTTTAAATACAGAGATATTCGGCGCGATAATGCTTGTTATAATTTACGTTTTAGCTTTAGTGCTTCCAGTGAAGCAGCGACGTCAATGAATACATTTCTGACTAACCGTTTTGCATATGTAAACACTCAGGAATGCTTCACCATGCATATTTAAATTGTCAGCTATGTCTTTCAATTATACTCGAACATATTTTTGTCTTCGCTAGCGAATCGTTACGTTATTCCCTGCGCTTTCACTTCAAGGCTCTTCAGTGGCAGATATGAAGATACACTTCAAGATCGGACAAGCTGTTGCGACTGTTGCACGCGCAAAAGCGATGTGATGCACGAATGTACTTACTAACGCACTCTTCGACGGCTGCAAATTCTTCGAGGTATTTGTGAAAAAATGCGTATCCCACATATACACAAAATGTTGTGACGTATATTGTGTATGGTTTTATGCTTATTAGCGGGCTGGCATGCTCTGACATGGTCATTCATACTCAGCTTTATCGATTGGTCCAGCTTAAGTTGACAAGTGGAAACACTCTTGCCGGTATCAGATCCATGCACGGGTACGTGCATTTTGAGTAAAACCGGACATGGTCTGTGCAGTATATGAGCTGCATACCAGTCTGGTCCGTCCGGACTGAGATCTACAATGGACATGGTGTGTCCGGTTCGACCTGCACCACGGACATGGTCTGTCCGACATAAGCTCCATACCGGACTGATTTTGCCGGTTTAAGCGTTACACCATACCGATATAAACATGTTTAAGCTGCATATAGGACAGGTCACGCCGATATGAGGTTGATACCTGATAATACAAGACAGGTAAAACCGGTTTGGCGCGATACGGCATTTTTTACGATGGGAGCGTCCGTAAAACTGCCACTGAAGTAATCATTATGCTGTTTTTACTGGGGGCGGCTAGAAGGTCGTTGAATGTGCCAAAAAAATATAGGCAGCCACATGTGTATATGTGAATACCGTGAAATTGTGTGGCTCGAGTGGAGGGCAGCGTATTCTTGACGAATGTAAGAACGATGCCACAACTCTCGCAGGTGGACTTCGGATTCTCGAAGCGCGTGCCAGCCGGCCAGAAGACGTGGACCTTCTGCGGCACACCCGAGTACGTGGCCCCGGAGGTCGTGCTGAACAAAGGCCATGATCGTGCAGTGGACTTCTGGTCCGTGGGTGTGCTGATGTTCGAGCTCCTGGCGGGCTCGCCGCCCTTCACCGCCGATGATCCCATGAAGACCTATAACATCATCTTGCGCGGCATTGACATGCTGGATTTTCCGCGCACCATGTCGCGCAACGCCGTGTCGCTTATGAAGCGCCTTTGCCGCGAGAACCCGTCCGAGCGGCTGGGCTACCAAAAGGGTGGCATAATGGACATCAAGAAACACAAGTACGTGTTTTTGATAGATTGGGCGGGATATGTTTGAGCAAAATGAACGTCACGGATCACAGAGTTAGTTAACGCGCACATGTGTTTACGACGTGCAAGCTTTGGGACATCATTTGCGTGCATTGTGCCTTCCTAGTACTTTTTTATAGGTCTACTGTGACTCTATAAGGCAGTTTCGAACACTATTCATCAAGGCTGGCACACCTTCCTTGGATATTTATGTTTATTAAAAAACTGCCGCCTTGCATTCTCGGCTTTTTCATGCGTAGACTACACAGATCATATTATTGAAATAAATAAATACCAAACACAGCCAAAAACACTCCCCACTACAGATACGACAGTAAACATTCCGGGCAAAATAGATACCTATATGTCCTGTTTTTAGGAACGAGTCTACCTTTTCCTAACTCACCACGCTCGCAAGAATGCCATATTGCATTCAGCGATAGCGTAAGAAACAAAAACGAGTCAAACTATTCGTGTTACACGAACATACAGCCATTTTTTTGTGTGATAGAAAGGCCTAGTGAGGCGGTTCAACGAAACCTAAGCCTACACTTTTGTCTCCTTTTTAACCCTACAGTTAAATATGTGCAAAGTACGGGCACAAGGTATTTAAAATTGATTTGTTTGAAAGGGTTGTTTTTTACGCAGTGTCATATGCAGAGCCATTTAAACAGCAACATTGACAAATGATCTGTCTCTTACCGCACGAGACACATGTGTTCCAACGTAACTTTTTGGGATGACTGGTTATAATTTGAAAACTGTCCATTGCAATTGAGGAGTAGGCTCCCCACTTGTGTTTCTTCGCGTTTATTCTTCCTACCAAAAACTTTTTTTAATAAATGAGGCTTTTGTCTGAAGGTTCATTGCTGCAGAAGTAGCGAGTATCTTATTAGACAACCGGCCATATACTTTCTGAAGAAAACTAAAAATCATTCATTTACTGAACTCATGAGGAGAACATATTTTCGAATATCGGCTAGCGTTACCACTTTGAGACATTACTCGATTTACTTCGCAGGTGGTTCCAGGGCTTTGACTGGGACGGGTTACAAGCGCGGACGCTCCAACCTCCCTTTGAACCTCAGGTAACAGCTGCACCATTTTGTTTTCACATTCGGAGGGCGGCAGTTTATTTCATGCCTACAGTGGAGATAGTGCAGTTCCTCCATACAATCCCGGTTCTGTGTAGGAGGAAATATGGGAAGGCCGTCCTTTTCACCATTTCATTTATTGGTTCGAACAATGAGGTGAAGGTTCATAACTTTATTACCACACGTTTTATGCAGACTCGGAAATATGGGCGTGTTGAGCGCGTCTTAAAGGCGTAGAGACCAAACTGCAATGTTGTGCAAAGCTCGTTATGAGCTTTCTTTATGTGACCATCACAAGTCAAGTATTAAAATTTCAAGGGAGGCGCAGAAATTGCTTAATCTTAACTTAAACTTTACGGAAATGCCCGCTGTCATACTCTGCACCTACCGCAAGGCATTGACTGTGACCTAGATTCACTGAAAGAAACATATACAGGTATTTGTGACGCCACTACAAAGTTTTCTGACTTAAGAAAGTTGGTTTGACGTTCGTCATCGGTTTTGACATCATCCGCTACCTGCCCATCAACCCAAGCAACTTTGACGTTGCTGATCGGCTCATTTTGGCTCTTCCATAGAGTGATAACGTTCTAACGGCTCTAATGGATGGAAGACAAGATGACTCACTGCAACCACAGTAGCCAAAATTATTTCATGGCCATTTTCATATTCACTAAACCTTGTCGGCGCGGCGATGGGCAGCGTAACGGACGACGTTGCTGGTCGCCGTAGCCGAGACCGGACTGCTCTGGCGGCGTAGCAATGTAGTGCTCATTGGGTTCGCACCAGAAAAGAAATGTGTTATCACTACTGCCCGCTAGTTACTCGTGTAACAGTAGCATGCCTGCACAAGTGCGGAGCTTTCGGAAGCGGCAGCTCCGACGGGTGTGCCAGGTGACAAAGGGGGGAATCCGATTACTGAGCAGGCAGTGAAAGAGGCAGTGAGATAGGTTTCCGTAGGTGGAGGACCAATTTTTGCAGAAGGGGTAGGATTGATAGCTGTCTAGGAAGAGTCAATGCTTAATTTATCATCATCATCAGCCTGACTATACCCACTGCAGGGCAAAGGCCTCTCCCATACTTCTCCTATCAACCCGGTTCTGTGCCAGCTGCATCCACTTCACCCCTGCGAACTTCTTAACCTCATCCGCCCACCTAACTTTCTGCCGTCCCCTGCTACGCTTTCCTTCCCTTGGAATCCAGTTTCTTACCCTAAGCGACCATCGGTTATCCTCTCCTCGCACTACATGTCCTGCCCATGCCCATTTCTTCTTCTCAATTTCCACTAGAATGTCAGTAACTTGAGTTATTTCTCTGACCCACTCTCCACGCTTCCTATCTCTTAACGTCTCTTAGGACAGACAGTAACCGCATACTCGGACCATGAAAAGGAAATAACAAGAAGAATAAGACTGGGATGGAGCGCATTGACAAGCACTCTAAGATTATGACTAGCAGCTTACCGGTATCGCTCAAGAGGAAAGTATACAACAGTTGCTTCTTGCCTGTACTCACCTATGGGGCTGAAACGTGGAGGCTAACCAAGAGGGATCTACTTAAGTTGAGGACAACGCAGAGGGCTGTGGAACGAAAACTAGTAGGGGTAAGATTAAGAGATAGGAAGCAATGCGTTATAGGAAGAATCGGAAGGGTTAGTGTGTTCATTAGTTTCGGGGAAGGCCTCTGACACAGTGATGGAGGCCGTTCATTGTCTTAAGCCAGGAGAAGCCAGTTGGCCAAAGAAGGAAAACAGCGGAGACCACTTGTTGGTCCTCAAAGAGCAGCGTGTGTGACAAAGGGCAGTTTGAGAGTCGCAATATACTGTGCACTCCGGAAAAAAAGGAAGGAGGGCATGGACAATGGCGTGGATATCAAGAGAAAATGCTTCCGACGGTTGGCGTTATTGGCCAGTTGTGTGGGTTTCTGGGGCTAGAAGACGGGGATAGTGCCGCAGGGTCCTATAGATATTAAAACGTCTAGCCAGAACAAGAGGCCATTAAACCTTTGTTTGTTTCATAATGGCTGCCGGTGCTTATGAGCATTAAAGCATTATATAAATAACTGTTTTCTAAGTCGCTCATGCAACAAACATATATTCCAACCATTCATACCTTTCAGAAAGATAAAGATGGACCATTACCTTAGGGAAGCCCATATAGAGCAAATAAGGGTGTGAAATGCAAAAAATCCATTTCTCGACATAATAAGAAAACAATATACAAATGCTAGACCCCCTACTGTACACACATCTATTATTTTATAGCAAACGTCAATACACTCATTTCCAACAATTCGTCCTTGGTGTTTACTTCGACACCGTGAATAGACTTAAGGTCGTCATCCGTTCAGCGGTATTATTTGGAAAGTTGTTTTCCAAAATTCTAAACCCCACCGCTTACAGTGGGCGTGTTTAATCGGTTGTCCAATTAAGCCATCATTTTCCCGCACCACCACTACTGCCGGCAGAAAACTTCGCATCAACAGCACATGTATTAAACGACATGAAAACACGGCTTCCTTTCACTGGTCTTAGGTGTCAATGCACTTCAACTCATCTTAAAGCCATTAGCTTCTAAACGCCACTTTACGTGTCCGATGGGGAAGAAAATGTTATTCTCCTTAATGTTCGGGCAGACAGGTTCGCAACTCCTGTGGTGCACTTCCTTGACGTGCACCCCCATCAGACGCCGGAGCGCCTCCAAATTCGGTAACTCTATTCGTGCCGCGCTCCACGCGAGAGCCTCATTCTATCAATTTTTTTAAAAATTGTAGTTTTGACGTCGGCTCTATAGCTGGATTCAGGACCTGCCGTCAACGTATTGCAATTGCGAGGGGAGGCTCCATCACCCACCTCTTTGGTCTCACGGTGGTACTACTAGCAGAAGCGCAAAGCGTGCATTCTGCTTTCGCTTTGTATTCTGTCTGTTAACCTACTGGGACGCCCACAGACCTCAGTGTTTCCCAGGTCTGCTGAAGGGAGAATGAAAACAGTCTCTGAGAGTGCCCCCATGCATCCTCGCGTGCCAGGTTACAGGGTTGCCCCTACTCCTAATGACTTAAATCTACGGGGGGGGGGGGGGGGGGGGGCACAGCCGGCGCAGCCCATCCGTCGACAGCACCAGCGAGTGAACTCTATCTTGACTGTCGCCACGTTGGAGCGGTCAACTCTGACTGAAGCGTCTTCCTTCCTTTGAATGACAGAGAGCCGGTTGCTCCCCAGCCTTATAACCTGGTCCCGTTTCTCGATAGGGTACATCATCGGTGAAAGTTGCAGTGTCAGTGGGCCCCATTGAAGTGGTCCAAGAGCATAAGGGATTTTGAATTCCTCATACGTAGTGAATGTACCACCTGATATCAGCGTCGAGTCCGATTGACTGGATTCCAACAGCGCGCAAGTGCTCCCAGTCTTATTTCTACGAACTTCATCGCCAGAGGTTGCATTTCGCTCGTTACAGGATGACGCAACCCCTTTCCCGAGCCTTTCACTCCAGAAGAGCACCAAGCCAGAAGAACGCTTGTGCCTATTGAAAATTGGACCGCACTAAGGATCAAACCTGGTACCTCCCGATTAAGAGACAGAAGCCACATGGCCACCGCTTCGCCCAAAACGTTGCGCCAATGGGGCGGTGATTCTTTCCGCCATGGGACAAACATAATTCGCCTCGTGCGGCAGAAGCTGATATGGGACCTTTTATGTGGTCCATGACCCCGTTCCCAAGCATTTCACCCCAAAGAGCCGAGCAGCAGGCCGGAGGAAAGCTTGCACCCATTGACAACCGGTAAGTACAGAAAAAGTTGGGCCCGAAGACGAAACGTTTTTTGATATCCGGCCCATTTCCCAAGCACCACAGAAAAACCGAGCACCAGGCCATGGGAAAGCTTGTACTTACGGAAAAACTGGCGGCAGTGTGGGTGCAAGTTATAAGAGACAATCGCGTCTTAGCGACGGGGGTGCCATGGGAAAGACGCCGCTGTAGGGATGGCGAAACCGTATAAATATTATTTCTAGAATGACAAGAGTGTGCCGACGGATGGGAGTTTTTTTATTGCTGGTGGTACTGGCGTCGCAGCTCATGCAGTGCGTTTAAACGGGGCCCAATTATTTGTCTTCCGCACAGAGAAACTCTTCCGACAAAGTCAGTCTGCATCGATGTCGTGTATGACAGCGCGATAAGACAGCATGGCGAGATTGGCTACATATCCCCTCTCCCGCACACACAGATCCATTTTTCCATGCCAAATCTCTTATTTTTGTGGCGCCTGGACAAATCAGCAGTCGATACTTCCTACAATACGTTCCGCGACATTTGTTTCAATTAGGCACATAATGATGCTACTTTCAAAAGGTGCAGACTGCCGAAGGCACGAGCCTGTTCGCTTCCATAGCGACATTAGTTAAATGCGGTCATGCCACGGTCATCCAATATATTACAGTTCTGTAGTCTGGCAGATAATACTGGACCTTATTATTCTATTGCCGGAATTTGAGCGCCTATTGTCGCATTCCTTATTTCGAAGTAAGTGGCTGAAGTTGACACCGCGAAGCTCCTCCCGCCGACAGCATTGCCATGTTGAAATGCTTGGTGACGTCACAGAGTGACATCGACGACTGCATCGTCTGCTGCTGTGCCGGCGCCGATAAGCTGCCGTTACACTGTACTGTGTTCGCGCTTGCTATCATGACTCCCAATAAGTGTAATCAGCATGTTTCAGGAAAACAAAACACGGACTGTAGTGAAGCGCGATTTAGTTTTTGCCTTCAGCGGGACCACCGCCATCGTCCGATGGCAGCACTACCCTCATCGCCGTACACACCGCCACGGAAGTCGTCTGCGCCAGCGATAACGGCGGACCCCTTGAGCGGACCCCTGCTTGGACGTCACGATATTTGTGTCCAACATATATCCAGCGTCAGAAAAGAATGTTAAAATTTGTTTTTCTCGTAATAATGATAAGCCATCGAAAAAAGAATTTAAAAAATAAATCCTTCTCGTGAAATGCCGTCACATTCGGTGAGAGTTAATGCTCACAGCCGGTGTTCATGAACGAGGCGTCGCCGAAAGTAGTCATTTCCTCTTCTACAAAACAGTGGGGTTAAGAGTAAGGAAGTTTCATGATCTAGGGTCCATTTACTAAAATGCCGCGCTGAGTGTCGTCCGCTGTAGTAATTTAGATGATTAGGCGCCATCTTCCTTGCGCTTGATTTGGGCCAGACAATGAGCGGCTAAGATGCAGCTGCTGTGCGGTACCCGAAGGCGCCGTCGGACGATACATTTTATGTGTTGCTTTTAAGACTTGTTTCAATGCACAATGTTGTTCGAGCGGGTTCGCTGTTCATACCCGGGGGCCGACGTGCTCCGGAATCCCGCCCACAGATGCCGCTATTCCGTAGGTTAAAAGTGTTAACAGAGATCGATGAAAAGCTTAGTTTGCGGTAAGCAGCATGACTGCTGTCTGGCCGACATTACCGCGGCTTCGCGTAACCGTGTCTGACGCTGCTCGTGCACAGAAAATGCAGCAGTTGACGGGGCGTCGGCCGATGTTGCCAGCCAAGCGCGAAGAAAGAAAAATACTAGGTGTGAAAATATCTGCAGCTACAAAGCAGCTGAAACTTTGAGGTTTAGTTGCTTGGCACATTAGGAATAAGAAGCAAAAAACAGTTTCTATTTCAAAATTGGTATCACGACCCCTTTGACGTCGGAAATGAAGAGTAGGCACAGACAAAAATAGGTAACGTTACGTCAGCCAGACGTTGAATGTGAAGACCTATCAGAGGGGAGTGCTTTCAGATGAGGTTCTGCCTGCAGTCATAAGACGGTGGCATGTAAGGTGCTCCTTTTGTTTCCTTGGACATAGAAAAAATCGCACTTTTTTTAGAGATCGACTACCTCATGCCTTCTCATGCCTAGGGTAAAATGAACGCTACAAACAACTTAGGCAATCCCGAAAGTGCATAAATAGTGGACAGGCATAGTGTTTTCTTGATAAATTGGTACGACTGTTATCAAAAGGAGTCTAGAGATCGGAATGAAAGGAATCTCCTTGCTGACCTCTTTATAGCCTCGTCCGTGTAGGTTAATGACCTCACGTGTCTTTCATGCCGTATCTCTTCCTTTCTGGAGACATAATTAAAAATCCATGAGAGTGCAATCCCCATGGTGCGGCACGGGAACGGCCACAAAGGAAGGCTTCTGCAAAAAATTAAACTTGTGAAAGCATTGTTAAATTACCGTCGCCAGGACTCGTGTCCTGGGAGGTCACGATGGGCCAACACATAGTCAGGCGCACCAAAGATCGTCACTTGGCACCGGTAAGATTGTTTTCCCACTAATACAAATCCAAGTGTAGTATTTGAAAGCAAGAGCTGCCGCACCACGAGACTTTCTTGGAGTGTCGTCATCTTTTTAGGGCTCTCACTGCTCCTTTATTTCCAGTCGGATTTCCTTCCTAACCTGTCATGAAGGCGTTTTTACCAACTACGTGCAGAAGAAGCGACACATCTCTCTCTCTCTCCCTCTTTCTATTATATACATATGCATGCACGAGTGATTTCCCATAAAGCACATCTACATACTGATTCCGCAAAGCGATTTTGTGAAATGCTTTCCCCAATTCTTGGAACATATGTATAGTTTGGATATTCTCCGAGCATTTTTCTATCATTTGGTTGACAGTATAGAACTAACGTTTGTATATAGCAACCTTTTGGCAAGCCTATCTCTCCTTTTCTCCTTTTAGCTAGATTGAATTCAAAGGCTATATTTATTTCATTTTGAATCACAATTGTAAATACCCTACACGTAATGGATGGTTAGCTGAGCAGCCTGAAATTTCTCAACTGCTTGACGACCCCTTCCACCTTTTTTTTTTTTAGAATGAGTTCTTAAGCTATTCAAGCTTGTGGTGCAATTGAGGCGATGAAGCGTCTCGTATGCAGAGCGCATGGGTTTTTAGAACCATCTCTCCTCCGTCGTTCAACAAATCAGCAATCGACAGATTCTTCCCAACTTCTTTCTCCCTTTTCTGCCCTCTAAGGCTTTCAAAATAATTAACGTGCGATTTCTCTGCAGTACTGGCACTTATTTATTAGGATGATTGTTTCCAGTTCTATACAGATAAGTCAAGAATTTCTCGGGAACATTAACTGTCTTTTCCGTATTGGTAATGATGTCGCCCGCATTGTCTCTCAGCGGATATATCTAATTTTTGCCTATAATTAGTTCTTCCATTGCCATTTTTAGGTTACCGTCTTTGTAAGGTTATACTCTATATTATACTTCTCTGTGTTGGACATTTTACGACTATTGATTATATTCGATAGCTCTGCAGTTTTGCATACGTGTTTTTGCTTACTGGCTTTCGCGCTTTAATGCTATTTAGTAGTACCTTTTGTCTCCTCAGATGTTTTTTCGATATTTTGTCAATTACCGCCTAATTCTCCTGTCCACTCAGTAATGATACATCTGAAAGTATTTTCTTCCTCCCGTGCTTGAACTTGGCAGGCACATCGACATTTTGAAAATCTTTATTGTTGACGTTAGTAAAAATGCACTGTTGCAGATCCGGGGACCTGCAGACAGCTCGAACTTTGACGTCTATCCCCGAAACTTCGAGATTCCGCCCGATGAAACGTCGGGATGGGACGAGGACTTCTGAGAAACGTTTCCCGCGCCGCCTGGAAGCGGTCCACAAAGCCCAATGCAGACAGAAGTGTTTCTTCAGACGTGCCAAGCAATGCATCAAACGTTGCGCCCTGATGCAGCTCCACAAGAGAACCGATGTCATCGGGCTGTTGGGCGTGTGCGCTTTCAACTCCTCTGTTTCGTCTTTTAAGAGTACAACAGCATATTTGTGTCCGCCACTGCCTAGAGAATTTGATGCCAAAAACAGCGCATGCCCACGGAGAGGACTCTCATCCATAAAGCGAGAATTAGTGCCGCGGTCAGTGTCTTGGATAAGAGAGCACTGTGGATACTTAGTGTCAAGCAGTGTGGTCATTATGGCTTCGCATACACCTCAAATTCGAGGACATACTTTCAAAATTGTAACTGACCGAAACCAGTTAGCGTTATCATTAACTTTGCGACGTCTTCGCGTCTTGTGTCTTGACCACTAATATTGTCCTTTAACAACATACGTTAGTTGGTGCACTGCTACTACAGACTTTTTGCAGATTGTTCACTCTGTTACCGCTACCGGAATACCAGAAACCGACTAGATACGTGTGAATTTGTCTTTATGTTGTAACCGCAATGTTACGGTCTTCGGTCTATGTCCTAATTACAATTAAAATTCGCACTTGCTACCCACTCAGTCGGTATACTGGCAAAGAGCTCTCGCATTTCTGATAATTGCGTTTATTCTCAATTTCAAGCCTGTTGACGTTTACGTAATATTATGTGACGTGAAGCGGCGACCTCGACCGAGCGTAGCCCGATGTCCTTTCAAGGGATTGCCCTCGTGGTTCCTACTTCCCCAAAGACGTGCAGACCCACGTGCGCAAAGCGGCATACAAATTGGACAGTTCTTTTGTCTACGCAGTGCGCACTCATTTGGAAACGTAAGCGTTATCAGACCGAACCTCTTTTCCTAAGGCATCTTTGCATGGAACGAGCGCGCTTCAAAGAAAGGAGAGAACAATTTTCATGCGAATAGTATTTAAAATAGATTCCAATTGGGAGTCTCGTTTAAGAGCTGAAACAGAGATTAGTAAAGACGGCAAAAACATGTAGTCTGCTATTCAAACTTCAACTAACATTTGTAAAACCAACCTGGTGTGAGAAAGGCCAAACACAAGAGTGTTTAAGTAGAATCCTCTAAATTTTGCCTTCCACAGCTCGTGCGTTCGGCATCTACATTGGAACCTTTTTTTTCATTCTTTTCACCTTTTCTTTTTTATGTTAATATTCTGCGATTATATTTACAAACTTAATAGTTCTTTTTTAATTTAAATAACCACCATTAAGTATTGGCTATCATTAGTTATTTTTTGTAACTTCAGTATGTATCTATATATTTGCTCCGCTGAGACGGCGGAATGGTTAGGCGCTCGACTACTCTGCACAATAATTTGAATTGCCTTTATTCCCATATATATATATATATATATATATATATATATATATATATATATATATATATATATATATATATATATATATATATATATATATATATTATATGGGATATAAGGACAAAGTTGAGCATGGCAACTTCACAGGCCTTAAACCCAGTCTGATGCGGGACCCTCGGCGGCTGCGCTTCGATGGATGTGTGCTGTGCGATGTCAGTGCACGTTAAAGAACCCCAGGTGGTCGAAATTTCCGGAGACCTCCACGGCGGCGTCGCTCAAAGCCTGAGTCGATTTGGGACGGTAAACCATACAAACCAAACGTATCCATTATCTTTAATTAATTCGATCAGGTATTTTTGTTTCCTTTTCTTGGTGCTGACTAATCAGGCTACCATATGTTTTCGCGATGCGGTCACACATTCAGTACAAACCAGGCATGAGGAAATTAAAAAACTAGCCGGAGCTTCGTCTCAGTTGGATCTCACCTGGCACAACAACTAAACTCAAGCTAAGGACGATAAAGAATCCAGTTTCCGGTCACCTCCAGTACGACGCTTCTGGTAGGCCGGTTAGTGATGACATATTTAATGAACTCTCCGTACTCAAAGCATTGTGCAGCTTTACGGGATTCAATTCAAAGGGTAAAACCAGCCAAAAAACGACGCAAACACGAGAGAGAACTTCACAGGACAGAGGCTGGACTAACAACTGAATTTTTTACTGGAAAAAGCATACCGCCGAGGAACGCAAGCGCCAAGCCAAAACACGTAATCTACGTTTCATTTAAAAATTAAGTTCCTTCATCGTCAGCGCTAAGGATGCTGTACTGATACACGACTTAAAGTTCATTTGCCTTCGATTTGGCCTCAGTGTGACCTCCTGTCCAGAAACGTATTTCCACTCAGTAATGCCTTTTCATATATATTATTATTCAATGCTCAACAACCATGCCAAACAGGGCTTTCGCAAGTCTTATTAATGGAGTTAGAACACGGCTACCCTTTTTACTGCTCGTGGTGGCCTATTAAAACTCTTTCTCTCCGGTAATGGTGGTGCGGTAGATGGTATGCTAAATTCCTTTAACATTGTTTTATCAAAGAATGACCAAGTAACTTTTCCCACCGAAGATCTCTTCCACTGCCTCTACTGTAAACCGCTATTGATGTGGAGAAAAGAGAAAATCGTTATTTGGAGTTATGCGGTGCCCAGAGGTAATATACAGGTGAATTTCGCAAAGTAATGACCAGCTGAATGACCAACCAATTCAATAACTGCGTGCGATTGCTTATCAGATTGAGGGTGCGAGCTGGAATGCCTTTTCACACAGGAGAAAAACCATCGGCAATCAGTTGTTATTCAAGCACGAGTAAGTGAAGCCCTACACTTGGCTGTAATGTCATCCTTCTTTTTGTACCCTCTCTAACCACACCCACTCGTTGTTTGCCGACCAGTGTGTATTCCTCTTGTCGATCTTTGTCTTGCTCTTTGAGAGCACATTGTGGCCAGAGGTTATGGAATGCGAGGCATGCATGTAGTCACCTTGAATAATTAAGTGTACGATAATTCCCCTTGAAGCATAAGCGAAAGCTCTTTCAGTGCAAACGCTACAGTGTCCAAGGTTTTAGATTTAGAGTTGCCAGCACTAAAAATATGCTTTTTGGCCCGTAAATCTTTACTTGACCACAGGAACAATATGAGCACGAGCACTAAAACGTACTTTGTCTTAGAAGGCTGTTGGTTGAATGAAAGCTTGGTTGTGTTACAGAAAAATGTTTTGAGAGGCAACAAAACTTGAAGATTCCTTTCTTTGCACAAATAAACTGAAGAATATGTCATACGTACATGAGCTCTCAAACACTTCCGATCAGGGTGCGGCTGACTCTACAGTGAGGAAACCAAACCCAAATCGGATAACTTTGATGTCGCCAAAGCTTTTCAGCGGAAAGACCTGCTATAGTAACTACCTTTCTCAGCGTAAGTATCTTTTTCTTCTTTCATACAACTTAAAACGAGAAACAGAAGTCAATTTTAAACAGCAATAAGAAAAGTCTAACGTCTTCATAAACGAAGGCAATTAAAGATTTTGGTTGCTATATGCTGTACACATATGAAGGGCACCTGCGACAACTCCTTCACCCCTCCGACCAAAACGCACCAAGGCCATGGCATGATGAGTGCGTCTCTGTTGATTCGGGCTGTTTTACACGATAGATATTTTGAGAAAACATGACATTAAGAACCTACATATGCGCTTTCCTTTGATTATATTGTTTCAAGACTGCGAATTTAACAATATTAGTTGTGGTTAACTCTAGTCGAATTGCGATAGCAACTGCGGAAGCTTCTTTTGCCTGCTACATTATTCTCCTATCAGTGAAAGGTGCTACATTATTGGGGACACCTAAGCTCATCCTTTAAGCGCATGACGCGAGAGCGTAAGCCCACAATTCAAGGCTACTGAATGTGGAGCGAAAGCATTAGCTGTCGGTGGCCTTCTTCTTCGCGTCTGTTCGAGGTCAACCATTGCTACGCGAAACCTGGCGCAATAAAAAAACAGCTAGGGGACCCCTCTTCGTCTCCATCGTTGTCCACACCTGTAGTAATAGTGTTTATCATCTGAGTGCAGAATGACGCTACCGGTTGTCAGATAAAAACAAGTTTCATGAACCGAAAACTACGCATGTGAGTACCGTCTATCATGATGTTGACGAGCAATGCAAAGCCGAGATTATTTCCCGGAACGTTGCACGTCTGACGAAGCGCTTGGTGAGGACTACCGCCCTAAACATTACAAAGAAAATGTTCTGGAGACTCTTGTACCGCGAGTTTTAAACTTTGAGCTTTCAGGGGGAAATCAGAATTTGGTGAGGCCCGCAAACGTGAGGCGACTTGTGACTTTTGCATGAATAATTTTGTGCCACATTATGCAGTAGGACAAGACCTCAGGCATATTTTGAAAAATAAAAGGCAGTAGCGGGTGATTGTAACGCGAATAGCCGGAATGGGAATGTAAGTTGAGGGCTGAACAATAGACCGAACAGCAAAATACCGCGAAGGAAAGGAGAGAACGCAGGAACTAATACATCAAAACATCATGTAACGGAACAGTAAAGCGAGACTTGGAAAATGCAAACCGTCAGTGCTTGATAAATTCATTCTGTAAAATCATTTGTTCTCAGATTATCACTCCCGGCAAGGAGCAACGGTCTCGTCGAGTGACGTGAGGTATACTTGCACATAGAATGTGCTCAAAATACCGGTTGAAAAATACTTGTTAATTCAAATTGAAGGGATGTTTTTCCAGTCCTACTGATGCCAAGAATCACAGCTTTATGCCTGATTATGGACCCAATATGACGCTGGAGACTGGGGTGCTTCGTTTATTGACATTAGTAGACGGGCGAAAAAAAGACTTGGTGAAATATTAAAGTAGCTCCTATAGCATAGCAAAAGCTCAAGAAAACAAACAAAATATATTAGAGGAAAAAAATTAACGCCAGTAAGATTGAAACCAACATGTGATTTGAGCCGCTAAACCACGCCGACAATTTACAAGCTAGTCATTACATTTGGTTATTAGGCATGCGTGCACATTTTAGCGTCGAGAGTTGATGGTTTGAAATGTAGAGGGTACGGTACCCGCTGTAACGATTCTGACGGCTGGAGCACTGAAGCTTGTCGCCTGGATGTCGCACTAGGTTGTGCATGGAAAGTATTTTAACATGCTTCTCTGTTTGGTGGTGCTTTGGCACGGTGCACGAAAATGTTGCTCCGGCGCAGAACTTCAGCGACAAAGCCTCACAACAGGCAGACGGAGCAGCGACGACAATATCTTAATGCTGACGAAATCTTAGTTAAAAGAAACATTACGATGACCCACGGCTAGGCTAACTTAGACGCAGCGTACAGAGCAAAGCACTAAAACGCAGAAAGCGTCATATATATGGCACATTACACGCGCGGTATGTCCTTTTTTTTTCGCACAGTGGCTCACCACTCGGCAGGCTAGTCTTTTCCTAGTTTAGTTTTTCTCTAATCTATTTCTATTCCGCCAAGGCGAGAGTGCGCTCGCTAACACGCAGGCCATGATTAAAGCATATCACCAGGCTCGCAATAAATGTTCCGGTATACGGTTTTGTAATTGTGGACTACATCATTAAGTTCGTCTTTCCGATGCAACTTTTTCGTCGGTGGTCGATATTACAGTGAGAGCTGAGCAAATCGTGGTAGCTTAAAGCCTACGCATCTATCTACACGCCCGAAATAAAAAATACTACCATTTAGTTGCTCCATGAGTTCCAAAATAACAATGCATTCTGAGACAATACTCTTCCCTTGCCCAATTCCATATCTCCCAGTTTTAAGAATAATTTCCGGAATGGGGCGTAGAGCACTTCTACAAGTGCCATGAAGATACCAGTGGCACATCCAGTGTCGTAAGCCGAATGTCAGCCTTCTCTACCATCGTACCAGTACAATCTCTTCCCTTCAACGAACCTCGCAGCCCGCCAGCGTCCCGAGCAAAAACCAGTGCGAAGGGTATGCTGCTATTGTAATGTAAGATGCTAGAAGACGCTGGTTTTTGCAATACCGTGAAATAGGTTCAGTCCCCTTACCACCACGGTGTTGACTTTTGCCCTCCCCAGGCTTCAGGTGACCAGAAATAAAATGTGGACTGCCGTCATCGCTTTAATGGCTTGGTAAAAAAATGGGAATCCTTGATGTACACCAAATGCTGCCAAAATAGGTTTTCATGTAAGCTTACGCCTTTATGCAGAGTGTCGCGAAGCTTAAAACTTAAGAACATGTTCTCCGGGTCTTCCGCCGTGTCCTTCGGCGTGACCACAGCGCAGCTGGCAAATCTTTACGCTAGAGGCAACTGCCATGTCCGAAAATCACCGAATGTAGAGCTCACACGACCTTCACTGCTGCGGTAACGCAGTGCGAGCCTGATACCGAGCGAAATTTCTGCATTGAACATTGGAGTGCTAGTGTGTTATTCTCTCATACCCATATCTCATCAAGCAGAGCTTTATATAGACAATTATGGAGTATGGTCACCCTGGGATCATGGAGGTCATAAGGCTCCTCTGTATATCCTCCAACGGAACCGTGTCACAAGCAGAGGGATCCCTTTAGGGTAAAATCAGATGCGATCCCGTGGTTGTGACAGCAAGGTTCTTTCCAAGGCAAGGTTTCCTAGAATGATTGCCGTAATTACTGCAATCGCCTTGCAGTTAATGCTTGCATCAGCCTAACCTATACAGCCCCTCCTCTGAACTTGTGTAGCATAGCTGTGAAGGCGGGACAGGAAAGAGATGAGTCTTTCTCCCCGTGTCAGATGCCGAGGGAAGGAACTTGGAAAAATGCCGCGGAGTCGCTATTATTTACAAAATATGCATTCAGTTTCATTTGAGCACTTTATTTAGTCCGTGTAAAGTCTAAAAAAATTCAATAGAAAATTAAAATTTATTGCGCTCGTTTCTAAAATCTCAGAATGGTTTCTCCTCAAATTAGTCAAAAAGAATGTTTGCTTACGCGCCAATTATGGCTGACTTTAATTTCAGTCTAAATGAATCAAACAGTTGACAAGTCATTTGAATCGCAGGTGCTCTGGTCCGGCAATCATTTTCCTGAGTTCTCAGAAGAAGCAACAAAATGCTGATCTGTAGTGTTACACGAATGTTTTCGGCAGAGTTAACAAATACTGATTTGACGCTTAGCCCGAGCTTAGGAGGGGAGGATAAAAATTGCGGATTCCAGAGATGTAGAAATCTAGTTTAAGCAAAGATGTCAGGAAGACCAATTATGTTTTCGTGTCTAGGAACTCACTTGAACTAACTTGCGTGCACAGAACAGGGTGTGCAACCGTGCCTTGAATGAGTTCCGTAGCTAAGGGCAAGTTTCCGCCGATATACCAATGCGACCTTGATACAAGCAATGCACCATACTTACAGCGAGAACCGACACAAACGGGTGTTGGGCACTGTCAGGGAGTGTAGTACATTTTATAAAATTGTGGTGACGTCTAAATAGCCCCTGAAACGGTGGTAGTGCGAATATTCAAGTGAAGAAATGCGTAGACGCGGTCTGTTAGTGTGGGATCCAAATTTAAAAGCTTGCGTGGAACCGATAATTTAGAAATAATCATTAAAAGTGCTCCTGGTGACCGCTTGCAATCCCCAGCGCAAACATCCCGTGTGATGTCATCGAGGTTCCCATGCAACGTGGGTGGGATGGGGCGCCATGGCGGCTTAATTCCTACATTTTCTTTTTCATCCTTCAGTTGAGAGGGCATCTTCAATCTCCGATATTTTCATAGCAGTCATGCTAGCTTAAACGTTTTTGCGTTGGGCAGAAGACTGATGGGACACCCATCACTCGTGTGCATTTTCTAGTATTAGTAAATTGCGTTTCATGGGCACTTCAAGGCCCGCCTTTAAGGCAATGACGACACAGCGCTAATCATTCCCGTCCATGGCTCTCCTTTCAAATCATTAGTTTGCGTAAGTGAACTTTGCTACTCGCTTAATCCTTAACTTGATGTCTCTACTATCTCACACTGATTTGATGGGTGATAATAAGGAAAAAGAAGAAACGACCAAATGTCAGACATAGAGAGGTGTCAAACCTGGTCCGCTAGCATAAACAGGCGTTCATAGGTTATCGTGCTACATCGGCTCTAAACTGGAGGACCATATGAATGTCGCAAACATTCGATGAAATCTTTGGATGTAGTGCGTCGCACAACAGAGTACCTGAAAAACAAACATTTTTGTCGCCAGAAACATGTTGCAGGCCTGCGCTCGACCAAAAACTGATAGACAGTGCGGAACAAAAATCTGCGAATAGCTTTTTAGGGTCAAGTCTAGCTGTCTTGAGTAGCGCCCCCTGGACTTGAATGCATGAAGGGGAACTTGAAGGTATTTAGCTGGGACACAAGACCATTCAATTTCAGCATAATGAGTCAGCACTGATCCCCATGAGCCGAACCACATACCCGAACTTTTAGAGTTATTCATTTGAACGCCAGATACAATGCTAAACTGCTCAAGAGTGGTTATAGTTTGTCAATACAGGGTTTATCAATGTCGAGGAATGCCAGATCTTCGGCGTGCGCAAGGACTTTCGCGAAATGCACATCGTAATTCTCCTTGTCTACCGTAAGGATGCCAGCAGCGGGATTCTGCGTCTTTTCTGTAAATCAATTATAGAACGCCGATGAACTTTATTACGTTCAACGGAACAGTGGTTGTGTACAGCAGCAACGGCTTTCGCATTTTTCCTCTAGAAATTTTCACATCTCCATTGCGGTGCAGGAAGTGCAGTGTGTAAGAAACTTGTGCCGTTTTTGCTGCGAAGCGTCTCTGCAAACCATTACCAATGAAGAGGGCATGCCCAGAAAATAAGAAAATACATCAAAGATTTGTTTTACGCCAGTTTGCATGTTTATCGGGGGGCTTCATTCAGCACTTTCTGACTGATCAAGTCCACCCCAAATGTTCGCGTTTCGCAAAATAAAAATCTTCAAGTGTGAACCCGTAAACCCGAAATGTATCCTAAGCTACCCTACCCTAACCTATTGTAATCCACTCTTGGTCAACCACAACTTTTCTTAAATACACAGTAATCAAGTTTACTCCATCCGAATCGATCGTAATACGCCGTTAATTCACCACAATTAAGTAGATTGTAATTTAAGCCGACACCCTTAATCCAAGTTTTCCAAAGAACTACGCTTTTATTGATATGCAAACCACAGTTAAATTAAATTTATCCGCCCTTAAGCAAGCCTAATTTAACTCCGTGCTTTTTACACCACACACATTATTACATTTAATAGACCAGTGCGATCACGCCACTGTTCCGTTTTGTAGTCGCCGGAAAGCGTGTACATTCACTGGTATAAAAATTTGATCTTGAAAAATACATTTCGCGAAAAACCTTGCAACGTTCAAGAATGAGAGAAAAGGAGCCCGAAAAGAATCGCATGCAGCGCATGGCTCGATGGCAGGAGCTAAGCGGGTCTCAAACCTTTTCTGGTTCATTTTTTTCCTGGCGCAGCGTGCGCGTAAGGCTTCGAGCCACTGAAGCTTCTTCACGCAGAGTGGCCAGTGGTGGTAATCATCAGCCACGTCTTATCTCCAGCGGGCGTTACCATAGAGAAAGAGATTGGTAAAGAGCGGTCACTCGGCGAAAACTGGCCCCAAGAAATGACGCGCGACTTTTTGCGCTGCCGCCGAATGATGGATGGCGGCACCAACGTGCGCATGCGCGGACACGCGCGCGACGGCACTCGCTGCAGCGGTAGCCCGCCGGAGCAGAGGACAAAAAGCTGTCGAAGGGAGCGAGCTGTTGTCTGCTCGTGCCTCGCCGCGCCTGTGCCGCACAGACCGCATATTTTATCTCTCGTGGGCTGCTAAGCGGAACGACTGCGGTTTGGAACGACGTCAAGGTGAGCAACGTTTGTTGCTGAATTACGCTGCATTTTAAACAGTTTCCATTACCACGCCGTCCGGTGCCAATTAAGTTTCGCAGCTCGTGAACAAGCGCGCCGGCTGTTCAGGCGCAGTTCGTGACGCTCCGGCAGAATCCAACCGCGGCGAGAATTAATATGTTGTGTTCTTGCGAAACTGAGCTGCATTTCGAACAGTTTATCTCAGCACGCTGGTCAAAGTGGCATGCGAAGCAGCAAGGCACGCCGTTGCGGCAACATGGCGTAGCCGGCCGGTGCGGCCAGGCCTGACGCGGTTTGCCAAACGACTAGTTTTCCTAAGTGTCGCGTTTAACAGGGCGACGGTAAGGTCAGAAATGTTGCATTCTTGACTTTCCTGTGAAACTGCAGAATTTCCAGCAGTTTAGCTCAGTACGGCGGCGACTGCTCTTCACAAAGTCGCGCGTGAAGGGCAAGCTAACAGGCATGACAAGGCGTGCTGGCCGCCGCGGTGACGTGACATGGCGTGAGACGGTTTTGCGAACGGCTAGTTTTGCGTGGTGTCACGCGTTTAACAGGGCAACCGCAAGGTGAGAACTGTTTCATTTTTGTCAAACTGCGAGGCATTTCAGGCAGTTTAGCTCAGCACTGCGGTCTGCGCTTCACAAAGACGCGTATGAAGGGCGAGCCAAGATGGTGTGCTCGCCGGCCGCGGTTTTGCGGACGGCTAGTTTTGCGCGGTGTCGCATTGCATTTAACGGGACAACGTTAAAGTGAGTTGTTTTTTATTATGCTTCAAGCTTTTTTGCTTCAGCTGTTAAGTGCTTTGAGGAATATTGTTAGCTTAGTGGCTGTTATTTCACTCACTGTAGAAATGCATTTTCCGATAGGTTCGGTTAGCCTGCATTTCCTGACCTCTACGTTGCAAGAGTAGCTTTTGTATCAGTTTTACGAATGACAGCTTTTCTGTTCTAGACCATAACTGCTGCTCACAAAGTCTTCAGTACGCACCCACATGCACAGATGTGTGAGCGGTGCAGTGGCCTTACAGTTCATTGCAACCTTCTGCATGATGTTCATTCCTTTTCCAGCAGCACTGCATGGACCCACGGACTGCAGCCGAAGCACCGCAGATGCGACAAGTGAACGGTGTGGCCTTCCCCAAGCGTCAGTACTCTCTTCCCTGAACAATACAAGTTACCCTTACTAAGGTAGCCGCTACTGGGACTGTGTAGTTAATGTATAAGGCCTGTTTTGCTACATATCATTTGTCATAATGCGGAAATCAACGTCATGCTATTTTTTCTGTTTCTCGCCTTGTGTATTTTTATTTTTCTGTACTGTGCACATCGTCTAATGTGTGCCAAGTTTGTCTATGCATCCGTCTACATCTGTTGCATCACTTGTGTGTTTTATATAAAGCAAAATAAATGTTCATTTCACAAAGCACTTGGCGTCTTTTCTGCAATACTGTTTTGCAAAGGCTGTGGCGCAGCTGCGTTGATGGCGAGTGTAGAGAACTGGGAATCTATTTTTCATGTTATTATGCATGCTGAAAATAAATAGAAACACTAGCAGACCATGTAAAACCAAAATAATGCGCCAAAAGAGCAGGGAAGGGCGCAGCGCATGCTAACATTCAAATCGCGCGCCTTTCAGCAAAGCAGGAAGTAGTTGCCGCTTGGTGCACTACAGTCAAATGGGCAGCTGGGCCCTATGGGAGTGTCCGCTCTTTACCAATCTCTTTCTCTATGGCGTTACAACGTTGGCGCTCGCACCGCGCGCGCGTCGGCGAGCGTGGAGTAGGTGTTTCGAAGCGCTGCAATGATAAAAGTGCCCCCACGCAAACAACCCGGACCAATAACCCTAATGCCTCCTTTTATTGTCACACAGCCAGCGCAACTGCGCCCCCCTTCCTCACTCGATTGCAAGCGGCCCTTTCACTAAAGTACTACATTGCTGGGAACTGCGCTGCCTTCGGCGCGAAGCAATGGGGCCGAGATGTCCGGTTTGAACGATGAAACGCGTAGAGGGCGCCGACAGTCACAGGCAGAACATATGGATAGCGCCTTGTGGGTAGAGCTGTAGCTTTTTTATGCGGAATGAAAGCCCTCAGAAAGAGGGCGCAAAGGGAGACGAGCAGCTTCTGGCACCTAAGAACTGCATTGAAGGATATTTCGCTGAGCACAAAGGATGCCCTGAAGAACCATGCAACCTAACGGATACTGAGACGAGCCGTAAGAAACGACAGAGGAAGAAGAAATTAAAGTCCGACAATATCCCTTACATAAATATGCGAGGAGAAAATCAGCAGTAAAATGGCTTGAAATCAAGCAGCCGATAGAAGCAGAGGGTATTGCGCTATATGGCTTTTCAGAAACGTACCTTAGGGATCTCGAAGAAGCTCCGCTTATCCCATGTTACAGTTGGGAAGGTTGCAATAGACAAGGCGAAGAAAGCAAAGGTTTTGGCGTAGGAGAGTAATTAGACATGGACGTACTTGGCAGCGAGCAAACAAAGGATGTGAGGAGCATTCATGGATTAAATGCAACATGGCAGGCAAACAAGTACTGTTAGGAGTGGTGTACTTGCGGACAGGAAGCAACAGCAGGTTGAGAAACAAAGCTTTGATGAAATGTCTATCGGAAGATATTAGGCTAATGTGAGACAAAGGGGAGATACTCACACTATGAGATATTAATGCTCACATAGATGAATGGGATGGATTTGTAGACGCCTCCGGAAAAATTATGTTGACAATGTGTGAGCAACACGACCTTATTATTGTAAGCAGAGAAGAAAAATGTGATGGCGTAATCACGTGGGAATCTGGCGTTTCCCACTCCAGCATTGGTTACTGTATAATGACAGAAGGTTTATATGAAAGACTAGATGTGATGAAAATAGACGTGGAAAGATTAGGTAGTACTGGGATCTGCCATAAGCGCGGTTAATGGTAGGGCATAGCAGGAAGGGCCGGGCAAACATGACGTAAAGTGCGGACTTCGGTATAGGAGCGACCAACATTTGATGCCCATATCAAATTGCAATGAGAGCATTTCGATGACGAGTTCGGAAGGATCAAGGCGCCGCTTCAGTACCGCCGATTCAAACAGTGCCAGCAAATAAAGCCAGGAGCATCCTACTGTATTCAGTGTCGACAGTAGTTTGAATCCTGCTGAGCCCTTTACACACTATCGAGAGCGCATATACACGTCGGATAACCGAACGATCCCACTATACGAACTGCGCAGCTCGGCGACTGGTATAGAGTCCGTGGCGTTGCGCCATCTGTCCATGTTCGAAAGAAGCGCATAGAGCGGCGAACATAATGTGGTCGCCCCGCCGGGCGCAGTTTTGGCGCCTAAAAATATTTATACACCGTGGCGCCGAGTAAGCAAGGGTTACTGCTCGGCTGCTGGAGTGAACCCACTGCTCCGCAAGCCCACTGATCTGCGAGGTAGCAGCGGTCGTCTACAAGACGGCCACATCGTGACTCTACAGACGTCGGTCTGCGACAGTGCCGGTGAACAAGTTGGTGTTTATTTGTTCTGACTTTCTCGTGCATGGATCACTGATGCGAACCGTCTGTGTTTTTGAAAGCCTCTTCATTTGCATGCTTTGAATTGTCTTTCTTTGAACCTCTTGTCTACGTACTTTAAGTGCTAATGTCAACTTATGTGTATCGTCTCTTGCTGTATAAAGTTTGTTTTCCTTGTCAGTTCTGTCTCCGACACTTTCTCTGTGTCTCTTTCTCTATGGCACCAAACGGCCACTCCCTTCTGTGAATTTCTGTTGTGCGCTGACAAGCCGCCCGAATTCTGCTCAATCAAACGTCGATCTTCCCCCTCCGTGATCCTCGATGCTGCTCCTCAATGTAGCGGCGAATTACCAAGAAGCATCGGCGAGATTCTTGTTTCAAGACGTCCGGAATTCCAGACGCGACAGCACCGGTCACCTGGCTTCGAGTTGCCTTCTCGCCACGGCAGATTTGAAGCGAGCCAATACCGCGCTCGCTGATTGCACCTCTCGGGCTGCCGTCACATGCTGCCACCGGATTAGGCAATCTGGGTGCCAACATCTTTTCCAGACTATATAAGCGAGCGTACAGCCCCTGGAGACTGAGACCTGCACGAGCGTTCGTCGAGTGCCGTGCCGCTCCCAATGAAGGCACGCGTCATAGAGGTGGCGACCATGGCTGTGCCACTACAGTTGAGTCTAGCTTACAGTCCTCGGTCCCGTACGATTTGCTGTAAATATGCTCTGTACGCAGTGGGTAAAGACGCCTTTGTTCATCGCTTCGACGCTGACTCGGTTTCACCGCTACCGCCAAGAGAGCAGGCAGCTCTCGATCACGAAACGGGGGACGTGAGCTACGAGCCGTACACCTTCCGAACACTATTGGTGCCAGCGTTGGGATGTCCCAGGTGTGACCGTGGCGCCACACTGGTAGCAAGCCGTCGAATGTCCCAGGCTTGAACGTGCAATTGGCGTGCAGCGGTGGTCTCCCAACGCTAGATGGAAACTGTGGATTGACTGGCGTCAGAGCTCGGCGCGGTGAGTACTTAATCTTTGCCTCAAATGCAAGTCTTTCTTTGACTCTGAATAAGATAGCATTGTGCTAAACTTGCGTGTTTCAAGCCAAGATGAAAATAACAAGCAAGGGATGCTAAGAGCATAAACAATGTACTGTATGAAATACCTGCGCTTGTTTTGCTTGAGTGAGTTAACGAGCGTCAAGCATATTCTGAAAGGACTATCAGCAAGAGCCCGGATTATAAGAGGAGAGTTACAAGGTCAAAGAACGTTTCCAAATTTGTGATGAGTTGGGAATGAATTTGGGCTCAACAAAAAGAAAGAAAAATGAAAATGCTTGAGGCAGAGAAAGTGACGGAAGCCAATGAGGCCTTCAATGATATCCAAGAAAGCACAATAAAGGAGGACGCCGAAAGGCTAGAACGCCAAGAGCGCATAAGAGCAGTTTTCCCGCGTAAAGAAACTGATGCAGCTGGAAATTTCAGCACCTGGAATGAGCGTGGAGAGGCATAACGCTTTGTCATTCAAGCTAGGTAACGGTTCAAAACCGCGAGGCGCTCTGCAATCGTTTTCAGAAGAACGGAAATCTGAGCTAGTTGGTGCATTGCAAGATCAAAAAACAGCGCGGCTACTTGGGACAAACAGAGAAGGGAGAATAACGGACAAGCGCTGACTAACAACTGAAGTTTATTCGAAAAAAGCACAGGTAATATACACTTTTTTTCTTCAAGAACCAGGACGCATGCGCTCCCAAACAAGCATCAGTCTAATCATGGGAATCCAAATATACAATCTCAGTGTCATGCAGAAGCACCGATGGCGTGCTCACGCAACTATCCCCTTCTTTATGGATGTGATAGGCTTCCGATAACTCCCTGGTTAGTTGATCCTTATGCCTGTAGATTACATTAGTGTTGTTAAAAAGAGGTGTGCATAGTTTTTTATCAGGATATCTCTGATCATTATTTAAAGGGCAGTCCCTGTAGTGCAGGGCAAGGTTCGAAGATGGGGCATTTTTCAAAGATGCCTTATGTTGGCGTAGCCGGGTGTTGATACATTTACCTGTTTGGCCTATATACCTCCTTCCGCAAGAAAATTCTATGTCATACACCACGCCTTCAGCACATGGTACGAACTTAACCTGGTGGTTTATTTTACACGACCTCCTCTCGCTTTTTTGTTGATTCTTCATTCTTCTGTCCACTATGGCACATATCTTGGCAAGTTTTTTGGGGGCTGAAAATACTACATCAACACCATATCTTGATCCTATGTTCCTTAACCTATGCGACAACCGGTGTACGTACGGGATGACTGCGTACTTCTTTCTACTGCCCTGCTCCTGTGGCTGAGATCTATCCACCGACTTTAGTTTTCTTAAAATTTTTTTACAGGCAAGTGAGATTACCTGATCCGGATAAGCCCACTCAAAATTGGTAAAATGTGGTATAGCTGTCGCGTGCTTGGGGTCTGCCCTTTCAAAATCGTGTGAGCATGAAATGATTAGTAGTTTTGGACAGCAGATTGACAGATTAAGATTGGCGGCATATCCGGATCAGGTAATCTCACTTGCCTGTAAAAAAATTTTAAGAAAACTAAAGTCGGTGGATAGATCTCAGCCACAGGAGCAGGGCAGTAGAAAGAAGTACGCAGTCATCCCGTACGTACACCGGTTGTCGCATAGGTTAAGGAACATAGGATCAAGATATGGTGTTGATGTAGTATTTTCAGCCCCCAAAAAACTTGCCAAGATATGTGCCATAGTGGACAGAAGAATGAAGAATCAACAAAAAAGCGAGAGGAGGTCGTGTAAAATAAACCACCAGGTTAAGTTCGTACCATGTGCTGAAGGCGTGGTGTATGACATAGAATTTTCTTGCGGAAGGAGGTATATAGGCCAAACAGGTAAATGTATCAACACCCGGCTACGCCAACATAAGGCATCTTTGAAAAATGCCCCATCTTCGAACCTTGCCCTGCACTACAGGGACTGCCCTTTAAATAATGATCAGAGATATCCTGATAAAAAACTATGCACACCTCTTTTTAACAACACTAATGTAATCTACAGGCATAAGGATCAACTAACCAGGGAGTTATCGGAAGCCTATCACATCCATAAAGAAGGGGATAGTTGCGTGAGCACGCCATCGGTGCTTCTGCATGACACTGAGATTGTATATTTGGATTCCCATGATTAGACTGATGCTTGTTTGGGAGCGCATGCGTCCTGGTTCTTGAAGAAAAAAAGTGTATATTACCTGTGCTTTTTTCGAATAAACTTCAGTTGTTAGTCAGCGCTTGTCCGTTATTCTCCCTTCTCTGTTTGTCCCAAGTAGCCGCGCTGTTTTTTGATCTTGCAATCGTTTTATATTGCCGAGGATATGAGGCTCGAAAGCCCCAAGGGTAGCATTGGCCTTGCGGCTCGGGGTCCAGCGGAAGGCAGCAGCAGTCCCGGCAAATGAGGAGGCGTCTACAAACAAAAACAACGTTCAACACAGCATCACGTAGGAACGGCCACAGAAGCAAACCCAAAACGAAAACTTACACGCTCACATAGCAGGCATCTCGGCGTCGTCTCTGCATCGTCTCTGTCGCAGCGGAAGCAGCCGCTCCTTTCTATACACTCGGGAGTTCAGAAGGAGAATGATGTATGTTACAGCAAGCTTTGTTGGCTCAGTCACCGTGGCGCGGAGGAACCTCTTTTTACCGGCCCAGGCGACGCTGTCTCCTTCGAGCGCTGGGCTTGACCAGCGTTTACACACACACATGAGGACACATGACGACAGGTGTAGCTTGGACAGGGCGGAACACGCCGGTGGGAGGAATCGTTGGGCGTCCGGATTCACGGCGTGAAATGGCCGAAATGCCCGCTGGTTTGTTTGATGCTCTTGCATCCGCTGCATTTCGCTACCGCCATGACGGTAGGCAATCGTATCACAGGGTATCTGGCAGACTTTGAGTGTTTCTGGAAAAGTAAGCACTTCGAGGAAGATAGTAGGGCAAAGAAGTTGGTAGCTCTTGTCTCCGCTGAAGCGCCTAAAGAAATCAGGAGCTTGTTGGCGAGCGCTTGAAAAAAAGAAGGTGAAAGAAGCGATTACAAGTAAAGCAGCGGCTGTCACCGCAAGTTCTTCGGAATAAGTATCAGAGCGAGGAAACCGGTACCAATTCGTGCTTAGATTTGGCGCATCAATGGAAAGGAGCTGTAACCAAATAGCTAGACTGCGAGGAAGTCGGAGCGAATTTCACTAGCACCAGAGTGATACGCAGCTTGGGGAAGAGGCCGAGCAACGCGACCACAGCAGCGAGCCGACCGAGTCTCGAATGGCAGCCTCGGGTAGCTTTGGCCGAGCCACTGGCAGCTGAAAAGGTTTGAGCCGGTCCCATTGGCGAGAAATTCCAAGTGGCACCGTCAGACAAGGTTAACTTCACGCCGACCCACGTAGCTGTAAATGACCCGGTTCCACTAAATGAGAGCGGGGACCTGATAGTAACTGAACCGCCTCTCGACAGAAAAGGAGAAGCTCGCCGAATGGCGGAAATGTAGTCAGTCTAGAAGATGTCAAAATTGTGATTTCCAAAATCAGCGTCGTCAGAGAAAATGACAGGCCGAAAAATGATGTTGTGCTCTTGGAATCTGCGCATCGCAGGAGTTTTGATCGGCGAAGGCAGACCCATGACAAGGACGCTGTTGAGAGCCACTATTGTAAAGCTCCCAGTGAGCGACTAGAGAGGAGTGCAGATCGTTCGTGCCCTGACGAGTTCAGTTGCATTCATAAAAGCAACCGACCTATTGTGAACGCCTACGTGGTTCTCGCACGCTCCGAAGCGCCCCAACTATCGAAGAAACTTGATCTAGCGTAGATTAGTTCTGAGCTAAGTGGCCCAGCGGCGGATCAGGGTAACCAGAGTGGCGGGTCGGCAGAGGAAATGCCTAGCTTGGGTGCGTGCGTGATCGAGCCTTGTTTGGATATGACTGGGAGTGTGGCTTGTGGTGCTAGCCGCAATGCAGACGGGGCACCGCACTTGCTCCGGTTACCGCGAGCTGGCAAAGGCTGGCAGCAGGTGGAAATGAAAGCGATTACAGACGCATGACAGCGTTGATGTCAGTAGAGAACGTTTGTGCAATGCCTGTAGAAAGCAAGGCCCGGATCGACAGTGGAGAGAAAGGCATTAGGGACTTTGTCGATGCAATTTTAGCCCAGAAAGTTCAGCATGAAAGAGCGTTTCGAGACGTTAAGGAAGGTAGTCCTGATCCAGCTATGAAATCCATCACGTATATCGTTGGCGGTATGTAAAGTGAAAACAATGACGATATTGAGAAGGAATCAAGGTCTGGGTCTATAATGCAAAGCAGCCTCACCAGCTGCCAAACGAAAGAACAAAGTAAGCACCGAAGTGCAGCCGATAAGTAGAGTGGAAAGGCAGGTACAAGAAAGAAGGCTTTTACCAAAAGGAGAGAAAGCTCAAACTTTCGCGACACGAAAACAAGCGACGACGATCCCAACGTCACAAATACACCCGTGCTGAGAAAACGCGCGATTGTTGCGAAAAGCATAAGGAGAGGGACAGGTCATTTACCAAAGAGAGTAACTCCTGCTGGTCGGGTCCTTCATGCTTAAAGTGAAAAGAAACGTAGTTAGGGAAACGACGAGCCGGAGCATAAACGCTAGGAGGTAGAGACCACCTGAGTATAGTTGAACTTGTTCGTAGGGAACTAAATGAAGACTCCGACTCGTGAAGTCGTGAAGTCAGGGCATAGCCGCATTCGATGGGCTTTCACGTGTTTTAATACGCGAGCAGAGCTTGGATCGTACGTCAGGTCAAAATTTAAAAAAAAACTGCTTACTTACTCAGTTGTGTGTTCACAGCTCAAGTGATTTTCAAGGGGTACTTCCTTGGCTTTTTGCTTGCACCGTTGAGCTTGCTTCTTTTGTTTGTTTGTTTGTTTGTTTGTTATGAGCATCAGTTCAGTTCAGTCATGTCCGACTCTTCGTGACCCTATGGACCATGTCACGCCACGCTTTCCGGTCTCGACCTATCTTCCTAACATCACATAACATCATCTGCAGTGCCTCGAGGATGCCATCTAACCATCGCGTTCGCTGCCTACCCCTTCTCCGGCGACCCTCAACCTTTCCCAACATCAAATCTTTCACCAGCGACTCCTCTCTTCTCATCAGATGACCAAAGTAGCTCAGCTTTAACTTTAGAATTTGACCCTCCAATAAGCAGTCACGGTTTATGGTCGACAATATCGACTGATTTGATCTTCTGGCAGTCCAAAGAACTCTCAAGAGTCTTCGCCAACACCAGAATTCAAACGCGTCAATTCTTCGGCGGTCAGCCTTTTTCACAGTCCAACTCTCGCATCCATACATCACAACTGGAAAAACCATAGCACGAGTTATACGGATCTTGGTTGGCAGACTAATGTCTCTGCTCTTTACTTGGCGGTCAAGGCTAACCATTGCTCTCTTTCCCAGAAGCAGGCGTCTCCTAATTTCATGGCTGCAGTCTCCTTCCGAGGTAATCTTGGAGCCCAAGAACATAAAATCTGTCACAGCTTCCACTTCTTGTCCATTGATGCTCCAGGACTTGATAGGGCAAGACGCCATGATCTTTGTCTTTTTAATGTTCAGTTTAAGCCCAAACTTCTCACTCTCTTCTTGTACGCGCATCAGAAGTCTGTTGAGTTCCACTTCACTTTCTGCCATTAAAGTGGTATCATCCGCATATCTAAGGTTGATACGTTTTTCCAGCAATCTTCACTCCAGCTGAAGACTCATCCAGACCGGCCTTCCTCATGATGCACTCTGCATATAGGTTAAATAGGCAGGGCGACAGTATGCAGCCTTGCCTATCGCTGTACAAATCAGCTACTCGAAAATATAGCCAACAGGAGCTCCCTCTATCATAAAATCAGAAAACCTTTTTCCATTCATTTAATCACTTATTCATCCTTCATCTCATACCCTACTGATGCCCTGGGGCAATAAATATCGATTTAAAAAAAAGAGCTCTCTTCCTTGTTTGAGTAATGTGCATAAAATATACTTATTATTACCTAATTATTAATTGCTGCTGTTGTTTGAACCTTCTATACTGCATTGTAGACTTCTCTAATTGCACCGGGAAGAAGGGGGGCAGCAAGGGAGTTAATTTATTTGGATTAGTGCATTTACCTGCTGTTGAGTTGAGTGGTTGAATGCTACAGGCGAGATTAGCCTTGCTTATTCTGCCGGCACTTGCTCCGCCGTAGCGTCACATATCTGCCCCACTTTGCGCACAGTCACTCCACATATTCCACTCCAGCAGTCACCATCTATGCACGCGTTCATTCACAGTATAACGTTGTCGACTCAAAATATCACCATCTATGAATACATTAACTCACAATAAAACACAGTCCATTCCAGCTGTCACCGTCTAGAGTCAAGATCAGTGTCCGGCAGAAATTGTAATAGAAGGTGTTAAGCCTCCCTTCTGCATGTCTGGTTTCCACTCATGTAGAAAATTTTTTGAAATGCACTGTGAAGGGCCCCTGTCTTCTTAAAGGAAACAAGCATCACCCACCTTTCTGTGTTGTACTGTACATAATATACTGTTACTGTACATAATATGTTTTGTATGCCCGCACACACTACATATAGGACATGCCCGTTTTATGCATCTAGGCAGGAGTGCGAGCAGAGCCCGTATGAATTCGATGTACTAGAGCGGCCTGATGCCTTCTCAGTTCCTTGGTCACACATGACTTATGAGGCGCACTCCACAGGGTAATAAGATGGTTGAGTACCGTTGCTCTGAAGCCTTTTTTATCGTCGGGGACTTTTGTTAGGAAGTACCTGAGCTAGCTTTATGGACGAAACTGTCTGCCACCTCTTTTCCTCTGACACCTTTGTGTGAGGGCACCCATTCGAAATGTAAAATAAAGCCTCTGCTGTGGAGATTCTCCACCAGGCGTAGAGAGCTCATAGACAAGGCATCAGTATGGAACCCGCGCGCTAACCTTTGAAGGGACGATTTTGAATATGTTAGAAAGACAACAGCTTAAGCTGAACAAGAACGTAAATCCACCTTAATAGCAACACCTTAAGCTGCTGTGGAGGATACTTTACTAAAGCGGTCAGACCACGTATAGTCCATAGAAGGAATGTAAGAAGCCGCTGAGTTAGATTTCCTGACCTCGTCTACAGACCCATCAGTGAAAGTATGAAGACGGCGGGCTTATTTTCTTTGTAAATTTTCAAGTACGAGCGAACGCGTTGTCGGAAAAGGAGAACTCCACTTTGCGCTCACACGGGGAATCGTGAATTTACAGTCGAGGGTAGGAAATGACGAGGGTGGATTCAGTCGTTTCCTTTGCCTTCGAACAGTAATGCCTAGAGAAGTCCGAATATAAAGTGCCAAGTAGGCTTTCGACTCAGATCTCTAGTGGATCCGCTGAAGAATGGATTGCCCAGCTTCCGTCTCTCTTAGTAATCTTTATAAAGCGACCAGATTAAGTGGTTTCGATAGTAACTCATGAAGTACTGCATTATTCGCAGCCGCCAGATGAACTCCAATGGCTCTCTCAGGCCATTCTATGGGAACCTCCGAGACGTTCAAGCTGTGATGCCGAGGGGGAGACTAAAGGTAATTGGTACAATTGATCACCATCGCTTCATGAAGTTTGATCATTGATGAAGGACGGTTTCCCCATTGCTCACTTCCAATTTCATAGATCACGTTGAGACGCGAAGGTAGAGATGGGACTATCGCGTCGACAGCTTTTCGCCTCTGTAGACGGAAGTCAATAATGACACCCAGAAAACGCGTGTGATTGAATCGGCTAATGGAAGAGTGACAAAGCTCTATCGTTAATCGCGTATGACGTCATCCTACACCCGAAAGTAGAACAAAGCCGCATTTTTCTACTGATAGAGACAATCCCACACAGTGAAGATAAGTTTGCACCTAAAGTAGAGCCTGTCGAGCTATCAAGGATAATTGCTTGTGTTGGTAGCCAGTAATCCAAATGCAAATGCCTTCAGCATATATTGACATGCACACTTGCCGGCAATGTTTTCGGAATTCATCGGCAAGGCCAGCCATTGCGACATTAAAGAGCGTAGGTGGAAGACCACCTCTTTGAGGCATACCTCAAGATACAGCACATTCGGTGCTTATGGTACTCTCTAACCGCACACTGACCGCACGACCACTGACAAACGAGTAAATTAACCTTAAAATACGGCCCTTTATACCATGATTTGCAATCTGCTCAAAATGAAGCTCTGAAGCACTTTGTCATTAGCATTTGCAACGTCAAGAAAATTGCTAAGGTAGAAAGGCCGAAAGCTCTCTGGTGTTCAATGTGACCCACCAAATCTAAGACGCTATCTTGTGCACTTAGTCCTCGGCGGAATCCTGTCATTCATGTTGGCAGTGCATTTATGTCCTCAAGCCACTACATCATCATCATCATCATCATCATCAGCCTGACTATACCCACTGCAGGGCGAAGGCCTCTCCCATATTTCTCCACTTAACCCGGTTCTGTGCTAGCTGCATCCACTTGACCCCTGTGAACTTCTTAACCTCATCCGCCCACCTAACTTTCTGCCGCCCCCTGCTACGCTTTCCTTCTCTTGGAATCCAGTTTGTTACCCTAAGCGACCATCGGTTATCCTTTCTTCGCACTACATGTCCTGCCCATGTGGAAATTAAGAAGAAGAAATGGGCAAGCCACTACGATAAGCGTTTATTTGCCAGCTTCTCTATTAGCTTAGCCACACAGGAGGTCAGTGACACAGGGCAATACGAGGCAAGGTCCGTCATATCTTTGCCAGGCTTCAGCACTAAAATTACATATGCAATCTTCCATGACGGAGGTATGTCGCCAGTCTCTCAAACTTGACTGATAAAGTTTAGGAGCTCCTTCATGACTTCCAGGGGCAGGTTCTGTAGGATTTGTTTGGTGATAGCATTGGAACCTGGTGCACGCTGGCGCCGCAGGCCACTGAGCGCAGTCTGAAGCTCCCTAAGCATCCATGATAGAGGTGGAGGAAGCAGGTGGTGTATATGGGTCATTTTCAGTATTTGCAGATACAATCTCGTCTGCGAAATCCTCTGCCAAGCACGCAAAGGGGTTTTTGTTGCGCATTGCAAGAGCTTCAAAAGGCTTCACAGGGCGAGATTTTCCAGCAAGACTGCCAATGACTCACCATATCCTCGTCATCGGTGCGAATACAGTAAAACTAGAGCAGAACGAGGTCCATTGCTACCTGTAGAGCACTTGGCGTGCCGCCGAATGGCAGGATTCAGCCTATTGCAGGCTGTCTTGAAGTCTCGGTCAACCTTCTTCCGCATGAGATGTCGCTCCGCCCTTCTCACAGGGGAAAGGTTCATGAGTTTTGAAGCGAAAAGCTTCACCACGAGGGTCGCAGCCGAGCTTCGCGAATGCCATATGCCGTGACCGAGTGACATCACAGCCGAGGCCAGCTGTGCAGCCCCCTCACCCAGCTCTTGCGAGCGTTTCGTAGCAAAGCTTAAGAGGTGTGCGACTCCTCCTCATTAAGAAAAATTACTCTAACTTAACCTCCTAACCTCCATCTAACCTCCATCCCTTGGATCCCTAGCCTAGCGCTTTACCACTGTGCCTGTCCCTGGGTCGTGAAACGCTCTTCATAATTGCGATTGTCTACCGTGAGGATGATAGCGGGATTCCGCGAGTGATAGATATTGCGATTGACGCGCAATTTGAAAGTACCAAAGACTAAAATAGTTAAGTCACTTAAATTAGGGTGACGTCAAGGATATGACATCACCCATCTGCCGTCAGCTATGAGGACCAAGCGGGAACGAATGCCGAGCGGCGCTTCTGGCCTTCCGCGGTATAGTTAACCAATCTACAACAATAATTAGGATATAGGGAGAAAAATAAGCATGATAGCTACTGCTACCACTCCGTTTTAAAGAGGACGCTCCTATATTCCATCCATACCATCCATCCATCGAGCGACAGATGCTGCGCCATTCCTTTCCTGTAAATGAACTATAGAACTTAGATGCGCTTGACATGGAAGCCAAGGAGAGTTTAGCTGCTGGCGAACGGCGCAGAAGACTGGAGAAATTAACTTTTCCGGATCCCTAGGTAGTCACTGCTTTTCGCTACATATATTCAGGCATAGCAGAGCTATAAGCCATATTTCAATATTAAGTCCGGGACCGGAAAATGATCAGGTAACTTGACCAGCGTAGTTGCTGCCATCTTACTAGAAATCATTTTGTGAGTAACATCACCAGAAATCCGTTCTAGGTACTCTCTGTTCTTGTCCCAGTTGACAACATGGCTGAGTTTAGGGCCGCCGATACAAAAATTGGAAGCAAACACAAACGTCGGGTAATTATCACTTCCCATACGGTCAGTTTCTGTTGATCACTTCACGCGGACATCAGGTGAATGCAAAGTCAGGTCTATAGTTGTCGCTGAGGCTGGAGGTCAGAAGAAAATGGGGCTTTCGTAATTGGCAACACACTGGTCAATACTGGCAATAACGTCTAAGCGTTTGCATCCGCCGGAGTCCGTGTTCATGTCACCCCACACGGAATGATGGTCTTTGAAATCTTCGTCAAAGATTCGAAGTGCTGGGCAGTGGTCGCAGAGCTGCTGCAGAAACAAATCATTTGCTACCTACTTCCGCGGGGATACGTAGGGTCGTGAGCAAAAGTGGTATATAACATGCTGCCGGTGGCGGAGCTTGGGAAAATTGCATTTCAATACCATCAAGCAACAGCTATCTTGTATCGAGAAAATCGTAATGGTGCTGCATTTTATCTTCGTGCATGTGCCGTTGTTGATGTTCTTGATGCTGTCGCTCGATGTCGTTTAGATGCAGGTATAGTTGCTCACAACTGTACACGGATGCAATAGAAAGAGCTTGAAAGCCCAGCTGTATTCTCACAGCCGCAACCTCAATGTCATCTGTCCAAAGATCGGTAACGTTTAAATAAACAAGTGGAATTTCCCTTCTTATGTAAAGTGTGGCACTGGCTGCAGGAAATGACTTTATGCTGCAGTTTTTATAGACAACATATCCTGTCAAATATTTTCCGCTTGGCAGGCCAGCTTCGGACAAGGCCAACGCTGGAACACCAGTCGCTTTTAGGAATAGTTTCAGTTCTGCAAACCGGCCTGAAATCCCCGCGAAGTTTCATTGCAATATGAACTGCACATTTCAGTGGATTTTAGATCCAGGAGGTTGAATACCAGCCATATGAAGTCGAAAGGAATTTGGTTGCGAAGGCGCTAATCGTGGACTCCAGTGAAAGCATCAGCTGTAGGAATTTCTTCAGGTTACCAGGCGGCATTGCTGTAATATGTGAAAGCAGGGCACCGAACAAAACATGGAGAAGTCCGGACACACCTTAATACTGAGCTCCTTATTTTGACAAACACGCTCACTCACAACGTCGATAAATGATGCAGACGGGGAAACACTCTTGGCCGCAGTAGCTGGTTTTCTTGTCGCTAGTGAGGCATAGGAAATTCCTCCCTGCCGTTGAGTCTGGCAATGTTCCGGTCGCTCAGAAACTTGGCCACTTTTTACTAGAGGTAACCGACTCGGACGCAGTAGACCTTGGCATTTTGCTGGACTCAGGTGTCTTAGGGACACTGCTGGTTGCCGCAACAACAGCTGCCTCCAACGCTAGGAACTCTTCAATGCCTTACCCAGGCTTCTCAGTCGTTCTGGGTTCGGTACCAGTAATGAAAGATATTCGAAGGTGTAGAGCGGTCACACAGAAGCGGCAGCCACCAAAACTCGCTGGATGATCACCACTGTAGATGACACAAGCAAAATCTGCCTTGTAGGCTATAAAATCGTGGCCGCCACCGCACCGCTTAGAGCGCCAATCCTTAGTGCAAACTTGGACCACTACTAAACCCATTGGCATCTAAAACACCGTGGAGGAGTGAAATCGGCGACTGCGTGTTTTGCGAATCGCAGGCCAATTTTTTCGGGGCTCTCTGAGTTGGGAGCGAATGCCAGCTCGACAGAGTTGGTAGGCTCCGTAGTCCATTCCTTTTCTTCAGAATTCAGATGACGCATGAGTTGCTTAACATGCGGAACACCTTGTGGTTTCAAGTAATCAATAGGTGGCTTTCTGACTGTCACTTTAGTACACCCTTAATAAAACAGGTGCTTTTCTGTAGGAATGAGGCAACCGCCCTCTACGTTTGATGTCGCCAATCTGAGTCCACTGCAGGAGTTCATCAACTTGTTCTTCCTTCGCGACATCCAGCTTAAGAGCCCCTTGCTAGGTTAACCGACTGCGAATCGGAGCTAACCCGAGCAGTGATTGAATGGCCGCGAAAAGCAAGATGGAGTTCCTCTCTCTTAAATCAATCACTTTCTCAGTGGACAAAATTACTTCTGGGAAACCGACCGTTCTTTGCCTTCGGTGACACACTAACCTGAAGCCCTGATTGTCACGTCAGCCATATCGTCCACGATCGTTGACTCATCCCCACTGAGGGATGAAGTCTCATTGAATGGGTGGTCGTCTCCATGTTCTGGTCGCTCCATGGCCTGAGAAACGATGGCCGCCTTTTCCGTGCTAGCCTGCTTAGGGTGGTGCAGTCCCTTTAGAAATGCTGGCACTAGAACAGCCGTACTCTTCTCATATGGACAGTACTGATTTGAAGATGTGGCCGTCTTCCAATATTTAAATCATGATCATCATCATCAGCATCATCATCAGCCTGACTATACCCACTGCAGGGCGAAGGCCTCCCCCTTACATATCCAATAACCCGGTTTTGTGCTAGCTGCATCCACTTGACCCCGGCGAACTTCTTGACCTCATCTGCCCACCTAACTTTCTGCCGCCCCATGCTACGCTTTCCTTCCCTTGGAATCCAATGTGTTACCCCAAGTGACCATCGGGTATCCTCCCTTCGCACTGCATGTTCTGCCCATGCTTATTTCTTCTTCTTGATTTCCACTACAATATCAGTAACCACCAGAATGTCAGTATTTAGATAAAAATAGGCAAATTAGGCACAACGTGGTAAATCACCCGAGCTGAGGCGACCCCAGATCGAAAAACATCTTCATCCTTTACTCAAGAAGGACTTTTTGTTGGGCTAGTTGGTGCAGCATTTTTTAAAAAAAGGACAAAGCGCTAACGACACTATCACAAGAAGACACGGACAAGCGCAGTGGTCCGTTTTGCCCGTTTTGAAGATCAGGTTTACATACAAAAAAGAGGTATTTGCATAGGTTCTTGTGTTGCTCCTGTTTTAAGTAACTTTTTTTTGTCAGCCATTGACTCAGTTCTTGACAGTAAATTTGACAAAAGGAAAATTCTGAGGGTGTTTAGGTATGGTAGATGATTTTCTTATAGTCTTAAACATACAGGACCCATCGACTTACAAAGCCACTAAAATGAAATTCTAGAAATGTTTAGAGAGTGTAGCCATGGCTTGGAGTACACCTTTGAACTTCCAGGAAGCAATAAGGTACAGTTTTTGGATTTAGAACTCTCCTTTGCACAAGGAGGACATTACTGGATGTACCACCCCCGAGCACAAAAATCGCTTTTATCTTACGAATCCGCCCACGCGAATGCAATAAAAAAAGCCATAGCCACATCAGTCTTGGAATCGTCTTTAAAGAAATCGTGTGAACATTGCATGCAAAGTGGCTTTGAACTTCAGAGTGAAAGGCTACATAAGGCAGCTTTCCCACAGACCGTTATATCTGCTGTAGTTGAATCCTTGATCAAGAAAGTAAAAGGTACGAGAGCTAGGGCCGCTCAAGATGATTCTAGAAGGGTTAAACCTGTAGTTGTGCCCTATTGTCATCGCACGGCGCACAACTTGAAGAAGGTCGCAAATAAATTTAAAGTCCCAGTAGTATTTTCTGCCACTTGCAAGCTGGCTTCCCTGTGCCCTCGGATTAATAACCCGAGACCAATAAAGGAAACATGTGGAACACGCCATGCCCAACCATATGTCGGGTGCAAGGAAGGCGTTGTATATCAGATCCCACTCACTTGCGGTAAGGTATACATCGGCCAGACTGGGAGATGTTTGAACGAGCGTTTGAGAGAGCACGAGCGATCGCTTGAGAAAGGCACTGGATCTAATCTGCCGATCCATTGCAAGAAGTGCAAATGCGTGCCTATCCTAAAAGAAACTTCTGTCCTGTGTAAAAGTCGAGACAATGTAGCTCGTGAGCTGAAAGAAGCCTTCTTCATAATAAGGAAAGGTCTAGATTGCGTTAACGAACCGTCCAAAGTGCTGTATCAGAGTGAGGTCTCTTTTAGAAGGGCGCGGTTGATTTTCGCGCCTGAATTTTAGAATCGCATTAAGATTCGCATGCCTGATGAATTGAATAACTAATATCTTTATTATGCTAGAGCGCTTGAAGGTATTTTCCTTTTAGTCGTTTGTCTGAAAAGAGTTTTTGTTGTGATTGTCAGTTTTTTTATCAATTTTTGTGATTGTCTTCATGTTCCATCTGGCCCTATACACCACGTGTCATAGATCAGTTTGTTGTTTCCGAACCATCGACCATAACTGTTTTTTATCACTTTTATGCCTGTTGTCTTTTATGGCTTTTATGGTTCCTTCACCTTTTGACGTTTCCTGCCTCTGATTAGTGCCACCACGATGTACCTATATAATGTGTGTTTCCCTTCAATAAAAGATAAACTGTCAGTGTCGCTTGTCCGTGTATTCTTTCTTGTGAATGTGTCGTTAGCGCTTTGTCCTTTTTTTTTTTAAATGCAGCATCAACTAGCCCAACAAAAAGTCCTTCTTGAATACATTTCTTATTCAGTGGGCCCTTCTTTATGTGTTTCATCTCCTACGGCACATCTGGCTGCGCTTGTCACCAATATCACATGGTCAACCCGCCGAGCCAGACACGTATCGTTCTGCCTCAAGCATGGACTGATCCCAGGTGAGGTCATCACGCTGTTCGGCGCTCTTCGGCCTTCCTACGACCACGTTAAGCGGGTGTGCAGGATTGTACGATCAGAACTGTGGAGACAAGTGCGGTTCTTCTTTGACTATTTGCGTGTCGCATGTCACAACCAAGACCCGGAATGGATAGCCGAGAAGTTTCGAGAATACAGGAAGCTTGCAGCTCAGGCTGTGGAGTTCTGGTGGCGTCACATGTTGAACAACACACCTAAGAACCCCACAACGAAGGAACGCAGCGGGGAAGTGAAAGTTCTTGGGTAAGCTAAAATCCCTGACGAAGTTGGCAAGGTTCTTTCGAAGGGACCGAAGTTCAGCCTCGAACCTGCGAATGTGGACAATGAGCTTCTATCTTTGAATAGGAGCGTTGCGGGGAAGGCGTCGCCTGAAGACGGCGAGAGATGCCTGCTGGATGGAGTAGACGCTCTGTCAAGAACAGTTCCGAAGAGAGCCACAGGCAGCCGATCTAAGATGAACATCGTCGTCACTTTCTTCAAGGAAAGTGGTCTGCGGCTAATGCAAGCCGATAAGGAAGGAGGCTTCGTGGTGGTCCCGCCAGACATCTACAGAGAAAAGGCCTGCCGTGCTATTAAAAGAATTTCGCTCCAACAAGTCTCAAGACAGCAAAAGTAAAATCACGGACAGTCTCCATCTGTACAAACCTTGAACTGGATAAGATAGCGAATGCTATAAGCGAATGCAAGGAAAATACGCTAAGCATCTTTTTCACGGCCAAGGCTGATAAGGAAGAAGTTCCGTTTCGTTGCATTGTTAGTGAGCGCGAGTCTTGGCAACGACATATAAGCCAATTTCTCTTAAAACACCTGAACTCGCTTGAAGTAGAGGATCCTTTTGCTACTAAAAACTCCACTGATGTAATAGGTATCTTACAGTCCTGCAGAACTGTAGGCAGTTTTTTCTCAGTAGATGTTAAAGATATTTTTTATGCTATTCCACACAAAGAGCTGTTTATAGCTGTTAAGTCTTGTATTGAAAAGAAATGTGTTGTGCGTTTCCAGAATGCAGCCGGCATGTCAATAGAACGGTTCCTTTCCTTGTTGGAATTCTATCTTAGCGCCACATTGGTCCGTTTTGAAGATCAGGTTTACATGCAAAAAAGAAGTATTTGCATAAGTTCTTGTGTTGCTCCTGTTTTGAGTAACATTTTTTTGTCAGCCATTGACTCAGTTCTTGACAGTAAATTTGACAAAAGGAAAATTCTGAAGGTGTTTAGGTATGGTAGACAATTTTCTTATAGTATTAAACAGACAGGACCTATCGACTTACAAAGGCACTATAAATGAAATTCTAGAAATGTTTAGAGGCTGTAGCCATGGCTTGGAGTAGACCTTTGAACTTCCAGGAAGCAATAAGCTACAGTTTTGGATTTAGAACTCTCCTTTGCACAAGGAGGAGTTTGCTGGATGTACCACCCCCGAGCACAAAAATCGCTTTTGTCTTACGAATCGGCCCACTCGAATACAGTAAAAAGAGCCATAGCCACATCAGTCTTGGAATCGTCTTTAAAGAAATCTTGTGAACATTGCATGCAAAGTGGCGTTGAACTTCAGATTGAAAGGCTACATAAGGCAGCTGTCCCACAGACCGTTATATCTGCTGTAGTTGAGTTCTTGATCAAAAAAGTAAAAGGTACGAGAGGTAGGGCCGCTCAAGACGATTCTAGAAGGGTTAAACCTGTAGTTGTGCCCTATTTTCATCGCACGGCGCACAACTTGAAGAAGGTCGCAAATAAATTTAAAGTCCCAGTAGTATTTTCTGCCATTGCAAGCTGGCTTCCCTGTGCCCTCGGATTAATAACCCGAGACCAATAACGGAAACATGTGGAACACGCCATACCCAACCATATGTCGGGTGCGAGGAAGGCGTTGTATATCAGATCCCACTCACTTGCGGTAAGGTATACATCGGCCAGACTGGGAGATGTTTGAACGAGCGTTTGAGAGAGCACGAGCGATCGCTTGAGAAAGGCACTGGATCTAATCTGCCGATTCATTGCAAGAAGTGCAAATGCGTGCCTATCCTAAAAGAAACTTCTGTCCTGTATAAAAGTCGAGACAATGTAGCTCGTGAGCTGAAAGAAGCCTTCTTCATAATAAGGAAAGGTCTAGATTGCGTTAGCGAACCGTCCAAAGTGCTGTATCAGAGTGAGGTCTCTTTTTTAGAAGGGCGCGGTTGATTTTCGCGCCTGAATTTTGGAGTCGCATTAAGATTCGCATGCCTGATGAATTGAATAACTAATATCTTTATTATGCTAGAGCGCTTGAAGGTATTTTCCTTTTAGTCGTTTGTCTGAAAAGAGTTTTTGTTGTGATTGTCAGTTTTTTTACAATTTTTGTGATTGTCTTCATGTTCCATCTGGCCCTATACACCACGTGTCATAGATCAGTTTGTTGTTTCCGAACCATCGATCATAACTGTTTTTTATCACTTTTATGCCTGTTGTCTTGTATCGCTTTTATGGTCCTTTCATCTTTTGACGTTTGCTGCCTCTGATTACCGCCGCCACGGTGTGCATATATAATGTGTGTTTTCCTTCAATAAAAGATAAACTGTCAGTGAGCGCTTGTCCGTGCCTTCTTTCATGTGAATGTGTCGTTTGCACTTCGTCCTTTGTTTTTAAAAACTCATCCTTTACCTTGCGTTTGACGCGCGACAGAGGGTACTTGCTCGTGTCAGGTGTTGCTTACTGTCGGTAGGTTTTGAACGCTGCAGAACGACGAACGGATTGAGGTGCATGTTTTCCCCGGCGGCGGATGCTTGTTTTTGGGCGTGAGCGAGCAATTTTTTCTTGCGGTCACGTGTTAAAAGCGCAGTGCTGAAATATGCCAATGCGTATGTTGTAGCTACAGTGGTGGCGTAGCGGTAAAACATCCGCCTCGCATGGAAGACGACCGGGCTTCAAATCCCGGTGCCGCGCAATTCTCCACCGGGAAAAAAAAAACCACATGTCGATGGAATTGCATAAACAGGTTTGGGGTGCGACCTGATGCCGGTGAACACCTCCGGCAACGCACTCCCTCACCAGAACAGGAGTTGGCCACACTGGTGCAGTAATTGGCCACACCCTCTCAAGATTAGCTTTATAAAACCCCGGCCCTCAGTCACCTATGGCTACGGAACAAGCGACCACGCGGCGGTCAAACCTGTGACACAGCAGGGGGTGCTAAGAACTTCTGGCTCCGCTCGACAGGCCGCCATTAGAAATTGACCCTGGCAACGTTTAATGTTAGAACCCTAGCTAGTGAAGCTAGTTTAGCAGTACTGTTAAGGAACTAGAGGGTATGAAATGGGATGTCATAGGGCTTAGAGAGGTTAGGAGGCCGAATGAGGCATATAGTGTACTGAAGGATGGCCATGTAGTGTGTTATCGAGGTTTACCAGAGGGGCGACAACTAGTAGTAGGTTTCCTTGTCAGTAAGTAGATAGCGGGTAATATAGAAGAATTCTATAGTAATAATGAGAGGGTGGCAGGCATTGTAATTAGGCTTAATAAGCGATATAAACTGAAGGTTGTAGAGGCCTATACACCCACATGTAGTTATGATGACCAGGCAGTTGAAAGATTTTACGAAGATGTAAAATCGGCAATGCGAAAAGTACAGACGCAGTATACTGTACTAATGGGCGACTTCAATGCTAAGGTAGGAAAAAAGCAGGCAGGAGACCAGGCAGTTGATGACTATGGCATTGGTTGTAGGAATAGCAGGGGGGAGTTACTAGTTGAGTTTGCAGAGCGCAATAACTTAAGAATCATGAATACCTTCTTCAGCAATTCGAGAAACCGGAAATAGACATGGAAAAGCAATAACGGAGAGACTACAAATGAAATTGACTTCATACTGTGTTCAACCTCCGCCATTATTGAAGATGTAGAGGTAATCGGGAAAGTGCGAAGCAGTGACGAATGGATGGTGATGTCCCGAATTAGCCTAAATCTGAAGAAGGAACGCAACAGATTAGTAAGAAAGAAACCAATCAACGAATTAATGGTGAGGGGAAGAGCAGAAAAGTTCAGGATCTCGCTACAGAAAAGATATTCCTGTCTAACCGAGGATGACGACATCAGTCTAGAAGTAATGAACAATAACTTTAGAGATATCACTACTGAGTGCGGTAGAAGTAGACGGTCGGATAGTTAGAGAAGATACCGGTAAGCTATCTAAGGAGACGAAAAATTTGATTAAGAAACGCAAGAGTATGAAAGCTTCCAATCCAACAGACCAGATCGAATTGGCCGACATATCAAAGCTAATCAATAAGCGCAAGGTGGCCGATAAAAGAAAGTGTAACATGGAGACAATTGAGCATGCTGTAAAGAACGGGGGAAGCCTTAAAGCGGTAAAGAAGAAATTGGGCATAGGCAATAACCAGATGTATGCGATAAGGATCAAGGCGGGCAACGTCATCACGAATATGGACAAGATAGTCAAAGTAGCCGAGGAGTTCTATACAGATCTCTACAGTAGCCAAAGTAGTCAGGACCGTAACGAGATTAGCGGCAGGGAAGAACAGTTAGGCCCCGCCAGGACGCCCGACTACTGTCCGGAGTTCCCGGGTTCGGACCCGACCACGGCGGCTGCGTTTCGATGGAGGCGAAACGAAGCGGCGTCCATGTGCTGTGCGATGTCAGAGCACGTTAAAGATCCCCAGGTGGTCAAAATACCCCGTAGCCCTCCACTACGACTCCCCTTTCTCTCTTTTCACTTTAACTCCCACCTTCATCCCTTCCCTTACGGCGCTGTTCAGGTGCCCACGTAGCAAGTGTGACAGATACTGCGCCTTTCCCTTCCTGTGAACAATTATTATTATTATTATTATTATTATTATTATTATTATTATTATTATTATTATTATTATTATTATTATTATTATTATTATAATAATAATAATAATAATCGTCCTAGTCAGTTCTGGCGTTACGTTCGCAAGCGTTCCATTAAATCAGATTTAAGTATCAGCTTAGTTGACTCTCAGGGTTCGGAAGTTCGGGATGTTGCCGACAGTTTTGCACAACATTTTTCATCCGTTTACAAACATCCACATTGTGATTCCGTTTGCCTCCCATCTGGTGCACTATCTAATTCCATTCTCTTTGACGAGGAGTTGATAACTGAGAGTCTTAAGCGTCTGAGACCATCTTTGTCTCCTGGACCTGATGGCATTCCAGCTGCCATAATAAAAGCCTTCAGTTATATCTTCGTACCAGTACTGACTGCCATATTTAATAACTGTTTAAAAAATGCTGCCTTTCCTCGCGTGTGGAAAATGGCACGCGTGTTTCCTGTCTTCAAGTCTGGAAACAAATCTGATGTTTCCAATTATCGTCCGATTTCTCTTCTATGTGCAACCTCTAAGCTGTTCGAATTAGCTTTGCACAGCGTACTTTCCTTCCATCTCAAACATATCATAGTACCGAATCAACATGGCTTCATGTCGGGCCGCTCTACTTCTACCAACCTTGTCACGTTTATGACGTATGCCTCTGCAGCTGTCCTTCAGAGGGGTCAGGTTGATACTGTGTACTGTGATATGAGCAAAGCTTTCGACGTTGTTACTCACTCACTACTTCTTGAAAAACTTCTACTCTCTGGCGTTGAAGTCTCACTCGTAGCCCTCCTACGCAACTATCTCTTTGATCGCTTCTGCTTTGTCAGTGTCAATGGACAGACTTCTTTCGTTTACCGTGCAACGAGTGGAGTTCCTCAAGGTTCAGTACTAGGCCCGCTTCTCTTCTCCGTTTTTATTAATGATGTTTCCGCGGCGATAAAGAACTCCTCGTTTCTTCTTTATGCTGATGATATAAAAATATTCAAGGTAATACATTCTTTTCAAGATTGCGTGTTGTTGCAATCGGACATATCTGCTTTTTCTGATTGGTGTGCGATGAATCGACTTACCCTCAATTCTTCCAAAACTAGGGTTGTGTCCTTTACTCGTAAAACACATAGCTTTCTCTACCATTATTCTGTGAATTCCGTGCTGTTGGATAGGGTTGATGAAATTAATGACCTTGGTGTACTTTTTGACCGCACCCTCAGCTTCTCCTCTCACATTAACCGCATTGCTCAGCGGGCTATGCGCACACTCGGATTCGTTTGCAGACTTTCGAGAGAGTTCCATACTCCACTTCCGTTCCTAAAACTGTACCTGTCCATATGCCTGCCGGTCTTGGAGTATGCGTCGGTTGTTTGGAATGGCACTTGCAAATCGAACTTGGACAAGGTTGACAGAGTACAAAAAAAATTTTTACGGATATTTCATTATCGCTTTCCTTGCGCAACTTCCCCCTCTCGCTCCACCAGGAGCGCCCAACTGAATCTTCCTACCCTTCACTGCCGTCGTATCAGACTTGATATCATATTTCTGTACAAACTCCTTCATGGCCACATTATGTGCCCTCAGCTCTTAGAGTACATCCTACTGCGCGTTCCGCGAAAGAGCATGAGGGAATTCAGACCATTTCAGGTTTCTCCTCTTCATTCCCACTCCCCTCTGGACAGGATGCAGTGGTTATTTAACTCTTTTTGTCCTCACCTTGACATCTTCCAAAACTCGCTCTGTTCATTTACATTGGATGTTCGTAGCGTTGTATTCTAAATAGTACTTTATCACTTAAAACTCCCACTTTCTAGCCTTAAATTGTATTTACTTCACTTCTTGCTTTTTCTCCTGTTCAATGCTGTCTGTATCGTGAACTACTTTTTATCCGTTTCTTACTTATATTTCAACTTTAAACTTTATATTCGAATCTTACTGCCCCTTGTTCAATTTTACTTCTTTATTGTATTATTCTGTATTTCTAGCCTGTGTTTTAAGTACCATGCACTTGTTGCGCCTGGAAGGGTTGTTTATTTTATGTATATTTCTGTATTACTATAATCAATGTCAGTTATTTGTTTTTTTTTTTGTCTTCTATCTACCGTTCGTTTTTTTTTTCTTTATTTCCTGGTGTGCTAAAAAATTCTCTCACTGTGTATATAAGTGATGCTACTCATTGTTTGCTTACTTTCCGTGATACTTTTCGTCTGTTTCATTTCATGTATTATTTATTTCTTTTTTTGTGTTCTCTTTGTGTGTGTAAACACGTTTGTGCTTTTTCATTTTTGTTTCTTTTTTTTTATTTGTGCTGCAGCACAAAGACCACATGGTTGTTCCTGCGCACATTAAATAAAGATTGATTGATTGATTGATTGATTGATTTTTATTATTATTATTATTATTATTATTATTATTATTATTATTATTATTATTATTATTATTATTATTATTATTATTATTATTATTATTATTATTATTATTATTATTATTATTATTATTATTATTATTATTATTATTATTATTCGTAAAGCGAAACGCCCTGGGTTTCACAATTGGGCAGATGAGTTTCGCCGTGTGCGTTCTCTTTGCAAACGCTTATACAAGCGGGACTACGACTCCTATCTTGAGTCTTTAGAGAGGTATGCCTCAAATCGTCCTAGTCAGTTCTGGCGTTACGTTCGCAAGCGTTCCATTAAATCAGATTTAAGTATCAGCTTAGTTGACTCTCAGGGTTCGGAAATTCGGGATGTTGCCGACAGTTTTGCACAACATTTTTCCTCCATTTACAAACATCCACATTGTGATTCCGTTTGCCTCCCATCTGGTGCACTATCTAATTCCATTCTCTTTGACGAGGAGTTGATAACTGAGAGTCTTAAGCGTCTGAGACCATCTTTGTCTCCTGGACTTGATGGCATTCCAGCTGCCATAATAAAAGCCTTCAGTTATATCTTCGTACCAGTACTGACTGCCATATTTAATAACTGTTTAAAAAATGCTGCCTTTCCTCGCGTGTGGAAAATGGCACGCGTGTTTCCTGTCTTCAAGTCTGGAAACAAAACTGATGTTTCCAATTATCGTCCGATTTCTCTTCTATGTGCAACCTCTAAGCTTTTCGAATTAGCTTTGCACAGCGTACTTTCCTTCCATCTCAAACATATCATAGTACCGAATCAACATGGATTCATGTCGGGTCGCTCTACTTCCACCAACCTAGTCACGTTTATGACGTATGCCTCTGCAGCAGTCCTTCAGAGGGGTCAGGTTGACACTGTGTACTGTGATATGAGCAAAGCTTTCGACGTTGTTACTCACTCACTACTTCTTGAAAAACTTCTACTCTCTGGCGTTGAAGTCTCTCTCGTAGCCCTCCTATGCAACTATCTCCTTGATCGCTTCTGCTTTGTCAGTGTCAATGGACAGACTTCTTTCGTTTACCCTGCAACGAGTGGAGTTCCTCAAGGTTCAGTACTAGGCCCGCTTCTCTTCTCCGTTTTTATTAATGATGTTTCCTCGGCGATAAAGAACTCCTCGTTTCTTCTTTATGCTGATGATATAAAAATATTCAAGGTAATACATTCTTTTCAAGATTGCGTGTTGTTGCAATCGAACATATCTGCTTTTTCTGATTGGTGTGCGATGAATCGACTTACCCTCAATTCTTCCAAAACTAGGGTTGTGTCCTTTACTCGTAAAACACATAGCTTTCTCTACCATTATTCTGTCAATTCTGTGCTGTTGGATAGGGTTGATGAAATTAATGACCTTGGTGTACTTTTTGACCGCACCCTCAGCTTCTCCTCTCACACTAAACGCATTGCTCAGCGGGCTATGCGCACACTCGGATTCGTTTGCAGACTTTCGAGAGAGTTCCATACTCCACTTCCGTTCCTAAAACTGTACCTGTCCATATGCCTCCCGGTCTTGGAGTATGCGTCGGTTGTTTGGAATGGCACTTGCAAATCGAACTTGGACAAGGTTGACAGAGTACAAAAAAAATTTTTACGGATATTTCATTATCGCTTTCCTTTTGTAACTTCCCCCTCTCGCTCCACCAGGAGCGCCCAACTGAATCTTCCTTCCCTTCACTGCCGTCGTATCAGACTTGATATCATATTTCTGTACAAACTCCTTCATGGCCACATTATGTGCCCTCAGCTCTTAGAGTACATCCTACTGCGCGTTCCGCGAAAGAGCATGAGGGAATTCAGACCATTTCAGGTTTCTCCTCTTCATTCCCACTCCCCTCTGGACAGGATGCAGTGGTTATTTAACTCTTTTTGTCCTCACCTTGACATCTTCCAAAACTCGCTCTGTTCATTTACATTGGATGTTCGTAGCGTTGTATTCTAAATAGTACTTTATCACATATAACTCCCACTTTCTAGCCTTAAATTGTATTTACTTCACTTTTTGCTTTTTCTCCTGTTCAATGCTGTCTGTATCTTGAACTACTTTTTATCCGTTTCTTGCTTATATTTCAACTTTAAACTTTATATTCGAATCTTACTGTCCCTTGTTCAATTTTACTTCTTTATTGTATTATTCTGTATTTCTAGCCTGTGTTTTAAGTACCATGCACTTGTTGCGCCTGGAATGGTTGTTTATTTTATGTATATTTCTATATTACTATAATCAATGTCAGTCGTCTGTTTTTTTTTTTTTTTTTTCCCTCTTCTACCTACCGTTCTTTTTTTTTTTTCTTTATTTCCTGGTGTGCTAAAAAATTCTCTCACTGTGTATATAAGTGATGATACTCATTGTTTGCTTAATTTCCGTGATACTTTTCGTCTCAGTTTCATTTCATGTATTATTTATTTCTTTTTTTTTGTGTTCTCTCTGTGTGTGTAAACATGTTTGTGCTTTTTCATTTTTTTTTTTTGTGCTGCAGCACAAAGACCACATGGTTGTTCCTGCGCACATTAAATAAAGATTGATTGATTGATTGATTATTATTATTATTATTATTATTATTATTATTATTATTATTATTATTATTATTATTATTATTATTATTATTATTATTATTATTATTATTATTGTTATTATTATTATTATTATTATTATTATTATTATTATTATTATTATTATTATTATTATTATTATTATTATTATTATTATTATTATTATTATTATTATTATTAAACAGTCAGACGTTCCACCAGTGATGAAGGACGAGGTCAAGAAAGCATTGGAAACTATGAAAAGGGGGAAATCGGCTGGAGAGGATCAGATAACTACAGATTTGCTAAAGGACGGGTGGGATATCGTGCTAAAAAACTGGCCACCCTGTTTACGCAGTGTCTGGTGTCATCGACGGTAGCGGAATCATGGAAGAATGCAAACATTATCCTCATTCATAAGAAAGGGGGCTCTAAGGACCTTAGAAATTACAGACCAATCAGCCTGCTGTCTGTTACGTATAAGGTATACTTGCTAAGGTAATCGCTAATAGAATCTGGACAACCTTAGACTGCAATCAAGCAAGGGTCAAGCAGGGTTTTGGAAATGGTACTCTACTATCGATCATATCCATACCATCATTCAGGTGATAGAAAAATGCTCGGAATAAAACCAGCCCTTATACATAGCATTCATTGATTACGAAAAAGCATTTGACTCAGTTGAAACCTGGGCGGTGATACAGGCATTGCGAAATCAGGGGGTAGACGAGCCGTACGTGAAAGTGGTGGAAGATATATATAGTGGCTGCAGAGAAACCATAATTCTGCATAAAGAAAGTAACAAAATTTCCATAAGGAAAGGTGTTAAGCAAGGAGACGCAATCTCCCCAGTACTATTCACAGCTTGCTTAGAGGAAGTATTCGGAGACTTGGAATGGGAGCAGTTAGGGATAAGGGTAGATGGAGAATACCTCAGTAATCTGCGATTTGTTGATGACATTGCCTTGCTAAGCAACTCGGGGGATGAACTGCAGATTATGATTGATGACCTAGACAGGAAAAGTAGAAAGGTAGGCTTAAAAATCAATGTGCAGAAGACTAAGGTAATGTTCAACAGCCTTGGGAAGGAACAGCAGTTTACATTAGGTAGCGAAGCACTGGAAGTAGTAGGCGAATATATCTACTTAGGACAGGTAGTAACCGCAGATCCGGACCATGAAAAGGAAATAACAAGACGAATAAGATTGTAATGGGGCGCATTTGATAAGCACTCGCAGATTAAGACTAGCAGCTTACCGGTATCGCTCAAGAGAAAAGTATGCAAAAGTTGCATCTTACCTGTACTCACCTATGGGGCTGAAACATGGAGGCTAACCAAGAGGGTTCTACTTAAGTCTAGGACAAATCACAGGGCTATAGAACGAAAAATGGTAGGGGTAACATCAAGAGATAAGAAGCAGGCAGAGTGTGTCAGAGAAATAACTCGTTACCGACATTCTAGTGGAAATTAAGAAGAAATGGGCATGGGCAGGACATGTAGTGCGAAGAGAGGATAATAGATGGTCGCTTAGGGTAACAAACTGGATTCCAAGGGAAGGAAAGCGTAGCAGGGGAGGCAGAAAGTTAGGTGGGTGGATGAGGTTAAGAAGTTCGCAGGGGTTAAATGGATGCAATTGGAGAAATATGGGAGAGGCATTCGCCCTGCAGTGGGTATAGTCAGGCTGATGATGATGATGATGATGTACGAATGATGCCGTCATATTGATGTGTGACGCGCTGCTGCTCCAGCTACCGGAAAAACGACAAAAAGGTGTCTCTTTTTTGTGTCCTTTCCCACACCAAAGTAACTATAGAATTGGAGACGCGCTATTCCTAGAAGAGAAGTTGCTGGCGTCTCATTTGGTAGCCTAAACGTGTATATTTACGAGAAGCATATCGATACCATAGACATCATTCGGTACGGCGAGTGTGTAGTGAATGATGAGGTTGCGTCGGCAACATGACCAGCCCGAGCTGAAACCTGACGCTGTTCCGACAATATTTGAAGGGCTTCCGCGGCGTTTGACTCAGACTAAACCATGTTCTCGCCTTTGCATCAGATGCCGGCATTGCAGTCTACGCTTCCAATAACTCCAGCCCGAGCAGGCCGGCAAACGACGACTATGATGATGCAGCCACGTCTATGCAGGTAATGTTGGTGAGGTCAGTGCACCAGATCTTGAAATGCTAAAAAAAAAAAACACCTGCTGGCACGACAACCTTCCCTGTGTCTTTTTTCAGAGGAGCAAAGTTCGTATAAAGCTTCGAAAATATCATTACGTTGCGCAATCCAGAGGTGCGCGAACATTAATCGGTGCTCCGCAATGCAAAGCGCGAGCTGTGCTAGTGCCGCCAGAAGCTTGCTGAACCAACAGCACGAGCAAAAAATTTGAGCAATCTAGTTTATCGTTTTCAGAAGCAGATCTTCCGAAAAAGATGAAATTATCTTCGACCAATGCTTGATGAAGGTTTACGCAATGTCGGCAAACGCTGTGCGGTATGTGCAAAAGTGGTCTTTCTAGAAGCTTGAACAACCAATACGAGATTTGCGCGTTTGTTGTAAACTTCCTCAGACGCGTAGCTATATTTTCAACCTTGAAATGAATTTCTTCGAGGATTCTTGCTGACGTAAGATAAACCATAGGTAAGGCTGTGGCTAGGACAGTCACACGCAAACAACCGAACCGCACTGAAAAATTAACGCAACCGTTGCCTTACCGCGCATTACGTGTATGTTGCAAGTTAACGAACACACCAAACATTTCGGTTTCAGTGTCGCATTATAAAAAGTCCCCACGCCAGACGATCACTGGTGAGAATCGAGCAGGTAGCGCTAGTCAATAAGCGTCAGGCGGTCTACTATTATGGACATGCAAAGGACACTGAAAGTTTTGCTTAACGAGGGAAAATAACTACACAGGAGTGAACGACAGTATCTCGGGTGCATCCGCATCATATGGAACCTGCGCGGCCATTAGAAGTATTCATGGACTAATATTAGTAATTACATTACCCATCTTGTAGCTTAGAGCATAGATCTGATTTTTGTCTGTGCCTAGATCCCTCAACGCCGCTTAAGGTTGCCACCTTATTTTAGAGGTTGATTAATTTTTCTATAATATCCTTCATTAGGTCTGTTAATTTTAGCCCATTGATAAGCTTTGATGGCTGCAGTTCTGTCATCTCTATAGGGTTAGAGGCTTTAACATGTCGCGTTTCTTAATGAAAGTTATCGCCTTGCTAATAATTTACCTCTACTATCTGTGATTATTCTACCGGCAACTTCTACCGCGCACTCAGTAACAATACTTCCGAAGAAATCTTTCATTACCTGATAATGACTTCACTTTAATGATAGCCGAGCCGCCGTTTCGACAACGTTTCATTTGATATGCAACCCTCCAGGGTAGAAGATAGGTATTCAATCTTATAACGCGATCACGTGACAACAGTCACTGCTGGTAGTGTCATATGAGCTCTTAGCGGCAGCCGAGCTGCGTTTAGAAAACCATTTCGTTTGGTATGCACCATCCCAGTGTAGAAGATCGGTGCGCAGTTTTAGAACGCGGTCACGTGACAGCCGTCACTGGTGGTAGTGTCATATGAACACTTTTTAGCGACAGCCGAGCTGCGCTTCGAAAACCATTTCGTTTGATATGCAACATGCCAGGGTAGAAGATATGTGCTGTCCTAGTACGCGGTCACGTGACAACCGTCACTGGTGGTAGTGTCGTACGAGCTCTCTTTAGGGACAGCCTAGCTGCGTTGCCAAAACCATTTCGTCTGATATGCATCATGCCAGGGTATAAGAGAGGTGCTGAATGTTACAAGGCGCTCACGTGAAAGCAGTTACCACCCCAGGGTTGAAGAGAATGGCTCAGTGTTACAACAGCTCACGTTAGGAGGGTCAATAGTGATGGCGTCATATGAGCTCGTTTTAGTGAAACCGATGAGTATTCAAGTTCACTGTAATGAAAGACGAACCGCGCTTCGAAAACCATTTCATTTTATATGCATTGCGCCAGGGTAGAAGATATGTGAACTGTGTGAGAGCCCGTTCACGTTGCAGGAGTCACGTACGAGCTGGGGTTCAAAATCCATTTCGTTTCATATGTATCATGCCAAGTTAAAATGTAAGTGGTCAGTGTCACAACGCGGTCACGTGATAATAGTCACTAGTGATTACGTGATATTAGGTTTTTATAATGATAGCCGAGAAGTGTTTCCCTTAGCGTTTCGTTTATTATGCGTCACACGTAGGTGGACAGGGAATGCATCATTCACGGACGTAGTCACGTGACAAAGCGCACTAGTGAGTAGCCAATGTGGCTCATTATAGTGATAGGTGCGCAGCGTTATCAACCCATTTCATTTGATATGTTGCATACCTTGGTTTTAAAAGGCCTCTGAGCGCCGGAAGGTGATGTAAACGAATTCAGGCATGGTGCTAGCGCACAAGGAGGACACACACTGTGGGTAGGCGGACAGGAGAAACGCCAGACTTGCAACTGAAATTTATTCCGGAAAGAACACATTCATACTTTTTTTTTTCATTGTTTTTTCTTTTCCCTTTTGTTTTCCTTTTTTTTCCTTTTTCGTTTTTTCCCCTTCTCTCCTCCTTAACATGCTCCGCTGGTGCTGCCTTCAATTGCAGTCGCATCAGAAGTGGTAAAAGCAACTTAAGAGCGCCACGTTTATAGAAAGCACGGAAATGAGTAAATTTGGTAAATCTGAAATGCAAATGGGACAGAGATCATGAGGAATACGGTACGAAAAGACGTTACAGAACCAAAAAATAAACACGAAATAAAACTGTTGTGGCGAAAGAAATCTTCAAAAGGTGACGTGAAAGCTAAATCGGGTAAAAGCTAAAAAATGAGAAGAAAAGGAGGCGAGAAGGGGACAAAAAAAAAAGAAAAAAAATGAGAAAAAAAGAAAAAAAAAAGAAAAATGACAAAAATGTATAAATGTGTTCTTTCCGGAAGAAATTTCGGTTGCAAGTCTAGCGTTTCTCCTGTCCGCCTACCCGCAGTCTGTGTCCTCCTTGTGCGCTAGCACCATGCCTGAATTCGTTCACCAACTAGCACAGTTAAGAGCTTTTACAGTAAACAAATTCGTTTCCTTGAAATAAAGCTGTTGAAATAAGTTGCCCTGGTACTTAATTTGCACCTTTGAGGAAAATTTTCAATTAAATGATTGCCGCCAGTTTCTGCAAAGGGTTATGAAGTCCTCTTTTTCACCTGAGTATCTTACGTCATAACTTGTAAGCGTCTTTCTGGTAGGTTGTGCAGTCGTTTACTGGAATCCTTTCTCCCAGAAGTTCGCGGCTATCATTAAGGGGAATCCTGAGACTAAGCTACGGCCGCAACGTGCGTTTCACTTTTTAGGGTGACGTGAAAGAGAACGGTCGCAGTGACGACAGCAGCAAGACAGGGGCCGCCAACACAAAGCCAGCGTCGAGTTTGGACTTCGAACACCAATGCTGCTTTTTCGGTAAGATTGTACGAAAAAATTCCCCAAATATGGCCTACCTTTGTGTCCTGTATGGGTCATCAAGTACAGGGTGCTGGTTTAACCGTTGCCGTTCAGGAGTGTGGGTCAAGTATTCCCATCTTTTTCTCGAGTGAACCAGGCCACGACCGGTGCACAAATGCTCGCCCACTCCTTTGCACGTTGCCGGATATTTCAATATAATGAATGCCTGTGGGTGTGGCGCAGTGAATAGAAAACTCGAATAGATAGATAGTTAGGGAGGTTGTGGTGGTGAAACAATTAACGCATTTAACGTGTAAATGAAGGTTTCCTGAGCCTCAGGAAAAGCATGGGAAACTGTTGAGCCCGAGAACATGTCTTCAAACCCGGCAGTCCTTACTTCGTTTAGATGGAAGCGAAGCACCTGGCGTGCGTTTAATATCTCCAGGCTGTGTATATTAACACCGCCCTTCACTACAACAACCATCTTTGCGCTCAGGATGTGAAGCCTCGCATACTACAAACGTATGCGTGGTTATAAACCACGGTCCAAAAAACAGATTTTAAACTATGCTTCGGCACATTCGAAGTTAGTTAAGCGTGGCATAGTGATGAATGGCCTACGTGCAGCATTGCAAAAGTCGTGTGTGTATAAGATAGAAGCCAGTCTTCGAGAGCAAGTTAACCGTTTGGCCAAAGCGGACTACCCCCCTGAAACCGTGACTGCGGTGATGAAAGTATTGATAAGGGAACTTAATCTCGCCCTTGGTGGTGCCAAAGCGAAGGCATCTGCTGAAAGGCAGAAGCGACAGGTGGCAATCCCTTACGTCCACCGCCTTTCCCACAGCCTCAAAAAAGTGGCACAGAAGGATGGTCTGGGGATGCAGTTCACGGCTCCTAATAAGCTGGTCCGGCTATGTTCTGCTGTCACGCAAGCTAAGAAGCCATGTTGCAGCAAAAAACACCAAACTAAATTTGTGACGTGTAGGACGGGAGTCGTGTACTCAATCCCGCTTGCCTGTGGCAAAGTATATATTGGCCAAACTGGAAGGTGTGTGAATGACTGCATAAGAGAGCACCGTACGTCTGTTCAATCATTGGCCGGAGGGTCGGAATTGGTGAGGCATTGCAAGAGTTGCAAAGTGTGATGCTATGTCCGTGATGTACGTGGGGGCGGAGAAAAAAGGGAGAATATTGAAGCCTATCAAATTGAAAAGGCGGGCGACATGTGTTTTAGCACCCCTTCCCTTGCGATGGCACAAAAATAAATTACTTATCTTCGTAATCGCCTGCCACAAAGGAAAGAGGGTGGGGAGTGTGTATGCGGGGAGGAGGGGGGGGGGGGGTGAGACCATGTGTGATTGACGAGGCACCTGTGTGTGCTTAATGATTGTCATATATATATATTGTTACGTGCTTTGTACGGGGGATTTATTTAAAGGGATCGGTCCAAACAGAACTGCGGCGAAGCGTACAAACGTCCCTCTGCCCTTGTTCTTCCTTTTTCTTCACCGATCTACCCAACCGTTCTTCATCTTCCGTCGGCGTTCTGCGAAGGCGCGTGACATTTCCCTCCTCGCAGACGAAGCCCGTCGGGCGAGTTACAGAGAACCTCTGGAATGAAATCGCTTGAGGCGGGCTACATGCACCACCTGAGACTGCCGTGACCGTCGACCATTCGCCGTTATGCGTGCTATGACGTAATTCAGGTCACTGATGCGTTCTAACACAACAAATGGTCCGGTGTAGTGTGACAGCAGTTTTTGACAAAGACCACGCTTACGGAGAGGTGTCCACAACCACACATAGTCACCAGGAGCATAAGAAACTTGGTGGTGTCGGACGTCGTAGCAGTTCTTAGAACGTTCTTGTGAAGATAAAATTCGAACTCTGGCCAGCTGGCGGGCTTCTTCAGCTCTGCAGAGTGTGGTAGCAAGATAAGGTTCGTCATGAATGAAAATTGGCAGCATGGTGTTGAGGGCACAGCGAGGCGTGCGAGCATAGAGAAGGTAGAAGCGACTGTAGCCTGTTGTCTCATGTTGCGCTGTGTTATATGCATGAGTAATGAACGGTAGAACGCCATCCCAGTCCTTATGGTCTGCAGCGACGTACATAGCCAACATGGTGGTAAGCGTCCTATTAGTTCGTTCTACCACACCGTTCGTTTGAGGATGATATGGCGTGGAGTGGCAAAAACTGCAGGCGCTGAGGCGAAGAAGTTCTTCGAAAATGTCCGCTGTGAACTGGCGTCCACGGTCACTAATGATGACTGCACGAGGGCCGTGCCGAAGAATGACGAGTCGAAGTAAGAAATTTGATACTTCAGACGCAGTAGCGGATGGTATTGCGGCTGCCTCACAGTAGCGGGTTAAATAATCAACGCACACAAGAATCCATCGGTTTTCTTTAGAGGACCGTGGGAAAGGTAAAAAAAAATAAATGCCAACTTGCTCAAACGGGGCTGTTGGAGGTGTGACTGGCTGCAGTTTTCCATGTGGGCTTGACGTTGACAGCGTAAAACGCTGGCATTGCACACAGCTGGCTATATATCGCTTGATCGTTGAACGCATCTTCGGCCAGTAAAATCGCTGCTGTGTGCGGTGGAGTGTTTCGGCCACTCCCAGGTGACCAGACGTGGCGTCATCATGCATCACTTCTAGAACTGTGATACGTAGGCTTTCCGGAACGACAGGAAGCATACGTGCTCCCCCAGAGGTGAAATTTTTCTTGTAAAGCACTCCTTCGCGAATGCTAAATGTGTTCTTCATAGGATCGTTGCGGAATCAAACAGAGAAGTTAATGTTTCGTCTTTGCGTTGCTCGGTTCGGAAAACTCGGAGATCGGGGAAGGTTTGTGAAATTCGAGCCAAACATTCATCGAAATTGTCTGAGTCGTTATCAGTCGTTTGAAGAGGCAAACGCGAAAGACAATCAGCATCTGAGTGTTTATGGCCGCTTTTATGCACCACAGTAAAATTAAACTCTTGTAGGCGTAAAGCCCATCGAGCGAGCCGCCCACAGGGGTCACGAAGACTCACGAGCCAGCAAAGGGAATGGTGGTCGGTCACAATCGTGAAAGCATTCCCGTACAGATAGGAATGAAAGCGCTGTACAGCGAAAACAACGGCTAGACATTCTTGCTCCGTAACCGTGTAATTTCTTTCATATTTACTCAACGAGCGGCTGGCATACGCTATCACGTGCTGATCGCGTCCATGGCGTTGTATAAGTACAGCGCCGATACCGATACCACTTGCATCAGTGTGTACTTCAATTGGAGCTGATGGGCAGAAGTGGCGGAGGATTGGGCCCGAGGTCAAAAGAAACTTCAGATGACGGAAAGCTGAGTCATATTTGCTGGTCCAATTGAATGGTGCATTTTTATGCAGTAGACACGTAAGTGGGTAAGCGATGTCTGCAAACCTTGGTATAAAGCGTCGAAAGTACGAGCAAAGCCCCAAAAAGATCTGCAGCTCTTTTACTGATTTGGGCACGGTAAAACTTTTGACGGCTTCAATTTTCTTGGGTTCTGGTCGAACACCTTCTTTGTCAACTAAGTGACCGAGGACAATTGTTTCACGATCGCCAAAATGGCATTCCTTTGCATTGAGTACAAGACCAGCTCGTTCCATGCAATTAAGTACAATATCCAGATGGCTGTTGTGCTCACAAAATGTTTTGCCAAAAATTACAACGGCGTCCAAATAACATAAACAAATTTACCACTTTAGTCCACGGAGAATTGTATCCATGAACCGCTCGAATGTGGCAGGTGCATTACATAACCTAAAAGGCATAACGTTAAATTCATAAACTCCGTCTGGTGCTACGAATGCTGTTTTTTCTTTATCTGCAATGTGCATGGGGATTTGCCAGTAACCGGATCTCAAGTCAATAGAAGAAAAGTATGAAGCTGAGTGCAGACAGTCAATTGCGTCATCTATACATGGAAGCTGGTAGACATCTTTCTTCGTGGCAGCATTTAAACGGCGGTAGTCAACACAAAACCTCGACGTGCCATCTTTCTTTCTAACAAGGATAACTGGAGCTGCCTAAGGACTACAGGACTCTCGAATAATGCCGCGCTTTAGCATGTCTTGAACTTGCTCATCTATTACCTTACGTTCAGTTGCTGAGACTCGATAGGGCTTCTGACGTATTGGAGGTGCGGACCCAGTGTTGATCGTGTGATGAATACGACTGGTAGGCAGTGGCATTGAGTCATCTTTGGCAAAGTCGAACACTGTCACGTGTTTCAGTAGTAGTTCCACTAGAATACGACGCTCAGTTGTAGAAAGAGACTTATTAATCATAGCCGTAACTTGGGTCTCCATGCCTGGTCGCACCTGCTGCTCAGTGACAGAGCTGTTTAACGCCGCGACGGAACCGGATATGCCTTCCTCGAAACGGGCGAGTTTTAGGCCCCGAGGCAACACAGTTGGCTCTTCGGAGTGGTTCACTGTCCACAGCTCAGTGCAGCCTCTAGTCACGGGAATGACACAACGAGGCACAAGGATACTCTTCTTAGAGCAGGCGAATCTCGTAGGTTCTACTATAGCCTCAAAAGATTCGCACTGGTTGCGAATAGAGAAAACCCGCACGAATGCTGCAGATAACGCTGGCACAATTGTGTCTTCTTCCACACAAAATACTCCAAACTCAGGTGTCGAGTCATCCACAAGAACAGAAAGTAGTGAAGGATTCAAAGCAATCTCTCCCGTACCAAAGTCTAAAGTTGCACCACACTCTTGCAGAAAATCAATCCCAAGAATCACATCATGCGTTGACCGAGGCAGTACTGCAAATTCTACTCTAAACTTGAGGCCGCCATTAGCAATATCCGAAGCACACACACCAAGAGGAACTAAAGGTTCACCACCGACACCACGGAATAACACTGCACGGTCACCACTGAACATTACTTTTCTGCCTAAACGGTTCTTAAAACTCAAACTCATAACAGATACTGTAGCACCAGTGTCCACAAGAGCCACTGTTTTCACACCACCAACAAACATTTCCACTTTGTTCTTTAACATAAACACGGGCAGAGGTATGGACGTCATCGACTCGCCGGCGGCCTCACCTCCATCGGCCGCGCCTCCTAGTTTCCCTGAGGCGTAGGGGAAGAACGACATCGAGGGGAAGGTGACCTGCGCGGGCGCTGGCGGCGTCACACTACGATCAGATGCAGGTGATGAATTCCGCAAATATGTCAAATGGTATGAGTCCCCAGTAGGCATAGTCGGGGATCGCTGTTGTTCGGTGTGCAGCCGTCCGTGAATGTTCGCGTGGGGTCGGTAATCTTGGACAGTTGGAAAACGGCGGCGGCAGTATCTAGCGATATGCCCCGCAATGCCACACCTGTAGCACACAGGTTGAGGGCGCCAGTTATCAGCATAAGAGTACTCACTAACAAAGTCGCGACGTTGGTTGTAGCGAGGCTCTCGCTGCTGACGAACCACATTTTCAGAGTAGGCGGGCCTCTTTACCATCGGCTGGTGGTCATAACGTTGAGTACAGCTGCGCTGATCATCCATATGCGAACCGCCGCTAGGTTGAACCCACGGAGTGGACAGGGCGGCAACATTTGCCTGCGGTGCACAACTCTGCCGCACATATTCTTCACTACAGATGGCGTCCCTAGATCTTGACAATTAATCGCGTACAATCTCTCGTATCGTATCAGCCATGCAAAACTGAAGGACAGGCTTCAACACTGGCTACAGAGGGGACATTGGCCAGTATTCCGAATTTAGGTGTAATTCGTCGCAGCTTGAGAGCTTGAAATGTCCTAAAATGCTTTATAACATCAGCGGTGGTGCTCAGGTTCTCTTTGCTAATAAGAAAATTATAAACGTCTTCCCCTATTCCTTTCAGGAGGTGACCGAATTTGTCTTCTTCAAGCATAGTGGGTTTGACGAGTTTGCATAGCTTTAAGATGGCTTCGATATACGCAGTACAAGTTTCTCCGGGTACTTGGGCCCGGTGAAGCAAAGTTTGTTCAGCGCGCTTCTTCTTTGCAGGTTCATTCCCAAAATTTTTCATGATTTCGCTTCTACAGATAGCCCATGTACTTAATGAATCCTTGTGATTATCGAACCAGTCAAAGGCAGTGGCGGCAAGGAAAAACACCACGTTAGCCAGCTTAGTAGCGGCGTTCCAGTGATTGTATTTATTCACTCTTTCGTAGTGTTTCAGCCACTCATCAAAGTCCTCCTCAGGTTTTCCGGAAAACGTACGCGGCTCTCGATAATGGGGCCAGTTGTTCGCCGTGGATGATCCTGGCTCCTCGGTACTGCCGTCTTCAGTCATGTCTGATGGCATTGGTGGTAGGCCAGCAAGTCTACGGCTTCTTCGGTAGATGAAACGCTCCGTGGTCGCTACCGAAGCACCTCTCACCAAGATGTTACGTCCTTTGTACGGAAGCGTACAAACGTCTCTCTGCCCTTGCTCTTCCTTTTTCTTCACCGATCTACCCGACCGTTCTTCTTCATCTTCCGTCGACGTTCTACGAAGGCTCGTGACAATATATATATCATGCACTTGTACAGTAAAAACTAGTTGCAGTCTAGCGGGTGTCCCTTGTGTTTCGTTTTCTTTGTGTCCGTGTTTTTACCATTACAAAATGATTCAAACAAGAAATTACCAACTAGCGCAACTTGAAGTTCTGAACGTACCAAATTTCATCATCATCATCATCAGCCTGACTATACCCACTGCAGGGCGAAGGCCTCTCCCATATTTCTCCAGTTAACCCGGTTCTGTGCTAGCTTCATCCACTTGACCCCTGCGAACTTCTTAACCTCATCCGCCCACCTAACTTTCTGCCGCCCCCTGTTTACCTTGGGCTTAGTAAAATGTTCGTGCGATGCCATTACTTAGTAATGAGCTTTGACACTATCCAGAAAAGTAGTTGCCTTACGACTTCCCTGCCTACCGGCTTTCCCAGCATAACACATTTGTCCTCGTGTTAAGCACATGTTCCACTACATTTATTGCAGGTGACTCAGCCCTTTTCGAGGTGAAGGCCACTGAAGTCCATCCTTTCACCAGCGTCAACTCGCTGCTGCTCCTAGCGTTCCCGGTAAACAATCTGTTTGCGTTCCTGGCGTGCCTGGCGTTCAACCTTTTCGACTTGCAATCAAGCGAACGCGGAGTATTGCGCAAAAGAAGCCTTGATGCTCTGTTTTGGTTCCGTCGCTTATAAACGGCCACGTAGCAATAGCGTTCGTGTAGCGTCTCTGACCAACACCTTCTCGACTTTTACAAGGCCTGCTCACATCCTCCTCTCCCCAGCCGTCTACGTCACGAAAGTTGTCTTTTTCTCCCAACACCGTTGGCGTTTGGACGGCGTGGCGTTCCTTGGCGTGCGTTCAAGTGTGTGATTGCAGATGGCAGGAACGCCAGTCAAAATGAGACTTCTGGTTGGTCGCTTCAATTTTGGCGGCTGATGATGTCACTTCTCTGTCGACCAATCATGTGTGCCGCTCGCCCGGACAGCTTTGTTCGACGACAGTATTAGCCAATAAAGGCTTCCTCCGAACGGTCCCGGAAGCAGGTTCGAGCGAAAATGTTTGAGCAACTGAATATCAACTTTTTAGTCGTCGCTGCCTAAACTCTTGGTTAGGTTTGGTGCTGCACAGCTCCGCGTTGACGTTATTTTTGGGTTGCTTTCCCACGCTCAGACGTGCTTTCAATCGTGTGCATGCATTTTTGCATGTATCAGTACGTGCAAAATATTGAAGTGTGACCAGCATCATCGGGGCTTGAAACGAGGATATGGCGTTGCGCAGAAGACTACACTTCACGTGGCGTAACATATGGGGCGGTGTTGTGTTCGTGGGTGTCACGGGAACTATAACACTGGTCCCAATATGCGTGTTCTCGCGTTTCCAAAGGATGCCAGTACGAATGAAGCGTTGTCCTTGTGTTTGTGTATGTTTCTTATGTTGTGTGTTGTTACCTGCTCTGCTGCCTTCTCCCAAGAAATGAATTTGTGGATTAGAGTCATCCTGCGGAAGTATTTCACACCCAGCGTGCATTCAATGGTGAGTAACCCAAGTTTATGCCGTACTCCTCATGTCCCACGTGCTCGATCAGAAGGTGAGGTAGTGCTTAAATATTGTTTGACGTGAAAAGACTGGCAGTCTTAGTGAATTTTACCAGGCCAGGAATAATGAACAGAAGTATGCAGTACTGTGCTGGACTGCTTAATAACACGCAAATTATGTAATAGTGTGTCCATATACCGGCAATAAGTGACTACCTATTTTCCATACATTGCGCAAGTTTGTGAACTTCACTTCCAAGAGAAAGACCTAATGGAGAAGCTATCACACTTTGATGCAGCAACAGGAAATACTTTGACCATTGACATTGACAGGTTTCATCTGGCGTCCAATGCCGTACTACCTATTTACCCGAACTGCACAACTTACTTGAACCAGTCCCAGCCCCGTACAGCCATGCCGTTGTCCACCACCGAAGCGGTGGTGGGTGAAATGGCGGCCTACAAGATACAAATCGGGTGGCAGGCTAGCCCCGTAGGCATTTCATTTCTGGAAGATGCCGCCTTGGAAACCTGTAAAAATAGGCACACACCAGAAACTCTAGTGTGGCATCTAGTGCGTAACGCAACAAACGTTACATTGAACAACTTTTGGAAAATGAGAAACGATCATATTCAAAGTGCAGCGCAAAAAAAAAGCTGCGGTCAGAAAAATGAAGAAGTTAAGCAAGAAATGAAATTGGCCGCTTCCAACCCTTCCTGTCAATAAAACCATATGTATAAAAGCATTTGCGACTCTATTTCAGAACGCTGTTTACAAATCTAAAAGCTGCCTTAGATATTGGTGGTGCATGCCTCGGTGGTGCGAAAAAAAATTCCTTTTCCGGCGGTGGGCTCCATGAAGTCCGTATAGTCACAAAACCAAGTACACAACATAGCGGCCGCCGACAAATGGTGTCTCATTTCTTTCCCTACGCTGAAAGACGCCGGCAACGGCACTTTCCACTGCGAATTTCATTCAAGCTGAACGCACATGGTTGTAAGATGACAACAACTTGTGAGGGTGCTGTGAACCCACTGCGCGATGCAACTGACACGAGCGTTGTGTCGTCGTGTCTCGTGAAACACCAAAATTGTGGCGACAATGGTCAGCCACATGCCCCCCTCCCGCATATGCGCTAAATACTGCGTGGTGCTCCTGGAGTCTGACGTTTATACAACGTCCAGTTTGTCCGATGTACCTTTTGGCACAGGACAAGGGTATTTTGAAAGCTACCCCAGTTTTGCGCGGGACAAATCTATTTGCGTGCTTAATGCTGCTATCCTCTTTGTGCCCTCCCTGCAATTGTGCATAGGCCAGTCAGTCTTTGGGGTGCGGTGAAGACCTGAAGAAGTTCGCGCAAAACTTAGTAGAGAAGAGTACGAGGCATATTGCATTAAGAAGGAATCCTGCTCATGTGTCAGCCAAACCTCTGCTAACTTATCAGAAAAAGAGTTTGCGTGTCTAGATAGCATAATGTTCTGTACACGCTTGCGCACCAGTTTGACGTGATGATCGTTGTTAGGTTATATTGTGATTGCGATGATTGTACATGATGTGACGCTCCGTGGTAATAAACTAGCTGAAGTTCCGCGCATTGTCCCATCGCTTTCTTCTATGTCCATTGTTTTTTGCGCGGTTTCATGATGCATTAAAATACTAGCCACCAACTAGCCCGTCCTCACTGTTATACCTGTTGCTTTCTGGTGCAACGGGCCCTGTTCTTCCTTCTTTTCTCAATGTTAATCCTTCCTTTACTCTTGTTTCCTTGACTGCGATCATCACCTGCCGTGCGCGTGTGTGTGCGTTTGCCATGAAACACTCGCTCGTTCTACCGGAGGCCGTCGCCCTCTTCTCCCCGTGTACCCCTTCGCCAAGACATGCTACAAGACTGATGAAGATACTCCGCTCTGAACTTTGGCGGCACGTCCGACATTTTCAAGGAAACCTGCGTGAGCGGGCAGCGTCCCAAGCTGGGATACCAGAGAATCCTGCTGCCGTGTACAAATGGTACTCTCGTCTATCTAGATATTGTACTGAACTGCTGGGGTCCCAGTGCCTTTCAACGCTACTTGATGGGCAAAGTGTCGAAAAAGTGTTAATTCCCAACCAGGAAACGTTACCTATGTCCATAGGTCGGCGGACTCACTCATGAGTCGACTCACTCGGCCTCACTCAGGCTCACACTCAGATCATGATCTGAGTCACGAGTGAGTCCGGACTCACACGGAAATTATGATCTGAATTTGAGTGAGTCTGGACTCGCATTCAGATCAGTAGTACTTGCGTGTGGGCTAGTTGGCTAGACGACTCTGAAGACCTCTGGTGCTGCATAGTTACACACAAACACAACACACACACACAAGAGACTAAGGCAAGACGTTCATACCGATGATGCGCTCAGTACCAACTGGCTGTTAGTTGTGATTCGAAGAAGAAAGCATTACAAAAACACGCAAGGTTACAATAAGAAGAAAAAAAAGCTGAATATTCAGAAAAAACGCGAAGGAACAATCTGAAGGAACAAAAATAATGGTAATGTCTATCTTCTTGTCATATTGTCTGAATGAAGCAGTATCACTTCCTTCATGTTGAGCGTCACAGATGGAAAACTCACGTATTCCATTTCTTCACCCAAAATTATCTTTAATGCTTCGATAATCTGTCTTTTCAAAGTGCCTTTTGCTCCAGCCAGCAGCTTAGTTTCGGTGCACCTTGCTACACAATCCTTTGAGTCCTGTTTAGCGTCTTCCGTGTGACAACGAGAGCAATGGGTCACCAAGTTTCCCGGAGCCGACACGAATTTCTGTTCCTTCAGCCTCTCAATGAGGCATCAGTCTGTCTGCCCCACATGTCAGGGGAATCTTGTACACAACCCCTTTGCGGCAGTTGGCAAAGCGTTCCCTGTGCAACACGCCGCATCCTTCCTTGGTCTCACTCGTTCCGATTACCTTCCTGCACATACTCTTTAACTTGTTCGGTGCAGACAGCACGACCCTAATTTCAAATCGGCTCGCGATCTTGTGAGAGTGTGAGATGCTATGTACGTAGGGCAGGACGGCAACCTGTCTCCTCTTTTCACTCTCTTTACGCTCTCGTTTTCGGGGTCGCATATTCTTCAAACAAATTTCAGCCGCAGATATCAACATGCTCCTCGGATATCCACTTTTTTTCAATCTCTCAGTCTGTAGGTTGACACTCTTGCCCATCAAGTGCGGACATGATTTGATTAATGCCTGCCGTAAACACGAGACAGCTAGCCCCCTCTTGATCAACTTCATATGACCGGAGTCGCAAGAAATTGAAGACTATTTGTCCCTCATCTCCTATAAAACCAACACGTATGGTCTTCGTGAAGCAACAGTGTGATATCCAAGTACTGGATCTGTGCATTATCTGGAAGCTCAAACGTGAACTCAAGCCACGGATGTGCATTAGGGAAGTGTCGGCCCTATGATGCGCCAGAGGTCTTCAGAGTCACATTCAGATTATTATATGCGTCGTGAGTGAGTCTGGACTAACACTCAGATCGTGATCTGACTGGTGAGTCCGGACTTACATTCAGATTATTATCTGAGTCATGCTAAGCCCGACCTAGAAATTTCCTATGAAATCAAATGAATTCTTGCTCAGAGGTTCAGATCGTGATCATGATCTGAAGTGATCGAGTGTGTAATTGGTACAAGTCGCTAATTAGAGCTAGCGGACTCGAATTGCCTGTGTAATTCGAATAATGAGTAAGCTTCTTAGTGAGCTGATCATGTAGAGCAATTTCGATGTTTTTTGTTACGCAGTTATTTTCACTATGTCGATATAATAGGTTAATGGAAGATTTTTTGTCGTTGGCGTGTTGTATTGCGGTGGTTATATAGTTCTTTGCTGTTTACTTACTTCGGAATATCTCGCAAATTATTTCGCGGGTAAGCTGTTCATTGGTGCACAGCGATGCGAACGCGGCAGGCTAGCCATGCATAGCTAATAATATCAGGCTAATGAAGTTAGAAGAGACCATTGTGTAACCACATTTTCTAACGTTCTTTGTTATTGCGAAAGAAGTTATCGGCTAACCACTACAAACCAAGAATCTTGTCCGATATTTCTTTTTGTGTGCAATTGCTATAATTGGGTAGGCTGTTTGAGGAGGTCACAAATATGTGGCTACGAACGTAGGTAATTCAAACGCATTCCGGTATAGCTGAAATTTTGCTTCGGTCGATTTGGCCCAAAACCTGTCCAACATAATTCACCTACGGCGACCACGATGGGGAGCTCCAGATCGGCCTTAACGTTTGCCCACCCACCGCCGAAATTTGGCCTCGACTATCTGGGCAAAAATCAGTCCAATTTAATATGACCATCGCGAACAAGATGGTGACCTCCAAATTTGACCGAGCCCAACCTCAAATTTGGTCCACTCACCCCAGTAGATTGACCTCGGCCGATTTCTCACCAAAATGAACGTTAAACATAATTCAATTACGGTGAACAGGATGGTGACCTCCAAATTTTGGTTTCGGTCACACACGGTTTACCTGCCCTCGAAATTTGATTTTGGCCAATTTGCATAAAAAACGATCTGTTCCTAATTGCATTGACCCTCCTCGACACATCATCATCATCAGCAGCAGCAGCCTGACTGCCCACTGCAGGGCGAAGGCCTCTCCCATATCTCTCCAATTAACACGGTTCTATGCTAGCTGCATCTTGACCCCTGCGAACTTCTTAACCTCATCCGCCCACCTAACTTTCTGCCGCCCCCTGATACGCTTTCCTTCCCTTGGAATCAAGTTTGTTACCCTAAGCGACCATCGGTTATCCTCTCTTCGCACTGCATGTCCTGCCCAAGCCCATTTCTTCTTAATTTCCACAAGAATGTCGGTAACTTGAGTTATTTCTCTGACCCACTCTGCACGCTTCCTATCTCTTATTGTTACCCCTACCATTTTTCAATCCATAGCCCTCTGGGTTGTCCTCAACTTAAGTAGAACTCTCTTGCTTAGCCTCCACGTTTCAGCTCCATTGGTGAGTACAGGTAAGATGCACTCACCAGAAAAACAGTTTGCGCATCTAGATAGCATGATGTCCCGTACACCCTTGCGCACCACTGTAACATGATGATCGTTGTTTGGTTATATTTTGATTGCGATGATTGTATATAATGTGACGCACCGCGGTAGTACGCTAGTTGAAGTTCCGCGCTTTGTCCCGTCGCTTCCTTCTCTGTCCCTTGTTTATTGCGTAGTTTCATGATGCATGAACTCGTTATGTTCCTCAGGGGATTTCGTTTTAGTTTTCATTTTATTATGATCACTGAAACGTGTACACATGTGAATATGATGTGTTGAATCTGCCTGGATACAGAAGTTTTTATTTAAATAGGACAAATCGACGTGGCGGTGGTGCTCCTTGCAAGAATCATTTTCCGAGACTAATGACAATTATGAAGCTTTAACGCTACAGTGTGAAAGAAAACGTTTTGTTGTGCTTTACCGCCCCCCTCATGGAAACTTGAACAGTTTTTTCGGCTACTTAGAAAGATTGCTGAATTTTGCAACTCTAAATAAGATGCACTTGATATTAGGTGGAGATTGCAACCTTAACTTATTAGAAAACACAGTACATGCTCGTGAATTTCAGTTACTTCTTCACGCATATTTTTGTCACAACGTTATAACTGTACCTACACGAATCGGTAATCACTCTGAAAGCCTTTTAGACTTGTTTGTGACAAATAACATTCATGACTGTGTAAAGTCGGGGAGAATATTGTATCAGGCCTAAGTGATCATTTTGCTACTTATATTTTTTACAAATCAACCGACTTTCTCAAGAGAAAAAAACTCTGTTCAGAGACCTATACTGTGCGAGAAATAAATCCCAAGACTGTAGAAACATTCAGAAACGAAATTTTGAACATAAGCTGGGACCCAGTGTTGGAATCCACATGTGCTGAAGAAGCCTATGAAAGGTTCATGACACTTTTCAAGGCATGTTACTACTCCTGCTTTAAGCTTAAAGTGGTAAAGAAATCTAAGAAACTGCGTAAACCATGGATGACAGATGAATGCCTTAGAATGATAAAGCGAAAGGAACATTTGTACGGAAAGTTCGTCAAAACAAAGAACCTTGATGACCTTGTAGCTTTCAAAAAATACAGAAATAATGTCACAAACTTTTTACGTCGAACTGAAAACACTTACTTTGCGAATTTATTTACTGGTTCTCGTACACAACGTGATGTCATATGGCGCGAACGCAGCAAACGTTTAAACACAGGCCCTCGCCACAACGATGAACTTCTTTCAACAGTTAATGGCAAACCACTGGAGGGCAAAGAACTGGCAGAAAACTTTAATAAACATTTTGCAACTACTTCCTCATGTTCACCCACGGTCAACGGGTGTCAAGCCAAAACATATTTAGGCCCACGAAATTCTAAAACGGCGTTTTTCGAGCCATCCACTTGTGAAGAAATATATTCTATTTTCATGTTGCTGAAAAATAGTAAGGCTAGGAACATCGATGATTTAGAAATTCGACCAGTAAAATATGTCCTTGACATTCTAGTACCCCATCTTTGTTTTATCTTTAATGCTTGTTTGAAAGCTGGTCCTTTCCCGGAAAGGATGCAGTGTGCCAGATAAGTATTGTGTACAAATCTGGTGACAAAAATAACTTATCAAATTATCGGCCAATTTCTGTGCTGCCTATTTTTTCCAAAGGATTAGAAAAGGTTATATGCAAGAGGTTAACGTCTTTCTGTGATAAGCGTACGATTATCTTGGAGCAGCAGTTTGGATTTTGTCAAGGTCGATCTATTAGCCCTTATAACACAGAAAGAATTAATACTTAAAGGTTTTGAGGATAATATACTTCAGTTTAGTTCAGTCGTTCAGTCGTGTCCGACTCTTCGTGACCCTATGGACCATGTCACGCCACGCTTTCTGGTCTCGACCTATCTTCCTAACATCACATAACATCATCTGCAGTGCCTCGAGGATGCCATCTAACCATCGCGTTCGCTGCCTACCCCTTCTCCGGCGACCCTCAACCTTTCCCAACATCAAATCTTTCTCCAGCGACTCCTCTCTTCTCATCAAATGACCAAAGTAGCCGAGCTTTAACTTTAGAATTTGACCCTCCAATGAGCAGTCAGGGTTTATGGTCGACAATATCGACTGCTTTGATCTTCTGGCAGTCCAAGGAACTCTCAAGAGTCTTCGCCAGCACCACAATTCAAACGCGTCAATTCTTCGGCGGTCAGCCTTTTTCACAGTCCAACTCTCGCATCCATACATCACAACTGGAAAGACCATAGCACGAGTTATACGGATCTTGGCTGGCAGACTAATGTCTCTGCTCTTTACTAGGCGGTCTAGGCTAATCATTGCTCTCTTTCCCAGAAGCAGGCGTCTCCTAATTTCATGGCTGCAGTCTCTTTCCGAGGTAATCTTGCAGCCCAAGAAGAGAAAATCTGTCACAGCTTCCACTTCGTGTCCATTGATGCTCCAGGAGTTGATGGGGCAAGACGCCATGACCTTTGTCTTTTTAATGTTCAGTTTAAGCCCAAACTTCTCGCTCTCTTCTTGTACGCGCATCAGAAGTCTCGAGTTCCACTTCACTTTCTGCCATTAAAGTGGTATCATCCGCATATCTAAGGTTGTTGATACGTTTTCCAGCAATCTTCACTCCAGCTGAAGACTCGTCCAGAACGGCCTTTCTCATGATGCACTCTGCATATAGGTGAAATAGGCAGGGCGAAAGTATGCAGCCTTGCCTCACTCCTTTCTCAATCGGAAACCAATCAGTAAGACCATGCCCAGTTCTGACTGTGGCCTCTTGTCCTTCATACAGGTTCCTGGGGAGACAGATGAGGTGAATTGGAACTCCCATCTCTTGGAGAGCTTGCCACAATCTGCGGTGATCTACACAGTCAAACGCTTTCGCATAATCAATAAAGCAGAAGTAGATGGGTTTCTGGAACTCTCTTGCTTTTTCCATGATCCAGCGAAGGTTGGCAATTTGGTCTCTAGTTCCTCTGCCCTTGCGAAACCCAGCTTGCACGTCCGGAAGCTCCCGATCCACATACTGCTGCAGCCTACCTTGGAGGATTTTCAACATCACCTTGCTAGCATGCGAAATAAGCGCGATCGTGCGGTAGTTGGAACAATCTTTGGCACTGCCTTTCTTTGGAAACTGACCTCCTCCAATCCTGTGGCCACTGCAGGGTTGTCGAAATCTTCTGACATAACGTATGCAGGTTGTTAACAGCGTCATGGTTGAGGTTTTGAAGAAACTCAGCTGGAATGTCATCAATTCCGCTAGCTTTGTTCTTAGCAAGGCTGGCTAAGGCCAATTCAACTTACATTGGGTATTTTCATCGACTTCTCAAAGACGTTTGATAGAATCGACCATACCATCCTATCTACAAAACTAGAGCTATACGGTTTCCGTGGAATCCCTGGCACACTCCTTAAATCATACCTTAATCATTGCAAGCAGTGTGTTGGAATTAATGAACGGCGTTCTTTTGTTTTAAATATCACTGCAGGAGTTACACAAGGCAGCGTATTGGGACCGATACTTTTTAACAGTAACGCTATAATAAATATTAGCAGTAGTGACATTATATTATTTATGCAGATGATACCAGCCTTTTCTTCCAGTCGAACAACATCTATGATCTCAAACACTATGCAAATATAGAACTAATGAAACTGCTTCAGTGGAGTGGAACAAACGGTTTAAAAATCATTGCTAGTAAAACAAAAGCTCTGTTATTTGTGCAAAAGCATATTAGTCGGGATTTCAACGTGCAACTTGGCTCAGAGAAAATAAATGTAGTAAGTGACGCTAAAAGCTTAGGGGTAATCTTTAACCAGCACTTAAGTTGGAATACGCATGTGGACCAAGTGGCCGGAAGGCTAGCAAAAGTTACTGGTTTGCTTCGTCGGTTCAGGCAGATGCTTCCTTTAAACATTAAACTTCTTCTTTACACATCACTATTTCTTTCTCACATCAATTATTGCAGCCTCATTTTTACTGACACAACCCAAGGTAGTATGAATAAATTGTGCCTACTGCAGAAGAAAGCCATTCGACACGTAGCAAATGTCCCCTATGACGCCCGTACTAATGAACTATTTTCATCTTTTAATGTGCTTCCTGTCCAGCACGTGCACAAATTCAAACTCATTATTAAATAAAAAGAAGCTATCAGACATAACAATAACACTTTTATAAACATATACAATCTTAGAAGAACACTAGAAACATTTTACCTGATTAGAAGAAGGGAATTGTGGGTAATTCCGTTTTCACGTAGAAATCATGGCCGACACAGACTACAATACCACATGCCGAAATACTTTAATCTATTAGAGCAAAGCAGTATCGATATACATAACCTCTCAAAGAAAAAATGGAAACAACACCTGATATTAGAAAGAACGTAAACCTACCATTTGTTTACTTTTTTACTTTTTTTAGTTTTTGTTTTTTACTTTTTTTTACAGTGAATACCAAGCAATCCTTTCGCGCAAAGTGTGCATTTCAATGTCCTGTATTTTCTTTTTTTTTACCGTGAATACCAAACAATCATTTCTTGCAAAATGTGCATTTCAATGTCCTGTATTTTCTTTTTTTATTTCTGTTGTTAATCTGATTTTCCGAGCAAGTGCATAATTACGCGATGTTGTGTTTGAGTGTGTGTGATCTTAAAGCATTGTGAATTCTGTTTTGTGCATAAGTGCCTGTTTGTTTTTGTCTTCCACCCATGCCAAGACAGGGGCAGGGACCTCGTCAAGCTACTAGTACAGTAGCTTTTTGTTTCTGCCCTAGTATTACTTGTAAAAAAATAATGAATAAAGGATTCCAATAGAAAGGAGCGTCGATACCGCTGCTGGGAAGGTGAAAATTTTGCTTTTTTGCTGGTGCTTCCAGTAGCAGCGTTGAAGCCTGTCGTCTCCGGCGGCGGCATGGCGCCGCTTCGTTACCGATGGCATATATCCCCTCAAATCGCGTTTGTTGTCTGCATACATCCCTCGCTGGTTGGCACGTGTTGAAGAAGGGAATCAAACAGCGCTATGGAGGCCGGGACAAGAGAGAAACAGGCGTGTGTGCGTTCCTTTCCCGTCTTCCGTAGCTGTGTTCCCTCTCGTAATGTCTTTGTATTTTGTTTAATTCCTCACCTGCTGCACCTGCTGGCTCCTTCCTAAATGCGCAGGTCCCCATACAGACAACGCTTTTCACGTCTTTGTCTCTTCTATTGTATACATGGACAGCCGTCTTGAGAGTATTATGCATGGCATTATGGTTACAAAAACGGCACGGTATTTATTTTCCTTTGCGGTTCCCTGATTCAGAGCCAACCACAAAACACTTCACCGCCTATCATGGCTCTAACACGTCAAAATTTGAAGCACAGTATACGTTATGTGCTTCTCACGCATCTGCGCGTCGTGCACCGCACTGTCTGCATACCGATGATCTCGTTACGGGGATTCTTGTTTGCATATCTCTGCCGATTCAATCTCATGGGTGCACGCAGATGACACAAAAGACGACACTGGCGGAGCTTTATAAAAAAAAAAAAAAAAACATTCTAGGGGGGACTTAGTAGAGATCTTTAGTATAGCGTACACAGAAGCATGCAGAAGAATAGCGCGCGACAAAAATATCGTGACGCGCACTGCGCATGCGCTATACGATACCCTAGACCGAACTCTTTCGTACGACCGGCCAGCGTACGCGTACGAGGAAATGTGCCCATGACAGGGCTGTTCGGTGTTCGTAGCTTTGTAGACCAACGTTCGTAAACCATCGGTGTTCGCAGGCCTGCGTTCGCACCCCGGCGTTTGTAGCATGGATGAACGAAGGGGCAGAACGCTATCGCGTTCTATTCTTAAAGACGTAGCTTAAGCGTTCTACTAACACCACCTAGAAGAAGAAGTAGAGGGTATCAGTTCTACCGGGGTATGTCAAGCGAGAGAGAGATAAAGTGAGCGCAACCGTGCCGATGACAGAGTAGTTCAACTATAGTGCCTAGAATATAGGGAGCTTGCATGAAGCGATGTATGCTGGATAATCCGCCATGTTGTCGCTGGCAGCGGACGGTGGGTATCGCAGCCTGGCTTAATTGAGCAAGTGCCTGGTCGTTTTCAACGGTCCACCGAGCAAACACGCGGCAGTTCGTGCGCTGCTATTATGTGCCTACAATTGTCGGCAGATTCCTGAGGAACGTGCGCGTCGGCGTTCTGCCCGAAAAATCGGGCGCGCTATGAATAAAGGCAAAGCAGTGTGAAGCGGACCTGTTCAAGCTACGCGCAGACGACTGACTGGACAATGCGTCTGGACCTGCGGCCATCCGTCGACATAGCCGACATTCATGATTTCTATTTCTAGCGAGTAGTTTGATACTTGCCCGGATTGGCGTCGATCTCGCGTGTGTTGGTCCGTGCAAGCCATTCACGTCGGCGGGGCTAGATGAATCCTTTCCTTTCTCGCCGTCGTGAAGTTGCATGATTTTTTTTTTAATCGTGAAGAGACAGCAGTCGACCTGTGCGATCGCGTCACCATCGTCTGCACGCACAACACGACCATGCAGACGAGGCTGTGTGGCAGTGCCGTGCTGAGTCGTCTCCTGTTAACGGCCAGAGCTTTTGGATCATACCAGTTGCGAAACTCCGCTTCAAAGCGTGGCCTGATTTTGTACGGATTTTTCAGGTGTCTATGAATTGTTGCGTCATCTGGAAGCGCTTAATACAAGCTTTTTGCTTTGCCACCATTGCCTTTTGGGAATCAAATTTTTCTCTAGTCTTTTCCATCCTAATTAACGATATGGCTGTTGCCGCTGAAAGTCTTCAACTAATTTTATTTTCCGTAATGATTAGTCATTTATCAACAACCAGAAAGTTTGGAGTTTAGGCGCTGTTTTCTTTAATGGCCGCGGATGCCACCATTTGTTAACACCTGAATTTTGATCAATTAAAACCGCCGTTTTTTTATACATGGGCCCTATGGGAAGTTTCACAACTGGTAGTATTGAGTTCTGTTAACGACATCATGTCGGATTACCCAGCATGCATCGTACATGCAAGCTCTCTATACTTTAGTTCGTCGTTGATAGCTCGTAGTTTGTAGACCGGCTTTCGTAAACCATCTGTGTTTGCTATATAAACGTTGGGTGCATCGTATAGATCAGCACCGTGTTTACAAACAAAGGGGGGAGCGCTCGCGGCACCGCAGCCGACTGGGGTTGAAAAGCAGGGCTAGCACCGATAAGAATACTGATACCTATGATCGTGATGCTGGTCTGGGTACCTATGTTGTGATTATTTGGTACAAAGCAACTATGAACATCATAGAACAGATGATGAAAGTACGAAATCTCATTACCGGGGCGAAGTATTTTTAAAACACCGCGAAATGTACTATGGTGCTAGTTGGGAGGGCGACCCGTAGAAACACGGAGGCGCCATCAGCGGCAGATGACAATGGACGAACTCCACATGAGCTCCGCTGATTTCGTGTTTTTACCCTAGAGAGTGATACCCTACAATACTTCCGTTGATATCACCGGTTTCCTGAAGGCGAGCGGAATCCAGGGACACCAACCAGAAGTACGTACAACGCGTTTTGGCCATTTTAGGTCAACTTTTCCCCGTGACCAAGCCAGATGCCTCGCTAGGCCTACTGCGCCGCGGCGAAGAATACGGAGCTCTGCGTCGCAGTCGCGTTCGCCACCTGCGTCGCAGCAGCGTTCGCCAGCTTGGCTGCGCCGTGGACCGTGCCCGCGCGCCGTAGTTCGCCATGAGGGTCACCGTAGAAGGCATCCCAATTTCTTGAGAAGAATTAGCAGCCAGTGATTGGTTGACTAAAGTAAACAAGCTCCGGGAAGCGCGAACAACATCAGGGCCTGCCGTGCCAGAACTCGCTGGAGACCAAGCGGGACCGAACCAAGCGTCCCAAATCGACAATGGGCTACGTGCGAAGACGGAAGCTGAACTCACGCCTCGGCAGTGAGGGCGCTTACTAGCCAAAAAATCTGCGGCATCGAACCAGCCTCGCTTACCCAGCAACGCTCTCAAGCTAATTGTGCGCCCACGGCGCGGACTGCTACTTTCCAAGATTACAACCTACCAACTAGTGGAAGCGATTTGCACTGCTGCTCGCTTCACCAGGGACGCTGTTCGTCACGAAGATCTAATACAAGCTAACCTGACCCAGAATACTTTCGCGTACTGCACCCCAGTCGTCGAAAGAGCTGAACGGGTGATGCAATTCAAAGAGATCGCCGTTGACAACAAGGCGTATGAGATATCCGTCTACTGCGCTCTAGATGATAGTTCGAGCCGTGGTGTGATTCGTGGCGTCGACCTCCGACTGGATCGAAATGCAATCCAAGCAGAGTTAGAAGACAACCGTAACCCACCCATTAGAGAGTTTTAGTTTCACTTACGTGGGAGCTTCACGTACGTGAAGCGCCTACGTGTGACCAGTGCGCATGCGCAGAACGTGAAGAGTCCGCGGGAGTTTCACGGACGTACGTGAGATTCGGATTTTCACGTTGGCGTCTTCACGTTGCTGGCGTACGTAGAGTTGACAAAATGGCGACGCCCTGCCCGCCCACTTCCCAGCAATAACAGCTTCGCCGCTAATTCCTCGGCGCGATATCGTGTTCTAAACTGTTGTATTCGGTTTGAGCTTACCCAATCTTACCCTCGCGTAAAGTTTTAAGTGACAAATAGCCTTTTTTTTTAGATACAAGGACGATTTTTCAGCTGTTAAGCCTGACGCAGAAGCGTTTGTCGTCGTCATAGCAACGATCTCTCGAGGTTACGAAGTGGCTAGAGAGCCAGATGCAGGCCGGCAGCCAACCAGAGCCAATCCGTTGTAGGGGGAAGGTTGTGAAGTTGTAAGCATGAGGTCTGTTGGTTCTGTTGCCCAGCGAATTCGCTTTTCCAAAGGCGACGATCTGGATATGCTTCGCGACGTGAGAGAATTTAATCCATTCGAAGACTGCATGCGACACGCTGTGCGGTGGACGCATATAGGTATGCGTCTTGCTAATTGTGCACTGTACAGCAACGACGATACAGCAATTTCCAATTCGCCCGACTCTTGGCTACGGCCGCAGCGTAGCTGGGCTCAAGGCAGCTCGACTAAACAAAATTAGTTTGGTTCATCTGTACTAGATGGCGCGGCATAACACGTACGCACAGTTTTTCGAGGCTTGCATGAAAGGTCTACACATTTTGCTTCACGTACACCACGTACGTGAAACTAAAAGTAGTCCTGGCGACATGCGCGCAGCGCACGTAGACTTCTCACGTTTGCGTACGTAACTCTGTACGCACGTGAAACTAAAACTGTCTATTGTGGACTTTCGGCGGCTCGGGAACACAACCGCAGTACTCATCACATTCGCTCAGCGCCAAGTGCCTACCTGGGTCTACTTTTGCAATAGTCGCCACAGATGCAACTTATTCAAGACGAAGTACGAGGTGTGCTCTCGCTGTAGCGAGCTCGGTCATCGAGCCGATGTTTGTGCAAGCACAACTACCAACTGCAGAGGTTGCGGACTATCCAATCCTACCAACGACCACACGTGCAAACCAATCTGCCGCCTGTGCGGCAAAGAACAGCTCACAGGCGATAGTCGCTGCAGGGAAATCTTCAGGATTTCTTACGAAGTCAAGAGCAGGAAGTGGGAGAAAATTCGAAATGCTGAGGAAGAGAAACTCAAGACCGAAGAGACCGCCAAGCGGATCACACTCCAGCGCACCAGCCGATGGGACCGGCAACGCTCCGATAGCCAGCAGCGGCAGCTCCGAGACCGCTCGAGCTCTTTTCCACAGCTCAAGTCTCCCGCTCCACGGATGGGTTCTCAGGGGACCTCCCGGACCAATCCCGGGCCACCTGCAGTCGTCCAGCAGACAGGGGACTCTCCTCATCCTTTGCAGCAGCCACCTGGGCTACCACCATCTCTACCCGATCTACGAGAACGTCAAGAACCGGTGTGTACGCAGGAAAGTAGACACACACAAAGCGATTATGGCAGCAGTCAGCAGTCATCCAACAACTTATACTCAGAGTAGAGGCTCTCGAAAAGCCAACGGCCACACTCACTTCGTCTCCCCCGCATCCGCAGGGATCATATGAATCAGTACCTATGGATATCGCTCCTCCCAACTAATCCGCACAAAAACGCAAAGCAACGTCCTACACCGACTCACCCGCGGAGGGTTGGCAGGCGCGTTTTACCAAAGTTTAGGAAAGCTGCAACCTCAGTCAAAACCGCATCAAGGCTTTAGAAGCACACATCGAACGCTCACTCCACACAATCGGCTCACAAGTCACGCAACAATTTGAGATGCTGAGCAAAGCTATAGAAGCACAGGGCAAACTCCTCGCTGCCGTGGTACCCGCGGCACCTGCTGCGATACCCGTTCAAACCCCACAACTATCCCAGCCTAATCATGGTGAGCAGCTCGGGTAACACCACTATCTGGCCGTGGAACTGTCGTGGGTTCGCGCGTAAGTGTCTGGTCCTCCAGCAGTTTCTCGCCGCGAGTGATCACCCCGAACTAATAGCTCTCCAGGAATGCGACAAGAACACGAAACTTGCCGGTTACAGTACATACCTATCGGAACGAGTAAAACCTCGAATAGCTACTGTCATCAAACGTAATTTCACTGTCCTCCAACATAATTTAGATCCAACTTTCCCCGCGTACGTCTTCTTAGAAATATTACCTCGACCCTCGCGTAAACGTTGCACTAGTCTATTTATAATTAATGTCTACAGCTCTCCCCGAGCTCATAAGGATATTTTCGGTCCGCTTTTCCTCAAAACCCAGCAGCTGGCGCAGGGGCAACCCCTCCTCATTCTCAGTGACTTTAATGCGCATCACCACGCTTGGGGCTACCACTATGACTCTGCTAAAGGTCGACGCCTTTGGAATGACTGGCACACGCACCAGCTGACCCTTATCACGGACGTATCCTAACCACTAGACACGGTACGGGCCAACACCGTGATACAACGCCGGATCTTGCCTTTACGACCTCCGGAGTTAAAGCGACTTGGTGTCACACTCACGAAAACTTTGGGAGTGATCACTTCGTACTCGAAATCGTAATACACGAGCCCACCAGGCAATGTACGCGGCCGGCTCAGGTGATTGACTGGGACTCCTTCCGGACGCACAGGAAACAGCAGGACGAACCTCCCGCTATTATTGATATCAAGGCGTGGACAACCGAAATTGTCAAACAAGTGGCCGACGCCACTCAAACCATCGAGTTAGAGGACAGTATCCCACACTGGGACCGCTACTACGCCCATCTGTGGGAGCACAAGAAGTCGCTCGAAGCTCTACTTGCCACTCGGAAATGGGACCGCGATATCCGGCGTAGACTGGCGCGCACATACGAATATCGAGAACTATGCAATAGAACTCACTCGACAGAGCTGGCACAACATATGTGACCAGATGAAGAAGACTCCAAACGCTCGTAAGACGTGGAACCTCCTTCGACATTTACTCCACCCAGCAGGAGGCAAGCTCGAGACACGCCAACAGCTCGAGCGAATCTTCCACCAGTATCCTGGCACGTCTGACGAGCTCAAACAAGAGCTTATAAATACTTACATCCGCCCTGAGCCAACAACCAACCTCCCCTTCTATCAGGGCTCGGACAATCTCTGTCTAGACGCTCCAATCACTTTTGCGGAGGTCCGAGCAGAACTCAATTGACTCAAGACGACTTCGGCGGCCGGCCCTGACCGCATTTCAAATAAAATGCTTAAGAATCTAGACGACGCATCCATTCATGCTCTTACCGACTATTTTCAAGAATGTTGGGCCAGCGGTACTATCCCTCAAGAGTGGAAATGCGCCAATCTAGTCCTCATCTCCAAGCCGGGCAAACCACCAACCTTGGCCAACCTCCGTCCCATCTCTCTCACGTCCTGCGTTGTGAAGCTGATGGAACACGTTATCCAGACCAGACTCTCACGATACCTTGAAGACAACCATCTTCTACCAGACACAATGTTCGGCTTCCGCCCTCATTTAGCGGCCCCATACATTATGCTTCTTCTCCATCATCAGGTAGTCATGACACGTACACAAGACATAAAAATCATTGTCGACCTCGATGTTGCCAAGGCACTGGACAACGTCCTCCATGAAGCGATTCTTCAACAACTTCAAGTTCTCGGTGTTGGACATAGCATGTATGCGTACATCCGAAACTTTCTCACCGACCGCACAGTGCAACTTAAAGCCGGCACTGGAGATCCTTCCATCATCTCTCCGGAAAACCGTGGCACGCCGCAAGGCGCCGTACTTTCGCCGCTGCTTTTTAACGTCGCACTGATAGGCCTGCTGAAGCTACTGGCCGACATCCCCCACCTGCATCACAGCATTTATGCTGACGACCTCACACTTTGGATCACGCGTGGCCGTGACGGCCAAATTGAAGAGACTTTTCAGACCGCGATCGAATGGATTGGAGATTATCTAAGTACAGTTGGCCTCACTTGCTCGGCGACAAAGTCCGAGTATATCATCATCCCTTCCCCGGGACATCATCATCATCATCATCAGCCTGACTATACCCACTGCAGGGCAAAGGCCTCTGCCATATTTCTCCCCTTAACCGGGGACGACGCCCTTCAAAGATACTTCCTGACATCAACCTCCAGGTGCAAGGAAACCCGATTCCTCGAACAGACAGCATCAGGATCTTGGGCTTGCATCTACAGGCCAACGGCAGCAACAACATCATGATCCAACGCATCGACCAGTCGGTTGTACAGATCGGACGCCTCCTTAAGCGGTTCTCCAACAAGCATCATGGCATGCGAGAATCCAACCTTCTGCGCCTCGTTCAAGCTTTCATCTGCTCTCGCATCACCTACTCTGGACCCTATTTACGTCTCACTCGTGCCGAAAGCGAACGGCTAGAGGCGTCACTTCGAAAAGCATACAAGACGACCCTAGGTCTTCCCATGTCCACAGCTACCCATAAGCTCATGGCTCTCGGAATCTCCAATACCGTGAGCGAACTGACCGAGGCAACCCTCACTGCCTAGTATAAGCGGTTCTCACTCACACACGCTGGCCGAGCGGTACTGCAGCAAGTTGCGATCTCCCCGCCGACATCAGCCCCAAGTTACGCTGAACTTACACCGGAATATCGCCTAAATCTCCGCATTCCTCCCATTCCTAAACGGATGCACCCGGAACACCACGCCGAGAGACGGGCCGACTGGGCTCGTCAATTCGAGAAACGCTTCAGCGGACGTCCGGATGTCACGTATACGGACGCCTCTTACCATCTATCGAGGCCAGCAAAGGTGGCGGTAGCTCTCGCCCCTCACCGCAGCTAGCTGGTACACAGCCTGCAGTATTCGCAATGCAGAAACAGTCACCGCAGCTCAGGAGGTTGCCATTGCGCTAGCGCTAGCCGACCCCAATACCAAAGTCGTCATAAGTGACTCTCTACAGGCTATTCGCAATTACGATGCTGGCCGTATCTCTTGCCAGGCGTTACACATTCTACGTTCTACAGCACCCTCTTCCACATCTCGCTTACTTCTGTGGGTTCCAGCCCACGAGTCGCTCAGCGGAAACGCCCAGGCACGAACTCTCGCTCGAGATCTCAGCTGCAGAGCCAAGAGTATGATCAGCCACCCTGCTTCCGCTGACACTAATATCTCACGCGCTTCTCTACTCACCACTTACACGGACATACTCCAGCATTACCGACTCCAAAGGTGCGCATATCCTCCCGCACACCGCGATCTAACAAGACGCGAGGCCGTCCAATGGCGCAAACTACAAACTGGCAGCTTCCCCCACCCCCTCTTATACAGCAGGATCTTTCCGGATCGGATAGCCCCCATGTGTAAACACTGCTCAACTCCGGCCACACTCATACACATGGTGTGGACTTGTACACATTACAACACAGACAACTCAAACACCCCAGGGACGTGGGAGTCTCTGCTGCGTACTTCCGAGCCAGCAGACCAACGCTGCCTTATCCAGCGCGCAGTGGAGGCCGCGGCAACCCAAAGGATCCCCGCCGACCTCTTCTAAATCAGCGCAACCAGTCCTTTGCCTGGTGCCCTGTTTTTGTGCGCAATAAAAGAGTTCACAACCACCACCACCACCGTAGAAACACATGTAAAGACAAAATTTTTCTCGTTTCGCAGAATACCGGAAATGGTGGCCGGTATTTAAGCATTGGCCAGCGCTTTGAAGACATGTGTGACAAAGTATGCTGCGTCATTGCGGAGGCAATCTACTTTAAATCTCCCCGAAGAATCTGTGTTGTCAATCCGGACACTCCCAACAAGAAATTTGGGAGTAGCGAATCACACAGTTTAGTTTACAGTCTGATATGCTGCCGCTTAGGTAAGTTAGCTTGACAATACTGTCGCTCATGTGATACATCCTAGAGAGAATTGCATTTGAAAAGCAGCCGTCAGACTCCATACTACAATATGGACCGAACGAGAATCGCGCATAGTAGCAGGCGACGGCGCAACCGCATCCAGGTCCGGAGCGTCTGCTAGCAACGGCACCTGTGGTGCATGGTCGTCTGCAACTGTGTGCGGTAGTTTATTGTGCTGTGAAGAGGTTTGTATATCGTCAGACTTGAAGTGCTTGCAAGGAAATGTAGTGTCTTATGCAGCAATGTCGGACTACGTGAAAATCCTGTCGTAATCGGATAGACAGCCCTAAATGAAAAGTACACTGACGGCGTTGCGCACCCGGACTCATTTGCTATGCCTGAAACACAATAGGAAGTCCTCCAGACGGACGTGGGGGCTCTTACACTATTGGACATGGCAAACATTCTTGTGTATTTCATTTTTTCTCCGAGTCGATTCACTGCAGAAACCGTCCAGGCATACAAGTCCCTGGAGGCATACAAATATTCAATCAGGTGGGTGCGCGCAAGTTCATCAGCGGGCATATATGCTAGGTAAATATTTTTCGTTTATTTTCTTTTTCCCCGTGGTATCGTTATGGCTGTCGTATATCAGTCTGCGCTTTTTGTGCGGTTTCATGGTCTTAATTTTTTTCTTTCCGTACGACGCAAACCATGCAGCGCTGTCAAAAACGTGCACGCGCTATCATAAAGCCTGTCAAAATGTTTGCTTACGACCTGCTTGCCAAGTGCATCTATTTGGACGCAACTATATAATCATTCATTTTAATACTTACCGCCTACTTTGCCACGATCGATGTTTTCTGAAAGCAATGGCGTCGTGCCCGTTATTTTGTTCTTTGTTTCCTGTCAATTTACAAAATGAACCATGTCTCGACGGCATCATCAGAGCCTTACGCGGCTCGTGTACATCGCTAGCCCTTGAAATATTTTTTTTTACTTCCGCCGTACAACATGGTGTCGGGGCGTGGTACAAAACGTTCATCAAAAGAAAAGCAAAAGAAAAGCCACTTGGGCGACCCGTTTCTAGACGTGGGGATTCGTCAGGAAACTTGACGCAGATAATTATTGATAAAGATGCTATAAAGAGAAGTCAGACACGAAATGTTGCATAAGTATATTCATGGACTTAAAATAACGCACCAGCTCTTAACAAATTACTGCTTTCGTAGCCGCAAAAGTCAGCTTCTTTACGAACCGTTCTTTACATATATTTTGTTTGGGCCTGGCTACACCAATGCATTTCTAACTTGGATTCTAAACAACGAGGGATTTTAAAAGTAAATAGCCTCCGCAGCGATGCAGCACGCTTTATCAGGCATTATTTCAAAGCGCTGGCCAATGTTTAACGGCTCGCCACCTTTTCTGGTGCTCTGCAAAACGAGAAATATGTTGCGGTAAGTTGTGTTTACATGTGTTTCTATGAGTCGCCCTCTCAACGAGCACCCCCCAAAGTTTCGCGCTGTTTTAGAAATTCTTCGCCTCTAGAAGACATTTCATACTTTCACGATCTGTTCCAGGATGTTCATGGTTCCTCTGCACAGAATAACAACATCATAGGTGTCCCGTGAAACTAGAAAACTCCTGTGAATTCTTTCGGTTCCATGTATTCCTATGGGCACTAAGCCTACTTTTCACCCCCAGTCGGCTCAGTCTGGCGACAGAAGCGCCGCCGCGTCGTGCTTACGTCACAGATCGGTGTTGGTCTATACAGTGCTGTCTCTCTCGGGAACTCGACGGGGTAGTGATAAGCCTTGACAAGCCAAGATAAACCATGAAAAGCCGGGACAAGGCAAGTTAAAAAAGCTCATACTACATATATCATGGCATAGCAGAGCAAAGCCACTACCAATTTTATTTTTCTGACGGCGTCATCAGGATGATTGACAAGTGCAATGCCGAGGGGAATCGCAGCATCTGTATGCTGTGTGGTGCGGCGTTAGAGGAAGCGGCAAATGAAAGGCGCCGCATGCACGCCTGGATCGGACGCCCAGCGGTGTCCACTTCGTACATGCGTGAATCGCGTGGTGACTACATGATCAGTCGTGACGTAATGACCGGATGTGATGCCTTCATGACGTCAGATTCGGACATTACACGTGACCGCATGTGACGTCATGATGATGTAAATGGCGATAATGACGTCACCAGGTGATGACAGCAAAGTCTCGCGATATCTCGCGTTACTTCTGGCGAATGCACGGACAAGCCAGCGAGTCATGAGCCATTTAAGACCTTCCCCTTAAAAGATAGAGGTTGGCGTTTCATGATTCCACTTGGCGTTTTCTGACCGGCGCGTTCGCTCTTAGCGCATTTGTCGCGACTATTCGATCGTTCTAGAGGCGGCGCCACCGTCGCTCCAATAGTGGGGATCGGCAGCCGGCGGCGTATGTCTGCTTCCAAATTTACGGTGGGTTTTTTGGCGATTAAAACGTAGCTTATGTAATGCACTGGCGATTTAATGTTTTGAATGTCCCAATATTGCAGAAAAAAATCTGAATTTCGCCAATGCAGCAAAAAAAAAGATGCCGGTTTTTTGGAAAAAAAGGCACACAACCATACATCATTTAGATTTAATGTCATCACTTTGCACGCTTTTTTGCGTTGTACGGCACTCACAGGCCTGATACTTGGGCCTGAACATGACATATCGCCTTTTCAACAGTGTGCGCGTGTCTTATACGAGTGAGACAGGCACATTTAGTGTCATGCCCACGGAGATCAGGGTTCGCGCTCTGACCTGCAGTACTTTAGAACCTGCCTGGTTCTGATTTGGGCAGCCTGGTTCATTATATCGTAGTTGACTCGAGGATTAAGCAGGGTAAATGTAGCACTGACAGCATACTGCCCATTCGGGTTGCCATAGACTGAGTGGAGATCAACTCTGGCTGGACAACCAGGCACATGGTATTCCCCGAAAATGAGATTACGCCGACACTGTACAAAAAACCTCGCCGCACAGGAAAGCTGACTGCTCACGTGTAGAGCGGGGAGTGGAGTGAGATTGCCGGGCTCACAACAAAGCGGATGCTTCTTGCGGCACATAATTTGGGGTTGCACCGTGAAATGATTCTAAATGATTTCCTGGAACAGAGGGAAGTATAAGGAATTTCTGGCGTGTGTGATGCTCATAAGTGGTAAATTATTAATTGTTTTTATAATTTTTCTCAATGACAAGGAATTTCATCATGTTACAGAACTTTTACATATTTTACAAAATATAGGACTATCAGTGATTATTTTCAGCAAAGTTAAAGTGCCAGCTACGAACCAGTATAGCTACGAAGATATCGTAAAAACTGCGCTTGGTCTCTGTTATGTTCTGTTAAGTAATTTTGAAGGCTGAAGATTTCTTTATCAGTGTAATTATTGTTGAGCAGTACCTTGGGGCGGAGTTAAGTTTGCGGGCTTCGCCCAGAAGCGAGATTGCGAAGGGGCGACCAAGGTCAAGGGGCAGCTTGGCGCTGGCTGATTTATGACGGTCGCGCAGGCGGCCGCTTCTCGGAAGTGAGCCCAGTACACACGGCAGCGGGCGACGCTGCCGGCTCTGTTGTCCCGTGCCGCGAGGCAGGGCAGTGCAATTAGAAGGCCCAGCGTGAGCGCAGTGGTTGTGGGTTCGGCGCTAACTGCTGTGTCTCCCGGTTCGAGTGGAGAGGGCGCGGAGTCCATAAATCCTGAAACGCGGCGTAACACGGGCCCAGGGAGAACGCGCTGCAGAGGGAACCGCTGTTGACATGTCTTCACGGGAAGACGCCTGTACGTCCCTTTGAATCCGCCGCCCGGCGCAACCGACCAAGGGCAGGGATGGGAACGTTTGGGCCTGAGGTTTGCGTGTGTGTGCTTATATGTGTGCGTTTTCGGAAGTGCAACCGTCGACGCCTTTCGTCTTTGCTTCTGCTTGGCGCCTCTTGCGTGGGAGGATTTTGGAGAGGGAGTAAATCGCAGATGTATGTGTTTTCGTGCGCAACCACTCGCTGCTCACTGCGTTCGTTGTGTGTGTTTTATTTGACATGCGTAGGAGAGCGGTATATGTGGCACAATGATTGGCCAGTTCATTTTGAAGCACTGCATGTTATTGGCCACAGAGTGACTAGTCGCGTTGATTGGTCAACGGACGAGACTCGAATTTGGAGTGCTAAGGAAGGAGCGTTGAGGCAGTTGGGCTCAGATGAGAGTCGAAGGCAGACGGCTTGTTCGAGAAGGGAGGCTAGGCTGACGGAGGTCTCAAGGGACTCCGGCCTAAAGTGTAGCAGAAGGCCAAGGCCTGATTCTGCTAGCCTCTGACCTCTGATCGTTCACCAGTTGCAGTTAGCCCTCTATGTTTTGATGTCGCATTCGACGACATTATTGTAAATACGTCGATGTAAAAGTGTAAATAAATGTGTACATCCGAGAAGGGAAGGCCATGGACGCAGCGGTGGTCACCAACACCACTCTGTACGAGCGAAGGCAGAAGAAACAGCAAGAAACATCTGCTGTATAGAGAAGCCCCTCGATTCCCCACGCCTTCGCCTGAATTGTTTAACTGGCGGTTCTGTCGTTTACTTCGAAAGCAGGCGCCGGATACAAAACTATCCTGAAAGAAATGGAGTTCGTCTTAAGATGTGACTATAAATATGCACTTATTCCCGAACTAAGCACTGATGGAGCGCTCGTCCTGCGTATTTCTCTACTGTGTTTGTCAATTCTTAGCGCTATTATTTTCAGTCTAGAATAGTATGCACCATCTAGCCGAAATTGATGTTCTTCTAAACCGATGGTTGAGCTCATATGAAGCTATTTTAGTCGCCCTGTCAGAAACAACCAGTTTGCTCGAAAGACTCCACAGACGAAAAGGAGTTTTAATGATTCTAATGGGCTACCAGTGTAAATTGATCTATGCGTGTTGTGTAATATTTAGTGTAACATGTGCTGCGAAGGGTTTTGTCTCAAACTCTCCAGCATTTCTCTGAAGCGAAGTTTGCTCATTAGCACTGTTACGGATGCGCAGAATCTGTCAACAGAAAAAAAAAGAAGAAATGAAATGTAGATATGGCTTTAACGCACCTTCCAACATCGGCTATATGACGGATGATGTAGGGGCGGGCCTCGGTGTCCTTGACCACAAGGGATTGTTTAGCATGAAGTCAAATCCCACAGCCGAGGAATGCCTTTCGAAACGGCCGCGATCGATCTCCCCGTTCTCGAAATCAGCAGCCCAGCGCCCTACCACTGAGGCACCGCCAAGGTTCAACAGTAAAACAAAAGTACTTAGACAACTCTATCCTGGATACAGAAGGCACAGAGTGGCTTGTCAAACTGGATTTTGCTCTGCAGCAGTCTGCGATCGCAAGTTGTAGTAGTTGTGGTAGGCATGGAAGGCATGCATAAGCAAAGTAGGTCAGGCAGATTTTGCCCTTGGAAACAATGAGGACTAACATTCCAGTGCGGGACACGTGGCTGGGACCAGCACAGGCATGGAAGGCATAAGCAAAGTAGGCCAGGCGGATCCGAACCGACATAGTTATTTAGAAGCAGCTGCTAAGAAGTCGGAAAAAAAGAAAGAATGATAATCCCAGAGAGCAGGATACAGATAACCGCAAGCAGGAGCCAACAGTTGGGAGAGGGAGAGAGAAGGCCCAGGTGCTCATCGCGGGAGATTCTAACATGAGCAGGTGCAAGCGAGATATCTTGGAACGTGTAAAGAGTGATAAACGATTGTTAGTTGGAAGCTTCCCAGGGATGACAATGAGGGCAGTGCTGAAAGAGAGTAAAAATAGGCTGTTGAAAAATTCCGCAGAGCGCAGTATAGTAGCCGCGGGGCTAAACGATGTCCTGTAATGTGACGCTGCAGGAGGGGTGGAAAGTAGCTAATACCCTCTTTACACGGGCAGAGTTAACCACGGTTAGCGTAACTGCGGTTACGCGAAACTATGGTTAGCCCATTTACACGGCAGACCAAACCACCGTTACACTCCTAACCGTGGTTATCGCAAACCGAGTTTGGCGACCTCGGTTTGCGTCGTTAACCGAGGTTATGGCGGCGTCTGTTGACGGAGGCTGCTCGTCGGCACCCGAGTGCACAAAGCGTACGAGCGTGTCTGCTTCAGCAGTCTACTCCTTTGCCCGTATTGAATAGCCGGTTTCTACTGTGCCTCCCGGCGTCTTCGGTTGCGGCCTACAGCCAAGCGTATGCGTACTCAAGCACCATCCTGTGTCTATAGTATCGTTCGTGCGGCTTGGTGCTGAGCGCGGAACGTCAACAAATGCGCGGTCTTAGCTTTATAATGAAAGTGCACAAGTTCGCAACGCTTGCAGTGCGGGATGCTGCGAGCAGGCTGCGGTACGTTACACTTACTGCGGCGTTGAAGCGAGCGAGCGCGGCGAACTACGGCGGGGTGCGTAACCCCTAGTCGATAGGCCTAATTTTTTTCTCTTCGAAGCCGCGGCGATCAGCGCTTTGGAACTGATCAACGCTGTCGAAATGGTGAACTCATGAAACTTCCTTATTGTGAATCCTATTCTGCCGCAGTGAAATAACGATATGATAAACTTTGACCATGCATTAATCGCACAGCTAGCATAAGGAGAACGGTGAGCCGCATTCCACCGGCAGCAGCTGTCCTGATAGTATCGCGGTTATCGGTCTCGCCAGCAATTTGCCGCTGGTCAGTGACCCTCAAGAGTGATTCAATGCTGATATTCGACTCAGTATTCCAGATGCCAATATATTTAGCACGCTTTGTTTCTGACGTCGGGGCTAGCGAGCCGCCGTGTCGTTCGCGTATGGTCTGCGGGAGGTGGGGCTAACGCGGCGGTGTTTACGGTGGTCGATGAGGTGCTGCCATCGTGCGGGGTTTCACCGCGTTGTTGACGCCTTTTCGGAGGGCACTCCGGAAACAACATTATAAATAAGGTATTTGTAAATGCTGCTTCGTGCCGCAGATCACTGCGTCGCTTCGGTTGTACTTTATGGGCAATGGTGGCCGTAACCGAGAACGGCGGCGAGCTGTGTAAGCACAGCTAACCGCGATTGCCGGTTAGCCGTGGTTAAGTTCGGTAACCTCGGTTAAGCGTAACCGTGGTTAAGCCGGCCGTGTAAAGAGGGTATAAGGGAGTTGACTATATCAGGGAGATAGCACAGCAAGCGCCGATAGTTGTATGCACAGTACCGCAGGTGCTAGGATTAGACGGAAAGCTGGAAAAGGACGTGGTGACAGTTAATCAGGACATAAGAAAATTAAGCCTGGAGAAGCGTTTCGAAGTGATTGAGGTAAACAGAGAGGTGTATAAAGCAGGCTTTGGCAGGGCTTTTCAGCGAGATGGCATTCATTTTAACAGAAAGGTGGGAGCAGAGATCGGCTGGCGCCTGGCAGGCAGGGCTGTAGCTTTTTTATGGGGTCCGCGAGGGCTCCGTAAACGGAGGTAGTTAGAAGTGAAGCAGATTGGATTGGATTGGGAAACATTTATTTCGTCAATGCAGATACAGACGGTCCGTTCTAGATTTCCACCAGTCCATGGCTGGCGGCGACCTTAGTGGCCCACTCAGTGGCCAAGGCTTGAATGCCCGGGTCCGAGCTGACCAGAACGGCCTCCCATCGCTCAAGAGAAGGAATTTGTACTAGATCTTCCGGTGGAGGTTCTTCTTTACATTGCCATAGTATGTGATCATACAAGGCTGTTTCGCCACAGAACCTGCACGCGGGATTAAAGTCATCTGGGTACATTTTTGCTAATAGGTAAGGGATTAGAAAGGATCTCGTCTGGAGTCTCCTCCAAGCGGTCTCCTGTGGCTTATCCAACATTTTGTCAGGTGGTGGAAATCTGTGCCGTTCCAATCCGTAATGACTTGTAATATCGCGAAAAGATGCCAGCCCTTTCTTGGAGTAACCCATGGATACGAAGGATCCACCGACTCGGTTGACGAAACCTCGAGCCATGTTGTGGGCCGCCTCATTTTCCGGATTCCCCGAGTGAGCCGGCAGCCATATCACCTCAATTTCTCTGTATGGTTGCCTGGTCAGTTTCAGTATTTTCTGCGCTGCAGTTGAGATTCTGCCCCTGCAATGCTGCGGACAGCAAATTTAGAATCGGAGAAGATTGTATCCGCTTCGGTACTAGCTATGGCTAGTGCCACAGCTGCCCCTTCCGCGGTTTTCGAAGATTTTGTCACTACTGACCCTGATGCCTGCAGCCGCCCGTGCACGTCCACCACCGCCAGTGCGAACGCTCCTCTTGTTGCGTATTCTGCCGCGTCAACATAGACAGCTCCTTCGCTCGTTGCGTATTTTTCGTGTAGAGCTATTGCCCTAGCTTTCCTCGTTCCTTCGTGGTAAGAAGGGTGCATATTCTTTGGTAGTGGTTTGATCGTCAGTCGCTTGCGAACGAGTTTGGTTAGCTGTGTTTTCAGGTCCTCGGGTTGAAGTTCCACGGCTATACCTAGGCGCTCCAGTATGGCTCTGCCTGCCTTAGTGCGCTTAAGCCGTTCTTTTTGCATTGTGAAGTGAGCCTCCTTGAGCTCCTCTAGTGTATTATGTATTCCCAGTCTCAAGAAAGCGTAATAACGGAGACTGAGCCCCCAAAACTTGCAAGGGCGAGGTCGAGAAAGAAAAGTACTAAAAAAAAAGATTTAACACTAGGATAAGCTACATAAACATGCAAGGAGGTACAAAAAGAGCGAAATTGCTAGAGATAGAACAGCAGTTGAAGGATGACAAAATAGGTGAGTACGCTCTATGCGAGCGAGACTCATCTCAGAGATCTAGAAGATCCACCGTGTATAGAAAGCTACGTCTTGGAAGGGTGCAACCGAACGAGAGCGGAAAAAAGGTTGGAGGGGGAGGTATGTTGATACACCAGGGAAAAAATTGGCAAATAATAAAATCATTTTGTAAAGAACATATCTGGGCATCAGGAACAATTGCCGGCATAAGGACATGGCTATGGGTAGTTTATTTAGGAACACGACACCAATGTAGGTAAGAAAACGAGGATCTTGTTGAATATCTCAGTGACGATATAAGCCAGTTTGGAGAGGGGGCCGATATTCTGCTGGGGGACATGAACGGCCACATCGACGATCTGGATGATTACACGGATGCTAACGAGAAGCTAATGCTAGATCTCTGTGAGCGACACGACCCATTTATAGTAAATATAGAAACAAAATGTGAAGGGCAAATCACGTGGGAATTCCGCAACAGGCAGACGACCATTGACAACTGTCTAATGTCGCAAGGAATTTATAGCAAGGTCACAAAAATGGAAATAGATGAAAAGGGGGAGTAGTCTGAGAAGTGATCATAAACGTATTAGTCTGCAGATGAGGCCCTTGATGAAAAGAGAAATGAAACTTAGGCAAATCGTAAACGCAAAATTAAGCGACGATCAAATAGCGCAGATAGCAGCAGACATACAGGAAGCAATAGAGAAAAGCCGCATATAGGACTGGGATTATGAACAGGTAGAACAACTCATAGAGAGGAAAATTAAGGAAGTTAAAGTAGCAAGCCGCTGGAATGCAAAGAGGAGGCCACGGAGCTGGTGGAATAAGGATATAAGGGAAGCCATTGAACAACGACAGGTTGCTTCAAGGGAAAACCGAGAGGCAAGGAAGGTATCTCAGGAAGAAATTGACCAAAAATGGGAACCATATCGTGAAAAGAAACTTGATGTACCGGCCCTCGTCCAAAGGACAATAAAGCAGTCCACCGATCGCTGGATGGCTGACATACACGAGGCCTCTAGAGGCGGACCAAGAAAATTCTGTAACCATATAAGCTGGCTAGGTAAAGAGAATCAAAGAAAGCAGGACCGGATTCAAGATAACGAGGGAAATTGTTTAAAGGGAAATAACGCAGTGAACTACATTACATCAGTTATAGCCGAGTCATTTAAGAGCGACGATAGGATAATATCCACAAATCAGAAAAAAACACAAGATAGCAGAATACAAAGCAGCTTAGAACTGACCAATCTAAACTGAAAAAAGGCAGAAAAAAAGTATTCCTAAAAGCACATCAACAGAAATAGAAGAAATTCCGATCAAGCTGATTAATGAACTTTGCGCAAGAAGTAACGCAACGTTGTTAAAAGCTTTGGAAACAGTCATAACGAATAAGCAAATTCCGGACAGCTGGCGGCAGAGTAAAATGAATTTGATTTATAAAGGGAAATGAGAAAGGATGCACATAAAATCTTACAGGCCGATTACCATAACATCTGTTATGTACAGGTTGGCCATGCAGGCGGTGAAACTAAAGGTGCAAGGTCGGGTAGGAAGTAACAAGGTACTCTGAGAACTTCAGAACGGCTTTAGAAATGGTAGGCGCTTAGTTGATAGCCTGTTCGTGCTTACCCAATGCATCGAAATATCTTGAGTGGAAAATAGACCTTTGTATTCGGCCTTCGTGGACATAAACGACAACGTAAACAGGGAACTCCTGTGGAACACACTAAAAGAAGAAGGCATCAGTTATGAGATAACAGAGTTCCTATAGGATACATACTGGTAGAAAAAAGTAGAAATTACAAGGGAAGGGATAAGAAGTACGGAAGATGTCAAGGTATGCAAAGGATTAAGACAAGGTTGTCCTCTATCACCGCTGCTGTTCATGCTTTATATGATAAAACTGGAACGAAAGATACAAGAAAGTAACCTAGGTTTTAACCTGTCATATAGATTAGGTGTGCAGCTGTGGCGTAGCTGTAGAACATCCGCCTCTCATTCAAGAGGACCGGGGCTCAAATCGTAATGCCGCGCAATTCTCCACCGAAAAAAAAAATCCGCGTGTCGATGGAATTGCATAAACAGGTTTGGGGTGCGACCTGATGCCGGTGAACACCTCAGGCAACGCACTCCCTCACCAGAGCAGGAGTTGGTCACCCTGGTGCAGTAAAACACCGCCGCAAATTTTCATGATAAGCTCCATAAAACACCGGCCCTCAGTCACCAGCGGCGGCGGAATTCAACTGACCATGACGGCGGTCAGACCTGGAGTGCTAAGAATTCCTGGCTTCGCTGGACAGGCCGCTATAGGAAGCTGATCCTGGAAACGTTTAACACTAGAACCCTAGCTAGTGAAGCTAGTTTAGCAGAGCTGTTAGAGGAGCTAGAGTGCATAAAATGGGATATCCCATTTCATGCCCTGTAGGGCTTAGAGAGGTTAGGCGGCCGAATGAGGCATACACTGTACTGAAGGATGGGCATGTACTGTGTTATTGAGGTTTACCAGAGAGGCGAAAACTAGGAGTTGGTTTCCTTATCAATAAGTATATAGCGGGTAATATAGATGAATTCTATAGTGTTAATGAGAGGGTGGCAGGCATCGTAATTAAGCCTAATAAGCAGTATAAACTGAAGGTTGTGCAGGCCTATGTACCGACATGTAATTATAATAACCAGGCAGTTGAAAGCTACTACGAAGATGTAGAATCGGCAATGCGAAAAGTAAAGACGCAGTATACTATACTAATGGGCGACTTCAATGCCAAGAAGGGAAAAAGCAGGCAGGAGACCAGGCATTAGGTGACTATGGCATTGGTACTAGGAATAGCAGCGGGTAGTTACTAGTTGAGTTTGCAGAACGCAATAACTTAAGAATCATGAAGACCTTCTTCAGCAAACGGAAGAACCGGAAATGGACATAGAAAACTCCTAACGGGGAGACTAAAAATGAAATTGACTTCATAATGTGTTCAACCCCCGCCATTATGCAAGATGTAGAGGTAATCGGGAAAGCGCGGGAACACAGGATGCTGAGGTACCAAATCAGCCTAAATCTGAAGAAGGAATGCAACAGATTAGTAAGAAAGAAACCCATCAACGAATTAGCGGAGAGGGGGAGGGCAGAATTGTTCAGGCTCTCGCTACAGAATAGATATTAAGCGCTAACAGAGGAGGGCGATATTACCCTAGAAATAATGAACAACAATTTCAGAAATATTGTTACTGAGTGCGCGGTAGAAGTAGGCGGTAGGATAGTTAGAGAGGGTACCGGTGAGCTGTCTAAGGAGACGAAAATTTGATTAAGAAGCGCCAAAGTAGAAAAGCTTCCAATCCAACATACCAGATCGAATTGGCCGAGATATCAAAGCTAATCAATAAGCGCAAGGTCGCCGATATGGGGAAGTATAACGTGGAGAAAATTGAGCATGCTGTAAAGAACGGGGGAAGCCTTAAAGCGGTAAAGAAATTGGGCATAGGCCAAAACCAGATGTATGCGATAAGGGACAAGGCGAGCAACGTCATCACGAATATGGACAAGATAGTGAAAGTAGCCGAGGAGTTCTATACAAATCTCTAAGTAGCCAAAGTAGTCAGGACCGTAATGAGATTGGCGGTAGGGAAAAACCGCCAGACGTTCCACCAGTGACGAAGGACGAGGTCAAGAAAGCATAAGAAACTATGAAAAGGGGAAATCAGATGGACAGGATCTGATAACTACAGATTTGTTGAAGGACGGGGGGGATATCGTACTAGAAAAGCTGGCCACCCTGTACACGCCGTGCCTGGTGTCTTCGACGGTACCAGAGCCATGGAAGAATGCAAGCATTATCCTCATTCATAAGAAAGGAGACTCTGAGGACCTTAAAAATTACAGACCAATCAGCTTACTGTCTGTTAAATAGAAGGTATTTACTAAGGTAGTCGCTAATAGAATCAGGACAACCTTAGACTGCAATCAAGCAAAGGATCAAGCAGGTTTTCGGAAACGGTACTCTACTATTGATTATATCCATACCATAAATCAGGTGATAGAAAAATGCTCGGAATTTAACCAGTCCGTATACATAGCATTCATTGATTACGAAAAAGCATTTGACTAAATTGAAACCTCGGCAGTGATGCAGGTATTGCGAAATCAGGGGGTAGACGTGCCGTACGTGAAAGTGGTGGAAGATATATATATATAGTGGCTGCACAGCATTCATAGTACTGCATAAAGAAAGTAACAAAATTCCCATAAAGAAAGGTGTTAGGCAAGGAGACACAATCTCTTCAGTACTATTCAAAGCTTGCTTAGAGGTAGTATTTAGAGACTTGGAATGGGAGCAGTTAGGGATAAGTGTAGATGGAGAATACCTCAGTAATCTGCGATTTGCTGATGACATTGCTTTGCTAAGCAACTCGGATGATGAACTGCAAATAATGATTGATGACCTAGACAGGAAAAGTAGAAAGGTAGGCTTGAAAATCAATATTCAGAAGACTAAAGTAATATTCAACAGTCTCGAGAAGGAACAGCAGTTTACATTAGGTAGCGAAGTACTGGCAGTAGTGGGCGAATATGTCTACCTAGGAAAGGTAGTAACCGCAGATCCGGACCATGAAAAGGAAATAACAAGAAGAATAAGATTCGGATGGAGTGCATTTGGCAAGCACTTGCAGATTATGGTTAGCAGCTTACCGGTATCGTTCAAGAGGAAAGTATACAACAGTTGCATCTTACCTGTACTCACCTATGGGGCTGAAACGTGGAGGCTAACCAAGAGAGTTCTACTTAAGTTGAGGACAAGCCAGAGGGCTATGAAACGATAAATGATAGGGGTAACATTAAAAGATAGGAAGCGTGCAGAGTGGGTCAGAGAAATAACTCAAGTTACCAACATTCTAGCAGAAATAAAGAAGAAGAAATGGACATGGGCAGAACATGCAGTGCGAAGAGATGATAACCGATGGTAGCTTAGGGTAGCGAACTGGTTCCCAGGGAAGGAAAGCGTAGCAGCGGACGGCAGAAAGTTATGTGGGCGGATGAGGTTAAGATGCTCGCAGGGGTCAAGTGGATACAGCTAGCACAGAACCGGGTTAAGTGGAGACATTTCGGAGAGGCCTTCGTAACCCTGCAGTGGGTATAGTCAGGCTGATGATGATGATGATGATGATGATGATGATGATGATGATGATGATGATGACAGATTCAGTGGAAAGGCGATAGAGCAGCGCCTCCCCGGTTTTGATGTATGCAGACGATATTGTGCTGCTAGATGAGAGTTTGGAAGAATTGCAAACTCTAGTTACTTATTGCGAAGACGAAGCGCACGCTCTGGGCTTCAGTTTTAGCGCAGTTAAGTCGGGTCTCATGATTTTCAACAGCCAACTGACCAGGGTCTTAAAATACAAGGCCATGATATACCCAGAGTAGCAGAATACAAATATCTGGGGGTATGGGTTGACGAAGGATTGGCATACATTGGAAAGCATGAGCAATCACTTAATGCCAAAGGACGAAGGAATGTCGGGATAATGAAGTATAGGGCACTGGGGATACAACAGGTATGAGGTTTTGAGGGGTATTCGGAAAGGAATTATGGTGCCCGGACTTACTTTCGGAAATGCGGTTTTGTGCCTAACGTCAGAGGTACAGTCGACATTAGAAATAAATCAGAGATGCGCCGGACGATTAGCACTACGGGCCCACGGCAAAACCACAAATGAGGCTTATGGGCTTGGGCATCCTTCGAAGTACGGGATGCTCAGAGTAAAATATTATATAAGAAACGCCTTACGAAATTGGACAGTAACAGATGGGCAGCTAAAGTATTTAAAACCGAAAATAAATAGCGTTGACTCACAATGGACGAAAACAACTAGGAAACTACCCAGTAAGTTCGCTGTTCAGAAGGACGAAGAAGAGCGTTAAGCAACACGCGAAAAACACTGAAGGTTAAAAGTGGATAAATTCGTTAGAAAAGAAACAGAGAGTGGAATTATACCGGAAGTGGATAAGGCAGATCAGGCAGGAAGCTTTCTTTGATAACTCAACAGGCAGTGTCCTACGTTTTGAAGCTAGATCAGTGTGCCTTAGAGCACGCTGCTACAAAAAGAAATTTAACAATGTGCTGTATGTGGTAACTCCAGCGAAACAATTGACCTTGTTATACTCGAATGGTATCGATCCGGAAGTCGATGCAGGCGCAGTCTTCCTGAAGCTAGAGATAGCAGTGGCCGGGTGAGTAAACCGGCGGCAGAAGCTAGCAAAAAACGACTGGAAGATTGATGGCTTAAAAGCAGAACAGTGACCTAATGTTATTAATGTAGAAAATAATGATGATATAGCTAACCAAAAGAATAATTAAGATATAGGGAGAAAAATGAGCATGATAGCTACTGCTACCACCGCCTTCGAAAGAAGACGCTCCTATATTCCATCCATCCGCTGGATCGAGCGCGGAGGCATTTCGTTTCGCGCGTGTGTTGAGAGACAACGCGTCGATGAGACTGTTTCTGCAAGGAAGATAGGGAGAGGAGGAAAGCGTAACTAGCGCTGCATCGGTGAGCAAATGGGAGTGGATGGAGACACTACAGTACGAAGCTGAGCGCCGTACTCTGGCTCGGCGTTCGCGCAGCCTAATCCGCCTTTGATGAATACATTGTAGCGTGCCAGAGTTGGCGCTTCTCTCTTACCCCCGTGGCAACTGCCGATATGTTCTTACCGGACGCAGAAGCAGCAGGATGGAAAGTAGGGAAGATTGCATGCGTATGCTGTTCTCCGAGCGGATGCATGCAAGTCTAGCTTCCTGAGAGTGAATATTTGGTTGTGAGGGGCTGAAGACATGCGGTATGGCGAGGCCACCCAAAAATAGTAACCAACTTGAACACATTGTTATGTACTACTTGTTACTGTGAATGATTTGGTCTTTCAATGCGCGCAAAAAAAGTCTTTTAAAGCCAGCACCTCCCATATTTGTGCAATGCCAGCGAAAGTGAGGCGTTAGGAAGATTCTTGCTTTCTCGTGCAGCTGCCGCTTTTCCAAATATCACCCTCGGTGTTTTCGAGGTGCTTTCGTCCCACATTACTGCTCCTTTCGAGAAGAATAAAGCGTTCCAAGTTGTTACCTTCGTTCGTTTTGCCTACAAAAACGCAATGCGTTCTTTATCTCTCCTGTGTGTTTGCCTCTTTTTCATCCGCGTCTCGCTCGCGCATTCCTTTGCGTCTGTTATGAACAAATAAGCCCGACCAGCCTACAAATGAATCCTCTTAGCGCTACAGTTACCAAAAAGATGCATAGCCGATAAGTGAATTGGCAACTAGTAATTGCTTTGACATCATCTACACCTCCATGCATTCGAGAATGGAGTTGTTTTCGCTCCGTAAAACAATCGTAGCTTCAGGTAGGGGGACAGAGAAAACAAAACTCGTGGTGGCCTAGCTTGTTTAAGCGAAACGCATATGTCATGCAAGGCGTTGTTGGCCCACTGCACACATTTTCAAATGGATTGTCTGGGAAGCGAGGCTGAAAGCAGCATAGCCGAAGGTCCACTTTGCGTAACCTCATCGTCACATCCATCTTCTTCTGAGCAGTAAAACGCGGTTGCGTCTCTTTTCCAACCGCTCGACACGCTGTTCTTCACTTTCCTCGGCCTCCTCTTGTTTTCATTACGCCGTGCAGCAGTGGCTTCGGCCTGAGCAGCCGCACCAGACGCCTCCATCTCTTGTCATTCTTTCCCGGCACACGGTGTCACAGTGCCATGCCGACGGCTTTTAAACCTAGAGCAGTGTATCATTATTTTTTCTTCTCCTGTGACGTCACGTGGTTTGCGCACGCGCCGCTGTGGCTTTTTCTAACGACGGAGCACACGCGAGACTCGGAGTTGACTAGCTTAGTGAAGCTTGTCGCTTCAAAACATTTTTTGCCATGCGATTACAGCTTATCCTGGCAAAAGTGGAATATGGCCTGAAAGCGTGATACTTTCGAAAATTGACTTCTCGGTAAGATTTACCCCCCTCAGCTATCAAATTCTCCTTTTCTGTTATCAAAAATTGTAGCTAAAGATATTACTAAGTACTTGCACTCTCTGATTTCATATTTCTGCTCATCACTTTCCACAACAGAAATGTCTCAGATGTTTTCCAAAAGATGCACTATTTCAAGAAGCAGAATTTCATAGCGACGCCAACGTCGCTGCGCCCCACTTTGTGTGCTGCCTTTAAGACCGGAATTGAATTGCAAAACATTTTTTGCGTCGCAAAAATGCATATCTGTACTAGGTTGCTAGCAGTCGACGGCTGACAGCGACCTAGTAGCCAATAAATGATCCTATATGAACTCTAAGGTCTCAGCTGACCATCCTTTGCTCGAGTGTAGAAACTTGTAATAGAGATTCTGAGGGCGACTCCTCTTTAAAATTCCTATATCAAACATACTGTGCATACTGTGTCGTAATCACTGGGGTAGACTTTTGACAACAAGAAAGAAGACAAGATTGATCGCGTCTGGAGTCGCCTCCAGGTGGTCTCCAGCTCCTATTGTAAAGATTTGTCTGGATTGGGGAATACCCTCCTCTTAAGCTTAAAATGATTAGTAATGTCGTGAAATGATAGCAGTCCGTCCTTCGAGAAACTCTCAGTAACTATCGCGTCCCCTGCTCGGCTGGCGAATCCTCGAGTTTTTACGTGTCCGGCTTCGTTACCCGAGAACGCCGGGACCCCTAATTATTGCAATAATTGTATTTATTGATGTCTTAGAAATTCTGCCCCTTGAATAATTGGGTTAATGTATAGTAGTAGCTTTGGTGTTCTGCTGTTTCCGAGGGTTTCGTTTTGGTAGTGCCTTGCGTGTCTATCAGTACGTCCGATCGAGAAGTCATCGCATGCCAGGAATCGGTTGAGCAACTCGCAGTTGTCACTCGACACCATGGAGACACGACGGAACACAAAATGACACTTTTAGAAGGGGTGAGGATGTTTTTGTGTGTGTGTGTATACGGGAAAATGTAATGCTCTGAAGGAAATCGAATTACGAAATAGGCCATAAACAAGGGCTGCAAATAATTTCTTCAAGTGAGGTTGTTTAACATGCACTGAAATCAAATCGCACCTTGTGTTGTACCTCGATCAAAACGGGGGCGTGGAAGGAATAATGCATACTCTGGCAATTATCGCCTGTCAGTAGTGAAGTCTTCCTGTTCATTAACGAAAGGAACCTGCTGCAGCATCCAGGGAACTGCTGCTTGATATTATAAACGCGACGCGCCAATGTAAAACAGGCACTGGGCTGGCACAGCGGCTTGAACTAAGACGAAAGTTGGTGCCGGTGGGTCCAATAATTAGCGCTTACCGATCTTGGCTTGCGAGGCATTCTTGACATCGACATTGATAATCTGCTTCTCGCTGCGTGGTGGCCTGAATTCAGGTGTCAGTATTTTGTCTGCGGCGACAGCGATAACCTAAGAAGAGATCGAATGCATTATTTTTGTTTTGTCGTTTAGTACGGACCATGCTCGGCAAGAAATACGCACTCTGAAGGCAATGAGAGCTTCCGTCGATTCAGACGACATAACGATCCAGATACATGGAAGCGCGAACCCCTCTAAAGAAAGATGTGTACTTTCCCTAACGTTTTTTTCTTCCAGATAACTGACTCTTCCGTTTCTCTTATTCGCTTAGGGAAAGAGCAACTCGAGCGTTTGCTTTTGCCAGGAGCGTGCTGCTAGACAGTTTACGACAGGCTGTCACTGAAGACAAACTCTAGTTTTCAAGTTATTATTTATAACCATCTTCTGACCTGCAAAACATCTTTTATGTTGCTGCGACCTTTCTCGAAAGGTGAGTGTGCTTCTAGCTAGAAGCGCGGCTGTAGCAACTTTCTCTTTCTAAGACTCACACATGTAGCGATAGTTGTGTGGTGACGGGGCTGAATACTGAATTTATAACGCCGCATAGCAGCTAGGTTATTTGGTAGCATGAAATGATTATTTCCCTGCCATAGTTCTTCAGAGAAGTGAAAAGCTAACGCCAGTGCACAACTTGACCTGTCACAAACACGTGTTTTTGAGTTCCTCGCCATCCAGTACGTCTCCAACGTAAAGACGGACAGGAGCACAATATTGGGCGCGAGCGACCAGTTATCGTCTTCTTCATCTAAGGGCCGCCAATATCCAATCAATGAGCCAACTGCCAAGAGGAGATGCAGCGGTGAGCGACATCCGTGGCCTGTCAGTGTCGCCTTCGCTTTTTTATTTAACATATACAATTCGCTTTTAGTTTTGATTATGCGAGTAATATTTCCCTTTTAATAGTGGCCACATAAATTTCACAGGCTTTTACTGTTCACCTACTCAAGACAAGTTTTTTTTTAGCTCAATGAATTCTTTTGTTTCATCAAAGGATATTCTTGTAATGTCCTCTTATGTGGTGAGTTCAATATGTCGTCAGTCGACTATAGTAGCCATTTTTCTGAATTTTTCTCTTTTTAGTACAGCCGAACATTTTGTGACCTCTTGTTATTTCATGACTTAGGTCAGTTTGTGGAGTGGCCTATTCAAATTCCAAATGATATAGCTTCAGTCTTAGATCTATTTCTTGAATGCAATGCCATGCTGAAGCGTGAGGTGGAATTACATATCTTTATCTAATATCCGATAACAAAATGATATCTTTACCCGTCGTACCTACAGCTTCTACTTAATGTAAGGGAAAAAAATGCTTCCTTTCAAATCTTCGCGCACCGAAGATGACGATATATTAGACACCATGGATTGTCGCTGATTTAATTTCTCTTTCTAAATCGTACACGTGGTGCTCAATATATTAGTGCATTCTATTTCATAATTCTTTGTCGTGTGCAGCAGTTCCAAATGATTTGAAGAATGCAAAGCGGTGGCGTAGCGGTAGAACGTCCGCCTCGCATGCAAGAGGACCGGGATTCGAATCCCAGTGCCACGCCATTCTCCACCGGATAAAGAAAAATCCGCGTATCGAATGAATTGCATAAACAGGTTTGGGGTGCGAACTGATGCCGGTGCACACCTCCGGCAACGCACTCCCTTACCAGAACAGGCGTTGGCCCCCCTGGTGCAGTTATTGGCCGCAAACTCTCATGATAAGATACATAAAACCCCGGCCCTCAGTCGCAACGGCTGCGGAACAAGGGACCACGGAGGCAGTCAGACCTGCGAAGCAGCAGGGGGTGCTAAGAATTCCTGGCTCCACTGGACAGGCCGCCATTGGAAACTGACCCTCACAGCGTTTAACGCCAGAACCCTAGCTTATGACGCTAGTATAGCAGTGCTGTTAGAGGAACTAGAGGGTGTGAAATGGGATGTAATAGGGCTTGGTGAGGTTAGGAGGCCGAATGAGGCATATATTGCACTGAAGGATGGGCATGTACTGCGTTAAGATTTACCGGAGAGGCGAGAACTAGGAGTAGGTTTCCTTTTCAATAAGTATATAGCGGGTATATAGATGAATTAGTGTTACTGAGAGGGTGGCTGTCATGATAATTGGGCTTAACAAGCGGTTTAAAATGAATGTTGTACAGGCCTATGCACCTACATGTAGGTATGGTGACCAGGCCGTTGAAAGCTTCTACGAAGATGTAGAATCGGCAATGCGAAAAGTTAAGACGCAGTATACTGTACTAATGGGCGGCTTCAATGCCAAGGTAGGGAAAAAGCAGGGAGGAGACCAGTCCGTAGATGACTATGGCATTGGCTCTAGGAATAGAAGGGGGAGTTACCAGTTGAGTTTGCAGAACGCAATACCTTACGAATCATGAATGCCTTCTTTAGCAAATGGAAGAACCGGAAATGGACATAGAAAAGTCCTAACGGGGTGGCTAACAATGAAATTGAATTTATACTGTGTTCAACCCCCCCCCCCCCCCCCCCCCCCCCCCTCCCTTATACAAGATGTACAGGTAATCGGGAAAGTGCGATGCAGTGACCAGATGAATGTGAGGTCCCGAATCAGCCTAAATTTGATGACGGATAGGAACAGCTTAATAGGAAAGAAATCCATCGACGAATTAGCGGTGAGGGGGAGGGCAGAAGAGTTCAGGATCTCGCTAAAGAATAGATATTCAGAGCAATCAACAATAATTTCAGAGATATCATTACTGAGTGAGCTGTAAAAGTAGGCGGTAAGTAAGTTAGGATACCGGTAAGCTGTCTAAGGAGACGAAAGATTTGAATAAGAAACGCCAGAATATAAAAGCTTCCAATCCAACACACCAGATAGAATAAGGGGAGATACCAAGAATAATCAATAAGTGCAAAGTGGCCGATATAACGAAGTATAACATGGAGAAAATTGAGTATGCTGTAAAGAACGGGAGACGCCTTAAAGCGGTAAAGAAGAAATTTGGCATAGGCAAAAACCAGATGTATGCGATAAGGGACCAGGCGGGCAACGTCATCACGAATATGGGCAAGATAGTCAAAGTAGCCGAGGAATTCTATACAGATCTCTACAGCAGCCAAAGTAGTCAGGACCGTAATGAGATTGGTGGTAGGGAAAAACAGTCAGACGTTCCACCAGTGACGAAGGACGAGGTCAAGAAAGCATTAGAAACTATGAAAAGGGGGAAATCAGCTGGAGAGGATGAAATAACTACAGATTTGCTGAAGGACGGGGGGGATATCGTGCTAGAAAAACTGGCCACCCTGTATACGCACTGCCTTGTGTCATGGACGGTACCGGAACCATGGAAAACTACAAACATTATCATCATTCATAAGAAATGGGCTCTAAGGGCCCTAAAAGTTACAGACCAATCAGCTTACTGTATGTTATGTATAAGGTATTTACTAAGGTAATCGCTAATAGAATCAGGGCAACCTTAGACTGCAAGCAAATGATCAAGCAGGTTTTTGGAAACGGTACTCAACTATCGATCATACCCATAGCATCAACCAGATGATAGAAAAATGCTCGGAGTATAACCAGCCCTTATTGAGCATTCATTGATTACGAAAAAGTATTTGACTCAGTACAAACCTCGGCGGTGATGCAGGGATTGCGAAATCAGGGGGTAGACCAGCCGTACGTGAAAGTGCTGAAAAATATATATGGTACCTGCACAGCAACCATAGTTCTGCATAAAGAAACTACCAAAATTTCCATAAAGAAAGGTGTTAGGCAAGGAGACACAATCTTTTCAGAACTATTCACAGCTCTCTTGGAGGAAGTATTCAGAGACTTGGAATGGGAGCAGTTAGGGATAAGGGTAGATGGAGAATTCCTCAGTAATCTGCGATTTGCTGATGACATTGCCTTGCTAAGTAACTCGGACGATGAACTGCAAATAATGATTGTTGACGTAGACAGGAAAAGTAGAATGGTAGGCTTGAAAATCAATATGCAGAAGACGAAGGTAATGTTCAACAGCCTCGGGAAGGTACAGCCGTTTAAGTTAAGTAGCGAAGCACTGGAAGTTGTAGGCGAATGTGTCTGCTTAAGACAGGTAGTAACCGCAGATTCGGACCATGAAAATGAAATAACAAGAAGAATATATAAGATTGGGATGGAGCGCATTTGGCAAGCACTCGTAGATTATGCCTAGAAGCTTACCGGTATCGCTCAAGAGCAGGCTAACCAACAGGGTTCTTCTTAAGATTAGGACAACGCAGAGGGCTATACAACGAAAAATGGCAGGAATAGCATTAAGAGATAGGAAGCGTGCAGAGTGGGCGAGAGAAATAACTCAAGTTACTGACATTCTAGTAGAAATCAAGAAGAAGAAATGGGCATAGGAAGGACATGTAGTGCGAAGAGAGGATAACTGATCATCGCTTTGGGTAACAAACTGGATTCCAAGGGATGGAAAGTGTAGCAGGGGCGGAAGAAGTTCGCAGGGGTCAAGTGGATGCAGCTGGCACTGAACCGGGTTAAGTAGAGAAATATGGGAGAGGCCTTCGCCGTGCAGCGGGTATAGTCAGGCTGAGGTTGATGCTGATGATGCAAAGATTACCCCAATACCAAAAAAAAAGGAAAGCGGTCACTTGTCACTTTGTACAGACCAATTTCATTGTTGCTCACATGATCGAAAACTCTTAAGCATATTATATTGATACATTTGTTGATCTTTCTAGATGACAACTTAAAGGAGTCTCTCCATGGTGATCCACTATATTACAGTTTTGTTGACAGGCAGGCAATACAGGACCTTGAGCGCCCTAGAAGCATATCTTGTTCCGAAATAAGTGACCGAAGTTGACACCTCGAAGCTCCTCCCACCGACAGCGATCGCCATGTTGAAACGCTTGGTGACGTCACAGGCCGACATCGGCCACCGCGTCGTCTGCTGCTGTGCCGGCGCCGATATGCAGCCGATACACTGGACTGGGTTTGCACTTGCTAAACGACCAACATGACTTCCTATAAGTGTGTTTAGCATGTTTCCGAAAACAGAACACCCGACTGTAGTGAAGGGCGGTTCATTTCTTGCCCAAGCATCCAACTTCGGCGCGACCGGTGCATCGTCCGATGTCAGCACTGATATCACCGTAAAAACCGACGCTCCGGCAGTGCCTTCCGCGCCAGCGGTACGACGGATTCCTTGTGCCAATGTAGGAAACGCATGGCAATATTTCTTTCTCATAATAATAATAGGCCCTTGAAAACAGGAGTTTCAAAGATGAATGCTTCTTGTGAAATACCGACCCATACGGTAGGAGTCCTTGCTTATAACTGGCGTGGTGCCAGCCGTGTTCTTGTACGCTAGCTCTTCGCTGCTAAGGCGTTGCCGAAGATAACCCTTTCCTCTACTACGAAACAGTAGGGTTCGAAATAAAAAGAAGTTTCAGGATCGTGGCCCATTTATTGAAACACTTCGCTGATCTTATTACAAAGTGCCGTCCGGTATGGCTTCGATGCGAATTTAGGCCTAAAGACGATTAGGGAGAAGCAGACAGGCACAGCGCCGTCGTCCTTCGCGCACGCTGGCCGAGCCACTGGTACAAGCTTACGGCATCCAGTGCTGTAAGCCTCATGAGCCTATCGTCTACTTTCATGATGCGGCTAGGGCCAGACTTGGACCCGACAACGAGCAGCTAGCTAGAGTATTGGGTGACTCGATGTAATGCGCCGCGCCCTATAGACTACGTATGGGGCGCTGTCGGGTGGTACCCGAAGGTTGTACAAAAGCACCGTCGGGCGGCACTATATTCATTACTCATTTTATGTGTTGCTTTTCAGACGTGATTCAGTGTACAATGTGTACGCTGTTCGAGAGAGGCAGCTCGTGCGCCTTTCATACTCAGGCGCCCGCGTGCACCTGAATCCCGCCAACTGATGCCACTATTTAGTTAAAAGCGCCACAGAGATCGACGAAAAGCTAACTTTTTGATAACCTCGGTACGCGGCATGAGTGCTGTTTGGCCATCACCACCTCGGCTTCGTGTAACCGCGATCGACGATGCTCGTGCACAGAACATGCAGCAGACGACGCTGCATCGGCCTGTGTCGTCAACGGCAGTGCCGGTTGCCAGATCAGCAAGCTGCTCACGCAGAAATGAAAATACTAGTATCAACCGCCCTATAACTAACACCGACGACACTGCTGTTCTTCAATATGATCTTACTAGCGTACACCAAAGGTGCTCAACGTGGCTAATGTCTCTAAACACTACAAAGACAGTACTACTTTCTTTCCATCGCCGCCGAAATTATACTCCGCATGCTTATAAAATTAATGATTCTGCCGTTACTTCCACTAACTCTTTCAAATACCTTGGTATTAACCTCACTAGCGATTTATCATGGACGTACCACGTCAACCACATAATAAATTCATCTAACCGAACAATTGGCTACCTTCGTCGTAATCTACGCATGGCTCCTTCTTCCTTAAAACGGTTAACTTACAAACCACTTGTGCGACCTAAACTTGAATACGCTAGTGCTATCTTTGATCCTCACCAAACTAACCTTGTCACAGCTCTTGAATTTGTACAGAACCGTGCTACTCGCTTTATCCTATCAAACTACTCAAGATATTCTAGCATATCTGCATTAAAGCAACTTCAACTTCCTTCTCTCGCTTCCCGTCGCCAAATTTCACGCCTCTGCCTTTATCACAAGTTCTTTCATAGTTCACCTCGTGACAGCCATCTCATCCAACCTGTACGTCGAACATCCCGCACAGGCCATTCTAACAGCGTCATCCAGCATCGTGCCCACACTACTACATTCCAGAAGCCTTTTTTCGTGTACACAGCTCGCGACTGGAATGACCTTCCCAGCAGCCTTGCCCTAATCTCCGACCCTGCTCATTTCAAGACTGCCATCGAAGAAGCCTCATCTTTGTAATCACTTCACAAAAACCATTGTTAACCGCCGTTCAAGTGCCCACCCCTCATGTAATGTCCCATCTGGGGGCCCTTGAGGTTCTAATAAATAAATAAATAAATAAATAAATGATGAAGCTGTAACTTTGAGGTTTGTTTGCTTGGAACGTCAGGAATAAGATGCGATAAAGAGTTAATATTCCAATATTTACCCCTTTGTTAATCACAGGCAGCATGGGTTTTGGAAAGGAATATTGTAAAAGAAGGCTAGGTTGAGACGGCTAAGTCGTGACGGCAAGGCCAGCGATGCCTTGTCTAGCGTTTTACTCCGATGACAAAACCCAGGCGCGTGCCGGAGCCGGCGCCGCGGGACGATAATTATGGTACGTACAAATGAAAGAGGAAGATGATGGCATGTACAAATTAAAGAACGTCCACGGAAGGCTCACACAATCTGCCCGGGGTGTCGGAAGCGGCCAGCCTGTCCGCTCCTAACTAACCGATGCATCGCGGCGCACAAACGGTTTCAAGCCGAGACACATGAACAATTTCAGGCGTCACTTTGTAGTTCACTGGGGAAGTTTGGCTTATGACCTCATAGGGACCTACGTAGCGGTGGTGGAATTTGTCACTAAGGCCAGGGGTGCGCAATGGTGTATAAAGCAGTACTTCGTCACCAGGACAAAAAGAGACCACTCGATGTGTAGAATCATAGCGAGCCTTGCGGTCTTCCTGGCAAGCTGCCGTGTTGAGGCGGGCAAGATGACGGCATCTGGCCGCACGAGATAAAAACTCGGTAGGTACTGATGTGGAGTAGTCGGACGTAGAGAAGAAGGAAGCGTCGAGATGTGTAGTGGGAGGACGGCCATAAACAAGGAAAAATGGGGAGTAACCGGTAGTTCGCTGTACTGCTGTATTATAGGCGAATGTGACGAATGGTAGAACAGTATTCCAATTTCGATGATCTGGTGTGATGTACATGGATATCATGTCCGACAAGGTGCGATGAAATCGCTCAGTCAGACCGTTAGTCTGGGGATGGTAGCTTGAGGTTGTCTTATGAAGGGTGGATGACGCGTGAAGAACTTCGGCAACGACTTTCGATAAGAAGGCTGTAGAGCGGTCACTGGAGCACCCGAGGAGCGCCATGACGCAATACAATTGATCGCAAAAAGAAATTTGCCACTTCTTCAGCGGAACCAGTCGGTACAGGTGCTGTCTCAGCGTAGCGTGTGAGGTGGTCGACAGCCTTTATAATCCAATGGTTTCCCCATCGGAGAGAGGTGGGGGACCATATAAGTCGATGCCGACTACGTCGAATGGCGTGGCGGGATAAGAAAGAGGTTGTAGAAGGCCAGCGGGCGAAGAAGTCAGCCGTTAGTGACGTTGGCGCAGAAGGCAGGATGCGACGTATTTGGCAACGGTGAAAGATAAGCCAGGCCAAAAGAATCGTTTTCTCACGCGGTCGTAGGTTTTGTCAAAACCAAGGTGACCTGCAGAAGCGTCATCGTGGAGAGCCGCCAGTATAAGTGGGCGAAGCACACGCGGCACGACTGGGATCCAGCGAGTCCCATCAGGGCAATACACATAGCGGAGTAGGATGCCATCTTCGTGCTTGAAATTGCGAAGCTGTCGGCGAAGCCTAGCATTGGGCGGGTCCGAAGCGCCGATAAGGCAGTCGATGATAGGACGTCAGTAGGCATCGGCTAATTGCTGTGGGCGGAAAGCGTGCTTGTTCTCAGAGTCGTCAAAACAAACGGTTGTGATATACGTCGGGCAAAGAGATGGTCGGCTCTGGTCATAGGGGAAAATGCATTGGAAAGAAAAACAGCAAGTTGATTCCGAAAGGGGACAGCGAGAGAGAGCGTCGGCGTCTTGGTGTTGGCGACCAGATTTATAAGTGACGTCGAAATGGTATTCTTGCAGGCGTAGAATCCAGCGGCCAAGCCGGCCTGTCACATTTTTGAGTGAAGACAACCAGCAAAGAGCATGGTGGTCGGTCACAACTGTGAAGTGCCGACCGTTTGGACAGCCCAGACGACAGCACGACACTCCTGCTCGGTAATGGTGTAGTTTTGCTCAGCTGGAGTCAGAGTCCGACTGGCAAAGTCAATCATTTTCTCAGGCGATGTTGCATCACGCTGCAGAAGTACAGCGCCAAGACCGTGACCACTGGCATCGGTGTGCAGGATAGTTGGAGCGCTATCACTGAAGTGGCCAAGAACAGGATCTGATGTGAGGGCGTGCTTTAGGTCATTAAACTCAGTTTCGCACTGTTCAGTCCACACGAAAGGGCTGCGTGCTTTAAGTAGCTCATGAAGTGGTGCAGCAATAGTTGCAAAATGCCTTATAAAACGCCGGAAATAGGACGCGAGGCCGAGGAAACTGCGCAAATCTGTAGTCCGTTGTGAACGAGCAAAGTTCAAAACCGCGATGATTTTTTCAGGATCTGGGCGAATGCCGTCATGGCGGACCAGATGTCCCAATATTCTAATTTCCTTCTGTGCAAAGTGGCACTTCTTGGTGTTGAGCTGAAGGCCTGCTGAAGCGAGACAGGTGTGGACTTCATTCAGGCGCGTGAGATGGTCATTAAAGGTTTCCGAAAGGATAACAATGCCGTCGAAGTAACACAAACAGGTTCTCCAGTTTAGGCCACAAAGCACAGTATCGATCATTCTTTCAAATGTCGCTGGTGCGTTAAAAAGTCCGAAAGGCATAACATTAAATTCGTAAAGGCCATCGGGTGTAGCGAAAGCGGTTTTTTCTTGGTCGTCCTCGTGCATAGGTATTTGCCAGTAACCTGAGCGGAGGTCCAAGGTCGAGAAATATTCGGAGCCTTGGAGAGTCAAGGGCGTCATCAATTCGCGGCATCGGATATACATCTTTGCGGGTAATTTTGTTGAGTGCGCGGTAATCAGCACAAAAGGGTATCGAGCCGTCCTTTTTTTTAACTAGCACTACTGGGGAAGACCATGGGCTTGTTGAGGGACGAATTATATTGCGATGGAGCATGTCATTTACATTTTCTTCAATTATGTTTCGTTCAGAGAGGGAAACCCGATAAGGCCGTTGGCGAACGACAGAGTTAACTTCAGTAATGATGCGATGGTGCGCTACACTAGTCCGTCCCAGTGGTGTGGAAGTGGCATCAAAAATGGCTTGGTGGTGTCGAAGCAATGTCAGCAGTTCTTGGCGTTGGTTCGGCGTGAGTTTAGGACTATAGTCTTTGCGAGAACACAAAGAGAGACATCTGACGAAACACGTTGCTGAGGCGGAGGGGCGGTGAGCACCATCAGGGAAAAAGGTTGAACATCCACCATGCAATGCAGAGAAGTTCCTTTTGGGAGCACGAGGGATTCACGTGAAGTGTTAGTGGCCACCACTGTCGCTGAGCCGTTGTGCAACCGGACAAGACTTGACGGGAAGGCGATGCTGCGTGCAAGATGATCATCATCATCATCATCATCATCATCATCAGCCTGATTATACCCACTGCAGGGCGAAGGCCTCTCCCATATTTCTCAACTTAACCCGGTTCTGTGCTAGCTGCATCCACTTGACCCCTGCGAACTTCTTAATCTCATCCGCCCACCTAACTTTCTGCCGCCCCCTGCTACGCTTTCCTTCCCTTGGAATCCAGTTTGTTACCCTCAGCGACCATCGGTTATCCTCTCTTCGCACTACATGTCCTGCCCATGTCCATTTTTTCTTCTTAATTTCCACTAGAATGTCGGTAACTTGAGTTATTTCTCTGACCCACTCTGCACGCTTTCTAGCTCTTAATGTTACCCCTACCATTTTTCGTTCCATAGCCCTCTGGGTTGTTCTCAACTTAAGTAGAACTCCTTGGTTAGCCTCCACGTTTCAGCCCCATAGGTGAGTACAGGCAAGATGCAACTGTTGTATACTTTCCTCTTGAGCGATACCGGTAAACTGCTAGTCATAATCTGCGAGTGCTTGCCAAATGCGCTCCATCCCAATCTTATTCTTCTTGTTATTTCCTTTTCATGGTCCGGATCTGCGGTTACTACCTGTCCTAAGTAGACATATTCGTCCACTATTTCCAGTATTTCGCTACCTAATGTAAACTGCTGTTCCTTCCCGAGGCTGTTGAACATTACCTTAGTCTTCTGCATATTGATTTTCAAGCCTACCTTTCTACTTTTACTGTCTAGGTCATCAATCATTATTTGCAGTTCATCCCCCGAGTTGCTTAGCAAGGCAATGTCATCGGCAAACCGCAGATTACTGAGGTATTCTCCATCTACCCTTATCCCTAACTGCTCCCATTCCAAGTCTCGAAATACTTCCGCTAAACAAGCTGTGAATAGTACTGGGGAGATTGTGTCTCCTTGCCAAACACCTCTCTTTATGGGAATTTTGTTACTTTCTTTATGCAGAACTATGGTTGCTGTGCAGCCACTATATATATCTTCCAGCACTTTCACGTACGGCTCGTCTACCCCCTGATTTCGCAATGCCTGCATCACCGCCGAGGTTTCAACTGAGTCAAATGCTTTTTCGTAATCAATGAATGCTATGTATAAGGGCTGGTTATATTCCGAGCATTTTTCTATCACCTGATTGACGGTATGGATATGATCGATAGTAGAGTACCGTTTCCGAAACCCTGCTTGATCCTTTGCTTGATTGCAGTCTAAGGTTGTCCTGATTCTATTAGCGATTACCTTAGTAAATACCTTATACGTAACAGACAGTAAGCTGATTGGTCTGTAATTTTTAAGGTCTTTAGAGTCCCCTTTCTTGTGAATGAGGATAATGTTTGCATTCTTCCATGGTTCCGGTACCGTCGATGACACCAGGCACTGCGTATACAGGGTGGCCAGTTTTTCTAGCACGATATCCCCCCCGTCCTTTAGCAAATCTGTAGTTATCTGATCCTCTCCAGCTGATTTCCCCCTTTTCATAGTTTCTAGTGCTTTCTTGACCTCGTCCTTCGTCACTGGTGGAACGTCTGACTGTTTTTCTCTACCGCCAATCTCATTACGGTACTGACTACTTTGGCTACTGCAGAGATCTGTATAAAACTCCTCGGCTACTTTGACTATCTTGTCCATATTAGTGATGACGTTGCCCGCCTTGTCCCTTAGCGCATACATCTGGTTTTTGCCTATGCCCAATTTCTTCTTTACCGCTTTAAGGCTTCCCCCGTTCTTTACAGCATGCTCAATTTTCTCCATGTTATACTTCCTTATATCGGCCACCTTGCGCTTATTGATTAGCCTTGATATCTCGGCCAATTCGATCTGGTCTGTTGGATTGGAAGCTTTCATACTCTGGCGTTTCTTAGTCAAATCTTTCGTCGCCTTAGAAAGCTTACCGGTATCCTCTCTAACTATCCTACCGCCTACTTCTACCGCGCACTCAGTAATGATATCTCTGAAATTATTGTTCCTTTCCTCTAGGGTAATGTCGTCATCCTCAGTTAGAGCTGAAAACCTATTCTGTACCGAGATCCTGAACGCTTCTGCCCTCCCCCTCACCGCTAATTCGTTGATGGGTTTCTTTCTTACCAATCTGTTGCGTTCCTTCTTCAGATTAAGCCTAATTCGGGACCTCACCATCCTGTGGTCACTGCATCGCACTTTCCCGATTACCTCTACATCCTGCACAATGGCGGGGGTTGAACACTTTATGAAGTCGATTTCATTTTTAGTCTCTCCGTTAGGACTTTTCCATGTCCATTTCCGGTTCTTCCGTTTGCTGAAGAAGGTATTCATGATTCGTAAGTTATTGCGCTCTGCAAACTCAACTAGTAACTCCCCCCTGCTATTCCTACAACCAATGCCATAGTCACCTACTGCCTTGTCTCCTGCCTGGTTTTTCCCTACCTTGGCATTGAAGTCGCCCATTAGTACAGTATACTGCGTCTTTACTTTTCGCATTGCCGATTCTACATCTTCATAGAAGCTTTCAACTGCCTGGTCATCATAACTACATGTAGGTGCATAGGCCTGTACAACCTTCAGTTTATACCTCTTATTAAGCCTAATTACGATGCCTGCCGCCCTCTCATTAATACTATAGAATTCATCTATATTACCTGCTATATACTTATTGACAAGGAAACCTACTGCTAGTTGTCGCCTCTCTGGTAAACCTCGATAACACAGTACATGCCTATCCTTCAGTACAGTATATGCCTCATTCGGCCTCCTAACCTCACTAAGCCCTATAACATCCCATTTCATGCCCTCTAGTTCCTCTAACAGCACTGCTAAACTAGCTTCACTAGCTAGGGTTCTAGCATTAAACGTTGCCAGGGTCAGTTTCCAATGGCGGCCTGTCCAGCGGAGCCAGGCTTTCTTAGCACCCCCTGCTGCGTCACAGGTCTGACCGCCGCCATGGTCAGTGTTCCGCAGCCGCTGGGGACTGAGGGCCGGGGAGATGACTATATGATGGTGCTATGAGTACGTCCCCGTCAGTGATGTGGTCAGAAACAACAGTAAGCAGTTTTTCTCACTGAGGAGGCAAAACAGTATCAGCGGCGGCAACGAGGGGATGATGTCGTTCAGGAAAGTCAGATGAAGAATCGCTGTCTGTCATATGGATAACACGGTCACCACAAGAAATTAACGCTGAAGCGGTTGACAAAAAATCCCATCCATCCAAAAATCATCTGATGCGCACAAGGTGAGAGCACAGCAAACTGCACATGATGGCGGATGCCGTCGATAACAATTCAAACTATACTTTGCTGAAGGATGTAGAGGGACGTCATTGGCTCCACGGAGTTCAGGCCCATCATATGCGGTTGTCGCTTTTCGCAAACGGTAGCACAAATCAGCGTGAATGACAGAAATTGCAGCCCCTGTATCAATCAAAGCTTCGACTGGTAAACCTTCAGCGATAACAGCAATCGCGTTATACGGGCGATCAGGAGGACTTTTAGTAAGTTCGCAGAGTGCAGTTTGACCTTCGGAAACTGCAACACTTAGTTTTCCGGATGGCGGACAGGGAGAGCGGTTGCGGGGCGGAGAGGGGAAACTGAGCGGCGGTATGGGGATGTGGACCGGCGTCGGGATACATGGTTCCCACGAGGCTCAGAGGAAGATACTGGAGGTGGGGAGGATCGTCGAGGTGGGCTTGGAATAGACCGGCGTTGATAATATGAGGTTGAAGGCATGTCAGTTTCGAAGGTGTCGTAACCACGGCGCTCGTTCTGAAGGCGGCGACGACAGAAACGGGATATATGTCCTCTAATACCACAGTAATAGCATACTGGTCGGGAGGGACGCCAAGGTGTGTAATAGGTTTGTGTAGGTTGAGCCATCGCCATTGCATTGACGTGATTGTAAGTTGATGCCGATCGGGGCGGGGGAACCAAAGAAGGGGGGATGCAGCGACGTGCGCGTAGGTCGGCGCTGGGCGGATTGCAGAAGGTTCGGATGTCATAGGGTGGCTAATGGTTGCTAAGTCTTCTTTAATCATGTTGCGGAATACGGCGTCATTAGAAGGTGCGGAAGAATGATCGCACCCATGTCGAAAGAAAGGATTGATGGCTTGGAGCTCCTCGCGGATGATTGCTCGAATCATTGTCCACAGATCAAGGTCAGCAGAGATCGGACCAGTTGCGAGCCGGGCTGTAATCGAGAGGACTGCAGCTGGTCGAGGCGTTGACAGGTCGTTATAATTGAATCAACACTTGAAGGATTCTGGGCTACAAAGGTATGATAAGCCATAGAATTGATTCCTTTTAAGACGTGGTGCACACGTTCAGGTTCTGTCATGGTGGGACTAATGCGCCGACAAAGTGCAAGAACAGCCTCTATGTAAGACGCATATGATTCATCGGGACCTTGAAGGCGGGAAGCAAGCTTGTTTCTCGCGATCTCAGTCCGAACTGCCGGGTCGGCGAAGTATTGTCCGAACTGCTGTTTGAAAGTGGTCCAGTTAGTAGTGTGGGGTTCGCGAATAATGAACCAGTTTCTGGCGACCTCAGTGAGATAAAACGAACCGTTGAGGAATTTTAAAGCGTCGTCCCACCGGTTATAGGCACTGCAGCATTCATATGTGTCGAGCCAGTCATCGACGTCTTCGTCGCGACGACCAGCGAACAGCGGCGGGTCGCATTGACGTGTGTGTAGAGTCGGAGGCGTCGACGCAGCCGAGGTAGAGGGTCCGACTCGGTCGAGATTGCTCTCGGTGGACATGATTATGGTGGCAGTTGCCAAACGGCGACCGGAACGTAGCTCCAGCGAGAGGCAGGGCCAAAGGCAGCAAGGGGATCGAATTTGACCTCCACCACTTGTGAAAGAAGGCGAGGTTGAGACGGCAAGGTCGTGACGGCAAGGCTAGCGATGCCTTGTCTAGCGTTTTACTCCGATGACAAAACCCAGGCGCGTGCCGGAGTCGGCGCCGCGGGACGATGATGATGGTATGTACAAATGAAAGAGGAAGATGATGGCATGTACAAATTAAAGAACGTCCACGGAAGGCTCACAATATCAATGCAGCTTCTAGAAACTATTCACGAATTTGCGGAAATCCTAGACAGACAGGGTCAAATTGACGCGATATTCGTCAATTCTTAAAATGGATTGGACTCCATGTCTCACCATAAACTGCTACTAAACTACAAAAAGCTCCGTAGATCGCTTGTATGGACTTGTGCGTATTTGTCGTTACGGCGACAAAGCGTATTTATTGATGGCGTGCGTTCTGGCTCAGCACCTGTTTAGTCGGGGATTTCACAGAGGTCTGTCCTTGGGCCGCTTTTATTTCTAATATTCATCAATAATTTAATAAAGCAAGTGAACGAGAAATTAGGACTCTATCATATTATATCAAGAAATCTACAGCTTAAATGACCAGGTTTGTATGAATTGCTCATTGGCCAAGATAGAAGCGTGGTGCGCTACATGGCAAAGAACTAATAATTCAAAGAAAACGGACGCTATGTCCATCACTTAAAACTTACATGCTTTAAAATTTTCTTACAGCATCATTGGTAATAATATACCTACGGTCAGCAGCTACAAATACTTGTCTTTTTTCATATTGACTTGGTCAGTGACTGAAACTCTTTTTACTCAAATACTTGTCTCTTGTAATCACATCCGACCTGAGATGGAATGGACATATATATCCTATATTTAAAAAAAAGGCAATGCGCAAGCTCGGTTACTTGAGGAGGTCGCTACGATAGTCGACACAAGAAATTACTTTTAGGGTACAGAACATATTAAAGAAATTCTTCATCACCCCCAATACTATCTACTTCGTACACCCAGAAAAATATCACACAAATAGAAATCATCCAAGGGAAATCGCTTAGGCTTGTATTTCACTGCTATAGCTGTGAAGTATATCCGGCAGTTCTCATAAACAAAGGAAACTAGGAGACGCTTCAATTGAGACGGTACAAATACATACAAAATAAATGTATTTACTTTATCACGATATGCTGGGTATAGATAAGGATGTATACATTGCATCAATTTCTAGGCGTTCAACACGATCTAATCATGCAAAGAAAATGAAAGAGCTTTCTTGAGTACCGACATACTCGCTTTTTCCAAGGACATTGAGCGAGTGGAATGCGCTCACCACCAGGACAGTGGAATGCCCGACCGTCCAGTCATTTTGCGGCATTTAGACTGTGTACTCTCGTCTTTGTGATATTGTAACGTAACGTTACACAGAAGGCGCTCTGGCACTCTGGCACCGAAGAACACCAACAACCAGTCAGGTCAGCACGAAAGCCGAGCCCCGTTTTTTTCTTCGTCATCTTCTCCGAATCGCCCGTTCAAAGCTTCGTTGTCTATGAATGGCATGTGTCATTGCACCCCCCTTCTTGCAGCATCGCCTCGATGCTGCAAATGCTGCTTGATGCGATGAGCTGACAGATAGTATGCTAGGTTGGTATGAGATACTACAACACAAAACGGGGCACCATCAGTCTCAAGAATAGTCAGCGGGGCGATCGTGGTAGGGTTTCATCCGGACGACGTGTACAACATCAGTGAACTTGCGTCGTCTGCGGCTTGAGGAATCTTGGGTTGCGGATTCAACTTCGTAAGTAACGTAGCTGAGGCGGCGGAGGACACGGTATAGGCCGAAGTACCGGCGCAGCAATTTTTCAGAGAGCCCACGATGACTAACGGGCGTCCAAATCCAGGCATAGTCTCCAGGCTCGTAGGCAGCGAAGCGCCATCCCTTGTTGTAACGGCCAGCGTCTAGTTGCTGTTGTAGGTTTAAGCGCTGCCTTGCCAGCCGACGCGCTTCTTCCGCACGCTGGGTAAAATTAGCGATGTCCAGGTCAAGCTCATGTTCGTCGTCGGTGTATACGGCAGCATTGTATCCAGTAGAGTGGTCACTCGACAGCCGAAGACAAGCTCGAAGGGTGTGAGCCGCGCCATCTCCTGAAGTGCCGTATTATATGCGAACGTGGCATATGGGAGGATTTGATCCCAGGTCTTATGCTCTATATCCACGTACGTAGACAGCATGTCGGCCAGAGTTCTGTTTAGCCGTTCCACCAAGCCATTAGTTTGCGGGTGGTATGCCATGGCCCGTCTATGGCTAGTGTGTGTAAGGTTCAGTACAGCCTTCGTCAGGCGGGCCGTAAAAGCTGTCCCGCGATCGATAATGATAATAGCCGGAGCGCCATGACGCCATACGATGTCGTGGACAACAAAATCTGCTACTTCGGGGGCAGTTCCATTTGTGAGCGACGCGGTCTCAGCATATCGGGTCAAGTAGTCTGTCGAAACAACAATCCAACGCTTTCCATTAGTTGACTTCGGGAAAGGACCACGAAGATCCATCCCCACTTGTTGGAAAGGAGTTTTCGGTGCAGCGATCAGCTGAAGAAATACAGCTGGTTTCACGGGTGGAGTGTTTCAGAGTTGACAATCATGGCAGGGTTTAACGTAAGGCCGTACTGAAGGTAATTATTTCGGCCAATAGTATTTCTCCCGAATTCTTGCAAGCGTACGACTAACTCTCAAGTGGCCGGCGGACGGTACGTCGTGACAAGCGCTCAAGATGTCAGGCCGTAGGCGCGTAGGTACTACGAGTAGAAATGTCTCTTTCGATCTTTCAAAATTGCGCTTGTAGAGAACTCCACTTCGTAAAGCGTATGACTGCAAGCCACGACGAAAAACAAGCGGTACTCTACCACCGCGTCCTTCCAGATAATCGATGAGCGGCGCCAGCTCCGGGTCCTCGCGTTTAAGGTCAGCCATATGGGATTGGGTAATGGCCCCAATAAAGGGAAAATCGTCGTCATTTTCCACTGCAGCGGAGTCCAATGGCGCGCGTGACAAGCAATCCGTATCTTGGTGTTTATGTCCCGACTTATAGACAACAGTGACGTCATACTCTTGAAGATGGAGGCTCCAACGAGCTAAGCGTCCAGACGGGTCTTTAAGGCTTGTCAGCCAGCACAAGGAATGATGGTCGCTGACAATACGGAAGGTCCATACAAATATGGTCGAAACTTGTTGATGGCCCGGATTACCGCAAGGCACTCCTTCTCCGTTGTCGAATATTTCGCCTCCGATCGTGAGAGTGTTCGGCTCGCGTAGGCGATAACCCGTTCTACTCCGCCTTGCCACTGAATTAGTACCGCGCCGAGGCCAACGTTGCTGGCATCAGTATGTACGTCGGTTGTGGCGTCTTCATCGAAATGGGCGAGTATTGGGGGTCTGTGTAGGCGGCTTCTAAGCTCCTGAAAGGCTTGTTCTTGATCGTCTCCCCACAGGAAGGGTATGTCTTCTCTGGTTAGTGCTGTCAATGGTTCAGCTATCTTAGAAAAATCTTGGACGAAGCGTCGGTAGTATGAACAAAGACCTAGAAATCGTCGAAGTGCCTTTTTGTCGGTGGGGCGTGGAAAATTTGACACTGCGGTAGTCTTCTCGGGATCAAGGAGAACGCCCTGTACACTGACAACATGGCCGAGAATGCGTAGTTCTTTGAAAGTAAAGTGGCATTTCTCAGGCTTGATCGTTAGTTGCGTGCCTTTGAGTGCTTGAAGCAGGATGCGCAACCGGTCCAAGTGTTACTCGAAAGTAGGCGAGAAAATAACATCATCTAAGTACACCAAGCACGACTGCCACTTCAGACCTGATAAAACCGTGTCCATCATACGTTGGAACGTGGCCGGTGCAGAGCGAAGACCAAACGGAAGCACCTTAAACTCGTATAGGCCGTCGGGCGTCACAAATGCAGTCTTCTCTTGGTCACAGTGATCCACCTCGATTTGCCAGTATCCGATTTTAGGTCTAATGAGGCGAAGTACCTGGCGTCGCGTAGTCGGTCGAGGGCATCATCAATCCTGGGCTGCGCATAGACGTCCTTTTTAGTCACGTTATTTAACTTTAGGTAATCGACACAGAATCTCAAGGTACCATCTTTCTTTTTGACAAGGACCACTGGCGACGCCCATGGGCTCGTCGAAGGCTGGATCACGTCGTCCGCAAGCATTTCATCCACTTACGTTTTAATGGCGTCACGTTCCTTAGGAGAAACCCGGTACGGGCGCTGGCATACCGGTAACGGGGTCTCATCGGTGATGATGCGGTGCTTGGCGACAGGAGTACGACCGACCTTAGAGCCTGTGGCGAAGCAGTCTGCAAAATCGCTTAGAAGAGCCAAGAGAAGATTCCTCTGATCGGGCCTCAAGTCGGGGTTAATTTTAACGGTTTGCAGAGCATGACAAGGTGCGGCCTCTTCGTTAGGGTTCGCTCCGGCGGTGCATAAATGAGGCAAGGCAGTAACATTGTGAAGGACGGCAACAGCCGTGTCCGTACCGCGATGCCGCATCTCCTTACCAAAAGTTGTCAGGGGTACAGTAGCACAACTGTTCTGGAGTTGTACGAGTCCTCAAGCAGCCGCTAATTCCTTCTCGAGTAGTAGCGGAAGGTGCCCATCCGCGATGCCCTCGTAATCGTGAAATAAATCATGGTTTACAAGAACCAACACACTAGAACGTGCCGGAACCCTAACGTCATCGTCGACTATACGCAAAACATTCAGACCCGGAGCTTCGTTTTCTATGCGCGCCACGGCTCGTTTCGCCGAAAAGGAAACACGCGCTACTTTCATGTCAATGAGAGCGCCGTTGGTGTTCAGGAAGTCTAGACCAAGGATCAAGTCTTTCGAACACTCAGGAAGCCCGATAAATTCTCCGACATACACAAAACCACGGATGCCGACCCGCGCTGTGCACTTGCCTGCAGGTTCAATCAAGTGACTTCCCGCCGTGCGAATTTTCGGGCCGGACCATTGTGTCTTCTTCAGTTCTCTTTCTTCAGTTCTCTTTCTTCAGTTCTCGGGCGCGACCACGGCTCATTACTGAATAATCGGCACCAGTGTCGAGTAACGCGGGGACATCCACTACATCAATCGTTACGCATAAATCGGAGGTAGTATGCCGGATGCTGCCACTACCTGACACAAGCGAAATCTCGTCGGGTCGGCGTGACGATGACGGAGGATCTTCACATTTCCCGACATCAGCGACCCTGCCTCCGAAGGCCGCTGGTATTAGTTTTCCTGGCTAGGGCTGGGAGAGGAGCAGCGTCGGGAAGAGTGGGGACTTGTCGAACGGTAGCTCGTCGGGGACGTAGACCGACGCTCTTGGTAGCCGGACGTGATGGGATACTGTCGCGCTGCAAGGTCGCTTGCAATCTCAGTAGGCCGTTTGGCATTCCGAGGGTAGAGGTTCTCCGAGGTGAAACCCGCATGTTGACGCGGCGATACGGGCACGCCCGGTAAAGGTGACTGGCTTCCCCGCAATGATAGCACAGGGGCCGACGGTCCCGGGGCCGCCATACTTGACTTTTACGGGGTCGCTGGTAGATTGGCGGAGGGGAGTAGCGAGGCTCCATGCGGCTCCATGCGAGGACCCTGCGACTCCATTGCTGGAGCTGCGGCGTTGATACTATGGTCCGGCGGGGGAGCCTTACGTAGGATGGACGCGTAGGTGGCCCTCGCGTCGAACGTCTGGTGGGGTACGCCCTGCTGGGGAACGTCAGCAACTTGCTGAGCTGCCATACGCACCTCGTCCCGGACGACTTCAGGCAGTGAAGAAAAAGATGTGTTGCAAGGCATCCGGAGCGCTTGCAGTTCCTCCCGCACGACTGAACGGATGAGATTGCCTAATGCCTCCATGTCGCTGCTGACATGCACAGGGGGTGCGTCAGACCCAATGATGTTCACGTCACGGTTGTACTGACGGGCTTGGTGTTGCAGCGTTGTCTCTATGGTCGCTGCCTCGATGAGAAACTCCGCCACAGTGCGCGGTGGACTGCGCACCAGTACCACGAAATGTTCTTGTTTAACGCCCGACATCAGGTGACGCAGCTTCTTATCTTCTGGCATTTGTCGGGCTGTACGCTTGAAAAGGCGTGTCATGTCCTCAAAGAACATACGCAAGCTATCGCTAATAATAATACCTTTATTTTCCATCAAAGTGATGGGGGAGGCAGGGAGAAAAAGCCGAGCAATCGGCTTGACGAGCTCCCACCCCCTCAAAGAAAATACAAAGTAAATATACATAGGCAGAGCAGTGTAGCGTCCACAAAAAACAGTAAAATAAAATAAATAGAAGTACATTCGACGAGACATCGCGTTCAATGATAGCGCATAAAAAAATTGATAAGAACCAGCACCTTATTGCTTGCGTTCTGGCGCTGACTGCGCGAGTGTAGCGCAGCTTCTGCTCGCTCCCGGCGGTCGGCGCTAGGAAAGGTGGCTTTCAAATCACGACAGAAGGCTGCCCAGGATGGGAAGGAAGCCTCATGGTTTTCAGACCATGTCCGTGCAGACGCTTCAAGAGCGAAGTACACGTTTTGGAGCTTACACTCATCAGTCCACCCGTTGTAACGAGCGACTCACTCGTAGGTCTCAAGCCAGTCCTCAGCGTCCTCGAACACATCTCCATGAAAAGAGGGGGGTGTTCGCGGCTGATGACACAGGATGTGGGTGGGAAGCCTGGTCTCAGATGTCATTGCAGCAGGTTCTACGGCTGTCTGAGGGTGCGCAGTCATGGTAGCGGCCGGAAGGGGTCGGAATTCAGGGGGCTCTCCACGTAGGCGGCGGCCGAGGCGTTGATGTACGGGGGTAAGCTCCGTAGTGACAGGTTGATTATGCAGGACTGGATCGACACCCCGCACCTCCACCAGATTTGTAACGTAACGTTACACAGAAGGCGCTCTGCACTTTGGCACCGAAGAACACCAACAACCAGTCATGTCAGCACGAAAGCCGAGCACCGTCTTTTTCTTCGTCGTCTTCTCCGAATCGCCCGTTCAAATCTTTGTCGTCTATGAATGGCATGTGTCAATATTATACACAAGCCTATGAGTGCTCCGTTTTCTTAGTCGTTATGTTCCATAGATTTCGTTTCCTGCTCAAGGGATCGGGAATGCGTGGTGTATTTTTTATATCACTACCACATTGATGCCATTTATGCGCCATGTTCTCTTTGTTGCGTTTTATTTTCTTCCGCATTTTTTAGTGCTTGACTTCATTGTTCCATTCTTTTTTTTTATAGCACACTGCTGGAATCTTTCAAGGTGCTTGATTGGGTTAGGCTGGCAACTTGTTCTGCACCCGTCCTGAGAAAACTCATTCCTTGTGGTGGTTTTATCACTGCTCTCTCTTTTTGTTGTTGTTGAAGCCATGTAATGTTCCAAAAGAGCATGCCTAGCTTCTTGTCCGAGATTTCCAAGCGCAGTGTACGTTACACCGTCGGGAGCCGGCGATGTTTACCGTCTGCAAGAAGCCAGCGCAGCGTCAAGTTCTTCCAAGGAGAATGGACTTGGTATCATCTGTACAACGCCAAAAAAATTTGAAGCGCTTACCCGCGGCGTTATTCCTGGATATAATGAGCGCATATGACAACGTCACTCACCACGCCATTTTGGATACTCTGGAAGCTGTCGAGCTCGGCGGTTGCGTTTTTTGCTGAATTCAAAACCTTGGTTACATGTAGTTGGGACACCCGGTATACTGACGAGCCTAGATTTCGCTTTGGTCGTACTGGGCGTTTCCGAGGGCGCCTTTCGTAATTCGGATTAGTTCTCTTGTAATATGGGTGACTGTGCGGCACATGCACGACATGCACATTCTTGGAACTTGTGGCAATGTATTGATTCTCTTCTTGGAAGCACAAACGAGAAAATGGTATGCTGCAGCCTCCGCCATGGACGCCATATTGGTGTTTTGTTGCCATGGAACCGCTAGACAGAACTGTCTTGTGTCATATCCGCTAAGCGCGAGGACCGCCATGTGGCTGCACACAGGTTGATAATAGCTTTATGTGATGGTGGAGTGGAGCAGGCGCCGTTCAGAGTTCACGAACTCTTTCATTTGTTCAGTGAATCCACTGGGTGATCAAACCAACTAACGTATTCGTGTTTACTGCGCAGTAATTAGTCATTAATTACTAAAAGAATTGGTGCGGGCAGCTGCGCAGGTGATGTGCAGCCGGGATTTCTCGTGCACCGATGTTGCGGCCAGCATAGTCCCCTATGCTTTGTTGCACGAAGAAAAAGACTCTACTACTTTTGGCCGACAAGTTTTATTATTCCCTATCACATTCTTCACTGCGTAAACAAAAAGACAGGGACGATTATCTTAGCACCTGGACATGAGTTGTTTATATCATACCTACTCTATACCGACAAGGTGGTTTAATGAGGCACCCAGTCAGCACATACACTCGCCCCGCATGTCTGTACAAAACCATATTCATGCCGGCTGTGTTGCTGCGACTGCTGAGAGTTGTGCTTGGGAGCAGCAAAGCATGTTTTGCAGTATTTAACGCAACAGAAACATATACCAGTAGGCTATAAACACATTTACTAATCGTGGTTGCTACAGCTCTCCGTTTTGTGTTCCCCATGATGTCCGTACGGCAGCAAAGGCCAGACGCAATAATCACTTTGGGAAGTCTGTGAAGGAATGTAACGTGAGTACATTTGCCAGGAACATTTGCAGCTAAAAGAAATCTTACATTTTCTGAAACAAACGTTTTTTCTAGTATACACAGAGCATAGAGATATGTGCTACAGCCCTACACCACCGCGACTTATATTTCGTTATAGCCCGACTGGGTTAAAGAACACAAACAATACTTGACAGTCAACACGAAGCTTTTAATTTGGAAATCATACCTTCAGGAGTAGAACAGAAGAACGCACCTTGCAGAGCCTGTTGCACTCAACTTTACGATGTGTCGTCAAAGACGCCAAGCTTGTTCATTACAGGGCTCTGTCAGGGCTAAGCACTGTGAGGCCCCACAGCCCCTTTTAGTGTTTCAAACCGTGCGCGCTTTTTCCTGTTTGCGTTGGTATCTGCCCGGGAAGCGCGAGTACGTATGAGCGAGCTGCTTGGAGCGGGGGTGGCATGTTATCGGTGCGAGACCGAGGATATATAAGCGCGTCGGAAGCATGGCTCGGGGCTTTTTCGTCGGGAAGCCGGCCGGCGAAGGGCGGCCAGGCAGCGTCCCAGGCCGGCGGGATGTACACGGACGACGGAGCGGGGTCCTGCCAGAGGAAGATGGAAGCGGTGCCTACAATAATGCCTTAGGAATATTAGCGTGAGTGCTGCCACGCGAGAAGCAATGTTTTTGTACCGTTGTCAACGCTTTGGTCCTATTACTCGCCCTGTTCGCGCCACAGTGTGTTTTGTGTTACCGCGGTGAAGCCCTCACCCATGTTCCGTTTTATTCTTCATAGTCCATTGTCGCCACTTTGACGGCATATTTTGCGTGCAGTTTTGACCAATGCTGTTTCTTTTTTATTTAATACTTTTCTGTTGATCCGGAATAAACCGGTGTTTTTAAGAAAGACGGTTTTTCACTCGTCGGGCATCGCTCACGGACCCGCATTCTAGAAGGCGGAGCCTTCATTTGGCGCCCAACGTGATTTCTGCTCGAGCTTTGGCTTGCCCCGCGAGTGCAGCAATTTGAGGTTCATGCAGTTTCGTGCGTAGCGATGTCGGACTTACCGGGTGCAAGCGCCCAGTTGACAGCGACAGTTTGGCCTCCCACACAGGCGGTTTCCGGGCATGAGAAATCAGAAGACAGGAAAAGCGAACCGTCGGACATTTGTAGCGGAATTCTTGGCCTACTGTCGGAGCTACTTGAATCAAAGGCACATTTCAGAGAAATGGTAGGAAGCGAGGCAGTTTCGTTAACGTCCACTCCCTTGTATCGCAATAATCAGCTGCAGGTGAATTGGGCCGTGCCAAGGTTTGAAGGATACGCCGACAAGAAATCTGCTTGCGATTTTCTTTATGAAATGGACGGTTATCAGATGGCAATGGCAATTTCGGACAGAGCTCCGGTCACGCGTGTGCTCCCTGTAGATTTGGTAGGTTCCGCAGCAACCTGAGGGCGTAGACGGCGGCCGTTCACAACAAAGCAGGATTTTATTGACCGTTTTCGAGAAGAGATTTTGCCGCCTGACTACGTCATCCGCATGAACGACGAGCTTTGCACCAGGACGCAAGGCCAAACCGATGGCTTGCTCGAGGTTTTGCGCAGTTTTCAAGAGCTGCATGAGCGGGCAGATCCTGCCGTTCCAGAGCCAGAGAAGGTGGCTCATGCCACCATCAGGCGCATCCAAGTTACCAGCCATATCTCAGGCGTCGCCAGTTCGCGGACTTCGATGACATGGCTAGAGAAGCATCCCGCATCGAGGCATCTTTCTTGGCGGAGCTCCAGTAGAAACCACCTCCCCCGGCGGAGCCCTGCCTTGAGCCGTCCTGTGCGTGGCCTGGATCATCGGCAGCACGCAGCCTGGTGACGCCAGGATGCCGTACGGGGGCTAGCGACTTGCACGGGGTCACAAGCCCTGATGCGCCTCCTCAGGTGACGAGCCGATTGCATGGGGTGGCAGGTCAGACGGAGCCCCATGTCTTCTTGCGATAAGCAGGCGCTGGGACCCCTTGTGTGGCAGCAGTTGGGCCATCGAAAGTCAGAACGCGCAAATCATAGACACCACCTGCAGGAATTGCCGTCTACCATGCACCTGCGGGTGCAACGGTGTCACCATCGGCTGCAACGGTGGCACATTCGGATGCAGCGTGGATGTCACCTTCGGGTACAGCGTGGATGTCACCTTCGGGTGCAGCGGGGATGCCACCTTCGGGTGCAGCAGTGTCACCTACGGGTGCAGCGTGGATGTCACCTACGGGTGCAGCGGGGATTTCCCCTACGGGTGCAATGTGGGTGTCGCCACCGGGTGCCATAATGTCACCTTCGGGTGCAAAGTGGGCCTCGCCACCGGGTGCAACGTGGGATTCACCTTCGGGTGCAATAAAGTCATCACCGGGTGCCATAATGTCGCCTTTGGGTGCAATGGTGTAGCCATCAGGTGAGACGTAGGTGTCGCTTCCGGGCACAACTTGTCTTCCGACTCGCAGATTCAAGACAACGCAGGGGAGGGTGTTTTGGTCATCGCACCATCCAGCTGCCAGGCCGCACAGACGTGGCCAACCACCGGGAGAGCTGACCCAGTCGCTACCTGTCCTGCCTGAATCGATCCAGGTGCCATCGACGCAGGTACCATCGTCACCACCTGCTATGCAGGAGGCAGATCCCGAGAAACCCTACAAACACTCGGTGAGTGCAGTCCCTTCAACTTCTTTTGAGGAAAGCCAACCAGACAGAACCCCGCTAGGCTTGTTCAAAATGGCCGGACTGGAACTTCCAGCCCTTTTAGACACAGGGTCGATGGTGTCCGTCTTCGGCGATCAGGTAAAGAATTCCTGTGAGACAAAACATCTCTGGTTGCGGAGTGTAAACACTAACCTTCGTATGGTGTCGACTCAGATAGTACCCGTAACCTCAGCAGCCCACCTAACAGTTACTATAAATGGTCGAAAGATTAAACAGCATTTCTTACATCTCTTTGGACTATCCTGGCCAGTCATACTAGGCCGTAACTTCATAGTGAAGGCAGGAATCGTGATGGATCTCAGTAAGGGCACCTACCGGTACGGCACCGGTACAGAAGCATTTCAGTTCAAGACCAAGGCCACTGAGCCACAGTCACAGTTGTTTTCCACGAGTGGCCATTCGGCCAATCACAGGAAGTGGTATTCTAATGTTTTAAATTCCTTCATGGGGTCACCAGCGGAAAAATTCAGAATCGAGACAGTGCTCAGGCCCTTTGCAGCAATGTTCATGGAGGCTCCGTGGAATGCCAACGTACTAATTCACAGGGTCGACACCGGCGATGCTCGTCCTATCCGATTCAATCCAAGGCGCTTGAGTGTCAACAAGCGAGTGCTGCTGGATGGGGCCCTCGACGAAATGGTGGCTACCGGTGCGGTGAGACCATCAAAAAGCCCCTGGGCGTTCCCTGTTCTCGCGCCTAATAAAGTTGCCTCAGCAGGGTTGTGTGTCGATTACCGATGTCTGAACGCTGTGACAGTGTGAGACTCTTACCCTTTCCCGTCAGTTGACTCTGTCATGTACTCACTTGGGCCAGCAAAATGTTTTACAGCTCTTGACTGCAGTAGGGGTTTTCTGCAAATCCCGATTGACCGCTGTGACATTGAGAAAACGGCTTTTACTTGCCACCGGGGACTGTTCGAGTTTGTGCGATTGCTTTTCGGTTTGTGCATTTCACCTTCTACTTTTCAACATGCAACGGATATTGTGCTGGGAGATGCTAAATTTAACTACGCTATGGGCTACATTCATGACGTAGTAATGTTCTCGGAAAGCTTAGAAGCGCATCTCTTTCATCTAATCAATGTCCTTCAACGAATGCAGAATGCGTGCATCACCATTAACCCCAGCAAAGTTCAGTTGGTGACAAGCATAATCAACCTTCTTGGTTTCAGTGTGGAACAGGGCACAGTTCGCCTGGGTAAAGGGAAGCTTCAGGCCATTCTGCAGCTCCCACCACCAACCAACGTAAAGAGTCTCCAGCGTTTTGGGCATGGTGGGATTCTACCGCCACTTCATCCCGAACTGCGCTAACCTGGCGCGACCCCTCCATCAGTTCCTCCGGAAGGGTGCCCGCTGGCGATGGACAGAAGCAGAGCAGGGATCATTCCGTTCACTGTCTGCAGCCATCGCGGATACTGCACGCCTGCGGCTTCCAGACCTTAACCGGCCATTCACCGTACAAACAGATGCAAGTGAGTGCGGTATTGCTTCAAGAACATCGAGGAAAGCTTTGCCCATTGGCTGCCGTAACGGTTGCGCGTAACAGATGAAAACCCTGTTTCCTGGTTAACCAGGGGCGGTGCATAGACAATGAGCTCAAATTCGCCCAATAGCCGCCATCATAAGATTTTGATAAGAAGAAGCACACAACGCCATTTAAAGCGACGTTCTACAACTGCAGCTTTATTTACAGCAAGGCTGTACTCAGGTCAGACATATAAGAGGCAGGAGAGAAAGTGCCATCATTTTGCAGAGGTTTTCTTCTGAAGAGACAGAGAGTTAAATACGCATTTGCTGGCTTTGAGCGTTGTCAGTGCCGCAGCTTTGGTCACTACTTGTGTAGATCATTCGTGAAATGACGCTTCCTTGCAGAGCGCCGTGACGCGAATGCTGGAGATGACCACGAGGCTTGACTAAGCACAAAAAGTTTGGAGGGGGCACTTTGGACTACTAAAGTGCGGTGAGATGCGGTGAGACGAAAGCCATTAAGCGCGGTGGAAGCGCCTGAAGCGGATTCAACGCGTACAACCTTTCTAGGTCCTTTTTCCAATCGCGCTACCGCTGCCTACCCACGACTCATCGCACCGCCTCCTCTCATGACGTCACTTTGTTGCTAGAATGGGCCATGACGTAAGTGGAGGTGGTCTCCATGGGAACAGCGTTGGCATGACGGAGTACAAGGAGATTGTGGTTTCTACGTGGTCATAGGCCATCAACCACCGCGGGTTCAAGCGTCGCGCGAGCCGAAGCCCCGATCAGCCGTCAGCATGCGCACACTGAAACACCGCAGCGCGCACTCAACATCCACAGGGAGGAGAGCACTTCGCTGCAAGGACACAAGCCTCAATGGGTTTTTGCCTGCGACATCCTCTGGTTCAGTGCGGGCTTTCTCTTACATTTATTTAGTTTTTTTTTGTCATCTTGAGAGTTTTACAATAAAAGTGCAAAGGGAGAGCGTGAGGCTGGTGTGACTATGTAATGCAGGTTGCAGGATGCGACTTGGTTAAATCGGGATTGAAGCACTTCCATGCAATAAGAAAAAAATAAAAATTACAAGGGTTCAACGCTGCTGAACCAAATATTGAGCGAAAGCATTAGCTGCAGGTAATCGAGCGCTCTTCTTCTTCTCCTTTTCTTCTTCCTCAGCCCACATATAAAGCCCCGCTTAACTAAGCCGTATGAACGTATCTTATACCGCTGTCACACGGACATTTCGAAGGCCTTCAAAGCGACTGCCTATCAACTCGAAGGCCTTCGAAAGCTGCCACACGGGCGTTTTCAATGACCATTGAGTCGATAGTCTATCGAGTCAGCGGAGCAGCCCAGAACTCGATCGAGATCTCGAAGGCCCTCGAAAGTCCGCAAGGTTGCTAGCGCTGAATCGAGGAGCGTCACGCACACACGTGAACAGCTCGTTTACGATACAAAAACGTGAACAAGCGTTAATTTATATCTTTCATTTACGCGGTAAAATATTAATATCTGTAATAATTGAAAAAAAATCGCTGTTTTTAAAGCAAATAATTTATGCACTCTCTACCCCTGTAACATGCGCCGCCGAAAAATGCAAACGCAATGAAAAGCACAGCCGTATAAACGCCAGCGAGTTTCAAAACAAAACAAAGTTGTCTTTGAATAACAACTAAACACATGCAGTTACTAAAAAAAAAGTAACAGTTACATTTTATTTTGCATTTATAGAGAGATTTTAGTTCTTTAAGCAAAACCGAAAGCAACGATAGTGGCGCCACAAAAGTTTGGCGCCAAACACCATAACTATTTCAATAGACTTCAAGTTTTGCCTTGTAGCAGCGGCACAACTCCTTCGAGTTCAATCGCGATTGAAAATCTCGGAGGCTATTGACTCAATAGCCTTTGAAAATGACCGTGTGACTAGGGTATTGGAGGCCTATAGGGGTAACGTGAATACGAGGGTTCCAGCAGGCTGATTCAGACACAACTCTTCCATGTGAAACAAGAGACCCACGTTGGCAGCTCCTGCCAGTCCACACCCTACTGTCACGTGGGGTGTGACGTCACAGGGTCACGTGCGTAAGACGTGGCTACCGGCCGCGCTACGCTCAAGTCTCGAAACCTAGAGTAGTATTGCTTTCGCAAAAAAAAAACGGCTTGGCTAAGTTTGTTAACGCTCTTGGTTGGTGATCGAACAGGTAGAAGTTCGATTACCACTGGGGTACCATTTTTTTTTCCTAAAGGGTAAATTGGGCTGCCTTCGAGGAAGCGCCAAAGGAAAGGCGCATCATGATTGACAGATGTAGACATTTTTGCTGACGGACGGACAACGATGAGCCATTGAAGGCTTGCGCCTCAATATTATAAACTGTGTGTCAGGCGCAGCACCGGGTTGCACTGTTACCGCAAAAAGGCCGCACCGAAAGAAGTTGTCTTCCATGTCTGATACTTTCTGACAATATTCGGTCCGCCATAAGGCCGCCACCATCATGACAACCGGCAATAATAGCGTTTACGGTGGGGAAGCGAGCGCAGCGCACTTGTAATGATACAAGAAAAACTGCAGGACCGCTTAACGAAGCTGCGACAAATCACGGGTCTCTTGCGCCGCTCCTTGGACATGTTCCATTCGTCTTGCCCTCGTAGCTTGCTGCGCGATTTTCGTTGCATAGCGGACACGATAGGAAAACTGTTTCGATTAACGGCTCTTTAAATATTCGCTGTGATGTTTCTCATGCACTTATTCCCTTCCTGGCTGCCTCCATTTTTCATAAACAGTTCACGCATATGAACCATTCCGAAGAAAGGCCAGCCACCGGAGCTGGACGTGGGCGACACAACACCATCACGACCCTCGACGGCGACCTTCACGCAGCCAGCAGTGACCGTTGCGCAGCAGGAGAGCGCGGGAGGGTCAGACATACCTGCGCTGAACCCAGCACAGTCGAGACAGCGGATGGCGGCACGTTCTCTGTGCAGCAGTGCTTCTGAATCTATCGCGCCAGAGAGCGGGACCAGCGAGGATGCGGGCTGTGCCCCAGCTGAGACTGCGGCGACACCTGCAGGGGGTAGGGGGTGCCGGCCTCAACGATACTTCTACCGGAAACCACCAGGACCTGTTGCGGGGACAAGTACAGGGCTGCGTTGGCTGCGTTCGCGTTGTTGTTGCTATTATTACTGTTTGTTTCATCGTTTTCCTTTGACTTCTTTTTGTTTTGTGATTTTGCTCCCTTTGTTTTCATTTGGCTTTGAGCTCGCTAAAGATGTTGAGTTGGTTCGGGCACCCTCTCTTTTATCTTTTTTTTTTGTTTTTATTGCGAAAGAAATACCACTTTCACTTTCAAGCCTTTGCGGTGCAATGGCGGTGCACATGAAATGACCTTTCGCATGACCTCTGTGTGACGTCACGCCTCAAAGCTGGGCGATCAACTCGCGCCGTCCGTGAGAGACGGCGGTGCGAATGAACTGCGGCCTAACTCCCGCTCTCTCCGCCAGGAGCGCCACAGGTGTTATGACGTCACGCCTCAAAGCTGGGCGACCAACTCGCGCCGTCCTTGAGAGACGGCGGTGCGCATGAACGGCGGCCTAACTCCCGCTGTCTTCGCCAGGAGCGCCGCAAGTGTAGTGACGTTATACAGCTGTATAAAGCGGCGACCGACTCGCGCGGTGCGCATGACTACGATGCCGCCTACTGCTAAGAAGGCTTTCGCAACCTACCGGGCTTAACCAAGCTATGCCTCTGCCAACTTTTTTTATTATTTTGGGACGACAAATAAAATATGGGACGTCTTATGAGCTCCCTCTAAACAAAGTTACTGCTCCACTATGCTAACGGCAGGGCTGCTTTATTCAGCTCGACACTACATCCGGTTTCGAACATCTTTCTGGGCAGACTTTTTCAGGGAGACTGAAACCCCTGGGGACCTAAATAGTGCCGCGAAACCTTCAAAACGGTATTTGTTGTTTTTTAACAGCCGCCGGCATGCGGCCTTATTACTCCGATTCTGGATCGTGTATCAGTTCTCAATTCTTTGTTTGCTAAAGCTTGATATTGCGAGACGCACCTTTATCAGTTTCGTTGTAGCGCAAGATGCACCAAGATCTTTCTCGAAAATTCCGGCCACTCGTGCGTCTTTTTACAATGTTCCAGCTTGTGCTTGTACCAGTTGCGACGTTATCTAGATTGTTCTGAGCAGCCTTTAAATTGAACATTGACGAGTGCGACGGGCATTCTTTGTTCGACGATCGACGAGAACGATTGCTGCTATCGCCGCCGCTGAGTTGCTTAGTTCTTCTGCGGGTGCAAGTCAGCCCAATAAAGAGTTCTCGCGCACCCCACACGATGAAACGGCTTCTCGGGTACTGCTCCAGCTCAAATCATCCATATCAGATTGAAAAATCTCTGGGACAAATATTAAAGTGGTATTAAAGGCTTTGTTTTCGCTAATATCGATGAGAAAAGTAAGCGGTGGTAAATTTTGAGGTGAATAGTTAGTATGAACCAAGAATGAAGACTGCCATGTAACGCTTGTCGGCTCTGTTACTAATTGGGTGAGGTTAAATTTCCACCACACACCAACAAAGTCCTGCGTTTCTGCGCTGCTGGTTGGTGTTATGCTTGGCCAGTATAAATTGGAGCAATTAAAATTGGCAGAAAATGTTGCGATTTTGGCGATTTATTATTGAGTTGATTAAGGTAATCGCTAAGGTTACACGTGATAATTTGTATGGTTGTTTTGAGTAGGTAGCACATAGCTAGCATTATTACTTTAGGTGCGGAATGGCAGATAACGCCTAATATTTCAAGTTCTGGATAGAGGTTAATGACAGAACAAGGTAGCTGCTGGTTAGTAGCAATCAGGACCCCACCGCATCGGGAGTCCTTGCAATACTTCCGATGGACATTAAAATTTTATGTCTGCGAAAAGTTCAGAATCAGTTAGGTTTTTGTTAGCCATAATTCTGTTAGTATAAGTATGTCTCTTGCGGATAAGAAAACAATAATAAAATATTGTTGCCCTTCGGTAGACAACTGGCGATGCTTGTAAACATTAAGGAAAATAAACAACCAGAATGTTACCTAGAGGAGTCCTGCAAGGAAACCTAACCACATGATGACGAGTAAGGTTATGTGAGATTTACTTTACCGTATGTGATGATTCATCAAAATTGTGCCGCTCCGTTCCAAACTGAAATTGCTTTTTTTTACTGCAATTGTCGATGTTTTTCAAACGAACGCAACAAGCTTTTTGCGCGTTGCGTGGACATGTAAATGTGGTGCAGCTGCGGTGATGCAATAACGATTCCACTCTTACGCGATAGCGCACAGGGCTGATATGGCCTAAAAGCAGGCCACAATTGAGGTGAACGTGTTGGCGAAAATTGCGCACGTGCGAAGTGAGACAGATTCTGCGCCTTAATTTCCCCCAATACCAAAGCAACGAAAGGCCAAACGCTGTCCCAGGTGGTTTTTCGCTTTTGGTTGCGCTTTTGTTTTCTTGGTCTTTGCGTCATTCTCATTTCTGTGTATGAAGTTTTGCTGTAAGTTTACGCTTGGGTTCTGTATCTGTAAGCGCACCTTGACATGATGCAAGACCAACTAGCCCAGTAGGAATGAAAAGACGGCGTTAGAGGCGCTATCCAGGCGCTAAGCGTCCTCTTACTTCTTTTTTCACGCCACAGATAAAAAAGCTCTAAAGAGTTGTTGTTTACAAAAGGACTGCTCAAAGAAATAAGACACAGTTCTCCCAAGTACAATGTCATGCTAACTTTATAAAACTTTAGGGCATACGTTAAACTCTAATTTAGGTGCCGTAAAACAGGAATATTACGCAAAAGCGCTAGCTAGGAGTGTTGCTCGTAATGAAATATGGTGGTTATGCAACCACGTAGTATCAAAATTACCAGAACCGACAACTGCAGATTTTGCGAGCAACGATGTTTCCTCCACTAGCTGTCATTATCAGACGAGTTTAAGGAACATTGCTTCACGCTTTATGAAACTCAGGCTGGGGCCCGGCATTGGTCCAATTTTATAATATAAAGGCAATACAAAACCCTCAGTATTTTTCTCCCGAACATAGCTGAAATGTCTAAATATAAAATGCTTCTAAAAATGAGCGTTGCGTTAGAACTGATAATATCAAGGCTTGTGTAGTGAAAGCTGTATCTTACATTTTCGCACCATTATTGTCATATTCGTGCAAAAAAATCTTCAAAGAGACCATTTTCGAGAAACATTTAAGATAGTGTGAATTTGCATCATACATAGGACTGCAATGTATAACTATCCTAATATTTGTCATCCAATATTTGCATCACCTGTTTTCTCGAGAACTGCTGAATAAGTTTCATTACCCGCTTTATTTCATAGTTCGTTACGACAGGAAAGCTCAAGGCAGATTTACACGAGCTATATCTACCAGAATAGCTCTGCGTTATCCAAAGGAAAATTAAGACCACATAGAAAACAAAATTTTCACACTTAGGTTATTTCGAGACTTTGAAAAGCCTCCGATTATGTCTGTCACATAATTTTAGTGAGAAATTACGATTCTCTTGAATGCGAGGCGGCGCCCTCAGTCTTATTAAAAATTGCCTGTCATCCAGAGTGCAAATCGTGACAATCAATAGCATAGATTCCAGCTGCGCCCTTATACTCACTGCTGTGCCGCAGTGTTCAATACTATGTAGCATTCTATTTCGAGTCCATATAAATATTATATCCGTCCTTGCTCGGCAAGTTTTATATGTCGGCGACAGAAATGCTTAGTACAAGTGATACAGTTTACAAGCTATGTAGTGAAGAGCGAGTATGTGATTAGGAAGCCTAGCATTGTGGGTGACTGCCAAAAGCTTAGAATTACGCATCATGAAGTATATAATAATAAAAAGTAAAAGTGAAGGTGAGTAAACTTTACTGCCGCGAAAAAAAACATAATATGATTGATATCAGGTTACTTCTAAAGCATGGTGAACACTTTATGGAACGCAGTTCATCACCAGCCGCCGTTTTTTGCAAAAGCACAGGTATCAAATAGCCTAAATCATCGCCTTGCAATGGCAGTAAAAGGAATACCAAAATATGGCCTTAAAACCTGTAGATGATAAGTGGCTGCCTTTATGAATGAAAATAGAAATTCTAATGATTTTTTGTAAGAATGAAGATATCAACAAATAAAACCGGCGACTGCAATGTTGACTGCAGTCAATGGCGCACAATTTTGGGCACATCGTAAAAGTGTTACTTGTCGACAAATCAGGATTTGTCGCACACTTCTCTACGGCTCATCCTATTTAGCAGCGTAGTCAGTCGCATCGGTAAAGCAGAATGTGCTTTGTCCCTTATTCTGCCATGCGTGCATTCACGAATATCTCTCCTATTTATGCTAATGAGGTTTTCTGAGCGTGGGGTTTTTCGTGTCTGCAAAGGTTTTTATTTTTTGCTTTGTTATAGTGCACCAACCAAGCATTGACAGAGCTTTTTCGTTATCCCCTTTATGCGGAAATTATGTTGAGTTCAGAGCTTCGTCTCCAATGTAAAAACAAAAGTGTCATACGTCTTTATTTCATTTTTAGTTACAGAGGTAATTTGTCATTATCTAACTGCCTTCTTATTTTTCCATCCTATATATAAATAATCTGCTCATCATACAAATTTTAACATTGGGTAACATATTTCGTAAGCATCATAAGGATAACTCGTGTCATGCATATTGGTCCAGTTTATAACATAGGCTAATGGAAACAAAAGCGCCACAGATGTAAGAGGCGGAAACCTACCTAACCGTGCCCTCAAGAAAAGAGAATAAATAAGGAACAAGAACGTATTGAGCTTAGCTTCACATCATCATCATCATCATAATCATCATTAGGCTGGCTATACCCACTGGAGGGCGAAGGCCTCTCCCATATTTCTCCAAATAACCCGGTTCTGTGCTAGCTGCATCCACTTGACCCCTGCGAACTTCTTAACCTCTCCGCCCACCTAACTTTCTGCCGCCCCCTGCTACGCTTTCCTTCCCTTGAAATCCAGTTTGTTACCCTAAGCGACCATCGGTTATCCTCTCTTCGCACTACAAGTCCTGCCCATGCCCATTTCTTCTTCTTGATTTTAACTAGAATTTAAGTAACTTGAGTTATTTCTCTGACCCACTCTGCACACTTCCTACCTCTTAAATACCTGGGTTTTATAATTGACTCAAAGTTAACGTGGAACGCACATTGTCGATTATGTTGTTTCGGCGCCACTGAAAAAGCTTTGGCTACGAACACACCGTATGAAGCACTACAACAGTGCAACAAATCTTGCAGCCTTCACAACGCTCGTCAGGCCATTGCTAGACTACGCAGACACTGTGGGGGGCCCTCATACCAATAAAACTGCAATCAAGTTGAAGGGGCGCCGAACAAAGGACTAAGATTTATCTACAATGCTTGCAATAGAGGTGTCACGGACTTGAGTATACGAGCTGGAATCCCAACACTAGAAATGCGCCGTAAACTACATCGCCTATAAACGATGTACAATATTATCAACAAACACGTCAGAATCAATTTTGACACTTACATGCAATTTAATGAATACAGAAAAACGAGGGGAAACACAGTAAGACAATTGTAATGCCGCAAGTGAAAACATGGGAATTATGGGAATTTTGTTACTTTCTTTATGCAAAACTATGGGTGCTTCGCAGAGCACTGACTACTTCCTTATGTGTAGCACTGAAGTGGCTACACATAAGGTACATGATTAATACAAACAAAACTCTGTTTAGTGGATGCTCAGTGTCTCTTCAGGGCACGATGATGGCACTTAGTATGAGTTAGAAGGAAAAAAAATATTGGGCTGCCTAACAGAGATATACGGTGGCTGGGCCGTGGAAGGAGATTGTAACCATTTCTCAATTATGAATACAGATGATATTCACGGAGAGGAACGATTCTGGTTGGCTCCAGAAAAAGAAACCAAGCCCACCTTTCAATCTGGATTATTAAATATTTTTAGTTTCCTCGTAATCATGATGGGTGATAAAGACAAAGAGGCTGCTACCCCCAGTGCTCGTGACGCTCATGCGCTGCAACCGCCTTCGACTGCCGCCCGGTGCGCGAACGCCACGCAATGGCTTTCGCAGGTAGCTTCGGCGAGCAGCCCATGAACTACAGTTACTGGGCGCCTATTGAGACCGCTGCGCCGGTCTACTTGGTGCCACCGGAATACCTGGGTGTCTACTATTGGACGCCTGCGCCGGTGTTGGAGCGGTCAGAGCCGATGATCCCATATGGGTACAATGTGCCCACAAGTGCCGCCCATTATCAGGAGATCCTGCGGTTGCCACCATCCTTTCCTTGGACGCCCGGGCCCACGCTTCCATCTGACGACATCATCTACGGTACCTCCTACGCTGCGCAGCCTCTTCCGCTGTGGATCAAGAGCGGCTACTTGTACGTTCCTCATTTTGCAACGGAACCACTTTACGCAGCCTACGGAAGCCCGGCACCCATGCAACGACGGCGTGGCATGCACTTTAGGCGCGGCCCTCCGGCCCCGCCGGGCACCGCTCCGCAACCAGCCACTCAACAGCAGCCTTCTGGCAACATCGAGCCGACTTCGTCCAATGCTCCGGAGGAACCGGACACAGACCTGGCAGATAAACTTCTGGCAAAAAAAAAGGCGGCAGAAGCCAACGCCGCGCCTGCCATGACAGTGCCCAGCAGCCAGGCGGGCCAGAAGGGGCACCGAGTCTACAGTGCTGAAACCTTGAAGAGCCTGAATGCACAAGGCCCCGTGCACCCGTCGCACGCGGAGGGCATACCTTCCGCTTCAGAGCCGCGCATCGAGTACGCTTGGCCTGAAAATGATGCAGCCACACCTAAAGCTCAAGAACCCGTGGTGGCCATTCGCTATCGCCGCCCCAGGGCCATCGTACCTAAGGCAGGTGTACTGCCCCCTCGAGCCAAGTCCAGCATGCAGGAGGGACGCAGGGCCCAGCGTGAGCGCGGTCCCCGCAGGCGCAAGTCGGTGACTGCGTGGTAAAGCACCATTTCACACCCTAGAGGTGACACAAGACTTGTGTCACCCAGTGCAGGCACACATTTGTTCTCACAGGCCTCAGATGAGATGGTACGTCTCGTAACTGCTGGCTCGATTAAGACGCAAGCCTCAGCCATCCTCTCCATTCACCACGAGCACACTACTCAGCTACAAGATCTCCAGATTCAGTAGCAAGCTTCTTGGAAACTGGGCCGCTGTACTCAGGTTGCATACATGACTGCGCCTCTACTTCCATCGGAGCAGCTCAGTACGTTCGCGGCAGGTTGCCTGAACTCTCTTGGATCTCAACTCGAGTTAGTCATGTGCTTTCAGCTCCTTGGAACAGATTGTGCTTTGCATTGTGTAAAATAAACGCGGGTGCTCGCTGACAGAACGACTCCGTAATTCTTGGATGGGCCGCAAGAGTATTTCAGCAACCCTTAGCTAAACAAATCTAGCCCACTTATGCACCTCTGCAGCATCATTATCTACCGTACTGTGTTGATGAAACGTTGCTAGATGTTTGTATAAGCACACAATGCTAATTATGGAAACATAATGCGGCGCTAAATTGCTCCAAGTATCACTCCTATCAAGGCGCATGCTCGTAGGTGGTAGATCCAGGCAATAAAATTACCTTGCAGGCAACGTACGGTGAAATACAGGTTCGTAGTGCACATTTTTAGGCCACCTGGTGGAGCAACATATCCAAGAAACCTTCACGCAGTAAAAGACGACGGGACACAAGAAAGAAACATGCACAGGGGTTCTCGTGTGTGCGTACGCGGTTTTTTTTTCATCTTCTGCTTCTCGGCATTTTGAAACATTGCACGTGAGGGAACTGGCCAATATGCAGTGGCATATACATGAAAATTTCCACAGGCGATTGCGACAAAAGTAATAGCCCCAATTGGGAATTTCGAAAAACGTGCTGATAAAAAACGACACGAGAACATTTAAAGTAAAATAACAAGCAGAATATTTGGTGGAAAAAAGAAGTTCGCCAAGAAATTAGAACAGCAATTCAACTAACCAGTTGCAGTTATGTAATCAAGGAGAATCCACATATTGAACCTTATGAATCCTTTGGCGCACGCACCGAATGATAGTAACACTAGGTAGAGACAAGGGGAGGCCTAGCCTGAAGAGAGGCACCTCCAGTTAAGTCTGTCTCAGAAATAAGAACTTCTAGCAGGAGAGGAGGAAATGTTCTATAGAATCAACTTCCCACGTGAGTCACATAGGTTTGTCGGAGTCCACCTACCTCTGCACAGATATAATTTCAAACTTCCTGCACCGCAGCTGCATTGTTACCTCAAAAATCCTTGTTTTACATGGCTGGACGTTTCAATTATATGAAAAGTGCTGCTAATCGGTTTCTATTTAACAAAGAATCGGGTAGCTTGACTGCTATGTTATGGAACCGCTGAAACCTGGAAATCGCCAGCAGGCTGAAGTTGTGGATGGGATATATCAGTGACGCATTAAGATCCGATCATGCTAAAAAAAATTGGCCACCTCGTTTGAATGAACACCTGCATGGCCAGGGACCCAGACACTCTTTAAGAGTGCGTGTAATAAGGAACTGAAGGAATTGTGCTCGAATAATATTTTTGTAAAGTTTCAAGCGAGACTAAAACTTACAATCAGCGATGATGATAATGTGTGATGCAATTTTGTGCGGAGGCAATCTAAGAGTCAAACATTCCGTAAAGCATACAGGAATGTAATGCGGGATGCTGAGAGAATAATAGCTCCATGTCCAAGGATGCCGACTGCAGCTTTTTTGCAGCTTCCGGAAGCATGTGTTGAAAAAACAGCACGATGGGGGCATTCTGCAATGTGATCGGAAATAAGAGCGTTTAAAATGTTTGCGGACGTGTGCTTTTCATGAGAGTGAAAGTTGGGGCTCCAATGAAATTCCACTGCTGCCTGCGAATCATCAACTCTCTGCAAAAAATTCAGCTCAAAGCCCAATTAGGGCTAAAAGGTTCTGCGTTAGCGTACCTTGTGACATTTAATACTGTGGTCAATGTTTAGAAAAGCGTGAGGCCGGCTGAGACACAAAAATGGGAGTACAGACATCAATGACCGAGTCAAACGATCTGGTGAGAGTATGCCCCTGATCAGTTAGAAATTGTTATTTAGATAAAGAATTCGGGCTTCTAGTTAAATCGATGCGTTTGAAACTGATTTCGAGACACTAGTAAGACTAGGGGTTGAATCTTGTAGTTTGCACTACCAGAGAACAGCACGCAACCAAACTAAGTATACACCTCACATAGGGTTTGTATAGCGACAATAACGTACCGCAACGTATCCCAAACATTTTATTGGCAATTCGTGTCAGCCTGAGTAGAACTTGCTCTCCTTTAAAAACAACGCTCTTTATATAAAGACTCCAATATAATGCTGGCTGATAAGTAACACCAATATATTTAATCGATTCGACCTGAGGAATTTTAATTAAGGTTGCGATTTGGGCTGGTTGGTATTGATTAATAGTGAAAACAGTGCGGGATAACGAGACGAGCGAAGAAAGACACAAGTGAGGAATTTTATTGGAATGATGGACTATTGATATTTGGAAAGAAGTTTATGGTGGAAATACCAGCACGCCCCATTTGTGGAAATTAAAAGGTCAGTTAATACCGTCAGCCATGCTCCAAGTGCATCAAAAAAATTCAGAGGGCACCTTGGACCACTGAAGTGCGATGAGACGAAAGCTATTATAGCATGGTCGAACGTAGACCTCTCTTCTTTTCCTCCCACCTGCCTCCCCCCCTTTACGGCGTTGTACACGTGTCCGCGGACACTTGTGACATATACTGCGCCTTTTCTGTCCTGTAAGTCAATTACAAACGCTGCTGATGCCTGCTGTACTAACACCTTTTAGACATCTGGGTCTGCTTCTGTTAGCTGTGTGGTGCGGCGATGGAGGAAGCGGCAAATGACAGGCGCCATACGGACGCCTGGATCAGACGCACGGCGGGGTCAGCTTCGTATATGCATACATCGCCTGGTGAAGTCATGGCCTGTCGTGACATTACATCGCGTGCCCCTTGTCGAACACAAGCACCATTTAGTTGAACGCTTTAAACTTCACCGGCGCTCTAAAATTCGTCTACAGCAAAGGAAAGGTGCAGTATCTGTTACTCGCGTAATCCCGCTATCATCTTCACGGTAGACAAGAGGAATTATAAAGAGGGTTTCACATTTTGCGGTTGTTACGTTTCTCCACAGACAAGTGGGACAGCTGACGCGGCCACCGCATAGCAACAGGCAGAACCGCGAGCGGATCGGCCATTTCGACGCCGTTCATCGGCCGCGCAACGCTTCCTCCCGCCGACAAGTCTCCACGTGATCCTGCCACGCGCCAAATGTGTGTGCGTGCGTGTGTGTTCAAACGCCGGCCAAGCCTGGAGCTCGAGGGAGAGAGCGTCGCCCTCGCCCGTCTGCAGGAGGTGGAGGAGATGCATTCGGACTACTTGCGATTGATTCATCCCATCTTGCCCAGACACGTTGGGCGCTCCATTTCCTGTGAGGGTTTACCCTTTCCCTGTGAACGGGAAAACCTATAAAAAGCAGCGGCCGACTCCGCTGAGTTAGAGACTACTTTGACGCGCCGTGGAGACGACGCTAGACACTAGCTGTGTGAACTTGCCTGTATTCTCTCCGGGTCAGCTTTTCTGCCCGTACCTTCATGATGTAGTAGTAAAGGTTGTTTCGTTAGAAGACGCCTCGTCTTTGCTGGGACCGTTCATGCCGTCCGCCGTCCACGGAGCCGCCAGGCCAACGCTACCGAGGGGCCGCGCGCCGCACTTAACTGGTGGCAGCGGTACGCTACTCAGACGCACGCGACCCAAACCTAACACGGTGCACGACTCCGGCGACGGCGGTGGCGTCTAGCCACGCGCTAGACGTGAAAGGTGAGCATCATGCTCTCTGTTTCTTCTTCTTATGTAGGAATGGCTCCTGCACCTGTGTTGCAAGTTGCCACCTTAAACGTCAGAGGTCTGGCAGGAAAGAGAAAAAAAGGCTAACTCTTTCAACTTTCAGGCGAGCCATAGATGTACTGACTGTGCAGGAGATGAAAGTTGACGGCGAAGAAGAGACTGGGGGCATGGTGCGACATTTTACGTCTAGGCATTTTGCTGTGGTTAGCCACGCTGTAGGGACTTCGGCTGGCTGTATTCTTTTTCTTAAAAAATTGCCTCAGCTAGAAGTTCAGGCTCATCATTCGTGTGTGATGGGACGTTGTGTGGTCGTCGACTGTAAGCTGAATGGAACTGAGTGACCGTTTGTCTGTGTGTACGCGCCTAATGGGAGCAGTTAGGGATTGGGGTAGATGGAGAATACCTCAGTAATCTGCGATTTGCTGATGACATTGCCTTGCTGAGTAACTCGGGGGATGAACTGCAAATAATGATTGATGACACAGGCAGGAAAAGAATAAAGGTAGGCTTAAAAGTCAATATCCAGAAGACTAAGGTAATGTTCAACAGCCTCGGGAAGGAACGTTAGGTAGCGAAGCACTGGAAGTAGTAGGCGAATATGTCTACTTAGCACAGGTAGTAACCGCAGATCCGGACCATGAAAATGAAATAACAAAAAGAATAAGATTGGGATGGAGCGCACTTGGCAAGCATTCGCAGATTATGACTAGCAGTTTACCGGTATCACTCAAGAGGAAAATTTACAACAGTTGCATTTTACCTGTACTCACCTATGGGGCTGAAACGTGGAGGCTAATCAAGAGGGTTCAACTTAAGTTGAGGACAACGCAGAGGGCTATGGAACGAAAAATGGTAGGGGTAACATTGAGAGATAGCAAGCGTGCAGGGTGGGTCAAAGAAATAACTCAGGTTACCGACATTCTAGTGGAAATTAAGAAGAAGAAATGGGCATGAGCAGGACATGTAGCCCGAAGAGAGGATAACCGATGGTCGCTTAGGGTAACAAACCGAATTTCAAGGGAAGGAAAGCGTAGCAGGGGGCGGCAAAAAGTTAGGTGGGCTGATGAGGTTAAGAAGTTTGCAGGGGTCAAGTGGATGCAGCTAGCGCAGAACCGGGTTAATTGGAGAAATACGGGAGATGCAGTAGGTATAGTCAGGCTGATGATGATAAAAAAAAAAAATCCACTTTTCAGAAGGGTGAAATTGCGCTATGTCCGGGAAAACTTGAGGGCGGATTCGATAGACGGCGCTAGGATTAATCACCGACTAAAGCCCGTTTCACATGGTGCGACGCACACGACAAAATTCGGCCCGGTCGCACTGTCGTTGCGACGGCCATCGCAGCAGCCCTTCACATGCTTGACAGCACCCTGCGATTTATGTCGGTGTGGCGCGAGCGGCCGATGATTCCAAAGAAATGATTTTCAAAAAATAAATGTCAAGCCTGATGTATTATCTTTTTTATTGTACGATATCTTTTAATTTATATATAACCTACATTTAGGCAAAAAACAATTTTTGAAATTTTTGTCGGCTTTGACGGTTTCCGCTCCGCCGTTTCCTGTGACGTATGCCTCGAAATCGTATTGGCTGACGGCTGGTCCCGCCGCAGCGGTAGGGTCCCTAGAAATATTGCTAGTCTCTCGTCCGCCGGCCGCGGCGGGGGCTGCCGCTGAATGATCGCCGCGGTGGCGCTGCGGTGAATCGGAGTGCGCCACTGCTGACGGTGCAGACGACGCGCGCGCCCGTGCGCTTCGAAATGCATTCGCTGCATGCTCATTGTCAGGTGCCTTGTACATGCGATGCCGCTCTTTAGTCTTTGATTTCAGTTTAGTCGTAATATTGAATTCGCAGCCGAGTTGTTGCATAACCACGGATGCGACTTTTTTTTTTTTTTTCCGTGAGCGAAGTTTTGCGGGCATGCCCCTGAGCCGATGTAGAAACGAAGCTGCTTTTTATACCCTGTTATCCTGCTGAACCTACCGCCGTGCCGTATTGTAATGAAGACTTCTGAGGATTTTGTGCAAACAATTGCGCTTGCATGGAGGACTATACTAGACGCACATTCTAGGCTCCAAGGACCATGTGTGCGAGCAACAGAGCGCTGTCGCCGGCGTTTTCATTCACGCTATAGTTTCATCTTAACTTCTTCGGACGTTTAGCTAAGTTATAACACGTATGTAGAACTAGAAACTTTCGGATGCATGCACAATTAAAGCACGCAAGATGGGAATCCGAGCCCTTCAAATTGCACCGCGCTTCAGGCAAACTGCTGATAGGCATTCTTTGGTACTTAGGAAGCCTAGTAGCCACTCATCAGAATATACCATCACTTTTGTTGACTTGCGTTTCGCAACCTCTAAAACATATTTTAACAGCCAGTTGTTAGTTGAGAGGAAGGGCACTAACACTTCTTTCAAACTCTGTCCTTGAAGGTGTTCATTTTCATTTCACCTAGAGCTTTTACCAGCTTTGCCACCTTGTCCTTCGTACGTCAAACTGCTCGAGACATAGAAGTCTGTTTCTTATTTTTTTCTTCTTCTTGACAGGGTGTTCTGAGTTAACTTTCGCAAGTATTTGCAGGCTATATGCATGTTGCATCAGAAATTATGGTACAGTTCGTCGCAAATTAAGTCCATTGTAGGTGGGAAAGGTCTTGGTAATAGGCTTCAATCCGCTGCCAGGACACAAGCTGAGTTTTGCAATGTCCTGAATAAGATTAATTACCTCTTCTGTCGACTTTACAGCTATCTCCTTGACTTTGTTTCCTCGAATGCACACAGCAGCATTCATGGCAGCTTCACCACTGCGATGGAATAGAACTCGTCGATGGCGATTGCCTCCGGAGATTCGTCCTCGCTTTAGTGGCACTATGCGAATGTTCATTGCTCAACATCAGAAAGATCGACATTTGTCCCCAGTGGCGGTGGCATGCAGCTTTCTGCATTCCTGGAGCAGGCTCACGTCACACGATCCACCCCCGCTGTATTCTTCAACTGACTCCACTGATGCTTCAGGATCAGTGCAATGTTTTTCTTTCAGTGCAACTCACAAAATGATGAGGAAGATATTCACCACTTCATTGTGGGTTTGCCCGCCACTGAAGCCGACAATATCGGCACCTGACGGCAGTGGGCCTTTCGCCGAGCAACCCATCTTCGTACATTGTTTGCACGCAAGGGCCTTATCATCGTTCCCTCTTGAATTTTATTAGAACACAGCCAACCTATTTTTCATTTATTACGCCTTTTAATTTTTTGTTTTACATATTCCTATATGCCCTAGTTGAGACAATAAATAATGTTATTGCCTTTGCCGCCGCGCTTGATGTTGCGTTCCCACTCTTGCCTCTTCCCTGCGTCTTTCGGTGTCCTGAAGAGTGAGCCACATTTCACCTTGCACGAGCGCTACCCGGCCTTGCACCCGGGCAAGAAACACGTGCTATTACGCTTACCCCGTTTTCTGGACATGACGCGATCACATATCCATAAAAAAGGCACACTTGCACACATGCTAGCTAATTTGCGCGCATTCCGGCTCGCGAGCGAGAAAAAGGTGCACGTGGTGCACGAGCCTTCCACGGCACCAACGGATCAGCGCGGCGCAGACTCTCAGTACGGCACAACCGCCACAGCACCACGTACACAACGCGACCACGCTCCGAATGCGTACAGCGCCCCCTGCGCTTTCATCCGGGAAGTGGCCAACCGGTTCCGTAGGGAACCCCGCTCGGACGGCAGACTAGCAAATACTTCTAGGGACTCTAGCAGCGGTCGCACCGACCGTACGGTGTCTAGATGGGTAGGTGTGCCGACCGGCGGGGGTAACGCGTGCCTTTTCGTCATGACGCCGCAGTGGCGCCACCAGCGAAAGCCCGGTTCATGACCGTTTCCTCCGGCCGTCGCCACGCATGACAGAAAGCGACTCGCTTCACTTTTTCCAAGTGCAAATGAGTTTATTGCAAACAAGCTGTCTTACGGGAATAGGGAAGGGATGTAAACATATTACAAAGGCAGGGGAGCCGAGTTTAAGGCTGTTTTTTTACGTACAGCGTGTTTGCTGCGTTCCCGATTTTTCAGGCAAGCAACTCCAAACACTGTTATGTCACTTCCTCGTTCTTAATTTTTTTTTCATTAAATGTTCCACGCCATCACAAGGCAACGCGAATATATATTAACACAGTGCTCAGCTGTGATTTATGCGTGTGCATGGGCGTAAGCAGACCTTGCGAATAAATAAAATAAAACGAGTGCATAAGCTTGTATTGCAAAACGGTATCTTCTAGCTGAACTTTCGAAAGTGCAATAAATGACATGCACACATTAGTGTTTTTGAGTCAGTGAAGTAACACGCCCCAAAATCATGCCTATGCGTTCAAAGCACGCGTTTCAATTTCAGGTGTTTTCTTTTTTTTCGCGCGTTTTCACGGGCCAGGTTCTTGCTCTTGACCAAGAAGTGGAGGCGCATGATAGAGTAAAACTTGACGACGCTGTTAGTGATCTCAATCTTATGCTCCTCACAACCGATCATAGACGAAGGTTTGAGCTGCAGAAAAGAGGCGAAGTCTGCGAGACTTTCTCGCCTTAGTTCAGTGACTGTGAAGCAATGACTGAAGGTCTCCTCGAGAGATGTCACGAGACTGTTCAAAGCATCAGATGGGAATATTAAGTTCCCCATGCTTACGTGGGCTGTGAGAGCGGCCACAGGAGGAAGGGGAGCTTCTGGCGATGACAGCAAAACAGTGGCAAAATCGGCACATTTAGTCTTTAAAAGAAACTTTCGCGCCCCGTATCCTGCCTAATAGAAAATCAGCCGCGAATCACTTTTTCCTACCGCCAGGCTGCTGTGGTTGTTGTCAAACTGGCAAGCGCTGAGCATTTCGTGTGCCGCCTACACATTTCGTATGTCCAGTAAGTCGTCCACATACCTCTGCTGGGTCTCTGCTTTTGCTATGACATCATCGGTGTCTTGGCCAAGATGTCTTGGCTTAGTCTGGCGGTCATTAAACACCTGTAGCCTATTTTGGACGACAGATAATCGAAGAGGGAAAGAGCGCTCGACAGCGTGACTCTTCTGCAGTGCTCCCTGATAAGAATTCTGAGCAGAGCGTTGCCACTCATCAAGATAGGTGAGGAAGTCACCAAGTCGCCGAGCTTTCGCAGAGTTCGGGCGGAGTGCGGCGGCTGGAAATCTTGAAGTCATGATGCTGATGATCTCCTGCATCAATTTGACAAGTTCATCGGTCGCGGGAACTGAACCGTGGTTGTGCTCAATCCGCTGTCTATACGTGAAAAGACCACGCCGGACATCATCAGAGAACAAGCGAAACGCATAATTTACGCGCATCTCCTCGAATGTGTCTGGCCTTACAACAGCTTTGTGCACCCTGGGCATTGCCTTCAAGCCGACATGGCTACGTTGATCTAGCTGCCATGCGGCATCAACGTGACTGATGGATGCCACGCCCCGAGGAGTTGTTAAAGGGTGCTGGAGCAAGCTGTTTCTTACATTCTTCACCAAATGGGGAAAATCGGAGACGAAGTGCAAGGAGCGGTTCTTGTCCACAGGGTGCGGCGACTTGCAGACAACTTGTCCTGTTTTCCCAGAAATTCCAAAAATACGCCACATGGAACGATTCCAGCTAGCAGCGTCTGTTGTTATGAAATCCACAAAAAGTGAGGCGTTTTCTGCCATTATCACACCCTCCACCGTAATTTTTGCTAGCACATCAGCTTTCACGTTCCCCTTCGAGGCGAAAACGCCAAGCACCTGGTGCCACTTTCCCGTGAATGGTTGGAAGAGAACAACTAGGGCGTGATCCGCCAATTCTGAGCTGGAGCTAGATGAAAATTTTTCGAGGTCCACCAAACCGTTCACTTTCCCGTAGTGACTGACCGTCAGGTTCTCGGAAAGTTTAATTTCATCCATCATAATGCCGCCATGACGTTGCTGCTCCGTCATGCATATGCATTTTTCCTTCAAGGCAGCAAACACCCGTTTGTTGAAGCCGAATCCGTTTCGAAATCCGCGCAGGTACCGTTGTAGACACGTTCTGCCGGGCAGCAGCATGATCTTCTCCTTGCGCAGGTGCTCATAAAGTCGTTCGCTCCTCATCCGCATTATCAAGCATTCGAGCAGCCACTCGTGCTGGTACTTAAAACCCTTTGAAGCATTTAAACAGGCCATGACTTGTGACTGTTGTCTTACTGGCAAATTTTCTATTCTTGACATGAGCGCGCAGCTTTATAGTTTGAGTTCTTCCTCCTCATCTCTTCCAGTTTTGTCTCAAGAGTAAACATATTTCGCTTCAGTCTCTTGAACTTTGCAGTTACAAGCTTTCTCTTCTTTTCGCGCTCCCTCGACCTCCGGTCCTTTGTTCTTTTGTACGATAGCTGATTTAAGAGCAACTTTTTTGCGTATCGGCAATGCAAACAGGAGTCTCCTTGACTTGTGGCGATGCCGACGCATTTGGAGCTGAATGTTGTGTTTCCGTGGATTCTTATATTCTTGGATTTCGCGAGGACGGTGTCAAGTTGGTCATTGCATTTTATGCCCTGACATGGAATCATGGCATCCACGTCAGCCAAAAGGTCCCCAACCTGTTCACGAGTTTCCAAATCCAGCTTCTGTGTTACGGCACCTTGCACGGACACGGTGGCTCGCAGTTTTGACGCACAGTGCTCCAGGAGTATTACTTTTACCAGAACGATGCTCTGTCCGCTTTTTCTGCAAGTCGAGAACGCAGAGGCGCCAGAATCTTCAATAGAGTGAGTGATGTGTCCAGCCGCTGTGGGATACCGTGCAGGTAGGACGAGGGGACACTTCGGTTACAGACGTAGAGATACCTTCACTGGAGCTTGAAGGTACTGGATCGTCCGGCACTGTCTCAAAGTCGTGGCTGTCATTTCTGGCAGCCTTGGTTGGGCGGCAGCCTGTGGAATTGTTCGTCTTTCGTTTCGCGGTCACCTTTCTTGACAGCTAGGTAAGCAGGAGCATCGGGCAGGGCAGAAGGCACGGCATCTTTCGTCAATCGTGGGTGAGAATGTGGGAGGCTAAAAACGTTGCCTTCTATCATATATTTGTAATCCCGTTCGATACACTCTTGGTCAAAATGCCGCTCACACACAACGGAGTGTGGCTGCAACCTCTTGTCGGCACGATGAAGAGCAAGCTCCCACCTTTTGAACAGTTCGGGATCCCGCGGCGCCGAAAACAGCGAGACTTTCAGTCCTTTTCTCGATGACTTGTAGCCGGATTTGCAGAAGGGTGCGAAACAAGTTGTGTCCTTTTTGGTCTTCATTCCGATCACTTCTCACAAAAAGCGCAGCGCCTGCTCCGCTACGGCGCTTGCATGTGGACGATGACAGACAGCAAACAGACGAGAAAACAGGTAGCTAGTGTCGTCTGTTTATTGTTTCAATGCCAGACCGCAAAAGTCTCAGTTTCAGCTACTATTTTGACTGATAACGCAAGTAATAAGTAATGTTTTTAAACAAAAATGAGGTTAACAAAACGCGCGATGCGATTGCGACAAGTAGCAGACGATCCGCCGGTGAACACCGGGCGGAGAACAGCAGCGCCAGTTTCGTCGTCATGAAGCGGAGGCACGCGGAACTACGCTTTGTGCCCTGCCGGTCGGCACACCTACCCATCTAGCCACCGTACCGACCGTGAGGCAATGCGACCAACTCGTTGGAAGCCCGTCGCAGTGGCTCTGCGACGAGAGCGGCGAGCATTTCTGTTCCTGTGCAGCTGAATAAGTCTCACTCTGCTGCTGCAAGACTCGCATCATGTGGAGCCCCTCGGACGCGTTGAAGCGTGCCACTTCCGTACTGCCGCCGCGTCTGTCGTCTGCTTCCTGGCGTTGCACCTGCGTATCGACTGCATCGCCGCGGGAATATATTCTTTGAAATCGCGCTGTCTGCATCTTCGAGCTGCACTGAGGTGTTGCCTGCCTCATCGCTGGCATGTCTCTCATTTAGTCGCGTTGCGTTCGCCTGCTTCATTCAGCTCACCTGCCGCGTCCCACTGACTCGACCCCCATGCAGACAGTGTTTCACGTATCTGTGTCTTCTGTTCCGTCATGTGGATGAAACTGTTATGAGTATTACGATTAGAAAAACGGGATATCAAGTTCAGTGTCAAAGGCAAACTCTGGCCGAAGTGGATGGTCTGGATCATTTGGGCCACCTTGAGCTCTTGAATGTGCGCGCTCATCGCACAGCGCGCGCATAATCTGTGTGTTTATTACATTTATGCAGCGCAACCTTGCATAGACAAACACCGTGTTTATAAACAAAGGGGGCGCAGCCGACTGGGGATGAAAAGTAGAGTTAGCGCCCACAGGGGTACATGGAACCGAAATATTTCTAAGGAGTTTTTATTTCACGAGACATCTGTGATGTCTGTATTCGGTGCAGAGTAACCGTGAACATCCTAGAACTGATCGTGAAAGTATGAAATCTCATGACCGAGGCGAAGTATTTTTAAAACACCGCGAAATGTATGGGGGTAGCGGTAGCGATGAATCTAAGTCGGCGTTGGTGAGATGAAGAAAAGGCTTTAGAGGCATTTAAACAACAAGATCGGCTCTGGGGCCGAAAGCTAACATAGCCATACGCGACTGTTCTCGCGCAGCGACGGCCGGGGAGATTCCGCCGCTTCCGCACTGTCAGGGGGCGAACTGCTCCCGATGGACGCTTGTGACGAACTCACACTCGGAGTCTCGAACGGAAGCACTTGAGACTCCGTCGCCGAGAACCGTTGACGCTCAAAATGGTCCAATCCGACGGCAGCACTTTCGCAGGGCCAATGGGAGAGCTTGCTGCGCTCTCGCTTCAAATATGCCGCGGGGCGAGAAGGGGTTCACCGTCAGGGCCACGGCACGCCGTGCTGTCTGGACGTTCAGCTCATGTTGAAACACGTCGCTTCTCCCTTTGGTACGGCTCGCCTCCAGTGCACTGGTGCTTTGCAGAGAAGTATCCAGAGTTTGTGAAGGAGGCGTTCGCCGAAGAAGTTTGGCGTCCGGCTGAATTTCTGGGCGGCTTTGGCCAGGCACAACAGCACCCCCGCCATCAGACAATACGCCGGGAAGACGAGCTGCTCGCATGTGGCTCGGATGCCAGGCGCGCTCGTTCGCCAGGTTCCTCCAAGCTCACGTACAGTGTCCGGGCGCCAGGTAGCCTCACGTGCCTTGGGTTCCACTCGCCAGGTCAGGATCTCTGCCGACAGCCTTGTTGCCGGGGCACGCCGATCAACTTCGCTCGGGTCGCTCCGATGCCCTTGCCACTCGCCACTGGTAACGGTAGACTTTTCTGCGGCTTGCAAAACCGACCAACAACAGGCAACACCCAACACAAGCAAGTACCCTCGGTCACCCGTCAAATACCAGACAGAGGCAAAATTTCAAATTCAATTAGCTAAATTGTTGTCCCCTTTTTGCTCCCACTACAACAAGAGACAAATGTATAGGATGCAGTGCACAAGGTTCAAACAACAATTTTGCACATTAACGATACATTAAATAGCAAAGAAAATTATTAATCAGTTATGGAAAAGAGTCTCCTTGAAATCACTTGGGCCGTAAAGCACAACTGAGGAAGTAAGGAGGTCCTTCAATTTTCCCCAGTCTGCCTACAAAGTTACCGTTAGCGATGAAACGCTCGTCGAAGGCAGCTACGTCTCGAATGCATGGCTCAAAGCATCCGAGTTCGCATTGTGCTGCTCTTTTCCGCAAGCGGCAGAATGCGTAGCAGTATTTGGGTGGTTTGGCTCTCCTCCCTCCGACACAGCCTCGGCTGTCCATTTCTCTACGAGACCTTTCTTTCCACTTTGTGCGTGAAAGAATAGACGAGCAGAAGTTACTCGCTTTGTTGAACGATCTGTCTCGTTCCTTACGCTTTGCGCACCAAACGCGCATTTTCTCAGCACGGGTGCAGTTGTACCGCTTAGATCGCCGCTTCTTTTCCTTTCGCGATCGTTTGCGTTTTCTCACCTTTCAATGAGAACATTCTTTCATGCACCTGCCTTTCCGCTCTTTTCGGCGGCTACACTTGAGTTTTTGCTTTCTTTCTTTTGGTACCAGCTCTTTCAAGCTGCCGGTAACCGGAGCGGGTATGGCGCCGACATCGTCGGAGTTCGGCGCCGCGCCTGCATCGCGGCCAGCAGCGCATGACTCACTGCCAGTCGCGTCCGAACAAGGACAAGGCTCGCTCACATCAGCCCCCGAGCTAGGTATATCCTCTGCAGGCTCGCCTCTCAAGTTACTCTGATCCGCCGGTGTGCCGCATCGCTCAGCGCTAACCGGCGCACGCTCAAGGTCGTCTGATAGCTGGACCGTTTCGGATCGCGTGAAGTCCATGTTCGCAATAGTGTTGTTGTTTTCGCCAATGCGATTGGGCGCGTCAGGACAGGAAGATTCATGGCTCCTGTCTAGTCGCGTCATGGGTTTGCCTTCGCTGTTCACCACTCGTGGGCTGCGCAATTTCCATGAGCGCCACTTCGTTTTTCCGCGAGTGATGATCTACGACAACGCTGATCTCGGACATAGCCAATTTGTCGTCTCCTGGCCTGACTACATCTCCGCCACGCTTGACAACTTCTGCATCTGATTTGTCAGGCGGTTGATTTACTGCCAGTTCCCCACTCTCGATTGGTGGAATCGGATTGCTTACAGCTACGTGAGGCGGCGTGCAGGACGGTGTCACTGCGGATTTCTCGCCGATGGAGTCGGCTCCAACCGTCTCAGCTGCCAGTGGCTCGACCAAGGTAACCCTAGACACTTCTGTTCGAGACTCGATCAGCTCGCTGCTGCGGTGGCTTTGCTCGGCCGCTTCCTTAAGTTGTGTCTCATTCTCTGGTGCAAGTACAATTTGCTCCGAGATTTCCTGACTTTCTAGCCATTCGGTTACATCGGCTTTCAATTGATACGCCAAATCAAAGTACGTTTTCGTACAGTTTTTCTCCCGCTGATACCTGTCCCTAAGTTCCATTGGTGACAGCCGATGTCTTTTCAGTAAAGACTCTTTCAGGTAATCGTAGCTTTTCAAGTCAACGTCTAACCACGCGCTTGATTTCTTCCGACGCCTCAGCGGAGAGAATAGCTACCAATTTTTGTGCCCAAGTATCTCGCTCGAAGCGCTTACTTTTGCAGACACGCTCGAAATCTTCCAAGTACTCTGCCATATACTCGGCGATGAGGAACGGTTGCAGACCCTCCCGCGACTTCGAACTGTTACCTTGAATGGCAATTGAAGCTTTACGCCTTTCAACACTTTTTCGGTGTGCCGAAAGCTCGAGCTGCATAAGCTTCTCTAAGCGGGAAAACCGCTTTTCACGTTCATTGCGCTTTTGGAGTTCTAGCCTTTTGGCTTCCTCCTCCCCTTTTCTTTCTTGAATATCATCCCAGGCCTCTGCGGCTTCCTCAACCGTCACTTCTTCTGCCTGCATGATCTCAAGAATTTCCTTTTTTCTTTTTGTTGAGCCCAAATCAGTGCCCAACTCATCACAAATTTGGAGAAGTTCTTTGACCTTGTAACTCTCCATCCCTCACCGGCCTCTTGTTGTTTGCCTTTTCAGAATAGTGTACTATACGTTCGCTATCTCGCTCCTAGCAAGAGATGCGCAAGCCTTTCTCACACTGATTCCCCTCTTAGCATCCCTTGGTTTTCAAAACACTTCCTGTAGGCTTGAAACACGCAAGGTTAACACAATGCTACGCTGAGCCTTTCTCTAAGCTACCCTGTGTGTTAGAGAAGTCTGGCGTTTGAGGGAAACTTCAGGTACTCACCGCGCCGAGGTGCCTGACGCCGGTCAATCCCGCAGCTGCCATCCAATGTTGTGACAGTGGATCCCACAACTGCCACCAATGTTGTGCCGGTGGGGTTATCACACAGTAGCCCACCGTCAACAGGGTTGTGCCAGTGGATCCCGCAACTGCCACCAATGTTGTGCCGGTGGGGTTATCACACAGTAGCCCACCGTCAACAGGGTTGTGCCAAGGAGTTGGTAACGCAGCGCTCGTCACCCGTTTCGTGAACGAGGGCTGTCAGCTCCCTGGGCGGTAGCACTGAATCTAAGTCGGCGTTGGTGAGATGAAGAAAAGGCTTTAGAGGCATTTAAACAACAAGATCGGCTCTGGGGCCGAAAGCTAACATAGCCATACGCGGCTGTTCTCGCGCAACGACGGCCGGGGAGATTCCGCCGCGTCCGCACTGTCAGGGGGCGAACTGCTCCCGATGGACGCTAGTGACGAACTCATTCTCGGAGTCTCGAACGGAAGCACTTGAGACTCCGTCGCCGAGAACCGTTGACGCTCAAAATGGTCCAATCCGACGGCAGCACTTTCGCAGGGCCAATGGGAGAGCTTGCTGCGCTCTCGCTTCAAATATGCCGCGGGGCGAGAAGGGGTTCACCGTCAGGGCTACGGCGCGCCGTGCTGTCTGGACGTTCAGCTCATGTTGAAACACGTCGCTTCTCCCTTTGGTACGGCTCGCCTCCAGTGCACTGGTGCTTTGCAGAGAAGTATTCAGAGTTTGTGAAGGAGGCGTTCGCCGAAGAAGTTTGGCGTCCGGCTGAATTTCTGGGCGGCTTTGGCCAGGCACAACAGCGGTCACTTTATCGAGCTGTGAACGGTCCCGCAAGTCGTTACACTTGCAGTACTAGCAAGGAAATGTAGTGTGCCATGCAACTTGATGTCGGGGCGTGATACAAGACGTTCTCCAAAAAATGAGAAGGGTTCAACGCTGCTGAAGAGAGTAAAATGTTGCGGTAAGTTGTGTTTACATGTGTTTCTATGGGTCGCCCTCCCAACTCCCAACTCGCACCCCCATACATTTCGCGGTATTTTAAAAATACTTCGCCTCGTTAATGAGATTTCATACTTTTGTGATCTGTTCTAGGATGTTCATGGTTGTTCTGTACCGAATAACGGGATCATAGGTGCGCCGTAAAACTAGAAAACTGCTTTGAAATTGTTAGGGTCCATGTATTCCTTTGGGCACTAAGCCTAGTTTTCACCCCCCAACCAGCCCGGCCTGGCTACAGAAGCGCCACCGCATCGCGCTTACGTCACATATCGGTGTTCGTCTATAGGGGGTATTCACGTGACGTCACAGCTGACGTCAGTATGCAGCCAACGCCATCTTTGCGTCCTCTTCTGACTGGTACTAGTACGGGGCGGTGGTTAGCTCAGCTGTTCGTGCGCGTCTGTTTGCTCTATCACTTTGCCTCATGCCAGCACCGTTGTTATTAAAACTCACTTGGTATCATGAGTGACAGTTCCATTTATCGGCAAAGTGTGCGCGATGAGGACAGAGACCTGTACGAAGCAAAACTTTGGTACCGACCCGTGTGCAGTCGATATGCACAACTGCACGGTAAGCGTTGACCTGTGCCCACGCATATATATGTGCGACATTCATGAATTCCTTGTCCTGCGAACGAGCTTTGTCACAAGAAACCAATCGCAAGCCTACTGACCACTCGATGAAGGCAACTACGTTACAAGCTGCTGGGCTAAGAGCCGCGGTTGAAGCAGACGAACTCGCTCTTTTTGCAATTACATGCGTGCCGTCCAACGTTTATACCTACTAAACCGCTGAACTTTTGTAGCTGATATCCTTCATAGAAATGGCGTTTGGTAGGTAATATCTTTTACACAAAACTTGTTTGATGTACTTGTCTCAATCGATCAGAAGAAGTCGGATTCTTGCATCGTCTGCGGCTGTAAGGAAGCAAAAGAAACCGCTGCCACAGGGCACAGCGATGACACCGGTGGCGCCTCCTCGTTGCCTTGCGGGCTCGAAATAACTTTTTGCAACAAAGCTATTGAAATACAGCGCAGTTTTGGCCAAGCTAAACTTGATTTGTTATTAGAGATAAATAAGTTTATAAAGTTCGTCAAAACTTCTGCAAAACAACTCTGCCCGCCTACGTTCCTTCGCCGAATCTGCATGCGGTCTGCTTTAATTAGCAGCCGACAGAGACGATGTGAACATCCGACTTCTTTTGATCGAATGAGGCAAGTACGGCAAACACAAAGTTTAGGGAGCCCTCTTTGAAGGATTTTATTGTAGCAAAACACGACGAGGAGGTGTTGGCGGCGCACTGCATGCATGCGCATGACTGGAAGCGATACATTTCCGCACTGCTCTTTTACCGAGAATGTGTCTTCCGAGTGCGTGAAGAACACTCGTGCACGCATAGTAACAAGAGCTGGCTACTAGGGCACATCCGGAAGATTCCAGTCCAGCCCATTTTGACACACGTTTCTCATATTCCATGATACTTGTGCGGTTGAGCCGTGCCAGCCATACGTGACGTCGCATCTCGGTGAGGTGTCTCTTTCGACTGGAGTTGTTCGTGTGTACTTCCGGAACCTTAAAATGCCGAGGTCGTTCGCGCAGCTCTTCAGCTTCCGTTGTGTACACTGTGCACGCGTCCATTACAGTCTACGATAGCTCAATAAACAACATATAGCTGCGGATGCCACTGCTTGTAGAACCGCACGACAGCACTTGAAACGTACGTTCGCCCTGTTCGTTCCGTGGACACAAAAATGGCCGACTGCGCCTCAATTATACCACAATGCATCGCGCACAGCGCGTCAGTGAATACCGCCTATATTCAGCATCGGTGGCAAAGGATAGTTCACCGAGGAGCGAACAACTTGGTATGGCTGCAAATGACTGAAAGTAAGTCTTGCAACATAAGTGTGAGCAGATTTTCTGCCATGTCGCCAAGAGCACGTAAACAATCGCCGGGGATAAAGTGCTTGAATGCAGAGCCATCGCTGAAAGCTATGAGCATTTAAGGTGTTTATTTATTCCAAAAACGAAAAAAAAAAAGAATCCGGCCACTGCAGTGTGCTCTGATGTTCATCCATCATACAAGAGGAGCTAGTAGCTAGGACACTCTGAAAGACTATATTGCTTTATGCACTACAAGCGTCATTTCGTGTTGTCCCTCTGAGCCTGAACGCACAACAGCTTTTGGTTCTTGATTTCGCCAAAATACGGTGAGAATTGCGCTCCTGACTATAAGTGAGCCAGTTTTTCTTCAACCAACACATTTTCTTACTAGCTGCTGTAATATTTTAGGAAAAAAATTCTTCCTTGAAACGCCAAGCATACACTTTGTTCTTTTCAATGAATTCTCGGCCAGCCAGCCTGGGTGGAATGTGCTGCCTCCACAGCTTGAAAACCTTGGAAACAGATGGCGGCCGAAACAAGGGGACTTTTTCATTTCTTTTGCGGTATCCTGAATTAAAGCCAACGACAAAACACTTCATCGCCTACCCTACCATTCCCATATATAAAAAAAAAACAATGCACAGTATGGGCTCCTCCCATATCTGCCGTGCTGTGTGCCGTGCCGTCTGCGTACTGGTGATCTCTCTGCGTGGTTTGTCGTCTGCATGCCCTGTCGACTCATTCGCAACGGAATACGCAGACGACAGAATAAAAACGGCACTGATGGAGCTTTATTTTAAAGTTTTATCTTAAGAAAGAATACAGGTGGGCGTACACGCAATGATAGCCACGATTCTACTCGTGCGTTTTCCGGCTAGCATACTACGCGAACAGCTAGCACTCCGTAATCTCTCCGCACGTTTTTCGCGGCGCTCGCGCGGTCGTCTGGATCGAGCTCGGGGGCATTTAGCTTCGCAACACTGTCGAGAGGTGGCGCACCAATTTGTCTCTTGCTTAAATGGTGCCCGGACTTGCTTCCGGAAATGCGGTTTTGTGCCTAAAATCAGAGGTACAGTCGACATTAGAAATAAATCAGAGAGTCGTTGGACGATTAGCACTAGGTGCCCACGGCAAAACCGCAAATGAGGCGGTACAGGGAGATATGGGCTGGGCACCTTTCAAAGTACGGGAAGCTCCGAGTAAAATATATGAGGAGCGTCTGAGAAAATTGGACGGTAACAGATGAGCAGCTAAAGTATTTAAATACCTGTACTTAAAAAGCGTTGACTCACAATGGAGGAAAAGAACTAGGAAGCTAACTAGTAAGTATGCTAGTCGCAAGGAGGGAGAAATAAAGAGCATTAAGCAACAGGCGAAAAACACAGAAGGTAAAAATTGGATAAATTCGATGGAAAAGAGTGTGGAATTATACCGAAAGTGGAAAATGCAGATCAGGAAGGAAGTTTTCTTTGATAACTCAAGACGCAGTGCCCTACTTTTTGAAGCTAGATCAGGGTGCCTTAGAACACGAAGCTGCAAAAAGAAATTTAACACTGAAGATGACGCATGTGCTGTATGTGGTAACTCCAGTGAAACAATTGGCCATATTATACTCGAATGTAATGGTATCCATCCGGAAGTTGGTACAGGCGCAGTCACTGTTCCTGAAGCTCTGGGGTTTGGAGATACCAGTGACCGGGTGATTAAATCGGCGGTGGAAACTAGTAGAAAACGACTGGAAGATTGGTGGCTTAAAAGCAGAGAAGTGACATAATGGTAGTATTGTAGAAACAAAAATTTAATAAATAGAATGCTGGTTTAGTTAACCAATCTAAATCAATAATTAAGATATAGGGAGAAAAATGAGCATGATAGCTACTGCTACCACCCCATTTCAAAGGGGACACTCCTAGATTCCATCCATCCATCCATGTTGCAAAGAGGTAAGGGAGAGGAGGAAAGCGTGACAGAAGCCACGTCGGCGAAGAAAGGAGAGCGGAGGGAGATAGTACAATGCCAAGCTGAACGCCGGATGCTGGCTCGGCGTTCGCGTAGCAAAATCGGCCTACACTGAATGCATTGCAGCGTGCCAGAGTCGGCGCTCCTGTCTCATCTTACTCCGTGCTTGTGACCAAGTTCTGTGTCACACACACCTTTATATTCTTACTGAAATTCTTTCAGGAACAGCTACTTCGAATAATTCCTACCGCCAATGGGTTCAGAAGTATACAGCGCCGTAGTGAGAGGACCAAGAAATGGGGACGCACACACAGGCACTGTGTTTGCATCCCCTTTTTCTTCCCTACCCCCATTGCACTGTATACTTCTTCGTTCGTAGTTTTTGCAGCGCGCAGCCGGACAAGGACAAAGACGGAGGAAGAAGTATGACGTCTTTGTCATTGTCCGGCTACGCGCTGCAACAACGATGAACAACCAACTAGCCCGGCAGCTTGTCCTCTTCATGTATACTTCTATATCATAAACTAACAAGCCAACCACCACATATTATCCCAATTTCTTCCTTAACTTTCATGTTCCCTCATGTCATTCCCTCAGTGTTACATCCCCCTAAGGTTAAATCACTATCCCAGCTTGCCTTGTGCCTCGTCATTGATATCGGATGTTATTTCTTGAAATCACGTAACGAACCGTAAATACTGCTTTATCGCTTAGCAAAAAGAAATAATGTATTCTAACGATAAAAATATTTTATTGAATAAGATTATGCGAACATTACAGTTGAAACACCATTTGAAGGCTTTATCCTGGTGTCACCTCTTCGTTCTTGCAATTCGCAGAGATTATGAACATTTATGACTGCCTTCGTTCAACTGTTCATTCATATTTGTTTTAATTCACATGCAAGAATTTGTAGTCACATGACTAAAATGTTTTTGTCAGCATATCCTTTAATAAAGGGATCCCCCATTTTTTGCTTTTATTATTTCGGACTCAAGTGCCTCACACACGTAACGGGTGTGGTTCCTATTAGTTGTACACTTTCGTCTTTCAAGATAAAATTCAAAGCTAGAAAATCATAGGTTGAACTCAGACGTTCTCAAAAACTCGTTTCCAAAAATTATTTGACCTTGCGCAGGGTGACGAATCTGACTACCTGAAAAGGAAAATAATAAGGCAACAGCAGCAAGGAAATGTACAATGTTTTTTCAATGCGTAAAACAGTGGAAAGGCAAATTTATTTCTTTCATTTACAATCTCTGGCCGACGTTGAGGGATAGATTGTATAGGTCACACAAGGAAGCGATCAAAACACCTTCCAGGTCCTTGCTGTATAATTCGATTTGTGACAGTTTATTTTTTGTTCTAATTTTTTCGTTATGTATTCTTCTATGGGCGCCTATACATCAGCAGTGTACTTAGCCTTGCAATGTTTCTCAGGCAATTGCCTCTATATTTTATTTTCCGAGTCATTGAACCATGGGTTCTCATACTGAAAAATCATCCTCAAGGAAACATTCATTTTTTGCCCTGCTCTTCTGCCCTCGACCACATTTCTTCTTTTTGAGGCAAAACCTACATAAACCCTGCAAGTGATGATTGTCATGCCCAGCTGAAGAAAAGTCATGTCTAAACGTTGGCTTGCGAACTGAGAGTCACGTTGAATAATTGTTCACTTTTCTTTGATACTGCATACTATCTCTGCTGATCGTTCTACCTGATCAACATAATTTTAAATATTTCATTCTGCCATTCACGAAACTCCTGCAAGTTCGTTTCCTGTGATTGCGAGTACTTCAGCAGCAGCTTAAGTTAGACAATTCTGAACAGATGTGGGGTCAAGTAAACGCTAAACACTATACCTCTCAATATCCAAGTAATGTTAACGGTGGAAACATTTGTCTCATATTTACAAGAGCTTTTGAAATACAGGTAATTGATGCTTTAATTGATACAGTCAATTGATAATCCGTATCAGTGTCCCCAGCACACCAAAAAACGGCAGTGTGATTGCACTCAACTGTCAAGCATGTTTGGCGCCGTTGTTAGGCAGTGATGTCGAGCAGCAATCGAGAAAGCTGGGCACTCCTGCCGGACAGCGACTTCGTGCAGTGAGGCCATCGAATAGCCCAACTACCAAGCAAGTTGGGCACCTCTGTCGGGGAGCAATGTCGATGAGAGAAGCCATCCGATAGGCGGAAATAGCACCGTCCAGAATATGTATATTGGTGTTCCAGTTAGATGTATGTACCACAAAAAACCCTTACAATTTGAACTTTGTTCCACATATACAGTCTACGTTTTATCTGGAACACTGCCCAACATATATACGCGGAACTGTTTTTTTTAAAGTTCGCTTACTAGCTTTATGTGGAGCCAGAATAAGAGTGTAGCAGACTGCCGAATGATTGAGTGCTCCAGGAAGCAATCCTGCAAAGGCGATGGAAATTTTAACGCTGTACGATACCCTCGCACGAGTGATATTGCGGTTCACTTCAGTGCTCAGCGCGCCAGTTGAAACACAGTTCGGTACTGATCATTTTTTCTGAATAACTCAAGTTTTAAAGCTTATTTATAGCTCTTTTTACAGAGTTGAACAAGCCTGCGGTCGTTTCATTGGGATAGCCAGTGATGAAGCTTTCCTGAGGAAGTTAGCTGTAACTGTAGCACAGTGTTACATCAGCAGCGGTGTCAGAATCTTTGGCAAAGGGATTTCATGGATGTCGTCCACAACGTGGCTACTCTTGTGACTTTCGGCCATCATGTTTAAAACTGTGTCTTGTGCAAAAATACAAGCTTCCTCCGTCTGTCCTCTCAAACCGTGTTAGGATGCGGATAGGGAGGATGGTCGAATATGAGTCTTGAAGTTGTATCAATTGATAATGTCGGGCTGATGACTGACGTACCGAATATTCTCCAATCACGTAAAGCAAAAGAACGCTTCTCTGAGGTGTTTTGAGCACGTCTCCCCAATTATCGTGCGCTGATGCGTTCGAACAACAAAACTCTGTCCTGGTCTTCGTTATCGGTACCCGTAAGTTTGGTTTGGTTTGGGGGGTTTAACGTCCCGAAGCGACTCAGGCTATGAGAGACGCCGTAGTGGAGGACTCCGGAAATTTAGACCACCTGGGGTTCTTTAACGTGCACTGACATTGCACAGCACACGGGCACCTTGCTTTTCGCCTCCATCGAAAAGCGGCCGGCGAGGCCGGGATTCGATCCCGCGTCCTTGGGAACAGTAGTCGAGCGCCGTAACCACTGCGCCACCCCGGAAGAGTGGCTGGCACCATTACTGAAGCGCTGCGAAGCAAGCAACAGACTGTGCCTGGGACGAAGGGTCTGAGCTTGTAGTCTTGGGGTGTGCCATTGAGATCGGAAGCAGCCGCTATAGGGCCGAATCTGTTTAGCTCTGTAAAGTATAGGCGCGTTCATGACCGCTAAAAGTCATAAAAAAGCCCCGTCGGGGTGGCGCAGTGGTTACGGCGCTCCTGTTCCCAAGGGTGCGGGATCGAATCCCGGCATCGGCGGCCGCTTTTCAATGGAGGCGAAAAGCAAGGAGGCCGCGTGGTGTGCGATGTCAGTGCACGTTAAAGAACCCCAGGTGGTCGAAATTTCCAGAGTCCTCTACCACGGCGTCTCTCATAGCCTGAGTCGCCTTGAGACCCACAAACCAAACCAGAAGTGGTAGGAAAAAGATGAAATGTGAAAGCGTCAAAGGGCGTTCTATAATAGATTTACAGGCACTCGCAATGAGACTGGAAAGCTTTCGCCTCAAATGCTTGTCTCGATGCACTTCTTTGAGACTGGTATTATTTAGCACATAAAGATATTTGCTAATTGTTAACAATAAAGTAACCATGTAATGTAACCCCAAATATTTCTGTAATTTTTTTCATTACATGTTGCTATCTGGGTACAACGAATCAAACTAAATTTAACGTGAGTGTCAGATAGCTACGTGCTTTTGGGCGCACGCCTTTACTACAGGTGACATTTTTCGCCAAACACCCAAATAATGTTCTTATCCACGTCAACTCCAATTCCCCAGCTCTAACGCAATAACGCTACGAACCACGTGTCGACGGTTAATTTTGGCAAAAAGGTTTAAATATACGAATTTTATGTGGTAATTGTAAGAGATGCCAACACAGAGAGACGAAGGTTTGTTTTCATTTGATATTTTTTTCCATTGCACTGACGTCGATCAAAGCTTTTCTGTAACTTGCATTGGCCGTGGGCTGCGATTATGTAGAACTCTGCTTGCTGGAAGTCGTCTTCACTTGGTCAGTTGCCAGAATTAATGGTATCAGAAGCATCAGGAGCGTTTCCACGATGACTTGACCTGCGAAAGAGTAGTTCCAGCACTCAACAAAGGTCATCTAGCATAAACAGCATCCTCCGTTTCTACGAGAATAAGCCCTGTAATCATGAGAACTGCCGCGGAACGGGTAAACGCCTTCCTATAAAATAACACCCACGCCGAAGCCATGTTATTATCCCTCTTTTAGATCACTAACGTCAATTTCTCGCCCTGTCGGCACTGCTCCGGAATGCTCCATCTCGTCACTGATCAACAGGGAGGACTAATCGCCTGCGCTAAAAAAATAAAAAAATAAAGAGGACGAGAGAGGAAAAAAAGCCCCCCCCCCCCTTCCCCCAGCTTACCTGTATTCCTTCAATCCACTCAAAAGGATTTATTGAAATTAGGCCTCACGTGAAACTCAAGTTCAACCAAGAGAATTACAAACTCAGTTTCTTCGTACATTTTGTAAAGAAAAAACTGGGGAAAAGCCTCCCCTGAAATCGAGCATCCGTTTCGTCCTTTCCAATAAAGGATCTTAGCGTAAAATATCAGAAAATAATCGCCACCGCTGATCACGCTTCAGTTCTCTTACGGATGCGAGGGATGAAAATTCACGTTAGTTCCAAGCCCTTATTTATTCTTTGTTTTGTCTGCTATATAGTTTTCAGTCATACTGATACAGAGCGGCGGGAGCATATAATTAGATGTTTTAAGGGGGGAAACAATCGTTCGATAATACCAAGCATTACTAAATTTCAAAGCAAAAACAAATCAAATATTTTACGACGCTTCAGTTGAATTTTATGAATATGTAGCCCATATGTGCGATAAGCGCAGAAAAATGAAATTTGCTCGCGAATGAAGGTGCTGCCAGATTGTCTCTTGGTCATCATCATCATCATCAGCCTGACTATACCCACTGCAGGGTGGAGCTTATCACGAGAGGTTGCGGCCACCTCCTGTTCTGGTGAGGGAGTGCGTTGCCGGAGGTGTTCACCGGCATCAGGTCGCACCCCAAACCTGTTTATGCAATTCCATCGACACGCGGAATTCTTCTTTTTTTGTTTTAATCCGGTGAAGAATTTCGCGGCACCGGGATTTGAGCCCCGGTCCTCTTGCATGCGAGGCGGAGGTTCTACCGCTACGCCACCGCTGCAACCAATCTCTTGTCTCTTAGTGGACAAGCTTTTTCAGTTACAAGAAATACAGACTAATCACAATCTTAACGCATACACCACTATGTCTTGGCCACGTAATAACAGGCCTGACATCAGGAAGGCGAACTGCATGAGCCTTTATTCCAAGCCAGGCCAGCTCGACTGGCGAGGTTAAAACGATAAGGGGGCCTTATGCCGAGAGACGCAGCTTAAGCCGGGTTACGTCTTATCGCAACACATCTTTTCCCCTTAAAGGATTATTTCAGGTGATTAAATTTGCTGCGTATTGTAGGGTCGTCTCTGCTTTTTCGGAGCAGACGTGGAGTGTCAGGGTGGTCTGGTGATAAGCTTCGTCATCGTTGTGAAGATAATCCGGGGTGAAAGGCTTATTTGTGGGTCACCGCGGTTCCACCGAAGGACTTTGTTTCCTCGGGTTAAGATCTTGTATGACCTCGGGCGTGTTGGGGCGATAACTTTCGCTTTGTGGCACCACGCCTTTTTCTTGACCACCCCCAATTTCTCCTTCTTGCATTCTCGTGCGGAACAAGTATCGTTCGTACATTTAATTCGTATTGGCGCCCCAGTACTGTCGAAAGTTTTTACGACTGTCTCATAGCCTTCTCTTCTTAGAAAGCAAATTTATTGAAGACATCGATAGAATCGTCTCAGGCTACAGAACATAACTGCAGTCTTTGCAGCGTCACTCAACGGCTTGTGATCTGGCTTCACTACGGTAAAGCAGAGCTCTAGCGTCTACTTAAATATCTGCCAATTTTTGGAAAAGTCCCCTGTGATGCGAGGGTGGGTTTGGCGGGTTCAGAAGGTCATTCCTTGCAGGTTGCCGTCGAAGCTTTCTGTATGTTCCGGGCATTGTGAAGCTGGGCGGCCACTACTGACACCATGTATCGTCGCTCTGTTGGCAGCGTAATAGCAGGCCGACATCAGGAAGGCGAACTGCCCGTCTTTACTTCGTGCTCAATTTTATAAGTCATGCAGGCGAGCCAGACTGGTGAGGGAAAACGGTAGGGGGTACCTTGTGCCGAGTGACACAGCTTACGCAGTGCTACGTCTTAACGCAAGACGATACAACTGATGAACGCAAACCATAGCTTTAATTGCCTAACATAAGTCATTGTACCCCCCTCCCCTTTCTTAGCTTTCGTCACCTGATTGCGTTCTACCGACAGGTGAGATCAATGATGTTTTTGTCACTAATATTCGCATGTCTCCAGCCAATAAATACATTGATGTGTTCTTAGCGTACAGCATAGGTATTATCTGTTCTCATTGATACATAGGTGATCCCGAACAAATCGCATGACAAAGATATTTTCTATGCCTGCTCTTTTTTCAGTTTAGAGGCGGAATAGGGTGGAGAAAAGAATGGTGGTCTTGCTTTTGTAAAATCGATTCCTTCGTTTTACAAATCTGCGTGTTTGCCATTCCCAACACGTGATGATTACGTTATCCCTTGTTTAGTTTTACTTATACTAAACGTATTGCAAGGTACTCTCGACTGCGATCCTATTTGTTCCTTGATTACATATTACTATAGGGTTTCACACCCAACCTTCCCCAAGGGAATTGCATATTTGCAGTCATTAACTTTCTAGCATTAACTGGGAGAACTGAACTGCAATTTGACGCGAATACCAAAAGTCTTACTTTTTGTCCTCGTTTTAAATCCTGCAGAAAAAGAAAACTGCACGCATTCTTGCGATACAAACATTTGTTGCTTCACAGCTTAGGTTAATTGAAGAAATAACGATTTGTAACAGATCCAGCTACTGAAGGGCTTTGTTGTTCAGTCTTTTGACTTCCATTCCAGTGTGATAATTATAAAGGAAACCGGTTTACAACTTTAAAGCTAAAGTTTCAAGAAAGAACATGTGTAAGCAGCTTTTGAAACCTCGACATCTGTCAGGTCCACTAACCTTAGCATAAAATATTTACTGCTGTTCAACAATAAGATGTGATTCTCTTAGTCTGCGCCACTAAGAAGCATGAGTTGTGATGCCATCAGGTCCTTGTATTCGGACGCTATAAAACGACTAAGAAAAATGATGCGCGTTTTCTGTAGACCAAACGATTCATTTGTCAAAAATGTAGGACCATTCCGCCTAACTCACAGAATTCGCTACGCCACTTTGATACTGTAACTTTTTTTTTATCTGAACCTGCTAGCTATCATTTGCTCTAACTCTAAGTTCTCCGGCCCGCCATACCCAACAAATAATATTTGCACAAGATTTCCTTCACCATTCATGGCAGTTGGCAACATTCACCTGACTAAAACAGCTACCGTAATGAACACTTGCTTTTTCGTATAAAGACAACAGCGCTCGCCAAGGTAACAGAATAAAAGAAAAACATAAAAAACAAAAAGTGACGTTTCGGAAGCGCTACGGGTGCCTTGTTCCCAATGAAGATGGAACGAGATGAGCGGCCGGTTATGAAGCAAACGTTGTGTGTGCAAAATGCACTTACAGGTGCGGACAAAAGTAAACAGAGCGCACAGCCCAAGAAAAAATTGAGGGTTAGCGCCGCCTGGACGAGCCAGCCGAAAGCAGAAAATAGTCTCGCGCACCTGCACTCTCGGAACACACCTGCACATCACATCCACAGAGGTAGCGGGACTACACCTCGGCAATGAAACCGATTATCCGACACGACGAGGCATGCATCCTGGTCAACATAATACATCGCCGGATCTGACCTGGCACTCGAACAACATTATCCAAGATTGGCGATGTGGCCCTGAAACAATGGGCAGCGATCATTACTTTATATGGATACAGCTCCAGTCCAAGCTACGCCGCCGCAAACGAAATACCCGTACCGTCGATTGGAAAAACTTCCGACAGGCTTTAGACGATCATCTCGCCGAACTGCCAGTCGAAACACTCCTTCAACGCGCCCGTGATTGAGCCACTGTAATCACACAAGTGACAGAAGACGTTCCTGTACCTGACCCTCACCTGCTTAACCTATCGGAAAGCAGAAAACAAGCCGAACTCGACTACCTACAATCTGGAAGAGAATACAAAAACCTTCTAAAACTTCGTCTCCTCACTGCTGAGGCCCGCCGCTATAGCAAACGCCTTAGCAGAAGTCGGTGGCTTGACTTTTGTAGCACTTTATCCTATAGGACCAACACCAGCGAGCCGTGGAGAGTATTCCGGGCCATGAACGGCAAGAGCAAATCCACAAATACCGCAGAAACCCTTCTCCTCTGCACTAGTCAGACTGCTACCGAGCTTCAACAGGAGGCAGCCCGCACTTTCTTTCCGCAACCCACCTCACCCCCCCCCCCCTTCCCACCTGATACCTATGCACCTGTTCCATGCACAGACTCTAATGGCATTAACGCCCCTTTTAACACATTTGAATTCAAATATTCTCTTTCACAAGTTAAAAAGAACAGCGCTCTCGGCTAAGATGGCATCACTTGGAGCATGCTCCATAGCCCCAGCACACCTACTAAGGAAACATTGCTTGACCTCATCAACCAGTACAGGGATATGGACTGCCTACCACCGCATTGCAAACACTCGGTAGTCGTCCCAATTCCCAAGCCTGGAAAGCACCCCACGCAACTTGCGACAGATCTCTCAAATCTCAACAGTCTCTAAGCTAATGAAAAGCATGGTCACACATCGACTTGCACATTAACTTGAGACCTGAAATTATTTTCGCCCGTTCCAGACTGGTTTCCGCCCTCAGCTAGAAACACCGAACAGCCTTTATCATCACCACACCAACCTGAACAGAGCATGCCAATGGTGCAAAGCCCGTCCGACATACTCGTAGCTGTCGATTTACACAAGGCGTTCGACACCATCAGCCATCAAGGGGTTGTCGACGCGCTCATCCACACTGGAGTTGGAACCCGCGTCATCAACTTCGTGAAATCCTTCCTGAGTAACAGAGCCTATGAAATTCAAATCAATATCAACCACACGGCACAACATTTTACAAACCGCACGGGTGTGCCTAAAGGCTCAGCCATTTCCTCCACCTTATTTAAAATCGACATGGCGAAAATCGCATGGCAACTAGTGTGGGGTTTTAATAGCCGGATAAATACGTTTTCCCTGCTTAGTCGCGGCTGACAGACCCAACCGCAGACCCCACCCAGTGATCGCGTGCGCTATCGAGCGCACGCCGACCACTGCGGGTCGTGCTTTTGCGAAAAAAGAAAGAACACGTGCTGACAACAAACAGGCATTTATTGCTTGAATAACAACAAAAACAGCTAGCAATAAAACGCACTAATGAATACAGGTCGTCTGACTCACGAGCAGGGCTACGGGCGAATGTTCGCCCACGCTAGGGCAGAGGATAAACTCCGAGGCCAGACAAGAAGGGCAAGCGGGATAAGTCCCACGAGGCTTCCCCTCGCCGGTGACTGCGGAGTGTCCGCTCGCGTCCAGGTCCCGATGCCGAAGGGTGTTAGTTTTGTCCGCGCATCGCGGTGAGAAGATCAGGGGTGGCGCTCGTGCTGCCGCGACGCTGGCGCCATCTCGCGATAGTTAAAGTAACTACCTCGGAGTGGGAAAGCCAACTTTAAAGGGGACGATGCCAGATTGTTCCCCACATCCCCCACCCTTAAATTGACCCACGCGCCTGTAAGTACATGCTTTGGAGATGTCTTCATGAACTTGCCCTTGAGGTAGGAGCTTCCAGCAGAGGTAGCACCGACGTTGTCCTCGCAGACTTCGGCGGTGCGCCGATGGTAGCATGAAGGTCTCTGCAGGATGGCTAGCATGTCACGTGGGCTGCAGTGTCTGCAGCTCGTTACTCAGCAGGGCCCGGCCGAAAACTGCGGCCGGGATTCCGCAGAGGCGGCGCCAGAGAGTGTACCGAGTCAGGTGCTGGTTCGGCGCTACAGCAGGGATTGCGGGAAGTGGACCACGTGTCCACAGGGCCCGCGAGTCCGGCTGAAAACTGCAGGCGCGGATAGCGGCAGCCGGATGTGACTGTTGACTGGTCTCGCCACGGCTTCCCCGTGTAGATGTGCCGAACAGGATACAGGCAGCTCCGTCGCAGCAGGCGGCAGTGAGACGATGTGCAGAGGCCAGTAAGCTTGGGTGGCTCCGCTGAACCTGCATAACCAGTACGCTCTCCCCATGCCTTTAAAGAAAGTCATGGGAGAGAGCACCGGCGTCCGCATGGGCCTCGCGGCTCCGTACAAAGCTCGCTAGCAAAACGTGCCATGCAGCTGTAAAACTCAAAGTTCAAGTGAACGAAGCTCTTCCTTGAGTTGAACGAGAATGCTCAGTTCGTGCGAGGACACCAAAAAACAAGGGGGCAGCAGTGTACTCCCGCTTTAAAACACCACTGTCCTTTCTTCTGGCGTGGTGCAGGAAGCTACGAAAGCCTTAGGCCTAACGACCACTATGAAAAAGACCGTCTTAAAAAAAAAGAAAACTACCTGGAAAAGGGTTACGCGCATACAGCCGCGAGGAGATATCAGCACAATTGGTTGGTCCTACTCTACGCACCACATGAAGCGGATTTGCGATCGGCGCCCACCGTCCCGGATGGTGTCGGAACGCCCGGTGCCGAGCCGCAATACCAGCAAGCTCATCGTGGCACCCGTGGCCCCAGGCCACTCGGCTCCCAGAGCCCGCGACTCCCGGAGTCACAGAAGAGACAGATAAGAAAATATGCACAGAAAACTCGGACCACTCTCACAGCTTCCGTACTCACTCGCTTGGCGACTACGCGGGCGGTAGGCCCCGCGCTCCCTCGATGTGGTTTTCAAATTGAAGAAACTTCACCAAAGGGCACAAAAAACCGCTGAGCATGTCGAAAAGTTCAAACATGCTGCAGTAAAATTCACCTCGCACTCAAGAAAGCATGCCGCAGGGCCTAGCGATCGAAGTTCACTCTAGGCCTAGCACTTGTCATGTCCGGACAAAGAACGTCCCTTTCCAAGAACAAGTCGTCCAGTGTTCCAAGAGCTGCCCCACGTTGGGCGCCAGATGTGGTGTTTAATAGGGGAATAAATACGTTTTCCCTGCTTCGGCTGACTGTCCCAACCGCCGACCCCCCGCAGTGATCGCGTGCGCTACCGAGCGCAAGCCGACCACTGCGGGCCGTGCTCTTGGGAACAAAAGAACAACCCGTGCTGACAATAAACAGGCATTTATTGCTGCAATAACAACAACGCCAGCTAGCAATAAACACACTAATGAATACAGGTCGTCTGACTCGCCAGCAAGGCTACGGGCGAATGTTTGCCCATGCTAGGGCAGGGGATAAACACCGAGGCCGGACAAGACGGGCAAGCGGGATAAGTCCCACGAAGCTTCCCCTCGCCGGTGACTGCGGAGTGCCGCGAGGAGACTTCCGCTCGCGTCCATGCCCCGATGCGGAAGGGAGTGACTGTCCGCTTGTCACGCTGAGATCAGGGGTGGCGCTCGTACTGCCTAAAGTCCCTCGATAAAGAGAAAGTACCGCCACGCTTTGTACTTTGCCGCCGCCGCATCACCTCCTCTCCTCACCTCCTCGCCACCTACTCGGATTCAGATCTCCGCGCGATGGGCACTTCTGCGCGACGCCGCGCGCAGACGCGCGGCGCGTTCCGCTTCGCGCTAATTGGTCACTCTGGCTGTCCCCGGGGTCGCCATGGTTACACGCGCGCTTTTTGCATTCTTTGTGAAGCTTTTCGTTCGTCGCGCGCCATTTTTCACCCACTCAAGCAAAGGAGACCTTGCGCACGTTGTTTTTCTTTGCGGCGCGCTCGCCAAATGCCACAGTGTTGCGCATATAACTGTTCAAACCGGCCTGAGGATGGCTATGCAGTTTTCATGGTACCTCAAGGAAAGCGGGATCGCTTGAAGACGAAGCAATGGCTTCATTATTTCGGGAGAAAAAACTTCGTGCCGACAAGAAGCAGCGTTGTGTGCGAGGTAAGGCACCTCTCTCACTTTCCCGCTTTTCCCAAGTTTACTGGACGAGGTGTAATCCATGCAGAAATATTCTTTTAGTAAATTTACGGAAGGAGTGTTCCTTAATCTGGAATCACGAGATATGAGCTGAAGTAGACAGTGAACTACGTTCGGGTATTGTATAATCACCTTAATTAGGTACAACGAAAGGAGGGAGCAGTCTACGATTCCAAGGTGGACGCATGGGGATGTTTTGTTTGTAATTTTTATAGTAGTTTACATTGAGCTGATTCAGTCTTGTAATGATTTGAATGAGAAAGAAAAAAAAGTAAAGCGGAAGAAAAAACAACGGGCCGATGGCGCCATCCCGCCATCGGCCCGTTGTCTTTCTTTACGTCTTGTCTTTCTTTCTCTACATTACGCGCCAAAAACCCCATCCCGAGACTATATGAGTTTAAATGTAGCTTAAGGAACGCAACACTAGGTCAATTTTTGAAGCCTAGCAAATCAGGAAGCTACTCCGAGGAGGAAGGTTATTTACTATTACATTTACGCCACACAAGTGAAGCAAGAAGCGACACAGATGCTATTCAAGCGCCCGATGATATTCTTGACCTGAGCCCTGAAATAGAGCAGTCATTAACGTACCTAGCAGGCTACGTTGCTTCAAAACTTGTGAAGCGAGTAAAGTGTGAGAATTGCTATAATTATCTGATTGAACGAGACAGCTCTACGACGCTGATATAGCTCAAAAACTTTCCAAAACACCAGCAGTCTTTGACCACTCCATCGCAAGGGGTGATTGAAGTGATAAAAATAGCAGAGAACTACTTCCGCACTAATAAGGAAAAGCTAATCCGTAATTCTGTACATGAGTCGGAGGTGCAAAAAGCCATTACCCAAAGCGTAACTTCGCAGACATGCTTTCCTTCTTGCCATAACTTACTTGAAGACATTGTTAAAATATTCGGCAAACTGCGCATGGAAATTTTAGTGAAAAGTGAAGCGGCTAAAAGATCTTCTATTGAGAGTTCCAAATGTGCCAGTAAAAGCATTGGCATGCGCGTTGCTGTTTCAAGCATTAAATGATGTGTAGACGCTTCATTGCTTGCGAAGCAAAGGACCTTTATGTGATACTTTTAAAACAAATATCTTTCATAAGCAGCAAGCCACTGCCTGGGATAAATTTTAAAATTTTACAGCCACTGTGTAGTTAATATCTAACGTGAGGATTTCGCTTTTCATGTCGAAATAAATTTTGTTCACTACAGAAAAGACTTTTTTATTTCAATCCGCTTTCAATTTACTGTAACATAAAACTGAAGGGGCTCAATGGTAAAGTGCACCAAGAAAAAAAAAACTTCAGAACGTCGACAAAGGGTGAAGGAGAGACAATAAACGTTAAAGAAAACTGCGTTCCGTGCGTTGAACTTCCTTTTTCTGGAGAGTTTCGGCTCCAAATAATGTGCTGGCCCTTGCACCACGTAGCATCGGCTTCATTACATGTCTGGAAATCGTAAGCAGTTCATGCTTGGTACCGTGTTGGTCATTTTTCAGCCGCACTAAAACCGATTCATTCATAGCGTGATATTGCTTTTGTACAATTGTGCTTGCTTTTTGTGTTGTGTTTTAAACTGTCAGTTTTGTAAGTTTTTTTAAGTCCATCACTTCTGCGCCGCACATCTCACTGCATGCACCTGCTTTCACATCAGGAAACTAAACACATCGTCTTGCACAGCACTTACAACTAATTTATTGTACGCCGCCATAAACACTAGCAAACCGTTAGATGTCTTGCACTGATAAGCTTAATACGCATTAACTTATGCCTGGAGCACTACTTAGTTGATTACACGCCGCAAAACATCACATCTCCTTTCAGAGACGGTTTTCGTAAATGACACCCGCAGAAGAATGTTTTCTTCTGGGAAATATTTAGAAATTAAGTGCCTTAAAAAAAGAAAAAAATCCACAGAATTTTTTCTCAGCATTCTAATCGCTTGGGTAACCGTTTATGAGAATTACTTTCACTACCGAAGCTGTAAACGGTGCTTAAAAAGCACGCCAGCGTTCAAAGGCGCGGCTGGCCGGCGGGCGCTTGGGTGAAAAAGAGTGCCGTGTGCAGCGCGGGCGGCTGGCGGGCGAGGAGAAACGAGGAGGAATGCGCCGCGAAGGAGGTGAGTGTCGCTACTTTCAAAACATCAAGGGGTTTTAGTACTGCCGCGACGCTCGCGCCATCTCACGATAGTTAAAGTAACTACTGCAGGGAGGAAAGCCAACTTTAAAGGGGACGATGGGAGATCGTTCCCCACACTAGACAAAATCGACCGTTCATGATATACGCGGACATCACGCTCTGGACCACATACCGTAATACGGCTCGAGAATAAACGGAGACGCTGCAACTAGCACTAGATACAATCGACATTGAACTTCATTCTACAGGCATGCGTCCATCCCCGGATAAAACTAAAGTTTTGATTATACGTCCACCGCCTGGCGGCGTGGACATTACCCTGCACTTCGGCGGTCAAAGCATTATCTCCGGATACTTGGCGTTCCCATCAATCAACATGGTACTTAAGGATTGGATCCAACAGCTAAAATCTCGATGGAAGCCAACGCTCCACTTAATCAAACGACTCAGCAGCAAGAGTGGGGACGCAGGGCCGGAGGTAGCGTGTCGCCTCACCGTTGGTTTCTGCTCGCTAAGGCTCCGCTACGGTGCCCCTTTGACTTGACCGCAGCCAATATATAAGACACTTGGCTTAATTTAAGGAAATAAACCGAGACCCCCGTAGGCTACAAGCAGATACATAAAGGGGAAATGAGGCGGCTCGTTATAATACATGAAGGAAAGAAGCCAACAGGGGTCTCGATTCTGGCAGTCTTGAGGCCATAGGTAGCGTAAGAGGGTTCTAGCACAGCTTTCGCCCTCGCTCTTGATCACGTTCTACGTGACGCTGGCGGTAACACAGGACGTTCCACATCCACCGCTATGGTTGAGGGCGGCGCTGGTTAACACTCTCAAGGTTCGTATACAGACAACATTATTACCCACGAAAGTAGCAGGTGGGACAGCGGCCGATGTAGCTCAGTTCGAAGAGCACCGGACGCGATATTCGGAGGTCGTGGGTTCGGTCCTTACCATCGGCACGTTGTTTTTCCTTCTACTTTGTGTTTATCTTTCCGCTAAACAGATTACATTAGTAATTTATGTTATTACCGAAGTAAAAAAATTAAAAACAAAAAAAGACCAAGTACAATCCCCAATGCTTACCTTGGCCTCGCCGACTGTTGGCTTCTTTCCTTCATGTATTATAACTAGTACCCTCATTTCCCCTTAATTTATCTGCTTGGCTTACTTTAGACACTTGGTGTCCCTTGTGTTTCGTGTTCTTTGTGTCTGTGTTTTTACCGCTACAAAATGATTCCAACACGAAATTACGAACACGCTCCAACTTGAAGTTTTAACGAAGTTACTTTATAACTCTGCCTTGAGGGTTATAACTGGTCTACCGGTACGCATCAAGGAGCTTCACAGATTCGCTCAACTCCCACCTGTGGATACATGTATTGCTACGCATCGAGCCTATCATGAAACGCGCCTGCGTCGCACACCCAACTGGTATCGCCTCCTCACTCGAATCTTTGATGAAGCAAACGTACACTTGCCCATATTGGACCACTTTACAGCACCATTGACAGAAACATTGATAACTGATCCAAAACCCCCTCCAACCAACACCAGAGCGCCAGGAAGAGATCACCGACAACGCCACATAATTGATACACTAGACCAGCACATCGGTCTCCGAATTTATACCGACGCCGCCCTATGTCATGACGGTGACACCAGCATCACGTTTGCAACCACCGCTTACTACCGGGAGGGTTCACAGCTGCACGCTACTAGCCACAGTGGTCGCAGGTACTGGTCCGCAACTGAACTCGAGTTAACGGCCATCGACGAGGCCCTTCAACGCTGCACCAAAGGAACAGACCGTTTTCATCCACCTCTACACCGACAGTCAAGAGGCTATAAAAACCCTGCAAGCCCGTTCTTACAAGACCTCAGTACAACACCGCATCAAACAGCGTTGCCGCTACCTGCGAGAGACCTCACAAGTCTCGGTACTAATTCATTGGACACCTGGACATACGCACAAGGAACTGGGAACGGAATGGCCCACAAGGCCGCTGGCGCGCAGCTAGAGGAAGACCGCCGGCATAGCCTTGATGTGTGCCCGTCCGTCTCCTTCATCATACCGAACTCTGTCATCACGTGGCTTAAACATGAGCGGAGGGGTTTGTTTCGGGACCTTGTCCCCGATATTACTCCACCGATCCCTTCCGGCCTCTCTCGTCCTGCCCAAGTTCTAACTCACAAGGCGCGAGCCGGGGTAGCGTACACACTGGACATCCTGAGTCAATGGCGCCGAACCAAGATTAGCTGCCCCAACTGCCCTGATGACTCCGTTGACCTGCAGCACTTGATCTGAACCTGTCCTGGCATGCCTCGCCTCCGCGCACGCTACACATCTGCTCACCACATTCACAGTTACGAAGACTGGACAGTCTGCAATACCAACGCCAAGCGCAAGCTTAGTGCCCCGCTAAACTTCATGTCGGAATCTGGCGCCCTCAACCTCACCTAACCAACCCGCTTCCCCTCTAGGCCTTAGGTCATCCTCATGAATAAAGGTTTTGGAATGAATGAATGGACATCTGCACTCCCCCCTGCTGGCGCGGCGTAATTCCGTCTCCGCAACGGTAGGGTCCCGCAACATCTTTATCCTCACTGGCTGCCTCTGAGCGGGTTAAACGGCGATTGTTACCGACAGGTGTCTCTGAACGCAACCTAAAGGTAACATACACTCAGTGAAGGCAGGAAATGATTACGGTGTAGCGAATTGAACAGTGTTACCGTAGTCATGCGGTCACTTCGTGGCTCTATTCACGGCTGTTTTTGCGGCTATTAAGAAGTACAAAAATCACATAATGCAACTTAAAGGTGAATAGCCCCCCGGAAAGGTCTTAGTAGCTTATTTTAACGTTGCGATTTAAAAAAGCGCAGAAAAAAGTTTCACTTACATTATTCGAAAAGTTGCTTTTTTCGCTCAGTACCAAGGTAAGTAGTGTCAGTCCATTGCGCCACTAAAGCAACGAATGCGGCAGGCTTAAAATACGCACTTTTTAACAATATTTCAATATTTTTACAATATGTTCAAAATACTTTTACAATTTTTACAATATTTCCGCTATCTGTCGCCAGGTGACACTGCTCAGAGGACCCTACCAATGAGAGAACGGAATCTCGCGCCGGCGCGGTCCTGCCTTTGCTCCGCATGTCTTGTTATTGTCCCGTCGTCCCTGTCGCGATAATGATCGTCATGATCGGATGGTCGCGCTCTTCAAAACGAGCGGGCACTTTAGATGCATGCAGCATAATCCGCGGGGGCGTAGCTACAGTTAAGCCGCTTTGTTGAGAAAGCGGTAGACGCATTTCCGCTGCAGATGGCCCACGTGTTTTGAACTTTCGTTGGCGCCGGGACGCATTTGTATCTACCAGTCCACCTGCTCGAAATTTTAGAGCAAATTGGATTCGTTCAATACAGTTACTGTTAATTCTTAGACATTAGTACGACACTGGGGCGGAAGGTACCTGTCTGCAGAATATTTCCGCAGAAGGTGTCCGCACACCAATAAGATTGATATACACTTAATTGCCAACTACTAATTATTTATCTGCTATAGCCACCTCCGTGATGATTCCCAAACTGAGGTAGCCACTTCGAAAATGTGGTAAACTGCAGCCCCAAAAATTTAACATTGTCCGAGCATCGCCAAATTTGATGTCCACCATAATTTGACAATGATAAAATCAGTGGTGCCCTCGCAGGTTAGGGGGACTACCCGCAAATATGGCCAATGGTGCCTCAAATTCTGACCATCTGAATTTCACAATTTACTTGCAACATAATATGACTTCATGTCCCATTCACTTTACATAAAGGTGGATGATCTGCCGCCTTCTATCTTTTGTGATCTGATGTGGCGTATTCTCAATCTGAGGCCGAATTACAGACGGCTCACACTCACAATCTTCCTATTGGCCAGCGGTAACACGACGGGAGTGGCCTTTCTTTACGTCATCGACGTCTGCTGCACTGTAAAAAAAAAAATTGGTCAAAATGGCGGAAAATTCTTGGCAGCTCTATTTCCAAGCATTATCCGTCATTTCAACTTATGGTGCTTTTATTCATTTTGATGTTTACTTGTCAAACTGGAATACATTTAAACCGTCAATATGACAATTGACCATAATTTCTAAATGACTGTGCATTTCTTCATTTCGATATAATGTACTTAAGTTGTAAATATGACAGTTAATCGTCATTCTCAAATGAGGTTCATTTCATTATTTGGTATAATACACTTATGCCGTCAGTATGATGGCTGGCTGTCATTCCCACATGATGGTGTTGTTAATCATTTTGACGTACTGCTTGTGAACCAGGAATACAACGGAGTCATCAATGTGCCATTGTACAATGTGCCGTCATATTGACGGTTGCTGTGTCAGTTTGAAATACATTTAAAGCATCAATATGAAAACTTCACATGTTTTCACTTCACGTTCCAATGACATTAAGCACTTTTTTGTACAGTACAGCATCAGTTCAACATTTTTTACCGTTCAACATAAAGCATATTTAAGCCATCAATATAAACTTATAAGAATCCATCATTTCAGCTATTTGAATCTAAAACACATTTATTTAGAATTTCCTATAGCCTCGGTTGTAAGAAGCTGAGCAAAATTTAAGTTAAACTTTGTGCCGCTCTGAAATCGAGCCTCAAGAGCAAAGTTCTACTGCTTCTCTTTGTCATTTGGATCTGTTCTTTTTTATTTTTAATCAAGGACTTCCACTGCTACTGCTGTCAAGCTGCAGACTGACTCGCAGAATATCTTTAAAGAAGACACACAAATTAGCACTTTCAAAACAACCTTTATTGTTATAAATGCGCTAAAATGTAATGTAAAAATACACTTCGAACTTGCAGCTTGCTGCTCGCAGATTCTTCCCAAAATTATGCATGGTGTATCTAGAAAACAGAATGTGACGTATACTCATATTAGATACATGATCATATTAAGGGTATTTAAATAAAACAATATGGGGCCATAAGAAAAGCATCCAACATATGCTGAAACTATCCCAGCTGTTATTTTCCAAAGCCTTAGAAAATAAACAATTTCAACAGAGATGAACCACAATAGTTTAGATGACAGTCAAATTCTTTATAGTACCGTAATTCAGGTAAAAATTTTACACTGTCGGAAGGAATGGATTCATTTTCTCACTTCATTACCATTTCATCTCTAAGCCATTGAGATTATATTCATGCAATTACTTTTATGTTTCCCATGTTAAGGCAACTATATTGGTCAATTTTCTTCCTTTGCCTGATTCTTTCAGTTAAAGAACACAAACGCTTAAAATTCCTCAAGGTCAAACTTTCACTTATGGGGCACTTCATATGCTGCAATTTAGGCACAGTCTTGTGTTGAATGCATCAGTACCATCTCACTCAACTGGCCAGCTCCGAGAAACAAATTGTCCCTCCCGCAAGGCACATTTGCAACCGCCACAAGACCGACAACAAACTTTTCACATTCACTAGGGCTCCAGGAAGGTTAGAAAAATCAAATTTTGTACAAAAACATGACTTTACATAAACTTCCAATTGCCAACATAGTGGAGCAAGAGACTCGCAGTTTTGTTTCCGTTCTGATGCTTGACTGTCTCAGCACATTGTTTACATAGATGACAAGCAGTAATCGATGACAATGGCTGTAGTGGTTCTGCAAGCCTAGGGCAAACATAGGCTTAGACGAAGTTTAGACTCAAAATAAACCATGCCACTGTGAGTTCACTCAAGGGTAGATGCTTGGGCTTGTTGGTTCGTGGTATAAAAGGAAAGAAGCATAACAGAAAAAGACACGGTCAAGACACACAGTGCGAACTTCCAAGAAATGTTTATTTTAGTAAAGAAAGGTTTTTATACCTTCATATTATAGTGGGCCATCAGGCATGCACTAGCAAAGTATTTCTGACAGATACACAAGTTCCCTTGACAAAGTGCGACCAAAGGGCTGCTTGCATAATTTTCTTTGAAAAGGGACAATCACTGGGCTTCAATTAATTTACGTGTTGACCTGTTTTTATGCACTTTTAAAACCACAGGCTTTCTGAGATGGTAAATGCATTCACACACATGGCAGTGAGTCGACAAACTTTTCCCGCACATGCTCTTCTACATCCAGCCCATGGTCCCGATGCTTATCATTCAGGCATCTGCCCATTTCTCCTACATATTGTTTGCCACATGGGAGAGGAATTTGGTAGGGAACATTCTCGGAGCAAGAAACAAAATTTTCCCCAAGCTTCCTTGTGCAGCAGCCAACCACCTTTTTGAGCTCTGAAAAAGTTTTTGTGCACAGACGACTCAACTTGCTAGGAGCCGAAAAACCCGCTCTGCTACTAGATCACTGCGCTATTTTCTTTTGAGCCCAGCAACCCAGTGGCAGAGTTCTATTTTTCGGCTCCTTATAAGTTGAGTCATCTGTGCACGAAAACGTTTTCAAAACTCAATAAGGCAGTTAGCTGCACAATGAAGCTTGAAGAAAATCCATTTATTGCACTGAAAATGTTGTCTATCCAATTTATCTCTCCTATAGGCTGTGGCAAACAATATGTAGCACAAGTGGGCAGATGCTTGAGTGATAAGCTTTGGGACTATGGGCTGGGCATTAAGAGCATGTGCGGGAAAGGTTTATCGACCTAATTTCATGTGTGTGAATGCATTCCCCGCCTCAGAAAACGTGTGATTTTAAAAGTGCATAACAGGTTAGCACGTGAAATAATTGAAGCCCAGTGGATCGTCCCTTTCGAAAGAAAACTATGCAAGCAACCCTTCGGTCGCACTGTTGTCAAGGGAACTTGTGTATCTGTCAGATACGCTTTGCTAGTGCATGCCTGATGGTCCACTGTGATATGAAGGTATAAAAACATTTCTTTACTAAAATAAACATTTGTTGCACTGCATGTCTCTCCTACTTGTGTCCATGTCTTTTTGCGCTACATATTTTTTTCTTTGAGCTCACATGAACGACCACATTTTGTGGGACACTTCCCTGCATAGTCTTGTAGTTCATGTGGCTAACCACTTTCAAAACATGGCATTTATAGCTGTGAAAAGCCACCACTGCTACTGCGTTGCACTGCAGAAACGTGTGCGAAGGCACTCACAATTCTGAATCATTTCTTGAACATTTCCAAGAATGTGTGCAAAAGCAGAACACTAGATTAAATGGAAAAAAATGGTCCTTGGCGCATGGTTTTGAATAATATTCAGAGCGTTCATTAGGCAAAAGTACTGCGACGCTGTATGTTCTTGGCAGTTCTTGTCAGTTTCATAGGGTTATTCAAAAATTCTAAGCATTTACCTCATCTCTTAATGATGAATTAATCAAGATTGTTGTATTTGCAAAAAAAGCAAGCACATGTGAGCTCTGCGAACTTTGAGCAGTGCAAGCTTTGGCAGTGGACGATATCTCAGAACAGTAAGAGCTTGCAGCCATTCGTATGTACTGAATGAACCCACTGATGATAATAGACTTGCTTTTATTAGGCTCCTTTCTGGACTAAATTTTCTGTCTGATCACATTTTCGGCCCCCTTGAATTCTGAATTATTGACTTTCCACTCTGCATATTATATAGTGGTTCGGCTCTTTGCAGCAGCACTGCGGCGAATATAAAAGGTTTGAAAAACTTAGAACATTGGTTCTATGACTACTGCTGTGGTTTCATGAAAATGTCGAAATAATCGAGAGTCGGAAAACTCACAGGTCAGAAATTTCGCCTTTGACTGCTACATAGTTGGTCGTTTTGCACATTGCCTGCTTCAAATCTCAGCAATTACAGATATTCAAATTTTTGGAGCTGCAAGAAATAATCACAGTAAAGGGTTTTTTGCCATTTACTTTAACTACCACAGCAACTACCAGCTGCCGCCGAATATTTCCTCGCCTTATTCTCAGACGAATTTATAATACAAATGAATTCTATCTTAATGCACTACACAATTTGCAACTTAGCCTTTCATGTCTAATGGTGCATCAATCAAGTCACACTGAACAACACTTTCTTTAAAAAGCCTTTCATGTAGGAATGAGGTTCCTTGAACTAAGAGGAGTGAAGGAAATCCTAATGCATTGTGTCATCATCATCATCAGCCTGATTATACCCACTGCAGGGCGAAGGCCTCTCCCATATTTCTCCATTTAACCCGGTTCTGTGCTAGCTGCGTCCACTTGACCCCTGCGAACTTCTTAATCTCATCCGCCCACCTAACTTTCTGCCGCCCCCTGCTACACTTCCCTTCCCTTGGAATCCAGTTTGTTACCCTCAGCGACCATCGGTTATCCTCTCTTCGCACTACATGTCCTGCCCATGTCCATTTCTTCTTCTTAATTTCTACTAGAATGTCGGTAACTTGAGTTATTTCTCTGACCCACTCTGCACGCTTTCTATCTCTTAATGTTACCCCTACCATTTTTCGTTCCATAGCCCTCCGGGTTGTCCTCAACTTAAGTAGAACTCTCTTGGTTAGCCTCCACGTTTCAGCCCCATAGGTGAGTACAGGCAAGATGCAACTGTTGTATACTTTCCTCTTGAGCGATACCGGTAAGCTGCTAGTCATAATCTGCGAATGCTTGCCAAATGCGCTCCATCCCAATCGTATTCTTCTTGTTATTTCCTTGTCTTCGTCTGGTCTTAGACAAAGACATTCCACTTTTCGAAACGTTGGCTCTACCTGCGAACTAAGTTCTGCCCCCTTTACCCTTGTTCTTAGATGAGGACAAGTCCACTTGTGGAAACGCTGGCCCTACCAGCGAACTGAGGCGTACCCCCTTTACCCTTGTTCAGTTCTCCATCATACCGTGTAAACCCTCTTCTTTCTCTCGTTCAACCAAGGCCAGTGATGGAGATATTTGAGGTAACATGTGCTATCCTAATCAAAAGTAATGCGTGGTATAAATAAATCAATATTTTTGTTGAGCAGCATAGTGTTTAATGTTTGATTACGCATAGATACAGGCTACTAAAAAATCGTGGGAAAGGTGAAAAAAAATTATGGGAATTTGCTTCAGTTTATAACAATATATGGAAGATGTGCCCATGATATACCTGCAAAATAATGGCAAGCTAGGTTTAACAATTATTTCATTTTTGCAACACTAACGAAGCAAGAGTAATTAGAAAGGAGAGGGCAAGGAAAATCATTCGTGACATACTCAAAATTCATTTCTATGTCATATATAATGTGACTCATATATTTTGGCATATAGTTGTCTAGAATGCCTTGAATGTTTATAGTGCATAATCTTCTTTGAGGCTGAGTATGCTGAAGTGGTGAAGAGAAACATGTTTGGGACGTCCTGATGGCAGACATGTTCACACTCTTAATATGCTCAACTATACAGAATCATTTCCTACTATACATGCTTCAAGAGGAAAAGAGGGTAATCTTCAATAGTAGTAGGTTGCAGTTAGGGCAAAAGACTTAACTTACTTCGAGATGCAGCTAAATAAATCGAAGCAGCCTCTACATATGACGATGAGCGACAGCAATGAAACAACATTTTCACATTATTACCGTGAAAGCCTTAAATATCAGCCCAAAACGCAGGACGCGAACTCAAAACCTTCAGGTAGTTACATGGACATCACCTAGAGTTCAGTAAAGGAGGCTATTAGATCTCATTAACAAATTGGTTGCTTCCTATTCAACAAAGTAAATAGAATGTACTGTCATGCTCAATACGTGTTGCAACGCATCACGAGTGAATCAATTCTGGCATCCATGCAACAATAAATTAGTGAGAATTTAGGGAGAGCATGCAACTTGTAAAAATAATAAATGAACTCTGTTATCCATTTCTTCAACTGAATGAATAAATTGTGAGCAAGGCTATAGTCAGTGTGTGCCAAGAACATAGCTCCTACTGCATCTTGTGCGTTGTAGTGCATATTAAGTGCGACAGTACATTTTCAGAAATTTTTATGCAAGTCAGAAATGTATTAAGCACATGATGTAAAATGCATTACTAATATGCATGATATTTACTAGTGTAAATTATTTAAGACTTCCATCTTGCCATGCTAAATACCTGCTAAGTAATTTTTTTACGCATGATAGTCAGGCACAACTAAAGAATGAACCAGCAGTTGCTCTACAAGTCCCTTCAACAATTGCCATCAAACAGTTTCATGATGGCATGGTTGATCCAAGTGTAGAGTTTTTATTCACCTTTCCTAGTCATCAAAATAAAAAATATCAATTGTACAAGTTGTTCTATGGAACCCAATATATACAAAGCCTCAGCAATGATTAAATTGCTCAAACACTAGAGATGAAATTCTATTTATTTCCTAGCAGCTAAAGGGCTTTATCCTTATAGTAACACTTATGTCTTAAATATGTAACCAGTACAGAAATTACAACACCCGATGAAAAGATTTTTTTCCATCATTTGAAACTCATTTACCTCTGCAAAAACACCATACTAAGAGGGCGCCAGGTGGATAGGAGATATTGAACACGAAGAACGCTCCAAGTAGTAGTGCCATTGCTTTCTCCATGCTTGTAATGCTAAAGCAGTCTTCTTCATCTACTGCCAGCACAACTCGATGGATGTCCCCCATGTCTGAGCCTGCATGTGAAAACCACATTACTTCACATAAAACTTCATCATGGGTACACAAAACAATTATGATTTGCAACATACTTTGCATAAGTACACAGACAAATATGAAATGAATCTCAAGAATAATAACATACAGGACTATTGTTTCTATATTAATATAAACTGTCCAGTTGTAAGATGAGCAAAGACTCTCAGCATGGTGCAACCCGCCTTTCTTGATTTAGAACAAGTTTTTCTAGCAAGAGCACTGCTTCTACAAAATGAGGCTATCTACTAACAAGAAAATATAATAATATACGTACACAAAATAGACTCGATTGGAAAATGACTACTGACAGACCATAAGGATTACAGCTACAACTTTGCCCATCTAAATAAAAAAAAATGTTTACAATATCTTCTAATTCTATAAACAAAATTATTTAAAAGTAATAGCACTGCGAACTCATACTATATTTGACTTTGTTTTGGCTCAAGAGAAGATGCCACTGCGGCCCGAAGAAAGACAAAATCTTGTTATCAAACACCTTTCTCTGCGCATGCGACCATGGTGGCGGGGCTGCCACGCAGACGGCTCTCTGGGCAAAACGCAGCAGCGGGTTGCTCTAATGTGATGTTGACTGGAGTCATGTAACGCTTGGCACGCGGTTTTTTCCGCGCGTACGTTCGCCTACTTAAGTACAGAGAAAAGCTGGCTGAGGCTTTCAGCGAACATCGTCCCAGCAAAAAGCAAAAAGAGACAGAAGGTATTGTTATCAAACACCTTTCTCTGCGGACTGCAGGTGGTCACGCGGTAGACGAAAGACAAGCTGGGGCACCATGGCCGCACTGTGGCCCGCAGCGACGAGTTATATGATAGCTCCCAAGAGCAGCGCCGAAGGACGCAGGTGTTCAGGCGGGCGCTAGGCCCCGCCGCTTGAGCAAATCGACTATAAGCGCCAGCAAGACGCCATCTTCCAAATTTTCCGCGCACGGCACATACCCTGCCCTGGCGGCTAAGCGTCAAAGAGAGATAAAACGATCTTCAAACAGACGGCAGCTCGCCAGGCATCGGATGTTAATCCTTTCAATGTCTGCAGTCACCAAAAGTAGCAAAACACTCAAAATTGATCCGTGCATTTTGATATAAAGAAAACAGCACATAAAAAAAACAGCCAGCGTTGTCCTGTGCTTTTAATAGGCGAATGCACACGTTGAAAATATGAGCCTCGTGACATCACTTCGGTCAACACCACAATTGTTCAACCCGCTGCTGGGTTTCGTGTTTTTGAACACGCGAGAGCCCTCTCTGACTGCTGCTCTTCAATCACCGAGAACAACGTACCATTTAACTTATGCACCTGTATCACGCCCAACGTGCGGTCCATGCGCGCTTTAAAAATTACTTGCACAATGCGCCGTGAGCACCCTGGCCGTGATCCGCGCCATTATCACATATATTCAGCAACCCCATCTCCACAGCAACTCCTTCCTAATCACCTCTTATACGTAACCTTTCAATTTGTGACGTTAAGCCGCACAAACCAAACCATGGACACACTTTGCACAAATACCCGTGAAAAATTCACGTTCTCTATACAAATATATCGCGCCTACAACTTTCCCTTAACGAATGCTAGCGGACAGCCTTCTGTCGTTATGTGGAGCACAATACGAGCGCACGCCGGTTGCCTTCAGATGCATGTTTCGCATAAGCTCGGCGCACGCGCTTGTATCCGACACCACAAGCTCCACAAAGTCTTCAAGTAAATAAAAAACACGCAGTACACTTACCGTAATCAGGCGGACTTGGTCGGAGACTGCAGCTTCGTGTGCGGGGCTGACTCCGAACCACGCCGTCCTTTTGCAAGGTGCAATACAAAATGGCGCAACACACACAAAGGAAGAAGGAACACGAGAAGCCGACGAAAACGGTGCAGGAGACGTCGACCTCGCACGCAGTCAACGCAGCGGCAGGCTGGGTCTCGCCCGACGCCGAACAAAACATTGCGATAGGCCAAATGCGGATCATGGGTTGTGTGACGTAACCCAAACGGCGGCAAACGATCTGCGCGCATTGTGTTTGTTTTTTAGGACTCCTGGTCTCTTCACTCTTTCCCGCTATTTGACTCCTCGGCGGCAGTTTATTCTGTTGGCGTCAGCGCTCCATCAAAACTGAGTAGAGGGAGGCCGTCAAAGTGAATATTTTTTACAGTGTGTTTACGTCATGAACACACTAAAAGTGATGACGTTGGCTACGGGTCAATTGTGAGCGGGGGTTGTGAGCGACGCGAGCCGCTCACAGCTCGTTCGTGAACGCTCACAAAGGGAAACTGGCGGCGATCTATGCGGCGGCCGGCGTTCTCGTGAGGCGGTAGCGGCGGCGGCCCGACGCGATCATCGGCGAAGAACGGTGCACGAAAACTGTTTGACGTGCCGGGCGAGATGTTTCGACGCACGTTGCTGCTGAACTGAGATAGGTGTGTGCGGCCGAGTGCGCTGTCTGTGCGGCGGCAGATAATGTGTGCACTGTGCTTTTTCCGAACTGCTAGTGGCTTCCAAGCCGCTACTGCCAACGAGGCGAACATCGGCCTCACGCAGCCAACAGTTCGAAAGCGTTTGCGGCGTGCAGCTAGGGCGGCGGCGAAGAAAGGCTTCCTTCGTCACGGCAGCATACCCGGCGTCGTCGGGTTTGTCGACGGCACATCGGGTGTCTACGAGTAGCCTTGTGATGTCACTGTTTTCAGATACGAGATGCCAACATGATTTGCGCCATGAACCTCCTAGGCTATCTGGGATCTTTGCATGATGCTTTTTTCTGGCGGCATTCTCGGCATTCTCGGCTGCACACAGGCATGACACAGGTCGAGGCAGGCCTGCTGCGAGACGTCGAATTCACGACAGTGAGCCGCGCTGCTCTTTGCAAGATAAAGTGCGGTAGGCTCCACATGCCCCACGTGTATTACCGTTCTTGGGCTTTTATAAAAACTGAAACACTGAGACACGTAGTACATTGTTGAAATGCCTTCGTAAGAAAAGAAGATGAGAATGCGTGTATTTGGTGCCTGTATTGAGTAGGAATGGGGAATCATTTATACCGATATGAAGTGCAAGGCTGTCCTTACAGCATTGTTGCTGAAACGTTCAATCATTCATTGTCTGCACGCTCATGAACGTCATCGTCAGCAAAACCTAGCAATGAGCTACTTGATGCGACTCTTCTATTGTGTCAGTAAGGCGTTTAATGTTTATGAGGCTGTTGAGGTTGACAACGACGAAGAATGTGCTTAACAGCGTGCCATTTTCGGTTATGCTGGTGGGCACCTGTTGGAAACATGGCTGCCAGTGCCATGGAATCCGGACTGTTCATATCGTTTATAGAACATGGCATGCACCTCCACAAGGTGGAGAACTGCATCGGCGTGCTGAATGGCCACCTCCGATGCTTGCAAAAATACCAGCCGCTCCTCTACCAGCCAGAGTGTGTAGCATGTGCCGTGTTGCATAACTTCTTTGGATGTCTTCCTGGCTGCAGACGAGGAGGGTGCTGCCGGCTTGGACAAGAAAGGGTCACATTTGTGTACCGGCTACTTGGAAGTGGGATCACTATTGCCATGCACACCTCTAGGGAAAAGCCATACACAATCATTATGTGAGCCTGTTCCTCAGAACCGGCCACCAGAGGCTGGCACAGTTGCCCATAGTGCGGCAACAGCTGCGGCGTCAATCCCAGTACAGCAATCGGCCGCGATATAGCACACGTAGCTGACCAACTCATCAGAGGCATCCAAGTGCAGCGCCTTCTCGTTTCATGTCTGTACCAGAAACCTGTTGTGATAAAGATGCATCTTCTCGAACCATGCATGAAAACACCTCATCTGTCAAGCCAAATTTGTCTGCGTACACATCCTTCACTGCTGCTTGCAACCGTGCATGTTGGTGTTTGTGTGTGTGCGTGTGTTTCAGTACATAATTAAAATGTTTCACAACGATGCAGCAAATTTGATGCCTATCGGAATAGGAAAGTCTCACAGACATTTTTTTAGAAGCACGTGTATCCACTGTGCACCTTTATTTTCCTGCAGCATTTCACACACTTCAATATGCCGCAATGAAACCAACTGCCTGCAATAGCATCAGCAGTTATTTGCGCGTGTTGCACAGTTGTGCTACACAGAGAGGACACACAAGAATAATTTTTTAGAGCCCGTAAGCTGGCACAGTACTCATCGCAGGTCTGACACACTTCAGAAGCAAGAAATAAAAGTATTGTGCATAAAACTGCGACACAGAGGCAAGACACAAAAGAAAGTTGCTTAATGCATGATTACAGGCTTGCATAGTAGTCATAGGTTTGTCACATCTCTGAAGCAGGAAATAAAGTATGGCACTTAACAGTGCAAAACATGACACAAGTAGTCCTATGTACAATGTTTGCTTTGCATAGGGCAGTCTCCATTAGTGAGCCTTTCAGGACTACAGGCCTGCATATACTCTTAGGATGCATATAATGCATTTGCATAAGGCTAAACAGTGTAAAGCTGACAAATTGAATGCATAATATTGCGAGTTTTAGTGCTCACAGTGATTGTAGCATAAGTAGAAATTCCCATAGGTATACAAACCGGTGCAAAAACATCACATATGCATCAAGCAAATGGTGTGTGGGCAGAAGGTATCGCCCAAAAGCAAAGCAACCCAGTCATGGAGAACAAAGAAAAAAATATACAGAGCACACTACAATGAACACTACATCGAAAGCCCTGTCACGGTGGCACTGCAGTGAATGAAGGCTTCGGGTTCAGTCCCGGCAGGGGTGGAAGCATTCCCATGATCATGTTCTTTCCTAAACCATCTATCTACATACAAACAGATGATCATGCCACCACAGAGCTTCATTTTGGCCTACACTACATGCTTCACAGTCGTCTTGTATTTCTAAAAAGAAACAAATAGAACCACAGAGCCTGCACGTTTCTCATCGATACTAGTAGGCGCCGACCGAAAACACCTCCGCAAGTTGTCTTTGTCCATTTCCGCGTCAAGCGCTGCATGAAATTTTATCGCTGCAGGCTCTGAACTTCGACTGCATTCTATTAGATTTTCAACATGCTCACGGCACCCGCACAGTATTTCGATTTCAGACGACGCTAAAAAAGCAGCAACTTCTCGGGGAATCAGCTGTTTGCTTGCAGGCCGCCATGTGCACGCCATGACGCCGCCGGCGCACCCTCGCGGCCGCCAAAGTTACCTAATAGCAAGTATAACTACAAAACTAAGAACGCTTCTACTTGAGCTTAATATTATTCATTATTAAAAATGGCACCTTGCCAAAATAAACCTTTGTTTGTTTTATTTATGGCGTAATAATTGCGTTGTGTTATAAAAAGTTAGGAGATGGTCCCTGCTCAGTTTTGTGCCACACGGCAAAAGCGTTTGCCGAGGGTTCGGAACTACCGGGCCGGGGCCCTATTCTCGACACACGTGGCCGCCGTTCGGCGCCATTGTTTTTCTCTGTTTAGTTCTCAGAACAGTAACGCGTTTCAAATTTGTGGCACGAAATTTCGGTGCGTCGAAATGACTTTTTGCGGTGACGTAAAAATGACGTGAGCGTGAAAACGGCTTTTTAGCAGCGGTATTCATGATGCATGGAAGGTATATATAAGTAACTGTGGAGGGAAAACAGAGGTATATATGATAGAAAGGAAAGCACTTATGTTTGTATTACGATTTAGCTGAAATGAACCACCCACTGTCAACAGCCGACTCCTGAATTCTGATTGGCTGACGTTGTGTGGCGGGAAATATTTCATGCATAAACATTTAATGATGACGTCAAAATGACATTTCGTTACGCAAAGGATGTTCTGCCATTGCTGTAAGACAAAAGTTGGGCGCCGCATTTCGAACCACTTGAGGCGGCCGCGAAAAAAACATGGCGAATTCGACGTGCACTGTAGGCGGCTGTTAGCTCACTGCACTTTGGTAGAGAGTTTTGTGCGTGGTGAAGTAAGCTGACACATCCTGTTGTATTGCAGAAAGCGCTGAAACGACGTAATAAGGGAACTTTTCAGCTGTGTCATCTTTTAGAGGAATAATAATGAAGACGCAGATTTACAGCCGCACGAGGGTCGTAGCTACCCTCCCGTTGCAAATGCTTTGCTCGCATATAGAGAAACCATCGATCCGCGCCATCGTTGCCAAGCGCACCAATGCGGCCTGCTAACTGCGCGAGATGAAGCATTTCAAAGAGCAACAGAACGGGAATTTTGGCGAGTTGTAGGTTGTTCATAATGGTTTCGTGGGCGCTCTTTAACACGGAGAAAAAAAAAAAGAAACAAAGGCCCTAGTCCCGTGTTTTCTTCTAATTGTCTATGTGTTAAACAGCGCCCCCCAAACCAACAGGAATTTCAGAGAGCACCGTGATGTTTTCTAATTATGTGTCTCATCGGTTGGTGAGTACAACCATAGCCCCCTCTAATACAGGAGGATATGGTACAACCTGGGGGGTCATATGGCTCGATGGCTGTGCAGGAACTTCGCGCGACTGGCAGCGAGGGATCACTAAAGACTTTATTAAATGTCAGCCCTAGACACTGCCTTTGTTGCCTTGCACTATGCACTCACTGCAATGTTAATGAATTGAACAGCCTTTCCACGATGAGAAAAGCAAGCAAAAATACTCACAGCTTCTATTTAATAAAGGAATGTATGTTCCATGTACATGGAACATGTTTGCTTACCACATGTGATGTGTTTCATATATAAAGTTTTCTTTCAATATGCATGCGGGCTCACCATTTGCTTATCTTTTAGAAAAAAAAAAAGATAAGTACCCCGGAGCACGTCATGACGGTAAGCTCTAGTCATATGATGTAGTTTAGTAGTGACATTTTGCGTTGATTGCTTTTTTTTTAATACAGCCTGAAAATAAGCTCCCATTATTGATTTGCATTTTACCGTTTCAACAGTAAGGAATACGCGCGTGCGGCGCCGCCCTAGCTTCATACCATGATTTCCTAAATCATCTTTCGCTTTCTTTCCTTATTGTCCGTTTATCCGCCTCTTCATGTGTAGGGTAGCCTGAGAATCGCCTAATTAACCTTCCTGCTATCCCGTTCTTCTGTTTCTTTCTCTTTCTCGGACATCTTTTACGTTTCGCAAGAGCTTTTGGCACGCCAGCGCATAAAAATTTAACTGACTAGGTGTAAGGCCCAGCGTATGCCTTCCACTTCGTGTGTGCACGTGTGGAAGACTCTCTCTCTCTCTCTCTCCATCCATCTATCTCTCTCTCTGCACTGCTTTTCGCGCTCTACACAACTCAAGTTGACACAATTTGTTAGAAACTTAAGCAGACTTGGTGACTTGACGGTAGTTGGTCATAACGCAGCTTTTCAAAAAACGTGGTTAGCACAGCCAGTACCTAACAGTAATTGATACTTTGAGACAGCGAGCGTTGTCCTCAGAGATGGACATTACAGTGCTGGAGCTATAGTTCGGAAATCTGTATCTATTCCTTCTGTCTAGGACCAAGTCCTTAAACGTTTGAGTTCCTGCAAAAGGTATTTGCCCGTGTGTGTGGGCTGCCTGTACACACTCGTCACGAAACCATTTTTTGTTCTTTCGACGAGGACGTCAAGGAAGAGGAGGCGTCCGTTGATTGCTTCTTCCACAGTGAACAGTACGCTGAGCGAGTTCAAGTGCCACAGTAACCTTTCGGCGTCCTGTCGTCGGATGAAACACAAACAGAAGAAACAACCTTGGTGTAGGGACGAATGACGTGAGCGGACAGTTTTCGATCGTTTCTAGGGCCATGTTGACACGGACCACGTCGACAGAAATACTCATTACTTCAGAATGCTAGTTAGTTATTTAGTTAATTGCTTAGTTTTATTGGATTTTATGGCACAAAAGCGACGAGGGCTATGCTGTGCCAAACACAAGGTTAAAATATAATGGTGGCGTCTTTGAGTAACTTAGAAATCTGTGCATATTTGACAAGTGATTATTCACCTAAAACGAGCCTTGTGTGTAATGGGATGTGTGCCTTGCAATATAGTGTAAAAGATTTTTTCCTTATATCTTCGAGTGCTGTACAAGAAATGAAAAGGTGGTTCACTGTTTGTTAATCTCCTTTCACAGAGGGGTTTGTCTTGTTTTGTCAGCAACAAATCGTGAGTGAGGTGGCTACGTCTGATGCGTAAGCGACATAAGGTTACGTCTTTAAAACGTTCCGGATATCTACGGCATTCCCATCCCGATAAAAAGGGGTCTACAGAAAGTAATTTGTTGTTTACTTGTTCGTTCCATGTAGCGTGCCATTTACTTCTAAATTTGCTGTATACTAGCTTTAAAACGTACATATGTAGCATGCTCTCTGATCTAATTTGAACAAATCGGGCTTGTGCAGCACATACATTCGCATTCTTATTGCCCTAAATTCCAACATGGCTAGGTAGCCAGCAGAACTTTATGTTGTGTTTTCGAGATGTGATTTTGGGAGAATATAAGTGCTCAGAAGGAGACCTTGCCCATGCGCCGCCCAAGGCAAGGTCAAAGAGGCGTGACGACTCCTCGTACTCCTGCAAAACTTGGCTTAACTTGTGGATAGACCTCGCTTTATGGATTGTGGCATTCATCCCGCACCCGAAAAGCCTCTCCCACTGCTAGGCCTCATTTGCAACAACCAAGAGCTGGGAAATGATTGTCAGCTGGAGGATGATTATGTACGAGAAACTAAAAAGCGCTACTTAAGTGTCCATATAATGCATGTCTCTCAAATTATTTACCTCAGTATATGCCAAACGGAAATACCCGAGAAGCTGCGTTCAAGTCTCGCATTACCGAGTGTCGTGCCAATTATTTATCTTCAAGACGCTCAACGTCTTGTAAGGTATTGAAACTCCTGCGCACTTTTAGCCGGACGCCTAGCTTAAAGTAATATTTTGCACATATTTTGGTATGTTTGTATACTTCATATGTCGCATCATTGTTCCGAATCCCTTAAACTGCTCAAAGTACCATAGTCATGGAATTTACTAAGAAGTAAAAAGTATGTTTCGAAGTTTCTCCTGTCTGACAGGAGAACAAGCTTACTTCATCTCGAATCCGAGGTCATTGGCCTCTTCGAACGTGTCTGGAAGAGGCCTGCCCAATGTTTCCGGTAGGAAGCAGGCAGCGGCAGCTCCTGACAGCCCGGCGCCACTGAGAACGATGGTGGGTGCTATGTTGTGTACATGGATGCCCTGCAGTGGAAACCCTTCACAATCAGGACGTGAACACTAGCTGTACCATCACGTAGCTCAGTCTTGATGCTGAAGTCAGCAAATACTCCTCGACTTTAGAGATCAGTTCTTGTTAGTATAATGGGAAGCAAGCGTGATCAATCAATACATGCCATTCAATCGTTGGCGTCGCTCTTCTTTGATCCACTGAGGCTGCGCAGGGCTTTTCTCTAAAAACAAGGTAGCAAATCGCAATAGAGAGCATATTCAAGGAAAAAATACACGCCTCATAGCAACCCAGGAACGGAAGGGTATGTTTCTTAAAGTACGTAGGCAAATGTGTTCAGGTTGCTTCCCTTGTATACGCATTAAATAAAAGTCAAATATTCAAAAAAACTGAGTGACCGCTTAGGTTACTCCAACAACACAAAATGACTTATTTATTTGCTTCTTTGATCGGTCCTGTTTTTACAGTCGACTCAAAACGGCCTCGTCCGCCAGGCCAAAGGAAAAGGTGCACGTCATGTTTGGTATCGAAACCGCTTTTCGGCACGTGGCGCCATCTGGCTTGGAGCTACCGCTACCTAAAGCAGCGAAAACTCCCCTTTGCGTTTCTGCCTTCGCAACGTGTAACTTGGAAGTTTCACAACTGAAATTAATGGCGCCTTTAAGCAACGCTCACACGAAGGAGAAAACTAGAATTGTCCATCATCGGTGAAGCAGTAAAATGAGCACCATGAAGGTTCTTGAGTCCAGAGTTAACGGACAGACCCCAGACGTGGCTGATTTGCGGACTGAGTGTAGTAAAAACTACGCGATGTTTTCCTTAATTAAAAACCATCTCGTCTTAATTATTGACAGGTACCTACCAGCACGGCGAAATTGAAAGGGCGTTTTCCTATATCTATAATTGTAGCATTGATTAGGGAACCAGAAACTTCTGGTTTACGTTTTGGAAACGGGGGGACATTTTTTAATGTCATGAAGCCAGTTGAGATCTTCGCATGGATCTTCCCTGCGCTGGGCGGATGAAGCGCCATATCACAGCGCCTGTTAGATCAACAGCATGTAGGGATTCAGTGGCACCCTGTTCCGCTTCTAGAAGAATTACTGCACGAGCGGTGCCAATCACAAGAGACCAAGGGCAGACGGCGTGGAATTCTTTTGGATTAAAAGACACATGCATTCACTCTCCTTGTCGCCACCACAGTTAAGTTCCTGCGGGTGACGGAGTCAATCGCTCCTGATTTCGACTGCGTAACTGCGGCGCATCTCCATCGACATCTTCCTGGGCGCATTGATAATATACGCTTCACTGCATCATCTTCACGTCGCTAGAGTGCCGGTTAATGTTTAGTACTGATAATCACGGATGAGGTGAAATGAAAAGGTCGTTTTGAGTGCTTCTTCTTCCTTACAATGCATCTTACAATCGCGTGAAATGACAACTGACAAGGAAGAAGGCAACAGGAGGGAGCGCGGAAGTTCTGATCGTATTACACAGGTGCGCCACATTTCGCAATCTGATGGGGACCGAGCAGCTAATCGTAAGAGAGCATTGGCACGCTGGCGCATGTGGGATAGCATTTTATTCGGGTATGAAAATTCTTTATCAGATAAGGAGACGATACAAGAGCCAGATTTCTCGTTAATGGCTTCGTAAATTTCTCTCCGCGAATTTTTTCAAGCCTCTAATTTAGTGAAACCTAAGTATGGCTTTTATGCAACGGCCACTTTTTCCTACCTCAACTGCATTAAGAAGGAATCTGGCTCTTGCATCAATAAAACGGCGGTTTTTTTATCCGATGAAGGCTTTTCATATCAGTATAAAATACTGTCCCCTACACCCCAGCGTGCAATATTCTGTGATGCTTACGTGTTGCCGTGTGATTGCGGTTACTGTGTGAATGTGACGCACCGTGTAATTAATCCAGTTGAAGCTCCTGTTGTATTCTTCCTTGTCCGTTGTTATTTGGCGCAGTCGTAAGATGCATTCTAATACCAATTGCCAACTAGTGCGCTTTTTTATTTTTGGTACGTTTATTACTCTTTCATTGTTCCCAGAGGCGTGGCATCCTCACTTTGTAGAGTGTACTGTATTTTGAAACCTGACATGGTGGTGGCAGGCACAAGAAAAAAATAAATTATTGAGCGGAATTTGTAATCCAATAAATTATTTGTTCCGGCTCCACCGACTAGTTGACTATGGCCAAGTAGAAGAGCGAAGTCCACCTGAGAGAAAGAAAAACTGAAGCATAGTAAGTTCTGCACCAAGTTTAATCGTCCGCATTCACATGCCCATTTTGAAAAGTTGGAAGAAATAATTATTGAAACACTTGCAATCTCGCACTTGCCTCCTATTGCTTGCACTTGTATCCTAGGGCGTTACCGCTATATGGTTGTTCAAGCCGAAACCGCTTACAAGAGGGATAATTTCAGTGAAGCACTATCGAATATATTGAGATCGTCAGCCCGATTTCATTTCTTACTACGCTCCCGCAACTGGATCAAAGGAGGCTGTAGTATTGCTGAAAACCAAGCTCACAGAATAATGAAGGGGTGAGGCCGTGGTTGGCAGCCTGCTCAAGCGAGGCCGTTCTACCTCCACATCTCTGCAGCAGAACCCGACTGGGGCGTTCTGCGCTCGACTCTCACAGAATGCGTGGAGCGAGGGTCGACTGCGGCCTCTACCTAATACCTAATACCTCTAACTAATACCGCCTGTAGAGGCGGGTAGTTTGCATTCTCAAATCGCAGCACGGCAACAGCAAGAAGATGGCATCGTCGGTGGTTGAAGACAACGCTGCTACAGCCTCTCACAGTGAGAGTTTATTTTGTCCAATCCATACTCATATCTGATCCAGTTGCTTGAGTGCGTCAATTATTGTATCGCTACATACTTCTCTATAGAGAAACTTGATGCGTTACCTTCTATCGTCATTGAAAAGGCCTGCTTCATCTGATAATGTGTTGCACGTACATGCATCAGTTACTTGCGTCGTTTATGCCTATTGAGTGCGCTAAATCTATTAAAAATATGCATTTTATAAATATTCAGCCATCAAAGCAGCTAACCCACATGAAGTAAACGTTTGTCATTCATGCGTAAGCTCACCCTTCCACTAAGATTTTCGTTTTTTTTTTTTTTAAATCCTAAACCAGTATTTAGGGACATCCAGGAAAGGTCCACTCTAGAATATACGGGAAATGTTTTCCTATGTTGGCAGCACTGCTTACGCAAGTGTTGCTTCTATATTTGACCAAGTCTGCTCTCTTGACGCAAATTTTTTGAACGACGAATGCACCAAATGTTTTCAAAACATTAGAAGGATTTACAAAATTTTCGATGCGTTGCCGTGCGGCTTTCATCACATTTTCTTTTTATCTGCGCCATGTGGCGCTGAATTTCTGGTTTATCGCAATGATCAAACTCCTCAGTCGAAGTCGCCGCATGCAGAAATGTCATACATTTTCGGTTGTAAGCATCTTGACGCATTCTCCCGGATTTCGAATAGCAGCTTACCAGGTCCCTCATGAATGGTGCCACGATTCCCCCGATGCGACCCATTGTGAAGCAGACAGCGAACCCGAAGCTCCTCGTAGCCGTGGGGAAGAGCTCCATAGTGTAGACCCACTTGATGGCACCCGATATGACCAGGAGAAAACGAGACGTCATGTTCAAGCCCAATCGTAGCCACACGTGTTCTGCAAAGAAAATGCCAACATCAAACAACCTGCGCCCCGAGAATGAACGAAAAAAACCTGGATCGACACCTTAAGCGTCTTATTAGTTATTGCTGGCCTTACCACTGCTTGAACCGGTTTAGCAGCCACCTAAATCGAGCCCTCAGCGTGTAGAAGAGATATAGGCAACATACTCTATCTAGGGCCGTAGTTAAACGAAAACATATTGTAGAAAAAAAGAAGCAAGTTGATCTCTGTTTCTATTGCTAATAAACGTTTCAACTGAGCGCCAAAAATGAAAATAGAGCTAGGAAATATGAATTTATGGTTTTCCCGGCCTAACCGCTCCACGGTTAGCGTGCGCCGTGACAGGTTGAGGTTGCAGTGTGCTCTTGGGGCAAGGCGATGTGTGGAAAACGTTGGACATTTTAAAGGTTGGAGAGAGATTAGGAGAAGCGAATGGAGGCTTCGGACTGGTCGACAGTGACTTTTGCATCGAATAAAGACACCCGCTCACACGAACAAGTCTAGACATGTCTAAAGAAAGGCACAAAACGCCGGGTCTGCTTGTACGAGCACCTTGTCCAGCCATTTCTGTAAATAGAGAGGCTGAAATTTACTGTTAAAAAGCCTCAACTCTTACGCTATTGACAAATCAACCAAATTTTCCTCTGCATATATATATATATATATATATATATATATATATATATATATATACAGATTAATCAAGGGGAAATGAGGGTGCTCGTTATAATACATGAAAGAAAGAAGCCAACAGTCGGCGAGGCCAAGGAAAGCGTTGGGGATGGTACTTTGTCTTTTTTTTTTGATGTTTACTTGGATAATCACAGAAATTAGTAATGTAATCTGTTAAGGGAAAGGTAATTAGACACAAAGTAGAAGAAAAAACAACGTGCCGATGGTGGGCTCCGAACCCACGACCTCCGAATAACGCGTCCGGTGCTCTTCCAACTGAGCTACGGTTCGGATCCCACCATCGGCACGTTGTTTTTTCTTCTACTTTGTGTCTAATTATCTTTCCCTTAACAGATTACATTACTAATTTCTGTGATTATCCAAGTAAGCATAAAAAAAAAGACAAAGTACCATGGCCTCGCCGACTGTTGGCTTCTTTCTTTCATGTATTATAACGAGCACCCTCATTTCCCCTTGATTGATCTGCTGTAGCTTACGGGGGTCTCGGTTCTGGCAGTCTTGAAGCCATAGGTAGCGTAAGAGGGTTCTAGCACAGCTTTCGCCCTCGCTCTTGATCACGTTCTACGTGACGCTGGCGGTAACAAAGGACGTCCCACGTCCACCGCTATGGCTGAGGGTGGCGCTGGTGAACACTCTCAGGGTTCGTATACAGACAACATAAATACCCAAGAAAGTAGCAGGGGGGACAGCGGCCGATGTAGCTCAGTTGGAAGAGCACCGGACGCGTTATTCGGAGGTCGTGGGTTCGGATCCCACCATCGGCACGTTGTTTTTTCTTCTACTTTGTGTCTGATTATCTTTCCTTTAACAGATTACATTACTAATTTCTGTGATTATCTAAGTAAACATAAAAAAAAAGACAAAGTACCATCCCCAACGCTTTCCGTGGCCTCGCCGACTGTTGGCTTCTTTCTTTCATGTATTATAACGAGCACCCTCATTTCTCCTTGATTGATCTGCTTGTAGCTTACGGGGGTCTAGGTTCTGGCAGTCTTGAAGCCATAGGTAGCGTAAGAGGGTTCTAGCACAGCTTTCGCCCTCGCTCTTGATCACGTTCTACGTGACGCTGGCGGTAACAAAGGACGTCCCACATCCGCCGCTACGGCTGAGGGTGGCGCTGGTGAACACTCTCAGGGTTCGTATACAGACAACATAAATACCCAAAAGTAGCAGGGGGGACAGCGGCCGATGTAGCTCAGTTGGAAGAGCACCGGACGCGTTATTCCGAGGTCGTGGGTTCGGATCCCACCATCGGCACGTTGTTTTTTCTTCTACTTTGTGTCTAATTATCTTTCCCTTAACAGATTACATTACTAATTTCTGTGATTATCCAAGTAAACATAAAAAAAAAGACAAAGTACCATCCCCAACGCTTTATATGGCCTCGCCGACTGTTGGCTTCTTTCTTTCATGTATTATAACGAGCACCCTCATTTCCCCTTAATTGATCTGCTTGTATCTTACGGGGGTCTCGGTTCTGGCAGTCTTGAAGCCATAGGTAGCGTAAGAGGGTTCTAGCACAGCTTTCGCCCTCGCTCTTGATCCCGTTCTACGTGACGCTGGCGGTAACAAAGGACTTCCCACGTCCGCCGCTATGGCTGAGGGTGGCGCTGGTGAACACTCTCAGGGTTCGTATACAGACAACATAAATACCCAAGAAAGTAGCAGGGGGGACAGCGGCCGATGTAGCTCAGTTGGAAGAGCACCGGACGCGTTATTCGGAGGTCGTGGGTTCGGATCCCACCATCGGCACGTTGTTTTTTCTTCTACTTTGTGTTTAATTATCTTTCCCTTAACAGATTACATTACTAATTTCTGTGATTATCCAAGTAAACATAAAAAAAAAAGACAAAGTACCATCCCCAACGCTTTCCTTGGCCTCGCCGAATGTTGGCTTCTTTCTTTCATGTATTATAACGAGCACCCTCATTTCCCCTTGATTAATCTGCTTGTAGCTTACTGGGGTCTCGGTTCTGGCAGTCTTGAAGCCATAGGTAGCGTAAGAGGGTTCTAGCACAGCTTTCGCCCTCGCTCTTGATCACGTTCTACGTGACGCTGGCGGTAACAAAGGACGTCCCACGTCCGCCGCTATGGCGGAGGGTGGCGCTGGTGAACACTCTCAGGGTTCGTATACAGACAACATAAATACACAAGAAAGTAGCAGGGGGGACAGCGGCCGATGTAGCTCAGTTGGAAGAGCACCGGACGCGTTATTCGGAGGTCGTGGGTTCGGATCCCACCATCGGCACGTTGTTTTTTCTTCTATTTTGTGTCTAATTATCTTTCCCTCAACAGATTACATTACTAATTTCTGTGATTATCCAAGTAAACATCAAAAAAAAAAAAGACAAAGTACCATCCCCAACGCTTTCCTTCGCCTCGCCGACTGTTGGCTTCTTTCTTTCATGTATTATAACGAGCACCCTCATTTCCCCTTGATTGATCTGCTTGTAGCTTACGGGGGTCTCGGTTCTGGCAGTCTTGAAGCCATAGGTAGCGTAAGAGGGTTCTAGCACAGCTTTCGCCCTCGCTCTTGATCACGTTCTACGTGACGCTGGCGGTAACAAAGGACGTCCCACGTCCGCCGCTATGGCTGAGGGTGGCGCTGGTGAACACTCTCAGGGTTCGTATACAGACAACATAAATACCCAAGAAAGTAGAAGGGGGGACAGCGGCCGATGTAGCTCAGTTGGAAGAGCTCCGGACGCGTTATTCGGAGGTCGTGGGTTCGGATCCCACCATCGGCACGTTGTTTTTTCTTCTACTTTGTGTCTAATTATCTTTCCCTTAACAGATTACATTACTAATTTCTGTGATTATCCAAGTAAACATCAAAAAAAAAGACAAAGTACCATCCCCAACGCTTTCCTTGGCCTCGCCGACTGTTGGCTTCTTTCTTTCATATATATATATATATATATATATATATATATATATATATATATATATATATATATATATATATATAGATTGTTACGCCGCGTAGCGGCGCAATGAGAAGCAGTTGAAGCAGAAGAAAAAGCGGAGGAAACGAGGCGCGCGCAGACTGATCCGGGTTTTTCTGAGACTTGTGCGTCCGTCCTTCATACTAAGTTCATTATTATCATCATCATCATCAGCAGCAGCAGCCTGACTATACCCATTGCAGGGCGTAGGCCTCTCCCGTATTTCTCCACTTAACCCGGTTTTGTGCTAGCTGCATCCACTTGACCCTTGCGAAATTCTTAACTTCATCCGCCCAACTAACTTTCTGCCACCCCTGCTACGCTTTCCTTCCCTTAGAATCCAGTTTGTTACCCTAAGCGACCATCGGTTATCCTCCCTTCGCACTACATGTCCTGCCCATTCCCATTTCTTCTTCTTAATTTCCACTAGAACGTCGGTAACTTGAGTTATTTTCTCTGACCCACTCTGCACACTTCCTATCACTTAATGCTACCCCTACCATTTTTTGTTCCATAGCCCTCTGGGTTGTCCTCAACTTAAGTAGAACTCTCTTGGTTAGCCTCCAAGTTTCAGTCCCATAGTTGAGTACAGGTAAGATGCAAGTGGTGTATACTTTCCTCTTGAGTGATGCCGGTAAGCTGCTAGTCATAATCTGCGAATGCTTGCCAAATGCGCTCCATCCCAATCTTATTATTTTTGTTATTTCATTTTCATGGTCCGGATCTGCCGTTACTACCTGTGCTAAGTAGACATATTCGCCTACTACTTCCAGTGCGTTGCTACCTAACGTGAACTGCTGTTCCTTCCCGACGCTGTTGAACATTACCTTAGTCTTCTGCATATTGGTTTTTAAGCCTACCTTTATTCTTTTTCTGCCTACGTCATCAATAATTATTTGCAGTTCATCCCCCGAGTTACTCAGCAAGGCAATGTCATCAGCAAATCGCAGATTACTGAGGAATTCTCCATCTAGCCTTATCCCTAACTGCTCCCATTCCAAGTCTCTGAACACTTCCTCTAAGCAAGCTGTGAATAGTACTGGGGAGATTGTGCCTCCTTGCCTAACACCTTTCTTTATGGAAAATTTGTCACTTTCTTTATGCAGAACAATGGTTGCTGTGCAGCCACTGTATGTATCTTCCAGCACTTTCACGTACGGCTCGTCTACCCCCTGATTTCGCAATTTCTGCATCACCGCCGAGGTTTCAGCTGAGTCAAATGCTTTTTTGTAATCAATGAATGCTATGTATAAGGGCTGGTTATATTCCGAGACGTTTTCTATCACCTGATTGATGGTATGAATATGATCGATGTAGAGTACCGTTTCCAAAAACCTGCTTGATCCTTTGCTTGATTGCAGCCTAAGGTTGTCCTTATTCTATAGGCGATTACCTTAGTAAATACTTTATACGTAACACACAGTAAGCTGATTGGTCTGTAACTTTTAAGGTCCTTAGAGTCCCCTTTCTTATGAATGAGGACAATGTTTGCATTCCTCCATGCTTCCGGTACCGTCGATGACACCAGGCACTGCGTATACAGGGTGGCCAGTTTCTCTAGCACGATATCCCCCCGGTCCTTCACCAAATATGTAGTTATCTTATCCTATCCTGGTTATTTCCCCGTTTTCATAGTTTCTAATGGTACCTTGACCTCGTCCTTCGTCACTGGTAGAAAGTCCGACTGGTTTTTCTTACCGCCAATCTCGTTACGGTGCTGACTAATTTGGCTACTGTAGAGATCTGTATAGAACTCCTCGTCTACTACGACTATCTTGTCCATATTCGTGATGACGTTGCCCGCCTTGTCCCTTATCGCATACATCTGGTTTATGCCTATGCCTAATTTATTCTTTACCGCTTTAAGGCTTCCCTCGTTCTCTACAGCAAGCTCAAATTTCTCCATGTTATACATCTTTATATCGACCACCTTGCGCTCATTATTTAGCTTTGATATCTGGGCCAATTCGATCTGGATTGAAAGCTTTCATACTCTCGCGTTACTTAATCTAATCTTTCGTATCCTTGGACAGTTTACCGGTATCCTCTCTAACTGTCCTACCGCCTACGTCTACCGCACACTCAGTAATGATGTCTCTGAAATTATTGTTCATTGCTTCTAGGGTAATGTCGCCATCCTCGGTTAGAGCTGAATATCTATTCTGAAGCGAGATCCTGAACTCTTCTGCCCTCCCCCTCACCGCTAATTCGTTGATGGGTTTCTTTCTTACTAATCTGTTTCGTTCCTTCTTCAGATTTAGGCTAATTCAGGACCTCACCATCCTGCGGTCACTGCATCGGACTTTCCCGATTACCTCTTCATCTTGCATAATGGTGGGGGTTGAACACAGTATGATGTCAATTTCAATTTTAGTCTCCCGTTAGGACTTTTCCATGTCCATTTCCGGTTCTTCTGTTTGCTGAAGAAGGTATTCATGACTCTTAAGTTATTGCCCTCTGGAAACTCAACTAGTAACTCCCCTCTGCTATTCCTAGAGCCAATGCTATAGTCACCTACTGCCTGGCCTCCTGCCTGCTTTTTCCCTACCTTGGCATTGAAGTCGCCCATTAGTACAGTATACTGCGTCTTTACTTTTCGCATTGCCGATTCTACATCTTCGTAGAAGCTTTCCACTGCCTGGACATCATAATTACATGTGGGTGCATAGGCCTGTACAACCTTCAGTTTATAGCGCTTATTAAGCATAACTACGATACCTTCCGCCCTCTCATTTATGCTATAGAGTTTATCTATATTGGCCGCTATATACTTATTAACATGGAAACCTACTCCTAGCTGTCGCCTCTCTAGTAAACCTCGATAACACAGTACATGCCCATCTTTCAGTACAGTATATGCCTCATTCGGCCTCCTAACCTCACTAAGCCCTACGACATCCCATTTCGTATCATCTAGTTTCTCTAACAGCACTGGTAAACTAGTTTCACTAGCTAGGGTTCTAGCGTTAAATGTTGCCAGGGTGTGTTTTCAATGGCGGCCTGTCCAGCGAAGCCAGGAATTATTAGCACCCCGTGCTGCGTCACTGGTCTGACCGCCGCCGTGGTCAGTCCTTCCGCAGCCGCTGGCGACTGAGGGCCAGGGTTTTATGGAACTAATCATGAGAGGTTGCGGCGAATTACTGCAGCAGGGTGGCCAACTCCCGTTCTAGTGAGGGAGTGCGTTGCCGGAGGTGTTCACCGGCATCAGGTCGCACCCCAAATCTGTTTATGCAATTCCATCGACACGCGGATTGTTTTTTTTTTTAAATCCAGAGGAGAATTGCGTGGCACCGGGATTTGAGCCCCGGTTCCCTTGCATGCGAGGCGGATGCTTTACCGCTACGCCACCGCTGCTTTTTTTTTTTTTTTTTTTTTTTCTTTATTGCCGTGAAACACAAAACAAAAATACACATGATAAAAAAACGTCAACTACACTTGAGCTAACGCGTAAGTGGCTAAAATCTTTTCAAGTTCACTAACTCATCAAAGAGACAATGCCATTGTGGCGGATCCTGCTGCCTCATGAAAGTTTCACGTATATAAACAGCACTTTCAATAAAGTTTTCACGCGAAGATCGTGTATCTATATCTGCATGACGCACCTGCATTCGTGTTTTCCACAAACTATGGAGGCCAAGAAGCATAATTAAATCATAAGGTGCATCATCGTTCTGCACTGGTAGAAATCTTATACCGTAAGGAGTTAATGGAAGCTCCTTTTTAATTGTCCTTTGGAGGACGTCCCATAGAAAGACAGCATCCCAACACTGTAAGAAAACGTGTTCAATTGTTTCCGGTTTTTTGCACAACAGGCAATTTGTTGTCCATGGGACGAAGATACCTTTTTCATTCAGCCAGGTTTTAACAGGGAGCGTATTAGAGTGAAGTTTGAAAAGGAATGTTTTAGCTGATGGCCTCACGGGCATCTTCTTAACTCTTTTCAAAACGTCCTGCCCTGGGCCTCCACAGTGTAATGCCCGATAAAAAGGCACCGGCAGCATCACGTCAATGAGATCTTTATACAGTTTTTTTCTAGGAATGTTGTAAAGGTAATCAAAAGAAAACCGCACTTCAAGCAACTTGCACGAAAAAACAACCTCGCGCAGGTAGCCAGTCACAGTACCAGGCATGTTTTCACATGACACAATCCATTCAGGGAGCAGCCTCTGTAATAACTACGCCACCGCTGCACCTGCACCTGCACCGCTGTTCATCTGTATTAAAAGCATTTCATCGGGACCTCAACAAAGGATGGTGAGGTCCCGAATTAGCACAAATCTGAAGAAGGAACGCGGCAGATTAGTAAGAAAGAAACCCATCAACGAATTAGCGGTAAGGGGAAGGGCAGGAGAGTTCAGGATCTCGCTACAAAATAGATATTCAGCTCTTCCCGAGGCTGGCGACCTTACCCTAGAAGCAAAGAACCATAATTTCAGAGATATCAATACTGAGTGCGCGGTAGAAGTAGCCGGTAGGATAGTTAGAGAGGATACCGGTAAGCTGTCTAAGGAGACGAAATATTTTATTAAGAAACGCCAGAGTATGAAAGCTTGCAATAGAACAGACCAGATCGAATTGGCCGATATATCAAAGCTAATCAATAAGCGCAAGGTGGCCGATATAAGGAAGTGTTCCATGTAGAAAATTGAGCATGCTGTAAAGAACGGGGGAAGCCTTCAAGCGGTAAAAAGAAAATGGGCATAGGCAAAAACCAGATGTATGCGATAAGGGACAAGGCGGGCAACGGCATCACGAATATGGAGAAGGTATTCAAAGTAGCCGAGGAGTTCTATACAGATCTCTACAGTAGCCAAAGTAGTCAGGACCGTAATGGGATTGGTGGTAGGGAAAAACAGTTAGACGTTCCACCAGTAACGAAGCACAAGGTCAAGAAAGCATTATAAACTATGAAAAGGGGGAAAGCAGCTGGAGAGGATGAAATAACTACAGATTTGCTGAAGGACGGGGGGGATATCGTACTAGAAATCTGGCCACCCTGTATACGCAGTGCCTGGTATCATTGACGGTACCGGAACCAGGGACGAATGCAAACATATTCATCATTCATAAGAAAGGGGGCTCTAAGGGCCTTACAAATTACAGACCAATCCGCGCACTGTCTGTTACCTATAAGATATTTACTAAGGTAATCGCTAATAGAATCAGGACAATCTTAGACTGCAATCAAGCAAAGGATCAAGCAGGTTTTCGGAAACGGTACTCAACTATCGATCATATTCATATGCCATGAATCAGGTGATAGGAAAAATGCTCGGTATAACCATCCCTTATACATAGCATTCATTGGTTACGAAAATGCATTAATCTCGACGGTGATGCAGGCATTGCGAAATCAGAGGATAGACGAGCCGTTCATGAAAGTGCTGGAAGATATATATAGTGGCTGCACAGCAACCATAGTTCTGCATAAAGAAAGTAACACAATTCCCATAACGGAACGTGTTAGGCAAGGAGACGCAATCTCCCCAGTACTATTCACGGCTTGTTTAGAGGAAGTATTCAGAGACTTGGAATGAGAGCAGTTAGGGATAAGGGTAGATGGAGAATACCTCAGTAATCTGCGATTTGCTGATGACATTGCCTTGCTAAGCAACTCGGGGGATGAATTGCAAATAATGCTTGATGACCTAGACAAGAAACATAGGAAGGTAGGCTTGAAAATCAATGTGAAGAAGACTAAGACAATGTTTAACAGCCTCGGGTAGCGACAATGTTTACATTGGGTAGCGAAGTACTGGAAGTAGTAGGCGAATATGTCTACTTAGGACAGGTAGTAACCGCAGATCCGGACCATGAAAAGGAAGTAACAAGAAGAATAAGATTCGGATGGGGCGCGTTTGGCAAGCACTCACAGATTATGACTAGCAGCTTACCGGTATCGCTCAATAGGAAAGTATACAACAGTTGCATCTTACCTGTACTCACCTACGGCACTGAAACGTGGAGGCTAACCAAGAGAGTTCTACTTAAGTTGAGGACAACCCAGAGGGCTATGGAACGAAAAATGGTAGGAGTAACATTAAGAGATAGGAAGCGTGCAGATTGGGGCAGAGAAATAACTCAAGTTACCGACATTCTAGTGGAAATTAAGAAGAAGAAATGGGCATGGGCAGGACATGTAGTGCGAAGAGAGGATAACCGATGGTCGCTTAGGGTAACAAACTGGATTCCAAGAGAAGGAAAGCGTAGCAGGGGGTGGCACAAAGTTAGGTGGGCGGATGAGATTAAGAAGTTCGCAGGGGTCAAGTGGATGCAGCTTGCACAGAACCTGGTTAGGTGGAGAAATATGGGAGGGGCCTTCGCTCTGCAGTGGGTATAGTCAGGCTGATGGTGATGATATATATATATATATATATATATATATATATATATATATATATATATATATATATATATATATATATATATATATATATATATATATATATATATATATATATATATATATATTGTCACGGACAACAGGGCTAGACTTGACTAAAACGCCGGGACGAAGCAGGCGAAGTTCGGCACACAGCACGCGAGAGTCAACTTCAGTGTCCTCTTCTTCCAGGCGCATGCAAGAACATGGGGACACCAGGCGGCATTACTCCCCCTCTTAAAAAACGAAATAAGGGACGGAGCGCGAGCGATGGCCAATGTTAGCGAAACGAAAGACCAGCACATGGACAGCATAGATAACGGAGGCGGGGTAAGGTGCCCTACGCGACAACGAAACAAGCGCATAGCGCACTACCGCGTGAAATAGGGCTTCATGCGGACAACGTGCACGACCTCGGAGCGTGGTTGCCGACGCGAGGGCTGCACAGTACCCACTGGACGAACTTCGTAAGTCACTTCCGTGACTCGGCGCAGAACTTCGTAAGGTCCGAAGTAACGAGAAATCAGTTTATCACACAAGCCGGGCCGACGCACCGGGGTCCACACCCAAACTTTCTCTCCAGGATGGTATGCGACGTGTCGGTGACGGAGGTTGTAGCGGCGTGCATCCGTGCCCTGCTGTTGTTGAATGTGAATGCGGGCAGGTTGACGTGCTTCCTCAGCGCGCTGAGCAAACTGCTCGGCGTCTGGCGTGAGTGGATGATCATCTGTGCAGCTCGGAAGCATGGCATCCAACATCGTCTGAACGTCACGTCCGTAGACTAGGCGAAATGGTGTAAAACGCGTCGTCTCTTGGGTGGCCGTGTTGTAGGCATATGTGATGTAGGGAAGAATTTCATCCCAGTTTTTGTGCTGCGAGTCTATGTACATTGCAATCATGTCGGCGATGGTTTTGTTGAGTCTCTCCGTGAGGCCATTCGTCTGCGGGTGATATGCAGTAGTTTTTCGGTGGCTGGTATGACTAAGCTCGAGCACGCCATGCATGAGCTGTGCCGTAAACGCGGTGCCTCGATCGGTTACGACTAGGGACGGTGCACCATGACGCAACACGATTTGCTGCATAAAGAATTGGGCGATCTCAATTGATGTGCCCCGCTGCACTGCCTTGGTTTCCGCATAACGTGTGAGATAGTCAGTCGCGACTATAATCCATTTGTTACCCATCGATGACAGCGGAAATGGGCCCAGTAGGTCGATGCCGACTTGGTCAAACGGCGACCGAGGTGGAATAATAGGTTGGAGCAAACCCGCGGGCTTGAGAGGAGGCACCTTTCGACGCTGACACTCGCGGCAGCCTCTGACGTAGCGATGGACAGCGTCAGAAAGTTTAGGCCAATAATAGGCTTGACGAACTCGAGCGAGTGTGCGTGCAAAGCCCAAGTGGCCGGATGTGGGCTCATCGTGGCAAGCAAAAAGGATATCGTCGCGAAGGTCGGCCGGCACGACAAGGAGGTGCGCTCGATCAACAGTGCTGGAGTTTTTCTTGAATAAAACGCCATTCCGAAGACAGAATGCAGACAGGTGCCTTCCAAACTGACGGGGGACGTCAGCAGCGCGACCCTCCAGGTGGTCAATGACAGGTCGAAGTTCTGGGTCAGCTCGCTGTCGGGTCATTATGTCTGAGGCATTCACTAGTCCAAGAAACCCTCTGTCATCCGTGACGTTATCGACAAATCCGATGGGTGCCCGGGAGAGCGCGTCAGCATCTTCGTGCTTCTGACCAGATTTGTACACAATGGAGTAATCAAATTCTTGGAGGCGAAGGCTCCATCGTGCTAGGCGCCCCGATGGGTCACGGAGATTGGCCAGCCAACACAAAGAATGGTGCTCAGGAACGACTTTAAACGCACAGCCATAGAGGTAAGGCCTAAATTTCATAGTTGCCCACACAACCGCGAGGCATTCCTTTTCCGTAGTGGAATAATTTGTTTCAGCGCGGGAGAGCGTGCGGCTGGCATACGCAATGACCCTTTCCACGCCAGCTTGGTGTTGTACGAGTACAGCGCCAAGGCCGATGTTGCTGGCGTCGGTGTGGACTTCGGTGGCAGCGTCTTCATCAAAGTGCGCAAGAACAGGGGTAGTTTGCAGTCGTCTGCGCAGCTCCGCAAAAGCCTCCTGTTGTTCGGCAGCCCACACGAACTCTGTATCATCCCGCGTGAGGCGGGTCAGGGGTGCGGCTATCTTGGAAAAGTCGGCGATGAAGCGGCGGTAGTACGCACACAAACCCAGGAAACGTTTTAAACTCCTCTTCGTGGCAGGAACGGGAAATTTGGCGACAGCGGCAGTTTTGTCGGGGTCTGGCCTAACGCCTGCGGCACTCACAAGATGACCGAGAAACTTCAACTCTTTGTAGCCAAAGTGGCACTTCTCGGGCTTGAGCGTCAAGTCAGCTGACCGGAGGGCGTCTAATACTGCGCGAAGGCGTTCGAGGTGTTCTCCAAAGGTTTAAGAGAACACGACAACGTCGTCGAGATAAACTAAACAGATTTGCCATTTGAGGCCGGCGAGAACGGTGTCCATCATGCGCTGAAAAGTAGCCGGCGCTGAACATAGGCCGAATGGCAGCACTTTAAACTCATACAGTCCATCTGGGGTGACAAAAGCTGTTTTTTCGCGGTCCCGCTCATCGACCTCAATCTGCCAGTACCCGCTCTTCAAGTCAATGGAGGAGAAGTACTGGGCACGGCGAAGCTTGTCGAGCGAATCGTCGATACGGGGCAGCGGGTAGACGTCTTTTTTAGTGATGTCGTTCAATTTTCGATAATCAACACAGAAGCGAAGGGTACCATCCTTTTTTTTCACCAGCACGACAGGGGACGACCACGGACTGTTGGAGGGTTGGATGACACCATCACGAAGCATCTCCTGAACCTGTGTCTGAATCGCTTCACGTTCCGTCGTTGAGATGCGGTACGGCTGCTGGCGTATAGGGCGGGCATCGTCGGGAGTAATTATGCGGTGCTTCACAAGAGGCGTTTGCCGAATTTTCGATGACGTCGCGAAACAAGCACTGTATTTTAGAAGGAGAGAACGCAGATCGTGCTGCTGTGTTTCCGAGAGATCTGTACTAATATCCAGACGATCAAGGGATGGGCGCACATTTTCAACTTCTCCAAACGTAAAACATTCAGAAACGTTCGCTAAGGCGTCGGCGAATGCGATTGCAGTAGCGCGGAAAAGATGGCGGGGTTCGTTCGTAAAGTTAGTCACCAGGAGTTTAGATCGGCCGTTACGCAGATGGATGAGACTCCGCGCCGAGGTGACGCCGTGGGTGAGCAAAAGGGACTGGTTGCCCTCAGCGACCGCCGTTCCGTCACGTAGTTCATCGCAGTTAACAGTCACAAAAACACTAGAACGTGGCGGAATAGAAACGCTCTCGGCAGAAATTCGAAGAGGGGCACGGCTTTGGCGGTCTGCGGTGTCAGTATCATCAGCTTTCTCGGTCGAAAAGGTCACGGTGCGCTTCCGGAGATCGATAATGGCCCCATACTCCCGGAGAAAATCGACACCAAGGATACAGTCGCGGGAGCAGTCAGGTATCACAAGGCAGCTGACAACAAACGTGGAGTTGCGAATTTGGACTCTCGCCGTGCACTGACCGCTCGGAGTTACGACATGTCCGCCAGCGGTTCGAATCTGCGTGCCAGACCATGGCGTCATCACTTTCTTTAGAAGCGCCGCTAGCTTCCCGCTTAAAATTGAAAAATCAGCACCAGTGTCTACCAATGCGCTAACCTTATAGCCGTCGAGCAGCACGGGTATATCCAGCGAGAGTCTGTCTTCACGTGTACGAACTGTCGTCGGGGCCGTCAAGTCGCGGTCACTCACAGGTCGCGTTGTCGGGGGGTCTTCGTCGCGTCGATTTGAAGCGGCCTCGCCCCCTGAGGTCGCTGTCTTTAGTTTTCCCGGCTCGGACTAGGCGACCGTCGCTGCGCCATCCCGGATGAGCTGGGCTGCGAGGATGGCGTGGAGACGGAGATCGTGACTGTCGTCTAAAAGTTGGCGCCATGCGCTGCTGGGCTACGTAGTCTTCAATATCCCGGGGTCGTTGGCCTAAAGGAGGGTTACGCATGTCGATGGGGAAACCCTTCAGTCCCAGTTGTCGATATGGGCACTGTCGATACAGGTGACCAGCTTCCCCGCAGTGGAAGCACAGGCGCTGCCGATTTGGGGCACGCCACAGGTCTGCCTTTCGCTGGGGTGGTCGGCGGTTGTCGATGTACGGCTCGGGGTGGGCTGAATAAAGTGAGCCTTGGTCGGGTGGCAGTAATTGCGTGGAATCAGTCGGGGGACGTCGCAAGATGTCCGCATACGTTGGCCGACAGGACTCGGTGGAAAAGGATGGCGGGTTAGCAGCTGGTACCGAAGGCCGAAGTGCTTGCTGGAGTTCTTCTCGGACAATACTAGCGACAGAGCTGACCGTCGGCTGGGGAGCACCGAAAAGCTTCTGGAGCTCTTCACGCAAAATGGAGCGGATGATGTCGCGAAGAAGATCCGGACTAACCCCGAAGGCCGAATGCGGCTCAGTGAGCGAAGCGGCGAGTACCGGCCTGTCGTAGGTCGCAGACCGCTGCTGGAGCATCCTTTCCATCGTGATTGCTTCCGAAACAAACTCGGCAACTGTGCTCGGCGGGTTGCGCACGAGCCCAGCGAACAGTTGTTCCTTAACGCCGTGCATGAGATGGCGCACCTTTTTCTCTTCGGGCATGGCCGGGTCAGATCGTCGGAACAACCTAGTCATGTCCTCCACGTACATGGTTATGGTCTCGTTCGGCAACTGTATTCGAGAGCGTAAGGCCCTTTCCGCTCGTTCTCGGCGATCCGGGCTGGTGTAGGTGTCCAGGATGCAGCGGCAGAACTCGCGCCACGATGTTAGCACGCCTTCACGATTCTCGTACCAAGTACGAGCGCCATCTTCCAGGCTAAAGAAGACGTTCCTGAGCTTTGCGGCGTCGTCCCACTGATTAAATGCGGCGACCCGTTCAAACTGGGTGAGCCAGTCTTCGACGTCTTCCGTCTGACAGCCGTGGAAAGTCTTAGGCAGTCGTGGGCTCTGTAGAGTGTAGTACGTTGGAGTTTGCATGACAGGCCGAGGGGCGGCTGCGGTGGTGAATTCCAACGGCCCGTGCTCAGGTGGTAGGCCTAGGTTCCTCCGGCTAGCGCGGTGAACAGGAGTGTCGATTGGCACAGGACCTGAATCCTGGGTATGCGGAGGAGTGCGGGACATATACTGGGATCGATACCCAGCACCTCCACCAAAATATGTCACGGACAACAGGGCTAGACTTGACTAAACTGCCGGGACGAAGCAGGCGAAGTTCGGCACACAGCACGCGAGAGTCAACTTCAGTGTCCTCTTCTTCCAGGCGCATGCAAGAACATGGGGACACCAGGCGGCATTATATATTTGTGCCACGGCTGGTTGAAGTGCGATAAGTTTAAGCGGAACTAAAGCTGGCTTATTGTGCTCCAAAGCAAAGCACTGGCCGGCGAGATTCCTGTTATGCCAGAGGCATAGAAACGACTTTGCATAATTCACAGCAGAATTCATTCAAGACGCAAGCGTGTGTTCCTTTTCTTCGCAATTCTATTGTGTGTCTGGTTTGGTTTGTGGGGTTTAACATCCCATAGCGGCTCAGGGACGCCGTAGTTCTCACTGTAACTCTCGTTTATGTTTTAATTTTTCTTCTCGTTCGCTCCTCTGCACACTGGAGGAAAATATACTCTATGCCACTAAAGAGATAGCTGCCATTGGTAAAAGAAAGGAAAAGCGAATGTTATCGTAAATTTTTCAGCACACGGGATTCTTATATGTCGAAAAGCGGGAGCTGCCACCCCACGAACTAAAATGCGTATATCAGTCGCACGTGGCTGCTACCACAAGCAGTCAACGGGTAGAGACATCAGCCGCTGCGACGGTTACGCGAATCAACTGCAGTAGCGATGACCGTGTTGAGTGCAATGTTTTATTGCAACAGTTGGTGAGCACTTAATACCTCACAGATCACAGAGGGCCCTCGTGTAACGCGGCATATAATACAGTTGACAGCCGTGTGATGCGGACGCGTGTTCCATCGCTCCGCCGATTGCACGTGGCTACCGGAAGCGGAAGGACTGGCGAAAGCGGGAGCTTCCGAAGCGTGAAATAGATGAGTTCTTTCATTTATTAACTTTATTCTGTTTTCAGCTAGTTAGGTTAGGTGCAGCCTAAAGAATAGGTTTTAGGTCTTTGTCCTCGTGCCTAGCTCTCGTGCCGGCAGCTAGGCTTTCTCGGCGTTCATTCTTTAACTATCTTGCTTAGATAAATACTTTTTTTCTAGGCTATTGGCATTCGCAGAATTGGTTCTTTACACGTGTTTGCTAGTCGTTTCTTGTGTCTTCTTTTGGCAATTTGTATATTCTGAGAATTCGTAATAGATATAGTTCAGTCGACGAGCGCTTAAGATGTGCAATCAAAAGAAGGAAAAATGTACTCAGTTTGAGGCGCAGGTTAATCTCAAGGAAACGCGTTTTGACTCTGTAGGTGAAGCGGAAGGCAGCGACTTTTTGTGTTGGTGTTGCGTGCGAGCGCACGTCTAGATAGATTTGATCAAGAAAGGGGCAGTTTAGTGTCTCGTGTGGATGATTTGGAAAATGAAGTACGTTTCTTAAGGGCGGAAAATCAGAAACTGCTTGGACAGCTTCCTCAAATTGAAAAAAAAAGTGGCCGACTTTGTCCTTGGAACCAACGAGGACGAACATTCCAATGCGGGCCACGTGGCTGGGGCAAGCACTGGCATGGAAGGCATAAGCAAAGTAGGACAGGCGGATCCGAACCGTCAGAATTATTTAGAAGCACCTACTAAGAAGCCGGAAAAAAAGAAAGAAGTAAGGAAGAATGAAAATCCCAGAGATAAGCGAGATATTTTGGAACGTGTAAAGGGTGATAGAAGAGTGTTAGTTGGAGCCTTCCTAGGGGGAACAATGAGGGCAGTGCTGAAAGAGAGTAAAAATAGGCTGTTGAAGAATTCCGCAGAGCGAAATATGGTAATAGTAGCCGCGGGGCTAAACGATGTCCTAAATGGTGACGCTGCAGGAGTGGCGGAAAGTTTAACTAAGGGAGTTGACGAGATCAGGGAGATAGCACAGCAAACGCAGATAGTTGTATGCACAGTACTAGAGGTGCTAGGATTGAACGGAAAGCTAGAAAAGGACGTGGTGACAGTTAATCAGGACATAAGAAAGTTAAGCCTGGAGAAGCGTTTAGAAGTGGTTGAGGTAAACAGGGAGGTGCATAAAGCAGGTTTTGGTAGTGCTTTTCAGCGAGATGGCATTCATTTTAACAGAAGGGTGGGAGCAGAGATCGGCTGGCGCCTGGCAGGCAGGGCTGAGCTTTTTAAGGGGGTCCGCGAGGACTCCGTGCACAGAGGTAGTTAGAAGTGAAGCAGAATAAAGTGTAATAACGGAGGCTGAGCCCCCAAAAATGGCAAGGAGGAGGTCGAGAAAGAAAAGTACAAAAAAGAAATTTAACACTAGGATCAATTACCAAAATGTGCAAGGAGGTAGAAAAAGAACGAAATGGCTGGAAATAGAACAGCAGTTGAAGGATGACAAAATAGATGTGTACGCTCTTTGCGAGGCTCATCTCAGGCATCTAGAAGATCTGCCGTTTATAGAAGGCTACGTCTGGGAAGGGTGCAACAGAACGAGAACGGAAAAAAAAGGTGGAGGGGTAGGTATGTTGATACGCCAGGGAACAAATTGGCAAATAATTAAATCATCTTGTAAAGAACATATTTCTGGGTTTCGGAACAATTGCCGGCATAAGGACATGGCTAGGGGTAGTTTATTTAGCAACAGGACATCAATACAGGCAAGAAAACAATGATCTTATTGAATGTCTCAGTGACGATATAAGCCAGTTTGGAAACGGAGTCAATATTATTCAACTGGGGGACGTGAACGGCAACATCGACGATCTGGATGGATACACGGATTGTAACGGGAAGCTAATGCTAGATTTCTGTGAGCGACACGATCTAGTTATAGTAAATAGAGAAACAAAATGTGAAGGCCAAATCACGTGGGAGTTCCGCAACAGGCAGACGACCATTGACTACTGTCTAATGTCGTAGGATATTTATAGCAAGGTCACAAAAATGGAAATAGACGAAGAAAGGGAGTGTAGTCTGGGAAGTGATCATAAACGTATTAGTCCGCAGATGGGGCCGTTGATGAAAAGAGATATGGAACTTAGACAAAATGTAAACGCAAAATTAAACGACGATCAAATAGCGCAGATAGCAGCAGACATAGAGGAAGCAATAGAGAAAAGCCCCATGGAAGACTGGGATTATGAATAGGTAGAACTACTCATAAGAAGGAAAATTAAGGAGGTTAATGTAGCAAACCGCTGGAATGGAAAGAGGAAGCCACGGAGCTGGTGGAATAAGGAAATCAGGTAAGCTATTGAACAACGACGGGCTGCTTCAAGAGAACACCGAGAGGCAAAGAAAGCGCAGGTATCTCAGGAGGAAATCGACCAAAAATGGGAATCATATCGACAAAAGAAACTTTAGGTGCAAGCCCTCGTCCAAAGTAAAATAAGGCAGTCCACCGATTGCTGGATGGCTGACACACACGATGCCTCTAGAGGCGGAGCAAGAAAATTCTGGAACCATATAAGCTGGCTAGGAAGAAGAATCAAATAAAGCAGGATCGGATCCAAGATAACGAGGGAAATTGTTTAAAGGGAGACAACGCAGTGAGCTACATTACATCATTTATAGCCGAGTCATTTAGGAGCGACGATAGGGTAATCTCCGCAAATCAGGAAGCAACACAAGGTAGCAGAATACAAAGCAGCATAGAACTGACCAATCTAAGCTGGAAAAAGGCAGAAAAAAATGTGCCTAAAAACACATCTACAGGAATAGATGGAATTCCAATCAAGCTGATTAATGAAATCAGTCCAAAAAGTAAGGAAGCGTTGTTAAAAGGTCTGGAAACAGTCATAACGAATAAGCAAATTCCAGAAAGCTGGCGGCAAAGTAAAAAGAATTTGATTTATAAAGAGAAAGGAGACAGGATGCACATAAAATCCTACAGGCCGATTACTATAACATCTGTTATGTACAGGTTAGCCATGCAGGCGGGGAAATTAAAGGTGCAAGCATGGGTAGAAAGTAACAAGATACACGGCGAACTTCAGAACGGCTTTAGAAATGGTAGGCGCTTAGTTGATAGCCTCTTCGTGCTTACCCAAAGCATCGAAATTATCTACAGTGGAAAATAGACCTTTGTATTTGGCCTTCCTGGACATAAACGGGGCGTACGACAACGTAAGCAGGGAACTTCTGTGGAACATATTGTTACGGGGATGTACTTAATGTGACAGCACTGCGATGAGCTGAACTCGACGCTAAGACTTCGTTAGCCGTGCAGAATCTACTCCCTCAGCGTCGTTCTCTTTTTCAACGTTTCGTCGTGCCCGCGTTCCTCAATCGTCGTCTTTGTCAGTGAGCGCACTTTGGTCCCGCGTTTCCCGGTAACACTACCCCCCTCGGCAAAAGGCACCGTCCCGGTGCGTATTAGGCGTGCGGTGTGGAGGGGGTGTAATATGGCTTGAGGCGGGCGACATGTACAATTTCGGAAGTAGGTGTAGCAGTCGGTGACTTCGGGTGGAGCGGTGCAATCTCACAGGTCACGTCGGTCACTGGGCGTAGTACACGGTAAGGACCCGTGTAGTGGGGCAGAAGTTTCTGACACAATCCCACACGACGGCACGGAAGCCAGAGCAGCACCAGAGATCCGGGAGGATAGTGCACATCGCGGTGGTGAGCGTCGTAGCGGCGTTTTCGAGCTTCTTGAGAGACGGTGAGATTGTGACGAGCAATCTGGCGAGCAGCGTCGGCTCGGGCGATGGTATCGCGGGCATAGGTTGTGACGGGGCCAGCGGCGGGAAGCAAAGTGTCGAAGGGCAGTAAGGGGTCTCGTCCAAAGAGAAGATAGAATGGAGAGTACCCAGCAGTGTCATGACGCGAAGAGTTATATGCAAAGGTGACAAATGGCAGACTAATATCCCAGTCGCGATGACTGTCGGATACGTACATTGCGAGCATGTCGGTGAGTGTGCGGTTAATACGCTCCGTAAGGCCGTTCGTCTGAGGGTGGTACGCAGTGGTGAACTTGTGCCGAACCGAGCAAGAACGAAGTATTTCCTCAACAACTCGGGAAAGGAAACAGCGGCCACGGTCGGTAAGTAGTTGACGGGGAGCACCATGATGTAGTATGACGTCGTACAAAAGGAAGTCAGCAACGTCTGTGGCGCAGCTGGTTGGAATGGCGCGAGTGATCACGTACCGCGTGGCATAATCGGTGGCCACAGCGATCCATTTGTTTCCTGACAAGGACTCGGGGAAGGGCCCTAGGAGGTCAAGGCCAACACGAGAAAATGGATCAGTCGGGATAGCAATCGGCTGCAGGTGTCCAGGTGGCAGCACAGGGGCTTTCTTCCGGCGTTGACAGAGGTCGCAAGCGGCTACATAACGTTGGACAGAGCGGTAGAGTCCAGGCCAGAAGAAACGCCGGCGCACGCGGTCGTATGTGCGTGAGAGGCCAAGATGACCAGCTGTAGGGGCGTCGTGCATTTGTTCTAGAACGGCAGAGCGTAGGTGTTGGGGAACGACGAGCAAGTGCTCAGCGCCATCAGGTCGCATGTTGCGGCGGTATAGCGTATTTCCATGAAGGAAGAATAGGACGAGGGAAGAGTCACGGCTGTGTGTGCGGAGGCGGTCGATAAGAGAACTGAGGGTTGGGTCCAAGCGCTGTTCGTCGGCTATGTGAGAAAAGTCCGATATAGAGAACACACAGGGGTCCGACTCGTGGTCAGTAGAGGAAGGGGGATCGACGGGATAACGGGACAGACAGTCTGCATCCTGGTGGAGCCGACCTGATTTGTATACAACGGAAAAGGTATACTCCTGCAAGCGCAGTGCCCAGCGGCCGAGGCGGCCAGCAGGATCCTTGAGGGAAGAGAGCCAACATAGGGCGTGGTGATCGGTAATTACAGTGAATGGTCGGCCAAACAAGTAGGGTCTGAATTTTCCAACGGCCCAGACGAGAGCCAGGCACTCCCGTTCCGTAATAGAGTAGTTCTGTTCTGCTGATGACAGGAGACGACTGGTGTAGGCAATCACGCAGTGTTGGCCGCGTTGTCGCTGTGCAAGAATAGCACCAATCCCGTGGCCACTGGCGTCGGTGCGAAGTTCCGTCGGGGCAGACGGGTTGAAATGGGCCAACACAGGAAGATTGGTGAGAACAGCGATGAGGGTGGAGAATGCGTTAGCCTGCTCTGGTCCCCATGAGAAAGGAACGCCTTTCTTCAGGAGATTGGTGAGAGGACGAGCAACAGCGGCAAAGTTTGGGACGAACCGGCGAAAATAAGAGCACAGTCCTATAAAGCTGCGGACATCACGGGGTGAACGGGGAGATGGAAAAGCACTGACAGCACGAACTTTGTCAGGATCGGGTTGCACGCCGGTGGAATTCACCAAATGGCCAAGCACTTTAAGTTCGCGGCGACCAAAACTGCACTTCTTTGAGTTCAGTTGAAGTCCGGCACGGCGAAAAAGTGCGAAGATGGTAACAATATTAAAAGAAGAAGGTACCGGTTATGATATAGTAGCGTTCCTACAGGATATATACCGGGATAACAAAGTAGAAATTACGTGGGAAGGGACAAGAAGTACGGAAGATGTCAAAGTATGCAAAGGATTAAGACAAGGCTGTCCTCTATCACCGGTGTTGTTCATGCTTTATACGATAAGCCTGGAACGGAGGATACAAGAGAGTAACCTAGGTTTTAACCTGTCATATAGATTAGGTGGAAAGGCGGTAAAGCACCGCCTCCCCGGTTTGATGTATGCAGACGATATTGTGCTGCTAGCTGAGAGTCTGGAAGAATTGCAAACTCTAGTTAAGTATTGCGGAAACGAAGGGGACGCTCTAGGCTTCAGTTTCAGCGCAGTTAAGTCGGGTCTGATGATTTTCAACGACTCAACTGATCAGGGTCTTAAAATACAAGGCCATGAAATACCTAGAGTAGAAGAATATAAATATCTGGGGGTATGGGTAAACGAAGGATTGGCATACATTCGAAAGCATGAGCAATCACTTAAGGACAAAGGGCGAAGTAATGCCGGGATAATTAAGCATAAGGCATTGTGGGGATACAATAGATATGAGGTTTTGAGGGGTATTTGGAAAGGAATTATGGTGCCCGGACTTACTTTCGGAAATGCGGTTTTGTGCCTAAAATCAGAGGTACAGTCGACATTAAAAATAAATCAGAGATCCGTTGGACGATTAGCACTAGGTGCCGACGGCAAAACTACAAATGAGGCGGTACAGGGAGATATGGGCTGGGCATCTTTCGAAGTACGGGAAGCTTAGAGTAAAATATTGTATGAGGAACGTATGAGGAAATTGGACAGTAACAGATGGGCAGCTAAAGTATTTAAATACCTGTTCTTAAAAATCGTTGACTCGCAATGGAGGAAAAGAACTAGGAAACTAACTAGTAAGTATGCTAGTCACAAGGACGGACAAATAAAGAGCATTAAGCAACAGGTGAAAAACAGAGAAGGTAAAAATTGGATAAATTCGATGGAAAAGAAACACAGTGTGGAATCATACCGAAAGTGGAAAATGCAGATCAGGAAGGAAGATTTCTTTGATAACTCAAGAGGCAGTGCCCTACTTTGTGAAGCTAGATCAGGGTGCCTTAGAACACGCAGCTACAAAAAGAAATTTAACAATGGAGATGACACATGTGATGTATGTGGTAACTCCCGTGAAACAATTGACCATATTATACTCGAATGTAATGGTATCCATCCGGAAGTTGATGCAGGCGCAATCACTGTTCCTGAAGCCAGGGGTTAGAGATACCAGTGGCCGGGTGAATAAACCGGCGGTGGAAACTAGCAAAAAACGACTGGAAGATTGGTGGCTTAAAAGCAGAGAAGTGATATAATGTTAGTAATGTAGAAACAAAATTGTAATAAATAGAATGATGGTTTAGTTAACCAATCTAAATCAATAATTAAGATATTGGGAGAAAAAATGAGCATGATAGCTACTGCTACCACACCGTTTCATAGGGGACGCTCCTATATTCCATCCATCCATCCATCCATCCTCTCCCATATGTCAAAGCTTCTTTATATGCGTGCAGCAAACGCTCGCCTTTGTACATTTTTACGCGAGACACCGTCAATGATTTGAAGCTCCTACTCCACCCAGCTTTTATTGCTTCTTGTGAGCAATATGTTTTTGTTTTTTTAATGAATTTCCTATCATTAGTTTCGGTATGAGGGAACAGAATGGAGAATAAAGCCCATTAGTTCTGAAAATGAGCTTAGAGCGCATGCAATTTGTCTCGTCCAAGGAAAGCTCCGCCAGCTACAAGAAGCCAGCAGAAGCAAAACCCAACACGTGCTCTCCACTGATAAATCTCGCAATACTGGACGGCATACGGAGGTCGTCCAAATACTAATGCCTCTCTTCTTTCACATACGCTATTCTATTTTTAGTTTATGGAACTTATGGAGCTGCACTTCCCGTGCTGAGTGGCTCACCTAGCGGCAGCACCGAAATGAGGATAGCAGCCAGGCCGGCGAGGAGCAGTAGCGCCGCCTGGGACCTCCGGCGTCGCCAGTAGCGTACCAACGGTAGGCTTACAAGGCCACCGGGGATCTCCGCCGCCGCAGAGAGGGCGAAGTTGACGAACCGGCTGCCGCCAAGGTCTACCGAGGACAGTGTCGTGGCGAAGAGGAGCAGGTTGTCGCAGAACCTGCGCTTCATAACCACCCTATATGATGAAACTTCCGTGAACAAAAAGCCCACGTAAATTCTATATTATTCAGAGCCATTTTTTAAAGGCGAAAGCCTTTAATAGCTCACCCTGTCATGGACGAGATGTGTCCCGCATTTGCGGCGGCTCTGATTGGCCGAGGCGGGATAACGTGATAGAGGTGTCGACCAATCACAAAACATCACCACAGTATGCGCGAATGCGTGCTTTATATGGCCATATGCCAATCAATGGGCAACTACTAAGTAATGACGGATAAATAGTTCATTATTGACAACTTAATGACAATTATTTTTCATCACTTCACTACTAATTGAACAATTGCCTAAATAATTAGTTAATTACAGAATAATGTCACTTGCGTAGCACAATGCGGCCCTTGTAATTTTTATTAGCTGAAATATATTTTTCAACACCGACTGAGGGGCATAAGCAAATGCACTGCCTAATGCGTGTGTTACAATTTGAAGCATGTGACATCGACTCTAATCAACATATTTCTGCTAAACTGCGATTTTAACAGAAGACACTTGTTGCTCTTTCGGAACGCACTGAACGGATCTAAACACTTAAGACCCGTCGCCCAGCGAGGGTAAAATTTTTTATTTGTTACAGAATACAATAGCTGAACTTCCAGCTTCCTAGAGAAGTGAGATATAGAGGAAACTTTGTAGACAGCAACCCAATAGTGTTATGACGCCATTCTTCCAAGCGGATGGTTGCACCCATGCACTGCTTTTACTAAAGCTTTTTTTTTTCTGGTGGTATTGATGCTTGTTTGTGGCAAAAAACGCAACACAAAGACGAAAAATCTGGATTTCAAACTTGCGATTTCTGCTCCTTTTCCAGCGCTTATACGCCTCTGAGATTGGCGCTTCCATTTTCCTTTTGCCTGCACCCCTCTGTATGCGTGCCTCAGCGACAGTGTATGCAAAGAGTTATACCTGCGAACATGAGTTGTTCTTCAAGTGTAAACAGAGGAGGAATATAAGGCAGACCGTATTTTTATGAGAAGCAGGAATGACAGCCGCCATTCACTGCCGGGGAAAGATTCCTCAAGACGCGGGTTCGATATCAGCCTTACCAAGGTTAAATTCGAGTTTGAGTGCTGAAAAATGGTGACTGTTGGAAGGCCCTGCGCCTATCTTGGAATGTGCAAAAGATGTTTTTCCTCCAAAGCATACACACCATGCCTCCCGATTATTTCAGGCAATGTTCAATACTGGAGAGCCAAACATGACTTCTCTTTGTTTCGAGATCCATTCCCCTCCCTTTCGATGGTGAAAAAATACAGCGGGCCTCGCTATTATCTCTAAGGAGCACCTGTCCTGTACAAAGAATCCTGAATAAAGGATGGACATTGGCGCTACAGGAGGTTCTCACACAGATTACGCTATGTGGTCACAGCGTCGTATAAACAGGTTTTCTTTTTTTTTCTAGAGTGCAGCCCTAACGCACCCGTTCCTGGATTGAACGACGCAACGATCGGCGTAATCGATGAGAAACTTTTTTATTGTGGCCTAGAGGGCAACACTGTTACAGCTGGCATTGGCCAACCCGGCGCGCAAGATTCTGCGTTGCTTCTGCAATCAGTCGTAGTCAGAGGGAATACATACATCTCGGATAGTCTGGTGAGTGACACATTTGGGATCCTGAGGGACCATTTAACGCTTTTGTGCTCTACATATTAAAGCGCAGGCTATTGTCCAGCGAAGTTTCTCTGTACGCGCAGAAAAATACCCGACAGAGTAACGCATTGAGCGAAGACCAGAGCAACTGATTTCGAATTGCCACTTTTTGCATTTGCATCGGGCTACAAACCATATTGAAATAATGCATTCATTTGCACTCTCGTTTTCTTTCATGAGCTTTCTCCCGCCGCTACGCAATCCAAAGCTGATATCGTCTCAGTAATATTTATCTGATCGGCAGCTAGGTTGCGCTACTTTCACTGCAAGGGCTAAACACTACAAGAGGGCAAAATGCCGATAAGATATTGAAACGTATGGCACTGTGGAGTACGACAAAAAAAAAAAAAAGATTCTAATGCTTTGCTTGTTATCGTACCGTGTCATCAGAAACAAATACGCAGGAATTAAAAAAATGGTGAGGCAGCTTCGAAATAATATGTCACAATTTCGCAACACCTATTTAAATAGTCTCAAAATAGTCTCAGCTCCCGAAAGGTAGGGAACGCCAGAAGTTTGCCTCGCGCTCCCAAAAGAGTAAAAACAGTAGGAAAAGAATGGAGGCTGTGTTTAAATATTTGAGAGTCAATTCTGCAAGAATTGTGGCACATGTGTATAAAAGTGCTCACAGCTTCCGATGCATGCCGTCTTTTTTTTTTTTTTTTGTAACTTGTGCGCTCATAGAATGCGTGTGAGACTGCCAGTTAAAAACAAATGGGCGTGTTTTTGAAAATTAATAGCAAAAGAGTAGACGTCTGGCGAAGGAATGGGCGATTATATTGATAGCTATTGCGATGTTGAACAATAAAATCACCTTCAAGAACTCTTCTCTGCGAAATGTCATTTTCTGGGTATGATTTAATTCCTTTTTTAGCAAAAATTCCGCTCTTCAATACTTTGCCTTCGAATGAACATTTTGAAAGGAAACTTGGGAAAAAATATGCCGATTACTTTAAATTGATTTAAATGAGTGCATTCTTTGCTTCACATTTCAAAGCAAAACTAAAAACATTTATTCATTTAGAGGCGGAAAGTTTCTTCCCCAGCCCTATATAAATCAATAAAGCCAAGATTAGGCGGTCTCCATGCTTTGTCTTGAGACCTTCCCGCTTATTGGAACCACCAGAACAACTTCTAGAAGTGATTATGGTTTCTCTGACTACAGCGGTGTATTATCTGGCAAGCTAAATCTTCATTTTGAACCTCCTGCATGCGACGCCAGCTGTAATGAATGCATTTGAATTCCATGTGCCTCTCAACCTTTGCATCAATGGCGAACGATCGCGGGTTGAGAACGGCTGGAATTCAATACGACAGAAACCGTCCACTTAGCTGCTGAACTTGACAGCCAGTTCTACGCAAATATTTATTTTTAAGGTATGGATAACAACAGACGCTAATAGAGTACCCGGGCGCCTTATAAATTTAAACGCTTTAATAACACGGAAAGAAGCAAGACAGAGAAGTTTTTAAACGATGGCTTGTGTTATATTGTACGGTAGTATAGGCAGCAGAGTACACGCGGCTCATGTGGCACTTGAAATTGGTCTTGTTAAAATGTGTACGTTATACGAAATAAAACTTTTACTGCTGGCGCAGTCCACCATTCTTTGCCACAGAGGTGATATTTTTTGTCAGCAACGCGGTCGTCCAGAGAACGTTTATTGAGGCTGGGTTTCAGTAGTGAAGACCACACCCTGCAATACAATTGCAAACAGGTATTTCGTACATGGGTATGATAGAAAAGCGCACATGCGATTTTCCTGAAACAAGCTTGGGAAAATGATGGCTACGCACCAGACTACGAAGAGGCACATAGCGTTACGTAGGAGTCTTTTGTGCCTGAGGATCTCTATGGGGCTGGTAGAGGATAGCCGGGCATCGGCCTTGGACTTTTCGATGAGCTGTCGCATGGTGGACTCCATGTCCGGTGCCGGACGGCCGTTGATGCGCAATATTTTCAGTATCGCCGCGCGGGCCTCTCTCTCCCTGTGGGTGGAAACCAACCACCGCGGAGACTCCTGCAAAATACTGTCGAGCCAGAGCGTAGCTTAGTTGTAAAGAAGTTATTGGGGTTATTTGCCTAAGTATACAAGTTGACAAGGACGTGACGAGCAACAAAACCACCTGTATATAGTGTGCGCCTTTCACCTATAGTTTGTACAACCTTCTGCAGCAGGTGTGCGAGTCCGGAGCTATAATAACAGCGACCATTCGACCAAAAACGTTTACTGAAGCAGTGGTTGCAGTCAAACGATGAGTTCTGGTCAAACAGTTTGGCCCCACTCAAGTTTCACATTTCCCTACACTCACTAGCAGCCACTGCTGCTGCGAAGTCAATTTATTCTGTCCCTTTCACTACCATTCCCACCCGCTCTGCAGGGAATAGCAGACGACAAAGCACTTCTCTAAAACGCTCGAGCACTACAGGTCCCGACAAGCTGCGAAGACTGCGGCCCCCAGAAAGAAGAGAAAACGCGATCAAGTTCACATCTAGACAGCACGCATTTTACTCCCGTGTTTAAAGCCTGTCTAGAGCACCTCCTAGACATGCATTGTTCCCTCTGAATGCCATACCGTTCATTAATAAGGCTTTAACAGCTTATCAATGGCGTCATCAGAAAAGGTGCGCAGCAACTGGGTGTGAAATGTGCCCGCGAGACTCCTTAAAATTCCGAGGTATATCGGTGGGGTTCTAGTATATATTGACCGATGGTTATAGTTAGGGATAGATAATTATAGTCAGTGATGAGAAAGAGAGAAAGCGCCTCTCCTCTACCTTCTCTCTCTCTAGAGAGAGGGAGAGCTCTCTCTCTAGAGAGAGCTCTCTAATGTGTTTGCGTTGCCTAGTCCTTCGCCTGCCTGGCAGGTAAGTCCAAGGTCATGGGTTCAAACCGCATGTAAATCATTATTATTTTTTGCAGCGAATAACCTATTTGAAAGTTAGCTGTTTAGGAGGCCACGGCCGGCATATGTATAACATAAAAAGTTTTGCCGGTGGTTACTTTTCTTTCAGCTCATGGCATCACGCGTGACGCTTGATTGGTTGTTTTGTGGGGTTTACCTCCCACTTGGAGGGTTAAACCATAGAGAAAGGGATTGACTAAAGAGCGGACACTAGGCGAAATCTGGCCCCAGGAAATGACGCACGACTGACAACGTTAGTAATAGCATCACGCACCAAAAATGAATGGCGCCTGCCGCCGGCGCAGACCGACTGCGGAAAGGCCGTTGACGCGTATTCGTGACAGTTTCATGGCTTCCTTGGCCTTCGAAGCGGAACTACTGCACAGGTGAGAAACGTTATTTTACATTAAAACGTTGCATTTCGAGCAGTTTATGCTGATGGTTTCTTGAATTGCGCAGCTCGTGAACGGGTGCCGGTGCGCACGTCATGGGTCGGCCAGTTCGTGACACCCCGGCAGCTTCCAGCAAAGGCAAGGTGAGAAATGTTTTCTGTTTGCAAACTACGCTGTATTTCAAGCAGATTAGCTGAGCACCCTAGCTGGCGCGGTTGTGAAGAGAAGGCCTATATACGGTATATATATGTGCTCGGTAATGGCGCAACAAGCGCACGCGGGTTACTGCGCAGTTAGATAAGAGCGAACTCACGCCTGACGCTCTTTGCTTGGTTTGCCTAGTGGTTACTTTTGCGTGTTTTCTAGTTTAGTTTTACTTGTTGGGGTGTTTTTTATGGCCTTCACCAGCGCGCAATCTCTTTTAGGTGATGTGTTGGCCGGGTGAAATCTGAACATCGAGAGTAGGCTATGTTAAAGACGAGCGTTCTCACGTAGTATGTACGGGACTGTTATTGTTAAGACGGCAGGAAAAAACTAACAAACAAAGGTGTCGCACAAAATCTGGAGAAGCAGAAACTTGTGAGTTGAGGATTGTCATCTGCAACAAACAAACCGCTGGGAATGCGCTTTAAAAAAGCCAATAGAAAAGGAAACGCCGAGGTGCTTCTAAACAGCGTGATACTAAAGAAGTGGCGCGCCGATAATTCCGTCCTCTCCGTTTCTGAAAACATGTATTCCACCCGCGCATTTGTTTTCAGTGCTCCTAACACACACTGTGGATATCTGGCTTGTAGTCCCTATGTTGTTGCCGCCGGATATCAGATATTTTATCAAATGAAACGCGTAGAAATTACTGGCAGGAATCTTCGCCGTGCAGCTTGATTTGTGTATTTTACGTGGGTATGCATACGAGGTTCGATACATCATTGACCAATATTCGTAACTTTATTCCATTAGAGATTTCTCGAATTTAATCTTTTACACAGTGTCAGTAAAAGGTGTATCACAATGACATATATTTCTACTGTAAATTTTCCAGCTGATGCCAAAATTCGGCAGTCTCTGCTGTGTGCCCTGGTGAGACAATTGCAGCATACGTGCAAGAGGTGCGGACCAATATCCTGCATTCCACGAACAAATAGGTCTGAGCTTTCACTTTCGACTTTCCGTTTCACGTGATTTATATTAACAATTATGTCTGCAGATATAATTGTTATTTAGCATGAAAAATGTGGTTATAGGCATGAACTAATGTCCCATTTTTTTTCCTGAAAATTAATACCAGTACATATTTTCACATTCCAACAAATTGACCATCTGACGACATTGCAAGATAAGGTTGATTGGTTTCTATTTAACGTCCCAAAGAGACCAAGGCTATAAAAACGCGCATAATAGAGGCACCATTCATTTATTGACACTATTGAGCATTCTGGCTATGAATTTAACGAGTGCTAGTTACAGTGTCATTGTAAAATGAATACAAGGCACTTTGTAACATGAGTCAAAGTTTTCCAGCTTATTTCGGGCTTACAGAATAATTGTGTTTAGGAACCCTTCAAACTTTCTAAGAAAGATAATGCTGAAGATGAAAGACGTGGCCCTCTGCTGGAAGTTTGCTCCCAAGGTCGTATTTAAAAACAAATGATGGTATAGCGAAAGGTTCGCATTTAAGCTGAAAAATGTGTCTGTGGCATAAGTATATTTGTTTTAAATGTGTGTTTAAAATAAAATGCAGGGTATTGTGAGGGAGCCGTGAATGTATTTTGAGCACAGTGTATGTCTCTTTTCTTTTGTATCATTTTCCATACTTTGTATATCTGCATGTAATGCTACATTTGTCTGCCTATGTATTGTTTCTTGCCTCGTGTAATTTTTTTTTTTACTTTATATAATGTACACGTGGACTGATGTATCCTACGTTTTGTTCGTCTTCCTGGTTGCTTTCGTGCAGCAAACTGTGACAGAATTGTATGTTTTGTTATTGTATGAAGCAAAATAAATGTTCATTTCACAGAGCTCTTGGCATTTTTCCTGCAAGACTGCTGTTTGGAAAAGGCTTTGACGCAGCTGCGTTAATGGCCAGTAAGCAATAATTATGACCTAATTTTATATTTGCTGAAAATAAATAAAAAAATAATACCCCACCGTACAGAATAGAAATAATATGCCAACAGGACGCGGTAGTACGGCAAGCGCATTCAAACTGCCTTTAACGAAAGCGGATGTGTGGCGACCCCAGCCGCTTGTGCACTACAGTCAGTTGGGCCCTATGGAAGTGTCCGCTCTTTACCCAATCCCTTTATCTATGGTGAAACCCCACAAAACAACCATTAACAAGACTGTGATGGAGAGCATTTGGCATGCACTCGCGGAGTATGACTAGCACTCACCGGTATCGCTCAAGAGGGAAGTGTCCAAGTGTTGATTATTACTTGTACTCACCTATGGGGCTGAAACGCGGAGGCTAACAAAGAGGGTTCTACTTAAGTTCAGGACAACGCAGAGGGCCATGGAACGAAAAATGGTAAGGGTGACATTAAGAGATAGGAAACGTGCAGATTGGGTGAGAGAAATAACTCCAGTTAATGAACTTCTAGTGGGAATCAAGAAGAAGAAATGGGTAGGGCATGTAATGCGAAGACAGGATAACCGATGGTCGCTTGGGGTAACAAACTGATTTCCGAGGGAAGAAGAGCGCAGCAGCGGGCGGCAGATCGTTAGGTAGGTAGAGGAGGTTAAGACGTTCGCAGGGGTCAAGTGGGTGTAGCTAGCAGAGGACCAGGTTAGAATATGGGAGAGGCCCCGTAGTGAATATAATCCGGCTGATGATGATGACGAAGACGCCGTAGTGCAGGTCTGCGGCCAATTTCGACCACGTAGGGTTGTTTACGTGCACCGACATCGCACGGGCGCTTTTCGCCTCCACCAAAAAGGGGCCGGGATCCCGCTGGGAACAGAAGAGCCCTAACTGCACCACAACGGCGGTGCTGACGTTGGTTTCTCTACGGCCGGACGGTGTCATGTTTTCCGATGAACGGGAGCCGTAACGACGTCAAAAGCTCCCTGACTTTCCTCGGTAGGCTCTCTTGTCCCAGCGCATGCTATATCAGTTGTTGCAACCTCCCTCAAAGCGCACAAAGATTCGGTAAGTGTGACCCAGGAAAATTTGCGTGGTCTAACGTCGGGTGAGTGCAAGATCAGGGTCAGCTTTGATTGCAAGAATCCAAGTGTCCGGAAGCGTATGGTAGCAAAAGGCCGGTAATCATACTTGGTTTATTCGAGTGCAAACGAGTAAATATCAGGGGGCCTAACGCACCCAATCGCTGCGGTTTGCGGCGCGCAGATACATTGGTCTTCGCACCATGAAAATCGTTAGCCTAGTTTAACATCGTTAAAACTCTTACGACGTGCGAAACCACGGTTTGCCATAGTTGTGCTTTCGGTTTGGCAATTAAAGATGGGCAGAGAATTTGCAGAAGTGTTAAACGTCTTTAGTCGGTTTGGGGCTTCGGAAAATAAAAACACGACATCTGTTTCACTCCTCGGTGGACATCCACACATTACGGCATACAACTGCAGGTACATTTGTCGTCAGTTGAAATCTATATCTAGCCTGTAACTTTACTAGAAGAGTGATGACAAACGACAAGCGAAACGATGTGGCGTGCACCATCCTAAGCGCTGCATAACCTACCTTTAAATTTTGGTACAAAAATACGTCACATCTTGGTTGCCACCTGCTGTGGACACATTCTGCGGAAGTCCCTCAGTAAGGTGTTTGTTTTATAAACGTTGTAGATTTTCCTCATCCCTTCCAATAGGTAGGTGCAATTTGAAAACGCACCAGTGAGGTAGGCGAAGAGACGGTAGTGCACCGCCTGCACTACCTTCTTGCCATCCCAAGGATAAAAGCTTGAACCACTACAGCGCGAAAGAAATTCTTGATGAAATGCAATTTTTCATGTAGAGTAGAAAGTGGCAGTTACCAAACGTCTCCGTTAGCATACAGTTCCGAGCAAGTGACCCCAATCACTACACGCCAAAATTACCCGGAAGGAGGAGCTTTCCCGAAACGGCTTCAAAATTCAAGGTAGTGAAGAAGAAATTTTCCCGCGAGAAGCTCATACATTTAAGGTTCATCTCTCGGTCCGCCTCTGATCTCAGCTGCTGAAATATGCCGGATGTCTCGCGATTCCGTTCTTGGTTGTGACGGAGAGTTGAGACTGGATTCTTGGAATGAATAACAGCTGAACCACGTAGTAACTGCAGGCTTTCTCGGAACGCTGTGGAAACGTGAAATTAGCAGCGAAGTTAGGGAGGGGGGGGTCGCTTTTTGGAACTTTTAGGACTTTTAGGACGAGTAAAATCTTCCCTTTAATATTGTTGAGCCACCGGCTCCTGACAACGAAAAACGAACACGCTACTTTTTCGGTGTTGCATACATGAATTAATTTAAGCCCCCCTTTTCAGCGTACCGCCGGAGAAATGGCGTGGCGAACTGGAGTAGATGTTGGCGAATTGTAAGCGAATCCGAGGGCTGAATAAACTTTCCGCCTATTGCCTACAGGCTGGCGTCAGAAAGTGGCGTTCTTTCACGCCTCGCTTCTCACTTCTCGAAGGCGCAGCCGAGAGCCACCATGAAGAGAATACGGGATATTTTAAGCGAACAGTATACAGCTCGTTCTGTCGAAACTTCGTCGCCTTAGCCCCCAAATGAGAAATACAGTGTTGGAGAAAACGGGAACGATATTTTATAGCAAGATTGTTACACAACGGTTCTTTGTGCCGCGAGGCGCTGCCATTTCTCTTTCCATTGAGCATCCATATTACAGGAGGAGGTAGTTTGAGATATGGATTCGAACCAACGACATATCTTTGATAAGCGCAGGTGTCCACTGAGAAGAACTTCGCCTTCCTTTTCTCAGAGACCATCTTAAACAAGACCATATACAAGTAATCGCAGAACGAAGACGTTGTGCTAAAAAGGGGGATATCACGTCTAGCCCTAAGGCGAAGCACCCCCTTAATTTTCTGTTAACTCTAAGGAAATAGTGGTCTCTTTTTGAACAACATGGACATGTTTAGCAACGCCGCAAAACAATTCCCATTTGCGTTATTAGCACAAAGGAATGCCGCTAAGCGAAGGATAAAGAAATTAAACGCCCCAGCCCTCGTCGTCGAAACGAGGGACCGAAGAAAAGGTTCACGAGATAAAATTTGCGCTGGAGAAATAGCGCCTCATAAAACCCACGATTTGGTTTCTCGTGCCTTCGCTAAAATACCCTGAGAGTCAACGCGCTCCAGCAATCCACAATAAGCAGGACAGGAACATGCCAACGATCGCCAAATAGCCAAAGAAGTTATACGGGTCCAAGATTAAAGCTTCATGGCGCCCTCATTGGCTCATGGGAGAGCCACTCTGTACTCACAAGATGAAGGGCACGAGAAGTAGTCCACTAAGGCCGGCGACCAGCTGCAGACGCTTCCAGCTTCCCACCAGGTAGGCGACGCCTGGTAGTACGAGTGTTGGCAGGGTGAACCCCAGTGAGAAGCCGATGTTGAGCAAGGTGCGGTGCCGGGGTTCCACGATCTCTGTGACTGTCGCGAGTAACAACAAAGAAAAAACAGAAGCGGAACCGTTGTTATCACTGCTATCGTGCTTGTTCTCATGGGTTTCGTTTTGCGGAAGCACCAGAAAAAGAAAAAAAAAGTGACTGACGGAAACACTTATTTACTAGGATCGCATCCAGCTGTCTTATAATAGATTGTTCAAATTCAAGGCGAGATCAGTTCCGCTCCATTTATAGGTTTTAACGTCCCAAAGCGACTCAGGCTACAAGAAACGCCTTAGAGGGGTGCTCCAGCAATTTCGACCACCTGGGGTTCATTAACATTCACTGGGATCGCATAGCACACGGGCACTTGACTTTTCGCCCCCATCGAAAAGCGGCCGCCGTGGCCAGAATTCGATCCCGCATCCTTGGGCACAGTAGTCGAGCGCACGAAGCACCGCGCCACTGTGAAGCGGACAATTGGCAGAACTCAACAAGGCTTGAAGAAAAAAATAGCACGCTGCTCGAAGCTATCACGAAGGAATTGTATGCTCTTGACTGACAGGCACGGCAGTACATTACCATGCAGCCTATGCAAATATGTAACTCAGAAGCAGCCCTCTTTAGGCAGATTGAACTGCGTAAATATGGTCCTGCACAACAGCTGAAAACGTGAACGATAAAAAAGCGACCACCACCATTTGGACCCCATCCCCCTCCTGCAGTTGTCAGCGCAGATAGGATCGTGCAATACTTATAAAAAAATGACCTGATGTATACAATCCTTCAAGGTATCGTGAAAGAAGGCCAGGTCGAGACGCCAAACTCGTGACGGCAAGGCAAGGTACGCCGTGTCAGCGTTTTAATCTGATGGTGAACCCAGGCGCGTGCTGGATGACGATGGTATGTACAAAAGAAAGAAGAAGATTATGGTGTGTAAAAATGAAAGAAGATCCGTGGAAGGCTCACAGTATATTGATTGTGATTATACTTTGACAAAAAAAGACTGAAAGTACACTGCTAATCTTGAATTGTTAGGACAACATCGGAACGTTTTCAACATTTGTGTTTTGAACAAATACAAAATTGTTCGGCTCAACGGCTCCATTACGAAGCCATCAATCATTAAAAAGGCTAGTGCAGTCCCCGTCTTGCATGTTACTGCATAGCAGGTCGGGTGGGCGTAGTAACTCAATAGATTTCGCGTCAAAAGAAGTCGGGCTTAGTAGGTTGCACTTAAATTACAGATTGTGCGCAGAAGAAAAGCTTTGAAAAGAGCATCGCTCGCCGTTAATTTGTGGTTTATAAGAGATTGCCGATTCACAGCAGAATCTTGGACGGGCAATCCTCCAGTTCCAACTGTGCCTTGTTAGCCGCAGTCACCAGCAGCTATCATTAATTTCTCCCTCGCTTTCACTAAATTTTCTTTGTAAGAATATCTTGTACGTCTTCTTTCCTTCCTGACTCACATTTTTAAACGTTACAAAGGAAGTCGACGGCCGCCGGCACCAGGAAAAGCATCCATGATCTTTTTTTTCTTGTTGTCCTTCAAAGGGGAATGATAATGTAATAATGGAGGCAATTGTTTAGAAAGAAGAGAAAGCAGTCACATACGGCCGGTGACATACCAACATGCGAGCTTCGAATTTGGTGTCCAACCTCTGCCAATTACACTCCGGCGACGGCTTTTACATTTGTAGGTATTTGTGGTATGTGTAAGCTGTCCAGGAAAGCGTTTGCCAGCGCCACCTTTACATTCATAACGGTGCATGCCGTGTTGCGGCGAGTGACACACGGAACGTGGTCTAGCGGGGAAGGTGGGAGGAGCTGTGAGACAACCCCCTTATGCTTCCTATGGCCTCGAGGCTGTCAGAATCGAGGCCCCTGTCTCGCGTCAGTTGTTCTTCTGGTTGACGGTGGATTACAAACTGCGCGCGTTTTAGATGTTCACCAGGAAATGCAAAGCAACTGCGTGAGCACCTTAATTATGATCGATCCCATAATTAGTGCTGGCCAGTCAGTGGCGAAGCGATGACAGAAACAGTCACTGTATTTTCAGAGTTGGTTTCGGTAATTTCGGAGGTTTCGTCGGCGGATCACAAAGCAACATTGCCAAAAAAAAAAAAAAAAATGAACGGCAGGAATGTCAGCGACTTCGCTCGCTTGAAGCCGATCATTCTTAGTTTGTACTCAGGCGCTGCAGTGGCTTGCTTCATAGCCGCAGCTCCTGGTATGGCTGCTCCTCAAGAAGACTGCCGCAAGAAGATATTGCAACTGCGAATCTCAGCGATTGCTGGCAGCGCCGATAGGGTTGGTGAGTTCATTCCGCCGCAGCAGAGTTAGCGTTCAGGGTGCTAATCTCAGCGAGGGATTTGGAGTCTCTGAGCGATGTAGGGTAGGCTTCAGACATGATCACGCCTGGTTGCCCATCTCTCAATACAGGGTCTTTCACGCAACTTGAGCCGAATATTAGAGAAAGAGCGATACCGTGGCTTGGCGAACGGAAAGGTGCACTGTTTTCTTCTGTGTAGAGCTCCTCAGGGGGTTTTAGTGCGTTGAACGCCACAGTCACGAATTTCGCTGGAGGCGGTCCGACACCCGTTCTGTTGTTCTCTATTCATCTCACTCTCTCTGTGATCCTAAGGAGCGAAGGAGACGGTGGCGACGCCTCGAGCCGACGTGGTGCGCCGCATCACACATCTTAGCCAATTAGAAGGCATGGTGACCGCACAGCTCCAGTCAATGAGTGAGTGGTACGTATCACGTTTGCGGACGTCCCGGCCGTCGCCGGGTATTGCTGTAGAAGCCAGTGTTGCCGAACCGTGGGAAATTTCTCGTTTCGTGGGAAATGCAAGCTACTAAGGGAAAACCGGTAAAGTAATTTCAACCCATTAAACAAGTGGGAAATTTCTGCTTGGTAGAATGGTAGGCTTGAAAATCAATATGCAGAAGACTAAGGTAATGTTCAACAGCCTCAGGAAGGAACAGCAGTTTACGTTAGGTAGCGAAACACTGGAAGTAGTAGGCGAAGATATCTACTTAGGGCAGGTAGTAACATCAGATCCGGACTATGAAAAGGAAATAACAAGAATAATAAGATTCGGATGGAGAGCATTTGGCAAGCACTCGCAGATTATGACTAGCAGCTTACCGGTATCGTTCAAGAGGAAAGTATACAACAGTTGCATCTTGCCTGTACTCACCTATGGGGCTGAAACGTGAAGGCTAACCAAGAGAGTTCTACTTAAGTTGAGGACAACCCAGAGGGCTATGGAACGAAAAATGGTATGGGTAACATTAAGAGATAGGAAGCAGGCAGAGTGGGTCAGAGAAATAACTGAAGTTACCGACATTCTAGTGGAAATTAAGAAGACGAAATGGGGATGGGCAGGACATGTAGTGCGAAGAGAGAATAACCGATGGTCGCTTAGGGTAACAAACTGGATTCCAAGGGAAGCACAGCGTAGCAGGGGGCGACAGAAAGTTAGATGGGCGGATAAGATTAAGAAGGTCGCAGGGGTCAATGGATGCAGCTAGCACAGAACCGGGTCAAGTGAAGAAATATGGGAGGGGCCTTCGCCCTGCAGTGAGTATAGTCATGCTGATGATGATGATCATGAATGCACTGCTCGCACTCCTCCTAGACCAGCTGGAGTATTTGGAGCAGCTGAGTGTCTTGGAGGCAACAAGCTGCTGAGCATCCAGCGGTTCCATCTCCAGAAGGAGCAGCAGAAACAGCTGCAGATACCTCAATTGCAGAAAGGCTGAGTGCCCTACATTCAACGCTACACCCGAGCCGACGAGCCTCCCCATCGACTGGGCTACCAAAATTAAGAGTAATTGTCCAGCATAGAATTCCTGCCTGTGTGAAGGACTTACTGTGTAGTCAGTTTTTTGATGGACTAACCTTGTAGTCAGTTTCACAGTTTAAAGAAAAGGGGATGTATCGGTTTCTGCTAAGACTGTACGATGCACGTTAACCAGTCTGGCAACGTGCTCGGGCACTTCCGGTACGGCGCCAATAAACATCAGTCGTTCCTCAGTAAGTGGGCGTATCGGTCTCGTCTAATACAGAAGCCAACAAAGCTCTGTACATCCTTCGAAGACTGGGAACGCGGAAAATCTTTGAAGGCTTGAATTTTAGCCGGATTAGGTCGTACTCCGAAGGCATCAACTATATGTCCAAGAATAATGAGTTGGCGGCGACCAAACTGGCATTTCGATGAATTAAGCTGGCGGCCAGCTGTACGGAACACACTGAGAATACTGATGAGACGGTCACGGTGCGAAGAAAATGTCGGCGAGAAAACGACGACATCGTCGCGGTAGCACAGACAAGTTTTCCATTTAAATCCGCAAATAAGGGAGTCCATTATTTGTTCAAATGTCGCCAAGGCATTGTTGAGACTAAACGGCATGACTTTGAAGTGGTACAAGCCGTCTGGTGTGACAAAGGCTGTTTTTTTATGGTCCTTCTCGTCTACAGCGATCTGCCAATACCTGGACCGTTAATCAATGGAAGAAAATTATTTTTCTCCGTGAAGGGAATCTAGGACATCGTCGATTTTGGGAAGATGGTACAGGTCTTCTTTCAGTGATGCTGTTGAGATGGCGATAATCGAAGCAAAAGCACCAGCTGCCGTCTTACACCTAGGGGCACCCATTGTCTCGTCGAGAGCTCGCTGATATTTTGAGCGCGCATCTTGTCAACATCCTTTTGAATTACCTGTCGTTCAGCACTGGACACGCGATAAGGACGACGATGAACAGGAGCGGAGCGTCCTGTTCATCGAGATGTGTGCCAGTCGTCTGGATTACAGCGACGCGGGGCGAGATGGGCAGGTCAGCCAGGATAAGCTCTGCGAACGTCGTCATCATAAGCAGGTCGAGCAGAACAAACTGCGCAAACGTCGGCGACAGTGGGCTGGTTGATGGCAGCAACGAAGCTGAGGTCTAATGTGGCGAGCTCTTGGCGGACAACAGTCTGTAGTAAGGGAACGTCCGATTGGCGGCCGTCGACAAAATGTGGCGACAATTCAGCTGGAGAGATGGCCTCGAGTTCGAGGCGGACGATACGAGTCACATTTTCTGTCAATGTTGGCTGCCGTTGGGGCGGCAAATCTTGACACGACGATGTCTGAGCAATATTGGGAAGGTCGGCAAAAGAACGGTGCGATGCGACGGCTTTTGGCTTCTTCAAAACGGCGGCATTGTTTTATGATTGTATCAACAGCGTGGCAGTCGTTGTACAAAATCAAAATGAATGCACGTCAGCGATGCCCTTCAAGACATGACCAAATTCTTCTGACTCTGACATTTTGTGATCCACTTTGTGGCAGAGGGCGAGCACATCCTGAATGTAGGCCACATATGATTCGGTAGATGTCTGGACGCGGGTCCACAGGGTAATCTCAGACCAAGGGGTTTTCCAAAGTTCGCGGAGGGTCTCTTTACAAGTATCCCAACTCGTCAATCGGTCTTTATGAGCCTCGTGCCAGGCTAGCGCAATGCCCTTGAGGTAGAAAATAACATTGGCAAACATCGGGATGAGGTCCCAGAAATTATATGTGCTGGCACGTTCATACTTGCGTATCCATTCTTCCACGTCCGCAGTGTCCGTAGCATTAAAACAAACAGGATCGCGCGGGTGTGTGAAGATGACCGACGGCAAGGCCCCCGTTGGTGCGGGGACGGTATCATGAGGCATCGTCGGGCAGGAAATCACGTGGCCGCTGCGGAGTTGCCTTAAGCGGAGTCTGACGCCAGGATAAACGGCTGCACCTCCATAAAGATGTTACATGAAGACTAGTTTTATTTACAGTATATTTACACGAAAGCTATGACTGGCATATCAGCGAGCAGCACGACGGAACCAGTCCCACGTTTTCGTCTTCTATCTGCCTTTCGCGAGGCAAAAGCCGGAAACACTTCGTCCATCATCATTTTCGTGGGAAAAAAAGAGAAATTTTGTATTGACACCTGGGAAAATCTAGCTGATCAATGTGGCAACACTGGTAGAAGTGCGTGTTAATCGACTCCAGAGCTGGGCAGAAAAGAAGAAGATTCTCGGGGAGCTGCAGACGGGTTTCCGAGTCGGCCGACGCATTGAGGACAATTTATTTGTCCTCACTCATTGCATCGAGATAGCCCTGCAGACGCGGAGCCCGTTATATGTGGCTTTTCTGGACATCTCGAAAGCATATGACCGCGTAAATCGCGAGCTGCTATGGGAACTATTGCAGGAGTACGGGCTGACCGATCAAGACGTGGACCTGTTACGACAGCTGTACACAGGAGTAGTGGCATGTGTCGAATGGGACGGGGGGAGTACGGCACCGATAGGAGTTCCGCGAGGTCTCCGACAGCGTTGCCCCCTTTCGCCGCTCCTGTTTATGATTTACGTGGCAAACGTGACGCGCCTGTTGGAAGTGTCGGGACTGGGTTTCAGCATGGAACATCGGGAGGCTGGCCTGCGAGTTGTCCGGCATATACCTGCGCTTGTGTATGCGGATGATTTTGCGGTCATGGCGGACTCACCCGCTGAACTGCAGAGCTTGCTGGACATCTGCGGCAGGGGGATGTCTAGGCTTCAGCTGAGGTTTAGTTCTGCGAAGTGCTCTGTGCTGGTGTGGGGTGCGAAAGAGCTCGACCAGGCACAGACGTGGACTCTCCAGGGAGGCGCGGTGAGCATCGCTTCAGCCGCTAAATACTTGGGAGTGCGCCTATGCTGTGACCCTGACTACATGACAGCGCAGGAAAAGGCCCTCAAAGCCAAAGCGACGCGAGATAGAGGGATCCTGGGCCGACAGGCGCTGTGGGCGTACAACAAGTATGAGGTGGTACGTGCACTGTGGAAGATGTTGGCTGTGCCGGGGCTCACGTACGCCAACGCAGCACTGTGTTTATCTGCCGGCACAAGGGAGTTCCTGGAAAGACGGCAGAAGGACGCAGGGCGAATGGCGCTGGGAGTCCACAGGAGCTCACCGGTGGAGGGTGTACAGGGAAATTTTGGCTGGTCCTCATTTGCAGCTCATGAAGCTGTAGCGAAGCTGAGCTATGAGGCCAGGCTCCTTCGGTTGCCGGACACGAATCTGGCGCACCAAACGTTGGTGCACATCATATACGCGGGACTATCGACGCGAAGAACCAGGCGGACGGCTAATTTACAGCGTCGTTTCAAGGTGGCACCCTCCTCCATGGCGTCGGCGCTTGCTAAGCCCAGCAACGCAACGAACGCGAAAATCCGGGAGCAGGTACAGAAGACGGAGACGCGAGAGTGGATGAGTGGAATGATGGCGAAGCCCACCTTGGCTCTCTACCGGGTGGCGAAGACAGCTATCGGCCGTGAGCACTGTTTTGACAATTCGTGCGGTAGCGGCTTCCTGGCGGAGGCCCGCTGCGGAGTGCTCCGCAATTCGTAAGCGGTCTGGGCACCGCTTGCGGCACCCGTGGAGGGGCGGAGGAAACGATAGGGCATGTGGTCCTAGAGTGCCCCGGTATAACACCGATCTCGGAGGCCTCAGCCCTCCCTGCTGCCCTGGGTTTCGGCCAGATGGAGCGAAGTGTAGTGGAGACCACTAAACGACGCCTGGAATACTGGTGGCGGAATGGGGCGGTGCAACAGAAGAGCATTCCGGCTGTGAACGTGCCAGAGTGAACTAAGTGGTCGCGTGGAACAGATATTGTGTGTTTTTTTGCATTGTTATTATAATTTTCTTTTTTTGGCTCCGCCACGCCGACAGGCGGAGGCGACCCGTTAAAAAGGGGACAGCCGTCATCACCATCACCATCAATTCGGACTAAGTATAGCCGCATGTCGCTCGCACACCCTCAAATTCGTACTCTCTGCCCTAGCGGCAGTCGCTCCTCGGCCTTCACAGTAAGCAGACGCGTACGTGCAGTGCTAGCTCCTTCGACACTGCTCGCAGCTGCTGACCGGGCCACTTGATGAAAGAACGATTAGAGATGAGGTGAAGAGGGGACGCGGCAGCGCGGCGCTTTTTATTAGCCTCGCTATGGATGAAGCCGGGGCCTCTGACACTGCGGTGTAAGAAGTGCTACGCACCTACTTCGCGCTTGATTAATAATAAAATTCAGATCTATTTGTATATTCCAAGTATCAAGGTTTTAAGTTACAGGAATTGACAAAATTTCAATTATTTACTTTAGACCAAGTAGGTTTCGATATCCTGTGAGAGGGTTAACAGAGAACTGATCCATCTTTGTACCATGCAACTGCTGGTGGTCCTGTTCTAGCGTACAAAGGAAGGCCGCGAAGTAATACTGAAGCGCTCCTAACGGCGTTTTGAATTGAGGAATCATACACGCTGACCACGTCGAAAATGGGCGACCGGGGTTCAGTTTGACGAACTGTGAAATGATACACTTAAATAAAACGAAGACTATCGGACAACGTGGCTTAATTTTTTCTCATTCGTCTTTTTGCTTGCTTTACTACGCGACAGTTGAATAAGAGCTCAGTATGAAATTGTCATCGGTGGCCCGACAATCATTTAACGCAAAACACGCGCGGATTCAATGTTCTGGTATAACGGCTGTCCTGATCGAGGCTTCGGCGCTCGCTGCGAGATGGTGACAGCGTGTGCTTTGGTTTTTCATAATGCATTCGGCAGCGCTCTAATATGGTCACACAGGGGCGCTATAGCGTATGTTTTTGCATGTTTGACAGGCATTCTGATAACATTGGGCAAAATAAGACTTTTGATATAACAGAAGAAATTTGATCATCTGTTACTAACGTGTTGCGCTGCTTAACGAAACGCAATTATCCCTAGTGTGAAATAAAAAGAATGCGTAATTATTCTTAGGTAATTATATAATCAAGTACCCTGAGAAGCATCACATGGCAGGATGTTATATGGTGTTGGTTGCTTTCAAATTTCCTCGCTTCATGCGACGTGCAACGCCTTGTATAAGGTTCGGCGTAATCAGCGAGGGAAGTCTACCAGCTTAATGCAACAATGCAAGCTTTCCGAAAACAGAAAAGCGGTGAACTGTTGAGAAGCACGTGCTATTTTCGCGTTTGGCAAGTTAGTAATTAGAAATGACTAATTAGCTAACTTTTTTAGAAAAAAAGTGTTCATAAAAAGGTCGTTTGTCTATTTACAAAGCGGAAATTGCGTAATTATTTGCCTACTGAGTATGCTTTACCAGTTGCGCGTGCACACTTCTTTCTGGACGTCAGCAAGAAGTTCCCGCCGGATTTTGTTCTTTAAGAAATTTGTCGGCGGGCTAAAGCGGCGCCGCTGTCTCATGGAGGCTTCAATGGCCAGATTTCATTAAAAAAGCACTCTACTGCTTTTGTTGTGACTTTTTGTTCCTCAAGCAAATAAATGAAATGTTAGCCAATGAGTTCTTCCGAATCATTATTGTTTGAAGAAGAAAAAACTGCTTAAGGTTAGCGCGCGTGAATATGAAAACACCTGAGTTGGTTTATCTAGGTTAGGACTCGCTTTCTTTTATAAACCCATGGCTGGATTAGCTAGGACACTCTGCATAGAAGTGTAGGTTCAGGGGTGGAATTTTGGGACCTAATGACGCGTTGGAGATTTTTCGCAGATGCCACTATATGCAAAAAAGGTGCGTTGTCTTGATGTTACACTGTGCGAACAAAACAGCCTGCCGCACGTGTTTCAACCTTTCTCCAGAGCCAAAACGGGTCCGCCCCTACGGCTGTGCATATGAAATGTATTTGCTCATGGGATATTCTGCTGTGCTGTCCACCCCACATTTGACGGTCAATGAATCGGTGGGGTAGTTGCAGACTACTTGCTTTGGCTATTCTGCTGGCTGTCACTGCACCGTAACGACCCGTAAATATTACTGAACCTGTGTAATTTGAGAAACAGTTTTTGACCTAACCAGTAGATTCCGCCACGAACACGGTAACCTAAAATATTTGTCAAATCCTCAGGCTGCCACTTTCTGGAGACCAAATCATACTAGAATAATTATCAAACTCGCCTTCTTCCCACCACATGAGTGATCTATGGACGGGTAAATAATGTCTTCCAGTGAATCATGTAGCACTCCTAACCTCTAAAGGAATAGCTTATCGCATGGTAATTTGACAGAAAATAAGATAAAGCTCGTTCTCTGATTACGTTTTGACGCCATCAAAAGCTCTGCGCCGACGAAGTACTTATCCCTTGCTCTTAGATCAAAATTCTCCATTGCAGTCTACTTTGGTGGCAAAATTTCAGCGCATGCGCGCTGCGCTCCTGTGAGAACTCCTCGGAAGCCATTATGCAGCTCTCTCAACACGATTGACTTCCCCGCGGTCCTTGTGCGGAATAGTATTGACCCCGCAGTGTGCTCACAGAGCGAAGCGGCGGTTGTCTGGATGCCGGCAACGCAGATGGCCGTGACGAAGCGCAGGCTGTTGTAGCATGTGGCTGTGGGAGATGCGGACGAAACCGACGCAAATAAAATGAAGGCGATCGTCGTGGCGAAGAACACCAGGCGGCGACCAAACCTGCGCAGTGTGGGAAAAGATACAGGAAGAAAATAAGGGCAAAAGAAATGACATTCGCTGGTGCCGAGTACCGCTGGCCCGCTTGATTTCAAAGCTAGCCACAGTAGCTGGTTCTGTCGAATAGAGACCTTTAGTTTGCCGGTGCCGCTTACAGCGGCCGTCTACCGCTACCGCGTGCCGTCAGCATAGCACGCGCTGACTGGTTCCTGCGTGCGGAGTCCGCTAAAATTGACAGGGGCGTGGCGCCATCTCGAGCTCTCAGGTTGATCTGCGCATGCGTGCCCACGCTCACGCGGTAGGAGGTAACGGTAAACTAAAAGACTAATATCGTGCTACCGCCTCCTCGGCTTTTTCATTCGCGCTCGCTAGGCTGTGAAGAGGCGAGTGCCAAATAACTAGGACGGAAAATCGCCGATGAAATTTTCTTCTCGGTTTCAATGTGAATAGGGCGGCTCAGTATGGGGGAGCATGTCAAAAATCTCCGCCAATGCACCAGTTGATATTATTGCAGCCTTCCTAATGCCTGCACTCTAGCGTAAGCCAGCGCGCAATTTCGCATATTGTTGTGCCGGTGGGGTTATCACACAGTATCCCACCGTCAACAGAGTTGTGCCAAGGAGTTGGTTGCGTATAGCGTTCGTCACACGTTTCGTCAACGAGGGCTGTCAGCTGCCTGGGCGGTGGCGATGAATCCGAGTCGGCGCTGGTGAGATGAAGAAAAGCTTTATATACTATTTACAGGCATTTAAACAACGAGTTCGGCTCTGGGGCCGAAAGCCAACATAGCCATACGCGACTGTTCTCTTCTCGCGCACCGACGGCCAGGGAGATTCCGCCGCGTCCGCACTGTCAGGGGGCGAACTGCTCCCGATGGACGCTAGTGACGAACTCACACTCGTAGTCCCGAGCGGAAGCACTTGAGTCTTCGTAAACCGAGAAACCGTTGACGCTCAAATGGTCCAATCCGACGGCAGTACTTTCGCAGGGCCAATGGGAGAGCTTTCTGCGCTCTTGCTTCAAATATGCCGCGGGGCGAGAAGGGGTCCACCGCCAGGGCCACGGCACCGAGCTGTCTGGATGCACAGCTCATGCTTAAACACGTCGCTTCTCTCCCCTTGGCACGGCTCGGCTCCAGTGCACCGGTGCTTATCCGGATTTTGTGAAGGAGGCGTTCGGAGGAGAAGTTTGGCGTCCGGCTGAATATCTGGACGGCTTTGGCCGGGCACAACACCACCATCAGAGAATTCGCCGGGAAGACGAGCTGCCCGCATGTGGCTCGGATGCCGGGCGCGCTCGTTCACCAGTTTTTCAGACATCTTATAGTAGCGCGAACAAAAACACACACAAGACAGGGTACAGGACGAGCGCTAACCAGGTTCACCAGGTTCCCCCAAGCTCACGTCCAGTGTCCGGGCACCAGGTAGCCTCACGTGCATCGGGTTTCACTCGCCACGTCATTATCTCTGCCTACAGCCTTACTGCCGTGACACGTCTACCAACTTCACTCAGGTCGCTCCGATGTCCTTGCCTCTCGCCACTGGTAGTGGTAGACTGCTCTGCGGCTTGCAAAACCGACTTAGAACAGGAAACACCCAGCACAAGCAAGTACCCTCGGTCACCCGTCAAACACCAGTCAGAGGAAAAATTTCAAATTGAATAAGCCAAATTGTTGTCCCCTTTTTGCTCCCACTGCAACAAGAGCCAAGTGTAGGATGCAGTATACAAGGTTCAAACAACAATTTTGCACATTAACGATACATTAAATAGCAAGGAAAATTAATAATCAGTAATGGAAAAGTGTCCTTGACCGTAAACCACAACTGAGGAAGCAAAGAGGTCATTTAATTTTGTCCCAATCTGCCTACAAAGTTACCGTTAGCGACGAAACGCTAGTCGAAAGTAGCTACGTTTCGAATGCATGACTCAAAGCATCCACACTGCGCGGCTCTCTTCCGCAAGCGGCAGAATGCCTAGCAGTATTCGGGCGGTTTGGCTCTCCTCCCTCCGCTGCAGCTTCGGCTGTCCGTTTCTCTAAGAGACCTTTCTTTGCACTTTGTGCGTGAAAGAACAGACGAACACAAGTTACTCGCTTTGTTGAACGATCTGTCTCGTTCCGTACGCTTTGCGCACCCATCGCGCATTTTCTCAGCGCGGGTGCATTTGTGCCGCTGGGATCGCCGCTTATTTTCTATTCGCGATCGTTTGTTTTCTCACCTTTCATTGATAGCATTCTTTCATGCCTTTCCGGCTCTTTTCGGTTTGGTTTCTTTCTTTTGGTGCTTTCAAGCTGCCGGTAACCGGCGCGAGCATGGTGCCGGCATCGTCGGAGTGAGGCACCGCGCCTGCATCGCGGCTCATGACTCACTGCCAGTCGCGCCAAAACAAGGCTCGCTCACGCAAGCCCCCGAGCATATCCTCTGCAGGCTCGCCACTCAAGGTACCGCCTGTGTGCCGCATCGCTCAGCGCTCACCGGCACACGATCAAATTCGTCCGACAGCTGGGGCGCTTCGGATATCGTGAGGTCCATGTTCGCTTTAGGGTTGTTGTTGTTCGCATTAGGGTTGTTGACGATGGGGTTATCACACAGTATCCCACCGTCAACAGAGTTGTGCCAAGGAGTTGGTTGCGTAGCGTTCGTCCCCCGTTTCGTGAACGAGGGCTGTGAGCTGCCTGTGCGGTAGCGATGAATCCGAGTCGGCGCTGGTGAGATGACGAAAAGCTTTATATACTATTTACAGGCATTAATACAACGAGTTCGGCTCTGGGGCCGAAAGCTAACATAGCCATACGCGACTGTTCTCGCGCAGCGACAGCCGAGGAGATTCCGCCGCGTCCGCTCTCAGGGGGGCGAACTGCTCCCGATGAACGCTAGTGACGAACTCACACTCGTAGTCCCGAGCTGAAGCACTTGAGTCTTCGTAAACCGAGAAACCGTTGACGCTCAAATGGTCCAATCCGACGGCAGTACTTTCGCAGGGCCAATGGGAGAGCTTTCTGCGCTCTTGCTTCAAATATGCCGCGGGGCGAGAAGGGTCCACCGCCAGGGCCACGGCACCGAGCTGTCTGGATGCACAGCTCATGTTTAAACACGTCGCTTCTTTCCCCTAGGTACGGCTCGCCTCTAGGACACCGGTGCTCTGCAAAGCAGTATCCGAATTTTGTGAAGGAGGCGTTCGCCGCAAAAGTTAGGCGTCCGGCTGAATTACTGGGCGGTTTTGGCCGGGCACAACAATATATACCTGCTTTACAACGCATATATATATACAATATATATGCGTTAAATGAGCTAGAGAAGCTATTTAAAAAAATAAACAATGCGTACGAGCAACAGGAATCCTATCAGTCCTCTCCGCAAAGGAAAATATTCTTAGGTAGATTCATTAGCACCTAACATATTGCAGACCGAAAATGTTGCCCTTTTTCTCCAACTTCAAATCAGTGTATTTAGGCGAGCATGAAAACATAGAAGAGAGCAGGCCGCAACGGCTACACCACCATTTTGGAGCGTCCAATGAATGGCCGCACACAGCAACAGCGCGGGGGTGCATCGCCGAGATTGGTTTTCCAGCACTTGCAAGAACAATATTTAAAAACAATTATTTTTAGATGACGCGCAAAACCTTTAAATTTGACTCAAATGCTCAAAAAGACCGCCTTTACGGATTTTTATTACATTATCATCGAAAGTACCTTTTCGGAAGCTCTATCATCGCCTTACTAAATCACTTGACCTAGCACCGCGAGAGCTTCGAGGGGGAGAAGCGCCAACGGATAAGCTGAAAGAGCGCAGAGGGCATCGCGTTAACAGTCATGTGGCGGCGCGTGCCACAGGAGGAAGGCTAGAAAACTAGAGTAGCGGTAGTGCATCGTGGAAGCCAGTTTTCGCCTTCTTTCAGGTAGCCAAGGGTCTGCGCTGAATTGTTTTCGCTATGTACTTAAGTGGATAAGTAATCAACTAGCGCAACCGAAAGTCTTGGCGGCTGCTACTTTTTGTAGTTGTAAGCAATTTGCGCTTCAGGAAGAAGGGAATGCTGATAAACTCAGGATCAAACTACTGAACATGTACATGCTTGGCTTTAACCGGGGACGACGACTTTAGTAATCGAGGTGTAAGCGATAAATTCAATAAATTTATTAGGCAGCGCCCCCCACAAAATACGCTTTAGCATATTTTTGCAGAACACCGGTAAGTCCTCTCCGTACTCGGCATGTCTAACCGAGAAGCGTTAAAGCATAATGTCAAAGTTAATTAATACCTACCAGGTTAACGGCCCAATGACGTATAATATGAGAGGACCTAGCACGCTCTGAAGACAGGAGATAGCTCAAGAGAAGTCAGGAATTGGCTGGACGTTCTCCAAATTTAGGAGTATGTAGTATTCAACAAGAACTGCAGAGTTATTTTCAGAACGTGCGAAGGCGTGGGGAATCGATGGGCTTCCCTATACAGCAGGTATTTCTTGCTGTTTTTTCTTCTGCCTGCGCTCGTACAGAGTGGTGTTGATGACCACCGCTGCGTCCGTGGCTCAGTGACACATTGCGGTGTGGAGATGAGGACTTCCCTTCTCAGACTGTGCACATTTATTTACACTTTTTCGTCGTCGGATGCGACATCAAAACATAGAGGGCTAACTGCGGAGGTCAGGGGCTAGCAGAATCAGGCCTTGGCCTTCTGCTACACTTTAGGCCGGAGTCCCTTGAAATCTCCGTCAGCCTAGCCTCCCTCCTCGAACAACCAGTCTGCCCTCGATAATCGTCCGGACCCAACTATCCTCCGAGCCCAACTGTTTCCACGCTCCTTACTTAGCATTCAAAATTCGAGTCTAGTCCGTTGACCAATCAACACTAGTCACTCTGTGGCCAATAACATGCAGTGTTTCAAAATGGGCTGGCCAGTCATTGTGCCACATATGCCCCTCTCCTACGGATGCAAAGTAAAACACACACAACGCACGCACTCAGCAGCGAGTGGCTGTGCACGCAAACACACACATCTGCGATTTACACTCTCTCCCGAGGTCTTCCCTCAGTTCACGCAAGAGGTGCCAAGCTGTCGCAAAGACAAATGTCGTCGACGGTTACACTTCCGAAAACACACACATACAAACACACACACGTAAACCTCAGACCCAAACATTCCGATCGCTGCCCTTGGTCGGTTGTGTGCGGGCGGTGGATTCAAAGGGACTTCCAGGCGTCTTCGCGGGAAGACATGTCAACAGCGGCTCCCTCTGCAGCGCATTTATGGCCTCCGCGCCCTCTCTACTCAAGCCGAGAGAGATAGCAGTTAGCGCCGAACCCACAACCACTGCGCTTACGCTCTGCCTTCTAACTGCTCTGTTTTGCCTCCCTCGCGGCACGGGACGGACAGGGCCGGCAGCGTCGCCCGCTTCCATGTGTTCTGGCATCACTTTCGAAAAGCGGCCGTCTGCGCGACCGTCATAAATTAGCCAGCGTCAAGCTGCCCCTTGACCTTGGTCGCCCCTTCGGAATTTCCCCCGCGTCAGTGTACCCGCGATGAACACTTCGTTTCTGGGCGAAGCCCGCAAACGTAACTTGCAGTACCATTGATTACTATGTCCACAGGATCCGAAGCAAATGACATGATAACGAGAGAGGACCACAACGAAGGGAGCGGGAACGTAGAAGTAATGATCAGGTAACCCCATAATTGGTAAAGAACGGTGCGGATATCGTGCTAGTAAAAGTGGCAACTCTGTGTACTAAATGCCTCAATCAGCATGCGCTCATTGTTATGGCGGTGTTTTGCCTCTTTTTCCTTCTTAAGATGGTTCTCTGGTACAGCTGACACGATCACGCCGGGAAGCCGGCTGTGAGACGCCGATTAACTTGATGATTGAAGCTGGTGTGCATTTCATGTGGTTAAGACTTTGTCACAGGAGATTACAGGTATTGGGTAGTTATGTGCTTTTCTATCTTTTGGCGAATTCGATTTGAAGAGCAGGCGCACTCGAGAGCACTTCGAAAGTGCTCTCAGAAGAAGCGGGCGCCCTCCAGTGGGAGGGCCGGAGTATAATCACTGGCTTCCAGTGGTGGAGGAGGAGGGCTTTTCCTCCGCTGAGAGCACCCGAGTGCACTCCCGGCTGCTTCCTCGTCGAAAGCGAGATTAGAGGAAGTCACAGGGCATAAAGCGTCATATACGCGCCGTCTTTTTTTTTCTCTTGAGTCGGCGACGCTCAAATGGTGGCTTCAAAGCGTCGGCGCTCGGCGACCGGAAAGCATTGCCAGCTGCTGTGTGCATGTTTGAGAGTCACTGTTGGCGTCGAAAGGGCCAAAGGAGGCAGATTGCCACGCTGCGAGAACAAAGGCATACAGAACAAGCGATTCTAAGCGGAGCGTTGGCCTCTCCTCGCGTTGCAACTGTCGCCACTGCGGAGAGGCGGAGAATGCTAGGGAGAGAAGTGCGGTCACATGGTCGTGGCGCTCTGCTCTCGACACACAGAGAGCGTTCCTGTGGGAAGACAGTTACACCCTCGCTCAGCGTGCTCCTGTACTGCTCTGTACTGCTCGGTGCCTCTGCTCTCGTCCCCCCAACCGAATACGCCACCTGAGTGTGCAGAATCATAAGGAAGCAGCTCGTTCTGCGCTCTTAGAGTATATATGGCCAGTTCATATGATTCATGTCAAAATGCAGGTTGAGGTCTGAACATTTCAACGAACCGTCAGATTGAAGTTCTTGGGTAAAAGCGAAACCATAGTCATGTTGTCTAAGAAAGTTAAAATACTTTTCACATAATCGGCTAGATTCATTGTTGTTTGTTGAGTTAAAACAATTAGAAAATGGTAAAGGTTTTACGTACACCCTGGTTAGTAAACGCAAAGTATAGGGCTCCGCCAATAGCAGCTAAGAATATATTTCACAGGACCGGGACAACACAGTAGCCTATGGAAATGCCTTGCCGTTGAATGTAAAGTCACCGTTAACTATGAATGTACTAGCCAGTGGGTAGCCAGAGCTTTTAATCGAAATGCGTGCACGCTGTTTAGTAAAAAGGTAGGTTTTTCACATAGTTAAGCCGAGTTAGAGGCGCGAAAGTTTTTGAGTACAGATGGAAATTGGCGATGACCGCAGGCGATTCATGGCGCCAAATATGTGGCGGTTAAACAAGCGCTGTAAATGGCTCCGGTGTCACGAAATCGGCGCACATTTTCATCAAGCCGGCACGGCGCGAGGGCCGCGCGGCGTCGCGTGGAAAGCTTGAGAAAAACCTCCTTTCCCGCGCGAGAGAGCGCGTAGCCTTGGACGCGTCGCCATCGCCCTCTTTCTCAGCACCCGGCGATGACGCGGACTCATCAGTCTGGAATACGCCAGAAAAATCGAGAATTTTCTATGGGACCTAGCCAATGACGACGCGCGGCTCGACGGGAGGAGGAGAGACCGCTATAACCAGCAAAGCTAAGTGTGTGTGCGCGCTAGCTTTGACGCGTGCTAACAGACAGACGCGGCGTTCCCTATTTAAAGAGACCGCGCCGCTTGTTGAGTAAGTCAGTCAGTTAGTCAGTGGTTGCGGCGTGTTCGCCAGTGCTTCGGCTGGACTCCCGGGGATCACCCGCTGCTGGCAAGCCCACGGACCTGCAAGGGAGCGGCGCTCGTCTCGTATGGCGGCCACATCGTAACTTTTGAGGCGTCGGATTGCAACAGTGCCCGGTGAACAATTTGGTGTTTGTTTATGTAACTCTCTCGTGTTTGATCTGTTGTAAAGCCTCTGTGTTATTGAATCATTCTGTAGTTGCATGCTTATAGCGTTTGTATTCTGTGAACCTCTCGTCTGTGCATTTCAAGCGATCTTGTGTATTCCTTTGTATCGTCTCTTTCTGTGCATAAATTGTGTTTTGTTTGTTACTTCTGACTCCGATCCTTACTCTGGTTTGAACCGGCGACAGCTGGGCACCAAACGACCACCTCCCCTTCTGTCACTACAAGGTAGTTGAATTCCGGCTGAGCTTGCCACGCAGGTCGAGGGCAGCTCCTGTGCGACCGGAACAGCTACCCCCACTCATTCTAAGGGTGTCTGGGAGTGTGCGCACCTTTAAGGGCGCATCGTTAATAATCCCCCTAATTATTAACGGGTGACGGGTATTGTAATGTGGGGTATTGTGACTGGCCATAGGGTTTTATTGGCAGGAAATACTGGAGTGGGTTGCCATTACCTTCTCCAGTGAATCACATTTTGTGAGAACTCTCTGCCGTGACCTGTCTATCTTGGGTGGCCCTACACAGCAGAGCTCACGACTTCATCGAGTTTCGCAAGCCCCTCCGCCACGACAAGGCAGTGATCCATGAAGGGGGACGACAAAATACTCCAATGCTATTTATTGCACTTGCAAATAATACAGAGGATGCCGGCTAGCTATACATCAACAAGGTTTTCTTTGGAAGGGCAAAGCTACGTAAGAAGAACTTTTGACTCACCTGCTGGGGAATGGGGGTGCGACTACGGCGGCGGACATTTGCACGCGCCGTGAATATGGCGGCCGGGATCTCCCGTGCGCGCCGCATTCTTCGGACAAAGCCATACCACGGAGTTTGCCGCGGGAGGCGGCGAGAGCGTGCGGTATTTACCGGTCGCTTCGCCGTTGGGAATCAGAAGGGCGGTCGTGCACAACGAGTCCTCCCGTGTGCGCAGCGTACTCCGTGCCTGCTATCCCCCGGCGTTTGCTGGGAGAGGCGGCAGGAAACGACCGCTCTCGTTGCCGGCTGGATCCTGAAGCTCCCTGTTGTCTTCTCGCGGGAACCCGCGTAGACGTCTTGGTGGCGCACCCATCGCTGGTCTCCCTCTTCCAAGGGGAGGTTTTTACCTCCTCTCCCAGTCGGCGCTGCCATGAAGCTCGTTGGGGTGGTGGTGGTCGGTCGCGGCAGGGGGGGAAACTGGTGTTCCACAAGCTGATCGTTCTTACGACTGTAGGAAGAAGGAAAAAAAATGCAGGGACCAACTACTGGCTTTGTCGCTGAGCCAACTCCGCTGCCTCGTGCGGACAGGAAAAAAATAGAGAAGAAAAAAAAGAAGCCGGAGAGAAAGACGCTCGTCGCAACAGCCTTCGTCCAAGCCCGAAGCGGTGGCTAGTACAATGACGGCCAACAGCAGATACAAATCCGGCGGCAGGCTAGCCCCCGCCGCATTTAAGAGGCGGCGGCCTCCAGTTCCAGCCCCGTAAGGCCAGGAGCAGCCACCCCTCCCTCCTCCCCAGCTGGTCGAAATTTCGGAGCCCTCTGCTATGGCACCCCTTTCGTCTTTTACTGCCACCTCCCTCTCATTCGTTACGGCGTGGCTCAGGTGTCCACCGAGAAGTGTGACAGATACATCATCATCATCATCATCAGCTTGACTATACCCACTCCAGGGCGAAGTCCTCTCCCATATTTCTCCATTTAACCCAGTTTTGTGCTAGCTGCATCCACTTGACCCCTGCGAACTTCTTAACCTCATCCGCCCACCTAACTTTCTGCCGCCCCCTGCTACGCTTTCCTTCCCTTGGAATCCAGTTTGTTACCCTAAGCGACCATCGGTTATCCTCTCTTCGCACTACATGTCCTGCCCATGCCCATTTATTCTTAATGTCCACTAGAATGTCGGTAACTTGAGTTATTTCTCTGACCCACTCTGCACGCTTCCTATCTCTTAATGTTACCTCTACCATTTTTCGTTCCATAGCCCTCTGGGTTGTCCTCAATTTAAGTAGAACTCCCTTGGTCAGCCTCCACGTTTCAGCCCCATAGGTGAGTATAGGTAAAATGCAACTGTGGTATATTTTCCTCTTGAGCGATACCAGTAAGCTGCTAGTCATAATCTGTGAGCGCTTGCCAAGTGCGCTCCATCCCACTCTTATTCTTCTTGTTATTTCTTTTTCATGGTCTGGATGTGCGGTTACTACCTGTACTAAGTAGACATATTCGCCTACAACTTCCAGTACTTCGCTACCTAATATAAACTGCCGTTCCTTCCCGAAGCTGTTGAATATTACCTTAGTCTCCTGCATATTGATTTTCAAGCCTACCTTTCTACTTTTTCTGTCTAGGTCATCAATCATTATTTGCAGTTCATCCCCGGAGTTGCTTAGCAAGGCAACGTCTTCAGAAAATCGCAGATTACTGAGGTATTCTCCATCTACCCTTATCCCTAACTTTTCCCATTCCAAGCCTCTGAATACTTCCTTTAAGCAAGCTGTGAATAGTACTAGGAAGATTGTGTCTCCTTGCCTAACACTTTCTTTATGGAAATTTTGCTACTTTCTTTATGCAGAACTATGGTTGCTGTGGAGCCGCTCTATATTCCAGTACTTTCACGTACGGCTCGTATACCCCCTGATTTCGCAATGCCTGCATTACCGCCGAGGTTTCAACTGAGTCAAATGCTTTTTCGCAATCAACGAATGCCATGTATAAGGGCGGGTTATATTCCCAGCATTTTTCTATCACCTGAAGGATGGTATGGATATAATCGATAGTAGAGTACGGTTTTCGAAAACCTGCTTGATCCTTTGCTTGATTGCAGTCTAAGGTTGTCCTGATTCGATTAACAATTGCCTCAGTAAATACCTTGTACGTAATAGACAGTAAGCTGATTGGTCTGTAATTTTTAAGGTCCTTAGAGTCCCCTTTCTTATGAATGAGGATAATGTTTGCATTCTTCCATGGTTCCGGTACCGTCGATGACACCAGGCACTGCGTATACAGGGTGGCCAGTTTTTCTAGCACGATATCCCCCCCGTCCTTCAGCAAATCTGTAGTTATCTGATCCTCTCCAGCTGATTTCCCCCTTTTCATAGTTTCTAGTGCTTTCTTGACCTCGTCCTTCGTCACTGGTGGAACGTCTGACTGTTTTTCCTACCGCCAATCTCGTTACGGTCCTGACTGCTTTGGCTACTGAAGAGATCTGTATAGAACTCCTCGGCTACTTTGACTATCTTGTCCATATTCGTGATGACGTTTCCCGCCTTGTCCCTAATCGCATACATCTGGTTTTTGCTTATGCCCATTTTCATAATTACCGCTTCCCCCTCTCTTTACAGCATACTCAATTTTCTCCATGTTATACTTCCTTATATCACCCACCTTGCGCTTATTGATTAGCTTTGATATCTCGGCCAATTCGATCTGGTCTGTTGGTTTGGAAGCTTTGATACTGTGGCGTTTCTTAATCAAATCTTTTGTCTCCTTAGACAGCTTACCGGTATCCTCTCTAACTATCCTACCGCCTACTTCTACCGAACACTCAGTAATGATATCTCTGAAATTATTGCTCATTTCTTCTAGGGTAATGTCGCCATCCTCGGTTAGAGCTGGATATCTATTCTGTAGCGAGATCCTGAATTCTTCTGGCCTCCCCCTCACCGCTAATTCGTTTATGGGTTTCTTTCTTACTAATCTGTTGCGTTCCTTCTTCAGATTTCGGCTAATTCGGGACCTCACCAGCCTGTGGTCACTGCATCGCACTTTCCCGATTACCTCTACATCTTGCACAATGGCGGGGGTTGAACATATTATGAAGTCAATTTCATATTTAGTCTCCCCGTTAGGACTTTTCCATGTTCATTTTCGGTTCTTCCGTTTGCTGAAGAAGGTATTCATGATTCTTAGGTTATTGCGCTCTGCAAACTCAACTAGTAACTCCCCCCTGTTATTCCTAGAACCAATGCCATAGTCACCTACTACCTGGTCTCCTGCCTGCTTTTTCCCTACCTTGGCATTGAAGTCGCCCAGTAGTACAGTATACTGCGTCTTTACTTTTCGCATTGCCGATTCTACATCTTCGTAGAAGCTTTCAACTGCCTGGTCATCATAACTACCTGTAGGTGCATAGGCCTGTACAACCTTCAGTTTATACCGCTTATTAAGTCTAATTGCGATGCCTGCCACCCTCTGATTAATACTTAGAATTCATATATATTACCCGCTATATGCTTATTGACAAGGAAACCTACTCCTTGTTGTTGCCTCTCTGGTAAGCCTCGATAACACAGTACATGCCCATCTTTCACTACAGTATATGCCTCATTAGGCCTCCTAACCTCACTAAGCCCTATGGCATCCCATTTCATACCTTCAAGTTCCTCTAACAACGCTGCTAAACTAGCTTCACTAGCTAGGGTTCTAACGTTAAACGTTGCCAGGGTCAGTTTCCACATGCCCCTTCCTTTTCCTCTAAACCAATTGAACAAATTATTGCCCCCGGCCCCGGGAAGTTACGCATTTGTTGCGGTTTCAATGACCAGAGGTCATCGGTACGACTCCCTCACATATTCGTTTAACCCCGGTTCGTTGGAACTTCGAATGACTACAATTTCTGCTCGGAATGCTATGTCCTTCAGATTATCAGATGAAATCAACTTATGATTGTAACATCTGATGATCGTAACGAGCACGGCTACTCAGTTGCTTTTCCTCTGAATCCGTGGCGCGGCTCCCGCCGGGGCGCGTGGCGGACCCTGTATATATGCTCGAGATCGACGTCAGCGATCATGTGTTTAAGGAATAACAGCGCGGAGACGAAGGACAAGGAAGAAGTTAACACCTGCGCTGACTATCAATTGCAGTTTATTAGAAAGAAACATGCAAAATATACTCTTTTTCACAACCAAGAGCGCATGTCAGTCAATCAATCAATCAGCCTTTTATTTTCTCTATATTAAAGAAGGAGACAGGACTAAAAGCTCGGAAGCTTGACAGAGGTCCTGCCCCCTTTTTTACATTGGCATTGCATCAGACAAGCGGCAATAAATTCTGCGCTATACATTATAGCACAAAAGAAGATAGCACACCTTGAAAAAGAAGCAAAAAGCACCAACACAAAAATACATGCAGCGTCATCACACAAACTTGTTCAGAAAAAAATTTCTTAATAACAGTATTTGAATGCTGGAAAGAGTCAAAAATTTCTTTGTTTAATTTATTTAATAGCACTGGCAGTGTGTAAGCGATAGATTGTTCTGTGCAACTCCAACCGCCAAACAGATAACTCTTTTGAATCAATATATATTAATTCACAGTCATGAACAGATACAGAAGGGATGCTTACACATGAGTCATGATTTTTATAAATATGAAACGCTTCACTGCATTCTCTTGTTAGTTCATCTTTGTGTTTGTACAGAACTTTGGTTTCATTAAAAAAGGGAGCACATGACTTTTCAGAACAATTAAGTTCGTTGTTAAGCGGACGGCGTCTTTAATGCAGAGCAAGATTTGAGGATGGAGCGCCTTTCAATGAAGTGTTGTGGTCATGTAAGCGGGCATTTAGGCACCTTCCCGTTTGGCCTATGTAGGTCTTCTCGCTTAAATACCCGCTTACGTGACCCTAATACATACTGTGGTGCGGCCTCTCGGCTCGGCACCCGAGCCGCATGTGTTTGTGTGCTGCATTACGAGATGGTTTGCAGCGCATTTGGAAGGGAGGTGTAGCGGACGGATTCACCGAAACGAGATCCGAGGACGAATGCGGGAACTACTCGTGGGATTTTTGCGTCCGCTGTGCGCCGACTTTGTGACCAGCGTACTGCAACGCAGAGGCCGCCAGTCAACCAGTGCCTCGAAAACAGCGAAGCGTAGGGGCGAACGCCGACCGTTGCGGGGTGAGCGGTCCCCTGGGGGGATGGCTTCGTAGCTGGCCGCAGTCCGCGCCTCGGAACGTCGGCGGATCACCGAAACAGCCGCGCATCTTCCGGGACTCTAGCGGGACTCGGAGCGTGCAGACAACGGGCATGAGCTGCTGCGAGGTGTACCCGGAGAAGAGGGAAGATGTGAATTGCAATTTGGAGATACGCTGCAGGTATTGATTTTTGAAAAGAAGTACGAAGCGCTGACTTCATCCGATGCAGTCCTAAATTCGTTTAAAAGCGCATGCTCGCTTTATGCACCTGATCCGAGTCGTGCGTCCGTATTCGAGACGGATGCTTCGGACCACGCGGTGCGAGTCTGACTTGCCCAATGTGACAGTGATGGCCGTGAACAGCCTATCGCTTTCTTGAACAAAAAGCTTAGTTTCGCTCAGGCTCGCTGGGAAACGATTGAAAAAGAAGCCTATGGCATCATTTGGGCTCTAAGGCGACTTGAAGTCTTGCTGTGCGGCTCACAAATTCGGGTCAAAACGGACAATAATCCTCTCAAATACCTGACACTCTGCAGTCTGCCCAGCGCCAAGCTCACTAGCAGGCTGCTCGTCCTGCAGAGGTTCGATATTAGGGTAGAGGACAAAAAAAATTAGATGGTCTCAGATGTCTCATAAGAGCAGAATGGCAGGAGACTACCCTTCCTCTCTTATAATTTGCCTCTTATCGTTTGTCTCCTATCGGCGTTCGTAGCAGTGGTACATATCATTATAATTGGTTTACAGGCAAGGAAAGGTGCAGTATCTGTCACAGTTTCTCCTGCCAGTGTCAGTTTGGACGGTACACCTTCACTCCTGTCGTGTGTCGTTCCTTGGCGCGGTTCAAGTCTGGCATTGCAGATGGCAGTAACGCTAGACAAGAATTAATCTCGTGGAATGTCGCGGAATATGACAGATCTCGAGCATAAATCTCGCACACGGCATTTCGTTGCATGAAATTAGAAAGGCTTTCGCCTTAAAAGGGGGTGCAAAATGCTAATGCCGACGCCATGTCGCGACTAGTAGCGCTCTACTGATTTGCTGTAGCAATATTGTATGCCTGAATGTGGTTGCCCTCAATCTTTGACAGCACGTGTTCCGAGGCAGGAGAAAGGGGATGCTGCTTTGGCACAATTCCCGCGGTGCGTTGGCTTGTGCGGCTGCGTGTGTGTGTTGTGCGCTGCATGAAAAGGTGGTATGCATCACATTTGCAAGGGAGGCGTCAAATGGATTCCGAGAAACGGGCTCTGAGAAAAGATTTATTGATTGATTAAAGCTTTAATTTCCACCGATTTAGAAGGCCCCCTACTCCCCGCTCCTGGCACGCAGGCCTGAGGAACGGGGGCTGGAACCTCCGCGACTAAGGACTGGCGAATATACATTGGTTATTCGCGGCCTCAGCCGCCAGGCGGACGGCTTTCTGCTGGTCAGCGGTGACGTCGCTTCGCAGCAGGGTTACCAAGGCTTCTCTACTTTTAATGTTGTCCCTAGCGCCTGGAGACTTAGGGCATTCCCAAAGTATATGGTCGAGGGTCCCCCTCGCTTCGCAGGCTTCACATTTATCATCTTTTCTCTCATCTATCTGGGTGTGAAATAACCAGATAGGGTTCGGGAAAGTTCCGGCTTATAATCGCCGCCAGGCTATGGCTTCTTTATTATTTAAGCTAGGATCCGGCGGCGGCATCAGACGTCGTCCTAATCTATAATTTTCGATTAACGCAGTGACGGCATGTTTGTCCGCCGTGCGCGAGCGCTGCGCCTAGTTTTGTGACCATGGGCGTAACCCAGTCCAGCCTAAGAAAGCGCAGAGGTAGTCTTCGGGCCGGCCCCTCTAAGACGACGAAGAGCGATGTGAACGCGTGCCCCGCTATGCGCACGGCCCCTGGGATGGTAGGATCGCTGGCCGGGGTCTACGTCTCCGAGCGGCGGTGGTTCTCCGGAACGGTTGCACGTGTTCCCAGAATCGAGCGGGGCTTGGAGCGTGAAAACTACGGTCATGAACAGGTGTGAGGAAGACCCGGAGATGAAAGAGGACGACGACAAGTGACTTGGAGAAAACAAGGTGCAGGGAGATGAGACCCTGGTGCCGCGCAGAGGCGGCACTCTGAAGACGTCCAGCTTTAAGCATGTACATACTGTAAATAAATGTTTTGTACTAGCAAGTTGTCGCAAGTAGTACGGTGACATCGGAAGGCGAAGGAAAAAAGAACCTTCTTGTTTATAACTGACACTTTTTCTTTTCGTATCCATCGAAACGCGAGCGCCAAGGTTCGAAATCTAGTTCAGTAGCCGAGCTTCTTATTAGCGCAATTGTAAATGCAAAGGCGCAGTATCTGTAGCTCTTCTGGGCGGATACCTGAGGCTGGAGGTGGGATTGAAAGAAGACGGAGAAACTGGTGGCGTAGATGCGCGTCCGGAATACTTTTAAGCGCTTTGAGAGCTTCAACGGGCACTGACATCGCTCAGCACACAGTCCCCTCGCTTATCGTCTCTACGGAGAAGTGGCTTCAGCGGCCGAGATTCAACCATCGTCTTTGTGTCGCAACGAAGCCAGCGCAGAAATAAGAAAAAAGTTCACGCAGAGGCTGCTACCGTAGCAGCACAGGTTGCTAGGACGAGGGGGCAGCCCACAAAAAGCTTCTTCGGATTGGGCTTTCTTGTACCCGGCGCCTAAGTGGAAACTGTCACAAAAACATTTCATGCATACTATGCTCTGCCAGCTCTACCATTATTGTCGCTTGCATCCGAAGCAAGCGCATTTGGCAAGCACTCGCAGATTATGACTAGCAGCTTATCGGTATTGCTCAAGAGGAAAGTATACAACAGTTGCATCTTGCATGTACTCACCTATGGGGCTGAAATGTGGAGGCTAACCAAGAGAGTTCTACTTAAGTTGAGGACAACCCAGAGGGCTATGGAACGAAAAATGGTAGGGGTAACATTAAGAGATAGGAAGCGTGCACAGTGGGCCAGAGAAATAACTCAAGTTACCGACATTCTAGTGGAAATTAAGAAGAAAAAATGGACATGGGCAGGACATGTAGTGCGAAGAGAGGATAACCAATGGCCGCTGAGGGTAACAAACTGGATTCCAAGGGAAGGAAAGCTAGCAGGGGGTGGCAGAAAGTTATGTGGGCGGATGAGATTAAGAAGCTCGCAGGGGTCTAGTGAATGCAGCTAGCACAGAACCGGGTTAAGTGGAGAAATATGGGAGAGGCCTTCGCCCTGCAGTGGGTATAGTCAGGCTGATGACGATGATGATGATGCATCCGAAGACCTGCCCAAAATGCTATCGACCCCATGACCGCAAGCGGAATAAGGCATAGCTCGTAGCATACCGACGCCAAAACGTGTTTTCCACTCCACACCTCTCGACTGCTGATGCGAAACTTGTTTCGTTTATTTATGCTCTAAGTCGGCAAGCTTAACCTAATAATTCATTTTGCAGGGAGTGAAGCCCGTATCTTATCTCGACATATCGCGGTTGCATGTCACCGGAAGGTAGCTCGCTTAAGCCGTGGACTTGTTCACAGACGTGGCTTGAGCGACAACTGCAAAGCATTCCTGTCCTACCGAGACGAATAAACTCAATCGCACCAAAAACTGTTGAGTGTTTAGCGGACGCCGCCGTTGTCGTGAAACTCTCGTATGTTGGCCAGAGAAGAGAATTGCCGACGATTACGTTACTTCATAATGCTAAATTTGAGCGCAGCTCGTCAACTGTTTCGCCTTTTCGGTACGTTGAGGCAAAGGTTTCGAGCAAGTACGAATGTACAATTACAGACAACCTTTTTTACTTTTCATTGGTATTCCTTATTTCTTCAAAAAACACTCCACTAACAGTTCTTGGTGGTCATGACAGAATTGAGTGGTCGGAGAACTGAAGAGAGCAATTAAGTTATCGGGAGGTTGCGGGAGGTGGTGGTGAAAAACATTTATTGCACTCAAAGAGTATTACATGGAGGGATATATATATAAGCCTGGACCGAACCTTACAAGGCCGGTCCGTGTAAACACTATGTGGAGTCCTTAGTGCGGGACCCCAGTGGCGTCAGCCGCTGCCCGGGCTCGCTCGACCAAGGCCTTTTGGGCCTGTTTGAGCAGCCTAGCAGAGTCGCATTCCAGTCCTCTTGGGTTGCGAGAGACGGCGCGTGACAGTGTCTTACTGATTCAACGGACGCCGCTAGCGAGTGAAGAGAACGTGACTCTGCGTTTCGGCTTGGGATGCACGCACCGTGATCCGCTGATTGCGAGCCGGCTTTTCGGCAACCAGAGAGCACCCTCGCCTCCACGCAGGAAGAGGGGGTAGGGGGTATAAGCAGCGGCGAACGGGTGAGCGCGCGCAGCAATCAGATAACACGCGCGGGGGGCGCCACGCAGGAAGAGGGAGGCTCAGCTGGAGGGCTCAAAGGGGGGCGGAGCTGGTTACGAGGCCGCCGTCGACGCCGATGCGAAACCCAGGAACGGGCGCCAAAAAGCTTCGCTCTAAAATGCAAAGAATGAAGGCCCTTTTACGCTGCGCTGGCTGTAGTGCCTCAGCAGTTCAAACGCTTGGCTGCTTAGCCGCAGCACCCGGGTTCAAGCTCGGCCACAGCGGTGCCGCTTTGTAATCGCGGGACGAAAAGTAAAGGCATCCGTGTGCTGTGCGATGTCAGCGCACGTTAAAGAACCCCAGGTGGTCTAAATTACTCCATAGCCCTCCATTACGGCTCCTCTTCTCTCTTTCCACTTTCACCACCACCTTCTTTTCTTCCCTTACAGCGCGGTTCAGGTGATCGCAAAACCAAGTATGACCGACACTGCACCTTTCCTCTCCGGTGAACCAATCACATTTAATGCGTAAGCATTGTATCACTATGTAGCGGGTTTCGCGAGGGCATGACCTTCTCGGCGCGGCAAATTAATGGTACCAGCGGATAGAGCGCCAAGGAAAGGTGTACAAGTGACAAAATGGTTGGAATGGGTTGATTAGTTAAATACTTAGAACTAATTAAATCATTCAGACGCCCAACTAGCTGGGAGGGGTAATTTCGACGCCAAAGAGGGTCCGGGTACTTGACTTCGGGTGACGTAGGCCTAACTTTGGTGGCGGGAAATTTGAAATGTTTGAACCTGAACGAGTGGGAAAGGCTGTCATTTGCGTGCACAAATGGGTGGAAATGGTTAGAAAGTGTGTAAAAAGAATTAATTAACCAAGTTCAGTGTGAAAAATTCCGAGAGCGCTGCAGGATTTGGGGTGCGGAAATGTAAAAGCCTGATCGTTGCTGCTGCACACGGTGCATCGCGCGCCCCTTTTCGAATGCAACCAGCGTTCCGTCGAACGCATCAAATTTCATCGGCATGCTATAATTTGTTTACAGGGAAGGAAAGGGGCAGTATCTGTCACTCGAGAAATCCCACTGACACATCTCGTGGACCACAAAGCAACGCTCAGGCGTACGCATTTATCCCGTTCATATTGTTACGAGGCACGTCGAGATATTAGAGATATTCACAGAAGGCCTTATCAAGTCTCTCTTGCTGAGCGCCACGTGATACAGAAGGAGGTCGACAAGATGTTGACAAATAATATTATTGAGCCTTCCTGCAGTCCCTGGGCGTCTCCTGTCGTTTTAGTCAAAAAGAAAGATCAAACTTGGAGATTCTGTGTAGATTACCGCCACCTCAATCAGATCACTAAAAAAGACGTTTATCCGCTCCCGAGAATTGACGACGCCCTCGACTGCTTGTATGGTGCCAGCTATTTTTCCTCGATCGACATGCGTTCCGGCTACTGGCAAATAGCTGTCGACGAATGGGATCGAGAGAAAACCGCATTTGTCACCCCTGACGGACTATACCAATTCAAGGTCATGCCATTTGGCCTCTGTAACGCTCCTGCGACCTTCGAGCGCATGATGGACTCGCTTCTCCGTGGCTTCAAGTGGACAACGTGCTTATGCTACTTAGATGACGTTGTTGTTTTCTCTCCCACGTTCACAAGTCACCTTGAACGGCTTTCTACATTACTGGCAGTCTTTCGCCACGCCGGTCTTCAACTCAACACAAAAAAATGCAGCTTCGGCCGCCGCCAGATCAAAATCCTGGGACATTTGGTTGACGAAAATGGTGTGCAGCCCGACCCTGATAAAGTTCGTGCAGTCCGCGAGTTCCCTACACCACGTAATACAAGTGATGTACGAAGTTTTCTCGGGCTCTGCTCCTACTTCCGTCGCTTCATTCTGACCTTCGCTGACCTAGCACGTCCCCTTACCTCCCTTTTGCAGAAAAACGTGAATTTCTCGTGGAGCCATGAACAAGCTCAGGCCTTCACAACGCTCATTTCCGCGCTCACCGCTCCTCCTGTACTGGCGCACTTCGACCCGTCTGCGCCTACAGAACTGCGCACCGACGCTAGCGGACATGGTATTGGCGTCATCCTTGCCCAGTACCAGCACGGCCACTCTCGTGTGATTGCCTATGCCAGCCGCCTTCTATCTCAGTCCGAGCGCAATTATTCCATTACGGAGCGCGAATGCTTTGCACTTGTTTGGGCGTTGACCAAATTTCGCCCTTATTTGTTTGGGTGGCCCTTCAGCGTAGTGACGGACCATCATGCCTTGTGTTGGTTGTCATCACTTAAGGACCCTACTGGCCGCTTAGGTCGCTGGGCCTTGCGATTACAAGAATACACGTTTACTGTTGTGTACAAGTCAGGCCGCCTACATCAAGACGCCGACTGCTTGTCCCGCCACCCCGTTGACCCTCCTGAACTTCCTGACAATACTGCTGACGACTGCGTTTTGTCAATTTCGAACTTTCTCCACATCGGCGTCGAACAGAGTCGTGATCCTTCCCTGCGCCCCATTATTGATCACCTGCGCAACGACAACACCGATCCGCCCATCAGTATGTTTGTGCTGCTTAATAACACATTATACCGACGCAATATGCGCCCAGATGGTGTAGACCTTTTGCTTGTTGTCCCGACACATCTACGCTCTGCTGTTTTTGCACACCTTCATGATGCTCCTACAGCACGGCACCTAGGAGTGTCCCGCACATACGACAATGTTCGACGGCGATTCTACTGGCCTGGCCTCTACCGCTCTGTTCGTCGCTACGTCGCCGCCTGTGAGCTGTGCCAGCGCAGGAAGACCCCGTCTCTTCACCCTAGTGGGCCCCTGCAACCACTCGCAGTTCCAACTGAGCCCTTTTCTCGAGTTGGTCTCGACCTGCTTCGGCCATTTCCCACATCTACTTCAATGAACAAATGGATTGCCGCAGCGACCGATTACGCCACCCGGTATGCCATAACCAGAGCTATCCCCACCAGCTGTGCCTCCGACGTTGCAGACTTTCTTTTGCATGACGTCATCTTGCTTCATGGTGCTCCTCGTCAATTGCTCACTGAACGCGGTCGCTGCTTCCTTTCTAAAGTTGTTAATGACCTTCTGCGCTCACGCGCTACGCGCCACAACTTCACAACGGCCTACCATCCACAAACGAACGGTCTTACTGAGCGCCTTAATCGTACCCTGACCGATATGATGTCAATGTATGTTTCGGACCATCACCGTGACTGGGACATCTCTTTACCTTTCATAACATTCACTTATAACTCCTCACGGCATGATACCGCCGGATACTCTCCCTTTTATCGACTCTTCGGCCGCGACCCTCTACTTCCCTTCGACACCTTACTGCCTCTTGACGATTCCTCCAGCAGTTACGTTTCTGATGCCATCGCCCGCGCTGATGCCGCCTGTCATATTGCTCGAGACCGGCTTCGTGCGTCCCAGCGTTCTCAAAAGCACCGTTACGATCTCCAGCACTGTGACGCCTACTACCCTCCTGGCTCCCTCGTACTCCTCTGGCTCCCTGCTCGACGTGTAGGCATGTGCGAGAAACTTCTGCCCCGCTACGTGAGCCCTTACCAGGTCTTGCGGCAACTGACCGACGTGACGTACGAGATTGTCCCTGTGAACCGCCACTCTCCCGCAAACCATCATCCAGTAGTCGTGCTTGTCGCCCGTCTCAAACCTTATATCTCGCGCTCACCTGTGTAGTCTACGCACCGGGACTGTGCTTCTTCCGCGGGGGGGGGGGGGGGGTATTGTTACGGTACGCAGTGAAAGAGACGATGACGAAGTGCTGGGCTAGTAGAGAAAAGACGACGCTGCAGCTACGTCTGGTTCTCCTGTGAGTGTGTCCCTGACGGTGAACTGTTGCGGCTACGACGTACCATCGCCTCCTAATATCCCGACGTGCCTCGTAACAATATTGTGCGGCTACAAGATACAGACTTCCCAGAAACCTCGTAGTTAAAGAAAAATTCGTCTTGGCCCGGGCATCGAACCCGGGTCCGGGACGGTGAAATACGAGCTCTGGTTACACAGCTGGGCCTTGCTGTTCATGGCGCAGTGGTAAAATGAACGACTACTTTGCCGGAGTACCCGGGTTCGAACCCGACCGCCGGCGGCTGCATTTCCATGAAGGCGAAACGAAGCGGTGTCCGTGTGCTGTGCGATTTCAGCGCACATTTAGGATTGCCAGGTTGTCGAAATTACTCCGTAGCCCTCCACTACGACTCCTCTTTCTCTCTTTCCACTTTAACTCCAACCTTCCTCCCTTCCCCTTACGGTGCGGTTCAGGTGTCGACAGCAAAAAGTATGACAGATACTGCACCTTCCCTTTCCCTTGAACTAATTATTAATATTGCCACCTGGTGTCTCTGATGTTCTCAGGTGGCACCTGGAAGAAAATGACGCCGAAGTGGTCTCGCGTGCTGTGCGCTGAACTTTGCCTGCTGGTTCAGCTTCGTCCCGTCGTCTTAGTCACGTCTAGCCCTGTTATCCGTGACATATTTTGGTGTCGGCGCTAGGTTTTGATCCCAGTACATGTCTCGTACACCACCGCATACCCAGGACTCAACTCCTGTACCAGTCGACACCCCTGTGCACCGTACTAGCCGAAGGAATCAAGGCCTACCCCCTGAGCACGGGCCGCTCGAGTTCAACACCGTAGGCGCCCCTCGACCGGCTATGCAAGGAGCTCCAACTTACTACACCCTGCAAAATCCACGACTGCCTCAGCCCTTCCACGGCAGTCAGAGCGAAGACGTCGAAGACTGGCTTATCCAGTTTGAACGGGTCGCCTCGTTTAATCAGTGGGACGACGCCGCCAAGCTTCGAAATGTCTTGTTCAGCCGGGAAGATGGCGCTCGTACTTGGTACGAGAACCGAGAAGACGCCCTAACATCATGGCGTGAGTTCTGCCGACGAATTCGTGAGACCTATACCAGCGTGGATCGGCGAGAACGCGCAGAAAGGGCTCTACAGTCTCGTATGCAGATGCCAAATGAGACTGTGACCATGTATGTGGAGGACATGACCCGGCACTTCCGACGTTCTGACCTGGCCATGACCGAAGACAAAAAGGTGCGCCACCTTATGCACGGTATTAAAGAGCAACTGTTCGCTGGCCTCGTGCGTAATCCACCAAGGACGGTTGCCGAGTTTCTTTCGGAGGCTGTCACAATAGAGAGGATGCTCCAGCAGCGGTCTACCACTTACGACAGGCCGGTGGTCGCCGCTTCGGTTGTGGAGCCGTTTTCGGCCTTCGGGGCTACCCCGAACCTACGCGACATCATCCGCTCAGTTGTACGCGAAGAGCTCCAGAAGCTTTTCGGTGCTCCACAGCCGATGGTCGGCTCTGTAGCTAGCATTGTCCGCGAAGAGCTTCAAGCGTTGAAGCCCTCGGTAGCGTCCGCTGATCCACAACCTTTCCCCACGGAGTACCTGCGTCCAACTTATGCAGATATGGCGCGACGCCCTGCCCCTGCTTCGGCGCCATTACCGCCACCCGATCAAGGCTCACTGTATTCCGCACACACTGATCCGTTCGTCGACAGCCGACGACCACCCCAGCGGAAGGCAGACCTGTGGCGCGCCCCAAATCGCCAGCGCCTGTGCTTCCATTGCGGGGAGCCAGGTCATCTCTATCGCCAGTGCCCCTATCGACACCTTGGACTTCGCGGATTTCCCATCGACATGCGTCGCCCTCCAATAGGCCAAAGACCCCGAGAGATTGAAGACTACTTAGCGCAGTAGCGCATGGCGCCAACTTCTCAGCGGCAGTCACGATCCACGTCCCCACGCCGACCATCGCCGCAACCCGGGTCATCCTGGACGGCGCAGCGACGCTCGCCAAGTCCCCACCGGGAAAACTAAAGACAGCGACCTCCTTGGGCGAGGCCGCTTGCAATCGACGTGACGAAGACCCCCTGACAAGGAGACCTGTGAGCGATCTGGATTTTACGGCACCGACGACAGTTCCTACGCATGAACATCGACTCTCGCTGGACGTACCCGTGCTTCTCGACGGCCATAAGGTTAGCGCATTGGTGGACACTGGCGCGGATTTTTCGATTATAAGCGGGAAGCTAGCAGCGCTTCTAAAACAGTCATGACACCATGGTCGGGCACGCAGATTCGCACCGCTGGCGGACATGTCGTAACTTCTAGTGGCCTGTGCACGGCCCGAGTTCAAATTTGCAGCTCCACGTCTATTGTAAGCTGCCTCGTTATACCTGACTGCTCCCGTGACGTTATCCTTGGGGTTGATTTTCTCGGGGAGTATGGAGCTATTATCAATCTCCGGAAGCGCACAGTGACATTTTCAACCGAGAAAGCTGCTGATACTGACGCCAAGAATCGCCAACGCCGCGCCGCCCTTCGAATTTCCGCCGAGAGCGTTTCGATTCCGCCACGCCCCAGTGTTTTTGTGACTGTTACTTGCGACCAACTGCGTGACGGGCATGCGGTCGCGGAAGGCAACCAGTCACTTTTGCTCACCCACGGCATCTGTACAGCGCGCAGCCTCATCCACCTCCGCGACGGCCGGTCTGATCTCCTGGTGACTAACTTCACCAACGAACCCCGCAATCTTTTTCGTGCTACTGCCATCGCGTTTGCTGACTCCTTAGCGGATGTTTCGGAATATTTTACGTTTGGGGCTGTTAGCACTGTGCAGCCCCCACTTGACCGTCTTGATATTAGTCCGGATCTCTCGGACACACAGAATCGTGAGCTACGTGCCCTCCTACTAGAGTTCAACACTTGTTTTGCGTCCTCATCGAAAGTACGGCAAACGCCTCTCGTGAAGCACCGCATCATTACTCCTGACGACGCCCGCCCTATACGCCAGCAGCCGTACCGTATCTCAACGACGGAACGTGAAGCGATTCAGACACAAGTTCAGGAGATGCTTTGTGATGGTGTCATACAACCATCCAACAGCCCGTGGTCATCCCCTGTTGTGCTGATAAAGAAAAAAGATGGGACCCTTCGCTTCTGTGTCGATTATCGAAAGTTGAATGCCATCACTAAAAAAGACGCCTACCCGCTGCCCCGTATCGACGATTCGCTCGACAAGCTTCGTCGCGCCCAGTACTTCTCCTCCATTGACTTGAAGAGTGGGTACTGGCAAATTGAGGTCAATGAGCGGAACCGCGAAAAAACAGCTTTTGTCACCCCAGATGGACTGTACGAGTTCAAAGTGCTGCCTTTTGGCCTATGTTCAGCGCCGGCTACTTTTCAGCGCATGATGGACACCGTCCTCGCCGGCCTCAAATGGCAAATCTTCTTAGTCTATCTCGACGACGTTGTCGTATTCTCTTAAATCTTTGAAGAACACCTCGAACGCCTGCGCGCAGTATTAGATGCCCTCCGGTCAGCTAACTTGACGCTCAAGCCCGAGAAGTGCCACTTTGGCTACAAAGAGTTGAAGTTTCTTGGTCACCTTGTGAGTGCCGCAGGCGTTAGGCCAGACCCCGACAAGACTTCTGCTGTCGCCAAATTTCCCGTTCCTGCAAACAAGAGAAATTTGAAACGCTTCCTGGGTCTCTGCACGTACTACCGCCGCTTCATCGCCGATTTTTCCAAAGTTGCCGCCCCCCTGACTCGCCTCACGCGCGATGATACACAGTTCGTGTGGGGCGCCGAGCAACAAGAGGCTTTTGCGGAGCTGCGCAGCCGACTGCAAACAAGCCCTGTTCTTGCGCACTTTCATGAAGACGCTGACACCGAAGTCCACACCGAAGCCAGCAATATCGGCCTTGGCGCTGTACTCGTTCAACACCAAGCTGGCGTCGAAAAGGTAATAGCGTATGCCAGCCGCACGCTCTCCCGCGCCGAGACAAACTACTCCACTACAGAAAAGGAATGCCTTGCGGTTGTGTGGGCAACCATGAAATTTAGGCCTTACCTCTACTGCCGCCAGTTTAAAGTTGTCACCGATCATCATTCCTTGTGCTGGCTGGCTAACCTCCGCGACCCATCGGGGCGCCTAGCACGATGGAGTCTTCGCCTTCAAGAATTTGAGTACACCATTCTGTATAAATCTGGCCAGAAGCACGAATATGCTGACGCGCTGTCGAGAGCACCCGTCAGTTTAGTCGATGAGAGCACGGACGATGAGAGCGGTTTTCTTGGACTGGTGAGTGCTTCAGACATAATGACCCGACAGCGAGCTGACCCGGACCTTCGACCTGTCATTGACCATCTGCAGGGTAGCGCTGCTGATATCCCTCGGCAATTTGCTCAGAACCTGTCTGTGTTCTGTGCCGGAATGGCGTTCTATACAAACAGAACTACAGCACTGTTGACCGAGCGTTCCTCCTCGTAGTGCCAGGCGACCTCCGTGCCGATATCCTTTTTACTTGCCATGATAAGCCCACCTCTGGCCACTTGGGCTTTGCACGCGCACTCGCCCGAGTTCGTCAAGCCTATTATTGGCCTAAACTTGCTGACGCCGTTCATCGCTACGTCAGAGGCTGTCGTGAGTGCCAACGTCGAAAGGCGCCACCTCTCAAGCCAGCGGGTTTGCTCCTACCTATTGCGCCTCCCCGAACACCGTTCGACCAAATCGGCATCGACCTACTGGGCCCATTTCCGCTGACATCGGTCGGTAACAAATGGATTATAGTTGCGACCGACTATCTCACACGGTATGCTGAAACCAAGGCGGTGAAGCGTGGCACGTCATCTAAGATCGCCCAGTTTTTTATGCAGCAGATCGTGTTGCGCCATGGCGCACCGTCCCAAGTAATCACCGATCGAGGCACGGCGTTTACGGCACAACTTATGCACGACGTATTTGAGCTAGCATCCTTGTGATGTTGAAATAAAGATGACTTGACTTGACTTGAGTCACACGAGCCATGGCAAAACCACTGCTTATCACCCACAGACGAATGGCCTCACGGAGAGACTCAATAAAACGATCGCCGACATGATTGCAATGTAAATAGACTCGCAGCACAAGACCTGGGACGAGATTCTCCCGTACGTCACATATGCCTACAACACTGCCATCCAAGAGACTACGCGTTTTACACCATTTCGCCTGCTCTATGGACGCGACGTTCAGACGATGTTAGATGCCATGCTTCCGTGCTGCACGGATAACCCTCTCATCCCAGACGCTGAGCAGTTTGCTCAGCGCGCCGAGGAAGCACGTCAATTTGCCCGCATCCACATTCAGCAACAGCAGGGAAAGGACACGCGTCGCTACAACCTCCGTCATCGACACGTCACATACCAACCAGGAGAGCAAGTTTGGGTGTGGACACCGGTGCACCAGCCCGGCTTGTCTGAAAAACTGATGTCACGATAGTTTGGACCTTACAAGGTCCTGCGCCGTGTCACAGAAGTGACATACGAAGTCCTTCCAGCGGGTACTGTGCAGACCTCGCGTCGCCAAACACGCTCCGAGGTGGTGCACGTTGTCCGCATGAAACCGTATTTCACACAGTAATGTGCAGTGCACTATGCACTCGTTTAGTTGTGTAGGGCACCGCCTCCGTTTTATATTCGTTTTCTGTACTGACTTGCATCGCCCATCGCTCGCGCCCAGTCTGTGCTTTCGTTTTTTTAGGAGGGGGAGTAATGCCACCTAGTGTCTCTGATGTTCTCAGGTGGCACCTGGAAGAAAAGGACGCCGAAGTTGTCTCGCGTGCTGTGCGCTGAACTTTGCCTGCTGGTTAAGCTTCGTCCCGTCGTCTTAGTCACGTCTAGCCCTGTTATCCGTGACAATATTGTGAAAGAAGGCCAGGTCGAGACGCCAAAGTCATGACGGCAAGGCAAGGTACGCCGTGTCAGCGTTTCAATCTGATGGTGAACCCAGGCGCGTGCTGGAGCCGGCGCCGCAGGACGATGACGATGGTATGTATAAAAGAAAGAAGATTATGGTATGTACAAATGAAAGAAGATCCGTAGAAGGCTCACACAATCTTCCCGGGGGGTCGCAAGCGGCCAGCCTGGCCGTTCCTAACAAACCGATACACCGCGGTGCACAAACGGCTTCAGGCGAGAGACATGAACAATTTCAGTTCCACGGTGGCGTCAATCGCCTGGAGGATCAACAGGTGTGACTTGGTAGTTCACGGGGGAATTCGGTTGATGACCTTGTAGGGACCAAGATAGCGGCGCTGAAATTTATCACTAAGGCCAGGGGTGCGGAGTGGTGTGTAAAGCAGGACTTCGTCACCAGGACGAAACGAGACCGCACGATGCGTAGAATCGTAGCGACTCTTGCGGTCTTCCTGGCACGCTTCTGTGTTGAGGCGGGCAATCTGGCCACACGGGATAAGAACTGGGCTGGTACTGATGAAGAGTAGTCGGGCGTAGAGAAGAAGGAAGTGTCGAGCATTGTAGTGGGGGACGGCCAAAAACGAGGAAAAACGGAGAGTAGCCGGTAGTCCGCTGTACTGCTGTATTATAGGCGAATGTGACGAATGGTAGAATAGTGTCCCAATTTCGATGATCCGGTATGATGTATATGGATATCATATCGGATAGAGTGCGATGAAATCGCTCAGTCAGACCGTTAGTCTGGGGATGGTAGCTTGAGGTTTTCTTATGAAGAGTGGATGACGCATGAAAAAGGTCGGCAACGACTGTCCACAAGAAGGCCGTCCCGCGGTCACTTAGAAGCACCCCAGGAGCGCCATGACGCAGGACAATTGATCGCAGAAAAAAAAATTAGCTACCTCTTCGGCGAAACCAGTCGGTACAGGGGCTGTCTCAGCGTAGCGTGTAAGGTGTTCGACAGCTGTTATAATCCAATGGTTACCCCCATCGAAGAGAGGTAGGGGACCATATAAGTCGATGCCGACTACGTCGAATGGCGTGGCGGGACATGGAAGAGGCTGTAGGAGGCCAGCGGGCGAAGAAGTCGGCCGATTGCGACGTTGGCACAGATGGCAGGAAGCGACGTATTTAGCTACAGTAAAAGATAGCCCAGGCCAAAAGAATCGTCTTTTCACGCGGTCATATGTTTTGTCAAAACCAAGGCGACCTGCAGTAGCGTCATCGTTGAAAGCCGCCAGTATACGTGGGCGAAGTGCACGCGACACGACTGGGGGCCAACGAGTTCCATCAGGAAAATACAGGTTGCGCCGTAGTATGCCATCTTCGAGCTTGAAATTGCGAAGCTGTCGGCGAAGCCTAGCATTGGGCGGGTTCGAAGCACCGGTAAGGCGGTCGATGTTGGCCGGCAGTAGGCATCAGCTAATTGCTGCGTGCGGAGTGCGTGTTCGTGCTCCGAATCGTCAAAAGAAACTGTTGTGATATGCGTCGGGGGAAGAGATGATCGGCTGTGGTCAGAGGTGGAAATGCGTTGCGAAGAAAAACAGCAGGCTGATTCCGTAAGTGGACAGCGAGAAAGAGTGTCGGCGTCTTGGTGTTGGCGACCCGATTAATTAAACGACGTCGAAATTGTATTCTTGCAGGCGTACAATCCAGCGGCCAAGTCGGCCTGTCAAATTTTTCAGCGAAGACAACCAGCAAAGAGCATGGTGATCGGTCACAACTGTGAAGTGCTGACCATAGAGGTAAGGGCGAAACTTTTGGACAGCCCCGACGACGGCAGGATATTCCTGCTCGGTAATGGTGCAGTTTTTCTCAGCTGGAGTCAAGGTCCGACTGGCGAAGGCAATGACTTTCTCACGCGAAGTTGCATGGCGCTGCAGAAGGACGGCGCCAAGACCGTGACCACTGGCATCAGTGTGCAGGATGGTAGGAGCGCTGTCGCTGAAGTGGCCAAGAACGGGATCTGATGTGAGGGCGTGCTTTAGGTCGGTAAACGCAGTGTTGCACTGTTCAGTCCACACGAAAGAGCTGCGCGCTTTAAGTAGTTCATGAAGTGGCGCAGCAATAGTTGCAAAATGCCTTATGAAACGCCAGAAATATCACGCCTGGCTGAGGAAACTGCGCAAGTCTGCAGTCCGTTGTGCATGAGAAAAGTTCAAGACCGCGATGATTTTATCAGGGTCTGGACGAATGCCGTCATGGCTAACCAGGTGTCCCAATATTTTATTTCCTTCTGTGCAAAATGGCACTTCTTGGTGTTGAGCTGAAGGCCCTCTGAAGAAAGACACGTCAGGACTTCATTCAGGCGCGTGAGATGGTCGTTAAAAGTTGCCGAAAAGATAACAATGCCGTCCAAGTAACATAAACAGGTTCTCCATTTTAGGCCACGAAGTACCGTATCAATCATTCTTTCAAATGTCGCTGGTGGGTTACACAGGCCGAAGGGCATAACATTAAACTCGTAAAGTCCATCGAGAGTTGCAAAAGCGGTTTTTTCTTTGTCACCCTCATGCAGTGGTATTTGCCAATAACCTGAGCGGAGATCCAAGGTCGAGAAATATTCGGCGCCTTGGAGAGAGTCAAGGGCGTCATCTATTCGCGGCATCGGGTAGACATCTTTACGGGTAATTTTGTTGAGTGCGCGATAATCAATACAAAATCGTACCGATCCGTCCTTTTTTTTAACTAATACTACTACGGAGGACCATTGGCTTGTTGATGGACGAATAATATCGCGACGGAAAATGTCATTCACATTTTCTTTAATTACTTTTCGTTCCGAGAGAGAAACTCGATAAGGTCGTCGGCGTACGATCGAGTTACCTTCACTAATGATGCGGTGGTGTGTAACACTAGTACGTCCCAGTGGTGGAGAAATGGCATCAAGATTTTCTCGATGGGCTTGAAGCAATTCCAGCAATTCTTGGCGTTGGTGCGGCATGAGGTCCGGACTTATTGTCTTCGACAGCATGGGAAGAGAGACTTGCGATGAATCACGTTGCTGAGGTAGCGGGGGGGTGAGCACAATCATGGACATAGGGTGGGCATCCACAATGCAGGGCAGGGAAGTTCCTTTAGTCAGCACGAGGGATTCACGGGATGTGTTCGTGGCAGCTACTATCGCTGAGCCGCTGCGGAATCGTACAAGACTTGATGGGAAGGCGGCTCTAAGTGCAAGATGACGATGAGATGGTGCGATGAGTACATCCCCATCAGTGATGTGTTCCGAAACAACGGTAACAAGTTTTTCGCACTGTGGAGGCAATACAGTATCAACAGCGGCAATGAGGGAATGACGTCCTTCAGAAATGTCAGATGAAAAATCACTGTCTCTAATGTGAATGACACGGTCGCCACCAGGAATTAACGCTGAAGCGGTCGACAAAAAATCTCATCCAAAAATCATCTGATGCGCACACGGTGAAAGCACAGCAAACTGCATATAGTGACGGACGCCGTCTCATCATCATTATCATCAGCCTGACTATACCCACTGCAGGGCGAAGGCCACTCTCATATTTCTCCACTTAACCCGGTTCTGTGCTAGCTGCATCCACTTGACCCCTGCGAGCTTCTTAATCTCATCCGCCCACCTAACTTTCTGCCGCCCCCAGCTACGCTTTCCTTCCCTTGGAATCCAGTTTGTTACCCTAAGCGACCATCGGTTATCCTCTCTTCGCACTACATGTCCTGCCCATGTCCATTTCTTCTTCTTAATTTCCACTAGAATGTCGGTAACTTGAGTTATTTCTCTGACCCACTCTGCACGCTTCCTATCTCTTAATGTTACCCCTACCATTTTTCGTTCCATAGCCATCTGGGTTGTCCTCAACTTAAGTAGAACTCTCTTGGTTAGCCTCCACGTTTCAGCGCCATAGGTAAGTACAGGTAAGATGCAACTGTTATATACTTTCCTCTTTAGCGATACCGGTAAGCTGGTAGACATAATCTGCGAGTGCTTGCCAAATGCGCTCCATCCCAATCTTATTCTTCTTGTTATTTCCTTTTCGTGGTCCGGATCTGCGGTTACTACCTGTCCTAAGTAGACATATTCGCCTACTACTTCCAGTACTTCGCTATTTAATGTAAACTGCTGTTCCTTCCCGAGGCTGTTGAACATTACCTTGGTCTTCTGCATATTGATTTTCAAGCCTACCTTTCTACTTTTCCTGTCTAGGTCATCAATCATTATTTGTAGTTCATCTCCCGAGTTGCTTAGCAAGGCAATGTCATCAGCAAATCGCACATTACTGAGGTATTCTCCATCTACCCTTATCCCTAACTGTTCCCATTCCAAGTCTCTGAATACTTACTCTAAGCAAGCTGTGAATAGTACTGGGGAGATTGTGTCTCCTTGCCTAACACCTTTCTTTATGTGAATTTTGTTACTTTCTTTATGCAGAACTATGGTTGCTGTGCAGCCACTGTATATATATTCCAGCACTTTCGCGTACGGCTCGTCTACCCCCTGATTTCGCAATGCCTGCATCACCGCCGAGGTTTCAACTGAGTCAAATGCTTTTTCGTAATCATAGAATGCTATGTATAAGGGCTGGTTATATTCCGAGCATTTTTCTATCACCTGATTGATGGTATGGATATGATCGATAGTAGAGTACAGTTTCCGAAACCCTGCTTGATCCTTTCCTTGATTGAAGTCTAAGGTTGTCCTGATTCTATTAGCGATTACCTTAGTAAACACCTTATACGTAACAGACAGTAAGCTGATTGGTCTAATTTTTAAGGTCCTTAGAGTCCTCTTTCTTATGAATGAGGATAATGTTTGCATTCTTCCATGGTTCCGGTAACGTCGATGACACCAGGCACTGCGTATACAAGGTGTCCAGTTTTTCTAACACGATATCCCCCCCGTGCTTCAGCAAATCCGTAGTTATCTGATACTCTCCAGCTGATTTCCCCCTTTTCATAGTTTCTAATGTTTACTTGACCTCGTCCTTCGTCACTGGTGGAACGTCTGAATGTTTTTCCCTACCGCCAATCTCATTACGGTCCTGACTGTTTTGGCTACTGTAGAGATTTGTATAGAACTCCTCGGCTACTTTGACTATCTTATCCATATTCGTGATGACGTTGCCCGCCTTGTCCCTTATCGCATACATCTGGTTTTTGCATATGCCCAATTTCTTCTTTACCGCTTTAAGGCTTCCCCCGTTCTTTACAGCATGCTCAATTTTCTCCATGTTATACTTCCTTATATCGGCCACCTTGCGCTTATTGATTAGCTTTGATATCTCGGCCAATTCGATCCGGTCTGTTGGATTGGAAGCTTTCATTCTCTGGCGTTTCTTAATCAAATCTTTCGTCTCCTTAGACAGCTTACCGGTATCCTGTCTAACTGTCCTACCGCCTACTTCTACCGCGCACTCAGTAATGATATCTCTGAAATTATTGTTCCTTGCTTCTAGGGTAATGTCGTCATCCTCGGTTAGAGCTGAATACCTATTCTGTAGGGAGATCCTGAACTCTTCTGCCCTCCCCCTCACCGCTAATTCGTTGATGGGTTTCTTTCTTACTAATCTGTTGCGTTCCTTCCTCAGATTTAGGCTAATTCGGGACCTCACCATCCTGTGGTCACTGCATCGCACTTTCCCGATTACCTCTACATCTTGCATAATGGCGGGGGTGTAACACATTATGAAGTCAGTTTCATTTTTAGTCTCCCCGTTCGGACTTTTCCATGTCCATTTCCGGTTCTTCCGTTTGCTGAAGAAGGTATTCATGATTCGTAAGTTATTGCGCTCTGCAAACTCAACTAGTAACTCCCCCCTGCTATTCCTAGATCCAATGCCATAGTCACCTACTGCCTTGTCTCCTGCCTGCTTTTTCCCTACTTTGGCATAAGTCGCCCATTAGTACAGTATACTGCGTCTTTACTTTTCGCATTGCCGATTCTACATCTTCGTAGAAGCTTTCAACTACCTGGTCATCATAACTACACGTAGGTGCATAAGCCTGTACAACCTTCAGTTTATACCGCTTATTAAGCCTAATTACGATGCCTGCCACCCTCTCATTAATACTATAGAATTCATCAATATTACCCGCTATATACTTTTTGACAAGGAAACCTACTCCTAGTTCTCGCCTCTCCGGTAAACCTCGATAACACAGTACATGCCCATCCTTCAGTGCAGTATATGCCTCATTCGGCCTCCTAACCTCACTAAGCCCTATGACATCCCATTTCATACCTTCTAGTTCCTGTAAGAGCACTGCTAAACTAGCTTCACTAGCTAGGGTTCTAGCATTAAACGTTGCCAGGGTCAGTTTCCAATGGCGGCCTGTCCAGCGGAGCCAGGCTTTCTTAGCACCCCCAGCTGCGTCACAGGTCTGACCGCCGCCGTGGTCAGTTGTTCCACAGCCGCTGGTGACTGAGGGCCGGGGTTTTTTGGAGCTTATCATGAGAGGTTGCAGCCAATTACTGCACCAGGGTGGCCAACTCCTGTTCTGGTGAGTGAGTTCGTTGCCGGAGGTGTTCACCGGGATCAGGTCGCACCCCAAACCTGTTTATGCAATTCCATCGACACGCGGATTTTTTTTTTATTAATCCGGTGGAGAATTGCGCGGCACCGGGATTTGATCCCCGGTCCTCTTGCATGCGAGACGGATGTTCTACCGCTACGCCACCGCTGCAGTCGGACGCCGTCTATAACAATTCAAACTACACTTTGCTGAAGGATGTAGAGGGACGTCATTTGCTCCACGAAGTTCAGGTCCATCATATGGTGTCGTTACTTTCCGCAAACGGTGGCACAAATCAGCGCGAATAACAGAAATTGCAGCCCCTGTTTCAATTAAAGCTTCGACCGGTAATCCTTCAGCTAAAACGGAAATCATATTGTACGGGCGATTAGGAGGACTTTTGGTAAGTTCTCAGAGTGCAGTTTCCCCTCCGGATACTGCATCGCTTAGTTTTCCGAATGACGGACAGGAACAGTTGTTGCTGGCCGAAGTGGAGAAACTGAGCGGCGGTATGGGGAAAGGGACCGGCGTCGGGATACATAGGCGCCACTTGGTTCAGACGAGGATACCGACGGTGGAGAGGATCGACGAGGTGGGCTGGGAATAGGTAGTCGCTGATAATATGAGGGTACGTCACGTTCGAAGGCGTCGTAACCACGCCGCTGGTTATGAATGCGTCGACGACAGAAGCGGGATATATGTCCTCGGATTCCACAGTAGTGGCACACTGGGCGAGAGAGGCGCCAAGGTGTGTAATAGGGTGGCGTAGGATTAGCCGTCGTCACGGCGTTGATGTGGTTGTAGGGCGGAGCTTGTCGGGGGGGGGGGGACAAAGGGAGGAGGGGATGCAGCAACGTGAGCACAAGTCGGCACTGGGCGAGGTGCAGGAGGGTCAGGTGCGACAGGGTGGGTGATAGTTTCCAACTCTTCTTTAATGATGGTGCGGAGGCTGGCATCATTAGAATAAGAAGAGTGATCAAACCCGTGCCGGCAGAAAGGGCTGAGGGCTTGGAGCTCGTCGCGGATTATCGCTCGAATTAGGGCTCGTAGATCGTGGTCAGTAGAGGGCGGACTAGTAGAGAAGCCGGGCTGCAATCGGGAGGACTGCAGCTGTTCGAGGCGTTGACAGCTCGTAATAATGGAATCAACACTTTATGGATTCGGGGCAAGTAGGGTGTTATAAGCCACAAAATTGAGTCCTTTCATGACATGGTGCACGCGTTCAGGTTCAGGCATGGTGGGACTAATACGCCGGCAAAGTGCAAGTATGGCCTCGATGTAAGACGCATACGACTCATCGGGACCTTGAAGACGGGAAGCGAGCCTGTTCTTCGCGATCTCAGTCCGAACTGCCGGGTCGGCGAAGTATTGGTGGAACTGCTGTTTGAAGGTGGGCCAGTTAGTGGCTTGGGGCTCGCGGTTGATAAACCAATTCCTGGCGACCTCAATAAGGTAGAAGGAAACATTGAGGAATTTTAAAGCATCATCCCACTGGTTGTAGTCACTGCAGCGTTCATAAGTGTCAAGCCAGTCATCCACGTCCTCGTCGCGACGGCCAGCGAACAGCGGCGGGTCGCGTTGTCGTGTGGGCACAGTGGGCACAGTGGGAGGCGGTGGTGTAGTCGAGGTAGAGGGTCCGGCCGGGTCGGGGACTGCTCTCGGTTGACATAACGATGGTGGTTGTTGCCTAATGGCGACCGGAATGTAGCTCCAGCGAGAGGCAGGGCACAAGGCAGCAAGGGGATCAAATTTCACCTCCACCACTCGTGAAAGAAGGCCAGGTCGAGGCGCCAAAGTCGTGACGGCAAGGCAAGGTACGCCGTGTCAGCGTTTTAATCTGATGGTGAATCCAGGCTCGTGCTGGAGCCGGCGCCGCGGGACGATGACGATGGTATGTACAAAAGAAGAAGATTATGGTATGTACAAATGTAAGATCCGTGGAAGGCTCACAATATTATTACATACCCTACTAATGCTTTCATTAGTAATTGGTTTACAGGAAAGGAAAGGCGCAGTATCTGTCACGTTTTCTGGGGACACCTAATAATATAATAAGTATTCGTTTACAGGAAAAGAAAGGCGCAGGATTTGTTGCGCATATCTTGAAGAGTCGGTTAGATATCGGGAAATAGTGCATTCGCAATAACAACAAAAGTGATGGTGTCACTCATAAGACATGAGACGAGTCTCATATGAACCAGTTTGACTTACAAACTGGTGCTATGTCTCAAGTAAAAACTGCTGATGTAATATGGGATATCCTGAAGTTTAAGTAACCGGAAATTGATGACGTGATTTGGTCATCAGTGATTTTGCACCGCGCACAAATGTTCTAAACACTATCATTTTTCATCGCCTAGAGTTCGTATACCTGACCTGTCCCCATCCAGCTCTTGCTTCGCATACCTCTTGCTCCAAAGTTGGCGTAGTAAGTTTCATGTCTCGGTGGACACCTACACTATAGATCAAGGTCACTGGGATCCAGCGGGGCAAAATCCGAAATTTCTCTCCGGTTAATTGAGCTTACTCTCCTTTAAAAGACCTAAAGAGCCCGAAATATCTAGTCATCAGGCTGCAAATCTAGAAATCTGTCACGCAATGCAAATACACTTTTATGCGAAAAATAAGAAGGTGCTGGGCAGTGCTAGATACCGAAAAGGGCGTGAATTATTCACCCCTTAATCATGAGGATTGAGCGTAAAAAGCCATGCGTCAGTGCTTCCTAGTTCATTTAGAGGAGAATAGAATTAGCTATTTGGAATATCGTAATCTTAAGCTATTGTAATGCATTCAGGATGAATCGGTTTCTTATCTTTTTTTTTCTTTTCGAACGATCATTGCATATTTATTTGTTTTAATCACGTAACCGCGGTTACCAAGTGTGGAATAATCTTTTTTTCTGTCATCTGCTTTATGCATGCAGCAGCAATATAGTTAGCACGGAGAAGGATTCTATTCCATCAGAAAAATATTTCATGTCATCGCCCTCTATGCGATTGGACGGCAAAACTTTGAATATGTGCATAATGAGGTTGCGTTCTATGACGTCAAGCGTCGTCACAATAGATGGAGGGATGGATTAATTTGAGTGCGCCTCTGAAGTTGCACCAAAATGCGGTTGTTTCAGATACAAAACGACTAAATTTCTGCTCCAAGGCTGCTGTAAAATCTTAAGGCATGTCAAAAGTTCTGAAAAGTTGTTCTCGAACAACAAATACGAAAAAACCATATATCTGGAGCAGTTCTTTGATGTTCTTTCAGTACTCAGTAACTATGAGGCACTGTATCCAGTGGCTACTTGCTAAGTTGCACTTGTACGCCACGAGGGAGCGAGTATAGAGAAAAAAATGAAAAACATTGGAGCACGCTTAAGCTTCGCGTTTAGGAATTCAAAGGGTCATTGGGCCCCGCTCAAGTCGCCTTCTCATGCTCTTCGCGAGCAGACGTTGATCCACCATCGGCATTCTCAGAAAACGACGACTCATACGAGCACTAGCAGAGGGCACCGCATCCATCGCACACATGTGCTAGAATGTTCTAGAAGCACGTCCGTCTACTTCGCTTCCTTACATAAGACTGATGGATGACGGCGCCTCACGCTAACTAGCCGCGTAAAGTACTGCATTTTGTATAATCAGATGGCGTCTCGCACCATCTGTTGCGGCAGCACCGTACGATCGAGTGAATTATCCAGACGCATCACGGCAAAAAGGAAAACTTATTTGCTACTCGCTGAATTATTACTTCCGTTATTAGTTTTCTTCTAATGACGCACCTAAACATTAGGCGGCAGTCCTAAGGCAAAGCATACATTACGTCCACCTTTATTCGAAAAGAAGCAATGTGGTTCTGTGGCGGAGTTGTTGCGTGGTCGCACATCGAAGGAACCATGTTCGACTCCACCAGTTTTCTGCAGAAATTCTTTGTTTCTTTACTTTCTGCCGAATGTCGCGTTACAACCACAACGGTGACACCGCATTTTCTGCGACACGGAGCGCTTCACGCTATCGCGCTAAAATACATGATAATAGAGACCCGCTTTCGTGGCTCCGTTATGAAGACAATCCGCTGTTTGAACTCGGCCACGAAGAGAAACTCAAGGCATCCGTGTGCAATGTCAATGAACGCTTAAGGCGGATATTGAAACCGGAGTGTCAGCGAATTGCGATCACGAAGAAAAGTTTTCTATGGACTGGGAAAAATTGACGCCCACCTGTCGGAAAGGCGGCCCAAGAGGAGAGCGCCAACAAGGGATCCACCGAATACGACGCTCTGCATCAGCGATCGCTGCCAGTCGTTGGAGCAGACAAGGTCCCACTGCAATGGCAATGAAAGGCTCGGGTTAGATGTTGTTGAAAGTTGAGGGTTTGTGGCGGGGGGAGGGGGGTAAGGCTTATTATTTTTGGTTGTGATAGCTGAGAATTGATAAATATTGCAGCAGATTAAGCAAAGTTCGCCGAAAGCGCAGTATGCTTATGCACGTCCTGTATCCCTTCGCTGTCATTTCGAGGTTGGATTATTTGAGGTCACGCTCCAGGCAAAAACTGGCAAAATCGCTAATCGATGGGGGCCTTCGAGGTAGCCCACTATAAAATGTTGGGTCCTCAACAGCGCGCTGTGATCAAGGCCATGATTTCATTAAGTGTTATTTTCGCGACGCCGCTGTTGCGCAAGTTATTTCTTTCAGTGTCAAACAAAAACAACGCTCACAGAAAATGCATCTTCGGCAAAGTGAAATAGATGTCCGAAAACTGGATTTTTATGCACAGCTATGTCACCAAACGGAGCCACGTATCCTAAAATGAACGAACATTTGCTGTCACTGTTTCAGCTGTATATCGGTGTCTCGAACGAATTTTAGAAATATCCCCTTCAAAGATGTTTTCTACATTCCCCGTTGCACGGCTACAAGCAATCTGGCATTTCTGCAAACATGTTATTCGCTTTATTGCCAAGGTGCCTTTTAGATGGCCGCTGTGTCAGCATTCCGTGTTAGAAAAGCTGGGGGGTAATTCTGTGACACTCTCAATACAAAACCAGTCTCAAACTGCTCATCTTGCCTCGCTCCTATTGGTCGGCGGACATATTGAATTTCTGCGTCATCACTGATCTCGGCGGTGACTGCGGTTTACGTCATGAACAAAACTAAAGTGGTGACGTAGCCGATGCGCAGAATATTGACTGAAATTGCTAAACAAGGGAATCCGAAAACCAGTCAACTTGAGTGTTCTTCACAGCGAAGGTTCATCGGCGTCGGGAACGATCGTTTGCATCGCATAGGCGTTATGGAAAGAATTCGTTGTGAACATCTTTGACTGCTTATGTTTGGAAGGCCGTTGTAAAATGCCTGCTTTATCTGCGACGCGAACATACGCACTTTTGACCCTCGCTGCCCGCCGGACCTCCAAACGACGCGTTCGTCTAGCGTTGCTCCTGTGCGCCGAAATGTGAACGAAGGCCTGCGACGTTTTTGGGGGCAAGCTCTAAAAAAGCCTCGTCGGTCATCGAACGATCTTGATTATATGCATTCATATGTGCAATCGACTAATTGCTGTAAGCCAGCTTCTCTGCAAGTCTTGTTTTCCAACGAAAAGGACTCGTCCCACTCTCGCATTGATTCAAGAAACGAACAGAGGCAAGTTCTTCTTTCTTTCCAGCTGTTGTCTTCAAGATGACCCAGCGAGACCTGACGAAAGTTCAATAGCTATATTTACCTCCCTTTTATATGTAAAATACAGGATGAAGGGACTAGGGATTGTAGTGCCTTGCTTCTGAAGCGTACTGTTTTCGGCCCATTCGTCACGCTTCTTCATACGACACGTTCGCGACTCGAAAGAGTGAATGCTTTGTAAAAAGCGCCTGCTGCTTTTCGTTTCAGCAAAGACTAGAACAGTGTTGTCTGGTAACGAGACCTTTCGGTTGGGATACGAGCCTTGCAGAGAAGTTGACTTGTATTCCGGCGAGTGATCGATTGCCTGAATTCGCTGAAGCGGCATGCATAAGATGGGCTAGTTAATTTATGCATATGAATGCATGTTACAGTACAAATTTAGTGTTATGGCAGCAGCAACCAAATATTCAATGTTTGAAATCTCTTCCCTGGCTGAGAAACCGTAGCGCTTCTGTTATGCAGGTAATCTTAGATTTTTTATAGCACTATGAAGCTACAAGACTGTCCTTACAATGATGCTCGCGTGAACAGCCCTGTGACACGCTGCCAGGACTCCTGCGAATGTTTACCATCTCACTGTGGGCTAGTTGGTATGGATCTTTGATTGTATACTAGAACATGCAAAAGGCGGACTTAAGTGGATGTCATTGTTTGGTTATGCAGGAGACAGTGACTACCCACTGGAGTCATGGCTGCTTACACCAATGCCAAGTCATCCCAGACCCAACTTGCTGTCCCTTCTCTGCTATCACCTTGCAGCCTGGCACAGTTGGTCGCTAGCTGTGTGGTAAACATGCTTAAAACGAAAGCTTAGTAATACAGCAAGGTATTAATGTCCATGACGCTTATTGGAATCAGAAAATGCCACCAAAGATGTTTTAGTGCCACATATACTCAGTAGAAACACTTTTATTTCTTGGTCGCTGCATTTCATCGAGTGTTTTTGTTGAGAAAGAGGCACCACACATACCAGCACACTTACCTTGATGCACAATGAAGATACAACATTGACATATGTATTGCAGAATAATTATTGGGCTCAAAGAAGCCGCTTCCTTTCAACATATTGAAGGTACTTATAAAAATTGGTACTGTATGCATGGTGCAGTGTGCAAAATGCTTACCTATCGGAGGTAAAAATGCCAGCTGGATGGCATACTACTAGAGGTCTTGCTCAGTGCTAAATGCTGTAACAGCTGCTAGGAGAATGGGGTAAAAATACTAGGTTGCAGTGCCCCAGAACGAATACTGAGTGATTGCTGAATGATTACAAAATCTTAATAAAAATAAAATAACTAATCATCACACATGAATTGTTAAGGCGATGTGTGAATAGAGTTTATTTATACTTATAAAACGTGCAACACTGCAAGGGGAATGCTGAACAGCTTGAGGACAGTAGAGGCAGCTAAAACATGAGCATTCAAAAATGTCTTACACCATAAACAATGAGAGAAATTAGATGGCTACTCATTACAAAAGAGCACTGAACAAGGGCTGAGGAGGAACCTCGGTTCGTAAGCCAAAATCGAAATGTTGACTCGGCTGGCACACGGAGGCTCCCCTTTAACCCTTTTTCAGTGCTCTTTCATACACCATAAATGTGTGATAAGTACACGTTTACATAATTAATACCCACTTTTGACCATGGCATTTATTTTCCAAGTCATTTTCAATAAATAATTAGAACACCCATCTTCTGCGCCAACTGGTCTTTCAATTGATATGGTGTGTATATAATGGACACAACATGGAAGGGTAATAGAATGTGGAATGTGTGTAGAATGAACATCTTTTTGAAACACTACACAGACTCCATGATGGCTATAAGGGCACTTCAAAACTAGCACACATTCTTCGCCTTCGAGATGATCTGCACACCTCCTTGGTGGGCCCCTTGTCTTAAGACTACGGAAATTAAGCAGATTCACCAGCTAGCCCGCGGCATCGCGCACCAGGCTTGCGTAATGCGTTTGCCTTTCCCGTCGAAAGGGGGGGATACCGTTCAACATGAACAGACACACGTCAGAGAGAGGCCTTCCAACAATGGGCCACTAAGACACACTGCCTGCTGCGCGAAATGCAACTACTACGCATCCCTGCCCAGACATGGTTGAACAAGCTCGTCCTCTCCCTGTCACTATAACAAATTTCTGAATAAAGTATTTTCTTTCTCTGAACAAACCAAACGGAGCATTAACATCACAGTTTGCGTACCTTATACAAACTAAACAATCAACATCAGCAACATCAACGGAATATTAGGAACGGAGCCCGGCCTAAGCACAGGAGTGACAGCCACCCTGGCTTACACGAGAAGTCCGTGGTAGAGTCGTGTGTCGGATCTCGTTTCCATCACTGCGATTGCAAGCTCTTGCATAGCAGCTGCCACCTGCCTTACTGCAAGTGGAAACTTTTCTTTGTCGGCAGACACACTAGTGTAGCCTTCATTGTCTTCTTGTATTTTCATTTAAAGAAAGAGAACGGCAGACCACATACATACTCACTCGTAGATCTTGTCATCGATAGTAAGCACTGTTTGACAACGCTGACACTCGTCAGTAAGCTGATGACTTAGTTGATTTTCGTGCCAAACGCTGTCACCACCCTGATCACTGCATGTTCGTAACCTTCACTGCTTTCAATCGGATGTTTCTACATACTAACGACCTCCGCACAGGACCTCAGTTTTAGACGACGCATGTAAAATAGCAACTAGCCGAGGAATCAGCTGTTTTCTACTAAGCCGTCATGTGCACTCTGACGCCATCAGCGTGCCCTCGCAGAGACAAGATAGTTACTGAGTAGCAAATTTAATTGCAAAGCCTAAAACATATCTCTTTATGCTTGATGTTATATAGTTGTAAACACAGTTCGTATTAAAGGGGTCATGCAATGCCTAAAATGGGGTAAAGCAAATCGGTCGAGAGATAAGTCATCATCATCATCATCACCCTGACTATACCCACTACAGGGCGAAGGCCTCTCCCATATTTCTCCACTTAACCCGGTTCTGTGCTAGCTGCATCCACTTGACCCCTGCGAACTTCTTAATCTCATCCGCCCACCTAACTTTCTGCCGCCCCCTGCTACGCTTTCTTTCCCTTGGAATCAAGTTTTTTACCCTAAGCGACCATCGGTTGTCCTCTCTTCGCACTACATGTCCTGCCCATGCCCATTTCTTCTTAATTTCCACTAGAATGTCGATAACTTGAGTTATTTCTCTGGCCCACTCTGCACGCTTTCTATCTCTTAATGTTACCCCTACCATTATTCATTCCATAGCCCTCTGGGTTGTCCTCAACTTAAGTAGAACTCTCTTGGTTAGCCTCCACGTTTCAGCACCATAGGTGAGTACAGGTAAGATGCAACTGTTGTATACTTTTCTCTTGAGCGATACCGGTAAGCTGCTAGTCATAATTTGCGAGTGCTTGCCAAATGCGCTGCATCCCAATCTTATTCTTCTTATTTCCTTTTCATGGTCTGGATCTGCGGTTACTACCTGTCCTAAGTAGACATATTCGCCTACTACTTCCACTACTTTGCTACCTAATGTAAACTGCTGTTCGTTCCCGAGGCTGCTGAACATTACCTTAGTCTTCTGCATATTTATTTTCAAGCCTACCTTTCTATTTTTTCTGTCTTGGTCATCAATCAATATTTGCAGTTCATCCACCGAGTTGCTTAGCGAGGCAATGTCATTAGCAAATCGCAGATAACTGAGGTATTCTCCATCTACCCTTATCCCTAACTGCTCCCATGAATAGTACAGGGGAGAATGTGTCTCCTTGCCTAACACCTTTCTTTATGGGAATTTTATAACTTTCTTTATGTAGAACTATAGTTGCTGTGCAGCCACTATATATATCTTCCAGCACTTTCACGTACGGCTCGTCCACCCCCTGATTTCGCAATGCCTGCATCACCGCCGAGGTTTCAAATGAGTCAATTGCATTTTCGTAATCAATGAATGCTATGTATAAGGACTGGTTATATTTCGAGCACTTTTCTATCACCTGAATGATGGTATGGATATGATTGATCGTAGAGTACCCTTTCCGAAACCTGCTAGATCCTTATGCTTGATTGTAGTCTAAGGTTGTCCTGATTCCATAAGCGACTACCTTAGTAAATACCTTATACGTAACAGACAGTAAGCTGATTGGTCTGTAATTTGTAAGGTCCTTAGAGTCCCTTTTCTTAGGAATGAGGATAATATTTGCATTCTTCCATGGTTCCGGTACCGTCGATGACACCAGGCATTGCGTTACAGGGTGGCCAGTTTTTCTAGCACAACATCACCCCCGTCCTTCAACATATCTGTAGTTATCTTATCTTCTCTAGCTGATTTCTCCTTTTCATAGTTTTTAATACTTTGTTGACCTCGTCCTTCGTCACTGGTGGAACGTCTGACTGTTTTTCCCTACCGCCAATCTCGATACGGTCCTGACTACTTTGGTTACTGTAGAGATTTGTATAGGACTCCTCGGCTACTTTGACTATATTGTCCATATTCGTGATGACGTTGCTCGCCTTGTCCCTTATCGCATACATCTGGTTTTTACCTATGCCTAATTTCTTCATCACCGCCTTAAGGCTTCCCCCGTTCGTTACAGCATGCTCAATTTTCTCCATGTTTTACTTCCTTATATCGGCCACCTAGCGCTTATTGATAAGCTTTGATATCTCGGCCAATTCGATCTGGTCTGTTGGATTGAAAGCTTTCATACTCTGACATTTCTTAATCAAATCTTTCGTCTCCTTAGACAGCTTACCGGTATCCTCTCTATGTATCCTACCGCCTACTTCTACCGCGCACGCAGTAATGATATCTCTGAAATTATTGTTCCTTGCATCTAGGGTAATGTCGCCATCCTCGGTTAGATCTGAATATCTATTCTGTAGCGAAATCCTGAACTCTTTTTCCCTCCCCCTCAACGCTAATTCGTTGATGGGTTTCTTTCTTACTAATCTGTTGCGTTCATTCTTCAGATTTAGGCTAATTCGGTACCTCACCATCCGGTGGTCACTGGATCGCACTTTCCCGATTACCTCTGCATCTTGCATAATGGCGGTGGTGGAACACAGTATGAGGTCATTTCTATTTTTAATCTCCCCAATAGGACTTTTCCATGCCCATTTCCGGTTCTTCCGTTTGTGGAAGAAGGTATTCATGATTCGTAATTTATTGCGCTCTGCAAACTCAACTAGTAATTCCCCCCCGCTATTCCTAGAATGAATGCCATAGTCACCTACTGCCTGGTCTCCTGCCTGCTTGTTCCCTACCTTGGCATTGAAGCCGCCCATTAGTACAGTATACTGCGTCTTTACATTTTGCATTTCCGATTCTACATCTTCGTAAAAGCTTTTTAACTGTCTGGTCATCATAACTACAGGTAGGTGCATAGTCCTGTACAACCTTCAGTTTACACCGCTTATTAAGCCTAATTACGATGCCTGCCACCCCCTCCTTAATACTATACAATTCATCTATATTACCCGCTATATACTTATTGACAAGGAAACCTACTCCTAGTTGTCACCTCTCCGATAAACCGCGATAACACAGTACATGCCCACCCTTCAGTACAGTATATCCCTCATTCGGCCTCCTAACCTCACTAAGCCCTATGACATCCCATTTCATACCCTCTAGTTCCTCCAACAGCACTGCTAAAGTAGCTTCACTAGCTAGGGTTCTAGCGTTAAACGTTGCCAGGGTCAGTTTCCAATGGCGGCCTGTCCAGCGGAGCCAGTTCTTAGCACCCCCTGCTGCGTCACAGGTCTGACCGCCGCTGTGGTCAGTTGTTCCGCAGCCTCTGGTGACTGAGGGCCGGAGTTTTATAGAGCTAATAAGCTAATAGCTTATTAGCTCTATAAAACTCCGGCTGAGGTTGCTCCCACTTAATGCACCAGGGTGGCCAACTCCTGTTCTGGTGAGGGGGTGCGTTGCCGGAGGTGTTCACCGGCATCAGGTCGCACCCCAAACCGGTTTATGCAACTCCATTGACACGCGGATTTTTTTTTTAATCAAGTGGAGAATTCCGCTGCACGGGGATTTGAACCCCGGTCCTCTTGCATGCGAGGCGGATGTTCTACCGCTACGGTACTCCCTCACAAGTTCGTTCATCGCAAAAAATTTTTAGCTAGCTTCATTAACGCCAGAGATATCGGCTATTAAAAATTACGCTCTTCCTCGCTCCCCTCAACTCAACACTCGGAGACACCAGAACAAAAACGAAGAAAACAACTCGTGAACTCCGCCCCGCTAGCCCCGCCCACGAAGCGTCATCGGGTGACGCTCGGTTTTCAGACTTCCGGTCGTCACGCTTCTTTCCCCCAAGCATCGCCCATGCATTTACGGTCTCTACCTTTCCTGTCCCGGCTTCGTTTGCATAGCTTTCAACCTTGTCTGCTGTCTTCCTCGGGTTCCGGTTTCTTCAGTTTCTTGACCTCTCGAAATTGTGTGCGACAGCAGCCCGAACGACTCGAATCGTTCGCGAGCGCATACCTGCAGGTGGGACGCTGCTGTCCACACCGCCGCGGAGGGAGCATTTCCTTCATATCCCTTTCCCTTTCAGCGCAAATTAGCGTGCACTCCTGCCGAGCACCGATTCGACATGACCGCTTTCTTCTCTCGCGCTGTCTGGGTCAGTCTATTTGGTACCGTCTTCTGCGGTATGACCAACGGCAGACGGTGACCCCTCGTGGTGTTGACGTGATAGCATCGACTCTGCATGGATGCTGGCAGACGATTGAGCGTGCGAGTTGCCCGTGCGCAAACATGTGTCGTCGCCTCTTTTAGACCGGAGATGCTTTCATTAGGTCGGTGAGAGGCAACTCTTGTGCATAACGAATGGAATGTATACGCGTACGTATAACCGACGAGAGCACGAACTTATGACCGCTACAGAGTTTGGATATCGGATGACAGGTGAGCAAGAATTATTCGTCCGCGAATATTAATAATTGGGATTAACAAAATGGGTAGTGTAGTGTTTTTTTTTAATTCCTTTGGCGCATCATTTAGGAAGTGCGAATGCGTAACGTGCACACGTGTTTTAACTCATGTGTACGCATCGTCCGAGCCAGAATCGACGGCACAAACATCAGCAAAACAGCTCGGCACATTCACTTCGGCAGCTCAGGTAGTCACTGATTTTCGCAGCGATACGCACGAACTGCGCACATGAGCATGGGAGTGGCTACGCTAGAGACGCAGCGAAGCGGGCGATTCCAAAACGCAGTCCGCCATGGCTTCGACGCAAATAAACAAGGCCTAGCAACGACCAGGGAGCAGCGCCCGATCGGAGTGCCGTCGGACGCAGCGCCCGCGGACGGCATCTCTGTGGTAACCTGGCGGCATCCGGTGCTGCACATAAGCGGTGAGAATTTGTGTACTTACGCGATGAAGCTGAGGATAGACCTGCAGTCTAGCACAATTTTCGACCTCGCTCGTGATCACGTTCTACGTGACGCTGGCGGTAACAAAGGACGTTCCACGTTCGCCGCTATGGTTGAGGGTGGCGCTGGTGAACACTCTCAAACTTGGCAGTTGACAGATTACAGTTGAAGTTGACAGTTGACAGCCGTGTGGTGCGGACGCGTGTTCCATCGCTCCTCCGATTGCACGTGGCTACCGGAAACGGACGAACTGGCGACAGCGGGAGCTTCCGAAGCGTCAAATAGATGAGTTCTTTCTTTTATTAACTTTATTTCGTTTTCAGCTATTTAGGTTAGGTGCAGCCTAAAGAATAGATTTTAGCTCTTGGTCCTAGCGGCCTGGTTTTTCGTGCCGGCAGCTAGGTTTTCTTGGCGTTCATTATTTAGCTATCTTGTTTAGAGAAATATTTTTTTTGTAGGCTATTGGCATTCGCAGAATTGGTTTTTAACGCGTGTTTGCTAGTCGTTTCTTGTGTCTTCTTTTGGCAATTTATATATTATGAGAATTCTTAATAGATATAGTTCAGTCGACGAGCGCTTAAGATGTGCAATCAAAGGAAACTGCATTAATACTGTTTCTTGGGCTAGTTGGTTCATATTTGCACTGTGAAAAACTGCGCCGAAATAAACACACCACAAGAAAGAAGACGGGACAAAGGCGCTACTCACAACTGAATTTATTGAAACTCACGAGTGATCTTATATAGGCGGAGTTTCCAAAGGGAAAGAAGGATGGGGAGGAAGATAGGGGAAATCATCAAACGACCATCGAGAACGCAAGGAAAAAAACTCTGTTAATGGATAACAGAATCTGAAAACTTAATTTCAGAGGCCAGAAGAGATAATGAGGGGATGCTGATACACCTTCTGTCAAACTTCTTAATGTAGAAAGCCTCCAAACTAACACGTGCCGTTTTATCCTTACTCTTTCCAAGAATCTTCGTCTCATTTAACCTGGCCCCGCATCCGTTGCAGTTGATTACGTGCGCAACCAAATGTGCGTACTTGTCTTTTAAATCTGACAAATTTCGTGCATGTTCCCCCAAACGCTCGTTGATGCATCGGCCAGTTTGGCCTACGTACAACTTTCCACACGTCAAGGGAATAGCATAGACCACTCCAACAGAACACTTTGTAAACGGAGAGTCGTGCTTTATCTGGCAACCACCTTTTCTTGGGTTGCAAATTCGGGGGCACAACTTTCCCAACATGCTAGGAGCCGAAAATGCGACACTCACGCCATGCCTGTTGGCCACTTTCCTCAGGTTGTGCGAGGTTTTGTGCATGTAAGGCACAACAAGCGGCTTCTGCGTCCTCCGTCTATCCTCTCCAGTACATCTTCGCGTTCCGCACTTGATCTTGCAGTTTGCGAGACCCTCCTTCAAAAGATCAAGTGCGGAACGCGAAGATGTACTAGAGAGGATAGACGGAGGACGCAGAAGCCGCTTGTTGTGCCTTACATGCACAAAACCTCGCACAACCTGAGGAAAGTGGCCAACAGGCATGGCGTGAGTGTCGCTTTTTCGGCTCCTAACAAGTTGGGAAAGTTGTGCCCCCGAATTTGCAACCCAAGAAAAGGGGGTTGCCAGATAAAGCACGACTATCCGTTTACAAAGTGTTCTGTTGGATTGGTCTATGCTATTCCCTTGACGTGTGGAAAGTTGTACGTAGGCCAAACTGGCCGCTGCATCAACGAGCGTTTGGGGGAACATGCACGAAATTTGTCAAATTTAAAAGACAAGTACGCACATTTGGTTGCGCACGTAATCAACTGCAACGGATGCGGGGCCAGGTTAAATGAGACGAAGATTCTTGGAAAGAGTAAGGATAAAACGGCACGTGTTAGTTTGGAGGCTTTCTACATTAAGAAGTTTGACAGAAGGTGTATCAGCATCCCCTCATTATCTCTTCTGGCCTCCGAAATTATGTTTTTAGATTCTGTTATCCATTAACAGAGTTTTTTTCCTTGCGTTCTCGATGGTCGTTCGATGATCTCCCCTATCTTTCTCCCCATCCTTCTTTCCCTTTGGAAACTCCGCCTATAGAAGATCACTCGTGGGTTTCAATAAATTCAGTTGTGAGTAGCGCCTTTGTCCTGTCTTCTTTCTTGTGGTGTGTTTATTTCGGCGCAGTTTTTCACAGTGCAATCAAAAGAAGGTAAAGTGTACTCAGTTTTAGGCGCAGGTTAATCTCAAGGAAACGCGTTTTGACTCTGTAGGTGAAGCGGAAGGCAGCAACTTTTTTGTGTCGGTGTTGCGTACTGAATGCGCGTCTAGATAGATTTGATCAAGGAAGGGGCAGTTTAGTGTCTTGTGTGGATGATTTAGAAAATGAAGTACGTTTGTTAAGGGTGGAAAATCAGAAACTGCTTGGACATCTTCCTCAAATTGAAAAAAAAAAGGGGCCGACTTTATCCTTGAAACCAACGAGGAGGACATTTCAATGCGGGCCACGTGGCTGGGGCTAGCACTGGCATGGAAGGCATAAGCAAAGTAGGTCAGGCGGATCCGAACCGTAAGAGTTATTTAGAAGCAGCTAAGAAGCCGGAAAAAAAAGGAAGAAGTAAGGAAGAATGAAAATCCCAGAGATAAAGACACAGATAACCGAAAGCAGGAGCCAACAGTTGGGAGAGGGCGAGAGAAGGCCCAGGTGCTTATCGCCGGAGATTCTAACATGAACATGTGCAAGCGAGATATCTTCGAACGTGTAAAGGGTGATAAGAGAATTTTGGTTGGAGCCTTCCCAGGGAGAACAATGAGGGCAGTGCTGAAGGAGAGTAAAAATAGGCTGTTGAAGAATTCCGCAGAGCGCAGTATGGTAATAGTAGCCACGGGGCTAAACGATGTCCTAAATGGTGACGCTGCAGGAGTGGTGGAAACTTTAGCTAAGGGAGTTGACGAGATCGAGATAGCACAGCAAACGCAGATAGTTGTATGCACAGTACCAGAGGTGCTAGGATTGAACGGAAAGATGGAAAAGGACGTGGTGACAGTTAACCAGGACATAAGAAAGTTAAGCCTGGAGAAGCGTTTCGAAGTGGTTGAGGTAAACAGGGAGGTACATAAAGCAGGTTTTGGTAGGGCTTTTCAGCGAGATGGCATCCATTTTAACAGAAGGGTGGGAGCAGAGATCGGCTGGTGCCTGGCAGGCAGGGCTGTAGCTTTTTTAGGGGGTCCGCGAGGACTCCGTGCACAGAGGTAGTTAGAAGTGAAGCAGAAGAAAGTGTAATAATGGAGGCTGAGCCCCCAAAAATGGCAAAGAGTAGGTAGAGAAAGAACAGTACAAAAAAGAAATTTAACGCTAGGATCAGCTACATAAACATGCAAGGAGGTAGAAAAAGAGCGAAATGGCTAGAGATAGAACAGCAGTTGAAGGATGACAAAATAGATGTGTACGCTCTTTGCGAGATTCATCTCAGGCATCTAGAAGATCCGCCGTTTATAGAAGGCTACGTCTGGGAAGGGTGCAACAGAACGAGAACGGAAAAAAAAGGTGGAGGGGTAGGTATGTTGATACACCAGGGAACAAATTGGCAAAGAATTAAATCATCTTGTAAAGAACATATCTGGCTTTCAGGAACAATTGCTGGCATAAGGACATGGCTAGGGGTAGTTTATTTAGGAACAGGACATCGATGCAGGCAAGAAAACAAGGATCTTGTTGAATATCTCAGTGGCGATATAAGCCAGTTTGGATACGGGGCCAATATTATTCCACTGGGGGACATGAACGGCCACATCGACGATCTGGATGGATACACGGATTGTAACGGGAAGCTAATGCTAGATTTCTGTGAGCGACACGATCTAGTTATAGTAAATAAAGAAACTAAATGTGAAGGCCAAATCACGTGGGAATTCCGCAACAGGCAGACGACCATTGACTATAGTCTAACGTCGCAGGAAATTTATAGCGAAGTCACAAAAATGGAAATAGACGAAAAAGGGGAGTGTAGTCTGGAAGTGATCATAAACGTATTAGTCTGCAGATGGGGCCCTTGATGAAAAGAGAAATGGAACTTAGACAAAACGTAAACGCAAAATTAAACAACGATCAAATAGCGCAGATAGCAGCAGACATAGAGGAAGCAATAGAGAAAAGCCCCATGGAAGACTGGGATTATGAACAGGTAGAACTACTCATAAGGAGGAAAATTTAGGAGGTTAAAGTAGCGTAAAAAAATAGAAACAAGCAAAAACAACTTAAAGGAAGTGACGTCGGGTCACGTGCTTGCGCGTCAGAGCGTCGTCTGCTCGAGTGTTCCTACGGGATATGGTTTGTCAATACGCGTCCCGGTAAATGTTCCCCACGTTTCGCAGTGTCACCGTTCTGGGCTACGGAAAAACACGGAAGGCTCGTGAAATCTTTGAGGCCTTCCAAATAGCTAAACACCGTGGTCTTGCGTCAATTCGCCATTGATAACAACAACGACAAAAGAATGACGTTATTTGAAGGACCATGCTTGACTGTCTGCCTTGACACGGCGCATGCGTAGTTTACTAGGTGGTCTGTACTCAATAAAAAAATGTGTTGTTAGTCCAACCGTTGTCCTGTGTTCTCTCCTTGTGGGTTCACCTTCTTTTAGCTGGTATATTGCTTTAGGAAAAAGAAGAAAGCAGCGACGGAAGAGAAAGGGCAAAACTTGAAGAAAAAAATGTGGCAGGTGGTCTCTTACTGACACCCTAGTGTATAAAATAAAGAATTAACTAAACCTAATGATCAAAATGGTCAGATAGAGAATATTCTTGAACTTCTTTTAATTGTTTGTCAATGTGCCTGTAAACATGCGATATAAACCTAATAGCTATATTTTTTTTTCAAATAATCAGCTAAGTAAAATATTTGAGACAAACAAAACAATATTGTAACGTTTCGACGCACAGGGACACTACGGCCGCGGAGACCTCGGGTCAGCGGAGCAACGCCACAGGGCAGCGCTACAGCAACTGAAAGAGCACGCGTTCGAGTCACAGCAGTAGCGTCGTCTTCGTCGAAGCCATCGTGCTTCTTCAGGCACTACAATATGTGCACATACAGAGGCCGCGGTCCCCAGAAAATTGTATGTTTACATGAGCCTGTCAAAAGGATCAGTGTCAGCACCGCCACAGTTTCTTGCATACGTTAAAACAGAAGCTTGGGCACGTTGGTAATCGATTGTTTAGAACAGCGCGAAAAAACGATAGGGACGAAGAGAGGCAAGAAGACGAGCGCTGACTTTTAACTAACAAGTTTACTGCATGCCTGCATCCATATATATGAATGCAGGCATGCAGTAAACTTGTCAGTTAAAAGTCAGCGCTCGTCTTCTTGCCTCTCTTCGTCCCTATCGTTTTTTCGCGCTGTTCTAAACAATCGATTACCAACGTTCACATTCACATTCACATTCACAAAATAAAAGAAACAAGAATAAATAAACAATACACCAGAAAACGTAAGATATGCAAGAGAAATATTTGTCTCCCAGAATTTCACAACGCATCATTTTACAGCGATAACGCTATAGACAGGCTGCTGATACAAGTTTCCTTTATCCTGTTGATTTCTTTTGCGTCTAAAATTTTCCGAACTCTCTGGTCATTATGCCTATTGATTATTTTTGCTTCCTCTAGAAAAGGCTGGCAAGCGTCGCTTTTACAGTGCCTGCAGTGTAGGCCCATAGTTTCTTTTATCGTACCAAAACATTACTGTGATGCTTCATTAGTCTTTAATACAATATCCTGTCTGTCCGACATAATGTTTTCCACAAGACAGTGGACCAGAGTACACCACCCATTTCTGGCAAACCGCATAAGGGCCTTTGTGTTTTATGGTACAGCCCTGACCAATGCTTCTCGTACCATTAACTTTTTTGCACATTTTTCCTAAATTTATCGTGAGCAGAAAGCACAACTTTCACACCTGCCCGATTTCCTATATGTTTGTAGTCTCTGCGAGAGGTGATGAATATACGGATTGACCGCTGTCTTTTCTTTTGTTCGCTGGTTCATGGATGAGCTCTCCATGCTCACCTCAGAAGACTTTATATTTGACAAAATAGTCTCCGCTACCGATACCAACAGCTGCTTGGGATATTCTGCGTTTTGAAGCCATCGAGTTTGATACATGAAGCTAACTTTAATAGAATGGATGCATGATTTTCTTAAAGCATTATTATAGCATGATTTGGCTACGCTACGTTTCACTAATTTCGAATATGACGACTGGAAGGAAAGCAACGGGTTGCTGGCGCGTGATTCATATGTCCAGCAAGTGTGAGTAGGCTTAAAATTCAGTTTAAGATCTAGAAACCTGATAATATTGTCCTGGTGCTATTAACTGGTTAATTTTAGTGGATGCAAGACATCGCAAAATTTTCTTACTACTTCTGACTTAACGGTTGTAAAGTTATCACTATCAGGATACTTTGTTGGGCGAGTTGGTACATATTCATTATTAATTTAAACAGCGCGAACACGAAGACAAAGGACAAGATAAAAGAAAGCCACAGTACAAGCGCTTGTACTGTGGCTTTCTTTTATCTTGCCCTTTGTCTTCGTGTTCGCGCTGTTTAAATTAATAATGAATATCAGTATCAGGACCTAACAGGGATACAAAACTATATCTACATACCGAAAACATCCTACAACACTCGACTCTTCCAAAGTTTGTTTAGCGTCCGATTTTTTTCCGCCAGCAATAGATTGCTTAACACCGGAGGTATGCATGACCCTATTCACCGTCAAGTGGCGAAGGTAGACGTTAAATACATACGCAAACGTTCTAGGAAGCCTCCCACCGACAGATCTGTCTCATTTTGAAATGCTACCACCCCGGTCTATGCAATCTTCTTTGCACGAAAACAATTCTTCATGCGGCAGGGAAAGTTTTATTCTTGTTACTTTTAATGTGTGAGGCATGCAGTAAACTTGAAAGTCAGCGCTCGTCTTGTTGTCTTCCTTCGTCCCTGTCGTTGCTTTGCGCTGTTCTACACAACGGATTACCAACCTGTCCAGTAACGTCGTTCATTTCAAGTACATCGGGCATTTTGACTGTATGACTGTTCATCCGTGTGTCGTTGTCCCCTACATAGCATTCGTTTTGTGTCTTGCCAGGACTCTGGCTTTTCTCATCAAAGTTAAACGTGCGCCAATCCATGTACTACAGCTCTTTGGAGGATTCCAGCTGTCACAGGGACATTGCTCCAGTATCTGCGAAATCCTCAAGTCCGAATGGAACAGGCAAGCGCGGCTTTACCGCAACTGCCTACATCTCAAGCTGCATACCGCAGAGGGTCCTACGAAAGGGAAGAAGAAACGGAAATAATATTCGGTGTTGGCTAACGCGACCGCTGACTTTATGTGGCAAACTCTTTCTGAGCTCCGTGCGTCGCACGCCAGAGATCAGAAGATCACGAAAGACCCCAATAAAACAGGCAAAGTTTCCCTCCCGGAGGACGTACGTCGAGTTCTCTCCAATGGTCCAAAGTTTGCTACGGAACCAAAGAAAACGGCTGCCGAACTTCTTTGGATGGTCAGACTAGTCTCCAGAATGGCACCTGAGTAACAGCTGCGTTTCCGAGGGAGTTGATGCCGCGCTTCGCTACCAAGGTCCGGTGAACACCCTTCCTGTAGGGAAGACTGTTTTATGCTGAAGACAAAATTCTTTTTGCTTGCTCCCGGCCGACAAGGAAGGGGGATTTATGGTATTGCCTTCACATCTGTATATAACTAAAGGCCACGAAGCAGTCCGTTTCTCCTTTAGTATTGCAACAAACATCTCTCTAAAGAAGGTGAAAGCGAAAGCTAAAATACTTTGTAAAAAACTTAATCTGGAAACACTAAGCAAATCTATCTAGACAAGCAAGGGTCTGCATTTAGAGCTTTTCTTTAGTACCAAAACCCACAAATCAGAGTGTCCTTTTAGAGTTATTATTTCTTAAAATGGTACGTGGCAAAAATGTGTACCAACGTATTTGAAAGGAATCCTAAACACGCTTGCCCTGGATGATCCACACTATACTAAAAGTTCAGTAGAAGTAATCCAATTTTTAGAAACCCATAGGAACAAAACAGTCATGGCTTGTTCGTTTCATGTTAAAGATCTTTACTATTCCCTGCCGCATGAGGAATTGTTTTCGTGCATAGAAGATTGCATAGACCGGCAAGGGGTGGTAGCATTTCAAAATGAGACAGGTCTGTTGGTGGAGGGCTTCTAGAACTTTTGCGCGTGTATTTAACGTCTACCTTCTCCACTTGGGACGGTGACACCTACCTGCAAAAACAATGGGTTCGCATAGGGTCATGAATAGCTCCGGTGTTAAGCAATCTATTACGGCGGAAAAACAGCCGCAGGACAATATGATCAGGTTTCTAGATCTTAAACTGAATTTTAAGCCTAATCACACGTGTTGGACATATGAACCACGCGCCAGCAACCCGTTGCTTTCCTTCCAGTCGTCATATTCGAAATTAGTGAAGCGTAGTGTAGCCAAATCATGCTATAATAATGCTTTAAGAAAATCATGCATCCATTCTATTAAAGATAGCTTCATGTATCGAACTCGACGGCTTCAAAACGCAGGATATCTCAAGAAGCTGTTGGTATCGGTAGCGAGGACTATTTTGTCAAGTATTAAGTCTTCTCAGGCGAGCATGGAGAGCTCATCCATGAACCAGAGAACACAATTAAAGACAGCGGTCATTCCGTACTTTCATCACCTCTCGCATAGACTAAAACGTATAGGAAATCGGGCAGGTATGAAAGTTATGCTCTCGGTTCCCGGTAAATTAGGGAAAATGTGCAAAATCGTTAATGGCACCAGAGGCATTGGTCAGGGCTGTACCATAAAACACAAAGGCCCTTATGTGGTTTGCCAGAAGGGGGTGGTGTACTCTGTTCCACTGTCTTGTGGAAAACATTATGTCGGACAGACGGGACGTTGTATTAACGAAAGACTAATGCATTATCACAATAATGTTTTTGGAACTATGGGCATACACTGCAGGGACTGTAAAAGCGACGCTTGCCAGCTCTTTCTAGAAGAAGCAAAAATAATCAATAGGCATAATGACCAGACAGTTCGGGAAATTTTAGAAGCAACAGAAATCAACAGGATAAAGGAAACTTGTGTCAGCAGCCCGTCTATAGCGTTATCGGAACGTGAAGTAAGGTTTATGTACACGGGAAAATGATGCGTTGTGAAATTCTGGATGAGACATGTTTCTCTTGCATTTCTTACGTTTTCTGGTGTATTGTTTATTTGTTCTTGTTTCTTTTATTGTGTGAGCGTGTGCATATATATGGACGCAGGCATGGAGTAAACTTGTCAGCTGCTCGTCTTGTTGTCTTCCTTCGTCCCTGCTGTTCTGCACAATTTGTTGCCTACCACTGCTTTGTCCAATTTGTTAAGGTAATTCCATCAGTTGTATTGTTTAAAGACAACTGTGCCCTAGTGCAACAATAAATTCACTTATTTTCTAAGTTTTAAGGTGTTCCTCCTAAAGACAGTTATCACACGACACATTGCAGGAAACGAACTAATAGTTACTTTAGGCCAGAGTGGTACCGACGCCGCTTTGCTTCTCGTAACCGCCTTGCTGGCTCATCTCAGCAAACACCTTCCGTAAATCCGCTTTCAAAGGCCGCGCATAAGTACACTTCCCTAGCATTATGTGTACCAATTTTATAGCAAGTCGGAGGGCCGCTTCTTGGAGCAAATCAAATATTCAAGTAAATTTTTGAATAATCATTGGCACGTCGGCCCATGAGGGATAGTTCCCTCACGAGCGCTGCCTGCCTTTCAGGAAGTAGTTTATAGTTTACTTTGGCGGAAATGACCCACAGACAGACTTTCTCAAAATTAGGATCAAAAAAGGCAAAATGCACACAGTACGAAACATTCATCAGCAGTGAATCGCAGCACACACACCGTTAGAGAGTCTGGGCTCATCTGGCATTAAGCACAGTTGGGAAAAAAAGCATTATCCGAGCTCGATCGTGCGTCTGTGCTCAACAAGTGGTGCGGCAGCAGGGGGCCTCCATACGCGGTTCTCAGGGTGGTGCCATCCTTTTTAATGGTGGATGCTGCCTCCCGCTAGTATTCCACTAAAAACTGCAGTTGCTACCAACCATCTACAGCCGCCATTTTGTTTCACCCGTGTGTCCATGTACACAGCACGTATCATCGTCGTCAGCCGTGGCCATCACAGTAGTAAAATTGTGTACGAAAGGAAAATCGCAGTTCCGACGCCGGGGCTGAATTCGCGGAGCCGGCAATTTGACCCCAGGTGCAGCGCGGCGCCGGCTTCATGGAGAAACATACTTACGTATCTTTCTCTATGGCCGCGCTTCTTGTTTTTCGACTTTGCGGCACACGGAATCGGGGCACTCGCTTCGTCTGCTGCTGCTTCGCTTCTACTACTTCGCACACCCGGCTGCTGCTTCTCATACCTGGTAAACTTTGTTCCTACCGCTATTTCTCCCACGAGTATAGAACATTGCCTAACGTAATACCCGTACTCTCCCGCAGGGATGCACAATCTAGGCAGTAGAGACACCTGGGAGACCCTGCTGCGCAACTCGGACCCTGAGCTCCAGCTTCTGCTCGTCCAACTGGCGGAAAAGGTTGCTGGGACCCAAGACCTCTCAGCCTGTATCTGAGGCGTCGGCACCCGTCCCCTGACCTGCGTGTCGGAGGCGGGGCAGATCAACTTATCATTTGGGCATTACAGTTTTTTCTACCTATCCTGGCTCTGATGACACTGGCTCGATGATGCCAGTAAGGTTCTCGCTTTAAGAGCAGAATGGTCAATAAAACCCCTAGTCTTGATTGTAATGTGAGCCCGGAAACAAAGCACTGAACGCAGCCTTGATTAGGCAGTGCGTCACCGAAAGGAGCGAGGACCGCACGCCATCACAGAAGGATTGTTTTAGTTGCACTGGAACTCACCTCTGGCACGGCAGACGATCCTGGGACTGTCTCGTTGTAGGTCCACCCTTCGCATGGGACGATTGTCTCGGTATCTATGGTGCCATTCTCCCAAATGGCTCGGTGACGACACCGTTCAAACTTCTTGACATGTCCGATGTCTTCAACGCTGACGTTCTGCACGGGCCCATCTGTCTGCCCCACCTGAAGAAACACGGGTAGCGGGAATAGCACACTCAAGAAGGCAGTGCTTGTCAATGAAAACGCAGATGAGAGCTTGGCTATTTGGTGTTTGTGATGGTACTGTACAAGTAGAAGTTATATGCCGCGCATATCCCTTTCTATGATTACCGCAGTGGCACACATAATTCACTTTAGAGATAAATAGTAAAACGACCGGATGCACCCAGCATATGCTTCCGAAAGTGTTAAGTGTAAAACTGCAGTGTGTATAAACTAGAACTATCGGGTCATACAATATATCTAATCTACAAGAAAAAATTCATTCCATTAGCATTAAAAGTTTGGCAAACTTCGGGCACCTGTCGCACAAGCAGAAACACTAACCCTCTTCGTGAGGTATGAACACGTGAACAAGTAACCAGACACTAAATTATCTGCTGGGGCGACTTGAGCCCAAGGTCTGCACTAGATCGTCATCTTTTCTCCGCCATCATAGCTCATCAGAAGTGGTTTGTGGACAGTAAGGAAAATTGCGACTGATCCACGACCGCCTTTATTAGGCTGATCAATGTGCAATGAACAAACTTTAATGGCGGACTGATATTTCAGCACAAAATTTCAGAGAGTGTAGTATGTACACTTTTCTTTTAATGTACGGGCTATTTCATAGATGAAATTCGGATAGGGGCCGGTCTCTAGGCATGCGTGCGCGCTTTGTTCCGGCCTCCGTACTCGCCCGGCGGGGTAATTTGTCTCAGCGCCCCCACTCCTCGTGTGATGGCGATACCGGCATGCCTTTCCTCCACGCCTGCGTCGCAGCAAGGACGCGCTTTATTATTTTTAAAGGCAAGTGCTGTCATTGGCCGCCTGTACTCTGTTTGTCACGACCAGTAACTGTCGTGATTTAGTTTTCAAACTTTTGAAGAGCGAAAGGCAGAAGTGCACATTGTAATCCATAGCCGGAGCTGTTGAAGCTTTTGAACACACTTGTAAATTTTTTTGAAAAGGCCTAGTTGCAGCTTGAATGGTCAGCTGCGCTCAGATACCCAGAAGGGGAACAACAACCATGCCAAAAGGTGAGTCAGCCTAATTGCTGATAAAGCGGTAACTGACAAAAAATGACAAGTCATCTTAAGTTTGTTCACAAGCATTAAAGGAAACATTTCTAGGGCTAATGTTATGTGAGCCAGAAATACTCCTGCTTGTGTGTCAAAAAAAGCCTGTTTCAGCACTCGCATTTCTTTTTTTTCAAGTGAAAGTCGTGAATGAATAGCTTAGTAGGTATGTTGAAGATTTAAGAGTGTTATGTATCAATGATGTTTATAATTTGCATCACTTTAAGCAAGCTGCCATACAGTGCAGGTTTCATTGGTGTGCAGTATTGATAAATTTTGTTACTGTAAATAAAACATGTGTAAAAACTTTATTTTGTCATTTAAATCGGAGCCTTTACCGCGTAGTGGTGCGCAGCTTCAGCCTGCCGTAGCGGTTACTGCTGGAGAATTTGGTTCTTATATACGAGCGCGTACGCACGCACACGCCCACTTCCACGCAATGCGAAAAAGCCATTTTTAATCGGCGAAGGACTGCAATTCATATTGCATTTCAGTGCTTCAGTTTATGAGACGAAAACGTTAGCAAACCTGGGCAGAAATACGGCGCGCGGTGGTGGTGCTGTCATTTCGCGGCTTGCCAGTGCAGCAGCTCAGTAGATTGATGAAGGATGAAAATTTTCTGCACATCTGCTCTCTGATGCCGGGTAATTGTAACGAGCAGAAAAATCTCTCAAACTTGATGCATCGCGGACGGCGGCAGCGCAGGGCCAGGGTTGCTGCGCCTTCTTCCAAGTTATGGCTGCAGGTGCCCCCATCGCGCCTAAGAAAACCGCTGCATTCAGTCCGGCCGTGATTCGTAGTAATTCAGAGCGCGTGGCGCCGCTTTGCGGCGATCGCTAAAGCGAACGCTGCAATCGCACCACGCTGGGAAGCTCTAAAGTCCATTGATAATTTGAAAGTAGCGACTTTCTGTGAACTATGCCGCCGCGCACCCTCGCCAATCCTCCTCTCTCACCTCTCCCACAGGACGGTGATTGGCTCCGCTGGCGGTCTTCAAGAAAAGCGCGCGATAAGTTCGCTCTTTTTGTGTTTTCATTTTTCGTCGGGCTTGCAGTTCGCGTTATTCGCGGTCCTTTAGTGCAGCACTATGCCTAGTTGCTGCGCATTTCAGTGCACAAGCCGGCGTGAAAAAGGCTTTGTTCTTTTCGTGATTCCGAGCGGCAAGAAAGACACCGTTAGAAGAAAAAAGTGGCTGCACAATATCGGCCGCAAGAACTTTACGCCGACGAAGACTGCCCATCTCTGCGAGGTACTGGACATTTCTTCCAAGCGACTGTGTATACTGAAACTGCATGCAAGCGAATCACTAATCTGGCAATCTCCCTTATTTCACTGATCATTTTGGGTCGTTATGCATGTTATTGCTTCCACTGCATGGTTCCGCTCAACGTGCTATAATAGCGACAGCTGATGCATACAATGCGCATACATTCGCATACAATACCCTCTTTAATTTCTGAACCTAGGTCTCGCTTTTCAACGATAGCGCGTGCAATTAAGGAGGTTATTAAGCAATAATAGGCTTATGTCGCAGGAAAGCGTGCGGAGAATTCGTTCACAGAACGTGTCCACAAAACTATATATCCGCGCAACAAAAAGTTCTTTTTAAACCCTTAAAAGTTGACCTTGTCCGAATCTGGGGAAAATTGGTGTCTAACCTAACTTGTATATGGCGAATTCAGTGGTTATGTCCAAATTTCGGGACCTCCCGCAAAATGCAGCCCCAGGAATCCTCTGAATTTGACCCCATCGGAATGTGACCAAAATCGATGTCTAACCTATAATTTGGACTGTAGAAGAACGGCTGATTGGGAGAGTTGGTGAACCATGATGGACAGTAATGTATATTGCGCAAAAATACGAGACAAAGAGGAGAAGTGGACAACTGCGCCGTCGTTGTCCACTTTCTCCTCTTTGTCTCGTCTTTTTGCGCAATATACATTACTATAATTTGGGTATGGCGAATGCAGTGAAGTCGAATTCAAATTTCGGTGGTCGAGAGGGCCAAATTTTGGGGTGCGGACACTTTCCTCGGATGACGGGAAACCGGTGCGTGCATCTTTGGCTCTCAGTTTCGGTTCGACATCACCTCAAGGTCGCCGACAGCGGGAGCTAAAGGCATTTCATGCTTAATAGAAAAAAGTTCATATTCGTTTTCAAGCCGCCGCGAAAATTCTCAACTACAAAAACGATTAAGCCGTTGCATGTGCACTGCGTGGGGCCAAACTCAGACTGCACCTTAATGAAAAATTTTGAGACGGCCATCAAAGCAAATGTCCCATCTTGTTCCCAGCAAACATCCCACTCCTAAAACTCCACTCGTGAGCAACTTCGCAAACTGTACTTCCGCGAAAATTAGTTGATGAATCTAAATTTAGCTAACAATTGGTATGCTGAAAATATTTTGGAATGTTCAAATATATTGTAAATATTAAGCTAAGTAAATATTAAGAGGGTAACAAACTGGATTCCAAGGGAAGGAAAGCGTAGCAGGGGGCGGCAGAAAGTTAGGTGGGCGGATGAGATTAAGAAGTTCGCAGGGGTCAAGTGGATGCAGCTAGCACAGAACCGGGTTAAGTGGAGAGATATGGGAGAGGCCTTCGCCCTGCAGTGGGTATAATCAGGCTGATGATGATGATGATTAAGCTTCATATACTATGCGGTGTTGAGACAGACGGTATTGAAAAGTCAAAAGGAATGTATGCATCAAGTGGTTTTGTTCGTGCAGCAAGCGCTCCTAATTGGCACTTTCATTGCGCGTACGATACGCTAATTTATGTGGCTCGTGGTAGTCAAGCGTGTCGCATGTCTTACTAGTGATTTTATTCAATAACAGAGTGTGGAAAAAGTACGAACTTAAAAACACGCGCATGTGCCTGCCAACTGCCCAGACGGCGAGCGAGCGATGCCCCAAAAAGCGTGCCGTGTGCAGCGCGCGTAGCCGGCGGGCCAGGATATTCGAGGAGGAAAACGCTGGAGGGGGGGAGACTGTCGCTACTTTCAAATTATTGAGGGGCTTTGGTTCACACTGGCGACTCGCGGATGTCGCGCGGCTCGATTCGTCACGGAGGGGGCGACGCGCGACAAGCACCGGTCGACAACGAGTGTTTAAGGCTGGTTCACACTGGCGACTCGCGGATGTCGCGCGGCTCGATTCGTCACGGAGGGGGCGACGCGCGACAAGCACCGGTCGACAACGAGTGTTTAAGGCTGGATCACACTGGCGACTCGCGGATGTCGCGCGGCTCGATTCGTCACGGAGGGGGCGACGCGCGACAAGCACCGGTCAACAACGAGTGTTTAAGGCTGGTTCACACTGGGGACTCGCGGATGTCGCGCGGCTCGATTCGTCACGGAGGGGGCGACGCGCGACAAGCACCGGTCGACAACGAGTGTTTAAGGCTGGTTCACACTGGCGACTCGCGGATATCGCGCGACTCGATTCGTCACGGAGGGGGCGACGCGCGACAAGCACCGGTCAACAACGAGTGTTTAAGGCTGGATCAGACTGGCGACTCGCGGATGTCGCGCGGCTCAATTCGTCACGGAGGGGGCGACGCGCGACAAGCCCCGGTCGACAACGAGTGTTCACATCGGCATGCGACTCGCTTCACGACAACCCTTTCACCGAACGAGATTTGAACGAAGAGCCGACTTTCGCGCCTTTACGGACTCTGCTACAGCGCTAGTGGTAGATCAATTCGGACTCATTTCGGGTATGGATATGTGCAATTATCAGCGAGGAAGTAGATCTTATGCTTATGCCCATGTTTAGGGCTGTTTCGACAGTCAAAAGCGCTCTAGTTCAACGAAGACGGAAGCGGCGGTGGTTTTGCGCGCTGTTGTTTGCGGTCTCGCGCAATAGCAGATCACGAAATCACTTCATGCCAGAGCGTCGAGCACATGATAAAGAGTACGAGTACAAACCCGAATTAGTACGTTTCACTCTCGCAGTGATCCTTGACATGTGTGCCCAACAACAGCGGGTGCAGTAATTCGTGCACATGAGCGCATGCACACTTGAGTTTTCCCGCCCAAGGAAGAAGGCAGAAGTGCCGCGGGTTGGCTGAGGAGTTCTGCGACTTCAAGTCGCGTCGCAAGAAATTGGTCAGCGAGCGACTCCCTCAAACTACGTCAAACGGGTCGCTGGCGACTCGTTCCGGTCGCCCCCTCCGTGACTAATCGCCCCTTCGGTGACGAATTGTGTCGCGCGACCTCCGCGAGTCGCCAGCGTGAACCAGCCTGAAACTCGCGCAAGCGCAGACTACATTGACGGTAGAGGGGCGGAGTCTCACTGCGTCGTCTGCTACGGCGTGGGTGCGCTCCGCTCGTCGAAAAGCGCGTGGATTACAAAGGAAGCGCATGACTTTCACAGTTTTTAAAGCCTTCAAAGGGGCTCAAGACAGCTATAGCAATACAGTCTCCCAATGCCTAGTATGTGAAAGAATGTCGATGTAAGATAACCTTCCCGAAAGAATTTTTGAAATGCGGTATTTAGAAGAGTTATTTGCAATCAAAATTTGAATATCGGCGCCTTCGCAGCTTTCCTCCTCCCTTCAGCGTTTTAGCACGCGCAAAAGCTGGCCCTCCTCCACGGGCCTCGCCCACTGACACGTCACAACTTATGCATTTGCGCTTTTACGTTTTTGCTTAGCGCCGCACGACGCAACTTCCGTTTTGTCGCGTTTGCTTGGCGATGCTCCGCCGGGGGCATCTCGTCGTCTGCTTCATCGTCATCGACCTTCGGCGCATCTCGGAAGATTTGTTGCCACGCTATACTTTCCTGGACTTGACCTCACCCTCGATTTTGTGTTACGTCGTGTGCGCGACGGGTGCAGGACAGTTCTGGGCTGGACTGCCCACGAGTTCGCGAAAGCAGATGTCGAAGCGTGGAATTGTCGTTTTGACGGGACATGAGCGGGAAGTTGCTACAACGGGCAGTCCCTGGCTGCGAAGGTATTACTAGTGACGGCAGGAAAAACATTCTGCATCAAGTGCCTCAAGACGCCAACCTCCGAAAACAGTGCCTACAGCTCATTGAATAGCCAGCCTCGGTGAAGAAAGGGTTTATCTACACTTGTGGACGACATTTCTCTCCCGAAGCATATAATTTTTACCCGGATGCGGTGCGCGATTTGGGGATCCCAACAAGACTGCGTCTGCGTGAAGAAGCGGTACCAACGCTGTTCCTTCCAACACTGCCGGTAAGTGTAAAATGAAAAGATTGTGTTAATATTAGCTTTAGACGCGTTATCACAGTCAGTGTGGAATCTTTTTTTTTTAATTCAGGCGATCTTGCTCGGCGTTGTAGCGTGCATAAGCAGGATTTGCCATGTTCACTATGAATTACACTGGTAAAAATAAACCAGTGGCGAGCTTACGATGGGATTTTGATATTTTTTTACTGCTGCGCTAGTTGACCCCACGCACCGAGCACCCATATAAGCCGTATACTATCGTCGTCGGAATTCAGCACCGGATTCTTTAACTTATGGGGGTCGAACTCCATCTAGGCACCGAAGTCGCTTTTCGAGCTCGGAGTCCATAATATCCGATCCGCAGCGAGGTTATGAGATGTCAGCCAAAAAACTAGAAATCGAGATCACAGAGAGCGGTCTTCCGGGCCGGAGGGAAACTAGCTCGTGCACTTCGCTCGAACCTTGAAACCCTCGTGTTTAGGCTCCTCTTGCGTTTGACTCTATACGATGCCCCTTCGTGAAAGATAACGATCGATACTAAAGAAAAACAAAGAATAGGGATGAGGAGAAGGAGACTGCGTAGTTGTGCTCAATGGTGTAGTTTGTCAGGCGCAGTTAGGCGTCAGCTGACAGCGGGAAAACGGCGAACGCGCGCGCCAACAGGAAGTAAACAAACTGTGTTCGGTGCCCGATTATGATCACACCATGACTCCCGCCCTGTAGCCTTTTTTTTTATACGCCGTGTGGTTTGTACAGAGCGCACCCTGAAATGCCACGAGGATGGAGCCGCATCCAAGTTCACTAACCGAGGCGGCCAGGAAAGAAACACGTGAAAACAGAGATGGCCGGTTGATAAAAGAACGAAGAATAAAAAAGGAGCGACACTGTCAGGAATGAAAAGACGGAAATAATAAAAAAGGTGCCAAGGGGTTTTACCCTTCAGCCAGAGGGGTATTTAAGGAACAGCGCAAACGACGGGACACAGAAACACAAGAAAGCACAAACACAAGGCGCTGTGTCCTTTGCGCTGTTCCTGAAAAATGCAAAACCAACTAGCCCGGGTCGCGAGTGAAAGGTTATCACTCGCTTAGTCGCTCCAAGTTGTGCCTCTTAATCCCTAAGCGCTGCCGATCGGAAGTGTAAGTGTTGGTTGACCGGAGTTATAGCGGTGGCGTAGCGATAGAACATCCGCCTCGCATGCAAGAGGACCGGGTTCCAATCCCGGTGCCGCGCAATTCTCCACTGGATGGAAAAAAAAATCCGCGTGTCGATGGAATTGCATAAACAGGTTTGGGGTGCGACCTGATGCCGGTGAACACCTCCGGCAAAGCACTCCCTCACCAGAGCAGGAGTAGGCCACCCTGGTGCAGTAATTGGCCGCAACCTCCTATGATAAGCTCAATAAAACCCCGGCCCTCAGCCACCAGCGGCTGCGGAACAACTGACCACGGCGGCGGTCAGACCTGTGACGCAGAAGGGGGTGCTAAGAATGCCTGGCTCCGCTGGACAGGCCGCCATTGGAAACTGACCCTGGCAACGTTTAATGCTAGAACCCTAGCTAGTGAAGCTAGCTTAGCAGTGCTGTTAGAGGAACTAGAGGGCATGAAATTGGATGTCATAGGGCTTAGTGAGGTTAGGAGGCCGAATGAGGCATATACTGTACTGAAGGATGGGCATGTACTGTGTTATCGAGGTTTACCAGAGAGGCGACAACTAGGAGTAGGTTTCCTTGTCAATAAGTATATAACGGGTAATATAGATGAATTGTATATTAATAATGCGAGGGTTGCAGGCATCGTAATTAGGCTTAATAAGCGGTATAAACTAAAGGTTGTACAGGCCTATGCACCTACTTGTAGTTATGATGACCAGGCAGTTGAAAGCTTCTATGAAGATGTAGAATCGGCAATGCGAAAAGTAAGGACGCAGTATACTGTACTAATGGGCGACTTCAATGCCAAGGTAGGGAAATAGCAGGCAGGAGGCAAGGCAGTAGGTGACTGTGGCATTGGTTCTAGGAATAGCAGGGGGGAGTTACTAGTTGAGTTTGCAGAGCGCAATAACTTACGAATCATGAATACCTTCTTCAGCAAACGGAAGAACCGGAAATGGGCATGGAAAACTCCTAACGGAGAGACTAAAAATGAAATCGACCTCATAATGTGTTCAACCCCCGCCATTATGCAAGATGTAGAGGTAATCGGGAAAGTGCGATGCAGTGACCACAGGATGGTGAGGTGCCGAATTAGCCTAAATCTGAAGAACGAACGCAACAGATTAGTAAGAAAGAAATCCATCAACAAATTAGCGGTGAGGGGCAGGGAACAACATTTCAAGATCTTGCTACAGAATAGGTATTGAGCTCTAACTGAGGATGGCTACATTACCCTAGAGGCAAGGAACAATAATTTCAGAGATATCTTTACTGAGTGCGCGGTAGAAGTAGGCGGTAGGATAGTTAGAGAAGATACAGGTAAGCTGTCTAAGGAGACGAAAGATTTGATTGAGAAACGCCAGAGTATGAAAGCTCCCAATCCAACAGACCAGATCGAATTGGCCGAGATATCAAAGCTAATCAATAAGCGCAAGGTGGCCGATATAAGGAACTATAACATGGAGAAAATTGAGCATGCTGTAAAGAACGGGGGAAGCCTTAAAGCGGTAAAGAAGAAATTGGGCATAGGCAAAAACCAGATCTATGCGATAAGGGATCTCAAAATAACGGCTTGAGGGGCAAGTTGGTGCATCATCGTATTCAGATATGTGGCGCAAATAAACACAAACACAGGAGAAAATACACAGCACACGCGCACACTACCAACTATAAGAAGAACCGGAAAACACTTCCTCTTCTACACTCAGGCACGTCTCAACTTCCTCTTCTTCTCATTTTCCTCTTCTTTGCCCAGGGGGAAATGGCACTCACTTCCTCGCAGACCTTAACCTTGTCCAAACATGGCGGTGACCAATCTCTTCTTCCTCTTTTTCTTTTCTTCCTCTTCTTTCCCAAGGGAATATTGACACTTTCTTCCTCTCAGCCCGAAAACATCAACCAGACATGACAGTCACAAAAAACTATACTGTCTTGTAAATCCACACACCTCTGCTTTGCCCAGCAGCTCCTACCACGCTGGACAGGCAAATATCACCACAAAGCCACAAGTCATTCACTAAAAACACCACCACACATATACAGTATTACATGTCCATCTACACCCCATAAACTTAAGTAGTCCATATAAAATGAGCAACTTTATCTTGCCAACATCTAAGAAGCCACGAGGCCCATGTAATTGAGGGGAAAAAATTCAGTAAACTCCCATGGCCCCAAACAGTAAGATGAGTCCAAGAATAACAACTTTAGGCCAAGATTAACAGCTAGAGGCCCGATAATAATCTCATTCTTTGCATAACTCAGGAGGATTGCTCAATAAAATTAAATTCTTTTCTACGTAAACTCAACGAAGCTTCACTAATGCATCTCTCATCTTTCTTCTGTATCCAATATGCCTCTAAAATTTCGCGTGCCATCTTATCCCGACTCTTGCCTAATATGTTTAGCCTGCTGAACAACGGCTCACACTTGCACTTTTGGCAGTGCAAGGCTAAATTTGATCCTTTGCCATTTTCTATGGACTTCTCATGTTCCCTCATTCTATCATTAATACATCTTCCTGTTTGCCTAATATACAGATTACCGCACGTCAGAGGAACCTCATAAATCACCCCCACCCGACATCCAATAAAACTCTTAACATGCTTCTTATCGCATTGCCCTTTGTTTTTTCTTCCTATTATTGCACATAACCCACCCAGTTTATTGGGTGCAGAAAACACAACTGGCACCTCAGACCTACTAGCCACCTTTTTCAGGCAGTGTGCAACTCTATGTATATAGGGGATCACTTGTGGTCGTTTATTCCTCAATCTATCTGGCGATCTTTTTTTCCCTTTCATTTTTTGAAGCAAAGACTCTGCCACCCCACATATAATCATACCCGGGAAACCAGCCGCATCAAGTCTTTGTAATTGATTATTAAAGCTTTCCTCTGCCATATGTATACATGATTTTAACAAGGCCGACTCCAAACAAAGGGAAGCCATCCCTCTTTTTATAGTCTTTGAATGGGCTGATCCATATGGAAGTAGCTCTTTTTTAGCCCTGGGAAAATATTTCCAACACACTTCCCCATTACAAATTTTCATATTCAAATCAAGAAACTGCAATTTGTTGTCCACCGGTAGCTCATGAGTAAACGTAACCCTTTTCCTTGTATCTTAAAAATAGAAAGCACACTTTCCACACTATGACTCACTGCAGCGCCCTTATCCACAATGACTAAGAAATCGTCAACATATCTAAATATTTTAAAACCTGATCCAATAAGGGCTGTATAAATTGCTCTATCAACACAGGATAAAAAGATGTTACATAGAACTGGGGCAACACATGACCCTATACAAAAGCCCCTTCTCTGCACATACAAATCAGACCCAAACGATACAACAGTGGACTTAAGGTAAAACTCAAGTAGGGCGAGAAAACTGTCCACATTGACACCAGCAGAGTTCTGAAAGTCTATAGTTCCATTACTTTCGATGCATTCCCGCACCGATTCAAACAATTCCAAATGTGGCACCGAATAGGTTCATGATCCCTTTGCTACTAAGAATTCTTTTGAAGTGATCAATTTTTTAAAAGATCAAACCAATCTTGGGTACTTTTTTTCTATTGATGTAGAGGATTTGTTCTATTCGGTGCCACATTTTGAATTGTTTGAATCGGTGCGGGAATGCATCGAAAGTAATGGGACTATAGACTTTCAGAACTCTGCTGGTGTCAATGTGGACAGTTTTCTCGCCTTACTTGAGTTTTACCTTAAGTCCACTGTTGTATCGTTTGAGTCTGATTTGTATGCGCAGAGAAGGGGCATTTGTATAGGGTCATGTGTTGCCCCAGTTCTATGTAACATCTTTTTATCCTGTGTTGATAGAGCAATTTATACAGCCCTTATTGGATCAGGTTTTAAAATATTTAGATATGTTGACGATTTCTTAGTCATTGTGGATAAGGGCGCTGCAGTGAGTCATAGTGTGGAAAGTGTGCTTTCTATTTTTAAGATACAAGGAAAAGGGCTTACGTTTACTCATGAGCTACCGGTGGACAACAAATTGCAGTTTCTTGATTTGAATATGAAAATTTGTAATGGGGAAGTGTGTTGGAAATACTTTCCCAGGGCTAAAAAAGAGCTACTTCCATATGGATCAGCCCATTCAAAGACTATAAAAAGAGGGATAGCTTCCCTTTGTTTGGAGTCGGCCTTGTTAAAATCATGTATACATATGGCAGAGGAAAGCTTTAATAATCAATTACAAAGACTTGTTGCGGCTGGTTTCCCGGGTATGATTATATGTGGGGTGGCAGAGTCTTTGCTTCAAAAAATGAAAGGGAAAAAAAGATCGCCAGATAGGTTGAGGAATAAACGACCACAAGTGATCCCCTATATACATAGAGTTGCACACTGCCTGAAAAAGGTGGCTAGTAGGTTTGAGGTGCCAGTTGTGTTTTCTGCACCCAATAAACTGGGTGGGTTATGTGCAATAATAGGAAGAAAAAACAAAGGGCAATGCGATAAGAAGCATGTTAAGAGTTTTATTGGATCTCGGGTGGGGGTGATTTATGAGGTTCCTCTGACGTGCGGTAATCTGTATATTGGGCAAACAGGAAGATGTATTAATGATAGAATGAGGGAACATGAGAAGTCCATAGAAAATGGCAAAGGATCAAATTTAGCCTTGCACTGCCAAAAGTGCAAGTGTGAGCCGTTGTTCAGCAGGCTAAACATATTAGGCAAGAGTCGGGATAAGATGGCACGCGAAATTTTAGAGGCGTATTGGATACAGAAGAAAGATGAGAGATGCATTAGTGAAGCTTCGTTGAGTTTACGTAGAAAAGAATTTAATTTTATTGAGCAATCCTCCTGAGTTATGCAAAGAATGAGATTATTATCGGGCCTCTAGCTGTTAATCTTGGCCTAAAGTTGTTATTCTTGGACTCATCTTACTGTTTGGGGCCATGGGAGTTTACTGAATTTTTTCCCCTCAATTACATGGGCCTCGTGGCTTCTTAGATGTTGGCAAGATAAAGTTGCTCATTTTATATGGACTACTTAAGTTTATGGGGTGTAGATGGACATGTCCTACTGTATATGTGTGGTGGTGTTTTTAGTGAATGACTTGTGGCTTTGTGGTGATATTTGCCTGTCCAGCGTGGTAGGAGCTGCTGGGCAAAGCAGAGGTGTGTGGATTTACAAGACAGTATAGTTTTTTGGGACTGTCATGTCTGGTTGATGTTTTCGGGCTGAGAGGAAGAAAGTGTCAATATTCCCTTGGGAAAGAAGAGGAAGAAAAGAAGAAGAGGAAGAAGAGATTGGTCACCGCCATGTTTGGACAAGGTTAAGGTCTGCGAGGAAGTGAGTGCCATTTCCCCCTGGGCAAAGAAGAGGAAAATGAGAAGAAGAGGAAGTTGAGACGTGCCTGAGTGTAGAAGAGGAAGTGTTTTCCGGTTCTTCTTATAGTTGGTAGTGTGCGCGTGTGCTGTGTATCTTCTCCTGTGTTTGTGTTTATTTGCGCCACATATCTGAATGCGATAAGGGACAAGGCGGGCAACGTCATCACTAATATGGACAAGATAGTCAGAGTACCCGAGGAGTTCTATACAGATATCCACAGTAGCCAAAGTAGTCAGGACCGTAATGAGATTGGCGGTAGGGAAAAACAGTCAGACGTTCCACCAGTGACGAAGGACGACGTCAAGAAAGCACTAGAAACTATGAAAAGGGGGAAATCAGCTGGAGAGGATCAGATAACTACAGATTTGTTGAAGGGCAGGGGAGATATCGTGCTAGAAAAATTGGCCAACCTGTATACGCAGTGCCTGGTGTCATCGACGGTACCGGAACCATGGAAGAATGCAAACATTATCGTCATTCACAAGAATGGGGACTCTAAGGACCTTAAAAATTACAGACCAATCAGCTTACTGTCTGTTACGTATAAGGTATTTACTAAGGTAATCGCTAATAGAATCAGGACAACCTTAGACTGCAATCAAGCAAAGGATCAAGCAGGGTGTCCGAAACGGTACTCTACTATCGATCAGATCCATACCATATATCAGGTGATAGAAAAAGGCTCGGAATATAACATCCCTTATACATAGCATTCATTGATTACGAAAAAGCATTTGACTCAGTTGAAACCTCTGCGGTGATGCAGGCATTGCAAAATCAGGGGTAGACGAGCCGTACGTGAAAGTGCTGTAAGATATATATAGTGGCTGCACAGCAACCATAGTTCTGCATAGAGAAAGTAACAAAATTCCCATAAAGAAAGGTGTTAGGCAAGGAGACACAATCTCCCCAGTACTATTCACAGCTTGTTTAGAGGAAGTATTCAGAGACTTGGAATGGGAGTAGTTAGGGATAAGGGTAGATGGAGAATACCTCAGTAATCTGCGATTTGCTGATGACATTGCCTTGCTAAGCAACTCAGGGGTGGACTGCAAATAATGATTGATAACCTCGGCAGGAAAAGTAGTAAGGTAGGCTTGAAAATCAATATGCAGAAGACTAAAGTAATGTTCAACAGCCTCGGGAAGGAACAGCAGTTTACATTAGGTAGCGAAATACTGGAAGTAGTAGGCGAATATGTCTACTTCGGACAGGTAGTAACTGCAGATCCGGACCATGAGAAGGAAATAACAAGAAGAATAAGATTGGGATGGAGCGCATTTGGCAAGCACTCGCAGATTATGATTAGCAGCTTACCGGCATCTCTAAAGAGGAAAGTATATAACAGTTGCATCTTACCTGTACTCATCTATGGGGCTGAAACGTGGAGGCTAACTAAGAGAGTTCTACTTAAGTTGAGGGCAACCCAGAGGGCTATGGAACGAAACATGGTAGGGGTAACATTAAGAGATAGAAAGCGCGCAGTTACCGACATTCTCAAGTTACCGACATTCTAGTGGAAATTAGGAAGAAGAAATGGACATGTGCAGGACATGTAGTGCGAAGAGAGGATAACCGATGGTCGCTGAGGGTAACAAACTGGATTCCAAGGGAAGGAAAGCGTAGCAGGGGGCGGCAGAACGTTATGTGGGCAGATGAGATTAAGAAGTTCGCAGGGGTCAAGTGGATGCAGCTAGCACAGAACCGGGTTAAGTGGAGAAATATGGGAGAGGCCTTCGCCCTGCAGTGGGTATAATCAGGCTGATGATGATGATGATCATGATCATGATGAAGATGATATACACAGCTGGGTTTTTTCTTGCGGAAATGGGGGGAGGGGGAAATAAACTGAAAAACCAGCGCACGTGAATGCAGTAGTGCAAAGAGTGACCGAGTTCGGCGTAATGTTACAAGTGGCTCACAAATGCACATTTATTTTTGTCCCAGCTTTTCCGGGAACAGCAGGTGCAGATCATCAACCAGCTGGATGTAATGGAAGTGGACTTCGCAGGACTCCCCCGGCTGCAGCGCCAAGTACTGCCCGTATAGCGTTGTTGTCATTCAGACTGACCATATCCTACAATGCGGACAAGTAAGAATAGGAGAGGTAAGGTAATGCTGCGCTACGAAAATTGGCAAGTTGCAGTTCATATTAACTGCGTGCAGTCAGCTGCAGTGCCCAATAGCGCGAGGAAGTGGAAGGAAGGCCTGGACTCAAGTTGACGAGTCTAAGTGCAGTCTTTAACACCAGGTGACAATTTCTGCATATCATTAAGAGAAATTATTTTCAATCTCACCAAGAGTGCCCTTGGCAAGTGCTGCTATACATAAAAAGAATCAAAATCATCCATTATGCAATAAAAACAATTGAAATACAAAATGTTTCATCGTTGCAAACCATTGGGGAAGCGCTACAGTTGCTGACAGCTATATTTTGTAATGAGTTTTAATTTAATCTATTTCACGAACAGCAAATCGCACATATAGCACTGCTTTGATGCCTGGCACGTTCCTAAAGATGCGTGCAGCTTCTTGCTTTAACAATTAGTGCAAACACATGGTTATAACACTATTCTGCACTGGATTCAAGAAGTTGAAAGCTGTGAGCAGGTCGAAGGACTGTGAAGCAAAAGTACCATAGACCCAGACAATCACAAGTGATGTTTACTATGTTGCTGCCCTGGGACAGGGTGATGGTGACCTGATCATCAGCATGTGGTGCATCCTATTGAACCACACATGAGATAAGCATGATAGCCATGATGGACCATACAGCAAATGCTTGCATGAGCTCCTCGCAAACAAGCTATGGATGAGCAGAGCACGGCCAACATTTGTGGCATTTGTCAACCAATCATAAATTTAAGGAATAGGTAATGCAAATCGAACTTCACGGAAAAAACTTTCTACACATATGCACATTACAGCAAGTTCACATATGACATAGCCGAGAAAGAAACCCATAATGAAGTGAAGAAACAACATAATGTACTATGTGAGTGCTGAGACTACAAGATATTGCAAAACTGAGTCAGCTTGGTTATACATGTCAGAATGAAACACAAATACAATGGGATTTTCCATACTGTCCTCTACTGAACATTTTAAAGAAGACAAAGTGCAGCATGTTTGATCGACATCTCTTCGACTTCTGTTCACAGTAAAATAGTAGTACAAGACCTGGGGTCTTTTTATGTATATGATGCTTAAACTGTTTTCAGCAGCGATGCAGCAGCTGCAGGTTCAGCATCAACAATTGACAGGAATACACACCAACATTGCAACTCATCAGATATATATATATATATATATATATATATATATATATATATATATATATATATATAAATATATATGTATGTATGTATGTATGTATGTATGTATGTATGTATGTATGTATGTATGTATGTATGTATGTACGTATGTATGTATGTATGTATGTCTGAAGGAAAGAAGCCAACAGTCGGCGAGGCCACAAAAAGCATTGGGGATTGTGTTTTATGTATTTTTTTTAATCTTTACTTGGATAATCACAGAAATTAGTAATGTAATCTGCTTAGGGGAAAGGTAATTAAACACAAAGTAGAAGAAAAAAAAACAACGTGCCGATGGTGGGGACCGAACCCACGACCTCAGAATATCGCGTCCGGTGCTCTTCCAACTGAGCTACATCGGCTTTTTTTTTTCTTTATTGCCGGTCATCACCACCACACAACAAAACCAACAAAAACGCGCTACAAACAGAATGCTCACAGCAGAACGGTCACCACAGCATGGCACTTAATACAGAAGCCGGCAGGCTCATACGAGTTGCCTTTGTCAAGTTAAAATTCCTTCAGCTCGCATAGTGGTTCGACTCTTGAAATCTGTGTACAGAGCCTTGTATAGCGGCCGTCTAGGTCAAGACGTACTGAAGCGTGTCAAAAGAATGCCAGTTTCTCCTGGGGTAAAGACGTTTTTCTTTAAGTTACATACAGGAACATTATCGGTACAAACGTTTTTTGAAAGCAAGGGCTTTTATCTGCCATGGGGTTCACTTTGCTTAATATGTAAACAGACAGAGACAATAGACCATGTATTTCTGCACTGTTGGGAGGGCGTCTATTTTTGGGATGTGCTGCAACGAACGTTTAAAAAAGAATTACCATTAGACTCATACGGGATTAGATTCCTGCCAACTGAAAATAATGATGGGATTCCACTTGATACGGTTATGCTAATAGGCCTGCACAGTCTATGGCGGTCCAGAATGGCGGGTTTTCACTGTGACCCTGACGCCCGCCCTGCAAGGCTCTACTTCCGCGAGAGTATACACGCATTGGTTGAAATGTATAAACTGAGCTACATCGGCCGCAGTCCCCCTTGCTACTTTCTTGGGTATTAATGTTGTCTGTATACGAACCTTGAATGTTCACCAGCGCCACCCTCAACCATAGCGGCGGACGTGGAACGTCCTGTGTTACCGCCAGCGTCACGTAGAACGTCACGTCACGTGTGTATGGATGTATATATATATATATATATATATATATATATATATATATATATATATATATATATATATATATATATATATATTATGTTTCATAAAAGTCTTCCAGGATCAAGAAATATGTATAAGATGAGGTAGGGGCGCACAAACGAAAACAAAGGTTTACTTCCGACGTTTCGGCCGGGGCCCGGCCTTCGTCAAGGAATGCGCAGAGCAGCCTATGCTTTCCGCTTAAATACATGCGCAATCGAAGGACATGTGACAAGTAGTAACACTGTAATTACAATAGAATAAAATGTGCGTAAAACCACAAATAATACATTGTCAAAGAGGTTATATCATTTCATAATGGCGCTCATGCAGTGCATTTTCGGCGTGGCATGCAGATACATAACAATTCGACACACAATGTCCGCACAAGGTAATGATTAATGCGTATTGCATCTTTTAAGATATTACCAGGAATCAGATATGTAATCATCACGCAAAATAAATGTAAAATCCAACACACGAGGAGCAGAGAAAGATATTTTATATGCTGACATGTAGAAAGTTCAAGTTTACTGGAGCACTCTTTTGTATTAAAAGCAAATACATGTAAAAACGTAAACATAGCATGTCATGCACCTTCACCTCAATACTAATCACACGTCTTGGGAAAAAAAGATATTTTCCCTAGGTTTTCATTGAGACCAGAAGTAACTGCATTGAATTTGTAGATTAAAAAGGATTCTCGGACCTCTCTTTCATGATGAGATATAAATCCAGATTCCAGTATTGTGGCTGTAATGTTGTCAAAAGAATGGCCCGGAATCGCGACATGTTTGGAAAGCGGAAGGTTAGGCAAGCTTTTAGCATGTGATCTGTGGTTGTTGAATCGTAACCGTCAGTTCCGTCTGTCCAATTCTTGCAGCTGACGGCGTCCACCCAAGTTTCGAGGGCGTTGCACTGGTGGCACATACAGCAGCGGTGTTTCCGCTTTTCTACGAACGTTTCGTCTACATCTTGGAGCTCACTGGATCTCCCGACGGCTCCTTGGCGCAAGCCAAATGTCCACAGCCCTGCCATCCACCTACCGGGACAAATGGAAGCAAGCCCCCTAAGACACCCGGCTGCCCTCTAAGGCCACGCACTAGGCACTGCTTCAAACGGTATGGTGACATCCTCGACCGGTTTTCTTAGGTTGAGAAAGTTGATTGACAAGCGCGTCCGATATCAACTTCATGCGTTTCCTCTAAGTCCATATGTCGCAGCGCCGATTGCTCCGAAAGGCCTTAAACTCGCTTTAAGGCCTACTAGATCTGAAATGTCGAGCCGAAACGCAAATATGTGGAAGGATACTCTAAAGAAAGCATCCTTAGAACTCACGCGAATTGTCATTGATCATTACCAGTCATCCGTTAAACACTTAATGAAAAGGGGACGACAACTGCGTGCTACTTTCGATTTAACACTTTTGCAGTACACGTTATTAGATTATTATCAAGCAAAAATGGCTCACAAATGGAAGTTACGAAATCTAACAAGCTGCTGCGTAATAACGTTCCTTCCGCATTCTCCTCAGAAGTGGACGCCAGTGCTAAAGCTCTGTCCCAAACAAACATCGTCCACATATCAAATTGTGCCTCATCTGAAAAAGAATTTGCAGTGCTTTCGCTTGGCTTGAAATTTTGTCCAGCGACACACGGGTATAGCGAGTTCCAGCTAGTAAAAGACTTGGAGAACTTCACACGCACTATGAGACTAGGGGAGGTTTTTTCATGAACAGCCCTCTTCTACGCATATGCCGTCACATTATCAATGGACCCCGCCTACTCAGCGAGATAAATACCTCGACCTATATATATCCGCTGTGCAACAAGACATTCTAAAGGTGTACGAAAAGCGCACTGCTTTCAAGCACAACTTGTCTGCAGATGAAAAGAAGGCAATTGATTCACTGCAGAACCGGCATGATGTTGTTATCAAGCCCGCAGATAAAGGTGGAGCAGTGGTAGTCATGAATAAAAGTGATTATATCGCTGAAGCAGAAAGGCAACTTAATGATACCACGTTTTATAAACGTTTGGACGCTGATGCTACCTGCAGATATAAAGAAATTGTAATAGACAGCATAGCTGAACTTGTCAAAGACGGAAAACTATTCGAAAAGGCAAGCCACTAGTTATTACCCCTCAGCCCAATCGCAGGGAGATTTTATCTCTTACCCAAGATTCACAAGCCTGGAAACCCCGGCCGTCCAATAGTGTCAGGCATTGGAACGGTTACTGAGCCTTTGTCCCGCTATGTCGTCAGCATAATCAACATCATTCCGCCCACATTTTCGTCATACCTAAAAGACACCAACCACTTCTTAACAGATATTATCGGCCTTGACGTTCCTCATGACTCCCTACTGGTCACGATGGATGTAGCTTCTTTGTACACTAATATTCCCCATGTAGATGGTATCCGTGCGGTGCTCGACGCATACGACGATTTATCGTTTACAAAACCGGGTCGACTCCTCCACTCTGGCAGTCCTGCTCAAGCTCATTCTACAGTTTAATAATTTCGAATTCAATGGGGATCATTTTGTACGGGTGAGCGGTACCTCGATGGGAACCAAGATATGCCCAAATTACGCCAACATTTTCATGGGACTACTTGAGGACAAATTCATTGGTAGATGTAGCTTAAAACCCTTTTATTACAAGCGCTACATAGATTATATTTTTTTTCATCTGGCACCACGGTGAATCAGAACTTATGTCCTTTATAGCAGGATTCAACAGCGTGCACCAATCCATTTCTTTTACAGAATCATATTCGGCATCGTCGATAAATTTTTTGGACGTAACAGTGTCCTTGTCTGGCACTAAACTTGTGACTAAACTTTATAGGAAACCGACTGACAGGCATCAATACCTCCATTTCCAGAGCAGCCATGCAAGGCACTGTAAGACAAGTATACCATACAGCCAAGCACTTCGTTTTAAAAAAATTTGTTCAAAAGATTCCGACTTCGTTGACAACTGCGGGAAACTGCGTGATGCCCTAACAAGACAAAGGTATCCAACGCAAATTATTGACGACGCAATAAAACGCGCCGATGTAATGGACCGCAAAGATCTTCTTAGCTCACATGAACGTACTCGACAATCACCGAACCCCACTTAAGTGCTAACCCATTGCGCGTCAGCACCAAATGTTAACGGCATTCTCCGAAAACATCACAATATTCTTATGCAGAGCAGTCGCCTGACCCAAATCTTCCCACAACCACCTCGTGTCGCATACCGAAGGTCGCGAAATTTGCACGACTTGCTAATTTCATCTAAAATGACTAACCCTCTTTCAACTGGCTGCCGCCCTTGCCAAAAGCCACGTTGTAAGGTGTGCGATCACATGACCACCACTACAGTAGTGAAAAGCACAGCATCAGACTTTTACTGTAAAATAAAAGGTGATTTCACTTGCGACAGTAGCAATGTCATCTATCTGCTCCAGTGTTCTGTGTGCGGACTCCAATACATTGGACAGACGGAACTGCCGTTCCGGTTACGATTCAACAACCACAGATCACATGCTAAAAGCTTGCCTAACCTTCCGCTTTCCAAACATGTCGCGATTTCGGGCCATTCTTTTGACAACATTACAGCCACAATACTGGAATCTGGATTTATATCTCATCATGAAAGAGAGGTCCGAGAATCCTTTTTAATCTACAAATTCAATGCAGTTACTTCTGGTCTCAATGAAAACCTAGGGAAAATATCTTTTTTTCCCAAGACGCGTGATTAGTATTGAGGTGAAGGTGCATGACATGCTATGTTTACGTTTTTACATGTATTTGCTTTTAATACAAAAGAGTGCTCCAGTAAACTTGAACTTTCTACATGTCAGCATATAAAATATCTTTCTCTGCTCCTCGTGTGTTGGATTTTACATTTATTTTGCGTGATGATTACATATCTGATTCCTGGTAATATCTTAAAAGATGCAATACGCATTAATCATTACCTTGTGCGGACATTGTGTGTCGAATTGTTATGTATCTGCATGCCACGCCGAAAATGCACTGCATGAGCGCCATTATGAAATGATATAACCTCTTTGACAATGTATTATTTGTGGTTTTACGCACATTTTATTCTATTGTAATTACAGTGTTACTACTTGTCACATGTCCTTCGATTGCGCATGTATTTAAGCGGAAAGCATAGGCTGCTCTGCGCATTCCTTGACGAAGGCCGGGCCCCGGCCGAAACGTCGGAAGTAAACCTTTGTTTTCGTTTGTGCGCCCCTACCTCATCTTATACATATTTCTTGATCCTGGAAGACTTTTATAAAACATAATATATATATATATATATATATATATATATATATATATATATATATATATATATATATATATATATTTTACCAGATTGATGTGTTTTCAACAAGCTGAACTCCATTCTGACGAACTCCCGCTTTTTGAAGGACATTCGACAACTGTCTACCCAAGTCATAAGATCTTCCTTTGTATCTTTTCACAACTTGGTCAACAACTTAGAGTGGGCACGGAAGCTCAAACAGGATGATGGATTCACGGTTCATCGTTTTTGTCATGCAGATGCTCGGCTTCCTATCAAGCGGTTACCCGGATCTTGGAACGCCTTCTTCAGTGGCAATGCTCTGCTGCTGTTTTACTTCAAGGAGCCCGGTTTTTGACTGCATCTACACTGCATTTTCACGTGCGTCTGAGAGCGAAGCGCCCGGCTGCCCCAACAGCGTCATCCCCTACTACGACATCGACGAGCGCTGATCAGCGTCAGCGACATCGACACGTGTGATAGCTGTTGGTTTAAAAGCTTGTACCGCTTGTTACCACGCCAGTGGGCGCGGAAGCTCAAACAGGATGAAGGACTCACGGTTCATCGTTTTCGTCATGCAGGTTGGTCATCCCCTTTTTTAGACCAGCAAATGTTACAAGTGATGTGGCTGGGATTCCGGGGCCTTGGCTTCTCCGCAGTCGAACCATGAGGAGTCGGGATGAAGGAGCAGAAGCAGCCAGGGAGGAGAGTCAAAGAAGAGGCGTTTTATACAACTTTATACATGATGGGATATGTACTGGTCAAGAGAGGAAAACGGCGCTCTCTGTAGAGACAATTCATCATCATCAGCCTGACTATACCTACTGCAGGGCGAAGACCTCTCCCATATTTCTCCAATTAACCCGGTTCTGTGCTAGCTGCCTCCACTTGACCCCTGCGAATTTCTTAACCTCATCCGCTCACCTAACTTTCTATCCCCCCTGTATACGCTTTCCTTCCCTTGGAATCCAGTTTGTTACCCTCAGCGACCATCAGTTATCCTCTCTTCGCATTACATGTCCTGCCCATGCCCATTTCTTCTTAATTTTCACTAGAATGTCAGTAACTTGAGTTATTTCTCTGGCCCACTCTGCACGCTTCCTATATCCTAATGTTACCCCTACCATTTTTCGTTCCATAGCCCTCTGAGTTGTCCAGAACCCAATTCGTTATCCTCCACGTTTCAGCCTCATATGAGAGTACAGGTAAGATGCAACTTGTGGGATTCGGGCTTGCTGCGGCTGCCATTTGCGCGGCCGCCGCCCGCTTCCCAGTTGTTCTCCCCGTTCCCTTTCTCCCGCCTGAGGCGGCGGAGAGGGGCTCGAACGACTTGTCACTGTCGTTCGGGCCACAGCTCCGCCCTGGCGTTCCAGTGGTGGTTCTCATTGGCGCCTTTTGGCGGGAACACGGCACCGCTTCGACAGCCGCGCTCGCGCGACTGTCCGAGCGGAGCTGAGAGAGAAAGACCCCTCCGAGACATCGCAAGGTGCGTACGCAACTGTTCTTGTCTGCCGGCCTTTGTCCGCGCAGACCAGTTCGTCTGCTCCGGGTCTTACCTGAGAGCGAAGCTCGAGCCTGTCGATCGTGATCCAACGATCCGCGACAGGCGTACCTTGCGGTGGTTGCCCAATCTCTCTCAAAGGAACCCTTTGGTTACTGCGAGAGAGAGATCACAGCACGCCCTTGCGTGCTTGCGGCGCGCACTCCGTGTCACTTCGTACGCGCAGGGGAGCCTAGCTCCTCGCGCGCTCCCTTGACACGGTGACTGCGTATGTGTGTGTATGTGCGTTTGTAAATATGCGTATGTGCGTTTGTAAATATGCGTATGTGCGTTTGTAAATATGTGTATGTGTGTGCGTGTGTGTGTGTGTGTGTATGTGTGTGTGCCGCTGGAGGATGGCGTTTCAATAAACGTCTCCTTTGTGAACTTGGAGGTTTGTGTCCTTGCAGAGCAGTGCTCTCCTCCCTGTGGAGGTTGAGTGCGCGCTGCGGTGTTTCAGTGTGCGCGTGGTGACGGCTGATCGGGGCTCCGGCTCGCGCGACGCTCGAACCCGCGGTGGTTGGTGGCCTATGTCCAAGTAGAAACCACAACTGGCGCCCAACGTGAATTGTCCCTGGCTCCATGAGTCGTTGGACAGCACATCGGCCGAGCCGGTCGCCTTGACGATCAAGCTCATGCGCCATGCCTGCCGCCCCCTGCGCGGCACTCGGCAAAGGCACTGAAACACGCTACATGGTTCTTCGGACCACCCTGCGGTGCGACCGTTGACCATATGCCCCCGCTGTTTCAGCTTTACGCCGTTGCGGAAGCAATGTGCGCGACGCCGCCGCTGCCGGCATCTTCGCACAACAGCACCCGTACCCCACTTGCAGACATTTCTGTTCGGGGAACGGCGAGGCGTCGGCCGGGCTCCCTCTGGAAACCGGACCGACAGCGCGCTCAGTTGGCTGATGCGGCTCCTTGAACTTGCGAGCCGGCTGGCGCGCCATTCTCTCTTGGTACAGCATTTCGACTTTTCGGTGCAGTATCTACAGGGGAGAACGAACGTGGTAGCTGACGCGCTATCCCGTGCCCCACTCGCCCCCGGCGGCGTCTTTACGGACGGCGGGCGAAGGGGGCGAAACAGCGGACGAGCCGCAGATCGGCACGGAGGGGACGCCCGCAGACGGGTTCCCCATTCCGCTATCCGGGTAAGCAGCGCTTCGCAAAGCAGGCGAGGGTGAAAGCTCTTTGTGAGCACATCTGAGACGCCGATGCCAGCGGAAGTTTTGCTGCGAACCTGCGGGGGGACGAAACCAGGCTCTCCTTTGAGATGACTGGGATCGTTTAACAGCCATGAAGAGCTACGACGGTCCAGCAAAATGACCCGTTTTGTCGCCATGTCAGCGACGGTCTCTGGGAGACGAAGCGCCGTTACGCTGCTTGTATTGCAGCGGGCGCAGCGCCGTTACGCTACTTGTATTGAGCGGGCGCAGGGGGGCACGAGCCAGCGTGTGTCGCGGCGTGCCCCGGGGATTCATGTTTGCTGGGCCATGATGGGCTCGCGCTGAAATACATAGCCACGGATGATGAGTCCATGAACCATTTGAAGTGGCTATTCCCCAATGTCTGAGCGGCGCTCTGTTGCGTTTCTCTCACGACAAACCATTGGCTGGTCATCTGAATGGCTCCAAGGTTTCAAGAAACTGAGTCAATCGGTGACTACAGCCCGGCATGAAGCGCGACATTTTCCGCTGTTGCCGTTCCTGCCATGTCTGTCAAATGGAGAAGTCGAGGGGTGGCAAGCCACCGGGCATGACGAAACCAACTGACAGTGTGCGTCCGTGGCAGATGGCCACCTGCGATTTCATGGGGCATTTCCCCAGTAACAAGCAGGGGCTCATTGCTGGAGAATCCCCCTATGGGGAAAGCCAGCCGTGCCTACATTGCAGACCTGAAGGCCTATGCGTAACGGTCTGACAAGCTTGCGCTGGTGCCCATTGTCACCACAGGCAAGCGCCGAGGCGCACCCGATGCGGTGGAACGCAGCCGTGCCCCGCACCGGTACAAGGTGAGGCGACGGTCACCTATGTGATTGATGCCGGACGGCGGGCCTTTTCTGCAACCGAATGCATACCGTTTCACCGAGCGAGCTTGCTCGTTCAACACTACCCGGAAGCAAGGTTGGTCTCTACCTTTTCTAGCTCGCTCAGTTCCAGCCTTTGTATTTTATTTTGTTTTTGTGTCTCTTTTCCAATTTTTCGCTTTCTTCTGTTTCCAATCTTGCTTCTTATCTTGTAAATATTGTACAGCGAGTGCCTTCTTTTGTACAGCGCGTCTTCTCTCCTCTTTCTGCTTGAAATTGCGAGGGTTGCTCATTAGGCAGCTCCGACGCGTGGCCTTTCCGGTGTGTGTGGAAAGGAAGTTGGGGCCGTTTGGGGACGGGGAGCATGGACGATGCCCCTTTCACCCAAGGCCGCCGCGGTTGCGAAGGTGCTCGGGACAGGTTCGCCGCGGAAGGTCGGCATCACCCTTTGGTGTGTGAGTGGCTGTGCGTGTGCGTGCCTGGGCGTGGAGGCGACGACGTCGCGCCATGTGTGTTTGCCGGCGTGTGCGAAGCGCGGTGGAAAGGAAGCCCCGCGCGGTCTTCCCATGTGCGTCTTGGATCGCCACGGAGCCACGGACTTTCCACACCCGGGGCCCCTTCGGCGTGTTCGCTGTCCCTGCACCTAACCTGTACCACCGACCGAGATCGTTTGCAGCCAAGGGTGAACGTTGGCCACCCAGAAATCAACGAGCGGTGAGTCACCGCAGGCTCCCTGAGCTGCACCGACGATCTTTGGGACTTCTGTACATAGTTGTGTTTGTACATAGTTGTTCTGTACATAGTTGTGTTCTGTACATGATTGTGTTCTGTACATAGTCGTTACTTAGCCTCCGCAACTTTGTACATTATTCTTCATGTCATCTTGTTAATTTTTTTTTTGTGCGCCTTGCTAATGTTTGTCTTTCTTGAGTGTGTCTTTTCGAGATCGTTCTTGCTGGAACTGAAGTGTAGTTGACTTGTTGTGTGAGAATAGCATTCTTTTCCTCATGCTGGGGACCTGCCGCGTGCTTTCACTGATGGGTAGGAGGGCAATTAAGGAGAGGAGGATGTGGGATTCGGGCTTGCTGCGGCTGCCCTTTGCGCGGCCGCCGCCCGCTTCCCAGTTGTTCTCCCCGTTCCCTTTCTCCCGCCTGAGGCGGCGGAGAGGGGCTCGAACGACTTGTCACTGTCGTTCAGGCCACAGCTCCGCCCTGGCGTTCCAGTGGTGGTTCTCATTGGCGCCTTTTGGCGGGAACACGGCACCGCTTCGACAGCCGCGCTCGCGCGACTGTCCGAGCGGAGCTGAGAGAGAAAGACCCCTCCGAGACATCGCAAGGTGCGTACGCAACTGTTCTTGTCTGCCGGCCTTTGTCCGCGCAGACCAGTGTGTACTCGAGTTCGTCTGCTCCGGGTCTTACCTGAGAGCGAAGCTCGAGCCTGTCGATCGTGATCCAACGATCCGCGACAGGCGTACCTTGCGGTGGTTGCCCAATCTCTCTCAAAGGAACCATCTGGTTACTGCGAGAGAGAGATCACAGCACGCCCTTGCGTGCTTGCGGCGCGCACTCCGTGTCACTTCGTGCGCGCAGGGGAGCCTAGCTCCTCGCGCGCTCCCTTGACACGGTGACTGCGTATGTGTGTGTATGTGCGTTTTGTATATATGTGTATGTGTGTGCGTACGTGCGTGTATGTGCGTTTGTAAATATGTGTGTGCGTATGTGCGTTTGTAAATATGTGTATGTGTGTGCGTGTGTGTGTGTGTGTGTGCCGCTGGAGGATGGCGTTTCAATAAACGTCTCCTTTGTGAACTTGGAGGTTTGTGTCCTTGCAGCGCAGTGCTCTCCTTCCTTTGGAGGTTGAGTGCGCGCTGCAGTGTTTCAGTGCGCGCGCGGTGACGGCTGATCGGGGCTTCGGCTCGCGCGACGCTCGAACCCGCGGTGGTTGGTGGCCCATGACCAAGTAGAAACCACAAACTGTTGTATATTTTCCTCTTGAGCGATACCGGTAAGCTGCTAGTCAAAATCTGCGAGTGCTTGCCAAATGCGCTCCATCCCAATCTTATTCTTCTTGTTATTTCTTTTTCATGGTCCGGATCTGCAGTTACTACCTGTCCTAAGTAGACATATTCGCCTCCTACTTCCAGTACTTTGCTACCTAATGTAAACTGCTGTTCCTTCCAGAGGCTGTTGAGCATCATCTTAGTCTTCTGCATATTGATTTTTCAGCCTACCTTTCTACTTTTTCTGTTTAGGTCATCAATCATTATTTGCAGTTCATCCCCCGAGTTACTTAAGAAGGCAATGTCATCAGCAAATCGCAAATTACTGAGGTATTCTTCATCTAACCTTATTCCTAACTGCTCCCATTCCAAGTCCCTGAATACTTCCTCTAAGCAAGCTGTGAATAGTACTGGGGAGACCGTGTCTCCTTGCCTAATACCTTTTCTTTATGGGAATTTTGTTACTTTATTTATGCAGAACTATGGTTGCTGTGCAGCCACTATATATATATATATATATCTTACAGCATTTTCACGTACGGCTCGTCTACCCCCTGATTTCGCAATGCCTGCATCACCGCGGATTTTCAACTGAGTCGCAAATGCATTTTCGTAATCAATGAAGGCTATGTGTAAGGGCTGGCTATATTCCGAGCATTTTTCTATCACCTGGTTGATGGTATGGATATGATCAATAGTAGAGTACCGTTTCCGAAAACCTGCTTGATCCTTTCCTTGATTGCAGTCTAAGGTTGTCCTTACTCTATTAGCGATTACCTTAGTAAATGCCTTATACGTAAAAGACAGTAAGCTGATTGGTCTGCAATTTTTAAGATCCTTAGAGCCCCTTTCTTATCAACGAGGATAATGTTTGCATTCTTCCATGGTTCCGGTACCGTCGATGACACCAGGCACTGCGTATACAGGGTGGCCAGGTTTTCTAGCACGATATCCCCCTCGTCGTTTAACAAATCTTTAGTTATCTGATCCTCTCTAGCTGATTTCTCCATTTTCATAGTTTCTAATGCTTTCTTGACCTCGTCCTTCGCCACTGGTGGAATGTCTAACTGTTTTTCCCTACCGCCAATCTCATTACGCTCCTGACTACTTTGACTACTATAGAGACACTAGAGACAATTTCCGTCACTTAAATACGGTCGGTTGTCCCCACTTCTCTAGCTGGGTAAACAAAGTTGAATCGGTGTATTCGAATCATTGGGACATACGTGATCATTGGAGGTGTCGCCCACTGCCGAGGGTGGTGCTCGAACCTCCTCTCAGATCATTCGCTGGCGAGGGCAAACTTCTCCGATGTCGATGACGATCTTGTGCTGGTGGTGGATATTCTGCGCCAAGCCAAAACATCCCGCGAAGTCGCCCGCTCGTGGCGGTCCTTTTCCCCGCATAATTCCAAGGAGGTCACCCGCTTACCTCGAGAATTCAGCGAGCGGGGTCAATGCTGCTCGGCGACGCGCTTCTTGCCCATTCAGCACAAGGATAGGTTCCCTGTTGTCGCCGCCGTGGCGCCAAGGGGATTAAGGCCCGAAAGGCAACTCGTCTCTATCCCGAAGGAGGGGAGGCGGGTAGGGTTGGTCGCCGCAGCCGGTAACTCAGCCGCCGTCGCCACCGCCTCGCTGCCCTTGACAGCGGTCGTTTGCCAGCGTCCAGGTTTCCCGCAGTTGCCACCGTGAGTGCCAAGGGGGTTAATGCCCGAAAGGCGGGAAGGGTTGGCCGCCGTAGCCGGAAACAGCGTCACTCTGCTGCCGTCGCCGCCGCTTCGTTGCCTTTGGCAGCCGGTCGCTCGCCGGCGTCCGCTAAGTACGCTTCCCTTTTTAGCTGCTGAAGTCTGCGCGTACCACGGCCGGAACGCCGGTTACAACACAAGTCAGATGATCTGTTTTTGGTTGTGCTTCCGTACCGAGAAGCGCTGCTTGAACCTTTTTCTTCTTTGCTGCTATTGCTTTGCGGTGACATTGAAGAAAATCAAGGGCCTGATAAAACCATGCCGAAATTGCTTCAGATGGTCAAAGATACAAACGAACGTTGTATCCGAATTGAAGCTAATGAATTTAATATGTCACAGACCATAGCGGAACTTAAGGTTTCCCACGGGACAGTTTCTGCCGCTGTCACCGACGTCACCGTGCGGTAGCAGATTGCAGAAAATAATATTGGCACTCTTCAGAATTTGCAGCAAGAACTAGCTAACGCACGCGAGTCACTAACTTACGTAGGACAAGAAGCAGCTAAGTTGCGTGCCCGTCTTGACGAAGCCGAAGATAAGTCCTGAAGGGACAACCTGTTATTCTACGGTATCCCAGTCGAAAAAAAACTACAGAACAGTGTCAAAAATACGACAAAATATCCTGTAGTTCTGTCGTAACCATCAGATTTTTCTGTTGTTCTGTAGTACTTTTCTGTAGTTCTGTAGTTTTTCTGTAGTATATTTCTGTTGTCTGTAGTTCTGTAGCACTTCTCTGTTGTAACTACAGAATTTTCTGTTGTCACAACAGGTTTCCCGTCAAAAACCGCACTGAAATTCTGTCGTAACATCAGAAAATTTTCTGTAATTTTTTCCGACTGGGATATCAGACGCAGAAACTGAGAATTCTCGTCAGTCCGAAGAAAAGGTTATCGCTATGGCTTGTCACAAAATGGGAATTCGCTTAACGTCTGAAGACATTGTTCGTGCGCGCAGAATAGGTAAATATGTACCGGGCAAAGATTGACCACTCATTGCCAACTTTTCCAGCTACAAGTCAAAAGAACTTCTCTTATCTAATCGATCCGAACTGAAAGGTAGTGGCACAAGCGTGGCCGAAGATTCTTCTGCATCAACTCGCTACGCTCGTAAAAAGTTGGTGGAATTCAGCTTCAGCTTAAACACAACCTTCAAACTGCGGTAAAAAAGGCTGTATGCAAATAATAAGAGCTACATGTGCACGGCTTCCGAGAATTCTGTTTACCAAACTTCCTTGCAACCCCCCAACTGTTTCACCAAATGCCGGTGCTGCTTCCTTGAGGGCGACCAGATCAGGCCTCATCTACTCTTCCACGAGCTGGGATGACGCGAGGGATGGCGGCATACCGTCAGAACTATCTATTCTGTTCACCAACATTCGCAGTCTCGTTCCAAAAAGAGACAGTCTGAGCGCTTTAATTAATGACACAGATGCTGATTTAATCTTATTACCTGAAACTTGGTTATCAAACTTGGTTATCTAATAAAATTGCAAACAGTGAACTTTTTCAGTGCCAGAGACAATTCAATGTGTATCGTTGTGACCGAAATGAGAGAACAGGTGGTGGTGTCCTCAATGCCGTGAATGATTGCATTGATTGTGCTCTTTTGAATATATCAACCAATTTAGAAATGGTGTGGTGCTGTTTAACCATTAGTTTTAGAAAGATCGTTTTTGGAATTTGTTACCATCCGCCTGACTCAAGCAGCTGTTTTTGTGAAGATCTTCATGACAGCCTAAATCAAATACTGGTACGATTACCCGGTACACCGGTTTTCTTTCTGGGCGATTTCAACTTCCCTTCAATTCAATGACTCATTCTTGTCCGCTTGCAAAGCCGGCTTCCGCTGAAACTACTAGCTATCTATCTCAACTAGTTCATCATCCTACACGTGTTTCTTCTACCACATCTTCTTTACTTGATTTGATACTAACGTCATCACCTGATATTACATCATCAGTAATCCACTTGTCCGGACTCAGTGATCATGACGTGTTACATTTTTCTGTTTCCGTACCAGCCTCAAAGTTATCAGAAATTATAATAGAGCTGACTTTGCCGCTATCAATGCCGATGTTTCTTCTTTTCTAGACAGCATCTTATTAAATCCTAATGCATCAGTCCATGAACTATGGGCATCTTTGAAAGGTAAAGCGTTACACATAATAAATTTAAGAGAGCACGTTGTTGGGCTAGTCGGTCATACATACTTAAAAAAAGGTAATTGCGCTAGAAAAGACACGGACGAGAAGAGGACATGGACGGACGCAATTTTTTTAAGTACACCTAATAAAAGCATACATTTCCCTAAGGAAAGTCTATCAATCATCTAACGCGCCATGGTACACAAGACACATTAACTGTTTATCAAACACCAAAGGTAGGCGTTTCCGAGCAGCGAAAAAATCGCCGACTGCTGACAAATGGTCCGCTTACGCCATTGCACCAAAAGAATACACCAGAGCTTTACAGGAAGCAAAATTTAATTTCTTTAACACTACCCTCCCATCGTTATTTAAAACAAACCCAAAGCGCTTTTGCAATGTCGTGAAAAGGCACGATAATCAATCTATTACCCTCACTAACGAATCAGGTGATGTAATACCAGGCAATCATTGTGCTTCTGTACTTAACCTTGCTGGATGAAAAAACAGCGCGACAGACGAACACCACAGCAAAGGGACACAAGACGAGCCGTATATATTGTGTTCCCTCTTTAATAAACTTTCAGTTGTGAGTCAGCGCTCGTCTTGTGTTCCTTTGCTGTGGTGTTCGTCTGTCGCGCTGTTTTTCCATCCAATATGTTCCACCAACTCGCCCGTTTGGCTATAGTGTTTAACCTTGCTTTCATCCATTCATTTAGCTCCGCATCCTCTAGCAGCTTTCCCCCATTCAATTCCCCTAATTTATTTCCAGTTCGCATTTAATTCATCTGTTATACACTCGATAATTACCAATCTAAAAAGATCTTCGCACGGCATCGATGGCATTACGCCCAAAGTATTGCAGGGCACTGCAGAATATAGTTCCATTATCCTAAACATAATTTTCACAAACTCCCTTAACAATAGCTCTTCACCCAAGGACTGGAAAACAGGCAAGGTGGTTCCTCTTCACAAGTCCGGTGACAAACATAACCCCTACAACTATAGACCTATTTCACTGACATCAGTTTCATATAAAATCTTGAACAAGTCATTTTCTAACATCTCGCTAACTTCTTGGAATCAAATAATGTTTTTCATAGCAGTCAGCATGGGTTCCGAAAGTCCTTTTCTTGCGAAACTCAATTATTAACATTCTGTAATGATCTTAATACATTTCTGGACACTGGCTTTATTACCGACTGTATATTTCTAGATTTTTCGAATGTATTTGACAGAATTACTCACCACCTACTCTTATTAAAACTAGGCAGACTAAACATTGACCTTTTGGTTTTAAATTGGATTCGAGAGTTTCTTTCTAACCGCACGCAGTATGTTACCACTAATGACAGTGACTCTTCTGAGGTACCAGTCGGTTAAGGGTACCTCAAGGATCCGTTTTAGCACAGTTGCTTTTCTTAATTTACATCAATGACCTTCTTAATCAAATCTGAAGTTACATCTGTTTATTTGCTGAAGATTGTGTCATATACAGCCAGATCGAAAGCAGTAACGATACAATAACACTCCAGCGTGATCTGAATAACATTGTAAACTGGCACGCTTTGGCTAATAGAAATAAACACTTCAAAATGTAAAACAATAAGAATCTTTCGAAATCAGTCAATTTGCTCCGCTTACGTACTTATTAATGCTCCTCTGGACCAGGTTATTTCATATAAATATCTTGGCGTGCATATTACTAATAATCTCACATGGAATCGACACATTGAATCTATTACATCGAAAGCTAACCGCGTTCTTGGCTATCTCAAAGGTCACTTTTCTCTAGCCCCAAGAACCTCTAAAAAAACAAATACATCACAAATATCAGGCCTATTCTCGAATTCTCGTTCTGTCTATAGGGGCGCGAATTTCGTCTGCTATGAGAGACGCTCGTGAGAGACATAGGAGCGAAACGTGAATGCGACCGCCGCCTTGAAACTGAGATTTTATTTTACACTGCATCACGCGCGCCCGCCGTGCCTGCCAAGGAGGGTGGCGCTGCTAGCCTACTGACGTAACATCCGTTGACTGCAGAGAGGTAGACAACGACATCGATTTCGCGCGGAATCGGGGCCTCTACAGGGCTCCCCCTCTCGCAGACGCGAAGGTCGGTATTGCCGAGCTGAAGTCCAGGACGCGTGTTTTCTCACAGGGCAGCCAATGGAGGGAGCCGAAAAGTCGGGCGGCGGACACGTGGGGAGTAAAACAGACACACACGAGTTCGCCACGTACGCGGGTTTTACACAGTCGATTGAAACCACATCCTCGCGGCCATTCTCAGACAGAGTGAAAGTCTTTTCTCCTCGTTGTATTACTTCGAACGAGCCGTCGTACGGCGCGGTGAGGGAAGGTCGGATACCTTCACGGCGGGCGAAAACGTAAACGGAGGAAGCCAGGTCCTTGCTTACGAAAACGTCGAAAGTGGAGGACCGTCAAGGGTGGTGTTGGTCGCAAGCGCTCAAAGAGCAACCGAAGTTGCTCAACAACGTAGGCGGGAGGCGAGAAGGTGGGTGCTGCAGGTAGGGCGAAGAATTCACCAGGTAGACAATTTCGGCGGCAGTGCACCCTAGGTCTTCCTTTATCGCCGAGGAGGACTAGCGGGAGGTCGACGACCCATGAAGCGCAGGCGTCGCGGGCAATGAGGGCGGCCTTCAACTGCCGATGGAGCCTTTCAACCATGCAATTCGCAGACGGATGGTATGCAGTTGTGGGGCGGATGCCGAGAATACTCGTCAACGCTCTGAAGAGATCACTTTCAAACTGTCTTCCGCGGTCGGTTGTTACCACGCTGGGGCAACCGAAACGAGAGATCCACCCGGCTACGAAAACAGACGCTACGGAGGATGCCGTAATATCGTAGACCGGAAACGCTTCAGGCCAGCGCGTGTAGCGGTCGACGCAGGTGAGGATGTAGCGTTTGCCACGTGATGAAGGCAACGGACCGACAATGCATGTCGATGTGAACATGGTCAAATCGCGAGTCAGGTAGCCGGAAGGGTTGCAGTGGTCACTTGGTGTGTCGAGTAAGAGGTAGAAGAATGTGAGCTATATTTGGCAGGAATCGACGGTGAAAATTCACAAGTCCGAGAAATTCGCGGAGCTTTCGATGCGATGTGGGGCGCGGAAAATCGCGCAAGGCTTGGACTTTCCTGTCTAATGGTTTATTCCCTTAGGAGTGACAAGGTGCCCGAGGAATTCAATGGAATCGACGCCAAATAGACATTTCGCTGTGTTGATGATCAATCCATGCTCCTTGAGTCTCGAAAATATCAACCACAGATGTTCAGCGTGCTGCTCGGGTGAAGAACTGGCTACTAGCAGGTCATCAAGATATGCAACTATAAAGTGCAAACCACGGGTGATCCATTATGAAGCGTTGAAAAGTCTGGCCGGCGTTCCGTAACCCGAAAGGCATGCGAACGTACTCGAAAAGGCCAAAAGGTGTGGTGATGGCTGTCTTTGGTATGTCCGCAGACTCAACAGGAATTTGATGGCAAGCCTTGACTAGGTCAATCTTGCTAGATGGTACTGCCAGCAAGAGTGGCTGCAAAGTTGTGAATGTGAGAGAGCGGGTACCGGTCGGGGACGGTGCGGGCGTTCAACGCACGATAGTCACCACAAGGGCGCCAATCTCTGGGATCACGCTTGGGCACCATGTGCAGGGCGGAAGACCAGCTGCTTGACGAGGGGCGTATGATGCCTAACTGCAGCATGTGGTTGAACTCCCTACGAGCTTTGGCTAGGCGCTCTCCAGCAAGGCGCCGTGGCTTGCAGAACACCGGAGGTCCCGTGGTGACGATGTGATGTGTCACAGTGTGTTGCACTGGTAGTTCCTGGTTGATAGGTTTGGTAACTTCGGGAAATTCTTTAAGGATCGAGGCAAACTCCGATGTTGGCAAAGGGGGAGCTGCCTGCACAGTGGTGGGCACAGGTGCGAGGATACCCTGCACAGAGGCTGGTCATACAGTCCACAAACCGGCGGGAGCGGAGATGTACGTTAAAACCGAAATTAGTGAGAAACTCCGCACCTAATATTGCGAAGTGCACGTCGGTGACGATGGAAATCCATTGAAAGGTGCGACACAGACCCAAGTCGATGGTTAACGAACGCTGGCTGTAAGTCGCGATTGTGGATGTGTTCACAGCTTGGAGAGGCGCAGTTCTCAGACAGCGTTGTCGGTCGAGGCACGAGGCAGGAATGGCGCTCACCTCGGCCCCAGTGTCTAGCAACAAACGATGCCCTGCGATCCTGTCTGTAACGTAGAAGAGGCGGCTTGGAGTGCGTTTGAGTCACGCGCCGCCATTAGTGACTCGTTGCCGTGTTTCCCTACCAGCGACAAGGCTCTCGACATTTGACAGCGGTGGCACCGAACTTGGTGTGGTACCAGCAGTAGCCGTCGGAGCTGACTCTTGAGCGGGAACGTGAACGTGAGCGTGAACCACCACGAAAAGATCGAAGGCGGCGGGGCATGAAAGGCTGCATTGCTGCCAGGGTGTCCATCAGCCGTTCAAATTTCTCCTCGATCCGACACTGACGGGTCTCGAGGTCCGGAGTCACTGTGGCCGAAGACACCACGGAGCTTCCACTGGAGTAATCGCTGATGCGGTCTGCGAGCTGTGCCAGTTTGTCTAGAGGCATATCGTCCACAGCAGCCAAGACCACGACAAGCGTCTGGGTCAAACGCTGTAGGAAGCTCTACAGCGCTGTAGTAGGCTCTCGACGTCTTGAGTGTGGTCGCCGAGAGCTGTCGCATCCGATGTAAGAGCTGCGACGGCCGACGATCGCCATGTTCCTCCGCGTTGAGCAGTTGCTGCAGGCGGCTTCGCTCTGACACTGTTTTGCGCGTCAGTACTGTGGCCTTGAAATGGTCGTAGGATGTGGTCGGGTGCGGGGAACGCATCACGTCATCGAATTCGTCAGCCACCTCCGGAGAAAGTGCAGAGATGACATGCAGGTAAATCACGCGTTGCGATGTTATGCGCCGCAGATCGAAGAGGGCTTCGACTTGTGTAAACCACACGGAGGGGTTCTTCGGCCAAAATGGTGGCAGACACACTTGAACAGCGTCCATGGCTGCGCAGGGCCTGGCACGTCGGATGCCACCGTTAACTGAGGCTGTGAGCTTGAGGCGTCGTTGCTGGTCGCTGCAGCGTTTGCTTCGTTCTCCATCGTACGTACGTCCGGGTCACCAAGCTATAGGGGCGCGAAATGCATCCGCTATAGAGAGACGCTCGTGAGAGACAAAGGAGCGAAACGTGAATGCGACCGCCGCACAGTCAGGCAACCTCGAAATTGAGATTTTATTTCACACTGCATCACGCGAGTCCGCCGTGCCTGCCGAGGAGGGTGGCGCTGCTAGCCTACTGACGTAACATCCGCTTACTGCAGAAAGATAGACAACGGCGTCGATTGCGCGTGGAATCGGAGCCTCTACATGTCCGTTTTATTCTTAACAATTATAATCGTACTGCTAGCGTTACTAATCTGAAGATTGCACTTAACCTTCCCCTTCTTTCTTCCCGTATAAAACTATCACGTCTTTCCCTTTTTCACAAAATATACTATCATAACCAGATACTTAAGTCATGGTTCATTACACCACCGTCTTATATCTCCTCACGTGTGGATCATCGTTTCAAAGTTCGTGTACCTTCGCAGCGCACAGTCACCTACTCATATTCATTTCTGCCAAGGACCTGTCACGAGTAGAACCACCTACCTGCGTGTTTAGTTGCTATCACCGACACCGATCATTTTCGCAAAGCACTAACAAATATTTCAGAAAGTGAGTTTATTCCTATATGAAAACTGTTCTTTGGGGGGTGTTGTTCCTTACTTCCTTTTCGTTTGCGTACTGTAAGCTGTTTTTGTTTATCTATTTTGTTCAGTTGTCTCTATTTTACCGATGCAATTATGTTCTTCACCTTGTTGGTATTTCATATATATAATGATGTACAAAAGCCCCTCCCCTCTATAACGCTTCTTGTAAGCCCTAAGACTGTGCTCCTCGCCACCTTACCTTTCCTATCATTCTCTTCTATCTTTCTCCTTTAAACTCCTCATTCCCCTTCCCCAGTGCAGGGCAGCAAACCGGAAGCTTTCCTGGTTAACCTCTCTGCCTTCTCTCTCTTTCTTTCTCTCTCTCTCTTGTAAGCCCTGAGGGTACAAATAAATAAATAAAATAAATAAATCAGGTTTGATCCCAAATCAATTAAATACTCAGATGGTGGAGTGCAAGTAAGGTAAATTGAATGAAAGAGAAGACTAACACAATATTTTTTACTGCATTGTGACTATACAGTCCAACTTTTCTGCATGGCGTATGCAAACAATAAATTCTTGCATGAAGCTTTTATGTATGTGCATAATGTTGTCATTATGAAAGAGACAGAGTCCAGAGGAAATAGGACACAGTGCGAAAAAAAAAAACACCACGTAACTCAATCCTAATTTCTGCTTAATGTAGGCACCCAATGCACCTTATGAGCCAATTGCCACAATTCTTTCATACTGATAGTAAATACACTGCTGTAAAATTAGCTGAACTTATCTTGTGTCTTTCTTTCCGAAACTTGGAACACTGTCATGTCAAATGTAGTTTTCATACATTAGGAGGAGACTGTGGTGCACACTTGACATTCTAAGGATGCTTCAAATATGGTAAAAACATTTAGTAGGATGGCAGCACTAGCCATTCTGTAATCCCAGTTTATGCAAAAAGTGAGACAGGAGGCTATAGAGATACTGCACAGGCCACCCAAGGGTCTTTATTGAAAGTCATTGCTGTTATGTTAGAATGGGCAGATGAAATGAGATAAAGAACAGCAATCCTGGAATGCATACAGAGAGAAAGGACAAGAGCTGAGACACTGCAATGACACAAAGTTGAGGGCAAGCATGGAGAGCTGGCTAAAAAAAACAACTCGTGTCTCTTTTGTGCTCCTAATCTGAGTGCAGTCCAAAGAAAAAGGTAGTTTTTAAAGAACTGGAAGTTATCAGCGCAAGTTTCCGACCCCTCCAGAACCATCTCAAATGTCCCGAAGCTACTGTATTGAAACTGCAAGAATGCTCAAGGTTCACTTCATCACTTGGACTAGTGATGATCGCTAGAATACAACAGCAGGGAGAACACGGGTTATTCACGATATGATGGTGTATAGCCCATGTCATACACTCATTCTGCTCCTTGGAGATTATTGCATGACATTCCTAATTCAATATAAAGGCGCTGGATAAAGAAGCTAAAACAGGAGCAATCTCTGCTGCAGTGATGTGAATATAATGCATAATTGTTTCTTATGGTAGCCTCTACTCGGCATAACTTTGCTAGTAGGCAACAAGAAACAATTTTTTCCAAAGTATGAGAAATTCATTCATATTTACCTTCTTTCTAGGTCACATCTGGCTGTTATTCACTTCAATGAAAATTCCTCAAGGCTCCAGGCACAGAAAAAAATGGAGAGGACGGCTGGAAAGTGAAAATGGCAAAATTAAGAAAAGGATATTTCAGTGTCACTCCAGTCAAAATGAAGCCTACTTTTTGTAAATTAAAACTTAGTTCCACTTATATTATTACGCAAAAACTAAGTAAATTGTTGTAATCTCAATGACTATTTCACGCAGCATATGTCCACGGACTCCTCCAGGATGCTGAGAAACGGTCTCAGGTCTCTTCACACAGAGAGACAGCTGCAAGCACAACTTCAGAGCGCTAATTTATGACTGATGCCTATGAAAGGCCGTCAGAAGAAGAACTAATTGCTGCACACAGGCACAGATTTGAGCTTCATCATGGCTATTCAATTGCACAGTACAACTGTCAGTATACTTAACCCAAATGCTCAACAGACTGGCATCAGCGCAGTCGCAACAATTGTTTCAATATGATTGCTGCAACTGACAATAGCTGGAGCACAGCTTCATATGACTTTTCCTGTAGGCGTGAGTGCAGTCTTGTTGCACCTATGTCTCTGTGTTTCGCTTGTGGCTGTAGCCATGCAAAAGTGCACACAAAACATGTTGCTGTTGGCTTATTGCGGCAACTCCACATGGTGTGCGACCGCACGCAGGCCCTTCAAGTATTGCATCAAAGCTGTCGCTTGAAACAAAAAGTAGGAGAAGCACAGCAACTGTGGGTCCAGGGTATGTGTAAGGCTAGATTGAGAATAATTATGCCGGTCACAGTTGTTCAGCTTTTTGAGGCCAAGCTGGAAGTAAATGGAAGTAATTAAAGTGAGCCGACTTCACAAGTGACCCTGTCACATCTGTCTTTTCACGGGCTTGCTGTTCCCCATCCGTTAAGCTACGCAGTTTACAAGACAACAGTGTAATTGCACTGATTAATATTATGTGCGCGAAATAATAATGTGCTCTTAGCGGTACTTTATACTGCTGAGCGACTAAGAAAGCACAGCGCTTCGCCGAAGAGAGAGTTTTTTTTTAATAACGTTGTTTATTGCCTCAGGGCATAATGGAATATGCTCTAGGACTTATCTAGAAAAATTCTGTCGGACTTCTCTCGAAATAAAGTTGTTTTCTTCGTATTTTTGGTGCCTCCGCATCACTGCACGTCATATGAAACCTTGCAAGGGGCAGTAGCATGCATATCCTAAACGTGTTTACCGCGGCGGCTTGCTTCTTTTCGGCTCAACCGCTCAGTCGCTTGTGGTGAAATTGCACACGGAGCTTTGATATTACGGTTTCTTTTATTTGCTCGTGATAAGTTAGGTAAGGGTGCTTAATTCGTTGCTGCTGCGTACAATGCGAACCTGCAGTATGCGCCGGTATCGGGGGCCGAAAGCCGCCAACGCCGGCACACGATACCGCTGATTCGCGCATCGCGTACGGCCGAGCCAAGTAGGCACAGTTGTCTTGGCTAATTTACTATAAGACGAACGTTTATACGCTACAAACTTACTACGAGACAAAATGAGTTTGAGGCAATCAAGTCAAAAGTTGAGACGGTAGGATTTTAAAAGCCGCCACATTAATGATGCATCACAACAATGACTAACTCATTGCACCTGTGAACCCGTCGTTTATCCGTGCGCTATGTTCAGGCTAGTAAACACATTACTTACCAGCGTATGTTGTCGCCTTGACTTGATTCGAGGTGCGTATTTTGGTTTGGTAGACACGGGAACGGAGCGGTTGCCTCCGAAATTTTGCTGCACTACGTACGGCGCGGTGCACTGGGGTACGGCATTTAAGGCATCGACCTAATGTTGGAGACCGACAAGCCGACTTCGAAGTCAATTTCGCATGGGAGACACAAGAAACGAGAACATACACAGGTGGAAAGCGCAGAGAACTGAAACGAGGTCGCCGTTGCCGTGGTGCCCGCGCGAAGAACAAAGGTGCGATACCGGAAGTGCAAGGAAAAATGCTTTCAAAAATGTTTCTGTCTACAAAAAATCCTAATTTTCTTTCCTGATGAGTAAAGTTAAGCGTATTTCAATTATTTTGGCATAAGTGGTAGTTTCATGGATGCGGGACGTCGCAAAGACGCAGACAAATAGTAAAACGCTAATACGTATAGCGTTGCACAGAGGAGAAGGAGGACGGCAAAAGTAGAAGGAAAGAGAGCGCCAACTTTCGAATAGGATTGTGGGACTTATACTGCGCGTAGACGTGTGTTATTGCTTTCGAATGTGTATCGCAGCATAATCTAGCGACTGAGATAGTTTGTGAGCAATGCTCAGGAGGTGTTTGTGGGCCCTTATCGTGGTCGACAGAAGGTGTCACGCTTTCGAGAGTTAAAAATAAGTTAATTGCCTCCACCGGGAAACGAACCTCCATCCCAGCGCTTTACCAACTGCGCCCCGATGTTTCCCTTGTAAGGATGATAGCGGAGAGTGCCTGTAAAGGAATTATAGAACGCCGGTGTTCAATGAATGTGTTCGACAATGGGCGTCACGAAGCCCCGTGAGGCAAACAGAGGAGGCATCATCGGCATTTGAAATTGATAATTCTCCGGAGGGCACTTTAGTGGCCCAATGTCGCAATATTTTTGTCGCAACGGAGCTCGTAGACCAAAAGTTTTGTCGAGCCATCCCCTGAGCTTTCAGGGGCAGTATTGCTCCGATATAAACTGTCATTTACAGCATGCTTGATTTAAGCTTTCGTTCTCTGTAAAGCTGCACTGATATGGTTTAGTTCTAAAAATGGAGCGTGGTCAAGACATTGGGCGCGCTGTGTTTTCCATCGCGACAATGAAGCGAATCACTGAAAATAAACAAAATCCTTGTCAGCCGTATGGATCAGATATAACAAAACGAACGATTATTGCGGAATCATGTTTAATGAATATGCTCTGAAAGTGCCGCCTCTTGACCCCCGTCGACTGCCGAAGAGAGCATGCCGCTGCCAGTGAGGAAATACAAACACCATGATCCCGACTTATTCTAGTCATGTTCACGACGGTCCCGATGGTAGCAGATATTTTGCATGGCATAGAAGCGTAAATTGAATGGTTAATTGCGGTGTTTATTCACAGCATGTCGAAATAGGTGGTTGATGGACGCAGTGGTGACTCAGCGCTCCTTAAAATGCAGTCATCTCTTTGATTTGGTCCTAGAGGTAGGCATACCGAGCAATTCTTAGAAAAAGGTAAACATGCTGTTCGTTTTGGTTTAATTTGCTTCATGACGTTTAACGTCCCAAAGCGACTCCGGCGACGCTATAGTTGAGGGCTCTGGAAATTTCCACCACGCGTGATTCTTTAACGTGCACTGAATCGCCCAGTACAAGGGCGCCTCGCTTTTCGCCTCCATTGAAAAGCGCGTCCTTGGCTTTAGTCGTTAAGCTCCTTAATGACTGAACCTTTAAGTGAAGGACGGTATGGAGAAACTATTTCATTCAAGTTTCCCGCAAATGTTCTTTAGTGTACCGGCTCAGTTCCCGCAAAAAATGATGAGAGCGCTCCCCTTCTAATGCTTTTCGATCGAGCCTTAGCAGACGACGCGACGAGACTCCGTCCCTCAGCAGCGCTTGCGCGAGCTTCTTAGTGGGGCGCGTTTTCAGCGCTCGCTGCATCACGGGGCCACGCGCTCCGAATTTCTGTATCTATTATTTTTCAATAACTACCTCATTCTCAGCCTCCAATGCGTCTGTGGTTGACAACGAAATGTGTTGCACCCCATCCCAACTGCTCTCTCACAAATTGACTGTACCGTTCATGAAGTTATTGATAATAAATAAGCACTGAAATTTGTCCGGGGTTTAACTTACACTGAATAGATTAGATGGTATTGCTTGGCATGGTTTGGTATGGTATGATCCGCGTAGCTGGTTTCGCATCGAAGTGTGGCACAGATTTGGCCGACATGGAAAAAAATGAATTGTTTTGAGAAAAGGAAAGGCGTCACTTATCGGTAGGCATCTCTGTTACAAATAAAGACATGCATATATATTTGTTTTCGGTTCCAATCCAAGCTAAATAGCAGGTGAAAGCTAAATGGGTATGCCACCACCCTGAACGCAGCTCGAAGGCCGTTTGTGTCACAATTGCGGTAGGAAATCAGGCTGTATTCTTGGTATCGGTCCATTGCCGTTTTCTGCGAACTCATTTCGCTAGCGCCACTTATGAGACAAGTAAATTTTTCGACATAAAAGCCACGTTGTGGGATCTACCAAATGAGTAATAGCGGCGACTGTCTGACCTATATTCAGGGGTAACCTTACCTCGAGAGTGTTCATCCCTTTCATCCACAGACCAAGGTATATGTACTATGGTAGCGAAGGCTCCATAGATGCCCATACGTACAAAACATGGCGGCTCATAGGCTCCAGTGACCAATAAAAATTGGGGGGCCATGACGTCAAATGACGTGATGCATACGTTCACTTTGGCGCGAATTATAAACAAGTTTTTTTAAAACATCGCCGCGTTGCTTTGACGAGCCTGCCTCATTTGAAGGTTGTTGCCTTTCAGCATGCGTCAACGTTTGTCATCTAAAAGAACTCGAGTTTCTGTTGTTTACGTCCTTGTTTATAAGCAGTTGCTCCAGCACAATGAAAGTGGTTGGAGAAGGTGGCGGCATAGAAAGGCAGCAACACTTCCAAATAGAGACCACGCATGCAAATTCATAACACAAATACTGCTGCAAGTCATGCAAGTATTTTGGCCATTTACTTTGTCCCTCAGCACAGTAAGGTGCGGTCCAGAAATACTGGTGCAACGGGGCAGTCGTGCCCAGTTCGCAACAGAGTGTACCAAGTGAACAATTATGGTTTTCATATTCATGGTTTATTGCAGCAACCAATGAAATACAGCAACAATTCACAACAATAAAAATGCATGCCGCAAACATCGCAAACAGTAGCGCTGTTTAAGCGGGCTAATCATCTCAATATGATCACAGCCGAGGCATGGAAAAGGCTTGAAGTGCCTGCCACAAAACATCACCAGATAAGAAACATGCATGTACAGAAAACGAAGCTATGACAGCTGCAGTTGAAATAAAAATGTCATGAAAGTAGGTGCATCAAAACATACGTGGAACACTCTTCACATTTAAATGCTTCGGCAGAAAGTATGCAGCAGTTTTCAAGGCAATTTTAAGGTTGCACCAGTCCAGGCAGCTTTAGCATCAACAAACGTGCTTAACACAGGAGCCTTAGAGCATACATTGAGTCTGTGTGCAACCTCCAGATTTGCTCACCGGTGAAAGTCAGCCGGGAAGCGGTAAGGATACCGACGGTTGAGTCCACGTTGTCGCAACGTGCCACAGAGCATCGCTTCCTCACTTTGTGCGGGCTCGCCTTGCGATAAAACGCTAAGCGCAATAGAATGCTGCAAAAAGACTTCGCACAGCCCGCACCACGAAGGGGACGAAAGCAAATAAACACGGCTGCAGGGGGATATTAAATCTCACCAAGCGGTGACAGAGCAGAGACCCGCAAGGACGTCGAAATCTTCGCAAAAGGGATATTTTCAGCCTTGCGAATTGAATTTATACACTTTCCCGGGCACACCAAGGCCCGCACCACAGCAAACGAGCAGCAGACAGCGATTAGAAACCGTTTCGTGCTTCGTCAGCTTCGTTATCTCCGTTGCCTTGGTTACCTCTCGTTGCCTACTTCGCAAGAACCTAGCAAGGCCCGAAAAGTTTCGTCACGACCGAAGCAACATCAAGGAGGCGCGATAAGAGTGTTGCAAGATTTTTTTTTTGAATTAGGAATGTCTTATTAAAATACCTTACCTCATTCACAAGCGAAGTTATCAAAATGTCTGTTTTTTTATGTTGATTGATACTTTTTAATTTGTAGTATAATTTCTTAATCTGAGTGGTTGGCCCCCCGACCTGTGGAACCATTTGGCCTCAGCCTTCGCCACAGACCGTAGGCTAGTATAGAACGGCCTGCATATTCATGCGCAACATCATCGAATGGTGAAGACTACCTTATGGCTCACACTCGTTATTTACATACAGTGTATATTATCAGCTGAAATCGCCGCTCCTTTCTTTTACAAATCGAACTGTTTCGGTAGCATTTCAAATTAGGGTTTGTTCTTTCCTATTTGCAAGCACTAAGTTAACTAACAGAACCGAGTCGTCTGTAAATATAGATTGCCGATATCCCTACCTTGATTAAGACCCTCCGGATGCTTCAAGCGGACATGCTACGAACAATAGCGAAATACTGTACCCTTTTCTCGAATCCCTTTCGAGTGTAATTACTTCTTTTTCAGATAAATGAAGGTGGTCGAAGAACAGTCGTTGTAGGTATCTTAGGGAAGATTTGGAGGGGAGTACTTCCTTGTTCCTGGAAGTCTTGGGTGCTCAACTCCTTCATGATTGCGGCTCTTTCCTCAGAATAAAAACATTTAAATTAGTCTACGAAGGGCTCATGCCAAATTTCCAAATTATGTGTTTTGCATTTTTTTAACTTCAGTCAGTTAAGAGAGCACGACATTTTTTATACACGAACGGCACGTGACTAGGCAGCACCGATATCAAGTAATCTTACATAAAAACAAATTTATTTGAATAATTATACATAGTGTTAACGTCGTAAAGTTATCTCGGGTATGAGATGACACCCTAGTGGAGAGATTCGGTAGCTTCAGCCGCTTCAGGATACTGACATCACAAAGCATGTCGGCACACATCGCTTAGTTTCAGAAGTTGCACGGCTGCCATAGCAGGATTAAAGTGTCACTTTTGGACTCTGGACTCGGACTCGTACTCTCTGACCACTCAGTCCCTGCCGCCGTTTGAAGAATACTAGTTACTTTTGTTACTTAAATTGGACCCGGAATATTCTCTAAAACGGTACGGGGGGTGATAGTCGAAGTTGTGGCACATTGAACCTAGAATTTCGGCAAGCAAGATGTTTTTTTTTTCAAATGCGTTCAATATGTACCCAGACACTGCATTCTGCTGTTCTCCATAAAATGAAATAAACTGACTCCGGTGACCGCATTTCTGTGCGTACGAAACGCAATCGCGTCTGAGTGTTCTGCAGTCGTAATGCGCGAAAAATAACTTCCGGATTGACAATATTGCGACTCCTTCAACCTTGCGGCCCCCATAGCCAACGTGTTGGTTTGGCATGATAAATCTCGCGCTGTTGGTGAAAGCTAGCTGCCCTTTCTACCTCATCTTGTCTTAATTATACTTTATTTTGTTCGTTCTTCATTTTAAATCAGTCTCGCAAGGCAGCTGTTTCCAGTCCCGATTTACGTGACTGGATGGGGTGCCGACGTGACCAGGCGCCGCGAATGTGCTTTAGTTTAACTTGGCGTCAGAGACATACACAATTTAGCCGGAGTGTGACTCCACAGAAATCTGTCAGGACGTGCGAAGGAGTTGGGTATGTTTCGCTGGAGGTTTGGAGGGCATGGAGGCTTGGAGGACATGGTGCAGCGCTGGCATAGCAGTGGAACATCCGCCTCGCATGCAAGAGGACTGGGGCTCGAATCCAGGTGCAGCGCAATTCTCCACTGGATAAAAAAAATCCGCGTGACGATTCACCTGATGCCGGTGAACACGTCCGGCAACGCCCTCCCTCACCAGAACAGGAGTTGGCCACACTGGTGCAGTAATTGGCCGCAATCTCCCATGATTAGTCCCATAAAACCCCGGCCCTCAGTCACCAGCGGCTGCGGAACAAGTGACCACGGCGGCAGTCAGACCTGTGACGTAGCAGGGGGTGCTAAGAATTCCTGGCTCCGCTGGACAGGCCGCCAATGGAAACTGACCCTGGCAACGTTTAACGCTAGCACCATAGCTAGTGAGGCTAGTTTAGCAGTGCTGTTAGAAGAACTAGAGGATATGAAATGGGATGTCATATGGCTTAGTGAGGTTAGGATGCCGAATGAGGCATATACTCTACTGAAGGGTAAGCATGTACCGTGTTATCGAGGTTTACCTGAGAGGCGAGAACTAGGAGTAGGTTTCCTTGTCAATAAGTATATAGCGGGTAATATAGATGAATTCTATAGTATTAATGAGAGGGTGGCATGCATCGTAATTAGGCTTAATAAGCGGTGTAAACTGAAAGTTGTACAAGCCTATGCACCTACATGTAGTTATTATGACCAGGCAGTTGGAAGCTTCTACGAAGATGTAGAATCGGCAATACGAAAATTAAAGACGCAGTACATTGCACTAAAGGGCGACATCAATGCCAAGGTAGGGGAAAAGCACGCAGGAGACCAGGCAGTAGGTGGCTATGGCATTCGTTCTAGGAATAGCAGTGGGGAGTTACTAGTTGAGTTTGCAGAGCTCAATGACTTAAGAATCATGAATACCTTCTTCAGCAAACGGAAGAACCGGAAATGGACACGGAAAAGTCCTAACGAGAAGACTAAAAATAAAATTGACTCCATACTGTGTTCAACCCCTGCCATTATGCAAGATGTAGAGGTCATCGGGAAAGTGCGATGCATTGACCACAGGATGGTGAGGTCCCGAATCAGTCTAAATGTGAAGAAGGAACGAGACAGGTTAGTAAGAAAGAAGTTCATCAACGAATTAGCGGTGAGGGGAAGGGCAGAAGAGTTCAGGACCTCGCTACAGAATAGATATTCAACTCTAACGGAGGATGCCGACATTACCCTAGAAGCAATTAACAATAATTTCAGAAATGTCAATAATGAGTGCGCTGTAGAAGTAGGCGGTAGGATAAATAGAGAGGATACCGGTAAGCTGTCTAAGGACACAACTTCCAATCCAACACCACCAGATAGAATTGGCAGAGATATCATAGCTAATCAATACGCGCAAATTGGCCGATGTAAGGAAGTATAACCTGGAGAAAATTGAGCATGCTGTAAAGAACGGGGGAAGCCTTAAAGCGGTGAAGATGAAATTGGGCATAGGCAAACTTGAGATGTATGCGCTAAGAAAGAAGGGGGACGACGTCATCACGAACATGTACAAGGTAGTCAAAGTAGCCGAGGAGTTCTATGCTGATCGCTACAGCTGCCAAAGTAGTCAGGACCGTAAGGAAATGGGCGGTAGGGAAAAACAGTCAGACGTTCCACCAGTGACGAAGGACGAGGTTAAGAAAGCAATAGAAACTATGAAAAGGAGGAAAGCAGCTGGAGAGGATCAGATAACTATGGAGTTATTGGAGGACGGGGGATATCGTGCTAGAAAAACTGGCCACCCTGTATACGCAGTGCCTGGTGTCATCGAAGGTACCGGACCTAAGGAAGAACGCAAACGTTATCCTCATTCATAAGAAAGAGGACGCTAAGAACCTTAAAAATTACAGACCAACGAGTTTACCGTCTCTTGCGTATAAGGTGTTTACTAAGGTAATCGCTAATAGAATCAGGACAACCTTAGGCTGCAACCAAGCAAAGGATCAAGCAGGTGTTCGGAAACGGTACTCTACGATCGATCATATCCATACCATCAATCAGGTGATAGAAAAATGCTCGGAATATAACGAGCCCTTATACATAGCATTCATTGATTACGAAAAAGCAGTTGACTCAGTTGAAACCTGGGTGGTGATGCAGGCATTGCAAAATCAGGGGGTGAAAGGGCTGGAAGATATATATAGTGGCTGCACAGCAACCATAGTTCTGCACAAGGAAAGTAACAAAATTCCCATAAAGACAGGTGTTCGGTAAGGAGACACGATCTCCGCAGTACTATTCACAGCTTGCTTACAGGAAGTATTCAGAGACTTGGAATAGAAGCAGTTAGAGATAAGGGTAGATTAGATGGAGAATACCTCAGTAATTTATGATTTGCTGATGACATTGCCTAACTAACTCAGGAGACGAAATGCAAAGAATGATTGGTGACCTAGACTGGCAAAGTAGAAAATAGGCCTAAAAATCAATATCCAGAGGACTAAGGTAATGTTAAACAGCCTCGGGAAGGAACAGCAGTTTACCTTAGGTAGCGAAGCACTGGAAGTAGTAGGCGAATATGTGAATTAGAACAGGTAGTAACCGCAGATCGGGACCATGAAAAGGAAATAACAAGAAGAATAAGATAGGGATGGAGCGCATTTGGCAAGCACTCGCAGATTATGACTAGCAGCTTACCGGTATCGCTCAAGAGGAAAATATACAACAGTTGCATCTTACCTGTACTCTCATATGGGGCTGAAACGTGGAGGATAACCAATTGGGTTCTGGACAACTCAGAGGGCTATGGAACGAAAAATGGTGGGGGTAACATTGGGATATAGGAAGCGTGCAGAGTGCGTCAGAGAAATAACTCAAGTTACTGACATTCTAGTGAAAATTAAGAAGAAATGGGCATGGGCAGGACATGTAATGCGAAGAGAGGATAACTGATGGTCGCTAAGGGTAACAAACTAAATTCCAAGGGAAGGAAAGAGTATCAGGGGGCGGCAGAAAATTAGGTGAGTGGATGAGGTTAAAATTTTAAAGGGCCACTGTCCAGGGAAGGCCCTTTTAGGCAAAGGAGCCCAGTGTTTCGATCAGGTACCGGAGATAGTCTGTGCAAAATGCTACAGTGACGCGCGCGCCGCAAAGCATCTAAAATACAATTCAAAGCTCTCTCATGCTCTCCTTTGGGAAGCCAGCTTCCCCGTTTCCTGCGCTGGCCCGACGGGCCACAGCAATGAGGTACGTACCGCGAACGACGTCCATTGGTCCGTCTCGCTGACTGACGGGAGGAGGTGTCTACCGCTCGCTGCGCGCTTTTCCCTCGCCACGGCCAGACTGATCCAGCGGCGCGCGCTCCCTTGGCCATTTTTTTTCGCGCTTGCGGAGTGCCACGCCCCACCTCCCGCCAAACGCGGAGGAGGAGAAGAATTTGTCTTGCGGAGGCTAGACGACCTCGGGCAGGAGAGTGAAAAACCTTTGCGAGGGAACGGAAGGAGAGAAGCATGACAGAATCGGGTGATTGCGGTGGCTGTAACTGCGTTATTCGTTACTCTTTTCAAAAACATTTTGCGGCCTTGCGTTCTAGGGGCGAAGTCTCTGTCACGAAATCGGCGCACATTTTCATCAAGCCGGTACGGCGCGAGGCCCGCGCGGCGTTGCGTGGAAAACATGGAGAGAAAAGCCTCCTTCCCCGCGCGGGAGAGCGCGTAGCTTTGTACGCGTTGCCGTCACCCTCTTTCCGATTGCCCGGTGAGGACGGTGGTTCATCGGTCTGGAATACGCCAGAAAATTCCAGAATCTTCTATGGGACCTAGCGAATGACGACGCGCGGCTCGATGGGAGGAAGAGAGAGCGCTCTAACCAGCGAAGCTAAGTGTGTGTGCGCGCTAGCTTTGGCGCGTGTTAACAGACAGACGCAGCGCGCCCTATGTAAAGAAACCGCGCCGCTTGCGCAGTCAGTCAGTCAGTGTTTGCGACGTGCTCGCCTGTGCTCCGGCTGGACTCCCGGGGATCACCCGCTGCTGGCAACCCCACGGGCCTGCGAGGGAGCGGCGCTCGTCTCGTATGGCGGCCACATCGTGACTCTTGAGGCGTCGGACTGCAACAGTGCCCGGTGAACAATTTGGTTTTTGTTTATGTAACTATCTCGTGTTTGATCTGTTGTAAAGCCTCTGTGTTATTGAATCATTCTGTAGATGCATGCTTAGCGTTTGTATTCTGTGAACCTCTCGTCTGTGCATTTCAAGTGTTCTTGTGTATTCCTTTGTACCGTCTCTTGCTGTGCATAAATTGTGTTTTGTTTGTTACTTCTGACTCCGATCCTTACTCTGATTTGAACCGGCGACAGCTGGGCACCAAACGGCCACCCCCTTCTGTCACTACAAGGTAGTTGAATTCCGGCTGAGCTTGCCACGCAGGTCGAGGGCAGCTCCTCGCGACTGGAACAGCTACCCCCACTCACTCTAAGGGTGTCTGGGAGTGTGCGCACCGTTAAGGGCGCATCGTTAATAATACCCCCTAATTATTAACGGGTGACAATTATTCTGGCGTCCGCGACAGGACGTTTGGTGCACTCAAGCTCAGAGGACGGAGAACGAGTTGGAAATGTTTACGAAGAGGGCGTAAGCAGTGTAGCAGCAGAGCGATAGCGAGAGGTAGTGCCGCGCGGAAGCGTTTAGGCGAGGTTCACTAAGCAGTGTTTAGGCTACACCCAAACAGTTCGTGCTTCAGAGATGAATCTGAAAGAGTTGATTGAGGCTGGCACCCAGCTGGGGTTGTCCGGTGCCGAACTGCGCAAATGGGTTAGCCAGAGAGAAAAAGAAGAAAGAGAGAGAGAAGAAAAGGAACGAGAGAGGGCTCGAAAGGAAGCCGAGGAAGATAGAGAGAGAGCAGAAAAAGAATGAGAGAGGGCTCGAAAGGAAGCCGAGGAGGAACGAGAGAGGGCTCGAAAGGAAGCCGAGGAGGAACGAGAGAGGGCTCGAAAAGAAGCCGAGGAAGAAAGAGAGAAGGCTCGAAAGGAGCGGGAAGAGGAATTTCAGCGAGAAAAGGAATTACTGTGAAACTTCAGCTCCAAAACTCAGGGAACAACAACGGTTTATCTGAAGTGCATAGCTCCAGTGAAGGACATAGCAGCTTGCGGATAGACGCAAGTAAATTGATTCCGAAATACGACGAGAGAAGAGACGATCTCGACGCGTTCCTCTTGCGTTGCGAAAGGATCGCCATAAATGCGAATTGGACAGACAGTGAATGTGCTACCATCTTGAGCACTTGCCTTAGCGGCGAAGCATTAAGTGTGTTTGGAAGACTTCCTCCTGAGGATGCAGGCAGCTATAACAAAGTGAAAGCTGCATTACTTAAAAGGTTTAGATTTACGGCGGATGGGTTTCGTGAGAAGTTCAGGACTGGAAAACCTATGGACGGTGAAACGGCAACGCAGTATGTTGCGCGACTGAGTCATTATTTCGACCGCTGGACTGAACTCTCAAAATTAAACTAGAGTATGGCGCACTTCGCGAACTCCTAATTAAGGAGCAATTCCTGTGCAGCTGTCACCCTGGTCTGTCGCTTTATTTAAAAGAAAGAAAAGTGAATAACCTGGAAGAAATGATAGAACTTGCGGACCAATTCCTAGAAGCCCAAGGAGGAGTGAATTTGACCAAGATTAAAAACATAAATGCTGACAACCCAGAGAAACCCGACTTCCGCAATACCCGAACAAGCTCAAAGCCACCGCCGAAGTGCTTCCTGTGCAACAAAGTTGGACATTACGCATTTAACTGCCGGAGCCGGTTCACAAATAATATCCCGACGGGGTGTTCAAATTGTGGACGGAAGGGCCATAGAGCAAGCATATGTCCTGACAAGTCCACCCCCCAGATAACCTGCGTAGACACTCCATCGGAGTACCACCTGGAAGAAGAGGATGCTGACGGCTTCGTGGAACTAGAAAGTGGCAAGAAAGTACCAGTTGTGAACGCGGCCATGGGACCACGGGCTGAGGTTTTACCGCAGAAGATGCCTGTCGTCACAGGGAAAGTAGAAGGAAGATCCATCTCGGTGTTGCGAGATACTGGCTGTAGCACGGCAATGATAAGAAAAGAATTAGTTCGAAGCGACCAACTTACTGGGAAGAAGAGACCTGTATATCTTGCCGATGGAACGATTAGAGTTCTGCCCGAAGCCCGAGTGAAGGTACAGACGCCCTACTATAGTGGAGAGGTAACGGCACTATGTGCAGAACGCTCCCTGTACGATCTTATCTTGGGGAACATTGCCGGAGTAAGAGCGGCGGACGACCCAGAAGATTCGGTCAGCTGTGAATTGGAACCGTCAGCGACGACGAAAATTGAGCCGAAGGACGAAACGGCAGAAGATAGCGTTGCTTCCGTAACACAAGCACAAGCCAAAACTCAGGGAAGGAACTTTTCCACACTGAAGACTCCCGATGTGACTAAAGCGGCTGAAGACAGAGCTATAAAGAAGAACAGGAGCAAGACGAGACACTAAAAACGTGCTTCATGCAAATGGGCAGAACATCTAAATGTCGAGATGGGAAAAGTATCGTAGAGTTCCGTAAGGAGAATTGGCTGTTGTATCGATTTTATACCGACGCGACAGGGAGACGACTGCGACAGCTGGTAGCACCAGAGAAACACCGAAACACAGTCCTACAGATGGCACATGGCGCCATAATGGCCGGTCACCTCGGATGTGAAAAAACGAAATCTCGAATATTGGAGGAATTCTTCTGGCTTGGTATCTGTGCAGACGTTAAGCGATACGCCGCTTCATGTGACATCTGCCAGAGAACGATTCCAAAGGGTCGCGTACCCTGTGTCCCTCTCGGGAAGGCGCCTATAATTGAAACTCCATTTTCGAGAGTGGCGATAGACGTAGTATTACCAATTCAAGCACCATCCAAAAGCGGAAATCGGTATATTCTTACTCTGATAGATTATGCCACCCGCTATCCAGATGCTGTCGCACTCCCCAGTGTCGAGACCGAGTGGGTCGCGGAAGCGCTGGTCGAGATGTTCTCCAGGGTCGGGGTGCCTAGGGAAGTAACTTCACCTCGGATCTCATGAAGGAAGTAGCTAGACTTCTATCGCTACGCCAACTGCACACAACTCCGTGCCACCCTATGGCTAATGGCCTAGTCGAAATATTCAATGGGACACTCAAGATGATTTTGAAGCGTATGTGCGCAGAAAAGCCCAGCGATTGGGACCGCCTCCTGGCTCCATTACACTTTGCATACAGAGAGGTGCCCCAAGCCAGCTTGGGATTTTCTCCTTTCGAACTCCTCTACGGTCGTCACGTGAGAGGTCCTCTGACGATCCTCAAAGAAGTTTGGACTAACAAAGATTTGGATGAGGAAGCAAAAACCACGTACCAACACGTACTCGACCTTCGGAACCGACTTGAAGAGACGTGCCGTCTAGCACATGAAGAGCTGGAAAAAGCAGGTGCCCGCTATGCTAAGGTGTACAACCGAAGGGCTAAAGACCGGCAGTTCAGACCGGGCGACAAGGTGCTTGTGCTGCTCCCGACCGATAAGAATAAACTACTTCTACAGTGGAAGGGGCCTTTCGAGGTAAAGGACAGAAATAGCGATGTAGACTACACTATCGAAACGCCAAGTGGTCTCAAGCTATTTCATGCTAATTTGTTAAAACGATACGAGGAAAGAGTAGACCCGACAGGAAAACCTCAATGCCTAACTATTGCAGTGTCTGACCTGGACGAAGAACAGAGCCTCCCAGTTCCCGAATTTAAAAAGACAGAAGGGTTGGAAGATGTAAGCCTTGGGCCCAAATTATCTGTAGTACAGAAAACTGAAATTGTAGAGGTGATGACTAAACACCACGCGATTTTCTCTAATGTGCCAGGAAAAACGGACTGGATCGAATGTCATCTAGAACTTACAAATGACCGCCCAATACATGTGCGGCAGTATCCTCTGCCTTTCACTACGCGTGAAAACGTGGAAAAGGAAGTACGAGAAATGAAGACCCTGGGAATAATTGAGGAATCCTTGTCACCATACAACTCACCCGTACTACTCGTACGAAAGCCAGACGAGACAAACAGGTTCGTTGTAGACTTCCGGCGGCTGAACACTGTGTTGGTGGCCGATTCGGAACCCATCGAGGGCAGACTTGGTATTCGCCAGCGTCAGAACAGCCAAGTACTTTTCCAAAGTGGATTTCGTGAAGGGATACTGGCAGATCCCGCTCTCTGAAGCTTCGAAACCTAAAACGGCTTTCTCAACCACGTCTGGACTTTATCAGTTTCGCTACATGCCTTTTGGTATCAAAACCGCATCAGCCGTTTTCGCGAAACACATGCGACTAATCACAGAGGATCTTCCCGATGTATATCATTACTATGATGACGTCCTCAAGGCCAGCAAAACGTGGGAAGAACACCTCATGACACTGGAACAACTCTTCACGAGAATTGAGACCGCTGGCCTAACAATTCGCCCCAGCAAGTGTCAACTCTGAGTACATGAAATAGACTTTCTAGGACACCGAATCGGAAGGGGACAACTAGCGCCACTGGGGAAAACTCTAGAAAAGATTCAGGCAGCACCAGCCCCAAAAACAAAGCGGCAAGTGCGTTCTTTCCTGAGGCTCACCGGATACTATCGGGAATTCATTTCAAACTACGCCGAAATCAGTGCCCCACTTACGCAACTTACAATGAAAAGGGAAAGTAACCTCGTCAAGTGGACACCAGAACACGAGATAGCTTTCACTGAATTGAAACGGCACATAGCTAACCCTCCAATTCTGCGGCTTCCAGACTTTGAACAACCCTTCGTGTTACGCACAGATGCGTCCGACACAAGCCTTGGGACGGTTCTGCTGCAACCTCACAGTGGTACACTTCACCCCATAACTTATGCTAGCAGAAAGCTGCTCTCCAGAAAGGTTGCATACAGTACCATTGAGAAAGAGTGCTTAGCACTTCTGTGGGGAATTCAGAAGTTTACACGTACCTCTATGGAACATCTTTCATAGTACAAACCGACCACCAGCCACTCCGGTACCTCCAGCAGGCAAAACACTTGAACAGCCGGGTGTTACGTTGGAGCTTGCTTCTACAAGAATATCAGTTTAGGGTAGAACACATAAAAGGTAACGAAATTGTGGGAGCCGACTATTTAAGTCGAGTCTAGAAGAGACCAATGAAGGCGGGAACCAAAATAACTGTCTGAAAGTTCATCTTGAGTTCGAGGACAGCTCGTTGAAGGAAAAAAAAATAATAATAAAGCGCAGGGCACTTTTAGGTTGTTGATTCCTATGTGTATTCGACGACAGTGTGTTGTCATGTTTGTGAATTTCATTGCATTGATGTGTGAATTTTGTAATGTGTTATTACAGTTTGTGAAATTTGTGCAATATGTGTGATGTGGACTTTTGCCCCATACAATTGTGAGCGCATGCATGTGCGCGCGATGTTCGTGGTTGTTGTGAATATTGTAGGACCACATTCTTAAAGGTAGGGGCAGTGTCACGAAATCGGCGCACATTTTCATCAAGCCGGTACGGCGCGAGGCCCGCGCGGCGTTGCGTGGAAAGCATGGAGAGAAAAGCCTCCTTCCCCGCGCGGGAGAGCGCGTAGCTTTGTACGCGTTGCCGTCACCCTCTTTCCCATTGCCCGGGGAGGACGGTGGTTCATCGGTCTGGAATACTCCAGAAAATTCCAGAATCTTCTATGGGACCTAGCCAATGACGACGTCCGGCTCGACGGGAGGAAGAGAGAACGCTCTAACCAGCGAAGCTAAGTGTATGTGCGCGCTAGCTTTGGCGTGTGTTAAGACAGACGCGGCGCGCCCTATTTAAAGAGAGCGCGCCGCTTGTACAGTCAATCAGTCAGTGTTGCGACGTGCTCGCCTGTGCTTCGGCTGGACTCCCGGGGATCACCCGCTGCTGGCACGCCCACGGACCTGCAAGGGAGCGGCGCTCGTCTCGTATGGCGGCCACATCGTGACCCTTGAGGCTTCGGACTGCAACAGTGCCCAGTGAACAATTTGGTGTTGTGTTTATGTAACTCTCTCGTGTTTGATCTGTTGTAAAGCCTCTGTGTTATTGAATCATTTGGTAGTAGCATGCTTAGCGTTTGTATTCTGTGAACCTCTCGTCTGTGCATTTCAAGTGTTCTTGTGTATTCCTTTGTATCGTCTCTTGCTGTGCATAAATTGTGTTTTGTTTGTTACTTCTGACTCCGATCATTACTCTGGTTTGAACCGGCGACAGCTGGGCACCAAACGGCCACCCCCTTCTGTCACTACAAGGTAGTTGAATTCCGGCTGAGCTTGCCACGCAGGTCGAGGGCAGCTCCTTTGCGACCAGAACAGCTACCCACACTCACTCTAAGGGTGTATGGGAGTGTGCGCACCGTTAAGGACGCATAGTTATTAATACCCCCTAATTATTAACGGGTGACAGTCTCACAGTCACCGGAGAAGAAAATATTTTCGACCGGAGGGTGGACAGTGGGCCTTTAAAAGAAGCGTTCGCCCTGCAGTGGGTATAGTCAGGCTGATTATGATGATGATGCTTGGAGGTTTAGCATTAAGAACTGTTACGACCAAGCATCCGCAATTGCGCGCTCTATTGTTCGCCTGTGGGCATGGATAAGTTTTGTGAATATGTGGTGATGGTCCAATGGCTCTAAGTGAGCCTGTTTCCAGGAATCCTGTTTTGTAAGCATGTTTTGCTTTGTGGACAACCTGCAAATGCCAAATTGACCCTGTCAAGAGAACGTCTGGAAAAACACAAAGAAACGTCCCCCTGCGGGAAATAGCAGGAAGTGCTTTCTTTCTTTTGTTCACCCTTCCAGTCGAGAAGTGCTATCCTCCAGTGACGAATGCCTCCTATCCAAAGGAGACGACAGAGTGACATGTCCGCTGACGTGCAGGACAAGAAAGGAGCATGACTCATACGGCCATTAAGTGATTTCCCGGGAATGCAGGAAAGATTTGCAATTGTCGAAAAGGGACCATGTTGGGAGCCCTATGCGGCGCCACGTGCACTCGGGTTTCTGAGAAGTAAAACCCCTTGTCAGAACCAGCCTGTGGTTTCTTTGCTGAAGAATAGAAATGTACCTCCTCTCCTCGCCGTTCCCAAGCTTTTCCCGCCAACAAGTGATCACGCCCAACGAATGAATGCCGGACCAGTCAGTGCTTCAGACCATCAGTGCAGTGATGTGTTCGATTGGATGCCGATACCTGAGGGGCGTGCCCTGGATTTGGTTGGTCAACATCTTCAGAGAGGGGCTGGACATAGGGGGGGTTTTAAGGACGCTGCAGAGCACGAAATGTCGCTCTGAGCCCTGGGAAAACGGCTCATCCAGTCGCTTCTCGCTATGAACTCTTAACGCTTGCCATTTTGCTGATGTACCCTTCTTTTTCGTGTAAATAATCTTGTAAATAAGTTTCTCAAAGTGCCATTAAACCTGCTTGTACTTATTTCACCAACTTCGAAGATTCAATCCTACTTCAACCCCGAGTCTCTGCACGCTACCAAGTGAAGGCCGGGTCGACATAGCCCCAGCGTCACGACAACTGGTGATCAGCGGTAGGATCTGAATCTACAAGCCCCAACACTGGTGACCAGCGTTGGGATCTGAATCTACAAGCCACAACATCTGGTGATTGGAGGTGGATCTGAAGCTACAAGCCACAACATCTGGTGATCGGAGGTGGCATCTCAAGCAACAAGCAGGCGCAACAATCGGCCAACAAGAGGGCAGCTCGGAACATCGATCGCATGTGTGGGTGAGTGCTTGGCTTTTCTTCTGATGTGGACCAGGTTCTAGAACAGGGTTAGATTTTAAGAACTGGTAAAAAGTGTTGAAACGCCTTTAGGTTTGGTAGTTTGCACTGTTGTTTTGGAAGTAGCCGACACTCGGAGCGATCATGGACCTACAAAAGCTGCAGAAACCGGAACTGTTGCTATTGTGTGAGGAATTGGGAATTAATACAAGTGGTTTGGCACGAAAACCCTTGATTATAAAGGCAATCACTGATCTGGGAACCGATGATGAGGAGCTCAGTGAAGCATGGAACCTCATCGGGCAAAAAAAGGAACAGCTCAGACAGCAGAAAGAGGAAAGGGAGCGCGAACGTCAGAGGGAAAAAGAGGAAAGGGAGCGCGAACGTCAGAGGGAAAAAGAGGAAAGAGAGCGTGAACTTGAGAGGGAAAAAGAGGAAAGGGAGCACGAACGTGAGAAGCTTGAAAGAGAAGCAAAAAAGCTGGACCAAGAAATTGAGCTCCGGAAATTAGAACTAGAGTTGAGCAAGAGGTCGGGCGATTGTCCCCAGCTAGCGGTACCTCGTCTCAACAAGGAGGCAGATTTCAAGATGTCAAAGTACATGCAGCCATATGTGATATCAGGGGATATCGGTCTGTATCTGGCTAACTTTGAGCGAACCTGCGAAAAACTGTCCTTCCAGCGAGACACTTGGTCTCAGAGATTATTGACGGTTCTGCCCAGCGAGGCAGCGGAGGTTGTCGCGCGGCTAAGCAAGGAGGACGCGGACAACTACGAGAAGGTCAAAGCTTGCCTTCTGAGAAAGTATAGGCTTAGCGCCGAGGCGTTCAGACAACGTTTTCGGAACGCTACTAAGTCCAGGGACGAGAGTTACCCTGAATTCCTGTACAATTTAAGAGTAAATTTGGGCGAGTGGCTAAAGAGCACAGATTCCTACAGTGATAGGGACGCTGTAGTCGAGCGAATTCTTTTGGAGCAGTTTTATAACTGCCTCCCAGAAAAAGAAAGAAATTGGTTACAGGACAGAGGCGAAATTAAGTCGGCAACTGAAGCTGCCGAACTTATTGAGGAGTATGCTTCGCGCCGACAATTCAGCAACCCAGCAGTGGATAGGCCCCGCAATCCCAAGTTCAGTGTGAAAAACCGTCAGGAAAGGCACTTTGCTAGAGTTGGAAACGAAGAAATGAAGGTTTCTTCAGGCAAATTCCCTAGAAAGGACGGCAGTGAGAAAAGTGGGGAAGTGACCAACGTGCAGAACACAAAGAATAAGCTTGAGGCTAGGAAGCCGCTCACATGCTTTAGGTGTAATGAGCAGGGTCACATTGCCGTCAACTGCCGGAAAGAAAAGATTGCTTTCTCGTATGTCAGGGACTGCGATGAAAATATGCAGCTTTTAGAACCCTACCTGCATGACCTAGTAGTCAACGGGAAGCCTTGCAAGGTACTGCGCGATTCGGCCGCAACGATGGATGTTGTCCATCCGGCGTATGTATCGCCTTCCGACTATACAGGACAGTGTGCATGGATCCGACAGGTAGTTGAGGAACAGAGTGTGTGCTTGCCGATCGCGAACGTGGTCATCGAGGGCCCTTTCGGCGAATTAACAACCGAGGCTGCCGTTTCAGGAAAGCTTCCTAAGTGCTATCCGTATTTGTTCTCCAACAAATCGGACATGCTACTGCGAAAGAGGGGCATCCTGTTCGGAGACAGAGTTGTGCAAGCCTTAACACGTTCAAGGGCGCGAGAACTAGCTACACTGCTCATACCAGAAAATTCCACAGCGGAAGAAACGGCAGTTAAAACAGTGGTCGATGTGGAAGATAGCAGGTCAGAAAACTTTGAGAGCGAGGCATCTCAGATATGTCAACTTGAAAGTGAGCTTGATGAGACGCGGAATGAGGACGTTCTTGAGAGTAACCTCTTGCCGCCAGTGTCTAGTAATCTCACGAGACTTTTAAGTGGAACCCGAGAGGACTTAGCTATAGAGCAAGCCAATGATCCCAAGATACAGGAGATAAGGGAGCGCCACCGCGCCACTAAGACAGCAAACAATATTTCTTTCGAGATGAGAAAGGGAGTGCTGTATCGCTTATTCAAGGATAAGCGCGGAGTAGAGCGGGACCAATTAGTTGTTCCCCAAAAGTACCGCGGAGACTTACTGCGACTTTCCCATGGCAGCTCGTGGTCATGTCACCTTGGAATAAAGAAAACAAAGCAGAGGCTGTTGCAAGAATACTATTGGCCTGGATGTTTTAAGGACACGGAAAATTTTGTACGGTCATGCGACACGTGCCAGCGGGTTGGAAAGGCGCAAGATAAGTGGAAAGCGCCGATGGTGTTAGTACCAATCATTACCGAGCCGTTTCACCGGTTAGTAATAGATGTAGTTGGGCCACTTCCTGTGACAGAGTCAGGGTACCGTTATATCCTCACTATGTTATGCCCAGCCACAAAGTTTCCAGAGGCTGTTCCGCTGCGCGAGGTGACGTCCGAGAGTGTAGTGGATTCGCTGCTGTCAGTGTTTGCACGAGTTGGATTCCCTTCCGAGGTCCAAAGTGATCAGGGTAGCGTTTTCACGAGTGTCCTCACCACCTCATTTCTCGAGCGATGCGGCATTAAGGTAGTGCATAGCTCGATCCATCATCCGCAGAGCAACAGCGTAGAAAGATGGCACTCTGTTCTCAAACGAGTCCTGAGGGGACTGTGCTATGAAAACAAGCGCGAATGGGATACCTGCCTGCCTGCAGCGCTTTTCGCTTTGCGGTCAGTGCCGCACGAATCCACTGGATTTAGCCCAGCCGAGTTGGTGTACGGAAGGTCACTGCGCTCACCTTTGCGAATGGTGCGCGAAGCCTGGGAGGGGCGCGGAGAAGACCCAACAGTAGTAGAATTCATTCTGAACCTCTTGAATCGCTTACATAACACTAAGGAACTCGTTGAGGCCAGCATGAAGTCAGCCCAGGCTCGTTCCAAGGTGTACTATGATAAGACAGCCCGTCAAAGGACATTTTGTATCGGGGACCAGGTGATGTTGCTGAGAAGTTCAAGGCAGAATAAGCTCGAAGTACAGTGGGAAGGACCGGCTGAAGTCGTTGCAAAGCTTTCTGACACTAACTACGCAGTGAAAATTCCCGGTAGGCGTAAAGAAGTGCGCATTTATCATTGCAATCTTATGAAGCCTTATGTGCAGAGGGAAGCCGTGGTAAATCTAACGTTAAACCTTCCCGAGGAGATGGGGGACAACTTGATTTGCCTCAGCGGAAAAGGAAGCAACGCTCAGGAGCTTCTCAAAAAGACGGAGCAGAGAGGAGAACTAAAGAAATCCCAGCTGTCCGATCTGGGCGAGATAATAACAGAGTTTGAGGCCTGCTTCGTGGACAGGCCAGGCAGAACTGATTTGACTGAGCACGATATTGAGCTGACTTCAGACGTGCCAGTGCGATCAAGGTGCTACCGATTTTCTCCAAGGCAAAGAGAAATTCTGGATAGGGAAGTAACTCGCATGCTGGAATTGGGAGTAATAAAACCTTCGGAAAGCGATTATGCTTCGCCTATGATCTTAGTAGAAGCTCCAGGTAAAGACCCTAGGCCTGTGGTAGACTACCGAAAGCTAAATTCTCTCACCAGGGATCAAGTGTATCCTATTCCGAATATTGAGGAGAGAGTAGAACAGGTCAGTAGAGCGGCATATGTGACTACGCTGGACCTTACTCGAGGATATTGGCAAGTACCGCTCACTGAACGCGCCAGCAGATACGCGGCTTTCGTCACTCCGACGGGCAGCTACCAGCCAACAATGATGAGTTTCGGGCTCAAAAATGCTCCATTTTGTTTTTCACGACTCATGGATAGGGTTTTAAAGGGGTGTGAAACATTCGCGGTGCCTTATTTAGACGACATTGCGGTTTTTTCCGACTCATGGGCGGACCATATGGTACATCTAAGAGCTGTACTGAGCCTTTTGCGTCAAGCTGGACTAACCGTAAAGGCCGAGAAATGTTGCCTGGCAAGGGCGACCGTGGACTACTTGGGTCACAATGTAGGTCAAGGTTTCAGGAAACCCAGCGAGATTAAGATTTCTGCGGTAGCAGACTACCCGCGGCCGAGCACGAAGACGGAAATTCGAGCATTCCTGGGTCTGCCTGGGTACTACAATCACTACATCCCTAACTATTCAGCTTTGGCTAGCCCTCTGACCGACGCTCTCCGCAAGACAGAACCGACAAATGTAGTCTGGGACGAACAAAAGGAAGCCTCCTTCGTAAACCTGAAGGCTGTGCTGATTAGCCGTCCGGTATTGCGAGCTCCAGACTATGGCCGAGAATTCACGGTCCAGTGTGATGCCAGTGATCGAGGGTTAGGTGCTGTTCTCTGCCAGAGAGATGACGACGGTAATGAGCACCCCGTGCTCTACTTGAGCAGAAAACTGAGTTCTAGAGAGAGGGCTTATTGCGCGTCAGAGAAAGAGTGCGCTTGCATTGTATGGGCCATTCAAAAATTGCAGTGCTATCTTGGAGGGGCCAAATTCACCGTAGAGACGGACCATTGTCCCCTAGCTTGGCTGCAAACTGCGACATCGAAGAACAGTCGCCTTCTTAGGTGGAGCTTGATTTTACAGCAGTACAATTTTGAAATAAGATACAAAAAGGGGAAGTTAAATGGGAATGCGGACGCGCTTAGCCGCTCTTTCTAAGCGGTCCGAGATGTTCCTCACCATGTATCCAAATTGATAATCAGGTTTTTTTTTTTTCTCGTGCGCTTGTATATGTGTGACTATGTAAAGCAGCACGTTTGGTTTTCTAGGAATACGTAGGTCCTAACGTCTTGAGTGTGGGCTTTTCTCGAACAACAATGGCAGTTTTCTTTTGACCTGGTCTCTTCAGACGGGAGCCGAGTGCTTGCTTCGACATGTGGTTGAGTTTCAGACAGCTCGAGCAATTTGGCCTACAACAATCAAGACAACGCGACAAGCAACAGCGAGCTTCAAGCGTTCACGTGCAGGCCATTAAGTCGTCTCTTCATGCAGCAGCTGGGACTGCTGCCCTCCGAGACTCTTCTGGCGGGGGAGGAGGCTGTTACGACCAAGCATCCGCAATTGCGCGCTCTATTGTTCGCCTGTGGGCATGGATAAGTTTTGTGAATATGTGGTGATGGTCCAATGGCTCTAAGTGAGCCTGTTTCCAGGAATCCTGTTTTGTAAGCATGTTTTGCTTTGTGGACAACCTGCAAATGCCAAATTGACCCTGTCAAGAGAACGTCTGGAAAAACACAAAGAAACGTCCCCCTGCGGGAAATAGCAGGAAGTGCTTTCTTTCTTTTGTTCACCCTTCCAGTCGAGAAGTGCTATCCTCCAGTGACGAATGCCTCCTATCCAAAGGAGACGACAGAGTGACATGTCCGCTGACGTGCAGGACAAGAAAGGAGCATGACTCATACGGCCATTAAGTGATTTCCCGGGAATGCAGGAAAGATTTGCAATTGTCGAAAAGGGACCATGTTGGGAGCCCTATGCGGCGCCACGTGCACTCGGGTTTCTGAGAAGTAAAACCCCTTGTCAGAACCAGCCTGTGGTTTCTTTGCTGAAGAATAGAAATGTACCTCCTCTCCTCGCCGTTCCCAAGCTTTTCCCGCCAACAAGTGATCACGCCCAACGAATGAATGCCGGACCAGTCAGTGCTTCAGACCATCAGTGCAGTGATGTGTTCGATTGGATGCCGATACCTGAGGGGCGTGCCCTGGATTTGGTTGGTCAACATCTTCAGAGAGGGGCTGGACATAGGGGGGGTTTTAAGGACGCTGCAGAGCACGAAATGTCGCTCTGAGCCCTGGGAAAACGGCTCATCCAGTCGCTTCTCGCTATGAACTCTTAACGCTTGCCATTTTGCTGATGTACCCTTCTTTTTCGTGTAAATAATCTTGTAAATAAGTTTCTCAAAGTGCCATTAAACCTGCTTGTACTTATTTCACCAACTTCGAAGATTCAATCCTACTTCAACCCCGAGTCTCTGCACGCTACCAAGTGAAGGCCGGGTCGACATAGCCCCAGCGTCACGACAGAACACAGTACAGGGATGTGGTACACGTAAAATTCTCTTGCTAGTGAAAATTATTTCGCATCCCTCCGCTACGGTACCTCTTCCGCTCTCACCTTCTTCCGGCGCGGCTCAAGCGTCCAGCGATAAGTGCGAAAGCATCTTTTCTTGTGGCAATTTGAAATTAGTTTGCAAGCTGCCCACGTGCAATGCAGTCCACGTGCGGCATCCCTCACTGGCTGAGTCACTTGGGGAACCATATAGAGCAAGCTAACTAAACTAAACAAAAAGTTTGTTTTGTGGAACTAGAAAACGCCATATCTTCCTCATTGCTTGGCGGACAGAACCTCGAAGCGGACTTACAAACGTTAGACAATTTTCCCCGGGCCCTGTATCACCGAGTAGCGCTTTCGTCGCAAAAACACCTGAGTAGCCGTCTCGGTGCTTTTACAAGAGGACGTCTCACAAGAACATGAAAAGAATACGACTTTTGAAAAGTCGGCGAGCAAGCCAACTTTCAAGCCTGAGTCTGCGCTTACGGCTGCCTGCGAAGCTGACATCTTCATGGCGGTGCAATCCAGTAAAGGGCGAGTTTATATATGATTGAAAAGCTTCTAAGGGCAGTCCGCAACCGAACTTATTTCACTTGCATAGCTACAAACCTTGGCTATTCGTATAAATATTGCTAGGCTCAAGTTCCTTTATCAACTTTATAACAATAAACTCAATTTGGATTCCGGCTTGTACTTGCGGTCGTCCGGGAGACTGTCATCTCGCACTAATCATTCCTTTGCAGTGATGTCGTATGTGCCAAGAGTTGATGTATTTAAATTTTCGTTTCTGCCTAAAACAATCATTGAATGGAACAACCTTGATCGAAGCGTATTTGAAAAAACTTGTTCTTTAGAAACTTTTGAGAAAGAGTTGGAAATTTGTTGTGCTGCTTGGATGTACATTGCCCACCCTGTAACAGCCCGGAAGGGCTAACAGTACTTGGAAATAAAAAAAAAGGGCGATTTAAATCCTCGGAACTCATTTATACGCAGGAAAAAAATGTGCGGGCAGACAAGCACGTACCATGATGCTTACGGGTATGGCGATCTCCTTCCACTCCTCGTCACTCATGTTGGTGGCGAGCCATGATGGTTTGGCGCACCAGTGGTCGACGTCTGGCACGATGAAGGGCGCGATCAGCAGCGTCCACGACGTTGGGAACGCTCGAAGCACCGTGATAGCGCCCACGGCAAGGTGGTACCAGCCCAGCTGGCCCACCACATCCGATACGTCTAGCATGGTGGTCGATGCCCGCTATTCACCCTCCTCCTGGGCCCGCTTACACCTTTTTCCCTGCACGAAAATAGAGACGTGTGTAATTTCTTTCAGCAGATACAGATGACCTTGTCGTATCTCGTAAAAATTGTTCTGCTGTGGTAGGTGCAGCAACTTCTTTGCCACATTATCCTCAGGCGTCAATTTCCTATCTGGCTCTGTCGAAGCAAAAAAGCACTGACTTCGGGGGCCGACACTTCATTGTTTTCAGTGAGAAAATGTGCCCGTCATTTTAGGCATACGAGCACGTGCCGGAGCCATCTTAGTTTTCAGGCAATCAATTGGTGCTTCCTGAAATTTGTAATAGAAGCTTTCGCTTTGAACGGGGATGGTTGCCACCATGCTCCGTCTTTTTTAGTTGTTTTTAACGTTCGTGTAAACATATATTTCGTATTTTATTCCTACATTTCTATCCTTATGTGACGCCTCTGCTTTACAACCACCAATCTTGTAAAATCCTTTTTGTTACTTTCACCTCAGCTTCATTCACCTGGTCAGAGTGGCTGTGCCTGCATCGACATATGAATAGGATCAGATTCGGGTATAAGATGTTCAATTGTTCCTACGGATTTACCCCACACTCCATATGTGGCTTCTTGATTTATTACCTTTTTGTAGCTGCGTATTCTAAGGCATCTAGATCTAGCTTCAAGTAGTAGGGCAAGGCATATTAAGGAAGTTTGACAACTTACTACAAGGCTCTCTTTTTGACAAACGCGTGTGCAAAATTTTTAGATATGTTGATGATTTTTTGATAATTTTAAAACTTTCACCGAATGTCTCTTTTCATGAGGTTGTTGACGACGTCTTGAAGGCCTTTAAGGCTTGCACTAACGCCCTTTGTTTTACGTAAGAACTACCCAATGACCAAAAATTAGGTTTTTTAGAACTTCAACTAACTTTTCTTGACGATGGGCAAGTCTGCAGGTGTTTTTTACCGAGAAGCAAGAAAGCGTTGTTACCGTACTCCTCCGCTCACTCTAAAATCGTTAAGAGAGGCATTGTTATGAATTGCTTTCGCAGTGCTCTGGAGAAAAGTTGCCACCACTAAAAAAGGAGTAGCTTTGACAACCAGGTTGGCCGGCTGATGGCTGCAGGATTCCCAAATGCACTTCTGAATGCTGTGGCAGAATCGTTGCTACAAAGAGTAAAGAGGGGCCATGAAAAAGTGCCCAAGCTTACTGAAGCCGAATGAAGGAAACTTGAGGTGATGCTGTATGTGCATGAGATTTCCCATAATATCAAAAAGGTTGCTGCGAGGCAAGGCGTTAAGGTCGTCTTCTCTGCTCCTTGCAAGCTATCAAGTCTTTGTTCTCGTGTTGCTCATGGTAGATCTAAGGCCCCTGTGTGCTCGACGCGACATGATGATTGTTATATTCCTTGTGCCACACGTGTTATTTATAAGATCCCTCTAACATGTGAAGACGTTTACATCAGCCAAACTGGCCGGTGTATTTATGATAGGCTGCGAGAGCATCGCAACACTTTGTCAAACACCAGCGGAGATAATTTGTCTCGCCATTGTAGGGATTGCTGTTGTTATCCGCTGTTTTCAAATGTCACGTTTCTTGGTAGGGGCAAGGGTAAGGTAGAGCGCGAAGTTCTTGAAGCTTATCACATAAGTATGCAAGGAGATAATTGTATTAGCACAGCATCCATACCGTTGATGCAGAAAGAAATAAGTTCTTTATCTCAAAGACCTTAGTGCCTTGGCTATCTCCGAAGCGTTGCTGTGTTTTTTGTTTTTTTGTTGTTTTTTGTCAGTTTATTTTTTTTCTGTCGCTTTTATGCTGTGTGTTGGACGTCGAGCTGCGCATGCCTTACAAGGTTTCTTGGGAAATGTCATTATTTCAATAAAGCGCAGTTGTTAGTTCCCGCTTCCGTGTGTACATCGTCTTTCTTCGTCCCTTGGCTGGTTATTATTCTCTAAGTTTGTTCTAGTTCGACATATTTTCCAGAATTCTGTGTGTCGTGTGGAACGCAAACGCACTGGTTGGCGTAGAGTTGAAATTTTAGCTAATGCTGTGTTTTTTTTTGTACTATTGCCGTAAAAAACTGTCGAAACAAAACATATCTGTACACATGTTAAATTCTTCTGATTTTATGTTTCTGAAAAAATTCTGTGGTGTATTCTGTGCATTTTCATGCATTTTCAATAGCACGCATAGCCTTCTTCTGTAATAATATTATCTTATTTAGGTTCGACTGAGTTGTTGTACTCCACACTAAATTAGAGTTTTAGTTCTGCTGATGATGGAAAGTTATAACGATTCCTATTGATGAGTCCACTGTACGACTAATTTATTGAAGAACAAAGTTTACATGATTATCCCACTGAAGTGTGTCGAAGACATAAACTCCCAGGGTCTTAAAGCTATTTATGATTTCGGTATGAGTAGAGTTAAAGGAAGATTTGAAGGTACTCGCGTACCTCTAGTCCGGAAAATGATAGCGACCAGTTGCTTAATCTAAATAATTAGGTCGGTTGGAGAAACAGATGAAATATACATTAAGAATTTCACATGTTCCTGAATGAAGGCAATATCATCCACGTAGAGGCTGAGAAGAATGACGCCTGAGGCTATTCTCACTACTTGGGAGTTTATACCGTTTATGCAAACTGTTGTCTGTCCGCTAGATAAGATTTTATTATTTTATATGAGAGACCCCTTATTCCGTAGCGTTCAAGTTTCTCAAGTAAGATCTGTGGTTTATGTGGTCAAAAGTTTGTGAAAATTAGACATATATTCTTATGGTTACAAGTTTCTGCTCAAAGGTGTTTAAGAGGTACTCTTTTTGATCAAGGAGTGCAAGCTCTGTTGGCTTTATTGAGCCTTTTGTATGAGTTAAAATTTAGAACAAAATGATGACAACTGATTGTGTACGACTTTTTCGAGTCTTTTTGAGAAAACGGGAAGAACGGAGATTGGACGGTAATTTCTGATATCTAGCTTATCTGCCTTCTTATGTGATGCCGTAACTCTAGCAGTCTTCATTTTATCTGGAAACGTGCCTGACGAAATACACAGAATGTAAACATGGACTAAGAGAGGAGATATATCGTATATAACATATTTTACCGGTCGGACCTGCAAACCACCTGCATCGCAACTACAGGAATTATTAAATCCTGAAAAAATTGAGGATAACTCAGCGGCAGTACGCTGCTTTAAAAATACCGTGTTTTGGTGAGCAGAGAACCTGATTATTTGAGGCTCAGTTAACGATGGATTGTTAATGATACAGTTCTACGCTCTGTTTCTTTTCCATTCAGTTAAGCCACTTTTTTTTCTTTGTGTTTTTTATCTCTCGTATGAAGCTTTTGATTTCTCTATCCTTCTGACCTGCTTGCGTACTGGTGAGTTGTCTGGCCCGTTTCCACAATTGTTGGCCTTTTTAATTTTAGATATTTAATTAGTTATATGTACAGGATGCAGCGGTAGCGTAGAGGCAGAACATCCGCCTCGCATGCAAGAGGACCGTGACTGAAATCCGCGCGTCGATGCAATTGCATAAACAGGTTTGGGGTGCGACCTGATGCCGGTTAACACCTCCGACAACGCACTCCCTCACCAGAACAGGAGTTGGCCATCCTGGTGCAGAGATTGGCTCCAACCTGCCATGATTAGTCCTATAAACCCCGGCCCTCAGTCGCCAGTGGCTGCGGAGTAGCTGACCACGGCGGCGGTCACAACTGTGACGCTGCAGGGGGCGCAAAGAATCTCTGGCTCCGCTGGACAGGCCGCCATTGGAAACTGACCCTGGCAACGTTTAACGCTAGAACCCTATCTAGTGAAGCTAGTTTAGCAGTGCTGTTAGAGGAACAAGAGAGTGTGAAATGGTATGTCATAGGGCTTAGCTAGGTTAGGAGGCCGAATGAGCCATATACTGTACTGAAGGACGGGCATGTACTATGTTATCGCGGTTTACCGGAAAGGCGACAACTAGAAGTAGGTTTTTTTTTTCAAAAGTATATACTTGGTAGTATAGAATTCTATGGCAATAAAAGGGCTATGACAGGGTGGTTCAATGTATTGCTGTCTGATACTTTGTGGGATTTGGGCTTGCTGCGGCTGCCCTTTGCGCGGCCGCCGCCCGCTTCCCAGTTGTTCTCCTCGTTCCCTTTCTCCCGCCCGAGGCGGCGGCGAGAGGCTCGGACGACTTGTCACTGTCGTTCGGGCCACAGCTCCGCCGTGGCGTCCCAGTGGCTGTTCTCATTGGCGCCTTTTGGCGGGAACACAGCACCGCTTCGACGGCTGCGCTTGCGCGACCGTCCGAGCGGAGCTCTGAGAGAGACCCCTCCGAGACATCGCAAAGTGCGTACGCTACTGTTCTTATCTGCCGGCCTTTGTCCGCGCAGACCAGTGTGTACTCGAGTTCGTCTGCTCCGGGGCGTACCTGAGAGCGAAGCTCGAGCCTGTCGATTGTGATCCAACGATCCGCGACAGGCGTACCTTGCGGTGGTTGCCCACTCTCTCTCAAAGGAACCCTCCGGTCAATGCGAGAGAGAGAGATCACAGCACGCCCTTGCGTGCTGGCGGCGCGCACTCCGTGTCACTTCGTGCGCACAGGGGAGCCCTGCTCGTCGCGCGCTCCCGGAACACGGTGACTGAGTATGTATGTGTATGTGCGTGTGTGTGTGAGTGTGTATGTGTGTGCCGCTGGAGGATGGCGTTTCAATAAACGCCTCCTCTGTGAACTTGGAGGCTTTTGTCCTTGCAGCGCAGTGCTCTCCTCCCGGTGGAGAATGAGTGCGCGCTGCGGTGTTTCAGTGTGCGCGCGGTGACGGCTCATCGGGGCTTAAGCTCGCGCGACGCTCGAACCCGCGGTGGTGGTGGCCTATGCCCACGTAGAAACCACAACTGGCGCCCAACATGAATTGTCCCTGGTTCCATGAGTCGTTGGACAGCACATCGGCCGAGCCGGTCGCCTTGACGATCAAGCTCATGCGCCATGCCTGCCGCCCCCTGCGCGGCACTCGGCAAAGGCACTGAAACACGCTACATGGTTATTCGGACCACCCTGCGGTGCGACCGTTGACCATATGGCTCCGCTGTTTCAGCTTTACGCCCTTGCGGAAACAATGTCCGCGACGCCGCCGCTGCCGGCATCTCCGCACAACAGCACCCGTATCCCGCTTGCAGTCATTTCTGTTCGGGGAACGGCGAGGCGTCGGCCGGGCTCCCTCTGGAAACCGCACCGACAGCGCGCTCAATTGGCTGATGCGGCTCCGTAAACTTGCGAGCCGGCTGGTGCGCCATTATCTCCTGGTACAGCATCTCGACTTTTCGGTGCAGTATCTTAAGGGGAGAGCGAACGTGGTAGCTGACGCGCTATCCCGTGCTCCACTCGCCCGCGGCGGCGTCTTTACGCCGGCAGGCGAAGGGGGTGAAACAGCGGACGAGCCGCAGATCGGCACGGAGGGAACGCCCGCAGACGGGTTCCCCATTCCGCTATCCGGGTATGCAGCGCTTCGCAAAGCAGGCGAGGGTGAAAGCTCTTTGTGAACATATCTGAGACGCCGATGCCAGCGGAATTTTTGCTGCGAACCTGCGGGGGGACGAAACCAGGCTCTCCTTTGGGATGACTGGGATCGTTTTCAGCCATGAAGAGCTACGACGGTCCAGCAGAATGACCCGTTTTGTCGCGATGTCAACGACGGTCTCTGGGAGACGAAGCGCCGTTACGCTGCTTGTATTGCAGCGGACGCAGCGCCGTTACGCTACTTGTATTGAGCGTGCGCAGGGGGGCACCACCCAGCGTGTGTCGCGGCGTGCCTCGGGGATTCATGTTTGCTGGGTCATGACGGGCTCGCGCTGAAATACATAGTCACGGATGATGAGTCCATGAACCATTTAAAGTGGCTATTCCCCAATGTCTGAGCGGCGCTCTGTTGCGTTTCTCTCACGACAAACTATTGGCTGGTCATCTGAGTGGCTCCAAGGTTTTAAGAAACTGAATCAATGGGTGACTGCAGCCCGGCATGAAGCGCGACATTTTCCGCTGTTGCCGTTCCTGCCATGTCTGTCAAATGGGGAAGTCGAGGGGTGGGAAGCCACCGGGCATGACGAAACCAACTGACAGCGTGCGTCCGTGGCAGATGGCCACCTGCGATTTCATGGGGCATTTCCTCAGTAACAAGCAGGGGCTCATTGCTGGAGAATCCCCCTATGGGGAAAGCCAGCCATGCCTACATCGCAGACCTGAAGGCCCATGCGTAACGGTCTGACGAGCTTGCGCTGGTGCCCATTGTCACCACAGGCAAGTGCCAAGGCACAACCGATGCGGTGGAACGCAGCCGTTACCCGCACCGGTACAAGGTGAGGCGGCATTCACCTGTGTGATTGATGCCGGACGGCGGGCCTTTCCCGCAACCGAAGGCATACCGCCTCACCGAGCGAGCTTGCTCGTAGAACCCTACCTGGTAGCAAGGTTGGTCTCCCCCTTTTCTAGCTCGCTCAGTTCCAGTCTTTGTGTTTTATGTTGTTTTTGTGCCTCTTTTTTCATTTTTCGTTTTCTTCTGTTTCCGTTCTTGCTTCTTATCTTGTAAATATTGTACAGTGAGTGTCTTCTTTTGTACTGCGCGTCTTCTATCATCTTCTTGAAATTGCGTGGGTTGCTCGTTAGGCAGCCCCGACGGGCGGCCTTTCCGGTGTGTGTGGAAAGGAAGTTGGGGCCGTTGGGGACGGGGAGCATGGACGATGCCCCTTTCACACAAGGCCGCCGCGGTTGCGAAGGTGCTCGGGACAGGTTCGCCGCTGAAGGTCGGCATCACCCTTTGTTTGGTGTGTGAATGGCTGTGCGTGTGCGTGCCTGGGCGTGGAGGCGACGACGTCGCGCCATGCGTGTTTGCCGGCGTGTGCGGAGCGCGGTGGAAAGAAAGCCCGCGCGGTCTTCCCATGTGCGCCTTGGATCGCCACGGAGTCACGGACTTTCCACACTCGGGGCCCCTTCGGCGTGTTCGCTCTTCCTGCACCTAACCTGTACCACCACCGACCGAGATCGTTTGCAGCCAAGGATGAACGTTGGCCACCCAGAAGTCAACGAGCGGTGAGTCACCGCAAGCTCCCTCAGCTGCACCGACGAACTTTGGAACTTCTGTACATAGTTGTGTTCTGTACATGATTGCGTTCTGCACATAGTCGTTGTTACTTAGCCTCCGGAACTTTGTACATTATTCTTCATGTCATCTTGTTTATTTTTTTGTGCACCTTGCTAATGTTTGTCTTTCTTGAGTGTCTATTTCCAAGATCTTTCTTGCTGGAACTGAAGTGTAGTTGACTTTTTGCGTGAGGATAGCATTCTTTTCTTCATGCTGGGGACCTGCCGCATGCTTTCACTGATGAGTAGGAGGGCAATTAAGGAGAGGAGGATGTGGGAGTCGGGCTTGCTGCGGCTGCCCTTTGCGCGGCCGCCGCCCGCTTTCCAGTCGTTCTCCTCGTTCCCTTTCTCCCGCCTGAGGCGGCGGAGAGGGGCTCGGACGACTTGTCACTGTCGTTCGGGCCACAGATCCGCCCTGGCGTCCCAGTGGCTGTTCTCATTGGCGCCTTTTGGCGGGAACACAGCACCGCTTCGACGGCTGCGCTTGCGCGACCGTCCGAGCGGAGCTCTGAGAGAGACCCCTCCGAGACATCGCAAGGTGCGTACGCTACTGTTCTTGTCTGCCGGCCTTTGTCCGCGCAGACCAGTGTGTACTCGAGTTCGTCTGCTCCGGGTCGTACCTGAGAGCGAAGTTCGAGCCTGTCGATCGTGATCCAACGATCCGCGGCAGGCGTACCTTGCGGTGGTTGCCCACTCTCTCTCTCAAAGGAATCCTCCGGTCACTGCGAGAGAGAGAGATCACAGCACGCCCTTGCGTGCTGGCGGCGTGCATTCATTGTCACTGCGTGAGCGCAGCGGAGCCTTGCTCCTCGCGCGCTCCTGGGACGCGGTGACTGAGTGTTTGTGTACCGCTGGTGGACGGCGTTCAATAAACGTCTTCTGTGTCACTAGGAGGCTTGTGTTTTGCAGCGAAGCGCTCTCCTCCCTGCGGAGGTTGAGTGCACGCTGTGGTGTTTCAGTGTGCGCGTGGTAACGGCTGATCGGGGCTTCGGCTCGCGCGACGCTCGAACCCGCGGTGGTTGGTGGCCTATGTCCACGTAGAAAACCACAACTTCTATGAATAATGTACGGGTATTTTGTTCTGTTCACAAAGTTGTAGTGCCTAGCGCGCGGCGCATATTACAAGTAAACGTGATAAAATCAGAATCGGGAAGCTCCTCCCACGTAGAGCGACCGCCATTTTGAAATGCTCGAGGGACGTCACAGAGAATACGCTGCGGAGCGTCGTCTGCAATGCCGGTTGTAATGTCAAAGGACACGTTTCTTTTTTTTCCGAAGTTGGGGGGCGTGGGGAGAGGACGACTGAAACAGTGATCGACCCTCATGCAGATGTGCAATTGATGAAGATGTTACCGCGTGAACGCGATATAGAGTAAGGCATATTGTCTTCGGCATAATTCACGGCCAGGTTATAGGTTCCTTTGCAGTATCGACGCACAGATCTCTCGCATTACACCGGCAACGACGCCAGCACGACCAATTGTCGCCTATTACCGTAGTGTGAGGTTGTCGGCCCCGTGACGCCGATGAAACTGATCAGTGGACGGTCGTCCCATCTGTTTTGGTCGGATCGGAGGCCGTGCGAGAACTTGACACTCCGTGACTGAACAGCCTGAACAGCTGCATTCGCATGAAGGTTAAATGGCCCCTGAAACGCCATTTACGGTTGTATTTTGATGCTACAGGTGTTTAGAGGTGGTCTTAGTGATCATTGAGATGATAATCGAAAAGCTCTGCGTGTTAGCTATAATTTACAAATAATTTCTGAAAATTGCCTCTCGCAGCCGCCTAGGGCGACTCACCACCGTGCGTTTTCAGCCGCCTAGCCCATGCGACGTCATTGGGGCAAGCGTTATCATTGGCCATGGCCGTATGACGTCACGTGCAGTTTTTGCAATTATAGATTTTAAAATGAGCACTGATATTTCTTGAAGTAATATTTTATTCATTGGCTATTACTGTATAATAAATAAGGTAAGAATTCTGCGCTCATCTTGGTGGAAAGAGAACACTTGCGGCCGAGTTGTTTGGACAACCGGACGTATTGTCCGGTTGTCCGTTTTGAAATCTCGTGATACCAACTGGTGCTGCTTTGTTTCTGGTTCGGAATTGACCACCATTGCTGTGTAGTTAGCTTTAAGCCGAGGACAGAGAAGATGTCGCACTGCGATATCGTGTCCCAACAAAACAAGACGTCAAGCGAGAAAGCTACCTCCAATGCATCTTGCTGTCATCGCCGGACAAGCGCCAGGAGCTAAGGGTTTGTAGCCGCCACCTTTTCCTTGACGCATGCGAGTACAATTCTAGTGTGACGCTGCTAACTGGCCTCAACGTGAGGAAAGCTGTTGGTAACGTGTACTGTGCGGAGTACAGAGTTCACAACGAGAATTTGCGGCGCAAAATGTGTTTGGGCAGATAGCGATGACATTGTATATTCTGAGTGCTTCGAATCAGTCTGTCATTCTATTGTATAGTGAAAATGCCTAGTGTGATATACGCACAGTAAACCGGAGAACTGTGGCGCACTCGATCGATGTTTTGTGCTGTGCAAGGGTGAAGCCCATGCTTTGTTTCATATGGCATTCTTCAGTAAGGAATCGTGTTCTCTCGAAAGTTTACAGCGCATGACTGCCATTTGTCTACAGCACACTGCATTAAAGCTTCAAAAGGAGTGAGCCACACGTTCTATCTCACCCGCTGACATGGCCACGAGGCACCTGAACACAAAGCTTCTTGCTGTACTGCTCGCCTCCTTTATTACGCGTAGAATTCGATCGAAAAGTCGTTGCTGTCGCCGTTACCCCTAATTAACAAAAACGCTGCTGGTGAAGATGCTCAAGTATTTTCCTACCAAAATTATGAGCAATCGTTGATTGTGCAGCGTCCAGGGCCGTACGTATTTCTCTTTACATTTAGCACCCGTCGGGCTGGAGACTAGTTAGCCATAGGGATTCCAACCGAGGACCTATGCACTTCAGGTAGGCTTACAATATATATGAAGGCAGGCAGACACTTTCCAAATAGTAACTCGAACAAAAATAATATAAAACTATTAGCGGAATGAAAAAATGGTGTTAAGGCGAAGACCATTAAGGTGAAGCCTAATTGCCCCCTAATGTTTTTCGGTTTCTCCGCTTTGCCTAAGTTTTCTATTGCCAGCTGCGCCAGCGCCCTGCTGAGTGGTGTCAAACGAGTGCTCGCCACACGCTTGTGTACGAGGGCGTAAGGGCACCACAGAAGCATAGAAGGACAGAACAGAAGCATAAGGGCACAACAGAAGCAACATAAGCACAACAGAAGCATAGGCAAGCTGCTTTCATTTATGTTTGCATTTTTCACATTTCCGGGTTTCTGGGCAGGGATGTGAAATTCATGCTAACGGCAAAAAAGTACACTAAGCCATGCAGTGCGTTGTGGCGATAATGGCAAGCGTCGTTGCGTCACAGATGAGATGCTTATATGTGGCGCTTGGATTAAGAACAGGTCATTGCACTGACAGCATTCATAGGTTATCTGCTTGTGTCACATGCAGCCCATGCTAGAGGGTGACACCAGTGGTTGCGTTCGTCGCAAGAATGCGACATGGTGTCAGAAGTGCGTCCCAACCACATGGCGGAACCGACTCGATGAAATCACAGACCTGCCTGACGTCATTGCGACCATCCTGGAGCCTTTCGATGACTACATCGTTGATCCAATCCTGAACGGGCAGAGGTGTTCGAATCTTCAGCGCCCTGTGCTCGCTAGACGTAGAAGTAATACGAGGGCGACCAGTGCTACGACGAGCACTTCATACCACTCCGAAGCGATGAACATATGGTAGAGTCTACCTCTTCCTGTACCACGCACGTACTCGGTACGTATTTATTCCACACTGCAAGCCTTTTCCATCAACACAACGTTATACAAATGAAGTCCATGTATCACTATAGGCTGTCCTATAAATATAAACTCGCCATAATGAAAAAGGATGACTTCTTACTTACATTTGCTGGTTTAGAGCAAAGCAGAGCTGTGTATGATACCCGCGCCGCAGAACCTTGGCATGTTAAGAAATGCCGCACAAACTATGGCAAACAAATGTTGCAGCATACCTTACCGACCCTTCTGAACCATTTGTACTGCTCCGAAAATATAGATTTAACCAATATTTCTTTGAAAGAATTGCCCCAAATGTTCATGTAGTTTTGTACTGTACAAGTACAATGCACTGCGTACTAAAAGTACGTCTCTTTCTTTGTGCCGACGATGTTTTTTCTTTTTTTTTCCTCACATCTTGTTTGATGTTTGTACTCCGCCGCCGTCAATGCTGCTCTGTAAGAGGAAGCCAGGACCTCTCAAGCTGTTTATACAGCGTTTTCCCTGGCTGTGCTCGCAACACCAGTTGCGGAAATAAACCTTCAACCTTCAACCTTCAACCTACCCCTGGGTGGGTACCTACCGAAGTTTGGTATTTTTATTTGATTCAACCTAATCTTCCTTCATGCTGAATGGGCAGACGGAAGAGGGTGAGCAATCGAACGTACACGAGACTTTATATCGTGCTCAAATTTTAGGGAACACTTAAGTTTAGCATAAGAGTAAATGCGCCAGCGCCTTTAACGCCGCCTTTTCATTCGACGATTCTTTGCATACTTTTCGACTAAGTTGATTTTGGAGCGAAATGCGCAGTATCTATCTCAATTTCCAGTGGGCACCTAAACTTACAATCAATGACGTACTATGAGGGTACATAAGTGTTCGGCGCGAATTACTTGATGTATGCTAAATAGAAAGCAAAATAATATGACGCCACCCTCAACGCTACACAAAGAACGATTGAGTCGGAATTCTGTCAGAAAAACACCTGTGTTTCATTTTCCTGCTAGATTATCAAGCACGTTTTGTTTCACGCGAAATCTCAGTTACGGCGTACGACAACGTATTTTCCACCCACCGATCCTAATCAGCTATAAAGCAAAAAGGAACACACAAAACCAATAACAACAATATAGAAGCATATAGAAGCACTGGCCACAAACTCCAGCGCCCGTCACGTCTACCTTTACTACTCGCCCACCGCACGCCCCGGAGGCGCGGAGTTCTTTGAAGACTGAGCAAGAGCTCCAATTCTTTTCCCGAAGTAACTCTAGCCGGTGATGTCATCGAAAGAGGAGGAAAGCGGCTGCAGCTGGTATAGAGCTGATAGGCCCCCTAATGAAGCTTCTTGAACGTTCTCGTGATCTCCCCATGATCTGTCAACAGAATGCCTGGCACTCGTGTCAATGGGGGTGAGGAGGCGCTGCTCCATGGGTGAAAACGCGCCATCGGCCGCGCTGCCTACGTGTCGATAATCGCAATTTCCATCTGCGCCGTTTTGTTCCTAGAGGTGAGCCGAAACGGTTTTAAAATGGCCAGCGCCGTCTTGCGCATTGGTTTTCATGGATAAAAGGTTTCCCCCAGCCTGATACTTGGCTCTTCTGGGGTATAAAGACACTTGGAACAAAACTTCGCTCCAAGTTTCGCTCATGGAAGTCGCCGGTCGTATGACTGGCTGGCGGGTTGTCGGAGCTCATGAGACCAGATGTCAAGGCCAAATCTGAAGGAGCCGCCAAACCGGGCAGCTCCTTTCTTTGAAAGCGTGAGAGGCAAAGCCCTTGCATATCATCAGCGTGCATCGGAAGAGGTCATCGCGGTGTCCACTTCTGAGACCACAGGGCCATGGCGATACCATTGAGCCCGAAATCTACACCTGAAGAAAATGTCAATCATTACAACATATCCCACATGGTTTGAAGCAGCTTGTGCGACTGGACTATCGTCTAGGGTCTAGTCGAAGAAGAACCGTTTAGAAAATGAGGATTAACGACGAGCTCATTTTAATAAATAGGCGATAAGGTATTCGCGTAGCATGCTAACGAACCTGTATCAATCTCATTAATCGTATTTTAATCATTTTAGAGCGCAGCTCATTTTTGGCGCCTGTCCTGTTATTTTGGTGTTCCTTCCTTGTCCTCGTCGCTGTCGTGCCGCCTTCATAATCCACTTCAACCATGAACCAACTAGCCCAAAGTAAACTACTTCTTGCTCTTTGGTACCCTTTCCTGGCTTGAGCGGCGACGGCGCAACCAATGGTTAGATATATACAATGGGGGACCGTAACGCCGACGTTGCAGCGTTCTCGGCAAGGAGCACTCAACCTAACGCCCTCTTTGTCGGCTCCGCTGCTGCTCCTCAAACACGGCGCATTGCCAGGAAAAATCGGGCGGTCAACATGATCAGGCACATCAGGAATTCTAGACACCCGGGCGACGATTCCCTGGCGACGAGTCACCTTCGCACCCCGAGAGATTTGAAGCGAGTGATCAGCGCACATTCAGATTGGACCTCTCAGGCGGTCGTCACGTGCTGCTTCTGGATTGGACATTTTCAGTGCCAACGACTGACTCCGGAGAGCGAAACCTACACTAGTGTTCATCGAGTGCCGTGGCGCTCGCAAGTAGGGTGTTGGTGGTGGAAAACATTTATATCAGATACAAATACAGGAGGTTACGCATGAGCTGACCCCGTAGGAGCCAACCGTCACAAACACTAGGTGGAGGTCTCTAGTTCGGGACCCCAGTGGAGCCTGCCGTCGCTCGGGCTCGCCCGACTAAGGCCCATGGGACCTGCAGGTCGGAGCAGCCGAGCAGGGTCGCCTCCCAGTCTTCCCGGTTTGGGTTGGGGTGAGGGGGGATAGCCGGATTAGAGGGGCAGGCCCACACCATGTGGTAGATGTCCGAAGACACCGCTCCACAGTGCGGGCAGCTGCCCGAGAAAGCAGGATGATAGTGTTTTAGAGCTGCCGAGCAGCGTATTACCAAACCATATCCCGTAGGAGCACTCGAATAGACGACGCTCTGGCGCGTGGATGGATAGATGGAATATAGGAGCGTTCCCTTTGAAACGGGGTGGTAGCAGTAGCTATCGTGCTCATTTTTCTCCCTATATCCTAATTATTGTTTTAGATTGATTAACTATACCATCATTCTATTCGTTGAATTTTTGTTTCTACATTACTAACATTATGTCCTTTTCTGCTTTTAAGCCACCAATCTTCCAGTCGGTTTTTGCTAGCTTCCCCAGCCGGTTTATTCGCCCGGCCACTGGTATCTCTAAACCCCAGAGGTTCAGGAAGAGTGCGCCTGCATCGACTTCCGGATGGATAACATTACATTCGAGTATAATATGGTCAATTGTTTCACTGGAGTTACCACATACAGCACATGCGTCATCTTCATTGTTAAATTTCTTTTTGTAGCTGCGTGTTCTAAGGCACCCTGATCTAGCCTCAAAAGTAGGGCACTGCCTCTTGGGTTATCAAAGAAAGCTTCCTTCTTGATCTGTCTTTTCCACTTTCGGTATAATTCCACACTCTGTTTCTTTTCCATCGAATGTATCCATATTTTACCTTATGCGTTTTTCACCTGTTGCTTAATGCTCTTTATTTCTCCGTCCTTGTTACTAGCATACTTACTAGTTAGTTTCCTAGTTCTTTTCCTCCATTGTGAGTCAACGCTTTTTAGGTACAGGTAATTAAATACTTTAGCTGCCCATCTGTTACTGTCCAATTTCCTCAGGCGTTCCTCATATAATATTTTACTCTGAGCCTCCCGTACTTCGAAAGATTCCCAGCCCATATGTCCCCTATAACGCCTCATTTGTGGTTTTGCCGTGGGCACCTAGTGCTAATCATCCGACGGCTCGCTGAATAATTTCTAATGTCGACTGTACCTCTGATTTTTGGCACAAAACCGCGTGGATGGATGGATGGAATATAGGAGCTTCCCCTTTGAAACTGGGTGGTAGCAGTAGCTATCATGCTCATGATATCGTGCGTGGATGGATGGATGGAATATAGGAGCGTCCCCTTTGAAACGGGGTGGTAGCAGTAGCTTTCACGCTCATTTTTCTCCCTATATCTTAATTATTGATTTAGAATGGTTAAATAAATCATCATTCTATTTATTAAATTTTTGTTCCTACGTTCCTACGTGATTCGTCTGAGCAGCGTCACCTGGCGACAAATAGTAGATATATTGTCTAAACGAATAAGAACGCATTTAAAGGCATCGTTTTTATGGCGCATTGGATTAACCCCACCCATCTCGGCACTGATGCTACTAAAACATCAGTTCGACTCCTGTGTGGTAATTTTATTTCTGAATATTTTTTTAGCATTTGCCTTCATCGTAATTGTTTCCTGCCTTCAGTGAGTGTAGTTACCTTAGGTTGAGTTCACAGATACCTTTCAGTAACAATCGGTATGAATACGGTTACACTAAGCAATTACCTTCACAGTAACCATTTCCTGCCTTCAGTGAGTGCATGTTACCTTTAGGCGGCGTTCAGTGACATCATTCAGCAACAATCGTCCTTTACAGGGAGAGTATGTTACCTTTAGGCGGCGTTCAGAGACCTTTCAGCAACAATAGCCGTTTAACTTGCTGAAAATGGCGCCTGCTCCAGTGCGCCTATGGGATATGGTTTGACAATACGCTGCCGGCCACAGTAGTGTGTTGGTATAGACCTTTTTAGTTTCGATGCCTGGGTGCAACCATCTTAGTTTGATGGTGGCGCCCCGTATGAGCCCAACTGGGAACGTCCGCTCCGGCTCTTCTTGACGCCATTTTGGGCTGTGCTGTGCGTGTTGATGCTGCGGTGCGGCAGTGTAAAAGTGGTGTTTCGAGGTGCTCGTGAAAGCTATCCGACACCTTAGTGCTATTTGTGCTTTGTTTGAGCGCGCCAGCAATCCGTATACCATCCGTTTGACATAGCGGCAGCTGTTGGAAACAACTCTAGCGGCCGGGGTGACTGCGAAGGACTGCGCTCCACTTCCGCAGTGAAGATGTATCTGTTATATCTTTCACGATATTTGTATTTTCAATTATATTTTATAATCGCAATGGTAACTGTACACACAAACACACAGCGAATGAACCGTACGGGCAGCTACCGAACGCTGAATGCAGATACTGCGAAAGATACTTTCCAGTTATCGCCGTATTGATTTAACATGAAGTGCGACCCATTTCGATATAGGATCGAGCTGTCCTGCTTCAACAATGTGTACTTTCAAGTTAAACCACGGTTGGATACCAGCGAATGAATCAAGGAGTGTCGAAAGTACCATCCGTCGACGTTTTTATAAAGCCTTGGTGTTCGTCCTGCAGCGCAACAAATCGTATACCCCGTCCCGTACCAGCATCGTTTGCACGACTTATTGGTGAGCAAAACGTTGGTGAACTTGCACTCTCAGCTGCACCATGAAAGAAGAAGACTAATTCGCAGCACATACAGTAGTGCTTAAGAAAGCGGCGCCGCCCGCTGGCGCGGCGGATTGGCACTCTCGTCGAGCGCTACTCCCTAGTCGTCGCTAGGCCTAAATTGTTTCGCTTTGAAAGCACATCCGACGACGCTTTGCAATTGCTCAGCGCTAGAGAAAATGGTCTCTCATGGAACTGCCTTACTGCCTATATCATAGTATCAGCAAAAGAAAGATGTAAATTTCGTTGACGCCTTAGCAGCGAAGCAGCGTGCAGATGAGCCCCGCGCCGCACCAGCGGCAATGTGTTGCGTAACTTATTTGTATTGCAATTATCAATAACACGGTATGGGTCAGAAATCCGCAAAAAAAGATTTTTTTTTTTACTGTCGGCCTATTGTTTAAGTGAAGAACAGATTTTAAGACGCTTTTGCATTGGCGGAAGAGATCCACCGTATCGTTGGCGCGGAGGGCTTGCGGGAGGCACGGCCTGCCCGGCGTGCGTGGCTACTACGGCGGAGGAAGCGAGATGGGCATCATATTCGTGAGTCTGTCATTGGTACTAAGTCTATCTGGCCTACATAAAACGTTCAAAGGCGAAATAAATAAGGATAGACTGCAAAGCAGTGAAGCATAAACATATCAGAGCCGAACTCGGACTGTCGGTGCATGCTTCCCGCATACGCTTTCGGCAATCATATTGCGATTTCTTTGATTGTTTGTGCAGTCCACGATCACGCATTGCTGTCCCGATGACATTACCACTAAAAGGGGTGCTAATAAAGGTATTTAAGTCTCTCAAACGGTAATATGCCGAGGTGCAAACCCGCTCTGCTATGCATGAAGCGTGTGAATGCACAGCCAACTCGGTACTGGCAACAATGGGACGGCACAAGGAATCTGGTTAGAGAGTATTATCCTCCTCTTCTGCTTGCCCTTAGTAAAACGGTCTTAAGAGCCTCTCATCCGCCTTTGAAAGGCCTTTACATGGGCGGGGGTAAAGGCTGTGGCCAGATTGGTAGTAATTTACGATATCTTTGAATGCATAAGCCAGATTAGGATCAGCGTCCTGCTCGGAGGGGGAGGAGGAGGAAACTTCCCGGAGAAAGAGCGCGCGAGCGGCGACGTCGGCAGCCTCGTTTTCAGCCAGCCTCTGATGAGCAGGAGCCCAAATAATATATCGGTGAGCAGTGTCCCCAATGTAGGAGCTATTTTGAAGAATTCAATAGGCTAGATAGGGGTCCAGCCCTGTTGGACGTTCCGACAGGCTCCTCGCGATTCGGAAATTATATATTTAGAGTCGGAGTGGGAAGCAGCCAAAGCTATGGGGACCTCCTCCGCATGAGTTATGTATTGGGGGCCCTGAAGCTAAGACCGTTGGCTGTTTTCGCCTCGCGGACGACTGCTGCCATGTACCATCCCCCATGGTGCGGGCCGGAGGCCTCCACATAAAAAACGGCGGGTTTGGAACCATAATAGCGGGCCAGGGCTTCCGCTCGCGCTAGGCGTCTGCCATCATGGTCTTTGCGTGCCATTTTGGCGGGAAGAGACCGTACGTGGAGGGCGCGTCTCCGCGGCGCTGGAATGCGTGCCAGTTCTTCCATAAGTGTTGTATGTTGGATGTGGAGTCGGGCAAGAAGGCAGCGGCCCGACTGCGTCCGCGACAAACGCATTGTTTTGTGTTTTGTGAGGTGCACTTCCCTCAATTCCCTGAAGGTGTTCACCATTCCCAGCGCAATGAGGCGCTGGTTTGAGGTTTTCACCGCAATATCGAAGGCCCACTTAATGATTTTGCGAAGAATGACCTCAAGGGCATCCTCATCTTGCTTCCGCAGGTGGAGATATGGAGTCGAATACAGGATTAGACTGGTTACCAAGGCGTTTGCCAGCCGCAAGACATCCTTACTTAGCAACCCTCCGCGTTTATTGGAAACTCGGCGGACCATGCAGCCCACCTGGTCCCCACCTTGCGGAATTCAGCCAATGTGCTGTCTGGCTTGCGGTGTTGGTAAACGAAAAGTCCCAGTACTCGGACTTCTTGTGTTTCTGGAATTGGACCTGATTGAAGGGTAAGTTGAATTTTAGTAGTGCATTTGGGAGAGGGGCAGATGTGCACAAATTCAGACTTCTGTGGGAAGTATTGAAGGGCGCATCGGCGAGCATAGCAGTCTACTATAGTCGCCGCCTGCTGCAAAATGGCCTCAATGTCTCCAAGCGAGCCCTGTGTGACGTCGCCGGCGTACTGATCATGCTGCATGCCCTCGGCAGCACCCAGCTGGGCCGGCAGGAGCGTCATGGTCAAATTGAATACCAGGGGAGGAAGCACTGCGCCTTGTGGCGTTTCCCTAGTACCTAGGGGGAAGGGGCCGTGTTCGTGATCCGGAATGCGGATGTAAAAGTGGTGGTCTGTGAGGAATTGGTGGATATATTGCAAGGCACGACGGCCACAGTTGGTTTGACCTAAATGAGTGAGAATAATCTCATGCGTTAGACTGTCGAAAACCTTCTTAAGATCCAGGGTGAGTACGACCCTTTCGTTATGAGATCACTCGAGGGGGTCAAGGACTTCCCAATGTAGTTGAAGGAAGACAACCTGTGCGTATCTGTGTAGGCAAAATCCGCACATGGTGTCCGCGAAGACAGTTGTGTCTCAAGGTACTCGGACAACCGGTCCCACACTATCGTCTCCATAAGTTTATCCACACAAGAGGTAAAAGAAATGGGGCGGAGGTTCGGGTGGGGGGGGTCCGTGTTTATTGCTTTGCCGGACTTTGGTATGAATGTGACCACAGCAGTTTTCCAATCAATGGGGAGTGGCGTATCTCCTCGCCATATTGCATTGATGTAGTCCAATAAAGTTCTATAAGCAGAGTCAAGAAGGTGGGCGAGTTGTGTAGTATTACCAAAGAAGGTTTGGATTACACGCTGTGCATGCTTTTTTTTCTTTACGGGTCTGAGTTGGATCAATGAAGGCTCGAAAGAGGCGCCATCTGTTTTGGCCAGACATTTGACGCGCTGCCGTGTTACACCTATCCACCCAGTTAGAGTCGGCGAGCTGGGTCGCGTACTCAGCCGCTCGCTGGGTGAGCTCGACAATTCGAGCTTTATGGTTTCTGTTATGTTTCAGCCGGCGCCATCGGCGGACGAGGCAGTGCCGAGATTCCCAGAGGTGGAGTAGGTGGTTGTCCACATCTAATACCACCTGTGAGAGCTGAATCTGTGTTTCAGTGGAGCAAAGGTGTGAAACCAAATGCTGGGATCATGAGGTGTACCCTTGCTCTGTAATGGATGTTGTGTTGTCGAAATATTGCCTGAATTTTGTCCAATCTGGGAGACGAGCTTGTGTTGTAGGTTTGCAGAGTGGACGAGTTCTGATCGTTGTATTGAAAATGCAGTGGTCTCTGCCGAGAGTTTCCTCGATGTTGACCCAGTCTGCATCTTAGATGTTATAAGTAAAGGTAATGTCCGGACAGGTGTCCCTTGTCACGGAGTTACCAAGTCGGATCGGATGGACGGGGTCAGTGTGAAGAGTGAGGCCCAGCGTGGACGCAAGTTCCGCCAACTTGCGCCCTCGCTTTTCATCACGGTGGTAGCCCCAAAGCCAACTGGGGGCATTAAAGTCCCCTACATACAGGAGGGGGTCTCGACCCGCGACTCTCAGCGCTCGGCTGAAGATGTCTGCCAAAGAAATGTGCTGCAGTTTAAGGGGAGAGTAGACATTGAGAATGTGAAGTGGTGGGTCCTGCTTGCGCTTTGTGTGTGTGTATTTGTTCCTTCTTGTCCCGTTTCCTTCACGCAGTTCTGTTCTATTATAACCATGAACCGACTAGCCCAGCATCACGTCTTAGAGGATAGTCCCCATCACGTAGGAATATACAATTTGGAGGTCGAGGTCGAGGTCGACAAGATTAGCTGTATAGTTTTGGTGGACACAAAGACAAGTAGAGGGGTCTTGTTGGAATGTCGTATAGTTTGTGAGTGCGGCGCCCATCCCTGGCTCTTGGAGGGCTACCACGGCTGGTAAGCATTCAAAAGTTGCGACGTAAAGACGGAAGTTGTCCCGCTTACAGCGAGTATGGAAACCTCTGCAGTTCCATTGTGTTATTGTAAATGGGAAAGTCGAGTTTGAAGGTGGAAGGCGCCTACCTTTCGGGGCCCCACCATTATTAAGATTAAATATAAATTTTGGGATAGCGACTGCCTCAGAGCCAGCCCCCAAAGGCTGGGCCGGAATCTCGGTCCCCGGGTGAGGGGCAGCTTCCTCGGTGTCCGAGTCTATGACTCGACGACTTGTTTTTGGAAGTCGAGGAGACACTACCCGAAGGGATCCCGACCATCGGATAAGGCGGGCATTTTCACCAACATGTTTTGAGCAGTCTCCATGACCTTGGTCAGGATTTGCTCTATTACTGCACTGATCATCGAGGTCAGTTTCGTAGTCAAGCGGGCCTCCGTCTCAGCGAGGGCCGCCGCGAAGGCTGGTGACGATGCTACCGGCTCGCTCTCCATGTTCTCCAAACTAGGAGGGCTGGGAGGATTAGAAGCCAATCTGCTTTCTAGAGATTAAATTTCGGTAAGCAGCGACTTATTTTGGGCCCGGAGGGCTGCCATCGTTTCTTGAAGCTCGATATCAATGTGAGAACCGGAGGGAGGGGAAGCAGAAGAGGCAACCCCACCCATGCTACTCACCTGTTCGCCATTTTTCACGGAACGGGCCCAAACGTTAGCTGTGCCATCCATCTTGTTGGTTTGGGCTTTGTGGCCTTTTCCCCCATTCGGTAGTGGCGAAGGCATCTGCCCCTTGGCGCCACCTTTGGCAGGGGACCCTTGCTGCTTTTTCTCCAGGACGTCGGTCTGACGTTTTGCGATTTCGTTGGTCGTGGCGCCAGAGCGTTTTGGCTTCCCGTCAGAATGCCGTTTTGCTGGAGGCCCCGAGCGCCTGGCCGAAGAGGGCGAGCGGAATTTCCCCGCGCATTCAGGAGAGTTCGTTGGGTGCCCGAGTCCACATGTTGCACATTTCGGTTGGCACTCGTGAGGAGCCCACACCCTCTCCACTCCCGGCAGTTTTTTCCCACACAGGCCACAGTTTTCACCATTCGGGTTGGGACATGTGTCTGCCCGTCTGCCCGGTGTCAGACGGTGCTGCACTTCACACATGCTAGAATTGTTCTTTTGTATGCCCGGACGAGGGCAATTTCTGAGTTGTAGTGGACATACTGAAGCACAGTCTTCCTGGCGAAGGTGAGCTTGGCCACGTTGGAGGTGCCGTATTTTCGGATGCCGTCGACCTCTCCGGCTCGCCATTGAATTTAGTGTTTCAGGGACGCAGTGGTCTCGCAGCTCTCTACGGTGATGACACCTTTGGAAACATTGTCGGTTTGTTTAAGATGGCCCCGCATAGCAATGGAGCCTTTCGGAGAGGCAAGTTGAAATTCCCCAACGAGACTCTCTGCCACGTCGGCATCCGGGGTGCCCGTGACAACGAGATTTTGCTCCCATGAAGGAAGCAGAGTGAGAGTAACTCCTGCCGACGCACCCAATAGGGCCTTGAAAGCTTCTCCCAACTGACCGCATTAATACAAATCCCAGAGGGACACCCATGTGCTGGTTTAAGGACAACTTGATAATCGCCCAGATGGAATCTTGTAAGTGGTCTGGGTTTCCACTTCGGTGTCGGCTTATGAGTTGAACCGCCTTGGGACGTCTCCGCGCGCTGGTCGCCATTGCGCTTTGAGAGCGCCGACTCCTCTGACGCGGCGAAGGATGCTATTTTGGCTCATCGTTGGGAGCGGCGTTCCATGAGCTTGCACAGATTCTCATGCCGGAAAGGTGATCCCGGCGGAAGCTCTTCGGTTGGGGCGACTGGGACCGTGGACCAGACCATAGTCGCGGTATCGTAGCCTCGCTGAGCTTGCAGAGCGGTCATATTCTCAGGAAGGGTTCCTTGGCCCGGAGACGGCATCAGCCGCCAGGCGGAGGAGGCAGCCGCGCCAGCGCGGGCTGGGCCAGACGTTTTTCGGCAAATTTCAGCCCCGCTTGAGTCGGCTGGTCGCAGTTCGCGGTGAGAGGCATCGGAGCCGACGGAAACACGTCAGCCCTCGGTGTGCGCTCGAGGTGAACTCCTTGCAAGAAGGGGACGCGTCGTAGTCTCCCCGGACGTCGCTGTGCGACTAAAGTTGTGTCTAGCTGTTAGTCCTCGGCCCCGAGCCATTTTGCTGTAAATATGCCCTGTATATAATGCATAAAGGCATCTTTGTGTTCATCTCAGCAGCTTTCATTTAGTTTGATCGCTACCTTCAAGGCAGCAGACAGCTCTCGTTCACGAAACGGGTGACGTGAGCTGCGGGCCATACTCCCTTCGGCACAACAACGTGCAGCAGGATAAGCAAGCCGCCGCGCGTGCGGCAACGGCTGCAGTCCGAATGCGGTGGGGTGCTTCTGCATTCTTAGTAAGCAAATACACTAGGTTTTAAACATTCATCATTGCGTTGTACTTTCACAGACATGAACATACTTTTCTCGATGAACCCTGTTTGGTAGTTGCATTTGCATGCCGTCTCGCGGCAAATGTTACCTCAGACAGGATACAGAGCTTGTCATTAACGAGGGATGTATATTATGAATGCAGATCGTGTGCAACATCAATCTAAATATCCTCCTCAAACGTGTGTCGAGAATAGGGTGCAAGAATTTTGGGCTCGTTGCGAAGGCAAAGCAAGAGGCCCATCCTAATTGCTATAAAACCGACACTCGGTCCGATTGGTAGGCGATCGCTTTATTATTAAACACTTTCTAGAAGACAAAATTGACCAGAATTTCTGCTTCACTGTACCTCTACCCTAATCAATACAGGTGCTGTACTTGCCCTACATGTGCAGTTCGTTCCCATTCAATAGCAAACATCGGTTTGTACCCAACTTTGCGGAGACGGCTCGTCCGCTCACCAATCTTATGAAGAACGACGCTCCATTTTGCTGGAACCAAGAACCATCCCAAGCCTTTTCTTCGCTCATTGCAGCCCTCACCAACCCGCCCGTTCTGGCACACTTCAATCCTTCGGCACCTACGGAAGTACGCACTGACGCCAGTGGTCACGGTATTGGTGCCATTCTCGCCCAACAGCAGATGTGTCGCACTCGCGTCATTGCCTTTGCCAGTCGCTATATTGTTGGTTGGCTGGTTTGTGGGGTTTAACGTCCCAAAGCGACTAAGGCTATGAGAGGCAGTAGTGAAGGACTCCGGAAATTTCGACCACCTGGGGTTCTTTATGTATGTATATATATATATATATATATATATATATATATATATATATATATATATATATATATACATATTAAGGGGAAATGAGGGTGCTCGTTATAATACATGAAGGAAAGAGCCAACAGTCGGCGAGGCCAAGGAAAACGTTGGGGATGGTACTTTATGTATTTTTTTAATGTTTACTTGGATAATCACAGAAATTAGTAATGTAATATGTTTAGAGGAAAGATAATTAAACACAAAGTAGAAGAAACAACAACGTGTCGTTGGTGGGAACCGAACCCACGCGCCGTCATCTTGACTCGCGAGGACGGCAGCATGACCATAAAGACAATAGTAAGTAGAGGCTCTTGTTTCAGTCGGCTTTTACATTGTTTTATTCTTAAGGGGAACCAGGAACAAATCGGAACACAGCGTCAACGTTACCCATGGCTGCGGATTCAGACAGCCGCCTTTTTCGACGGTGTCTCCCAGATGGCGCGACATGTCGGCCAAAGCAGCAGCGCATCAGGCCCACAGGGTAGTCTTAAGCACATTGCCTTTTCTCTGTATTGTAACATCCAAGAAGTTAATTCAGGATTTAGAAACGCTTTGGGTGAACGATATGGATGGGTGAAATGAATTGTAATTTTGTATAAATGTTAACAGGCTGGCTTCGTCGTTGAACCAAATGTGGAAGATATCGTCAAGAAAACGTTTATAGAGGAGGGGTTTCAGAGACTGAGTGTCCTCCAGGAATTGCTTTTCGAGGGCTGCCATGAATATATTGGCATAGGCCGGTGCTTAGTTCCCATTGCCGTACCGGTAACTTGAAGGTAGTGCCTTCCCTCAAACTCGAAGTTATTGTAAGCACCAGGCTAAGAATAGCGGAGAGGGTTTCCTCATCCAGGTTCACTAAGAGGTGAGTCCTTGGGTATGCATTCACTGCCGTGCATATGCCGTCCAAATGTGGGATATTCCTGTACAGGGATGTTACGTCCATTTTGACTAAGAAGCTTTCCTTAGGAATTTAGAGGTTGGACACGACCTTGAGGAAATGATTTGTGTCCTTAATGTAGGCAGGGATAGTTGATTTAATGTCCTTGAAGAGGATGTCAAGGACTGCAGAAATATTTTCGGTGAGTGTGCTGCTACATGACACAATTGGGCGGCCGGGACGGTTGGGTTTGTGAATTTTCGGGAGGAGGTAGAATCGCCCGGGAACTGGTTTGATGAGCTTCATTGCCTTAAACATATCCTGGGATTTGTTTTTGCTTTTGAGATAGAGATTCAAATTGATTGTTCCTTTTGGTCTCAAAGTCTCTTGTGGGATCGCTCTCCAATTTAGTGTAGAAACGTATATCTTCCAATTGTCGGAAACCTTCTGTTAAATATTCGGCCTTGTCCATAACAACAATAGCGCCGCCTTTGTCCGCAGGTTTGATGATAATGTCGGATCGTTGACTCAAAGCGTCGAGGTCTTGGCGCTCTTCCGGTGACAGGTTGCTACAGTCTGCTTAGCTTTTGATTTTGTATACGCAGCCAGGATATCCTTTTGAACAGCAGCGATGTACATATCTAAATGTTTGTCTCTGTGTTCCCTTGGCGTCCATGATTTATCAGATATCCCAGGTATGTTAATTTCACGCTTCGTTTTGTGGTTACTGAAGTAGTAGTAGTAAAAGCACTTTATTTTAGAGCGAAGATCAACTCCTCAAAATGAAGTACGCCTGCCACACCAGTGCTGGAATAACTGGAATTCATTGAATTTTCCTGTCGTAGGGAAGAAGGTTAGACCCCTAAGAGCGACGTTCGTTCCGAAGGAGAGAGTGGCATACTCGACACATTCACATTATCAGTCTCCATGCTAGACTGGTTTCTAGTAGGCCCGTAAGATTGGCAAGGAGCTACTTTATCTTAAGCCACAGGCGGGGCTGGTTTATACTTGGCCACACGTGGTGTTAAAGGATAGGGCGTAGGGACCACACAATCCCGGCTGAGTTTTTTATTTTCTTTATGTTTATTTTTGCTGTTTTACGGTCTTCAAATTCACGAAGCTCAATTAGTTCATTTGCTGTTTGTGATTCTTCGCGGCGGCAGCATTCTTCCATATGTTCCAGTTCGAGAGCTTTTCGATGGCTGTGTCTTATGATTAGGTACATAAGGCGCAGTGAGTTGTCATGTAGAAGGCTATTCCATAGCATTCCATAGAATGGGGAGCGGGCCGTCCTGGTATGCATGCTCGCGTTATTAGTTTTCGAGTGGTTTGTATGTTTTTTTGTGTCCTAACATTATTCTGAACCTTTTCACAATTTCTGGCTTCCTCCGAAGGAGACTTGCCTTGCTTTTAGTTTCGTCTTCGTGGAAGCATTTCGCGTATGTAATATTCGTCGGCTCTCCACTTTCTCTTTCTCCCCTCCCCCCCCCATTTTGTTTTCTCTCTCTCCCTCTCTTTATCTCGCCCTCTTTGTTGCATTAATAGCCATTAATCAACGGAAGCTTTTAGCCCTTTCTATCAGTGATGTGTGTTTATCTAGACAGAGAGTGAGAATTCCTTCTCCTTCTCTTAACAGTGGCGCAATGTACGGACTTATTTTTCAGTCTAAATTCTACCCTGAAGAAGGACGGTCCACCGTCCGAAACTGTTCTTAGAGTAAAATCGACAATCGGGAAAGTTATGTGACACCCATTAGGTTGAATTTCCCTGGCCCATTAGGCACTAGCGAGTCATGTCTATATACATACGTATATATATATAGCAGATCAATTAAGGGGAAATGAGGGTGTTCGTTATAATACATGAAGGGTAGCAGATATATATATATATATATATATATATATATATATATATATATATATATATATATCTTACATTCGTGGTTTCGTGGTTGGGTAAAAAAGGCGCAGTGCATCCATTCTCAGTTGACACCTAAAGTTGCCAGATGTGCTTATGTCGTCGGTTGGAATCGCAATCGCAAACTAACCGCCATATCGACTACAAAAGATAGGTAAAATGGGGAGTAAATTGGTATGACACTACACTGACCGCTGTGCAAAGTATTCGATCCCGCATACTTGGGCACAGTAGTCGAGCGCCCTGACCACTGAGCGCCATCACGACGGGGCACCAGCTGTTTGCACCACTAAAATGTAAAGGCGACCCGAGAAATAATCGGGATTGTACGTATTACATGATTAAGATCGTGTTCTACTGTGCCTCTCTCGGGAACAGGAGCGTAGGGGAACAATCATGTAGTGTAGCCATCCTGAAAATAACATAGATCGTCCTCACGTTTCGTAGTGCTGCAAACAACTTGTGAAACGGATCGAGTATAGCTTTCCTAACCCAATATTGAAAGACGTTCGCGATAGAGGCGAAAAGATTAACTTAGAGAGATCATTTCTGTAAAATAAAAAACAACCATGTTCCTTGCATAAACATTTTCGGTTAATTTCAAGGAAAAATACGTATACAACACGAACTGAAAAAAACTTGTCTAATAAATAAAGAATTATATATTTATTTTTATATTTATTTCTAGAATATTTCAGTATCCAAAACAAAAACTCTCCGCCTTTGTTGTGTTATTTAGCAGATATTTTTTATCAATAACAAACAAAAACTTAAAGTGAAAGGTTAATGATGGGCCTTGCATATTGCGCTTATGCGCTATGGAAGGACTCCTAGCACTGGGTACAGAGAGGGACGTCGCAGCGAATGCTGAAGCACCTTGTCTTTCTATGGCAGGTGGTACTTCGACAGTATTTGGCTTACTTCTGGTTACTCTTGTTTAAGAAATGCTGCCTGACGTCGCACATCTTGGTTTTTTCAGAGACCCATAGGAGAGCACTTTTTTTTTTCTATTAGAAGCTTGCGCAGGCTCATTGGATGAGCAGTGTCATCACATCGAGCTCCGGTGGTTCAACGTGGTTTATGAGCTCGTTAGAAACGTGAACACGGAACCCAAGGTCGTTGATAAAGTTTTAATTGCCTTTCTTGCATCTCCATACTACCGAGACATTCGCAGTTGCCACATTTAGTAAGTGGAAGAGCATTCTCATGTAACTCCTCTTGTTCGGGACATTATTTCTGTACCTTGCTATTAAGGAATCCATAATGCCGACACCCCCTATTTTTTTCTAAACTTCCACTCACTGCCGCCTGGTGACATCGGTTACACCTGTTGTCTTTTTCAACTGTCGTCAATTGGTATGTGCGTCGTGCACGTTCACCCCGTGCTCACCAATAAACCCAGCAAGCTTCCGTGCATAGTCGTATTTATTTGCGGTTCAGAATGTGCTGTAATTTTCTCGCAGTAGATGCCCCCGAGGCAGCCCTTAGGCCAGAATTTACTCAAGCGCCGTTAGGATGTAGAGGCTCGCTGTCACTACCCTTCTCTTCTGAGCTACTTGAAATACCAAGGTCTCTGTCCTAACCATTTACTTCAGAATCATTGTCAAAGTAAAATTAGAGGCCCAAACGAGCATCAATTTCCTCCCTTGACACTTCTCGCTTTGAAGACATTTTCAAAACTACCACTTTCCTACGGTCAGTGCAACTGCGACACTTACACACAACCGAATTCCCGCCAAGACAGCCTGCACCAGGCAAGGAAAGCGCGGAAAAATACAGTCGCTATGAGCCCAGACCTGGAATTCTGCAGATGAGCTTTTGTTAGGTGGCTTTATAAATGGGGCAATCCTTTTCATGCATAATGTCCCCATTTGAGGACACAAGTTTCCTTACATGTATACAGGCCTTAGCTAAGAAACCAGCGACCACAAAACTGCCTGACAATAAATAATATTTGTACTTCGCGAATATATATTCGTATACTCGGACAGAGCAACTGTCCCTCGATTAATTTTTTTTTCTTAGGAACATTCAATGGCCTGATATGAGCCTACTCTGCATTAAAACCTGGCATTTAAGAAAAAAATATCTAAGGCAAGTCCCATCCTTGAAACATGTTAGGAACCTTGACATATTGTCACGTTGGCAAAAAGGCGTGTGAAGGCCGCAGAGCCGGCAACACAAAGAGCCTGGTGTTGGCGAAATCCAGGGACGTACGGTCAGAGCGCGAGAGGGAACTTCATAGTCTCCTGGTTGTCTTCCTTGTCTTCATCCGACTGGCATCATTAGCTCCCCCGATGAGGAAGCATCGACCCGATGCTCGAGGCAATTCACAGACTCACAGGTGTGATAAGGTTTGAGTCGAACGACGTGGACCATCTCTGGGCGTGCGGCACGACTTGATCGTGGGGCCTCGTGAGGAAGAACTTCATAGTTGAGAGCGCCAACGCGGTGCAGAACTCGGTAATGACCGAAGTAGCGACGCAAGAGCTTTTCGCTAAGTCCGCGTCGTCGAAGTGGAGACCAAACCCAGACAAGATCACTCGTATGATATTCAACCTCGCGGTGCCGCAGGTTGTAACGTCGCGCACCCTGCCCCTGCTGCGCACGGATGCGCAGCTTAGAAAGCTGGCGGGCTTCTTCAGCATGTTGCAAAAAGGACGCAACGTCATCACTGGGGTGGTCGTCGACATGGGGTAGCATGGCGTCGAGTGTTGTGACGTGGCGGCCATAAAAAAGGCTAAACGGCGTCATATTGGTCGTTTCTTGAATGGCTGTGTTATACGCGAACGTTCAGTCCTACGTAAGGTAAGACTGCTGCCATCGTTTTGTGCTGAACGTCCACATACATTGAAAGCATGTCAACAAGCATTCTGTTTAACGTTCGGTTAATCCGTTCGTCTGGAGATGGTAGGAAGTAGTCCTACGGTGACGTGTGTGACTTAAGTCAAGAATATGCTGCATAAGCTCAGCAGAAAAGGCAGCACGTCGGTCGGCGATCACAATCCGAGGAGCACCGTGGCGCAGGACGATTTGCAGTACAAAATATTTCGCAACTTCAATAGCAGTTCTACTCGGAAGAGCCGCTGTCTCCGCGTAAGGTGCCAGGTAGTCAGTGGTGACTATTATCCACTTTTGTCCGGAGCTTGAGGTAGAGAATGGTCCTAACAAATCCATCCCGATTTGTTGAGACGGCTGGGAGGGAGGCTCTATGGTTTTTATGAAGCCGACTGGCTTGCCAGGAGGAATCTTTCGGCTCTGACAGTCACGGGAAGTGCGAACGTAATTCGTAACGTCATGTCCCAGACGAAGCCAGTAGTATTTTTCTCGAATTCTGGCTTGTTGGCTGCTGTTCCAGTGATTCCAAGGTGTCCGGAAGCTGGTTCATCTTGGCAGGCATGCAAAATATCGATGCGGATGTTCGTAGGAACGCCAAGCAAAGTAATGTCGACTGTTGGGGGCAAAATTCTTGAAAAGCACGTCGTCGCGTAGGCAGAGAGAGGATAAAGCGCGCCGGTAAGCTACGGGAACTCTGCTGCTAGCACTTTGCAGATAATCAAGCCTGAAGATCAGGATCGGTGCGTTGTTGCACGCCGAAGTCTAGAACTCACTGCGTTGACGAAGACGTCGTCGTCTTCACCTGCGTCAATTGGGGCAGGCTCTACGGGAGCCCTGGAAAGACAATCGGCGTCCAAATGTCTACGGCCGCATGTGTAGGTCACTGTGATGTCATATTCTTGTAGGCGCAAACTCCATCATGCAAGGCGCCCTGATGGATCCTTGATACTGGCTAACCAACAAAGTGCGTGGTGATCCGTCACTACTTTGAAAGGTCTCCCGAACAGGTATGGCCTGAACTTCATAATTGTCGATACGATGGCGAGGCACTCTTTTTCAGTAGCAGAATAATTGCCCTGGGTCTTCGAGGGAATATATTCTCACGTCGTTGACTCTTTTGGACCTGAACTAGGATAGCGCCCAAGCCAAAATTACTCGCTTTGGTGTGTACCTTTTTATCAGCGTGTTCATCAAAGTGCGTCAGAACCGGTAGTGACTGAAGGCGGCGTTTAAGGTCCTGAAATGCCTGCTGCTGCGGTGTTTCCAATTGGAACTGTACATCTGCCTTGATCAGATACGTAAGGGGCGCGGCGATTTTTGAGAAATTTGGCACAAAGCGGCGGTAGTGCGCACATGACCCGAGAAAGCGCCGAAGTTCCTTCTGGTCTCGTGGCAGCGGGAAATTCGCGATGGCAGCATTTTTCTCGGGATCAGGAAGGACCTCTTCTTTGTTGACGACAAGGCCTGAACATTTCAATTCTTCGTGGGCGAAGTGACATTTGTTTTCCTTTAATTTAAGGCCGCAGGAAATTAATAGCTTGCAGTACCGCCTCGAGGCGACGAATGTGCTCTCCTAGACGTGGGGCGAAAATGATCACAACGTACAGTCACACGAGACACGTCTACCATTTCAGGTCCGCGAGGACGTTGTCCATAAGCCTTTGAAAGGTCGTTGCCGCGGAGCAAAGGCCGAGCGGCATAACCTGAAACTCGTACAACCCGCCTGGAGGGATAAATGCAATCTTCTCGCGGTCCCTCTCGTCTACATCAATCTGCCAAGACCCACATTTGAGGTCCATGGAAGAGAAATACTTGGTATTGCATAGGCGATCTAAAGCGTCATCAATTCTGGGCAGGGGTACACATCCTTTTTAGTTACATTGTTCAATCGTCGGTAGTCAACACACAACCGTAATGTGCCGTGTTTCTTCTTGACAAGGACGACAGGTGCCGTCCAGGGGCTCTGAGATGGTCGAATAACGTCGTGATCAAGCATTTCCTTAACTTGAGTGGTAGTGGCGGCACGTTCTTTAGATGACACACGATAGGGTGACTGTCGGAGCGGTTGTACACCCGTCCGTCGTCAATAATAATACGATGTTTTACAAGATGTGTTCGACCGACGCGCGGCAGCGACGCGAACGCAGTTCTGTAGCGATTGAGGAGGTTCCTCAGGATATCTTGTTCCGTCTGCGGTAGTGCTGGGTTTATGACGTACTTCAGGTCAGCGACTTCCTCTTGTTCCGGTCGAGAATCACAAGTTAAACTATGCACGCACCTAGTTTCAGCGATGGCATCAATATAAGCGACCGCTGTTCCTGTATTAAGGTACCGGTGTTCGTTGGTGAAATTGGTGAGAAGTCAGTCGACTTCGCCATCTTCGAGGATGACGACAGCCCGAGCAATAGCAGTGCAGCGGTCGAGAAGCAAAGGCGGTTTACTCTCGACGACACCTTCAAATTTTCAAAGGGCGTGCGCACCGACGGTCACCATTACACTGGAGCGAGGAGGAACAGCCACATGCTCGTCGATAAGGTGGAGCGGCGCCGGCAGAACACAGGTTACTACGAGGGAATTCTCAATCGAAAACTGCACCGATTGAGGTTGCAGATCGCTGATGGCGCCGGTTTCCGTCAGGAAATCCATACCCAGTATAACGTCGCTGGAGCAATCCGCTGGCACAATAAACGTTGCCGGGAAGGTTCGCCCTTGAACTGTGACTCGCGCTGTGCACGTTCCTCTAGGTGTGATCAAATGTCCTCCAGCGGTACGTATCTGTGGGCCGTCCCAAGCTGTCGTAACCTTCTTGAGTGCCGTGGCGAATGATCCACTGAGTAAATAATCGGCCCCAGTATCAACCAAAGCGGTTACGGCGATGCCCTCAACTGAACGGTCTTAATCGGCTAGAGGTGATGTCTCGTTGCGGTAATGTCGAAGTTTCCGGTCTCGGCTTCGGTGCTTCGAAGAGGTGCGGTGTCGTTGAAAAGTAGTCGGGATACACAGTTGGTCGGGTTGTCGGCTTGTCGTTAACTTGGGCGGCTTGGTAATCGCCGTCGTCTCTGGGTTGTTTGGCGTAGGCGAAATGGTTTGCGTCATTGGATGGTCTTAAAGTTTTCGTCGTTGAGCAGACACACCTCCAGAGGCTGCTACTCTAGTTTCCCCTACGGTAATTTCTAGACTGGTCCCGTGGCTCGGAGGAATCATAGCCGTGGGGCGAAGGTGATCGGCGGCGCTGGACTGATTCCGGGTTAGAAATTTAGTCGGCAATCTCTCGTGGGCGCTCTCCTGGCTGCGTACAGCGAGCACCGAAGGGGAACCCGCGAAGACCCATCTCTTTGTACGGGCAGCGACGCCAGAAATGCCCAGCTTCGCCACAATGGTATCACAACGGCTGGTTGTCCGAGGTTCGCCAGATATCAGTCCGGCGGCGCCTGGGTCGCTGGAGAAAAGTGGACTGGGAAACTAGCATTTGGGAAGCTGCCGGCACAGGCGCTTCGTAACGTGGTGTTGAAGGAGGCAGAAAACGGCTTGCGACGGCGGCGTAACTCATCTTAGGTGGTTGAGGAGGGCTTGCAAGAAGCAGCGCGGCACCCAAAGCTTGTTGCACTTCATCGCGAACAACATCGGTGACCGATGCAACTTGCGGCTGCGCCGGCGTTGGCAAGAGTTTTGCCAGGCATTCGCGCACAATGGCTCGAATGATCTCCCGCAGTGAGTCTCCTGATGACACGGTGGATCTCTCAGTACATGTAGACAGCATCGACACAGTCGTGTGCTTGTACGGCCATGCCCGCATGTCAAGCGCTCTCTTGAAGGAAGTAGCTTCCGTGACAAAAGCATCTACGGTTACTGGCGGACTGCGAACGAGGCTGGCGAAGAGCTGTTCTTTCACACCACTCATCAATAATCGCACTTTCCGCTCTTGCGACATGTTTGGATCTGCACGACGCAACAAGAGGTTCATCTACTCCGTGTATACCATAACGCTTTCGTCCGGATGCTGGATGCGATTCTGAAGTATAATATCAGCCTTTTCTTTACGGATTGTGCTAATAAATGCCTGCAGAAATTCTGATTTGAACGTATTCTATGTTTTCAGGCGAGATTCATGATTGACGTACCAGGTCTTCACCGAGTCCTCCAGGGCAAAGTAGACATGGCGCATCATCGCGTTCACGTCCCAGGAATTAAAAGTGGCCACCCGGTCGAACTGGTCCAGCCAGTCTTCGGCGTCTTCATAGGGGAGACCATGAAAGCGAGGGGGGTCTCGCTGGTGAAGCAGAACATTGGCAGCTATACGAGTGTCTGTGTGCTTGTGGACTGTAGATCAGGAAGCGGACAGAATGGGGGAGACAGGCCACGTAGTCGCCGGCTTCCCTGGTGAATAGGCGTTTCTATCCTAGGAGTGCGTCCTTGGCTGCAGTCGCGGCTTGAAAGGGGCGTCCGGTACATGAAAGATCTGCCCAGGACTTCTCCACCAGACGTCACGTTGGCAAAAAGGCGTGTGAAGGCGGTAACAATATCATCAGCTGAGCACTCCATGTGGCTTGTGAAACGTTCCGAACAAGTGAGAAATATTTATAGCAGGATAATTATGTGGGCTCACATGAGGCCCGTATTCATGAGAGTTTTAAGAAAATTGTCTTCTTTTTCTAGTCTCGTGAAGAAAGATATTTTTTCACTGTACCATGCATGACTCCAGGAATTTAATGTTAATTATCAGGACAAGGCACAGCGTCTAGTGGTTCGTTATTTTGTCCGCTTCTCCCTCTGTAAAAAGGCATGTGCTCTGCGTAAGCTTCGTACTCGCCAGCCGTTTTGTGCTTGTCTCCTCATGCCGTTTTTACGTTGGCTATTTCTTTTGTTGCGTCTTGTTTCTTTTCCTTCTTTTGTTAATCTAGTTCTGGCAACGTTTTTGATAAGTCAAATGTACATTATCATGGCACCATTTGATCTGAGTTCATTTTTAATATGCGTCAAATTATATGCGCTGTGTCAAAGGCATACGGACGACAGTGCTACCAAAAGGTTTATTAAAATAAAATCCAATCGTAAGGCAGCAAAAGACGCATTTATTGCTGAGATATTTCGATTTGAATTAGAAAGTTTTTTTTGCCGGAACTTTAAATCGAAGTTAGGTTTCGAGTCTCACACAGTATGAGAAATATGACGCAAACCTTGAAGTAAACAAGGATTTGTATTTGTGGCGTGCGGTGAGTGGTCCGCTCTAGCCGCAGCCGAAATTAAAGTTACTGCTGGCCACAGCTGTCGCTTTTGCACCAGCCATCGATTTCATTCCTGAGCTGGACAACAAAATGTTCGCGGCAAACGCTGGCCTGCACTTGAGTGACCTTCGCCCCCACAAAGCGTCCGATGCTTTTCACAGCTGGGGCGGCTCGACTAAGGGGATATCAAGGTTGTCCTAGGGCCGACGAGGCTACAGGGGTGGCGGCAAACGAAATTACGGGTCGCCAGCCGACACTGTCGAGCCACCGTCACAATGACGAGCTAAGACGGCTATGAAGGGGTATTGTCAAAGTAGTAGCAGTGGGTAAATCATATATCGTGGTATAAAATAAAAAAAAAAAAAGATCAAGAGGAAGGCAGGGGCTAGGCAGGGCACATGAAGTAGCTGAAGTACGCGCTATGCTTCAAACTGATGGCACAGATAGCTCTGTGTGTGTGCTCAGACCGGGAAAAAAAGAGAGAGTATCGAGAAATAAAATATTCTGAGATAGAATGGTCAGTTACGATGCATGTTAAGTGCGGGATATCGGTGACATTACCAAATATTCAGCCCGCTCATGCGGCAACAGTTAAATGCGGTGACGATTTCAACGCCCGAGAAACCTATATGAGAATAAATGCAGCTGCGCTGCACGAGTAACAATAACTGACAATGTCTCAACGGTAGACGTAGCGCAATGGTCAAGGCACGTGGGCAGGCCTTCGAAGGGCTCAAGTTCAATTTCTCATTTTTGTGTGTAAAACTTGTCTCGCTTTTTATTTTCCTAATAAGTACTGATGCCAATTTTCATCTTATACCTTTTCCAGCCTTCTTTTTTCTCGCCAACCAACCAGAGTCCGAGAGTAATACCGTGTCAGTCTGTATGACAGATGCTCCCAATTTCGTGCCTGTTTATACTGAGCAATAAATAACTGTAACCAATTGCTGCAGCGTAAGTTGAGAGCGGCAGCTACAACGTCGGAAGTGAGTGATGTATTGGGTGTCGTGGCATGATGCGATCTTTTGGGAGTGCACGTCGCGCGCCATGTTGCGTTTATATAGTGTCCAGCGTGGCGCCGGCGGTCATGCGAGTGCCCCGAGGTGAAACATGATATAATCCAGTATACTTGTTCCTTGTACCTCGGACGAGACCAAACTCGCCCCTTCTTCCTGCATAGCCACCTCTGCCCGCCTCTAACCGTATAATATGTATAAATGTAATCCGTATAAATGTAATACCATGTTTAGCAAGAAGGGCGCGCTTGTCAAGGCGTGCCGTTTGTCCGAGGAGAACCTGCTCCTCTTCTGCTGCTCCGCGCTTTTAAACCGAGGTATGTCGAAAGCGAAACCATGCAGGTACGCAACTGAAACATACCGAAATAAAAGTGGCCGCCTGTGGCGCCACCAAGCTCATATTTGCTGTCCCTTCCGACGCTTAAATTTTCTTTTTGCCGTGTAATTTTCGAGATAATAGTGCGGATGTAGTTTCGAATTAACACTTCCACAACGATTCCTACATGACACCGTGAAACACACTAGAAATCCTCCGCGACTTCTCGCACATGATGGCCTTTGTACTTGCTAGAATGGGCCGTGAAGCCTGCATTCAAGTATCGCTGTTTTCTACTTTATTATCTACGTTTCCATTGAGAGGAGTGTTTTTCTGATGCGAGGCTGGTATCTTGTCGATATAAGTCTACTTTTTTTACCTGCAGTGCACCTTAAAGTTTATGGCATACTATTTCATAGGGCAATTTGAAAACTTTTCTTTTTCAAGAGCTCGTGGAATGTTTTAAATTTCACCTTTTACGTCTTCTATCTTTTTTATATGCGCCTTGTTCCTCAAATACTAATCTTTCAATTTTTTGCCTATCCTCTACATTGGCTTTCGGTACCCCTTTTGCACTACTTGGATCATTTTGGTTTCTCGTCGTAAATCTTCGTTCTACTATGAATTTATGTTGAGTTTACTAGGTTTTCTTCATGTTATATGTGTGCTAGAGATTGCATCTTTATATGCAATTTTTTAATGACTGCATTGCATCAGCTGCACTTGCATCATGCGGTATGTAGCAATGGGTATCCTTTCCTAGTCTTCTAAGACTGCTTGTTGAGCCTTCGCGGTCACATAATACCTTTTTGGGCGTTTGTCCTGTCTAATGCGCATTTTTCCATGTCGCTAGCAGTTGTCTTCCATTTAGTTATGACTGTGTGAAGCTGTTTGTTTGCTATTGGGAAACTACTCTCCATTTTTTCACTTTCAATTCGAAATGTTGCTGATGTATTGTCGTTGAATATTATTAGTTTTGATCATTAGTTCCTGTGTTTATTGATTTTTGTCATCTCTTTTAATGGTAACCTCTACTATGTCTTTACTACTCACGTTTTTGCACTTTCAATTCAAAATGTTGGTGATGTATAGTCATTGAATATTGTTAGATTTGATCATTAGTTCCTGTGTTGAATGATTTTTGTCGTCTCTTTTAATGGTAACCTCTACTGTGTCTTTACTACTCACGTTTTTGCCCTTTCAATTCGAAATGTTGGTGATGTATAGTCGTTGAATATTGTTAGTTTTGATCATTAGTTCCTTTGTTTGATGCCTTTTGTCATCCCTTTTCAAACCTCTACTATGTCTTTAGTGTCGAAATCTAGAGTTACTAAATCTCTGTTTTAAACTGTATTGTTATCAAAGCTATTCTTGTTTCCAAAAGGTGGCGTGGTCGTTGGGTGTGCATTAAGTAATAAGTAGTATTATGTTCCTACTTCCCTTAGAAAGTCTGCTCACTGAAATGTTTTTCGCTAATACTGGGACTATCTCTACATTGTGAAAAGCTGTTATTTAACCTCATGTATCAGGGGGCATAGCTTTCTGTCTTCAGATATTTTTGGATCCGTTCGTCAAAAGAGCTTCGTCATGTCCTCAATACACATCATGACCGACTTGTTCGACATCTGTATTCAGGTCTGTACAGCCCGTTCCGCTTCATCGCGTCTATCGGGGCCTCATAAATAAAATGACTAGCGCAAATAACACAGACACAGACATAAGAGAAGACAGGACGAGCGCTAATCATCAACTGAGGATTTACTTGCAATAAAGGGAACGTAAAAACAATCTAAAGGGGGCAAACTGTTCCTTAGGTACACTTTTTCTTTTTCGGGCAAGGTGATAGAAGGCGCACTGACACACTTGTCGCCTTCGCTGCTAATGTGATAAGTTTCACATATCTCAGGCTCTAACCTTGTGCCTCCTTTACCAAGCACACACGTGGCGTCAAACGCCGTCATGCACCCGTAATGCTTACAATGATTGGCCAAGTGCCCCCCCCCCCCCCCCCCCCAGCCAATGAGTCCACCAGCGAACAGTGCTCTCGTTATCGATCATTAAGGCAGCGGCCAGACTGCCCCACGTAGCATCTACCGCAGGCGAGGTATGCGGTAAACGACGTCGGCAATGCAGGATACAAACTTGCGCCCGTGTTTTTTGGTACAGACCGGCTTCCTGTCTTTATTAACGGCTTTGCACATGCGCACCAGCGTTTCGGGGGCGGTGAACAAAACGTCCACACCGCATTTCTCTCCAACCTTTTTCAGCCGGTGCGATAAGTGATGCACGTAAGGAATGGCTGCACGCCTCAGCGTTTTGAGTCTTTTGTCGCCTGCCATGACAGGGCGACCACCTGCCCTGACTTCTTTCAGGAGGCAATCCGCAACAGCCGTTACTGTATCCTTAGGAAAACCGGCCTTCTGCAACCGGTGTACTTGCGTCTGTAAACTACCTTCAATTCTATGCTCACATGGCTTTCAAGAGAACCACGCAGGCAACTTTTTGCAATGCCCTGTTTAACCAATTTGGAATGTGCAGAATTATACGCCAAAATTTCCTTTTTTGTGCGTGGCTGGTACGACCAGCAGATGTGCCCCGTGCCAAAGTACAAACATAGTTCGAGGAACTGGAGACACCCATTTATAGGAATTTCATGTGCGAAGCTAAGTTTGTCTGAACATCCACCGAAAATATCTAAAACTAGATTTACAACTTGTGGCTTTAGCACTCATTACCATTGTTCACAAATACAATTATATCATCAACATACCTAAAACACCCGACAACACATTTTTCTTTTTCCAAGAACGCTGCGACACACTTGTGAAATTGACCTAAAAAAATTAACCAAGTATGGGAGCTATGCACGAGCCTATACAAATACCATCCTTCTGCACAAACAACTTATCGTTAAAACAAATGTTGGTGGATGAGAGGTAACATTTAGTTAAGGCTACAAAGTCATTTACTGAAACCCCGCTACTATTCTGAAATTTGACAGCATCCCCACCTTCAATCTGCTCTTTTACTGCGTCTAACAGCTCTGTTTGAGGAATAGAATAAAATTGCTCCTCAACATCAGCTGAGAAGGCAAAGTTAGCTCCTAAGGCATCATCCTGCTCCTTCAAAAACTCGATCACAACCTTCGAATTGCTGACACGAAACGGGTCCTCCATGTCGAGTTGGCTTAAATGCCTTTGTAAGCATTTCGATAGCAGGCCTTGCCAGGCTTCTTTTTCTGATACGATAGCTCTGAGAGGCATGCCTTCTTTGTGGGTTTTTGCCAAAAAAATGTTTACCCCCTGAAAACTCGATGATTTTACCGACATGTGTAGCCCTGTCAAATTGATCTGTTCGCACAGTTTTAATGCCCCTGCTTTCACTTTTTATGCCAGATACTTTCAGGGGAATAAAGTTCTTGTAAATAGCCTACTTAGCCTTTTCATGAAACATCGATTTCGGTAACACGATGAATCCTCCCTCTTTATCAGCAGTGAGCAAGGAAAGATTATTCTTCCTAAGGTAATGAATTGTATTGCTCCCCGCTAACGTTACCCTATGTGGACACGGTCTTCTGCTTGACAAGCAGCCAACACATTCCGAAGTACACCTAGCTTTTCCTCCACTTTTGCACATTGCCCTACGTTCCTATCCATGGTTAAGAGTCCCAGCGGAGTCTCGTTAACCTCATTACAAAATTTAGGCCCACAGCTCAAAACCCTCTGAACCTTATCCGGAAGATTGCCTTCTGCTAAACACAACACTTGTTTCTTAGGTACACCTTGAAATCACCCTTTTGCTTTTTTCCATGCACACAATGAACGCAGCCCACAAGACCACGGAAACTTAAGAACACTAGTTGCCTTCCTAGCCCAAGTCCTGCTCATGGCATCGCATGTCACCTGGCAACTTGTCTTGGTCGCAGGATGCACACGTAGGCACAACTGGAAATACCGGATGTGTCTCCAGAGTTCAGCACGGAAGATCTTGGTGATTCTTCTGGTATGTCGCACGGATGCTTGGTAGAGATGGAACAAGGCTTGCACATCAAGCGGTACCAGTATATTCTTCAGAGCAAAGGATAACACTCTTGCACGATAAGTGGTAATGGTTTGGTTTGGTAAAACTTTATTTCCCACAGTGGGGGTCCTAAAGGACACTCGGCTAGGCGCCAGGTGTATAGGGCAGCTCCCACGTCGGCACAGAGAGCCCGAAGCTCTCCGCCGTCGCGCAGGCCTCCTGGACAGCCCGAAGCTGATCATGTAGTGAAGCTCTTTTTAACTCTCCGTCCCAATGTTCCTTGTTCTTGGCGTAGGCGTCGCTCGATGCACAACCACACAGCATATGGTTAAAGTCTACATGGTCACTGCACCGTTCACACACATGTTGTCCGTCGTAGTCTGAGTCGATGTGCTTCATGCGTCAGGGGTTGGGGTATGAGTTCGTTTGGAGCAAGCGTAACGTGACTGATTGGCTGCGGATTAATTTCTTATCCGGGAGGGGAAATGCTCGTCTGCCTAGATAAAAGTGCTTAGTGAGCTCGTTGTACGTGAATAATTATCTCTGTACTCGATATGTGGATTAGCAGGGGAAACCGGAGGGACGCGGTAGATGAGTCCTCGCGCCGCCTCGTGTGCGATCTCATTGAGATTCCGCAGGCCGCCCCTTAAGCTGCCCATGTGTGCCGGGAACCATAATGGAGTGATCGGTGATGTTACTTCCGCCTAACATCCGTAGCGTCGTCTTGTCTATCCCGCCCTTGGCGAAAACTCGAGTGGCTGCTCTAGAGTCGCTGTATACAGTTGTGAAGTTTGAGTCTTTTAGAGCTAGTACTATCGCTGCTTGTTCAGCTACCTCTGGCTTCTTGGTGTAAAGTGTGAGTGAGTTGCGCGTACGCCCCTGTCCGTCGACTACTGCTACCGAGCAGGCATGCTTTCGTGGTATGTACGCTGCATCCACGAAAGCTGTCTGGTCGGGAAACTGTGCCACGTCCGCAGCGAGGGCTTTGGCGCGGGCGAGCCTTCTTCCTTGATTGTGGATCGGGTGTACGTTTCTTGGGAACGGGGACACTTTCATTGCTTCTCGCGCGACATTAGGTAACTGCAGGACGTTGTCCCTTTTTACTATGGTGTTGAGGCCGAGCTTGACGAGAATCTCTCTGCCAGCTTTAGTGCTTGATAGGCGTGCAATCTGTGCCGTGTGCTGTGCCTCTATGACTCCTCGCTGTAAGAGTAGTTAAGTGGAGGCATTATCGGGGAGCCCCAACGCTGTCTTGAAAGCTCGGCGTCTGTGTACTTCAAGCCTTCTCTGATGTTCCTTTTTCCAGTTGAGCATTGCAGCCACGTATGTGATATGACAGAGTACAAAAACATGGACCATTTGAATAGCGTTGTCCTCGCTCAGTCCCCTGTGCCTATCCATGATGCGCCGAAACATCCGGATCGCGTTTGCAGTCTTGATCGTGATGCTTTCAAGCATCGCCCAGTTGGACCCGTTGCTTTGGATGATTAATCCTAGAATTCGTATTTTGTCGACCTTAGGTATGCGATTTCCATCCCTTTTTTGTAACTCTATGCATGGTGTGTGGTGTTGGCGCCAGTCGTTAGACGGGCGCCCTGGTTTTGTGGGGTGGTAGATAAGTAGCTCGGATTTTGTAGAAGAGCAGCGAAGTCCCATTGGGGCAAGATGGGCCTCGGTAACCGTGATGGCTTCTTGCATGCGCGCTTCCAATTCCGCATCGCTGCCACCGGGGCTCCAGATAGTAACATCATCTGCGTATATGGTGTGCTCTACATCAGCAATTTCACCCAGTGCGCGAGAAAGCTTTGTCATCGCCAAGTTAAATAAGGATGGTGAAAGTACTGAGCCTTGTGGTGTTCCCTTATCGCCCAGGTTAAAGCCCTCCGAGACATGCTCGCCTATCCGGAGAGTGGCCGTTCGATCCTCCAGAAACGCCTTGACGTAGTGGTAAAAGGAAGCCTGTTCCGAGATTGTGGTCAGATATGGCTTTGAGAATGGCTTGATGTTGAATTTTGTCAAAAGCTTGCTCCACATCGAGTCCCAGTAGCGCCTTGGTGTCTCGTGTGGGGCGATCCAACAAACTTTTCTTTATTCGTAGCATAGCGTCTTGCGTTGAGAGACCTGGTCTGTAGCCAATCATATTGTAAGGGAAGTACTCCTTTTCTTCTACGTATTCCAATAGGTAGTCTATTCAGGATGACGTGTTCAGCTAGCTTTCCTAGGCAGGACGTCAGTGAGATCGGCCTTAGGTTGGGTAGGCCCAGCGGCTTGCCCGGTTTTGGGATGAGGACCGTTGGCATGTTTCCACTCTGCAGGTAGTTGGCCAGTTTTCCAGACTTCATTGAATTGTTGCATTAGGAACTTGACCGAGTCGTCCTCTATGTTTCGGAGAGCCCGATTTGTGATACCATTGGGGCCGGCTGCAGAGTTACTGTTGAGTTCGTGAATTGCGAAGCGTACATCGCTTTCTGTGAAGTCCATACCTAGCTCTGAGTTTGAGGCACCGTCATAGCTTTTCCTTTGTAAGGTACTGGGTAGCCCCGATTTAAGCGGTAAGTACCGTTTGGCAAGGTCATCCAGAAGGGCTCGGTGGTACTGATTTGCTTCTCGCGATGTACTAATTTACTTAGCCTGATCCGTTGCATAGTTTTGGACTTTGTTCCGTGTTCGTCGAGGAGGTGTTTTATGAGTCCCCACCCACTTCCTCTGCGTATTTGCCCATTGAGGGAGTTACAGACTTCGTCCCATTGTGGTCGGGGGAGAACCATACAATATTGTTTAATGGTCTTGTTGAGTTCGGCAAGTTTTCTTCGTAGTCTTCTGTTAAGACGTTGACCCTTCCACCTGGCTAGAATGGAATGTTTGGCTTCGAGAAAACTCGCTGGCCGACTGTCCATCCTCTCTACCTTAACGTCCGTGGTAATTGTCCGTTCCGAGGCTGCGATGTCTGCTTTGACCTGCTCGGTCCAGCTCAATATCGTGTGCTTTGTGGTTGCTCCTGATGAGTTGGATGGCTGCGTACGTATTGCACGAAATTGGTCCCAATCGATAAGTTTGTACTGCCTTTGCCTCTTTCCCGGTATCTCTGCATCAATTCGGAGAATATAGTGGTCAATGCCAAGGTCTATTCCCGAGTTGTGCCAGGCACATTTTTCTAGGCCCCGGACAAAAGTAAGGTCCGGTGTGGTGTCTCGACATGTGGAAGTGCCACATCTGGTTGAGGTCTCCGGGTCTGTGATCAGCGTGAAGTCGAGATCGGAGGCTGTCGTGAGAAGACAATTTCCCTTGCTAGAGGGATACGCGTAGCCCCAAGCCTGGTGTGAGGCGTTCAAATCTCCGCCTATAATCAGCCGACTGTCTTTGGCAATGTGTGCAATGTCTCTAAACCCTTGCCTCGTATCCTTAGGGCTGCTGTATAGATTTGTGAGGAAAATGTTTTGCTTGTTCCCTACTTGGTCGTTCGGTATGATCTCCATCGTGAGGTGTTCTAGATAGGTGTTCTAGAGGCTGTGTGGCGGATCTGATGCCAAATGTACGGGATCATCTTTCCAATCAGTAAAGGGACGCCTCTGCCCTGCTCGTTTCTGTGGGCTTCGGCCGTATATCCGGTAATGGCCAGTTCGATTGTGAGTGTTTCTTGTAGCATGATGACGTGTGGTTTCTCGGTTTCTGATTTGACCATCTGCAGGAGGACCGCCTTATTTGAGGTGATCCCTCTGCAGTTCCATTGCCAGACGCAGAGACTGCGTGTCTTATTCGGCACTGTCATGTTGGCCGTTGTAGCCTCCTTCGCTTGCAGTGAGACCATCGCGAGGTGGGCATTGCGCACCGATGTGTTGTGAACTCATCCTTGCCATTGCCAGTACTACCGTATTGGTTAGATACACTTACAATTTCTGTACTCGTGAGCTAAATATGTCCATTTTCTTGTTCATTCGCACCATGCTCTCGTGCATTAGCCTCATATTCTCGCTCATGGCGTCCATAGCGTCCTTCGCGGTTCGCGGCTGCGTTAAAGGGCGCTTATTAGAAGGCGGGCATTCTTCGATTTATTCTTCATGTCTCTTCGTCTCAACGAGTGGCTCAGGTGTGAACGTTTGTTTACGGCTGTTCGCTTTACCCATTGCAGGTAATTCGAGTGTTAGCTTAGTATAGGCAGCTTTTAGCTCTCTTAGTTCCTGCTCTAACACAGCTATTCGTTCTTTATCAGGATTGCGGGACTCACTTTTCTTTGGAGGCGTGGTAGCGTCTCTGACCTTGTCCGCCTACGTGCCATCGCCTCCGTTGTCCTTTCCACCGAAGCGCACCTGAGAACGACTCCTGTTTGTCCTCGCATGTGTGCGGCTCTTCGACTGCGAGCGGGAGCGGCTGCGTGTCGGCGTCTTGGACCTAGATCGGCTTCGTGCCGCGTGCTGCTTGTCTTCTTCGACTAGCTGTACTTCCTCTTGTTGCTCCAGCCGCGCTCGTTGTCGTCGTGCGCGTACTACGTAAGGAATGAGATAGCGTTTCCTACACACCTTGTCCGCCGTCACGTACAAGCCCCCGCACAGCTTGCATTTCGGATCGCACATATGGGATGAGGTGGGGTTAGGAAGTCCGCAACCCCTGCATTCGGCGGAGCCCGGCTCGGGGCAAACGTCCGCACGATGTCCGAATTTGCCGCATACGCAGCATATGTCTACTTGTCTGCGATACAAGTAGCAGGGTACCAGTTTGGGTCCATACCTAACGAAGCCTGGACGCGAAGACCATCGAACACAGTGATCACTGATCCTGAGTCCTTGATTCTTTTCGCCGCTAGTGCCAAGGGGCTGCGGTCATTCAGAAAATTTCTTTCAATTGTCCTGTGATCGTCGGCACTATCGATGTGTCTGATTACCCCTTTGGAGGTGTCGCTTGGGGCAGTTTCGTAAGCGCTGACTGCGTACTCTTTTCCGGCTATTCGGATAGCCCTTACTTGCGCATACTTGTCTGGATTTTCTCGAAAGGGCGTGCTCGCCACCATGATGTTCTGCGTAATATTGGGACATATTATGTCCTCCGTGGTCTGCTGTGGATCAAGATTAACTGCTGCCATTATAGCTTTGCTCACTAAGGTAGGTCCGATTTTTTGCAAGTTCAAGCCGCCCTTTGGGCGAAGCACTATCTTGATGTTGTCTTGCGGCAGGGGTGGCATGCGTGAGGCTCTTATCACCCGGTTCTTAATGTTAGGAGGCTTGCGAGAACAGCTCACCTGCCCGTCGCTTGCATGTTGTGCTTGCTGTGAAAGTTGCGCAGTAGGTTGGACGCGTTCCTTCTTCTTCGTTTTCCGGCTGGTCACCACTTTCCAACCCGTGTCGTCTTCTTGTCCATTAGTCGGCGCTTCTGGTAAATCCTCCGCAGAGCTATCCATTTCATCGGTTGCCATCTCTACGTGTCGCGTCCAGCGCGAAGGGCGGCTGGCGTCTCGCCGAGCTAGCGCGTTTCTGGTTAGCGCTAGCGTATGGCGTACACGCCTAGGCTTATTTCGGTGGCGGCGTTGACGTGGTAGAAAAGTACTTGTAGGTTCTTGAAAAATGAAGAACCACCTCAAAATCGGGCATCCACGAATTCCCTGCAACTTCACGAAACTGCTGGTGCAAGACCTTCGGTGAAAATCGACAAAAATCACTGCGGAATCATGTGAAGATGACGGAGCCGATGGGATCACGTCCACACAACTCGGCGACCGCAGCGCCACCCCTCAAGTAGTTATGGCAGTCAAGTTCACATAAGTAACTGAAGGATCACTACATATAAAGGAAGGAAGCACAGGGCCCGATGTACGAGAAATGGCCCACCAAATGCTTTTATGTTCCCTTTATTGCAAGTAAATCCTCATTTGATATTTAGCGCTCGTCCTGTCTTCTCCTATGTCTGTGTCTGTGTTATTTGAGCTAGTCTTTCTATTTATGATGACACACCAACTAGCTCAGCTTTCTGCTTTGACTGCATTGAGGCCTCTACGCCTCTAGCTTAAGACGGCGCAACTGAGGCTACGAGGTTAATATGCCTTCTCATTTCTCATACTACGTTGGTCTTCCAGACAGAAAATGGCATTCCGTAGTTTTAAGTGGTCGTCTCATTGATTATAGGACGCGACTTGTTCAAACTGAGCGAGAGAGTCCTTCACGCCTTCTTGCGTAGTACTATGGAACGACTTCGGCAGTCGGGGGTTCCGAAGGTTGTACACAGGAGTGCCTTGCATCGCGGAAGTGAGGCTTTGCGTGGCTGACCGGAGATTCGTTGCCGAAATGTATTTTAAGGGCCCGTGCACGGGATGACGTCCCAGATTTCTCCGGCTGACGCGATGCACTGGCGTGTCCACTGGCAAGAGCTCGGTTGCGTTGGTTCGCGGAGGGTGTGCGACACTGAGAGGGCAGGTACCCAGCCGGCTCTGCCAAAGCTGTCACGAAGACAAAGATTTACATGAAAAGGTAACAGGGCAGAGATACTGAGTAAAACACTGATCTACCGCAAGTCCCAGCTAAGTGGAAGCGCATGAGAGCCTCTAATATCGTCTTCTCTCAGGCGCTATCTGAAACAACAAGATGACAATATTATTGCTGTCTTGGGGCTGTCATGTCCAGGTAATATTTCAGGTTTAGTTACAAAAGCCATAACTTTCTCGCATTGATGGCATGGTTCTTGTGTTACTGAAATATTGTTCTGACTGATTTTTGACTGCATTGTAAAGCTCGTTTGCCTTAAAGGCTCCTGGGAAATTAATTTGTGTGAATTTTAAGAAATCGACATGTAAAAGATTATCTGGTGTTTGTGTGTCTGAAGTTGTTTCCTGGCATCTCTGCGTTTCTATGGTTCACATAGGCTGCGTTATGTGTTTTTATGTGGTGTTTTTTTGTCAACATTTTCTTGTGCTGTGCAGAAAGGGCGAATAAATTTGCTTATTGTGGTCACCGATGATTATCCGCTGTTTGACATTCTACGGGGCACCGTTTTAGTCGGTCCGCTGTTATATCTTTTTTCTCGCTGCTCCACGTCTTTAGCCTAGGTTAGTGCAGTGTGAGGACAGTACAGATTTCTATGTTTGATCCTTAGGAACCTGGAACTCTTCAACATTAAGCAAGAGAATTGATCGTGATATTTGTCTGCCCGGTGTTCTTAATTTCCGCAGCTGATGCAACGATGTGGTTCTTTAACATATACGGGGCATATTCAATGCTCAGGAATTTAGCACAGAGTGGAATACTGATGTAGAGGTACAGTACATATGTTTAGATGAGTCCGTTCTTTCAGTTGGTGTTAAACATTTATTGCGGATACTGCTGCACTACGTAGCGCACCTACTAAAAACTCCCCCTCATGCAGCTAATTGATGATACAATAAAGCGCCTTGATAATCTGGAACGAAGAGTACTACTAGTCACAGACAAAAGATAAAATCCCTAGCTTGCACACTAACCGCATTCTTTCGTCTTCCACATCCGCACGGAAGTTTCGACAATCGACTAGAATACTTTCACGTAAAGCGAACGCCTAAAGAACATATTGCCATAATCCCCTATAGTCGTTTACAGAAGGGCCAGTGACCTGCGTGATGCACTAACATCGACTAAGACCAATTCTCTTGATCCCATTGGTTGCCATCACTGGAACAAAATTTGCTGTAAAGAATGTCCAAAAATGACCACACCTGGGAGCGTTAGTTGCGCGGGTCAAAAATAATTTGAGCATCCATGGTGCACAGAAACTTCATTTGCAAAACGGCAAACATCTTTTATCTACTCCAGTTTAACGTATGTAACCAGCAACATGTAGGCTAACTGAAAACCCTTTATATTACGTTTCGATGACCACAGTGCACATATTCAGTTCCTTCAACGTTCCATTGTGAAGAGATGTGGAGCTCAGACAACCAGTTGAACATATTGCAGCTATTTTTGAATCTGGCTTCAAAACGAATCATGGCTGACATATTAGGGAGTCTTTTCTCAAACATAAATTCAGTACTATTTCATTTGAAATCGCCAGAAAATTGAGCTGACTACCATTATAATTACCTCCGCCTTCTAAATGTTAGCCGCTGTTAGAGCGATTTGATTGATTTTCGCCGTTTGCTGGCTACACTCGCATGTTCCCTTCAGAGCAAGTTATTCGTATTCATTTTACAAAATGCTCCGGTGAAAACTAGTTCGAGATGACCTACAAGTTGCGCCATTACGTTGACCCTTCTTGTCGGTTTCCATTGCCGCTACTATACAAGTCTGTTTTCGTGCTTTTCTATGCTCGGCATTAGTGAATTATTATCATGTGACTGAAAGCGAACCAATTGCATATCACGCCAGTGCATGTTTATCTCCCGACGTTGTGCTCCTACAAAAGTCAAAGCATCAGATTTTGCAGCGCATGTTTTTACGACTACTGTAACATCTCGTGTTATCTTGGGGCGCGTGCTTGACCCCTTTTCTCATCACGCTGAATTTTATTATTTTCTTGATGTTGGCATAGCCATATATACCCCCCCCACACACACACGCACACACACACACGCACGCACACACACACATATATATATATATATATATATATATATATATATATATATATATATATATATATATACATACATACATATACATACCAGGTGTCCCCGCTAAATGTAAGCCATTAATAAAAAATTCTCGGGGCTATGCATTCTAGCCCCGAGAAATCTACAGAGAGGTGCTGGGACTGGGTTATGCTGATCTGCAGTATTTTTTTCGTTCCCTATTTCACTATTAGAGAAATATTTTCTAACTTTTGTATGTATTGTTTTAAGGAAGAACGTCTAAATGCGAAAGTTGTAGATCGGCTCAAAAAACGGGTATAGCTACGTTGTTTCTGTCCAGTTGCGATTTATGTGGCGTTTTTATAGCCCCTCGAAGAAAGCCCGCGAAATATGAAAAACGCCAAGTGATAGGGAAGCAATTTCGGCGCTCCCAGACGACCGATCAAGGAACGAAATTGTTATTTCTGCAATGCTCTCCTCAACGTGGCGTTTTGTGATGGTTTTGTTTAGAGAAGTACGCCTGGAACTGCTTACGTGGCATAGAAACGGGCGCAGCTTTCACGGAAGGAAGCTCTGGAAGTCAATGTCGGCACACCGCGCAAGCGGCGGCGATGTTTAGAAATGACTTGGAGTAAACATTCCTACAACATGTATGCTACAACGCAACTAGACGTTTTTCGAGCAGGTCTGCAAATTTCGCATGCAACTTGTTCGAAAAAATAGGTAAAAAATGAGAATATTGTTAATTGATAGTAATTAACGCAAGCGAACGCAAACATTCTGCAGAATAGTACGGCGAACTCTCAGTACGTTTCACGGTGCTATGGCGCAGCATATTTTGGAAAGTTCAGTTCAGTCGTTCAGTCGTGTCCGACTCTTCGTGACCCTAGGGACCATGTCACGCCACGCTTTCCGGTCTCTCACTATCTTCCTAACATCACATAACTTCATCTGCAGTACCTCGAGGATGCCATCTAACCATCGCGTTCGCTGCCTACCCCTTCTCCGGCGACCCTCAACCTTTCCCAACATCAAATCTTTCTCCAGCGACTCCTCTCTTCTCATCAGATGACAAAAATAGCTGAGCTTTAACTTAAGGATATTTTGGAAAACCTTGGTTATAATTACGCCTTTTCCTTCACTCCCACATATATATATTGGCTCTGCCATGCCTGGATATATGTAGCGCTCTGAAAAGATTGCCTTCTCTCGTGACCCTTGTGGACCAGCATTGAACGCATCAAACATCAGCGGCGTTGTATAATTTGAGGAAAGGCTCTGTCACTCGCGTAATCCCGCTATCATTCTCACTGTAGACAATGGGGAATTATTAGGCCAATTAGGCTAAATTCCCCGTCAGCTTTTTATGTAAAGTAGATAGTGCTGCGCTTTAGGATTCTGTGCAGACAACGACATCCCTTTCTCCATTCTTATATTTAGTACATGCTGTCCAAAGCCTTACCGAATTTAATAGTTTCATCAAGTGAGGGGGGTCGTTATAGTGTGTCGCGCTATCCCCAAGAGGTGCTGACGTCGTATTGCTTTCTTGCCATGTGTTTCGCCAGGAAGTACTTGCACACACTAAAAAGAAAGCAACTAGCGGAAAATCTGATTGACATGATGTTTCCAGTTTCCTTGCCACTGCTGGTCAAGATGTGTTGAAGAGGGTGAAAAAGATGTGGGCCATGCCCGCAACCAAGACCTTTTTCCATCTACACACTGGTACCCTCCCCGTTAAAGCTTGGTTATGTGAAAAAGGCAGATACGTAAAAAAAGGCCATGGGGCAGAAACTTTTTTCTGTGTAACAAAACAGAAACAATCGAACATATGTTCCTTGAGTGTAAAACGCTATCTTTTTTTGAGACGTGTTACGGCGCACTATTTAAAAGGATATTCCTCTTACACCGCAAGGTATCAGGTTTTTTCGAATTCACGACGATGCAATACCATACGATGCCATATTCCTGCTGGGACTGCAGTCTGTGTGGCTCATGTGCTATGGATTATCGTCACGGTGACTCGGTGTCAGATCCGTGTAGGAATATTTTGTCGAGAGTATTGTGAAAATACATGATATTTTGAAAGACACAGAATGGTGATGCTCAAATCGAGGGGGTGTTTAGAAATCTTGTACAAATGAAACGACTTCATTGTTCGCGGCCGGCACGCGGCCTGCGAACTTTGTAAATAATTTGTACTGTATATTTTCTCATTATATACATTTTGCAAAAAGAGAAAAAGCGCCCCGTGGTGCAGTTCGTAACGCGCTAGATTGAGGACCGAAGAGATGGAGGTTCGATCCCCCATTCAAGACAAGGTTCATTATTCAATTTTATGTATTCATTCAAGGGTGCTCGGGCAAAATATTTCTGGTTGGTCGCTTCGAATTTGACGGCTCTCGCGCAAAAAAATGGACGTCGGGAAGAAATGGAATGTACTGACGTTTCGGCCGCGGGACCAGCCTTCGTCTGAAGAAGGGCGGTCTATTTCTTCGTCTATTTTCTATTCTATTTCTTCACCACGTCTGATTTTTTTTTGCACGGGCTCTCAACCAAGCCAAAAGAATCCCCTTCTTTTTCCTATATATATATATATATATATATATATATATATATATTGATACAAACTATTGTTGACGACGAAGTGGTTGCTGGTTGAGGTAGACGACGAATTTGGTTGCCTGGAACCACGCTCAGACCACTCCTCGGACCGCTCTCGGACTTCGGAAGTCCTCTAGGCTCAGGGCGTTGCCTGGACGTTCGGCGCAATACCCGTTACAATATATATATATATATATATATATATATATATATATATATATATATATATTTTTTTTCCTTCTTTTTTTTTTCTCGCTTCTTTGATACCCTCCACATCCCACTTCTCGTAAAAACCTTCTTCATGCTTGGCGCTAACATCTTTTAGCGAAAACCTAAAGTATTTCACCATTCTACTCACTTCTTTTTTTTTTTTATTATTCTTTCTTTGAGGTTCATCTCCCGTCGCAAGTTGCTCGAACTTTACTCGCCGCTGTCAGGTTATTCTATCCAGCAGTGTCCACCTGGTTTTTTCATCACGCTGGGCGCTCCCAGTGAGAACAAGAAAAATAATTTTCTCACCACCTGCAGCAAACACGTTCCCCCACCTGTTTTCTTCCTTTGCTTAGCCCTCACATCTGTTAGCGAAAACCTCAAAGTATTTCACCATTCTACTGTCCCACATATTTACTTACTTTTTTTCTTTTTTCTTTTTTATTCTTTCTTTGCGGTTCATCTCCCGTCGCAAGTTGCTCGAACTTTACTCGCCGCTGTCAGGTTCTTCTAACCAGCAGTGTCCACATGGTTTTCTCATCACGCTGGGCGCTCCCATCTTTTAGTGAGAACAAGAAGAATAATTTTCTCACCACCTGCAGCAGACACCTTCCCCCACCTGTTTTCGTCTTCTTTTTTTTCTTTTTTTCCCTTCCAAGGTTGTTCCGCGGTTGCCTGTATTGTGTCTTGTACTGTATACAGATGACTCGCGGCGGCCGGTGCCTTGGGTTGATGGCCCATTGGGCCTAGCCTGCTCTCCGCAGCTGTGTGTGTATGTGTGTGTTGTGCGTGTCCAGCTGACTCACCTGTGTGTGCCCATATTGTTTGTATCACCTCTGGCCAACCCTATAAGAAGACAAACAAGAATCATGTACCATCAGTCTTGAGAAAGGCAGGGCTCCTGCCGAAACGTCGACTACAAATAAACTTGGAAACAGTATGAAGCAATTTTTCACTTTTATGTAACCTCTAGCAACCAAGTACGTCTATTTACTTATCCTATATATATATATATATATATATATATATATATATATATATATATATTGTTAAGCGGGGATCCAGGCACTGGTAGCGGGCACTGGTAGCGGCAGGACCGGAGTGGGGGTGGCCTAGCTTGCAGTCAGCTGGTCCGCAAAATCACTTCCCCTTCTTCTTTCTCGGCGATATGCCCACCTAATCAGAACTTCTTCTTCACAATCTGGCCCCCGCAGAAAAGAGGAGCCATCCTGGCGACTCAAGGAGACGAAAGGAATGCGGGATCGTAGTAAGGCTTCAAACGGTCGACGTGAACAATCTCACGCCCACGGCGGCGAAGGTCGGTAGAAGCTGCTAGCGGTTCAACTAGGTAATTGACGGGAGAAGTCTGTTTTAGCACTAGGTAGGGTCCGTGGTACTTGGAAATAAACTTGCTGGTCAGACCGGGTGGTGTCGATGGGACCCAGAGCCACACGATAGCACCGGGAGAAAATTTGTGGACTGAGTGGCTGCTGTCGCTGTGCGCTTGTTTCTGGGCTTGCTCGTCCGAAGTGAGTGAGCGAGCCAGTTTGCGACATCCTTCAGCGTGCCTGGCAGCTGCTGAAAGCGATGTATACTCTGAGATATCAGGACGGTAGGGGGGGATGGTGTCGAGTGGAGACGAAGCTGCACGCCCGTACAGCAGTCAAAATGGCGAGAATCCGGGTGTTGCTTGAACGGCGGTGTTGTAGGCGTAGTTTATAAATGGGAGAATCTTGTCCCAATCGGAGTGATCGGAGGCGATGTACTTGGACATCATGTCACCTAGTGTGCGATTGAAGCGCTCTGTCAGTCCGTTGGTTTGAGGGTGGTACGCCCTGGCTGTCCGATGGATGGTTTGACATTCGCGTAGGAGCGCTTCGACAACCACGGATAGGAAAGATTTGACTCGATCACTTAGAAGTTCACGGAGGAAGTTCAGCTTGCAGTCAGCTGGTCCGCAAAATCACTTCCCCTTCTTCTTTCTCGGCGATATGCCCACCTAATCAGAACTTCTTCTTCACAATCTGGCCCCCGCAGAAAAGAGGAGCCATCCTGGCGACTCAAGGAGACGAAAGGAATGCGGGATCGTAGTAAGGCTTCAAACGGTCGACGTGAACAATCTCACGCCCACGGCGGCGAAGGTCGGTAGAAGCTGCTAGCGGTTCAACTAGGTAATTGACGGGAGAAGTCTGTTTTAGCACTAGGTAGGGTACGTGGTACTTGGAAATAAACTTGCTGGTCAGACCGGGTGGTGTCGATGGGACCCAGAGCCACACGATAGCACCGGGAGAAAATTTGTGGACTGAGTGGCTGCTGTCGCTGTGCGCTTGTTTCTGGGCTTGCTCGTCCGAAGTGAGTGAGCGAGCCAGTTTGCGACATCCTTCAGCGTGCCTGGCAGCTGCTGAAAGCGATGTATACTCTGAGATATCAGGACGGTAGGGGGGGATGGTGTCGAGTGGAGACGAAGCTGCACGCCCGTACAGCAGACAAAATGGCGAGAATCCGGGTGTTGCTTGAACGGCGGTGTTGTAGGCGTAGTTTATAAATGGGAGAATCTTGTCCCAATCGGAGTGATCGGAGGCGATGTACTTGGACATCATGTCACCTAGTGTGCGATTGAAGCGCTCTGTCAGTCCGTTGGTTTGAGGGTGGTACGCCCTGGCTGTCCGATGGATGGTTTGACATTCGCGTAGGAGCGCTTCGACAACCACGGATAGGAAAGATTTGACTCGATCACTTAGAAGTTCACGGAGGGCCCCGTGCCGCAGAATGAAATTATGAAGAAGAAAGGACGCGATAGTGGGTCCGGTGGCATCCTGAAGTGCTGCCGTCTCCGCATAGCGAGTGAGGGGATCGACGGCCACGATTATCCAACGATTTCCTGCAGATGTGTACGACAGAGGTCCATACAAATCGATGCCAACACGATCAAATGGTCGGTATGGGCACGGAGGGTGCTGTAGTGGAGCCGGCTGATGGAGAGGAGGCGGCTTCCCACGTTGGCAATCGATGCACGAACGCACATACTTACTGACGAAGGTATACATACCGCGCCAGTAAAAGCGCTGTAGCAACTGTTCATAAGTCTTAAATACACCCACCCTTCCCGTTTACCTCAACCACTTCAAAACTTTTCTCCAGGCTTAACTTTCCTATGTCCTGTCACCACGTTCTTTTGAAGCTTTCCGTTCGTTCCTAGCACCTCCGGTACTGTGCATACAACTATCTGCGTCTGCTGTGTTATCGCCATGATATCGTCAACTCCCTTACTAAACTTCCACCATTCCTGCAGCGTCACCATTTAGGACATCGTTCAGCCTCGCGGCTACTATGACCATATTGCGCTCTGCGAAATTTTTCAACAGCCTATTTTTGCTCTCTTTCATCACAGCGCTCATTGCCATCCCTGTGAAGGTTCCAACTAAAACTCGCTTATCGCCCTTTACACGTTCCATGATATCTCGCTTGCATCTGCTCGTGTTGGAATGCCCGGCGATGAGCACCTGGGCATTCTCTCTCTCTCTGCCAACTGTTGGCTCCTGCTCTCGGTTATCTGTGTCCTTCTCGCCGGGATTTTCATTCTTCCTTACTTCTTTTTTTTCCTGACTTCTTAGTAGCTACTTCTAAATAACTCTGTCGGTTCGGATCCGCCTGACCTACTTTGCTTATGCCTTCCATGTCAGGGCTGGTCCCAGCCACGTGGTCCGCACTGGAATTTCCGTCCTAGGCGTTTTCAAGGGCAAAGTCGGCAACTTGTTTGTTCATTTGAGGAAGCTGTCACAGCAGTTTCTGATTTTTTGCCATTAGTAAACCTACTTCATTTTCTAAGGTTTCCACACGAGACACTAAACCGTCCTATTCTAGTTCAAAACTATCTAGGCGAGCAGTCAGCATGTAACACCGGCACAAAAAGTCACTGCCTTCCGCTTCTCTACCGAGTCAAAACGCGTTTGCTTGAAATGAACCTGCGCCTGACACTGTGTTATGTTTGGTGCGTCGTAGCCCCGTGAGCGAAGAACCTCTCGGTTCGGTTACTGAGTAGAGACTACATTTATTGTGCTTTGGGAGAAAGGGGAAGAGAAAGAGAGAAGCGCGAGCGCCTGTAAAGAAGGCATTGCTTCTCGTGCCCTGGTCGCGCACATGGTCCTAAGACGGTCCAGTTCCGAGGCGACGCACGGCTCGGGTTACGTCGTCGCCGGCGTATGCAGAGGGGACCTCCGCTGGTCGGCCGGCTCCCAGATGCAAGGAGTCATTGCAACTGGAGGCGGTGTGGCAGCGCGTTGGTTCGTGCACCTCCTGGGTCACCGTATCGGGCGACGTTGAGGCAGAGCTTGATCATGCCTGGACTGTTGGTCGTCGCAGAGTTGTGTCGCGCCGTCCTTTTGCCGGGTCTCAGCTTTCCCAGGTTCGGAGTGGGGCGCTGTAGGCAAATCGGCCGCAGGCCAAGTTTCCGCTGGTGTCGCGATCACGTAAGGCAGTGTTGGACTGTTGTTCGCTTGCTGCTGGTCCGTTGGTCTGATCGTTCAGTGGCGGATATTCCGTCGGGTAGGATTCGGCACTTGGCTTTATGTGATCAAGTTGCCGACGACCCGTTCCAGTCTTTGTCTTGATCAGCCAAGATGGATTCCCCAGTCTTTTGAGTACGGTGCCTCCTACCCAAACAGGGCTTCCTGTGAAGTTGCGGAAGAAAACCGGCTTCCCTCCGGCCACTCGCCTCGTAATGCTCTCGTCCGAGGTCTTTTCAGCAGGTTGTGGCTGAATACGTGTAAGTGCCGTCGAGAGCTCGCGTCCGAACATGAGTGATTCTGGTGTTCTGCTCGTTGTTGCCGACACAATTGTGTGCTGCTTGAGCAGAAACCGAGCGAATGTTCCAGACTTATTCTCGGCGAATGCCAGCTTTGCTTCGTACACAAATCTCTCTGCTTGCCCATTCGTGGCCGGATGATAGGGAGCGCTTGTAATGTGCGCTACACCGTTCTTCTTTAGGACATCTTCCGCGGAAACGAAGGACGGGCCGTTATCCGTTGCCAGCCTTTCGGGAATGCCGAAGGTCGCGATCAGAGTCAGTGACTGTATGTTGCGCATGCAGCGCACTTGGAGCCACCTGCTGTATGCGTCTATAACAATTAGTAGCATCCTTTTTTGGTTTAGTTTGGTAAAACTTAATTTCTCACAGTAGGGGTCCTGGAGGACACTCGGCTAGGCGCCAGGTGTAGAGGGCAGCTCCCACGTAGGCACAGAGAGCCCGAAGCTCTCCGCCGCCGCGCGGGCCTCCTGGACAGCCCGAAGCTGATCATGTAGTGAAGCACTTTTTAAAACTTTGTCCCAACGTTCCTTGTTCTTGGCGTAGGCATCGCTCGATGCACAACCTTTCCTCCACGGGGCCAGCGAAGTCGGCGTGGACTGTGTGCGATGGAGCAGTCGCGCGCTTCCAATCAGGAAGTGGAGCCTTAGGCGGCGTCCTTTGACGCTGGCAGCAAGTTGCACAATTCTTCGCTAGCCGCTCTATGTGGGTGTCGACACCGGGCCGCCAAATGTATCCTCGAGCGCACGCTTTCATGGCTACTACGCCCCTGTGCCCTACATGTGCCAAGTCCAGTCACGGCCGGTCTCGAGGGAGGGAGCGCGCGCTCTTTCTTACGGCCTTCTCAATCGCCGCGGGAACAATGGGAACTTTTCTGCTTGAGTTACGCTCTCCGCCGCCGCAAGGGGCGCGACCTGCTCACTGTTCGCTCCGCGTCTGCTTCAGCGGTGGCGGGGGGCTTTTGCCTGGTTTCACGCTGTCGCTCGTGGGTTTCGTAGTGAGTACAGCCCCCAAATGAAAGGACACCGAAGGTAGATGCTGCAGCGGCATGTAGTCATTTACTACACATGTGAACGGAGTCTTTATTATATTTACACTGTCGCTCAGCAAACGTTCGACAAGTATAGGGAGCTTGCATGAAGCGAGGCATGCTGGGTAATCCGCCATGATGGTGTCGCTGGCAGCAGACGGCAGGCAGCGCAGCCATGCTGAATTGAGCAAGTGCTTTGTCGTTTTCGACAGTCCATCTAGCAAATACACGGCTTTTTGTGCGCTGCCCTTACGTGCATGCCATTGTCAGCCCTGAGGAACATTACGCGTCGACGCTGTGCCTGAAAAATCTGGCGCGCTATGAAAAAATGCAAAGCGTGGTACACAGACCTGTTCAAGCTACGCGAGAATGACTGACTGCAGTATGCGTCTGGACCTAGCCGCCCGTCGACATTCATGATTTCTAGTTCTGGCAAGTAGTTTGATACTTCCCCGGATTGGCGTCGATCTTGCGATCCTGCGAGTCATCGGCGTCGCTAGAGAAATCCCTTGCCTTCTCGCCCTCGTGTAGACGTATTTTTGAAATCGTGAAGAACCCGCAGTCGGCCTGTCCAATCGCGCCAGCACCGTCTGCGTGCACTACGCACCATGCAGACGAGACTATGTGTCAGTGCCGTGCAGCGTCGTCTGCTGCCAGCGACAACTTCATGGCGGATCACCCAGCATGCATCGCTTCATGCAAGCTCCCTATATAATACATTGCGGCATATGGTAACTACTTTTGTCCATTTTAGTCCGAATTTTCCCCAAGCCTGCACAAGAATCGGAATAAAAAAAACTGAATGAGCAGTGAAGCTTCTTGAAGGCTAACATGACAGCAACTCGTCTGCAACCGCAAAATCGTCTTTCAGCGCTAGATGCAAAACCATTCATGTAACACCGAAGATGAAAATAATTTCATAAAAATGTAATGTAAATTGCAAAATGCTTTCATGATATAAAGTATTAGTGTAACAGTCAAAGTAAACGTTATAGGGTTGAGTGTTAAATGTTATTACAATTAATATATTAGGCAATGTGTTGTATTATGAGCATATAAACCTTGTTTTACTGAAATTTTTACATGATATTAAGCTTATTGTGAAAACAATCAAAAATGGTTTGATATTCATGACGCCACTTGTGCTGGAAGTGGTAAAAAAAGGCCAATAAATGATGGAGGTGATGTACTCGATGCAGTGACTTACAAATGAGTTCACCTGCTATATCGAAAGTATGCAAGAAACTTGTAAAGCGTTACAGAAGGATATTCTCATTGAAGACATATTTCAAGCCCTATATAGCGACCCATTGAAGCTCTCTTCGGGACAGTAAGGCTAATGTGCGGAAGGGAACGACATTCTAGATGCGAGGGCCATAACAGCTAGCGGCACTTGACTACATTGTCAAGACGGACGTTTCATCTGAGAGCAAAATCAAGGCAGCTTGCGTCGATGCCAAAAAAAAAAAAAAAAAGTCATTTCTGCTGTTGCGCAATCAGTAACCGAGGAATTGAAGGAAGTGATGGCATCTCCTGCCATCCCATTTCCCACTGTCAGATATTCGGGATTAGCTTACATCGGTTAATATATTGTTAAGTTAATCCACTTCGGGTGTGACGCTTGCGCTATTCTGCTTGAAACTAGCGAAAGAAACAGCCCCATGTACTAGTGCCCACAAAATAAAGCGGAGCGCGAGTTTGGGGAAAAAGCGGTCTCCTTCGTCCGGGCTGCTAATAAGGTGAACACCAAATGTGTTAAGCTGAACATCCGGGTGACCCACACGTATCCAAGCTAAACACATGTGCCTCCGCTTGCAGGGCGTGCCACGAAATGAAATTTTGGTCGTATGTCTGCTCCGTTTTATTTTGGGGGCACTAGTACACTCTTCTACGAGAACAATATTCTAGTGGACTGCATTATCCGAAACCAGAGCTTGTTGCCCTGTTGGACAAGGTTTTTTTTTTTTTTTTGAAAAAGCTGCCGTACACCTACTATCCACAAAGGTTCTCGAAGTACTTAAGATCCTGACTCAGTCAGCATTTGAGAATTAAACACTGAGTTGTCCGAAAGGAATTGACAACAGCTTTGTTATTAGGTTCGCTTCTTTGATATCTGAAAATTTTCTCGGAATTCTTCTTCTTAATTATATATACCAAGAAAGTGACGGAGAAGAACGACAGGCCAATTAATTTGTGTGCACAAGCCGCGCAGGAAGATTTTGAGACTGCATTTTCTAGACGCAGGTACCATTTTGATGAATTGATGAATATTTATTGCAATTTGTAACTTTGAAGGGCAATTTTTTTTATTGTTTGCCGCTCTTTTCAAGTCTGCTAAACTGTTTATGCCCATTTCATTGATTAAAAGTAGTCGCGAGACTACATATACATCTTTTGTCTTTCAACATTTGTTTTGAACGAAGTTAGAACAGCTCACTCCACTAGACAAATGAAATTTTAACTATATGAGTAAATTTTTGTTTTTTTTTACTGTGAATCTGAGATGCGCCATGAATTTTCGCCGGTGCCTCATTTGATCTAAACGTAAACGGTAGCGGTTGACAGAATCTCCACCCAACAGTTCACCATGTACTCACGTCAGGTCGCTCTACACCTGCTTACAACATTCAAAGGCACATTGCATAACCTGATAAATTTATTTTTGTACGAAACGTAGGGGCAAAAAAGGTTGAAGTGTACCCGAAGCTTCATTCGACCGTGCATGGCAGCACTGACGAAGACGCGCGCGCGCGTTAGCGAATTGTTGAGTGTATATTATTCCTCGTACACGATAAATGTTCGATGCTGATTACGGCCTTTGTATAAACCATAAGGGGCGAAATTTCAGGACCTATCGGTTGCAACTGACGCGGGCGGAGCTAAGAGCGAGCGCGCGTTTCCCTTGCACTCACGGCTCTAGCGGAGGAGTAGCAGTGGGGCGGTGGCGACCCCACCGAGGCGCGGTGGGCGGTGGAAACAGACCCCATTGGAGAGGCCGTAAGAGAAGAGAAGCGCTCTCTCCCTCGAGACCGGCCGTGGTCCAGTACGTCTACGGTGCCTAGAATATACTGGCTAGTGTGACGAGCGCCCGCGCTTCCCTATGGGCGAGGATGGCGCTATTTGCAATGAAAGCCAATCATTAGCGGCAGAGGGCGCTGCTTGTCGGGAGGGTGCCACCTGCGCAGACGACGCAGTTTTCTCTCTTCAGAATACGGCAATCTGTTGGTGTTGTGCGTGCGTGTTTATTTACGGTGTAGGTGTTTGCTCATGCGAGTCGCTCCGCACTTCTACCTGCTCGGCGACGATTGCATCGGTGTTTTTTTTTTCTCGTTTTGTGCGCGCGTTCTGTGCTCGCCTGTATCCCTTCTTTTTTTACTGTGTCGCCAGTGGTGAAGCGCGGTTCCCGATTGTTGTTTCCCCAGTGCCTCTCACTAGACTGCAGAGAAAAATGCCAAAGAGAAAGCGGTGCTTTTTTGGCAAACGGGGCTACCGCTAGAACAAGGAGCGTACGTATTACTGCGCTATCTGATGCTACGTAAGTACGCATTATGTACAATGGGAACGAAGCATCGATAGAAATGACGGAAGGTAAACGGCAACTGCTTTTGTTGGCGAGAAACATTTTTAGAGCATGCAGTTATATTCACAAGGATGCAAACCTGGGCGAGTCGGTAACGGTGCTCCATGGCAGTGTGTAGCACAAACAGTGTACACAATCAGGCGCTACAGCACCTTTGTTGTGTACCTTTTCTGTGTCCCTCGATTGTCCTTTTGCGCTACACATATATGTCATATGGATGCAGTTATATATTAGGCGCATGTTTCACCGTAAGCGCGGCATTACCAACGAGCTTCATCGCGATTAACCGGCCGCGTCTCGTGCATATTGTGTATCTGAGAAAAAAAAAAAAACTTCGTCAGCTTCTCCATTCAAAAGATGGTGACTTCGGCAAAACCTTGTGCAATCGCAGGCCGCGATGTACCTTAATTAGCCGCTGTAAGTAAAGGTTCCTCGTTTGTGTTCTGCTGTTTTTTTTTATTTATTTTTTTATTCAAATACCTCACGGGCTCCGATTGGAGTATTATGTGAGGGGGGTTACATAACTGGTGTGCGAAACAGAAGCATGTAGAAGATGGTTATTTTAACATCGTTATTTTCAAAACGTTAACATTATACCCTCCACACCTTGTGCCCAAGACGGCACCAAAAAGGAAGGAAAGAAACATATGCGAGCAGCAACCAGCTCGTAAACGCCATAAGCGGGACGCAGGGACTGGACCCGGCGGTTCGGGCTCGGAAATCAACGAGGGCTCCTGTTTTCTCGAAGCTGGCTTTCAAGACTGCAACGACTCCTCCGGCTCCAGTGAAGCGGGCATTGTGGGTGAACAGAGTGGCAGCCAGGCTACACTGTAGACACCTAACCACCACGGAGGCCGTCATCCGTTTGAGGACATTCTCATTCCGGTTACATGGATGCGGATACCTTCCGTGGATGACAGCCTAGCTTATGCTTAAGACCCAATAACTTTGAAAAGATGAAGGTTGACCTTGCATTCCAACTTTTTGGAGATGAGGTTATTAAAGGAATTTTTTTGCACCGGCGGCATGTGGAGACTATATACACTCGGGTGCAACCAACAGAGACTTCGTCAAGCTAATCAATCGCCTGATACGAGTAATGCCCTCCAGGATAACCAAGCGTGCACTTAAGCCGGGTAGCCCAGACATGCGTTTCTTGGAAGAATTTTTAGGATATCTGGACAAGTGGGAAGCTCATGCCAGCATTGCCTTCCACTCGCATTGTCACCTTTGATTAAACATGCTGCCTTCGTTCTATTAAACCGAATCTGTGTTTCGTGACTTGTATTCTTTGAGTTTGAATTCCTCTAAACGCGAAAGCTCTCATGTGCGTTTACCGGGTTAGCGTGTGGCTCACGTACCGATTGAGCTTTCAAGTTCGAGCAATCTGCACAAAGCAATTCGATATTAACATTAGCATGTTAAAACGTTATATCAATCCTAAGCTCCTGAAAGAGCTGTAAAACAAAGTATTAAACGTGAGCCAAAGCAACGCGCAGCTCCCTTTTCAACTCTCAGCAGCGCGGCGCAATGTGCGCGAGAAACCGGCTCGAACCCTCTCGCACCACAGCACCGCTATGCGGCCGCCGCCGGCAGGCATCAACTCTGGTGCCACCGCGCCGCCCGCGCTCAGCACACTAGGCAGTATATTCTAGGCACTATAGTACGTCTTTTCTCGCTTCCGCCGGAACAACCAATCTGATACCTCGAATAAGGTCCCAGCCTTGCAAACACGGTGGAAGAAAGAGAGATGCTCCGACGGCGCCGCGAGGAGCGGCCGCGACTTTTACGCATGGCGCGGCCGCCAGGGGCAGCACGGGTACTGGGGGCCTGTCTCGTCGCTCGTTTCGCTGGCGTTTCCATGGGCGCGCCTTGGACGAGGGCTTGTTTTTGACACATAGGGGCATTCGCTTGCTTGAAACAATTTTTATTTTGGTTGGAATTATGTACCTTTATATTTATGCCCATTTTCTTGGTTATAATTCGAGTCGGGGCCGCATGAATACTTTCTTAACTGATATGCAACTCTGCGGTTTACGACAAACACGAGTAATGCAATATTTCCTTAAATCACTCCTGTGAGCGGCGCGTAAAGAGCATCCAAAGGAGTGCAAGATGACTATGTGAGCCTTCACCGCTGCCAACATGTGAAAAGTTTCAGGTACTGTCAGGCTGAAAAAAAAAACGAACACAGTAATTTAAGGACATAGTTTTCAGCGCAAAAGCACGCGGCCAAAGGAAACAAGAAGGAAGACTATAGGCACCGTGCAGGAGTAACTCGCGGTGCGACGCGCGCGCCCCTCGCGGCGGGAAGAACAGTTTGGTAGGGAGACGTGCGCCCGGCCGTGCAGCGGAGACGCGGCGGATCTGCTGTGCATGGGGTGCATTCGCCGTTCGTTCTTAAGATTCGCGGCATTCTATGGTCACAAATGAATTGCTAATTTGCAGACCTTGGATTGCTGCTGTTGCACACATTTTCACTGGCCTGATAAAATAGTTTTCGCGTCACCGAATAAGCTTTACGAAGCGAAGCGACGCTAAGGCGAATCGCTGCCTTCCAACGAGCAGTGAGCTGGCAATCATGCCCGGGTATTGCCGCGTCCAGATTTACCACGAAGCATTTTTCCCGAAAGAGGACAGACTATACCTTCACCTGCATTAGCATCCTTTCTCAACCCGCAAAAAAAATAATAATAATATTTAAAGAAATTGGGCAACTCATAGGCATCAGCGCTACTGGGACCGCCGTGCGCGCCTGTGGCCCGCGCTCGTGGATGCAGTTGTTCATTGCATAATTTTTATTTATGCTGTCCTGTGGTCTATATTTCCCTGTCTACGATAGCTTGCCAGTACAATGCAGAGAGTAATCACCAGGAATGGAGTGTTTAAATGGCGCATTTACTATGTCTTGCGAATTAGTTTCGCGAATTTGCCTTGGCAACTTTTTTTTGCTTGCTTGCTTGCTTTCATTATTTTTTTTCCTCCTCTCAGCTCATTCCTTTTCTTCTTTCCACACCCTTTCCTCCACGCTTATGCCGCTACTTTCCTTCTCCTCTTGGGTGGCTTCCTTTGTCCGTCCCCCAGCCTGATATTTTTTTTTCCTCGCCATCCTTCGCTGTCCACTTCACCCTCCTCTGTAGATGTGATTCAGGAGGTGCAATTCCATACGCTTTATTCATTTAGTTGTGTTAATAACATTTCGATGTCTACTGAGTTGTTGAACCTCGAATGATAAGCTGTTTCTCATGTGATACTGCTCAATCGAAACCATAATAAAAAATACGTAAAAAAATGTTTTTTTTTTTACTTATTCGTGGACACTTTGAACAGATCTTGCATTCATTACATGCCATCCTGCTCCAAACATGTTATCGAGCGGCTGGCTGCCACCTGTTACCTTCCCCTGTCAAAACTTAATTTTGTGGCAGAGGACTTGAAAGTACCGTTAAAGAGGCATTAAGGATCGTCAAAAAAAAAAAAAACGAAAGAAAATTAGCATTCAAGTCGGGATGAGGCAGGACGTTCTTTCAACGAAAAAGAAAATTAAGCATGCTACAATTCTGACATGTGACAGAGAGGAAGACATGAATGTGTATTAGAAACTGTAGATCGTTTGTGCGGTGCTGTAAGGCAGTTTCCATTCTCATAGCTGTGTCACTGTATCAGTGATCGCGTGCCATCTGCCATCCTTTCCTTTATCGTCGAGAAAAGTGGCAACCGTCCCACCAGAAAACAGCTTAAGCTCTTCAAAATCCGTCTGCGTAATGTAAGTGCCTGCGGCATCTTCAGGCCCCGGTAATCGCGTTCTCGAGTTTTCAGGCTTGTCCCTTTTTTTTTAGGCTTTTTTCTTTTCGTCGACTACAGCTTCATTCATTCCTATTCTTCTCCCATACTCGTTCCACCCTTCTCGGCCGCTCGATTCCCCGCAGCTCTTTTTTTTTTGATCTCTCTCACCCACCTCAGCTTGGGGCGTTCGAGCTGGCCTTTGTGAAGCCCCGCGCGCATCCAACTGCTCGCTATAAGCCTCTATGACATTCCAAATCTCCCTATCAAATTTTTTTTCTTTTCCCCTCTTTTTAAACTTCTCTCCATATGTCATGAAGGCTTCCCCCTTTGCGCGGCACGTCCCCGCATCAAAATCCACCAATCCTTGTTGTTCGAGTGTTTACCTTTCCATGTTTGGCATTTTTCTCCAGGGGTCTTCCACATCGACTATCAGTGACAACGCTTTCGCTCCCCCTTCCTCTCCCCTCTTTCATTCCCCCCTCCCCTTTACTCGGCCCCGTTGCGGTGTATCCCTGCAAGCACAGGAGACAGTTATAGGGCCGTGTAATCCCCCCTTCTCTTCCCCCCCTCAACAAGAACCTCATTCCTTTGTGAAGCTGTACCACACTTGGGAGAAAGGGCGTTCGCCACAAATGTTTTTTGTATTTTTTTTACATTTTTGCCCTGTTTTTTACGCCCCCACCCTCCCACCTTCTTCGTTTTTTGCTCGGCCTTTTCTAACTGCGCGCGCTTCTCCTGTCATCTTCTGTTTCGCGCGTTTCCAGCCTAGAAATAAACGCCCAGAGGGCGGCCAGGGCTCGTCTCCGTCTCTGCGTCTTGTGTCGTACGGTTCTCGCATCGTTTGTGCTTCGCTACGTCGCTCGAGCTGCCTAAAACTGCTACCATTTCGTTGTGCAGGCCGCCTTTTCAAGCGCGCGCCCTGCCTAGGCGGCCACGCGTCTCCCTATAAAACTGTTCCGGCGCTCACTCGTGGCTCTGCCTGTTCGCCGCGAGTGCTGCCCCCTGGGTTTCTGCACGGTGCCTATAGGGACGAACTATAGTCTTCCTTCTTCTTTGCTTTGGCCGCGTGCTTTTGCGTTGAAAACTATGTTCTTAAATGTAGAATACCAACTAGCCCAACAACTAACTCTACAGAACACAGTTACGTTCGCACACTCCGCTTTTTGAATTTTTTCTCGCCGTTCTTTTTTCCGGTTGATAGCAAAAACACGCTAATGTCCTGATTTATTGCATTATGGACAATTGTAGAAGGCTTTTGCTGCAATCCAAATGTAAACATGACGCAAGAAATTTAAACAGCGGAACCCGTAGGATTTCTTTTTATTGCCATTACACGTGCGTGTCGTGCATTAAAGCACAATTTTAAGGTAGGATGCTATGGGGCGATTCCATGTAAGATCAAACAAAGAATGGTCGGCCGACCTTATAAATTGATTTTAAATTTTTTATATACTGTTGCCCGATGACTGGAAAGAAGATATGCCAATTTTTTTTTTCGGGGCATAGGAAATTAAAATAACGAAGGAGTGGAGTGCCGCGCTTATGTTCTCTGTTGTTTTTGACAACTTTGGTTATTGATTACATTGATTACAGAAATTATAATAAAGTTAGGTAGCTGAAAATGGTCTCTTAAAGATATGCATGCTTTTGTTTGTATTCAGATAATTTTGTTTTTTTTTTGGAAGTGTAGATTTTTTTATTTACATGAACAATAAAGGAGACGTTGGTGCCGCATAACGGCTCGGGCTACTCCTTTCCACCCGATTTGTAAGAAACACCTAGTCTGTTTTTATGAAATCTCCTAAAATATAATAATTAGTTTTCACGGGAAAGGAAAGACGTAGTATCTGTCACAAATGTTCTGTGGGCACCTGACCCACGCCTTAAGGGAAGGGAGGAGTGTGGGAGTGAAAGCGCAAAGAGAGAAAAAGGTGCCGCTGTGGAGGGCTACGGAGTAATTTAGACCACTCGGGTATCTTTAACGTGCACTGACATCGCACAGCACACGAATCTTTCTGCCTCCATCGAAACGCAGCCGTCGGCGGTCGGGATCGAACCAGGGTGCTCCGGCATAGTAGTCGGGCATCTTAACAACTGCACCACCGCGGCGGGGCGAAATCGACCCAGGAAATGAAATTTAGACTGTTTTGCAGGCCTTTGTTCAAAAAACGTTTGTGATAGAGCGGCAATACTTCCACACTATGTTCTCAGCATATTTATCCATCAAACTGCGAAAGCTTATATTTATATAACGGTTCAATATACAGACGTACGATCGCTCTAATTTCAAGAAAACAGCGAGCATGAAAATTTCTAAAGACAAATTATTTTTGTTATATTTCTTAAACTTTGTCCCCTATTCTCCTTTGCTTCAACTTTAAAATTCATTGAAAATATATTGCATAATTTTGTTGCGCTAGTAATTACGGCCATGAGCGCACGACGCCGGATTCAAGATTCTACGACATTTGTGAATCGCACAGTTTTTCAACTGTGGCATAATATTGTATTTTGTCATTTATGTCTTGGCGTTGCAAATTATCTGGCAGACACCACACTGATTGATTCGGAAATTTGTACAAGCGGTGTTCATGATGCGTTGGTGGCATCGGGCAGCACAGAGATGTTTTTCGAGTCTGACCTTCATCAAAATGCCGATTGTGAAAAATACGATAAAGTTCAATGAGCAAGCAACGTATTCCAAATATTGCTAGTGAAACGAAGAAATTTTTAAGGCCATGGAGAATTGCCTCATTAAAACAGAATGTTTCTTGGCTGCAATCGTTTACTTTAATCATTCGACGACGGACATTACCTTCATTCCTGTGCACAATTTCTTTGCTTCTTTCATGCAGTCCAGGCTATGCATGCCTGCATGAAGTGTGAACCGCAGATCGAACGCGCGGCAAAAGCCCCAGTTCGACCGTGTGGATGCCGTCATCTGAGATAGACACGCGCATCCGGCTACAGATAGCTTTGCATTTTTGTGTTCACTTTGCCACTGGAGCGCCACGTTCATTCTGATACCGTATGGAGCAGTTTCTCGTGTGGCAACGGTTGTCGCGAGAATGAAGCAGACGCTCAAACCTCCCCGACAGCGCTTTAATCTTGCTTCCTCCATGTAATCGGCGTCTGGTTGCGATGCGAACAAGGGGTGGATAGATAAGCGAACCTTCATTTCACATGCGTTGAACAGCTACATGGCACCGGCGGCACGATGTCATGGAGCTTCTCTTTAATTGGCCAGACGTGGTAACAATCCGCTAGAGGCGCGCCCGGTGTGTGCTCCGGAGCGGCGAGCGCAGCGTGTCGTCTGCTCGAGCAGACGACGCGTATCTGTTTGCTCGGAAATGGAGTTATTTGTTTAGTCAGCGTTACGAAAGTTTTTATCTGCTTAGAAGTTTGGCTGTAAATATCGCAAAATAAGTATCTAACGGTTAGGACCTTATAATGCTGATTTAAGGGCGAAATTATAAGCGCGCGCACTGGTGCTTCATAAGCACGCCAGCAGAACCGGCGGATGGCCCCTCCCAGAAAACGTGCTGCCCTCCGGTCACACTAAGCGGCCGTCGGAGCACCTCTCTTTCTTCCACCGGGCTTGCGAACACAGAAAATTCCTGCCCGGGCGCAGATCTTCGCTTGACACAGCTCACATTACGCGAGACAGCAATGGATCCTCCCGGCTCATCTCTGCGAGTTGATTTGGAGACAGTTTTATGCTCGGCGTGGAAACCAGCATGAGCACACCTGCAGGAGGATGTGGCTCATCTACTTGAGCGGGCAGCGTCGGGCTGCTAAATGGCCGTTCACCTTGCGACTCGCAGCGGTCGCGCGACTGTTTCGGTCGAAAAGCGACAGTCGCAAATGTTCGCATCGGTCGAAAAGCGACTGCCGCGGGCTGTTCCGGCACTGCTCGATTTCCATTCCATTTCCATTCCAGTCACGCGACTGGAATGGAAATCGCAAACCGTTAAACCAATCAGCGGCTCAGTGGACGTGAACGTAAGTTAGCTTTACTCTTTGTGGTGAACAGTCAAGGTATACAGGATGTGGAAAGCAACCCGCAAGTCGCATTCACTAGTGTGAACATCGGTTGCTCTCTGGTCGCATGCAACTGCCAGTCGCGCGTACTTCGCGAGTCGCATTTGTGAATAGTCCTTAAGTGCGTGAGCATTTTGGTGTAGGCGTCCAGGCCTGTACACCAAATCATAATCGTAAGTGGCCAACTTCAGACGCCATCGGGTCATCCTAGGCGAGAGTATCTGCGGTAACTGTTTCTTTTTTCCCATGATGCCGAGGAGCGGTTGGTGATCCGTTAATACGGTCACGTGCCGGCCAGCGATGTACTGGTGAAAATGGCTTACGCCGAAAACTACTGCGAGACCTTCCTTGTCTAGTTGGGAATAGTTTTTTTCTGCCGCTACCAATGTTCGCGACGCGAATGCAATGGGGGCTTCTCTGCCGAACGCATCTTTCTGAGCTAGATTTGCGCCGACGCCATATGGTGACACAAACAAAAGTAGAGGCTTTGTCTCGTCGCAAGCACCGTGGAAGAGCGAATCAAACGCTTGAGCTTGTCAAAAGCAATCTGGTGCCTTTTCTCTCACGTTCAGGGTGTGTTTTTCTCCAGAAGCTTGTACAGCTCTGGGGCAACCGTAGCTCTGTTTTCTAGAAACCGGTCATAAAATGCCAAAAGCCTTAAGAAGGCCTGCAGAGAAGTCTTGTCAGTCGGCCTTGGAGCCTGAAGGATCCTGGACCTTTTCCTCGGTTGTATGAACGCCTTGCGGGTCAATTTCATGTCCGAGAAGTTCGGCTGACCTGATGCCGAAGCGGCATATTTCTTGATTGAGGCGTAGACCTTTCTCGCTTAGCCTCGACAGGACTTTGTCTAGACGTTCCTCATGCTCTCTAGCGTCCTTCCCACTGACAATAATGTCGTCAAGGTAAACACTCACCACAGGAATTCCTGTCAGTGTTGTCTCCATCATACGTTGGAAGATGGCTGGCGCAGCGGATATTCCGAAGTCATTTCACTCGGAACAGTCCTTTGGTAGCGTTGACAGTGAGCGGCGTCGTCAACCTTGAGCTGCTGATAAGCCTGGTCGAGAAGGTGGTTCCACTTTGCGAATACCTCCGCGATTGTCGGTAGCCGTCTTCTTGACCACTGCGTTAACTGGGCTCCTGTAGTGGCCGCAAACACGAGATGCTCCGTCCTTTTTGCGCACCCACAATAAAGGTGTAGCCATTTCGGCAGGTTGCATTGGTTCCAGAATGCGTTGTTGTTGAAGACGGTCGAGCTCTTCCTCCATTGGCTCTTGATAAGCAAGGGGCACTGGACGCGCCTTACAGAACTTGGGCGTTGCGCCTTGCTCCAAATCCAAATGAATTAAGGGTCCCGTGTTGCCGTCGATGTCTTGTTTGAACACATCCGGATGGCGTGCGAGGACCTCTTGCAGCTCTGGTGTTGGCTCAGCGACCTGATTAATTTCATGCAATCGCATGTCTAGCGCAGAAAACCAGTGACGTCCAAGCAAATTGCAGCCAGTTCCTTTCATTACCAGCAAAAGTAGCACGTAGTCTTTTGATTTGAATCGCACACGAACTTGTGCTGATCCAAGAGTGCCAAGTTCCTCTCCCGACCAAGTGCGCAAGTCAAGGGGTTCTTTTGTTAGCTTCAGGGCGTTCGTTGGCCATGTTTGGCGGTAAGTAGCCTCGCTGATTAAAGAACATGCGGCGCCCGTATCGGCCTTCCCTCGACTTTCACACCGACTAGGAATTTTGGGGTTTTCGCTCACTCACTGCGTTCGTAGCACGGATCGCTGTGGGGAGTGTTGTTGCTCGTTCACACTGTGCCTTCCTTGCGGGAGCTTTCTCGATGTGGCTTTTTTTGAGCAAAAACGGCATTGTGCAGTACTGAACATCGACAACAGCGTCGTTCACCTCTTGTGGTCATTGAGTTGCCAAGTTTTGTGCACTGCTGCGGAGCTCGTCGCTCCCGTGAGTCCTCGCTGCTGCCTCGACACACTTTTCGCTGACATGACCAGGTCGAAAGCACGCTGAAACGTCGTCTTTCTCCGCGAACAGTCTGTGTTGGAGGCGCTCGTCGCAGATGCCGCAGACAAATCTGTCGCGAAGCAAGACGTCTTGGGATTCGTTAGAGCAGTTGTGTCTCCTTCTGCCGGTGCAATCGATAGTGCAGACCGTCGTCCGAAGTTGCAGTCGGCTGTCAAACTTCTGAGGGCTGCGACGTAGTTGCTGATTGACAGGCAGTTGGTCGCGTCGCTGGAAAACGTACCGCATGTACAGCTCAGATGGTCTAGGGTCCAAGTGCTTTTGGAGAAGTGTGACTAAGTCTTGATAGCTGACTTCTCCCGGAGTCTTCGGCGCAACCAGTGCGCAGGCAGTCCCGAAAGTCTCGGTTCCGCAAAGCGTCAGGAGGAGCGCGCGCTTCTTCACTTCGTTGGAGAGGTCGTTTGCAACCAAGTAGAAAGTTAGGCACTGCACCCACGAAGACCAATGTTTGCCGTTAAACAGCTCGATGGCGCCATGCATCGCTCCGGTAGCCATGGCCTGACTCTGCGTCTGCTCTAAATCCAACTTCTCGTCGACAGATGTTCAGGGCGTCGGAGCCTTCGGTTGAAGGGTAGAGACTACATTTATTGTGCTTTGGAAAATAGGGGAAGAGAAAGAAAGAGAGAAGCGCGGGCGCCTGTAAAGAAGGCATTGCTTCTCGTGCCCTGGTCACGCACATGGTCCGAGGACAGTCCAGTTCCGAGGTAACGCACGGCTCGGGTTACGTCAGCCCGAGGGGACCTCCGCTGGTCACTCCGAAGCGGCCGGCTCGCAGGTGCAAGGAGGCATTGCAACTAGAGCGGCCATGCGTCCGTTTGCTAGGAGGCGGTGTGGCAGTGCGTCGGTTCGCGTACACAACACACTGAGTACACTTTACCTTCTTTTGATTGCACATCTTAAGCATGTATAAACTGAAACATTTCTACTACGAATTCTCAGAATATACAAACTGCAAAGGAAAGACACAAAAACGACTAGCAAACACGCGTTAAAATAAATTTTGCGAATTCCAATAGCCTAGAAAAAAGAATAATCATCTAAACAAAATAGTTACAGAATTAACGCCGAGAAAACCTAGCTGCCGGAACGAAAAACCAGGCCTCTAGGACAAAGAGATAGAGAGAAAGCAGAACTTTTTATTTATTCCAGCGGATGAAGAGGCTCCGGCCCTCCGTCGCTTGGGATAGATGGCGGGTGCCCCGCCTCAGACGCAGGCCGGCAGACGTTGTCGGCGGAAGGCAAGAAGTGCCGCCCGGCGGCGTTGGAGCGCACTCGTTCCCACTTGATCCTCATAGCTGACGGCAGATGCGTGACGTCACTTCCTTTACGTAACCCTAATTGAGTCACTAAACTATTTTACTCTTTGGTACTTTCTAATTGCGCACCAATCGCAGTACCTGTCACTCGCGGAATACCGCTATTATCCTTACAAGCGGAATGAGCGATTCACGACGCTGTTCGAAGCGTTTCTCAAAAGGCTTCAATCGGCCGAGGTATTGTTTTGCCCCGTCTCCGTTTTCTTGCATGCCGGGCGCCCATACCGGAAAAAAGACTTCAGAGACTCCCTTCGGAATGTCGTGGACCTCACGAAACTTTATTCAATTAGCCAATTTCTAATGTGCCATGTATGAATGGTCACCTGCAAATCGGCACAATTCAAAGAGAAATTCAAAAAGAAATCGACACGCGGAATTTTTTTTTTTGTTTCCGGTGGAGAATTGCGCGGCACCGGGATTTGAGCCCCGCTCCTCTTGCATGCGAGGCGGATGTTCTAGCGCTACGTCACCGCTGCCTCCTTAACCTCTCTTAACCCTCTCTAAAACACCTGTCCCTGATGACCTATCATGCGAGTTTTACAAAACGTTTAAACATTTGCTGAGCCCTATCTTGCTGCAAATTTTCGCTTTAAGTTTTGATGTCCAAGTCCTTCCTCAGTCCTTTACTAGCAATTGCACAGTCTTAATTCCAAAGAGTACGGATAAAGAAAATTGCTCTCAGTGCATGGCTACAGGCAAATCACGTTGACTAATGTGGATTATAAAATATTTGTGAAAGTTCTATCAAATCTTGTGTTCGTCTTTCTTCCCTGTATTGTCTGGTTTGTGCACTGTGTGTTTTTGAAATCATGCACCAACTAGCCCCCCAAAGTGTGTTATTCTATCAAATCATTTACAACATGCGATGATGGTTCTCACAGGCCCTCATCAGACGTGTGGCTTCAAGGCCGCTCCATACAAAATAACATTCATATTGCACGTACAATTCTTGAACCTTGCTCTGGCTCTTATGAGCAGCTTGCTCTACAGGCATTTGATCGTGTCCGGCATTCGTTTCTGTTTTCTCTTCCCGAGCGTGCAAATGTTGGATCAACTATAAAGGGGTGCAACTTTGTTACGACAACTGTTTCGCTCACTTGATTGTTACTGGTGCACCTCACAGAGCCTCTGCCAATTCCATCATTATCCGTGAAGCAAGGCTGTCCTATGTCACCGCTGCTCTTTGCCCTCTACCTATAGCCACTTCTTTTTAGTGTACTGCGCAACAACAATATCCGTGGTTATGTTGCCTTTAGTAATGAAGTCAAAGTGCTTGCGTACGCCGATGATTTCAAGTTTTTCTGCATTTACAAACCCAGCATTGACAAAATTATAACCACCATTGAGCAGATTGGCATTGTGACTAGATCTCAAACGAATAGGTCTAAAAGTTCGGGTCTCTGTTTCTGTTCATGGGGAGCAATGCCTACTCATTATGCTGGAATTGAATGGTTTCGTGCCCTCCCTAAATACCTTCGAGTTCCCTTTCATGCATTCAAGTCCAGCGGGCGCTACTGGAAAGAGCGGATCCCGGCACTCCAAAACTATGATGAGACTTTTGTTCCGCATCGCCAATCAATTTTTGGTCGAGCACAGGCCTGTAACATGTTTCTAGCTACAAATATTTATTATGTTTTACAGGTACTGCTGCTGCGGTTTTAGCTTCCATATGTTTCAGCAACTGGCCTACACATCTACCCTGTTAAGACAGATACTCCATTGCGCGAGGAAATATATCCAAAGCTTTCACCGAGCGTTTGCGACGTTCATATTTGGGTCTACGCGGCGTGAGATAACGTATTCAGGCCTGTTTCTGCTGGCGTACTAGGTTTGACATATGTCTATGTCAGACAGTTAGCTGCTCGTTTCTTCCTTTTCCGCAATAGCAACCATCCAAGTACCAGATCATTCCTGCAAACTAATTTGTGAACCTACTTCCCAACTTAGTGGTCTCTTCCAATTTTACCGATCGACCCTTATTATTTGGTTTTATGAAGTTTACAATTCAGTGCGTTTTCTGGCAGTGCGCTTTTCTTATGAGTACTTATTCTCTGTTCCACGGCAAAAGTTTCACAAAGAATTGGATCTATGTTGTTCCCGCCTACCTGATATCGTTCACTCTGTACTAATTGTATGGGGCATTATGTGTTAAAAAGGATACGCACAATGCCGATCTCGCCTTCTACTAAAACGTTTCTCTTTAAACTTAATGCAGAAGTTCTGCCTGTTAAAGTGTGGCTTGACAAAAAAAAATATTTTAGTTTCTTCTGTTAATTGTCGGCTATGTGATACACCTGGATCCATCGAACACTGTTTTATGCCTGAGAAGATGCAATTTTATTTTGGGACGTTCTGCAAAGAACACTGAAGAAAGACTATTTTGAATTCCTACAGTCTGTGTTACTTAAGGACCACCGAACATCACCAGGAATCAATGCACATGGTAACTAGAGCTAAAGACAGGAACAGAGGAGAAGCGGACACCACGAACACTAAACATCAACTTAGTTTATATTCCAGACAACACATTCAATATATGCAAACAATGTAAAAACATCAAACCCTAAAGCGCATGTGCAGCGGTTCCGCAATTGTATTTCTTTGGATGATAGAGATAACGATGGCTTGCTTACGCACGACTTTCGTTCAATATCAATGAGAAATGCTTTTGAGTATTTCGTGTTCTTTCTGGTCTGAACATGAAAAAATCATCCGTGTCTGACTGTATATCGGAGCACAATTATACTCACAGCGTCTACAATGTGCTGACAAGTGTCCAAAGCCTGATATTGCCTCGACTGCCTGCCGGTGCTCCATTAGCCGAACATTGATACAACGGCCAGTTTGGCCGATGTAGCAATGCCGGCATGACAAGGGAATTCTGTAGACCACATTGGTCTTGCAGGCCACATACGGCATTTGATGTTTTATTGGGGAATGTCGTTTTTCCTTCTCTGAGGCAACATTAACAGCCTTGCACGTTTATCTGGTGCAGTGAGCACAACTCGGATATTGCCTTCTTCGCCACCTTCTTTAGTAAGCAAGCCATCGTTATCATCCAAAGAAATACAATTCCTGAGCCAGAAGGTACCGCTGCACATGCGCTTTAGGTTTTGATGTTTTTACATTTTTTGCCTATATATTGAATGTGTTGTCCGGAATAAAAACCAAGTTGGTGTCTAGCGTTCGTGGTGTCCGCTTCTCCTCTGTCCCTGTCGTTAGCGCTGTTACCACGTGCATTGAATCTAAAGATCACCAACTAGCCTAACTTTCCGCTTTAAATCCCCAGTAACCGTTTGACATGATTTTCCTTCTTGCACTGCACAGCCTGAGGAAAACGCGTTTGTTGAATGCCGAGCCTCCCGTTTCTCCCAGTACTCATTTCGGCCAGATGGTGCACCAGCTTAGAGACATTTACGAAGATAGTGACTATCAACCTTACCGGCTTGGATTGTTGATGTCATTCCTTGCCACCGTTTTAGTGAACTTGTGCTAAGTTGTGTGGTGTGGTGTTGTATGTTTCAATTGAACTTTTCACCTACAGGCTGATTGCTTTGTAAATAACTTATAAAGCTCTCTCCTGCATTTAAGGCATGTAATAAATACCATGATGAGATAAATACCATGTCAGGAAAAAAAAAAGATCTCGGAGCGTGGCACAGCGGTAAACGGTACAATGGCTGGGGAAGCATGATGCCATACCGTGGAGGCCCCGGACAAGACGTCCTTAAAAGAGTTAAAAGAATGCCGGTAATATCTTCAGTCAAAACTTTTTTCTTTAAATTGCACACTAACACGCTACCCGTTAAGACATGGCTTCATAGCAAAGGCATCTTCGTACCCTGCACTACCAATTGTTTTTTATGCAAAAAACCTGAAACAATAGAGCATGTTTTTCTTGACTGCTTTGACCCAATATTTCACTGGGATGTTTTACAGCGCACGCTTAAGAAACAGTTACCACTCGATCCATATGGAATAAGGTTCTTGCCGATCGAAACATCACACGATATACCATATGATTTGATTATGCTTCTGGGCCCGCACTCAATATGGAAAACGAGGATGCAATCTGAACATGCTGATCTTGTCGTGCGTCCTGTTCGCGAGCATTTTGTTGAAAGTGTCGTTTCACTAAGAGAGTGTTACCGAGCACTCCCTGATCCACCAGAATGGATTACCTTGCTCGATGTTTTGGTGTCGCTGAGAGAATTTTAATCCGTGTTTGCCGAAGCCTGGCTTACGCGTTTTATGCACTGTATTTCTGATTTCACTTTCAAATGTCAATGTCGGCAATAAAGAAAAAAAAAAGCGGGGCTCAGCGGTAAAGCTCTCAGTTGGGGATCCAAGGGAGGGAGGTTCGATTCCCGGATGGAGACCAATTTTTTTTTTTTAATCAGGAGGAGTCGCGCACCTCTTAAGCTTTGCCAGGCAACGTCGCGGCAGAGCTTGGCGAGGGGGCTGTGCAGCTGGCCTTGTATGTGACGCCACTCGGTCGCGGCATACGCGAAGCTAGGCTCCTACCCTTGTAGTGAAGCTTTCCACTTCAAAACGTTGTGCATAAAGCAGGTATAATAAAAGCAAATTTCTGTCCCTGCACAGACCAAGTTCTATTCCATTGACTGAAATACGTTCAGGATAAAAAAAAAAGAATTTTTTGCTTTCCATCCGAAACCTTGTTAGGAAAGCAAACAATTCGATAAAGTTTTGTCGCCTGTTCTATTTCCTGGCTCAAATAAATTTTTACTTCAATAGTAGGCAAATGGTGAATAGAAAGCGAAATGACATGACAACCACGAAGACGCTGTCCGAGGATCCGCTGCCTAAAAATTTTTATTCGAAAGAAGATAACTAGGGGCGCCACGTTGAGGTCCTTCGTTGGTAACTATAAGCATATATTGGGTTATACGAGAAAGGAGGTTGGCTCCCTGCTACTTGCATTTTTCGGTGGCTAGACAACAGCTTTTGCGTGGTTACCTTTATGGGTGCCATCGAGTATCGCCAGCATCGAGAGATGGAGTTAGCAAGGCTTTCGTCTTAAAACCGGTGTTCATTGAAGAAACTGGCGTGTAAGGCAATTTTAGTGTTGTTACAGGCGGAAAAGCATGTAAGGTGAGTAAAATTAGATATATTTGCATTTTTCTTTTAACTGCGAAAAAAAAGAGAAAAAGAAAAAAAGAAAACACCGCAAAATAGAAAATATTTTGTCAATTTACAAAACTGTTCTATCAGCTGTAAACAAAAAAAGCTCTAAAATCACAGAAAAACTAAAAACCGAAAACATAGCATAACAGAGAATTTCTGTATATTTCAACATTGTTTTTACTGTGAGCTTGTGTCACGAAATCGGCGCACATTTTCATCAAGCCGGTACAGCGCGAGGCCCGCACGGCGTCGCGTGGAAGGCATGGAGAGAAAAGCCCCCTTCCCCGCGCGGGAGAGCGCGTAGCTTTGTACGCGTTGCTGTCACCCTCTTTCCCCTTGCCCGGGGGGGACGGTGGTTCATCAGGCTGGAATGCGCCAGAAAAATCGAGAATCTTCTATGGGACCTGGCCAATGACGACGCGCGGCTCGACGGGAGGAGAAGAGGGAGCTATAACCAGCGAAGCTATGTGTGTGTGCGCGCTAGCTTTGACGCGTGCTAACAGACAGACGCGGCGCGCCCTATTTAAAGCGACCGCGCCGCTTGTTGAGTCAGTCAGTCAGTCAGTTCGTCAAGTGTTTTGCGACGTGCTCGCCTGTACTTCGGCTGGACTCCCGGGGATCACCCGCTGCTGGCAAGCCCACGGACTTTCAAGGGAGCGGCGCTCGTCTCGTATGGCGGCCACATCGTGACTCTTGAGGCGTCGGACTGCAACAGTGCCCGGTGAACAATTTGGTGTTTGTTTATGTCTCTCTCGTGTTTGATCTGTTGTAAAGCCTGTGTTATTGAATCATTCTGTAGTTGCATGCTTAGCGTTTGTATTCTGTGAACCTCTCGTCTGTTGTATTTCAAGTGACCTTGTGTATTCCTTTGTATCGTATCTTGCTGTGCATAAATTGTGTTTTGTTTGTTACTTCTGACTCCGATCCTTACTCTGGTTTGAACCGGCGACCGCTGGGCACCAAACGACCACCCCCTTCTGTCACTACAAGGTAGTTGAATTCCGGCTGAGCTTGCCACGCAAGTCGAGGGCATCTCCTTTGCGACCGGAACAGCTACCCCCACTCACTCAAAGGGTGTCTGGGAGTGTGCGCACCGTTAAGGGCGCATCGTTAATAATACCCCCTAATTATTAACGGGTGACAATTAATCTGGCGTCCGCGACAGGACGTTTTGTGCACTCAAGCTCAGAGGACGGAGAACGAGTTGGAAGAGTTTACGAAGAGGTCGTAAACAGTGTAACCGCAGAGCGATAACGAGAGGTACCGCGCTAAAGTGGTTGTGTAAGGTCCATTGAGAGTGCTATGTGTTAGCATTAGGCAGTTCAGATTGAAGATGAATCTCAAGGAGATTATTGCGTTGGGCCTAGAGAAAGGTCTTAAAGGAGCTGAACTGCGAGAATGGGTGGACCGAAAAGAAAGGGAGGTTCTAGAACAGGCTAAGAAGGAAAGAGAAGAGGCTGAGAAAGAAAGAGAGAGACAACGAGAAGAAAGAGAGAGAGATTGGCAAAGGAAACAAGCAGAGGCAAAGAGACAAGAAGAAGAAAGAGAAAAAGAATGGCTCAGAAAGCGAGCCGAAAGAGAGAAAGAATGGCTTAGGGAACAAGCAGAAAGAGAGAAGGAATGGCTGCAGAGGCAGGCAGAAAAAGAAAAAGAATTCTTAAAAGAGAGAGATATCCTTCTCAAAAAGCTGGCTGAGGTTCGGCGTTTGAAAGGTATTACCGAGCCTCCGGAGGTTACCTTTCCTTATATTAGGAAATACAGTGAAACAACCGATTCTTTGACAGCCACCGGTGCTGTAGAAACTAACTCCAGCAGCCATAATAAGGTTGTGGAACAGTCCGTTCCTGCAACAGAAAGTTCAGAAAGAAAAGACTTTACTGCTACTAAAATTTCTCAGCAAAATGAGATTGTGCCCTCCGAGACGTCAGGTTGCACAGAAGCTGCAACGGCAGTTATCGAGCCAGAAACCTCTTTCGCATTTTCATCCCCTGAAGATGAAGAAGGGCAGGATTGTAGCTCCTTATTAGATGACACCATGGCTGAGTACATGAGTGACCGGGATGAGGAGCTTTCAAATAGCAGTGAGCACGAAAGCTTGGATGAAGGTGGCAGTGCAGATCCTAACCTTGAGGATCCAGAAATGGAAGAAGGCGAAGACTGCACTGCAATGAAAGAATTCAAGAAACATTTTAAGGAACATTTTAAGGAACGGGATGTAACTGAAAGTGAGGAGGATTAGTCTCCAGTTGCAACTGAGCTCTGCTTCAAGAAGGTACGACTGATGGTCGTAAAGAAAAGAAAGAAAATGAAAAGGATTAAGGGAGAACAAAGTTCTCAAAAAGACGCTCCTTTCAGACAACAATGTTCTGATTATGCGGGTAAAACTGGATCAAACGTTCCTCGGCCAAAGGTGCGAATAAAAGTGGAAACGAAAAGAAACAAATCCAAACCTGCCAAGTCAGGCAAAGTCGACAGGGAAATGTCTCACAGAAAAAGAAGGAAGAAGCGGCTGAACGACTGGATGCGCAAGCGCATGGAGAGCCTCCCAGACCGAGAAAGAATGAGACGGCGTCCTCGAAGCGCAGCTAGACAAAGTAGAGTTAGTTCTGGCCAAGCTTCCGATCGGAAAGCAGAACTCCAGAGTAGAGGGAGGAGCGAAATAAAATCGCAGATCAGAAATATTATTAGAACCAGAAAAAGAGTCAGAACACGCGTAAGAAAGACGTACCAGTGCTTCGTAAGAAAGAGAACTGGCGCGCTAGGTAGTTTGAGAGGGGCTCACCTGTTAGAAGGAAGAGCCACAAGCCGTTTTTGGAAATATAGGCGAAAGGATGCCCTGGGTTTGTGCGCTTCACATTTGAATAGCTGTGCGTTTCTGTGTTGTTGACTCCTAGGTGTATTCGACGGCAGTGTGTTGTCATGTTTGTGAATTTCATGGCATTGATGTATGAATTTTGTAATGTGTTATTACAGTTTGTGAAATTTGTGCAATATGTGTGATGTGAACATTTGCCCCATACAATTGTGAGTGCATGCATGTGCGCGCAATGTTCGTGGTTGTTGTGAATATTGTGGGACAATATTCTTTAAGGGAGGGGCAGTGTCACGAAATCGGCGCACATTTTCATCAAGCCGGTACGGCGCGAGGCCCGCACGGCGTCGCGTGGAAGGCATGGAGAGAAAAGCCCCCTTCCCCGCGCGGGAGAGCGCGTAGCTTTGTACGCGTTGCTGTCACCCTCTTTCCCCTTGCCCGGGGGGGACGGTGGTTCATCGGCCTGGAATGCGCCAGAAAAATCGAGAATCTTCTATGGGACCTGGCCAATGACGACGCGCGGCTCGACGGGAGGAGAAGAGGGAGCTATAACCAGCGAAGCTATGTGTGTGTGCGCGCTAGCTTTGACGCGTGCTAACAGACAGAAGCGGCGCGCCCTATTTAAAGCGACCGCGCCGCTTGTTGAGTCAGTCAGTCAGTCAGTTCGTCAAGTGTTTTGCGACGTGCTCGCCTGTGCTTCGGCTGGACTCCCGGGGATCACCCGCTGCTGGCAAGCCCACGGACTTTCAAGGGAGCGGCGCTCGTCTCGTATGGCGGCCACATCGTGACTCTTGAGGCGTCGGACTGCAACAGTGCCCGGTGAACAATTTGGTGTTTGTTTATGTCTCTCTCGTGTTTGATCTGTTGTAAAGCCTGTGTTATTGAATCATTCTGTAGTTGCATGCTTAGCGTTTGTATTCTGTGAACCTCTCGTCTGTTGTATTTCAAGTGACCTTGTGTATTCCTTTGTATCGTATCTTGCTGTGCATAAATTGTGTTTTGTTTGTTACTTCTGACTCCGATCCTTACTCTGGTTTGAACCGGCGACCGCTGGGCACCAAACGACCACCCCCTTCTGTCACTACAAGGTAGTTGAATTCCGGCTGAGCTTGCCACGCAAGTCGAGGGCATCTCCTTTGCGACCGGAACAGCTACCCCCACTCACTCAAAGGGTGTCTGGGAGTGTGCGCACCGTTAAGGGCGCATCGTTAATAATACCCCCTAATTATTAACGGGTGACAATTAATCTGGCGTCCGCGACAGGACGTTTTGTGCACTCAAGCTCAGAGGACGGAGAACGAGTTGGAAGAGTTTACGAAGAGGTCGTAAACAGTGTAACCGCAGAGCGATAACGAGAGGTACCGCGCTAAAGCGGTTGTGTAAGGTCCATTGAGAGTGCTATGTGTTAGCATTAGGCAGTTCAGATTGAAGATGAATCTCAAGGAGATTATTGCGTTGGGCCTAGAGAAAGGTCTTAAAGGAGCTGAACTGCGAGAATGGGTGGACCGAAAAGAAAGGGAGGTTCTAGAACAGGCTAAGAAGGAAAGAGAAGAGGCTGAGAAAGAAAGAGAGAGACAACGAGAAGAAAGAGAGAGAGATTGGCAAAGGAAACAAGCAGAGGCAAAGAGACAAGAAGAAGAAAGAGAAAAAGAATGGCTCAGAAAGCGAGCCGAAAGAGAGAAAGAATGGCTTAGGGAACAAGCAGAAAGAGAGAAGGAATGGCTGCAGAGGCAGGCAGAAAAAGAAAAAGAATTCTTAAAAGAGAGAGATATCCTTCTCAAAAAGCTGGCTGAGGTTCGGCGTTTGAAAGGTATTACCGAGCCTCCGGAGGTTACCTTTCCTTATATTAGGAAATACAGTGAAACAACCGATTCTTTGACAGCCACCGGTGCTGTAGAAACTAACTCCAGCAGCCATAATAAGGTTGTGGAACAGTCCGTTCCTGCAACAGAAAGTTCAGAAAGAAAAGACTTTACTGCAACTAAAATTTCTCAGCAAAATGAGATTGTGCCCTCCGAGACGTCAGGTTGCACAGAAGCTGCAACGGCAGTTATCGAGCCAGAAACCTCTTTCGCATTTTCATCCCCTGAAGATGAAGAAGGGCAGGATTGTAGCTCCTTATTAGATGACACCATGGCTGAGTACATGAGTGACCGGGATGAGGAGCTTTCAAATAGCAGTGAGCACGAAAGCTTGGATGAAGGTGGCAGTGCAGATCCTAACCTTGAGGATCCAGAAATGGAAGAAGGCGAAGACTGCACTGCAATGAAAGAATTCAAGAAACATTTTAAGGAACATTTTAAGGAACGGGATGTAACTGAAAGTGAGGAGGATTAGTCTCCAGTTGCAACTGAGCTCTGCTTCAAGAAGGTACGACTGATGGTCGTAAAGAAAAGAAAGAAAATGAAAAGGATTAAGGGAGAACAAAGTTCTCAAAAAGACGCTCCTTTCAGACAACAATGTTCTGATTATGCGGGTAAAACTGGATCAAACGTTCCTCGGCCAAAGGTGCGAATAAAAGTGGAAACGAAAAGAAACAAATCCAAACCTGCCAAGTCAGGCAAAGTCGACAGGGAAATGTCTCACAGAAAAAGAAGGAAGAAGCGGCTGAACGACTGGATGCGCAAGCGCATGGAGAGCCTCCCAGACCGAGAAAGAATGAGACGGCGTCCTCGAAGCGCAGCTAGACAAAGTAGAGTTAGTTCTGGCCAAGCTTCCGATCGGAAAGCAGAACTCCAGAGTAGAGGGAGGAGCGAAATAAAATCGCAGATCAGAAATATTATTAGAACCAGAAAAAGAGTCAGAACACGCGTAAGAAAGACGTACCAGTGCTTCGTAAGAAAGAGAACTGGCGCGCTAGGTAGTTTGAGAGGGGCTCACCTGTTAGAAGGAAGAGCCACAAGCCGTTTTTGGAAATATAGGCGAAAGGATGCCCTGGGTTTGTGCGCTTCACATTTGAATAGCTGTGCGTTTCTGTGTTGTTGACTCCTAGGTGTATTCGACGGCAGTGTGTTGTCATGTTTGTGAATTTCATGGCATTGATGTATGAATTTTGTAATGTGTTATTACAGTTTGTGAAATTTGTGCAATATGTGTGATGTGAACATTTGCCCCATACAATTGTGAGTGCATGCATGTGCGCGCAATGTTCGTGGTTGTTGTGAATATTGTGGGACAATATTCTTTAAGGGAGGGGCAGTGTCACGAAATCGGCGCACATTTTCATCAAGCCGGTACGGCGCGAGGCCCGCACGGCGTCGCGTGGAAGGCATGGAGAGAAAAGCCCCCTTCCCCGCGCGGGAGAGCGCGTAGCTTTGTACGCGTTGCTGTCACCCTCTTTCCCCTTGCCCGGTGGGGACGGTGGTTCATCGGCCTGGAATGCGCCAGAAAAATCGAGAATCTTCTATGGGACCTGGCCAATGACGACGCGCGGCTCGACGGGAGGAGAAGAGGGAGCTATAACCAGCGAATCTATGTGTGTGTGCGCGCTAGCTTTGACGCGTGCTAACAGACAGACGCGGCGCGCCCTATTTAAAGCGACCGCGCCGCTTGTTGAGTCAGTCAGTCAGTCAGTCAGTTCGTCAAGTGTTTTGCGACGTGCTCGCCTGTGCTTCGGCTGGACTCCCGGGGATCACCCACTGCTGGCAAGCCCACGGACTTTCAAGGGAGCGGCGCTCGTCTCGTATGGCGGCCACATCGTGACTCTTGAGGCGTCGGACTGCAACAGTGCCCGGTGAACAATTTGGTGTTTGTTTATGTAACTCTCTCGTGTTTGATCTGTTGTAAAGCCTGTGTTATTGAATCATTCTGTAGTTGCATGCTTAGCGTTTGTGTTCTGTGAACCTCTCGTCTGTGTATTTCAAGCGATCTTGTGTATTCCTTTGTATCGTCTCTTGCTGTGTATAAATTGTGTTTTGTTTGTTACTTCTGACTCCGATCCTTACTCTGGTTTGAACCGGCGACCGCTGGGCACCAAACGACCACCCCCTTCTGTCACTACAAGGTAGTTGAATTCCGGCTGAGCTTGCCACGCAAGTCGAGGGCATCTCCTTTGCGACCGGAACAGCTACCCCCACTCACTCAAAGGGTGTCTGGGAGTGTGCGCACCGTTAAGGGCGCATCGTTAATAATACCCCCTAATTATTAACGGGTGACAGCTTGTTATTTAACAAGACGCCTGAAACAGAAGATATCTGTAGACCTCAAAAGCATTGACAGCAAACTTATGTGAAATCAAAATAGCCTGGTTTTTAACAAAAAAAAAAACTAGGAAATTTAAAATTCTGTTGAATTACAGAAAACGCGCTAACAGAAAATATTGGCAAAATTAGAGAACTTGAAAACAAAATAAATGACAGCAGAACTGTTACGTCATTAAAGTTCCCATGGAAGTTTTTTTTTTTTTTTCAGAAACGTTTTTTTTACAGTGTATGCTGTTCTGGCATGAGTTTCCTGCATTTTAAAGATATTTCTATTTTATTTCGTAATTATGCACATTACTTCTACCACCTTATATCATGACGGCCTCATTGGGGACAAAATTACAAATATAATGAGGAGGTTGTTGATTACGTATTTTTTTGTCATCTTTGTGGCTAAGAAATATTTTTCGGAGATAAAAAAAATCAGCCACTGCTTTTAAATCATGCATAAGACGGTTAAATGATAGACGAATTAAGTCAATGGGTGACGCCTATGGGCCGCCTTTAAAGGTCTGGTAATACAGCGCCAAAGACTCATGTTTGCGGCGTCCTTGGCTGGTTCTGGTTCGCAGAAACGAATCGTTCTATTCGCCTAATCAGTAATTTCTTGATGGGACTCTCTATCTCCAACATACCCCAATTCGCTCGTCAGCACACACCTGTAACCTACCACATTACACTAATGAACGCATGACATAGGGGAACAGTCCTGAACTAAACAAACTGGACGAACTGGCGTGCGTGGCGTAAGAGTAGTGCGCATTGAAGGGTCCCACGAGGTTCGACTCAGACTGAATCACATTCAGTATTACTCTTGAATCGTAGCTTCTATTTAATTTGTGCATCAGAAAGTTGAACTGGAAAATGAAACGTATATAAAATCACTAACCAAAATATATTTTTTATTGGACGAACAGATTCTAGACAAGTATATTTCGTGGAGTTATTCAACTGCTAACAGACTAGCCTCGAAGTTTACAAGGAAGCGTGTGGATATTGAGCATAAATTAAATCATAAACCGGTTAAAATATCCAACAAGCCAAAGCAGGTTTTGTAGTCTTCAAAACGACAAAATATTCCACTAAAAACGCATACTTCCGGTATAATCCGCTGTGAAGAAGATGAGCCCTATTTCCTGCACGCTGACGAAGAGGAAGCAGTCTGTGGAATTGAGATCGCGCCGATCATCGTGCTGGTTTGATCATCGTGCGCTTCTTCGCCGACCTCGACGTCGTCCTCGACGTATAGATTAAACCTTCAGTTAAACAATTCGAGCAGAGTCTTGGGGAATCGATGGGCTTCCCTATACAGCAGGTGTTTCTGCTGTTTCTTCTGCCTCCGCTCGTCCAGAGTGGTGATGGTGACCACCGCTGCGTCCGTGGCTCAGCGACACATAGCGGTGCGGAGATGAGGACTTCCCTTCTCGGACTGTACACGTTTATTTACACTTCTTATACAACGTATTTACAATAATGTCGTCGGATTCGACATCAAACATAGAGGGCTAACTGCAACTGGGTGCACGATCGGAGGTCAGAGGCTAACAGAATCAGGCCTTGGCCTCCTGCTACACTTTAGGCCGGAGTCCCTTGGGCCCTCCGTCAGCCTAGCCTCCCTCCTCGAACAACCCGTCTGCTCTCGACTCTCGTCCGAGCCCCACTCTCCTCCGAGCCCAACTGTCTCAACGCTCCTTCCTTAGCGTTCAAAATTCGAGTCTCGTCCGTTGACCAATCAACGACTAGCCACTCTGTGGCCAATAACATGCAGTGCATCGAAATAGGCTGGTCAATCATTGTGCCACACATACCCCTCTCCTACGCATGTCAAATAAAACACACACAACGAACGCACTCAGCAGCGAGTGGTTGCGCACGCAAACACATACATCTGCGATTTACTCCCTCTCCAAAATCCTCCCACGCAAGAGGCGCCAAGCAGTCGCAAAGACAAACGGCGTCGACGGTTACACCTCCGAAACACACACATAAACACAAGCACGCAAACCTCAGGCCCACACATTCCGATCCCTGCTCTTGGTCGGTTGCGTGCGGGCGGCGGATTCAAAGGGACGTACAGGCGTCTTCCCGGGAAGACATGTCAACAGCGGCTCTCTCTGCTGCGCGTTCTCCCCAGGCGCGTGTTACGCTGCGTTTCGGGATTTATGGCCTCCGCGCCCTCTCCACTCGAACCGGGGGACATAGCAGTTAGCGCCGAACCCACAACCACTGCGCTTACGCTGTGCGCTCTAACTGCACTGCCCTGCCTTTCTCGTGGCACGGGCGGACAGAACCGGCAGCGTCACCCGCTGCCATGTGTTCTGGGTTCACTTCCGAGAAGCGGTCGCCTGCGCGACCCTCATAAATCAGCCCGCGTCAAGCTGCCCCTTGACCTTGTCGCCCCTTCGGAATCTCGCTTCTGTGCGAAGCCCGCAAACGTAATTCCTTCTCCTACAGAGAAAGAGCGCTATAGCTGACGACAGACCAGGAAAAGGAGGACACACACACACATGCGCTCTATAGCGCTCTTTCTCTGACAATGAATAACCAACTCGCCCAGCAACATACCCTTCTCTTACACTTGGTGGAGGTGTGGCCTGATACCCTTGCCTCACGCTGCAGCTTCGCACTCGCACGCTACCGGTAATTCACATGGCCGAAGACGAACACCCACCAACCGCCCCGATGACCACGCCGGTCGTCTGCTCTGGTTCCTTACGCCAGCGAGACTCTGCGCTCTTCAGTTGGACAGACGACACCGACTGTGACGACTAGCTTACTTCATAAGAGCGAGTGAGTTCGTATAAGTGGGACGACGCAACAAAGTTAAGTGAACGTTATCTTTTATTTGACCGGAGTTGCCAACCTGTGGTATCGTAACCACGAAGCCGAAATCACGAATTGGGACTCATTTATGGCGAACCTTACCACCGTGTTTGGTCGTCCTACTGTACGCAAGCTCCGCGCCGAACAACGCTAGCACGATCGAACGCAGCGGCTCGGCGTGACGTTTAGATTGAAGATGTACTCCACCTATGCAGACGCGTTAACACCCAGATGCCCGAGGCACAAAAGATCAAGCAGATCCTGATGGGCATCAAATATGACACCTTTCTCATGTTAACATTCCAGAATTTGACAACTGTTGCACAAGTTGTGAACCTTTGTCAAAGCTACAATGTGTTGCGCAAGCAGCGACTCCTCCCTCGACAGCCTTCCGCGCCATAGAATCACTTTCTCGCCTCTCCGCTACATCTGAGACATCATCGCTGAGCAGCTCAAAGATTTCATCCGAGAGGAAGTTGCTCGCCAAATATCACTACTGCCCACAAACTGCGAGCTTTCCCGCAATTTGGCGCCCCTTCGACAGGTCATCGCCGACCGCCTGGCGGACGTCCTTCCCCCGGTTCATCCGCCAACGCCCATTCCTCAGCCTGCACAAGCCGTTGAGACCCTCTCATACGCCGACGTCCCTGTCGCTCCACCAATGACATGCGCCCCCGCTCCTGTCGCACCGCTGACGTACGCTGCGGTTGCTGCCCGACCACGTCCTCCTAGCTACCCTCTGGTGTACGCTACGCCTCCTGCGCCTGTACAGGAGTTTTGTTTGGCGCCACAGCCTTTCGTTCCGCCTCGTCCGTAGCGCCGCAATCCATGGCGAACACGTGATAACCGTCCCATTTCTTGTAGATATGCTGGCCATATTGCCCGGTACTGCCGAAAACGCACTCTCGATGATTTTCTATCGTGCCGAACGTCAGATTCCTGGCAGCCAACCCGGGATCAGTACGTAGCCGCCGATTCATCTGCAGGTTTCGTTACGAATGACCGTACTACGTTTTCTCCTCGCCGCTCAACTTCGCTGCGTCGCCGCTCCCTATATCCTCTGCGCCGGCGTCCCAATCTTGCGCAAGAGGAAAACTGAATGCCGCAGTTCCCGAGGCGAGAACTGCGCAACGAGCGAACTGTAAAAGGCCTCACATATCTCCTGCAAATCTGCTTGAAGTTTATGTTGAGGGTGTTATAGTACTGGCTCTGGTCGACACCGGCGCTGCTGTTTCTGCCATGGTTGCAAGTCTTTGCCGTTCATTGCGCAAAGTTACGACACCTATTTCAGGATTCTCGCTATGCACGGCAAGTGCCCAGTCTGTAGAGCCTATAGCGGTGTGCACCGCTCGAGTCATCATTCAAGAAGTTGTGTATGTAATAGAGTTCGTAGTTTTGCCTTCCTGCTCTCATGATCTTATCTTGGGTTGGGATTTTCTGTCGCGTCATAATACGGTGATCAACTTTGCTCGTGCCGAACTGGAGTTTTTTTTTGCGCTAGACGGACGTTCCTTTTCCCAAAGTTCTCGCTGCCGAAGATACTGATCTCCCTTCGCGCTCTTTCGTTTTTGTGCCCACCGCTTGTGCTTTTTCCCGTCGTACTGATGTACTTTTCATCCCATCGCCTATCTTTCTAAGCCACAAAAATCTTCTCCTGCCTTACGCTGTATCTGTTTCTGTGTCAGCTGGCCTCATCGCGCTCCGGATTTGTAATCCGTTCTCATTTCCCGTATCTCTGCGTCGCGGTGAATGCCTCGGCACCATCCAGCTCCTTGATTCTATTCTCCCTGGTGACGCAACACCCACTTCACAGCCCGCTGACTTGGCCGCACTCACACCGCTTACACCGCCTGTTCTTCGCTGGACCAGTCTTCTGCCGACGTTTTCCTCCGCTCCACCGATGCCGCCTTCTTGAACCTCAACGCTCTGGACTTCTCGCGCTGCCTCCTTAGTTCCGTTCTTCATTCGACTCTCACCAGCCTCCTTTGAGCCGCACATCAACTGTTGCCCACCACATTGACACCGGTTCCCATTCTCCTCTGCGTCAGCGCCCCTATCGAGTGTCGGCCACCGAGCGCCGAGTTACTGAAGTCCAAGTTCACACAATGCTTCAGAATGGAGTGATTGAGCCTTTTAACAGTCTCTGGTCCTCCCCTGTTGTCCTAGTGCAGAAGAAAGACGGTTCTATTCCCTTCTGCGTTGACTATTGTCGCCTAAACAAAATTACGAGGAAAGACGTCTACCCTCTTCCGCGTATAGATGATGCATTGGACTGCTTACAAGGTGCTGAACTCTTTTCTTCGCTCGATTTACGATCCGGTTGCTGGCAGGTGCCCATGGCTGCGGAGGATTGCCCTAAAACCGCGTTTGTCACCCCCGATGGCCTCTTTGAATTTACCGGATACAATTCTGTGTGGCCTGAAGTGGAAGACGTGCCTCTGTTACCTTGACGATATCGTGGTGTTCTCGACGGACATAGCGACCCACCTCTCTCGACTGAAGCAGGTCTGATATGTCTTGCGAACGCCGGTCTGCAACTTGAAGAAGTGTCGTTTCGCTACTCGTGAGCTGACCATTTTGGGCCATGTTGTGTCCAAGGATGGTATCCGTCCTGATCCCACCAAACTTCGAGCTGTGACTGCCTTCACGAAACCTACTGCCATCAAGCAACTAAGGAGTTTTTTGGATTTATGCTCATACTTTCGGCGTTTTATACGGAACTTTGCTTCCATTGTCGTCCCGCTGACTGAGCTCCTCGGCAATAACTCAAATATTACGCTGTGGTCACCAGCATGCAACGGCGCCTACAACACCTTGCGCCGCCTCCTCACAGCCCCACCCATCCTGTGCCATTTTGACCCCCAGACGAAAACCGAAGTGCACGCAGACGCGAGTGGTGTCGGCCTCGGAGCTGTGCTTGCTCAGCGCCCTCCTGGCTTCGGTGAATACGTAGTCGCTTACGCCAGCCGTACTGTCACCAAAGCCGAAGCGAACTACTCTGTAAAGGAGAAAGAGTGCTTGGCCATTGTCTGGACAATCTCAAAGATTCGCCTTTACCTTTACAACCCTTCTTTTGACGTAGTCACGGACCATCATGCCCTATGCTGGTTTTCATCGCTCAAAGACCGATCTGGCCGCTTAGCACGGTGGGCTCTGCGTCTGCAAGAATACGATATCCGCGTTATTTACCGATCTGGGCCGGCTTGCACGATAAAGTCTGAGCTAAGTCCAGACTTAAATGGTGTCTTTAGAAAGACCAAGCTTATTTAAGACGGCTCGTGTTCCGAACGTCGAACGCTTCGGGTTCATGTTCACCAGAGTGGCTTCCCAGAACGGCCTCAGCAACCACTTGGGGCATTTTTCCTCGTAACACAATCTTAAGCCACGAAAAGCAATGGCACGGATTTCACACAACGTAAAATTGACGGAATGTGTACATCTTACAGCAGGGACAGTGCCAGCGCATCCCTGTATTTCCCTAATTTCTCTACTTAGACACCTGACGTCCTTGTGTCTTAACCAAGACAGCACTAGAGTCGTAATCATACAAGCGACTTATTCAAGTCAGGACTAAAGCCCAGTCTTGACTCCAGTCTTAAGCGTCCATGCTAGTGGCCTATTCTTTAGACTCCAGTTAAGTCTGGACTTAGCTAAGACAGTCTTAAGATTGTTTTGTGCAAGCGGGCCCTAGTCGCCAACATAAAGACGCCGACGCTTTGTCTCGCTCACCGCTTCCAGCCGACCTGGCCAGCCTCTCCGTCGCATCTTCGATCGACGTCAGTGACATGCCTGCCGAAAAACGCAAGGATCCATGGATCGCCTCTCTTATTGACTACCTTTCAAACCAATCAGTGATTACCCCTTCATGCACCCCTCACCGGATAACCTCCTTTACCGGCGCAACTACAGCTCAAGTGGAAGGAATTGGCTCCTCGTGATTCCGCGCCATTTACGGAGTCAAATATGTACAGCTTTTCTTGCCGATCCACAGTGCTGCCACGCCGGAGTTTTCAAGACGTACACACAAATCCGTCTTCGTTACTAATGGCGCGGTATGTACAACTCGGTTCTCAGGTACGTTCGTCATGCCTGACGTGCCAACGACGCAAACCTGCCTCTCCCCGTTCGGCTGGTGAGTTGCAGCATCTCACATGCCCGCTTAGACCCTTCGACCGCATTGGAATTGACCTATACGGCCCTCTTCCGTACACACCCGATGGCAATCGCTAAGTCATTGTCACCGTCGACCACCTGATACGATATGCCGAAACCGCCGCGCTCCCAACTGCAACAGCCCGAGATGTGGCCGGTTTCTTATTGAAGAACTTCATTCTCCGTCACGGTGCTCCTCGTGAATCGTTCAGCGACAGAGGCCGTGCTTTCTTATCCGAAGTCGTTCAAGCCCCGCTCGCTCAGTGCAAAATCCTTCACCAGACTCGCACCGCTTACCACCCGCAAACAAACGACCTTGTTGAACGATTTAATCGCACCCTCGGCGACATGCTCGCGAAGTACGGCGTATCCAACCGCACAAACTGGGACATTGTCCTTCCTTATATCACCTATGCGTACAACATTGCTACGCAATCTAGCACGGGTTTCTCTCCGTTCTTTTTGCTTTACGGTCGGCACCCATCTGCTCCCCTTGATACTGTCCTCCCCTACAACCCTGACTCATCAGAATGTACTACAGTGTCAGAAGCTGCACAGTGTGCCGAAGAATGCCGCCAGATTGCCCGCACGTTCACGACCGACTCTCAGTGGCGCCAAAAATATAGCTATGACACCGATCAGAAGAATGCACCACACTTTGAACCCGGCTCACTCGTGTGGTTATGGGTTCCATCCGGCAGACCTGGTCTCAACAAAACTAATCTCCAAGTATCATGGGCCCTACCGGGTCGTCGAGCGCACTTCACCAGTCAACTATATTGCTGAGCCGCTTACGCCATCTTTCGATTTGCGACGCCGTGGTGGCGAGACTGTAAGTGTGCAGCGTCTTAAGCCGTTCTACGATCCAACTGTATCTTCGTCCCCTTAAGTCGCCAGGATGGCTCCTTTTTCTCGGGGGGGGGGGGGGGGGGAGGTAATTTGAAGAAGAAGACGAGCTCCTTTTGCTGGACGCTCACGAAGAGGAGCAGTCTGTGGAATTGTGATCGCGCAGATCATCGTGCTGGTTTGATTATCGTGCGCTTCCTCGCTGACCTCGACGCCGTCCTCGATGTATAGATTAAACCTTCTCTTACCACTACGAACTTTCAAGCAATAACAACAGGCATGAATAAGCAAGAATCGTCAGCAAAACTATAATCAGCGTTACAATTTTCAGATCTCTACATGTGTGCTGAAGCTGAAATCTATAATCAGCCGAACAATACTACTCTAATCATTCAAATGATCAGCAGAAAAATACTAAGGAACACTGGGGATATGCTGAGAATAAAACTGCAGACCAGCTAGCAAAGGGAGGGTCAATAAAGGCAATCAATAAAAGCCACCGATGACTGCCAATTCATGAAAGATCAACATAAAGCAGCCTGTAAGGAAATGGACGGACATCTGGCAAAAATGTAGAAAAAGTAATTTTTATTGAATTCGTATAGGAGCCCTAAGCACCTACCACAGACATTTCGCACAAATAGCATAAGTATCATAAGCAATTACGTAACACGAACAATATCCATTTAATATGCAGTGATCTATTATTACAGGGGAAAGTACAAATGCGGATTCAACAGTGCTGCGAGTTAAAATTTTGCATCCTAATCAAAAACGAAAGAAGCATGATAATTCGAAAACTTGAAGAAAAAAAAAATAAAACAAACAGAAACATAAAAGGCCTAAATGAAGAAATGCTTAAATAATATGATAAGAATAATAGGGGACTGATCATAACGGCAGGTATGATTTGCCTGCTGAAGGAAGAAAACAGCGCTCCTTGGCATTTGGTATCAGCGTTTATTTATTGCCCCGGCGGTTCTTAAATGCTAAAAGATCGCTTTCACAATTATTTCCTAAAAAAACTTTAGAATGAAGTTTGCTTATATCTGCTATATAAATTTATATTATATGCAAGGTCTACTGTTCTCGTTTTTGTTCAGAGTATTAAGCGGAAAGGGCACACTGTACGTCTAAAGAAAAAGTATCGCATCCTTCTCTTTTATGACGATATCCCACTGGACCAGCAAAGTTTTTCTTGACTTTAAAATGCCTTGTTTGGAGTAATCTCTATCCAGTACGTCTGTAGAATAGGTTTTCCTTTTCAACGTATAGGGAAGTGAATTTGTACGTAGTCAATGCGATCGCAAACTATTAGGCCTAATTTGACTGCATCAAGGGAGAATCTTTTAAGCGATGGCTTCAGAAGCTGAGGTGACGACAGCCTTTGGACAACCGCGCTACTCGAACTACTCATGGAAACAAACGTTCATTGAAGCGAACGACAAAAATACATTCTAGGCTGATACTGCGTTCGTATACGTCCTGAAATCATATAACAAACTCTCAGACAGCGGTCGGTAAGCGAAAGCAAACAGCCTGATGAAAGATGATGACGCACTCAACATTCTTATTACTATATTGCAGTTTCGTGGAATTTGGTGCTTTAGATTCGAATGTACATATACATCAACACTTTAGTGAACGGCAAGCTGACACGGAAGGCAAGAATCATTCGATGGAAACCACATTTCAGTAGTTAAATCCAAATTTATGGTTTACATTTGGCAAAACGAGAACAACCTGACTGGACCTGTTGCACAAAGTTTGCACGTTAGAACCAATTAAAAAAATAAGCTTACAAGTAGCTGTTTGTGCAGTTTTGCATTTGCTAAACATATTTTCAGCTAGGGATAGCTGTACTTCGGCCTGGTGTAATATTTTCATTCTCTCAACTTTCTTTCCTTCGGTATACGATATCACAGAGGATATCCAATCTCTAGCTATGCACTGTGGACGACGATTACCAATGGCAGACTTCATATAAAAGTGAATTTAAAAAATCGCTTCATTTTAAGGTGTATAGTTATATCACAAATGGGAAGTTTGGCAGGCGAAAACAAAGTGTTTCGCATTCAATTAGGCAAACATATACTTGATTCCTGACTTCGGGGAGCTAACAAATGTTAAATACATGCACTGAAATGCTATCACTCCAAAGAGGTTTAGGTTCTCCTTTCACCTATAACGAGTTCTATATTCATTTTCTGCGGGAAGGGGAAAAACATGGTTGAAGCGTGTCCCTAGGAAAGCGAAAGCAAAAGTAGAGAGATTAACAATTGGGAGCTGAATTATATTCTTCTTTATCTGTCGCTCGTACATCATGTTCCCATTCAGTTCTTCCACTCTTTCCTTGAAGAAAGTTGTACGAGAATCGCTGCAGATGGAAACAGTAGGCGGTGTTTGTATAAGGCACCGTTTATCGTTTCTTTCCAGAGGTCTCCCTGCGTTTAATTTCATGAAGTACCAGTGCTTTTATAATACCTTCGGGACTGATTGAGCATGAAGCAATGCGCTGGGAACGCATGCGGGGATGCACCTATGACAACCGGACTTACAGTTGTGACGGTAAGAGCTCGTCGGTCGCAGGATGCTCCTTGGCCCGTGACGTTCACGCAAGAATCCAATCTTGTGAAGGCACCTTAGGCCAGTGCAGAGTCAAGTATCTTGCTACTCCGGTAGGTAGAGATGCGCTTGTTAGGTTGTCCTCTGTACCAACGGCGCTGCCCCTCTTGACTCGGGATTCTCGCAAAGGCTTCGATAAGAAATTATGGCCGTCACTCTAATCGCCTGGCGGCGTTTGTAGGGCGATAACGTGCACTCTCCTTGAGGTCACTCCACTTGCTACGCTTTCGGTAGTAAACTGGATAGCGACTTCGGTGCTTTCAACCCACAATTCTTTCGTGCTCTAAAAACAAAATAATATTTCGAGTGCACGACTCGGCAATAAAACGCGTGGAAAAAAGGGTTGTACGTTTCGGCGCAACACTGAGAGACGAATATTTATAGAGTGAAGGCGTGAAATATTCGCTGTTATATATTTATCGATGCTGATTTTGTTACATGAGAGACGAGTCACGGTGAAAAAAACACCACGCTTTGTTGTTTTTCCTTCGTGTCTCGTTCCAATGCGCATAGTTAGCGCGCAAATGAAGAAACGTGGAGTATCAGCTTGACCCTTTTGAACTGTAACTGAGCTTTGTATCTTGCTGGGCTGGAATAAAACGAGCTAATCATCACACGTGCTGCGTAGCATCGATGTATATTACTTGTAAGAGCGTCTCCTTCAGATATATGTCGTGTGCGTGGGATTATAGGGCGAACAAGTCGAAAGCCAAGCCACAACTCTATGTCATTTTAACCTGCCCGCGCCACGAACAAATGGAGCGCCGCTATTATTTATATGCACTTCGCAGGACTGGTTATCCAGAAACTGAAATAACGCCCCTTGCTCGCGTAATAAGCAGAAGGTTGAACTCTGCTTTCATGCCATTTATGTGAAACGCTTCTTTCTTGTGCCCTCCTCATAACCGCCTCACGAGATTTGTAAGTATTTCTAACTCCCTTTCATCCTTTCACTGGGTCGCTGTTAATCCTCGGCTTCCACCAGCTTCATCTTGGCTGTTTCAGCAAGGGCCTCGTTTTGCCTTTTTCTTCCGTCGATTCTCCACGAGCGTCGGTTCACAGCATGAGAGCAACATTCATTTCATAACGGTGCGAAAAGGCTCCAAGATTTCTCAACGAAACACCTGCTCCAGACTTGGAACTAACCTCGTGAAACTAAAAATATGTTACACGCGTGTTTACAGAGCTGAGTGAAGGGCACACCTCTCGTGCGCGGTCTCTCTGACACCAATGGAAGTAAAAAGGAAGACTCACGTGCTGCCACTTGTCGCCACTCGAGCTGCGCAGGGAGCGTGAATGAGGATGTGGCCCTTGACATCCTTCGCTGTGAAACGACTATACACGATCACCCAATCGCAGGCGGACACGACGCTGGCCTCTGGACAGTTTTTTTTTTCTCTTATTTCGTCCGTCTAAATATTTGTGACGGCCAAGCAATCGTACGGGAAAATGTATGAAAAAAAGAGGCTTGAGGGGTCGTTAGTTGTCATAGCTGTTTCCACGAGTGCCCTCTCTGCTCGCTGGCTGCACCGTCTTAGTGCTTCGTTTGCTGGGGGCAAGCAACCGCATTAGCTTGGGGCGAAATGCGGAAACGCTACTTTCTCATGGGCATTTTAGGAACTCTGCATAATTAGTAAAGGTATAAAAGAATGCGATCCACCTAAGTAAGTGGTTTTGTGTCTGCTGATAGTTTGGAGACACCGGCTGATGATCCGCTTGTTTGTAAATCCGCGAGCCATCTCCTTTGTCATTTCAGTTTATTGTGGCTGGGTTGGCTTATTATGTAAGAAGTGAAAAGATAAAAAATATGAGTTCAATTGTTGCTGTCCTAGTTGAACATGTAATATGATTTGTTAACTGTGATTAGGACCAATGCAGATAGAGTTTTCAATCCGAGGCTAGGTTTTCAAGGTGAAGCAGACGGATGGTATGTAATGAAAACGATCACGACGAGGTAAAGACGTGGGAAATTTGCTGGAGACGCACTGGTCGTCTCACCTGTTCACGACGCTTCTGTTTCAAAATCTTCTCGCGCTCATAGATGTTTTTATTTTAGTACATTTATTTCAGTTCGATATGAGTGGGGACCGAAGTGTCATCGCACTAGAACTCTGATATGCTAGGCTATGGGAAAGGCCACTACATTGTCATGCTCTACAGGGGAAGCAGGAGGAAGTGAATGTAGCCCTGTCAGGGGTAAAGTGGAAACATGCACAAATTATACACTGCGATGAGAGATGCGAGCTGGTGACGTGCATTCTAATGGTGCATACTAATGCATAATAAAGGTGCCGTAATTAAACTTTGAAACCGAGTTAGTCCTGAGATGGAGCGATGAAGCGGGAAGGCTATAAGGCTCATTTAGGGTTTAGGGATGGGATACGGCTTATGAGTACGTTGCTTTGAATAAATCTAGCAGCACGGTTCTGGACGTATTACAGAATATTTGTGATATATTTGGCAGATGCATATTAAAGCTTAGGCCGCATTAGGGATAGCTAAGCGAGCAGATTAATATGTTGGATAGAGTGTTACAAAGGGCGTGTCATAGAGATCAAAGCTTTATATGTGGTTCATACTAGATTTTAAATACGTGCATGTCAGGCTAGACCATGAGACAGCGTGTCTCCTAGGTACCAAAATAAGGCGACTCCTTATTTTAACTCAAAAAACAATACGAGTGAAAGATACGGCTTTGCATAACTGAGTATATTGATGAAAATGTCTTTTTGTTTCTGAACACTAGTTAGGCCATTCTTGACTGGTTCATGCTGGGAAGTGTTTTTAATGCGGTAAAGTACGCGATCGTCGGTGAACGTATTTATGTGACAAGAGCCGTCAATATATTACAGGCTGTCAGCAGTAGACTGAGCCACGAATTAAAGTATAACATATTAAATACAGGCGATAGAAAAGAGTAAGGTATTGCTCGCAGCCACCTTGCGCACCACGGGCAATTTTCATTTTCCACATAACTAATTAGTAATAAGGATTATTTACGAAAGAAACTAAATATGCTTCAGGGAGTAAATTAGATTTGCGAAGTTGAGAACACATTCTGAAATTGATATTCTATTGTGGCAAGGAAAGCCCCAGGTGCACTTTTTACCTAGCTTCAAAGAAAGCCCGCAATATATATATATATATATATATATATATATATATATATATATATATATATATATTGTCGCGGTTAAAGAAAAGAGTCGTTCGCCTGCAAGACTGATTAGGACTGTGCTGTCTCTTCTTTTCAGGTCCGCAGTGATGTGGGGTGAGGCATTTAAGGACCGCAGTCGTGGCCGAGTGCGATGTACTCCGCCGAAGACGAAGTGAAGAGTGCAGGAGCGAAGGGGAAGACGACGATGAAGAGAGAATAAAGCAGGGCGTTCGAACGAACGGCCGTGTTTCTGCTTGTTCAGTCTTTACAATGGCGCAGTCGACGAACGTCGGGCCCGGCCCGGACCTCCACGACCCGCCGCTCCTCCTTCGAAGCGGCCGGGCAGTCACACGGCCGGCTCACTCGGCGCCTGGGACCCCTATTCCACCCGAGAACGGCGTCCATGCCTCCTCGGCGGATTCGGCCTCAGCCCCTATTCCCGAAGTCCTCTCCACCATCCAGGAGATATCTGCTTCTTTTACGGCAGCGCTTGGCCGCATTTCGCTGACCTCTGAATACCCAGTACCGCCGGTACAACTTCCGGAATTCCGTGGATTTTCTGACGACGCCGAATCATGGATTCAAGTGGTCGACGCTTCTGCCCGGCGTTCCGCCTGGTCTCCAGCCACCACGCTCGCCGTCGCGGAGGACCATCACCGTGGTGCCGCCCGCGCCTGGCACCAGTACGAAGGCCACCGCTACACCACTTGGACGGCCTGGACCTCCGCCCTTCTTGCCGCGTTTACACCCCTGGCCAGTGCGCACGACGCCAAACTCACGACGATGAGAGCGCGGCGCCAGGCTCCAGGTGAAGATGTCGCACTTTACATTTATGATAAGGTCCGCCTTCTTCAGGCCTGCAGCATCGAGTGGCCCGCATCTGCAGCCAAACAGTACATCGTCGACGGGCTTCACTATGCCACCCACGCTTTGATTGTGTCCACACTGGACACTGACAGCCTTTCCATCTTTATCTACCGAGCGGCCTCCTTGCACGACACCGCCAGTCGTCGCGGGACGCTTGCTGCCGGCGGGACATCTGCCGCAGCACCGCAGCAACGCCGCGGTTGCTTTTCGTGCGGACAACATGGCCACATGTACAAGGATTGTCCTCATGCTGCCCGCCCACGCATACAATTCCAGAACCACCCTCTTCCCTTCTTGCCGGTTCATGTTGACGGCGTCGGCGAGTTGACCGCACTGGTTGACACCGGTGCTCAGCGAACGGCATTGCTTCGACATTATGCACCGGACCCGATGAGTCAATGGACCTCGCCTCCTCTGTAAGGCTTGGGGGGAAGCGCTGTTCCCGTCGGTGCAGTCGATATCTGCCTCCGGACTGAGGCTGGCAGCAAGGTCCTGGTGGGCGTCCCGGCGTTTGCGGACTTGCCTGCTGACCTCATCTTGGGCGCAGACTACCTCATGTCCGGGGACGTGGCTCTGTCAATCGAAAACGGCAAAGTGCAGCTCCGCTCGTGCCGTACCGTCCCTAGCCCGCCCATGGACGAGCATGGTAAAGGTGAGCCTTCCGGTCCTCAAACCTTGAGTGCCGTGCTGCACCGGCACAGGGCCATTTTCGCGGAGACTAGTGCACAGCTTCCTGGCACTGATTTGATTGTCCACCGTATACCAACCGACAATTACCCGCCCATAACAATTCCGCTGCGGCGCTACGCAGAGCGTGAGCGAACAGTTATCGCTGAGCTATCGCGACGCGACATGCTGGCTGCTGGCGTCGTAAGACCCTCCTCGAGTCCTTGGGCAGCCCCTGTTGTTCTCGCACGCAAGAAAAACGGCACTCAGAGGTTTTGCGTCGACTACAGAGAGCTCAATAAGCACACGATACCAGACTCTTATCCGCCTCCTCGTATCGACGACACAATTGACGCCGTCCGACACGCGAAATACTTTTCATCTTATACCTGCGCTCTGGGTACTGGCAGATCAACGTCGCCGAAGAGGATAAGCATAAGACTGTTTTCGCACCCCTGCCGGGCTGTACGAGTTCAATCGCATGCCTTTCGGGCTACGTACAGCTCCAAGCACTTTTCAGCGCGCTATGAACATGGTGCTCGGCTCTCTCAAAGACCACGCCTGTGTGGTCTACCTCGATGACATTTTGGTCATCGGCGGCAGCGAAGATGAGCATCTCCGGAATCTGGATAAGGTTCTTGTCTCGTTATACCAAGCTGGCTTCCGGCTAAACCGGGAGAAATTAAGTTTGGCCTGTCGGAGATCTCCTACCTCGGCTACAAAATTTCTGCGGAGGGCATTCACCCGCTCCCAGAGCGAATAGGGGCCGTCACAAATTACCCCACGCCTAAGAGTGTGAACCAGCTGCAGACGTTCCTTGGCATGGCTTCCTATTTACGGAAATTTGTAGCCAATTTTGCACCACCGCAGCTCCCCTCACAAATTTGTTAAAGAAGGGCGAGAACTTTATATGGGGTGAACGGCAGCAACGAGCCTTTCAAGCGCTCAAAGATCAAATGACTCAGTACCCAGTACTTAGCCACTTTCGCGAAGACTGGCACACGGAAGTTCACACTGACGCCAGCCAGGTCGGCCTCGGGGCAGTCCTTCTCCAGCGCGACTCACAGGGTGCTCAGCACGTCGTTGCATACGCTAGTCGCAAACTGTCCGCTGCTGAAAGCCATTACCACTCCAACGAGTTGGAATGTTTGGCGGTGGTCTGCAGTGTCGACGATAAGTTTCGCCACTACCTTTTCGGACGGAAATTCACCATCGGAACTGATAATTCCGCAATCGCCTGGATGCTCACAAAGCAGCACCTCAAGCACAAGTTCGCTCGCTGGATAATCATGCTCCAAGAATACACATATTTATTTATTTATTTATTTTTATTTATAGGTACTGCGATCTGGTACAGATCATAGCAGGGTGGGAAAAACAAAAAGAAATACAAGCATAAAAACGCACTCAAATTCATAAAATTTGCAGGCACTTTTCAAACATTAGTAAAGAACTTTGAGTTACACTCTCGCTATTAAGTTTATTCCATTCCGTAATTGTCCTCGGAAAAAAAGAATATTTAAAACAGTTATTTCGCGCGTTCACAGGGGTTATTGTTAGTGCATGCCTTTGTCTCGTATTATAACCTGAAGAGTAAGTAATATAATTGGAAGTGTTAATATTATAATGACCTTTTACGAGCTGGAAAAGAAACTTTAATCGGCAGATACGATTGCGCTCAGTCACAGAAGGTAATCCACTACGCTTCACAAGCTCGCTGACAGACGCACGGCCATATGAATTAAATACAAACCTAACGACCTTATGCTGTATGCGCTCAAGTTTATGAATGTTAGTTAAGGTGAAAGGGTCCCATATAATTACGGCATGTTCTAACAGTGGACGGATGAGGGAGTTGTAAGCTAATAGGCGGACACTGGGCGGAGATGACTTCAGTGAGCGCCTCAAGAAAAAAAGTTTGCGCAGTTAATTAGCTACAACCGTATCTATGTGTTTTGTCCATGAAAGGTTGTTAGTAATCCCTAAGCCCAAATATTTATATTCTGTTACCTCCAATAATGATGTGTTGTTAGTACCGTACACAAAATGAAGAGGACTTTTCTTGTGTGTAATTCTCATGAAAACGGTTTTCTCACAGTTAATACACATCTGCCAATCGTTGCACCACGCAATCACCTTTCCTAGTTCATTATTCAAACACACCTGGTCATCAACTGAAGAAACCTCTTTGTATAATATACAATCATCTGCGTAAAGCTTCACGCGGACAGAAAGGCCAGGCACAATATCATTAATAAATAGCAAAAATAAAAGTGGTCCCAAAACGGATCCCTGGGGGACGCCGGACACAACCTGGGCACTGTTAGAAGAAGTATGGTTTAGGGTGACAAATTGACATCTGTTTGAAAGGTAGGCTGTGATCCATGTAAGTATCTGGTCGTTTTTTTATATAATAGCTTAGTTTATGAATTAGTTTGTTATGCGACACCTTGTCAAATGCTTTGCGAAAATCCATGAATATGGCATCGGTTTGTTTTCCCTGATTAATCGATTGAGCGAAATCGTCTACTGTCTCAACTAATTGTGTAATTGTAGAAAACCCACGCCTGAAACCATGTTGAACATTTGTAAGTACTTTGTGCTCTTCCAAGAAACCTAATATATGTTTATGAATTATGTGTTCTAAAATTTTACATGATGTGGACGTCAGGGATATAGGCCGATAATTCTCAATGTGTGCTTTTTGCCGATTTTGTGCAAAGGTTTCATCTCGGCTGTCCGCCAGTCATCCGGTAAAGAACCATCACGTAAAGATCTAGTGTATACAATTGACAAGTATTTCGCGCACCACTCTGCATACCGTTTCAAAAATGCGTTTGGTATCTTATCGGGGCCTGAAGATTTTTTCACGTCAAGATCCAGGAGCAATTAAAAAACACCGGTCTCTGAAATGACAACATCAGTTATGGCAGGGAGCGATACTGAAAAGTTGGGGACACAACCATTGTCTTGTGTGAATACCGATTGGAAGAATTTGTTGAACGCAGAACAAATCACCGCCTCATCACGTACACATTTGCCGTCTACAATAAATTCATTCGTGGAGGAAGACTTTGGCGTGATTTGGCGCCAGAGCTTCCCAGGAGGCGTTCTAATGAACGAAGGCAGGAACGTTCCGTAATATTTTTCTTTGTCGCAAATTATTTTCTGCTTAAGTTGTTCGGAAATTTCTTCCACGATTGGTTTTAATGATAAGTTTCTATTTGATTTCTTTTTTAACCTTTTAAGTCTTCGCTGTAAGCGCAACGTCTCCCGAGAGATCCATGGTTTACGGTAAACAGATTTTTTTGCAATTTTGGGAACAAAACGGTCAATACAGTCGGAGACAATATTTTTAAACGACAGCCATAGGTCATTCACGCTAGCAGTACTGTTTCTAAAACTATCAAAACATAAATCAAGCACATCCAGAATAGACTCATCATCAGCACGCGAAAAATTGGGAAAGAAATGCACATTATTCTGGCGATCTGGGTACACATTTGACAAGCTCAGAAGTACAGCTTTGTGATCAGATATCCCATTTGTGACATCACAGGTTATGAGATTACGGATAGCACCACTTACAAAAAATAGATCAAGAATGGATCCTATGGCTCCTTGCACCCTCGTAAAATTATTTACTACTTGCAACAAGTCAAATGTGAACACAATGTCGAGCATGGTAGAATCAGCATTATGGGCAGAGCGTGATGAAAAATATTGCCAATCAATATTAGGCAAGTTAAAATCCCCAGCCAGTATTAGTCTATCTTCTGTTTTGACATGACATTGTAAATATGCTCTTAAGTTTTCCAAGACCGTAACAGAAGAACTGGGAGGCCTATAGAAAACACTAAGAACAAAGCGGACCTTGTTGATGTATGTTTTACAAAATACGGCTTCAATGCCTGGAGCATCAGGCATTCTAAAAAGTTGCAGTGATGATTTAAACAAAATTGCCACTCCACCACCTCTTCTGTCACGGTCACCACGAAAAACCTTATAGTCCTTAGGTACAAATTCACTGTCAAATACTTCACTGCTCAACCATGTCTCCGTAAGCATGGCAACGTCCGCATCATGTGAGAACAGTAAACCTTCGAGTTCTCCAACTTTATTCACGACGCTGCGACAATTTACGTTAAGAATTTTGAAATCCGGATTGTTCCCTTTCTGGTGTCATTTTTTATTCCTCGGGATTTTATACCGAGCGTTTCTTACATTATCCCATCCGAACATATCACCATCGACGCTTAACTTGTCAAAAACCAGCTTAACTTTTGCACCGTTGCTCTTTTCCTGAGATGCGCTTTCCCATAACTTTTTTCTAATGTCACGGATTCGTTTTGAAAAGTCTTCACTAACTGAAAAATCTGTGCCTTTCAACTTCGGGCATGCCTTCATTATTGAAGCCTTCTCTCGGTAGTCGCTCAGTTTAATGATGACAGGGCGGTTCTTTTTTGATTTCAGACCTATTCGGTGGCACCTTTCAATGCTGCTTATTGCAAGTCCCAGCTTCTCGTCAAAAATTTCCTCCGTTATTCTGCCTGTAAGCTCCGCTTCTGTTTCTTCATTTTCTTCTTTTAATCCGTAAATCAATAGGTTGTTCCTACGGCTCCTGTTTTCCAAGTCGTCAGTTTTGTTTAACAGGTATGAAACGGTGGCTTCTAGTTTATTTACAGTTGACTTCAGGTTCTCTACTTCCGTTTTTAAAGTATTGATAGTTGCTACCTCATTTTCAAGACTTTTAATTCGATCTGTCAAGCTATCTATCTTTTCTTCGAAAGAACACTGTTTTGCCAAAATGTCATTGACAGACGACGTCAGGGTGTTTTGGCGCAAGAGTAGCTGCTGAAGCATTTCCTTTTCCGTAATTTCTGGCCCTGGATTTGATTCTATGTCACCACATTTTAACAGATCCTCTTGGAAAGAATAAACGAACGATAAAGCATTCCTTATACACAGTGGGCAGGGCAGCAGCAACAGAAAGCGGTTGTCGCTACGATAACAGGCAGATAAGGAGTTGCCAACCTGCGCAATGAAGCAAAACGGGTTCTTGAGCATTGTGCTCGATGTGCTGCTGCCGAGCCCACTGGGTGCAGGCGGCGATGAGAGTCTTCTTATATAGGCGTCGATGTCCCCGTGATGTGACGTCCCCTGTGATGGCGCAGTCGCAGAAACGGTGATGATAGGCACGTAGGGGTCCTTAATCAAGCAAACATCGGCACGTGCTGTGGTCTCAAAGCAAACGTCATTCGCTTGATGTAAAAGCACTCGGGAGGAACCTTGACCAAGGCAGGATGGTCGTGTGGCCAGCAATACGGTTAGCACCTGCGCAATGAAGCAAAACGGGTTCTTGAGCATTGTGCTCGATGTGCTGCTGCCGAGCCCACTGGGATGTGCGACATCGGGCCGGGGCTCTTAACTGTATTGCAGATGCCTTGTCGCGACACCCCAGTGATGACGGCTACTCTCGGGCTCGGCACATTGAAAGTTGGCTCTTATTTTGTCAGCAGGATATAAAGAAGGCCCAAAGCGAGGACAGAGATTTGGCGGCTATCATGGCTTCCCTTGGGGACACTGGAAGCAACTCCAAGTTTGTGCTGCGGGAAACTACGTTATACCGCCAACATTGGCTCAAAAACCGCAAGGAAGAACAGCATCTCCTCGTACTTCCTGCTGCTCTCCGCGGGCAGGTGCTCCACGCTATTCACGACTCCCCCACAGGAGGGCACATTGGTCAGCGAGCCAGTTTGCGAAAGGCGCAGGAACGCTTCTGATGGCCCAAGATGAGCAGCAACATCCGCACGTACGTTGCCAGCTGCGAGGTCTGCCAGCAGTACAAGCGTCTTCCAGGCTGTCAACCCGGGCTTCTAACGCCAATCCTTTTGCCTGAGACTGTATTTGACACCGTAGGGATCGACCACATTGGACCTCTGCCGACATCAGTAGTGGGCAACCGGTACATATTAGTGGCTGTAGATTATCTCAAAATTTGTAGAGGTTGCTGCTGTACCCTCCCTCGCTGCACACTACGTCGTTGAATATTTACAAGACCGGTTCGAATGGCGGCATGGGCTTCCACGAAAAATAATATCGGACCGCTCTATCACCTTCAGGAGTCACGAAATCCGTGCCTACCTGCGCCGGGCGGGAGTTGAACACCACTTCGCATCGGCGTACCACCCTCAAGCGAATGGTCTCACCGAGCGGACGAATCAGACCATACAATCGCGACTCGCTCCCTTCTGCATGAACAACAAAAAAGGCGAGGCAGACTGGGACCAGCACCTCCGAGCGGCGGCCTACGCTGTCAACACTTCTGTGCAAAGTTCTGCAGGAACAACGCCTTATAAGATTGTGTACGAACAACAGCCTCAACTTGCAGGAACGTGCAACTTAGAATCACCTATCAACATCGGGACTCCTGTACCGCGACAGGCAGCGTGTCAGCCCATCAGGTCAGAAGCATGGAAAAGAGCGTCTCGGGCGCAACAGGCGCAAAAACGCAGCTATGACCGCCGACATCGACCAGCGCCTCGCTATAGAGTTGGAGATGAGGTCTGGGTGCGACGCGGCCTACAATCAACAGGGTGTAAGCTGACCGCGAAATATGATGGGCCCTACGTAATAACTGAGCGCTTAGGTGATAATACGTGGCGTGTGTGTACTGCGGCGTTTCAAGCAGGCTCGGACGGGCGGAGGAGGAACAATTTCGCAGTGCACGTGTCGCGGTTAAAGAAAAGAGTCGTTCGCCTGCAAGACTGATTAGGACTGTGCTGTCTCTTCTTTTCAGGTCCGCACTGATGTGGGGTGAGGCATTTAAGGACCGCAGTCGTGGCCGAGTGTGATGTACTCCGCCGAAGACGAAGTGAAGAGTGCAGGAGCGAAGGGGAAGACGACGATGAAGAGAGAATAAAGCAGGGCGTTCGAACGAACGGTCGTGTTTCTGCATGTTCAGTCTTTACAATATATATATATATATATATATATATATATATATATATATATATATATATATATATATATATATTATATATATACCTATCTCCAAAAGAAGCTTGCAATATATATATATATATATATTGTAACAGTACGGAAGAAGATGAAGTTTAGAAGACAAGTGAAGGAGAAAGACGTTGAAAAAGGACTCTCGTGCCGGACGCGCTGCCGTTGACCAGCTGAGCTCCCTACCCTATCGTCTTGTAGTTCAGCGCTCCAACGTCTTACACCCTTCGTAACAAATTGGTGGTCAGGTGCGGGGTACGACTACCCTCAAGACGCATCCTCAATCGCTGGAGCTTCGTCGGAGCCGTCGCCTCGCTGGTCTCTCGCCCTTTTCAACAAGAATGCAGCAGACTACCGAGCAGCCCCGAACATCAACACGGGACCCTCTACCCTCGTCTCGCGATGCGCCGCCGACCACCACGAATGCGACGCTACCATTTCGCGAGCCTCGTTCCTTTGCCGGCCAAGCAGGGGAAGATGTTGATGACTGGCTCACTCATTATGAACGTGTGAGCCGCTATAACCGCTGGGATTCAGTGGCTAAACTAGCCAATGTAGTCTTTTTTTTTTACGCAAACCGCCTTGATGTGGTATGAGAACCACGAGGACTCCCTGACAACTTGGGAAAGCTTTGTCGAAGCCATCAAGGAATGTTTCGGTGACCTATCTGCAAAGAAGAAACAGGCAGAGCAGACACTTGCTCAGAGGGCCCAGGCAGCCGGAGAAACCTGCACCACCTATATAGAGGCCATACTCAAGTTGTGCAAGACCGTCGACAGCAGGATGACTGAAGATGAAGGGCATTGCGGAAGATGTCTACCACTTCCTAATTGCCAAGGAAAACTTGAGTTCGGTCTCTGACGTTATCCGGCACTGCCGAACATTCGAGGCCCTAAAAACTCGCCGCATTACACCGAAATTTGGACGGCTCGCAAATGTGACTACAGTGGCTAGCATTGAAGAATCGCCATCTCAAAGCCTCCTGTGCGCGATCCGTGAGATTGTTCGAGATGAGATGTCACGACGTGAGCAGCTTGTCCGGCCCAACGGCTTCGGAGGGGACGTATATGCTCGTCCAACTTGTTGGGGTGCGTGCCCGCCGATGTCCGCGAATGTCACCGACTTTGTCTGCCGCGAAGACCTATACACTCCGCGACCAAGGCCTGAAGAGAATTTCCAACAATTCTCTTGCCATCAGCGTACAGATCCTCGCTCTTACTCCAGTCGCACATCGCGCCGACCGCCGGACAACTACATCGTTCCGGAACCACCATCCGGATATTCGTCGCGGCCTACCATGCAGGAACCAGCTGACACGCCACTTTTTCAGCGACCTCTTCAGGTGTGCTACCGGTGTGGTGCCGCGGGTCACATTTCCCGCTACTGTAATCGGCGCACATCGTTTCGGAATCCCCCGACGGCACCGAACCGACGCATCGTCCAGCCCTACATCGACAACTATCGGCCAGAGCATCCTTCCCGGAGGGGCCGTTTTCAAAACGAAGGGCACCGCAGCCATTCGCCAGCGTCTGACCGTAGTGTGACACCACCTCCGTCATTTCGTGTGCGCCGCTCCCTGTCTCCACGGCGCCGATCTCCACCACCAACGCAGGAAAACTAGCCAGCGCGGCCAATGGAGGTGAGGTCGCTGGACAATGTGCGCTGCTACCTATTATTCCTCCGTCTGTGTTCATGTTAAAGAACAAGGTCAATGTGATTGTTGATGGTTTGCCAACGATGCCGTTGGTAGACACTGGTGCTACAGTTTCAGTAATGAGTTTAAATTTTAAGAACCTTTTGAAAAACAAAGTTATGTTTGTTTGGGACAAAACTTCAAATTTTTATGGAGTAAGTGGAGAGTTATTGTATCCGGTTGGGGTATGCAGCGTTAAAGTTTCCTTGGGGGGCACAGTGTTTCCGGCGGAGTTTGCAGTACTGCCCCGATCTACACATGACGTAATCTTGGGAATTGACTTCCTGCGTATGTGCGGCGCTACAGTTGACTGTCGAACGGGAGAGCTAAGTGTTAGTGGTTCTCTTCCTCGTGAACTTTTGGAAGAGACATCAAATTATGAAGACGTTTTGTGTGTGTGTGATGAAGTCGTCATACCGCCACATTCAGCAGTGTGTGTCCAGGTGTCCTGCTCCCGTGCTATTAACGACTCTTTTGAGGCTACTGTGGCGCCTCTTAATTTACAGTGCGTAAAGAAAAATGCGTTAGTGCCGCATTGTTTGGTTCGCGTGAAAGAGGGCCGTGCCGGACTGTGGACTATAAATTGCTCATCGGAACCAGTTGTTTTTCCAGCGGGTTCCAAACTAGCTTCATGTAGCGCAACTCTCCCGAATTGTGTAGCTGTCGTTACTCCTTCCCTAGACAACCCCGCTACTAACTCACCTGCTGACGAAAAGCTTCTTCCGATGATCAGCGCATCGTTGAACACCTCACAACGACAGATATTGAAGAACCTCTTGTCCCAGCACCTGTCCGTCTTTGATTTCACGCAGTCCAACGGCTCGCAACGTTTTCCGCTGTCGCGCGCACGCCACAGGATTGACACGGGATCTGCCCATCCGATCCGTCAAAAGCCGTACCGTGTGTCACCATCAGAGCGTAAGATCATCACCGAGCAAGTCCAAGACATGTTGAACAGGGGCGTAATACAGGAATCCTCCAGTCCTTGGGCTGCTCCCGTGATATTGGTGAAGAAAAAAGACGGAACATGGAGGTTCTGCATTGACTATCGTCGCCTCAACTCCATCACTAAAAAGGATGTGTATCCTCTACCACGCATCGACGATGCCATAGATTGCCTTTTTTCCGCGTCTTATTTCTCTTCAGTTGATTTGCGATCGGGTTATTGGCAGATTCCGATGGATCCTGCTGACAAGGAAAAAACTGCATTTGTTACCCCGGACGGCCTATTTGAATTTAACGTGATGCCCTTCGGCCTATGTAATGCGCCGGCCACATTTGAAAGATTTATGGACACAATACTTCGTGGCCTCAAGTGGGAAATCTGCATGTGCTATTTAGACGATGTTGTTATTTTTGGCCGGACTTTTACTGAACATAACACGCGACTCGCTGTTGTGTTAGATTGCCTACAGAAGGCTGGCCTTGTCCTGAATTCTAAAAAGTGCCGTTTTGGTGAACGTCAAGCGCTGGTACTCGGGCATCTCGTCGACCGCGATGGAGTTCGGCTAGATCCACAGAAGACTGCAGCAGTTGCAGCATTCCAACGACCACAGACTCAAAAGGAGCTCCGCAGTTTTCTGGGCCTGTGTTCCTACTTTCGACGATTCATTCCAAGGTTTGCCGACGTCGCCTACCCTCTGACATCCCTTCTACAAAAGGACGTCCCTTTCGACTGGACCTCAGATTGCGACGCGTCTTTCCGCCAACTAAAGTTTCTGCTAACGTCACATCCCATACTACGGCACTTCAACCCCTCCGCTCCGACTGAAGTCCACACTGATGCAAGTGGGATTGGTGTTGGCGCTGTGCTTGTGCAACGTTCGACAACAGGCGAGCATGTAATTGCGTATGCAAGCCGTTCCCTCAGCAAACCTGAGCGTAACTACACTGTTACGGAGCAGGAGTGTCTCGCTGTAGTTTTCGCTGTTCAGCGGTTTCGGTGCTACCTATATGGACGCCATTTCACGGTTGTGACGGACCATCATGCCCTGTGTTGGCTTGTCAACCTTCGTGATCCATCAGGTCGTCTGGCACGCTGGGCCCTTCGTCTGCAAGAGTACGACTTCACTGTTTCGTACAAGAGTGGCCGCAAACACGCCGATGCAGACTGTCTTTCACGCCTTCCTCTTCCTACGATCGAATGTGACTCTGGTGATTTCGATCATTACATCGCCTCCGTCGTGCCCGAGTTTCCCGACGCCTCGGCTCTGCGGACTGCGCAAGAGACTGACATAAGCCTCGAGCCCCTGCTTGCGGAGGCGCGGGATTCCACTGCTTCCAGCCCATTTTGTCTCCGTGATGGCCTTTTGTACAAAAAGGCTTACTCAAGCACCGGTACGAATTTTCTGCTTGTGGTTCCCGAGAGCTACCGCTTGTGCATCTTACGCGCCATGCACGACGACCCCACTTCCGGTCACCTGGGCTCTGCAAGAACGCTCCATCGTGCCCGCGACCGGTTTTATTGGCCAAAGATGCGCCAGATAACTGAGCGATATGTGGCGAGCTGCACTGAGTGCCAACGACACAAACGCCCTACGTCCACGCCACAGGGCCTGCTGCATCCTGTGACTCCACCACGTGGCGCATTTCAGAAAATCGGAATCGACCTTATGGGTCCCTTCCCGAAGCCATCCGACGGAAATCGTTGGATCGTGGTTTGTGCCGACTACCTCACCCGCTACTGCGAAACGGCAGCTCTTCCTTCAGCCACCGCTCACCACGTGTCCCTGTTCTTGCTCCGTTCTGTGATCCTCCGCCATGGACCTCCGCGAGTGATCATAAGTGACCGAGGTCGCCAGTTTATGGCAGATGTTGTGGAAGAGCTTCTTCGTTTGTGTGCGTCGCATTTTAGGCATTCCACACCATATCACCCTCAAACCAACGGCTTGACGGAGCGCACAAACCGCACACTCACAAACATGCTATCTATGCACATCGCATCTGACCACAAGAATTGGGATACTATACTGCCATTTATAACGTTTGCATCCAACACCGCAACCCATGAGACTACTGGCTACAGCCCGTTCTTCCTGCTATATGCCCGTCCTCCTCGGTATTGTCTAGATACCATTCTTCCTTACTCCGTCCATGATGAACCGTGCATTGCGGAAACTCTTTGTCGAGCCGAAGAAGCTCGCCGTCTCGCCCGTTTGCGAATTCTCGCTTCTCAAGAGCGTTCAAAAGCTCGGTACGACAGCCGGCATAACCATGTGTCTTACGCCCCTGGAGATTTAGTGTGGCTTTGGCGACCTCTCCGAAAGCGTGGTTTAGCGCAGAAAATGTTGGCGCATTACGCTGGCCCTTACGTTGTGCTTGAACGCGTCAGCGAAGTGAACTACCAAATAGCACGTATGACAGCAAGTGGTCGTCGTTCAGTCAGAACTGAAGTTGCCCATGTCGCCCGGATGAAGCCGTGTCACTCTCGTGGAAACGAATAACTACCTCGCCCGGGGGGCTTCGTCTGCAAAGGGGGAAAATGTAACAGTACGGAAGAAGATGAAGTTTAGAAGACAAGTGAAGGAGAAAGACGTTGAAAAAGGACTCTCGTGCCGGACGCACTGCCGTTGACCAGCTGAGCTCCCTACCCTATCGTCTTGTAGTTCAGCGCTCCGACGTCTTACCCCCTTCGTAACAATATATATATATATAAGCAGATCAATTAAGGGGAAATGAGGGTGCTCGTTACAATACATGAAGGAAAGAAGCCAACAGTCGGCGAGGCCAAAGAAAGCGTTGGGGATGGTACTTTATGTCTTTTTTTAATGTTTACTTGGATAGTCACAGAAATTAGTAGTGTAATCTGTTTAGGGGAAAGATAAATAAACACAAAGTAGAAGAAAAAACAACGTGCCGACGGTGGGAGCCGAACCCACGACCTCCGAATATCGCGTCCGGTGCTCTACCAACTGAGCTACATCGGCCGCTGTCCCCCCTGCTATTTGCTTGGGTATTTATGTTGTCTGTATACGAACCTTGAGAGTGTTCACCAGCGCCACCCTCAGCCAAAGCGGCGGACGTGGAACATCCTTTGTTACCGCCAGCGTCACGTAGAACGTGATCAAGAGCGAGGGCGAAAGCTGTGCTAGAACCCACTTACGCTACCTATGGCCTCAAGACTGCCAGAACCGAGACCCTCGTAAGCTACAAGCAGATCAATTAAGGGGAAATGAGGGTGCTCGTTATAATACATGAAGGAAAGAAGCCAACAGTCGGCGAGGCCAAAGAAAGCGTTGGGGATGGTACTTTATGTCTTTTTTTTAATGTTTACTTGGTTAATCAAAGAAATTAGTACTGTAATCTGTTTAGGGGAAAGATAATTAAACACAAAGTAGAAGAAAAAACAGCGTGCCGATGGTGGGAGCCGAACCCACGGCCTCCGAATATCGCGTCCGGTGCTCTACCAACTGAGCTACATCGGCCGCTGTCCCCCCTGCTACTTGCTTGTGTATTTATGTTGTCTGTATACGAACCTTGAGAGTGTTCACCAGCGCTGCCCTCAGCCAAAGCGGCGGACGTGGAATGTCCTTTGTTACCGCCAGCGTCACGTAGAACGTGATCAAGAGCGAGGGCGAAAGCTGTGCTAGAACCCACTTACGCTACCTATGGCCTCAAGACTGCCAGAACCGAGACCCTCGTAAGCTACAAGCAGATCAATTAAGGGGAAATGAGGGTGCTCGTTATAATACATGAAGGAAAGAAGCCAACAGTCGGCGAGGCCAAAGAAAGCGTTGGGGATGGTACTTTATGTCTTTTTTTTAATGTTTACTTGGATAATCACAGAAATTAGTAGTGTAATCTGTTTAGGGGAAAGATAATTAAACACAAAGTAGAAGAAAAAAACGTGCCGATGGTGGGAGCCGAACCCACGACCTCCGAATATCGCGTCCGGTGCTCTACCAACTTACCATTAAAAAAAGACATAAAGTACCATCCCCAACGCTTTCTTTCGCCTCGCCGACTGTTGGCTTCTTTCCTTCATATATTATAACGAGCACCCTCATTTCCCCTTAATTTATCTGCTTGTAGATTACGAGGGTCTCGGTTCTGGCAGTCTTGAGGCCATAGGTAGCGTAAGAGGGTTCTAGCACAGCTGTCGCCCTCGCTCTTGATCACGTTCTACGTGACGCTGGCGGTAACAGAGGACGTTCCACGTCCGCCGCTTTGGCTGAGGGTGGCGCTGGTGAACACTCTCAAGGTTCGTATACAGACAACATAAATACCCAAGCAAGTAGCAGGGGGGACAGCGGCCGATGTAGCTCAGTTGGTAGAGCACCGGACGCGATATTCGGAGGTCGTGGGTTCGGCTCCCACCATCGGCACGTTGTTTTTTCTTCTACTTTGTGTTTAATTATCTTTCCCCTAAACAGATTACACTACTAATTTCTGTGATTATCCAAGTAAACATTAAAAAAAAGACATAAAGTACCATCCCCAACGTTTTCTTTGGCCTCACCGACTGTTGGCTTCTTTCCTTCATGTATTATAACGAGCACCCTCATTTCCCCTTAATTGATCTGCTTGTAGCTTACGAGGGTCTCGGTTCTGGCAGTCTTGAGGCCATAGGTAGCGTAAGTGGGTTCTAGCACAGCTTTCGCCCTCGCTCTTGATCACGTTCTACGTGACGCTGGCGGTAACAAAGGACGTTCCACGTCCGCCGCTTTGGCTGAGGGCGGCGCTGGTGAACACTCTCAAGGTTCGTATACAGACAACATAAATACCCAAGCAAGTAGCAGGGGGGACAGCGGCCGATGTAGCTCAGTTGGTAGAGCACCGGACGCGATATTCGGAGGTCGTGGGTTCGGCTCCCACCATCGGCACGCTGTTTTTTCTTCTACTTTGTGTTTAATTATCTTTCCCCTAAACAGATTACACTACTAATTTCTGTGATTATCCAAGTAAACATTAAAAAAAAGACATAAAGTACCATCCCCAACGCTTTCTTTGGCCTCGCTGACTGTTGGCTTCTTTCCTTCATGTATTATAACGAGCACCCTCATTTCCCCTTAATTGATCTGCTTGTAGCTTACGAGGGTCTCGGTTCTGGCAGTCTTGAGGCCATAGGTAGCGTAAGAGGGTTCTAGCACAGCTGTCGCCCTCGCTCTTGATCACGTTCTACGTGACGCTGGCGGTAACAAAGGACGTTCCACGTCCGCCGCTTTGCCTGAGGGTGGCGCTGGTGAACACTCTCAAGGTTCGTATACAGAGAACATAAATACCCAAGCGAGTAGCAGGGGGGACAGCGGTCGATGTAGCTCAGTTGGTAGAGCACCGGACGCGATATTCGGAGGTCGTGGGTTCGGCTCCCACCATCGGCACGTTTTTTTCTTCTACTTTGTGTTTAATTATCTTTCCCCTAAACAGATTACACTACTAATTTCTGTGATTATCCAAGTAAACATTAAAAAAAGACATAAAGTACCATCCCCAACGCTTTCTTTGGCCTCACCGACTGTTGGCTTCTTTCCTTCATGTATTATAACGAGCACCCTCATTTCCCCTTAATTGATCTGCTTGTAGCTTACGAGGGTCTCGGTTCTGGCAGTCTTGAGGCCATAGGTAGCGTAAGTGGGTTCTAGCACAGCTTTCGCCCTCGCTCTTGATCACGTTCTACGTGACGCTGGCGGTAACAAAGGACGTTCCACGTCCGCCGCTTTCGCTGAGGGTGGCGCTGGTGAACACTCTCAAGGTTCGTATACAGACAACATAAATACCCAAGCAAGTAGCAGGGGGGACAGCGGCCGATGTAGCTCAGTTGGTAGAGCACCGGACGCGATATTCGGAGGTCGTGGGTTCGGCTCCCACCATCGGCACGTTGTTTTTTCTTCTACTTTGTGTTTAATTATCTTTCCCCTAAACAGATTACACTACTAATTTCTGTGATTATCCAAGTAAACATTAAAAAAAAGACATAAAGTGCCATCCCCAACGCTTTCTTTGGCCTCGCCGACTGTTGGCTTCTTTCCTTCATGTATTATAACGAGCACCCTCATTTCCCCTTAATTGATCTGCTTGTAGCTTACGAGGGTCTCGGTTCTGGCAGTCTTGAGGCCATAGGTAGCGTAAGAGGGTTCTAGCACAGCTTTCGCCCTCGCTCTTGATCACGTTCTACGTGACGCTGGCGGTAACAAAGGACGTTCCACGTCCGCCGCTTTGGCTGAGGGCGGCGCTGGTGAACACTCTCAAGGTTCGTATACAGACAACATAAATACCCATGCAAGTAGCAGGGGGGACAGCGGCCGATGTAGCTCAGTTGGTAGAGCACCGGACGCGATATTCGGAGGTCGTGGGTTCGGCTCCCACCATCGGCACGTTGTTTTTTCTTCTACTTTGTGTTTAATTATCTTTCCCCTAAACAGATTACACTACTAATTTCTGTGATTATCCAAGTAAACATTAAAAAAAAGACATAAAGTACCATCCCCAACGCTTTCTTTGGCCTCGCCGACTGTTGGCTTCTTTCCTTCATGTATTATAACGAGCACCCTCATTTCCCCTTAATTGATATGCTTGTAGCTTACGAGGGTCTCGGTTCTGGCAGTCTTGAGGCCATAGGTAGCGTAAGAGGGTTCTAGCACAGCTGTCGCCCTCGCTCTTGATCACGTTCTACGTGACGCTGGCGGTAACAAAGGACGTTCCACGTCCGCCGCTTTGGCTGAGGGTGGCGCTGGTGAACACTCTCAAGGTTCGTATACAGAGAACATAAATACCCAAGCAAGTAGCAGGGGGGACAGCGGCCGATGTAGCTCAGTTGGTAGAGCACCGGACGCGATATTCGGAGGTCGTGGGTTCGGCTCCCACCATCGGCACGTTGTTTTTTCTTCTACTTTGTGTTTAATTATCTTTCCCCTAAACAGATTACACTACTAATTTCTGTGATTATCCAAGTAAACATTAAAAAAAAGACATAAAGTACCATCCCCAACGCTTTCTTTGGCCTCACCGACTGTTGGCTTCTTTCCTTCATGTATTATAACGAGCACCCTCATTTCCCCTTAATTGATCTGCTTGTAGCTTACGAGGGTCTCGGTTCTGGCAGTCTTGAGGCCATAGGTAGCGTAAGTGGGTTCTAGCACAGCTTTCGCCCTCGCTCTTGATCACGTTCTACGTGACGCTGGCGGTAACAAAGGACGTTCCACGTCCGCCGCTTTGGCTGAGGGCGGCGCTGGTGAACACTCTCAAGGTTCGTATACAGACAACATAAATACCCAAGCAAGTAGCAGGGGGGACAGCGGCCGATGTAGCTCAGTTGGTAGAGCACCGGACGCGATATTCGGAGGTCGTGGGTTCGGCTCCCACCATCGGCACGCTGTTTTTCTTCTACTTTGTGTTTAATTATCTTTCCCCTAAACAGATTACACTACTAATTTCTGTGATTATCCAAGTAAACATTAAAAAAAGACAAAGTACCATCCCCAACGCTTTCTTTGGCCTCGCCGACTGTTCGCTTCTTTCCTTCATGTATTATAACGAGCCAGTTTTTCTAGCAGTTTTTCTAACCTTGTATACGCAGTGCCTGGTGTCATCGACGGTACCAGAAGAATGGAAGAATGCAAACATTATCCTCATTCACAAGAAAGGGGACTCTAAGGACCTTAAAAATTACAGACCAATCAGCTTACTGTCTGTTACGTATAAGGTATTTACTAAGGTAATCGCTAATAGAATCAGGACAACCTTAGACTGCAATCAAGCAAAGGATCAAGCAGGGTTTCGGAAACGGTACTCTACTATCGATCATATCCATACCATCAATCAGGTGATAGAAAAATGCTCGGAATATAACCAGCCCTTATACATAGCATTCATTGAATACGAAAAAGCATTTTACTCAGTAGAAACCTCGGCGGTGATGCAGGCATTGCGAAATTAGGGGGCAGACGAGCCGTACGTGAAAGTACTGGAAGGTATATATAGTGGCTGCACAGCAACCATAGTTCTGCATTAAGAAAGTGACAAAATTCCCATTAAGAAAGGTGTTAGGCAAGGAGACACGATCTCCCCAGTACTATTCTCAGCTTGCTTAGAGGAAGTATTCAGAGACTTGGAATGGGAGCAGTTAGGGATAAAGGTAGATCTAGAAGACCTCAGTAATCTGCGATTTGTTGATGACATTGCCTTGCTAAGTAACTCGGGGGATGAACTGCAAATAATGATTGATGACCTAGACAAGAAAAGTAGAAAGGTAGGCTTGAAAATCAATGTGCAGAAAACTAAGCTAATGTTCAACAGCCTCGAGAAGGAACAGCAGTGACGTTAGGTAGCGAAGCACTGGACGTAGTAGGCGAATATGTCTACTTAGGAGAGGTATTAACCGCAGATCCGGACCAATAAAAAGAAATAACAAGAAGAATAAGATTGGGATGGAGTGCATTTGGCCATGTTACGTTTCTCCACCAAGAAGTGGGACAGCTGACGCGGCCACCGCATAGCAACAGGCAGAATCGCGAGCGGATCGGCCATTTCGACGCCGTTCTTCGGCCGCGCAACGCTTCCTCCCGCCGACAAGTCTCAGCGTGTTCCTGCCACGCGCCAAATGTGTGTGTGCGTGCGTGTGTGTGCAAAAGCTGGCCAAGCCTGGAGCTCGAGGGAAAGTGCGTCGCCCTCTCCTGTCTGCAGGAGGTGGAGGAGATGAGGTCGGAACGCCTGCGATTGAGTCATTCGTCGTGAACCAACATGTTTGGCTCTCCCTTTCCTGTGAGGGTTTACCCTTTCCCTGTGGACGGGAAAACCTATAAAAAGCAGCGGCTGACTCCGCTGAGACAGAGACTACTTTGACGCGCCGTTGGCACGACGCTAGACACCAGCTGTGTGAGAGTGTCTGTAATCTCTCCGGGTCAGCTTCACTGCCCGTTTCTTCCTGATGTTGCAGTAAAGGTTGTTTCGTTAAAAGACGCCTCGTCTTTGCTGGCACCTTTGATGCCGTCCGCCGTTCACGGAGCCGCCAGGCCAACGCTACCGAGGGGCGCGCAAAACCAAATGTAACAATTGGTGGCAGCGGTGGGATGACGACAACCAAGCCGTAACCGTGGTTGGAGGGATGAGCCAGACGATAATGTCGTCCAACAACTGGTGAACAGCGGTGAGACGAGGACGACCAAGCAGTGACCATGGTCGGTGAAACGAGCCAGGCCTGACCGAGGTGCAACATCTGGTGGGAAGAGCGGAGATGTCACAGGCGTGACCCGTGAATCAAAGCAGCTCAGCGGAAAGGCGGGAGCAGTGCAACGAGCCCTGTGTGATGACTGGTTGCCTGCAGCGGAACGACTGCGTTGGATTCTTGGCTGCGAGGTTTGGTGAGTGCGGGACTTTCTTCTACTGGGTTTCGCCAGGTTTTTGTTAAGTAGAGAACAGAGCTGGTAATTGTGTTGTCGTTGTTGCTGGGTTAAGTGCAGCAAGGCAATAGTGGGCAGTAGAGAAGGCAGCATTCGGAACAGCCATGGGTTTGGATTTGAAGTCGTTGCGCAAACCGAAATTGCTGGAGCTTGCGGAGGAGTTGGGTCTGAATTTGTCAGACAAACTCAGAAAACTAGAAGTGTTAAGGGCTATTCTTGAGTTGGAAGCTGAAGATGACGAGCTTTTGGAATGCCTTGAGATCATTGACGAACGTCAAGAGGAACGTGAACGTCACGAGAAAGAGGAACGTCAAGAGAAAGAGGAACGTGAACGTAGAGAACGTCACGAGAAAGAGATGCGTGAACGTAGAGAACGTTACGAGAAAGAGGATCGTGAACGTAGGGAACGTTACGAGAAAAAGGCCGCCCGCGTAAGGAAACTGATGCAGCTGGAGATTACAGCCCACAGAATGAGCGTGGAAAAGCTTGAGGCTTTCAATGCCCTTCAGTATAACGGCTCGATACCGCGAGAGGGTACGCCACCGTTCCTCATCGCCGAGGATATGGCAAAGTATTTGGCAGACTTCGAAAGTCTCTGTAGAAGTAAACGCTTCGAGCGAGATAGTTGGGCGCAGAAGTTGGTAGCTCTTCTCTCCGCTGAAGCGTCGGAAGAAATCAAGCGATTGGTTGGCGACCGCTTGAAAAATTACGATGAACTAAAAGAGTCATTGCTGATACGATATCAGATAACGCCTCCTGACCTTCGGAAGAGGTATGAGAGCGAGAAACATTGTGACGAGTCGTACTTTGATTTGGCCTATCAGTTGAAAGCCGTTGTAAGCGAATGGCTAGACAGTGCGGAAGTTCCGGAGCAAATCAAACTTGCACCAGAGTGTGAGAAACAGCTTGGGGAAGCGGCCGAGCAACGTGACCGCAGTAGTGAGCCGAGCGATTCTCGAACAGAAGAGCATCGTGTTACCTTGGTCGAGCCACTAGCTGAGACGATTAGCACAGGCTTAATCGGTGAGAAGTCCGAAGTGACGCCGTTAAGCGAGGTGAACTGCACGCCGACCCAAGTAGCTGTAGGAGATACAGTTCCATCAAATGAGTATGGGGAACTGATAATAGCTGAACCGCCTCTCGAGTTAAATGCAGAAGCTGGTCTAGAGCGTGGCGGAAATGGAAATCAGCTAGGAAATGAGAAAATTTCGGTTTCCGAAATCAGCTGTGTCGTAGAGCAGGGCACGCAGAAAAACGAAGTGCCGATCAGGGAAACTGCGCAGCCCGCGAGTTGTGATCAGCCAGGGCAGACCGACGAGGAGTACGCGTCCGCTGTAGAGGGCGAGACTTGCGAAGGCGACAGCGAACGACCAGAGCAGAGTCAGAATAGTTCGTGCTCCGAAACCACGCTAGGTTGTATTCGCGAAAGCAACCCCAGTGCGAACGCGGACGTGGCACACATGACCCTCACGCAATCCGAAGCGCCCCAGCTGTCGACGGAGCTTGATCGTGCGCCGGTTAACGCTGAGCGATGCGGCTCATCGGAGGACCCGTGTAACGTGAGTGGCGAGCCAGTGGAAATGCCTAGCTTGAGGGCTGGCATAAGCGGTTGTTCGGATTTGACTGAAAGTGAGTCATGCGATGCAGCCGCGGCGCCGCCAGAGGAAATGCCTAGCTTGAGGGCTGGCGTGAGCAGTTGTCGTTCGGACTTGACGGAAAGTGAGTCATGCGCTGCTGGCCGCGATGCAGACGCGGCGCCGCACTTTGACCACTCAGACGACACCGGTGTCCTACTAGCTCCGGTTACCGCTAGCTTGCCAGAGCTCGCGCCGAAAGAAAGTGGGACTAGAGTGTTCAAGTGCTGCCACCGAAAAACGCGGAAAGGCAGATGCGAGAAAGAATGCTGCCATCGTAAGGAGAGCAAACGATTGCAGAAAGAAAGCGGAAGGCTAGTATTCCCGTGCTGCCGACGAAAAACGCGAAAGGGCAGGCGCGATAAAGAATACTGCCATCGTAAGGAGAGGACACTCAAACGATTGCGAAAAGAAAGCAAAACGCCTGTGTTCCAGTGCTGCCGCAGAAAAAAGCGGAACGGCAGGCGCGAGAAAGAATGGAGCAAGTTGAGGCTATCCAGGAAAAGAAAGCGACTATCCCGAAGGCACAAATGCTCCCGTACCGAGAAAATGCGTGACTGGTGCGCCAAGCGTAAAGAGAGGGATAGGTTGTTTAGAAAAGCGAGTGACTCGTGCTCGTCTGTTTCTTGGTACAGAAACAGGAAGGTACGGTTGTTCCGGGAAACGGACAGCCGAAGCTTTAGTGAAAAAGGTGATCTCAACAGTAATGCCGATGGCTTAAGTCGAAGCCTATAACGTGAGAAGAAGCCTTTATTCACTAGTTGGTGTTTTTCTTCCTGGCCTAGGATTTTAAACATATTGTATTGTATTATCTTTGTTTGAAGTGCTGTTTTGAAAATGCGATTTTCAAATTTGTGGACGCGTTCCAAGTGCTGCTAAGCTGCCCTTTAATGTAGATGGGGGCATAAGAGGGAAATAGTCTGGCAAAACTTAGGGAAGTTTGTGCCGTGCTTGCTGGCTGAACGGTTGAGTTTTTAGCATGGTTGTGACGTTGTGGGTTGTCAGAAATCTCTCCTGAAGACAAGTTGCAGAGTGCCTTGGAAACCGAACTTGCCAAGGACTTCTTCAGGCTGTTTGAGCTCAAGAGAAGCTGAGACGGATGACCCCGGCTAGCAGCAACATCGCGATCCCTCCGGACAGCGGATGCAGTCCCCTGCCCTTCGGGATCTCCCTCCCCCGGCGGGGCAGTCTGTTACGTTTCTCCACCAAGAAGTGGGACAGCTGACGCGGCCACCGTATAGCAACAGGCAGAATCGCGAGCGGATCGGCCATTTCGACGCCGTTCATCGGCCGCGCAACGCTTCCTCCCGCCGACAAGTCTCCACGTGATCCTGCCACGCGCCAAATGTGTGTGTGCGTGCGTGTGTGTGCAAAAGCTGGCCAAGCCTGGAGCTCGAGGGAAAGTGCGTCGCCCTCTCCTGTCTGCAGGAGGTGGAGGAGATGAGGTCGGAACACCTGCGATTGAGTCATTCGTCGTGAACCAACATGTTTGGCTCTCCCTTTCCTGTGAGGGTTTACCCTTTCCCTGTGGACGGGAAAACCTATAAAAAGCAGCGGCCGACTCCGCTTAGACAGAGACTACTTTGACGCGCCGTTGGCACGACGCTAGACACCAGCTGTGTGAGAGTGTCTGTAATCTCTCCGGGTCAGCTTCACTGCCCGTTTCTTCCTGATGTTTCAGTAAAGGTTGTTTCGTTAAAAGACGCCTCGTCTTTGCTGGCACCTTTGATGCCATCCGCCGTCCACGGAGCCGCCAGGCCAACGCTACCGAGGGGTGCACACCCCAAATGTAACAGCCACCACTCGCAGATTATGACTAGCAGCTTACCGGTATTGCTCAAGGGGAAAGTATTCAACAGTTGCATCTTACCTGTACTCACCTATGGGGCTGAAACGTGGAGGCTAACCATTAGGGTTATACTTATGTTGAGGACAACGCAGAGGGCTATGGAACGAAAAATGGTAGGGGTAACATCAGCAGAGGAAGCGTGCAGTGTGGGTTAGAGAAATAACTCAAGTTACTGGCATTCTAGTGGAAATCAAGAAGAAATGGGCTTGGGCAGGACATGTAGTGCGAAGAGAGGATAACCGGTGGTCGCTTAGGGTAACAGTCTGAATTCCAAGGGACGGAAAGCGTAGCAGGGGGCGGCAGAAGGTTAGGTGAGTCGATGAGGTTAAGAAGTTCGCAGGGGTCAAGTGGATGCAGCTAGCACAGAACCGGGTTAATTGGGGAAATATGGGAGAGGCTCTCGCCCTGCAGTGGATATAGTCAGGTTGATGATGATGATGATGATGATATATATATTGTTACGGACTTCGTCTCAAGCAGAGCACGGAGGAGGGAAGAAGGGAGAGGAAAAAGTGTGCACACCCGTTCGGCCTTTGTCTTGTGGCACCTGTGTTGCTCCCCGTTGGTCGTGTGTACCTGGCGCACTGAGCCGGCGAGAACGTCTCGGTCGCGACACTAAGGACGTAACATTGTTGTGGAGGAGCCTCAGCACCGATACAACTGGAGCCTCGCCGTAGTCATGGCCTTGCGAGCCTTGAACCGCAAACCAGCGCCATGCAATCGGCCAATGACCGCAAGCAGTCCGTGGTGACGCGGTGATCCAGGCTGAAGACCGGCCTGCGTGCGCAGCGAACAGTTCCTCGCATCACTATCGGGAGCCTCGGGCTTCTGCGGGAGTGGCAGGCGAGGACGTCGACGAATGGTTGACCCACTACCAACGGGTGAGCCGCTACAACCGATGGGACGCCGCCGCTCAGCTTGCAAACATGGTTTTCTTCCTAACAGATAGCGCTCTTGTTTGGCTCGAAACCCCCAGGGGGTCTTACCACCCGGGACCATTTCGTTACCGAATTGCGCCAGTGCTTTGGCGACTGCCTTGCACGAAGGAAGCGGGCTCGCGCACAGAGCTCAGCTACCTGAGGAAACAAGCACAACTTATATAGAGTAGGTCCTGAAGCTATGCGAAACAGCAAGCGCCAATATGACCGAGGAAGATAAAGTAGGACATCTTCTGAAGGCTATCGCAGATGATGTTTATAATTTTCTAATTGCCAAAGGTGACCTGAAAGCTGTCTGTGATGCAATTCGCCACATTCGCACATTCGAGACATTGAAGACTCGTCGCATAAAGCCAAAATTTGGGCGACTCTCCAACGTTCCATCTGTGGCGAGTGTTGAAGACAGTTTCACAGACTTGTCGACGATCCGACAAATAGTTCTCTAGGAACTGGAGTGGTTCGAGCCCACTGCACGATGTCCACCATCCTTGCCCTCTGACGTTGTCGGCTCTCGAGGGCCTTCCACCTTGCTCCCCTTGATGCCCGTTCTGAATTTTATTAATACGGCACACGCCGACGCTTGCTCGAACAGCCCGACGCCAAGGTTTGATAGCCCTGGTCATCCGCCTCGCTACGACTCATGCTCGGTTAACTTCTTGTCGCACTACGATCCGTACTATGAGTATACCCTTAGCAAAAGCAGCCACACTAAAAATGTACTTCAAATGCATTGTATTTATTTCGTATTAATTTCGCATTTTTTTGTCCCAATGCCATACAAATAAGTTATATACTAGGAGTACAACACTGCATATCTTTATATAAATATGTTTAAAATGTGCTTTTTGCCTGTTGAGTATATTTCTAACATACTTAAAATGTACTTTCTTCAGCTTGGCAGGGTTCATAAAATCTTCCATAGACTGACAATGTTCTTTGAAAGTATTACTAATGTACTTGACCTATTTTTCATGCTGGCAGAAAGTACCCTTGGAATAGATTTAAAATATATGAAAAATAGGATGCGCTCATATTTTTTGGAGCATTACAAATATGTTGCAGTTATATTTTCCAAACCAAGAAAAATATACTACTAATATACTAAAAGCATAAATTTATACCATTCTCGGAATGCACTAAAAATACATGAAAAATGTGATGCGCTTATATTTTTGATGCATTACAAAAATGTTGCAAAAATGCACCAAACATATAGCTGCCAAATGCTGAAAATACGTCCGACATTTTGAAAACTAGCTGCCGAGAAACATAAATGAAGGGCAATACCGACAAACACCTCAATGCGACATTTGTGTCCATTGTCACGACCCTTTTTCATGCTCCTTGGTTGACAGTTTACAAAAGTCAATGTTACTTAAGCTGACTTACCTTTATTTCCGTCCCTGTATTTTACCCACCCAGTCTGAATATTGAAGCATTTGAGTACAATGTCCCACCGTGGTGGTGCGGTGGTTAGGGTGCAAGACTTCTGTGCCCGAGGATGTGGGATCGAATCCCGGCCGCAGCAGCAACTTTTCGATGGAGGTGGAAAGCAAGGCGCCTGAGTGCTGTGCAATGTCAGTGCACATTAAAGAACCCCAGGTGGTCGAAATTTCCAAAGCCCTCCACTATGGGGTCTTTCATAATACTCACAGCAAACAATTTCTGCCATACAATATCACACATCATTAATTCACAATACAGTCCATGGAAACGAAATATGCCTATGCCACTCAATATCTATTTACAGAGTTTAATTTTCAAGAAATAGTGCTACAATACACCAATATATAGAGTAACAAAACACTGATCTCGTGCTAAACAAAAGCAAGTAGAAAGTCCGGACCGCAGATCTGGATAGGTTCCAAACGTTGGACGCAATGTGGACTGAAAAGGAAGAAAACAAGACAAAAATTAAAGTAGGCTTTTTAACATTCAAATTAACAATCATATACTGCTACAAGAACTAGCTTTAGAAACCAGATGGTTCGTTCCTTCCTAACATGGTTATGAATGATGACAAAACAAAAGTAAAAAAAGCTGAGCTGGAGTTGGAGACCGCAATGTCTGAAACGCCGTATTTGAAATGTAGACTATGGCAAAGCCACCAATCTTTAATGAAAACCACAATGGGGCATTCTGTTTTTTTTTTTTTTTATCTGATCCTGACATGAATATAATAGTTCCATTTTTCAGAATAAAGGAGCGCGGGCTAAAATCTTGGAAGCATATTTTTTTTTTTATCAGAGAATGAGAAGTGAAACATACTTCCCGTTTATGCATGAGGTTCCATAGCGCGCATCAAAGAAAGGACCGGACACGAGCGCTCGTGTTCTGTCCCTTCTTTAATGTGCGCTATGGAACCTCATGTAGATTACCCACTAGCCCGAACCCTGACCCTTCCTGTTTACGATTCTTTACTTGCTTTCTTCAATGCACTCGCTGCATTGTTGAACTTGTGACGCAAAAAACTCTGGACCATAGAGTAAGGTAGGGGGGGAAATTTGGACATCGCATGAACTGAAGAGGAAGGAAACAAGACACAAATTAAAACCCTCTTTTAACATTTAAAACAATCAAGTACTGTAACAAAATAATAAATACTGTAAGCTGTAACAAATATGACAGCCCCTATTAACGCAAAATAAGTGAATAAAATTCTCAAATGCAGCCCGAATCTGACCAGCTTATATATACCAGTACCGCCCTTCTAAAAGCCGGTGTCATGATCACAGCTAACCGCATGCTTTCGTTGATCCATAAATGCAAGAATGGACAACTCTCGCAAAAAAAAAAGACAAATGTGCCGCTTCCTAACATTCGCATCCACCATAGCTTATGCTACTCCGCACGTTCAGACGATAAGGACGGTCGACTATGGAAAAAAAATAAAGAAAAAAAAAAACATCTGCCGCTTCTTAACGTCCGCCCAAATCCATCCTAATTTACAACGAAATTTTGTTTTTACACAGCAGCATTTATATAAAAAAAAAACTTATATTACGAACTTCACTGCATGATTAGTTCGTCTTTTAGCGGTGTAGAAAATAAAAAACCCAAGTTTTCGAACCCTTCCCTTTCCGCTTAATCTTGAATTCATGCATTTGTGACTACAATACAAACGAATTTGGTAGAAACAGCAAACGAAACAAGTAAAGCTTTGGTAACATACAATTGCATACCTCAAAATATCAGTACAGTTGAAATTTTCTGTGGAGCCAAGCTGCTCCCAACAGATGCTCTACATTAATTTTACCCACAGAAAACCTTTTGACCAAACTTGGGACATCTGAATTAAAATCCTAACTGACGGCTGGAGGTACAAACATTGCCATCAAAAATTATCATGAGCTTCATGTGTTGATACAACTGCCATGAAATGGGTGCTACCACTGAATGCGAAACCAAGTGGCGCTGTGAATGTTTTAACGGTGCCTGAAAGCCTGCGACTGCACTTGCAGGTATAATAAGAATGGGATGTGCAAACAAAGTCTCAGCAATATAGACCAGCAAGTTCAGTTTGATTCTTGTACTGTAAGTTCTCAATGGTTTTCTCACATGAATGCCAACTAGCGCCCATATTGTAAACATGTCTCGACTCGACGCTCCACCACCAGTGCGTGGAGTGGAGAAAACAGCCACTCCTCCCCTCAAGGGCCAATTTGGATTCATGAATCCAACTAAGCATTTCCTCTGACAAGTTCTCTCTCCACTCGAAGCGGCGCAAATGGCGTATGGGGATGAAATTAAGGCATACTTTTGGCTCGAAAACTGTGTACTAAAGTAGCACGCTTAGTTTTTCATGTTTAGTCTTCTAAACAACCTTCGCAAGCAAGTTCGATGTTAAGAGCATAGTGGAACTTGTTTTGGGGCTTGATAAAAAGGGTGGCTGTGAAAAATGAACAAAAATGCTTTTGCGCCTGGCAACAGTCACTGCTGGTGACAGAGTTTACGCAGAACATGACGTAGGCTTTGAGAAATGGTGTGAATACTTCGGTTTATTTGTTTGGTGTGAGATGTTCTCGCCCTTTGCCGCTTTGCCTTTTTTTTTTATTGCCATTCTTTGACAGACATCAAAATACATTGGAAAAAAAATGTAAAAGCCGGCACTTTCTATGAACATGGCTTTAGCCTTCAGAGGGCTCGGGGGCAAACGGTGAAAACCCTGCATGCTGCTTCACAGTGCGTTTCAGCGCATACACCTTGAATTCGAAGCCCTAACTGAAAACGTGCTTGAAGAGAGTGCCTTCGCTGGAAGCGAATATCCTTCCGTAGGACAAGCACACCAATGCACTCCCTCGACAGTGCCAACGCGTCCGAAGACGCACTACATACCCTCAGGTGACAGGCAAGCCATTGATGCGTGGGGTGCAGCACAGATGTCCGCACAGCCCCACCGCGCCTTCGGTGCACCCCAGCTTACTGCATGCGACATGCTGATCCCCCACGACAAGTTTGCCACCGTTCATCAGAAAGGGCAAGCTATGGAAGGAGTGCGCCTCCCCCACAGCTCGAGTCCACCTGCAAGCGAGCTCACCATTAACCGTGAAATGCGCGCCCTCAACTCTGCACTCAGTAGGCTCCGAAAAGTTGTTCATTCATCGGCAACGACTTGAAATGTACCGACACCACAGAAGCATAATGCGATAATCAATTACAGTACTGGTACCGGCGGCTGATAACAGTTATAAAAGCTCGGCACGGGCAGCAAGAGGCCACGGCCACACCTGTAAAACGATAACGTGCCAGATGTCCCGGGGTCGCTGTCACTTTCAGCCAATGCTTTAGAGAAAGGTTTGGTGCATCCTCGTCATATCCACTTTCCTGAAGTTTGGTATACCGGTAGACAAAGTCCACACAGCGAACAAACGATGTGACGTCCTCAGTGTTTACAAGTGGAGTGGTCGAGGAGCGGCGCCAAGGCAGCGTCATTGCGGACTAGAGATTCTTGAGAAAACTCGAGTTCTCTTGCCACTGTGGGAGTTATTCGAGTGGAGGTTGTTTTCTGAAACGAAAAAAAGGGCCTCAGGGCCGCTTGGAGTAGAAGTTCGAGTGAAGGCGCAGTCGTGAATATGGCGGTAAGACTAACTGCCACATTCACGAACATGCCTTCACTACAACTCTACTCCAGGCCGCTTGGAGCGGTAGATCTGTTTTTTTTTTTTTTTTTGCCAGAGTCGACCATCCTTATAGTCTGACCAAACGGCGTAGCATAAGGTTTGATAACTCTGATCAAGCTGCCGGTACCAGTACTGTATTGATCATCGCTTTACACTTTTGTGGCATGGGCACATTTCAAGTCGTCACTGGTAAGCGAAAGTTTCGTGGCTCGCCCTGCGCGATGGCTTCCCCAGACGACGGTGAACTTGCAGGGGAACAGTGTGTTGCATGCAGGAAATTGGGGGAACTGGAGGTGCGGAGAAGCTGTGCGGACATCTGTGCTGCACCCCACGCATCAGTGGCTTGCCCATCGCAGTCGAGGAAGCGCATTCATTTGCTCATCCTACAGAGCGATATTTGCAGTCAGCAAAGGGCATAGCTTTTCAAGCAGGTTTTCAATTATGGCTCCGAACTTGTCCGAAAGAGACAGGGCAATCAATGAACAGAAGGGTAAATGAACATCGGGCAGACACAGGCAAAAACCTCCCAAAAGCAGTTCCCCAGCATTTCAAACAGATGGGTCGTAAGGTTGTTGAAATTTATTTATTTATTCTCCATGTTGGGCTTTAAATCGTCAAGGGACATAAAATATAGGGTGGCATATCTAATCCATAAATTTAGAACATTGGAACCAACAGGAGTAAATATTGTTAGTACGTGGAAGCTGTATGTATTTACAGTATATTTACAACAGCCTCAACTAGCATAGCCGCGAGCAGCAACATGGAACCAGCCCACTTTGTTGTCATCTCCTTGTCCTTCCACGAGGCAAGAGAAGGAAACACTTCATTGTCGTTATCTTGCAACAATATCTTGAAAGAAGCATTCGTATTCATTAAAATATTTCCTCTCTGCCACAACTAGTCATGAAAACAATCCCATAAATTGTAAATAGTACAGTTTATTCATAGCATATGTGCATACTCTGAACCCCCCGCCCCCCTCCTGTAATAGCATAAGCTCCAAGTGTTTTTTCAAACATGTTCGTTTCTCATTACTTCTTATTTTGGTTCCCCCTTGAATCGTTTCAGATAATGCCATGCTTGGCAGGTATAGTGTACTCTGATTTGTTGTTATTTTGATATTTTTAGTCCTTCTCTCCCCTTTCCAAAACCTCTTGATAGCTGTTCCCATGCAGCTGTATTGCTCATCAGGTCCCTTTGGAATGCTTGTCCCCTTCAATGTATGAACACTGAACAAGGGTAAAAGGGGTACAAGAATGCTGAATTGGGTGAGTTGGTGCATTTGCATTTGTCCTTGTCTTCTTTGCGCTAAGTTTCCTAAAATGTAAAAGGGGTACATCTCAGTTTGCAGGTCGAGCCCAACGTTTCGACAAGTGGACTTGTCTTCGTCTGGGCAAAGTGATCATCAGTGGCAGGGGTTTAAATACGCTTTTGCTTCCAAAGAAGGAAAGCTGTGGAGGTGAAAGTGGGTGAGAATAAAGCAGGCGAAGGAGCGGGGAGGGGAGGATTGGTGAGAAGAAAGTAGGTCATGGAGTGAACAAAATAAAAAAACATCTTCAGTATGTATTTCTCAGCCTGGAACCAAGGATCTTGTGGCCAGCAAAAGAAGTAAAAGCAGCATACCAGAAAAAACTACAATACCGGGTAGATGATTAGTCACCACTTAAGAGAATCCCTTAAGTATATTCCCCATGCAACATAACTATTCGGGGAAACAATCCCACATAGCGTTAATTGTACAGTTTATTCGCAATGCATGTCTGCAATAGCATAAGCTGTACATGTTTCTCCAAACACATTTTCCCCTTATCACTTGTTGCTTGAGTTTGTCCTCAAACTTTTTTTTTGCATGTCATTTGTGGTTCACTGTGCGGTTATTATCCTGTGACTTTGTACTCACCTCCCCCCCCCCCCCCCCCCACCGCCACCACCACCACCAGCTTTGCAGAAAGTTTTAAGAATTGGCCCCCTTAGATATAATCCTTATCAGGGCCCTTTGCAAAGCCTGTCCCTTTCTAAGGTGTATCTGCACCAAACCCTCTTAAGTGGTGACTAATCAACTACCCGGTATTGTAGTTTTTCCTGGTATGCTGCTTTTACTTCTTTTGCAGGCCACAAGATCACTGGTTCCAGGCTGAGAAATACATACTGAAGATTTATTTATTTTTTCACTTCATGACCTACTTCCTTCTCACCCATCCTCCCCTCCAGACTCCTTCACCTACTTTCTTCTCACCCACTTTCCCCTCCTAAACTTTTCTTCTTCGGAAGCAAAAGCGTATTTAAACCCCTGCCAGTGATGATCACTTTGCCCAGACGAAAACAAGTCCACTTGTCGAAATGTTGGCTCGACCTGTGAATTGAGGCGTACCCCTTTTACCCTTGTTCAGTGCTCCTTCATACCGGGTAAACCATCTTCTTCCTTTCGTTCTACCTGTCCCTTTTCAAGAAACACGTGTCAGCATCGAACCTGCTTTAGGTGCTGACAGTGGTCTACTTCACATATTAGATTTTCTTGCTGCTGCTGCTTTTCTTTTTTTTTTCATGTGATGATGGAAGCACTGGTTTCATGCTCATAGAAATTCATACCCAAGGAAACATTCTTTCACTTCTCGCCCTGCTTCTTTCTCTCTCTCCCCCCCCTCCCTAGTATTTCTTCTTCGGAAGCAAATGCGTATTTAAAACCTCCACCAGTAACTGTGCTGCCCAGACGAAGACAAGTCCCCTTGTCGAAATGTTGGCTCGGCTTGCTAACTGAGGCTCCCCATCTACACTTGTTCAGTGCTCTTTCATCCTACAAGCAAATTCCCCGCTTTGATCTAATAGATGTGCCACCTTCATGGTCCCAACAGCGCAACAAACTTTGTTTAGACTTGATGTTAAACTCCTCTGTTCATAGTAAAACTCAAGGTGTATCTGGGACGATTAGATTTCTTACTGCTTAGACTGTGCAGCTCTGTCAGGTCAATTTTCAGTGCCCCAATGAGGCATTTACACTGCCCAACTTGACACACAGTACTTTCTGAGAGAATCATGCTTAGCAACAGGCATAAAAAAATAATGCAGAATAGGTGCCTCTTATAAAGGGCTACAGGTTAACTTAATTTTCATTGCAATAGTTGATCATCCCTTACAGGACGGCCAAAACACTCAGCACCTCCAGTATTTCCTGCTGCTGCACTAGCCATCCCAGAAGTATTGAAGACGTCAACAAGTTCTGGCAACTTTATAAAACAACAGAACATTAGAGAAAGAAAAGATGAGCAACACTGCGCATCGGAGCTTCAGATGGGTGAAGTTTAAATTTCCCAAACTTATTTAGCTACCGACAGCACAGAGCAACACAAAGATGCTACTCAGCTAGAAATCATTTGCACTATGTCGTGCAGCAACCAACAATGCTACTAAGTAAAACTTATTTGCCTTTGTGTGGGCCTTAGAAAATAACTTTTTTTTTTCATTTGCTCCTGCACGAGGTCTGCAGACATAATCAAAATGGTATCACTTGCAGAGTTTAGAAATCGTCCTTGAGGTGGCACCACGAAAGGCAGCTATGTAATGTACAACCAACAGACATATGAGCTACCACTGCACAGCACCAACTATAAGATTGGAATGCAAGAAGGCAGTGTCCATATTCCGTTGTACATAAAGCAATACCTACAGGAAGAAGGTGTGCCTACATACACACCCGCCAACTGCTCGGTTAAATGGACTCACTTGCTCAAAATAATGCGCAATGGTCTCAACTGCCTCAGATGAAACAGCCAAAGCGAGCACTCAGATTAAAATATTCAAGGTGCATTCTGAATGAGTGAGCCCAAGAAAATTTGTACTTTTCTTTCTAGATGCAAGATTTCTGGTTCCCAATTCAACGAAAATGTTTGTACTCTAAAAAAGTAGTCGCATACAGTGCTATGTCTGAATGACAAGCACTGTTGCGATACAGTGCTCAGATAACAACATTTTAGCACACATTATTTAGATTACATAACTGGTATCAAAGCCTCCCTTGACCTTCACCTACTGGAAATTCCGGCGGAAAATTGCACAACTTTGTCCTCATTGACCAAACTTGCTACGCACTTCTCGTTGCCATTATATTTCAATGAGCGTTCAGCGTCTTCATGGTCACATTGATGCTTTCAACAGGTCCTTTTTTCCTAGACCAATTGCAGCATGGAATAAATTACCCGAATCAATAGCCTCCAAGCATGACATTTAAATTTACGACTATATTTGCTGCCCATCTAAACGAGCAACTACAATGGTTTCCTTTCTGTGCAATTTTTATTCTTTCGAGTTTATGTGATTGTGGCCTATGTTGCATTTGTTTTTGCTCTTATACTGCCCATAGTCTGTTTTAGGAGTTTTTGAATTGTGCTCAGGTACAATTTATGGTATTCTTGTATTGCTGTTGTATCACTGCATTGTAGTGCCTGTTCTCGTTTTTCATTTACTGACCGTTGATACATATATTATCGATCCCCCCCCCCCTAATGTAATACCCCACTATGGCCTTTAAGGGATAGAAAATGATGATGATAATGATGATGAGACAAAATATTTGGCTGGCAGAAAATGTCTGCTCCGTTCCAGCTCTTCAACACAGTAAAGGTTATGTGAGCGCATAACTTTTTCTATCATGTAAATAAGGCAGGCAGTCTTGGGCTCGTGCCAATAACTCTGGCATCTAAGTATGCGACATAGTACAGCTAGAAGCAATATAAGAGAGAACACAGGAGCACGTGGCCTCCACACTTTGCAAAGTGCTGCCACCGACATGTGATCAGAATCAGCAGTAAAGGCGCATGCAAAGTAAGCTTGGACGGCTCCTCTTTCCGAGGATGCCCTTTACATTATTTCTTTACACAAAGAAATAAGTGGTCAGTGGTACCATATACTCATGGATTGACCCATAATTTGATGAAGATTGGACACAGACATGGCATCCGGATTGTTCCCTGCGACATAAAACAGAGCCAAAGGCATGTTTGTTCGAGTGAATAACCAGGAGTTTAAGTCAAGATGCCAAACTGCGCACCGGACAAGGTACTCCGCTTGTATCCAGGGGATTGTCTACCAGATTCCCTTACATTGTGGGAAGCAATACATTGGACAAACAGGAAGATTCATTAATGACAAAATTAGAGAGCACGCTGCAGCAATATCGGAGAAGTCAGACACCAACCTCGCAGTGCACTGCAAAGGCTGCTTTATTTGTATTTGCAAAGACCAAAAATGTCCAGCTGACCTTCACAATGTGAAGGTTTTGAGAAGGAATAAGGACAGGTTAACAAGGGAAATTTTCGAAGCACGTGCAATCAGGAACTCGGAAGACCAATGTGTTACCCCTTCAGTGGTACTGTTGAAAAAGGAATTAGATTACGCTTGTTGGAAAGATGGTAAAGATAAGTAATAAGTTAGCTTCAGAGGTAAAGTTGAGGGAGAAAAGATGCGCGGGTTCAGATCAATATAGTTAGTGCAGCGTTGTTCTTGTGTCTGTGTGCGCTTCTTCGGTTTTGTTCCCCTGCTCTGCTGCCTCCTTCCAAGATGTTACACCAACTAGCTCAACGTTCTACACTACTATTGTTCAACTGAGTGATTTCATGTGAAAACCAAAGCCTTGAATGAACACGGCATTGCGTTCCGCTTTTTAGGGCATTTAAAAGGCAATTGATGAGAAATGCATGCGAAAGTCAAGCACAGAAAAACTGAAAATGCTAGTACATGGTCGGCCATGTACTAGGTTGGGCAGAAGTCGGCCGGCAACCATGGCCCGAGCTTGTAACCCCAACTGAATGCCGACCTGTTTGGCAACGGTTGCTCGGGCATTTGGCAGCCCACGGTCGGCCGCGTGCCATGTGGGCCAGGAAGCCGGCTAGCACTCCCGACCCAATATGCTTGTAGTGGACGCCGATTACATCCCTGGATCTACTTAACCTCTAGTACAAATCCAGTTGTTAGTGAGAACGCGCATACAAAACAAAACCATGTTGTCATAGCACGATTATGTGACATTAAATTATGATTAGAAGGTAGCTTTTTTATTGCCGAGAAAGAAAACGTTGCCGCAAGTTGATCGAACAAATGACCGTTTTCTCAGCCGTTTTTTGTCCTAGTGCTTTTTCATTATCCATTAGGAACTACGCGCAGCATCGTCTGTTTACCTGGGGAAAGGAACGAATACGATGTGTGTACTTTCTAGACGCAATCCCTGGAAAATGAAAAGCCAGAAGACTCGAGTTTGCCATTTTAGTTTTGGGCATTCACACGGTGGTAAAAAAAAGAAAAAAATGGCAGTTTTTCGCGCAGACTTCGAGAATGACAAGCCCCGGTACATTTATATGGCGCGCAACATATATAAATAACAATAAATAAAAAATTAGTTTGTTCCGCCTATTAGTTTACAGTCCGATCATTCTAACCGCGCTAGGCGGTGGAAAAGGAAGAAAAAAATAGTAGAATGTTTCCACGTAAGAAAAAAAAAACATTGTCGGTCGACCTTTCATAATAATTTCCAAACTTTATATAACATTGTCAGATAAATGGAAAGAAGAGATCTGCAATTGGTTTTGCTGCCAAAACATTTTTCCGGCCACACGAAATTAATAATGAAGAGGCGGAGTTTCGCGCTTATCTTCTCTGCTCTTTTGGACAACTTTGGTTTTGAATTACGCAAAATATGTTACAGTTCATTGAAAATTATCGGAATAAATATATGCATGTTTTTATTTGTATTCAGTTATTTTTCGCTTTTCAAGGTGGTGTAGATGTTTTTATAAATTTTCACAAAATCGGCCGAAGAAACGAAATTTTTCTACTTTGCAAACCTAATTATTTCAAAAAAAGTTTATGGCAGAGCAGCAAAAAATCCACACTATGTTCTCAGCATAGTTATGTATTAAACAGCTAAAGCTTATATTTATATAACTTTTCAATACACAGATACGATCGCGCTAATTTAAAGAAAACAGCGAACATTGAACATTTCTTAGGAAAGTAAAAATAGTTTAAACATTGTTTAAACTTTTACTACGTATTCTCCACTATACCCCAGCTTTCAAAATCATTAAAACACCTTACATAATTTTGTTGCGCAAGTAATTGCGGCCACTTCAATAAGGCCCTGGTGCAAGGCGTAGCGCACCACGCAGATCTGAAGATTCTACGGCATTTGTGAATCGCCCACGACCTCATCGAGACGATGCTTCCTGAGGAGGGGGGCAAATGACACATAGAAGGCGAAGCAAAAGATGACATATGAGACGACAAGCGCGAGCCTGGAAGAGAAAGAAGCTTGAACCCAAGACTCGCTCTGGTCGACCATCCAAACCATCTATCGCTAGGCCTTCCTTGGCGTTCTACCGAGACGTGACAATATTATTGTAACAGGGAGAAATATATTTACAAAAGAGGAATAAAGATATATACAATGAGAGACAGCCAAGGAGCTAGGCAATGAGGGCCCCCCGTTCGACGCACTTTTTTCTTAATCTTACGCAAACGAGCGCGCCACTTCGTCTTCATCATTCTCATCATCATCCAGTAACGTTTTGTCTCGACATTGCAAACTAGCTGTGACAGACACAGCAAAGAATGGTTCGAAGTCGGGGCAACTGCACAGTGCAGCACAACAGCAGCGGAACAGCGCACGCGTGCGAGTCACGGCAGCAGCGTCGCCGTCTTTGTCAAAGCGATCGCGCTTCTTGTTCGGGCGCTACAATATGCATTTATTTGCTGTCACGAAGAAACGCAACGTAAAAACACGCGTAACGGAATCCATAAAAGTAATATGACAACAGTTCAAACCCTGAAACGCGAAAAGGAGGAAAAATGCAAACTCGACTAAATAAGCTAATAAGCATCAATATCTATATATTGCAGGCAGTAATAGCGAGATTATATATCTAGACAAAAAAAAAACGAAAAGAAAAAACGCACTCGGAGAGAGAACATAAAGGGACTACGGCGAAAGCGACATCGTGCGAGCTCGAAAGCGGCGCGCCCAGTACGATGAAACGCGCTCCTCGGCGCCTGTAATTTGGCCCCAACGCGCCCGCAGAGTAAACATCCACCCTCTTCCTCCGCCTGTTTCCCACCGAATGTGCTGGCGCGTCTCACATGCGCTGTTGGCTTGCGCACGCTCTGCGCAGACTACCGGTGAACAGCAGGGAGGCGAGAGAGGCTGATAGAGGCAAGAACCTCCTTCGGTTTCACGTTCCAGCTTTAGTTCCCAGCATTGAACCAACACGTACAGATTCGACCAAACCGCTACGATTGCTTTTTTTTTTTATTTTATACAAAACAATGCGCCAGACAAAATTGTTTGGGCAAGATGGCAAGTACATTTAGGAGAGTACCTTAAACAGAAATAACCTCTTCACCGTCAGAAAAGGCGGACGTGCAGACTTTTCAAAGTGCGTGGCCTCTCCACTTTTTCTCGCAGGTGTGCTTACCTCGCTAACACACGTCTCAAAAGGAAAGTCGTTTTTGTCGGCCTGTGGCCACAAAAGTCTCGTAAATTGCCTCTGCTCAACTGTTTTTAATGCCTATGCTCAGTTGGTCCGTCGCTTCCAGAGTGAGGCCTATTGAGCCTTAGGAAGAACGGCGAGAAATTCCGCCTATGCATGCGCGCTATCGCTTTCGGGACCCATGATAAGTAGAACATTCGCCCACAATCCACAAGGATTCCTCAAAATGTCTACAAAATTGATATCCGAATCTGAAGCGTATAAGGCGTGATGGCTCAGTGGTTACGCTCGAGTTCTGAATACAAGTGCGAAGGTACTTGTATTCAGCCAAGGAGCCAGGCAATGAGTTCGACGCACTTCTTTTTTTTTTTTATTCTTCCACAAACGAGCGCGCCACTTCGTCCTCATCATCCTCTCTCATTTTTTGTCTCGACGTTGCAAACTAGCTGTGACAGACACAGCAATGAATGAATCGGAGTCAGCTTTGTATGCGTAGAGTTCCTGATGCGTTGTGGCATAGGGCAGCCCACAGACGTTTTTCGCAATCACCTTCACCATTATTACAATGAAAATTTCTGAAGAGAATAAAAAAACCATTTATGATATCTTTTTAAACTTTGTTCACGTATTCTTCTCTACATCAATTTGCAATGTCAATAAAAACACATTGCACAATATTGGTGCACTAGTAGTTACGACCAGTCCAATAAGACCCTTAAACAGGAATTGGCAATTGCTGTAGGTCTGACTTCTTTGCCACTAAGCGAATAAAATGCAAGCAGGATTGGATTTCATGTTCTAAAAATATGTCCAACAGTAGGGAAAAGATGTCGACGGAAATGAGGACAGTAATGTTGAGATGTTGAGATGACCGGAGCGGCCATGAGCGCGGGGGTGTGCTCACCCTAGACGTTCGTTTTAAGAGGCGGTGCAGTGAGAGCTCGTTTTTGCGTCTTCAGACCGACAGACTTCGATACATATATTATGGTGAAGCTACCCAAAACTAATAAAACATACTTCCTTGTAGCAGTTCAACGCATCGGCACTAGAGCTTCACTATTCTATCCGCCTGTTTTTCGCACCGCAACCGGACGCCAATAACACGGGGTGAAGTTAATGAGATGCGACCACTGTCGGGAAGCCCGCTTCACCAGCGCGGGCGACAGCCTCTGCCGCATGAGAAACTGGTGCGCCAGATGCGATCGGTGGAAAGCATAACAGGTGCTGCAGTGGCAAAGCAAGGTATCGAATGCTAAAAAAAAAGGAAAGAAAAACAATTGGTAACCGGATGCTCGTGCCTCTCTCAGATGACGGCATCCAGACGGCCTGAAGTGGGCCTTTTGCCGCGCGTTCGATCTGCTGATCACACTTCATGCAGGCACGCTAGCCAGGACTGCCTGGAAGAAACTCTACAGGAATGAAAATAATGGGCGCTGTCGAGTCATTCGAAAAAAACGGATGGAGCCCAGAAACACTGTGTTTTACTGAGGCAGTTTTCCATGCCCTTCACAGTTTTTCCATTCTACCAAAATGATTTGGAATACGTTGCTTGCTCATTGAACGTTATCGTCTCCTCCTGTAATTCGCGTTAAGGTGAAGGTGATTGCGAAAAACGTCTGTGTGGTGCCTGATGCCACAGCGCATCAGGAATTCGACGCGTACAAAACTGAATCCGAATTATTCATTGCTGTGTCTGTCACCGTCAATTTGCGAAGTCGAGACAAACAATAACCGAAGAAATACTTTTATAACTGGAGAATGATGAGGACGATGTGGCGCGCTCGTTTGTGGAAGATTAAGAAAAAGAAGTGCGTCGAACTGGGGGCCCTCATTGCCTGGCTCCTTGGCTGTTTCTCAATGCATATATCTTTAATCCTCTTTTATAAATGTATTTCTCCCTGTTACAATAATATGCCAAAATTTAAAAACCTTGAACGATTCACAAATTCCGGAGAACTTCAGATCTGCGCGGTGCGCTATAATTGGACAAAGACCTTATCAAAGTGGCCATAATTACTAGCGCAACAAAATTATGCGCGGTGTTTTTAATAATTTTGAAAGCTGAGGTAGTGTAGAATAGGCGGAAGAAGTTTAAACAGTGTTAAAACAGTTTCTTTTTTTATTTTCCTAAGAAATTTTCAATGTTCGCTGTTTTCTGTAAATTAGCGCGATCGTATCTGTATTCAAATGTCACAAAAATATAAGCTTTACCTGTTTGCGGATAACTATGCTGAGAACATAGTGTGGAATTATTGCTGCTCTACCATGAACCTTTTCTGAAACAAAGGCCTGCAATTTAGGAAAATTTCGTTTCTTGGGCAGACCTTGAGAATTTTTATAAAAACATCTACTCTTACCCGAATAGCGAAAATTAACTGAATACAAATAAAAACATGTATATATTCAGTCAGATAATTTTCAGCTAGCTAACTTGAACATAGTTTGTGTAATCTATAACTAAATTTGGCCAGAACAGCAGAGAAGCTCGGAACTCCGCCTCTTCGATATTATTAATCAGTCATCATGCAACAATATATAATATTTTGAAGTAAATATAAAAGGTCGAACGACCGTCTTTTGTTTGATCATAGGTGGAAGCGGGAGGCGAAAGATGACGTGCGCATTTGTCGATGCACCAACTGTATAGATTTACGCAACGTTGTGGATGGTAGATGGGGAGGCTTTCTATTTTTTTTTTAGAAAATGTTATGTCCGCGGTTGGCTTGAAGAAACAATGCTTTTGCGAACAGAAAAAACTATTTATTAGACCTCGACTCGAGCGGTGCGCGCTGGCGGCCGCTCATCGGCGCGGTCCAATCTCTGGGCACGGCTGGCCGATGCAGACAGCAGAGGCTGGGGTAAAGGAGGAATGGAATGTCGAGAGGGTCGTTGGTCCTTCGTTCCCACGCGCAGCCCTTGCGAACACAACACCGCGGAGGGAATCGACGCGCACTGGTTGAGCAGTTCATTGTTCCACCTCGTCTACGAATCCCCCGCTGCGCGGCTGTGCGGCCTCCTCCCGAAGCGTTCATTTCAGAGCTTGATGAAGACGCTACAAGACTTGTGACTGCTTCTTATACCTTTCTTTAATTACTTTCCTCGTTAATTTTCTGATTCATTGTGCTGTGTATATTTTTTTTCTTGCCCCTATATACGTTGCATGTGCTCCGGTTTGTGCTTGCTACATATCTGTGAATAGTAGAGCTGTGAAATGTCGCCGGAGTACGGATTACAGCAACGGCAGGAAACCATCGGCATTCTCGGACTCAGTGAAAGCCGTCATCTTAGACCGTGAGTATATATCTTTGCAGCATGCCATTGCTTCATAATTGGTTCTATATAATCTCCTACCAGTCCCAAATGTTCTCTTTCCGTATTCTCCTCGAAATAACTGCGCGAAGCATGACTTCAAGAACTAAGCGAATTTTCGTCCGGGTTACATGCAAGCAAGTGCGTGGACTTATTTACTGGCTGCGATATGAACAACATTTGCGCCGAAAATAGAGAAGCCGTGCATAACAGGTGTGTGTGCCACCAACGCGCGACAGAACACTACCGGCAGCCATTTGCGCAGTTTTTTTACTGCGCAGCGCGCCGCAATCAATTAGTAACCGAATACTACGCGCTCAGCTTTGTAGATATGTTTTGGACAGCGTCTTTTCTGCGCGCAGGAAGCCATGTTCGCTCAGTTTTTGGATTTTGTTAAGAGTTAGGGCAGTTTTTTGTTTTCAAATGTACAGACGATGCTTTGAAAACTGTCCGTGCGGTCTGTGCAAGCGAATTTTACAGTGGGCAGACGTTATGTGCGTGATGCCGCTTGATGATTAGGCTATACTTTAGTAATAATGAACCCCCACTTTTACAATGGTTAATATCATATTGAGGATTTGAAAGCCGTGAACAGCGCAAGTGAGCCCCTTTCCAAAATTTTCTTAATCGACGCCCCCCTTCTGAGAACGCACCTTCAGGTGAGGGCGCGCTGTCAGGAAGCGGCGACAATATCGGTTTCGCAGACGCGCTTCGAAGGCTGAGGAAAATAACAAAACAAGCAAAAAGGCGCATCAGCCGTGTGTGCACTGCGCCCCTGTCACTGGAAAGTAAACAACGTGCATGTGGCACACATTGTACAAAAAATTGACGGCTGGTATGAGGCGACCATATCGTCCGAGATATATAGCTCGCGAAGAGCTCGATCACGGCGCGCACTTTAAATGGGACAGGACGTCAAGTCCGCCTGTTCGGTAATTATAGCTCTTTGTGCCTCACGTACTGTATGCATGAAGTGCACGTCATAGCCATCGTACAAAAATTTTAAACCGAAGCAGCGACCCACGTATTCTAATAGTATAGGAAATTATTTGGGAGTAGAAAAGAGCAACTTAATAAGATGTGCATGGTTCTTTAATGAACAATATGTATAAATGGACGGTTGAATAGTTGCAGTAATGGAGTACAGTGCTAATTCTTTACGGCCGTGACCGCTATAAATATTACTCATATTGCTCTTAGCTTTAAGCTCTGGCATTGACAACCCTATCCAAAGAACCGACTAGTAGTGACAGGTTGTTTACAGCTGTTGATGAAAAGGTAGGTCATCATGCTATTATTGCAAGCATATTTGCTCCTTTTTGTACCTTTGTTTATTACAAGCAAAACTTAATTTTGTTCCCCATTCCTAGGGACGCTGCACCTCTTACAACACCCACTGTTCAGTCGCTTTCATTCAAGGTACAAAAAGGAGGAAATGAACATGCACTCATAGGATAGCCTGTCTTACCGTTAACAGCTGCAAATAACACGCCGCAGCAACCTTGGATGAGGTTTTCAATGGGGTTACTGGAGATGCCTAGCAATTTCTGCAATATTTATACCAACCGCTGCAGTGAAACAAAAAAGGTAACACTGCATCACTGTAACTGCTGCATGCACCTTTAAATGTGCCATAATTTATTGCCTATTCTTATAGACGCAGGACCTCTTGCTATTGACTTTGTTCAGTAAGCAACCGTCTTTCATTGCTTCAATTTCTATCTCTCCATCACTTTATTGTTGCTCCGGGTGTGATCATTTGATTTTATTGTTCAAATAATATTGTTTTATCATGTGTGAATGATTTAGCCGACACATACATGCTTTCATTTTTTTAGATGTGCATCGGAATGTTTTCTACGTAGAAATGGATTGATTGAGTTGTATCACTGGTGCGAAAACCGACAGCTTGGCACCCCCAGAAGATCTGTGTCCTATGGTTGGAAGGGGAATAAAGGAGAGGATAATCAGCGGAAAAGCCTGCGTAACAAAAGGTAGCACTGCATCACTGTAACTGCTGCATGCACCTTTAAATGTGCCTTATTTTTATTGCCTATTCTTATAGACGGTGGACCTCTTGCTATTGGCTTTTTGCAGTAAGCAACCGCCTTTCATTGCTTCAATTCCTATCTTTCCACCACTTTCTTGTTGCTTCGAGTGTGATCATTTGATTTTATTGTTCAAATCATATTATTTTATCACGGGTGAATGATTTCGCCTAAACATCCATACTTTCATTTTTTTTAGGTGCGCATCGAGAGTGTTTTCTACGTAGAAATGGTTCGATTAAGTTGTATCACTGGTGCGAAAACCAACAGTTCGGTACCCCCAGAAGATCTGTGTCCTGTGGGTGGCAAGGGTATATAGAAGAGGATAATCATGGAAAAGCCTGCCTAAAAACTTACAAAGATGACGCAAAAGCGAAATGCTGATCAGGGTGAGTGTCTGATTAGTTCTGTTAACCCACTTCACTTGCTAGGTGATGTGACTATATATGAAGCACCTTAGTATATTTTGTGGTATACTCGCTGAAAATTGTGTAGACATTAAATTTTTCCTCGTTAAATTATTATCATTAACGCACGAATTGGAATAAAGCGAAGTCATCCGCACATCTAATGCCCATAGACATTAGATGCGTGAATGAGTTCATTAATTGTGTTCCTATGGGAACATGCAATAGTTTGTCGAATATATTAATATGGTAAAAGTCTACTTTTTTACTGTTAACCGGAGCAATACATATGCTCCGTATCATAGCCTTATTTGCCTATACTTTGTGACTGCTCTTTCTTAAATTGTATTCTGCAGAGTACACGTGTGTCATCCCGTACGCCTATTTAACTCGCGAACAATTTGCAATCGAATTCCTTTTGTGATGTTGTTTCAGCTACAAATAACGAATGACAGTTGTGACAATATAGGTAGCTTTAGGTACCACGTGTAGCGCGGAAATTTTTAATATATATGATGATATTTTTATTCACCGCATTGACTAAACCAGCCTGTTTGAAGAGACGAAATGAAAACAAATATGGATGTCTTTGGACAGGAACAGTAATCGTGGAGTCATGACCATTTTGTTTTAATTAAATTTCCCTATGTCGTGGGCTAATCTCTCGACACAAAGGAAAGACCCTTAGGTTTGCAAGATGCGGCGTAGTTATCTCAGAAAAAAAAAACGCCTATCTCTTAAGCTGGAAAACCCCGTTTTTGTCATTTAAAAATGTTGGATGTTTGGAGCCCTGCTGCTTGCGCACTAAAATTTTGTCATCCATTGTTTTTTACTCACCACATCAACATAACTTTTATTTGTATAAGAAGTATTGAAAGCTTGTTTCATTGATGCAGTTGATTTAGTAAAATATTGCAAACTTTGCTTCAAGCGCAACGCGCTACAAAAATGTTTATTTTCAACCTTACATACTGGCGTGATGCGTTACGTTGTTTGCACTAAAATATTCTGTCTTTATTACGCAGGTTATATTGTTAATTTAAGGCAGAATCTGGAGATCTAAGCTGCTATGTGTGTTCTCTGTAACGCTGGAAAGCAATTTGCTTATGATTGCATTATAAAAAATTACACATTTAAAAACCATCTTTAAAAATATAGTATTGTTAGTTATGGTCAAAGCTCAGAAATGGAATAATATATTAATAGACTAGATTGGATACTACTGCACCTAGAAATAAAAAAGAATGAAAGACAGAGAAAAAGTGCAGCCTTCACTTGCGTTCTGCCATGAAATTGACAGAAATAGCGAATTAATACCATTTTAAGCTAGATTATGTCCTTGCAGACAAGCAGAAAAAGGCTTTATTAGCGCTGACAATGCTTTAAATTTTACTTACAGTAAAATGTAACTAAATTCAGCAAATACTAAATTGAAGTTTTGATGCCTACTCTATAAGGGGGAGTCATATAAGCAAATCTATAGATTAAAAACAGGCATTTTTAGATTTTTAATTATACATTTTGTAGAATTCAATATATTTACTGACTCATACTAACAAAGTACTTTGCATTGTTTCCAGAGATTTCGATAAAAATCGATGTTGCGGCATTTTCTTCAGTCCTAATCAGTTTTCCTTATTTTACCATTTTTTTTAATTTTGGCCAATTTAAATATTATATGTAGAAAAAAACAAACCTAGAGCTTCAAGTTTTTCCAGAAATAAAGAATGGAACCTAGATAATGCAGAGTAATAGTTTCAGTGCCAGGAAATTATTGGATCTTGCAAGAATGCAGGCTGAATTTGGCCATTATCAGGACAAGCACTTGGTTTAATATTTAATGTTATATTTTTAAACAATATAACGCAACACTTTTTAGTCCGCGATATTGCTGAGGTACTGAAGATTCTTGAGAGGTATTTGAAGATCGAAGATCTTTTTTTTAATCGCAGCAAATTTACCCTTTACTGCTGTTTTCGAATTTTGGGCAATTTTGATGCGTTGTGTAGAACACACCTAGCGGTCTGGAGCTCCAAATATTGCCTGGAATTAAGAACATGCGTTAGGAAGTGGAAACATATTTAGTGCAACCGACCTAATGCATCACATTCCAGTATACAAGGTTAAAAATGCATATTTTTACAGCGCATCGCTCCTGAACCAAACTTTGTGATTTTTTTAATAACTCAACTGCAAAAACAAAACGGGTTCCTAATACTGTTTGTAAATGTAAAGCCTGCATATATTTAGTGAGTAAAAAATAGTAGATGACAAAATCATGGTATCCAAATTTGCAACATTTTGAAATGGCAAAAGCAGCGTTTTCTACCTCTAAAGATATACCGTAATATTTTTTTTTTGTTTGTTTTCGAAGAAACTACGCCGTATCTTGCAAAACTAAGGTTAATTCCTTTGTGTCTACAAATTTGCCCACCACATATAAAAATTTCATTTGAAACGAAAGATGGTCATGGGACCTCTATTATGTTTCTTATAAAGGCACCCATATACGCTTTGAGAAAGCCACTATCAAGGGCCTATTTTTAAAATTACATATTTCGAACGGTTGGGCCATCTAAGAAAATTTGAAAGCTAGGCACACCTTCGGTGTCGCCAGCCCTCACTTTGTTACAGCTGCACTTGCGAAGCTGAATTAATACGTTGAGTACTTTATTTTAGCCACGAATATTGGTGTCAATTTTAAAGAAAGACCGCAGTGACGTGATTCCCGTAATATTTGTAAGTGAAATCTGTAAAGCTTACAAATATACCTATATGTATGATCTCATGCAGGTTTTATTCAAGTTACATTACACCTGCTGTGCTTGATAGCTTGAGCCAAGGGTTATAAATAAACCATTAGAAACAGGTGATGAAAACCGATGACGCATTACCGGCAGCCTCTTAGGACAGCACAGTAAAGTTTTATTTTGTACTTAGGGAAGTGAGGTTATTCGCTCCAAGTACTAAATATTCACTTTAGACAATAAATACGACTTACAGAGTCGGTGAGCACGTTCGGAAACCTCTGTTTCGATATTTGCGGTTAGAAACCTCATGTGTACCTTTTTTTTCTATCTGCAGTGTTATGTAGATACCGGTTATGTAGATACCGAAACCGTTACCAGCCCATTCGCACACCTCAATTGTGCTGCTCTCAACATGATTTTGAGCGGACGAAACAACCTGCCGCTATGATGGCTGGTCCCATGCATGAGTAAGAGCGATATGCTGGCGATGGTTGCCTCGCGTCAGCCCTTTGGCGCACATGAAGGCGCGAGTTACACTGAGCGCGCTGAACTTTGCAGTGCGGATAATAACTACAAAGCGGTAAGGATACAAATGAGTGGAACATTATTTTTCAGCTGTAAAGTACAAATACGGTCTTGTTGAACGGTTGGGCTGGCGCGGACAAAGAAACCATAGGCAACTTATAGGTCTAACGCTACACAGGGCTGTCGAGCCAAGCCAAGGCCTCAATTGTATTGTCCGGCAATCTGATTTTTGTATTTTCGGGGTTTTCTGTTGTATCTGGGGGACGAAATGCAGACGTGATGGTTCTTTATCGCTAATAATGAAACGTGGTTTGTGCCGGTACTCTTCAAAGTAGCAACACCACTTATTGTGTAAGTCATTAATCATAGGTAAATAATGTCAATTAAAGATTCCAAACAAAACCTTTTCTGTGGCGCTCAAGGTAGCTTCCAGCAATATGTATCTGGTTTCCTTCCCCTGCCTCGGAAATGTCTTTTTTATCCCTGGGATCAAATTTGCTTGGACAAGCAATATATGTGTAAAAATGGTGCACCTCATATTTCAAATGACTTAAGATATCATCGGATGACTACATCACTACTGATACCACTGAAGGTCCTTATAATAGCTTGAGCGACAGCCTTTTATCATTTTAACAGGCTAGGAAACTCATATGAATACGGAATGAAGGCTGATATTTTCTTTCGAATATTTTCTAGGATGCCTGAGGAGAGGCAGCGTGTACCTGAGTGACGTCCTCTCCAGAAAGACCGCTGCAGCAATCAAGCGATGGCTCGTGACAGTGAAGTAATAGGACGGCGGGCACAACGAGCAGGGAAACATGACATCTTCAACTCAGTCTAGAAGCTGAAAGCCAGAATAAATTGATGTGAAGCCTCACAAACTTAGCTGTAAGTGCCAATTTTTTATTAGCAGGGCTTTGAGCATGTTTCGAATATTTAAGAAAAACCAATAAAAAGTGCTGTTTAAACGTACATTTGCTGATGCTCAGGCTTTTTTGAGCTACATACGTATGGGTTGCTTTTCACCTGCCCGGAGAACACCATTACTGATGCCACAAAGTTAGAGCCCGCTTGGAAGAGAAGATGCGCATCTCAAAATACTGCCGCAGCGCTAATTTTCCATGCACAATTGAACTGCAGACGTTTTAATGAGTACACCATAGGCCATGGATGAGTAGACCACTAATTATACATGGATAAACCACCTGTACCGCCGAAGTGGTTGGGCCATGTGTGGGTAAGCCATGGCCCATATGCATGACCCTAGCGCGGCAGTAGGCTGGCCAAGTCGGCCATACTCGTTGGCCCGAGGTCCACAGCCGACGGTGGATAAACCACCGGCCAGCGAGTACCGCCGAAGTGGTTGGGCCATGTGTGGGTAAGCCATGGCCCATTCATGACCCTAGCGCGGCAGTAGGCTGGCCAAGTCGGCCGTACTCGTCGGCTCGAGGTCAATTGCCGATGATCGGTCGTTCTTAGGCCATTGTCAATCCCCGACCTCGGGCTGAGGTAGGTGGCCTAGGTCGGTCCGGTGAGTTTCAGTCGGCCATATTGGCAAGGGCCGAGTACGGGCCGACCATAGGCTTGCCGCTTGGGTTGTACGCTTCGCCGCAGTCCTCTTTGTACCGATCCCTGTAAATAAACTCCCCGTACGTACAAAGCACGTAACAATAAGTTCACTAACCGGTTTAAACATGTAAGCGTGCACCAGCGCCATCTTCATCCCTAGCGGCAGATGTGAAACATCCTGCTATACCGCGAGCGTCGCGTAGCACATGAGCATTAGGTGCAGAGGCAGCTGGGCTACAGCCCTCTAATACTACGTCTTTGCGACCTCCAGACTGCCAGAACAGAAACCCTCGCAAGCTGTTAAGCAGTCAATTGAAAGAGAAATGAGGAGCTCTTACAGCATTTAAAGGAGCGAACAGTCTGCGAGTGCAAGGCAGACGTGGCGTTTCTTTTTTTAATGTTTATACTGTTGAGATTTACAGGAATTTGTCTTACGTTATTATTGGAATAAAGAGCATTAACTGCAAAGTGGAAAGGGAAACAGCGCGCCGATGATGGGAGTCGAACCCACGATCTCCGATTGTCGCGTCCAGTGCTTTTCAACGGACCTACATCGACGGCTGTCCCCCCTTCGGTTTGCTTGGGTATATACTGTAACGATTGTTACAATAAAGAATTGCAGTAACCGCTTAAAGAGGGCACCGGGAGAGCTGGGAAGAAGTATATGAAGAGCTGAGTCAGGAACGCGGGCAACAGGAACGGGCGGGCGCTTCAACGTCTTCTACTTCGTCCCATTTCGCTCCTTCTTCTAGCTCTAATGCACGTGTCACTGCCACCTCCTCTGGAGCATCGCCCCGATGCGGTGTTACTGTCAGGCAGAAGAGCGGGAAGAGAAAGCATTCAAGAGTTACACCAATAGTCTGGCATCACGGGGTAGACTACATGCAACCTTAAAGTCAGTCGGAGGTTCACTCGTAGTAGGGCTTCATTCGCACCACATCAACAACGTCACTGCGCTTGCCGTTGTGCGATGAATGAGCCGCGAGGCTGGTACAACTTCATACGTTATGTCGCTGAGGCGGCGGACAACAAGGTAAGGGCCGAAGTAGCGGCGCAGTAACTTTTCGGACAGCCCGCGGCGACGAACGGGTGTCCAGATCCACACATAGTCGGCCGGGTTGTAGGTAACGTAGCGGCGTCCAAGGTTGTAGCGGTCAGCATCGATCTGCTGCTGGTGGTGAATACGCTGTCTGGCCAGTTGCCGCGATTCTTCCGCGTGCTGAACATAAGTGGCGACATCGACGTCAAGTTCAGTCTCACTGTCAGGGAGGTCCACGGGTAGCATAGCACCAAGCGGGGTGGTTACGTGGCGACCGAAGACTAATTCAAACGGAGTGAACCGTGTCGTTTCTTGTTGCGCGGTATTATACGCGAACGTTGCGTATGGAAGAATTTGGTCCCTTGTTTTGTGCTCGACATCAACATACAGGGAAAGCATGTCGGTCAAGGGCCTGTTTGGGCGTTCCACCAAGCCATTTGTCTGTGGGTGGTAGGCTGTTGTACGTCTACGGCTGGTGTGCGTGAGCTTCAGTACAGCCTGGGTGAAGTGAGCCGTAAATGCAGCTCCACGGTCGGTAACGATAGCTGCAGGAGCCCCATGACGCAGGACTATGTCGTGGACAAAGAATTCGGCGACTTCAGCAGCAGTACCGCTTGCAAGTGACGCAGTTTCAGCGTACCGCGTCAAGTAATCCGTCGCGACCTCAATCCAGCTTTTTGCAGTGGACTACTTCGGAAAAGGGCCGAGGAGGTCGATGCCAATTTGCTGAAAGGGGGTCTTTGGGGGTGCTATAGGCTGCAGAAAGCCAGCTGGTCTCGGAGGAGGAGATTTGCGCCGTTGGCAATCACAGCATGTTGCTACGTATTTACACACTGATGGTAGTAATTTGGGCCAGTAGTACTTCAGCCGAATCTTTGCCAGCGTACGACTGATCCCCAAGTGGCCGGCGGGTGGTTCATTATGACAAGCGCACAAGAATTCGTGCCGTAACTGGGATGGCACCACAAGCAGAAACGTCTCCCTGGTGCTGTCAAAGTTGTGCTTGTAGAGCACTCCACGCCGTAGAGTAAAGGACCGCAGCCCAGGACGAAACAAACGGGGTACACTAGCATTAATACCCTCCAGGTACTCAATGAGTGGCGACAACTCAGAGTCGGTCTGTTGAAGTTGCACCATACGAGGGATGCTGAAGGCGCAAAGGATAGGACAATCATCGCTGATGTCTTGCGTAGCCGGTTCCACGGGTGCTCGTGATAAACAGTCTGCATCTTCGTGCTGCCAGCCCGACTTATAGACGACTGTCATGTCGTACTCCTGTAACCGGAGGCTCCACCTGGCCAACCGCCCAGAAGGATCTTGAATGCTGGCTAGCCAGCATAGCGAGTGAAGATCACTGACAACACGAAAAGGTCGCTCGTAGATGTATGGTCGGAACTTACTCAGAGCCCAGATGACGGCAAGACACACCTTTTCTGTCGTCGAATAGTTACTTTGCGGACGAGAAAGTGTACGGCTCGCGTAGGCGACCACTCATTCTTCATTATCCTGCCACTGTGTGAGGATCGCTGCGAGGCCGACATTGCTGGCGTCAGTGTCGATATCTGTGTCTGCATTCTCGTCAAAATGAGCTAGTATCGGTGGAATTTTCAGGCTGCGACGGAGTTCCTTGAAGGCTTCCTCTTGGGCACTCCCTCATAAAAAGAGTGTGTCACCTCGAGTCAAGGCTGTCAATGGCTCAGTTAGGCGAGAAAAATCTTTAACAAAGCGGCAGTAATAGGAGCAGACCCAGAAAACGTCGGAGGGCCTTCTTGTCGGTTGGGCGTGGGAAACTGGAGACGGCGGAAGTCTTGTCGGGATCTGGGAGAACACCTTGTGCGCTGACCACATGTCCCAAGAAAAGGAGCTCCTCGAAGGAGAAATGACATTTCTCTGGCTTGATAGTTAATTGCGCAGACTGGAAAGCTTGAAGGACAATGCGCAATCGCTGTAAGTGTTGTTCGAAACTAGACAAAATAACGACCACATCGTCAAGGTACACTAGGCATGACTGCCACTTCAGACCAGCTAAAACAGTGTCCATAATGCGTTGAAACGTGGCCGGCGCAGAACAGAGCCCAAACGGGAGCACCTTAAATTCGTACAGAACGTCGGGCGTCACGAAAGCTGTTTTCTCGCGGTCTCGCTCGTCCACCTCGATCTGCCAATATCCGCGTTTCAGATCTAAGGAAGAGAAGAACCTGGCGTCTCGGAGTCGGTCAAGCGCATCATCGATCGTGGGCAGTGGGTACACGTCCTTTTTGTACCCTGATTCAGTTTCCTGTAATCAACGCAGAATTGTAACGTATGGTGTTTCTTTTTCACCAGAAAGACCGGCGACGCACACGGACTTGTTGACGGCTGTATAACGTCGTCTGCAAGCATTTCATCGACTTGCACTCTAATAGCCTCCCACTCTTTAGGCGAAATATGGTATGGACGCTGACAAACTGGTGGCGTGGCTGAATCGATGACGATGCGATGGTTGGCTACCGGTGTACGTCCGACCGTGGAGCGCGTCGCGAAACAATCTTTAAAATCAAGTAGCATGGACAACAGAAGGTTCTTTTGATGAGGTGACAAACCCGGGTTGATTTTAACCTTCTGAAGGGCGTTATGTGCTGCGGCATCGTCATGAAAATTCATCTCCACGGGGCACAGATGCGGTAACCCATCTACATCATGGAGGAAGGCGACAGCCGTTCTCTTCGCGAGGTGTTGAATTTCATTGGTGAAATTCGTCAGGAAAACTGTCGCACAGCAGTCATTTAGGTCGACAAGACCGCGCGCAATAGCCACTCCCTTCTCGAGCAAAAGCGAAGGGTTACTGTCCGCAATACCTTCGTAGTCGTGAAACCAGTCGTTCCTTACACCAGCACACTGGACCGTGGTGGCAGCATTACGTCGTCTTCGACAACACGCAGAGCATTGACTCCTGGGTCTTCTGTGGCACTGTGCGCCAAGGTTTGCTTTGTCAAAAATGTGACACGCGCCTCGTGCAGGTCAATCACAGCACCGTTTACCTGTAGAAAGTCAAGGCCAGGATCAAATCCCTCGAACACTCGCGCAAGACGACGAATTCACCGACGTAGACGAAACCGTGGATGCTTATACGGGCTGTACACCTTCCGGCCGGGCTAATGAGGTGACCTCCTACCGTGTGAATGCTGGGGCCCAACCACGGCGTCAAAACTTTGCTCAAGTCCTTGGCGAGGGCATGGCTCATCACCGAATAATCTACCCCAGTATCAAGTAAAGAGACAGCTTCAGTACCGTCACTTGTAACACACAGATCAGATGTAGCACGTCGGATGCTGTCGCTACCCTGGCCATGTAAGAAATCAGCGTTTCGGCGCATCGGCGACGGAGGATTTTCAGTTTTCGCGTCAGCAGCAGCCTTGCCTCCGGAGACCGCCGGAATTAGTTTCCGCGAACTGGACTGGGAAAACGCCGCTCAGGAGCGCGGGCGTCTCGGCGAGGACTTGGGGAACGGTAACGCCGAGGAGACGATGATCTAGAGTCATAACGGCCGTATGTTCCAGGCCTCTGACGAGCCAACAGGTGAGCTCCGATTCCGAATGGTCGTTCGCCGTTCTGTGGGCAAGGATCGTCGGGCGCGAAACCACGCAGGCGCTCTCGGCTATATGGGCAGGCCCTGCAATGATGACCCGCCTCACCACAGTGGTAGCAGAGGGGCCGCCGGTCCGGTATACGCTACACACCACATTTCCGTGGCCGCTGATAGACTGGTAAGATCAAAAAACAGCGCGGCTACTTGGGACAAACAGAGAAGGGAGAATAACGGACAAGCGCTGGCGATTAGTGAAGCCAAGGCGGCCTGGTCCTGAAGAAAAGCGGTATTAGAACAAAAAGGAGAGCTCAGCGTACAAGAAATAAACTGCAGAAGAACGGAAATCTGAGCTAGTTGGTGCATTGCAAGATCAAAAAACAGCGCGGCTACTTGGGACAAACAGAGAAGGGAGAATAACGGACAAGCGCTGTCCGTTATTTTCCCTTCTCTGTTTGTCCCAAGTAGCCGCGCTGTTTTTTGATCTTGCAATGCACCAACTAGCTCAGATTTCCGTTCTTCTGATAGACTGGTCTAGCAGGCACACGGGAAAGACAAGGCTGCTGCATTGCTAGAGTGGCCGTGTTCACGTCGTAGACTGGTGCTTGCGCCTGACAGTGGAGAGCTGCATAAGTAGGTCTGACCTCAGTCTGTCTAGAAATCTCAGAGACTTGGTGCTGCGATGCCAGGCGCATCTCGCCCGGACGACTTGAGATAGCGACGTAACAGACGGCGCGCTGGGAGACAGCTGGAGGGCTTGTAATTATTCCCTGATGATCGACCTGATTAGGTTACGTAAAACGGATACGTCAGTCCCGAGCGGCATCGAAGAAATAGCGGGCCCAAGGGTGCTTACATCTCGATTATATTGTTGGGCTCGTTGCAGGAGCGTCTCCTCCATGGTGGTCGCTTCAGTGAGGAATTCGGCAGCAGTACGCGGTGGACTGCGCACCAGACCGGCGAAACGCTCCTGCTTGATCCTGCGCATGATGTGGCGAACCTTTGTCTCCTCGGCCATGGAGGGGTCAGCACGCTTGAAGAGGCGCGTCATGTCCTCCACATACATACGGACGCTTTCGTTAGTGCCCTGGTTGCGGGAGTGAAGCGCAGCTTCCGCTTTCTACCGGCGGTCTGCGTTAGGGAAAGTAGCTAGGAGATATTTATGCGAAATGTCTCCCAGGTTTACAGGTTGTTCTCGTGGTTCTCGAACCATGTCCTAGCGGAGTCTTCAAGCGCACAAAACACGTTATGGAGCTTACAGTTATTGGTCCAGACGTTGTAGCTGGCGACCCGCTCAAAGGTGTTCAACCAGTCCTGCGCACCTTCGTATACATCGCCGTGAAGAGGTGGCGCTGTCCGCGGCGAGTGGTAGAGGATGGGCGCCGGGGACGTACTATCTGTGATCATTTCCGGTGGGACCGTCGGTCGAGGCTGTGTCGTCCTCGTCGAGGTGGTGAGAGGTCCGAATTCAGGTGACTGGCCGCGGAGACGGCGGCTAGGACGCTGATGAACCGGTGTGAGCTCCGTGTTCTTATCTCGTAGGCGTACGCAGGTCGGGAAGCGTATGCCCAGCACAACTCCACCAGATGTGTAACGCTTGTTACACTAAAGAATTGCTGTAACCTCTTAACGAGGGCACCGGGAGAGCTGAGTCAGGACCGCGGGCAACAGGAACGGGCGGGAACTTAAACGTCTTATACTTCGTCCAATTTTGCTCCTTCATCTTCTAGCTCTAATGCACGTGTCAATATATTCACTAACCGGTTTAAACATATGAGCGTGCACCAGTGCCACCCTCTTCCCTAGCGGCGGATGTGAAACATCCTGTTATACCGCGAGCCTCACGTAGCACGTGATCACTAGGTACGGTGGCAGCGGGCTATAGCCCTCCTACGCAACCTTTGCGATCTCCAGACTGCCAGGAGCGAGACCATCGCAAGCTATTAGACAGACAATTGAAAGAGAAATGAGGGGCTCGTTATTAAAGCACTTAAAGGAGCGAACAGTCTGCGAGTGCAAGGGAAACGTTGCGTTTTTTTATACTGTTGACAATTACAGGAATTTCTCTTAGGGTAATTATTGGAATAAAGACCATTAAATGTAATGCGGAAGGAAAAACAACGCGCCGAGAGTGGGAGACGAACCCACGACCTCCGAATGTCGACTGCAGTGCTCTTCCAACTGAGCAACGTCGGCGGCTGTCCCCCCTTCCGCTTGCTTGGGTGTACACGTTCACAAACAGGTCTAAACATCTGAGCATACACCAGCGCAATCCTCATTCCTAGCGGCGCATGTGAAACATACTGTTATACCGCGAGCGTCACGTAGCACATGATCAACAGCGGCAGCTGGGCTACAGTCCTCTTACGCTACCTTTGCGATCTCAAGACAGCCAGAAGGGAAAGCCTCGCAAGCTACTAAGCAGACAATTGAAAGAGAAATGAGGGGCTCCTAAAAGCATTTAAAGGAGCGAACAGTCGGCGAGTGCAAGGCAAACGTTGCGTTTCTTGTTTTATTGATTATACTTTTGACATCTACAGGATTTTGTCTTCAGGTGATTATTGGAATAAAGAGCATTAAATGCAAAGTGCAAAAAAAAAACAACGCGCCGATGGTGGGAGTCGAACCCACGACCTCCGAATGTCGCATCCAGTATACAATAGACTAGGGTAGATTAGATAGATGGATAGAATAGAATAGAATGGAATAGGATAGAATAGAATAGATAGAATAGAATAGGATAGAATGAATAGAATAGAATAGGATAGACTAAAATAGATAGAATCGGAAATAGGATAGAGTAGATTAAAATAAAATAGGATAGGATAGAATAGAAAATGATAGAATAAAGTAGATAGAATAGAAAAAATAGGATATGATAGAATAGAATAGAATTGAAAGAATAGAAAAGAATAGATTAGAATAGACTAGATAGAATAGAATAGATAGATAGAAAGAATAGAATAGATAGACTAGAATAGAATGGAATAGATTAGAAATAATAGATAGAAAGAATAGGATAGAATGAAATAGAATGGATTAGAATAGAATAGAATGTATAGAATAGAACAGAATGAATAGAATAGATAGGATAGAAGTGAATAGAATAGAATAGAATAGGATAGAGTATAATATAATGAATAGAATAGGATAGAATAAAATAGAACAGGATAGAATAGAATAGATTAGAATAGAATGAATAGAATAGATTTGAATAGAATAGGATAGGATAGGATAGGATAAAATAGAATAGAACAGAATGGAATAAATACAATAGAATGAAATGGGATAGAATAAAACAGATAGAATAGGGTAGAATAGAATATAATAGATAGAAAGAATAAAATAGAATGGATAGAATTGAATAGAAATAATACATTAGAATCGAATATAATGGGATAGAATAGAATAGGTTAGAAAAGAATAGATAGGATAGGATAGAGTAGAAAAGATAGAATAGAATTGGATAGAATAGAATAGATAAAAAGAATAGAATAGAATGGAAACAAATAGAATAGAATAGAATAGATAGACTTGATAATAGAGTTAGGATAGGATAGAATAGAATAGACAGAATATAATCGATAGAATAGAATAGAATGAATAGAATAAAATAGAAAAGAATGTATAGAATAGAATAGGATAGAATAAAATAGATAGAATAGAATAGACAGAAAGAAAAGAATAGATAGATAGAATAGAATAAATAGAAAAGAATAGAATAGATTAGATAGATAGAATATCATAGATCGATAGAATTGAATAGAATGAATAGAATAGATAGAATAGATTAAAATACAATAGAATAGGATAGATTAGATATATAGATAGAATATAATAGATAGAATAACATAGATAGAATAGAATAGATTAGAAGAGAATAGAATAAGATACGATAGAATAGAATAGAACGAATAGAATAGGATAGAATAAACTAGATAGAATAGGGTAGAATAGAATAGATAGAATAGAATAGATTAGATAGATAGAATAGAATGAAAAGATTATAATGGAATAGGATAGAATAGAATAGATAGAATGGAATAGATTAGAATAAAATAGATAGATTAGATTAGGTAGATAGAATAGAATAGATAGAACAGAATAGATAAAAAGAATAGTATAGGATAGAACAGAATAGATTAGATAGATAGAATACAATAGATAGATAGAATAGAATAGAATAGAATGAATAGAATAGAATAGAATAGAATGAATAGAATAGGATAGGATAGAATAGAAAGAATAGAATAGATAGAATAGATTAGAGAGATAGATAGAATATAAAAGATGGAATAGAATAGAATAGATAGAATAGAATAGGATAGAATAGAATAGAATAGAATGAATAAAATAGAATAGAAAAGATTAGAATAGAATAGGATAGGATAGAATAGAATAGAATTGATAGAATAGGATTAGATAGGATTTGAAAAGATTTGAATAGAATGAACAGATAGAACAGAATAGGATAGAATAAAATCGATAGATTAGAACAGGATAGAATAGAATAAGATAGAATAGAATAGAATATTTAGAGTAGAATAGAATGGATAAAATAGAATAGAATGGATAGATAGAAAGAATGGAATAGAATAGAATAGATACAACAGATTATCATAGAATGGAATGGAATATGATAGGATAGAATATAATAGATAGATAGAATAGAATAGAATGAATAGAACAGAATAGAATTTTCAGATTCGATAGAATAGGATTGGATAGAATAAATAAAATAGAATGAAATAGATTAAATAGATAGAGGATAGAATAGAATAGATATTATAAAATAGATAGAATAGAATAGAATGAATAGAATAGAGTAGGATACGATAGAATAGAATAGAATGATTAGAATAGAATTGACTAGATAGATAGATAGATAGATAGATAGATAGATAGATAGATAGATAGATAGATAGATAGATAGATAGATAGATAGATAGATAGATAGATAGATAGATAGATAGATAGATAGATAGACAGACAGACAGACAGACAGACAGACAGACAGACAGACAGACAGACAGACAGATAGATAGATAGATAGATAGATAGATAGATAGATAGATAGATAGATAGATAGATAGATAGATAGATAGATAGATAGATAGACAGACAGACAGACAGACAGACAGACAGACAGACAGACAGACAGACAGACAGACAGACAGACAGACAGACAGACAGACAGATAGATAGATAGATAGATAGATAGATAGATAGATAGATAGATAGATAGATAGATAGATAGATAGATAGATAGATAGATAGATAGATAGATAGATAGATAGATAGATAGATAGATAGATAGATAGATAGATAGATAGATAGATAGATAGATAGATAGATAGATAGATAAATAGATAGATAGATAGATAGATAGATAGATAGATAGATAGATAGATAGACAGACAGACAGACAGACAGACAGACAGACAGACGGACGGATAGACAGATAGATAGATAGATAGATAGATAGATAGATAGATAGATAGATAGATAGATAGATAGATAGATAGATAGATAGATAGATAGATAGATAGATAGATAGATAGATAGATAGATAGAATAGATAAAAAGAATAGAATAGTTGGAACAGAATAGAATAGATAGAATAGCATAGAATAGATGGGTAGAAAGAATAGAATAGGTTAGAATAGAATAGATTAGATAGATAGATAGAATATAATAGATATATAGAATAGAATAGAATGGAATAGGATAGAACAGAATAGATAGAATATTATAGGATAGAATAGAATGAATTGAATAGATTCGAATAGAATAGAATATGATAGAATACAATACAATAGAATAGATTAGAATAGTATAGAATAGATAGAAAGAATATAATAGTATGAATAGAATAGATAGATTAGAATAGAATAGAATAGGATACATTAGAAAAGAAAAGGTAGAATAGAATTGATTAGAATAGAGAAGATAGACTAGAATAGTATATAATGAATAGAATAGAATAGAATAGGATAGAATAAAATAGATAGAATAGAATAGATTAGGATGGATGAATGGATGGGTGGATGGAATATAGGAGCGTCCCCTTTGAAACGGAGTGGTAGCAGTAGCTATCATGCTAATTTTTTCCCTATATCTTAATTATTGATTTAGAATGGTTAACTAAACCATGATTCTATTTATTAAATTGTGTTCCTACATTACTAACATTATGTCACTTCTCTGCTTTTAAGCCACCAATCTTCCAGTCGTTTTGTGCTAGTTTCCACCGCCGGTTTATTCACCCGGCCACTGTTATCTCTAAACCCCAGAGCTTCAGGAACAGTGATTGCGCCTGCACCAACTTCTGGATGGATACCATTACACTCGAGTAAAATATTGTCAATTGTTTCACTGGAGTTTCTACATACAGCACATGCGTCATCTCCATTGTTAAATTTCTTTTTGTAGCTGCGTGTTTTAAGGCACCCTGATCTAGCTTCAAAAAGTAGGGCACTGCCTCTTGAGTTATCAAAGAAATCTTCCTTCCTGATCTGCATTTTCCACTTTCGGTATAATTCCACACTCTGTTTCTTTTCCATCGAATTTATCCAATTTTTACCGTCTGTGTTTTTCACCTGTTGCCTAATGCTCTTTATTTCTCCGTCCTTGTTACTAGCATACTTACTAGTTAGTTTCCTAGTTCTTTTCCTCCATGGTGAGTCAAGCTTTTTAGGTACAGGTATTTAAATACTTTAGCTGCCCATCTGTTACTGTCCAATTTCCTCAGGCGTTCCTCATACAATATTTTACTCTGAGCTTCCCGTACTTCGAAAGATGCCCAGCCCATATCTCCCTGTACCGCCTCATTTGTAGTTTTGACGTGGGCACCTAGTGCTAATCGTCCAACGGATCTCTGATTTGTTTCTAATGTCGACTGTACCTCTGTATTTAGGCACAAAACCGCATTTCCGAAAGTAAGTCAGGGCACCATAATTCCTTTCCAAATACCCCTCAAAACCTCATACTTATTGTATCCCCGCAATGCCTTATGCTTCATTATCCCGGCATTCCTTCGCCCTTTGGCCTTAAGTGATTGCTCATGCTTTCCAATGTATGCCAATGCTTCGTTTACCCTTACCCCCAGATATTTATATTCTGCTACTCTAGGTATTTCAAGGCCTTGTATTTTAAGGCCCTGATCAGTTGAGCCATTGAAATTCATCAGACCCGACTTAACTGCGCTGAAAGTGAAGCCTAGAGCGTCCCCTTCGTCTCCGCAATACTTAACTAGAGTTTGCAATTCTTCCAGACCCTCAGCTAGCAGCACAATATCGTCTGCATACATAAAACCGGGCAGGCGCTGCTCTACCGTCTTTCAACCTAATCTATATGACAGGTTAAAACCTAGGTTACTGTCTTGTATCCTCCGCTCCAGGTTTATCATATAAAGCATGAACAGCACCGGTGATAGACTACAGCGTTGTCTTAAACCTTTGCATACTTTGACATACTGCGTACTTCTTATTCCTTCCCAGGTGATTTCTACTTTGTTATCCCGGTATATTTCCTGTAGGAACTCTATTATCTCATAACCGATACCTTCTTCTTTTAATATGTTCCACAGGATTGATTTGATTGACAACATCTTTGTTTATTCAGTATTCTCAGAACATGTGGGTGGGCCGCCTAGTCCGGTAGTCCATTGGCTGCTGCTGCTGCGCTGGCCCTCCCCACCAGCCAGTGCTGACGGTCAGGATCATCGCTGAGCAGAATAGCCTCCCACTGCTCCTCCGAGGGGTTGGGAATGGGGTCAACTAAGGAATTAAATTGGCATGCCCACACCATATGGTAGAGGTTAGCTACCTCTCCACAGTGTGGGCACTGCGGAGAGTATAGTTTAGGGTACCACAGGTGTAATTTAGCTGGTGTTGGGTATGTGTTGGTTTGTAGTCTCCTAAGGATGTTCTCTTCTAACTTATTGAGGGATTTGTGTGGTGTTGGGTACTCCTTTCTGGCTGTTCTGTATGGCGCAAGATTGTCAGCATACACTGCTAAACCTATCAGGTCACGGCACCCTTTATGGTCATCAGGGGGAGACGCCCGGTATAGAAGAGCTCGGGCATGCCTGTGAGCGGCTTCGTTTCCTCCTGGTAGTTCCAGGTGACCGGGAAACCAGATGATTGATGCTTGGTTGGGTGGGTGCTTAGTTAGCAATGACAACCCTGACTTATGAATTAATCCGTAATTGAAGTTGCGACAGGCGTTTTGAGAATCAGTGAGCACAACGGCGTTGGGGTTAGATGCTACAGCTAATGCAATAGCTGCCTCCTCTGCGTGAGTGGGGTTAGATGTTTTCACCGAGGCGCAGTTCACCATCGACCCCGCAGGCGTTGAGACTACGATAATCATGACTCCATTGTGTGGTCCTGCTGCGTCCATGTAAAGGGTGTTAGTCTGCTTGTCCCATTTCTTCTGCAAGGCTTCCCCTCTTGCTATCCTCCTCTCGATGTTATATGCGGGATGCATATTCCGCGGAATGGGGTACACTCTAGATATTTCAATGCATTGGGTAAGCACGAACAGGCTATCACCTAAGCGCCTACCATTTCTAAAGCCGTTCTGAAGTTCTCCGAGTATCTTGTTACATTCAACCCCTGCTGGCACCTTTAATTTTACATAACAGATGTTATGGTAATCGGCCTGTAGGATTTTATGTGCATCCTGTCTCCTTTCCCTTTATAAATCAAATTCATTTTACTCTGCCGCCAGCTGTCCGGAATGTGCTTATTCGTTACGACTGTTTCCAGAGCTTTTAACAACGTTTCCTTACTTTTTGGACCGAGTTCATTAATCAGCTTGATCGGAATCCATCTATTCCTGTAGATGTGTATTTAGGAATATTTTTTCTGCCTTTTTCCAGTTTAGATTGGTCAGTTCTAAGCTGCTTTGTATTCTGCTACCTTGTGTTGCTTCCTGATTTGCGGAGATTACCCTATCGTCGCTTTTAAATGACTCGGCTATAACTGATGTAATGTAGTTCACTGCGTTATCTCCCTTTAAACAATTTCCCTCGTTATCTTGAATCCGATCCTGCTTTCTTTGATTCTTCTTTGCTAGCCAGCTTATATGGTTCCAGAATTTTCTTGCTCCGCCTCTAGAGGCATCGTGTATATCAGCCATCCAGCGATCGGTAGACTGTCTTATTTTACTTTGGACAAGGACCTGCACTTGAAGTTTCTTTTGTCTATATGATTCCCAGTTTTGGTCGATTTCCTGCTGAGATACCTGTGCTTTCTTTGCCATTCGGTGTTGCCTTGAAGCAGCCCGTCGTTGTTCAATAGCTTCCCTGATTTCCTTATTCCACCAGCTCCGTGGCTTCCTCTTTCCATTCCAGCGGTTTGCTACTTTAACCTCCTGAATTTTCCTCCTTATGAGTAGTTCTACCTGTTCATAATTCCAGTCTTCCATGGGCCTTTTCTCTATTGCTTCCTCTATGTCTGCTGCTATTTGCGCTATTTGATCGTCGTTTAATTTTGCGTTTACGTTTTGTCTAAGTTCCATTTCTCTTTTCATCAAGGGCCCCATCTGCAGACTAATACGTTTATGATCACTTCCCAGACTACACCCCCCTTCTTCGTCTATTTCCATTTTTGTGACCTTGCTATAAATTTCCTGCGACATTAGACAATAGTCAATGGTCGTCTGCCTGTTGCGGAATTCCCACGTGATTTGGCCTTCACATTTTGTTTCTCTATTTACTATAACTAGATCGTGTCGCTCACAGAAATCTAGCATTAGCTTGCCGTCACAATCCGTGTATCCATCCAGATCGTCGATGTGGCCGTTCATGTCCCCCAGTAGAATAATATTGGCCCCGTTTCCAAACTGGCTTATATCATCACTGAGACATTCAACAAGATCCCTGTTTTCTTGCCTGCATTAATGTCCTGTTCCTAAATAAACTACCCCTAGCCATGTCCTTATGCCGGCAATTGTTCCTGAAACCCAGATATGTTCTTTACAAGATGATTTAATTCTTTGCCAATTTGTTCCCTGGTGTATCAACATACCTACCCCTCCACCTTTTTTTTCCGTTCTCGTTCTGTTGCACCCTTCCCAGACGTAGCCTTCTATAATCGGCGGATCTTCTAGATCCCTGAGATGAGTCTCGCAAAGAGCGTACACACCTATTTTGTCATCCTTCAACTGCTGTTCTATCTCTAGCCATTTCGCTCTTTTTCTACCTCCTTGCATGTTTATGTACCTGATCCTAGTGTTAAATTTCGTTTTTGTGCTTTTCTTGCTCGACCTACTCTTTGCCATTTTTAGGGGCTCAGCCTCCATTATTACACTTTCTTCTTCACTTCTAACTACCTCTGTGCACGGAGTCCTCGCGGACCCCCTAAAAAAGCTCAGCCCTGCCTGCCAGGCGCCAACCGATCTCTGCTCCCACCCTTCTGTTAAAATGAATGCCATCTCGTTGAAAAGCCCTACCAAAACCTGCTTTATGTACCTCCCTGTTTACCTCAACCACTTCGAAACGCTACTCCAGGCTTAACTTTCTTATGTCCTGATTAACTGTCACCACGTCCTTTTTCATCTTTCCGTTCAATCCTAGCACCTCTGGTACTGTGCATACAACTACCTGCGTCTGCTGTGCTATCTCCCTGATCTCGTCAACTCCTTTAGCTAAACTTTCCACCACTCCTGCAGCATCACCATTTAGGATATCGCTTAGCCCCGCGGCTACTATTACCATACTGCGCTGTGCGGAATTCAACAGCCTATTTTTACTCTCTTTTAGCACTGCCCTCATTGTTCTCCCTGGGAAGGCTGCAACCCACAGTCTCTTATCACCACTTACACGTTCCAAGATATCTCGCTTGCACCTGTTCATGTTAGAATCTCCGGCGATAAGCACCTGGGCCTTCTCTCTCCCTCTCCCAACTGTTGGCTCCTGCTTTCGGTTATCTGTGTCCTTATCTTTGGGATTTTCATTCTTCCTTACTTCTTCCTTTTTTCCGGATTCTTAGCTGCTTCCAAATAACTCTGACGGTTCGGATCCGCCTGACCTACTTTGCTTATGCCTTCCATGACAGTGCTGGCCTCAGCCACGTGGCCCGCATTGGAATGTTCGTCCTCGTTGGTTCCAAGGATAAAGTCGGCCCCTTTTTTTTTCAGTTTGATTAAGCTGTCCAAGCAGGTTCTGATTTTACGTTCTTAACAAACATACTTCATTTTCTAAATCATCCACACGAGACACTAAACTGCCCCTTTCGTGATCAAATCTATCTAGACGCGCACTCAGTACGCAACACCGACACAAAAAGTCGCTGCCTTCCGCTTCACCTACAGAGTCAAAACGCGCTTCCTTGAGATAAACCTGCGCCTCACATTGAGTACACTTTACCTTCTTTTGATTGCACATCTTAAGCGCTCATCGACTGAACTATATCTATTACGAATTCTCAGAATATACAAATCGCCAAAAGAAGACAGAAGAAACGACTAGCAAACACGCGTTAAAAACCAATTCTGCGAATGCCAATAGCCTACAAAAAAAAAATATTTATCTAAACAAGATAGCTAAATAATGAACGCCAAGAAAACCTAGCTGCCGGCACGAAAAACCAGGCTGCTATGACCAAGAGCTAAAATCTATTCTTTAGGCTGCACCTAACCTAACTAGCTGAAAACGAAATAAAGTTAATAAAAGAAAGAGCTCATCTATTTGGCGCTTCGGAAGCTCCCGTTGTCGCCAGTCCGTCCGTTTCCGGTAGCCACGTGCAATCGGAGGAGCGATGGAACACGCGTCCGCACCGCACGGCTGTCAATTCAGTCATCCACTCATATTAGAATAGAATAGATAGAATAGAATAGAATGGAATAGATAAGAATAAAACTAATAGAGTAAAATAGAATAGATAGAAAGAATAGGACAGGATAGAATAGATAGAATGGATTAGAATAGAACAGAATACATAGAATGGAATAGAATAGATATATAGATAGAACAGAATAGGTAGAATAGATAGAATGAATAGAATAGAATAGAATGAATAGAATTGATTAGAATAGAATTGAATAGGATAAAATATAATAGAATAAAATAGATATAATAGAGTAGGATAGAATAGAATAGATTAGAATGAATAGAATAGAAAAGAATAGAACAGAATGGAATAGGATAGAATAGAGTAGATTAGAATAGAATAGAATGAATAGAATACAGTAGGATACGATAGGAAAGAATAGAATAGAATGAATAGAATGAATAGAATAGATAGATAGATAGATAGATAGATAGATAGATAGATAGATAGATAGATAGATAGATAGATAGATAGATAGATAGATAGATAGATAGATAGATAGATAGATAGATAGATAGATAGATAGATAGATAGATAGATAGATAGATAGATAGATAGATAGATAGATAGATAGATAGATAGATAGATAGATAGATAGATAGATAGATAGATAGATAGATAGATAGATAGATAGATAGATAGATAGATAGATAGGACGATGTAGTTGTTTTTTCCGAAACATTTGATCAACACCTCGAACGCCTTCGAGCTGTCCTGGAAGCCCTCCGTTTTGCTGATCTCACGCTGAAGCCCCAGAAATGTCACTTCGGGTATACAGAACTCAAGTTCCTCGGCCATGTTGTAAGTGCTGATGGGGTGCGCCCGGATCCCGATAAGACTGCTGCCGTCGCACGATTTCCCGTTCCAGCTAATAAGAAGGCTGTTCAGCGCTTCCTCGGCCTGTGCGCATATTATCGGCGTTTCATTGCGGACTTTTCTCAGATCGCAGAACCTCTGACGCGCCTTACAAGGAAGGACACCTCCTTTGTGTGGAACTCTGAGCAGCAGATGGCCTTCTCTTTGCTTCGTGAGCGCCTTCAAACATCCCCTGTTCTGGCGCACTTCGATGAAGCGGCTGACACTGAGGTACACACTGACGCCAGTAGTATCGGTCTTGGCGCGGTCCTTGGTCAGCATCAAGACGGGTTTGAGCGAGTAATAGCCTATGCTAGCCGCACTCTCTCTCGTGCCGAAATGAACTATTCCACCTCAGAAAAGGAATGCCTGGCGGTCGTATGGGCTACTATGAAGTTTCGTCCCTATCTTTACGGCCGGCCATTTAAAGTCGTCACCGACCATCATTGTTTGTGCTGGCTGGCAAATCTGCGAGACCCATCTGGACGACTTGCACGCTGGAGTTTACGGCTTCAGGAATTTGACATAATCATTGTTTACAAGTCCGGCCGCAAACACGAAGACGCCGACACGCTGTCACGAGTTGACACTGGCGATACTACAGCCGATGACGATAGCGGTTTTCTAGGAGCCCTCAGCGCATCTGAGCTCAGGGATCGACAAAGAGCTGATCCAGACATCCTTCCACTCATCGATTATCTGGAAGGGCGTGATACGATTCTGCCTCGACACCTATCTCGGCACCTTGGTTCCTTCTGCATACGGCAAAACGTCTTGTATAAAAGAAACCCCCAGAGCCAAGACAGAACTTACCTTCTGGTAGTGCCATGCGAGCTCCGTGAGAATATTCTCCTTGCTTGCCATGATGAACCAATGTCTGGTCATTTGGGTTGCTCACGGACTCTTGGTCGAGTGCGCAACATGTATTACTGGCCAGGACTTTCCGCAGCAGTGAAACGCTATGTACGAAGCTGTCGCGAATGCCAGCGCCGTAAAACACCGTCCCAGAAGCCTGCCGGATTTCTCAAGCCCGTTAAAGTACCCCGCATTCCGTTCGACCAAATTGGAATGGATCTCCTTGGCCCTTTCCCTTTGTCGCAGGCCGGAAACAAATGGATAGTAGTCGCTACTGACTACCTGACTCGATACGCTGAGACAAAGGCAATCCCTCATGCCACAGCTTCCGAAGTAGCAAAGTTGTTCATGCACAACATAGTCTTGCGGCATGGCGCCCCTTCCTACGTCATTACCGACAGAGGGACAGCTTTCACTTCACAGCTGATCGACCGCATATTTGAGCTGAGTTGCACCACTCATCGCAAAACCACAGCGTACCATCCACAAAGCAATGGCCTTACAGAAAGATTGAATAAGACGATTGCGGACATGTTGGCAATGTACGTCGATGTGCAGCACAAGACCTGGGACGAGGTGCTGCCGTACGTTACATTTGCGTATAATACAGCCTTACAAGAGACAACGCACTTCACACCATTTCGACTTGTTTATGGACGCGAAGTTCAGAGCATGCTCGATTCCATGCTCCCGTGCCCAGATGATGACCAGCTATCCTCAGATGCCCAGCAATATGCCATCCGCGCTGAGGAAGCCCGCCAGCTCGCCCGTGTGCACATTGGGCAGCAGCAGACCACTGACGCGCACCGTTACAACCTCCGGCACCGCCAGGTTGACTACAAGCCTGGAGACCAAGTCTGGGTATGGACACCAGTTCGCCGTCCAGGCTTGTCAGAGAAACTCCTTTCCCGTTACTTCGGGCCGTACAAAGTGTTGCGCCGTGTGAGTGACCTCAGTTATGAAGTTATCCCAGACGGTGCCACACAACCAAAACGTCGAAAGCACAGCTCGGACATTGTGCACTTTGTGCGACTGAAGCCGTACTACCACCGATAGCGTATGGCCACCCGCTGTGACCACTCTCTTGCTTTTCACACCATTTTTACCGGCCCTTCGCATTTTTTTTTTCGGAGGGAGGGGGTAATGCCACCTAGCGTTGCCAGGTGGCGCATGACTGAGGTGTGAAAGGAGGACGAAGTTGAAGAGGACGACAAAGTGTCGCTTGCACGTTTGCGTCTGTGCTGCTGTGTTCTTGTGTCTGGGCTACCCCCTGCTATCATTGGTATCCTTAGTCACCGTGTACGTGACAATATAATAGATAGAATAGATTAGATAGACAGATAGAATATAATAGATAGTTAGAATAGAATAGAATAGTATGAATATAATGGATAGATAGAATAGACAGATAGAATAGAATCAATAGAGTAGAATAGAATAGCATAAAACAGAATGAATATAATGGATAGAATAGAATAGAATGAATTGAATAGATTAGAATAGAATAGGATAGGATAGAATTGGATAGAATAAAATAGAATAGGATAGAATAGAATATATTAAAATAGAATCTAATAGGTAGATAGAAAAAATAGGATAGAATAAAATAGATAGAATAGAATAGGATAGATTAGATGGAATAGAATGAATAGAATAGAATGGAATGGGATAGAATAGCATAGAATAGGGTAGAAAAGAATAGAATAGAATAGGATAGAATAAAATAGATAGAATAGAATATAGGATATTTTGAGTAGATTAGAATAGAAAAGGGTATAATAGAATAGAAAATGACAAAATAAAATAGATAGAATAGAATAGAAAAGAATATGATAGGATAGAATAGATTAGAATAGACTAGATAGAATAGAATAGATAGATTGAATAGAATAGTGAGAATAGAATAGAATGGAATAAATTAGAATAGAATAGATAGAATAAAATAGAATGGATAGAAAGAATAGGACAGGGTGTAGAATAGATACAATAGATTAGAATAGAACAGAATACATACAATAGAATAGAATAGATATATAGATAGAACAGAATAGGTAGAATAGATAGAATGAATAGAATAGGATAGAATATATAAGAATGAATAGAATTGATTAGAATAGAATTGAATAGATAAATTATAATAGAATAGATAGAATAGAATAGATTAGATAGACAGATAGAATATAATAGATAGTTAGAATAGAATAGAACAGAATGAATAGAATAGAATAAAATAGGATAGAATAAAATAGATATAATATTTATTTTTATTTATTTACAGTACACCCTGCAGCGCCGAAGCATTATAGCAGGGGAGTGGGCACAACGTTAAAGTGACAAAAAAAATCACATGAGAGAAAGAACAAAAAAAGCGGGGGGGGGGGGGGGGGGGGGGAGTAGACAAAGGAGTAATGAATTAAAAAGAAATACAAGAGGAACAACAGTGCATTCGGCCAACAATAATAGTTTGAAGGAACAGTAAAATCACAAATCATTGATTAGCCGTAAAAATACATCTCGGTCTGCACTCACATCAGCTGGCAACCTGTTCCATTCAGAAATAGTACGTGGAAAAAATGAGTACTTTTTGTAGTTAGTTTTACACGCCATTTCTCGTATTTTAAAACTGTGGTCTGTCCTATTAGAAATATAGTGGGCTGTTTTGAGGTACTTTTCCTTATCAATGCCTGTTGTGTCGGTGTATATTGAGTACAGAAGTTTGAGCCTTTGCTTCTGGCGCCTTATCTGTAGCGGTTCGAGTTCTATGTGTTTCTTTATCTGTGTTATGCTGGCATGTCTGGAATATTGCCTTGATATAAATCTGGCTGCGCGGTTTTGTATACCTTCTAATTTATCAATCAGGTACCGCTGATGCGGATCCCATACTGCAGACGCATATTCCAGTTGAGGCCTTACCAGTGACTTGTAGGCAGTACTTTTAAGAATCTGAGGAGCAGTTCCAAGGGTCCGTATGAGCAGGTTGAGCATTTTCCCGGCTTTTTTGACGGTCATATCAATATGATTTGCAAAGGACAGATCAGCAGTTAGTAGGACTCCTAGATATTTAACTTCTTTTGCCGTGCTGAGAGTGGTATCACCTAGTTTGTAGGTAGGTTCATTAGGAATCCTAGACTTAGTAAATGTTACCTGGTAACATTTGTTGGTGTTCAGGCCAAGTTGCCAGGTTTGGCACCAGGAGGCTATGCTGTTCAGGTCCTGCTGCAGGGCATCTACATCTTGTACATTTCGGATTGGTCTATAAACAACGCAATCATCTGCGAATAATCTTATTTGTGAAGATATGTTTGAAGGGATATCATTGATATAGATTAGGAAGAGTAGCGGTCCCAGCACCGAGCCCTGCGGCACTCCTGAAGTAACTTCAACAAAGCTAGAATTTTCGCCTCCAATTACCACGCATTGCATTCTGTCGCTCAGGTAGTCTTCGATTACTTTCACAACTTTATCATCCAGGTTAAGAGTTCTCATTTTGTACTTTAGTAGTTCATGTGAGACGGAATCAAATGCTTTGCGATAGTCGAGAAAAACTGCATCGGTACGGAACCTTTTTTCAGCAGTATCCGCTAGCTCATGAAAAAGTTCAACCAGCTGAGTGGTGCAGGACACGCCTTTGCGGAAACCATGCTGGTTGGGAAAGAAAAAGCTGCTTTGTTCTAAGTGTCTAATTATATTGCTGTATAGTAAGTGCTCGAACACTTTACAACATACGGAGCACAGTGAGATTGGTCTATAGTTGTTCACAGAGAATTTGGAACCGCTTTTAAAAACTGGTACGACATAAGCTTTTTTCCAGTCTTTGGGTATTAGGCTGCATTCGAGTGTTTTCCGAAAAATTACTTGTAAGTACTGAGATATACTGAAAGAACAGGCTTTGAGTACTCTAGGAGAGATTCCATCTGGACCAGTTGCTTTGGTTTCGTCAATGGAGTTTAGGCACTTCCTGATACCCTCAACTGTGATTGTTATTGAAGGCATTACGTTTTGCACTCTAGAAGTAGTGCCGGGAAAAGTATCTATTTTGTTCTTTTTTAGAAATACTGATTTAAAGTAGTTATTAAAACAGTCAGCTTTAGCGTTATTCTCAGATATCTGGTTTCCATCGTAAAGAATACTCGGAATACCTGTTCTCTCCTTGCGTGTCTTTCTTAGGTAGCTCCAAAATGCCTTGGGATTACTGTTAATAGATTCGGCGAGTCCGGAGAAGTAAATCTCCTTGGCGGAAGCTATAGCTGCTGTATAGGCTGTATGCAGTTCCTTTAGATGGCGCCCAAGTTCGCTTGAAGGATTCTTTTTGTATTTTTGGTAAGCACGGGTCCTTTGTTTTATCTTCCGTTTGACCTCGTAAGTCATCCAGGGTTTGTCTACTTTAGGTTTGTCAGAGATTTGTTTGAAAGGAACGTGTTTTTCGATCAGTGATGACAGCACTGTTTTAAAAGAAGTCCACAGAAGTTCTGCGCTCTCAGGCGAATGTTCTGTAAAAGCCTGAAAAGCTGCCTCTAAACCCAGACTGATTTCATTATAATTCGCCCTGGAATAGTCATAAACCTTCCGTGCTTCATGGGTAGGAGGGATAAGGTGTGGCAGAGTGAGCATTGCGGTTACAATTTTATGATCACTGATTCCAGGTAAAACACAAACGTCATGAACAACATTCGGGTCATTGCAAAATAATAAGTCGAGGGTGTTATTTCCACGCGTAGGGTTCACAACGTATTGCTCAAACCCATACTTAGAAATCATATCAATAAATGCTGTACAAGTTCCGTCTGAATGCATGCTGTCACCCCAGTTCAAGTTTGGAAAGTTGAAATCTCCTGCTAACACAATACGTTCATCTGGAAGCGAAGCCAACGTGTCATCAAGGGAAGAGATAACTTGCGGTCAAGCGCTTGGTGGGCGGTACACGACGCCAAACGCTATCGTTCCTTTATCAGGAGTGGTGAGCCTGCACCAGACTGATTCGTGATCATTGATTTCCATGTCAATTGCAGTACAATGCAAGAATTCTTTTGCCAAGATAAACACTCCACCGCCTCTCGAATTCCTGTCTTTTCTAAATACCTGGTATGCCGAAGGAAATACTTTGCTGTCTCTTACTGAGTCGTCTAGCCAGGATTCTGTTGCAAAAACGATGTACGGATTAAACATCTGGAGCAGGCCATAGAATTCATCAATTTTATTTTTAATGCTTTGACAGTTTATTAAGAGAACAGGGCACTTCGAATGTTTAGGTTTCCCGATGCTTAAGAGTGGTCATTTTTTATCTAGTTTAGTTACCTCTTGGGTAAGATCGTCCTACACGAAAACTTCTCCATTTATGATAAGTTTGTCGTATGTTAGGGCCACTTTGTCTTTACCGTTAAGTTTTCTTGGCTTACCAACAGCCCATAGCTTTTGCCGAATTTCTCTGACACGCCGAGAGTAGTCCCTTGAGATTGCAAAGTTCGACCCTTTTAGTTTATTGCCATTGCTTAGGACCGATTCGATGTCCTTATATGATGCAAAATTTACAATAATCGGTCGTTTACGCTCAGTAGTGTGTTTGCCTATCCTGTGGGCCCTCTGGATTTCCCCTATTGTTACCTTTAACGTGTCCTGGCAGAGCGCCCTAACAAGGTTCTCAGAAGTTTCCCAGCTTTCACGTGGCTCAGCATCTTCAAAGCCGTGGAAAATTAAATTCATTCTTCTGCTATTATTTTCTAAGTAGTCTATTTTTTTGGCTGTCACATCGACTTTTTCAGAATGACTTTGAATTCTGCATTCCGCTGTTGCAGTCTCATGTTCTTTACTTTCAAGAACGGCCATCCTTGACTCGAGCGATTCTATGCGTATTCTGAAATCACTCACTAGATTTTCCAGCTTAGTTTGTCTTTCCACAATATCACTTAGTCTGTTAAGGATTGCTGTCTGACCCTCTTGCAGACTGTGAAGAATAGTAGCCGTTTCGGCGCCAGGACCGGGGTTTTCTTCAATGTCGCCAGACAATAACAACAATTTGGCGAAGAACGCCTTCACTGACAGGACTAGTTCACACATCCTTTGTGGGAAAGGCAGCAGCAGCAAAAAGCGATCATCGCTTCTATAGCAAGGAAAGTCGAGCCTTACCTGCAGTATGCAAAAATGCCTGATTAGAAGCATGTTCACGCTGTCGTCACTGCCTTTCCCACTGAAGGCGAATTGGTACAGATGAGGCCTTTTATACTTGAAATCTTGAAGGTCATGTGATGTTCCTGAGGACACGTGGTGTCGGTTATTACGCCAGTGATCCTGCACGTTGTAGCGAAGATCTGGCAGGCGGTAGTTCTGGTCAGTCCATCGGTAGCTATCTTGAAGGGGGTGTGTCCTTGTCTCCCAGAGCATGCTGTTGACACAGTCACCGATGACAGAAAGCAGCAACTGCAGTATGCAAAAATGCCTGATTAGAAGCATGTTCACGCTGTCGCCGCTGCCTTTCCCACTGAAGGCGAATTGGTACAGATGAGGCCTTTTATACTTGAAATCTTGAAGGTCATGTGATGTTCCTGAGGACACGTGGTGTCGGTTATTACGCCAGTGATCCTGCACGTTGTAGCGAAGATCTGGCAGGCGGTAGTTCTGGTCAGTCCATCGGTAGCTATCTTGAAGGGGGTGTGTCCTTGTCTCCCAGAGCATGCTGTTGACACAGTCACCGATGACAGAAAGCAGCAACTGCAGTATGCAAAAATGCCTGATTAGAAGCATGTTCACGCTGTCGCCGCTGCCTTTCCCATAGATTCGGATAGAATAGAAAAGAATAGAACAGAATGGAATAGGCTAGAACAGAGTAGATTAGAATAGAATAGAATGAAGATAATAGATAGATAGAATAGAGAGAATAGAATAAAATAAATAGATTAGAATAGAATAGCATAAATTAGAATTAATATTATAGATAGAATAGAATAGATTGATAGAATGAAATAGATAGAATAAAAAGAATGAATCCAATAGATGGATAGAATAGAATAGATTGGAATAGGACAGGATAGGATAGAATTGAATAGAATAGAATAGGACAGAATAGAATAGAATGAATTGAATAGAATTGGATAGAATAATATAGAACAGGATAGAATAGAATATATTAGAATAGAATAGAATGAATAGAATAGATAGAACAGATCATCATAGAATAGAAACAATTAGGATAGGATAGAATATAACAGATAGATAGAATAGAATAGAATGAATAGAACAGAATACAATAGATTGAATAGAATAGAATTATTAAAATAGATAGAATAGGATTGGATAGAATAGATAAAATAGAACGAAATAGATTAGATAGATAGAGGATAGTATAGAATAGATAGTATAAAATAGATAGAATAGAATATAATGAATGGAATGCAGTAGGATACGATAGGATAGAATAGAATGAATAGAATAGAATAGAATAGATTAGATAGATAGATAGATAGATAGATAGATAGATAGATAGATAGATAGATAGATAGATAGATAGATAGATAGATAGATAGATAGAATGATAGATAGATAGATAGATAGATAGATAGATAGATAGATAGATAGATAGATAGATAGATAGATAGATAGATAGATAGATAGATAGATAGATAGATAGATAGATAGATAGATAGATAGATAGATAGATAGATAGATAGATAGATAGATAGATAGATAGATAGATAGATAGATAGATAGACAGACAGACAGACAGACCGACAGACAGACAGACAGACAGACAGACAGACAGACAGACAGACAGACAGACAGACAGACAGATGGATAGATAGATAGATAGATAGATAGATAGATAGATAGATAGAACAGAATAGAATAGATAGAATAGCATAGAATAGATGGATAGAAAGAATAGAATAGAATAGGATAGTATAGAATCGATAGAATAGAACAGAATGATAGAATAGATTAGAATAGAATAGAACAGGATAGAATAGAATAGAATGGAATAGATTTGTATAGAATAGATAGAGTAAAATAGAGTAGATAGAAATAATAGAATAGGAGAGAATAGAACAGATAGATTAGAATCGAATAGAATGAATAGAAGAGAATAGAATGAATAGAATAGATTAGAATACAATAGATTATAGAATAGATTAGGATAGAATAAAATAGATAGACTAGAATAAAAAAGAATTGATAGATAGAAAGAATAGAATGGAATATAATTAAATAGAATAGATAAAATAGAATAGAATAGATAGAATAGTATAGATAGATAGCATAGAATACAATAGAATAGATTAGAATAGAATAGAATAGATAGAAAGAGTATAATAGAATGAAAAGAATAGAATAAAATAGATAGAATAGAACAGATTAGAAAAGAATAGATTGAATAGAATAGAATAGAATGGAATGGAATAGATAAGAATAGAACTAATAGAGTAAAATGGAATAGATAGAAAGAATAGGACAGGATAGAATAGATAGAATAGATTAGAATAGAACAGACTTGATAGAATAGAATAGAATACATAGATAGATAGAACAGAATCGGTAGAATAGATAGAATAGAATAGGATAGAATATTATAGAATGAATAGAATTGATTAGAATAGAAATGAATAGGATAAAATAGATAGAATAGATAGAATAGAATAGATTAGATAGATAGATAGAATAGATAGATAGATAGATATAATGTATAGAATAGAATAGGTTAGATAGACAGAATATAATAGATAGAATAGAATAGAATGAATAGAATAGAACAGGATAGAATAGAATAGAATATAACAGATAGACAGAAAGAAAAGAATAGAATGGAATAGATTAGAATAGAACAGATAGAGTAAAATAGAGTAGATAGAAATATTAGAGTAGGGTAGAATACAATAGAATTTGATTAGAATCGAATAGAATGAATAGAGTAGAATAGAATGATTAGAATTGATTACAATACAATAGAATATAGAATAGATTAGGATAATAAAATAGATAGAATAGAATAAAAAAGAATAGATAGAATAGAATAGATAGATATAAAGAATAGAATGGAATATAAATAAATAGAATAGATAGAATAGAATAAAATAGAAAGAATAGATAGAATAGAATAGAATAGATAGATAGAATAGAATAGAATGGAATAGGATAGAATAGACAAGATAGAATAGAATAGGATATAATAAAATGAATAGAATAAAAAAGAATGAATAGAATAGATTACAATACAATAGAATATGATAGAATAGAATACAATAGAATATAATAGAATAAAATAGAAGACAATATATAGAAAGAATATAATAGAATGAATAGAATCGATAGATTAGAATAGAATAGGATCGGATAGAAAAGAAAAGATAGACTAGAATAGTATAGAATGAATAGAATAGGATAGAATAAAATAGATAGAATAGAATACATTAGAAAAGAATAGATAGAATAGAATAGAATGGAATAGATAAGATTAGAAATAATTGAGTAAAATAGAATAGATAGAAAGAATAGGACAGGATAGAATAGATTAGAATAGAACAGACTAGATAGAATAGAATAGAATATATATATATATATATATATATATATATATATATATATATATATATATATATATATATATATATATATATATATATATATATAGAACAGAATGGGTAGAAAAGATAGAATGAATAGAATAGGATAGAATATAATAGAATGAATAGAATTGATTACAATAGAATTGAATAGGATAAAATAGATAAAATAGAATAGATTAGATAGATAGATAGAATAGAATAGATAGATAGATATAATGTATAGAATAGAATAGGTTAGATAGACAGATAGAATATAATAGATAGTTAGAATAGAATACAATGAATAGAATAGAACAGGATAGAATAGATAGAATAGAATAGAATATAATAGATAGACAGAAAGAAAAGAATAGAATAGAATAGATTAGAATAGAACAGATAGAGTAAAATAGAGCAGATAGAAATAATAGAATAGGATAGAATAAAATGAATAGAATAGAAAAGAATGAATAGAATAGATTAGAATACAATAGAATATGATAGAATAGAATACAATAGAATAGAATAGAATAAAATAGAAGAGAATAGATAGAAAGAATATAATAGAATGAATAGAATCGATAGATTAGAATAGAATGGGATAGGATAGAATAGAAATGATAGACTAGAATAGTATAGAATGAATAGAATAAAATAGAATAAAATAGAATGAATAGAATAGGGTAGAATAAAATAGATAGAATAGAATAGATTAGAAAAGAATAGACAGAATAGAATAGAATGGAATAGATAAGATTAGAAATAATAGAGTAAAATGAAATAGATAGAAAGAATAGGACAGGATAGAATAGACTAGAATAGAACAGACTAGATAGAATAGAATAGAATAGAATATATATATATATATATATATATATATATATATATATATATATATATATATATATATATATATATATATATATATATATATATATATATATTGTCACGTACAAGGTGATTGAGGATATCAAGAATATCAAGGGGTTAGCTCCGATACAACAGCGGTGAGCAGCACAGGCGCAAAACCCACAAGCGACACTTCGTCGTCCTTCACTCAGTCATGCGCCACCTGGCAACGCTAGGTGACATTACTCCCCCTTCCGAAAAAAAAAATGGAAAAAAAAGTGAAGACGGGCGGTGAGAACGGTGTGCAAAGTAAGAGAGTCGTCACAGCGGGTGGCCATACGCTATCGGTGGTAGTACGGCTTCAGCCGCACAATGTGCACAATGTCCGAGCTGGGCTTTCGACGTTTTGAAAGTGCGGCACCATCTGGAATAACTTCATAACTGAGATCACTCACACGGCGCAACACTTTGTATGGCCCGAAGTAGCGGGAAAGGAGTTTCTCTGACAAGCCTGGACGGCGAACTGGTGTCCACACCCAGACTTGGTCCCCAGGTTTGTAGTGAACCTGGCGGTGCCGGAGGTTGTAGCGGTGCGCGTCAGAGGTCTGCTGTCGCCCGATGTGCACACGGGCAAGCTGGCGGGCTTCCTCAGCGCGGATGGCATACTGCTGGGCACCTGGCGGAAGCTGGTCATCATCTGGGCACGGAAGCATGGAATCGAGCATGCTCTGAACTTCACGCCCGTACACAAGTCGAAATGGTGTGAAGCGCGTTGTTTCCTGTTGGGCTGTATTATACGCAAATGTGACGTACGGCAGCACCTCGTCCCAGGTCTTGTGCTGCACATCGACGTACATTGACAACATGTCCGCAATCGTATTATTTAACCTTTCGGTGAGACCATTGCTCTGCGGATGGTACGCTGTGGTCTTGCGATGCGTCGTGTAGCTCAACTCAAATATGTGGTCGATGAGCTGCGAAGTTAAAGCTGTGCCTCTGTCGGTAATGACATACGAAGGGGCGCCATGCCGCAAGACTATGTTGTGCATGAAAAACTCGGCTACTTCAGAAGCTGTGGCATGAGGGATTGCCTTTGCCTCAGCGTATCTGGTCAGGTAGTCGGTAGCGACTACTATCCATTTGTTTCCCGCCTGCGACAAAAGGAAAGGGCCAATGAGGTCCATGCCAATTTGGTCGAACGGAATACGTGGTGCTCTAACGGGCTTGAGAAATCCGGCAAGCTTCAGAGGCGGTGTTTTACGGCGCTGGCATTCGCGACAGCTTCTTACATAGCGTTTCACAGTTGCGGAGAGTCCTGGCCAGTAGTACATGTTGCGGACGCGAGCAAGCGTCCGTGAGTAACTCAAATGACCAGACGGCGGTTCGCCGTGGCAAGCAAGTGGAATATCCGCACGGAGCTCGCATGGTACTACCAGAAGGTAAGCTCTTTCTTGGCCTTGGGAGTTTCTTTTATACAAGACGCCTTGCTGCATACAGAATGAACCAATGTGCCGAGATAGGCGTCGAGGGAGCGGCGTATCACGCCCTTCCAGATAATCGATGAATGGAAGGATGTCTGGATCAGCTCTTTGTCGATCCCTGAGCTCAGATGCGCTGAGAGCTCCTAAAAAGCCGTTGTCGCCATCGGCTGCAGCATCGTCAGTGTCAACGGGGGCTCGTGACAGCGCGTCAGCGTCTTCGTGTTTGCGGCCTGACTTATAAGCAATAGTTATGTCAAATTCTTCAAGTCGTAAACTCCAGCGTGCAAGTCGTCCCGATGGGTCTCGCAGATTTGCCAGCCAGCACAAACAATGATGGTCCGTGACGACTTAAAATGGTCGGCCGTAAAGATAGGGGCAAACTTCATAGTGGCCCACACGACCGCCAGGCATTCCTTTTCCGAGGTAGAGTAGTTCGTTTCGGCGCGAGAGAGTGTGCGGCTAGCATAGGCTATTACTCGCTCAATCCCGTCTTGATGCTGAACAACGACCGCACCCAGACCGATACTACTGGCGTCAGTGTGCACCTCTGTGTCAGCCGCTTCATCGAAGTGCGCCAGAACAGGGGATGTTTGAAGGAGCTCGCGAAGCAAAGAGAAGGCCGTCTGCTGCTCAGAGTTCCACACAAAGGCGGTGTCCTTCCTTGTGAGGCGCGTTAGAGGTTCCGCAATTTGAGAGAAGTCCGCAATGAACCGCCGATAATATGCGCACAGGCCGAGAAAGCGCTGAACAGCCCTCTTGTTAGCTGGAATGGGAAACCGTGCGACGGCAGCAGTCTTTTCGGGATCCGGGCGCACCCCATCGGCGCTCACAACATGGCCAAGGAACTTGAGTTCTGTATACCCGAAGTGGCATTTCTAGGGCTTCAGCGTGAGATCAGCAGAACGGAGCGCTTCCAGTACAGCTCGAAGGCGTTCGAGGTGTTGGTCAAATGTTTCGGAAAAAACAACTACGTCGTCCAAGTACACAAGACAGATCTGCCACTTGAGGCCAGTGAGGACGGTGTCCATCATCCTTTGGAATGTAGCTGAGGCAGAGCACAATCCAAATGGGAGTATTTTGAATTCATATAGGCCATCTGGAGTGACAAATGCGGTTTTTTCTCGGTCTCTTTCGTCTACTTCGATTTGCCAATAGCCGCTTTTCAAATCAATAGATGAAAAATACTTCGCACGTCGCAATCTGTCCAGTGAGTCATCGATGCGCGGCAACGGGTATACATCTTTCTTTGTCACATTATTCAATTTCCGATAGTCGACGCAAAATCGAAGAGTGCCGTCTTTCTTCTTGACCAGGACTACTGGTGAAGACCACGGGCTTTGTGAAGGCTGCACAACACCATCATCCAGCATCTCCTGAACCTGCGTCTGGATCACTTCTCGTTCTTTGGCAGACACACGATAAGGCTGCTGTCGTATAGGGCGAGCGTCTTCATAAGTAATGATGCGATGTTGTGTGATGGGTGTTTGACGAACCTTCGAGGAAGAAGCAAAACAGTGCTTGAAGTCCAGCCACAGTAGCTCTAAGGCCCGCCGTTTCTCCTTCGACAAGTGGCAGTTAATGTCGATGTTGTCAAGAGATGGCTCATTAGTTTCGACTGCCGTGGATGTAAAACAGACCGGATCGTGCGTAACAGGGTCAGCGAAAGCGATAGCAGTTCCTGGAAACAAGTGCCGGTGCTCATTAGAAAAATTTGTGACAAGGACTGCAGCCCGGCCATTGTGAAGCGACAATAAACTTCGAGCAGCGCAGATGCCTTGAGCAAGCAGGAGTGAATGGTTCGCTTCCGCTACAGCATCGCCGGCACGGAAATCGTCACCGGTAACTTCCACAAGAACACTGCTTCGCGGCGGCAGCGAGACGCTCTCGGCGGAAACGCGAAGTGCGGCATTGCAAGGACTGCTACTATCTCGTTCGGCAGATTGTCCCATCGAAAATGTGATGCGTCTATTTCGCAGGTCGATAACTGCTCCGTACTCCCGCAGAAAGTCAATGCCGAGGATAAGGTCACGGGAACAGTCACTCAAAACGACGCAACTAACGACGAACGTATATCTGTTAATCTCAATACGAGCCGTGCACATCCCCTTTGGGGTAACTATATGACCGCCGGCGGTTCGAAGGTACACACCTGGCCAAGCAGTGAGCACCTTCCTCAAAACAGTCGCCATGCGACCACTCAAAATCGAATAATCCGCGCCGGTGTCCACTAATGCATTGACTGGAGTACGACCGTGTAAAATAACAGGAATGTCCAGAGAAACGCTTTTGGCTTCCCTAGGGGACGGTACCAGCAGCTCGCGGTCGGATCGAAGCGACGACGACGGGAGGTCTTCAACGCAGCGACTACCAGCGGCCTCGCCCCCGAAGGTCACTGTTTTCAGTTTTCCCGACCAGGGCTAGACGAGCGGCCTTGCCCCTCTCGCGAGGAACCTTGGGTGGACGTCAATGAGCGCCTTGGTGAAGGGGAGCGGGACTGACGCTGCGAACGAGATGAACGCTGTTCCGCCAGATACTCTTCAATAACTCGGGGTCGTTGACCAAACCGGGGAGGAGGCGCGTCGATGCGGAAGCCGTGAAGACCGAGGCATCGATAAGGACAATCCCGGTAAAGATGGCCTGGTTCACCGCAGTGGAAGCAGAGTGGACGGCGGTCAGGCGTGCGCCAAATGTCGGCTTTGCATCGGGGCAGGGGACGTTCGTCGAAGTACTGCACTGGTTGCACTGAGGGCAGCGGAACTGTAGGCGGCGCGGGAATGGGTGGTGGTGAAGGGGGAGCCTGACTCTGCAGAACTTCCGCGTATGTGGGACGGTTTTCGGTCCCCGACAGCAATGGTGGGCTCGTAACTATAGGCGAAAGAGGGCTCTTGAGCGCCTGTCGTACCTCCTCTTGCACTATAGCAGAAATGGAAGCTGGCGATTGCTGCATGGGGTTCCAGAACTTTCTCAGTTCTTCGCGCACGACACTGCGAATTAGTTCACGCAAAGCATCAGGATGCCGCTCGGAAGATGCAAATGAATCCGCAGTTGTGCCAGTATGGAGAGGTCGGTTATAAGCCGCGGCACGTTGTTGGAGCACCCTTTCCATTGTGGCGGCCTCCGCAAGGAATCCATTTGCAGTCGACGGTGGGTTGAGCACAAGGCCTGCGAACAGTTGCTCTTTCAAACCCTGCATCAAGTGCCTGACCTTTTTGTCCTCGTACATGGCGGGATCCGCTCGCCTGAAAAGGCGCATCATGTCCTCGACGTACGCATGGACACTCTCATTGGGCATCTGGATGCGGGAGTGAATGGCACGTTCTGCATGTTCGCGACGATCCGCGCTAGTGTATGCCTCGAGCAGTTGACGACGGAATTCCCGCCACGATGTTAACATTTGCTCTCGGTTCTCGAACCAGATCCGGGCGCCAACCTCAAGGCTGAAGTAGACGTTCCTTAGTTTGGCAGTATCGTCCCACTGATTAAAAGCAGCGACACGCTCAAACTGAAGGAACCAGTCCTCCACATCCTCAAAGAGGTCACCATGAAAAGACTTCGGTACCCGAGGGGCCTGCAAGGTGTAGTTACAGGCCGGTGCGACGCCCGTTACCTGCTGAGCAGGAGCACTAGATGTCATGGCGGCGGGTGATGGCTGAAACTCCGGAGGCAGTCCCTGGAGCCGTCGACTGCAGCGATGCACGGGGGTGTCCAATGGCGCAGGGCTGGCGCGACGTCTTTCAGATGGAGACTCTTGCATAGGTGATCTTACCCAGCACCTCCACCAGAATGTCACGTACAAGGTGATTGAGGATATCAAGAATATCAAGGGGTTAGCTCCGATACAACAGCGGTGAGCAGCACAGGCGCAAAACCCACAAGCGACACTTCGTCGTCCTTCACTCAGTCATGCGCCACCTGGCAACGCTAGGTGGCAATATATATATATATATATATATATATATATATATATATATATATGTGTGTGTAGATAGATAGAACAGAATGGGTAGAAAAGATAGAATGAATAGAATAGGATAGAATAGAATAGAATACAATGAATAGAATAGGACAGAATGAATAGAATAGAATTAATAGAATATAATAAAATAGGATAGAATAAAATAGATTTAATAGAATAGGATAGAATAGAATAAATTAGAATAGATTAGAATGAATAGAATAGATAGAGATAGAATAAAATAGATAGATAGAATAGAATAGAACAGGACAGAAGAGAATAGAAGGAATTGAATAGAATTTGATAGAATAAAATAGAATAGGATAGAAAAGAATATATTAGAATAGAATAGAATAGGCAGATAGAAAAAATAGGATAGAATAAAATAGATAGAATAGGATAGGATAGATGGAATAGAATAGAATAGAATGAATAGAATAGAATGGAATGGGATAGAATAGAATATGATAGGGTAGAAAAGAATAGAATAGAATAGGATGTAATAAAATAGATAGAATAGAAAATAGGATAGATAGAGTAGATTAGAATAGAATAGGATAGAATATAATAGATATAATAGAATAGATTAGAATAGACTAGATAGAATAGAGTAGATAGATTGAATAGAATCGATAGAATAGAATAGAATAAATTAGTATAGAATAGATAGAAAGAATAGGATAGAATGGAATAGAATAGATTATAATAGAATAGAAATTATAGAATAGAACAGAATGAATAGAATAGAATAGAATGAATAGAGTAGATTAGAATAGAATAGAATAGATAAACTAGAATAGAATAGAACAGAATCGAATGAATAGAATAGAATAGAATGAAATGGGATAGAATAAAATAGAATAGAATAAATAGAATAAGGTAGAATAGAATAGAATAGAATAGGGTAGAATAGAATAGATAGAATAGAATACCTAGAAAGAATAGAATAGATAAGAATAGAACTGATAGAATAGAATAGTTAAAATAGAATAGAAAATAATATATTAGAGTAGAATAGGTAGAAAGAATAGAATAGAATGAATAGAATAGATAGATAGAATAGAATGGATAGAATAGAATAGAATAGAATGAATAGAATAAATTAGAATAGAATATTGTAACGAAGTGTTCGCAAGCTGGACTTTCGTGACGGCACGACGACTCCGCCGCATTGAAGAAAGGGACCAGGCAATTCCGATTGATGACACAAGTTAACTGAATTTAATAAAGATGAGCTCAAACAATAATTAAAGCCAATCCAGTAGTACCAATGAAACAACAAACTCAAATAACAACACCTCAGTCAGGCAAACGCGACATCTGAGCAGGGGTCCCGAGCAGCAGCTCGGATGGTCGTCGTCCTCCTTCACCAGCCGCCAAAACCCATCTGTCTAACGTTATTCAGAATTCTCCAGGCAGCCTTTGTTACCATGCGGAAATGCGCTTATCGGAGCCAATGAGACGACTTTAGAGCTGAGGAACCAATAGGACGCCGGTGCCCACGAGGTTGTTTCCTGGCGAGCACCGCGTGAATTTCAAGAAGACGCGGCGCATCTCCGCCTGGCACACAAGCACACAAAAAGTCAACCAACAACACATGGGCAGCAAGGACACAGACGGCACAAAACACAAAGCTCCTTCCGTGCTCTCAGCCGTCGCCCCCAAGCCCTCAGGCGTTCACCGGCTGGGACGCGAGCTTCCAACAGCTCGCCTCCTTCACAGCCATTAACCATTTTCCGAACGGCTTAGATCGCGAATACCCCCCAAGAAGAAGGAAAAAGCACAGCCACGCCGTGCAGGCAAGAAAAAAGACCGCTCCCCGGCTGTGCGCGGGTCAGGAAAACGGCGCGCGACATAGACATAGCTCGCTATGCGACAATATAATGGGATAGTATAGAATAGGTTAGACTAGAATAGATAGAATAGGATAGAATAGAAAAGATAGAATAGAATAGAATAGAATAAAATAGATAGAATAGGAGAGAATAGAATAGATAGAAAGAATAGAATAGAATAGGATAGGATAGAATAGACAGAATAGAATCTATAGAATAGAAAAGAATGAATAGAATAAAATAGAATAGAATGAATAGAATACGATAGAATAAAATAGATAGAATAGAATAGATTAGAATCTAAACTGAAAGATAAAGACATTAAGGTAAGCGAAGATTATTCTCTCATGACTCGGCAGGAACGGAAAAAACTCGTAGAATTTGGTATCGCTCAAAAGTCCAAATTCAAACTGCACTATAATAAGCTTTACATGAACGGCAAGTGTTACTGTTACGACCAGCTTAATGACAGCATTTCTGAAGTTCGCAGTACTACAAGCTTTTCACCTGAAACTACTGTACAATAGCGATGCGTGAGGGGTAGTGGGCACTCCTCGCTGTCTGAGCGTTCATTATCGTTCCTATACACAAATATTAGAAGCGTCGTGCCTAAACGTGATGAGCTATGCGCGACTATCGATGCATGCGATGCTGATATTGTTTGCCTTACTGAAACGTGGCTTTCAGCAAAAGTTGATAGCTCTGAAATCTTTCATTGCAGTAAGCATTTTACCACTTATCGGTGTGATAGGGGTGACAGAAATGGTGGTGGCGTTTTGATAGCTGTTGCCGACACACTTTTTTCTTCTCCTGTTCATGTCGTCACCAGTTTAGAACTTATCTGGGTTGAACTGCGCACGCGCTTTAAAAAACTGATCTTGGGAGTTTGTTATCGCCCTCTCTCGTACAGTGCCACGTTTGTTGAAGAACTTCATGATGCTGTTTGCGCCATTACCGTTCGGTTTCCAAACGTTCCTACTGTTTTGGTAGGTTATATGAATTTTTCAACTATATTTTGGTCCAATGAACGTTCTTATGTTGATCCTTTTTCTACAGAGTGCGATGGTTTTTTGCGCATGTGTGCCGACTTTAATTTCTCCCAGCCTACTCGTGTTACATCTTCTTCATCAAACTTGTTAGACCTTGTTCTCACCACGTCACCTGATATCGTTGCTCCAATATCTTGTTTGCCAGGTTTAAGTGATCATTGCATGCTCCATTTTTCAGTAAATGTCGCGATACCGCACCGATATAACAATTCTAAATATATCCGTGACTACCAAAAGGCAAACTTTGATGCAATTAATCGTGAACTCGCTGCTTTTATCGATGAATACTTGCCCTCTTTTCATGACCGCCCAATTGAAATTAACAGGACCCTTTATAAGGATAAAATATCCTCCCTGACTAATTATTACGTTCCGCTGCGAAAAATATTAACTAACAACTGTTCGCTCTGGTATAATTCTTCACTAAAACGGCTATCAAACAAAAAGAAACGTCTGTTTCGCTCCGCCAAAGTGTCTAATTCTATGCCCCGGTGGGACGCTTACTATTCTGCTGCGTCTGCATATAAATCAGCACTAAAGCAAGCTAAGGAGTCATTTTTTAGTCATACTCTTCCATCGATGCTAATAAATAACCCAAAAGAATTTTGGAACGTGGTTAGGAAAACTGACCCATCTACAATCAACCTGAAAACTGCAGATGAATAATTAATTCCTAGTGAAATGTGTGCTGATGTTCTTAATGATGTGTTTACTGCTTCTTTTACTAACAATTTAATTACCGAAATTCCTCATTACCCACCCCGTGACTTCTTTTTTATGGACCCCGTTATAATGGATCCTGTGGGCGTAGAAAAAATAATTGAACAACTGAAGATGTCATCATCATGCGGAGTGGACAACATTAACTCAAAATTTTTGAAAAATACTAAAGTGTATAGTGCCGTTATTTTTGCTACACTGTTTAAACAATCTCTTGAGTGTAGCTGTGTTCCTAGCGACTGGAAAGTGGGCAAGGTGGTAACCTGCAGAAGTCTGGGGAGAAACATTCTCCTAATAACTACCGACCCATTTCACTCACTAGCATCCCATGTAAGATCATGCAACATGTCATCTGCTCTCATCTCGCCAATTTTCTTGAATCAAATTCTTTTTTCAGTCATTGCCAACACGGGTTTCGTAAAACATTCTCATGCGAGACTCAGCTTCTATGCTTTTCACAAGACCTTCATTTCATTCTTGACCGGGGTTCCATAGCAGACTGTATATTCCTCGATTTCTCCAAAGCTTTCGATAAAGTTTCTCACCAATTACTACGTTTCAAATTAAGTAACCTCAAACTCGACCCTAACATCGTTTCGTGGCTTCAGTCTTTTCTCACTAACCATTCTCAATACGTGACAGCAAATATATCGAACTCTCGTTCCTCTCCAGTGGGCTCAGGCGTTCCCCAGGGCTCCGTACTAGGGCCCCTACTTTTTCTAATTTATATTAATGATTTGCCTAACACCATTGCTTCTTCTGTGTGTCTCTTTGCTGACGATTGTGTTATTTACCGTGAAATTAACAGTGACTCTGACATTTCTGTTCTTCAGTCTGATATTAAACAAGTTTCAGAGTGGTGAAAATTATGGCAAATGGAGCTTAACATTAACAAGTGCAAACATATGCGTATTTCTCGTCGTAACAATGAAGTAGCTAATTACAACCTCAATAATACTCCTCTTGAAACTGTGTCTTCGTATAAATACCTTGGTGTGCACATAACTTCTAATCTTTCTTGGAATCTGCATGTGGAATTTATTACTAACAATGCTAACCGCATGTTGGGGTACCTGCGCCGAAACTTTAACCTTTCTTCTAGTTCAATAAAATTGCTTCTTTATAAAACCCTTCGGTACCCGAGGGGCCTGCAAGGTGTAGTTACAGGCCGGTGCGACGCCCGTTACCTGCTGAGCAGGAGCACTAGATGTCATGGCGGCGGGTGATGGCTGAAACTCCGGAGGCAGTCCCTGGAGCCGTCGACTGCAGCGATGCACGGGGGTGTCCAATGGCGCAGGGCTGGCGCGACGTCTTTCAGATGGAGACTCTTGCATAGGTGATCTTACCCAGCACCTCCACCAGAATGTCACGTACAAGGTGATTGAGGATATCAAGAATATCAAGGGGTTAGCTCCGATACAACAGCGGTGAGCAGCACAGGCGCAAAACCCACAAGCGACACTTCGTCGTCCTTCACTCAGTCATGCGCCACCTGGCAACGCTAGGTGGCAATATATATATATATATATATATATATATATATATATATATATATATATATATATATATATATATATATATATATATATATATATATGTGTGTGTGTGTGTGTAGATAGATAGAACAGAATGGGTAGAAAAGATAGAATGAATAGAATAGGATAGAATATAATAGAATGAATAGAATTGAATAGGATAAAATATATAGAATAGATAGAATAGAATAGATTCGATAGATAGAAAGAATATAATCGATAAAAAGAATAGAATAGATAGATAGATATAATAGATAGAATAGAATAGATTAGATAGACAGATAGAATATAATAGATAGTTAGAATAGAATACAATGAATAGAATAGGACAGAATGAATAGAATAGAATAAATTAGAATAGATTAGAATGAATAGAATAGATAGAGATAGAATAGAATAGATAGATAGAATAGAATAGAATAGAGTAGATAGAATAGAATAGATTAGAATAGAATAGAATAGTATGAATATAATAGATAATTACAATAGAATAGAATCAATAGATTAGTATAGAATAGCATAAAATAGAATGAATATAATGGATGGAATAGAATAGGTAGATAGAATAAAATAGATAGAATAGAATAGAATGAAGCGAATAGATTAGAATAGGATAGGATAGGATAGAATTGAATAGAATAGAATAGAACAGGACAGAAGAGAATAGAAGGAATTGAATAGAATTTGATAGAATAAAATAGAATAGGATAGAAAAGAATATATTAGAATAGAATCGAATAGGTAGATAGAAAAAATAGGATAGAATAAAATAGATAGAATAGAATAGGATAGATGGAATAGAATAGAATAGAATGAATAGAATAGAATGGGATAGAATAGAATATGATAGGGTAGAAAAGAATAGAATAGAATAGGATGGAATCAAATAGAATAGAAAATAGGATAGATAGAGTAGATTAGAATAGAATAGGATAGAATATAATAGATATAATAGAATAGATTAGAATAGACTGGATAGAATAGAGTAGATAGATTGAATAGAATCGATAGAATAGAATAGAATAAATTAGTATAGAATAGATAGAAAGAATAGGATAGAATGGAATAGAATAGATTATAATAGAATAGAAATTATAGAATAGAACAGAATGAATAGAATAGAATAGAATGAATAGAGTAGATTAGAATAGAATAGATTAGATAAACTAGAATAGAATAGAACAGAATCGAATGAATAGAATAGAATAGAATGAAATGGGATAGAATAAAATAGATAGAATAGAATAAATAGAATAAGGTAGAATAGAATAGAATAGAATAGGGTAGAATAGAATAGATAGAATAGAATACCTAGAAAGAATAGAATAGATAAGAATAGAATTGATAGAATAGAATAGTTAAAATAGAATAGAAAAGAATATATTAGAGTAGAATAGGTAGAAAGAATAGAATAAAATGAATAGAATAGATAGAATAGAATGGATAGAATAGAATAGAATAGAATGAATAGAATAAATTAGAATAGAATATTGTAACGAAGTGTTCGCAAGCTGGACTTTCGTGACGGCACGACGACTCCGCCGCATTGAAGAAAGGGACCAGGCAATTCCGATTGATGACACAAGTTAACTGAATTTAATAAAGATGAGCTCAAACAATAAATAAAGCCAATCCAGTAGTACCAATGAAACAACAAACTCAAATAACAACACCTCAGTCAGGCAAACGCGACATCTGAGCAGGGGTCCCGAGCAGCAGCTCGGATGGTCGTCGTCCTCCTTCACCGGCCGCCAAAACCCATCTGTCTAACGTTATTCAGGATTTTCCAGGCAGTGTTTGTTACCATGCGGAAATGCGCTTATCGGAGCCAATGAGACGCGATTAGAGCTGACGAACCAATAGGACGCCGGTGCCCGCGAGGTTGTTTCCTGGCGAGCACCGCGTGAATTTCAAGAAGACGCGGCGCATCTCCGCCTGGCACACAAGCACACAAAATGTCAACCAACAACACATGGTCAGCAAGGACACAGACGGCACAAAACACAAAACTCCTTCCGTGCTCTCAGCCGTCGCCCCCAAGCCCTCAGGCGTTCACCGGCTGGGACGCGAGCTTCCAACAGCTCGCCTCCTTCACAGCCATTAACCATTTTCCGAACGGCGTAGATCGCGAATACCCCCCAAGAAGAAGGAGAAAGCACAGCCACGCCGTGCAGGCAAGAAAAAAAAAGACCGCTCCCCGGCTGTGCACGGGTCAGGAAAACGGCGCGTGACATAGACATAGCTCGCTATGCGACACCTCCCCCCTACGAAAAAGTGTCCCACTCGGTCACAACCATGCCCGTACAAATCAGCCGCAAGGAAATGCTATGAATAACTATGTACAAGGTTCAAAAATTAAATTACGGCTACTTGATAGGACCACACAACAATACCAAAATTGAACAAAGTATACGCAATGCCGAAAAAACGAGAAAATAGAAATATCAGGTGAAACAGATTATAACCAGGAAGGTTGAGAAGAACACTTACACGCAATAAAACATTGGCATATCAGTCAAAATGTTACAGGGCACACTCAAAATGTCCACTTGCACGTATTCACACAAAACACAAAACATTCGGGAGTATATACAAAGAAAAGTCACGGCGGATTAATTAACACTTCCGTCCGCGCTATAATACATCTCGGTCTCACTGTCATAATCGGTCCTTACTCTTTTGGGTTTGGTGCGACTTCCCGTGGGTCTACACTGAAATGTAGATTCGGAGTATGAACTTAAAGCAGTCCCTGTTAACTCCTCCGGCGCACATATCGTCCCTCAGAGATCACCACCTAAAGGTGCACAGTGCAGGACTGTCCAATATCTTAATTCCCCAGAACTTCCTCGGACTAGAATCACCTGCCCTCCACCGTCGTCGTCATCAAGGATTCTGAAAAATTCAAGGATACTGTTAATGCTTATGAATTGTAACTGTTTATTTGTTTGTTTCTTTTTATTCTTATTTTTTCCCCACTCCTCTCTGTAACGCCTGACCGGCCTTGAGAGTAATAAAATGAAAATGAAAATGAAATGTCTCAGTCGCACTTCCAGCAGAGTGACCGCGATCACTGTTTTTCAGGTCGAGGCCGTTACACGTTTTGGCCTTGCGGAGACACGAACACAGCGCTCAAACGCATGCACACCATCACCCCGATCACCGTTTGCTGACTCGTCGTCGGCGTCCTCATTAGAAGCAAGCCGTGGGTGGTAGTGTTTCAGACGCTCAGCGTTGACGACATCCCGCTTTCGGCCGGTGCGATCGACGACCTCCCAGTTATTTTCTGATACCTTCCGGAGCAGGCGGAACGGCCCGTGGTATCTGTGGAGCAGTTTGGTGGTCTTTCCTTTCGATCGAGAAGGCGTTCACGGGTACACAAGGTCTCCCGGATAGAAAACAGCATCCCGTCGTTTGGAGTCGTATGCGCTTTTGTTCTTTTCTTGCCGGTCTTTCTCACGCTGAGCTACGACTTGGCGCGCCTGGCGAAGCCGGTCCACCACCTTGTGAGCATCCACTTCGTCACAGTCGTCTTGCGCGATACCGAGGGCCACCTCAAAAGGAAGTGTTGGCTCGTGTCCGTGAAGAAGAAAAAACGGTGAAAAACCTATCGTTTCGTGTTGCGACGAATTATAGGCGAAAAGAACATAAGGCAGGAATTCGTCCCAGTCCCGATGATGCGAGGAGACATACATGCTGAGCATGTCGGCAAGCGTGCAAACAAGCCATTGGTTTGCGGGTAGTACGCTGTTGTTTTCACGTGGTCTGTACCCATGGCTTTAAATATTTCCTCAATCAAGGAAGCAACAAAATGTTGTCCGCGGTCCGTAATGATGCGGCCTGGTGCCCCGTGGCGTAGGACGATCTCTCGCACAAAGCCCTGCGCGGCCTCAGCAGCTGTGGCCGCCGGGCATGCTACTGTTTCGACCCACTTCGTGTGGTAATCAGTCATCACGAGGATGTAGCGGTTTCCGGATTGACTCTTCGTAAATGGTCCCAAAAAGTCCATTTCAACCTGTTTAAAAGGCATTCCCACCGATGGAAGAGGCTGGAGAAACCCGATTGGTTTGCCCGGTGGGGCTTTGCGCGTCTGGCAGTCAGGGCAAGACAGTACGTAATTTGACACCTGCGCGAACATCTTAGGCCAGAAGCAACGCCTACGTATCTTCTCCCACGTGCGCTTGACCCCGAGATGTCCCGCCGTGAGATCATCGTGGCAGCCCCTTAGCACCTCTGACCGCAAACATCTTGGTACAACCAGTGCGTCGTAGTCTGCCTCGAAACCTTTCCTCGCCTGTGCAACACACCGTTAATCATCCGAAAACAGCGTGCAGTTCTTTTCAGTGTTCTGGCAACGGGTGAATCCGGGTTCTCTAGGTGTCCTATCGCTTCCCTCATCCAAGGGTCTTCCCTCTGCTTCATGCCTACATCCACGCGACCTAGCACAAGCAGCGGTGCAAAGTTATCTTCACTAACCGGTGCCGGCTCGCGTGGCAGGCGAGAAAGGGTGTCTGCATCTGCGTTCTTCAAACCTGGGCGGTGTTTGAGAGTCAGGTCAAACTATTGCAACAGCAGGGACCATCTCATGAGGCGTCCATTCGGATTCTTGACATTCATCAGCCATGCGAGGCTGGCTTGATCTGTGATCACGGCGTAGTTACTGCCGAATATATAAGGTCGAAACTGCCTACAGGCGTACACGACAGCCAGACATTCCTTTTCTGTGGTGCTGTAATTAGCTTCCACTTTGTTGAGATGACGGCTGGCGTAGGCGATGACATGTTCCCGACCCTCGTCTTTTTGAACCAGCACAGCACCGAGACCGTAGTCACAGGCATCCGTATGGATTTCGATCGGCTCGCCTGGCTCGAATTGACGCAGAATTGGCGCTGTAGTCAGCTTCTCTTTGAGCGCTTGCATTGCCGCCTCGCATGCCGTGTCCCACTCAAACGAAACATTCTTTCTTGTCAAATTAATCAAAGGTCGGGAGATTAGGGAGAAATCCTTGATGAAACGCCGATAATAATTGCAGATTCCCAGGAAACTCTGAACTCCTTTCTTGATTTTGGCGCTGGGAACTTTTCGATCGCGGCTATTTTGTCCGGATCTGGTCTGATGTTCTCTCTAGTCAGCACGTGCCCGAGATACCTGATTTCTTGTTGCGCGAAGCTGAATTTTTCCGGCTTCAGACGCAAGTTGGCTTCATCAAGAGCGCTTAACACCTTTTCCAAGTCCTCTAGGTGAGTTTTCATGGTCTTCGAGAAAATGACGATGTCATCCAAATAGGCCAAACACACCCTCCAGAGAAGACCACTCAAAACTTTGTTGATCATCCTCTGGAATGTCGCGGGGGCATTGCACAGACCGAAAGGAACGACATTGAACTCGTATAGACCGGAGCCGCATGCGAATGCTGTCTTCCACTTGTCCTCTTCGCGGATTCCTACCTGCCAATAGCCTGAATTGAGGTCGAGCGTCGTGAAATATCGAGAACCCTGCAGCAGATCCAGAATGTCATCGATTCGCGGTAATGGGTGCACGTCTTTCTCGGTAACCGCGTTCACCCTTCGGAAATCAACGCAGAAACGCCAACCTCCCTGCGGCTTTTTCACGAGAACGACGGGCGATGACCAGGGGCTGTGCGACTCTCTGATCACTCCGTCACGAAGCATTTCTTCCACTTGCGCTTTAATGACCTCCCTCTCGAAGGGTGAGTGGCGGTACGGATGTTGACAAATGGGTGCTGAGCTGCCCGTGTTTATAGTATGCTCCGTTACGTGAGTGCGCTGAATCGAATTGTGCTCGTCGGTAAACAGGTGACAAAACTTATGAATAACGGACAAGAGCTCATCCCTCTCAGATGGCGTCAGGTGTGGCCCAGTTTCGACGTCAAAGTCCTCTGTTGCAGTGGTGTCGTGTGGCACGGCGAGTCCGAGTTGCGCCTCATGAAGAGATGTGGCCCAGCCGATCTTCGCGTCGCGATGTACCACTATCGGCAGCAAGGTAGGGTTTGCAACACGGACGATTCCGATCCCATCAACCACGTTCACGACGGTCCGCGCCACCTGCAGTCCACTTCTGAGGGTTGACTTTGGCTCGACAAGCTGAATTCCGTCTCTCGGCATGTGTACCCTTAAAATGGCTTCCGTACGAGGCTCGATGGAAACTTGATCTTTACTTCGTGCAGTGACCACATTTGACTGCGATTGCACGCTAGCATCGAAGTGCAGCTGGTACACTTCACTCCCTATTTTTAGCTGTTTACGGAGGAAGTCAATCAGCAGGTTTGCCTTCCGGCAAAATGGGAGCCCTCCTAACAACTCATAAGGGCACTACTTGAGGACAATGAATTTTACGCTGAATCTGGTTGATCCGAATTGAAACATTACTTCTGTTTCTCCTACAGGTGCTAATAAGTCTCCGCTGATTCCTTTGATAAAAGCAGTGCCCTCAGTTAGTTCTACTTTTGAAGCAATTTTAGCCGCGAAGCTGGAAGAAATGATGTTTACGGAGGCGCCAGTGTCGATGAGAAGGGTGGTCTTCAAATTATTTGTCTCGACTTGGACCGTGAGGAGTTGGTCTTCGCTCATCACGCTCACAGATCGGCCAGGCTGACCACCTAAGCCCGGCCGTTCACGTTTCCTGGATTGGGAGCCTGCTCGTCGCGCGCATTTCTCTGTTCACGGTCCTCGTCTCTCCATCGCTGGACGCAGTTCTGAGCTATGTGACCGATTCGGTTACAGTAGTGGCATCGCGGCCGTCCGTCGTCGTCACGCGAGGTTCTCTGGGTCCATGGCGCGTGCCTACGAAAAATTTCTTCCATTGCCCTTAGACGTCCGGATAATGATTCTAGAGAGGCGGCGATCGCCTTGAAATCTTGCTCACCTGCGAGCCTTTGTTGTTGACCATGGGAGGCAGCAGTGTAGGTGGGAAGTAGGTGGGGCTGCCCAGATCCCGGCACACTCAACGGACGAGGCTCGTTGTCAGCGCTGCCAGCTGTTGGCAAGATGTTCGAATTGCAAACACAGGGTCCCGTTTCCAGGTAGGTGGTGTTTGCTGCGGTGGCCGGCAGCACCCGGGAAGTGAAACCCATCAGCGCGGCCTGACTGAGGCGTTGCAGTGTCTGCAGGAAGTCGGCGCAGCTGGACGGATCGGATATTATCATCTTGTCCATTGTCGCTGGTTGCAGGCCCCGCAGCAGATGACGAAATTTGTCTTCTTCCAGCATTTTGCGGTCGACCCTGGCGCACAGCTGCAGCACATCATAAAAGTATTGCTCCGGAGACTCCGACGGCAGGTGTACTCGATTCTGCAGCCGAAGGTGAGCGATTTCCGTCGCGTGGCGGCTGCTGAAGCAGGTCTTGAGCTTCGCCGCCCAATCACTCCACGAAATCTGCGCACCGGTAAGCAGCTGTGTGGTGTGCCACTTCTTCGCATCGCCATCCAGGGCAAGGTACAAAAATTTCACCTTTGTGTCGTCGTCCCAAGCGTTCAACGATGATACGTGCTCGCAGCAGGTCAGCCATTCCGCCACGGACTCCTCAGGGATTCCCTTAAAAACAGGAGGCGGGATGGACATCCTCGGTGGAGAGCTCGTCATCGTAGCGAAGTCAGCTGTCGCCTGCATGTCCGGATCACTCCTCAGATGGGGGCGCATCTCCGGTAGAGCGGGGTCGTCGTTACCACGCACCTTCCACCACTTGTAACGAAGTGTTCGCAAGTTGGACTTTCGTGACGGCACGACGGCTCCGCCGCATTGAAGAAAGGGACCAGGCGATTCCGATTGATGACACAAGTTAACTGAATTTAATAAAGATGAGCTCAAACAATAATTAAAGCGAATCCAGTAGTACCAATTAAACAACGAACTCAAATTAACAACACCTCAGTCAGGCAAACGCGACATCTGAGCAGGGGTCCCGAGCAGCAGCTCGGATGGTCGTCGTCCTCCTTCACCAGCCGCCAAAACCCATCTGTCTAACGTTATTCAGAATTCTCCAGGCAGTCTTTGTTACCATGCGGAAATGCGCTTATCGGAGCCAATGAGACGACTTTAGAGCTGAGGAACCAATAGGACGCCGGTGCCCACGAGGTTGTTTCCTGGCGAGCACCGCGTGAATTTCAAGAAGACGCGGCGCATCTCCGCCTGGCACACAAGCACACAAAAAGTCAACCAACAACACATGGGCAGCAAGGACACAGACGGCACAAAACACAAAGCTCCTTCCGTGCTCTCAGCCGTCGCCCCCAAGCCCTCAGGCGTTCACCGGCTGGGACGCGAGCTTCCAACAGCTCGCCTCCTTCACAGCCATTAACCATTTTCCGAACGGCGTAGATCGCGAATACCCCCCAAGAAGAAGGAAAAAGCACAGCCACGCCGTGCAGGCAAGAAAAAAGACCGCTCCCCGGCTGTGCGCGGGTCAGGAAAACGGCGCGCGACATAGACATAGCTCGCTATGCGACAATATAATGGGATAGTATAGAATAGGTTAGACTAGAATAGATAGAATAGGATAGAATAGAAAAGATAGAATAGAATAGAATAGAATAGAATAAAATAGATAGAATAGGAGAGAATAGAATAGATAGAAAGAATAGAATAGAATAGGATAGGATAGAATAGACAGAATAGAATCTATAGAATAGAAAAGAATGAATAGAATAAAATAGAATAGAATGAATAGAATACGATAGAATAAAATAGATAGAATAGAATAGATTAGAATCTAAACTGAAAGATAAAGACATTAAGGTAAGCGAAGATTATTCTCTCATGACTCGGCAGGAACGGAAAAAACTCGTAGAATTTGGTATCGCTCAAAATAAAGACCAGACTACTCGAGAAATCGCCGAGGCGTTCCATATTAACCGAAAGCAAAATGTTTGTGTTAGTAAAACGTCCGTCGCATTGACAGAAAATGAGATGACCATGCTGCACAATCGTTAGTGCGTCGGCAGTTTTCACCACGTGCGTGTGATGGGGGGAGTTTTACTGTGTTGATATAGATTTTTATGCATTTTTGACTATGCTCATGTGGGTACAACAAGTGTGTGTACTTTATATATATACTCTTCCGTTCTTCGAATAAATTCAGTTGTCAGTTCTGCGCCGTCGTTGTCCACTTCTCCTCTTTGTCTCGTCTTTTTGCGCAATATACATTACTGTCCATCATGGTTCACCAACTCGCCCAATCAGCCGTTCTTCTACAGTCCAAATTCAAACTGCACTATAATAAGCTTTACATGAACGGCAAGTGTTACTGTTACGACCAGCTTAATGACAGCATTTCTGAAGTTCGCAGTACTACAAGCTTTTCACCTGAAACTACTGTACAATAGCGATGCATGAGGGGTAGTGGGCACTCCTCGCTGTCTGAGCGTTCATTATCGTTCCTTTACACAAATATTAGAAGCGTCGTGCCTAAACGTGATGAGCTATGCGCGACTATCGATGCATGCGATGCTGATATTGTTTGCCTTACTGAAACGTGGCTTTCAGCAAAAGTTGATAGCTCTGAAATCTTTCATTGCAGTAAGCATTTTACCACTTATCGGTGTGATAGGGGTGACAGAACTGGTGGTGGCGTTTTGATAGCTGTTGCCGACACACTTTTTTCTTCTCCTGTTCATGTCGTCACCAGTTTAGAACTTATCTGGGTTGAACTGCGCACGCGCTTTAAAAAACTGATCTTGGGAGTTTGTTATCGCCCTCTCTCGTACAGTGCCACGTTTGTTGAAGAACTTCATGATGCTGTTTGCGCCATTACCGTTCGGTTTCCAAACGTTCCTACTGTTTTGGTAGGTTATTTGAATTTTCCAACTATATTTTGGTCCAATGAACGTTCTTATGTTGATCCTTTTTCTACAGAGTGCGATGGTTTTTTGCGCATGTGTGCCGACTTTAATTTCTCCCAGCCTACTCGTGTTACATCTTCTTCATCAAACTTGTTAGACCTTGTTCTCACCACGTCGCCTGATATCGTTGCTCCAATATCTTGTTTGCCAGGTTTAAGTGATCATTGCATGCTCCATTTTTCAGTAAATGTCGCGATACCGCACCGATATAACAATTCTAAATATATCCGTGACTACCAAAAGGCAAACTTTGATGCAATTAATCGTGAACTCGCTGCTTTTATCGATGATTACTTGCCCTCTTTTCATGACCGCCCAATTGAAATTAACAGGACCCTTTGTAAGGATAAAATATCCTCCCTGACTAATTATTACGTTCCGCTGCGAAAAATATTAACTAACAACTGTTCGCTCTGGTATAATTCTTCACTAAAACGGCTATCAAACAAAAAGAAACGTCTGTTTCGCTCCGCCAAAGTGTCTAATTCTATGCCCCGGTGGGACGCTTACTATTCTGCTGCGTCTGCATATAAATCAGCACTAAAGCAAGCTAAGGAGTCATTTTTTAGTCATACTCTTCCATCGATGCTAATAAATAACCCAAAAGAATTTTGGAACGTGGTTAGGAAAACTGACCCATCTACAATCAACCTGAAAACTGCAGATGAATAATTAATTCCTAGTGAAATGTGTGCTGATGTTCTTAATGATGTGTTTACTGCTTCTTTTACTAACAATTTAATTACCGAAATTCCTCATTACCCACCCCGTGACTTCTTTTTTATGGACCCCGTTATAATGGATCCTGTGGGCGTAGAAAAAATAATTGAACAACTGAAGATGTCATCATCATGCGGAGTGGACAACATTAACTCAATATTTTTGAAAAATACTAAAGTGTATAGTGCCGTTATTTTTGCTACACTGTTTAAACAATCTCTTGAGTGTAGCTGTGTTCCTAGCGACTGGAAAGTGGGCAAGGTGGTCCCCTGCAGAAGTCTGGGGACAAACATTCTCCTAATAACTACCGACCCATTTCACTCACTAGCATCCCATGTAAGATCATGCAACATGTCATCTGCTCTCATCTCGCCAATTTTCTTGAATCAAATTCTTTCTTCAGTCATTGCCAACACGGGTTTCGTAAAACATTCTCATGCGAGACTCAGCTTCTATGCTTTTCACAAGACCTTCATTTCATTCTTGACCGGGGTTCCATAGCAGACTGTATATTCCTCGATTTCTCCAAAGCTTTCGATAAAGTTTCTCACCAATTACTACGTTTCAAATTAAGTAACCTCAAACTCGACCCTAACATCGTTTCGTGGCTTCAGTCTTTTCTCACTAACCATTCTCAATACGTGACAGCAAATATATCGAACTCTCGTTCCTCTCCAGTGGGCTCAGGCGTTCCCCAGGGCTGCGTACTAGGGCCCCTACTTTTTCTAATTTATATTAATGATTTGCCTAACACCATTGCTTCTTCTGTGTGTCTCTTTGCTGACGATTGTGTTATTTACCGTGAAATTAACAGTGACTCTGACATTTCTGTTCTTCAGTCTGATATTAAACAAGTTTCAGAGTGGTGAAAATTATGGCAAATGGAGCTTAACATTAACAAGTGCAAACATATGCGTATTTCTCGTCGTAACAATGAAGTAGCTAATTACAACCTCAATAATACTCCTCTTGAAACTGTGTCTTCGTATAAATACCTTGGTGTGCACATAACTTCTAATCTTTCTTGGAATCTGCATGTGGAATTTATTACTAACAATGCTAACCGCATGTTGGGGTACCTGCGCCGAAACTTTAACCTTTCTTCTAGTTCAATAAAATTGCTTCTTTATAAAACCCTTGTTCGTCCTAAACTGGAATATGCAGCCTCTGTCTGGGACCCTGGCCTTGCATCTCTAGAATCTGAAATCGAATCTGTTCAAAACCGCGCGTCACGTTTTATACTTTCCAACTATCACCGTAACTCCAGTGTTACCGTTATGAAAACAACATTATCATTGCCACCGCTTTCACAACGCAGAAAAATTTCTCGCTTATGCCTATTTCACAAAATCTATTACCACAATCCTGTCCTTAAGAGCCGGCTTTTAACTACCCCCACATATGTTTCAGGTCGCATCGATCATCTTCACAAAGTAGGTGTTCCGTCATGTCGTACTAAACACGCCTCTTATTCTTTTGTTCCAAACACTTCTGTCAGTTGGAACCACCTTCCTAGGCACATTGCTGATATTACGGACCCCAATTCTTTTAGGACTGCCGTATGTAATCTATATTTATAGATGGTAGTCAATTGTTTTTGTTCGTTTTCGGTGACATTGTTGACTGTCGGAAATGTTTTTTTTCTTTTTGTCTCACCTGCTTTTCCGCTTTTTTTTTTGCGCAAATCCTTTTTTTTTGTTGTTTTGATCTCTTTTCGCCGTGTTATTGTTTCTCCTATGTTCTTTTATGCTGCACTGTACCCTGTACCAATGTATCTTTCCCACTCCGCTCTTTAATGCCTTCGGACCCTGAGGGTATATGAACAAATAAAAAAATAGATAGAATATAATACATTAGATAGAATAGATAGATAGAATAGAACAGACAGACAGACAGACAGACAGACAGACAGACAGACAGACAGACAGACAGACAGACAGACAGACAGACAGGCAGGCAGGCAGGCAGGCAGGCAGGCAGGCAGGCAGGCAGGCAGGCAGGCAGACAGGCAGACAGACAGACAGACAGACAGACAGACAGACAGACAGACAGACAGACAGACAGACAGACAGACAGACAGACAGACAGACAGACAGACAGACAGATAGATAGATAGATAGATAGATAGATAGATAGATAGATAGATAGATAGATAGATAGATAGATAGATAGATAGATAGATAGATAGATAGATAGATAGATAGATAGATAGATAGATAGATAGATAGATAGATAGATAGATAGATAGATAGATAGATAGATAGATAGATAGATAGATAGATAGATAGATAGATAGATAGATAGATAGATAGATAGATAGATAGATAGATAGATAGATAGATAGATAGATAGATAGATAGATAGATAGATAGATAGATAGATAGATAGATAGATAGATAGATAGATAGATAGATAGATAGATAGATAGATAGATAGATAGATAGATAGATAGATAGAATAGTTGGAACAGAATAGAATAGATAGAATAGAATAGAATAGTATAGAATAGAATAGGTAGAATAGAATAGGATATAATAAAATAGATTGAAAGATTAGATGGAATAGAATAGAATAGATAGATAGAAATAATAGAATAGGATAGAATAGAATAGATGGAATAGAATAGAATAGATAGATAGAAAGAATAGAACAGGATAGAATATAATAGATAGAATAGATAGAAAGAATAGAATAGATTGAATAGAATAGAATGTAATAGATTAGAATAGAACAGATAGAGTAAAATAGAGTAGATAGAAATAATAGAATAGAATAGATTAGGATAGAATAAAATAGAACGGATAGAATAGAATAGATAGATAGAAAGAATAGAATGGAATATATTAAAATAGAATAGATAGAATAGATTAGAATAGATAGAATAGAATAGAATACATTGGATAGATAGATAGAATTTAATAGATAGATAGAATAGAATAGATAGATAGAATAGAATAGATAGATTAAAATAGATTAGATAGATAGAGTGGAATAGTTTTTTTTTAATACACAGCGCAACAAACATAGGACTAGCGAGTGGACGGGAACAGCGCTGACTATCAACTGCATGAGTTAATTGGAAGAACACGAATATATACAAAAATGCTCTGACAACCAAGTGCGCAAGTTCGCAGATAAAACAACATTTCAGTTGCCTGAACTTGGCCTCAACATGAACGCCTCAACATGAACGTCGTCCATCCAACCGATATGGCGACCCATTCTAAGGAGGAAGGGATATTGTGTACGTGAACCGACGCACAGCCACACAGCCTCCTAGCAAACGGTCGCACGGCCGCTCCAGTTGCAATGCCTCCTTGCACGTGCGAGCTGGCCGCTTCGGAGAGACCAGCGGGGGTCTCCCCAACCCGGGCCGCTGACGACGCGCGGGTCAATGAAACCCAAGCCATGCGTTGCCCTGGAACTGGACCGTCCTCGGACCATGTGCGCGACCAAGGCACGAGAAGCAACGCCTTCTTTACAAGCGCTCACTTTCTCATTTACCTTCTCTTGTTCTCTCTCCGAAAGCACAATAAACGCAGTTTCTAGCAAGCAACCGAATTGAGAGGTTCCTCGCTCACGGGGCTTCCACGCACCAAACATAACAGCCGGGACTGCACACTTGCATTTAAATTCAAATAAATATTAATGGCTCATTTTCAGAGGCAAAGAATGAGGTAATATGAAAACCGGAAACAAAGAACAAGGAATAATTAAGTGAACAGTTTAGTTTGATGGAAAGGAAAGGCATTTATAATTTTCACTTCATGGCAGAGTCAACTATAACTCGCACAAAGAAGTTGCCACAGCCACCAGTCAACTGGTGATTTGGCCAACAATGCAAACACGGGGACCAGTTGGTTGATCATTCTGTAGAATACTGCGCTACTTGATAGACAGAGACAAATGGAAGACGACACACGAATGAAGCGCAAACTTACAACTATTTATTTTAAAAATAAATAGTTGTAAGTTTGCGCTTCATTCGTGTGTCGTCTTCCATTTGTCTCTGTCTATCAAGTAGCGCAGTATTCCACAGACTGGTGATTTGGGGAAATCTATAGTTGTTGAAGACATCTGTGTGAACGCATTTTTGTGCTTGAAAGCCACCAGAGCACAATTCAGAAACGTTGTGCATGGGCGAAAACATTCACGCTCATGGTGAAACGGTGATTGAAAAAGAAATTTATCGATGGCGCATACCCAATTCACGTGGTTCCACGCTCCGTCTTACTGGACTTCGTGCCCCGTGCGCGAAGGCTGAAAGCGGACGGCTGGCGTTAGATCTTTCTTTTCGTGTGATTCGTGTTGTGTTTGCTCCTTTGTTTTTCAGAACGCACCGAATGACCTATTCATGTCGCATTTTGGTTAGAAGCTTCATAGTGGCCAAATTTTCTTTTTTTGTATTTTGCTTTTTATTTTCCCTGCAACACGTGGGCGCACTTTTAACTTGTATTGCTCTGTGATGATACCTTCCAATCTCTTCAGCGTCGTTAGCTATCTCGAAGGTAAGTGCAGGCTATGAGCGTCACATCCAGTGTATGTGATATGCGCACAGTCGGTTACAATGATATCGCAGACTGCTCCCATATTGCTGCCGTTGACTTTCTATAGCTTGCCATACAGTGACTTAATCAGCGTGCAGATCTCTTTCAAATCAAGCGTAAAATATTGGGCTTCGTGCAAGCAGCTTTTGAGTGGCCTGCCTCGTGACACTTCACGTGTGTGTACTACGAGGTAAGCAAATTTGATCATGCCTCGTGGGCAGAGAATACGGTAGCATTTAAAAGCTCCTTTGCAGCTCTTACAGACATTTTGTCTCCTGCGTCGCTGTTGTTCCTTAGCGCAATGTGTTGTCAACTGAAAAATGAATGGCTTTCAGTGCTATTTTTTCATCAGAAGGCGTACTGTACGTCATGGTACATGAATGATATCCCTCAGAGGGCTTCAGTGCCAAGGCGAAGAGACCTGAAAAAAAAAATTAACGGGTAAGAATAAGAGCGAATTTAATGCTAAATAATGACAGCTTCATTCCACCTGGCACAGGCTCCAACTTTGCCGACCTTATGTAAACACCTGGCATGGGGAGTATCGGCGAAGCGAGCATTGCGTCTGTATTTCACGCCTCATATTTAAAGATCTCATGGATTCATTCGCGCCGGGTGCCGGGAATGAGTGCTTGCAGTTTTCGGCCAGCTGAAAAAAAAAAAAGGTAACATGGCCGTGCACGAAGGTTGCAGCGCGAGAGCAGGCCTTGTATAGTCGCGGCGTGACGGGTCGCCGTTGTGTAGGTACGGAAGACTCCGCGGGCCGAGACATTAGAGATTAGTTTAGCGCTACCGCTCACCGCTACCGCCTACCGCTACAGCGCGAGTGTCAGCATGCATGCGCTGATCACCCCGAAAGCGACAGATGGCACCACGTCCCTGCCAAATTTCAGCGGACTCCGCACGCAGGAACCAATCAGCGCGTGCTGTGCTTACGGCGCGCGGTAGAGGTAGACGGATGCGGTAAGCGGCAGCGGTAATCTAAATGTCTCTATTAGCTCTCACCCAGAAGGATTAGGACCTCCGACAACAACTAGAGCACTGCACTGGTCCGGCCCAGCCCGAAAATTGCTTTTTTTAGTGGGCCCACACCGGGCTTGGGCTTGTTGTTGCGGGCCTGGCCCGGGCCCTGGCTTGGAGTTGCGGGCCCAAGTCACGCTGGGGCTTGTTGCGTGCGGCTTCGTTCGGAAAAGAAGAAATTCCACCACATAATTCGGTCTGCTGGCTTATGAATAAACCGCTACTAGTATGTTTCTTGACGTCGAATAACAGAAAGTTCATTTGTAGACCGAGTTTAATCAGCGCCACTGAGTGGTTTGTCGAAGTATCTTTGGGCACGCGCGCCTGACGCTGTTTAACGACGCAAGCTAAAAAAGTTGAAAGAAAAAGCGGAAAACCCAGCAGCGTGCTGTGCTCGAGTGAATGTCTTATGCAGCGCTGTAACACATGGCACAGGGCTCGTTTGCTCGAGAACGCGCCTGCTAAGTACTCAACATCAATGAGCACACACTGTTGGATTCAGCAGGAGGCGCTCTGTATCTTCTTGGTTTTGAAGTTACCGCTAAGAACTAGACATTTGAAGCCTCATACGAGCCGGCGGAGGACCTTCAATTGATTTCTCGACAGGCCTTCAAAGATAGCCTTTAATTGTCTGCCTCGCCCCCCTGCAAAAAAAAAAAACAATCCCTATTCTGCGAGAAACTGTATTGGATAAGAGCGTATCGCTTTAGGAATCTTTGTGTTTATGCAAGGAACTTAGCGCTATAGCTAATTTCTAATAAGGAGTCATATTTAAAATATCTGTAATCCATAGCTTTTAAACGTACATGGTGCACGATAACTTTAAATAAAATGTCTTACCAAGCATTTCTTGACCAAACCTTTGCTTCTGCGGGCGCAATAACTGTGCCTTTGTCTGCTGAGAAGAATATTTCGTAAGGTGTTTCCTCTAACCTCGGTTTATTCTTAGTAGTGGTAAAGCAGTACATTTTCGAGGCACCTGCGCAGACTTACTTTGCCGGGCCTGGGGCGGGCCTTGTGGAAGAGTGGGCCCGGTCCGGGCCTGGTCCATGTGAGCGTGGGCCGGACCCGAGCTTGGAGCATGGGCTAAGGCTGAGCTCGGGCTTCAAACGGTGGGCCTGGACCAGAAAATCAGGCCCGTGCAGTGGTCTTGCTTGAGCGTTTAAAGACCATTATCATCGTCTCAAAACCCCTTTCCATACCTACGGAAGATAAAAAGAAACTACTCTTATGATCAGCACGCTCAAATACTCCTCTCTCTAGTTCGAGAAACAAAACACAAAAACATATGGGACTTTGTCTTGAGCCCTTTGCAATCCGAACCAAAGGCTAAATTTGGGCTTCTCTCAAATAGCTGAGAGTGAAAGGGCATTGGAAAGGATAACGATCAAACTCATCCGTCTTGTGGCCACCTGTTACCCTCCCACCTCCTGCCGCGACATAGCTCCCCGAACCGAATCTCCTGCTCCCTCCGCTCCCCCTAAATATAAACAACAACAACATATGACACTGGAAATGTACAGTCCTGCAAACGAAAAAAGGACAATTTACTTTATATATAGGAAACCCCTTCCGCACACGGTGATGTTGGCTTACAAAAGCCACTCAAAATATCGAGATGGACAGGTTACCAAGTCATTCACTCTAACCCAACCTCGCCGTGGGTGATGACCTATGTTTACCATAATATAACCGACTTCTGGCATGACTATTCCGACTTCTACCGACTGCCTGCTCCTCGAGCTTCTACCACCCTGCATCTCTCATATCAGGGATGAACTGATTAATGTATTCCTGGGAATAGATAAGTTCCTCAAGGTAGCAGGCAACGCAGCCACTTTCATAATGGGATACTTTAATGCGCTGCACGAGGACAGGTTGCCGACTCTTTGAATACATCCAGCAACAGGCTGCCACCAACGCCAAGCAGCAGCTCCAACCGTGATAGGGTTCAACCTCGAGAATGATTACTACACACTAGAGGTAACTCTTCCGGCGGCAATTGTGAGCCCCTGCACTGCGGCATTACCGCTAAAGCTCTCCGCTATTTTGATGCAGCATCAATAACATCCTTTACTCACTTTGTAAACCAGCATTAGGAGATAGACCGTAGCTCCTGAATAAAAATCGGCTGTAGTGACGTTCGTACGTGAAGCAAATGGACCACTTTATCCGAAGAAAATTACCGACGTTTACCTACACCAAGTTATACGAGCAGCAGTGTTGATGAGCTCGGAACACCGCGCACTTTTCCCTGGTTAGACTGAGCGACCGGTGAAGCTGCTGCTAAACACTCGCCTATTCACGTGGTACCACAGCGACGAGGCTCCGAGCGAGCACTGCCGCGACGCCTATGCGCAGTGGATCACATGGCGTGACGTCAAACTTGCCACATTTGCGCTCCGGCGGCTCAAGGTCAAACGCGCTCCAAAATTCACCTCAGGAATTTCAGTGCAAAGAGTAGAGCGCCGCTGTAACACACGCAGCGCATTTCCCTGACGCCGTGCACAAGGAAACTTCGGGTACACGTGATCCTGAATCGGCTAAAGCGCCACTTTTGAGCAGGGCGTCGGTCTAAAGACGTCCGGCTTCAGGAGCCCTCATTTCCCAGAGCCATCCTGGCTCTAGATCTTACTCTAGTGTGGGATAATGTCACTTCCGTTGTTAGTAATTGAGCGTTCTAAGCGTAGGCACTCGTACGCGTCGGTATATATGCTATTTGCTATGTGAAAGGACCGCGCACCTACAGCTAGGCACGGCCCAAACATTCACGCTGGGAGCTCCAAAGGACGTTCTGTACTCATTACTGTCTGTTATTACCGTCATTACAGTAGCAATTCCCGCGGAAAATCTTGTATGGTCACCTATAGAAAAGCATTTGTACAGTCATCTGTATAAACTCAGCCCAAACGACTGGAGACGTTTGTGCGGCTGCCGATGGTCTTTACTATGCATATAGTCCAGGTGCAGTCTGTCTTTAAATTTTCCTGTGGGAATACGTCGACATACAGGGTGTTTCATCTAAGATTTTACCTATTTTTTAAAAATAGGAAAATTAAGTTTTATTGACGATTCTTCTTTTAGCTGTTGTATTAAGAGTATAGAAAAATCAGGAGTACTAAAGCGTACTGATTCGCTTAATAATTAACTAAGATTAACTAATTCACTTTTTCTTTATACAAGCTAGAAGCTACTTTCAAATTGCAACAGTGAGCTACCGGTGTGAGAATGCCAAATGGTATTTTAAACGACAAGAAACGTGCATTTCTTAAGCACTGCAGCACTGGCAATTCTGGCCACTTTCGACGCACGAAAACGAAACCTAGCAGACGAAGCGCGGAATTGTACGCGCCCACGAGTGACGCAGTCGTGACGTCGCCGGGCGAATCAAGCCGTCTGAAGGCGCCTGCTGCCACTCGTGAACTACTCGTCTGGCGCTGCGTTATCACATGCAGTGGTGCGATATCTGTGCATGCACTGCTTTTCTTTTTATTTCACCCTCTGGGAGCCAAAGCTTGTAGTCGAGAGGGAGGGCTGATTTGCCCATACCGTCAGCGCTACGCCAGCACCATCACAAGCTTCGTCCGCAATGCGTTGGTGATATCTCAAGATCCTACTAGACCATGACGCAGTTCCAGGCGCGTACTTCGCGGGCGGCAGCGGCCGCCTCCAGACGGCTGGTTTTTCTCGGTGACGTCACGTCTGCGTCACTCATGGGCGTGCATAAGCGCGCGCCTCGACTGCTAGGTTTCGTTTTCGTGCGTCGAAAGCGGCCAGAATTGCCAGCGCTGCAGTCCTTAAGAAATGCGCGTTTCTTGTCGTTTAAAATACTATTTGGCATTCTCATACCGGTAGCTCACTGTTGCAATTTGAAAGCAGCTCCTAGCTAGTATAACTAAAAAGTTATATAGGTAATCTTAGTTAATTATTAAGCTAATTAGTACCCTTTCAGGCTCCTGATTTTTCTCTACTCTTAATACAACAGCTAAAAGAAGAATCGACAATAAAACTTAACTTTCCTATTTTAAAAAAATAGGTAAAATCTTAGATGAAACACCCTGTATATTTAAGGTATTTTCTACAGCTAGCCATCCGCTCTATCGCCCATCGCTTGATTTTCTATAGCTGATAGGTATAGCTTCCAACCGTTTTTTGAGCAGTTTATAGGCATCTTTATGGCTTACTATGGAACTACCTACAATAAAGAATGTAGGGTCTGAACGTTGTGCTTAGCTCTCATTTTTTTTTCTTTTTGTGGCTTCTCTTGCACATATTAAAGAAGGCATTATCAATGTCTTGCTTTCCTTTTGAAATATGTCTCTTATGATTCAAATTGTATTAGAAAAAATACATTTACCTTTCACGGCAAACGCTAAATAGACAATGGCTGGATAATATTTTGTGCATGTATAGCTTTGCACAACCATTATAGAGAAAACTATAATTCAGATGAATAAACTTATCTACTCTGGATATTTATAATTGGACCAATTTATTTTAGCTGCCTGAAACCAATAGAATGGTTTTGGAGGCTGTCTGTTTGAAACATTCACCATCCTATAGAGTGGTACAGACAGTTTACTGCTGTCGGTCTAAAGCTTTAGTTGCATAAATTTTTTGGTAGTTGGTTAAAACCCCGTTTTGTTTTTGAAGTTTGACATTTTTCATTTAGTGGCGTCAGTCAGGGATATTTCTACGGGCAACCTTATTTACGTGGTGTCACTGAATGCACGGTTGTCTATATTCGCTCTGCGTTCGCTGCACGTAAAACGGTCTAGTTTGCTGTTGGTCATATCAGACAAATAGTGACTCCCATTCTAGCTTACATTCATCAGTTTAGATAATCAACGCGCACACAAGAGATTGTAGCGCCATATCCGGGACGTCATAAGTTGATGTGTCCTGACGTCACAGGTTGGTCAAACGTGCTTCCACTTTTTTTTTTAGTTTTTGCTCTTTTTATGTACTTCTACTTCCCATTAAAACAAAAACAAGAACGTTGTTGCTTGGTAACGGAAGGATGGTACTCTGAGAGAACATGACGCAATCACGAATTCCTTTCAGTTGAAGGCTAAATCTGGAGTTTTATCTTGTTCTATCAGCGATCATTTGCCGGTGTTCTTGTGTTTGGAAACAAGCAAGTCAATAAGGAAAAAATGCCCACCATTAATGTACCAACTAATAACAGACACAACGCTGAATTCCTTTCGTGACGCCCTTTTGTCAGCAGAATGGCACATGATCACTGATCTTACAGATGCCAGTGAAGCGTACAATAAGTTGGTGGATATACTGACCCAGCTATATACCACAAAAGTTTCCCGTTAACAACACGCAAAAAAAAGTAAAAGAACACGTAAACCATGGCTTACACCTGAATTACGAAATAAAATGGAAACGAGGGACAGGCTATATCCGCATTTTCTTCATACACGACCAGCAGAGGATCGTGTCAAATTTAAAAAGCATCGTAATCAGCTAACAAAAAATTGTGATATGCACGTACAGCATATACTCATCTTTTCTGGATATTGGGTGCCGTCAAGACAGTCTGTTATGGTCGAGGTTAAACACTCTCCTTAATCGTGGTCACTCGCATAAGCCTTTATTGAAATTACAAATTGATGGAAAAGAATTATCCGGTGTTGAACTAGCTGATGTTTTTAACAATTTTTTCACAAGTACCGCTACTGCTCGTCCTACGTCATCCCATGCTAGCAAATACGTTTCCACTCATATTAACCACACAATATACCTTCAGCCCGTAACACTGGATGAAATCGTGTCATTTATACAAGCCTTAAACCACAGTAGCAGTTGTGACATCGATGGTCTGCAATCACGCCCAATCAAGCATGTAGTTAACATTATTGCCCCAATACTCACCTATATTTTTAACATGTGCTTGAAATCGGAAATTTTTTCAGCTAAAATGCAGTGTAAAAAAGTTACTGTTCTATAAAAAAAAAAGAAAAAAAGGAGATCGTAATGAGCTAGGAAATTACAGGCCCGTAGCTATTTTCCCGATCTTTTCAAAGCTGTTTGAAAACGTCTCGCATTCGAGGATGGCAAATTTCATTGAAAAACATAATCTGTTAACACCACACCAGTTCGGTTTCAGTAAAAACAAATCAGCTGAGTTAGCGCTGCTAGAGCAGAAAGAATATATATTAACGGCGTTTGAAAACAAAACGTTAGCTGCTGGCATTTTTGTGGACTTTTCTAAGGCCTTCGATTTAGTGGACCATTATATATTGCTGGAAAAATTAAGTTATTATGGCATACGAGGACAGGCACTAGCTCTTATGAAATCTTATCTAATAGAGCTCCAGTTGTGAAAATAAATACCTTTACATCGAACGCTAAAACTGTCCATTGTGAAATGCCGCAGGGAAGCATTTTAGGGCATCTACTTTTTAATCTATATCTGTATGATATCGTCAGTATTAACTCCAAAGCAAAATTTATCATCTATGCAGACAACACTAGTATTTTTTTCGCCGGCAATGATATTAATCTCCTTGTTGAACAATGTAACAGTGCAATGAAATCCTTAGAGGAATGGTCGAGAGTGAATGCAATGAAGATAAATGAAAGCAAAACAAAAGCGAATATATTCACGCCGAAAAACAAGCCCATACCTCCGCATCAAGATATTAAGATAAACTCACGATGCATTGATTTAGTAGAGAATTTCAAATGCCTTGGTGTCACCTTTTACGCTAACGTGTCCTGGAATAAGCTTGTCAAGCATGTTCTCAGCAAAATAAGTAAAATACCTGGCGTAGTAGGTCGTTCAAAATGTATTCTTCCCGCACGCATAAAACTTTTGCTTTATAATTCACTCTTTCAATCACACTTGAGCTATTGTCAGTTAGTATGGGGGAACACAACATCCACTAATATAGAACACATCCACCTGTTACACAAAAAGTATCTCAGACACACATATAACGCTTCTTATACTGCTTCGAGGTCAACTTTCTTCACGAACTCTGGTGTAATTCCAGTTTACAATCTTTATAGATATCGCTTAAGTCATATGTATAAACAGGAAACCCGCAGGAATGTGAACAATCTACGTAACCTGTCCCAATTACAGGACAGAACTCAAAGCTACATCACGAGACATTTCAAAGATTGGTCAGTACCGACGTCGCGTTCAAACTACGGGAAACAGTGTCTTAAGTACACAATACCAACACTTTTAAATTATTATAATTTTGTCCGTTTTGATCTTTTCACGGCATCCTACAAAGACCTCCGGGAGATGTATTTATTTCTATGTAGTATGGTCTAGCATGCTGGTGTTTTCTTTTCCATTTGTAACAATAAGTTACTATGTTGTTTTTGTTTTAAAGTTTTACTAATGGGTGCTATGTTTACATAATATTAACTATGTATGTGTATGCGTGTTTTAATGAAGAGTATGTGTACATATGTGATGCTGCCATGCTGCCGAAATAAGCGATTGTGGACCCGTCAAGCTGTCCATGGACAGCTTTTTTTCTACAATCCCCCCATCTGTATTTGATGGCAAATAAAAGATTTCATTCGTTCATTAAAAATGCTGAACAAAATCCTGGAGTTGCCGCTTAAAAGAACATCATCTGCCTGCAGATCGCATCACCTTGGTCGGAGCACCCATCTAAACGGTCGAAAACACGAGTGCTATAGCACTGACACCAATGCCATAAAAGCTATTTGCAGACAGAACACTGCCACACTTATCGAACGCATCTCCAACCGCCACCGCTGCATAAGAGAGTCGGACACCTCAATCAGGCGATCTTCCTAAGCAGAATTACCTTTTCCTCCTTTTACCAGAGATCGAGCCGGTGAACAGCGTCGCCAAGCACTTTTGACGACCGTTTCGCACATTTAGTTTTCGTTGCCGAAGTCTGTACTGGCGCAACGCCCCAGGAATGTGTCTGTGCGGCGTGGCCAGCTGTAGGGAAACACGTTTACGGCTTGTTGGCGAACGCGTTTCGTTCATGTCGCTGTTGCGTTCCCGCAGTGTGACTCGACATTTAAAGTCCGAATCACGCTACGTATCACCGGCCTGCTGACAACTGCAGACCAGGTGCCACGTCAAGTGCAAAATATGTTCGCAGCACTGCGAAATGCAGCGGCGCCCTGGACCAATGAGGCTCATGTATACTGTGTGGGCAATTGTGCTACTATGCACCTCTTGCTCTAGGGCACGATAATAGGCACACTGTCGACATCGGCAATTCGACGGGCGAGGCCAGCACAATTACCTATTGTTGTGTGCAGGATCCTGAATGCACCATAGCTCCGCTGCATTTTGCAGTGCTGCAAATTTATCAGGAGGCCAAGTATAGACCCTGGTGCATACGCGGGTCATCCTCGGACCTCGCAGAACGGAAATACTCAAGTGACTCCTGGTTCGTTGTGAGAATCTGCCTTAATGTGTAAATTTCGTCTACTCTGTCGGACGATAGCCGAGCAGCAGTTCTTGGATTGACTACGGATTTTACCTCCCTGTTCAAACCATGCACCGCTCTCCATTTCGCTTCGAAATCATCAGTGCAGATATTTACATCCTGAAAACACTCATCCGGTGTAGAATCGCGAGCACGCATAGCCGCAGCTAAAGCCCTTGACAAGCATTACGCCCCAGACCACATTCAGCTAAATATCTTCAGCAGTCCTCATTCGTAACTGCAGTAACGCACAACGCTCGTAATTTAGTTACATGTGGCACCACTTGTTCAACTAAACGAAACTGGAGGCGATAACCCTTGCGGTTACCCACTCCTGAACTAAGTATGTTTTCTCTGATTGAAAGACAACCATCCACCATTTTGCGAAATCCGCGCCCCGGTCGCTAGCTTCATTAAAACTGCGGGCCCTCTCATTCTCCACATAGCCGCCTGGGTTCAGCGCACTGCGGACACTTGGGCAACACGGCCCCCTCGATCAAGCCCGAACTCCGGTCCGCGGGCAATGGATAGCCTGGTCACGTCCCACAATCATCATCATCAGCCTGCCTATACCCACTGCAGGGCGAAGGCCTCTCCCATATTTCTCCAGTTAACCCGGTTCTGTGCAAGCTGTATCCACTTGACCCCTGCGAACTTCTTAACCTCATCCACCCATCTAACTTTCTGCCGCCCCCTGCTACGCTTTCCTTCCATTGGAATCCAGTTTGTTACCCTAAGCGACCATCGGTTATCCTCTCTTCGCACTAAATGTCCTGCCCATGCCCATTTCTACTTGATTTCCACTATAGAATGTCAGTAACTTGTTTTTATGACCCAATCTGCACGCTTCCTATCTCTTAATGTTACCCCTACCATATTTCGTTCCAAAGCCCTCTGCGTCCCACAATATGAGGGACCATATTTACGCCTATCACGATTGACGGCACTTAATATAGAAAAGCCTGCCACCTGTCGCCTCCCCACCTTTCCTAACTCAAACTGAGCAGGTGGTATGGCTTCAAGTACAAACCGCCACCATGCCACCCCCTTCCCTGCTCTCCACAGAGGCCACAAATGTCCGTGCTGTCAGTTGTGCCTAAGCACCAGAGCGGCGTTTAAGCACATTTACCAAACTTTCCATTGCAAACTGAAGCCCCCCTGTCGTGGGTTAGAATCACAGGAGCCACCAGATGTTCGTTTCGTGGGTTGGGCCTTGCCGGTCGCAGGGACTCAGCACTGCCCACTTATCTAGAGCGGCTCGATGACGGTCATCCTCTCCCTTCCTCACCCTCACCTGATTCATGATTTATGGCTCAAAGTTCTTACCTGATTAACCCCGCTCGCATATGCACTGCCCTGCCTTGTGTAAGGAGGCAGTAATGGAAGGCCCTGCAATTTTATGAAAGTTGAGCAACAACATTGCAGGCATTGCAATGAGTTTAATACCACAGGGTTTAATACACATGCCAAGCAGTCGACAGATCCGGAGTGCCCACCTGGCCCGGGAAAGCACGGACCAGAGTCTTTTGAAGGCGGCTCGCACGCGCCGCCCACGTACTACCATAGAGAAAGAGATTGGTAAAGAGCGGACACTCGGCGAAAACTGGCCTCAGGAAATGGCGCGCGACTTGTTGTGCTGCCGCCGATTGATGGATGGCGGCACCAGCGCGGACATGCGCGGACGCGCGCGCGACGGCACTCGCTGCAGAAGTAGCTAGCCGGAGCAGACGACAGAAAGAAGTCGAAGGGAGCGAGTGGTTGTCTGTTCGTGCCTCACCGCGCCTGTGCGGCACAGACCGCATATTTTTATCTATCGTGGGCTGCTACGCGGAACGACTGCTGTTTGGAACGACGTCAAGGTGAGCAACGTGTTTTGCTCAACTACGCTACATTTGAAGCAGTTTTCCATGACCACGCCGGCCGGTGCCGATTAAGTTTCGCAGCTCGTGAACAGGCGCGCCGGCTGTTCAGGCGCAATTCGTGACCCTCCGGAAGTTTCCAACCGCGGCGAGGTTTAATATGTTCTGTTCCTGCGATACTGAGCTGCATTTCGAACAGTTTATCTCAGCACGCTGGACAAAGTGGCATGTGAAGGCACCAAGGCACGCCGTTGCGCCAACATGGCGTATTAGCCGGCCCGTTTACATCTGTTGCATTTCTTGTGTTTTATATGCAGCAAACTAAATGTTCATTTCACAAAGCACTTGGCGTCTTTTCTGCAATACTGTTTTGCAATGGCTGGGGCGCAGCTGCGTTGATGGCCAGTTTAGAGAACTGGGAATCTATTTTTCATGTTGTTATGCATGCTGAAAATACATAGAAACACTAGCAGACCATATAAAACCAAAATAATGCGCCAAAAGGGCAGGGAATGGCGCAGCGCATACTAACATTCAAATTGCGCGCCTTTCAGCAAGACCGGAAGTAGTTGCCGCCGGCCACTTGGTGCACTACAGTCAAATGGGCCGCTGGGCCCTATGGGAGTGTCCGCTCTTTACCAATCTCTCTCTATGGTACTACTTTTCTGCGGTGAAATGCAGAGTCGTGCTGGCGGCTGTGTCAGTGCATATCGCAGGCGGAAATGAACTCGCGAAGAAAGGAATGAGAGCGCAGGGCTCTTATCCACGTCTTATCTTCCAGGCAGTGCTGCGGAAGCTGCCGTGAGGGCATCTCATCGCTGGGCTACAGTAGCTGGGCGGTGGGTCCCGGCTCGCTTTCCTTGCCGGTCCAAGTTTGCTGTACAAGGAAAAACAGTCGAAGCATAAAGAGTGGGGCGCTCTTTTCTCTCCGGCCGGAAATTTCCCGTTTCCGGGCGACCACAGTTGCGCAGCCGTGGTTAAAGACGTAGTTTTCGGCCCTACCCGCCCATCTGTGCCGCAAATTTGTTGTCTTCGGCTCTACGGGAGGCCTCCTCGCAGCAGGACGTGGCTTTATTTCGTACCGGGTTGATGGCACGTGTTTTATTTACCCTTTCTTCCGGGCCGTTCCTTTTTCTGCGCACCTCCCTCGAGAAGCTTCTTTATACGGCGTTATTTGTTATCGGCCAGTTTCGCCCGTGTCCTTTTACAGCTCCCGGTCGGTAGTTTGAGTGGGGGCCACGGCCGGCGGAGCAGTTGTTCGGTCTCTCCGTCCACTCCCGCGGCTCCCCCAAGACAAATGGCCGGAGCTCTTATTGTGTTTCCGGGTGGCTGTTGTTCGCCCACGCCACTCCCCCAGTAGCACCTTTAATGCAGCGAGGGAAAAGCATCCACTTCAATGCCAGAGTGCCGCGAGGCTCCCGGCGCGTGCACTTTTGAGTGTAGTGACATGTTAGTCAAATAATTTTTGGCAGGCGCCGTCCTGTTGGTGCATTTAAATGACGGAAGGAAGGAGGAAAAGGATTTTGCTCTCTGCAGCATTTGCTCACAAATCGCAGAGAGCCTGTTGCTGATTTTGCTCGTTGCATCGGGTGGCGGCATATCTTTTAATAGGCCAGCATCGTTTTATCTAAAGTGCAGGTCTGGAATCGACCTCTACAAATATTCAGCAGCATCTCAGCGACGAACAGGATGTTCTAACTAGAAATTGAGCTTTTTTAACCTTGAAAAGTCCAAAAACGAAATGCACGCATCGCAATAACTGACCCATTTCGGAAGTAGCCTGTGTGCTTTGATACCGAATTTCGAGCGCGAAAGCAGCAGGCGTTGTTACGTCATCATTCACTTCAAAATGACAATAATTAGTCATCATCATCACCACAGTTGTCATTTATTGACCCTTAAGGGCCTTGGGTTTGCGTAGTGACTGGAAGGGGAAGTGTGACGGGTGCTGTAGCCCTCCTTGGGAGGGAGGAGCGCGAAGAGGAAGGAAAATCTATGGCTCCGCTAGGGGCGCTGCAAGCAAGATGGGAGTAACGGATTGTAACGGCAAGCTAATGCTAGATTTCTGTGAGCGACACGATCTAGTTATAGTAAATAGGGAAACAAAATATGAAGGTCAAATCACGTGGGAATTCCGCAGCAGGCAGACGACCATTGGCTATTGTCTAATGTCGCAGGAATTTTATAGCAAGGTCACAAAAATGGAAATAGACGAAAAAGGGGAGTGTAGTCTGGGAAGTGATCATAAACGTATTAGTCTGCAGATGGGGCCCTTAACGAAAAGAGAAATGTAACTTAGACAAAACGTAAACGCAAAATTAAACGACGATCAAATAGCGCAGGTAGCAGCAGACATAGAGGAAGCAATAGAGAAAAGCCCCATGGAAGACTGGGATTATGAACAGGTAGAACTACTCATAAGGAGTAAAATTAAGGAGGTTAAAGCAGCAAACCGCTGGAATGGAAAGAGGAAGCCACGGAGCTGGTGGAATAAGGAAATCAGGGAAGCTATTGAACAACGACGGACTGCTTCAAGGGAACACCGAATGGCAAAGAAAGCACAGGCTTCTCAGGAGGAAATCGACCAAAAATGGGAATCATATCGACAAAAGAAACTTCAAGTGCAGGCCCTCGTCCAAAGTAAAATAAGACAGTCCACCGATCGCTGGATGGCTGATATACACGATGCCTCTAGAAGCGGAGCAAGAAAATTCCGGAACCATATAAGCTGGCTAGGGAAGAAGAATCAAAGAAAGCAAGATCGGATTCGAGATAACGAGGGAAATTGTTTAAAGGGGGCCGACGCAGTGAACTACATTACATCAGTTATAGCCGAGTCATTTAAGAACGACGATAGGGTAATCTCCGCAAATCAGGAAGCAACACAAGGTAGCAGAATACAAAGCACCTTAGAACTGACCAATCTAAACTGGAAAAAGGCAGAAAAAAATATTCCTAAAAACACATCTACAGGAATGGATGGAATTCCGATCAAGCTGATTAATGAACTCGGTCCAAAAAGTAAGGAAACGTTGTTAAAAGCTTTGGAAACAGTCATAGCGAATAAGCAAATTCCGGACAGCTGGCGGCAGAGTAAAATGAATTTGATTTATAAAGGGAAAGGAGAAATGATCCACATAAAATCCTACAGGCCGATTACCATAACATCTGTAATGTACAGGTTAGCCATGCAGGCGGTGAAATTAAAGGTGCAAGCATGGGTTGAAAGTAACAAGATACTCGGAGAACTTCAGAACGGCTTTAGAAATGGTAGGCGCTTAGATGATTGCCTGTTCGTGCTTACCCAATGCATCGAAATATCTAGAGTGGAAAATAGACCTTTGTATTTGGCCTTCCTGGACATAAACGGGGCGTACGACAACGTAAGCAGGGAACTCCTGTGGAACATATTAAAAGAAGAAGGTATCGGTTATGAGATAATAGAGTTCCTACAGGAAATATACCGGGATAAGAAAGTAGAAATTACGTGGGAAGGGATAAGAAGTACGGAGGATGTCAAAGTATGCAAAGGATTAAGACAACGCTGTCCTCTATCACCGGTGCTGTTCATGCTTTATATGATAAACTTGGAACGGAGTATACAAGACAGTAACCTAGGTTTTAACCTGTCATACAGATTAGGTGGAAAGGCGGTAGAGCAGCGCCTCCTCGGTTTGATGTATGCAGACGATATTGTGCTGCTAGCTGAGAGTCTGGTAGAATTGCAAACTCTAGTTAAGTATTGCGGAGACGAAGGGGACGCTCTAGGCTTCAGTTTCAGCGCAGTTAAGTCGGGTCTGATGATTTTCAACGGCTCAACTGATCAGGGTCTTAAAATTCAAGGCCTTGAAATACCTAGAGTAGCAGAATATAAATATTTGGGGTTATGGATAAACGAACGATTGGAATACATTGGAAAGCATGAGCAATCACTTAAGGCCAAAGGGCGAAGGAATGCCGGGGTAATGAAGCATAAGGCATTGTGGGGATACAATAGGTATGAGGTATTGAGGGGTATTTGGAAAGGAATTATGGTGCCCGGACTTACTTTCGGAAATGCGGTTTTGTGCCTAAAATCAGAGGTACAGTAGACATTAGAAACAAATCAGACATTCGTTGGACGATTAGCACTAGGTGCCCACGGCAAAACTACAAATGAGGCGGTACAGGGAGATATGGGATGGGCATCTTTCGAAGTACGGGAAGCTCAGAGTAAAATATTATATGAGGAACGCCTGAGGAAATTGGACAGTAACAGATGGGCAGCTAAAGTATTTAAATACCTGTACTTAAAAAGCGATGGCTCACAATGGAGGCAAAGAACTAGGAAACTAACTACTAAGTACGCTAGTCACAAGGACGGAGAAATAAAGAGCATTAAGCAACAGGTGAAAAACACACAAGGTAAAAATTGGATAAATTCGATGGAAAAGAAACAGAGTATGGAATTATATTGAGAGTGGAAAATGCAGATCAGGAAGGAAGATTTCTTTGATAACTCAAGAGGCAGTGCCCTACTTTTTGAAGCTAGATCAGGGTGCCTTAGAACACGCAGCTACAAAAAGAAATTTAACAATGGAGATGACGCATGTGCTGTATGTGGTAACTCCAGTGAAACAATTGCCCATAATATACTCGAATGTAATGGTATCCATCCGGAAATTGATGCAGGCGCAATCACTGTTCCTGAAGTTCTGGGGTTTAGAGATAACAGTTGCCGGGTGAATAAACCGGCGGTGTAAACTAGCAAAAAACGGCTGGAAGATTGGTGGCTTAAAAGCAGAGAAGTGACATGTTAGTAATGTAGAAACAATAAATTTAAGAAATAGATTGATGGTTTAGTTAACCAATCTTAATCAATATTTAAGATATAGGGAGAAAAATGACCATGATAGCTACTGCTACCACCCCGTTTCAAAAGGGACGCTCTGTCGTGACGCTGGGGCTAAGTCGACCCGGCCTTCACTTGGTAGCGTGCAAAGGCTCCGGGTTGATGAAGGATTGAATCTTCGAAGTTGGTAAAATATATACAAGCAGGTTTAATGGCACTTTGAGAAAACTTATTTACATTAAAAAAGGATATATAAGCAAAATGGCAAGCGTTAAGAGTTCATAGCGAGAAGCGTCTGGATGAGCCGTTTACCCAGGGCTCAGAGCGTCATTTCGTGCACTGCAATGTCCTTAAAACCCCCTATGTCCAGCCCTTCTCTGAAGATGCTGACCAACCAGTTCCAAGGCACGCCCCTCAGATATCGGCATCCAATCGAACACATCACTGCACTGATGGTCTGATTCACTGACTGGTCCGGCATTGTTTCGTTGGGCGTGGTCACTTGTTGGCGGGAAGAGCTTGGGAACGGCGAGGAGGTACATTTCTATTCTTCAGCAAAGATCCGATATGCTGGTTCCGGCAAGTGGATTTCCTTCTCAGAAACCCAAGTGCACGTGCGCGCCACATACTGCTCCCAGCATTGTCCCTTTCCGGTAATTGCAAATCTTTCCTGCATTCCCGGGAATTCCTCTAATGGCCGTATGCGTCATGCTCCTTTCTTGTCCTGTACGTCAGCGGACGTCGTCTCCTTTGGACAATAGGCATTTCTCACTTGACCATAGAGCTTCTCGACGGGAAGGGTGAACAATTGAACGAAAGCACTTCCGGCTATTTCCCACAGGGCGACATTTCTTTGTATTTTCCTAGACGTTCCCTTGACAGCGGCAATTTGGCATTTGCAGGGTCTCGACAAAGCAAAACAGGCTTACACAAAAGGATTCATGGAAACAGGCTCACTTAGCGCCCTTGCACCAACAGCACATATCCATGCCCACAGGCGAACAATAGAGCACGCAAGTGCGGACCATGCACGGTCATAACAGCCTCCTCCCCCGCCAGAAGAGTCACGGAGGGCAGCAGTCGCAGCTGCTGCGTGAAGAGACGACTTAATGGCCTGCACATGAACGCTTGAAGCTCGCTGTTGCTTGTCGCGTTGTCTTGATTGTCGTAGACCAAATTGCTTGAGCTGTCTCTGAAACTCAACCACATGTCTAAGCAAGCACTCGGCTCCCGTCTGAAGAGACCAGGTGAAAAGAAAACTGCCATCGTTGTCCGAGAAAAGCCCACACTCAAGACGTTCAGGACCCACGTATGCCTAGAAAACCAAACGTGCTGCTTTACATAGTCACACATATACAAGCGCACGAAAAAAAAAAAACCTGATTACCAATTTGGATCCATGGTGAGGAACACCTCGGACCGCTTAGAAACAGCGGCTAAGCGCGTCCGCATTCCCATTTAACTTCCCCTTTTTGTATCTTATTTCAAAATTGTACTGCTGTAAAATCAAGCTCCACCTAAGAAGGCGACTGTTCTTCGATGTCGCAGTTTGCAGCCACGCCAGGGGACAATGGTCCGTCTCTACGGTGAATTTGGCCCCTCCATGATAGCGCTGCAATTTTTGAATGCCCATACAATGCAAGCGCACTCTTTCTCTGACGCGTAATAAGCCCTCTCTCTAGAACTCAGTTTTCTGCTCAGGTAGAGCACGGGGTGCTCATTACCGTCGTCATCTCTCTGGCAGAGAACAGCACCTAGCCCTCGATCACTTGCATCACACTGGACCGTGAATTCTTGGTCATAGTCTGGAGCTCGCAATACCGGACGGCTAATCAGCACAGCCTTCAGGTTTACGAAGGAGGCTTCCTTGTGTTCGTCCCAGACTACATTTGTCGGTTCTATCCTGCGGAGAGCGTCGGTCAGAGGGCTAGCGAAAGCTGAATAGTTAGGGATGTAGTGATTGTAGTATCCCGTCAGCCCCAGGAATGCCCGAATTTCCGTCTTCGTGCTCGGCCGCGGGTAGCCTGCTACCGCAGAAATCTTAATCTCGCTGGGTTTCCTGAAACCTTGACCTACATTGTGACCCAAGTAGTCCACGGTCGCCCTTGCCAGGCAACATTTCTCGGCCTTTACGGTTAGCCCAGCTTGACGCAAAAGGCTCAGTACAGCTCTTAGATGTACCATATGGTCCGCCCATGAGTCGGAAAAAACCGCAATGTCATCTAAATAAGGCACCGCGAATGTTTCACACCCCTTTAAAACCCTATCCATGAGTCGGGAAAAACAAAATGGAGCATTTTTGAGCCCGAAACTCATCATTGTTGGCTGGTAGCTGCCCGTCGGAGTGACGAAAGCCGCGTATCTGCTGGCGCGTTCAGTGAGCGGTACTTGCCAGTATCCTCAAGTAAGGTCCAGCGTAGTCACATATGCCGCTCTACTGACCTGTTCTACTCTCTCCTCAATATTCGGAATAGGATACACTTGATCCCTGGTGAGAGAATTTAGCTTTCGGTAGTCTACCACAGGCCTAGTGTCTTTACCTGGAGCTTCTACTAAGATCATAGGCGAAGCATATTCGCTTTCCGAGGGTATTATTACTCCCAATTCCAGCATGCGAGTTACTTCCCTATCCAGAATTTCTCTTTGCCTTGGAGAAAATCGGTAGCACCTTGATCGCATGCACGTCTGAAGTCAGCTCAATATCGTGCTCAGCCAAATCAGTCCTGCCTGGCCTGTCCACGAAGCAGGCCTCAAACTCTGTTATTATCTCGCCCAGATCGGACAGTTGGGATTTCTTTAGCTCTCCTCTCTGCTCCGTCTTTTTGAGAAGCTCCTGAGCGTTGCTTTCTTTTCCGCTGAGGCAAATCAAAATGTCCCCCATCTCCTCGGGAAGGTTTAACGTTAGATATACCACGGCTTCCCTCTGCACATAAGGCTTCATCAGATTGCAATGATAAATGCGCACTTCTTTACGCCTACCGGGGATTTTCACTGCGCAGTTAGTGTTAGAAAGCTTTGCAACGACTTCAGCAGGTCCTTCCCACTGTATTTCGAGCTTATTCTGTCTTGAACCTCTCTGCAACATCAACTGGTCCCCGATACGAAACGTCCCTTGACGGGCTGACTTATCATAGTACACTTTGGAACGAGCCTGGGCTGACTTCATGCTGGCCTCAACGAGTTCCTTAGTGTTATGTAAGCGATTCAAGAGGTTGAGAATGAATTCTTCTACTGTTGGGTCTTCTCCGCGCCCCTCCCAGGCTTCGCGCACCATTCGCAAAGGTGAGCGCAGTGCCCTCCGTACACCAACTCGGCTGGGCTAAATCCAGTGGATTTATGCGGCACTGACCGCAAAGCGAAAAGTGCTGCAGGCAGGCAGGTATCCCATTCGCGCTTGTTTTAATAGCACAGTCCCCTCAGGACTCGTTTGAGAACAGAATACCATCTTTCTACGCTGTTGCTCTACGGATGGTGGATCGAGCTATGCACTATCTTAATGCCGCATCGCTCGAGAAATGAGGTGGTGAGGACACTTATGAAAACGCTACCCTGATCACTTTGGACCTCGGAAGGGAATCCAACTCGTGCAAACACTGACAGCAGCGAATCCACTACACTCTCGGACGTCACCTCGCGCAGCGGAACAGCTTCTGGAAACTTTGTGGCTGGGCATAACATAGTGAGGATATAACGGTACCCTGACTCTGTCACAGGAAGTGGCCCAACTACATCTATTACTAACCGGTGAAATGGCTCGTTAATGATTGGTACTAACACCATCGGAGCTTTCCACTTATCTTGCGCCTTTCCAACCCGCTGGCACGTGTCACATGACCGTACAAAATTTTCCGTGTCCTTAAAACATACAGGCCAATAGTATTCTTGCAACAGCCTCTGCTTTGTTTTCCTTATTCCAAGGTGACATGACCACGAGCTGCCATGGGAAAGTCGCAGTAAGTCTTCGCGGCACTTTTGGGGAACGACTAATTGGTCCCGCTCTACTCCGCGCTTATCCTTAAATAAGCGATACAGCACTCCCTTTCTCATCTCGAAAGAAATATTCTTTGCTGTCTCAGTGGCGCGACCTTATATCCTGTATCTTGGGATCATTGGCTTGCTCCATAGCTAAGTCCTCTCGGGTTCCACTAAAAAGTCTCGTGAGATTACTATACACTGGCGGCAAGAGGTTACTCTCAAGAACGTCCTCATTCCGCGTCTCATCAAGCTCACTTTCAAGTTGACTTATCTGAGATGCCTCGCTCTCAAAGTTTTCTGACCCGCTATCTTCCGCATCGACCACTGTTTTAACTCCCGTTTCCTCCGCTGTGGAGTTTTCTGGAATGAGCAGTGTAGCTAGTTCTCGCGCCTTTGAACGTGTTAAGGCTTGCACAACTCTGTCTCCGAAAGGATGCCCCTCTTTCGCAGTAGCATGTCCGATTTGTTGGAAAACAAATACGGATAGCACTTAGGAAGCTTTCTGAAACGGCAGCCTCGGTTATTAACTCGCCGAAAGGGCCCTCGATGACCACGTTCGCGATTGGCAAGCACACACTCTGTTCCTCCACTACCTGGCGGATCCATGCACACTGTCCTGTATAGTCGGAAGGCGACACATACGCCGGATGGACAACATCCATCGTTGCGGCCGAATCGCGCAGTACCTTGCAAGGCTTCCCGTTGACTACTAGGTCATGCAGGTAGGGTTCCAAAAGCTGCATATTTTCATCGCAGTCACTGACATACGAGAAAGCAATCTTTTCTTTCCGGCAGTTGACGGCAATGTGACCCTGCTCATTACACCTAAAGTATGTGAGCGGCTTCCTAGCCTCAAGCTTATTCTTTGTGTTCTGCGCGTTGGTCACTTCCCCACTTTTCTCACTGCCGTCCTGTCTAGGGAGTTTGCCTGAAGAAACCTTCCTTTCTTCGTTTCCAACTCTAGCAAAGTGCCTTTCCTGACGGTTATTCACACTCAACTTGGGATTGCGGGGCCTATCCACTGCTGGGTTGCTGAATTGTCGGCGCGAAGCATACTCCTCAATGAGTTCGACAGCTTCAGTTGCCGACTTAATGTCGCCTCGGTCCTGTAACCAATTTCTTTCTTTTTCTTGGAGGCAGTTATAAAACTGCTCCAAAAGAATTCGCTCGACTACAGTGTCCCTATAACTGTAGGAATCAGTGCTCTTTAGCCACTCGCCCAAATTGACTCTTAAATTGTACAAGAATTCAGGGTAACTCTCGTCCTTGGACTTAGTAGCGTTCCGAAAACGTTGCCTGAACGCCTCGGCGCTAAGCCTATACTTTCTCAGAAGGCAAGCCTTGACCTTCTCGTAGTTGTCCGCGTCCTCCTTGCTTAGCTGCGCGACAATCTCCGCTGCCTCGCAGGGCAGAACCGTCAATAATCTCTGAGACCAAGTGTCTCGCTGGAAGGACAGTTTTTCGCAGGTTCGCTCAAAGTTAGCCAGATACAGACCGATATCCCCTGATATCACATATGGCTGCATGTACTTTGACATCTTGAAATCTGCCTCCTTGTTGAGAAGAGGTACCGCTAGCTGGGGACAATTGTCCGACCTCTTGCTCAACTCTACTTCTAATTTCCGGAGCTCAATTTCTTGCTCCAGCCTTTTTGCTTCTGTCTCAATTTTACGCTCACGCCTCTTTTCCTCTCTTTCTCGCTCTTTCTTTTTTTTTGTCCGATGAGGATCCATGCTTTACTGAGCTCCTCATCATCGGTTCCCAAATCAGTGATTGCCTTTAAAATCAAGGGTTTTCGTGCCACACCACTTGTATCAATTCTCAATTCCTCACACAATAGCAACAGTTCCGGTTTCTGCAGCTTTTGTAGGTCCATGATCGCTCCGAGTGTCGGCTACTTCCAAAACAACTGTGCAAACTACCAAACCTAAAGGCGTTTCAACACTCTTTACCAGTTCTAAAATCTAACCCTGTTCTAGAACCTGGTCCACATCAGAAGAAAAGCCAAGCACTCACCCACACATGCGATCGATGTTCGGAGCTGCTCTCTTGTTGGCCGATTGTTGCGCCTGCTTGTTGCTTGAGATGCTACCTCCGATCACCAATGTTGTGGCTTGTAGCTTCAGATGCCACCTCCGATCACCAGATGTTGTGGCTTGTAGATTCTGATCCACCTCCAATCACCAGATGTTGTGGCTTGTGGATTCAGATCTCAACGCTGGTCACCAGTTGTTGTGACGCTGGGGCTAAGTCGACCCGGCCTTCACTTGGTAGCGTGCAGAGACTCCGGGTTGATGAAGGATTGAATCTTCCAAGTTGGTAAAATATATACAAGCAAGTTTAATGGCACTTTGAGAAAACTTATTTACATGAAAAGGAAGGGTATATCAGCAAAATGGCAAGCGTTAAGAGTTCATAGCGAGAAGCGTCTGGATGAGCCGTTTACCCAGGGCTCAGAGCGTCATTTCGTGCTCTGCAAAGTCCTTAAAACCCCCTATGTCCAGCCCCTCTCTGAAGATGCTGACCAACCAGTTCCAGGGCACGCCCCTCAGATATCGGCATCCAATCGAACACATCACTGCACTGATGGTCTGATGCACTGACTGGTCCGGCATTGTTTCGTTGGGCGTGGTCACTTGTTGGCGGGAAGAGCTTGGGAACGGCGAGGAGGTACATTTCTATTCTTCAGCAAAGATCCGATATGCTGGTTCCGGCAAGTGGATTTTCTTCTCAGAAACCCAAGTGCACGTGCGCGCCACATACTGCTCCCAGCATTGTCCCTTTCCGGAAATTGCAAATCTTTCCTGCATTCCCGGGAATTCCTCTAATGGCCGTATGCGTCATGCTCCTTTCTTGTCCTGTACGTCAGCGGACGTCGTCTCCTTTGGACAATAGGCATTCCTCACTTGACCATAGCGCTTCTCGACGGGAAGGGTGAACAATTGAACGAAAGCACTTCCGGCTATTTCTCACAGGGCGACGTTTCTTTGTATTTTTCTTGAGGTTCCCTTGACAGGGCCAATTTGGCATTTGCAGGGTCTCGACAAAGCAAAACAGGCTTACACAAAAGGATTTATGGAAACAGGCTCACTTAGCACCCTTGCACCAACAGCACATATCCACAGCACATATCCATGCCCACAGGCGAACAATAGAGCGCGCAAGTGCGGACCATGCACGGTCATAACAGCTCCTATATTCCACCCCATCCATCCATCCGAGTCGCATTGTGGATGGCAGCGAATGAGTTCGTGGCATTCGTTCATCTTCATTCGCGCTGCTGCTTGCGGAGGTTGTACAGTCATCAGCACGTCTGTCTAGAGCGCTCGAACGCCGCCCTGTCCAAACAAAAAAAAAGGAATTGAAATTATGCACGCTTCTAGGGTCAAGGATGGCGCTAGAACGAAGGCACGGAGGCTTACTATTTGCGCTGACAACTGCACTGCGCCACTTACAGAGCAGCCCAGACAATATTTCACCTGGTTTGCTCTTCAGCACACAGGGCTCTAGATAGCCGTGCTGACGACTGTACAACTGATGCTGTGTCTATCGCTGCACAAGATAGCTGCTCGCTTTTCTTTGTATTTCGGGGAGCTGTGCAATATAGCAAGTCCTTGAAGTAAGCGATGCAGTCCAAGAGACGAACTCTTTGAGGCTGGCTGTAGAAACGGATTCAGATCTCGTGTGGTGCGTACGGCTCCATTTTTCGGTCGCCTAGTGCACGTATGTAACCTCCAGCGTGCCGACAATCAGGTTTTAAGTAACTGCGTGGCTTATAGTTGTCTCATCTGCTATAGGTGACATGATTCGTGTTGAGCGATTGTAGCCGCGCGTAGTTGTTTCCGCGACGTTCGAGATTATGTAGGCGCCTTATTTTGAAGGTTGCATTCTGACAGACTTAAGTACGCCCGGCTAGGATCGATGGCCCGTCTTATCGTCGATGACCACCGTGCACGTTCGTTTCATGCCGCCGCTAATACGTTCATTTAATTTCAGCACAAAACTTCACCGAATGATGTTAATTTCCGTTGATATCTTCACCTGTCTTTTTGCTCTTCTACTGCCATCACCTCCACAACACTTAAGCTAACTGAAGTCACGAGACGGCACGCATTCCATAAATGCGATAAATAAACGAAAGGCACCAATATAGTATAAAGGGCAATTAATAACCCTAAATTTACCGTCATAGTTAGCACGCTCGGTTTGCATTCATTTTTAATTTTGGGGTCAAAGATAAATTGAGCTTGTAATTTCACATGTGCGAGCTTATTTTATAGTTAGTAGTCAAGCCTCTCTAAACTTGATAACCCGAATGCACTAAAATCATCATGACTTTCGTTATATTTCCGACAGATAGTAATTTCCTTGTGTGTCGAATGAATTTCTGTATGCTCAGAACGTAGGGAGCACTAAAAAGAAACAAAAAATTATTTTAGTAATGCGTAAACGCTGCCTTTGTGAGTGTGTACACTCACAATGAAAACTTCTCATCACATTCATACGTGACCAGAAAACATGGCAGAAAATGTCTGACCTCAATTTGCACAGCATATAGATCAACACCAATCTGTGACGTAAGCAAGATGCGGTGGCGCTGCTGTCTGTAGGCTGACCCGACGTGGGTTGAAAAGAAAGTTCTTAGAGCGCATAGGAATACATGGAACCAAAAGTTTACAAAGCAGTTTTCAAATGGTGTCGTCTGCTTACGGCACTCGTGGAATTTTCTGCGAACTCCTGCATATCCTCCGAGACCCTTATCTGTCTCGGAGGCTATCCTACGTTCCTACAAACGGTGTGTAGAGCTAGCGCTAACTGGAGACGCCGGCGCATGCTGCGAAATGTTACAATTGTGGCGGTGTTGGTTTGTCAGGCACTACAACAGTGCTCCACGAGTGTCATCAGCCGAAGACACCATAATTTCGCAAGCGATATAATATCTTCACTCGGCGCAGAGTAACCATAGACATCGTGTATATGTTTTTGAACAGATGAAATCATTACAAAGAAGGAGGTTTTTTTTTTTAAACGCGAGAAAAAAGAAGGAAGGGGGGTACTCATTATGAACGAGACATATGAAGTCATATGTGATGAACACTTACCGGAATAATTTTCCTGATTTGTTTCGGAGAGGCAACAATAAATGCAGGCAGTTTGGCAAACTATAAGACGTAATTTCGAAATCTATCCATATTTATTATAGCCCCGATAAATGTCGACATAGCCTCGCGTGTTGTCCAACATATGCTGCCCCGAAAGCTAAATACCCTCTTAAATTCTGACTGATACATATGATACTAACTTTTCAGCTGAAGGCTGTCCTCACTCAGCTCGATAAACGACCCCCAATCTACTCGCACAAGTCGCGTTCGCAGACGCCGGCGTCGTATGCACTCGAATCGAGCGTTGCTTGCGTCTGCTGCAGCGGGCCTTTCTCTTTCAATCTCTTGCCGTAGAGCTTCTAGAATGTAGTTTTTGTCGTAGCTGCATACCTTGAACGACCGGTATTAGTAAGGGAATTTAGTGCACCATGCCAGGTGGCACGAGACGCTTGCGTGACTCGGAGAAACACCCAGCAAACAGCGAGCATGTCAGCGGAATGAGTGGCCTCACAATACATATCTGTAGCACAGTTTTAAGAACCCATGGCGTCCGAAATGGTGTAGCATACTTTGCCGCATGTTCCTTCATAACACTCACCACCGGCATCGTCCAGTGGTACTCTGTGAAAGGAGATAACATGTCGAGCTTCGCTTCCATGTATTTCATTAGTAGCGTTCTCGACTCGTTCCCTCATGCCGTTTATACGCTGCCCTTGAAATGACACTTTTTACTTTCCCAATCTGTTTAGGATGCTCATAGTTGCCCTGCATTCTGCTCCTTTTGCATAGAATTCATTCGATTTTTACGTTTTGTGTTTTTTACCTGTTGTTAACACTTTATTTCGCATTCCTTGTACTTACTGGTTTCCGTTGCGATTGTTGTGGCAAACACCGCGCCTATGCCCGTGGCGGTTCTCCTTTTTCTTCCTCCGTTTGTGTCTCTTAATCAGTATCGCATGAGTAGTTATGAATTTATTTTTCTCTTACTCGGAAAGAACCATTCAATGGAGGGGTCCTAAATTCCGCTCTTCTATGGCTGACTAGACTGTTTCTTTTTTTCTCTAGCATTTAGTCTTGACTGACGAGAAAGGGGGGGGGGGGGGAGCGTAAAATTCTACATGCCACGGTTTTTGGCGCTGTGCAGGAAGTCGACCAAGTTTTCTGAATTTTTAATTAATTCTTTAGCTGCTACTACTCTCTTTGGGCCTTATCTCGTGCAAAATAGTTTTATAGCATTTGTTCTGTGCATTTTAAAGCAAGAAATAGTTTACTGGCAGATTGCACATGTGATAAAATGTGTTGTGGTTTTCCAGAAGACGTGAATGCTTGCATCGTTTTGACACTTTCATAAACTGCTTATAAAACGGAGTGTAATTGAGAGAACATTTTAATTACATGTATACTGCATTACAGAGCACTGCACTAATCCCCACACCTGAGTACAACCCCAAGCCCTGCCCCCCCTCCCGAAAGCGACCGAGGCGCCGCGCAAACAGCTCTGCGCAGAAGACGGAATGATTTAGGGTGTGCCATTCGTTTTCCAGTCGACACCAGCCAGTCAATTGGTTGATGGGGGTCACGTGACTTCACGCCGCCATATCCCTTACATGCACGCGTGCGGAATACGTTCTGTGTGTGGGAGTTTCTCTTCCTTCTTTTGTTCGTGGAGGAATAAAAACGATAAATTCCAAGGAACCATGCCTGGACGCTTGTGCCTTTGCGTGCAACACCGAGTGAGGAAAGCATTTTTCTCCTTTCTGAGCGAAAAAAAAAACTAAACAAAAAGCTCTATAACGGCGGTCATGTGGCATAATAGAATAGAACAGGCAAACTTCACGGCATCAAAAGCAGCTCCTCGTTCGAGATAAGATGGTTCATTTTTTTTAACATTTTGTTCGTTTTCTCCCAAAACAAGCGCAAATCGCGAAAGTAATCACGCGTCTATTTGGAACAAGAGTTTACACGCTAAAGCAATATGCCGCCCTATATGCGCGCCCTTGTTTTATTGTGAATGTTAACGTACCTGTAATTGCTTCGCACAGCTTTATTAACGTTTATTTCTAGCTAACTGTTCTTGCAGCTCCCAAAGAAGCTGTACATTTAGCATATTATGTTATAACGACACGAATGGCTGGCCAAAGAGATCTGTTGTATGTTAGACAATTTTTGCAAACATGTCACTTCAAGAATTATCAACACCAAATTTTACCGACATTTTTGCAGGAATGGCTTCTACTTTCTTCTTCCTTTTTCGTTAAAGTGGCCATTTTGAGAAGCTTGATTTTTTAAGCCCACGGTTGATGTTAAAAGAAATTGAAATCGAGATTAATTCAATGTATCTTCTCACATTGCAAACAGAAGACTCCAAGGGAGGCATTTATCCTCGCCCCTGCTATTTCGTGGCAACCAATATGGTAGGCAATTAAGTTAATCCAAAATCCTTGTTCAAGGAAGCTAATGCATCCGTCGTTCTTTCTTTGCTTCCACGCTCTCTTGGCGAACCAGCTGCTTTCGTTTACTTTGCTTAATACAAAGGGAGTCCTCTTTGAGAGCCACTGTTGCTCGGCGCAACGTTTCTGGCGCAGCGGCACCGACGTTCTGTTTCTCAATGACTTACACAATGTCCACGTTCTCTTGTTGCCGCCATCTTCGTAAACGTGCCCTTTCACACCCAGTCACTTTGTAACGTTGTAACACCCCTGCTCTGCGCGTAGAACATCGAATCGGCCGGAATTGTGCGAGTGTAGGCGCCTTGGAGTTTTCTCCTGTGCACCCGGGCACTTGATGAATTTCCGCTCGATTGCTGACCAACAGTGGTAAAGATGGCATCGACACGATTACCGCTGTTCCATGTTAGCGAGCTTTTCCCGTTTCGCTGAGGTTAAAACAGAATGAGCTCAACTGTCACCTTTTGCTGTACCCTGAAAAGAAAAGAAGATCCGGACCATGAAAAGGAAATAACAAGAAGAATAAGATTGGGATGGAGCGCATTCGGCAAGCACTCGCAGATTATGACTAGCAGCTTACCGGTATTGCTCAAGAGGAAAGCATACAACAGTTGCATTTTACCTGTACTCACCTATGGGGCTGAAACGTGGAGGCTAACCAAGAGGGTTCTACTTAAGTTGAGGATAACTCAGAGGGACATGGAACGAAAAATGGTAGGGGTAACATTAAGAGATAGGAAGCGTGCAGAGTGGGTCGTAGAAATAACTCAAGTTACTGACATTCTAGTAGAAATTAAGAAGAAGAAATGGGCATGGGCAGGACATGTAGTGCGAAGAGAGGATAACCGATGGTCGCTTAGGGTAACAAACTGGATTCCAAGGGAAGGAAAGCGTAGCAGGGGGCAGCAGAAAGTTAGGTGGGCGGATGAGGTTAAGACGTTCGCAGGGGTCAAGTGGATGCAGCTAGCACAGAACCGGGTTAAGTGGAGAAATATGGGAGAGGCCTTCGCCCTGCAGTGGGTATAGTCAGGCTGATGATGATCATAATGATGATGATAACGATGATGATTATGATGATGATGGTGATGATGATGGTGATGGTGATGAAAAGATTTCAGCAAATCTAGGGTGTCCAGCCAAAGGGTTACATCGTGCGCGGCACAACAAGAGGGTGGAGAGTGAGAAGCGCATCTTGACAGACGTCGCACGCCGATGGCCCATTGAGCGTCTCCACCAGCAAGGCCCAGCCTCGACAGAGACACGGCGAAATAAGGCCCTGCCGTCTCAGGAGTGTCAGCGCGGAAGAGGCGGGCGACGGGACTACGGACGTTCGTGGAGTCGAGCAAACATACAATGCGCACCCATTTCACCACCTACTTTCTTGGTCCCCTGGCGAAGGTCAGATAACAGGACGGGAAAAGTGTACGCATCATGCTGCTCCGCGTTTGCTTCCCGCCCGCGTCAAAACGGCAGGAAAGCGCATCACTAGAAGTGAGACAATGGGGACGTGAGGCCGAACAGGCGCACAAGGGGGATTTATAGCAGTTCCCTGAATAGTTCTTTGCGGAGGGCGGTCGCTCGCACTTCGCTCGCAGATATCCCACAGGGGGTCTGAGCGGTTCTCAAGAAACTCAATCGGCACATTCATCCCCTCCCCCTCTTCTTGCATGTCACTCAAACAACAAAGCGAAGGCCATTAAACACCGCACAAAACTGCTTGCACAAACATACACCAATCTTTGCGCCACACCTTCTGGGCCTAACGACACTTGGATTACAAAATTGCTGAAAATGGTACTGCGCAAGAAATATACAAAATCAATGGGAGTATAAAAATAACGTAATTTGTCAATCTAAGGTATACACTCTACAGACCGCGTGTTTTGGTGGAGAAGCCTGCCATTAATTTCTAATAAAAATATTTCAGAGCTAAAAAGTTGGCGTTTTCGGTAAAGCAATACGATTGCTCTCGAACGCAAGAAAAAGATAAATAATTTTAACTTGTACGATGGTGAACTAAATTATAATGACTAACGTTTCAGCTATTACAGATAGGCACCTAGCTAATCTTATAGATTTGTAGCCGACTGTTACTAAGATTGATATTTTTGTTGTTTTTGCCATTCTGAAAATTTGGTTACCCTGGGCGCTGTGGCTCGGCAGATTCGCTTGTAGCGCATGCAGTAGGAGAGCCACTTGGCCTTCTCGTCCCCGCCTCGGCAGGAGCAGTGGACAGCACGAAGCACCGAGGGTAGCCCGACACAATGCGACGCGGTTTGTTAAATGTCACTGTGCGCCAACATCCGGCGCTGGGTTTCGGAACCAGCTCTCCTGTTCACATCGTACTGAGGTGCACGGCGAAGCTCACCGAGACAGTGCAGATGGTCCCATGACACGGCCTCGGTGCGGCCAGCCGATGGCCTCTGATGAGGCAGCCATGTTCAGTCTCATGGTCAGAGTTTTGCAAGCAGGCAAACAAACTTGCCATGGACGCTGCCATAGCGAAAAGAGACGGTGTACAAAAATTAGGGGGACGCTAGAGCTTCGCTTTGGAAGCAGACGCGATAACGCCTTCTCTTGTCATTCCGCGATCTTTCTATTTTTTTTTTATTGCAAACTATAATCTAACTTGACTAGCAGATGGATGCTTCATTGGGGGACCAAATGGTAAGACGTGCGGCACAACGAACGGTTGTCACATTTTTTATAAGAAATCACGTGCGCATTTTTTGCGGTATGTTCGCAACGGTACCAAGTTTTTTCTCGACAACTCTGGGTATATGGCCGGCGTCGGCTTTCCGGCACAGCAAACCGATTGCGTTATCGCGTCAGTGTTCAATAAATTCACTGGCACTCTGAAAGTACCGCAATGAGCGGGTGGCGCGCAGGAAACATTGAGGCGGTGTTGCCGTAAATGGTCCAGCGCAGAAAGCGCATCGCCTCCCATGCGAAGGTAACGTCCACAGCGCGCGTTGTGTTTACCGCTGATAGCGTATTGGTCATTCTCGTTCATAAAATAATGGATGAAAGTATCCAATGCGTCCACTTGGCCCACCGAACTTTCTGCCGCCTCGGGCTACGCTTGACTTCGCTTGCAATGCAATTTGTTACCCATAGCGACCATCGGTTGTCTTGCCTTCGCATTACATGTCAATTTCTTCTTATTGACTTCGACTAGAATGTCATTAACTGTGTTTGTTTCTTGGCAAACTCTGCATGTTGCGTGTCACACACCTACCATCTATACCTACCATTTTCCGTCCATAGCTGTCTGTGTAGTCCTCAATTTAAATAGAACACTTTCCGTAGCTGTGTATAAACTAAAAATTTATATTTATTCAAATACCAGCACAAAGCAGAATTTCCAGTGCAGCGCCATTATTATCTTCAGATATGATTTCCTATAATTTTTGGTGTTAAACAGGCTATGGTATACCAACTTGTATCGTCGATCATTGCGCGTTATGTACAATGGCATTACGAACTAAACCATGCATTATTTGATTATTTGTAAGGCACTTCTATTATCTGCTTTGTGTAGCCGGTGCTCTTTTGTGGGCGAATTTCTGTTTTTTATCAACAATACTTGTAATATGTCTGGCTACGGCCGCCCGTTGCCTTGTAGGAGTGGCCCTGCCAAGTCGCGGAGCGTGCAATGATGAGCGCATGACCCCGCAGCTTGCAATTACGGCCGCTAGGAGCGCCAGACATCAGTGAAGGCTCCCTAGGAAAGGCTAGTGTAACTGGAATAATTCTGTTCCGCGCACCGCCGGCCCGCCTACTGGCTGGTGTGGGTCACGTGACTTTGCGCCGCTATATTTCTTCCAAATGTGCGCGCGGAATACGTGTCTTGTGCAGGAGTTTCTCGTTTTTCGATTGTTCGTCGAAGCGGGTGGAAATTTCGGTGCACACACAGACAAAGGCAGAATGCTTGGCTGCTGTGTTTTGGGTGTGGCAACATTAAGGAGTCAGAAAAGGCCTTTTCTTTGTTTCAAAAAGAAAAAGGAAAAATTGATCTGCAACGACGGTCACTGTGGGTTCACAGAATCGGCCGGGAAAAATCAGTGCCGTCAAAGATACGATGATTGACATTTTAAAGTGAAAGCCTTCCTAGGCTCATGGAGCGAAAATATGGGCTCAGGAGCTGTGCGCGCGATCTGTGCGTCATACCTGTGCGCTTATGTGTCACTCGATGTCAAGCGATGACTTGTAATGACCGCAACTGGTTGGAAATGAGTAAAAATGCTTAGCTATAAGGGGTAATGACTACAATTACTAGGCATGACCCATCATGACTACGAAATGACCAGCATGTCGAACGACTTGAAATGACCGCAGCTGATTGGAAACGAGTAAAAATGCTTAGCTATGAGTGGTAATGACTACAATGACTAGTATGACTCATCTTGACTACGAAACGACCAGTATGTCAAATGACGACTTGCAATGGCTGCAAGTGACTGGAAACGAGTAAAATGCTTAGCGATGAGTGATAATGATTACAGTGACTAGGCATTGATTTAAAGCAAATGATAGGAGATGAAGGTTTGGTTTTGTTTTAGGGGGTTTAACTTCCTGAAGCGACTCCGGCTATGAGAGAAGCCGCAGTGGAGGGCTCCGGAAATTTCTACCACCTGGGGTTTTTTTAGCGTGCACTGACATCACACAGCATACGGGCGCCTTGCTTTTCACCTCCGTCGAAAAGCTGCCGCAGCGGCCGGGATTCGATCCCGCATCCTTGGGCACAGTAGTCGAGCGCACTAACCACTAACAGTAGGTGGTCAGTTCGAAACCCACCGCCGGACACCCACCGGTAAAAATGGGTACAAGCGTCCCCCGGCCTGGTGCTCGGCTTTTACAGGGGTGTGCGTTTGGGAGAAGCTCCGTAAACCCCGCTGCGCGCCCCTCCTCCGCAGTGGGCCCAAACCCAGTTTCGAACCTCGCAGCCTGCAAAGGTGGTTCTGTTTGTCTTGCAAAGGTACTTCCTTTGACCCTCACCTGAAGTGCTCCCTTAGAGCCTCAGCTGCAGCAGTCCTAAAAAAAACAGAACGAAAAAAAAAAAAAAAAGGGCCACATAATGGGCTGTTGCCGCGCAAGGCGGGCTTATTGTTGTCCGATGGCGGAACGAATCACTGCCACATCGGCGCAACTATTTGGGCCGTGACCCCTTTTCCCAAGCATTTCACCCCAGAAGAGCCGAGCACCAGGCCGGGGGATAGCTTGTACCCATTTTATAACCGGTGGGTACCCGGCGGCACCAGGAATCGAACCCGGTACCTCCCGAATGCGAGGCGGATGCTCTACCACAAGGCCACCGCTTTCGATGGAGGCGAAACGAAGTGGCGTCCGTGTGCTGTGCGATGTCAGCGCACGTTAAAGATCCCCAGGTGGTCGAAATTTCCGGAGTCCTCCACTACGGCGTCTCTCATAGCCTCAGTCGCTTTGGGACGTTAAACCCCACAAACCAACCAACCAACCAGCACTAACCACTGCGCCACCAGCGCGGGTGATAGGAGAGGAAGGGTAGGCTTTTGCCGTTCTCCTCTTAAGAACGCCTCGCATTCGGGAGGTACCGGGTTCGATCCCTGGTGCCGCCGGGTACCCACCGGGTTTTAAATGGGTACAAGCTTTCCCCCGGCCTGGTGCTCGGCTCTTCTGGGGTGAAATGCTTGGGAAAAGGGGTCACGGCCCAAATAGTTGCGCCGATGTGGCAGTGATTCGTTCCGCCATCGGACAACAATAAGTCCGCCTTGCGCGGCAACAGCCCATTATGTGGCCCTTTTTTGCCACCGAAGCGGTGGCCTTGTGGTAGAGCATCCGCCTCGCATTCGGGAGGTACCGGGTTCGATCCCTGGTGCCGCCGGTTACCCACCGGTTTTTCAATGGGTACAAGCTTTCCCCCGGCCTGGTGCTCGGCTCTTCTGGGGTGAAATGCTTGGGAAAAGGTGTCACGGCCTAAATAGTTGCGCCGATGTGGCAGTGATTCGTTCCGCCATCGGACAACAATAAGTCCGCCTCTCGCGGCAAAAGCCCATTATGTGGCCCTTTTTTAACCGAAGCGGTGGCCTTGTGGTAGAGCATCCGCCTCGCATTCGGGAGGTACCGGGCTCGATTCCTGGTGCCGCCGGTTACCCACCGGTTTTTAAATGGGTACAAGCTTTCCCCCGGCCTGGTGCTCGGCTCTTCTGGGGTGAAATGCTTGGGAAAAGGGGTCACGGCCCAAATAGTTGCGCCGATGTGGCAGTGATTCGTTCCGCCATCGGACAACAATAAGTCCGCCATTCGACTACTGTGCGCAGTGGTTAGTGCGCACAGTAGTTGAGCGCACTAACCACTGCCCCGCCGGGGTGGTGCAGTGGTAAGACGCCCGACTACTGTCCGGAATACCCGGGTTCGAACCCGACCTCGGCGGCTGCGTTTCGATGGAGGCGAAACGAAGTGGCGTCCGTGTGCTGTGCGATGTCAGCGCACGTTAAAGATCCCCAGGTGGTCGAAATTTCCGGAGTCCTCCACTACGGCGTCTCTCATAGCCTCAGTCGCTTTGGGACGTTAAACCCCACAAACCAACCAACCAACCAGCACTAACCACTGCGCCACCAGCGCGGGTGATAGGAGAGGAAGGGTAGGCTTTTGCCGTTCTCCTCTTAAGAGACATCTAAGAGACCCCTAAATTTTGTTTTCTTAGCCGCAAAACAAGCGCTGGATCACACGCACAGTGCGTGATCGGAACAGGTGTTCATATACATTCTAAAGCAGTGTGCCGCCGAAGCGTAGGAATATGCAGCGTCTATTTTGATTGTGGAATTTCTCAAAAGCTGCCATCACCTTAAGTGAAATATCTGGTAAGAGGTAAATCTACATTCAGTTGCGCATAGATACTCATACTTTGCTCTTGCATGAGTCTGGTCATATACTCGTGTGAGGATCGATGTGAGCCCACATCTCTTCCTTTCTGGATTTTTATTGTTATATGAATATACCTGTAATATGGTTTGGTTTGTTTTATGGGGTTTAACGTCCCTAAGCGACTCAAAGCTATGAGATACGCCGTAGTGGACGGCTCCGGAAATTTCCACCATCTGGGGTTTTTTAACGGGCACTGACATCGCACAGCACTTTTCGCCTTATAGTGCGCTATATGGCTGGCAGCTGTATAGACGTGGTTTATCTGGCCTACCTCAAATGTTCTATTTTTCAACTCTTGGCTAAAGTTAGCTTGGGCACCCTGTATATACAAGCGAATGAGAGCTACTAATAGTAATAATAGAATAAAAATAGAGTTAATGATAGTAATTGGCAGTATATGGTGATACCATAGTTAATGATGGTAGTAGATATAGATAGTAATAGCGATGATGACGACAGCAGCGATAATGATGATCATGATAGCGGCGATGGTGGTGTAGTAGTAGTAGGGATCATGATGGTAGTGACAGTGACTCTGGTAGTTAGTGGCAGTGATGATGGTAGTGACTATGACGATGTAATTAATGATTTTCATGATCATGATAGTGGCAATGACAAGGTAGTTCGTGATAGTGACGATGAGGATGTAGCTGGTGTTAGTATTGATGATCACAATGGCGATGATGATGACGATGCAGTTAGTGAATATTGATTATGGTTTTATCACATCTGCTACTGATTAAAGGAAGCGGATAACCAGAATTACTCAAACTGATAAACTCCTGCTTTGGGTGAAGGGAAAGGACACAACAAAAGTCTAAGTGTTGCAGCAATAAAAGGAAACCAGTGGTTCTGCCGTACGTGCACCGTTTTTCACATGGCTTGCGGAATGTCGCCAATCGGTATGATGTAGGCACAGTAATGTCAGCCCCCACGAAATTGTCAGGTGTGTGTGTGCCTTGGTAAGAAGAAAGGCAGACGCGTTAAAAAGTGAGCATCGCTGCTATGTTAACCATAAATCTAGGTTTGTACAGTGCAGAACGCAGGTAATTTATAAAATTCCTCTTTCTTGTGAAAAATACTACATAGGGCAGACTGGCCGTTGTTTGAATATCCGGCTCTTCGAACATAGAAATTCTTTAACCCCTACATCACAAGACAATTTGCCTAAACATTGCACGAAGTGTAAATGCTGCCCCATTTTCGATAAAACTATCGTTCTTGGCACATCGCGCAATCAACGTACACGAGAAATTATAGAGGCATATCATATCATGAAAGGAGGGGATAAGTGTGTTAGCGATGCTTCTATTAACTTAACAAAAGCAGAGATTACATACCTTGAATCAGTGGTCAAGTAGTTTTTTCACGTGTTTTTTTTGTGTATCTTTGCAGACTTGCCTTTTTCCACATTTTTGTCAATTTTTTGTCAATTTCACCCCTTTATTACATGTATTTGATAATTTTTTGCACCCTATATATTCTGTTAGTTTTTCTAATAAAAAATCAGTTGTGAGTAAGCGCTCGTGTGTGTTTCCTCCTTTTTTGTCCTCGTCTTTTTTGCGCTACGTTTCCTAAAATGCGAATGCACCAACTCGCCCAATTTAGCATTCTTGTACACTTTTCGGAGGTTCGGTAGTGCGCATCACGTGACTTCTGTCCTTTTTGTTTGGTTTCCTTTTATTTCTGAATTACCAGCGCCAACGTGTTTAGAGCTGGTATTTGTGAATGTCGTCTGACATTACAGTTCGACCTATGGTGCGGCGCGAGGAGCCTGCGCTGCTCGCTTCTTCTGCTGCTTAGCTCCCTCTGCTTCACACACCTGCTTCTTGTTCTTCTTCTTCACGCACGTGATAACTTTATTCGTACCAATAAAGGTGCGGACAGATGTCAACTGAGCACACTTATCACTTCAAATTAAAATCACGCCTCCTGCACTGGAGATAAGGAAACAATATTTGTCCAAGTGAAAGGACACTGGCTCTACTACCGGTTCGCACATACCACGACTGCCACTTCCAGTTATGCAACGCGTGAATATTTTTTAGAAGGAAATAGTGTGCGCTGTTTAGTTTTGTCCGCCCCGGTACATATCACCACAAATATACAACTTTGCTTGACACAGTGCCACCCCACCCTCCAATGTTTGTCGGCCTTTTCCCTCCACCGCCAACGCTGCACATCTGGATCGCTTCCTGGAACCTGCCCCTTAGCAATACCCTGTGTTGTCTGTAAATTCTCTGAAACTAGGTTCATCCAATTTGAACCCCAGCACCCAACTGCCACAAACTCGCCGTAAGGTAGACCGCCACCGGCCGCTTCCACCAAGAGTTTACAGACAACGCATTTGGATACGTATGCCAAGTCCGCGACCGCATGTGGTTTCAGCACGATTTAAATCTGATGAACGATTCCACAATTCCCACTTTCTCATGATTTGTGCTAACACTCGACATTCGGTTCAGCAGCGTTGGATGGTTGAACCCATCACTGGTTCCCTTGTTGCTGTAGGTAGGAAAGGTTAATTGTATACGCATGAGAGCTTGAGGTCTTTTTTTTTTCATGCGGTGGCTAAGGTGGGTGGGTGTCGTGAAATCAGATTCGGTCTGAAAGGAACGCAATATGTTTACTCTAAGTTATTTTTTTATGTACTGTATGCTGTTACGATTCGCCACCGACATTTGCGACAACCGTCGCGGCCCCAGCGCAGCATCACGCAAAGCAGCGAGCATATTGCCATTGCAGCGCCGTGCAATTGGCAGCCCGCAGGTATGTCCCGACACGTTAGAATTTACACGTGCCGAATGTGTGTGCGCGCGTGTGTGTGCAAACGCTGGCCAAGCCCGGCGCTCGAGGGAGAGAACGTCGCCCTCGCCCGTCAACAGGAGTTGAATGGGTTCTTTCGCAACACCGAGACTGAGTCATCTGAGCTTGCTCGGACATGAATTTCTCCCTTTCCCTCTGAACTGACGAGCGTATACACGGCCGGTCTCGAGGGAGAGCGCGCTTCTCTTCTCTTACGGCCTCACCAATGGGGTCGGTTTCCACCGCCCGCCGCGTCTCGGTGGGGTCGCCACCGCCCACTGCTGCGCCTCTGTTACCGCCGTTCACGCGCAAGGGAAACACGCGCTCGCTCTTCGCTCCGCCCGCCTCAGTTGCAACCGGCAGGTCCTGACATTTCCCCCCTTATGGTTTATACAAAGACGCCGTAATCAGCGTCTAAGATTTATCGTGTACGAGGAATAAAATATAGTAAACGCCGCTCACGCGCGCGCGCGCCTTCGACAGTGCGGCCGAGCGCGGTGGAATGAAGCTGGTACACAACAGTTTTTTCCCCTAACATCTGCGCAGAAATAAATTTATCAGGTTAAGCAGTGTTCTTTCGAAAGCTGTGTAGCGTGACCTGACGTGAGTGCATGGCAAACTGTTGGCTGGAGATTCTGTCAGTCGCTTCTGTTTTCGTTTAGACGAAAAGAGGCACCGGCGAAAATTCATGGCGCGTCTCAGATTCATAGTAAAGAACAAAATTTACACATATATTCAAAATTGCAGTGGTCTAGTGGAGTGAGCTGTTCTAGCTGCGTTCAAAACAAATCAGTCGGTTGAAAGACAGAATATGTAGTCTCGGACGCACGTACGTGTATAACAGGCGTAGTCGGTTTAATGCATAGATAATGGGCATGAACAGTTATGCCTAATTGAAAAGAGCGGAAAACAATGATAAACATTGTCCTTCAAAGTTATGCATACTACATATTTATCAATTCATCTAAACGTGACCTGCGGCTAGAAAATTCAGTGTCAATCTTCCTGGCCGGTTTGTTCATATAGGGAGCTGGCCTGTAATTCCTGTCTGTCACTTTCTTGGCATAATTGACAAGAAGGATTCTGATAAATGTTTCAGATATTAAAGAAGCGGACCTCATAGGCTGTTGTTAATTCCTTCAGGGCAACTCAGCAATGACGATTTCTCAATTGCGCTGCTTGAATCAGGATTTGAAGTACTTCGAGAGCATTTGTGTGTGGTAGAGGCACGAGTTCTTTTGTTGTTGTTTTTTTAAGGAAACCTTGTTCAATAGGGCAATAAACTCTGATTTCGGATAATGCAGCCCCCTAGAATTCTTGTCCTCGTAGAAGAGTGTACATGGGGCTGCTTCTTTCGCTAGTTTCAAGAAAGATAGCGCAGCGTCACACCCAAGGTCACTGATTAATTTAATGTATCCATCGACGTAATTTAAACCGGAATATGTGACAGTAATGGGATCACAGCAGATGCAACCACAATTCCTTCCTCGGTAACTGATTGTGGCCGACCAGAAATGATTTCTTGCATCGACGAAAACTGTCTTGATTTTGCTCCAAGATGAAACGTCCGTCTTGACAATGTGGTCAAGTGCCGCTGTTACGGCTCTCACATCTAGGATATATCGTTCTCCTCGCACATTAGCCTTACTTTTCCTAAGAGAGCCTCAATGGGGCCACTATTGAGTTTCCTGATGAGGACGGAGCAGACACCTTTCCCCAGGAGGTATTCTACCACTTGTACACTAGACTCGTGATGAACAGCATTTCTTGAAATTTTTCTTCAGTGAAAGTCTCCTTCTTTAACGCTTTAGAAGTTTCTTGGATGCTTTCGATATAGCAAGTGAACTCGTTTGTCAGCCACTGCAATCGAGTATCACCATGCAGCTGCGTAATTTATTAGCTTCTGTTTACCGCTTCCAGCACAAGTGGTGTCATGAATATCAAACCATCTTTTTATTGTTTTCATAATAAGCATAATATCATGCAAAATTTCATTAAAACAGCATTTATTTCCAAAATAAAATAATGTTTACATACAACACATTTGCCAATATATAAATGATAATAACATTGAAAACTCAGCCTTACAGTATTTACTTTGTTATACTAATACTTTATATCATGCAAGCATTATGCAACTTACATTACATTTTTATGAAATTATTTTCATATTTTCATATGGATGGTTTCGAATCTAACGTTGAAAGACGGTTTTGCTGTTGCAGACGAGTTGATGTAATGTTAGCTTCGAAGAAGCTTGGATGTGATCCTTGCTCATTGTTGTTGTTTTTTTTTGCTATTCTTGTGCACGCTTGAGGAAAATTCGGATTAAAATGGACAACAGTAGCTACCATGCCGTAATGAATGTCATATGCTTGTCGAACGTTTGCTGGGCGACAGTGTTTCTTATATAAAGCCTCGCTTCACGTGTGTAGTACGCTGACGACATGCCGCTACAGCATCTACCTGCTGTGCCCTTTCATCTCGGGGCTGCATTTGCCACGAAACAAGCGAGCGACAGCGCGAAACCATGCAAAAGCCACCCGCCGCCGCTGAAGCAGATGCGGAGCGAACAGTGAGCAGGTCGCGCCCCTTGCGGCGGCGGAGAGCGTGACTCAAGGAGAAAAGTTCTCATTGTTCCCGCGGCGATTGAGAAGGCCGTAAGGAAGAGCCACGGCAGCTCGATGGAAGCGCACTAGGTGCGGCCTGCTTGTCACGGCTCCGGAAGGGGTGCGAAACACCTTCTCGAACCGAGGCAAAGGTAGTTGGAGCTTTGACGCCCAGCGTTGGCCGGTTATGTTCAGCGTTGCGAATGAGAACAGAGCCACGAAGTCAATGATGGAAAAACAACTATATATTCTCAGTATTATACACAGGATGATACGACGAAAGCATTTACAAGCATTTAAAACAACACAGTTAAGGTAGCATACAAAAAAAACTAGCAATTACAAATACATCAGTCAAAATTCTCACTATCAAGATACATGCAAATTGAACACAGATGTTTAAAACAAGATAAGACGAGCGTAGAGAAAGTTCAGAAGAAACTAGGAAACGGGCATATTGTCCGACGAGCGCGGCGGCACTCCACTCACAAAGACGACGCAGATGGGGAGCTCTCGAAGGCGATGGTCCTTCCGGAGCCCTGAGGCGAAGTCTTCGTGGTGCGATGCGGCGGCGGTTCGGAGAGCCCGGAGTGCTTGGAGACGAGAGGCGCACTGCCGTTGGGTTGGGGTCGGCTTCTTTTCTAGCCTTCGGTTGACAATGCGTAAGACACGCCCACACAACAGTTCCCTCCCCAAGTCAGGGCCCGTAGAAACAACACGCACAAGTGCACACGCAGGAAGGGGCACGTAGGCCCCGCAACTTCCACACTGCATGGCCGCCATGTTGCGGATGAAAAAACGTAAGGAACAACCAAAACAACCAAAAGCGGATGCACGTACGCCAACAACTTCGGCACTGCTAGGGGTCACTTTGCAAAACAAGCTGGAGGACACCCCCGCTCGCGCACTGCGAGGGGATTTGTCTAACTGCACGGGAACTACCCCGCGACGAGAACGCGCACGTACGCATGCTCTTGACATTACCGACAAGGCAGAGGCAAACAGAATACACTGAAATATATCAATCAACTCTTCTAGAATACTACATATTATTAATTGCCATATTATGAAATATAAATGCGGCCACTTTTGTGACACGGCCCCCCACTTTCAGAATATTATAGGATAATATTCTAAAAACAAACAAAACGTGGCACGCAGGCCGATACAACTCATGGACATGCACTATACAATAAGTAACACATAACAAAAATAAAGTTCAGGTACATAGAGGAACATAACCATTAATCCATAATGCATTCAAAATCATATGAACCCTACAGTCGGCTAAGGTAGTCCGCCCCGACGTTCTGACTACCCTTAATGTGTTGCACGCGGAAACTATACTCCTGGAGGAGCAAGCTCCAGCGCAGAACTCGGCTGTTCAGTTGCCTACTCTTCTGTATATATGCTAGCGGCTGATGATCGGTCTGCACAAGAAATTCGACACCATATAGATAAGTCGAGAACTTTTGGACGCCCGAGACCAAAGCGAGACACTCTCGTTCAATCGTGCTGTAGGCGACCTCCCTAGCGAGCAACTTTCGGCTCGCATACGCGACAGGGTGCAGCGTTCCCTTGTATGGCTGCAGGAGCACAGCGCCTAAGCTAGTGTCGTAAGCGTCGGTGCGCAGAACGAAGGACTCGTTCAAGTTCGGCAGCCGCAAAATAGGGGGATTGGATACACAATGTTTGAGCTGGCGGAAGGCTTCCTCATGTATGGGTTCCCACTTCACTGCATTACTTCCGCCCTTCCGGGTCAGCTGGGTGAGGGGTGCGCTTATCTCCGCATAGTTGGGTATAAACTCTCTGTAATAGCCGGTCAATCCCAAGAAAGCTCGCACCTGGCGCTTGGTCCTTGGTGGCTCGGCCGCTTGTACTTTATCTAGAGTTTTTCCCAGGGGTGCCAGCTTGCCTGCTCCGATTCGGTGACCGAGGAAATCAATTTCCGTCATCCCGAGTTCACACTTGCTGGGTCGCACTGTAAGCCCGGCCGCTTCGATTCTTGCAAATAGCTGTTGCAGCGTAGCAACGTGTTCCTCCCAGGTTGCGCTGGCGACGAGTATGTCGTCGTAGTAGTGCCCTACTCCGTGAATGCCGCCTACCACCTTGCGCATCAGTTTGGCGAAAACTGCGGGCGCTGTCTTGATGCCGAACGGCATGAAGCGGAACTGGTAGAGTCCGGACGTAGTGGAAAAAGCCGTTTTAGCCTTGTCGTCGTGAGACAGCGGGATCTGCCAATATCCCTTCACGAAGTCCACCTTTGAAAAATATCTCTTGTCTCCCACTGTGGCAAAAACAGCATCGGCTCTAGGCATGGGCTCCGAGTCTCCGATCAGAACATCATTCAGCCTCCGAAAGTCGATACAGAGGCGATTACTTCCATCCGGCTTTTTCACCAGAAGTACGGGAGAGTTATATGGGGAGACTGACTTTTCAACAATTCCCAGCTTCTCCATTTCTTGCACTTCGCTCTCGATACCTTGCCGTGCTGCGAACGGTAGAGGATACTGTTTAACGTGAACGGGTGCGGTTGCCGTGAGCGGTAGACTGCATTCCATCCATTCTGTTTTGCCAGGGACATTGGAAAAAATAGCTGCGTGCCTCTCCATCGTGGATAAAAGGAGCTGTTTCTTCGCGGCATCGAGGTGCGGCGATAGCTTCACATCTGCTACTCCCTCCGTTTTTTCAAACTCTGGAACAGGCAGCTTACTGTCCTCCTCAGTTTCAGTCATGCTGCTGATCACCAGGCACTGTCTGTTGGCGGGTGCGTCTCCCCTCTCTTCGTATCTTTTCAGCATGTTTGCGTGAAAAATCTTTGACCCGCTTGCCGTGTCGATGACGTAATCGGCGTCCCCTTTCCTGGTGGTGACCTCGAATGGGCCCTTCCATTGCAGCAACAGCTTGTTGCTATTAGTTGGCAGCAGAACTAACACCTTGTGACCAGGTTCGAAGTTTCGGTCCTTCGCCTTGCGGTCATAGAACTTCCTGTAACGGGTTCCTGCCTTTTCAAGTTCTTCATGCGCCAAACGACATGTTTCTTCCAATCTGTTTCTGAGATCGAGTACATGCTCGTAAGTGGTCTTTGCCTCTTCATCTAAGCTCTCGTTCGTCCACACCTCCTTTAGGATGGCCAGTGGCCCACGCACGTGTCGACCGTACAGGAGCTCAAACGGCGAAAAACCGAGGCTGGATTGGGGAACCTCCCGGTAGGCAAAAAGAAGAGGGGCTAGGTACCGATCCCAGTCTTTCGGCTTCTCAGCGCACATTCGCTTCAGCATTAGCTTCAACGTGCCGTTGAATTTCTCCACCAGCCCGTTAGCCATGGGATGGTATGGAGTGGTGTGCAGCTGACGAATGGAGAGCAATCGTGCCACTTCCTTCATCAATTCTGAGGTGAAGTTTGTGCCACGATCGCTGAGTACCTCGTGAGGGACACCGAATCGCGAAAACATCGCCACCAGAGCTTCGGCAACACGCTCAGATTCTATGCTTGGCAAGGCCACTGCATCCGGGTAACGTGTGGCATAGTCAATCAGTGTCAAGATGTACCTGTTGCCCTGTTTAGACGGGGGGTAGATTGGCCCGACGATATCAATGGCCACCCGTTAGAAGGGGGTGCCAATGACTGGTGTCTTCCCAAGGGGCACGCGTGGCACTCTCCCCTTCGGCGTGGTACGCTGACAGATATCGCATGATGCCACAAATCTCTTAACATCCGCCGTGATGCCAGGCCAGAAAAACTCTTCTAAAATCCGCTCTTTTGTTTTCTGAGCACCCAGATGTCCTGCCATTACGCTGTCATGCGCCATCTTCAGTACCGTTTCTCGGTGTCGTTCGGGAACGACTAGCTGTCGCACCTGCCGTCCGTCCTTCTCTGTGTAGCATCGGTACAAAAGGCCGCCTTCCTTCTTGAACAAGATGCCACTCTCCCCATCTCGACACTTTAAATTCTTGCCAATTTGTGTGAAGCATGAGCGCAATGATTGATCCTTCTCTTGATCGGCCGCATAGCTTTCTCCATCCCCTAATTGCCTTTCCGCGTCCGGAGTGCAAAGTTTCTGGAACTTCTGAGGCCTCTTTGCGGCCTGAGCACGAGTCACTACGGCAGCGGTGGTTTCAACGACCAGATCTGTTTCAATAGTAGTATTTTTGACTATTTCAACGGGATCATCAGGAGCCCTGGCACCTTCTATATTACCCAGGATGAGGTCATATATTGGATCCTGCATGCACAGGGCTACAAGATTTCCGCTGTAATAAGGGGTCTGGACCTGCACCTGCGCTTCTGGGAGCATCTTGACTGTTCCGTCGACGAGGTATACGGGATTACTCGTCCCCGTTAGCTGGTCCTCAGCTACCAAATCTCTCCGGATAATCACGGTGTTGCAACCGGTGTCACGCAACACAGTGATTGTTTTCCCGTCCAAACTTCCCGCAACCACGGGCAACCCTTCTACTAAAAACTTGTGTCGCGCCGTTCGCACCGCGCTGACAACGGGAATACGGCTACCATTCCTCAGCTGAACGTATCCGTCGCAGATATTTTCTTCTACTTCCCTCGGAGGGGAATACACACAGGCTGCCTGGGTTTTGTCAGGCACCCCTTGCCGACACACATTCGCTCTATGCCCTCTTCGGCCACATTTGAAGCAGTGGGGGATATGGTTGGCAGAGTCGCTGCTCCGGCAGTGCGCGGCATTGTGTCCCGCCCGGCCGCAGAGATAACATCTCAACGCTCCCCTCTCGACGGCCTTCCTTTCGGCGCCTCCTGCTTTGTTCGCTTCCTCCTGGCTTTCTTTCCTTCCCCTCGCTAAGTTGACACCGCCTTGCGCGTCCAGGAATTGATCAGCGAGGTTGATCATGTCTTGCAATTTTTCTGCCTTCCGTTCTTTTAAGTACAACGACATGCTGGCGTGACAACTGCTCAGAAATTGCTCCTTAATAAACAGCTCACGCAGCGACTTGTACTCTAGGGGGATTTCGGACAGCTCCACCCAGCGGTCTAAGTAATGGCTTAGACGCGCTGCATATTGTGCGGCTGTCTCGCCGTCGGCTGGTTTGCCACCCCGGAATTTGTCACGGAAGCCCTCGACCGTAAATCTGAAACGCTTCAAGAGCGCCGCCTTCACCTTCTTGTAATCGGAGGCGTCTTCCGGCGTGAGTCGCCCGAAAACGTTCAGCGCCTCCCCGCTTAGGCATGTGCTTAATGCCGTCGCCCATTGATCCTCAGGCCACTTCTCGCTACGGGCTATGCCCTCAAACCGCCTGATGTAAGCATCTAGGTCGTCCTTCTTCTCGTCAAATGAAACAAGCAACCTGCTGGGGTTAAGTCGGAAACTGGGTTCCGCTACTACGTCGCGACCATCAGCCCTTACTACGGAATCATCTCCCGCCTGGCGAAGCTCTAATCTTAGCTGAAGAAGCCTGGCTTCGAGTTCACCAGCCTCTTTTGCTGCCGCGCGTTCCTGTTCCGCGGTTTGTCTAGCGAGAGACCTTTCCTCCCTCTGCCTAGCTTGCTCATCCTCTATCCATTTTCTCAGTTCCACTCCTGAGAGACCTAACTGTCCACCTATGGATACTAATTTTTCTAGATCCATGTCACAAGTGCATAAAAACTACCAAAAAACCGAAAACTATCTATCAGCAATGCACACTTCTCAAATGTCCCCCTTCGAGATCACTTCATGGTTCGAGGCTCGGTCTCCTTCCACAACGCTTACTTGTTACGTCAAAGTCCTGTCGCGGACGCCAGAACTTGTCACGGCTCCGGAAGGGGTGCAAAACACCTTCTCGAACCGAGGCAAAGGTAGTTGGAACTTTGACGCCCAGCGTTAGCCGGTTATGTTCAGCGTTGCGAATGAGAACAGAGCCACGAAGTCAATGATGGAAAAACAACTATATATTCTCAGTATTATACACAGGATGATACGACGAAAGCATTTACAAGCATTTAAAACAACACAGTTAAGGTAGCATACAAAAAAAACTAGCAATTACAAATACATCAGTCAAAATTCTCACTATCAAGATACATGCAAATTGAACACAGATGTTTAAAACAAGATAAGACGAGCGTAGAGAAAGTTCAGAAGAAACTAGGAAACGGGCATATTGTCCGACGAGCGCGGCGGCACTCCACTCACAAAGACGACGCAGATGGGGAGCTCTCGAAGGCGATGGTCCTTCCGGAGCCCTGAGGCGAAGTCTTCGTGGTGCGATGCGGCGGCGGTTCGGAGAGCCCGGAGTGCTTGGAGACGAGAGGCGCACTGCCGTTGGGTTGGGGTCGGCTTCTTTTCTAGCCTTCGGTTGACAATGCGTAAGACACGCCCACACAACAGTTCCCTCCCCAAGTCAGGGCCCGTAGAAACAACACGCACAAGTGCACACGCAGGAAGGGGCACGTAGGCCCCGCAACTTCCACACTGCATGGCCGCCATGTTGCGGATGAAAAAACGTAAGGAACAACCAAAACAACCAAAAGCGGATGCACGTACGCCAACAACTTCGGCACTGCTAGGGGTCACTTTGCAAAACAAGCTGGAGGACACCCCCGCTCGCGCACTGCGAGGGGATTTGTCTAACTGCACGGGAACTACCCCGCGACGAGAACGCGCACGTACGCATGCTCTTGACATTACCGACAAGGCAGAGGCAAACAGAATACACTGAAATATATCAATCAACTCTTCTAGAATACTACATATTATTAATTGCCATATTATGAAATATAAATGCGGCCACTTTTGTGACACTGCTACATCGCCCGAAACCGGCGGGAGCACGGCCGGTCTCGAGGGAGAGCGCGTTTCTCTCTTCTCTTACGGCCTCTCCAATGGGGTCTGTTTCCACCGCCCGCCGCGCCTCGGTGGGGTCGCCACCGCCCCACTGCTGCTCCTCCGCTACCGCCGTTCACGCGCAAGGGAAACACGCGCTTGCTCTTCGCTCCGCCCGCATCGGTTGCAACCGGCAGGTCCTGATATTTCACCCCTTATGGCTTATAGGAAGAAGCCGTAATCAGCGTCTGATTTATCGTGTATGAGCAATAAAATAGTCAATAATGCCTTCGTCAGTGCTGTTGCGCACGGTCGAATGAAGTTTCGGTTGCACTTACATCAACACTTTTTTCCCCTAAATTTTTCACAAAACTATATGTACCATTTTATGCAGTGTGCCTTTGAAAGCTGTAAGCAGGTAGCGCGACCTGACGCTAGTGCATGGCAAACTGTTCAGTGGATATTCTGTCAACCGCTGCCGTTTTCGTTTAGATCAAAAGAGGCACTGACGAAAATTTATAGCACGTCTCAGATTCAGAGTAAGGAACAAAAATTTACGCATACAGTTAAAATTTCAGTTGTCTAGTGAAGTGGACTGTTCTAGCTTCGTTTAAAACAAATCAGTAGGTTGAAAGACAGCAGATGTATACGTAATCTCGCGACTGACGCACACGTAGACAGTCGTAGTCAGATTAATACAGTGATAAAAAAAACATTTAATCAAGGAAATGGGCATAAACAAATATGCATAATTGAAAAGAGCAGCAAGCAATAAAAAAATATGTCTTTCAAAGTTAACACATTGCACTCATTCATCAAAACGGTACATGCGGCTAGAAAATTAAAGTCTCAAAATCTTTCTGGACGGTTTGTGCACATAAGGAGCTGGCCTTTCGTTCCTGTCTGTCACTTTCTTAGCATAATTGACAAGAAGGATTATGAGAAATTTCTCACATATTAAAGAAGCGGACCTTATAGCATGGCTATTGTCAATGCCTTCCAGGCAACTCAGCAAAGGTGAGTTCTCAAGTGCTGGCTGGATTAAGATTTGAAGGACTTTAAGGACATTTGTGTGTGGTAGGTGCACGACAGATTTTTCAAAAAAAAAGACACAACCTTGTCCAAGAGGGCTACAAACTCTGGTTTTGGATAATGCAGTCCGTTAGAATCTTGTCCTCGCAGAATAGTGTACATGTGGCTGCTTCTTTCGCTGGTTTCAAGAAGGATAGCACAAGCGTCACACCCGAAGTCACTGATTAACTTTACAATTAATGTATCCAGCGACGTAAGCTAAACCAGAATACGTGACAGTGGGTAATGGGATGACAAGAGATACCATCACTTCTTTCAGTTCCTCGGTTACTGATTGCAGCAGAGCTGAAATGATTTCGTCGTTGTCGACACTAGGTGTCTAGGCGCGCAATACAGCGCGACATACAACTCCTATAGTCACCTCGATCTGAATAAATAGCACAGAGAAAAGCTTTTATATTCATTATTGAGGAGTGTCCCTTGAGTAACAGTGGCGAATGTGTATTAAGCAAAGCATTCTACCAAAATAATGGGGCAGCGATTGCTCTCTAAGGCAGGCATTACTGCACAGATAGTTCCAAGGAACTATTAGTTGTAACACATACTAGAAAAAGAAAGAAAATATTGCTAATTAGGGCTTGAAATAGATTTCCTGTTTTTTCATGAAATAATCATGATATCATGTAAACATTTCATTAAACCAACGTTTATTTGCAAAATTAAATTAATGTTTATAATACAACATAAAACGTTTGCTGGCCTATAAATTATAGCAAAATTGAAAACAAAACTTAAAGCGTTTACTCTGACGTTATACTAATACTTTATGTCATGTAAGCATTGTGCAACTTACATTACAGTTTTAAAAAATTATTTTCATCTTCGGTGTTACCTCGATGATTTCTCATCTAGCGCTGAAAGACGGTTTTGCCATTGTTGCTGTTATGTTTGCCTTGAATTAAGAAGCTTCGATGTGATCACTGCTCATTCACTTTTTTTATTCATCTTCTTGTACAGGCTTGGGAAAAAATTCAGATTAAAATGAACAAAAGTAGATACCATGCCGCAATACATGTCATATGCTTGTCGAGCGTTTGCTGAGCGACAGTGTTTTTTAATATAAAGACTCCATTCACGTGTGTAGCACGCTGACAGGATGCCGCTGCAGCATCTACCTTTTGTAATCGTTCATTTAGGGGCTGCACTCACCACGAAACCCGCGGGCGACAGCGCGAAACCAGGCAAATGCCACCCGCCGCCACTGAAGCCGATGCGGAGCGAACAGTGAGCAGGTCGCGCCCCTTGCGGCGGCGGAGAGCGTGACTCAAGGAGAAAAGTTCCCATTGTTCACGCGGCGATTGAGAAGGCCGTAAGAAAGAGCGCGCGCTCTCTCCCTCGAGACCGGCCGTGGCGGGAGGCGCCTACTTCCAGTCGCCACCGCCGCGGCGCCACCGTTCGGGGACAGTCGCGCGCGGAGAGCTGAGCATGGCTGCGCTTTGAGAGAGGCGTCGGCGTGGTAGAAGCCTTTTATTTTAAGGATATGAGAGCTCCGCTTCACACAATTTGGCAACAAGAATTAGTATATACTGTCATGTCTAGTGTGACCATGTCAGCACTTAGCGCTTGCTCGGCAAAGATGTTTCCTGGAGTGTACCCCTAAGAACTTATAGTGACGGTGGTTCAAGGCCACTCGATTGGAGAGCTCGCATTACCGTGATGGTGCATTCGGATCCAGTTGTTCGTCACATTAAATTGTGACCCGGCTGTGAACAATTCGAAGCTGTTCAGCTGCCATGGTAGCATAATGCATAACCACTTAATTAACTATGTCGCGAATTCTGTGTGTCATTTTCATACCATTTACTCATTCCTGCATACAGCTTTTATACACAAATTGATGTCAACCTGTTCTAAGCTGCCAGCGCAATCCAATAAAAAAATGTCCTACTATGAGCAACCTCTGTGAAAATGCGACATGTAACCAACCTTTCTATCTCATTGTGACAAATTTTACTGTGGAAATATGAAGATGTTTATTAGGTTAAATCTAGATGATAACCTAGGATCTCCTACTCACTTGGAGACCTTAAACTTTGTACGCCAGAACGCTATCCGTCGTGGCTTCCCGCATTTTGCATGATCGGACAAAGTAAGCGCGCTTGATAGAGCCGGTCTGCCTCAAGGTGCTACGTATATGCGCCGAAAGTTTTTATTACTTTTTTTATAGGCTGCTCGCAAACCCATACAATTTTGCTGGTTTGTAATTTTCAATGGAAGAACGCGCATCGAGTGTTGCTGTTGTGAAACTCTTAGCTGTGATCACGCGTCAGAGCGCAACTGCAGCCGAGATTCAGCGATCAGCCGAGTACACTTATTTAATGGCCACACAAAAAAAAGGAAGAACATTACCACTCGCAGACGGAAAACCTTTCTTGAGAGAGGTTTATGCCATAGCCATAAACATCGCTCCACTGTTGAGTTGACATTTCCAGCCCAGCTCGCTATCAGTGGGGGCAGCAACTTAACGATATCTTGCATAGCGCCTTAGCATGGGCACGATCATTGTTTTTATAAATTAGCTGCAGGTACTGTGTACAATGAGAAAACAATGATGAAACCAAAAGTTTACACAGCTTGCTACTTCACCTGACCTCTTCAGACTTCATCATCCTGTTAATGAAGGTGCTCGTAAGCTGACAAAGCTTGATTACTTTGCGGGGTATACATCAAGCCTCCATTGTCCTTGGTTTTCATTAACCTATAACTGGTCCAGTTGACTATATTTCCTGCAACAGGCTCTTGCTCGACTGACATGTCGCCTCAAAACCATTACCAAATATCGCATAAATTAAGCAACAACCTGGTAGTGATAAACAAAACTTGGGGTTCTTAAGTCTTAAGTTCTTGAGCAGAATTGTAGGATATCTTTACAGAATTTCTTATTTGGTACCCGTTTGATTAAAAATTTCAATTTATTATGCTCTTTTTTTTTATTCCAAACTAACATGCTGTATTCTCATATGGGGAACCACAACTTCTACAAATATTATTAAGTTGCTTGTTTTCCAAACAAAAGCCCTTCGAGCTATTGAAGGTTATTACGGTATACCGCGCGACTTGCGTACAGAACCCTTATTTAAAAAATATGCCATATTAGCCGCTAATCATATTTACTACTTTCGTCCTCTGCAGTAAATTCACCATAATAGGCTGTATACTACTCTACCTGATAGATCTAAAGTAACGTATGATCTGCGGACACGAAAAAAACTTGTACCCATTACTCGAACCAACTATGGAAAACAGAAATTAACTTTTCAGGTGCCATCCCTAATCAACAACACACCAAATGTGGAATTTTCATTGGCGCCTTGGATATTTAAAAGGAGCTTAAAACAATATTTAAATGGATATCCCCTATAATTTCAATGGCGGTAGTAACTGTATTTTTCTCATATGCAATCTTTTTTACATAAATATTTTTTGGTATGAAATTTATGTTATTGAGTGCGTGGTCTGTTGATTTGAATATCCATTGAATACTGCATGTACCTTTTATATATCGTATGTAAGTGTTGCATAATGTTTTTTTCTTATATACACTAGAGGTGTGTGCTGTTGTCTGTTTTGGGAGCCAAGGCCCAGTCAGGCCTTTTGCCTTGGCCTTTCTTGTAAAAGAAAGAAATAAACTCCGAGCCTCGTTAGAGTGCCCGCACTTTGCTACCTGCTTATTCACCGTATCCCGTAATTGCTGCCTCTGTCGCATATCATTAGAATGCATCCTTAAGCCACCGCATTATATGAAATAGCCCCCTACACATAGCTATATAAAGCCCCTCTTTACCGAAGCCGTACGAACGTGCCCTATTGGACTGTAGTGTGCCTGTCTTGGGATCTAAGGGTCCCGCTTTCAATAATTCCCATTTCACCCTTACATCTTATTGACTCTCTCTGGTTTGGCAGCTCCTGCCACATTGAACATGTCATGTGTTCTCATTGCGCCAAAGGTGTCTGGCCGTATCATCAACTAAAGTGCCTCTTACCAGAGAGGTTTTTTTCCGACTTTCCGCCGACAGAGCGAGCGCCGGCTTTTCTGTGGAACGTGGCTTTTCATTCTATCGCATCGGCTCAAACAGTCTCAACAGTATAAACAAACGTTGTATACACAGGCTCCTTTACTTGCAAGGCCACTCAGACTAGCGCGGCAAAATTTAGAACAAATTGCATGCTTATATAAAAAAAAAACCTTCGTAGCTTTTTCTGATATGTCCTCGCAACATAACCTGCGAGAAAAGCTCCTGGTGCTACCTCATCGTGTTCATCTGCTTCACAACACATCGTTAAAAATACTAGCCCACTGGCCAGCTCCCTGGTAACTAAATAGGTTAAACAACGTGACGGGAACACAAGAAAAGAGGACGACACAACTAGCGTGGTTGTGCCGTCTTCTCCTGTGTTCCCGTCACGTTGTTTGCACGATTAACCGATAAATAATCACCAACAAGTCCAATCTGCTTACCCTTGTAGCAAATTCAATGGCAGCTGATAGGGTATTATGCTTCATCATCTGAACGTTTTAACCTCAGCGCCGCTTTCACTTCAGAGGAAGCGAGTGCATTTCCACCCCTCGCTGCTGTCTTTGCCTGAAGCGAGCTCAGCAGATAAAATTAGAGGGTCTCTTAGATGTCTCTTGAGTGCAGGACGGCGAAAGCCTACCCTTCTCCTATCATTTGCCTCTCATCGTTTGCCACAGTTGGTAATTTCAAGTCGTCGTTTGATATATTGGTCGTTTCTCAGTCATGATGAGAATGCCTGCGTAGTCATTGTAGCCCTTATCACTCATAACTAAGCAGGTTACTCGTTTAGAATCAGCAGTGGTCATTACATGTCATCGTTTTACATATTGGTCATTTCGTAGTCATTAACAGTAACGATGAGTCGTGCCTAGCTATTATAGTCATTACCACACATCGCTAAGCACTTTTACTCATTTCTAATCAATTGCGGTCATTACATGTCGTAGTTTGATATACTGGTCATTACAAATCATTTTAGTCATTATTAACCATTATTAGTCATTAGCATTAATCATTACCTCTATCAATGTCTATTTATAACTTTTATTGATTACTTATCACCATCAATCATTTTCATTCTTAATCTCCCTCCTTGCCCGTCCGCTTTTGCGACTGGCACACCAGTGCACAGAGGCGACGCACAGGTAACAGGCACAGCTTCTGCGCATAGATTTTCGCTCCGTGAGCCTAGAGCGGCTTTCGCCTTAAAAACCAAACGTATCCAGTCTCAACATTAACGTGCTTGCGCACGCGCGCACAAAAAACGCGAGGCGAACGCGCCCAGAAAGGAAGCAAACCGCGCGCTCAGAGCCGGCGACCCCGGCGGCGACGTGTCCCCGAACAGTGGCGCCCTCAGCAGAAATGGCGGGCGGTACTGTAAACTCTCCAAGGACGCGCTTGCCCATTGACGCCGGCGCGACGTAGCAGGCCGCATCCAGTGCGCTTCCATCGAGCGGCCGTGGAAGAGCGCACGCTCTTCCTCGAGACTGGCCGTGGCGTATAAAAGGCAGCGGCTGATTCCGCTGCGAGAGAGACTTCTAGACATTGCCGAGACTACGCCAGACACCTGCTTTGTGAGCGTGTCTGTTTTCTTTCCGGGCCTGCTTCTCTGCCCGTTCCTACGTGATGTTGAATTAAACGTTGGTTTTGTTAGTCGACGCCTCGTCTTTGCCGGGACCGCTGTGGTCTTCCGCCGAGCATGGAGCCAACGCTTCCGATGGGGCCGCAAACCGCCTATAACAACGTGCTCGGAACAGTCTCCGCTGGACAGGCCACCGTTCGAAACGGACCCTGGCAACGTTTAACGCTAGAACCCTAGCTAGCAAAGCTAGTTTAGCAGTGCTGTTACAGGAACTATAGGGTATGGAATGGGATGTCACAGGGCGTAGTGAGGTTAGGAGGCCGAATGAGGCATATACGGTACTGAAGAACGGGCATGTACTCTGCTATCGAGGTTTACCGGAGAGGCGACAACTTGCAGTAGGTTTCCTTGTCAATAAGCATATAGCTAGTAATATAGATGAATTCTATAGCATTAAAGAGAGGGTAGCAGGCATCGTAATTAAGCTTAATAAGCGGTATAAACTGAAGGTTGTACAAACCTACGCACTTACATGTAGTCATGATGGCCAGCCAGTTGATAGCTTCTACGAAAATGTAGAATCGGCAATGCGGAGAGGAAGTACGCAGTACGTATATTGTAATAATGGGCGACTTGAATGCCAAGGTAGGAAAACATCAGGCAGTGGGTGACTATGGCATTGGCTCTAGGAATAGCATGGAGGAGTCGCTAGTTGACTTCACAGAACGCTATAACTTAAGACTCATGAATACCTTCTTCAGCAAAGTGAAGAATTAGAAGCGAACATGAAAAATCCCTAACGGAGAGGCTAACAATGAAATTGACTTCATACTGTGTTCTAGCCCCGCCATTCTGCAGGATGTAGAGGTAATCGGGAAAGTGCGATGGGGTGACCACTGTATGGTAAGGTCTCGAATTAGTCTAAATCTGAAGAGGGAACAAAACAGATTAGTAAGAAAGAAGCCCATCAACAAATTAGCGGTGAGGGGGAGGGCAGAAGAGTTCAGGATCTCACTACAGAATAGATATTCAGCTCTAACCGTCGATGATGATCTTAGTGTAGAAGCGATGAACGATACCTTCATAGATATCATTACTGAGTGCGCTGTAGAAGTAGGCGGTAGGACAGTTAGAGATGATACCGGTAAGCTGTCTAAGGATACCAAAGATTTGATTAAAAAGGTAGGGACACAAAATGTTTGTGCTGTATTTTTGCGCTGTAAATCGGGCGTAGCGATTCTGTAATAGAGCATGGTGTTAGAATCCCAAAATTGCATTAAAGTATTTATTATCGCATTATTAGTATGGTGGGCTCGGCAGCTGTGCCACTGCGCGGACGAGTAACCCTCTTGTCTTCGCCATGCAGGTGCTCCTTCCTGTGTTCACACATGTGCTGTTGCCTGTTCTGGCTGCTGCCTGCGTTGACGTGCGGCCACGTTATCGTCATCACAACGGGAGTCATGAAGCTGATACCAATTCCGTAACAGCGGCTGACGTCACGTTTATCTGGATTTCGCCACCACCTGGCTCTGGGACAATCCGTTCGTCGTGGGAAATACAATCGCCGCAGACATCATGTTTTTCGCCACCTATAAAAGACCGCCCGTGGACGCGGCGCCTTGTGGGCTCGGCAGCTGTGCCACTGCGCGGACGAGTAACCCTCTTGTCTTCGCCATGCAGGTTAGAAAATCATACTCTCTTTTTGCAAAGAAATCGAGCAACTACTTCTTAATTCAGCTGCCGAGCCCGCAGTGTTGTACTTGTATTGTCGTTGAATGCTTTGCTGTTGTCCATTCGTTGCTTATGCAATCCGGTGACATAGAAACTAACCCTGGTCCTGACACTGCCGCCATACTTGCAGAACTACAGAAACTAACATGGGGCCAAAGCACGTTAATCTGCGAAGTAAAAGACCTCAGCAGCAGGTTAGTAGCGACAGACAAATCGATCACCGAATTAAGTAAGCGCATTACCGAATTAGAAACCCACTATCAGGACCTCGCATCACTTAATACAGAAGTTGAATCCATTAAGACTGATGCCGCCACGTCGACGAGCCAAATCAGTAACCTCGAATCCAGAGTAGACGATGCCGAAAACCGGTCGCGCCGTAACAACCTGCTATTTTATGGCTTACCTGATACTAGCTCAAAGGAAACGTCCTCTGAGTCTGAAGAACTGGTCACCCGCCTTTGCAGTGAAAATTTGGACATCACCATAGACCCAAAAGAAATAGAAAGAGCACATCGTCTTGGCCGTCACTCAAGTGAACGATGTCGACCCATTATCGTTAAATTCACTTTCCATAAGACAAAAGAATCCATCCTAAAAAACGCCCGGAAACTAAAAGACACCGACTACAGCATAGGAGAAGACTTTTCACATTCTGTCCGTAAGGCACGCAAACATTTACTACGTTTCGCGAAAGAAACATCTGATAAGTACGCACTGCGCTTTAAAACACTGTACATAGGCCCCGAGCAGTATATATTCGACGACTTGACGGAAACGGTAAAAGAAGTGCCATAGCAATCACACTCTGCTCGCTCTAAAGCAACTCCCCGACAGCACACCCCCCGAACTAATCTCACCTTATCTGCAGTATTTACTAACATACGAAGCTTTTTACCGAAACGGGAAATCGTATCTAGTCTTGTCTTATCAACCAACAGCACACTTCTCATTCTTACAGAAACGTGGTTAACAGACAATATCAGTGATACCGAAATTTTAGCTGCGCTGCCCAACTTTAAAGTTTACCGTAAAGACCGGGAAATAGCCCGTGGCGGTGGCGTGCTCATAGCCGTACATCAGCAGTTTTCAGCATCCTTAATCAATGTAGATTCTAACTTAGAGCTGCTATGGCTTCTCTGCCACGCTGCCCCCCGAACTGTGCTGGTAGGAGTCTGTTACAGGCCACCGCAAAATGATCCGGACTTTTCCTACAAACTAAACAATGTGCTGAGTGAACTGACATCATCGTATCCTAACGCAGATATTGTTCTTTTTGGTGATTTCAATTTTCCCACTATTGACTGGCGTAACTACACCTCCATGACAAATTCTTCAGAAGCAAAAAATTTTGTCGAGGTCTGTCTTAACTTCAACCTTACCCAGCTAATATTAGAGCCAACGCGCATTGCGCAGAATTCCGCCAACACTCTAGATATGATATTAACCAACAGCCCTGATAGCGCAACAAGTATTACATACCTAAGGGAAATAAGTGATCATAAAGTCATTCATGCTACCTTCAGTTTTACACCCATGCTTCGTCAAGTTTCCAGGAATACAATTAGTCTTTATGAAATAGGTGATTTTCAAGCAATAAATGAAGAACTAACTGCTTTTTTTACAACTTATGAAACCGATTTCCACACAAAGTCTCTTAACGAAAATTGGACGATCTTCAGGGACAAAGTTCACGAACTAACAAACAAGTACATTCCGGTAGCTAGTTTCCGTGCTAACCAGCAAAAACCGTGGTTTACTACGGCCCTGAAACGCCTGGAAAACAAGAAAAAGCGTCACTATCGGGCAGCAAAGCGGAACCCAAGCCAAGCATCATGGGAAAAGTACTACACTGCCGAAGCTGATTACCTTGCTGCTATCCGCAACGCAAAACACACCTTTTTCCACTCTGACTTGCCAAAAATACTAATACACAACCCTAAAAAATTCTGGCACGTAGTAAACCCGAAGGATACACGTACAATTATCCTTACTTACGATATGGGTCAAACCATCAGCGATTGTGAATGTGCTGACATTTTCAATAGAGCCTTTTCAACTGTTTTTGCGAAAGAGTGTGATTTACCTGCTAACGCCTTCGTAAGTTCCTTCACAGCGTCAACCATGGATCCAGTTTCTTTCTTCACAGATGGTATATCATCTCGTATCGAAAACATCAAGCTAACGTCATCAGCCGGGATCGATGAAATTAACTCGAAATTTCTGAAAAATACTAAGCACATTTCCGCGGCCTACTTATCACTATTGTACTCTCAGTCTCTCTCTTCAGGTAACATACCGCATGACTGGAAAGTGGGAAATGTCGTCCCAATCTTCAAGTCCGGTAACAAAAACTCGCCCTTAAATTATCGACCCATTTCCCTAACAAGCATTCCTTGTAAAATCATGGAGCATGTAATTTATTCTCAAGTCATGAACTTTCCCGATTCCAACAATTTCTTTCATTCATCACAACATGGCTTCCGTAAAAACCTTTCCTGTGAGACACAACTGGCTACATTTGTTCATGACTTACATGCCAACCTTGACTGCAACCAACAGATTGATGCTATTTTTTTAGATTACGCAAAAGCCTTTGACAAAGTACCACACCAGAGATTACTACTTAAGCTCTCTTACCTAAATATTCACCCTAGCATTCTAAACTGGATTAAGGAATTTTTAACAAATCGAACCCAATTAGTCATAGTTAATAACGAATTTTCTGATTACATTCCAGTTACCTCAGGCGTCCCTCAAGGATCAGTGCTCGGACCGTTATTATTCTTAATATACATTAATGACTTGCCCCTTCACGTATCATGTCACATTCGTATGTTCGCAGATGATTGCGTCATTTATCGTACTCTTCCCACCAAGAAGCTCTCCAGACTGACCTAACTAACGTTCAGAAATGGAGCGACCTGTGGATGATGACACTTAACCCTCAGAAATGCAAGATTGTATCCTTCACCCGTCGCACTAAACCATTTATTTTTTCGTAGAATATAGCTCAAATCCCAATAGAAGCAGTTAACTCGTTTAAGTACTTAGGAGTCACGCTATCTCATGATTTATCTTGCCGCACACATATTTCTAATGTAATATCATCCGCGAATAAAACACTAGGCTTTTTGAAACGCCACTTACGTCACGCTCCCCAACAAGTTAAACTCCTGGCTTACCAATCGCTAATCAGACCGAAACTAGAATATGCATCCCCTATATGGAATCCACATCAAATATACCTCATAAATGCCCTCGAATCCGTCCAGAACCGTGCCACTAGATTCATCCACAATACCTATTCATACCAATTCAGCGTGTCGTCTTTAAAAGCAGAATCCGCCTTATCAACCCTTGTTATTCGTCGCCGCATTGCCAGCCTAAACCTGTTTCATAAGTTCTTTTACAGCACCCACGGTTACGCAGGCTATATCACATCACCAGCTCGCATATCGCATCGCACTGGTCACATTCTTCAAGTTGCCCGGCCTCGGACCCATACAACCACGTTCGCTGCCTCCTTCTTCCCCCGAGCAACATTAGATTGCAACGGCCTTTCCCACAGCATCGCCGCTATCACCTGCCCATCCAACTTTTCCAAAGCACTAACAGATCATATTGTATGTTGAACCCACATGGCAACCATTGTACTTATTTTTTTTTGTATAATCCACCCCTTATGTAATACCCCCAAGGGGGTCCTTAAGGTAATAAACTGAACTGAACTGAGCAGTTTCGGTTTCGGTTCGTAGTTGCCAGGTTTTTACTTGACGTCAAGAAACAGAAGACTCACGTGGGTCAAAAACTCGTGACGTCAAGAAGCAGGAGCGTCGTCTGCTCTCTTTGCAGTGTGACTCCGCCATATGCTCTTGCGGAAAAAGTTGGTCGACTAGTTCATTATAGTCAACCGCCTCCGTAAACATGTTTGCGTCGTTTTGGCGACCCTGTCACTCCGCGCCAACACAAAATATTCGGAAACATGCCGTTGTCCAAACAGCTGTTGTCAACTCGCTCTCCGTCAACTTGGTGCTCGTAGCTGTGCCGATGTCGGCCGCTCGCTTCGCTGGGAAAAATTGAAAAGCGGAAGAGGCTTTGGACATGAAGCAGCGTGCGCAAATGCTCGCGAGTATATACTTTGAATTGCACTGATCGAGGAACCCCTTTCGTGCGCCATTTTGACCGCCGCTTCATGCGTGCGAATCCGGTGATCGTTTAGAGAAAAATCACAAATTCTAGCGAATGAAAACAGTCATCGAGTATAGTTTTCGGTGAACTGAAATCGATAATTACTTACATTGCAGGACGCGCGTACAATCACCACGAAGCGCCGGTGTGACCGCGGTGCGCCGAGCAATGCTGCAAGCGGCCCTGAATAGTCGTCGGCGCTACTTGAGGAGAGAAAAATTATGCAGATGGAGGATAGTCGCCATGCACCCGTTTTATCGAGCTTATTTTATTATAAGATAGACTTCCTGTAGTAAAGCGGTGACGGAAGACGAACTTTTATTGCAGCGTTGAGTCGCTTACCCGCCCCGAGTGCCGTCCGGCGAAACTGACTAGGCCTAGCGACGAATAGGGCAAGCAGAGAGCAGCACAGTTCGTCGCCCGGCGCGCCCACTGGAGGCGTCATTGCCGAAGGCTCCGCACTTGTGCAGGCATGATATTGGTGCACGAGTATAGCAGGCAGTCTTGATGACATTTGTCTTTTCTGGTAGAAAGCCAAGGAGGCCTCACTGCTGCGCCGCCGGCCACTCCGGTCTCGGCTACGTCGATCGACAACAACCAGTGCCGCGCCGTCGGCTGCAGCCTTTGAAAATTTCAGTAAATAAATATTGCCATTTAGCATAATTATGGCTACAGTGAGCTGTCGTGCTGTCCGTGCGTTAGAACTATTAGAAAGCTACGGGTGCAAAAGAACAGCCGAAACGAGCTAACAGCAGCATTGTCTCTTATGTCAGAAAACTGTGCAATGACGTCACAAATACTTGATTATGGTTTTTCCAGTGAACCTACGTCACAGTCAGTGCCCTAGCGATAGGTCCGGAATGCAAGAGCGAGCATTTCCACTAACTTTAAAGAAGGAATTAAAATATTTTCTACGTTTTCCTTGAGTCTAACACTTGACTGGGATGGTCTTCAAACACAAAGGTGGCGCTTCACAAGCTTTGCACAACCTTGCAATATGGTGTATCTGCCCCTTTGAGAAACGCCAAAGTATGAAAGCTTCTAATTCAACAGATCAGATAAAATTTGCATAGATATCAAAGCTAATCAACAAGCGCAAGTGGCCGATATAAGGAAGTATAAATAAAAGAAAATGGAGCATGATGTAAAGAACGGGGGAAGCCTTAAAGCAGTGAAGAAATTGGGAATATGCAAAAATCAGATGTATACGCTAAGGGACAAGGCGCGCAACGTCATCACGAATATAGACAAGATAGTCAAAATAGCAAGTTCTATACTTATCTCTACAGTGCCCAAAGTAATCAGGACAATAATGAGATTGGCGGTAGGGGAAAGCAGTCAGACGTTCCGCCAGTGACGAAGTACGAGGTTAAGAATGAATTAGAATCTATAGAAAGGGAGAAAGCAGCTGGAGAGGAGTAGATAATTATAGCTTTGCTGAAGGACGGGGGGCAGGGGGGGGGGGGGATATTGTGCTAGAAAAACTGGCCACCCTGTATACGTAGTGCCTGGTGTCATCGGCGGTACCGGAAACATGAAACAACGCAAACATTATCTTAATTCATAAGAAAGGGGACGCTAAGGACCTGAAAAATTACAGACCGATCAGCTTACTGTCTGTACGTATAAGGTATTTACTAAAGTAACTACGAACAGAATCAGGACAACCTCAGACTGCAATCAAACAAAAGATGAAGCAGATTTTCTGAACGGGTACTCTACAATCGATCATATCCATACCGTCAATCAGATGATAGAAAAATGCTCGGAATATAACCAGCCCTTATACACAGCATTCATTGATTACGAAAAAGCATTTGACTCAGTAGAAACCTCGGCGGTGATGCAGGCATTGCGAAATAAGGGTGTAGACGAGCCGTACGTGAAAGTGCTGGAAGATGTATGTAGTGGCTGCACAGCAACCATAGTTCTGCGTAAAAAAAGTAAAAAATTCCCATAAAGAAAGGTGTTAGGCAAGGAGACACAATCTCCAAAGTACTATTCACAGATTGCTTAGAGAAAGTATTCAGAGACTTGGAATGGGAGCAGTTAGGGATAAGAGCAGATGGAGACTACCTCAGTAGTCTGCGATTTGCTGATGACATTGCCTTGCTAAGTAACTAAGAGGATGAAGTGCAAAGAATGATTGATGACCTAAACAGGAAAAGTAGAAAGGTAGGCTTGAAAATCAATATTCAGAAGACTAAGGTAATGTTCAAACAGCCTCGTTAAGGAACAGCAGTTTACGTTAGGTAGCAAAGCACTGGAAGTAGTAGGCAAATATGTCTACTTAGGACAGGTAGTAACCTCAGATCCGGACCACGAAAGGGAAATAACAAGTAGAATAAGATTGGGATGGAGCGTATTTGGCAAGCACTCGCAATGATGACTAGCAACTTACCGATAACACTCAAGAGGAAAGTATAAAACAGTTGCATCTTACCTGTACTCACCTATGGGGTTGAAACGTGCAGGCTAACGAAGAGGGTTCTCTTAAGTTGAGGACAACGCAGATGGCTATGGAACAAAAAATGGCAGGGGTAACATTAAGAGATAGGAAGCGTCCAGAGTGGGTCCTAGAAATAACTCAAGTTACTGACATTCTAGTAGAAATCAAGAAGAAAAAATGGGCATGGGTAGGACTTGTAGTGCGAAGAGAGGATAACCGATGGTCGCTTAGGGTAACAAACTGGATTCCAAGGAAAGGAAAGCGTAGCAGGGGGCGGCAGATAGTTAGGTGGGCGGATGAGGTTAAGAAGTTTACAGAGGTCAATCGGGTGCAGCTAGCACAGAACCGGTTTAATTGGAGAAATATGGGAGAGGCCTTCGCCCTGCAGTGGGTATAGTCAGGCTGATGATAATGATGATGCATGAATCGCCTGGTGACGTCATGACCAGTCATGACGTAGTCATGACGTCGCTCCTGGTTATGAGACATGACGGGATGAGACGCCACATGGTGACGTCATAGTCAGTCATCTCTGTAATTATCATCATCACTGCCACTATCACTACCACTTACTATCATTATCGATCATTATCTACCACTGACCGCGCTGTCATGACGCTAGACAAGAACTAAGATACGTTTCTCACGTACCCGGCGTGGCTGTCAGGATGATTGACAGCTATAGTGGGACAGGACGCCGGACGCAGCCGTCTGGCGTATCTCCTAGAAGCTAGGTGGGGTGGAACAGGAACTCTATTAAACATAAAAATAAAAGCAGGCACATCTCTGGTTAGATGTAGTGCTAAACAATAGTGCTGGTGTTTAGTATACCAATGCCGCACAATGAAATACAGCCAGTAATAACAGAACGTAAGAATAAAGATGCAGTATTGAAAGAAAATAAAAGCAAAATATAAGGGGAGAAATTTTCGATTTGTACAGTATTACCGTATAACCCCATACATTTGTATAACAGTGTTTACAGCTGACTGGTTGCGAATCGGGTAACCTATAGGCAGTGGTATTGACGGACTCTGCTATAGGCTACCGGATTTGATTCTCGTCTCGGCCTGACATCTCAGAGAAGCTGCTCGAGTTGGCAGATCTTCTAAACTCGGCCATGTCGCGTGGCCTCGTGACGTCACACCACCGGCCGGCCAACTCACCTGCAACTGCCACATCATGCTCGTGATTCTCCGCGCAAAGTCAACGCTGACGCTGTACTTTTAGCAGAGCAAGCTCTTTAACGGTGTCGTGTTAAGAAGTGCTTCCCTGCGTGCGCAGAATCGCGGACAATAAATATCTTTGGCGGCGTTGCCATGCATACAGCAGCCCATGAGGACGGTCCACGGTGGTGAGAGCAACAAGGAGGCTGGAAGAGAGGATGAGGATTACACAAAATGCCCGTGTCAGATCCATAGTTACGCCGTAAAGCCCTCGCTGTATCCTTCCAGAAACAGAGAAACACAATGGCGACCCCCTCAGGCGTGTCGGCAGTAACATTCGAATGAGATAGGAAACGCAGACCAGGTGGCGCTGATTAAGTGTATGACTGCGGGTGTTTTCGCTCGCTAATAAGGAAAAAAAATGGCGCGAAGGCTTTCAAATCTGGTTAAAAAAAGTGCCACCAGATGTTTCGCATCAGTCTGTGCTATTTTCTCATAGCGAGTATGTAATTCTGTTCCTTATGGCAGGCTAACCTTCGGTATAAACTCTATTTGAATAAAGAAGCTAAAGCGCCATCTCAGCCATGGCGACAGGGAGTCGCCCTTTTAAATATTTCTCTCTTTTGTGACCCACATTTTCATTTCATTAGGGCTTACGAATGCTTGCGCAGAAAAACTGCACGCATATATCTTATGAGCGCAAGAACCTGGCTGAGCTTGTGGGACAAGTCATAAGCAAGTTATTTTGTAATTTTTCACATTACCTAGTTGCTTTCTGATTTCCTCTTCACCGCCTTTCTGCTTCTGTTTCATTCCAAGCCGTCTTACGAAAAGGTCAGACCAATAATCCGGCTGTAGCCAAATCGCCTGCGAAATGAAAAACAAAACAGTGCGAATAGCGACCACTCTTCTTCAGTGTTGGACCTGTAAATACGCCTTCTATGTGGCGAAACGCTGGACAACACAATTCACACGCCCCATACGCTGCGGCCACTTTTGTTCGGCATTTCTCGACGCGCACACTGCCACTGTGCAGGTCGAGGGCAGCGTCGAAGGAAAGGACCCAATGGAGCTAACGAAGTGACATTGGAAACCACCTCGCTCTGGGCAATTTATACTCATCGCCACTCGATCGCAGCCAGACATGGAGAAAGGAAACATGCAGCCAGACGACGGCCGGCCGCCATTTTTAGTGGCAAACAATGGGTGTGTTTTGTGCTCTTTTTCCCGCTTTGGCTCTTCTCTGTATAAATAGTAGAGGGTGAAAGCTGGCCTTTATGAATGGCTTTCATTACGATCCGAGCCGGAAATTCGATCACAATCGTGTTGAATTCGCGGCGTCACGGTGTGGTTAGGTAAGGCGCCTGTGTTCTAGCGCGTTTTGTAAAGGGGCGACATTTTAGGCGGAACCAATAAAGACGGAGTCTGTACTGACATGTTCACCCTCTCAGAAAAGAGAGCAGGTCCTCTCGGACAGGGCAGTCGATGGAAGGACGTTTTTATTTGTCCTTTCCTTCCTCTCTCACATAAATTTAGAACATTATTAGTCCGTAAGATAGATGCAAACACTGCCTCATACATGCTAAATTATACTCAATATTTCCGTAAATTAGAGTCCATTCCCTCCATTATGCTGTTCACAGTCAGAGTCTAAGACGAAGAAACAGTCAACCACGTCACGTTCTAATCTTCTATTGTGTTTGGCATGCCCCGTGCTTCAGGGCTTATATCGTACAAGTAGCTGAATATCAGCGAGGCGGCCCTACCAGAATACCAACATCTCTGGTTTCTAGCTAGCGTTTTCCCTCGCCCTGTCAGGGAAGATCGCAACACCTGCTATTGAATTCTGAATTTGCCTTTGGTTGTTTAAACCGTCGCTCATCTTTGTGTGTCCCAGCGCCTAAAGTTTAGAAGTCATTGGTACACGGAGTTTTCATACTTACTACAGATTTCTGCACATATATGAAACACTTTACACTTGCATCTTGCGGATGCATGAGAGGGGTGGAGTTCAACCACTGGCCACTGGGCTACCTGTACAAATGAGCGGCAGGCTTTATTCTAACTTCCAGATCAATGGGTGTACAAACGACGGTAAGCGGCCATCAAAAGGCTTCGGCCAAGTGGGCGAGAAATGGGAAACATACCCTGCAGCGTGTATTTCTTCGTTGAGGCTGATGAATCCTTCGAAGCCCTGGGCGGAGGCAAGGTCGTGTGAGCAGAACACTAGATCTTATGCAGTGCACGTTGATCACTCATTAGCTCTCACAGGTGGGGGACTGCGGCTCCATTTGCCGCTCTAGTTGGCTGCCGGAGTGATCGATAATCCTCGCGAAACACTGGCATGTTTGTTCGCAAGCATGCAGCTTCGCTCCATTGAAGCATCCGAAGCATTGAAGCACTCGACCTGCCCGGAGAAGATAGGAAGGACGGCGGTCAAAGCCTCCCATGCGACGCTCAGCTGTGACCCAGAGGCCCCGGAGAGCAGGCATTGGTGTGAGTGCTGCACCAGTTGACGCCAACCTCCCTAGAACTTTTAACTCGCTCGTGAAGAAATCGCGCCCATCGACGGTACGATGGGGCTTTCAAGGACACAGCAATGAATCTGTTCCTGTTCTTTGCACAATTTGCGCTGTGTACAACTATCAAGTCCGCTCAGGCAGTGTGATACTCTGGAATGGGTACGCCTGTGCAAAGCCGATGCTTCATGACGCAGCCAGTTCATGCATCGTCTATGTCAGCGCCATCAGCAGCGATATATAAGAGTTTCATTGACACGGAACACCTCAGAGTGCACCGCGGAACCTCAAAGGACCCAACAACGAATCCACTCGTTGTGGGTGGTACAGCGCGAAATGGACGAAAGGGAGACGCGCATCCACGATAAGCTGTTATTACCTTGCCTTGCTATCCATCCTTCTTTGAATTCGCTGCTGTTCTCTGCGCAGTTTTGTGCGAAAAAGGAGCATTGTAGCGCTGCTAGGTTTATTATTGTATTGCCGTGGCAAGTCATTTCGTTGTTCGATGAATCCTTAGGCGTGCTTCTTTTCCTTGCTAGGGGTACATTCAGGTCCTGATGTCGACTTGCTCATTCTAGTAACGGAAATGCGAGCGGCACTGCACTCCTTAGTAGGTGTCGTTTTATCTTTTGAGTCTTTTATGGAAACGAAAAAAGTTTTCGCAGTAGATTTGTTGAGATAAACGAGACGCTTAACATCGAAAGAATCGCTGACTTGTGATTGGAAGTTCATTCCTTGAAAAAAAAAATGACTCCCGATTTGCGTAGTTAATAAAATGCGAAGTAGGGATTCTAGGACTGCTTAGCGTTGCTGTATTTTTCTGTGTATTTTTACACTTTGTCAAAAAGGAGGAAGTGCGCTTGAAGGCGAGCACCTGTTAAGGCGCGGTGGTGAGCACAACGCGTACACTTCTGCTGTGCATGAAAAGGTGACTGACGCGAGGGGAGAGAGACCGAAGTTCAGGGTTCGCGAGTGGCACGCGACTGCTCAGTCCGAAGTAGCATGCGCGTGTACAACAATCCCATGTGACGGCCGCGACGGCAACTGTAGCACGCGGCACTCTGTCACTGATTGCAGCTGTGCGGACATTCCGCCTCTTTTTTTTTTTTTTTTCGAAGAGTTTGCCACAAGGCATAAGTTGAGAAATGGGGAATGAGATGCGGGAGATAGAAAGTTAAAAGAAGGAGTGAAGTCCAGTTGCGCTTATGTATTCGAGAAGGTTGGCAGTGTAGCGATTGTCTATTGTCCATTTCTCATAATCACTATCGCGATTCCACCGCAGGCCCACCTTCATGATTATCCGTTGCCTAATGTGCGTCGTTGATGGACACGTCCACAACAAGTGACGCACATCGCAGACGTCAGGTGGAGTCTCACAGTGAGGGCACCTGTCAGTCACTGGTAGATCTTTTTCCCGCTATCGATGTCGAACAGATGGGGTCAGAGCCGCCCCTGCCCGGATCCGGCGCACTGTCACCTCCTCCTGCCGAGTAAGGCTAGGGGGGAGAGTGTGCGAACACGGAGGAATGAGAGCGCGTGTTCGCTGGCACAGAACTTGCGAATCGGAAACGTGGGACAGGAACGGATCTGGGGGAAGAGGGGAAGGTGGTGGATCGCCTGATGTGTTTATATGCGTCATAGCATCTGCTTGAATATTATGTGGATCGCGAGCATGGCCACGAATCCAGTGTATGCGAATAGGACATGGGTACTTTGAACAGAGCAAATGTTTGGACTGTGTCTTCTTTGGCTGAGCCGCGCTACCTTTTCTTTCTCGCTTCAAGTTCACAGAGAAATAGCGGCTTCGGACAGACATCGGTGGAATCTGTGATCCTGGCTAGTAGTGGTACGCACTAAAAATTCTTAATCGATTGAATAACTTCGATGACCGAAATCAACGCGCATATCTGTCTGTACTGCAGCTGAAACAACCCTGCCATCTTGAATTTCGAACGACGCGCTTGTGCCTAACTAGGAGTAACAGCTTTGTTCATTGAAAGGGGAGATCCAAATAAGGGAATATATAAATATAGACTGGTCAACTGTGTCGACTACAACGAAAAAAAAAAGGCAGTGGAAAGTCTGTTCAAAACTTAAATTTGGCATCTTGTCTCTCAACATGACTATTGAAGACTACTGACTCAGCGCTCTAACCTGTGGCGGTTCAATAAGTTGTTAAACGCTAAAGGCCAGAAAATCTCGCTCGATTTTGACGGGAGGCGGGTAGCGACACGCGTGGGATGTAGACACATGACAAGCCGGTCAGCAGTCAAAGCTTATGAGGTGTTTCTCCCGACCACGAACGAAGCAGTTGCGCATTATCCTAATTAATGCAAGAACTCTGGGTAATTTTTATAAGCTAATGACACCATTTTTCTCTCTGACCATTGCATTCTTGAAGTAATGGAAACGTCACTCGGAAGCGTATAAGGCTTGGTTTGGCTTATGGGGTTTAACGTGGCAAAGCTACTCAGGCTACACAGGTACTAAATTTCAGAAAAAATTACATCATCTCTCAATATATCAGTGCGTGTCCGAAATGAACAAGAAGGAGCCGTTGCCATATTAGCATAATATATATGTTAAACTATATATGAAATTTCGCACCACGATAGCCTTTAGTGCATATCACCCATGTAAAATTGTCTTCTCCTTCCAGGCGCTCAGTAGTCCTGCGTCGTAACTTGCAAAATATGGTTCGCAACTTATACCCTTGTTTAGACCCAGTCAGAAGCTTTTGCTGGCAACATGGATTTACCCGTTATAGGCTGGCCTCACATTTGTGCGACCTGATGTGAACGATAGCGCACGTCTTCTTCTCAACTCCTCGTTTTAATATGTCCTATAGCAGACTCTCAGAGTACCAACACGTGTCATGGCAGCAGTGCAGTCTATTAGTAACCTTATGTTCATCAGATAAATTTTGGAACATTAATAACTCAATGTCACAGCTGGAATTGCCGACCACTGGCTTGCACACGTTACCCTTCGAATCAATAAAAAAGAGCAGAAACAGTCAGATCAAACCTTACATGACTTCACTAAAGTAGACGATGAGACTTCTCTTCATAGCTTGCATTTTTTTTTCGGCAAATTCGAGAATGATGGAGAGGTGTCATATTTTACCATAAGTGAAAAAACTTGTTTTTTTTTTGTTTCTTTAAGCACAAAACGTTTTATAGGCGTTTTACGTCAAGCAAACACACATCACAACTCATAGATTAATAGGAAAATAATTCCTTTGAAGCGGGGAATTGCGCGAAAGAGGAGGAAAATGGTCAGATTTACATTAGAAATTGCTGCTCTCAAAGCGGATTTGCGAGCGACGCTACCTAATGCGGGCAATTCGTTTCATGGGTAGAACCTCATGAAGCCCCTCAAAATACCTTTAATATTCTGCTGCTTCTTATCTGACCTTAAAAAAAGCGTCAAAGAACAAAGAATTAGCAGTCACCGAGCTATAAACGTAATAGCATTGTAAGTTAGTTTCTGCAAAGTTTCCGTCTGAACTGTGAATTTAAGGCAGCCGGTCATGCAACCCACAGACTATACCGGACCTTGCTATCTCTTGAGAGGACCTAGTACCTTCTCTTATATAAGTCACCCGGCGCTGACGGAGTACTCTGTGTCTTCCTGAAGTGATACGCCGGAGTGCTGTAATGTTGTATGCTGTTGACTGCATCATATCGTAAAAGCGTATTGAACAAATGACTGGCTAAGGGCTAAAGTTTTCTGAGGTTCAAATTTTCTGGACAAGCTGGATGCTGGTAATTACAGAGATATTTTCTTAATCGGCATGTACTGCAGTCTTATAAATACACTACAGCTCACCAGTTACCAGCCATCTTGAATCAACGAACTTTTTTAAATGACAGCACGATGGCCGCAATGTTATTTTGACAATTACTCGTTGCTATTATATATTGCTACGAAGATGACGAAGCGGGCAGTGGCGCGGAGCACTCGCGCCAGGCCCGCTGGCCATTAAAGCATATTTCATCGTCATCACGTCGTTCTGTGTCGCCGGGTCCCATCGCTTGTCATGCCACCACGTAACATTATTAGCGTAGCAAGAGATAATGCGTGAACATTATGATTCAGTTCTTTAATATTTTCTCAAAGCCTTCGATCACACCAATGTTGGAGAAGTAGAATAATACCATTTCTACTGAGTATATGCAAACTGCTCCTCATCAAAAGTACGGACGGGAGCAAACGTCTCCTTATTAGGCAAGTTCTAGATGGGACTCTGCTAAAGACATTGCCAAGTTAAGGCGCCTTCAGCGACTTGCTGCCAGATTGATTTTTGTGTATGATGGATTGCCCTCTTCCGCCATGAACACGCGAAAAAAAACTGAACTTAGAGGTTTATTGTACCACTACAGAACCGGATTAATACGTGATGAATATGTTTTTTTCACTACGACTCTACTTTGCCGGAACAAAAGTTTCTCAGAAATCGTTTTACCCCCCTGATCGATTTAGCAGTAGAATCTTTCCCTTCGTGTATTGCTGAATGCTGAAAGGTGAGCAAATTTGAACAATGATTATCCCATTCATTTAACACCGCCTTGCTTAGGCGTCACTAGCTGCCTGAACTATTTACAAATTACTATTTCAGGCTGGCGCCTGAAATACACAGCCGTGACTGTGGTTCAGTATCTTTCCATTCCGCTAGCTAGCCGCTGTTATGCCTTATTAACACGATACCGTTCGGAGTCGCGTTTTCCGGAAAATTTGGCATCGGCGTTGTGATCACGGGCATGTTTGTCGCAGTGGTTGTTAGCAGTGAATATGGTAGGACGCTGGTTGATTTTCGCATTGTGTGACATCACACGATCACATGACATGGTCGAGTTTGCAGAAAGCTTCCAACTCGGGCAGCACCAGTAATTTTGAATGCCAAAATGGGAATCAGGCCCACTGAAACACAAGAATCCCAAGTCAGATTCACCATCATCATCAGCCTGACTATACCCACTGCAGGGCGAAGGCCTCTCCCGTATTCCTCCAATTAATCCGGTCCTGTGCTAGCTGCATCCACCTGACCCCTGCGAGCTTATTAACCTCATCCGCGTCAGATACAGTCAGATTTCAGTACCCAGATTTCAAATCAGATTCAGTACCCTTATAGGCCCAGCAGACAAGTTCGTACAGCTGTGTTTAAGCGCGGCTTTACCGCTCTGTTTGGTTGCATAACTTTGCACGTTACACATGCATTCCAATGTTCATGTGTGAGGTAATAGAGGACAAAATTAATGTATTCGTACGCGGATGTAATGTATGTACGGTAATGTATGTACGCGGACGAGTTATCCGCAACGGCAGCCGGACTGGTGCCAATAACCCTGAAAGGCTGAGCTGAAGTATACTTCGAAATTTTTCAATATAATGTCCGGACGACGCTGCCACCATTTTCCTTGAGCAACTATAAACGTTAGAAATTGCTTTAAATAGCCCTGGAGAGCGCCAAATATCTGTTCTGCTAGATTTGCCGGGGCTCATTCGCAGCGCCATGCGTTCTTCGGTGCATAATTGCCTGTAAAGTTGTAAATACTCGACATCATTCCGCCCCCGTTCTGGCTTGTCTGTGCAGTAGAATAATTTCGAGGCATTCCGGTTAATGATGTTTGACTGACTCCAAATTGTGTCGGGTGTTAATAGCTCACAATGTGTACATCACCACGAAAGATATGCAGGAGCCGCTTTGAGCACGCGTGATCCCCATCTGATGCAATGCATGTAGACAAACTACAAAAAAAAACTGCGGCCAACTATTTTACGTTAGCAGTAAATGAACGCGGTTGTTTTTGGTTGACATGTACTGCGACACTAACGGTGGGGTGGGTTAGCGTGGACAGTCACAGCTTTCTCTACGAGAGTACGGAAGCCGTCGATAATCGGGTGTCGTAGGTTTTCGGCAAGGGGGCGTATCTATATAAAAACTGCGTTGGTTGCAGCTTCTGAGGCCAGAGTGCCCGGCTCCGAACCCGGCGGTGAAGACATGGAGGCAAAACTCAAAACGTTGTAATTTATGTACAGTCGTGAGCAAAAGTGGAGAGACCACGCTAACTCCTACGATTGCTTTTTTGATGCATAAAAAGATATGCCAGAGAAAATTGCTGGGGCAAGAAGTATATTATGCATGGTACCTAATGCACTTCTCAGAAATAACTGTTTCACTGTCAGAAAAAGCTGGCGGGTAGTTTTCTAAAAGCGCATGGTCTCTCCACTTCTGCTCACGACCTTAAAGCGCCACTGGAGAGTAAATGACGTCAGAGTGATAGGTTAGCCTCACATGATAAAGCGAAAACAATGCTTTTACAACCCAGAAAACTGCTTAAAGTAAAGTAGCCGTGGCGCCATCACTGACGGATTCCCGCAGTCGCCATGAGAGACGATAAAGTTCTCAAATAACAATATTTCTCCTTCTGAGGGAGCAAGTACTGTCCAGGTACGAAGCAGGCGAAATTGCACAGTTAAAACAGCGCTCAACAAACGACGGGCTTGAAGTCGAGACGCTAATACGAGTGCTGAATCCTCTTTTGCGGTCGCTAGGCTGCAGCCGATTAAGGGTCTTGCTGTTACTTCTGCCCTGCGGATTTGCTACTATGTGCAGGTTGCGGACGAGATGAAATTGCGAAGCGCATAAGTCAGATTTTTTTTTCCTCTATCGGGCGCTCAAAAAGACACCCGCATGCATACGCGAGAGAGGAGTATGAAAAGTGCGGTGCGAGCGTTAGCCCTTCCCCATGTTTTTTCGTAATGATAAGGTGAATATGCTTTGAGATATGCTGAAGATTATCTAACAAGTATCTCATACGGACGACATCGTCTCTTGTTCGGCCCTTTGAAGAAAATATTTCACTGCGCAGCTCACCTCAGTGCGAGAGGCGTGCAAGGCAGTATTTTCTGCGTGAAAAACGTTCAATCAGCTGATACGTGTACTCCAAAGTTTACGCTTGCATTCCCTGAAAGACAGCTAAAGCTGGAGGGAGGGAGTCTATACAGTTTGGCGGAATGTACCCCGATTTCTTTCCGCTTACAAAACACGGCAAGTAATACATCAACGTTGAAATTGTAACGACGGCAGTAGATTAATCACAAGGTATGCCTGCCATCTTGGGTGTATGATTTGATTAACCTTTATGCTCGAGTTCACATATTAGGCAGTTATGCATCGATCTTACAAGGGTAGCCTAGCCTTGCGCTAGAACAACAGTTATATAATGATCTTTTTTTTTGTTTTAAAATTTGCAAAGGGGTCTTGGTAGGAAGAACATCAACAATGAACTAAGAGACAATTAGTTTGCTGAAACAAATCCTTTGTATATACTGTAATTACCATGACCGATACGCACATCTTGAAACAGTTTCATTATTCCAGATTTATTCATTTCGTCCTGCAAACAAAATGAAGCTCCTCATCACCGTACACAAACAAGGATTGCTGAAACATGCAATCGTGTAAGATCTCGTTACCCTCTATGGTGGAATATCAGACACGAGCAGAAAACAAGAACAAATTTTGGGAAACAAACATTCATATATAAGGTAGTAGAAACAATACACAAGATCAGAGAACTGTTTGATTTTAGCGCTTCATTAAATTGTTTCAAAAAAGAACTTACCGCATTACTACTAGCCGATGACGTATATGTATGTATGTATGTATGTATGTATGTATGTATGTATGTATGTATGTATGTATGTATGTATGTATGTATGTATGTATGTATGTATGTATGTATGTATGTATGTATGTATGTATGTATGTATGTATGTATGTATGTATGTATGTATGTATGTATGTATGTATGTATGTATGGAGACCACGAACGACATTTCAGATGCGTGATAAAGGCTGCGGGGATCAAGCGTTTCACAGAATGACCACCAACGTTTTGCCTGGAGGGCTTGAATTCTGCACTGAATTTTCTTTTGCCTGCGCCTCGCATCTCTGAGGTCGAGGCGCGACTTCGTGCGTCGATTTCTACGCTCTGCCCTCCGTCGCAATGATCGCAGGCGCTGTAATTCCATATCAAATTCTGTGTAGGTAGGCATTGGGTGAAGAAAGACGTCGTTTTTATCATGGCCTCCCTAATTTTCTCTTCAATACCTGCAGAGAGGCATGCGGTGCAAGCATCTTCCATAAGTGCTTGAAATGCCGACCGATCGATGAGGCGCATTGTGGGAGAGACGTGGATGTGGAAAGGCCGTTAATAATCACATATGTAGAAATATGGTCACTTCCATGTGTTTCTATATCTGCAAACCATTGGACGTTGCTGCTAAGGCATTCCGCAGTGTAAACAGCTCTACCCATTCAAATCTCTCGCACTCTATCAAAGACGTGGTGCGGTCGAGGTAGCAGAAGATTTCTGCGCTAGGGTAGCAAGAAAATCGATCCAACGGCAACGCTACATTTCAACGACGTTCCAGCTTCACGGAATTCACGAATGGACCTTCCCTTCTCCGTGGAGGAACTTGACGCTGCGCTGGCTTCTTGCAGACGGTCATCATCGCCGGCTCCCGACGGTGTAACATACACTGCGCTTGGAAATCTTGGACAAGAAGCAAGGCACGCTCTTTTGGAACATTACAACAAATCATGGAGTGCGGGTACAGTTCGAGACGAGTGGAAGTGCCGTCGTTTAGTTCCGCTCCTGAAACCTGGCAAATCGCCTCTGGACTTGACATCACACCGTCCAATTGCACTGGCTAGTTGCGTTGGTAAATTACTGGAAAGAATTCTGCTTACACGTAATGAGTGGTACCTGGAGCGCTACCACATATATCCGGATATAATGTCAGGGTTTCGACGCGGACGCTCTTCAATTGACAACGTGGTGGACTTGGTATCATCTGTACAACGTCAAAAAATTTGGAGCGCTTACCCGCGGCGTTGTTCCTGGACATAAAGAGCGCATATGACAACGTCACTCACCAGGCCATTTTGGACGCTCTGAAAGCTGCCGAGATTGGCGGTCGTATTTTTTCTGGATACGCAGTTATTTATCCAACAGATCTCACTCTATGCAGACTGAGGATGGCCAAACATCATCTCATTTCACTTCCCGTGGAGTCCCACAGGGCGGAGTACTAAGCCCGAAGCTCTTCAATCTTACTCTTGTCGGGATTGTCGACTTAATACCGAAGTCGACGCAACTTTCAATATATGCAGACGACATCTGTATCTGGGCATCAGGCGTTACGCGTCCACAGATTAGAGCGAGGCTTCAAAAGGCGGCAAGTATAGTTGCGGCCTGCCTCCACCTGCAAGGTCTAGATATCAAATGAAGAGTGTTCGCTAGTTGCATTTGCACGCAAGAATATGTAACCTTACACCGTACGCATTTATGGTAAAGCAATACCCTACGAAAGCAGCCATCGCTTTCTGGGAGTGACCATCGACCGATATCTTTCCTGGAATCCCCATTATTCAGTCATGAAAAAGAGGCTGACAGCAATGCTCACGTACTTGCCTTTATTGGGGAAATTCATGGGCAGCGTCCGTGCGGTCGATGCTCCAACTATACCATGCATTATTTATGGAATTTCTTCGGTACAGCTTTCCTGCACTTGGAAATATGAGGAAAACAAACTAAGAAATTCTACAGAGCGTTCAAGGTCAAGCTCTGCGAACCTGCCTGGAATTGCCGAAATGTGCCTTTACGGCTACTACTATTTTAATTGCACAGGAGCCTCCCATATCTACCTACCTAACAGTTGATGCCCTGAGGGCAGAGTTACGACCCATCTCCCGGGTTCCCTGTCATCATTTGGCCAGTCTTCCTATTACCAGGCCGCGTACATCGTTTACAGAGACCATTGATGCACATCGCGCTATTTTGCCGTCCCAGTTTACACCCGCACCTAGACCGTCCTCTCCACTATGGAGCCTGCATAAACGACACGTACTTCTTTGAATACCCGGCATCAGGAAGAAGGACGAGCTATCGCCTACAGAACTAAAACAAATCGCTCTTGAATACTTCCATGAGCACCATGCAAATCGTTTGCACGTCTACACCGATGGTGCAGTGAATGCCGTGAGTTCTCCAGGCTCCATGGTCATACCCTCAATTAATACAGAAATAAAAGTTAGGACGATTCAACAGACTTCTTCAACAGCTGCAGAGCTAACCGCTCTTCGTGTCGCAATTAGGCATATCAGTCAGCAGAGCCCTCAGCGGTGGTCTATTTTCACAGATTCAAAAGCAGCCCTGCAAGCCTTAAAAGCGGCTCTTCGTCGTGGAGCCCATGAACAACTCGTTGCGGAAATACGACAAATTCATCACTATGCAAATTAATTGAGGACATGACATCATCTTCCAATTGCTTCCAGGACACAGCAGCATAGCGGGCAATCTCCGGGCGGACGAGGTCACCCGAACAGCCCACCAAGACGGTGATTGTGTGTTGATTCCCTTTTCCAGGGCAGTCGCAGCGGGCAGGCTTCGCGCACTTGCGCGGGAACACACGCTCTCCTTGTGGAATTCTGGCCAGTTTGCGAACTGCCGCCTAAAATCCCTGGACCCTGGCCTGAAGCTCCGGCTTCCACCTGGCCTACCCCGAGGCAAAGAAAACTTGCTGTGCCGTCTGTGGGTTGGTGTAGCATGCACAAACTCGTTTTCTTTTATGCTATAGGTATGGCAAACAGCCCTGCATGTACTAACTGTGGACGCGACGAGTCTATAGGCCACATTCTTTGTGAGTGCCCCATATAAAGTGAGGAAAGACAGTGTCTATTCCGTGCTTTAGAGCATCTAGATGGACGCCCATTGACTGAAATTAAGATTTCAGGTCTTTGGCCACGGCGATCGTCTACGGTTAAGGCCTCCCAGGCACTGCTCCGCTTTATGAAAAGCATCGAGAGACTATGATTTTGCTGTTTTGTTACGTGATATGACTGTGACGTGATGTGATGTGAGTGTACTAACTCCACCCATCCCTCTCTCAGAACTTTTATATCCACTCACCCTTTTCTCCAGGGCAGGGCAGCAAACAGGTTTCTTTTACAGGTTAACCTCCCTGCCTTTCCTCCCCATCTTCGTCCTCCTCCTCCTTCTTTGTATGTATGTATGTATGTATGTATCTATGTATGTATGTATGTATATGTATGTAATGAAGTTATGTGATGTTAGGAAGATAGTGAGAGACCGGAAGGCGTGGCGTGACATGGTCCATATGGTCACGAAGAGTCGGACCCGACTGAACGACTGAACTGAACTGATGTATGTATGTATGTATGTATGTATGTATGTATGTATGTATGTATGTATGTATGTATGTATGTATGTATGTATGTATGTATGTATGTATGTATGTATGTATGTATGTATGTATGTATGTATGTATGTATGTATGTATGTATGTATGTATGTATGTATGTATGTATGTATGTATGTATGTATGTATGTATGTATGTATGTATGTATGTATGTATGTATGTATGTATGTATGTATGTATGTATGTATGCATGAGCGCGCGCGCGCGTGTGTGTGTGTGTGTGTCCTTTCACAAAAAGTGTATATAAGCGCGGCTGTGTTGTGTGCGCTGTGCAACGTGAGGGTGTAATCTGTAATGTACATATGTGTAATGTAATGTCCTAACCATTTTTGTTTCTAAAATCTTGTACTTTTGAGAGGAATGTGGATTTCACGGGTATATATTTCAGATATTCATCACCGCTGTTAAAACGTTTTAGTGCAGACGGCTGCGTCTTTTGTCAGTCAATAGGTGCGTTTAGACCCAGGCTCACCAATATACTTTGTTGGGCGCTGTTTATATTAACAATAGGCCCAGTCTCCCCTCGTTATGGCGAGAAATAAATTTCCATGAATCACTTACTGCATATTTAGTGGACAAAAACGCGATAATCGACACCATGGTGTGTCCCTCGATGAGCAATGCACGTCCAGTATTTCGCTCAGATGTTGTGGTGTACATGCGCGATTAGAAGCTTGTTCTGCAGTCCACGGTAGAGCTTGCAAACTTCACGTAGTTTTCTTTTTCACCCAAGGAACACATTTCTACCGCGCACGCGCATTGCGATAAGACGCTGACTCACGCCATGCAGCGGAGACAGCGGACAATATATGCCTTTCGGAAGGGTTGTGAGGTATAAGCGGCAGAGGCCGCTGCCTACCGGCGTGGCAGTGGACTCTATTGTTCATGTCACTTAGGCTGCTCTGATCGCAAAGACATCAAGAAATGATGTCATCACAAGTAGCTCTCTGCCGGAGCTTTTACTGCGCAATTGTTTCGCACATTCGTTTGTAATTTCCTCAGGAACGGAGCCACCCTTCTGCATAGTAAAATTGCTGGTATCCTTCCCAGATAACAATTTACCCGTCTTAATTAGATTGATATTTCCTCACAGTGTTTCGCTGAAGATCATCGGATGATCTAAATTACCCCTGCGCTATGGGTACCGCGTAGCCAGAGACGTTGAGGGACGTTAAACCCCGCATACCATTAAAGCGTTGCAGTAGGCAGGGAAACCTGATCGCGTAACACAGCCAGCACCGTGTCTCGAACTGCGGACATCTCTTGCCCCAACTCCCAAGCCCCAAACATTCGGCCAGTCCGCCCGTCTTACGGCAAAAAGAAGAAAGGCCTACAAAGGTGCACGGTATGGAGTATAATGGCGAACACGACCACTTTTGGACATTTTGAACTAGCAGGCGAAGTGTGTAGATGATAGTGTCTGCAAAACACTATAGCCGTGTGCGCACCTCAAAACATCAAGAAAACACACTTTTGCGCTTCATTTCACCAAAGCCAAACTCCTTCGTTCTTCGTGACGTCTCAACAAAGGTCTTCAGCCATTCTGATCGAATGAAGGATGGATCGTCTAAGGAAGCGGGGGTTTCATTTCTCGGTGTTCTATCGGAGCAGTTACAGAATGCGTACAAGGAAAACCCTCAAGCATCATGAAGCCAGGGGCGCCGACTGCTACACTTTCTACAAATATCCTTAACAAATAACTTTTCGTGCTGTGTTTGTCTAAAATGTATTACTAAAAACGCTAATGGTACTATGGGTTGCTTTCGTAGGAACTTTTCTCAAAACGTTTCAAACTTGCCCTGTCTCAACCTACTTCAACTGTGACTAAAATATGCTTCCTCAATATAAGATCCATCTCTTAGTACAGTAACTGACGTCATCGAAGCAGTTAAACATCGATCAGCACAGTCCTTTCTTTCTAACTATGTCCGTATCGCGGGTGTTTCTTTAATGAAGTAACAACTTAACCTGCCAAATTTAAACCTTTCAAGAAAGATCTGCTGTTCATGTCTGTTTTATTTGTTTCTTGAACCTATTGTTAGGAAGCGAACTTCTGTTAGAACCCACTTGTCAATGCGTGTCGATCACCCACAAAGTTCAGCCCAATTCTGCCATGTAAATGTCTTTTTAATCTTTTCTGCCAAGAACTACAACAGAAAGGAACCACTTGCACCCTCCGTTGCGCGAATCAAAGATCCCACGGCATTCAAATGCGCGATGAAAAAAATTCGCGATCTGAATGGCCCGGCCACTCTCTCTTGATGTTGTAACTGATTTTTTTTTTATCATAGATTTTTCGTTCATTGCAAGTTGTTTCCTTTCCATCGTATTTTATTTGCATATTCAGATTTTACGGAACCTTATTCCCGGTGTAACGCCAAATCAGCCTTAAGGGTAAATAAATAAATAAATAAACTCCGACATACGCGTCAGTAGACAGGGACCAACAGAGCGCAGTGTGCCGGATTTCTTGTTCTCGCTTGTGTGTCGAGTTCGCGTTGTTCGCTTCATGATGCTTAAAGGGCCACTGTCCAGGGAAGGCCCTTTTAAGCAAAGGAGCCCAGTGTTTCGATCAGGTACCGGAGATAGTCTGTGCAAAATGCTACAGTGACACGCGCGCCGCAAAGCATCGAAAATACAATTCAAAGCTCTCTCATGCTCCCCTCCGGGAAGCCAGCTTTCCCGTTTCCTGCGCTGGCCCGACGGGCCACAGCAATGACGTACGTACCGCGAACGATGTCCATTGGTCCGTCTCGCTGACTGACGGGAGAAGGATGGGTGTCTACCGCTCGCAGCGCGCTTTTCCCTCGCCACGGCCAGACTGAATTCAGCGGCGCGCGCTCCCTCGACCGTTTTTTTTTTTTTTTGTTCGAGCTCGCGGAGAGCCACGCCCCACCCCCCGCCAAACGCGGAGGAGGAAGGGGAATTTGTATTGCGGAGGCCAGACGACCTCGGGCAGGAGAGTGAAAAACCTTTGCGAGGGAACGGAAGGAGAGAGGCATGACAGAATTGGGTGATTGCGGTGGCTGTAACTGCGTTATTAGTTACTCTTTTCAAAAACATTTTGCGGCCTTGCGTTCTAGGGGCGAAGTCTCACAGACACCGGGGAAGAAAATATTTTCGACCGGAGGGTGGACAGTGCGCCTTTAACGAAGTCGCCCTGCAAAGCTGTGTCCTAACACCGTTCAAAATATTTTTCCTTCTCTAAAGAAGCAAAGAAGCCGTAAGAGCTCAAACTTTTAGGGATGAGAAGATAGTCATAGTCTTGAAAAATCGAAGCTTGTTACGGTGTCGAGCCGTATTCTCTCTTGATCTTTTCCCTTTCGCACGAATATAACGACACAAAAATATTTAGGCCTATGGTTCCATGTTTTCTTCAGCGTGTTCTGTGCCTTTCGTATAGCCTCATTCATGTCTTTCTTTTTTTGTTGTTTTTTAACGCTCCCGGGCGAATTACGACTTTGCAGAGAGAACGAGTAGAGTGCAGATGGCTTTATCATAGTGTGTAGTCTGGACGAACTCATGTAGCGTATAGCGGAGGTGCGGGGGCAGTGCGCACGCATGCGCAAGCTGAAACGCACAGTCATAACTACATTAAAGGACACTTTGGTTCCCGAGGAAAAGTGTGCGTCAAGCGAAGCATCTTCATAACAACGAATTAATGCTCCCCTTTTTGCATAGCCAGAGTAGACAATTTCTGCGAGCCCCGTACTCTGTTTTGACTGAAATAGTGTGGTCTTAATCGCCTACCAAGGACAATGTGAGAACTGTTTAAAAGCATATAACAAAAGAATTCAGTCGGCTGAAAGCGATTAAATTTAACTTTCCATTTTCCATAAGCTAGAGTGTTTTTTTCCTGACCATTTCATAGTAAGGTGCCTCGACCTGGCATACTTTTCAGGACTTAGTGACCATTCGATTCTGCACAGTTCGTTAAATTGTCACCTGCTACATGCTTCAAAAGTGACGCGAACGATATCACTGTATCGCGGAGGGAATTAGTCCGAAATAAATTCACCACTCCAATAATTCATTCAAAGCGTTACATTGGAAGTAACTGGTCACTTTTCAAGAACAAAAAGTTATATGGGTGCATGCAAGTCTGCTTGCGGGCAGAACTGCGAAAGCTTTGCTAGTTCCGTAAATATCTGTTACGAGTTGTGCGTTTCCTTGCTCAGTAACCGTTGCTTAGTTACCGATTCTAATGGTCAAATTTGGAGGAAGCCAATTATTGAGCGTCTAAGGACTAAATTCGTAGGGTGGCCCACCTAAATTTGCCAGTCACCACTGAGTTAGCTATACTGTAATTAGGTTAGACGCTGATTCTGGTCGCATTCAGACGAAGCCAAATTTCAGGGCTCCAGACGGGGCCACATTTTGTGCGTGGCCGATCCCAGTTTGAAGGTTACCATAGAGTCGGTCATACTCTAATTGGATACCAAATTTGTTATTAATATATTAATTACCCATTCCATGGATTATTGACAGTTCGTGCGGGGACGGTATAATGACAGGTTCTGTGCACCCCACACTCTGCCGACGCACTCAGCCGACGCCACTCGCGTGCCTAGAAATGCCTTAGAATGCAGGAGTTATTTCTAACCCACGTACCGAGTAAAACTACTGAAACAGGAAAACATTTATCACCACTGTTCAACACTACGTGAAAAATTCTTAACAACAAAAAGAAGAAATCGTTGTTTTTTTTTTTTTGGTTCAGTTAAAGGAATGAAGGAGAATTTTGTTCATCTGAGATAACTAACCACCAATGTTCACGGCAGAAGTATTACGCAGCGTAGGATGAGTGTGATTCGTTTGATAACAAAACAAAGCGCTCTGTCTACGCAGCGGCCCTGCCAACAATGATAACAAGCAAAGATTAAAAAAAAACAATTGGAGTAAGATTTGCTCAAAACGCTGCTTATAAGTGTACGATCACCAGAACCGTCCAATCTCTGACGGTGAAATAGCCGAAGAACTATAACTACAGTCAGCTGTATTTACGCGAACACCTGTTACACCTACCAGATTTTGCTATAGTTATGATCACGCAGTCATGCCTGACAACATGTTTACTAAGACCCATGCGGTATTGTTAAAATAATTGACTCACTAAAGCTTATTTCCTCATTAGGTGGCGACGCATTAAGTCGAAAGTAATAAAAAACACTAAAAATGATCTCAGCGTTATTTATACCATACTTTTAAGCAATCATTGTCATCGGGAGTGGTGCCGAAAGATTGAAAAATAGACAAGGTTGTTCCCGTTTCGAATAAAGGTACTCCGTCCTCTTCTAGTTATCGTCCAATTTCGCTAACGAGTACTTGTTCAAGGCTAATGGAACATGTACCGTACTCTCATGTAAAATTCATCATGTTTATAGCATTTTTTTCATCATTATCAACATGGTTTTCGCAAAGGACGGTTACATGATACCCAAATACCTTAATTCATCAGTGACATGAGTTCTAAATTGGATAGAGGTATATGTGGAGACGCTCTCTTGTTGGATTGCTTGTCAAGCCGTACAAGGCATCCCAAAGCCATCCACCCTCCTCCAGCGCAAACTACAGGGCATCTTGGCTCGTTCTTCGTCAAAACAATCTGCCATGAATTCTGTTCACCACTCCAATTCATTTCAATTCAAGGCAGGCATCGACTTCTATTTGAGAGAGATATATATATATTTTAATGGCAACAGGAGATGTCTGCCTGGTGGTAAGCCTAGCAGCTACTCCTGATGAGGGTTGAGGAATGAGGGTGACAGAGTGTGGGAGGGGAAGGGGAAATAAATGAGAAAAAAAGAGAATCGGTGTCGCACACTTTCACACGCACATAACGATTTCTATTTGAAATGAACGGACCCATCCCTGATATGTAATGCATACCCCATTTCTGGGGCAGTTCAGGTGCTGATAATAAAAAAAATATATAAATAAAATTGAGCTGTAAAGCATGAAACCACGAAAGAAAATGGTTGTCACCTAAGTCGTTTACAGTTTTTAATTCCATTCTGCAGCTCATCTCCACTCAAACTGCAGGAAATGAAATATCTCTCTGGTTTAGTAGATAATTTGCATTTGTTACTGCTCATAATAACGGGCAAAAATTGCATGGCTCCAGTGTTATTTCCCCTTGTCCATTGTCCACAGAGCAAGTTTCCATACTAACGAGACATAAATACAATGAAAAATATTGGTCCTGAGAACATTTGTACACAATTCGTGTCGTCCACTTGATCGAGGGTCATAATTACGAGGCACTATTGTATATGTGCTTACATTAGGGGCGCAGTGAGCCTCTTTCTTTGAGGCTCATCTACATTCTTACCATCTACATACCATCCATCTAAAAGGATGGATGGAGTCAACTTTATTAGATAAAAAAGGAGTGTAACGAACATTGCAGTGCAGCGAGCCGTTCCGCCGGTAGAGGTCTTTCCGACTTGCAGCGCCATCTGATGGGAAAAAATGAATCCGCTTTGAAGGAAAAGAATCCCTCTGTCTCACGAAGTTTACGTCTTTCTAATTTATATCTCTCTATTCTTGCTTTTCTGGCACATTTTAACGTGGTATGTAAAACGGTTATTCTAACGAGACATGATAACGTAGCTTACATAAACCAAACATTGCTTTCATTAAGAGTTGTCAGGTCCATTTAGACCAAAGAGGCGCTTCAATATTACAGGTGTTTTTCCTGCTTCCCAGCGCTGCGCTCAACAATATTCCGCAATGCCTTGCGGTGCACTTTAATTCCATCGCGACTGAACTGGTGGTAAACGAAGAACCCTTTAGTCGGAAGCGTTAGTTGGCTAAATCCGTTTGCACACGACTGCACGGGTAGGAAAACTAGAGACCCGCATAAAGAAATCACTTCCTTCTTGAAATTTGTACCAGAAGTACCAATAAGCAGGTCTATACTGCGTCTTTATAGTGCGCTTGACTGCGAACGCGACTTCCCTATCAGCCGCGGGCTCATCTGCCGATTTGAGAGAATTAATCGGTTCAACCGTGAGCTGAAAACAAGGCTCCTGATTTGTCCTGAAGCGAGGGCTGTAGCTCAGGAAATGAGCCCCGGAGGCTGCAACAATTAACAGCGCTCCCAGACGTGGTCGTCGAGCCGGAGGAAAGTCATGTTCAACTAACTGGAAATCCCGAGGCATTTTTGTACGATACGAAGCCACTTCATTCACCCGCGAGCGGCTGAGTGGTCTCCAAATAGATAGGCATAGATAGATAATTATTAGCATCTCCTTTTTAACTGGGTGATGACAAGTGTCACCTAGCTCGTAAAACTTTGAGTGCCCAAGATTTTTTTCTGTTATTTCCTTATTTCCTCTGCACAGTTCAACATTACTCACTTCACTTTTTTCATCATTCAAGTCGCCTCTTAATTGCTTCCACTGTTTCATAATCTAGCCTGCCATGGATGTCCCGAAACCTCAGTGCTTCTCGAATCCCTGCGTCGGCGTCGTGCATTAGTGGTTGATGTGCCTTACATTCCATAATAATATTGTAGCGTGTGCAACAGCAGCCGCTAGGCGGCTGCTCATCGAGAGTCTCGTGCGCGGACTCGAAGAAGTGTCCCCGTGGCGTTCGATGAGAAGAAGCTGAAGTCGGCTGCTGTCACTCGGTGCTCTGGACCTGCTCTCCTGTGCCTGCTAGATCAACCCCCTATTAAAAACCAACCTTCTCGTTACGGGCCTAAACGGCTACGTGACACTGGTGGAGGTGAGGCCTTGAGCTACATGTCTCGGGCCTCTCGCAGCCGCTCATCGAGCCCCAACCGGCTTCCGCTCGTATCTACACCCGTCCATCTCTGCAGCCGTCGCCTCCGGGGTCGGGCGCCGGAATTCGCTCCTCTACCTGAACCGACGCCAGCTGACCAGCAGTTAGAGACTTCTGCAATCAGCATCAGTTGCTGATCCAGCAGCCTCGTACGCCCCCCAGTTTCCATGGCGGTACTTGGGAAGATGTCGGCGACTGGATCGACCAGTTAGTGCGAGTAATGCAATTTAATCAGCGGAGCCCGGCTCAGAAGCTGCGCAATGTATATTTCGCGCTTGAGGACTGTGCTAAAACGTGGTATGAGAATAGGGAGGCCAGTCTTCAAAACTGAGATTCCTTTCGCCAGCAGCTGCGGGAAACCTTTGCCAGCCCCGACCGCCGTGATCGCGCACGCCGCCTCCTAGAAGCTCGTGTGCAACTACCTAACGAGCGCGTGGCCATGTTCGCCGAGGACGTGACCCGTCTTTGCCGACGGGCTGATCCCGACATGACGGAATCAGCGAAGTTGCGCCACTTGATGCAGGGCGTAAAAGAACCTCTCTTCGCTGGTCTGGTTTGCAGTCCACCTCAAATCGTCGCGGACTTCATCAATGAAGCTACCCTCATTGAACGAGCCCTGCAGCAACGATACCGGCGCACGGAGTCCGCCTGTGGTCAGCCCTTCAGCAGTGTGGCCACATTGAACAGGTCCACTGAAGATCACTCTCTGCGTGAGCTGATCCGCGAGGTAGTTCGCGAGGAGCTCCTCAAGTTCAATCTTGGATCGCCTAACCTGATTGCCGCGGCTGTCACCGAAGCCGCGCGTGAAAAAATCATCAAACATTTTCACCGCCTGAGTCACTGTCGGAGCCATGTTCTATGAACTACGCAGCGGCTCTTCGTCGGCCTGCAGTGCCTCCTGAGCAACAGCTTCGTTTCGAAGCACAGCCGCCGCCCACTCTGCAGCCACCGTTCTACCAACCTTCCTACCAGCCGCCATCCCAGCAGAGCCTCATCACGCAGCCTTCCGCTCCTCAGCCACTATTCTGCCAGCCTTCCTTCCAGCCGCTATCCCAGCAGAGCCCCGTCATGCAGCAACCTGTTCGGAAGGCAGATGTCTGGCGCACTCCTCGCCAACGGCCGCTGTGCTACCACTGCGGAGAACCCGGCCACTTGTACCGTCGTTGCCCATACCGTGAACTCGGTCTCCGGGGTTTTGCTCGTGATTCCCTACGTCCCCGGGCCGGCGAACACCCTCCAGAAATCGAAGAATACCTAGCAACTCGTGCAACCTCTTCGAGTGACAGTACACAGTCTTCTCCCGTGCGTTACTCGTCACCCGGCCGCCGTGAGTTTAATCATGTGCCGAGGCGCCGGTCGCCAAGCCCACACCGGGGAAACTGAAGGCGGTGACCTTAGGGGGGTAAGTTGCTGATGAACGGAATCGATGTCCTGAAGACCCTCCCGTGACGGCTCAGCCCGATGCGGTGACTACGATGCCTCCGCCGCCGCATGAACCCGAAAATCCCAATCAACCTCAAGCCGATCACGTTGTTAGCGCCGTCCTTTCCATTCTCGTCGACGGACACCCAGTAACCGCTTTGTTAGACACCGGAGCAGACTTCTCAATAATAAGAAAGAATTTCGCAGATCGGCTCTCCAAGGTGAAAACTGAATGGCTGGGGCCACAAATTCGTACCGCTGGCGGTCATCTTATGACGTTGATCGGACGATGCACTGCCCGAGTAACCATCGCCGATTCAGACTTTGCAGCCGTTTTTGTTATCCTGCCGCACTGCTGCAAGGACCTCATACTCAGCATGGACTTTTTGCTTGAGCATGGGGCCATTATTAATGTTCCTCGTCATACTGTCACGTTTTCGACGCCTGCAACGATAACCGCTAACTACGAACAACGCCACGCACCTTTACGCATCGTTGACGCGGATGTATTCATGCCGCCACGTTCATCTGCTCTCGTCACAGTCAGGAGCGACGACCAGTCCTGTGCTGCCGGCGTTGCCGAACAGAACACAGAGCTTCTGTTACATCATGGAGTCTGTGTTGCACGCGGTATAGTTCATCTGATTAATGGTCTAGCTCACGTGCTGATTACGAACTTCGGGAACGAACGGCAATGCATCGCTAAAGGCACCACGGTAGCCTACTTTGAAGGTGTCGCAGAAGCAGCCCACGACTGCTTTGTTCTTGAGACCAACACGTCTGCCAGCCAAACGCCCAACTTCGACCCTGATGTGAATCCCGCTCTATCACCGGCAGAGGACAGACTCGTCGGGCTACTCTTTCAGTTACAAGACTGCTTCATCCGCCTCCGCGGTTAAACAGACGCCCTTGACCAAGCACCGCATAATAACCGACGACCGCACCCGACCAGTCCGACAGAACCTCTACCGAGTGTCACTGCGGGAACGCTAAGTCATTGCTTAACATGTAGACGAGATGTTAAATGACGGTGTCGTACAGCCATCGAGGAGTCCCTGGGCTTCGCCTGTTGTCCTCGTTAAGAAGAAAGACGGAAGTTTAAGGTTCTGTGTGGACTACCGTGGGCTCAATCAGGTCACAAAAAAGACGTCTACCCGCTGCCACGCATTGATGACTCATTAGACCGGCTGCGCCACGCGCGCTACTTTTCATCGCTTGATCTTAAGAGCGGTTACCGGCAGATCGAAGTCGATGAACGTGATCGCGAGAAGACAGCATTTGTCAGGCCCGATGGACTTTATGAATTCAAAGTCCTACCTTTCGGATTGTGCTCCGCTCCAGCGACATTTCAGCGAATGATGGACGCAGTTCTATCTGGTCTTAAATGGCATGTGTCTAGTATACCTGGACGACGTTGTTGTGTTTTCACCAACGTTCGAGGAACACCTCCAACGTCTCTCCAGTGTGCTACGGGTTATCAGATCTGCCGGCCTCACGTTAAAACCACAAAAGCGTCACTTTGGCTATGAAGAGCTCCTGTTCGTGGGCCATGTCGTCAGCCATCGAGGAGTTCGTCCCGATCCCGCTAAAACAACAGCCGTCCCCAAATTCCCTACTCCATGTAACAAGAAGACAGTTCGCCGTTTCTTGGGCCTCTGCGCCTATTACCGCAGGTTTATTGAAAACCTTTCGCGCATTGCCGCTCCGTTGACACCTCTCACCCGGGATGATGTCACCTTCACCTGGACGGACGAACAGCAAAAGGCATTCGACGAGTTACGGCACCGCTTGCGGACAACACCTGTGCTTGCCCATTTCGATGCGAATGCCGAGACTCTGGTACACACAGATGCTAGCAACGTGGAACTAGGCGCTGTACTCGTCCAGTGGCAAGACGGTGCCGAGCGAGTTATCACATACGCCAGCCGGATTTTGTCCCGTGCCGAATCTAACTATTCCGCCAACGAAAAAGAATGTCTGGCTGTTGTATCGGCGGTGATAAAATTTCGACCCTATCTTTATGGCCGGCACTTTCGGGTTGTGAGTGACCACCATTCTCTGTGCTGGTTAACGAACTTTCGAGACCCCTTCGGACGCCTTGCACGATGGAGTTTACGGCTACAGGAGTTCGACATGACCATCGTGTATAAGTCTGTACGTCAGCACAACGACGCCGACTGCTTGTCCCGTTCACCTGTCGAGGCTGTGCGGGAATAACCAGACTTCCCCCTTATCGCAGCCGTTGACGCGCTCACTGTTTCGCGACGTGACGACGCGGCTCTCGCACCCCTTATCGATTTTCTGGAAGCGCGCACTACAGAAGTTCACCGTCTCTTCGCCAGAACGCATTCATCGTTTTGCATGCGAAACAATGTTTTATACAAGATCAACTTAGCTCCGACGGGAAGAGATTACCTCCTCGGCGTACCAGAGTCTCTTCGCGAAGAAATCTTACAGGCATGTCATGACGAGCCCATCGCGGGTCAGCTGGGGTATGCTCAACTCTGGCCCGAATTAAGAAGAGTTATTACTGGCCAAACCTTGCGGCCGCAGTACGACATTACGTGAGAACATGCCATGATTGACAGCGACGGAAAACACCACCTGTTAAACCGGCCGGTTTACCGCATCCTGTTCAAGTGCCAAGATACCCATTCGAACAAGTTGGCATGGATCTGTTTGGTCCTTTTCCAATTTCTGATTTGGGCAACAGGTGGATAATTGTCGCTACAGATTACCTCGCGCGTTACCCTGAAACGAAGGCTCTCTAGCGCGGTACAGCAATCGAGGCAGCGAAATTTTTCATCGAACGCATCGTCCTGAGGCACGGCGCCCCGACAGTTATAATAACGGACCGAGGCACTGCTTTCACTGCCAAGCTACTGGAATCTGTCATGCAGCTAAGCGGCACTACCTATCGCAGGTCAACCGCCTACCATCCACAAACTAATGGCTTGACAGAACGTCTGAACAAAACTCTCGTCGACATGATGTCCATGTATGTGGATGTTGAACATCGGTCTTGGGATGACGTCCTGCCGTACGTCACGTTTACGTACAACACGGCGCAGCAGGAAACAACGCAAATGACGCCGTTTTCCCTATTGTATGGCCGCGAAGTTTCGACAATGCTCGAAGCCATGTTGCCCCACGACGGCCGTGACCTCGAAGTTGGCGCTGAGGAGTTCACTCAACGCGCAGAAGCGCGACAGCTGGCGAGGGCACGCATCCGGAACCAGCAAGGTCGAGATGCCCAGCGTTACGATCACCGCCACCGTGTAGTGACTTTCGAACCGGGCGACAGAGTCTGACTCTGGACTCCGATTCGACGTCGGGGACTATCCGAAAAACTTCTGAAGCAGTACTTTGGCCCATACAAAGCGACGTCACGTACGAACTGCTTCCGGACGGCTTTTCTTCTACTCGTCGCCAGCAGAAATCCGAGGTTTTCCATGTCGTGCGCGTGAAGCCGTACTTTTCGCGAGAAAATTAGCGCACCGCCTACGGCATGTTTCTTGCTTTATTTTTCTTTTCTCTCTGCTTTCGAATTCATCATGAATGGATGGAAAAACTTTATTTTCGTCAGAGAGCATGTGTGGACGATTCCGTGTTAGATGGCCATGAACCCATGGCTGACGGCGACTAATTCATCAAGTTGACATTTATTTTTTTTAGAGAGGGGGGTAATCCAGTCTGTGCAACAGCAGCCGCTAGGCGGCTGCTCATCGAGAGTCTCGTGCGCGGACTCGAAGAAGTGTCCCCGTGGCATTCGATGAGAAGAAGCTGAAGTCGGCTGCTGTCACTCGGTGCTCTGGACCTGCTCTCCTGTGCCTGCTAGATCAACCCCCTATTAAAAACCAACCTTCTGTTTACGGGCCTAAATGGCTACGTGACAATATGTTCAATCGTTTCCCTGCCTTGCATGTAGCAGCAGCAGCAGCAGATGTAATCTGTGGTGTCAAATTTTTGCCGGTAGCATTTCATGTACACCGCAAGGCCAGCGCCGGCTACTCTAGCGGGCCTGCGGGATAGAAGTGGCATATGGGGACCTAGGCACATTGCTCCACTCGGGAAGGAAAACACAATAAAAGATTTTTTCCTCCGCCTCGAAAAGTAAACCACTACCTTTGGAATTGAAAAAAAAAGTTTCGTTTTGAATTTTGGTCTTAGCCGCCCTATTAAGCTCCATCGTCGGTTTGTCGATCATTCTCTTTTGCCAATGGGAATTTTCTGGGCAAAATCCCCAGAAATTTCCAATTGGCAAAAGAGAATGCTGGACATACTGCTAGATTTTACTCCTCTCCGCAGGCGGATTTCCGCGCCCTCTCAGTGGCGGAGCTGAACGGACTGCAAAGGCGGTCTCATGAGAAAATTTCTAACCCCCCATAGCTGCATTTTAAAATAATTTCTGCACCATTGATAATTGCTGCAAGCAAGGAGAGGGACGAACCATAATGCCCTGAAGCCACACGCCAGATCATTGCCAGGGGGCGTATAGAGTCACTCACAAAGCAATAGCAAAAATCGAAGTAAAAAACCCAAGGTCGGGCTGTAACTCAGAAGTGTGATCTACTGCACGCATTTTGTGAAAATTGTTGTAGGATGGAAAATTTCGCTTGCGAACGGGACTAGGCGGTAAAGAGTGAACTGTAAAGAAGAGGTTCCCATTAAGTGGGCAGATCACCGAGAAGGAGGAAGAGAAAGTGATTTTGCGGACCAGGTGACTGCAAGTTAGGCCACCCCTGCTCCGGTCCTGCTCGCTACCAGTACCCACTACCAGTGCCTGGATCCCCGCTTAACACTTGGTGGAGGTCGCGGGATTTCTCTTCCATTTATTCGCCCTGGAGCTCCGCAGCCGCCGAATTCCTACCTCAATGATCGACTCCAGCACTAACACCACCGGCCCCGCTACCTCGGCCCCTTCTATTCCATGCTCCGGGGTGCTTCGCCAGCGGGACCCGCCGGTCTTCAGCGGTACCGACGATCAGGACGTCGAGGACTGGCTTTCTTCGTATGAACGCGTAAGCACCCACAATAAGTGGGATGACATCCTAAAACTTAACAACGTGATCTTCTACCTGACCCAAGTAGCAAAGTTATGGTTCACAAATCACGAGGCTGACATTCCAACTTGGGCCTCGTTCAAATCCCGATTTGTTGATGTCCTCGGTCGACCTGCAGTCCGCAAGCTTCGCGCCGAACACCGTTTGCGCGACCGAATGCAGCAGACAAGAGAAACCTTTACCAGCTACATCGAAGACGTTTTAGATTTGTGTCATTGTGTAAACGCATCAACGACTGAAGCCGAGAAGATTCGCCACATCATGATGGGCATCCACGAAGGCGTATTGAACATTCTGATGGCAAAAGAGCCCCGTACTGTAAGTGACGTTGTCACGATGTGTCAAAGCTACGACGACTTTCGTCGGCAACGCATCGTCCCTCGACAACAAGAAGCCACGATCGCGGCTATGTCTGACGCCCCTGTCAGCTCCACACTAATTCAAGAAATTAAAGACTTCGTACGGGGAGAAGTTGCACGGCAATTATCGCTAATTTCGAAAGTTCCGCATTCCAGCTCACACCTGGCTCCGACCATACGCCAGGTTATTCAGGAACAAGTTGCCGACGCAGTTCCACCCCCTCGACAACCTACTCCTAATTCCACACCACTGACAGCTCCGCTCATTCATGCCGACGCTGTTCCGACGTCCGGACCCACTCCACTGTCCTATGCTGAGGTTGCCGCAAGACCACCCCCTCTTACGCCTTTGCCGTCGTATGGTCCGCCTCAGTGCGCATTTTTCACTCAGCGTCGTGCGCCACCTATTCTACACCCTTGGCGCACATCTGACAACCGGCCAATTTGCTTTGCATTTGGTCTCCCCGGCCATGTTGCACGCCTGTGCCGCCGTCGCCCGACACCGTACGCTTTCTATCAGATCCCGGCTGCCTACGCACAGCCGCCGTCCCCACCACGTGCGCCACCTCAGCCCTCGTCTCACTTTGACCACTTCTCGCACGACCATCGCTCAACCTCTCCGCGTCGTCGCTCTCCGTCACCGATGCGTCGTCGCTCTACCTCGCCAATGCCTGAAAACCACTAGACGCAGTTCCGCAGGCAAGAACTGCGCTTTCGTCGACAAGTGAAAGTCCTGCTTCGTCACCTAATAATTTAATCGAACTTACCATTGAAAATGTCTGTACTCTTGCGCTTGTGGATACTGGTGCTGCTGTGTCGGTTATTAACGTTAGACTGTGCCGCTTGTTACGAAAAGTCGTTTTGCCGTATTCTGGGATTTTTTTGTGCACCGCCACTGCTCAGCACATCGCACCGCTAGGTACCTACACGGCTCGAGTCACCATTCAGGACGTTCTCTATGTCATCAGTTTTATCGTTGTCGGTGACTGCTCCCACGACATTATTTTAGGGTGGGACTTCTTGTGTCGCAATCGCGCCGTAATTAATTGCGCCTCGTGCCGAGGTAGAGCTTTCTCCGCTGAGCACCGCACCGACCGCCGTTAGCGTTCTCGGGGAAGCCAAATGCCACGTTGCGGATGCTACTGATATCCCGCCTTTATCTGCCGCTATTGTGCCTATAAACTGTCAATCTATTCAAGACTGTACAGTGCTCTTCACCCCATCTTCTCTTTTCGTCTCGCAACGCTGTCTTCCCCTACCCTGCGCCGTCCTTAGTGTACGAAGCGGCTGCACCGAACTAGCCATTACTAACGATTCGTTTATCCACTCACGTTGCAATGTGGCGAGTGCGTTGGGCATGCCGACCCTGTTCGATCAGAAAATTTTGTTACCGTCCCGCCGCTTCTCTCCGCCTGTGCCGACACATTCTCCGACAGCATAAGTGCCCTTAGCCCACCTCGTTCCTCGTCTCCTTCATCGCCTCTTGCTGCCTTTGACAAAGCCATCGACAGTGCTCTCGCTCCAGATCAACGCGCCAAGCTCTTTGACTTGCTGAACCGATTCCGAACTTCCTTTGACATCCAGCAGCCATCCTTGGGTCGGACATCAACTGTTGCCTACCACATCTATACCGGTACGCATGCCCCGTTACGCCAACGTCCTGATCGTGTATCAGCCTCAGAGCGCCGCATTATTGATGAGCAAGTCGATGAGATACTCAGTAGTGGTGTTATTCAGCCCTCCAGTAGCCCTTGGGCGTCCCCGGTCGTTTTAGTCAAGAAGAAAGACGGGTCTATTCGATTCTGTGTGGACTACCGCCGCCTTAATGCGATCACACGCAAGGACGTCTATCCGCTACCACGCATAGACGACGCGCTGGATACTTTGCATGGAGCAGAATTTTTCTCTTCAATCGATTTACGATCTGGCTACTGGCAAGTTCCAATGGCTGAAGACGATAACCCCAAGACAGCTTTTGTCACCCCCGACGGGCTCTGTGAGTTCAACGTCATGCCTTTTGGCCTGTGTAACGCGCCCGCCACCTTAGAACGCATGATGGACAATATTCTCCGCGGTTTGAAGTGGCACACATATCTCTGCTACTTGGATGACATCGTCGTATTTTCATCCGACTTCGCGACCCACCTAACTCGTCTTGAAACTGTCTTGCAATGTCTTAGCGACGCTGGTCTGCAACTCAATCTGAAAAAGTGCCATTTCGCCGCTCGCCAACTTACTATTTTAGGGCATTCAGTGTCCAAGGATGGCATCCTTCCTGATCCATCTAAACTCCGCGCTGTCGCTGAGTTTCCGAAGCCAACATCTATCAAGCAACTACGCAGCTTCGCAGGCTTATGCTCCTATTTTAGACGTTTCGTTCGGAACTTTGCGACCATCATTGCTCCTCTGACGCGACTTCTCAGCGCCCACAAAGATCTTTCTGCCTGGTCGCCGGCTTGAAATACTGCTTTTACGAAATTGCGCACGATACTTAGCTCACCCCCCGTATTGCGCCATTTCGATCCGGCTGCTCCTACCGAAGTGCACACCGATGCCAGCGACGCCGGCCTCGGCGCTGTTCTTGCCCAACGAAAAACCGGTGTTGATGAATACGTTGTGGCGTACCCAAGTCGAACGCTGACCAAGGCCGAGACCAACTACTCGGTGACAGAAAAGGAATGCTTGGCAATTGTTTGGGTGCTTCAGAAATTTCGGCCATACTTGTATGGGCGCCCATTTGATGTTGTTTCGGACCACCACGCTTTATGTTGGTTGTCGTCACTAAAAGACCCCACCGGCCGTCTCGCCCGCTGGTCGCTTAGACTACAAGAGTATGATATCCGAGTCATCTATCGTACAGGGCGTAAGCACTCCGAAGCAGACGCTTTATCCCGCTCGCCAGTGTCGCCTGACGCTCCGTTGTCCCCTGCCTCCAGCTCCGCCTTGTCTTCTTTGTCCATCAACGACATGCCATCAGAACAGCGCAAGGATCCGTGGCTTACATCACTAATCGATCTTCTTACGAACTCATCACTTTCACCGGCTCCTCGCGCCCTTCGTCGTCAAGCGCAGCATTTCGCCCTTCGTGAGCATCTTCTCTATCGACGCAACTATATGCCAGATGGCCGTAAGTGGCTGCTCGTCGTACCTCGCCACCTCCGAAGTGATATCTGCACATCTTACCACAACGATCCGCAGTGTGGTCATGTGGGTGTATTTAACACTTATGAACGGTTGCGACAGCGCTTTTACTGGCGCGGTATGTATACCTTCGTCAGTAAGTATGGGCGTTCGTGCATCGATTGCCAACGTCGCAAGCCGCCTCCTCTCCATCAGCCGGCTCCGCTACAGCACCTTCCGTGCCCATACTGACCATTTGATCGTGTTGGCATCGATTTGTATGGACCTCTGCCGTACACACATGCAGGAAATCGTTGGATAATCGTGGCCGTCGATCACCTTACTCGCTATGCGGAGACAGCAGCACTTCAGGATGCCACGGGACCCACTATCGCGTCCTTTCTTCTTCATCATTTCATTCTGCGGCAAGGTGCCCCCCCCCCCCCCCCGAGAACTTCTAAGTGATCGAGTCAAATCTTTCCTATCCGTGGTTGTCAAAGCGCTCCTACGCGAATGTCAAACCATCCACCGGACATCCAGTGCGTACCACCCTCAAACCAAAGGACTGACATAGCGCTTCAATTGCACACTAGGTGACATGATGCCCAAGTACATCGCCTCCGATCACTCCGATTGGGACAAGATTCTCCCATTTATAACCTACGCCTACAACACCGCCGTTCAAGCAACTACCGGTTTCTCGACATTTTTTCTGCTGTACGGGCGTGTACCTTCGTCTCCACTCAACACCATCCTTGCCTACCGTCCTGATATCTCAGAGTATACATCGCTTTCAGCAGCTGCCAGGCACGCTGAAGAATGTCGCAAACTGGCTCGCTCACTCACTTCGGACGAGCAAGCCCAGAAACAAGCGCACAGCGACAGCAGCCACTCTGTCCACCAGTTTTCTCCCGGTTCTTACGTGTGGCTCTGGGTCCCATCGACACCACCCGGTCTGAGCAGCAAGTTTATTTCCAAGTACCACGGACCCTACCTAGTGCTCCAACAGACTTCTCCCCTGAATTACCTAATTGAACCGCTCGCCGCATCCACCGACCTTCGCCGCCGTGGGCGTGAGATTGTTCACGTCGACCGTTTGAAGCCCTACTACGATCCCGCATTCCTTTCGTCTCCTTGAGTCGCCAGGATGGCTCCTCTTTTCTGCGGGGGCCAGATTGTAAAGAAGAGGTTCCGATTAAGTGGGCAGATCACCGAGGAGGAAGAGAAAGTGATTTTGCGGACCAGCTGACTGCAAGTTAGGCCACCCCTGCCCCGGTCCTGCTCGCTACCAGTGCCCGGTACCAGTGCCTGGATCCCCGCTTAACAGAACGAAGAAAAAGGAAGGACCTGAATCCGCGAGAATATTTTCGCGGCGTGCGTTTTGGGGACACTGCTTCACAACTACCTGGGTATATCGCGTCTTCCACACAAACGGCCAGCGGCCCTTTGAAGAAGCTCGGTACCATCTCCGCAATACAATGAACAAAATTGGTAAACGCTGTAATGATGACAGGTTAGTCACGTGGCTTTGCAGAATTATGACGTCACACATGGTGGACCGGGTGGGGGACTCCACCTTATGAGTGGTCAAGGGGCAGCTAAGAAATTATTTGCGATGCTGTAGGTATGATCACACGACTTGACCCTCCATCTTGAATCTGAGAGCGATGGAAAAACGGAAGAGAAACCGGCAAATTAATTACGACAGTTAGTGTAAGAACTCATACTCATAAAAGTGACTGGCTTTAGATTTATTTATCCCCGGGGATATATTGGGGCTACTGTAGACATCAGGTAAAAAGCAGACGGATTCAATTAGTTCGCCAAATAACTAATTAGATTAAGTATAATTTTGAATATCCATTTCAGGGGAACTGTTCTATTTGCAGAAATGGAGCTCGTCCTCTAAATGGCATAGCCAAGAAAAAGCATTCCCTCAAGAAGTTTTCTTTACAAAGACTACAAGTGTCAGCCTGATAGGTGGCATCAGATCGTAACACAGCGTCAGCGGACGGCTCAAATCTCTCCGCCCCGGTGCTTTGGGGCGGATCGCGAGCGAAATGTCCGCGCATTGGGACGCGGCGGCTGAGAGGTCTGAGCGAAAGTGATAACAAACCGGCGCGATCAGAATGGCGAAATCTGTAGCCAATGCCACGCCTCTTTAACCATGTCATGTTAACATGCCTGCATGGCCTGCATGGTGTAACGTGCCTGACTTACCATCCGAGAGCACTTTAGGGTTGATTCTTGTTCCACCTTCCTATCTGGTATGAGCAACCCTAGTTAACAGCTTCTCGCAGCTTTATGCCCCGCTACGGTGGTGCAGTGGTTAGGGCTCTCGACTACTGCGGCCAATAATGCGGGATTGAATTCCGACGGTAGGGGTTGCTTTTGGATGGAGGCGAACAGCAGGGCGCGCCTCTGTGCTGCGCGATGTGAGTGCACTTTAAAGAACTCCAGGTAGTCGACATTTCCAGGGCCTTTTAATAAGGGGTCTCTCATAGCCTCTGTCGCTTTTGGACGCCAAACCCCATAAACGTAACCAAAACATCCTCTCAACTTTCTTATAGCGTATACGGTCTCGTTAAGTCGCCCAGACCGCCGAATAAACAGTGCCTGGTCATGCCACCTACCAGCGCCATGCCCGCGATTTTTCGCCCTCAACGCCGACATGGGATTTACTGAGTAACGGGACCTTTAACGCTATTGTGTTAAAATTAACTAGTTAACTACCGCATCTAGTCAATTAGGGAACTAAGTAAAATAGTCTACCTCATACCTGGCGTCCTCCGTAGCCCCAATATAGTACCAGGGCTAAAACAAATATAAAACGGGATACCTGCTTCTTTTTTTTCTTTTTTCCTTTTTTTAAACAGTATGAAAAAAAAAAGAAAACCCGGTGTATCGCAGTCGCTTTCTGCGAACAGTGTCGCGCTGGTGTCGGCGGGAGCAGTGCTGAGTGAGGAATGCTTCCAGATCCGCTCACTCGAGGTCCGTTCAAACTTGAGTCCTTTTTCCTAGCCTGGCTTTCGCGGTGGACGTCAACAGCGCTTCCCGATCCAAGGGGCGCTGATTGGGCTTTGCTGGAGCGTAAAACCCCGCTAGGCGCTCGCTTGCCACAGAGCGTTGACGCCACCAGCTCGCCGTTCCGGCGCGAGCGGCCGCCAGCGGCGCTCAGAATTGTTCCGCGATTCTCATTTCCCGATCGCAGGCCGATTCGACCCGCGGCGGCGGTGCGCCTCTGCTACTCGGCATTACCCACGCCGCAGGTCCCGCCTCTGGGCACTGCCTTGGCGGGAAATGAGCTTATTCCGGAGCTTGCATATTTCACACACACCGCCGCGTGCCCGCCTTGTCGGGCCATCGGAATGGCACCGTGTCGCAGTATTTTTCTTTCCCTGCTCGCGCATTGTTCCTCGGCGCCCACCTAAAGCTACCTGCATTCTTTGTCCTCTATTCTCCCCTTGCATTTGAGAGTAGAGTGCACGGTGAGGTTTTATTTGCTTCAACGCCTTATTGAGTCGTATATCTTGGGCACTCTTTCTGTTCCCCAAACGCAGGGTTTTATACGATAATAATTGACGGCTTCATACAGGGCTCCACTGACGTTGTGGAGGCCATTCTGCAGTGGCAACTTCGCGTTCTTTGTCCCGATTGTATCTTATTAGTCGAGAGAGCTCTGGCTTCTTCAAGGCCATGTGAAAGCAAGAAACCAATCACGTGATGATGATAAACGTGAAAAGGGGCTAGAAAGCTTGCTTTCATTCCACCACCGTTGTGGAGTGCCCTCTAGGAAGAGAAACACTGGAAAAAAAAGAGTAGTCGGCGAGATCGTCCAACCCCGGCCCTTCAGCCTAGTCGCATGTCGCGCCAGATCCAAATGTCGTAAAATCGGGCGGCAGCGGCTTTGAGCATACAGGAAGGAGTAAACAATACAAAACACTTTGGCATTGTCCCATCTTATTCCTTTTATCTTGGAATCTCTCTTCTCCCTATTAACCTGCAAAAACTAATTACACGTTAAACCGAATTTAATTAGATCTGTTTACAAATTACGCTGCACTTATCGGTCATCGTGCCGCCTGTCTTCACGGCAGCCGAGTCCTACTCCGTTGTCCACCGCTTTCTCTCGGTATCCTCCTCGCCAGGCTGTTGAGTAGGTCCTTCAGTCAAGGCAAAAATGTCGTGTATGGTTCCTAAAAAGCATACATCCCCCCCTTCGATTGTGGCGTTGCTGTCGTTATCACTCCTCACCCGATGCAAACGTGGGCAAAACCAAATAAACGCTGGGATTGCAAACAGAGTGACTGAGCGAACATAATTAGGCTTTAAGCGCACAACATGTAATGTTCTGCGATGGTGTCGAGAGCACTTGTTAGTCGCACGGGCCGAACTAGCGGCGCGAGCGCTTTTCATACAGTCGGAGAATGGTCGTCCACACCCGCACAATGTCGTTCGGCTTGTATTTCGTGTGGCGTCGGCGCGTTGTTGGTCGGTAATGCACAGACAGGTTTCTTTCGCCTGCTTTAAGTAGGCGGCAGCTTTGGTAACGCTGGTTAGCATGAAGTCGCCTTCTTTCCACTATCCCAGAAGTCCCGGTGCTCTCTTGCACCGCTGTAGGCGACGACATCGTAAGGCAGAATACTTCGGCATCGAAATACAAGCCAACTTGCCTGCCATGGTCAAATGTGGAAAAAAGATAGGACGACACAGCGCCGACTTCATCTGGTTATTTTATTGTAGAGCGACACTGGTGGGAAAACATGGGCAACAGCTGCTGGGTTTACACGCAACAGAAAAACAACAAAAGTGAAAAAGACCCTAGATAACAATGCTGTACCTGGGAACAAAAAAAAATGGTAAGGCGAATAAAAGGATGACGCCAATAGGCAGCAAAAGAGCAACAAATGCATATCTATTCGAGGGCAACTTGAAAAAAAAACCCAATAAAAATCTAAAAAGGCCGTTGAAAGCAGAATGAAAATTAAATGCAATAAAAGAGACAAAAAGGTCATTAATAGCGGATTAACGAAAATAACGAATGCCAAAAGGTCAACAAGAACTAAAGGATGAATTCCGGAATCCTAAACATTAAACTTGGAAATTAGGGGAGGACGACTTAATTACTCTGTGCCTGTCTCAAATAGTCTAATTTCTCGTTTTGTTAAAGCAATCGAGGATGTGCTCACACAAGCACTTGCTCAAGCGCTTAGTAAAACCGTTGGTGTACGCATAGTGCGCAGTTGTCCTATGGTTGCTTGAATGACAGGATAGTTTGCGAACGATCTGTCTCTTTCAGAGAAAACTACTTCGGGGGCACCGTGTCGCGCGAGCGTGAATTCCCGTGACAACTCGGGCAACGTGTGCCGCTGTTCGGCTCTTATGTCGCAGTCGGCGGTCGCTATGTTGATGCACTTGTTTCAGAAATGGTGAAGCAGGTTCGTGTGGATGTGCTGGAAGTGCCTTGACGGAGAATTCTGCTGGTCGGTGGCGTCATTCGTCGTTGATAATTTGGAGGGTCAGCGGATGTGGCCAAGTAATGTTTGTAAATCGACGGGTGGTTCGCAAAAACCCGAGATTCATTTGTCGTGTCAAGCCCGCAGAACTTGTTCGCGAAAGCTTATGGGCACTACGAAGAGGTAGTGTTTTTTTTTTTTTGTACAAAGTTGTTCTTCTGGAGGAACCATCCAATAGGAAGTAGTGCAGGACTGCCTTCGATGAGGTGTTAAAGGCCCGAGCGTTGCGCTGTGCCGGCTATGATGGTCCCAGGATGGTGTAGTCTTAGGAGATGCATCGACAGAGGCTGGGTGGGGGGAGGCGTGACAGGCAAGCGTCGTTTCAATGCTGGTTTCCCGACTTTTACACGACGCCAACATCTCAGAGTCGTACCATGTGAAGCGGCCAAACGGACCGTGCAGGTTGGCAAGCCTTCACAACCCGTAATAATCCATGAGAACTTTGAAATATCTGCCATACAAGTAGGCGCGGAATTTCGATATCGCCCAGAATGTCACAAGGCACTCCTCGGTCGTTGAATAGGTGGCATCTGCATTTTAGAAAAAGCAGCTGTGGCTGGTGCTACTTCTTGAGCCATACAGACAGTGCTTGCGTCTGTATTAATTTCGGTTCCGCTGTTTTCGTCCGAGCCTCCAAGCAGCATTCGAGGTGAGGCGCCACAAGGAGCTTCCGCAGTCTTGAACAGCATAGACGCCATCGTTCGAGATACGCCAACCTCTCGCGTGGGAAGCTAAACTATTTAATCCGGTGCTTTTCGGCATGAACAAACAAACGAATACAAAGGCGGTACCAAATAGAATTATTCGCGCAGTACGTGCAACTCTTAATATGACGCCATTTGTCTTTTTCGACCTTATGAGTAACGTCACCGACGTGGTCCTCTAGTGTCTAACTAGCTCCAGATGACCGGCACTTAATTCATTCACATTTTACGACTTGCTGCGCCTTAGCACCTTTCGCGTTGAAGCGGGCCATCGCTTTCTGACAAAAGATGCAGCCACCAAATAGGCAAGGCTAGAGCATAAGCCGGTTCCATGAGATCCGGATTTATCTTATAGCTCGATGAGAACACTTATTTCGTAACGTGTTCTTATAGCGACAGAAGTCATTTTAATTTTTTGTGCCTGTTGCTTTAATGGTTGGCTGTTTTGGCTGAAACTGTCGTCTGGTTCCTCGCCAGTAGTCTTTACTACCGCGAAGGACCAGGAGATTTTCCACAGAAAACATTTTTGTCTTCTTTTCAGAAACACTAATACTCTGTGTTCTCCGGAATTTGCCCTAGCTCATTACGACGTCGGATCTCAATGCGAGTGTTTCTACTGGATTGCAGTAGTGCCTAACTTCTAATTCTTGCGTTAACTATGCACGCAGGGCATTAGAAAGGCATTAGAAGTGGGCACAGATAAGAAAAGAAAAGGCGCCAGCGTACAACGCAGTTTATTATATTTTACATCACCTTGTCATCGTACATTTTTAGTCACGATATTTCGAAACGAAAGGTTATTGCTGATAACACTGCAGGTTCTGCGACTAAGGGTAGCGTTTTTAGTGAACAGAAGTGGAAGGCAGTGGTTAATGTGGAGACCGCTGTGCATAAAAAAATGGTTTTCTAATTACTGATGTCTAATCATCTGATGACATGCATAATGCGACCGACATGAAAGTTTCTGCTTTTTTCTGCTCATATATCAAACGGAAGAATCGGAAATGGACATGGAAAAGTCCTCATGGGGAGACTAAAAATGAAACTGACTTCATAATGTGTTCAACCCCCGCCATTATGCAAGATGTAGAGGTAATCGGGAAGGTGCGATGCAGTGACCACAGGATGGTGAGGTCTCGAATTAGCCTAAATCTGAAGAAGGAACGCAACAAATTAGTAAGAAAGAAACCCACCAACGAATTAGCGGTGAGGGAGAGGGCAGAAGAGTTCAGGATCTCGCTACAGAATAAATATTCAGCTCTAAACGAGGATGGCGACATTACCCTAGAAGCAATGAACAATAATTTCAGAGATATCATTACTGAATGTGCGGTAGAAGTAGGCGGTAGGATAGTTAGAGAGGATACCGGTAAGCTGTCTAAGGAGACGAAAGATTTGATTAAGAAACGCCAGAGTAGGAAAGCTCCCAATCCAACAGACCAGATTGAATTGGCCGCGATCAAAGCTAATCAATAAGCGCAAGGTGGCCGATATAAGGAAGTATAACATGGAGAAAATTTAGCATGCTGTGGAGAACGGGGGAAGCCTTAAAGCGGTAAAGAAGAAATTGGGCATAGGCAAAATCCAGATGTATGCGATAAGGGACAAGGAGGGCAACGTCATCACGAATATGGACAAGATAGTCAAAGTAGCCGAAGAGTTCTATACAGATCTCTACAGTAGCCAAAATAGTCAGGACCGTAAGGAGATTGGTGGTAGGGAAAAACAGTAACCACCAGTCACGACGGACGAGGTCAAGAAAGCATTAGAAACTATGAAAAGGGGGAAATGAGCTGGAGAGGATCAGATAACTACAGATTTGTTGAAGGACGGGGGGGGGGATATCGGGCTAGAAAAACTGTCACCCTGTATACGCAGTGCCGGGTGTCATCGACGGTACCGGAACCATGGAAGAATGCAAACATTATCCTCATTCACAAGAAAGGGGACTCTAAGGACCTTAGAATTACAGACCAATCAGCTTACTGTCTGTTACGTATAAGGTATTTACTAAGGTAATCGCTAATAGAATCAGGACAACCTTAGACTGCAATCAAGCAAAGGATCAAGCAGGGTTTCGGAAACGGTACTCTAATATCGATCATATCCATACCATCAATCAGGTGATAGAAAAATGCTCGGAATATAACCAGCCCTTATGCATAACATTCATTGATTACGAAAAAGCATTTGACTCAGTTGAAACCTCGGCGGTGATGCAGGCATTGCGAAATCAGGGGGTAGACGAGCCGTACGGGAAAGTGCTGGAAGATATATATAATGGCTGCACAGCAACCATAGTTCTGCATAAAGAAAGTAACAAAATTCCCATAAAGAAATCTCCCCAGTACTATTCACAGCTTGCTTAGAGGAAGTATCAGAGACTTGGAATGGGAGCAGTTAGGGATAAGGGTAGATGGAAAATACCTCAGTAATCTGCGATTTGCTGATGACGTTGCCTTGCTAAGCAACTCGGGGGATGAACTGGAAATAATGATTGGTGACCTAGACAGGAAAAGTAGAAAGATAGGCTTGAAAATCAATATGCAGAAGACTAAAGTAATGTTCAACAGTCTCGGAAAGGAACAACAGTTTACATTAGGTAGCGAAGTATTGGAAGTAGTAGGTGGATATGTCTACTTAGGACAGGTAGTAACCGCAGATCCGGGCCATGAAAAAGAAATAACAAGAAGAATAAGATTGGGATGGAGCGCATTTGGCAAGCACTCACAGATTATGACTACCAGCTTACCGGTATCGCTAAAGAGGAAAGTATATAACAGTTGCATCTTACCTGTACTCACCTATGGGGCTGAAACGTGGAGGCTAACCAAGAGAGTTCTACTTAAGTTGAGGACAACCCAGACGGCTATGGAACGAAAAATGGTAGGTGTAACATTAAGAGATAGGAAGCGTGCAGAGTGGGTCAGAGAATTAACTCAAGTTACCGACATTCTAGTGCAAATTAAGAAGAAGAAATGGGCATGGGCAGGACAGGTAGTGCGAAGAGAGGTAACCGATGGTCGCTTAGAGTAACAAACTGGATTCCAAGGGAAGGAAAGCGTAGCAGAGGGCGGCAGAAAGTTAGGTGGGTGGATGAGGTTAAGAAGTTCGCAGGGGTCAAGTGGATGCAGCTAGCACAGAACCGGGTTAAGTGGAGAAATATGGGAGAGGCCTTCGCCCTGCAGTGGGTATAGTCAGGCTGATGATGATGATGATGATGATGATGATTATGATGATGATGATGATGATGATGATGATGATGTGTTTAAATGAAAACAGGCCTAACCAGAAACTTATAGGCTAACGATCAGATTAAGAATACGGGAGGTCGAGGTTACTTGTCCTACATGCGAGTTTGGGGGTCCTTTTCTTACTGAAAAAAAAATAAAGAGAAAGAAAGTATGAAAAAGCTCCAGTGAAGCAGCTGTATACCCTTTGACAGGGCCCCACTCTGCTGATAGCGTATTTTAGCTTCAAACATTCTATTATTCCTTGCTGATTAAGGTATAGAGGCAAGGTGTTAAAAATGTTGCGGCGTTTGTAGCCACGCACGCCGCACCTGCATTAGATTTATTGATGTATTTACACTATACTTAAGCAGCTGAATCATTGTATAGAAGGGGAGTGGGGTTGAAACGAAGATATTTAAACCAAAAGAGAGAGAGAGACAGATGTGAGGACATTTTCTCGGCAAAAAATGTGCAAGGCATCCTGCTAGGAGACTAGACAAATCAAGCGTTATATTCCAAAGATGGTACGAGACCAGCGCTGAACTGTCCGGACATTCGCGGGTGGCGATGACTTTTGAGCCCTGCGCTGTTATCGAGCGCCGCAGTTTCTGCGTAGATGTTGCTGCCGCATAAGCTTTCTTGACCAGTTCGGAGAGAATGCGCAGCTGATGGCCTCCGAGATTCGGTTAACGAAATATGACCAGTAACCAACAACGTGCAAGCAGTCCGGCCGAGGGAGCAGAAAGAAAAAGTGCCAGGAAAACCCGAGAGGCAACAATATATCTTCTATCGGAGCTTTTTTGACAGAGCCACCACGACGGGGAGGGGGACTCGAGAGTCGTTAAGGGGTGGGGTGGGTTTTTTCTCTGTTTAATTTTATTCTTCCCTTCCCGGCATCTTGCCTGGCTTTTGTTGGGGTTGGTATATCGGAATTGACTTTCCTCTCCTCGGGCGGTCGCCGTGGTGCACTGAGCGAAATACTATACGTGAAGAAATTTTCGCGCTCTGGGGGCGTTCATTATAGACGTGCCGAAATAATTGATTTCAGGGAATTTCTTTTTTTGTCTCTTCAGAACCTTAAGCGGAACATGGCCTTCCAGCGGCTCGTTTTTATTTGAGGAATAAAGCTTCTAATCTATTCGGCTTCACTCACCGACATTTGCTGCTTATTGCTTGTTTTTCTTTTCTCCCTCTCTCACTCATTGCCTCTTCGGAGAAATTTGGCATCATAGATGCCCTAATTATTCGTTCGTGTGCCCTCGTGTCGCAGCATCTGAGCAGTTTTGTCAATACCACCTGGCTTTTGTGTTCCTTTGTTCGCTCGGCCGTGGGCGGTTGAGCCAACCGCCTATAGTGGTGATTGAGCGCTGCTCGTCTATGACCCCTATTCGCAGCAGAGAGATAACCTCCTTGCTCCGTGCTACCCCAAGCGCAGTTCGCTGAAGGAGCTCGTTTATTTCCCGTCCTAATAAGGAACCTGATCAGGGAATAGAAGTTCGAAAAGAAGCGATCAGACGGTACAGGCAGCCCGCACGGTCCCTATAGGGGCATATAGGACACGAAACGGCCCTCATTCGACGTTTACAGCGATCTGCAAAAGATGACGTAGGAGTAACAGATTAGAACAGGTTTGTTGCAATTCCCTATTTTAAAATATGGGTTATGTGCCTTCTGAACTAAAACAGCCAGCAATGACTTTTTTCCATCAAAATGTAAGACCTCTAGCAAATAAGACAGATGATTTGGAAATGTTAATCCACAGCTTCGGAATACCTGTCATAATGTTAACCGAACGCCCACATCGCATGCGTTCCAGCTTTCCGGTTATCAATCCTTCTGTAGTTGTCGAGATAAGCGCTTATGCTCAAAATAGATATTGTTGCTGAACCTGTCCACTATTTCACTGATACAACTCCTGATTATGAGGTGCTAACATTGCAAAGCCGCACAAATGTGTTCTCTGTCAGACCGCCGTCAGGTGATGCAACCCGCTTTCTTGCTTTCCTTGAAAAACTCTTCACTTATGTAACGGAGGAGAAAATGAATCTTGTTTTAGGAGGCGATGTCAATATTGTCACGTACACGGTGACTAAGGATACCAATGATAGCAGGGGGTAGCCCAGATACAACACAGCAGCACAGACGCAAACGTGCAAGCGACACTTTTTCGTCCTCTTCAACTTCGTCCTCCTTTCACACCTCAGTCATGCGCCACCTGGCAACGCTAGGTGGCATTACCCCCTCCCTCCGAAAAGAAAATGAGAAGGGCCGGTAAAAATGATGTGAAAAGCAAGAGAGTGGTCACAGCCGGTGGCCATACGCTATCGGTGGTAGTACGGCTTCATTCGCACAATGTGCACAATGTCCGAGCTGTGCTTTCGACGTTTTGGTTGTGTGGCACCGTCTGGGATAACTTCATAACTGAGGTCACTCACACGGCGCAAGACTTTGTACGGCCCGAAGTGGCGGGAAAGGAGTTTCTCTGACAAGCCTGGACGGCGAACTGGTGTCCATACCCAGACTTGGTCTCCAGACTTGTAGTCAACCTGGCGGTGCCGGAGGTTGTAACGGTGTGCGTCAGTGGTCTGCTGCTGCCCAATGTGCACACGGGCGAGCTGGCGGGCTTCCTCAGCGCGGATGGCATATTGCTGGGCATCTGAGGATAGCTGGTCATCATCTGGGCACGGGAGCATGGACTCGAGCATGCTCTGAATTTCGCGTCCGTAAACAAGTCGAAATGGTGTGAAGCGCGTTGTCTCTTGCAAGGCTGTATTATACGCAAATGTGACGTACGGCAGCACCTCGTCCCAGGTCTTGTGCTGCACATCGACGTACATTGCCAACATGTCCGCAATCGTCTTATTCAATCTTTCTGTAAGGCCATTGCTTTGTGGATGGTACGCTGTGGTCTTGCGATGGGTCGTGCAACTCAGCTCAAATATGCGGTCGATCAGCTGTGAAGTGAAAGCTGTCCCTCTGTCGGTAATGACGTAGGAAGGGGCGCCATGCCGCAAGACTATGTTGTGCATGAAAACCTCTGCTACTTCGGAAGCTGTGGCATGAGGGATCGCCTTTGTCTCAGCGTATCGAGTCAGGTAGTCAGTAGCGACTACTATCCATTTGTTTCCGGCCTGCGACAAAGGGAAAGGGCCAAGGAGATCCATTCCAATTTGGTCGAACGGAATGCGGGGTACTTTAACGGGCTTGAGAAATCCGGCAGGCTTCTGGGGCAGTGTTTTACGGCGCTGGCATTCGCGACAGCTTCGTACATAGCGTTTCACAGCTGCGGAGAGTCCTGGCCAGTAATACATGTTGCGCACTCGAGCAAGAGTCCGTGAGTAACCCAAATGACCAGACGTTGGTTCATCATGGCAAGCAAGGAGAATATCCTCACGGAGCTCGCCTGGCACTACCAGAATGTAAGTTCTGTCTTGGCTCTGGGAGTTTCTTATATACAAGACGCCTTGCCGTATGCAGAAGGAACCAAGGTGCCGAGATAGGTGTCGAGGCAGGGTCGTATCACGCCCTTCCAGATAATCGATGAGTGGAAGGATGTCTGGATCAGCTCTTTGTCGATCCCTGAGCTCAGATGCGCTGAGTGCTCCTAGAAAACCGCTATTGTCATCGGCTGTAGTATCGCCAGTGTCAACGGGTGCTCGTGACAGCGTGTCGGCGTCTTCGTGTTTGCGGCCGGACTTGTAAACAATGGTTATGTCAAACTCCTGAAGCCGTAAACTCCAGCGTGCAAGTCGTCCAGATGGGTCTCGCAGATTTGCCAGCCAGCACAAACAATGATGGTCGGTGACGACTTTAAATGGCCGGCCGTAAAGATAGGGACGAAACTTCATAGTAGCCCATACGACCGCCAGGCATTCCTTTTCTGAGGTGGAATAGTTCATTTCGGCACGAGGAAGAGTGCGGCTAGCATAGGCTATTACTCGCTCAAACCCGTCTTGATGCTGAACAAGGAGCGCGCCAAGACCGATACTACTGGCGTCAGTGTGTACCTCAGTGTCAGCCGCTTCATCGAAGTGCGCCAGAACAGGGGATGTTTGAAGGCGCTCACGAAGCAAAGAGAAGGCCATCTGCTGCTCATAGTTCCACACAAAGGAGGTGTCCTTCCTTGTAAGGCGCGTCAGAGGTTCTGCGATCTGAGAAAAGTCCGCAATGAAACGTCGATAATATGCGCACAGGCCGAGGAAGCGCTGAACAGCCTTCTTATTAGCTGGAACGGGAAATCGTGCGACGGCAGCAGTCTTATCGGGATCCGGGCGCACCCCATCAGCGCTTACAACATGGCCGAGGAACTTGAGTTCTGTATACCCGAAGTGGCATTTCTGGGGCTTAAGCGTGAGATCAGCAGAACGGAGGGCTTCCAGGACAGCTCGAAGGCGTTCGAGGTGCTGATCAAATGTTTCGGAAAAAACAACTACATCGTCCAAGTACACAAGACAGATCTGCCACTTGAGGCCAGTGAGGACGGTGTCCATCATCCTTTGGAATGTAGCTGGGGCAGGGCACAATCCAAATGGGAGTACTTTGAATTCATATAGGCCATCTGGAGTGACAAATGCTGTTTTTTCTCGGTCTCTTTCGTCTACTTCGATTTGCCAATAGCCGCTTTTTAAATCAATAGATGAAAAATACTTCGCACGTCGCAATCTGTCCAGTGAGTCATCGATGCTCGGCAACGGGTATACATCTTTCTTTGTCACATTATTCAATTTCCGATAGTCGACGCAAAATCGAAGAGTGCCGTCTTTTTTTTGACAAGGACTACTGGTGAAGACCACGGACTTTGTGAAGGCTGCACAACACCATCATCCAGCATCTCCTGAACCTGCGTCTGGATCAGTTCTCGTTCTTTGGCAGACACACGATAAGGCTGCTGTCGTATTGGGCAAGCGTCGTCATAAGTAATGATGCGATGTTGTGTGATGGGCGTTTGGCGAACCTTCGAGGAAGAAGCAAAGCAGTGCTTGAAGTCTAGCAGCAGTTGCTCTAAGGCCCGCCGTTTCTCCTTTGACAAGGGAGAGTTAATGTCGATGTTGTCAAGAGATGGCTCGTTAGTTTCTACTGCCGTGGATGCAAAACAGACCGGATCGTGCGCAACATGGTCAGCAAAAGCGATAGCAGTCCCCGGGAACAAGTGTCGGTGCTCATTAGAAAAATTTGGGACAAGGAGTGCAGCTCGGCCATTGTTAAAAAAAGGTAAAAGACTTGCGCAAAATGTAGATGAAGAAAGAGACGTTACAACAAGACAGAGCGCAAACTTCCAACTGGTTTTATTTAGGAAACGGTACCTACATATATAGACAAGTGAATTCATATCATATCGATCAAGAGTAAACACGTGAGCACACAACCAGCGAAGATCATCTACCAAGCAGGGCAAAAATGACTTAAATCTCATCAGACTATCACTGAGGCCAAAAAAATGTTTGCTGTGTAAGAAGGCTGAATGATGTATGCAAGGTATACCAGCAAACGCAGACAGATACACACACATGCAAGGCTGCGCGCGCGCAAACAACACACACACACGCACACACAGAGATACACACACAAACACACAAACAGATAAGCACACGTAAAATCGTAACAACACATTTCTATGGATAAGCCAAGTCAGACCTAAAAACAAAGTAAAACAGGCAGTCGCAAACTAAAACCGATAAAACAGCCAAATGGCTGAAAACCTAAGTGAATAAAATCAAGTTAATAAAATCAATAAAATCAAAATTGATTTTATTCACTTAGGTTTTCAGCCATTTGGCAGTTTTATCGGTTTCAGTTTGCGACTGCCTGTTTTACTTTGTTTTTAGGCTGACGCTGCGAACGAGATGAAGAACCCTGCTCCTCCAGGTACTCCTCAATAACTCGGGGTCGTTGACCAAACCGGGGAGGAGGCGAGTCGATGCGGAAGCCGTGGAGACCGAGGCGTCGATACGGACAATCTCGGTAGGGATGTCCTGGTTCACCGCAGTGGAAGCAAAGCGGACGGCGGTCAGGCGTGCGCCAAATGTCGGCTTTGCGTCGGGGCAGCGGACGATTGTCGAAGTTCTGCACTGGCTGCACCGAGGGCAGCGGAACTGTAGATGACGCGAGAATGGGCGGTGGTGACTCTGCAGAACTTCCGCATATGTGGGACGATTGTCGGTCCCCGACAGCAATGGCGGGCTCGGAACTACAGGCGAAAGAGTGCTCTTGAGTGCCTGCCACACCTCCTCCCGCACTATAGCAGAAACGGAAGTTGGCGATTGCTGCAGAGGGCTCCAGAACTTGCTTAGTTCTTCGCGCACGACGCTGCGAATCAGTTCGCGCAATGCATCGGGATGCCACTCTGAAGATGCAAATGATTCCGCGATTGTGCTTGTATGAAAAGGTCGGTCATAAGCCACGGCACGTTGGTGTAGCACCTTTTCCATTGTGGTGGCCTCCGCAAGGAATCCGTTTACAGTTGACGGTGGGTTTCACACAAGGCCTGCGAACAGCTGCTCTTTCAAACCCTGCATCAAGTGCCTGACCTTTTTGTCCTCGGACATGGCGGGATCGGCTCGCCTAAGAGGCGCGTCATGTCCTCGACGTACGCTTGGACACTCTCATTCGGCCTTTGGATGCGAGAGTGAATGGCACGTCCTGCATGCTCGCGACGATCTGCGCTAGTGTAAGCCTCGAGCAGTTGACGACGGAATTCCCGCCACGAAGTTAATACTTGCTCTCGGTTCTCGAACCAGATACGGGCGCCGTCCTCAAGGCTGAAGTAGACGTTCCTCAGTTTGGCAGCATCGTCCCACTGGTTGAAAGCAGCGACACGTTCAAACTGAAGGAACCAGTCCTCCACGTCCTCAAAGAGGTCCCCATGGAAAGAATTCGGTACCCGAGGGGCCTGCAAGGTGTAGTTACAGGCCGGTGCGACGCCCGTTACCTGCTGAGCAGGAGCACTAGATGTCATGGCGGCGGGTGATGGCTGAAACTCCGGAGATAGTCCCTGGAGCCGCCGACTGGAGCAATGCACGGGGGTGTCCAATGGTACAGGGCTGGCGCGACGTCTTGTAGATGGAGATTCTTGCATAGGCGATCGTTTTACCCAGCACCTCCACCAGAATGTCACGTACACGGTGACTAAGGATACCAATGATAGCAGGGGGTAGCCCAGATACAACAACACAGCAGCACAGACGCAAACGTGCAAGCGACACTTTTTCGTCCTCTTCGACTTCGTCCTCCTTTCACACCTCAGTCATGCGCCACCTGGCAACGCTAGGTGGCAATATCATCATCTCAGCTACAGAAAGATTTCCAGTCCCTAATTACAAGTTCAAGTTTCTTAAACATCATATCTACTGCAACGCGTGTGACTGTTGATGGCGCCTCTTTATTAGATGTGTTCATTTCAAACATTAATATTGATTCTTTAGAGGCTGATGTTGTATACACTGACATTAGTGACCATCTGGGTATCATTCTGCTAGTTAAAAAAAAACCTCATGTAACTCGGAAAACTAAGAGGCCGGTTTATGTTCAGTCTATTACTTCATCACATCTTGAGGCTTTTCGCCACGCAATCACCCAACAAACTTGGGAAAGCGTTTATGTTGCAAAGACAGTGACTCTGCCAATTCAGCTTTTATAAATATTTTCAAAACTTTATAAAATGCACATTTCCAACTTAAGAAGCTTGGAACGACAACTAAGGCGCGGAAACTTTGGCTAACTACCCAGCTTCTCGACATGATTAAACAAAAACATGCCTTGTAGGCACGATTTGTGATAACTCGAGATGGAGCACTGCTTGCGGAGTATAAAAAATTTAGGAACAGTCTGACAAAAGCTTAGGGCAGCAAAAGATTCTTATTTTTTAGGTATATTTAGTGACCCTGACAATCAAAGAAGTGATGTAATCTGGCGCAAATTGAATGCACTGCTGCATCCCAGCTCCGGTTCAGCTATTCCTGATATTTTGTACCATGATGGAAAACAACTTTCCGGAAATGCCATTCCACAAGCGTTTAATGAAGTTTTCACCATGAAACCCGACCAGTATGACGATCTCAGCCTGAACAACTACTTGCAGTATCTAATGCGGCATCGCTTTTCCTTGCTCCAACAAGTTCTCCAGAAGTTGTTTCCTGTATCAGTACCACAATAATCAGCAAGTCACTGGATGCTGACGGTATCCAAATTCGCCCTATAAAGTACGTGATCGATATTATCAGCCCTCTTCTTGCTCATATTTACAACATAATATTGTCTACAGGTATATTTCCCAACAAAATGCAGATTGCCCGCGTTGTTCCCATCTATAAACACGGTGATAAGACTTGCCTAACTAATTATAGGCCTATTTCAATCATTCCGGTATTTTCAAAAGGTATCGAGAAAATAATGCACCATAGATTACTATCATTTTTTGATCGCCACAACCTGCTCCACGACTTTCAACATGGTTTTAGAAAGCACCGTTCTACCGAAACAACCCTCCTCACTCAAAAAGAAAGTATCATAGATGCATTTAGTCGTAAACACATAGCACTAGGAAAGCGTAGCAGGGGGCGGCAGAAAGTAAGGTGGGCGGATGAGATTAAGAAGTTCGCAGGGGTCAAGTGGATAAAGCTAGCACAGAACCGGGTTAAGTGGAGAAATATGGGAGAGGCCTTCGCCCTGCAGTGGGTGTAATCAGGCTGATGATGATGATCATGATGATGATGACTAGGTATTTACATCGATTTCTCCAAGGCATTTAATTTGATTAATCATTCTATCCTTATCAACAAATTAGAAAAATTATAGTGTGCGCGGAACAGCCCATACGCTTTTTAAATCTTATCTTTCTTTTAGAATGCAATTTGGAGATGCCAATAATTCCACTTCCGCAATGAAGCCGGTTATTGTGGGTGTACCGCAAGGAAGCATTTTAGGGCCACTTTTATTTTTGATCTAAGTAAATGACATTGTACATTGCACAGATAATTCTTCCGTTATTTCGTACGCAGATGATACCACAGTCTTTATTACTGGCCGTTTGTACAAAGATATAGAAAGTAAGGCTAAGAAGACAGTAGCTTATTTAAAGGCTGAGGTAAATTGTTTGAAAATAAACCCCATTAAAACAAAGGTCATTCAGCCTATAGGTAAAGTGATGACAGAACAGATGAGCCTGTTTCTTGGCTTCCAACCGTTAGAGATGGTTGACTCTGTAAATAGTCTTGGAGTACATTTTCCAAAGCATCTTGCCTGGAATGAACACATTGACTATCTCCAATCGAAGTTATCTGCCACCGGTGCCATTGCTCCCTGCCAAAGTGAAAATCATTCTTTACAATGCTTTAGTGTTATCGCTCATGCAGTACTGCATAATGGTGTGGGGCACAACTGGTGTGACAAATTTGCGGAGGCTATATTTGTTGCAGAAAAGAGCCGTGCGTTATATTGCTGATGTTCATTACACTTTCTCCACGAAACCTCTTTTTCCAAAATATAATATTCTTCCTATATTTTGCTTGTACAATTATAGGTTGATGCTACGGTATAAAGATTTTGTTAAGTTTCACAGGGATTATGCAATTCGTCTTGCAAAATTACAAGTGAACGCAAGCGATCGTCAGACCAGATATAAAGAAATGTGGCTTGTGCCCACACCTAGAACATGTTTGATCAACAATCTTTATCTTCCACGCTACCCTCGCTGCTAAACTTACTAAACCGGCAGGAGTTTGATCCTACCTGTCACCAAAAGGGTATCATCAAATGTTTTTGCCAACTTGCTTTTTTGCAGGACTAAAATAATGGATTCCATTTTTTTCGCATTCTAATCGACAGCTCCTATTTTATTGTTATAATTATTTGTGCCGGCATTTTCGTTTATTTGTTTTTCTTGTGTTTGCCACTTGCAGTGTGTATTGTTCCATGCTCTTTGCTACTTGTCTATTTTTGTAAATTTGATGTATGACTGGCCGTCATCTTGCTGTTTGCTGATTTGCAAGGGGTCGGGACCTCGTCAAGCTCTCCGAGCTTTTAGTCCCGTACTCCTCCTTTTCAAAGGAAATAAAGACGTGATTGATTGCTTCAGGTCGCGATAAATGTGAATGTTGTGCAAAAATGAGCGCCTTACATTTTTGTTTGTTTCCTAGAATGCGTCTCAGGGTAACGCGGATTGGCGCGATATGGTGGCGCCACCTCTTGGTTGGTTGGTTGTACAACTTTTATTTCCATCGGAAACGGGGAGTCGTGCGCCCGCGGATTAGAGGCTGGCAGGTAGCCCTTGGCTTCTTGCGGCCTCTTCCGCCAGATGGACGGTGCGGTGCTGGATCGCAGGGTCCGCGCTTCGCAGCAGGGTATCCCAGGCTTCTCTACTTGTAATATTTTGCCCTATCCCTGGAGATTGTGGGCACTCCCAAATTATGTGGTCGAGGGTCCCTCTCGCCCCACAGTGTTTGCAGAGATCATTATCCCTAAAGTCTGGTAGCGCGTGAAACGCCCAGACCGGGTTCATGAACGTATTAGTTTGTAGCCGCCTCCACGCGACAGCTTCTCTATTATTTAGTCTAACATCTGGCGGGGGTACCAGTCTACGTCCCAATTTATAATGGTCGATGATTTCCCCATAATTTTGCAGACGCTCGTCGTATGCCCAGTGTTCGGGGGGCTCGACGGCTACCCGGAAGTAGAGAGCTCGGGCTAGCTCGTGAGCCGCCTCGTTACCAGGGACGGCAGCGTGAGCGGGTGTCCAAATTAACTGAATTTTCCTATTTATTGTTCTTTGGGTGAGGATTTTGGCCGCCTCCGGCGATATCCTCCCCTTCTTCCTTGCGTAGGAACAGAAGCCAAGTTCATAATTAGCGACAGCAAAACTGCCACCTCTTGGAAGCGCCGCGTGACGAACTAAGTGGGATAACGCGTGTTGAACGGCTTCTGTAGGATGCTTTCCTGGGCAGTTGAGCATTATTGTTATGTTCGTCTATTTATTTAATAGGCACCTTGGATCTGAGACTGTGTAAGCTTAATTGGATGGTATAGACCCTCTTATTCGGCAAGAAAACACTTGACCGATTCAGAGTTATTGAAGTTGGCGAGTTTTAATTACTGCGACGAAGCGCGCCACCTGCAACATTGTTGTTGCTGTTATGAAAGAAAAGTAGAAACTGAAGCTGCCACAGTCAGAATGCAGGCAATAAGATTCCTTCGAATAGCGCCGGCGGCCACCTTCTTCCTTGAACGTAGAGCAGAAAGACGTGGATTAATTTTTATAGCAAGTGTGAAGATATGCGCTCCACACAGCTAATTCTTGAACTTCTGGTTCGGGCGGATATTTGTGTTCTCCGCGCAAGGTAGTTTTGTTGACGCCTACCTCAGCACATCACAACATGCATGTAATCTCAACATCATGTCATCAACAGCATGTAATATATCTCGTTTATTCACGTAATCTGTCATCTGAAATTACTACAGTGCTGCTGCCTGAGGCAACTCATTATGCGTACCGCTGCCCGTGGCGGCAGAATCTTAAGCTAGTTCACTTCACTGAAACTTCCGTGTAAACGCCTTCAGAAGAATTTGGGACCTTCTGGATTCTTTCTTGTTCTGGGCGAGTACTGCTCCGCGAAGAAGCCAGCATCTTTTCCATCCTACCAGCAATAGGCATTCGTTAGCTTCACAAGTGATAAGCGAAAGTTAAAACGCCCACACCGTTTTTTTCTGCCGCTCATCGAACTGTTCAGAGCCAAATCCATGGAGGAAATCTTGCTCGCTGAAATGTCTGCCGCACACACGATAATGACCAATCGCTTCTTTGCCCATTAAAACTTTGATTAATGAAGATAGGTAATTTTTTGGGTAGCAGTGGGAGCTTGTGCAGGTTTCCGTTGCTTACGTCTGGGTAAAAAGCAGTGAACTAAACTTCAGCAACGATGCAAGATCAAAAACTGCTATGGTTATAATGCAAGTTTACAGAAATAAACACGATGATTAGCTTTTAGAACGTACAAATTTATTACAACGTCTGCTTCAGCTGCAGTAAGAGGAGTCACGTGATCTGACTTGTTCCCTAGCTCGACGCTAGCGCCGTTCGCTGCAGTGATGGCGCTCGCGTCATATGCGATGTTTGAAATAGGAAAAAAAAAGAAGTCCGTCAAAAGTGGCGTTCATTTCATACGAAGGTTTCTAATCTGAGCTTACCGTGGAGGGCGGTCGCAATCCAAATATCATGACTGAAGCGACACGTTACAGATAGCCTACTGTAATAACCTTTCTGGCGTAGCTCGTGCTTTGCGTACACAGGTTTGTCGGAGCGCGGCTTTGCGACTGTGCCATCAGCATGGAACATATCTGAGCCAATACCGATGGACATGGGTCTGATTATACATATTTTCTTCAGCGACAAAAGTAGTCATCTTGCTATCCTGCATGGATGTAGAGCGTCCGGGAAAGCATTCAAAGCTGCTGTTCGTTGATCCTAGTGCATGCTGGGTAACTCGCACCCACCGCGCCTCAAGGGAGATCCTTTGCTCAACCAGTTTGAACATAAGTATTGCTGCTCATTTGGTGTCCAGGGTGTTGAGACGCTGTTCGATCTGGCTCTTCATCAAGGTGTGAGTTTGTCAGCTTCAATGGCGAGTTTGCTGAGCCAACAGATTCTCTGCAACAGAATGATGCGATCATGCTTGTCTTTGACCATGGTGTATGGCACTCGCCCGCAATAAGCGCGTGCTCATTATATCCGTACGAAGTGACCTAGACTGTATGGAGATCACCTTTTCCCTTATCGCACGCACCATCGAACCAAGAAAGGGAAAGCAGCAAACCTTTGCTTCACTTTCGTTGTCAACACAACCGTTAGAGGATACGTCACGCGCGTGTTTGCGACAAGGAAGGTTGCTTGGCAAACAGCGCTCCTCTGATCTCTCGCCTGTGTCATGCGTTTCATGTCTTAGCCGCGAAACGCTTAAAATGGTCGGAGTCCAATCGGCGCCGCTTCAAATGCGTCGCACGAGGGAAATTATTTCAACCTGCATGAATACTCTGGTGAGTGCCCAATTTTCACGAAGGATAATTACCGTGAACGGAGGCATGACGCCAAGATGGTTGGTTGCTTGGTTTGTGGGGTTTAATTTGGCTGTTGAGGCACACTCAAATAAACACTATCTATCTATCTATCTATCTATCTATCTATCTATCTATCTATCTATCTATCTATCTATCTATCTATCTATCTATCTATCTATCTATCTATCTATCTATCTATCTATCTATCTATCTATCTATCTATCTATCTATCTATCTATCTATCTATCTATCTATCTATCTATCTATCTATCTATCTATCTATCTATCTATCTATCTATCTATCTATCTATCTATCTATCTATCTATCTATCTATCTATCTATCTATCTATCTATCTATCTATCTATCTATCTATCTATCTATCTATCTATCTATCTATCTATCTATCTATCTATCTATCTATCTATCTATCTATCTATCTATCTATCTATCTATCTATCTATCTATCTATCTATCTATCTATCTATCTATCTATCTATCTAACGTCCCAAAGCGACTCAGGATATGAGAGACGCCGTAGTGGAGGACTCCGGAAATTTCGACCACCTGGGGTTCTTTAACGTGCACTGACATCGCACAGCACACGGGTGCCTTGCTTTTCGCCTCCATCGAAAAGCGGCCGCCGAGGCCGGGATTCGATCCCGCGTCCTTGGGAACAGTAGATCACACCTGCCGAGGAGGAGGTCTTGGAGGCACCAGGCGTTCCCCGGCTATTCAAGAGCCAAAGGAAGCGAGCCAAGTGCGGTGAGAGCACGTGCTCTGTCGTAGTCGCATAAATAACCGGGCCAAAATGTCAAACGCGCCGTCGGCAGGCGGAAGAGAATCGCAATGGAGTCATCTATTTAAGTTTCTTATACTGAAGCCAGGCTTGGGGATAAGTTGAGAGCCAGCTGCTCGGTTCATGCCGAGTTGTTTACATAGAAGGAATAGAGCTGTGTATGTGCCTTCTTTTCTTATCTTTTTGTTTACATTTGATGATACAATTATGGCACAGCGGTGTATGCGCACCGCACTGCAATCCTCACGCACCCGGAGGCTCGGACTCAAATTAAGCTCGCGCTGAAGATTGAAGAAAAAACAGGGCGCGATTTCGTCCTGCCTTATGTGTCGGTAACAGCAAAACGTGACGGGCGTTTCCTTTGAAGTCGGCACTTGGACCAATTTCGTGTTTATGTCGGTCAACATAAAATACCTCCCTCTTTGCCGGCGTCACCTCAGTTGGCTTCTTGTCGGGGTAAAAAAACTGAGCCATCTGTATGCATGCGAGAGTTGCCGTGAATCAGTATTAGAGAACCTTACGCGACATGCAGATCTTGTGGGTTCGTATCTCACCACTGCTTGCCTCTTCTTCTACTTTGCAGCCAAAAGCAATTCCCCTTTCGCATAATCAGAAAAATGACAACTCTCGTGTATCAAAAGAGACATGCTTGGCGGAGGTAGCAGATGTACCCACGGTTCCAAGCCTGGCGCCATAGTCTACCGAGGTGACGTAGCCCTGGATTTGGCGCTCAGTGCATGTGATGGGATTGTTCTCATGGCGTTGAAAGAGAGCCTGGTTTCTAAATGGACGTTTTAAATATTTCAACAAACATTTTCCGTTTAAAAACTGTGAAAGATGTGGCGGTGCGGTCTCTTGAGGTAGACTGCACTGGAACTCGGCCATTATGCGCGTTGGTGGGCTTAAAGATTACAAAATAAGATTAATTAACAAGCTTTATTTTAGACTTCACGACCAATGATATATTGCGAAATTCAGGGCCGTACCAATCGAAGGTTAGCCCTTTTGTAAAATTCTGAATCGGCTCAAGCCTCTATCATTTACAAAACTCTGCAGCTCGGACACTTACCTTTTCCCCGCCTCATCTGCCCCTATATAACGAAATCTTAATATCCTTCCTTTCTGCTCCACTTGAGATTAGCCACAGCGCTCGTAATGGTGACATTGTCATTACTGCCCTTCTGCAATCTTCCCTCATAATCAGTAATAGGATTTTCCCAAAACGACAATTTGCTACTACCCAGAGTTAACACTAATTATGGCAAGAAAACCCTTTTGTTTTCAGCTATACATCTATCTTCATTACCCTGATATGTTAAAACAGTTCGGTCGTATAGGCTTATCAATAATAACATCTAAACATTTGTATTGGCAAAGTTATAACCACACAGTCAAGTTTTTCTTCATTTGATGTATCATTGCTCTTGTTCATGGATTTTAACATATTTTAATGTTCAATTTCTGCCAAATTTGTGTATTTGTTTCCAACATTTTGTTATAGGAGGTCCTCCTGACAGCTTCCCTTTGAGACCTCCTTCTGTAAAAAATAAACCACACTAATTTGTGTAATATATTTCTGACAATAAGAAAGCCTGAAACCTGAAATGCCAGACTTCAAAAATGCGAGTCTGAAAGGTCGGTAAGTAGGGTTCCACGCATTGTCTATTAGAAAATGGCGTTGCTGGGCATGATATTCTCGCCACAAGTGTTTAAGCATCTACATCATCAATTACGCAAACGGTGTCCGTACGTGATGCACAAAAATGCAAAGAAGAACATTTTATAAGTGTGCTATATATATGCGTGAATGCAATCTTACTGAACTTCTAGGTGCGTATTAATGACAATAGATGTTTCGACCGCGCTGGCGATTAAGAAAATCTAAAAAGGCGAGTCACGTTTGATGTCGATCGTCTTCAATTTCGCAATATAATGTCGGCCGCGGAAATGAAAATTAGGAATGTTTATTCGATGATCGTCTAATCAATCAACTCTACGAAGTATACATAATATCCGCCTAGTTGTACAGCCAACCTGCACAGACTGCACTGAAGTAAAGCGCACGGCTACGAAAAAGAAAAACACATATAAGTATCGAATAATTGTAAACACACGATATGAAATTCAATTTCGCCACTATGACAAAACAAAAGCGCTAGCAAAACTAAGGCCACCTCAAATGGCAGGATTGTTCGGTTGGGCTTATGGCAAGATTACCCAGTTCAAGCTGCCCAGTTATTGTCGTACATTGGTTTAGTTTATGGGGTTTAACGTCCCAAAGCCACTAAGACTATGAGATACGCCATAGTGGAGGACTACGGAAATATCGGTCACTTGAGGTTAACGCCGAAGCCGGGATTCGAATCCGCATCCTTGGGAACATCAATCGAGCGTCCCTAACCCATGCACCGCCACGGCGGGTCTATGTGGAGTACTGATTTTTGCAGTTCATATATTGCTGGGTACATTTAATAACGTGAGCGTCTGCCTCAAAAGCACGTGCGGCTCAAAATCCGCTTGGCAAGATGGACCTCGCAAAGCGGGAAAAGCACGCTGGTTGGTCTTGATTCCTTGTAACCATTGGAAGTTGGAAGATGGGATTCTCAAGGAATCACAAGCACCACTAGGAAACTCAACATGACGTTTGAGAAATACTAAGGAGTATTATATAGGAAGCAGTGGGCTGTACGTAATGCAGCTGCAGCCCCAAGGGCCCACTTAGAAACCCGATAGCCACATTCATTAAAGCTTCATCCCAGCCGGCAAAGATGTTTATCCATTTCCATGCAATGGGTGATTCTGATTCGCGAGTCACAGTACCTCAGCGCGTGAGGTACAACACTTGAAAGCGGAGCTGTATTCGAATGCTCTGCGCGCAGCCGAAGGCATGCGAATTTCACTCCCTGTTTGTTCTCTGGCCTTTTGCGAGAGAGGAACGGAAGAACAACGCTGCGTTATTCCAAGTGCGTTGGGCAACATTTGTTGGAATCTATTTGCCAAGAGTATTTCCGGAAAGACGGCGAATTGAAGGAATAAACAGCGATGGCGTGGCGAGTGCCCCTACGATGCGCTCGTGTACTATGCACGCGTGAAGGCAGAATAAGAGATGAGGGGGGAATTGATTGGATTCGGAGGGGACAAGCGAGATGGCATTTTATGGTTGCCTTGGTCAAACTATAGGCACACGTTATTTCTAGGCTCGTTTCGGCAGCGGTCGGGGGGTATAGTTGTCGGCGTGGTTGTTAGTTAACGCGAGAACCTGATTGTTTCAGGCATCCCAACTCCGTGACGTATTATAATACGTGATTAAAAAAAAACCTGGCGCATGATACCGTGCGTTATGCGCTTGTCTGCTGAAAGGAACAATTGAAGGGCGATTTTGGTTGTTCCCAAGAGGCTGCTGGTATATTATTTACGAACATGCAGCATCGCGTTGTGCTGGACAGTGAGTAAATTTGCGTAAAAATGTCGCCTCGTTGTTTTCGCGGGACCGCGCGCTTGTCGGGGCAACGGCATCCGTAGAGATTTAATGAAATGTCGAAAAACACTGTCACCTGAGCAAACGTATGAGCGGGGTGTTACAAATCGATTATGCAGCGTCTCACCACGTTGCGCCCGCAGTAGAGGAGACCCTTGGACTTCTACGCAATGAGAGGCTCCTTCGTGTACAAGCAATTCTTTTATGGTCTTTTCCAACACAAACAACGTTCTATTAAGAAATTTCTGCTTGTACTGTGATTTATAACCGTTCTGTGGGGTATAACATAACAATCATCTATTATATATATTTATGCACCCATGATTCACAGAAGCCCCAACCCCGTATTGATTAACTGATGATTGTGAGACTGCCGGAACCCAAAGCGAAAGGACGTCGTGAAACGTGGTGAAACCACTCTTCGTCATAGTGCCTCTTATGAACTCGGCCTATGAAAGTTGATTTTCTGAAGCTTACGCGTGAGTTCTGCGGGGGCATGTTCGTATAGCCTGCCATTGGCGTGCTTCCCTTTCTAGCGTCTAATCTGGCACAACAGAGGCGAGGTGGCGCAATTTGACTTTATTACACTTAATCGCACGAACGGACTCTATAAGTTGGGACGTGGTCGCGGCAGACACGTCATCAGCAGTCTTCGCGCTGCTGGTTGCTGCGTCTGGCGTGCCATATTTCGCCGCCTTTGGTGCGCACAGGCAGGCCCCGAATCCGCCTTTCTAAATCGGCATTCCGGCCACGCACCAAAACAGCCTCCCCACTCCTGGTTTTAGGGCCTCGTCTGCAGTGCTTAGGATGCACATGCTGGCTCTTTTACTCGGAGAAACATAGTGCGCGGCCCGTGGCACGGAATCAATAATGGATCTTAAGCCTCATGTCTTGGCTCCGCGATCGCGACTGGCCTTCCTCCGGGCCCGCTTCTCTGCTCAAGCTTGGGAGATTCGTTCAAGAACTCAGATCGACCGGGCACGAATGAGCAGGCGCTTTTCGAAGCAGAAGGGCATTCTTTGTAGGCGCCTACTGAGTGGTCGCTAAATTACTGTTCAGTAGTATTTCAGCCGCTGCTTTTTCACTCGAGCAAAAGCGGGTTATATTACACAGTTTTAGTTAAAGGAAAACTAGCTTAGGGGCGTTAGGCGGCCTTTCCGATGTGTACTCGCAAAAGCTGGATTACGCTAACCGCTGGATTACGCTGAGCACTTCAGCTAAGAAGTGCAAGGAAAATTTCGGAAGCACAATTTATTTCCAATTTCATTTGTGCCAGCATAACAAAGCAGTAATAAATGATAAAAATAGAGTAGCATGCAAGTTTAGATACTTGGCGACCTCTTTATTTTTTTATTTTTTTGCGTACAGCACAATACTGTAAGAACATTTCGCGCTTTCTGACATCCATGACCACCACAAAACACATACTCCCTAAATCTGTTAGTTGCCCAAATCCGGAAATAATCTAACAATTTGAAGCGTTTTTTGGCTATACTTTTGCGGTGCGGGCATCTCGACGCCAATAAACATCTTCGTTCACCATTCATTTGCATTCCTGCCAAATGACTGTGTGTTGTGCACGCCGTTGTCCCACTCGACTCTTCAGTGACTGGCGTCACAGTGAGCAACTGCGAAGCGAGTGAGCCACGACCTGTTATCAGGTCTCTCTTGTGTTTAGCCTAATTACCATCATTTCAGGTCTTAGGGGGTTTGATCGTGGCCGCGTTTGAAGATCGAGCGCGCATAGCGAGATGAAGCGCTGAGTTGTAGTTCTAAAAGATAATCGAACTGCCGATCTTTCATTTGCGAGCGGGAAGCGCTACCACTGAAGAACACTCGTCAGCAGCGATAGTTTAGAGGCCATATGCGACAACCACCTACCGCAGATTACGCAACGATACGTCACATTGACACTTAGTTAATTAGCGTCCGAAATTACACTTTCTTTTTAGACAGGCGCAATTTAATGCTGTATAGCCTTCAAGCTGTCGCCTAAGGGGGAACCTCGCGTTCTTTGACAGGTAATTCTCTGATTGGCCGAGAGAGTTCTGACGTCTTCAAAGTCACGTGATCTTAAGGAACAACTCGTATGATGACGCCAAACTCTAAAATGGACCAAGCGCCCACGAGAGCGTGGGAGGCCTCCTAAAATTTGTATGTTCGCAAAGCCCTCGACTAGACTGGTCCAAGCCAAGAAATTTGACGCACAATGTGCCAAGAAACGTGGCTGAATTTCCAGACTTCAACAATTGATCACCAAAACAATTGTCCAAGCTCACATCCCGCATTGGTTGGACCAGCCACAAATTTTAAGATCAGGAAAGGGGTCAGATTATCTTTAAATTATCCCAAAATTCGGACATTAACATGATTAGAGATATGATTAAGGGGTCGTGTTTCATCCATCAGACTGCATCATAACTTAAGGACTGAGTAGGATTAGTTAGTGGACCATGGAGAAATAAGCAGGCGGATTAGTACAGTCCGTCAAGTCAATCTAATAAAGGTCCTGTAACAAGAAATAGGTGACTCAAGCATGCCCATATTCTATTCCTTACGGATGTTTGTAAGAAACCCTCCAAATTTTACTTCTGTACAGAGTCTATATGTCCTTGGACGACAATGTGTTCGCATGAGTTCTTCAGTTTTCCTGCTAATGCTCTCTACTACCTTGGACAGCTCGTCTCATTCTTCATTTTCTTTTAACTGCGAGCTATCTTTGTTCGCATGTGAAAAAAAAATATGTAGGCACGCGTGATTAGTTTACGAGAATTTTAGCAAAAACGCAAAATTTGAAGTTTTTGGTCGGAATTATAGAGATAGAGAATAGAGAATCCGTTTCACGTGATGCTCTAGTGTACAGGGTACATTCTTCCGCGAAGAACCGCACTCTGGGCTTAATCCTGTCATCAATATCATTTACAGAAATAAGAAAGATCAGTGGCCAAGGGCATAACCCCGGGCCACTCTCGATGTCACAGCCACAAGAATAGTACTTCCCGTTTACCAATACACGCTGTTTTCTCTACTGGAGGTAGACTTCAATACATTGATTCAAGGAAGTATTGAGGTTTAGGCTCATGAGTTTCTTCTTTGTTTGTTTGTTTGTTTTTTAACAGGATTGAGTGACATACAGCGTCGAATGCTTTTTCCAAGTCCATGAATATGCAGTCGATTTTGCCTTCACTGTTAACTGCAGAAAATATTTCATTATAGAAATCAATCAGCTACATTGTGAAATAAAAACATGTCTTAAATTGTGCTCACTGTTGCGAAAACAAAAACAAAAAAAGGGTTAACTAAGTTTGTTTGTCCTTGCAGAATACATGATATGTTCGAGAAGTCTGCAACAAACTGAAGTTAGCGAAATCAGCCTGTAGTTTGACACTGACCGTTTAATTTGGACCCACTTCTTAAAATGGCCACTACGTTCGAAATCTTCTAGTCATCTAGAACTTTGCTATCTTAATGTGACATATAGAAGATAACGTAAAAGTACATTGAAACGACCACAGAACACTGCTTTAATACCCTGCGTGAAATACCTGTAGCCATTGAGGCGTCTATATCATAAATTAATCTAGAAACGCCATTAAAAGAAAGGTCTACTTTTTATTGACAAGTAGGGATTTCATTGAGAGTACGGGATATACCGGTAATATACTTTTCTCTTCACAGGTACCGGCAAAACAGCCTTCATGGTTTGGGAACATTCAAAAATGCGCTCCACCCCAATTCTAGTTACTTCACATCTGCGGTCGCTACCTATCTCTGATTGACTGTCGAAGATGGCGCCATCTTTGCTACGAGCTGCTTCTTAAAGGGCAAGTGTTTTACGCTCGGCGCCGTCGGAAGAAACACTTGGGCGAATTCATGTCGAAATTGTGGAACAACCATTCCTTGTGCAGCGTTCGCGGTGTCACACCGCCTCATTTACCATGCGAGACACAAATTGGAGGGATCCGAACAGGCGACGTATCCGATTCATTGTAAGTGTCTCTACCGAAAAGTGAGAGCCTCCCTTTCTCCAAATACCAAACCAACTAGAGATGTTTAACACTTCGTCCTACCCTGTGCCAGTTTCTCAATGCCGAAAATTCATTCAATGAAAAGGCACCGTTAAAGGCTTTGTCGCGTCTGCTATTCAGGCGGAGCTACGTTCTGTGTTTAGTTTTTCTCAACGTCTCTTGTCGAACGAATGAAGGTCGCGAACGCAATCCTCAGTGAGAAACAAACAGAATGAATCATTGGATAAACACGATAACTGCCGGTCCCGTCTAGGGCAGTGGAGTTGACAGTGAGACAATGCGAAAGCAGCAGGGAACGAATAAGATTCAGCTGGCCCAAGAAGACAAGGTTAATTCGAAAGATAATGCCTATGTGCTGTAGTCCATATAGTTCTATCGATGATTATTTGATAGACGGATATGACCCTGCCGCAGTCGGCGCTCTGCTTCTCATCCCGAGAACGCGGATCGGGCCGGCTGTTTTTCGATGGAGGAGAAATGCAATGACAGGGAACGTTGAAATTTGTGGAGCTCTTCACTACTGGCAACATTCATACCAGTCGGTTTGGGACGAACATTTAAGAAAGTATGTGAAAGTACCCTCTCTACAAGTGCAGAACAAGATTGCCTACCCTGCATACTTGTATTTCATATATCTCATTAGCGGAAGTGTTTAGAACCAGATGAAAGGAGGGCATATTTCGCCTCAACGTTACCTGAGCTTGGTAGACATTCGAGCAAGTTGTCGCATAACTGATCGGTACTGACAGGCTCTGGGTGGACATATACGCATGCGACAGCTTCAGGCGAGTCAGCTGTCGATGCTCGAGCGGTGACGTTGACAGGACTGTGCGCACAGGAAGTAACTCCGGGGACAAACGAGAGAGTCAAGCCGGCTCGCGGCCAACTTCACTTGTGACGCATTGAGGGTTTTCGCGTCAACACGCTTGCAGAGTGAGCCTCTCGTTGAAGCTTCGGTGGCAGTCTTATTTTACTGTTGCCCTCTTTGTTCTCCGTCCATTGATGTTCTGAGCACTCGCGGTGCGAAGCTGCCGTTACTCGAATTCTACGACACTTCTACGAGCGGTCTTTGAGCCACAATGTGCTATTCATGCCTTGTTCGTTTTCTCTTTCTGTACGCTCAATGTGCCGCAATAGGGGTTTACTTAGCTGCTAAGTAAACAACGAAAGAAGGAAAACATACACTTGCTTTTCATATCCCTTCGCAAGGACGTAAAGTGCCAAGATTCAGCAAGCATGTCGGTTCTGCATTTGTTCTTTATTTCGTTTCGCCTGACTTTTCTTTCGTGCTTCACGCTGTGTGGGGACAAGAAGTTAGCTGTCAAGACGAAGCAAGCACCACCGCAGCAACGCCGTGTGACAGCATGTGTGACATCGGCGTACTGGTTGCCTCCAGTTGAAACTTTTGGAGAAGCGGCGGCCCTACTCTAATATTTAGGCTCGCAACGAAACGCTCACGGCGGGTGGAGCTGAGTGCTCGGAGCGACTCCTGTTTCCTAATGCAGCTCCTTTCGCAGAGTTGTGTGCACAAAACAGAAAGCCCCCGGCCAAAGAATCTTCTCCCACGGCTCTTCACTGTTGCCTGCTGTGACCGTAGCTCCACGTACATCTGGCTGGATACGTGCGGTTCCTTTCGCTTTTTTTTTCTTTCGCTCCATATGAGTAGAACCGAACGATTTGGTATTGCCGTTAATTGGTAAGAAAATTCAAATACAGAGAAGGAAACGGCAGCAGCCCGCAGCGAACTTGCTGCGGGCTGCTGCCAGAATTCGCAGGCGCTCGAGACCGGCAATTAACGCGAGCTTCATTTACGCTGCACGGAATTAGTAGGGCAGCGATGAGACGCCATCCCTCATTACGGCGGTGCAATGGCGAGTTGAACATGAATTGTTCATTGTTTTGTCGCATACTACGAAACATTGATTGAATAAAATAAACATTGTCGCGTTTTTTTCCCCTTCTGTCTTTCTGCGCTCAATGTTTCGAAAGCGACGTAGCTGGCTGATGGCTGCTGCCCGGCCACTCCTTTTATGCTGGCGGTGTCTGACGTGGTGATCAATAATGGAGCACAAGACTCGCGTCCCACATCGGCAGGAGTCACTGGGAAACCCAGGAGGTGAACACGGAAAAAAACAGAGGCTTTTGATTTTCGCCCAACCTGCGACGAGAGAAAAAAAGAGAACGCATGCAGCCAAAAACTGCCAGGAGTCTTCCTGCCGCACCAATTGGCGCTTATGGTGAACTGTTAAGCGTTTAGCGATGCCCCGTTTTCTGACTGCTGTCATCCTTGGAGGCTGGGGGGGCAGCCAATCGTTTGGATGTTGCTGCGAGCCTCCAGAGCAGACCAATATGAAAATGAGTGGCTGCGCTGCTTTCACTTGCACTACTCGGTCGACTGCATGTGTGCTGTGCGTATATTGCAAGCAAGACGCCCTTTGCTAAGGTTTCGTAAACAGGACGGGGGGGAGGTGCGATGAGACATGCGCAACACGAGGCTGTTTATTTACGCCGCATTGAATATACAGGAAACAAAAAAGACGGCTGAAATACATAGAAAAATCGCAGCCACGCTCGTACACCACGGCATTCTACCTCAAAATGTAATTCCTTCTTCTATGCGGCAACAGAGGGTGTGTTTGCCCTATCACTATCGCCTGCTTTCATACGGAATGCCGTTGCGAGTTCACGGGCTGACTTCTTACTAGCCGTAATTACGATCGCTGTTTCCGTCGCACATCTTTCGTGCTATTTTTCCCCATCAGATTTACAGATTTACATTAGTGTGGTGAGAGCATGTGGCAATAAATTGCGATCGAGGTTTGCTCGTCGTTCGTTAAAATGTGGGCCAGTTTGGTCAATGTGTCTTTTCCCACCAGTCAAACTATCTTCCGCAGGCTTATTGGTAAAGGCTAAACGATTCAAATGTAGCTTAAAACTCGATAAAATGGCCTCTTATTTTGTATTTAAGATGCGTGTGCATGCTTCCTCAGAATAATCAGGAAATCGCCAACGTAGCTAAAAAAACTTAGGAACTCCATCTCGTTGTCAAAAGCTTCCGTGAAAGTTATTTCGGTCCGCAAAAAAATATTAGCATAGAAGCCACCAGAGTCCCACTAACTGGTTTTAACCAAATCAATCACCTTTAAATGAGACAACTGGGGAAAATAGGCACTATTCTAAACGTTTTCCAGTTTACACTACAAAAGTGAGAAGTTCTAAACTCTAAAAGCACAGTGCAATCGGCCATGGCACGCCGGCGTCCTGGAAATAAATATTCCCCTTTTTTTCAGATAGTTCAGTTTCAGTCACAATATATTTTTATCTCAGATGCAAGCTGCAAAAATGGCTTCTGTTGATTAATTACCATTGTAAATTCAGCTACAGCTGAACACTTTCAGTTTCTGAATATTACATAAGAGGGGGGGCGCGTGGTGTCGCCACTTATACGAGCTTCTTAAAAAGCACTACTTGTTCCATTGCGGGAATGTCGCGAAGACAAGGTTTTGTATTTTGGCTTGCTGAGTATCACCCGAAAACGTGTATTTTGTCTCATAATCGTTAGTTGCACCGCGATGCTCTCCTCTTTGCGTGGTTTGCATTATTTGGGTTGCATTAGTCTACATTTCATTTGTTTGATAAGGCTACCTCAAACGTTGGCCTGACATAAAAACTCTGAACAGCATTTCTTTAAGCTTTGCCTTTAGAAGAGCGATATATTACCTACTGAATACATGTTTTGCGGCCAAGAATGAAACACAAGACCTAATCTTCCCGGCATCCCTGAGTTAAGAAACTGCATGCAACAGAGTAACGCCCATAAATCCGTATGTCACCGTTGTTCGCACATGACTGTCGAAAGGAGGCACCGAGTTGTACTTTTTCCACGGCCCCCCTTGACGGCCGCGAGAGTCAAGTCAGAGTGTTGATAACGACAGAGTGAATATAGATAAGGCAGTGAAACTGGAGGCATACCGAGGATGAAATTTATACCGTTAATGGCAGATATGATCAGTTCATTTAATAGAAGCGAGAGAGTCCCGGCAAACCCGGTCCATATAACACCCAACGTCCTAAGTTGAGGTAGCATATGTGCTGCGAAAGCGGAAATACGAAGGCTCTTTCTTTATGCGCAAAAAGCAGTAGCGAGTCCCGCCTTGAAGCCAACTTGTGGCCACAGCGCGACGCCAGCTGAGCTGACGAGTCGGTCGTTTCTTTAATGATCGCCCGGAGCAAAAAATGCTTCTGGTGCCGCTGGCTGCACCATGGTACTGCAACAATTGGAGGTCCTCGCGGAAATTCGTAAAAACCTGCAAACTTACGCTGAAGGCGACATACGTTGTGGGAAGAACTCCCCGCGGCCTTCCGCCTACTTCCACCCCACTAGGACCCTTTCTTCGCTCTTTCCACCCGCGCCGCGAAGAAGGAAGGTCATTTGGTCGTAAAAACCCCGTGGCATGGTGTCGTTGGGCCCGCTCTTACCGAATGGAGATCCTCTCAACTGCCGCTCCTATCGACGACGGGAGAGCTTTGTCTTTGGCGGAGGCCGGATAGCCGCCGGCTTAATTGCCTGCGCTCAGTAATAAAGTAAAAGCAGGAACCGGAATCTAGACCGGCTCGGGGCGGCTATCGTGAAGCTCGTACAACGCGCTCGGACACTGCTCGCAGCGGGCAAGGAGGAAAGTGCACCAGATGAAATTGTGTGCGCGCGAACTCTTGCGTGCAGCTTGCATTCCTGCAATGACTCGGAGTGGCGGTAGACGCGCTGACGTGTTTGCTTAGCAGCGTTTTTTTTTTCTCTCTCTTTCCATTCGTTCTGAGGCCTTCGACCGTCCTTGTTGCGGATTCACCTACGCAGATATGCGATTCTGGACCTACCTGAAGCTTATTAGAAATAAGCGGAGTATTTCTTTGTCGAGCGGCCCTTTCATCCCACGTAATCGCAACTGAGAAAAAAAGCCTTATACGCCTGTGAAGCGACTGAGTATAGTCACCAATGGTACACACGTGGGCCAAGTCCCTGCGTGCTTTTGTGAAAATTGTATATGCAAGCAGTAATCAGTTATGCTTCCCCAGCGCTCATGTAGCATCTTGGTTCGTTAGCCTGTTTTCTCTCGCGAGAAAGCGGTGCTGGCCGCCGTGCCTGCCTAATTGTCTGAACTGCACTGGCGCTGCTTAGCGAAGCGAAAGCGCGCTGTGATGGAGCTACATTCAAGCCAGTCCCTCAAAATATTCAGCGATCTCTAATTAGTGCCATCAGGATGCTGAGGAAGTCAACCTAATGCCGCGAATCATATTAGTTGGTTTTTAATATTTAGCTAATTATTCGGCCGTGACCTCTTCTGGACAGCTTATGCATGGGGCCGCAGCAGAAAGCACCACAAAACTGGTAGAGCATTGTGCTTTGTTTGTTTCTGGGTCGCCCTGGAGGAAAAAGACGAGCTGGGACTTTCTTTGCACATTCAAACCGAAGGTGGTGTTCTCCGTTGTGCCCCCAGCATTTTTTTCACTGCTACGCTTGTTTAGGTGTTCCGTTACCGCGCAGTATTTTATTATTTATGGTGATGTCAGTCTCTCCTCATTTTGCAGTGTGTGCTTGCAAGGGCCCCGTGTAGTGAATTGCGATTCTCATGCGGGATGCTTGCGTGTGCTCGGTTGGCGACCATGCACCTCGCTGGAGCCAGAAATGGGAAAGTATTTCTCGGGTGCCATCCTAATCACGAAATGCGCTTCGATACCGAACGTGGTCACAAACATGCCTCACAATATCTGGGCGCTTGACAGACATCTCTGACGGACTTTGCATATGTTTTTTTTTTTTTTTTTTTTACAAGAGAAATGCGAAGCACTCAAACGAAGCAGGGAAACACGGAAACTGAGGTGCACCGAAAAGTAAAAGATTGTCATTTTACTGCGCTTTGTTTCCCTTTTATTCCCGCCAGGAATCGCCTGAACAGGCTGGTCGAAATGAAGAGATCGTGCGCGGGAAAGAAATGCGCATTGAGGAGCGCCTCGACACCAGGCTCTGGAGTAAAGCGGTTCCTTGCGGTGTTCGCTACTTTGTTTTCTCCCACAATTTACGTGGATCGGAATAATAAATAATTGTTTCACAGGAAGGCCCCGTATCTGTCATACTTATTTCTGTGGACACCTCAACCGCGTCGTAGGGGAAAGGAGGAAGGTTGGAGTGAAAGTGGAAAAAAAGAAAGAAAGGGGAGCAATAGTGGAGGGCTACGGAGTAATTTCGACCGCCTGGGGATCTTTAACGTGCGCTGACATCGCACACGGACGCCTCTTCGTTTCGCTTCCATCGAAACGCAGCCGCCGCGGTCGGGATCGAACCCGGGTACTCCGGCACGCTAGTCGGGCGTCTTACCACCGCGGCGGGGCAAGATGGATCGGACGCGTTTTTCGGGTTTCACGCCAAGTGATGTGCAGCATTCTTTCGGAAAAAAACCTGCTTCCGGTGGCCGGTAAATTCTCACCCAGGTGAAAGGCTGTTACGCGTCGTAGACTCCAGTAAATATCTGCACTTGTGTCCCCGCTGTCCTAGTAAAGTGGCACAATGCGCACTATGATAAATTAATTGTTAGTACAGCGTATATCGGTCAGCGCAACCGCATGCCACTAGTCCGCAGCCACCAGAATGTACGGGCAGATGGCGATAAGTGCCCGTTCTTAATAATGTCACGTGATGCATCAGGAAGACCTGTACATGGTAACCTTAGCGCATGCGAAGCAACAGCGCTGTATGTGTGTGGTAAAAACAGCTGGGAGGTAAAGCGCGGCGAGGAGGTTGTGCTACATTCGCTAGGGTCCCTAGAAATAGGGCTAGTCTCTCGTCCGCCGGCCGCGACGGAGGCGGCCGATGAATGATCGCTGCGGTGGCGCTGCGGTGAAGCGGAGTGCCGACGGAGCAGACGACGCGCGTGCCCGTGCGCTTCGAAATGCATGCGCTGCATGCTCAGGTGCCTTGTACATGCGATGCCGCTCTTTGATTTCAGTTTAGTCGTAATATTGAATTCGCAGCCGAGTTATTGACATAACTACAGATACGATTCTTTTTTTTTTTTTTTTCGTGAGCGAAGTTTTGCGCGCATGCCCCTGAGCCGATGTAGAAACGAAGCTGCTTTTTATACCCTATTATCCTGCTGAAGCTACCGCCGTGCCGTAGTGTAATGAAGACTTCTGAGGATTTTGTGCAAACAATTGCTCTTGCATGGAGGATTATACTAGACGCACATTCTAGGCTCCAAGGACCATGTGTGCGAGCAACAGAGCGCTGTCGCCGGCGTTTTCAGTCAAGCTATAGTTTCATCTTAACTTCTTCGGACTTTTAGCTAAGTTATAACACGTATGTAGAACTAGAAATTTTCGGATGCATGCACAATTAAAGCACGCAAGATGGGAACCCGTGCCCTTCAAATCGCACCGCGCTTCAGGCAAACTGCTGATAGGCATTCTTTGGTGCTTAGGAAGCCTAGTAGCCACTCATCAGAGTGTGCCATCACTTTTGTTGACTTGTGTTTTGCAACCTCTAAAACATATTTTAACAGCCAGCTGTTAGTTGAGAGGAAGGGCACTAACACTTCTTTCAAACTCTGTCCTTGAAAGGTGTTCATTTTCATTTTTCATTTCACCTAGAGCTTTTACCAGCTTTGCTACCTTAATTGTCCTTCGTACAACAAACTGTTCGAGACTTAGAAGTCTGTTTCTTAATTTTTTCTTCTTCTTGACAGGGTGTTCTGAGTTAACTTTCGCAAGTATTTGCAGGCTATATGCATGCTGCATCAGAAATAATGGTACAGTTCGTCGCAAATTAAGTAGCGCCCATTGTAGGAGGGAAAGGCCTTGGTAATAGGCTTCAATCCGCTGCCAGGACGCAAGCTGAGTTTCGCAATGTCCTGAAGAAGATTAATTACCTCTTCTGTCGACTTTACAGCTATCTCCTTGACTTTTGTTTCCTCGCATGCACACAGCAGAATTTCATGGCAGCTTCACCAGTATCACTGCGATGGAACAGAACTCGCCGATTTGCGTAGATTGCCTCCGGAGATTCGTCCTCGCTTGAGTGGCACTATGCGAATGTTCATTGCTCAACATCAGAAAGATCGACATTTGTCCCCAGTGGCGGTGGCATGCAGCTTTCTGCAATCCTGGAGCAGGCTCGCGTCACACGATCCATCACCGCTGTATTCTTCAACTGGCTCCACTGATGCTTCAGGATCAGTGTGTTTTTTTCTTTCTCTGCAGGTCTCCCTGCTGGCTGTTTTTGCTCGTACAGGTTGTGCTCTTTTCTCTTGAGAAGCAGGGGTTTCAACAAGTATTTTGGAGTGTCAGGAAACAGCGTTGAGATGGTATCCTTCGTGAGTTGCGTAACATCCCGGGGAATCTCAATTACCTTTACCTGTCTTAAAACAATAAAGCAGGGTTTGAAGTGTCGCTCACAAACGTCGACACTAGCTTGTTCGTGTTACAGTAATGTGAGGGCAACCCCGATCCGGATCATCCGATATTTATATATACCGATATTTATATCAACGTTCAGGATTTCCTGTCTGCAACTCACAAAATAATGAGGAAGATATTCACCACTTAATTGTGGGTTTGCCCGCCACTGAAGCCGACAATATCGGCACCTGACGGCAGTGGGCCTTTCGCCGAGCAACCCATCTTCGTACATTGTTTGCACGCAAGGGCCTTATCATCGTTCTCTCTTGAATTTTATTAGAACACAGCCAACCTATTGTCTTTCATTTATTACGCCTTTTAATTTTCGTTTTACATATTCCTTTATGCCCTAGCTGAGGCAATAAACAATGTTATTGCCTTTGCCGTCGCGCTTGATGTTGCGCTCCCACTCTTGCCTCTTCCCTGCGTCTTTCGGTGTCCTGAAGAGAGAACATTTCACTTTGCACGAGCGCTACCCGGTCTTGCACCCGGGCAAGAAACACGTGCTATCACGCTTACCCCGTTTTCTGGACATGACACGATCACATATCCATAAAAAAGGCACACTTGCACACATTCTAGCTAATTTCTCGCATTCCAGCTCGCGAGCGAAAAGAAGTGCACGTGGTGCACGAGCCTTGCCACGCCACCAACGGATCAGCGCGGCGCAGACTCGCAGTACGGCACAACCGTCACAGCACCGCGTACACAACGCGACCACGCTCCGAATGCGTGCAGCGCCCCCTGCGCTTTCATTCGGGAAGCGGCCAAACGGTTCCGTAGGGAACCCCGCTCAGACTAGCAAATACTTCTAGGGACTCTACATTCGCGTAGCGCGATCGTGGTCCTCCCATGGTTGCCTGTGCTGACTGTGGGTTTTGCTAATTAAATTACTCAAATAGTTTCATTTTACTCGTACAAAATACTCTAAAAAGTAAACCTATACAACATTAAAGATCATAAAAGAATGGTTTAGCATTGCTATTCTTTACAATTGTAAAATTTGAGTCATATGAAGGCTGATAAAAGTGTACTTGCGACAATTTTGTATCGTTTATTCTGCTGTATACACAGCTTTGCGTATCGTGTTTTACTACATAGACCAAGTATGCACTGCACGGGTCGTGTCCTGTGCGCACTATGGTTGATAGTATTTCTTGGAAGCACGTCGGTCAATGGCGCGAAAACCTCGGTTCTCGGAGCTGTTGACAGTTTAGTAGCCCATTCCTGACGTCTAAGCCGCCACCCGGAACCGCTAGATGGAGCCAGTGGGCCGTTCGAAAGCGGGCTTACCTTCACTCGAAAGCTAAATAACGCAACCATCTACTTTCACATAACATACCATCATTTGTTTTTCCCAGTAGGGGCAGTACGCATGCAGCGTGCTGCAGCTTGATCCGCGCCACACGATCTCCCCTCTTTCCATCTCTCCTTTCCCTTCTTTCACTCTCCCTCTTTCCTTCTTTCTCTTTCCCATCTTTCCCTCTGCCTTTTCGCCTCTCTCCCGTTTCCATCTTTCGCTCTTTTAGTCATTCCATCTCCCTCTTTCCATCTCTCCCTCGCCCTTTTTCCTTTATTTCCCTCATCACTCTCCTCTCCCTCTTTCCCGCTCTCAGTCTTTCCCTCTCCCTCTCTCCCTCTTTCAGTCTCTACCTCTCTCCGTCTTTCACTCTCCCTCCTTCCATCTCCCTCCTTCCTTCTCCCTCTTTCTTTCTTTCCCTCTCCCCTTTTTCCTCTTCCATTTCTCCCTCTCCTTCTTTCCCTCTCTCCCTCTTTCGCTCTTCCTCTTACCTGCAGTCTTTTCTTTCCCTCTTCTCCCTTTCCCTCTTTCACTATCCCTCTTTCCTTCTTTCCCTTATGTGGCCCTTTTCACCCCAGAAGAGCCGAGGAACAGGCCGGGGGAAAGCTTGTACCTATTGAAAAACCGGTGGGTAACCAGCGGCACCAGGGTTTGAACCCCGTACCTCCCGAATGCAAGGCGGATGCTCTACCACAAGGCCACCGCTTCGGTATTTTAGGACTGCTGCAGCTGAGGCTCTAAGGGAGCACTTCAGGTGAGGCTCTTTCCTTCCTTCCCTCTCCCTATCTCTCTCCTTTCTCTTGCTTTCCATCTCTCCTGTCTCTCCCTCTCTCGCTCTCTCTCTTTCCCCTCTCCCTCTTTCCTTTTATAACTCTCCCTCTTTCAGTCTTCCATCTCTCTCATTTCCATCTTTTTCTATCTCCTTCTTTCTCTCTCCCCTCTTTCACTCTCCCTCTTTCTTTCACTCTCCCTATTTCCCTCTTCCCCCTCTCCCTCTTTCCATCGCTGCCTCTTTCATTCTTTCCCTCTCTCCTTTCCTTCTTTCCTTATCTCTTTCCATCCTTTCATCTCTCCCTCTTTAATTCTTTCCCTCTCTCAGTCTTTCCCTCTCTCCCTCCTTTCCCTTCTCCCTTTCACTCTCTCACTCTTTTCCTTTTTCATTCTTTCCCTCTTTCTGTCATTTCCTCTCTCTCTTTCCATCTCTCTTCCTCTTTCCCTATTTCACTATCTGCCGCTTTCCCTCTCCCTCTTTCCATCTCTATCCCTCTCCCTTTTACTCTTTCTCACCCTCCTTCAATCTTTCCTTCTTTCAATGCCTCTTTCCTTTTTTCCCTCTCTCCTCCTTTCCTTCTTTCCCTCCCTCTCTCTTTCCACCTTTCCCTTTCCCCTTCATTCCATATCTCTCTTTCACTCTCTTCTTCCCTCTCCCTCTTTCCCTCTGTCTCCCTTTTCCCATTTCCCTCTCTGCTTCTTTCCTTCTCTCCCTCTTGCAATCTTTCCCTTCCTCGCTCTTTCCTTCTTTCTATCCCTCTCCCTCTTTCCCTCTTGCCATTTTTCCCTTTTCCTTTTCCCCTCTCTCCCTCTTCCCGCTCTCCATCTTTCCTTCCTTCTCTCTCCCTCTTTCCTTCTATTCCTCTTCCACTTTCACTCTCTACCTCTCTTTTTGTCTCTATTCCTCTCATTCCTTCCCTCTCCTTCTTTCCCTCTTTCAGTCTTTCCCTCTCCCTCTTCCCTCTTTCAGTCTCCCTCTTTACATCTCTCCCTCACCCTCTTGCCTTCTTTCCCTATCTCCCTCTTGGTTGGTTGGTTGGGAACTTTGGGATATTCACGGGGCGTGGGGGGGAACCGGACACGGGTTATGCCGGCCTAATGTCGCGGCGGCATTCTTGGTGTCCGGGGGATGGGGAAGTGGGATGTGGGGAGGGGTGGGGGGAGATCGTCTTGTCGTCTTGGCCCGCACCAAGCAAACAGCCCGGTGAACGTCGGCAGGTCGGTGCGCAGCCTCCGATGCAGCAGCGCTTGCGGGTGTTCCAGGCGAAGCCTGGTACTGCGCCTCTGCGAGGCACAGGAAGGACTGCTGGTGACAGCAGGACGCCACGGCGATTGGGGCAACCGCCGCAGCAGGAGGGGACCGCGATAGACTGCAGCCAAGGCAGCAGCGCGGCGGGTGGCGCTGAGGAGACCGTCAGTAGACAGCGCGCCGAGGCCCGCGAGCAGGGAGCCCACGGGGAGCTGTCCCGGAGTATCCAGGTAGCAGCAGGAGGGGGTGCCAGGATTCACGAGAACACGTGGTCCATGGCGGCGAGGTGGAGCCGCCTCGATGCACACAAGTGGTGCTGCGAGGACGGCGGGTGGCTTGCACGTGGCAAGTATGCTGGCTTGCCTGGAAGCGCGAGCGCAGCGAGGATTGCGGCATCACAAAGATGTCAGCAGGGAGTCACCGCGACGACGAAGTCGGGCGGCAACTGGGGAGGCCGCCGGGAACTGCTGCAGCAGCAGCAGCAGCGCGGCGGGTAGGTCGCCAGGATCCACAGCAACACGTGGTTCGTGGCGATGGGGGAGGCAGGGTTCTCACATCACGAGGGTGCAGCAAGAGTTAGCCAGGGTGCGTCCCAGATCCGAGGAGCTGCAGGAAGCCGCGGGCGGTTCTGCAGGCTGCTGTCCATGAAGTAGGGGGGGGGGAGCCGCCGCCGCAGCAAACGACGGCGGCCCCGAGGAAATCCTTTTTTCGAGGAATAGGGCGCCGCGGCCGCCGAAGCGGCCCGCCGAGCTAGGCCTACGCGGCCGACTGCTGGAAAGACCTCCTAGTAGAAGGAACTCGCCGGCGCTGGGGAGCGCGCGACGAGCGAGGACGCATGCCTGCCGCTACGGACGGTAGCGGGCGCAGGCGTAGGTGCTCGGCGGCAGCGAAGCTGGCGCGACGGAGCGAGGCGCGACGATATCGCGGGAGGCGAGCAGGGACACATCCGCACACCTCGAAAGCCTGAACGAGAGCGAGTCCCTTATTTCCCTCTCTCCTTCTTTCCATCTTTCACTCTCTCCTTTCCTTTCCCTCTCTCCCTTTCTCCTTCTTTCGCTCTCCCTCTTTCCTTCTTTCGGTCCTTCCCTCTCCCTCGTTCCATCCCTCCCTCTCTTCCTCTTTCCCTCTCTCCTTCTTTCATTCTCTCCCTCTTTCCTTCTTTCCCTTATGCGGCCCTTTTCACCCCAGAAGAGCCGAGCAACAGGCCGGGGGAAAGCTTGTACCCATTGAAAAACCAGTGGGTAACCGGCGTCACCAGGGGTTGAACCTGGTACCTCCTGAATGCGAGGCGGATGCTCTACCACAAGGCCACCGCTTCGGTTTTTTAGGACTGCTGCAGCTGAGGCTCTAAGGGAGCAATTCAGGTGAGGCTCTTTCTTTCTTTCCCACTCTCTTCCTTTCCATCTCTCTCTATCTCCTTCTTTCCATCTTCATCTTTCCTTATTTCCCCTTTCATTCTTTTCCTCTCCCTCTTTCCTTTCCCTCTCTTCCTCTTTCCTTCTTTCCCTCCCTCTCCCTCTCTCCCTTTCCCCCTCTATCCTTATTTCCCTCTTTCAGCCTTTTCCCAAGCATTTCACCCCAGAAGAGCTGAGCAAGAGGCCGGGGTTTGTACCCATTAAAAAACCGGTGGGCAACCGGCGGCACCAGGGGTTGAACGCGGTACCTCCCGAATGCGAGGCGGATGCTCCACTACAAGGCCACCGCTTCTGTTTTTGAGGACTGCTGCTGCTGAGGCTCCAAGTGTGCAATTCAGGTGAGGCTCTTTCTTTCTTTCCATCTCCCTCCCTCTTGCTTTCCCCCTCTCCCTCATTCAGTCTTTCGCTTTTTGAAGTATGATGGTCCAGCTGACCCTCTCTCCCTTCTTCCCTCTCTCCCATTCCATCTCCCTCTCTCATTTCCCTCTTTCAGTCTTCACTCCTCTCTCTTCCCCTATCTCCTTTCCATCTTCCAGTCCTTCCCTCTCCCCATCTTTCCCTCCATCCCTCTTTCATTCCTTTCTATTTCACTCTCCCTCTTTCAATCTTCATCTCTCCATCTTTCCTTCCCTATCCCTCATTCCCTCTCTCCCTTTCCATTGCTTCCTCTTAACCCCTCTTTCTCTTTCCTTCTTTCATTACTTCCCTCTCTCCCTCTTTTCTTCTTTCCCTCCTTTATTTCCTCTATCCCTCTTTCCTTTCCGCTTTCATTCTTTCCCTCTCCTTCTTTCCTTACATCCCTCTCTCCCACTTCCCTCTTTATCCATTCTTCTATCTCCTTCTTTCCCTCTCTCCATTCCCTCAATCTCTCCCTTCTTTCCCTTTTTCAGTCTTTCCCTCTATCCTTCTTTTCCTATCACAGTCTTTCCCTCTCTCCCACTTTCCTTTTTTCCCTCTCCCCCTCTATATTTCCCTCTCCCTCTCTTTCCTTACCCTCTCTCCATCTTTCCCACTCTCTCTTTCAGTATCTTTCCCTCCCTCCATCTTTCCCTCTCCCCTCATTCAGTCTTTCCCTCTCTCCTTGCTTCGCTCTCCCCCTCCTCACCCTCTTTCATTTTTTCCCTCTGCTTTCCCTCTTCCACTCTCCCTCTTAAATCCTTTCCTCTCCCTCTGTCACTTTCTCCATCTTTCCATCCCTCCCCCTTTCCCTCTCGCCTTGTTCCTCTTTCCGTTTCCCCCTTTCCTTCTTTCCCTCTTACCTGCGGTGTTTTCTCTCCCTTTCCTTTTTTCAGCCTCTCCCTCTTTCCCCTCTATCCCTCTTCCCTTTCCCCCTCTCCTTTCCCTCTCCCTCTATCCATATTCCAATCTACCGCTTTCCTACTTTACCTTCGCTTCTCAATCTCTCCCTTTTTCAGTCTCCCTCTCTCCATCTTTCCCTCTCCTTCTTTTCTCTCCCTCTTTCCCCTTTCAGTCTCCCACTTTCCCTCCATTTTGTCTCTATCCCTCTCCCCCTCTCCTTTCTTTGCTCTCCTTCTTTCCCTCTTCCCATCTCTCCCTCGCCTCCTGCCTTCTTTTCCTCTCCCTCTTTCCATCCTACCCTCTCTCCCTCGCCCCTTTTCCTTTCTTCCCCTCTTTCACTCTCCTCTCCCTCTCTCCTTCCTTCTCCCTCCTTTCACTCTCGTTTTCCCACTTTCCTTCTTTCCCTCTCCCTCTTTTAGTCTCTCCCTCTATCCTTCATTCCCTTTCCCAGTTTCCTTCTTTCCTTAACCCCTTCTTCCTCTCTCCCCCTCTTTCCTTCTCTTTTCCTATTTCCCTATTTCACTCTCCATCTCTCCTCCTTCCCACTTTCCTTCTTTACCTCCCTCTTTCCACATTTCCCTCTCCCCCTCTTTCGCTCTCGTTCTTTCCCTTTCCCTTTTTTCCTCTCCCTCTCTCCTTCTTTGTCTCTACCTCTCTGTCTTTCACTCTCCCTCCTTCCCTCTCTCTCTTCATTTCCCCCTCTTTTCCTCACTCCTGTCCCTTTCCATCTTTCCCTCTACCCAGCTTTCATTTTTTCCCTCTTCCAGTATTTCTCGCTCTCACTCTTTCCCGTTCTCCCTCTTTCCCAGAAGAGAAGAGCTTGTACCCATTGAAAAACCGGTGGGTAACCGGCGGCCCCAGCGGTTGAACCCGGTACCTCCCGAATGCGAGGCATCCGCCTCGCATTCTACCACAAGGCCACCGCTTCGCTATATTAGGACTGCTGCAGCTGAGGCTCTAAGGAAGCAATTCAGGTGAGGCTCTTTCCTTCTTTCCCTCTCCCTATCTCTTTCCTTTCTCTTGCTTTCCATCTCTCCCGTCTTTCCCTCTCTCGCTCTCTCCCTTTCCCTTCTCCATCTCTCATTCCTTCTCTCTCCCTCTACCCCTCTCCCTCTTTCAGTCTTCCCTATCTCCCTTTTCCCTCTTTTTCTATCTCCTTTCCCTATTTCCCTCTTCCCCCTTTCCCCCTCACTCTTTCCTTCTTGCCATCTATCTCCTTTCCTTCTTTCTCTATCTCTTTCTTTCCATCCTTTCAACTCAATTCAAGAAATTCAAGAAATTTGTTCATGTTCGAGCATTTTAATGTGATTTATTTCAAAAAGATATGCATCTGAACTTCAACTTGTGTCATGAACAGCAGTTTGCACTTCATAGATGGCAATTTAGTGCAAAAAAAAATTCTCGCAAAAGTGCAATATAAACTATATTCCTCAGGCGGCATGCGTCAATGACACCCCGCCCCTCCCCTCGCGGTAAGCGTATGCCCAATTTCCCTAGCAAGAAGTTGTGGTCAGCCTATGCTGCGGACAAAAATCGCTCCTTGCACTTTGATTTCCTCCATTTGTTGAGGAATGTGCAGAACAGTTTGTTGCAGCCCCCTATAAAAACTGCATGGTATGGATCCATGAGAAATGCCAGTTAGATCAACAGTGGCATTATCATATCATTAGCATTATATTATCACAAAGGAAAAAGCATCAGTCTAGCATGATGAGACTGTATGAGCAGTTCTTGTTCAAGATAGAGTCTGGAACAACAAAAAATTCAACTACATTCTTCTCTCTTTTACATGTTCCTAGTGTCCACTCAATGCTCTCATATATTCTGAGCGCCACCCCGCCGGGGTGGCGGAGTGGTTACGGCACTCGACTACTGTTCCCAAGGACGCGGGATCGAATCCCGGCCTCGGCGGCAGCTTTTCGATGGAGGCGAAAAGCAAGGCGCCCGTGTGCTGTGCGATGTCAGTGCACGTTAAAGAACCCCAGGTGGTCGAAATTTCCGGAGTCCTCCACTACGGCGTCTCTCATAGCCTGAGTTGCTTTGGGACGTTAAACCCCACAAACCAACCAACCAACCATATATTCTGATCTGCTTATATGTAGCAGGGTAAGCAGGTTTCAATACATGATCTTGCACGTAAAAACCATCAGCATGACAATACTGACAAAGGCGACTATCTCCATTTGTGCACTCCTAAAAATGTTTTCTCATTTCAGTTTTATATTTTTAAAGCCAACTTCTATAGCTACATATTGGTGCTTCCCTTGGCTAATTCATGAATGGACTCTATTCCTCCTGTAGCACCATCTTTGCTAGTGGCGGATCTGGAAATGGACTCATGCTGCGGACGACAGACTATCCAACGTGATTTCAGAAGTGCAGATGTCGAAGATAACCTTTTCAATGACAGTAAAAGAGTTCCCGCCGAACATTGAAGATCGGTCATCTGTGCCGACGCCCAGGACGTATTGCCTAGCCCGTGTGGTCATCCAGTGTTACACAAATGCAATGAGCACCGCAGATTTTCCACGAAAAATGCCTACGCTTTTCCTGAAGGGACACTGATGTTAGACGGCATGGCTCCTATATAACGTCGAACAAGTCTGGGGGGACCATCACTCTGAAGCAGACTAGTCAGCCGTAAGGTTGCGCAGTGTTTACCTTCTGTTTACCATTTGTGCAGCTACGTGTATTTTAATCACTCAATATCTAGCTCCCGGTCTGCTCCAAGTGTGCTTTGTTTTTTGTATTTGTTTTCGTGTGTTCTGTGGTGTGTATCTTGCAAACGTGTCCTACTGAGTATATGAAGATTACCTTTTCAGCCTTTCACCCTCTGCAGCTGAACTACAAGTTATTTTTGTATTGGACTGGCCACTAGCTTTTATAGCTATCGGTCCAGTGTTTGCACATATTTCTTCTTATCGCAATAAAGTTCCCTCCCAAAAAAATCATGCAACTTATTTATCCAGGTGTAGCCACCACTTGTGGCACATGCAGGACGTTCCTCTTAAGTCATTAAAGTTGATGAAGATGGTGGTTTCACTGCAGTGAAGGAGACTGCACCAGAACTTACGCAGCAACCTTAGACACCACCAGGAGAAACATCGGTGAAGAGCCTGGTCCAGTGCACCTATTACAGCCCGATAACATCTCTATGTGGCATGCTGACCAGTTTACTCCATCATTAAAGGCTGCTGCGGCACGTAAGTCAGCTCTCTCGTTGCCGCGAATTCCAACATGGCTTGGTAACCAGCAAAAACTTATTGACTACCCTTGTGTTTCTGCATTTACTATATTGTGCATTATGTTTCCAATTAAAGATTCCGTAGCATTCCTGTGATACAGTGATGTGATCACACTCACAGAATGTGTATAAATGATGATGTTTCCAAAACTTTTCAGTAATATTTCTTCTATAGCCACAGAAATGGCGTGACACTCAGCTGTGAAAACCGATGAACACTCATGCAACCGTACTACGTTCTACATTTACCTTGAATCACAGCGCTTCCAGTGCAATGCGCTGATATAGAACCATCTGCATAGAATTCTATAATCTTTGTATATTTCATTTAGTGCCAAAAACTCACTATGTGTTCGTGCGGTGCAGCTAACAAGTGAGCCGGAGATTCATGTAGTACGTGCCACCACTAAAGGAAGCAGCCCCTTCGTACAGGAAGCCTGTGAGTTATCAATCCATCCAACGCACTGCTTCCCAGAATACTAGACCCAGTAAAAGTTTTTCAGCCTCTTCATTGCGACAAATATTTCTCGCATAGACAACCACGAAAACATGGAAGACCAACAAAAAGGAAAAGCTGACACCTGCCACGGCGTTCGCCGCTCCATAAGTGATAGAGCAATGCGAGAGAGTTTACCAGTTTTCTATGTAGCCTGGTCATATGATGGGTATTGGATGACTCGTGGATTCATTCACACATCAGAGCCGCCCCAAAGTACTCCAAAGACATCACCAGTGGAGACGGCTAGGTTGCAAACACAAGTTGTTCGCCAAAACGTTTGCCAGCAGTCTACTTCAATGCTACCGAGGAACCCCCCGTGTTGGCCCCTCTGCATGCTGCTCCCCATTTAGCCTTTGGCAGCATGTGCATGGTTGTACTGCAGAAGTGGTGACATTTTTTGAGCGAAATAATTTTCGATTACTCTGCTACTGGCTGGACTCTTTCAAGAGAAGGCGACAGTAGCAATTAAAAAAAATTGTAAAGTGAAGGAGAAAGTGAGCAGATCAAAAGCTATTGCGTTATGTAATGATTAACCACCTACAGTTGAAACACAATTAATGCTCCCTTGGAGGCCACGTTTTGTTGAGACCCCTGGTCTAATGCGAAAATAAAGTAAAAACAGCATCTCTTATCATACTGGTTGTACTTGATTTTGCAATTATTTTATTTTTTTATTTTTTTCTTATTTTAATGACATGTATGACATGTTACGACACTTCAGATTTTCTATACATGCAGTTGAGACAACGAACAAGTTTGTGCTTAGGGGTTTTTGGCACATAAGTGACTGAGGCTATCATGCGCCAAGAACAAGGTTGTTTGGCTTTTCTTTTTGGATGTGATTATTCCATTTTTAAATTGTTATAGCTTTGTTAAGGATCATTGCTTCTTTTTGGGAACCCAACAATGTGAGAATTTTCAACAATTGAATCTTCTCCCAAAAGCAGTCTGGGATGAAAAGGGATCTTTACAGTGTAAAACGGTGCAAAATATTTGTCTTAATTTCTCTAGTTTGGTGCAAGAGAGTAGAATGTGATTTGTTAGTTCACCTCCACACACTTCACATACAGGTTTGTCTTCTTTTTAAGAATGAAGCCGTGTGTTAGGTGTGTGTGCCCGATTCGAAGCCAACATAAAATGACTTCAAACGTTTTTGGTGGCTGCACGATCCCCATTTTTCAATGACTGGTTTAACAAAGAGTAATTTATTGTTTATTTCATTGTTCCATGAAAACTGCCATTTTGATCTCAGTTTTAGCTTTATCAGCTTCATAACATCTCTATGTGGCATGCTGACTAGTTGTACTTCATCATTAAAGGCTGCTGCGGCACGTAAGTCAGCTGTCGTTGCCTCGAATTCCAACATGTCCTTGTAAACAGCAAAACTCAATTGACTGCTCGTGTTTCTGCATTTATTATATTGTGTATTATGTCTCCAATTAAAGGTTCTGTAGCATTTCTGTGATGCAGTGATGTGATCACACTCAGAAAATCTGTATAAATGATGATTTTCACTATCTTTCTGCAATATTTCTTCTATAGCCACAGAAATGGCATGACACTCAGCTGTGAAAACCGATGAACACTCAGGCAACCGTACTAATTTCTACCATTTACCCTGTGTTACAGCACTTCCAGTGCAATGCGCTGTCTTAAAACCATCTGTATAAAATTCTGTATATTCTTTGTATTTTACATTTAGTCCCAAAAACTTGTACTATGTGTTCGTGCGGTGCAAAGTGTGAGCCGGAGATGCATGTAGTATGCGTCACTACTAAAGCGAGCAGCCCCGTCGCACAGGAAGCCGGTGAGTTATCGATCAATGAAACGCACTGCGTTAAGAGGCAAGACGTCGCCGTCCGCTACAACCTACAGATGGATCCGAGACCCAAGAAAAGACTGAACATACAAGGAGAAATGGAATGCAGACTACGCCTGGATCATGGCCGCCTCGGACGACAGCCGCCAGGAGCAAGGTACAAGCAAACTATGAATAAACCTGCCAGCAGTTCTAAGAGTTTGTGCGATCAGACTGAGCTATTTGAAGGTGGTTCGGTCAGGTGTCCGTTCTTACGTCGGTATTGAGCAATTTGTTCATGTCGGAGAATTTTAATGTGATTGATTTCAAAACGATATGCATCTGAACTTCAACTTGTGTCATGAATAGCAGTTTTCACTTCAGAGATGGCAATTTAGTGCAAAAAAATTTCATGCAAAAGCGCAATATAAACTGTATTCCTCAGGAGGCATGCGTCAATGACACCCCCCCCCCCCTCGCGGTAAGCGTATGCCCAATGTCCCTAGCAGGAAGTTGTGGTCAGGCTACTCTGCGAACAAAAATCACTCCTTCCACTTTGTCTCTGATTTCCTCCATTTGTTGAGGAAAGTACGGAACAGTTTGTTGCAGCCCCCTATAAAAACTGCATGGTATGGATCCATGAGAAATGCCAGTTAGATCAACAGAGGCATTATCATATAATGCACAAAGGAAGAAGCACCGGTCTAGCATGATGAGACTGTATGAGCGGTTCTTGTTCACGACGGAGCATGGAACGACAAAAAATTCAACTACATTCTTCTCTCTTTTACACCTTCCTAGTGTCCGCTCGATGCTCTCATATATTCTGATCTGCTTTTTATGTAGCACGGTAAGCAGGTTTCAATACATGATCTTGCACGTAAAAACCATCAGCTTGACAATACTGACAAAGGCGACTATTTCCATTTGTGCACTCCTAAAAATGTTTTCTCCTTTGAGTTTTACATTTTTAAAGCCAACTTCTATAGCCCCATATTGGTGCTTCGCTTGCCTTATTCATGAATCGACTCTATTCCTCCTGTAGCACAATCTTTGCTCGTGGCGGATCTGGAAACGAACTGATGCTGCTGACGACAGACTATCAACGTGATTTCAGAAATGAAGATGTCGAAGATAACCTTGTCAGCGACAGTTAGAGTTCCCGCTGGCCAATTTTTGAAAATCGATCATCTGCGCTGACGACCAGGACGTAATGCCTAGCTCGCGTGGTCATCCTGTGTTACACAAATGCAACGAGCACCGCAGATTTTCCACGAAAAACGCTACGCTTTTCCTGAAGGGACACTGACGGTAGACGGCATGGCTCCTATATAACATCGAACAAGCCTGGGGGGACTATCACTCTGGAGCAGACCAGGCAGCCGTAAGGTTGCGCAGCGATTTACCTTCTGTTTACCATTTGTGCAGCTACGTTTGTGTTTTAGCCACTCAATATCTAGCTCCTGGTCTGCTCCAAGTGTGCTTGGTTTTTTGTGTGTTTGTTTTTTTAGTGTTCTGTGGTGTGTATCTTGTAAACGTGTCTACTGTGTATATGAAGATTACCTTTTCAGCCTTTTGCGCTCTGCGGCTGAACTACAAGTAATTTTTTTATCAGACTGGCCACTAGCTTATATAGCTATCGGCCGGAACAGTGTTTGCACATATTGTTATCGCAATAAAGTTCCCTCCCAAAACCAATCACGCAACTTCTTTATCCAGGTGTAGCCACCGCTTGTGGCACATGCAGGACGTTCCTCTTAAGATATTACAGTTGATGAAGATGACGGTTTCACTGCAGTGAAGGAGACTGCACCAGAACTTAAACAGCAACCTTAGACACCACCAGGAGAAACATCGGTGCAGAGCATGGTCCAGTGCACCCATTACAGCCGAATGTTGACGAGAGGTGTTGGCAACTTGCCTCCTTAACAAAAAGAGTGCGAAGTTATACCATTACTACCCAGGTACCAGAACATTTGTCTTGTACCAGCCTAAATCACCATGTTTAGAGAGATGTGTAAAGCCATTCAAGAGTTGTTTTAATTAAAAAGAGCTGCATTACATAAAGGCAGAACGGGGAATTCGTGAGCAGCATTATCAAAGACAACAGCCCGTTTCCATAAAACTATGGTGTAAAGCCAACAGATCTGTCGTTCTCAGTCGTCTATGGCAGAACACCCTACATCCCTCTCGACGCGCTGTTGGGCCTTCCCCATCAGACTACGTCACCAATTGACTCCATCCAACGACTTCGTTACGCCCGCCTCGACACTCAGCGCAACCTTCTCACCGCTCATGCGCGTGTCAGATTGGCCAATGCAGCATCACCACCACTTCCCACCTTCCGGTCTGGTGACTTGGTCCTCGTTCGCCGCACCATCCGCACGACTGGCCCTGCCACGAAGCTCATGCCCCGATACTGCGGCCCTTACCATGTCGTTGAACGGCTCGGCCCCGTGGCATACCACCTCAGAGACCTCCCCGAGCATGGACAATGCGGTGTGCACCACAATTTCCCGGAGCATGTGTCAAACATGAAGCAATATGTCAACAGCGCCAGCATTGACTCTGACTTAGATACCAGGTCATCACCACTACTCTCGTCGGGAGCTGCCTCACTGCCTTCCCCACGAAACGCCGCCCCATAAGGGGAGCGCCTGCAGCAGCTCACTGACACTTCCCCCCCTCCCGGTGGAAAGATGTTACGGCGCGCGCCGATAAGCGCTGCGCCAGAAAAGGAAGAGGCGCAGGACGAGCGCGAGACAAGCGCGCGGCGCCAGCGCGAGGGTTAGAGAACAAAAGAAGAGCGCTGGGGCAAGTGGTGTTTGCCTGGTGTCCTCTGTTCTGTGTCTATCTCTAGGCGGGCACAGGGTCCCGCAACATTATATAACGCATTACAAGTTCTTCAATAAGATGACTGAAGGACAAATTTTGCAGGTTATGTGATGTGTCGCACTGAAACCAAACTTGTCAACATGCATGGCAGTTTTCTTGCCTCGCAGTGTTGAGTGCAAAAGCTGTCACAGAAACAAAACAATCCCAGTTTCTGCGGGACGGAGCCACGAAGGAGCCGAGTATATCCGTGATGGTGTGGTTAACATGCTCCACGAGGCCATTGCACTGGGGATGATTGACGGTATAGTGGAATGTGCAATGCCAAAGGAGTGGAGGGCTCGCTCAAATTCATGGGACAAACACGAGTATAAAAAATCGATAAATCTAAATGCCTAACACAGGATTGACATGATACAGTGATATAACATGATAATAGTGGCCGTAGTGAAAGTGCGCGAAAAAGTAACAAAAATTCCCAGTCCTTACCAAGCAACAATGGCTAAAAAAGGTGGATGCGCAGAAAAAAGACGTTTTATATAAGAACTTGTTTAAAAAACCGCAGAGAAACTTATGAGATGGACAAAAAATAAGTTAAACATGAAAAAGAAGAGAGAGGGATGCAAATGTTGAAACAAAATTGAAAGCCAAATATTTGACACTGCAAAACAAAAAACCAACAATGAATTAAACAATATGACTGACTGCAACTCAAAATGAATAAAACGAAGGCATGTAAAGAGTGCAAATAAAATCAAAGATAAAATCAAGCACAATCAGAGAGAAAAGAAATTTCTTTGTTCGAAAGGAAAACTGAGGATGTGCTGACGAATTCATCCTTGCGATCAGCAATTAAAGCGGCTTCCACTATTTCGCGTGTAAGCTTGTTATGGGATCGGTTTAGAATGGTCGTTTTCTGAAAGACAGGGGAGCATTTTCTATTGTGGTCGCATGTGCGACAATGCACTGGCAGGATTTTGGACGATGACCCTGAAAAATTATTGCTATGCTCCATTAAAGGTTTATTAATACAACGGCCGGTTTGGCTGATGCATGCTTTGCCACAAGATAGAGGGATGGAGTATACAAGCCCTTCTGCGCATGTTACGGCGGGATTCTTGTGCCTTGTGGTGAGCCATTATCTCTCTTTTTCGTTTTGTTGACCATGCGACAGTCTTGATAGGCAGTGCGGGGCTGAAAAGACCACGTGAACGCCTGCCTTCTTACCAATCTTCTTGAGATTATGAGAAATCTTGTGGATATAAGGTATAATTGCTACCTTATTTCGCTGTTGGACTTCAGCTGAAGGGCCTGTCATCTTCTTTTTGTAGTTCTTTAACATTTTTCTAGCGACAGAAGAAAGAAGTTCCTGCGGGTATCCCGACTGCGTCAGCCTGCACACTTGAGCTGAAAAGGTATGCTGGAATTTGTGCTTACATGACTTTGTCAAGACGTTACTAAAACCAGATTGCACAATATTCCTTTTAACCAACTTTGAATGAGCAGAACCATAAGCTAAAATGCGTTTCTTGCTCCTTGGTTCGAACGCCCAGCAAACATGATTAGGAGTGAAAAAACGTCTTAGCTCGAGAAAACGAATGAAATTCTTGTCTGGCACTTCATGGGTCAGCTCAAGTGGCGCCATTGTGTTCGAAAACAAGGTCAGAACTTGAGGTACTCGACTTAAAATGGTTTCATTATTGCAATCTAAGATAACTAAGTAATCATCTACGAACCGGAAGATCTTTAAAACGCATGAGTTATCAAAGCTTTCATTAAAAGCTCTGTCATGCATGCTGAGGTAACGGTCACTGAGAACTGGGGCAATGCATGATCCTATACAGATCCCCTGCCTTTGTATAAAACGAGACCTATTCCAATCTGCAAAGGTTGATTTGAGGTAAACCGACAATTCCAGAAAACCATCATCAGTAATGCTACACTTATTCTGAAAAGCCACGGCGCCATTTTTGGACAGCCATTACTGTTGATGGCTTTAGCGTGATGGCACTAGCGCAGATCGTCGCGAGCATGCAGAACGTGCCATTCACTCTCGCATCCAAAGGCCGAATGAGAGTGTCCAAGCATACGTCGAGGACATGACGCGCCTCTTCAGGCGAGCCGATCCCGCCATGTCCGAGGACAAAAAGGTCAGGCACTTGATGCAGGGTTTGAAAGAGCAGTTGTTCGCAGGCCTTGTGCGAAACCCACCGTTGACTGTAAACGGATTCCTTGCGGAGGCCACCACAATGGAAAAGGTGCTACACTAACGTGCCGTGGCTTATGACCGACCTTTTCATACAAGCACAATCGCGGAATCATTTTCATCTTCAGAGCGGCATCCCGATGCATTGCGCGAACTGATTCGCAGCGTCGTGCGCGAAGAACTAAGCAAGTTCTGGAGCGCTCTGCAGCAATCGCCATCTTCCGTTTCTGCTATAGTGCGGGAGGAGGTGCGGCAGGCACTCAAGAGCCCTATTTCGCCTGCAGTTCCGAGCCCGCCATTGCTGTCGGGGACCGACAATCGTCCCACATATGCGGAAGTTCTGCAGAGTCAGGCTCCCCCTTCACCACCGCCCATTCTCGCGTCACCTACAGTTCCGCTGCCCTCGGTGCAGCCAGTGCAGAACTTCGACAATCGTCCGGTGCCCCGACGCAAAGCCGACATTTGGCGCACGCCTGACCGCCGTCCGCTTTACTTCCACTGCGGTGAACCAGGACATCTCTACCGGGATTGTCAGTATCGACGCCTCGGTCTCCACGGCTTCCGCATCGACTCGCCTCCTCCCCGGTTTGGTCAACGACCCTGAGTTATTGAGGAGTACCTGGCGGAGCAGCGTTCTTCATCTCGTTCGCAGCGTCAGCCCCGCTCCCCTTCGCCAAGGCGCTCCTCCTCATTCACTCACGGTTCCTCGCGAGAGGACCAAGGCCGCTCGTCTAGCCCTGGTCGGGAAAGCTGAAAACAGCGACCTTCGGGGGCGAGGCCGCTGGTAGTCGCTGCGTTGAAGACCTCCCGTCGTCGCCGCTTCGATCCGACCGCGACCTGCTGGTACCGTCACCTAGGGAAGCAAAAAGCGTTTCTCTGGACATTCCGGTTATTTTAGACGGTCGCACTACGGTCAATGCATTAGTGGACACCGGTGCCGATTATTCAATTTTGAGTGGTCGCATGGCGACTGTTTTGAGGAAGGTGCTCACTGCTTGGCCAGGTGTGTACCTTCGAACCGCCGGCGGTCATATAGTTACTCCAAAGGGGATGTGCACGGCTCGCATTCAGATTAACGGACGTACGTTCGTCGTTAGTTGCGTTGTTTTAAGTGACTGCTCCCGTGACCTTATCCTCGGCATTGACTTTCTGCGGGAGTACGGAGCAGTTATCGACCTGCGAAACAGACTCGTCACGTTTTCGATGCGACAGTCTACCGAACAAGATAGTAGCAGTCCTTGCAATACCGCACTTCCTGTTTCCGCTGAGAGCGTCTCGCTGCCGCCGCGAAGCAGTGCTCTTGTGGAAGTTACCTGTGACGATTTCCGTACCGGTGATGCTGTAGCGGAGGCGAACCATACACTCCTGCTTGCTCATGGCATTTGCGCTCCCCGAAGTTTATTGTCGTTTCACAATGGCCGGGCTGCACTCCTTGTCACAAATTTTTCTAATGAGCACCGACACTTGTTCCCGGGGACTGCTATCGCTTTTGCTGACCATGTTGCGCACGATCCGGTCTGTTTTGCATCCACGGCAGTAGAAACTAACGAGCCATCTCTTGACAACATCGACATTAACCGTCACTTGTCAAAGGAGAAACGGCGGGCTTTAGACCAACTGCTGCTAGACTTCAAGCACTGCTTTGCTTCTTCCTCGAAGGTTCGTCAAACGCCCATCACACAACATCGCATCATTACTTATGACGACGCTCGCCCAATACGACAGCAGCCTTATCGTGTGTCTGCCAAAGAACGAGAAGTGATCCAGACGCAAGTTCAGGAGATGCTGGATGATAGTGTCGTGCAGCCTTCACAAAGTCCGTGGTCTTCACCAGTAGTCCTTGTTAAAAGAAAGAAGGCACTCTTCGATTTTGCGTCGACTATCGGAAATTGAATAATGTGACAAAGAAAGATGCATACCCGTTGCCGCGCATCGATGACTCACTGGACAGATTGCGACGTGCGAAGTATTTTTCATCTATTGATTTAAAAAACAGCTATTGGCAAATCGAAGTAGACGAAAGAGACCGAGAAAAAACCGCATTTGTCGCTCCAGATGGCCTATATGAATTCAAAGTACTCCCATTTGGATTGTGCTCTGCCCCAGCTACATTCCAAAGGATGATGGACACCGTCCTCACTGGCCTCAAGTGGCAGATCTGTCTTGTGTACTTGGACGATGTAGTTGTTTTTTCCGAAACATTTGATCAACACCTCGAACGCCTTCGAGCTGTCCTGGAAGCCCTCCGTTCTGCTGATCTCACGCTGAAGCCCCAGAAATGCCACTTCGGGTATACAGAACTCAAGTTCCTCGGCCATGTTGTAAGCGCTGATGGGGTGCGCCCGGATCCCGATAAGACTGCTGCCGTCGCACGATTTCCCGTTCCAGCTAATAAGAAGGCTGTTCAGCGCTTCCTCGGCCTGTGCGCATATTATCGGCGTTTCATTGCGGACTCTTCTCAGATCGCAGAACCTCTGACGCGCCTTACAAGGAAGGACACCTCCTTTGTGTGGAACTCTGAGCAGCAGATGGCCTTCTCTTTGCTTCGTGAGCGCCTTCAAACATCCCCTGTTCTGGCGCACTTCGATGAGGCGGCTGACACTGAGGTACACACTGACGCCAGTAGTATCGGTCTTGGCGCGGTCCTTGTTCAGCATCAAGACGGGTTTGAGCGAGTAATAGCCTATGCTAGCCGCACTCTCTCTCGTGCCGAAATGAACTATTCCACCTCAAAAAAGGAATGCCTGGCGGTCGTATGGGCTACTATGAAGTTTCGTCCCTATCTTTACGGCCGGCCATTTAAAGTCGTCACCGACCATCATTGTTTGTGCTGGCTGGCAAATCTGCGAGACCCATCTGGACGACTTGCACGCTGGAGTTTACGGCTTCAGGAGTTTGACATAACCATTGTTTACAAGTCCGGCCGCAAACACGAAGACGCCGACACGCTGTCACGAGCACCCGTTAACACTGGCGATACTACAGCCGATGACGATAGCGGTTTTCTAGGAGCCCTCAGCGCATCTGAGCTCAGGGATCGACAAAGAGCTGATCCAGACATCCTTCCACTCATCGATTATCTGGAAGGGCGTGATACGATTCTGCCTCGACACCTATCTCGGCACCTTGGTTCCTTCTGCATACGGCAAGGCGTCTTGTATAAAAGAAACCCCCAGAGCCAAGACAGAACTTACCTTCTGGTAGTGCCATGCGAGCTCCGTGAGGATATTCTCCTTGCTTGCCATGATGAACCAACGTCTGGTCATTTGGGTTGCTCACGGACTCTTGCTCGAGTGCGCAACATGTATTACTGGCCAGGACTTTTCGCAGCAGTGAAACGCTATGTACGAAGCTGTCGCGAATGCCAGCGCCGTAAAACACCGCCCCAGAAGCCTGCCGGATTTCTCAAGCCCGTTAAAGTACCCCGCATTCCGTTCGACCGAATTGGAATGGATCTCCTTGGCCCTTTTCCTTTGTCACAGGCCGGAAACAAATGGATAGTAGTCGCTACTGACTACCTGACTCAATACGCGGAGACAAAGGCAATCCCTCATGCCACAGCTTCCGAAGTAGCAGAGTTTTTCATGCACAACATAGTCTTGCGGCATGGCGCCCCTTCCTACGTCATTACCGACAGAGGGACAGCTTTCACTTCACAGCTGATCGACAGCATATTTGAGCTGAGTTGCACGACCCGTCGCAAAACCACAGCGTACCATCCACAAAGCAATGACCTTACAGAAAGATTGAATAAGACGAGTGCGGACATGTTGGCAATGTACGTCAATGTGCAGCACAAGACCTGGGACGAGGTGCTGCCGTACGTTACATTTGCGTATAATACAGCCTTACAAGAGACAACGCGCTTTACACCATTTCGACTTGTTTACGGACGCGAAGTTCAGAGCATGCTCGATTCCATGCTCCCATGCCCAGATGATGACCAGCTATCCTCCGATGCCCAGCAATATGCCATCCGCGCTGAGGAAGCGCGCCAGCTCGCCCGTGTGCACATTGGGCAGCAGCAGACCACTGACGCGCACCGTTACAACCTCCGGCACCGCCAGGTTGACTACAAGCCTGGAGACCAAGTCTGGGTATGGACACCAGTTCGCCGTCCAGGCTTGTCAGAGAAACTCCTTTCCCGCTACTTCGGGCCGTACAAAGTGTTGCGCCGTGTGAGTGACCTCAGTTATGAAGTTATCCCAGACGGTGCCACACAACCAAAACGTCGAAAGCACAGCTCGGACATTGTGCACATTGTGCGACTGAAGCCGTACTACCACCGATAGCGTATGGCCACCCGCTGTGACCACTCTCTTGCTTTTCACACCATTTTTACCGGCCCTTCTCATTTTTTTTCGGAGGGAGGGGGTAATGCCACCTAGCGTTGCCAGGTGGCGCATGACTGAGGTGTGAAAGGAGGACGAAGTTGAAGAGGACGACAAAGTGTCGCTTGCACGTTTGCATCTGTGCTGCTGTGTTCTTGTGTCTGGGCTACCCCCTGCTATCATTGGTATCCTTAGTCACCGTGTACGTGACAATATTGTTTAATTCATTGTTGGTTTTTTGTTTTGCAGTGTCAACTGGTTGACTTTCAATTTTGTTTCAACATTTGCAACTCTCTCTCTTCTTTTTTCATGTTTAACTTATTATTTTTTGTCCATCTCATAAGTTTCTCTGCGGTATTTTAAACAAGTTCTTATATAAGAAATGTTCTCTGCGCATCCACCTTTTTTAGCCATTGTTGCTTGTTAAGGACAGGGAAGTCTTGTTGATTTTTCACGCACTTTCACTACGGCCACTATTATCATGTTATGTCACTGTATCATGTCAATCGTGTGTTAAGCATTTAGATTTATCGATTTTTTATACTCGTGTTTGATTTTGTTGCACCGGTTTTCGCCACGTGTCTAGACTTTGTTCCTCTAATGGGCGTTTCTCTCTGGTATATATATGACATGATTGGCTGATTTCCAAAAATAAAGTTGCAGTTCAGTGCCTCTGCATCTTACGTGTTCCTCCGTCTCCGTCCTTGTCCGGCTACGCGCTGCTATAACTATGGAAAACCAACTAGCCCGACAACTTGTCCTCTTTGTATTTTTTGTTCACAAGAAACTATGGGTGATGTGTATATGACTTACATGTAAAACAAATAAAATGACCTTGATAAAATGTTCGTTATGGCACCACAATTTCCATTCTAAACTGTAATGCAGCTTTTCCTTCATTTCCCCAAGAAAGCTGCCATTAAGATCTTAATGTGCTACTTACCAATTTCATGCAATGGCAAGTTCACATTTTATTTCTATTGTTCTCGCTTGTGCGACACACTTCTGCTCCCTCTTTCCTCGTATGCCAATGCGACTAGGAACCTAACAAAATAATATAGCATGCTTTCGTGTCATGCACGTTCGTTGCACAGAGGTGCAGACTAACCATTGAAGAACCAATCAGGGATCGTGCACGAACATGCCAGCAGGCAGCCAAATGCACAATTGCTTCGTGACGTTTCTGGTGTAGCAATTGAATGGGACAGCATGGCTTCAAGCTTCATGAAACTGCAAAGTGCCATAATTGCATCTTCCAATCTTTCACATCCAAAAAACTCATCTAAGGTATATATTAAAATTTGTTTTCGTGTGCTTGAAAAACTCATTGAAACACATAAATTTAGGGCACACTGGTCTCGACGGTGCAATAAAAACCACAATTCAAATTATAAAACTATCAGGTTTCTAAACTCTGTAAACATTTCAGGCGTAATATGAATTTATAACAAGTTAGGTAACTAACTTTAAGTCAGTGTTTACACTAAAATAGCCCATTGTCATAACGTATTATTTCCGTTCCCCACGCACGTTAGCTGCGGTCTTCGTATCGTTTTGAAGAGTACATCTTCGTTTCAAATTACATGCTCCAGTGTATATTTTGAATCATTCGCTCGATAGATAGCAAAAGAACACAAGCACATGTTCCTATTCACTGCCTACCACACTATACTGAAAGGAACTCTGCATCTCTCATCCTCTGCTGCACGAGTCGACGTCGTGCCTCAGGATATCATCTTGTCTAGTACCGTCGGGCTTGGATACTGGAGATTCCGCAACAATGTGCTGCCGACGAGAAAACATGTGACGCTGCATAAGTATAGCAAAATGTCATTGATCGGTAATGTTAGAAATGTGCCTTTGTGTTGTGAGACACAGGGGAAAAGCATATTCCTGTGCCAAGTGTCAGCGTCAAGGAAACGGTACCAATTAGGCAAGCGGGCCCATCAAGTAAGAAAAGTTGCAGTGTGGTCGGACCCGTCATGATACAACACTTTTGATGCCTTTTGATATGGAAAATGAGAAGACAAGAGCTGACATGAAACTGGGATTTGGAATTAACACCGGCAATGAAACGTAAGGCCAGCTTAGTCCCCAGCGATGTCGCTGACCATCTGCTTAATCCCGACGAGCTTTGCGTTGGTTTGCAATGAGTTGCTCAACTGCCTGTTGAATGGGAAAACAGCTAGGTACGATAGTGGTCGTCTGCAAAAAGAACTGAGACACAAAGTCCAGCACGTTTGGAGGTAGAGTTAGAACCGTTCGGTTCGATCGAGAATAAGACCCCACTGTTACGCTTTTCAAGACGTGTGATAACTGCTAGGACAAGAAATCAGTATGGAGTATGCTGCGTGTTGAAGAAAAACAAATAAATCTTTTAGCTGCGAACATTCTGGCTGCGTCCACTATGCAGAATACTAGACCCAATAAAAGTTTTTCAGTACCTTCACTGATAAAAATTTCTCGCGTGGACAACCACAAAAACATGGAAGAACAACATACAGGAAAACCTGACAAGTTCACCAGTTTTCTATCTGTGTAGCCTTGTCGTATGATGGGCATTGGATGACTCGTGGATTCATTCACACATCAGAGCCGCCCCAAAGTACTCTAAAGACATGACCAGTGAAGACGGCTAGGATGAAAACACGGAGTTGATCGCCAAAATGTTCGCCAGCAGAGTACTTCAACGCTACCGATGAATCTAATGTGTTGGCCCCTCTGCATGCTGCTCCCCAGTCAGCACTTGCCAGCATGTGCATGGTTGTACTGCAGAAGTGGTGACATTTTTTGAGCGGAATAATCTTCGATTACATGAAATGGAAAAAGAAGGGGGTTTTGCTGTGCTACCGGCTATGCTCTTTGAAGAGAAGGCGACAGAGTTGCAATTACAAATAATTTTGTTAAAGTGAAGGAGAAAGTCAGCAGATCAAAAGCTATTTCGTTATGTAATGATTAACCACCTACAGTTGAAACACAATGAATGCTCTCTTGGAGGCCATGTTTTGTTGTTGTGTTTTGGGGTTTAGTGGTGCATAAGCAGCTTAGGCTATCATGCGCCAACTTCAAGGTTAAAAGTGTTGCATTTATGTAATTTAAACTTACATTCTGTTTAGAACGTTTGCTTCTATTAAAAACCTGTAAACACAGGGCAAATCAACGAGCAAATTTTCACCTAAAAGCAACGCTGGATGAAGAGGAATGTGTTGTTTGTAAAACTGCGTAAAATGTTTTTTTCTTAGTTGTTCAAGTTGTCTGCATGAGATTAAAATTTGGGTGACTGTTAGCTCGTGTCCGCATGAATCACACAGGGGCTTATCCTGTTTAGTTAAAATAAAGCATGTGTTAAATGTGTGTGTCCTATACGAAGACGCCATAGAGCCACTTTGGAACGTTCAAGGTGGGTGCTCGATTTCCACTCTTCTATTACAGGCTTTATGAGGTGTATTTTGTTATTTGTTTCAGTGTTCCAAGTCGACTGCCATTTCTGTATCAGTTTACTTTGTATCAATTTCATGCAGTCTTGAGATGGTACCTGCACTTCTTTTATTTTCTTGTCTCTAGCTTGGCAGCGCACATATGTGCTTTTTCATTACCTTGAATTCCTACATGACTGGGGAACCAGCAAATTTTTATGCTTCGTCCTTTATCTGTAAGTGTTGCTATGCTGTGTATGATGTTTCCCAGAATTGGTATAACTGCGTTTCTTGTGTGAAGGGCTGTGGCTATACTTAGGAAATCTGTGTAAATTATGCTTCTCCTGAGGTTTTCTTTTATTATTTTCTCCATGGCAACAGAGACAGCATAGCATTCAGCAGTAAAGATGGATGCGCACTGTGGAAGTCTTATTATTTTCTCCCATTCGCTTTGAACAACTGTGCTTCCGACTTAATGATCTGTTTTCGAGCCATCCGTGTAAACGTCTGTGTAGCTACTGTACTTTTCTTTCAGCTGAAGGAATTCTTGTATGATGTGCTCTTGTGGGGTTATTGTTTTTTGGAACTGTGTAAGTGAGAGGTTGTAAACTGCAGGAACCAGGTACCAAGGAGGCAGAGGGTTAGGTCTTTTGGCAATACTAGGTAAACAATCCGGTAGCTCAACCTCTTCGCACATTTGCTCAAATCTTAGGAGCAGTGGTCCCGCTGCATTGGGTTTGTTGGTGAATAGTGTTCTAGAAGGGCATTTCGATACTAGAGAATAGCAGATATGCTTTGGCAGAAATCTGATTTTAAATATATAGGCACATATAAGTGATGTTCTTCTGATTTCAAGAGGAGGTTCATTTGTTTCCACAAGCAGACTGGATATAGGAAAAGTTCGGTATGCTCCACATGAGAGTAGAAGTCCTGTGTTATGTACCCGGCCTAGTTTATTAAGTATGATGGTCTAGCTGACCCATACACTATGCACCCATAGTCTAAAGATGAGCGTACGACAGATCTGTAAATGTGTTTAAATCATGTCCTGTCAGCGCCCCAGTGTTTACGGGAAAGAACCTTTATTATGTTTAGAGATTTGGAAGCCTTTTTCTTCAGGACATTTATATGAGGAAGAAAGCTGAGTTTTGTCAAAAGTTACGCCTAGAAATTTGTGTTCGTTTTTCACCGGTAATTTCGTTTTGTTCAGGTGTAGTGTAGGATCTGTCTGTAAGCATCGTTTGAGAGAGAATAAAATAGGCACTGTTTTTTGAGGAGAAAACTGAAATCCGTTTGTGTCTGCCCATGCTGCTAGTTTATTTATGGTCAACTGCACCTGTCTCTCACATGTAGATACGTTAGAGGATGTGTATGCAATATGTAGATCGTCAACATAAGCTGAATACATTATGGATTTCGGGATAACTGTGCTAATGGAATTCATTTTTACTATAAAGAGAGTTGTGCTTAAGACGCATCCCTGTGGTACGCCATTCTCCTGTACAAAGTTCTTTGAAAAGGTTGAGCCCAAGCGCACACGGAATGAGCGATTTGGCAAGAAGTCCTTTAGACAGTTTAACATCCTACCACGTATGCCTAAATCTGCTAGGTCACGGAGGATGCCAAATCGCCATGTAGTGTCATACGCCTTTTCCATATCAAAGAAGACGGCAAAGAAGTGCTGTTCGTGAATAAATGCTTCACGAACAGTGTTTTCAAGGCAGACTAGATGGTCCGTGGTAGAACATCCTGTTTTGAACCCACATTGTTGAATGTCTAGAAGTTCTCGGGAATGAAGAACAAAGGCTAATCTGGTATTAAGAACACTTTCAAAAGACTTTGCAAGGCAACTTGTGAGAGCTATGGGTCTATAACTGCTGGGGGCCGTTGGTGGCTTTCCTGGTTTCAGGAAAGGCACAATAATAGTTTTCCAGACCTCAGGAATACTCCCACATACCCATAATTTGTTGAAAATTTTCAGAAGTGCTTCTAAAGCAGGTGTAGAAAGATGTGCATCTGATAGTGAATTTGATCCGAGCCAGGTGCATTCTTCTTGCCGGCAGATAGAACCGCGTTTATTTCTTGTAGTGTTATTAACTTGTTATATGCTTCATTTATACTTCCACTTGTTGGCAGTTTTTGTTCTTCAGCCTTGTTTTTGTATATTATGAAAGATTTTGGGTAGTGTAGTGAGCTTGAAATTGCAGAAATGCTCGCCTAGAATATCTGCCTGCTCCTTTAAATTTGTTTGGGTGCAAGGAGATGTTAGAAAGGAGACTGTGTACGGGGAGAAGTTACCATCCAGTTTGTGAACATGCTCCTACTTTTTTTTATGTGATTTAGCTATTTATTGATGATATGTATTTTTGCCAAGAAGCCTTCTCAGCGTTTCGGCGGACGTACCATGCCCTAGCTTTCGCCTGATTGAATTTTACAAGGTTTTCGTTTGTAGGGTACCTCGGAAAAGACTTTTCGCAGGCTGGCTTCAGCCTGCATAGAGTCCAGTTCTCAAGGTGCAGCTTCCACCGCTTGGGTTTGTTAAGAGTGATGGAAGGTGAGGGTGTTAGGCTGATAATGACAGGCAAATGATCACTTCCTAGAGGATTGTCAAAGACGTCCCATTTAAAATCAGTAAAAATTGATGGGGAGCTCAATGATAAATCTAAAACGCTCATTTTCCCTGTGCTTGGGGAGCAGTATGTATGCTTTCCTGTATTTAGCAGGCAGACATCATTGCATAATATAAAATCCTCTAATATACGACCTCTAGTGTCTGTCTGATCGCTTCTCTAAAAAGTGGAGTGCGCATTAAAATCTCCAACAACCAGATATGGTTCTGGCAGTTGTTCTAAAAGCTCTTCCAGATTATGAAGGGTTACAATTAGGTGCGGTTGGAGATACAGTGAACATATAGTTATTGTTTTATAATGAATGATAGACAGCAACAGCTTCGAACTTGGTTTTGAGGCTAATTTCACGTGTTGCTACTCCATTCTGCACTACAATAGCGACACCGCCAGATAGCCTATTTGCTTCTTTAGGGTCGCAGCAAAAGACATTGTGTCCTTTTAAAATGTTTTGGTGTGGTCCTAAGTTAGCTTCCTGTAGGCAAAGGGCTACAGGAGAAAATGAATGTAAAATGTCTTTTATATCGTTTTAGTTGTTTATGAGACCTCGGCAGTTCCAGTGTATGAGGAACGCCATTTTTTTTATGGGATGTACCTGAATTTAGGTTTCAGGTTTGTCTGGTCCTGTTATACGAGTTTTTTCTCTCCGTTTTCTTTCCAGAGAGTTATGCCGCCGCTGCAGCGTGGATAAGGAAGGGGTTGTGTCCATTGCCTCGGGGGCTTTGGATGTTTGGGGAGAGTTAGGAGTGTTGGTTGCAGGCTTCCGTCCTGAGGGAGAAGCCTTTTGGGCTGTTGGCTCTGGGGCCAGTCTGCCCTGTTTCTGCGATGGCAGGGCAGCTTTCGCTGCTTCTCCCTGGGGCAGGGATGGCCCTGCCTGAGGCTTAATATCGGCGGAGACCAAATCCTGTTGTGGTGAGCTGCCCCTATGCTCCACCACATTGGAATAGTTCGGTTTGGCTATGAACAAAAAAGTACCCTGTTTAACAAGATATCGCTGTCCTGTCTCTTTAAACGTTATGTTTTCGTTGACTTTTATGGTAATGGCGTCCTTTTCCTTCTTCCAAGAAGGACATGACCGTGAGTATGCGGCGTGTTCACCTGCACAGTTCGAGCAGTGTGGCGCAGCTTCACACTCGTCAGATTTATGTTCAGTTGAGGCACATTTTGCGCATGCTTGTCGGCCATGGCAGCTCTGGGAGCCATGACCGAATCTTTGGCAATTGAAACAACGCCTAGGGTTTTGAATGCAGGGCCGGATGTCTACTTTGATGTAACCGACTCCAATGGAGTCAGGGAGTTTGCTAGAGTTGAATGTCAGAACTATGTGCTTTGTTGGTAATTACTTGGTTGTTCTTTCGGATTTTGATCCTGTGTACACCGATTACATTTTGCTCGGAAAGACCTTCTAGAAGTTCTTCAGTGAGTGACAGGAAGTCAATGTCTGATATAACGCCTTGGACTGTGTTCAAGGATCTGTGAGCTCTGACTGTTATTGGGATATCCCCAAATGTAGCAAGCTGCTGAAGGTTGCTTTACTGGAGTTTGCTTTACAGCTCAAGCAGGAGATCCCCGCTAGCCAGTTTACTAACATTGTATCCTGGCCCTAGTATGGTTGTGAGAGACCTAGATACTGCAAAAGGAGATTTTAGCCGAGCTTGTTTGGCAGGGCTTTCACTGTAGATCACGTGATATTTAGGGAAAGTTTCATGCTTCGCTGAAAAGAACTGGGCTGATACATCGGTCCGCCTTTTCTGGGAAAGGCAATCAGTTTGTTTGGAGGAAGAAGCCATAAATAATGTATGATGTTCGGCAGCGGTGCCAGCCACCCACCATGGAGCCCAATGAGGGGACGGGGCAGGAATTGGCAGGCAAGTTCTGTCCACGTCAGCTGTACACTGTAACTATAACCTAATATGGCGTAGCTCAGGGTAGTCAGCCACACAAGGTTAACCCTCGCCGCCTGGAAGTAAGGAAAAACCAAGAGAGTAGAGGACAGGAGAGTTGTAGGATAGAAGATAGGAACGCGAAAGATGAAAGGAAGGATAGGAAAAGGCGACTGCCGGTTTCCCCCGGATGGGTCAGAGCGGAAGTGCCGTCTATGGGAAGCGTAGGCCAAAGTGGTGTGTTGCCTCCGTCAAGGGGCCTTAAAGGTCCAAACACTCGGCATCGGCTAAACAACCAGGATCCCCTTTTCTCCAGACACGACGATACCACGAACGGCTAAGGGTGGGTGCTAGGGGTCCGTGGTGTCGCACAAAACACACAAACACCTGCTTTAACAGGTGCCCCTTCGGAGAGAGGCCATGTTTTGTTGGGACCCCAGGTCTATTCCAAAATAAAGTAAAAACAGAGTCTCTTATCAGACGCTGATTGTACTTGATTTTGTGCCTGTCTATTTTATAATGATTATTTTTTGTAATTTTAATGACATGTATAACACGTTATGGCACTTCTGATTTTCAATGCATGCAGTTGTGACAACGAGCAAGTGTGAGCCGGAGATGCATGTAGTACGCGTCACCACTAAAGCGAGCAGCCTCGTTGTACAGAAAGCCAGTGAGTTAAAGATCCATAAAACGCACTGCGTCAAGGGGCGAGACGTCGCCGCCTGCTATGACCCACAGATGGATCCGAGACCCAAGAAAAGACTACACATGCAAGGAGAAATGGAAAGCAGACTATGTCTGGATCATGGCCGCCTCGGACGACAGCCGCCAGGAGCAAGGTAAAGGCAAACTATGAATGAACCAGCCAGCAGTTCTACAGTTTGTGCGATCAGACCGAGCTATTTGAAGGTGGTTCGGTCAGGTGCCCATTCTTACGTAGGTATTGAGAAATTTGTTCATGTTCGAGCATTTTAATGTGATTTATTTCAAAAAGATATGCATCTGAACTTCAACTTGTGTCGTGAACAGCAGTTTCCACTTCATAGATGGCAATTTAGTGCAAAAAAAATTCACGCAAAAGTGCAATATAAGCTATATTCCTCAGGCGGCATGTGTCAATGACACCCCCCGCGGTAAGCGTATGCCCAATTTCAATAGCAGGAAGTTGTGGTCAGCCTACGCTGCGAACAAAAATCGCTCCTTGCACTTTGTGTCTGATTTCCTCCATTTGTTGAGGAATGCGCAGAACAGTTTGTTGCAGCCCCCTATAAAAACTGGATGGTATGGATCCATGAGAAATGCCTGTTAGATGAAGAGAGGTATTATCATATACTGCACAAAGGAAAAAGCATCAGTCTAGCATGATGAGACTGTGTGAGCAGTTCTTGTTCACGATGGAGCCTGGAACAACAAAAAATTCAACTACATTCTTCTCTCTTTAACATCTTCCTAGTGTCCACTCAATGCTCTCATATATTCTGATCTGCTTATATGTAGCAGGGTAAGCAGGTTTCAATACATGATCTTGCACATAAAAACCATCAGCATGACAATACTGACAAAGGCGACTATTTCCATTTGTGCACTCCTAAAAATGTTTTCTCATTTCAGTTTTATATTTTTAAAGCCAACTTCTATAGCCCCATATTGGTGCTTCCCTTGGCTTATTCATGAATGGACTCTATTCTCCTGTAGCCCCATCTTTGCTAGTGGGGGATCTGGAAATGGACTGATGCTGCTCACAACAGACTATCCAACGTGATTTCAGAAGTGCAGATGTCGAAGGTAACCTTTTCAGCGACAGTAAAAGAGTTCCCGCCGAACATTGAAGATCGGTCATCTGTGCTGACGACAAGGACAGATTGCCTAGCCCGTGTGGTCATCCAGTGTTACGCAAATGCAACGAGTACCGCAGATTTTCCACAAAAAACGCCTACGCTTTTCCTGAACGGACACTGATGTTAGACGGCATGGCTCCTATATAACGTCGAACAAGTCTGGGGGGACCATCACTCTGGAGCAGTCCAGTCAGCCGTAAGGTTGCGCAGCGATTTACCTTCTGTTTACCATTTGTGCAGCTATGTTTGTATTTTAGCCACTCAATATCTAGCTCCTGGTTTGCTCCAAGTGTGCTTGGTTTTTTGTGTGTTTGTTTTTTTAGTGTTCTGTGGTGTGTATCTTGTAAACGTGTCTACTGTGTATATGAAGATTACCTTTTCAGCCTTTTGAGCACTGCGGCTGAACTACAAGTAATTTTTTTACCAGACTGGCCACTAGCTTATATATCTATCGGCCGAAACAGTGTTTGCACATATTGTTATCGCAATAAAGTTTCCTCCCAAGACCAATCACGCAACTTCTTTATCCAGGTGTAGCCACCGCTTGTGGCACATGCAGGACGTTCCTCTTAAGATATTACAGTTGATGAAGATGACGGTTTCACTGCAGTGAAGGAGACTGCACCAGAACTTACGCAGGAACCTTAGACACCACCAGGAGAAACATCGGTGCACAGCCTGGTCAATGCACCCATTACAGCCCAATGTTGGCAAGACGTGTTGGCAACTTGCCTCCTTAACAAAAAGAATGCGAAGTCATACCATTGCTACCCAGGTACCAGAACATTTGTCTTGTACCAGCCTAAATCACCATGCTTAGAGAAATGTGTAAAGCCATTCCAGAGTTGTTCTTATTAAAAAGAGCTGCATTACATAAAAGCAGAACTGGGAATTCATGAGCAGCATTATCAAAGACAACAGCCCGTTTCCATAAAACTATTGTGTAAATACAACAGATCTGTCGCCCTAGATGACTCACGCCGTTCTCAGTCGTCTATGGCAGAACACCCTACATCCCTTTCGACGCGCAGTTGGGCCTTCCCCATCAGACTACGTTACCAATCGACTCCGCCCAACGACTTCGTTACTCCCGCCTCGACGCTCAGCGCAACATTCTCACGGCTCATGCGCGTGTGAGAGTGGCCAATGCAGCATCCCCACCACTTCCCACCTTCCGGTCTGGTGACTTGGTCCTCGTTCTCCGCACCATCCGCACGACTGGCCCTGCCACGAAGCTCATGCCCCGCCCGATACTGCGGCCCTTACCATGTCGTTGAACGGCTCGGCCCCGTGACATACTGCCTCGAAGAACTCCCTGAGCATGGACGATGCGGTGTGCACCACATTTTCCCGGAGCATGTGTCAAACATAAAGCAATATGTCAACAGTGCAAGCATTCACTCCGACTTAGATACCGGGTCATCACCACTACTGTCGTCGCCAGCTGCCTCACTGCCTTCTCCACGAAACGCCGCCTTATAAGTGGAGCGCCTGCAGCAGCTCACCGACACTTCCCCTCCCCCCCCCCGGTGGAAAGCTGCTACGGCGCGTGCCGAGGAGCGCTGCGCCAGAAAAGGAAGAGGTGCAGGACAAGCGCGAGACAAGCGCGCGGCGCCAGCGCGAGGGTTAGAGAAGAAAAGAAGAGCGCCGGGGCAAGTGGTGTTTGCCTGGTGTCCTCCATTCTTCTGTGTCTATCTCTAGGCGGGCACAGGATCCCGCAACATTATATAACGCATTACAAGTTCTTTAAAATGACTGAAGGACAAATTTTGCAGCTTATGTGATGTGTCGCACTGATACCAAACTTGTCAACATGCATGGCAGTTTCCTTGCCTCGCAGCGCAGTGTTGAGTGCAAAAGCTGCCACAGAAACAATACGATCCCAGTTTCTGTGGGACGGAGCCACGAAGGAGGCGAGTATATCCGAGATGGTGCGGTTAACATGCTCCACGAGGCCATTGCACTGGGGATCATTGACGGATGTAGTGGAATGTGCAATGCCAAAGGAGCGGAGGGCTGGCTCAAATTCATGGGACAAACACGAGTATAAAAAATCGATATATCTAAATTCCTAACACACGATTGACATGATACAGTGACATAACATGATAATAGTGGTCATAGTGAAAGTGCTTGAAAAAGCAACAAAAATTCCCAGTCCTTAACGAGCAACAATGGCTAAAAAGGTGGTTGCGCAGAAAAAAACGTTTTAATAAGAAGTTGTTTAAAAAACCGCATAGAAACTTATGAGATGGACAAAAAATAAGTTAAACATTAAAAAAGAAGAGAGAGAGATGCAAATGTTGAAACCAAATTGAAAGCCAACCAATTGACACTGCAAAACAAAAAACCAACAATGAATTAAACAATATGACTGACTGCAATTCGAAATGTATAAAACGAAGGCATGTAAAGAGTGCAAATAAAATCAAAGATAAAATCAAGCCCAATCAGAGAGAAAAGCAATTTCTTTGTTCGAAAGGAAAACTGAGGATGTGCTGACGCATTCATCCTTGTGCTTAGCAATCAAAGCGGCTTCCACTATTTCGCGTGTAAGCTTGTTATGGGATCGGTTTACAATGGTCGTTTTCTGAAAGACAGGGGAGCATTTTCTATTGCGGTCGCATGTGCGACAATGCACTGGCAGGTTTTTGGACGGTGACCCTTAAAAATCATTGCTATGCTCCATTAAAGGTTAATAATGCATCGGCCGGTTTGGCTGATGGATGCTTTGCCACAAGATAGAGGGATGGAGTATACAAGCCCTTCTGCGCATGTTACGGCGGGATTCTTGTGCCTTGTGGCGAAGCCATTATCTCTCTTTGTCATTTTGTTGACCATGCGACAAAGTCTTGATAGGAGGCGCGGGGCTGAAAAGACCACGTGAACGCCTGCCTTCTTACTAATCTTCTTGAGATTATGAGAAATCTTGTGGATATAAGGTATTATTGCTACCTTATTTCGCTGTTGGACTTCAGCTGAAGGGGCTGTCATCTTCATTTTGTAGTTCTTTAACATTTTTCAAGCGACAGAAGAAAGAAGTTTCTGCGGGTATCCCGACTGCGTCAGCCTGCACAATTGAGCTGAAAAGCTATCCTGAAATTTATGTTTGCATGACTTCGTCAAGGCGTTACTAAAACCATATTGCACAATATTCCTTTTAACCAACTTTGAATGAGCAGAACCATCAGCTACAATGGGTTTCTTGCTCCTTGGTTCGAACGCCCAGCAAACATGATTCGGAGCGAAAAAACGTCTTAGCTGGAGAAAACGAATGGAATTCTTGTCTGGCACTTCGTGGGTCAGCTCAAGTGGCGCCATTGTGTTCGAAAACAAGGTCAGAACTTGAGGTACTCGACTTAAAATGGTTTCATTATTGCAATCTAGGATAACTAAGTAATCATCTACGGACCGGAAGATCTTTAAAACGCATGAGTTATCAAAGCTTTCATTAAGAGATCTGTCATGCATGCTGAGGTAAAGGTCACTGAGAACTGGGGCAATGCATGATCCTATACAGATCCCCTGCCTTTGTATAAAACGAGACCTATTCCAATCTGCAAATGTTGATTTGAGGTAAACCGACAACAATTCCAGAAACCCATCATCAGTAATGCTACACTTATTCTGAAAAGCCACGGCGCCATTTTGGACAGCCATTACTGTTGATGGCTTTAGCGCGATGGCACTAGCGCAGATCGTCGCGAGCATGCAGAACGTGCCATTCACTCTCGCATCCAAAGGCCGAATGAGAGTGTCCAAGCATACGTCGAGGACATGATGCGCCTCTTCAGGCGAGCCGATCCCGCCATGTCCGAGGACAAAAAGGTCAGGCACTTGATGCAGGGTTTGAAAGAGCAGTTGTTCGCAGGCCTTGTGCGAAACCCACCGTCGACTGTAAACGGAATCCTTGCGGAGGCCACCACAATGGAAAAGGTGCTACACCAATGTGCCGTGGCTTATGACCGACCTTTTCATACAAGCACAATCGCGGAATCATTTTCATCTTCAGAGCGGCATCCCGATGCATTGCGCGAACTGATTCGCAGCGTCGTGCGCGAAGAACTAAGCAAGTTCTGGAGCGCTCTGCCGCAATCGCCATCTTCCGTTTCTGCTATAGTGCGGAAGGAGGTGCGGCAGGCACTCAAGAGCCCTCTTTCGCCTGTAGTTCCGAGCCCGCCATTGCTGTCGGGGACCGACAATCGTCCCACATATGCGGAAGTTCTGCAGAGTCAGGCTCCCCCTTCACCACCGCCCATTCTCGCGTCACCTGCAGTTCCGCTGCCCTCGGTGCAGCCAGTGCAGAACTTCGACAATCGTCCGCTGCCCCGACGCAAAGCCGACATTTGGCGCACGCCTGACCGCCGTCCGCTTTGCTTCCACTGCGGTGAACCAGGACATCTCTACCGGGATTTTCCGTATCGACGCCTCGGTCTCCACGGCTTCCGCATCGACTCGCCTCCTCCCCGGTTTGGTCAACTACCCCGAGTTATTGAGGAGTACCTGGCGGAGCAGCGTTCTTCATCTCGTTCGCAGCGTCAGCCCCGCTCCCCTTCGCCAAGGCGCTCCTCCTCGTTCACTCACGGTTCCTCGCGAGAGGACCAAGGCCGCTCGTCTAGCCCTGGTCGGGAAAACTGAAAACAGCGACCTTCGGGGGCGAGGCCGCTGGTAGTCGCTGCGTTGAAGACCTCCCGTCGTCGCCGCTTCGATCCGACCGCGAGCTGCTGGTACCGTCACCTAAGGAAGCAAAAAGCGTTTCTCCGGACATTCCGGTTATTTTAGACGGTCGCACTACGGTCAATGCATTAGTGGACACCGGTGCCGATTATTCAATTTTGAGTGGTCGCATGGCGACTGTTTTGAGGAAGGTGCTCACTGCTTGGCCAGGTGTGTACCTTCGAACCGCCGGCGGTCATATAGTTACTCCAAAGGGGATGTGCACGGCTCGCATTCAGATTAACGGACGTACGTTCGTCGTTAGTTGCGTTGTTTTAAGTGACTGCTCCCGTGACCTTATCCTCGGCATTGACTTTCTGCGGGAGTACGGAGCAGTTATCGACCTGCGAAATAGACTCACTCGTCACGTTTTCGATGGGACAATCTACCGAACAAGATAGTTGCAGTCCTTGCAATACCGCACTTCATGTTTCCGCTGAGAGCATCTCGCTGCCGCCGCGAAGCAGTGCTCTTGTGGAAGTTACCCGTGACGATTTCCGTACCGGTGATGCTGTAGCGGAGGCGAACCATACACTCCTGCTTGCTCATGGCATTTGCGCTCCCCGAAGTTTATTGTCGTTTCACAATGGCCGGGCTGCACTCCTTGTCACAAATTTTTCTAATGAGTACCGACACTTGTTCCCGGGGACTGCTATCGCTTTTGCTGACCATGTTGCGCACGATCCAGTCTGTTTTGCATCCACGGCAGTAGAAACTAATGAGCCATCTCTTGGCAGCATCGACATTAACTGTCACTTGTAAAAGGAGAAACGGCGCGCTTTAGAGCAACTGCTGCTGGACTTCAAGCACTGCTTTGCTTCTTCCTCGAAGGTTCGTCAAACGCCCATCACACAACATCGCAACATTACTTAAGACGACGATCGCCCAATACGACGGCAGCCTTATCGTGTGTCTTCCTTAACAAGCAACAATGGCTAAAAAGGTGGATGCACAGAAAAAAAACGTTTTATATAAGAACTTGTTTAAAAAACCGCAGAGAAACTTATGAGATGGACAAAAAATAAGTTAAACATTAAAAAAGAAGAGAGAGAGATGCAAATGTTGAAACCAAATTGAAAGCCAACCAATTGACACTGCAAAACAAAAAACCAACAATGAATTAAACAATATGATTGACTGCAATTCGAAATGTATAAAACGAAGGCATGTAAATAGTGCATATAAAATCAAAGATAAAATCAAGCACAATCAGAGAGAAAAGCAATTTCTTTGTTCGAAAGGAAAACTGAGGATGTGCTGACGCATTCATCCTTGTGCTTAGCAATCAAAGCGGCTTCCACTATTTCGCGTGTAAGCTTGTTATGGGATTGGTTTAGAATGGTCGTTTTCTGAAAGACAGGGGAGCATTTTCTATTGCGGTCGCATGTGCGACAATGCACTGGCAGGTTTTTGGACGATGACCCTGAAAAATCATTGCTATGCTCCATTAAAGGTTAATAATACATCGGCCGGTTTGGCTGATGGATGCTTTGCCACAAGATAGAGGGATGGAGTATACAAGCCCTTCTGCGCATGTTATGGCGGGATTCTTGTGCCTTGTGGCGCAGCCATTATCTCTCTTTGTCGTTTTGTTGACCATGCGACAAAGTCTTGATAGGAGGTGCGGGGCTGAAAAGACCACGTGAACGCCTGCCTTCTTACTAATCTTCTTGAGATTATGAGAAATCTTGTGGATATAAGGTATTATTGCTACCTTATTTCGCTGTTGGACTTCAGCTGAAGGGGCTGTCATCTTCATTTTGTAGTTCTTTAACATTTTTCAAGCGACAGAAAAAAGAAGTTTCTGCGGGTATCCCGACTGCGTCAGCCTGCACAATTGAGCTGAAAAGCTATCCTGAAATTTATGTTTGCATGACTTCGTCAAGGCGTTACTAAAACCATATTGCACAATATTCCTTTTCACCAACTTTGAATGAGCAGAACCATAAGCTAAAATGCGTTTCTTGCTCCTTGGTTCGAACGCCCAGCAAACATGATTAGGAGTGAAAAAACGTCTTAGCTCGAGAAAACGAATGGAATTCTTGTCTGGCACTTCGTGGGTCAACTCAAGTGGCACCATTGTGTTCGCAAACACGGTCAGAACTTGAGGTACCCAACTTAAAATGGTTGCATAATTGCAACCTAAGATAACTAAGTAATCATCTAGGAACCGGAAGATCTTTAAAACGCATGACTTATCAAAGCTCTCATTAAGAGCTCTGTCATGCATGCCGAGGTAAAGGTCACTGAGAACTGGGGCAATTCATGATCCTATAGAGATTCCCTGCCTTTGTATAAAAGGAGACGTATTCCAATCCGCAACGGTTGATTTGAGGTAAACCGACAACAGTTCCAAAAAACCATCAACAGTAATGGGTGTCCAAATATGGCGCCGTGGCTTTTCAGAATAAGTGTGGCATTAGTGTTGATGGTTTTTTGGAATTGTTGTCGGTTTACCTCAAATCAACCTTTGCAGATTAGAATGGGTCTCGTTTTATACAAAGGCAGGGGATCTGTATAGGATCATGCATTGCCCCAGTTCTCAGTGACCATTACCTCGGCATGCATGACAGCTCTTAATGAAACCTTTGATAACTCATGCTTTTTAAAGATCTTCCGGTTCGTAGATGATTACTTAGTTATCTAAGATTGCAATAATGAAACCATTTTAAGTCGGGTATCTCAAGTTCTGACTGTTTGCGAACACAATGGCGCCACTTGAGCTGACCCACGAAGTGCCAGACAAGAATTCCATTCGTTTTCTCGGGCTAAGACGTTTTTTCACTCCTAATTATGTTTACTGGGCGTTCAAAACAAGTAGCAAGAAACCCATTTTAGCTTATGGTTCTGCTCATTCAAAGTTGGTTAAAAGGAATATTGCGCAATCTGGTTTTAGTAACGCCTTGACGAAGTCATGTAAGCACAAATTCCAGCATACCTTTTCAGCTCAAGTGTGCAGGCTGACGCAGTCGGGATACCCGCTGGAACTTCTTTTTTCTGTCGCAAGAAAAATGTTAAAGAACTACAAAAAGAAGATGACAGGCCCTTCAGCTGAAGTCCAACAGCAAAATAAGGCAGCAATAATACCTTATACCAACAAGATTTTTCATAATCTCAAGAAGATTGGTAAGAAGGCAGGCGTTCACGTGGTCTTTTCAGCCCCGTACCGCCTATCAAGACTTTGTCGCATGGTCAACAAAACGACAAAGAGAGATAATGGCTGCACCACAAGGCACAAGAGTCTCGCCATAACATGCGCAGAAGGGCTTGTATACTTCATCCCTCTATCTCGCGGCAAGGCATACATCGGCCAAACCGGCCGATGTATTAATAATCGTTTAATGGAGCATAGCAATGATTTTTCAGGGTCATCATCCAAAAACCTGCCAGTACATTGTCGCACATGTGAGCGCAATAGGAAATGCTCCCCTGTCTTTCAGAAAACGACCCTTCTAAACCGATCCCATAACAAGCTTACACGCGAAATAGTGGAAGTCGCTTTGATTGCTAAGCACAAGGATGAATGCGTCCGCACATCCTGTTTTCCTTTCGAACAAAGAAATTGCTTTTCTCTCTGATTGTGCTTGATTTTATCTTTGATTTTATTTGTACTCTTTACATGCCTTCGTTTTATACATTTTGAATTGCAGTCAGTCATATTGATTAATTCATTGTTGGTTTTTGTTTTGCAGTGTTAATTGTTGGCTTTCAATTTTGTTTCAACATTTGCATCTCTCTCTCTTCTTTTTTCATGTTTAACTTACTTATTTTTTGTCCATCTCATAAGTTTCTCTGCGGTTTTTTAAACAAGTTCTTATATAAAAAATGTTTTCTGCGCATCCACCTTTTTTAGCCATTGTTGCTTGTTAAGGACTGGGAATTTTTGTTGATTTTTCACGCAATTTCCCTACGGCCTCTACTATCATGTTATGTCACTGTACCATGTCAATCGCGTGTTAGGCATTTAGATTTATCGATTTTTTATACTCGTGTTTGATTTTGTTGCACTGGTTTTCGCCACGTGTCTAGATTTTGTTCCTCTAGTTGGCGTTTCTCTGTTATATTGCCGCGAAACCTTCAAAACAGTATTTGTTGTTTTTAACAGCCGCCGGCATACAGGCTTATCACTCTGATTCTGGACCGCGTATCAGTTCCGTAATCTTTGTTTGTTAATGCTCGATGTCGCGAGCCACACCTTTATCAGCTTTGTTGTAGCACAAGATCCACCGAGATCTGTCTCGAAGGTTCCGGCCACTCGGGTGTCTTTCCACAATGTTCCAGCCCGTGCTGGTAGCTGTTTGTGACGTTATCTAGATAGTTCTGTGCAGCCTTTAAATTGAGCGTTGACGAGTGTGACGAGCATTCTTTGTTCGACGACCGACGAGTGCGTTTGTTGCTATCGCCGCCGCCGAGTTGCTTAGTTCTTTTTGCGGGCGCAAGTCAGCCCCAATAAAGAGTTATTTCAGTACCATCACGCCTGTGTCTTCTTTTGGCGTGTACGGCATTGTCACCATTACGTGACATCTGGTGGAGGTGCTGCCTTTGATCCTTCAAGCGAAGACCCAAGCCGTGTTCCTGACGCCCTGGAAGACCAGCCTACAGGTCACCGAGCCAGCCGCCGACTTCAAGGCCTACAACCCGAACACGGTCTGCTGCCTGACTCCATTCGATCTCGGAAGGCATCGACGCTGACAATGGCCCAGACTACAGCACCGGTTGTTTTCGTCCAACCCCGTGAGCCTCCCTGCTTCCATGGACGATCGGATGAAGATGCGGGTGACTGGATGGACCTTTTCTTCCGTGTGGCAGAATTCAACGGTTGGAACGACGCTGCGAAACTCAGGCAGGTCTACTTTGTTCTTCAAGGACATGCCCGAGTTTGGTTTGAAAATCACGAGACTTCTTTCAAGGATTGGGAGATATTCAAAGCACAGTTCTTGATGGCCTTTACAAGTTCTGTCAGAAAAGAAAGAGCTCAGGCCCTCCTCCAATCAAGAATTCAACTACCAAACGAGCCCGTCCTGGCCTACGTAGAGCAGATGAAACGCCTGTTTCGCCGCGCCGACCCTAACATGACCGAAGATGACAGAGTGAAATTCTTAATGCGAGGCGTTAGAGTCGCTTTTTGCGGGGCTTGTCCGGAACCAGCCGAAAACTGTGGAAGAATTTGAGAATGAAGCATCGACCATCGAGAAGACGTTTTAAAGGAACCAAGATGCGCTATAAAAAGACAGCCACAGGAAAAAGCCAAGGAGACAGACAGAGCGCAAACTATCAACTGAGTTTATTTATGTGAAAGTGCCTTATATAGTCAGAGAGAGAGAGAGAAGTGGTTCTTATGGTGAAGATGGAAAGGGGGATCGGCGCGTTCAACTGTCTCCTCAGGTAGGAGGGATCACCGCCGTTGCGCCGATTTAAGGGGGAGGAGGGTAAAGGGGAGGGAGGATGACTGGAACGGTGGTAAGGAAGGAAGGGAAAGGGCAAGAGAATAGTGATCCATGAGTGTCGGCATAGCGCGAGGCTTGAAGACGGGGATCGTTGAAAGTCGGCCCATTGTTGTATGGGCGGACAATACGAGAGCAGCGCCCGGAAGAGCGGTGCTGGCGGAGGGGTTCGTACCGATGATGGCACAAGGTCCCGCAGAGGAGTCACTAAGTGAGATTGCGGTCACAGTTTGGGCACAACACTTGGAGGCAAAGATGTTTGTGTGAGCACAGACACAACACAGCCACTGAACACAGTAACGAGTCCGCAAGGGGATAATGTGCGAAGGCACAGTCAGTAAGTCACACTTGGACACAGGGAACAAAAGGATGGTGAGGGACGGCACAACACACGGAGGCGCATTGTCTCAAGTGAGCACAGACACAACACAGGCACTGAACACAGTAACGAGTCAGCAAGGGGATAATGTGCGAAGGCACAGTCAGTGAGATCACAACATGAGCGCACGGAGAGGAACGCAAACTTACGCGCACAGCACAAGGCGAGGTAGCCACAGATTGAACACAGAACACATATGCACTATGGCACAGGTGAGGCGAAGCGCCAAAATGTCATAGGCGCGTGATAAGGTTGGTGGACTCCAGGTAGTCCAGAAGTGCAAAGAACGCACGCTGGACTTTATGACGGGGGCCGCGTGGGAACAGCAGGTCGGCGCAGGTAGCTGACGGGAACCCCAACTTGCGATAGCCGGCACAGAGTTCAAGTCTTTGCCCATCGTAGGCCGGACAATACACAAGTAGGTGATCGAGAGACTCCACAGCACCACAGTCACTGCATGACGGAAGTCCGGTGCGGCGAAGGCGGTGGAGTCGCTCCGCTGTCCAAACACAGCCGATGCGCATTCTAAGGAGGGTTGCGCGCTGGGGAGCCGTGAAGTCGGCAAACTTGATTGTACGTGGAGCCTTGCCGGCTGCGACGCGGGCGTCTGGGTGGGCGGCAAGTGTCCGTTGTAGAATTCTTGCTCTAGCCACATCAAATTTGGTGATGGAATTACAGACAGGTGGATCGCCAGTGTGGGCACTCTTGGCCAGGGCATCAGCCCGTTCGTTGCCTGGGATGCCGACATGGGCAGGGAGCCATTGTAGAACGAGGTTTGTACCTCTGTCCTCGACCGCTCTGAGCTTGTTGCTTAGGGATTGTACAACAGGTATGTTGTACTCAGGCTTGCGTAGGAGCTGCAAGGCTGGTTTGGAGTCGCATAAAATGGCAGCAGCGGCGACATTAGAGCTGCTAAGGAGGAAGTGCGCGGCCAGGTGGAGTGCCGCTAGCTCAGCTGTTGTGGAGGAGGCTCCGAAAGGGAGTCGGCAGACAGTACTTGAGCAGGTGGCAGGAACAAAGCAAGCAGCTGTTGCGGCAGTCCCATCCCGTGCCACCGAACCGTCGGTGTAGATTAGGAGTCTGCCGTGCAGTTCCTCGTCTAATAGGGCGGCGGACTCTTGTCGCATTGCACATATGGGTGTGTTCTGTTTGGACCGTATTCCGCTCACTTTGAGTTTGATTTGGAGTGGTGGGCGAGAGTGAGGGGGAGGCCTCAGGGAGAACTGTGGAGGGGGGTCCGCGATCTCGGTGTTGAACGTGTCAGCTATGCGACCCATTTTAGAATGAGGGGCATTGTGAAGCCGTTCGAAGATGGCAGCAGTGTCAGGGGCTCGCCTCATGCGCTCGACCGCATTCAGGGCAAACCGTTCGGCGCGTAGCGAAACAGGCCACTGCGCAGCTTCCGCATAAGTGGCTGCAACTTGGGAGAAGTGGGGGAGGCGCAAGAATTTGCGGATGGCACTCCGCTGGTCAGTGTCGATGGCTTGCCATAGGAGAGGGGGGATGTTGACGAATGGCAGTGCATAAAGGATTTTCGCCACTGCGATGCCATTGTAAAACCTGATTGCAAGAGACGGGGAGCACCCTTCGCCCTTGGATAGCAGCTTGTTGGCGGTCAAGGCGACTTGTGAGGCTGCTTTTCTGAGGCAGGAAACGGCGGGGCGCCAGGAGAGTTTGTAGTCAATTGTGAGCCCCAAATAGCGGGCCGACTTCTTCCAGGGAAGAGGAACCCCTCCTAGTGTGAGTGGCGGTGTGAGGTACATAGCCGCAGGGCGTGGGTGAAACACAAGGGCTTCGGTTTTTGTGGGGGACAAGGAAAGCCCGACACTTTGAAGAAACTGTTGGACAGTGAGGAGGGCAAACTGAAGCTCTGCGCGGATGGTACGGCCGCAGAGTGTCGAACCGCTGCAGTAAAGGGCTATGTCGTCTGCGTACAAGCAAATGCGCACACCAGAGTGGAGGGCTGTGATGCGGCGAGGAAGCTGTGACAAGACGAGGTTAAACAGGAAGGGGCTGAGTACACTGCCCTGAGGGACGCCGCAGAGAACACTACGGGGAGAGCTTGAAGAGGAACCAGCCTTAACTTTAAAGGTGCGGTCAGACAGAAAGTTTTGGACGTAGCCAAAGAGATTCCCGACTACACCGAGGTCGCGGAGAGCATCTAAGATGGAGCTGTGAGATATGGAGTTAAAGGCATTTTGGACGTCCAGTAGGAGGAGATATGCGCACTTTCGAGTGGCCTTAGCCTGTTCAAGAAAAGCAACAACTTCTGTGATGCAGTCAGTTGTAGATCGGCATTTTCTGAAACCGCTCTGTTCCGGTGCAATTGCCCCCATTGCATCCGCTATCCATTGGAGGCGGTTTAGCGCTAGGGACTCTAGGACCTTTCCTGGGACGGAGGTGAGGGAGATTGGTCTATATGAGTTTAGTCGTGAGGGTTGCTTGCCCCTCTTCAGGACTGGGATGACTGTAGCAGACCGCCACTCATCGGGAAGTGAGCCGGAGTGAAAAAGAGCATTATACGCCTTGAGAAGGCGAGCGCGCTGGTCAGTGTCGAGATTTTTTAACATTTGGTACGTAATACCATCGGGCCCCGGGGCAGATCTTTGCTTCCTGGAAGCTAGACTTGCATCTAGCTCGTGAGCGGTGAAGTCACGAGTCGATAGTTGTAAGATATCGTCAGCAAGATGAGCCGGAACAAGAGTAATGCGAGCGTGGGAGGTGGCAGCGGGCACTGCTGCACTCACAGCCAAGGAAGTGGCAAAGTGGTCAGCGAGAAGCTCGGAGAGAGCCGAGTCCGTGATTCCGCGTGCTACCGCTATGGCGAGGACAGGGGCCCGAGGGACACGAAGCCGGAGCATGGACGAAAGGATTCGCCATCCTCGTTTCTGCGATCGGGGACCGTCTAGAGCTCTACAGAGCTTAATCCAGCTGCGTCGGCGGAGTTTTTTGGCATGGCGACGGCAGCAGGCATCTAGGCGGTTATAAACTGTCCAGTGCTCGGGTTTGCCCGTACGGCGAGCTTTACGCTGTGCTTTGCGTCGGGCGGCGCGCAAGTTAAGCAGTTTGACATCCGGGACGGGGGATCCGGGGTTCACGGCACAGCGGGTTGTGGCGGAAGTAGCGCAAGCAGCGATGTGTCCGAAGAAGTCTATGTCGGCACATTGACCACTACACAACTTCCGGAAGAGGCTCCACCGCACAACATGGTAGACATTCTTCTCAGGGGGAGGGTCTACGAGCGGGGTAATTTCAATAGGGAGGTGGTCCGACCCAGCAGTATCCGCCGATGTTTCCCATCTGTAGTCGCAGGAGGGGGAGGCGAGTGTGAGGTCAATAGCCGAAGGGGCCGCCCGAGAACACACAAAGGTAGGGGAGCCATTATTCAGAATGTTGAGTCCGGCTGCGTAGATGGCGTCGAGAAGTTCGCGGCCTTGTCTGGTAGTGCTTCTTGAGCCCCACTCTGTATTGTGAGAATTGAAGTCCCCACAGATGAGCACGTCACATCCAAGTCGGGCAGTTAGGTGCTCGACGAAGCGAGCGTCCCAATGATGACCAGGCCGGATGTACACAGATGCGATAGTGGTGTCTGTATTTCTCACACGGACCTTGATTGCAACACACTCGATGGGTCCACCTGTAAGATCGCCCACTGCGACTACAGAGTGGGGTAGTGAGGCGCGCACGTAAATAGCCGTCCGAGGAGTGCCGGGAGGATGCGAAGTATCGCAGCACGGATTGGCATTGCACTGGGATGATGCACATGTTGTCGCACCACTGTATCCCAAATAACCAGGTAGGTGAAAATCTTCTGCACGAGCGTGGGTCTCCTGGAGCGCCAGGATATCCCACTGCTTGAGAGGCAGAATAGCTGCGATCTCAGGATGACGGCGGCGGAGGGAAGAACAGTTCCACTGCATCACTCGCGGCCGATGAACTTGCTGGTTGTTAGCCATGATGGTTAAAGGCATCATGAGCGGCAAGAGCCGCCGCGCAGAGTTGCCGCGCGGGTGAGTTAACAGGTAGATGCCCGATGAGAGCCGCGACAGCAGCTGCGAGTGCGGCTGTGATGGCTTCGCGCTGATCAGTGTGAGTCGGGCTTGGTGCGGGGGCTGCGCGTGGAGGCGACTTCGCGACACCGCAGTAAGACTGGGGGTCGTGGGGAGACGAGTTGCGTGGGTGAGCGGTAGTGGCCGGGTGATCCCGAGTGGGTTCTGCAGCTTTTCCAGAACTTGTCCTGGCAGGCTCAGCTCGGTCCTTCACTATTTTAATGGCCTCTTGCCGTGTGATGCGGGACTTGGAAGTGGCCAATGTAATGGCAACCTGCCTTTCCTGTTGCCAGCGTGGACACCTTGGCTCTGTGGCGGCATGCCTCCCCTTACAGTTGAGACAGTGAGGAGAGGCGGCGTCGCAGTCATCGGTCGGGTGAGAATCACCGCAGCGGAGACAGCGTGGGGGAAAGGTACAGGCCGCCGTGGCATGCCCATATACTCCGCACTTAAGGCATTGCAAAGGCCGTGGGCGGCGAGCGCGAACAGAGCGCCGGAGTTTGTACAGGGCCACCTCTTGGGGTGGCTCCGTACCAGCGAAGCGGATAACCAGATCCTTGCCGCTGCGCCAGCATCCTAGGACAGGAACGCTGCTTTCCAATCCGTTGAGGATCTCGTCCTCAGAAAGGCTGGGGTCGATTGAGAAGATAAGGCCAGTGGAGGTCTTCCCGCCAGCTTCCTTGGCTCGCACTTTGACACCACAGATGTCGTTGACGGCTAGGAGGGGGTCAAGATCGGTTGTGGGGTTGGTGTCCACTGCACAGACATTACGGCGAAGGTTCACCCTGACAGCCTTAACGCCAGGTAAGGTGGCCAGAAACTTCGCGATGGAGTCTCGGCTGGGAGAAAGGAAATTGTCTTTTTTCCGCGAAGGGTAAAAGAGGATGGTTGCTGAGCAGGCAGCCTGGGAGTCCGCGGGTGGTGCGGAGAAGCGGGCCGCTGGGGCTACGCGTGAGGAAGTGTTGGAGGATTTGCTAGACAAACCAGCAGAGGGCTTGTCTTGAGGCCCTCTTTGCTCCGCGCGGCGAGTCTTGAGTTTGCTGCGCTTTTGTTGAGTGGCCTGGTTGGGCTTGTCCTTCTGCGTGTGGTTGTTCGCAGGATCGTTTGGCTTTCCGGAGGGAACAGCAGGACTTGAACTCTTGAGGGCGGACGATGCCCCGGAGGTCAGTGGGGAGATGCGAGGATCAGTGTGCTCGGAGTTCAGGGGAGGAAAATCATCCTGCCCGGGATCGGCAACCTTGAGAGAGGAGGCTTGGTCGCGGATGTTCGTCACAGCTGTTCGAGACTTTTTCTGAACCTCAACCCAATTGGGCTCGGTGTCGTAGTCTCCTTCGGTGAAGGCATCTTCTATAGATGCCATCTGGAGAGCTGTGAGCTGTGAGGAGACCCCAGACTGGGGAGTTGCCCCCTCATTTGAAGCTGGAGGATTCTCCTCATTCGCAATACTTTGGAGAGCGGCAGGCAAGACGGATTGGCTTGAAGCCGGAGGGAGCTCCTCATGCGCAGTGCTTGGGAGCATGGCAGGCACGGTGGATGGGTGGGCTTGCTGGCCAGGGGTGGGCGAGTCTATCCAGGAGGCATCGAACCGCCTAAGGACAGGTGGATCAGGCGTTTCTTCCTGATCCCGAAGGGAGAGGTTAACAGGGCTTGCCACGTGGTGTGGTGGCGTCTGGATACCCTCCGAAGGTGGAGATTTCTTTGAGGTTGCTAAGAACTTCTGTGCTTTGATGTGCTTTTCTAAGATTTGTGAGGCCTCTTCGCACATTATTCGGAGCCTGCGGGAACAGTCGAGGCTGAGCGCGCGGCGGTGGCGACCAGGAGGCCTGAGGAAATCTGCGTTGACGGCCATCGTGGGTCGTTGCGTCTCGTAAAGACGACACTTTATCCGGGCATTATAGGTCCAAGTTCAAAGCCACGGAGGGGCATGGCGCACAGCACTGATGAATGCAGCAGACAGCCGTAGGTCACAGACGGAGGCGAAGCACAAACGCGCACTGAGAGTACGGGCAGCAGGGGAGCGGGAAACACAAAGGACGAATGCGCACTGGGACAACGAGACGGATCGGAGGCGAAGCACGAACGCGCACTGAGAGTACGGGGACGCGCACGGGAGCGGAAAACACAAAGCACGAACGCGCACTGGGGAACGCGGAAGAGGGCAGCTGGACACTCAGCTAATGGGAAGTGAGAGGGTCGGAGGCAGGAGAAAAGGCCAGCTGGCCAACTCACCGCTGATGCGACGTATCCAAAACCGCCAGGAAGTAATCCGATGCAGGTAATCCAAGGGCGATGGATAGAGGCGGCGGGAGCCCGCCGACGCGCGACCGCTCCCGAGGAGCGCAGAGACGCGAGTGCGGCGAAAAAGGGGCGGAGCGTCAAAAAGGGGCGGAGCGGAGGACGGTGGCGAATGAGAGGAGCGGGAGAAGAGGGGCGAACTGCCGGCCGAGGACGGAGCTCAGAGCGGCACGTCTGTCCTCCACGAGAGCTCGACGAGAAGACTTATATAGTCAGAATCACAGCAAAAGAACAAGGGGAATGAGAGAGGGGGGTACAGCCAATCAACTCCTGGTCAACAACAGGTGCGCAGAAAATGGTTTTCCTTGTTAAACAGTTTGACAGAAGTGTCGCTTACACATTTATCACCGTTTTCTTTTATGTGATAGGCCTCCAAAAGCTCCCGCGCTATTTTATTTTTACTTCTTCCTAGAATCTTAATCTTTTTAAGCAAAGGCTCGCATCCACTGCAAGCGAGGCAGTGAGCAGGCAAGTTTGCTCCTTCTTTATTCCGAATGGATCGGGCATGTTCCCCTGCGCGTTCATTCACGCATCGGCCTGTCTGGCCCACGTAGGCGCCTCCACACTTGAGTGGGATTTCATATACCACACCAGTGGCACATTTTACATACTTTTCGGCATGTTTTATGTCGCATCCACTGCCTCTAGCTCCTTGGTTCCCGGTTCTCGGGCACAAGGCTGCGAGTTTCCGTGGGGCAGAAAAAACAACAGGGACGCCAGGCCTCTTGGCCACTTTTTTTACATTGTGCGCCACTTTCTGAATATATGGCACCACCACGATCTTCTTTTTTGGAAGCGGCTCATCCACACTTCTTCGACCTCTTTTTATCTTCCTGAGAAGATTCTCGGCCACGGCTGATATGACGTCTTCGTGACCTCATCCGGGAGATCGTGCGAGAGGAGCTCCGCCGAATGCAGCCATAATCGCAACAACCCCAGGTGGCGACGCTCGCGGACGTTGTCCGTGAAGAAGTCCAGCAGGCGCTGGGCGTTCCTGAAGCGACGGCTGCGACTTTTCAAGCACAAGAGGCAACAGCGATGAACTACGCTGGTGCATTACGTCGCCCCCCGCCCCGACGTGATGACTTTCCAAGACCTCGCCGCTACCGGCCTGTTCCTGAAAACCGCCCCTTGGCTCCCGCCCGCCAAGCCTACCAACGACCAACAAGCCCCAGGAAGTGCAACGCATGGAGGACAGCGAACAACGGGCCATTATGCTTCCACTGCGGTGAGGCCGGTCACATGCTGCGGCACTGCCCGTACCGACGAATCGGTTTTCGCGGATTTGCAGTCGACGCTCCACGATCTCGCGCAGGTGAACGACCGCAAGAAATCGACAGCTATCTGCGTAGCGGTGAGATTGCGCCACCAAGCCGTCGGTTCAGATCTCCATCGCCGTACAGGGCCCGCTTTGCGTCGCCAGGCTGTAATTATGATGAGAGTATGCGCGGAAGGTCCCCAAGCCCCCGTAGGGGAAACTAAAGGCAGCAACCTTTGGAGGTGAGGTTGCTCAACGGCGAAAAGACGAAGATCCTCCGCCGCCAACGACCACTAACGACGACGCAACCATTTCATCGCCGCTCCACACGACGACATCGACGACAACACGACCAGAGTGCAAGCAGACACCGCCGCCCAGCGAAGTAACAACGGTATGCCCCGGCCATGACCTGAAGAAACGACGGAGCCGAGATCGGACAATAAGGCCCACGTGCAATGCGAGGACGCGAACAAGTGACCTTGAAGTTAATGTCGATGGTCGCAGAGTCACTGCCCTAGTAGACACCGGAGCTGACTATTCAGTCATTAGTGGACCGTTAGCCTCTCAGCTAAGAAAAGTTACCACCGCTTGGGATGGCCCGCTGATTCGCACAGCAGGTGGCAACCTGATTACTCCATCGGGACGATGCACTGCAAGAATAACCGTAAATGGGCGTACTTACCCCACCAGCTTTGTGGTCTTGCAGCAGTGCTCCCGCGACGTGATTTTAGGCATGGACTTCCTAAATGAACATAGGGCTATCATCGACCTGCGATCCAAGCTCATCAAGCTCTCTGCAGACAAAGCCATTCCTGCTACGACGACGTCGATGCAACACATCCCTCTAAACGTCCTCGACGAAGAATTGAACGTCCCGCCCCGATCAAGTATCGCAGTCTGCGTAGGTAGCGCCAACATCGAAACCGCTGAAGGCATCGTCGAAGGAAATATCCAATTGCTCTTAGAACGAGGTGTCGGCATCGCAAGAGGCATCACGAAATTCCGGAGAGGTCAAGCTCAGGTTCTGGTAACAAACTTCACCGAAGAATATCGGCATCTCAACAAGGGCACGACGATCGCCTTTCTCGACGAATTGTCGGACCTCAAAGATGTATTCACCCTCCACGACCAAACGCTGGAAGACGCACCGGACCTATTCCGTCAGCCCACATTTGACATCAACCCGGCATTGACCCACAACAGGAAAGACCAGATTCTCAGTCTGCTTCGAAGCTACGGGGAGTGCTTCTCATCGTCATCGAAGGTACGACAAACACCACTGGCCAAGCATCGCATAATAACGGACGAACACGCCCGACCTCTGCGCCAGAGCCCTTATCGTGTATCGCCGCGAGAACGCCAGGCCATTCGCGATCAAGTTGAGGAAATGCTGCGTGATGACGTAATCCAGCCATCGAACAGCCCCTGGGCGGCACCAGTCGTTTTGGTCAAGAAGAAAGACAGCACACTTCGCTTCTGCGTTGATTACCGCCGCTTGAATAGCATAACGAAGAAGGATGTCTACCGGCTTCCCCGCATCGACGACACTCTCGACCGGCTCTGCAATGCAAGGTACTTCTCATCGATGGACCTGAAGAGCGGATATTGGCAAATTGAGGTCGACGAAAGAGATCGCGAGAAGACCGCATTCATCACACCGGACGGCCTTTATGAGTTCAAGGTGATGCCATTTGGCCTCTGCTCCGCACCAGCCACGTTTCAACGAGTAATGGACACAGTCCTGGCAGGCTTGAAGTGGCAAATTTGTTTGGTATATTTGGACGACGTTGTCTTCTCGTCAAACTTTGAAGACCACCTAAAACGACTACAGACAGTGTTGGAAGCCATCAAGTCATCGGGACTAACGCTAAAAGCAGAGAAGTGTCACTCCGCCTACGAAGAACTCCGGTTCCTAGGTCACATCGTTAGCAAGGATGGTATTCGCCCAGACCCGGAGAAAACAGCTGCAATCGCACAATTCCCACCGCCTGCCGACAAGAAAGCTGTGCGCCGATTCCTTGGGCTGTGCGCCTATTATCGACGATTTGTCAGAAACTTTTCACGGATCGCCGAACCGTTGACGCAGCTTACAAAGGCTGACGTACCTTTTAAATGGGAAGCGCCGCAAGGAGAAGCCTTCGACGAACTTAAGCGCCGCCTGCAATGCCCTCCTGTACTTGGCCACTTTGATGAAAACGCCGAGACCGAAATTCACACCGAGGCGAGCAGTGTGGGCCTAGGAGCCATTCTCGTCCAGAAGACTGCCGGACAGGAAAAAGTAATCGCCTACGCTAGCAGGTCTCTCACAAACGCCGAAGTCAATTACTCGACGACCGAGAAGGAGTGCCTTGAGATCATCTGGGCTACTTCTAAGTTTCGTCCATACCTATACGGACGACCATTCAAGGTGGTAAGCGACCATCACGCGCTCTGCTGGCTGGCTAATTTGAAAGATCCTTCCGGCCGCCTTGCCAGGTGGAGCCTACGACTTCAAGAATTTGACATGACTGTAGTCTATAAGTCGGGCAGGAAGCATTCCGACGCAGACTGCTTATCCCGCGCTCCCGTCGATTCTCCCCCGAAGGACGATGACGATGACGCCTTTTTGGGACCGGTAAGCACCAGCAGTTTCGCAGAACAACAGCGATCAGACCCTGAGCTGAAAGCGCTAGCCGATTACTTGGAAGGAAAGACCGCTTCCCCTCCTGGTGTGTTCAGGCGACATTTATCATCCTTCACGTTAAGCAATGGCCTCCTCGTGAAGAAGAACTTTGCACCCAACAAGACCGCGCAGCTTCTCGTAGTGCCTAAAACCCTTCGGCAAGAAATTCTGCAGGCGTTGCACGATGAGCCCACAGCAGGCCACCTCGGATTTGCGCGCACGTTGCGTCGAATCCAGGAGAAGTATTACTGGCCGCGTCTGCCTGCCGAAGTTTCCCACTACGTGAAGACGTGTCGTGAGTGCCAACGACGCAAGACGCCGCCGATCAGACCAGCGGGACTACTAAACCCGATTCCGCCCCCAATCCAGCCCTTTCAACAAATTGGGATGGATCTCCTCGGCCCCTTTCCATCTTCGTCTATGGGTAACAAGTGGATCATCGTGGCCACTGACTACCTTACCCGTTACGCCGAAGCAAGAGCACTACCGAATGGTACCGCGGCAGAAGTCGCCAAATTTTTTGTCAATCAAATTCTCTTGCGACACGGCGCCCCAGAAGTGCTCATCACGGACAGGGGAACGGCGTTTACGGCAGAGTTGACGCAAGCCATCCTGGAATAGTCACACAAGCCATCGACGAACAACTGCGTACCATCCCTAGACCAATGGCCTTACGGAGCGCCTGAACAAAACGATCGCGGACATGATCGCTATGTACGTCGACGCTGAACACAAGACCTGGGACGCCATCTTGCCGTACGTGATCTTCGCGTATAACACGGCAGTCCAGGAGACGACCAGAGCGACCCCTTTCAAGCTTGTGTACGGCAGGGAGCCCACGACGACGCTCGACGCAATGCTGCCACACGTAACCAACGAGGACAACCTTGACGTCGCCGCCTACCTGCAGCGTGCAGAGGAAGCTCGACGACTCGCACGGCTGCGTATTAAAGACCAACAGCGCACCGACAGCCGACGATACAATTTACGACGACGCTACGCAGAGTACAATCCAGGAGACCAAGTGTGGGTTTGGACACCAATTCGCCGTCGCGGATTAAGTGAAAAGTTGTTGGGTCGATACTTTGGGCCATACAAAATCCTTCGCCGCGTCGGACCACTGGACTATGAAGTCATTCCCGACGGAACGTCAGCATCACAACGGCGCAGCGCACGCCCAGAAATTGTACATGTTGTACGACTGAAGCCATATTACGCGCGTTAAAGAATCTGTGGTGTTTAAATTTTACAGTGTTTATGTTTAAGTTTCTTTGTTTTGGAACATCGAGGCGATGTCTTTTTAAGGGGGGAGTAATGCCGCGAAACCTTCAAAACAGTATTTGTTGTTTTTAACAGCCGCCGGCATACAGGCTTATCACTCTGATTCTGGACCGCGTATCAGTTCCGTAATCTTTGTTTGTTAATGCTCGATGTCGCGAGTCACACCTTTATCAGTTTTGTTGTAGCACAAGATGCACCGAGATCTGTCTCGAAGGTTCCGGCCACTCGGGTGTCTTTCCACAATGTTCCAGCCCGTGCTGGTAGCTGTTTGCGACGTTATCTAGATTGTTCTGTGCAGCCTTTAAATTGAGCGTTGACGAGTGTGACGAGCATTCTTTGTTCGACGACCGACGAGTGCGTTCGTTGCTATCGCCGCCGCCGAGTTGCTTAGTTCTTTTTGCGGGCGCAAGTCAGCCCCAATAAAGAGTTATTTCAGTACCATCACGCCTGTGTCTTCTTTTGGCGTGTATGGCATTGTCACCACTACGTGACAATATATATGACATGGTTGGCTGATTTCCAAAAATAAAGTTGCAGTTCAGCGCCTCTGCATCTTACGTGTTCCTCCGTCTTCGTCCTTGTCCGGCTACGCGCTGCAATAACTATGGAAAACCAACTAGCCCGACAGCTTGTCCTCTTTGTATTTTTTGTTCACAAGAAACTATGGGTGATGTGTATATAACCTACTTGTAAAACAAATAAAACGACCTTAATAAAATGTTCGTCATGGCAGCACAATTTCCATTCTAAACTGTAATGCCGCTTTTCCTTCATTTTCCCAAGAAAGCTGCAATTAAGATCTTAGAGTGCTACTTACCAATTTCATGCAATGGCAAGTTCACATTTTCTTTCAGTTGTTCTCGCTTGTGCGACACACTTCTGCTCCCTCTTTCCTCGTATGCCAATGCGACTAGGAACCTAACAAAATAATATAGGATGCTTTCGTGTCATGCACGTCCGTTGCCCAGAGGTGCAGACTAAGCATTGAAGAACCAATCAGGGATCGTGCACGAACATGCCTGCAGGCAGCGAAATGTACAATTGCTTCGTGACGTTTCTGGCGTAGCAAGTGAATGGGACAGCAAGGCTTCAAACTTCATGAAACTGAAAAGTGCCATAATTGCATCTTCAAATCTTTCACTTCCAAAAAACTCATCTTAGGTATATGTTAAAATTTGTTTTCGAGTGCTTGAAAAACTCATTGAAACACATAAATTTAGGGGCACACTGGTCTCGAGGGTGCAATAAAAACCAGAATTCGAATTTTAAAACTATCATGTTTCTAAACTCTGTAAACATTCCAGGTGTAATATGAATTTATAACAAGTCGGGTAACTAACTTTAAGTCAGTGTTTACGCTAAATTAGCCCATTGTCATAACATAACGTATGCTTTCCGTTCCCCGCGCACATTAGCTGCGGTCTTCGTCTCGTTTGGAAGAGTACATCTTCGTTTCAAATTACATGCTCCAGTGTATAGTTTGAATCATTGGCTCGATAGATAGCAAAAGAAAACAAGCACATGTTCCTATTCACTGCCTGCCACACTATACTGAAAGGAGCCCTGCATCTCTCACCATCTGCTGCACGAGTCGACGTCGTGCCCCAGGCTGCTATCTTGTCTAGTACCTTCGGCCTTGGACACTGGAGATTCCGCAACAATGTGCTGCCGACGAGAAAGCATGTGACGATGCATAAGTATAGCAAAACGTCATTGATCGGTAATGTTAGAAATGTGCCTTTGTGTTGTGAGACACAGAGGAAAAGCATATTCCTGTGCCAAGTGACAGTGTCAAGGAAACGGGACCAATTAGGCAAGCGGGCCCATCAAGTAAGAAAAGTTGCAGTGTGGTCGGACTCGTCATGATACAACAGTTTTGATGCATTTTGATATGGAAAATGAAACGACAAGATCTGACATGAAACTCTGGGATTTGGAATTAACACCGGCAATGAAACGTAAGGCCAACTTAGTCCCCAGCGATGTCGCTGACCATCTGCTAAATCCCGACGAGCTTTGCGTTGGTTTGCAATGAGTTGCTCAACCGCCTGTTGAATGGCAAAACAGCTAGGTACGACAGTGGTGGTTTGCGAAAAGAGCTGAGACACAAAGTGCAACACGTTTGGAGGTAGAGTAAGAACCGTTCGGGGCGATCGAGAATACGACCTCACTGTTATGCTTTTCAAGACATGTGATAACTGCTAGGACAAGAGATCAGTATGGAGTATGCTGCGTGTTGAAGAAAAACAAATAAATCTTTTAGCTGCGAACATTCTGGCTGCGTCCACTATGCACAATACTAGACCCAATAAAAGTTTTTCAGTACCTTCACTGATAAAAATTTCTCGCGTGGACAACCATAAAAACATGGAAGAACAACATAAAGGAAAACCTGACATCTGCCACGGCGCGCGCCGGTACGGAAGTGGAAGTGCAATGCGCGAGAGTTCACCAGTTTTCTATCTATGTAGCCTTGTCGTATGATGGGCATTGGATGACTCGCGGATTCATTCACACATCAGAGGCGCCCCAAAGTACTCTAAAGGCATCACCAGTGAAGACGGCTAGGATGAAAACACAGAGTTGTTCGCCAAAATGTTCGCCAGCAGAGTACTTCAACGCTACCGATGAATATCCTGTGTTGGCCCCTCTGCATGCTGCTCGCCAGTCAGCATTTGGCAGCATGTGTATGGTTGTACTGCAGAAGTGGCGGCATTTTTTGAGCGGAATAATCTTCGATTACATCAAATGGACAAAGAAGGGGATTTTTGGAATTGTTGTCGGTTTACCTCAAATCAACCTTTGCAGATTGGAATGGGTCTCGGTTTATTCAAATGCAGGGGATCTGTATAGGATCATGCATTGCCCCAGTTCTCAGTGACCTTTACCTCGGCATGCATGACAGAGCTCTTAATGAGAGCTTTGATAACTCATGCGTTTTAAAGATCTTCCGTTTCGTAGATGATTACTTAGTTATCTTAGATTGCAATAATGAAACCATTTTAAGTCGGGTACCTCAAGTTCTGACCGTGTTTGCGAACACAATGGTGCCACATGAGTTGACCCACGAAGTGCCAGACAAGAATTCCATTCGTTTTCTCGAGCTAAGACTTTTTTTTCACTCCTAATCATGTTTGCTGGTCGTTCGAACCAAGGAACAAGAAACCCATTTTAGCTTATGGTATGTTTTAGTATGTACTTTAGTACTTTTAGTATGTTTAGAGATTTGGAAGCCTTTTTCTTCAGGACATTTATATGAGGAAGAAAGGTGACATTTTGTCAAAAGTTACGCCTAGAAATTTGTGTTTGTTTTTCCCCAGTAATTTAGTTTTGTTCAGGTGTAGTGTAGGATCTGTTTGTAAGCCTCGTTTGAGAGAGAATAGGACAGCCACTGTTTTTTGACGAGAAAACTGAAATCCGTTTGTGTCTGCCCTTGCTGCTAGTTTATTTATGGTCAACTGCACCTGTCTCTTACATGTAGATACGTTAGAGGATGTGTATGCAATCTGTAGATCATCAACATAAGCTGAATACATTATGGATTTCGGGATGACTGTGCTTATGGAATTCATTTTTACTATAAAGAGAGTTGTGCTTAAGACGCATCCCTGTGGTACGCCATTCTCCTGTACAAAGTTCTTTGAAAAGGTTGAGCCCAAGCGCACACGGAATGAGCGATTTGACAAGAAGTCCTTTAGAAACATCCTACCACGTATGCTTAAATCTGCTAGGTCACGGAGGATGCCAAATCGCCATGTAGTGTCATATGCCTTTTCCATATCAAAGAAGACTGCAAGGCAGTGCTGTTCGTGAATAAATGCTTCACGAACAGTGTTTTCAAGGCAGACTAGATGGTCCGTGGTGGAACATGCTGTTTTGAACCCACATTGGTGAATGTCTAGAAGTTCTCAGGAATGAAGAACAAAGGCTAATCTGGTATTAAGAACACTTTCAAAAGGCTTTGCAAGGCAACTTGTGAGAGCTATGGGTCTATAACTGCTGGTGGCCGTTGGTGGCTTTCCTGGTTTCAGGAAAGGCACAATAATAGCTTTTTTCCAGGCCTCAGGAATACTCTCGGATACCCATACTTTGTTGAAAAATTTCAGAAGTGCTTCTAAAGCCGGTGTAGAAAGATGTGCAAGCATCTGATAGTGAATTTGATCTGGGCCAGGTGCAGTGTTCTTGTCGGCAGATAGAACCGTGTTCATTTCTTGCAGCGTTATTAACTTGTTATATGCTTCATTTGTACTTCCACTTGTTGCCAGTTTTTGTTTTTCGGCCTTGTTTTTGTATGTTATGAAAGATTTTGGGTAGTGTAGTGAACTTGAAATTGCAGAAAAATGATCGCCTAGAATATCTGCCTGTTTCTGTAAGTTTGTTTGGGTGCCAGGAGATGTTAGGAAAGGGACTGTGTACGGGGAGAAGTTGCCATCCAGTTTGTGAACAAGCTCCCACATTTTTTTTTGATGTGATTGAGCTATTTATTGATGATATGTATTTTTGACAAGAAGCCTTCTCAGCGTTTCGGTGGACGTACCGTGCCCTAGCTTTCGCCTGTTTGAATTTTACAAGGTTTTCGTTTGTAAGGTACCTGCGAAAGGTTCCCCAAGCTTTGTTTTGTTTCTTCTTTGCATCTCTGCACTCCTGCTAATACCAGACTTTGCGATTTTTCAGTACCACTCCTGAAGACTGTGGTATAGCTACAAGTGCTGCGTCAATGATGCAGGCCGTAAATTTTTCAATTATCTCGTCAAAACTGAGTTTTTCGGAAAAGCCCTTTTCCAGGCTGGCTTCAGACTGGAATAGAGCCCAGTTCTCAAGGTGCAGCTTCCACCGCTTGGGTTTGTTTAGAGTGATGGAGGGTGAGGGTGTTAGGCTGATAAAGACAGGCAAATGATCGCTTCCTAGAGGATTGTCAAAGACGTCCCATTTAATATCAGTAAAAATTGATGGGGAGCTAAATGATAAATCTAAAAGCTCATTTTCCCCGTGCTTGGGGAGCAGTATGTATGCTTTCCTGTATTTAGCAGGCAGACATCATTGCATAATATAAAATCCTCTAATATACGACCTGTAGCGTCTGTCTGATCGCTTCTCCAGAAAGTGGAGTGCGCATTAAAATCTCCAACAACCAGATATGGTTTTGGCAGTTGTTCTAAAAGCTCTTCCAGATCATGAAGGGTTACAATTAGGTGCGGTTGGAGATACAGTGAACACATATAGTTATTCTTTTATAATGAATGATAGACAGCAACAGCTTCGAACTTGGTTTTCAGGCTAATTTCACGTGTTGCTACTCCATTCTGCACTACAATAGCGACACCTCCAGATAGCCTATTTGCTTCTTTTCGGTCGCAGCGAAAGACGTTGTGTCCTTTTAAAATGTTTTGGTGTGGTCCTAAGTTAGCTTCCTGTAGGCAAAGGGCTACAGGAGAAAATGAATGTAAAATGCCTTTTATATCGTTGTAGTTGTTCATGAGACCTCGGCAGTTCCAGTGTATGAGGAACGCCATTTTTTTTATGGAATGTACCTGAATTTAGGTTTCAGGTTTGTCTGGTCCTGTTATAAGAGTTTTGTCTCTCCGTTATCTTTCCAGAGAGTTATGCCGCCGCTGCAGCGTGGACGACGAAGGGGTTGTGTCATTGCCTCGGGGGCTTTGGACATTTGGGGAGAGTTAGGAGTGTTGGTTGCAGGCTTCCCTTCTGGGGGAGAAGCCTTTTGGGCTGTTGGCTCTGGGGCCAGTGTGCCCTGTTTCTGCGCTGGCAGGGCAGCTTTCGCTGCTTCTGCCTGGGGCAGGGATGGCCCTGCCTGAGGCTTAACCTCGGCGGAGACCAAATCCTGTTGTGGTGTGCTGCCCCTATGCTCCACCACATTGGAATAGTTCGGTTTGGCTGTGAACAAAAAAGTGCCGTTTAACAAGATATCGCTGTCGTGCCTCTTTAAACGTTATGTTTTCATTGACTTTTACGGTAATGATGTCCTTTTCCTTCTTCCAAGAAGGACATGACCGTGAGTATGCCGCGTGTTCACCTGCACAGTTCGCGCAGTGTGGTGCAGCTTCACACTCTTCAGATTTATGTTCAGTTGAGGCATATTTTGTGCATGTTTATCGGCCACGGCAGCTCTGGGAGCCACGACCGAATCTTTGGCAGTTGAAACAAAGCCTAGGGTTTGGGATGTAGGGCCGGATGTCTACTTTGATGTAACAGACTTCAATGGATTCAGGGAGTTTGCTAGAGTTGAAAGTCAGAACTATGTGCTTTGTTGGTAATTACTTGGTTGTTCTTTCGGATTTTGATCCTGTGTACACCGATTACATTTTGCTCGGAAAGACCTTCTAGAAGTTCTTCAGTGAGTGACAGGAAGTCAATCTCTTATAGCACGCCTTGGACTGTGTTCAAGCACTGACTGTTATTGGGCTATCCCCAAATGTAGCAAGTTGCTGAAGGTTGCTGTACTGGAGTTTGCTTTGCAGCTCAAGCAGAAGATCCCCGCTAGCCAGTTTACTAACTTTGTATCCTGAACCTAGTATGGTTGTGAGAGACCTAGATACTGCAAAAGGGGATATTAGCCGACCTTGTTTGGCGGGGCTTTCACTGTGGATCACATGATATTTAGGGAAAGTTTCATGCTTCGCTGAAAAGAACTGGGCTGATACATCGGTCCGCCTTTTCTTGGAAAGGCAATCAGTTTGGAGCAAGAAGCCACAAATATTGTATAATGTTCGGCTCCGGTGCCAGCCACCCGCCATGGAGCCCAACGAGGGGACGGGGCAGGAATTGGCAGGCAAGTCCTGTCCACGTCAGCTGTACACTGTAACTATAACCTAATATGGCGTAACTCAGGGTAGTCAGCCACACAAGGTTAACCCTCGCCGCCTGAAAGTAATGGAAAACCAAGAAGAGAGTAGAGGACAGGAGAGTTGTAGGATAGAAGATAGGAACGTGAAAGATGAAGGGAAGGATAGGAAAAGGCGACTGCCGGTTTCCCCCGGGTGGGTCAGCCCGGAGGTGCCGTCTATGGGAAGCGTGGGCCAAAGTGGGGTGTTGCCTCCGTCGAGGGGCGTTAAAGGTTCAAACACTCGGCATCGGCTAAACCACTAGGATCCCCTTTTCCCCAGACACGACGATGCCACGCACGGCTAAGCGTGGGTGCTCGGGGTCCGTGGTGTCGCACAAAACACACAAACACCTGCTTTAACAGGTGCCCCCTGCGGGGAGAGGCCATGTTTTGTTAGGGCCCCAGGTCTATTCCAAAATAAAAACAGAGTCTGTTATCAGATGCTGATTGTACTTGATTTTGTGCCTGTCTATTTTATGATGATTATTTTTTGTAATTTTAATGACATGTATAACATGTTATTACATTTCTGATTTTCAATGCATGCAGTTGTGACGAGCAAGTGTGAGCCGGAGATGCATGTAGTACGCGTCACTACTAAAGCGAGCAGCCCCGTTGTACAGGAAGCCAGTGAGTTATCGATCCATAAAACGAGCTGCGTCAAGAGGCAAGACGTCGCCGCCTGCTACGACCCACAGATGGATCCGAGACCCAAGAAAAGACTGCACATACAAGGAGAAATGGAAAGCAGACTATGCCTGGATCATGGCCGCCTCGGACGACAGCCGCCAGGAGCAAGGTAAAGGCAAACTATGAATAAACCAGCCAGCAGTTCTAACAGTTTGTGCGATCAGACCGAGCTATTTGAAGGTGGTTCGGTCAGGTGCCCATTCTTACGTAGGTATTGAGCATTTGTTCATGTTCGAGCATTTTAATGTGATTTATTTCAAAACGATAAGCATCTGAACTTCAACTTGTGTCATGAACAGCAGTTTCCTCTTCATAGATGGCAATTTAGTGCAAAAAAAGTTCACGCAAAAGTGCAATATAAACTGTATTCCTCAGGTGGCATGCATCAATGACATCCCCCCACGGTAAGCGTATTCCCGATTTCAATAGCAGGAAGTTGTGGTCAGCCTAAGCTGCGGACAAAATCGCTCCTTGCACTTTGTCTCTGATTTCCTCCATTTGTTGAGGAATGTGCAGGACAGTTTGTTCAGCCTCCTATAAAAACTGCATGGTATGGATCCATGAGAAATGCCAGTTAGATGAACAGAGGCATTATCATATACTGCACAAAGGAAAAAGCATCAGTCTAGCATGATGAGACTGTATGAGCAGTTCTTGTTCAAGATGGAGCCTGGAACAAGAAAAAATTCAACTACATTCTTCTCTCTTTTACATCTTCCTAGTGTCCACTCAATGCTCTCATATATTCTGATCTGCTTATATGTAACAGGGTAAGCAGGTTTCAATACATGATCTTGCACGTAAAAACCATCAGCATGACAATACTGACAAAGGCGACTATTTCCATTTGTGCACTCCTAAAAATGTGTTCTCATTTCAGTTTCATATTTTTAAAGCCAACTTCTATAGCCCCATATTGGTGCTTCCCTTGGCTTATTCACGAATGGACTCCATTCCTCGTGTAGCCCCATCTTTGCTAGTGGCGGATCTGGAAATGGACTGATGCTGCTGACGACAGACTATCCAACGTGATTTCAGAAGTGCAGATGTGGAAGATAGCCTTTTCAGCGACAGTAAAAGAGTTCCCGCCGAACATTGAAGATCGGTCATCTGCGCTGACGACCAGGACGTAATGCCTAGCTCGCGTGGTCATCCTGTGTTACACAAATGCAACGAGCACCACAGATTTTCCACGAAAAACGCCTATGCTTTTCCTGAAGGGACATTGACGGTAGATGGCATGGCTCCTATATAACGTCGAACAAGCCTGGGGGGACTATCACTCTGGAGCAGACCAGGCAGCCGTAAGGTTGCGCAGCGATTTACCTTGTTTACCATTTGTGCAGCTATGTTTGTATTTTAGCGACTCAATATCTAGCTCCTGGTCTGCTCCAAGTGTGCTTGGTTTTTTGTGTGTGTTTTTAGTGTTCTGTGGTGTGTATCTAGCAAATGTGTCCTACTGTGTATATGAAGTTTACCTTTTCAGCCTTTTGCGCTCCGCGGCTGAACTACAAGTAATTTTTTTATCAGACTGGCCACTACCTTATATAGCTATCGGCCGAAACAGTGTTTGCACATATTGTTATCGCAATAAAGTTCCCTCCCAAAACCAATCACGCAACTTCTTTATCCAGGTGTAACCACCGATTGTGGCACATGCAGGACGTTCCTCTTAAGATATTACAGTTGATGAAGATGACGGTTTCACTGCAGTGAAGGAGGCTGCACCAGAACTTACGCAGCAACCTTAGACACCACCAGGAGAAACATCGGTGCATAGCCTGGTCCAGTGCACCCATTACAGCCCAATGTTGACAAGACGTGTTGGCAACTTGCCTCCTTGACAAAAAGAGTGCGATGTCATACCATTGCTGCCCAGGTACCAGAACATTTGTCTTGTACCAGCCTAAATCACCATGTTTAGAGAGATGTGTAATGCCATTCTAGAGTTGTTTTTATTCAAAAGAGCTGCATTACATAAAAGCAGAACTGGGAATTCGTGAGCAGCATTATCAAAGACAACAGCCCGTTTCCATAAAACTATGGTGAAAAGCCAACAGATCTGTCGGCCGAGATGACTCACGCCGTTCTCAGTCGTCTATGGCAGAACACCCTACATCCCTCTCGACGCGCAGTTGGGCCTTCACCGTTAGACTACGTCACCAATTGACTCCGCCCAACGACTTCGTTACTCCCACCTCGACGCTCAGTGCAACCTTCTCACGGCTCATGCACATGTGAGAGTGGCCAATGCAGCATCACCACCACTTCTCACCTTCCGGTTGGGTGACTTGGTCCTCGTTCGCCGCGCCATCCGCACGACTGGCCCTTAGACGAAGCTCTTGCCCAGATACTGCGGCGCTTACCGTGTCGTTGAACGGCTCGGCCCCGTGACATACCGCCTCGAAGACCTCCCCGAGCATAGACGATGCGGTGTGCACCACATTTTCACGGAGCATGTGTAAACATGAATCAATATGTCAACAGCGCCATCATTGACTCCGACTTAGATACCGGGTCATCACCACTACTGTCGTCGCCAGCTGCCTCACTGCATTCCCCACGAAACGCCAACCCATTTGGAGCGCCTGCAGCAGCTCACTGAAACTCCCCCCCCCCCCAGGTGGAAAGATGTTACGGTGCCCGCAGAGGAGCGCTGCGCCAGAAAAGGAAGAGGCGCAGGACGAGCGCGAGACAAGCGCGCGGCGCCAGCGCGAGGGTTAGAGAACAAAAGAAGAGCGCTGGGGCAAGTGGTGTTTGCCTGGTGTCCTCCGTTCTTCTGTGTCTATCTCTAGGCGGGCACAGGGTCCCGCAACATTACATAACGCATTACAAGTTTTTCAATAAAATGACTGAAGGACAAATTTTGCAGCTTATGTGATGTGTCGCACTGAAACCAAACTTGTCAACATGCGTGGCAGTTTTCTTGCCTTGCAGTGTTGAATGCAAAAGCTGCCGCAGAAACAAAACGATCTCAGTTTTTGTGGGACGGAGCCACGAAGGAGGCAAGTATATTCGTGATGGTGCGGTTAACACGCTCCACGAGGCCATTGCACTGGGGATGATTGACGGATGTAGTGGAATGTGCAATGCCAAAGGAGCGGAGGGCTCGCTCAAATTCAAGGGAAAAAACGCAAGTATAAAAAATCGATAAATTAAATGCCTAACACACGATTGACATGATACAGTGACATAACATGATAATAGTGGCCATAGTGAAAGTACGTGAAAAAGCAACAAACATTCTCAGTCCTGAACAAGCAACCATGGCTAAAAAAGGTGGATGCACAGAAAAAAATGCTTTATATAAGAACTTGTTTAAAAAACTGCAGAGAAATTTATGAGATGGACAAAAAATAATAAGTAAATTAAACATTAAAAAAGAAGAGAGAGAGATGCAAATGTTGAAACAAAATTGAAAGCCAACCGACACTGCAAAACAAGAAACCAACATCGAATTAAACAATATGACTGACTGCAATTCGAAATGTATAAAACGAAGGCGTGTAAAGAGTGCAAATAAAATCAAAGATAAAATCAAGCACAATCAGAGAGAAAAGCAATTTCTTTGTTCGAAAGGAAAACTGAGGATATGCTGACGCATTCATCCTTGTGCTTAGAAATCAAAGCGGCTTCCACTATTTCGCGTATAAGCTTGTTATGGGATCGGTTTAGAATGGTCGTTTTCTGAAAGACGGGAGCATTTTCTATTGCGGTCGCATGTGCGACAATGCACTGGCAAGTTTTTCGACGATGACACTGAAAAACCATTGCTATGCTCCATTAAAGGTTTATTAATACATCAGCCGGTTTGGCCGATGTGTGCTTTGCCACAAGATAGAGGGAGGAGTATACAAGCCTTTCTGCGCATGTTACGGCGGGATTCTTGTGCCTTGTGGTGCAGCCATTATCTCTCTTTGTCGTTTTGTTGACCATGCGCCAAAGTCTTGATAGGCGGTGCGGGGCTGAAAAGACCACGTGAACGCCTGCCTTCTTACCAATCTTCTTGAGATTATGAGAAATCTTGTGGATATAAGGTATTATTGCTACCTTATTTCGCTGTTGGACTTCAGCTGAAGGGCCTGTCATCTTCATTTTGTAGTTCTTTAACATTTTTCTAGCGACAGAAGAAAGAAGTTTCTGCGGGAATCCCGACTGCGTCAGCCTGCACACTTGAGCTGAAAAGCTATCCTGAAATTTATGCTTGCATGACTTCGTCAAGACGTTACTGAAACCAGATTGCACAATATTCCTTTTAACCAACTTTGAATGAGCAATACCATAAGCTAAAATGGGTTTCTTGCTTCTTGGTTCGAACGCCCAGCAAACATGATCAGGAGTGAAAATAAGTCTTAGCTCGAGAAAAGGAATGGAATTCTTGTCTGTCACTTCGTGGGTCAGCTCAAGTGGCGCTATTGTGTTCGCAAACACGGTCAGAACTTGAGGTACCAGAGTTAAAATGGTTTCATTATTGCAACCTAACATAACTAAGTAATCATCTGCGAACCGGAAGATCTTTAAAACGCATGAGTTATCAAAGCTTTCATTAAGAGCTCTGTCATGCATGCAGAGGTAAAGGTCACTGAGAACTGGGGCAATGCATGATCCTATACAGATCCCCTGCCTTTGTATAAAAAGAGACCTATTCCAATCTGCAAAGGTTGATTTGAGGTAAACCGACAACAATTCCAAAAAACCATCAACAGTAATGGCTGTCCAAATATGGCGCCGTGGCTTTTCAGAATAAGTGCGGCATTAGTGTTGATGGTTTTTTGGAATTGTTGTCGGTTTACCTCAAATCAACCTTTGCAGATTGGAATGGGTCTCGTTTTATACAAAGGCAGGGGATCTGTATAGGATTATGCATTGCCCCAGTTCTCAGTGACCTTTACCTCTGCATGCATGACAGAGCTCTTAATGAAAGCTTTGATAACTCATGCATTTAAAGATCTTCTGGTTCATAGATGATTACTTAGTTATCTTAGGTTGCAATAATGAAACCATTTTAAGTCTGGTATCTCAAGTTCTGACCGTGTTTGCGAACACAATGGCGCCACTTGAGCAGACCCACGAAGTGCCAGACAAGAATTCCATTCATTTTCTCGAGCTAAGACGTTTTTTCACTCCTAATCATGTTTGCTGGTCGTTCGAACCAAGGAACAAGAAACCCATTTTAGCTTATGGTATGTTTTAGTATGTACTTTAGTACTTTTAGTATGTTTAGAGATTTGGAAGCCTTTTTCTTCAGGACATTTATATGAGGAAGAAAGGTGAGTTTTTTGTCAAAAGTTACGCCTAGAAATTTGTGTTCGTTTTTGATGATGATGATGATGGATTTTAATGGCGCAAGGGCGACTCAGGCCAAAGAGCGCCAAACTCAAGGTTAATGGTGCACTCAAGTTTATATGATGGAATAGTTGTGATTTTTCATGAAGGGATAAAAAACTGGTGTATAGGGCCTAAAAATGTATTCGCTCAGTAATATCGCTAAAAACAATGGTGTATAGGGCCTAAAATTCATTTGTGATATATAATGGATGCGCAATGTATAAGTAGATGTATTAAAAGATCTCATCCGTCCTCTCAAGGAGGAGCGGGCTGAGACCCACGTCGATAAGAAATTTCATGTAAAAAGCCTACTTCTGATAAAAATTTAAGCACCTGTTTTAAAGGAAACATTGGGTTGTCGCCAATAAAAATGGATGGGTGTGCTGGTATTTGATGAGTGCAGAAGGAGGGAAAATGACGTCTTCTTTCTGGTTCCAAGTTGTGCACATATGATTAAAACATGAATGACAGTGAGTCGATCACCACATCTCGAGCAGTGTGGTGCAGGAGAGTTGGTTAAAAGATATGTATGGGTTATGTATGTGTGGCCAATTCTCAGCCTGCACAGGGCTACTTCTTTAAATCTGTCTTGTTTTTCTGTGGTGTACCTGCCTATTTTTGCCTTTATTGTGTGTAGTTTATTTTCTGATGCTGCGTCCCATTCCTCTTGCCATTGTTGTCGAATCATGTTTTTTTTGTGTGGTTTGAGGTCATGATAAGTTATCTTATCAATGTCTGTGTCATTTCGAAGGGCAGCTGAAGCAGCTAGCCTATCAGCTGCCTCATTACCAGGTATACCGCGGTGACCTGGCACCCAACACAGCGTAATTTTAATTTCTTGTTCATGGGCAAACATAAGGGTGTTATAAAGAGAGTTCAGTACTGGGCTCTTATTTTGCCATTTCCAAAAGGATATGGACTTTAAAACACTGAGGGAGTCTGTATTTTATTTTCTATAATGTGTCTCACAGCTAAAAGGATACCATGGCATTCAGCGGTAAATATACTAGTATGTCTGTTCAGGGTTTTTGACTGTGAAAACTGTGGTCCATGTGCTGCACAGGAGACTTGAGCAGACTTCGAAGCATCAGTGTAATATTCATCACAAGTGTACTTCTCCTGAAGTGACATGAAGTGCTGCTGTATGGCAATAGGGGATGCATGTTTGCCCACTTCAAGAAACGACAGGTCGCAATTAACACCGTGCATTTCCCATGGAGCAATTAGGTCTTTTATGGAAGTTGTATGAAGACTGGTAACCGAAACATTCAGATATTCAATGTGCGTGGCAACTCTGATTGGAGATGGTGGTGTTAGAGATGGTTTTTTTGAGAAAAGTGCTGTGCCAGTTTTGTCAAGCAGGAGCCGACGACATGGATGGTCCAGTTGGCATAGTACCTTCATAGCATAAGTTAGAGAAGTAAATTGTCTCCTTCGTTGCAGTGACCATCGGTTCGCCTCGACATAGAGGCTAGCAATTGGGCTAGTTCGGAAAGCGCCCGTAGCGAGGCGAAGGCCGAGGTGGTGCACGGGATCGAGCAATTTTAGCGCAGAGGATGATGCTGACCCATAAACCATCGAACAATAGTCAATGCGTGATAGAACTACACTATTCAGAAGGTTCAGAAGGCAGTCGCGGTCTGTGCCCCATGACCGGTGAGAGAGAATTTTTAACAAATTCATCGCTTTGAGACACTTCAGTCGCAACTGTTTTATGTGGGGAATGAAGGAGAATTTTTCGTCAACAACTATGCCAAGAAATTTATGTTCTTTTTTAAAGGCAAGGCTCTGGCCATTCAGTGTGGGTCAGGCCTGATGCCACGCTGCTTAGAGAAAAGTACACAAACACTCTTTCCAGAGTTAAATTTAAACCCATTGTCATCAGCCCACCTGGACAATTTGTTTACACCTAGCTGAATTTGTCGTTCACAGATGGCCAAGTTGCAAGATTTGAAGCTTATCTGGACGTCATCAACATATACAGAACAAGAAATAGTTTTTGGCAGCACGCTTTTTAAAGAGTTCATTTTGACTACAAAAAGTGTGCAACTGAGAACAACACCTTGAAGGACACCATTTTCTTGAATGTACTGCTTTGAATATGCATTGCCAACACGGACTTTGAAGGTCCGTTCAGACAAGTAACTTCGAATTGTGCTCAACATGTTTCCTGTGATGCCAAGAGAGAAGAGGTCGCGGATGATACCATAGCGCCAAGTGGTATCAAATGCTTTTTCAAGATCGAAAAAGACAGATAAACAATGTTGTTTATATACAAAAGCATCCCTTGCATAAGACTCAATAGCAATGAGCTGATCAGCTGTTGATCGCCCAGCTCTAAAACCAGCTTGGTTTTGATAAAGAAGACCATTGTATTCAAGGAAATGGAGAAGGCAACGATTTACCATTTTCTCAAAAAGCTTGCATAGACAGCTGGTTAGTGCGATAGGCCGATAACTAGCAGCAAGTGTGGGTTCTTTTCCGGGTTTTAATATTGGGATGATGATCGCTTCCTTCCATGCTTTAGGAAAGCGTCCTGTGGCCCATACTTTATTATACAGGTAGAGTAGGGTTTCAACAGTGTTCACATGCAGATGCCTGAGCATTCCATATGTGATCCTGTCAGGGCCTGGTGCTGTGTTACCACATGTGTCTAGTGCAATCTTCAGCTCCTGCATGGTGAATGGGCTATTGTATCCTTCTGAGGATGGCCTTTTATCATGTATGTGCTTCCTCTCCTCTCTTGCCTTGTGCCGCAAAAAGGAATCTGTATAGTGTGCTGAGCTGAATATGTATTCAAAGTGTTGCCCTAGTGTGTCTGCTTGATGTTCAAGAGAGTCACCACTGGTGCTGACAAGGGGCGTTGGGACTGTGCTATATCCTTTAAGTGCTCTTATCCTGTTGTGAACTTTGTGTGCGTCAGAATAGGAGTTCACTGAAGAAAGGAATGATGACCAGCTTTCTCGCTTGGAGATGTGTCGAATACGCCTGCCATTTGCCTTTGCACGCTTAAAGGCTATTAGGTTTTCGGCTGTGGGGTATCGGCGTAGTTTCGACCATGCCCTGTTTTGAGTTTCACGAGCAGTAAGTCAGTAACTGATGAACTGGCCAATGATGACTGTTCCCTGAACATCTTCCAGTTGGCTGCATTTTCTTTGAATTTTCTGGGATTCGACACATTTTCATTTCCCTTCCCAGTATATTTTATTAAGATCGAAAAATGGTCACTTCCGTATAGATTGTTAATGACAGTCCACTCTGTAGCTGCCAGGAACATCGAGGAGCCAATGGCTAGATCTATGGATGTGTAAGAGTTATAAGCTATATTGTAGTAAGTTGGCTGTTTCGTGTTTAGTAAGCATGATCCCGAGGACAATAAGAATTTTTCGATTAGAACGCCTCGGGAGTCCGTTCTTGTACATCCCCATAATGGGTGGTGAGCATTAAAGTCTCCGACCAGCAACCAAGGTTCCGGAAGTTGATCAATCAATTTTTCAAAACATTCGCTACTTAGCTTATAAGTTGGAGCAATATACAGGGAACATACGGTTGTTATTTTGCCATAAACTAAGCTTCTCATTGCGACTGCCTCTAAGTCTGTGTTGAGTGAGATGTTTCGAGAGTGGATTGATTTTTGTGTTACAATGGCAACGCCACCAGAGGAGTGAGAGCTGCCTTGCCTGTCGTTCCTGAATACATTATATTGCTTAAGGAAATTTGAGTCTGCTGGTTTTAAATGGGTTTCTTGCAGACAAAGTATGTTTGGTTGATAGTCCGCAAGAATTTCATATATATCATCTAAATTTTTAAAGAGTCCTCGGCAGTTCCAATAAATGAGCGCCATAACTAAAAGTTATTTAAGGGACAAGTTTAAATTTAGGTTTGTAGGTCCTTGGGACCTGTTATTGGGACTTTTCCCTTTCTTTTTCGCTCCAGTGAGCTTTGCCGCCTAGGCAGCTGGGGTGAAGAAGTTGTGTCCATCGCATCTTCAGATGCGGTGGACGACTGTGCAGATAGCACAGGATTGTCAGTTTTAGGCATCGACTCATGGGTCGAGGCCTTTGGGCCGGCTGACCTGGGGGTCCGCGCAGCCAGCTTTGCGGGTGGTGGTGGAGTAGCGCTAGCTGACTCCACCGAGGGCGCAGGTGGCGCTGCCCTGGTAGAACTGTGTGCTTCCTGGGCAGGTGCCGACGACCGCTGTGATGCCGCGCCCTGCTGCGTCACAACGGAGTAGTGTGGCTTTTGAGGAAGAGAAAGCCGCTTTCGTGCCTCTCCGTAAGATACGTCTTCGGTGACTTTCAGTGTAATTATTTCTTTTTCTTTTTTCCAGTATGGGCACGAGCGTGAATAAGCTGGGTGGTTACCTTCACAGTTTGAGCAGAGAAGCAGCTGTTCTTCGCAGTTGTCTGTAGAGTGTTCGTGCGAGGCACACTTTGCACATGTGAGTTGGCCACGGCAACTCTGAGAGCCATGGCCATATTTCTGACATTTGAAGCAACGGCGTGGGTTGGGGATGTAGGGCCTCAGTTTTATGTTTGTGTAGCCTACTTCGACAGATTCTGGGAGAGTGCTTGCAGCAAAGGTGAGTACAATGTGCTTTGTTTCTATCTCTTTGTTATCTCGTCTGATCTTTATCTGGTAAACATCTGTGACATTTTGTTCCTTCAGGCCTTCAAGAAGTTCTTGTTCACTCACGTGCCTAAGGTCATCATCAGAGATGACTCCTCGGGCAGTGTTTAATGATCGGTGCGGGCTTATCTGTAGCGGTATTTCTCCAAATGATTCGACTGCACTTAGCTTCTGATACTGATGATTGTACATTAATTCTAGTAACAGGTCACCGTTTCCAAGTTTCTTTATCTTATAGCCCTGGCCAATGGCCTGTCAACGTTCGGGAAACAACAAATGGGGACACAAGTCGTGCAGTGATTCCCTCGTGGTCACTGTGGACCACGTGGAAACGAGGAAAGTTGTTTGTTTATGTTCTTTGAGAAGAACATGGTGGTCTCGGTGCGCCCCCTTTTAGAAGGAGGACGATCGGGGTTAAGGAGTTTAGATGCCATAAAAAATTGTATTGTTCGGCTGCAGTGCCAGCCACCCACCATGGAGCCGAACGAGGGGACGGGACAGAAATTGTCAATTCCTGCCCACGCCAGCTGTACACCGTAACTATAACCCAATATGGCGTAACTCAGGGTAGCTAGCCACACAAGGTTAACCCTCGCCGCCTGGAAGTAGGAAGAAATGAAGAAGGTAAGAGAGGACAGGACAGTTCTAAGAAAGAAAATAGGAAAGTGAAAGATGGAGGGGAGAACAGGAAAAGGCGACTGCCGATTTCCCCCGCGTGGGTCAGCCCGGAGGTGCCGTCTATGGGAAGCGTGGGCCGAAGTGGTGTGTTGCCTCCGCCGAGGAGCCTTAAAGGTCCAAACACTCGGCATCGGCTCAACCACCAGGATCCCCTTTTCCCCAGACACGACGATGCCACGCACGGCTAAGCGTGGGTGCTCGGGGTCCGTGGTGTCGCACAAAACACACAAACACCTGCTTTAACAGGTGCCCCCTGCGGGGGTGTTCGTTTTTCACCGGTAATTTAGTCTTGTTCAGGTGTAGTGTAGGATCTGTTTGTAAGCCTCGTTTGAGAGAGAATAGGACAGCCACTGTTTTTTGAGGAGAAAACTGAAATCCTTTTGTCTGCTCATGCTGCTAGTTTATTTATGGTTAACTGCACCTGTCTCTCACATGTAGATACGTTAGAGGATGTGTATGCAATCTGTAGATCGTCCACATAAGCTGAATACATTATGGATTTCGGGATAACTGTGCTTATGGAATTCATTTTTACTATAAAGAGAGTTGTGCTTAAGACGCATCCCTGTGGTCGGCCATTCTCCTGTACAAAGTTCTTAGAAAACTTTGAGCCCAAGCGCACACGGAATGAGCGATTTGACAAGAAGTCCTTTAGACAGTTTAACATCCTACCACGTATGCTTAAATCTGCTAGGTCACGGAGGATGCCAAATCGCCATGTAGTATCATATGCCTTTTCCATATCAAAGAAGACTGCAAGGCAGTGCTGTTCGTGAATAAATGCTTCACGAACAGTGTTTTCAAGGCAGACTAGATGGTCCGTGGTAGAACATGCTGTTTTGAACCCACATTGATGAATGTCTAGAAGTTCTCAGGAATGAAGAACAAAGGCTAATCTGGTATTAAGAACACTTTCAAAAGGCTTTGCAAGACAACTTGTGAGAGCTATGGGTCTATAACTGCTGGGTGCCATTGGTGGCTTTCCTGGTTTCAGGAAAGGCACAATAATAGCTTTTTTCCAGGCCTCAGGAATACACCCGGATACCCATACTTTGTTGAAAAATTCCAGAAGTGCTTCTAAAGCCGGTGTAGAAAGATGTGCAAGCATCTGATAGTGAATTTGATCTGGGCCAGGTGCAGTGTTCTTGCCGGCAGATAGAACCATGTTCATTTCTTGCAGCGTTATTAACTTGTTATATGCTTCATTTGTACTTCCACTTGTTGGCAGTTTTTGTTTTTCGGCATTGTTTTTGTATGTTATGAAAGATTTTGGGTAGTGTAGTGAGCTTGAAATTGCAGAAAAATGATCGCCTAGAATATCTGCCTGTTCCTGTAAGTTTGTTTGGGTGCCAGGAGATCTTAGGAAAGGGACTGTGTACGGGGAGAAGTTGCCATCCAGTTTATGAACAAGCTCCCACATTTTTTTGATGTGATTGAGCTATTTATTGATGATATGTATTTTTGCCAAGAAGCCTTCTCAGCGTTTCGGCGGACGTACCGTGCCCTAGCTTTCGCCTGTTTGAATTTTACAAGGTTTTCGTTTGTAAGGTACCTGCGAAAGGTTCCCCAAGCTTTGTTTTGTTTCTTCTTTGCATCTCTGCACTCCTGAAAATACCAGACTGCGATTTTTCAGTACCACTCCTGAAGACTGGTATAGCTACAAGTGCTGCGTCAATGATGCAGGCCGTAAATTTTTCAATTATCTCGTCAACACTGAGTTTTTCGGAAAAGCCCTTTTCCAGGCTGGCTTCAGACTGGAATAGAGCCCAGTTCTCAAGGTGCAGCTTCCACCGCTTGGGTTTGTTTAGAGTGATGGAGGGTGAGGGTGTTAGGCTGATAAAGACAGGCAAATGATCACTTCGTAGAGGATTGTCAAAGACGTCCCATTTAAAATCAGTAAAAATTGATGGGGAGCTAAATGATAAATCTAAAACGCTCATTTTCCCCGTGCTTGAGGAGCAGTAGGTATGCTTTCCTGTATTTAGCAGGCAGACATCATTGCATAATATAAAATCCTCTAATATACGACCTCTAGTGTCTGTCTGATCGCTTCTCTAAAAAGTGGAGAGCGCATTAAAATCTCCAACAACCAGATATGGTTCTGGCAGTTGTTCTAAAAGCTCTTCCAGATTATGAAGGGTTACAATTAGGTGCGGTTGGAGATACAGTGAACATATAGTTATTGTTTTATAATGAATGATAGACAGCAACAGCTTCGAACTTGGTTTTGAGGCTAATTTCACGTGTTGCTACTCCATTCTGCACTACAATAGCGACACCGCCAGATAGCCTATTTGCTTCTTTAGGGTCACAGCAAAAGACATTGTGTCCTTTTAAAATGTTTTGGTGTGGTCCTAAGTTAGGTTCCTGTAGGCAAAGGGCTACAGGAGAAAATGAATGTAAAATGCCTTTTATATCGTTGTAGTTGTTTATGAGACCTCGGCAGTTCCAGTGTATGAGGAACGCCATATTTTTTATGGAATGTACCTGAGTTTAGATTTCATGTTTGTCTGGTCCTGTAATAAGAGTTTTTTCTCTCTGTTATCTTTCCAGAGAGTTATGCCGCCGCTGCAGCGTGGACGATGAAGCGGTTGTGTCCATTGCCTCGGGGGCTTTCGACGTTTGGGGAGAGTTAGGAGTGTTGGTTGCCGGCTTCCCTTCTGGGGGAGAAGCCTTTTGGGCTGTTGGCTCTGGGGCCAGTGTGCCCTGTTTCTGCGATGGCAGGGCAGCTTTCACTGCTTCTGCCTGGGGCAGGGATGGCCCTGCCTGAGGCTTAACCTCGGCGGAGACCAAATCCTGTTGTGGTGTGCTGCCCCTATGCTCCACCACATTGGAATAGTTCGGTTTGGCTGTGAACAAAAAAGTGCCGTTTAACAAGATATCGCTGTCGTGCCTCTTTAAACCTTATGTTTTCATTGATTTTTATGGTAATGATGTCCTTTTCCTTCTTCCAAGAAGGACATGACCGTGAGTATGCGGCGTGTTCACCTGCACAGCTCGCGCAGTGTGGCGCAGCTTCACACTAGTCAGATTTATGTTGAGTTGAGGCACATTTTTCGCATGTTTGTCGGCCACGGCAGCTCTGGGAGCCATGACCGAATCTTTGGCAGTTGAAACAAAGCCTAGGGTTTGGGATGTAGGGCCGGATGTCTAATTTGATGTAACCGACTTCAATGGATTCAGGGAGTTTGCTAGAGTTGAAAGTGAGAACTATGTGCTTTGTTCGTATTTCTTGGTTGTTCTTTCGGATTTTGACCCTGTGTACACCGATTACATTTTTCTCGGAAAGACCTTCTAGAAGTTCTTCAGTGAGTGACAGGAAGTCAATCTCTGATATCACGCCTTGGACTGTGTTTAAGCACTGACTGTTATTGGGCTATTCCCAAATGTAGCAAGTTGCTGAAGGTTGCTGTACTGGAGTTTGCTTTGCAGCTCAAGCAGGAGATCCCCGCTAGCCAGTTTACTAACTTTGTATCCTGGGCCTTGTATGGTTGTGAGAGACCTAGATACTGTAAAAGGGGATATAAGCCGAGCTTGTTTGGAAGGGCTTTCACTGTGGATCACATGATATTTAGGGAAAGTTTCATGCTTCGCTGAAAAGAACTGGGCTGATACATCGGTCCGCATTTTCTTGGAAAGGCAATCAGTTTGTTTGGAGGAAGAAGCCATAAATAATGTATGATGTTCGGCTGCGGTACCAGCCACCCACCATGGAGCCCAATGAGGGGACGGGGCAGGAATTGGCAGGCAAGTCCTGTCCACATCAGCTGTACACAGTAACTATTACCTAATATGGCGTAACTTAGGGTAGTCAGCCACACAAGGTTAACCCTCGCCGCCTGGAAGTAAGGAAAAACCAAGAAGAGAGTAGGGGACAGGAGACTTGTAGGATAGAAGATAGGAACATGAAAGATGAAGGGAAGGATAGGAAAAGGCGACTGCCGGTTTCCCCCGGGTGGGTCAGCCCGGAGGTGCCGTCTATGGGAAGCGTGGGCCAAAGTGGTGTGTTGCCTCCGTCGAGGGGCCTTAAAGGTTCAAACACTCGGCATCGGCTAAACCACTAGGATCCCCTTTAACCCAGACACGACGATGCCACGCACGGCTAAGCGTGGGTGCTCGGGGTCCGTGGTGTCGCACAAAACACACAAACACCTGCTTTAACAGGTGCCCCCTGCGGGGAGAGGCCATGTTTTGTTAGGACCCCAGGTCTATTCCAAAATAAAGTAAAAACAGAGTCTGTTATCAGATGCTGATTGTACTTGATTTTGTGCCTGTCTATTTTATGATGATTATTTTTTGTAATTTTAATGACATGTATAACATGTTATTACACTTCTGATTTTCAATGCATGCAGTTGTGACGAGCAAGTGTGAGCCGGAGATGCATGTAGTACGCGTCACTACTAAAGCGAGCAGCCCCGTTGTACAGGAAGCCAGTGAGTTATCGATCCATACAACGCGCTGCGTCAAGAGGCAAGACGTCGCCGCCTGCTACGACCCACAGATGGATCCGAGACCCAAGAAAAGACTGCACATACAAGGAGAAATAGAAAGCAGACTATGCCTGGATCATGGCCGCCTCGGACGACAGCCGCCAGGAGCAAGGTAAAGGCAAACTATGAATAAACCAGACAGCAGTTCTAACAGTTTGCGCGATCAGACCGAGCTATTTGAAAGTGGTTCGGTCAGGTGCCCATTCTTACGTAGGTATAGAGAAATTTGTTCATGTTCGAGCATTTTAATGTGATTTATTTCAAAACGATATGCATCTGAACTTCAACTTGCGTCATGAACAGCAGTTTCTACTTCATAGATGGCAATAAAGTGCAAAAACAATTCACGTAAAAGTGCAGTATAAACTATATTTCTCAGGCGGCATGCGTCAATGACCCCCCCCCCCCGCGGTAAGCGTATGCCCAATTTCCCTAGCAGGAAGTTGTGGTCAGCCTATGCTGCGGACAAGAATTACTCCTTGCACTTTGTCTCTGATTTCCTCCATTTGTTGAGGAAAGTGCAGAACAGTTTGTTCAGCCCCCATAAAAACTGCATGGTATGGATTCATGAGAAATGCCAGTTAGATCAACAGAGGCATTATCATATAATGCACAAAGGAAAAAGCACCGTTCTAGCATGATGAGACTGTATGAGCAGTTCTTGTTCACGACGGAGCCTGGAACGACAAAAAATTCAACTACATTTTTCTCTCTTTTACACCTTCCTAATGTCCGCTCGATGCTCTCGTATATTCTGATCTGCTTTTTATGTAGTAGGGTAAGCAGGTTTCAATACATGATCTTGCACCTAAAAACCATCAGCTTGACAATACTGACAAAGGCGACGATTTCCATTTGTGCACTCCTAAAAAGGTTTTCTCCTTTCAGTTTTATATTTTTCAATCCAACTTCTGTAGCCCCATATTGGTGCTTCGCTTGCCTTATTCATGAATGGACTCTATTCCTCCTGTAGCACCATCTTTGCTCGTTGCGTATCTGGAAACGAACTGATGCTGCTGACGACAAACTATTAACGTGATTTCAGAAATGAAGATGTCGAAGATATCCTTGTCAGCGACAGTTAGAGTTCCCGCTGGCCAATCTTTGAAGATCGATCATCTGCGCTGACGACCAGGACGTAATGCCTAGCTCGCGTGGTCATCCTGTGTTACACAAATGCAACAAGCACCGCAGGTTTTCCAGGAAAAACGCTATGCTTTTCCTCAAGGGACACTGACGGTAGACGGCATGGCTCCTATATAACATCGAACAAGCCTGGGGGGACTATCACTCTGGAGCAGACCAGGCAGCCGTAAGGTTGAGCAGAGATTTACCTTCTGTTTACCATTTGTGCAGGCAGCTATGTTTGTATTTTAGCCACTCAATATCTAGCTCCTGGTCTGCTCCAAGTGTGCTTGGTTTTTTGTGTGTTTGTTTTTTTAGTGTTCTGTGGTGTGTATCTTGCAAACGAGTCCTACTGTGTATATGAAGATTACCTTTTCAGCCTTTTGCGCTCTGCGGCTGAACTACAAGTAATTTTTTTATCAGACTGGCCACTAGCTTATATAGCTATCGGCCGAAACAGTGTTTGCACATATTGTTATCGCAATAAAGTTCCCTCCCAAAACCAATCACGCAACTTCTTTATCCAGGTGTAACCACCGCTTGTGGCACATGCAGGACGTTCCTCTTTAGATATTACAGTTGATGAAGATGACGGTTTCACTGCAGTGAAGGAGGCTGCACAAGAACTTGCGCAGCAACCTTAGACACCACCAGGAGAAACATCGGTGCAGAGCCTGGTCCAGGGCACCCATTACAGCCCAATGTTGACGTGTTGGCAACTGGCCTCCTTAACAAAAAGAGTGCGATGTCATACCATTGCTACCCAGGTACCAGAACATTTGTCTTGTACCAGCCTAAATCACCATGTTTAGAGATGTGTAAAGCCATTCTAGAGTTGTTTTTATTAAAAAGAGCTGCATTACATAAAAGCAGAACTGGGAATTCGTGAGCAGCATTATCAAAGACAACAGCCCGTTTCCATAAAACTATGGTGTAAAGCCAACAGATCTGTCGGCCTAGATGACTCACGCCGTTCTCAGTCGTCTATGGCAGAACACCCTACATCCCTCTCGACCCGCAGCTGGGCCTTCACCGTTAGACTACGTCACCAATTGACTCCGCCCAACGACTTCGTTACGCCCACCTCGACGCTCAGTGCAACCTTCTCACGGCTCATGCGCGTGTGAGAGTGGCCAATGCAGCATCACCACCACTTCCCACCTTCCGGCTGGGTGACTTGGTCCTCGTTCGCCGCACCATCCGCACGACTGGCCCATACACGAAGCTCATGCCCCGATACTGCGGCGCTTACCGTGTCGTTGAACGGCTCGGCCCCGTGACATACCGCCTCGAAGACCTCCCCGAGCATAGACGATACGGTGTGCACCACATTTTCACGGAGCATGTGTAAACATGAATCAATATGTCAACAGCGCCAGCATTGACTCCGACTTAGATACCGGGTCATCACCACTACTGTCATCGCCAGCTGCCTCTGCATTCCCCACGAAACGCCAACCCATAATTGGAGCGCCTGCAGCAGCTCACTGAAACTCCCCCCCCCCCGTGGAAAGATGTTACGGTGCCCACCGAGGAGCGCTGCGCCAGAAAAGGGAGACGCGCAGGACGAGCGCGAGACAAGCGCGCGGCGCCAGCGCGAGGGTTAGAGAACAAAAGAAGAGCGCTGGGGCAAATGGTGTTTGCCTAGTGTCCTCCGTTCTTCTGTGTCTATCTCTAGGCGGGCACAGGGTCCCGCAAAATTACATAACGCATTACAAGTTCTTCAATAAAATGACTGGACAAATTTTGCAGCTTATGTGATGTGTCGCACTGAAACCAACCTTGTCAACATGCATGGCAGTTTTCTTGCCTTGCAGTGTTGAGTGCAAAAGCTGCCGCAGAAACAAAGCGGTCTCAGTTTCTGTGGGACGGAGCCACGAAGGAGGCGAGTATATCCGTGATGGTGCGGTTAACACGCTCCACGAGGCCATTGCACTGGGGATGATTGACGGATGTAGTGGAATGTGCAATGCCAAAGGAGCGGAGGGCTCGCTCAAATTCATGGGACAAACACAAGTATAAAAAATCGATAAATTAAATGCCTAACACACGATTGACATGATACAATGACATAACATAATAGTGGCCATAGTGAAAGTGCGTGAAAAAGCAACAAACATTCTCAGTCCTTAACAAGCAACCATGGCTAAAAAAGGTGGATGCACAGGAAAAAAAAGGTTTTATATAAGAACTTGTTTAAAAAACTGCAGAGAAATTTATGAGATGGACAAAAAATAATAAGTAAATTAAACATTAAAAAAGAAGAGAGAAAGATGCAAATGTTGAAACAAAATTGAAAGCCAACCAACTGACACTGCAAAACAAGAAACCAACATCGAACTAAACATTATGACTGACTGCAATTCAAAATGTATAAAACGAAGGCATGTAAAGAGCGCAAATAAAATCAAAGATAAAATCAAGCGCAATCAGAGAGAAAAGCAATTTCTTTGTTCGAAAGGAAAACTGAGGATGTGCTGACGCATTCATCCTTGTGCTTAGAAATCAAAGCGACTTCCACTATTTCGCGTGTAAGCTTGTTATGGGATCGGTTTAGAATGGTCGTTTTCTGAAAGACGGGAGAATTTTCTATTGCGGTCGCATGTGCGCCAATGCACTGCCAGGTTTTTGGACGATGACACTGAAAAACCATTGCTATGCTCCATTAAAGGTTTATTAATACATCGGCCGGTTTGGCCGATGTATGCTTTGCCACAAGATAGAGGGACGAGTATACAAGCCCTTCTGCGCATGTTACGGCGGGATTCTTGTGCCTTGTGGTGCAGCCATTATCTCTCTTTGTCGTTTTGTTGACCATGCAACAAAGTCTTGATAGGCGGCGCGGGGCTGAAAAGACCACGTGAACGCCTGCCTTCTTACCAATCTTCTTGAGATTATGAGAAATCTTGCGGATATAAGGTATTATTGGTACCTAATTTCACTGTTGGACTTCAGCTGAAGGGCCTGTTTTTGCGGCTATCCCGACTGCGTCAGCCTGCACACTTGAGCTGCAAAGCTATCCTGAAATTTGCGCTTACATGACTTCATCAAGGCGTTACTAAAACCAGATTGCACAATATTCCTTTTAACCAACTTTGAATGAGCAGAACCATAAGCTACAATGGGTTTCTTGCTCCTTGGTTCGAACCCCCAGCAAACATGATTAGGAGTGAAAAAAAGTCTTAGCTCGACAAAACGAATGGAATTCTTGTCTGGCACTTCGTGGGTCAGCTCAAGTGGCTCCATTGTGTTCGTAAACACCGTCAGAACTTAACGTACCCGACTTAAAATGGTTTCATTATTGCAATCTAAGATAACTAAGTAATCATCTACGAAACGGAAGATCTTTAAAACGCATGAGTTATCAAAGCTTTCATTAAGAGCTCAGTCATGCATGCCGAGGTAAAAGTCACTGAGAACTGGGGCAATGCATGATCCTATACGGATCCCCTGCCTTTGTATAAAACGAGACCTATTCTAACCTGCAAAGGTTGATTTGAGGTAAACCGACAACAATTCCAAAAACCATCATCAGTAATGCCACACTTATTCTGAAAAGCCACGGCGCCATTTTTGGACAGCCATTACTGTTGATGGCTTTTTGGAATTGTTGTCGGTTTACCTCAAATCAACCTTTGCAGATTGGAATAGGTCTCGGTTTATACAAATGCAGGGGATCTGTATACGATCATGCATTGCCCCAGCTCTCAGTGACCTTTACCTCGGCATGCATGACAGAGCTCTTAATGAAAGCTTTGAGAACTCATGCGTTTTAAAGATCTTCCAGTTCGTAGATGATTACTTAGTTATCTTAGATTGCAATAATGAAACCATTTTAGGTCGGGTACCTCAAGTTCTGACCGTGTTTGCGAACACAATGGCGCCACATGAGCTGACCCACGAAGTGCCAGACAAGAATTCCATTCGTTTTCTCGAGCTAAGACTTTTTTGTCACTCCTTATCATGTTTGCTGGTCGTTCGAACCAAGGAACAAGAAAGCCATTTTAGCTTATGGTATGTTTTAGTATGTACTTTAGTACTTTTAGTATGTTTAGAGATTTGGAAGCCTTTTTCTTCAGGACATCAAGCAAGCATCTGATAGTGAATTTGATCTGGGCCAGGTGCAGTGTTCTTGCCGGCAGATAGAACCGTGTTCATTTCTTGCAGCGTTATTAACTTGTTATATGCTTCATTTGTACTTCCACTTGTTGGCAGTTTTTGTATTTCGGCCTTGTTTTTGTATGTTATGAAATATTTTGGGTAGTGTAGTGAGCTTGAAATTGCAGAAAAATGATCGCCTAGAATATCTGCCTGTTCCTGTAAGTTTGTTTGGGTGCCAGGAGATGTTAGAAAAGGTACTGTGTACGGGGAGAAGTTTCCATCCAGTTTGTGAACAAGCTCCCACATTTTTTTTTGATGCGATTGAGCTATTTATTGATATGTATTTTTGCCAAGAAGCCTTCTCAGCGTTTCGGCGGACGTACCGTGCCCTAGCTTTCGCCTGTTTGAATTTTACAAGGTTTTCTTTTGTAAGGTACCTGCGAAAGGTTCCCCAAGCTTTGTTTTGTTCCTTCTTTGTATCTCTGCACTCCTGAGAATACCAGACTTTGCGATTTTTCAGTACCACTCCTGAAGACTGTGGTATAGCTACAAGTGCTGCGTCAATGATGCAGGCCGTAAATTTTTCAATTATCTCGTCAACACTGAGTTTTTCGGAAAAGACCTTTTCCAGGCTGGCTTCAGACTGGAATAGAGCCCAGTTCACAAGGTGCAGCTTCCACCGCTTGGGTTTGTTTAGAGTGATGGAGGGTGAGGGTGTTAGGCTGATAAAGACAGGCAAATGATCACTTCCTAGAGGATTGTCAAAGACGTCCCATTTAAAGTCAGTAAAAATTGATGGGGAGTTAAATGATAAAACTAAAACGCTCATTTTTCCCGTGCTTGGGGAGCAGTATGTATGCTTCCCTGTATTTAGCAGGCAGACATCATTGTATAATATAAAATCCTCTAATATACGACCTCTAGTGTCTGTCTGATCGCTTCTCCAAAAAGTGGAGTGCGCATTAAAATCTCCAACCAGATATGGTTCTGGCAGTTGTTCTAAAAGCTCTTCCAGATCATGAAGGGTTACAGTTAGGTGCGGTTGGAGATACAGTGAGCATATAGTTATTCTTTTATAATGAATGATAGAGACAGCAACAGCTTCGAACTTGGTTTTGTGGGTAATTTCACAGTGTTGCTACTCCATTCTGCACTACAATAGCGACACCTCCAGATAACCTATTTGCTTCTTTTTGGTCGCAGCGAAAAATGTTGTGTCCTTTTAAAATGTTTTGGTGCGGTCTTAAGTTAGTTTCCTGTAGGCAAAGGGCTACAGGAGAAAATGAATGTAAAATGTCTTTTATATCGTTGTAGTTGTTTATGAGACCTCGGCAGTTCCAGTGTATGAGGAACGCCATTTTTTTATGGAATGTATCTGAATTTAGGTTTCAGGTTTTTCTGGTTCTGTTATACGAGTTTTTTCTCTCCGTTTTCTTTCCAGAGAGTTATGCCGCCGCTGCAGCGTGGACGTGGAAGGGGTTGTGTCCATTGCCTCGGGGGCTTCGGACATTTGGGGAGAATTAGGAGTGTTGGTTGCAGGCTTCCCTTCTGGGGGAGAAGCCTTTTGGGCTGCTGGCTCTGGGGCCAGTGTGCCCTGTTTCTGCGATGGCAGGGCAGCTTTCGCTGCTTGTGCCTGGGGCAGAGATGGCCCTGCCTGAGGCTTACCCTCGGCGGAGACCAAATACTGTTGTGGTGTGCTGCCCCCATGCTCCACCACATTGGAATAGGTCGGTTTAGCTGTGAACAAAAAAGTGCCCTATTTAACAAGATATCGCTGTCGTGCCTCTTTAAACGTTGTTTTCCTTGACTTTTATGGTAATGATTGGTAATGATAATGATTGATAATGATTTTATGGTAATGATACTTTTATGGTAAAGAAGAAATTAATTCAGGAGACTGCAAAATACTGTCAGCACGTAACTTAGGAGAGTGAAATGCGAAAGCTTTACATAGTACTATATAAAACTTTGTACCTTGTGAAAGCAACCTGTCGTTTGCAATATCTCACATAAACAACAGACGAGACCTTTCCTTAAGAGAGCCATCAAGACACCGACCAGTCTCAAGGAGTTCTTAATTTGCCGGTCAGCCAGACAAGTTGCGAAACGTTTGCAGTGGAAGCTCCACATTGTAAATATGTAGCTGATTGATTGGGCATGCTCTGCTCTGTACCAGCACCGGAGGTGTTCGGATCTGCTAATTTGACTTCACATAAAGCGTGTGGTAGAGATGTGAAGGAAATGAAATTTCACTCATTGTTTGCTTACGAGTATACAACGCGAACGTTTAAGTGTTATCTGCAACGGGACCTTAAGTCAGATAATGCTTTCAGAATTGCCAGGACTACAACTATGCTATGAACACAGAACTAGAAACTTGCGTTGTGTTTATAGAGCGAAATTTAAATGAAACAATGGGTGCCGTGTTGCGTAACTGCCGGAATTCACACCTTGGCCGCGTTAGAACAGAATGCAATGGTACTTATCTGCTTTCACCAGCCATATTCTGACCATCCACATCTTCCCACCGCTGTTTGTACCGGTGTACCGCAAGGTAGAATTTTAGAGCCTCTTCTGTTCATGTTATACATAAATGATATAGTTTCTATTCATGATAAACCAAAATATATTATTAATGCAGATGATAAGAGTTTATTTTTTCAAGGCTCCTCCCTTCAGCTTCTTCTTCCAATTATAAATAATGCAATAAATAAATTAAAAATGTGGAGTGAAAGCAATGCACTACTGAAAATACTCAAAAAACTAAAGCAGTTGTTTTTCACCCAAGGCAATTAGCAATTAGTCAAAACTTCGACATAAAGATTGCTAACGTCAACATAGAATTAAAAGACGTGTTTAAAACACTAGGAGTACTTTTCCCGTCAAATGAGCTGGAACGCTCAAGTAGTCTTGAGCGTTCCTGTCATTTCATCTGTCGAGGTGCGTTGGTATTCTTGCTCAATTTTGATACTGCCTACCGGTCTCCGTCAAGTTAAAAATATATAACGCTATTTTTTGTCTCATTTAACCTACTGTTTTTTTTGCTTAGGGCAACTACATCTGAAACAAATATGCATAACATATACATGTTGCAAAAAGCTGTTCGTGGCATAGCCCATGTTGACTACCGTGCTCCAACCGATCAACTATTTTTACAATACCATATTATACCCGTTTATTGCTTGTACAAATATTTCTTAGTAATCAGATACAAAACATCTTCGAAATATAATAATCGAGTGTTTCTAGATTTAACTTGCCTCTCACAAACAGTACCGGCTTAGATCCTCCAAAATACAGGAAACTGGTTTATCCCTTTTTGCCACACTAGTTATGGAAACCAGATGCACGATTCAATGTGCCCAATTTACTGAACAAACTAGTCTATGAATATTGATATTAAAAAAAAACAGTTTGTGCAAACTTTGAGCCGCATTAACAAGAAACCATAAAAGAATTCATCTTAAAATATTTGGCATGTATATACTGTGTGTGTGAACAAGTGTTGTTTGAAGATGATTCCGATTAGGAGTCATCTTCTGTTTCCTCCCTGTTACTGTGTTCTGATACTGTTCCCTCCCCGTGATACTGTTTCCTCCCTGGTTCAATACTGGCTGCAGCTGCTGCGCTTCGATGGAAACGACCCACAAGACACCCAAGTATATGTGATATGTGAAGTATATGTATATGTGACCCAAGTATGTGTGATGTGATATGCATATAATGCTGCATGCTACACATCGGTATTTCGAAATTTAGCCGGAGCAGTGCTATTGATATGCGTTTTTGGGACTCTAATAATAATAAATATAAAACGGCCTCCATCAGAAGCAGTCTGTTAGCATGAAGGATAGACAGTGAGGGCTGTAATGGGAAGTGGTATAAAGTATGCTGAACAATGCTGCGGGTAAATATGTATTATCTAGAACGCTGTTCCAGACAGTCGTATATAAGACACTGTTGGGAAGGGTATTAAGAACTTGCATTTGGCCTCTGCTTTGTTTTCCAGATACATTGGAGGTTCTGGCGGCCGGCCTCAGTACGGAAGCAGGTGGCTCTCTGGTAGCATCGTGTCTGTACGTCACCGTCTCTAATTGGTCTGGTAAGCATGTGGGCAATTTTACTTCATTAAATGAAACGAATGTTTCGGGTCACTCCTCGTGTATTAAACTGCCTCTTGCCGCGTACTGCTAAGCGATAAGAGCCATTATGTAGCAGATACGGGTGGTCTGATACCTCTGTCACATGGTCACTTTTGACCCTCATTGAACTCTATCTGCATTGAGGTTTTCAAGAAGGGTTGAAGCATCCCATGCTACACGAGCATTTTCAATGAGCATTGAGAAATTTTCCTCATGTGCGCTACGAGGGTGTCGACGACCGCTTTCGAGTGTGCTTGAAATCTCGAGAGCGATTGAGGAAGCAGCTTGAAGTCAAGCAGGCTCTAGCTCGATTGCATTTGAAAGTTGCCGTGTGACAACCTCGATCTGCATTGAGTTGCATGCAGATCGAGTTCAATGAGGATCGAAACTGTCCGTATGACAGGGGTATTAGTTCTTGCAACGAGTGTCACAGCTCCGCACTTTAGTACGTTTTCTGAGGTACTGAAACGGTTGTACAACACAATGACAGCGCTTTAAGTGGCCTCAACAGACACCGCTTCAAGTGACCTCAAAGGTTTTTAGTATCTGTCTATTCGTGTTTAATGCTGAAGGCGCGCAGTTTCATTTACTTGTAATGTGACAGAATATCGAATTCATAGAGGCGTTTTTAAAGAGTTTCGTTGTTATCATGCTAGATGAGGTGGACATTTCTAAGTCGAAGATTGTGGGCCCCTACTTTGTCGTGGAAGTTAGGGAGTAATAGCTTCGGTACCTACGTGATAAAAAATTGTAAGACAGGTATTCGGCTCTGAAATGGCCACCATGATCAATAAAGAGAATGGTGACAATCATGTTCAGCACCCCCAACTTTGTCGGGGAAGTTAGGGAGTAATGGCTTCGGCACCAACGTGATACATAATTGTAAGACAGGTATTCGGCTCTGACATATATTCACCATGATCAATAAAGAGAATGGCGACAATCATGTTCAGCGCCTAATGCTCATGAAAGGCGACGACAACGCTATGACTGATCGCCAGACGTTCTGTTCACTGTTCCCGACGTAGCGCCCTGTGCAAGATCTTCGATTACAAGTAGTGGGGGTGACAGCAATCCCCTCAAACTGGACCTCTGCAGCCGAGCGTTGCCTACCACTTCCGCGATGCCTGAGACTGCCAACCAATCACCAAACCCACCTCCTCCATTGCTTGTCATCTGTTTCGGCGCAGCGCGGCTGCATGACCCAGCCATCTTCAGTGGCACCGGTCGATGACAAGGATGTGGAAGACTGGTTGGAGTCATATGAACGCGCAAGTGCATATAAGTGGGACGACGTCACGAAACTCACAAACGTTATCTTTTATGTGAGTGACGTTGCCAATTTGTGGTGCCGAAACCATGAGGCTGTCATCTCTACCTGGACTACTTTCAAGGTCAGCCTGACAGAAGTGTTTGGCTGTCCCGCTATCTGTAAACTTCGTGCTGAGCAACGCTTGCAATGAAGTCGGGCACTCCACCAGTTACATAGAGGATGTCGTCGACGTCTGAAAGCCCATCAACCCTACCATGAGTGAGGCCGATAAGATCAGACATATTATGCAAGGCATTAACGATGATTCCTTTCATATGCTCGTCGCCCACAACAATTCCTGAGGTGCTGAAACCCACAAACTGTATCCAATGTTATCAGCTGCCAAAGCTTCGATGAGCTGCACAAACAGCGGCTTCCCACACGTCGTGCTGGTCTTCAGCAAGCCACCCTTTCGAGCTTGGCTCTATTCGGGGATGGTGCCCTAGACCAACAGTCGCTCATTTAGCACATTCAAAAGTTCATGAGGAAGTCGCACGCCAGCTTTTCTTGTATACCTGCCCACCAGTGCCTGGCCAGCGCCACCACTCACTCCGACCCTTCAGCGTGTCATACAGGAGCATGTCGCTCAGGTTCTGCCATCACTTCCTCTGCATCCCCTGGTCACGGCTCCTCTCACGTACGCTGATGTTTTGGTGCTGCCACGGCCCTCGCCAGTTGCCCCTGTGTATAGCCAGCCGCCCCTCTTACACAAACCTCAGGGACCACAGCAAACTCTGCAACCTGTAACCCCCGCTTATCGTCCGGTTCTCTGCCGTCGATGACAGCCAAAGCTTTTCAACCCCTGGCACACGCAAGACAACCGACCTATTTGCTACGTCTGTGGAGTCGCCGGCCATGTGGCTCGTTTTTGCCACAATCGTGACTCTCGTCCCTACAACTATACACGTCAGCCGACGTACAATCTTCCCTCGTCCCCCTCACTCGAGTTCTCTGAGCCTCTTCCGCAGCCCTCTTTAGGATCGCCACTCCCACCACTAGCAGTCTTCTCGCCGTCGCTTCCGTTCTCCGATACTCCACCGCCAACCAGCCGTCCACACGGAAAGCTAATGGCCGCAGTTCCGGACGGAAGAACTGCGCATTCAGGAACTAACTCAAAACCTGTACATTAATTACCGTATTCATTAAGGGCGTTCCTGTCGAAGCATTTGTAGGCCCTTGCGCAGCCATTTCAGTTATCGCAGACTCAAAAAGGTAATGGCCGCTTCTTGCCGTTTCTTTTCGCATCACCAGCGCTCAGGACATGAATATATATATTGCCACCTAGCGTTGCCAGGTGGCGCATGACTGAGGTGAAAAAGGAGGACGAAGTTGAAGAGGACGACAAAGTGTCGCTTACACGTTTGCGTCTGTGCTGCTGTGTTCTTGTGTCTGGGCTACCCCCTGCTATCATTGGTATCCTTAGTCACCGTGTACGTGACATTCTGGTGGAGCTGCTGGGTAAAACGATCGCCTATGCAAGAATCTCCATCTACAAGACGTCGCGCCAGCCCTGTACCATTGGACACCCCCGTGCATCGCTCCAGTCGACGGCTCCAGGGACTGTCTCCGGAGTTTCAGCCAGCACCCGCCGCCATGACATCTAGTGCTCCTGCGCAGCAGGTGACGGGCCTCGCACCGGCCTGTAACTACACCTTGCAGGCCCCTCGGGTACCGAAGACTTTCCATGGGGACCTCTTTGAGGATGTGGAGGATTGGTTCCTTCAGTTTGAACGTGTCGCTGCATTCAACCAGTGGGACGATGCTGCCAAACTAAGGAACGTCTACTTCAGCCTTGAGGACGGCGCCCGTATCTGGTACGAGAACCGAGAGCAAGCTTTAACTTCGTGGCGGGAATTCCGTCGTCAACTGCTCGAGGCTTACACTAGCGCAGATCGTCGCGAGCATGCAGAACGTGCCATTCACTCTCGCATCCAAAGGCCGAATGAGAGTGTCCAAGCATACGTCGAGGACATGACGCGCCTCTTCAGGCGAGCCGATCCCGCCATGTCCGAGGACAAAAAGGTCAGGCACTTGATGCAGGGTTTGAAAGAGCAGTTGTTCGCAGGCCTTGTGCGAAACCCACCCTCGACTGTAAACGGATTCCTTGCGGAGGCCACCACAATGGAAAAGGTGCTACACCAACGTGCCGTGGCTTATGACCGACCTTTTCATACACGCACAACCGCGGAATCATTTGCATCTTCAGAGCGGCATCCCGATGCATTGCGCGAACTGATTCGCAGCGTCGTGCGCGAAGAACTAAGCAAGTTCTGGAGCCCTCTGCAGCAATCGCCATCTTCCGTTTCTGCTATAGTGCGGGAGGAGGTGCGGCAGGCACTCAAGAGCCCTCTTTCGCCTGTAGTTTCGAGCCCGCCATTGCTGTCGGGGACCGACAATCGTCCCACATATGCGGAAGTTCTGCAGAGTCAGGCTCCCCCTTCACCAACGCCCATTACACAGCATCGCATCATTACTTATGACGACGCTCGCCCAATACGACAGCAGCCTTATCGTGTGTCTGCCAAAGAACGAGAAGTGATCCAGACGCAAGTTCAGGAGATGCTGGATGATGGTGTTGTGCAGCCTTCACAAAGTCCGTGGTCTTCACCAGTTGTCCTTGTCAAAAAGAAAGACGGCACTCTTCGATTTTGCGTCGACTATCGAAAATTGAATAATGTGACAAAGAAAGATGTATACCCGTTGCCGCGCATCGATGACTCACTGGACAGATTGCGACGTGCGAAATATTTTTCATCTATTGATTTAAAAAGCGGCTATTGGCAAATCGAAGTAGACGAAAGAGACCGAGAAAAAACCGCATTTGTCACTCCAGATGGCCTATATGAATTCAAAGTACTTCCATTTGGATTGTGCTCTGCCCCAGCTACATTCCAAAGGATGATGGACACCGTCCTCACTGGCCTCAAGTGGCAGATCTGTCTTGTGTACTTGGACGATGTAGTTGTTTTTTCCGAAACATTTGATCAACACCTCGAACGCCTTCGAGCTGTCCTGGAAGCCCTCCGTTCTGCTGATCTCACGCTGAAGCCCCAGAAATGCCACTTCGGGTATACAGAACTCAAGTTCCTCGGCCATGTTGTAAGCGCTGATGGGGTGCGCCCGGATCCCGATAAGACTGCTGCCGTCGCACGATTTCCCGTTCCAGCTAATAAGAAGGCTGTTCAGCGCTTCCTCGGCCTGTGCGCATATTATCGGCGTTTCATTGCGGACTTTTCTCAGATCACAGAACCTCTGACGCGCCTTACAAGGAAGGACACCTCCTTTGTGTGGAACTCTGAGCAGCAGATGGCCTTCTCTTTGCTTCGTGAGCGCCTTCAAACATCCCCTGTTCTGGCGCACTTCGATGAAGCGGCTGACACTGAGATACACACTGACGCCAGTAGTATCGGTCTTGGCGCGGTCCTTGTTCAGCATCAAGACGGGTTTGAGCGAGTAATAGCCTATGCCAGCCGCACTCTCTCTCGTGCCGAAATGAACTATTCCACCTCAGAAAAGGAATGCCTGGCGGTCGTATGGGCTACTATGAAGTTTCGTCCCTATCTTTACGGCCGGCCATTTAAAGTCGTCACCGACCATCATTGTTTGTGCTGGCTGGCAAATCTGCGAGACCCATCTGGACGACTTGCACGCTGGAGTTTACGTCTTCAGGAGTTTGACATAACCATTGTTTACAAGTCCGGCCGCAAACACGAAGACGCCGACACGCTGTCACGAGCACCCGTTGACACTGGCGATACTACAGCCGATGACGATAGCGGTTTTCTAGGAGCCCTCAGCGCATCTGAGCTCAGGGATCGACAAAGAGCTGATCCAGACATCCTTCCACTCATCGATTATCTGGAAGGGCGTGATACGATTCTGCCTCGACACCTATCTCGGCACCTTGGTTCCTTCTGCATACGGCAAGGCGTATTGTATAAAAGAAACTCCCAGAGCCAAGACAGAACTTACCTTCTGGTAGTGCCATGCGAGCTTCGTGAGGATATTCTCCTTGCTTGCCATGATGAACCAACGTCTGGTCATTTGGGTTACTCACGGACGCTTGCTCGCGTCCGCAACATGTATTACTGGCCAGGACTTTCCGCAGCAGTGAAACGCTATGTACGAAGCTGTCGCGAATGCCAGCGCCGTAAAACACCGCCCCAGAAGCCTGCCGGATTTCTCAAGCCCGTTAAAGTACCCCGCATTCCGTTCGACCAAATTGGAATGGATCTCCTTGGCCCTTTCCCTTTGTCGCAGGCCGGAAACAAATGGATAGTAGTCGCTACTGACTACCTGACTCGATACGCTGAGACAAAGGCAATCCCTCATGCCACAGCTTCCGAAGTAGCAGAGTTTTTCATGCACAACATAGTCTTGCGGCATGGCGCCCCTTCCTACGTCATTACCGACAGAGGGACAGCTTTCACATCACAGCTGATCGACCGCATATTTGAGCTGAGTTGCACGACCCATCGCAAAACCACAGCGTACCATCCACAAAGCAATGGCCTTACAGAAAGATTGAACAAGACGATTGCGGACATGTTGGCAATGTACGTCGATGTGCAGCACAAGACCTGGGACGAGGTGCTGCCGTACGTTACATTTGCGTATAATACAGCCTTACAAGAGACAACGCGCTTCACACCATTTCGACTTGTTTACGGACGCGAAGTTCAGAGCATGCTCGATTCCATGCTCCCGTGCCTAGATGATGACCAGCTATCCTCAGATGCCCAGCAATATGCCATCCGCGCTGAGGAAGCCCGCCAGCTCGCCCGTGTGCACATTGGGCAGCAGCAGACCACTGACGCGCACCGTTACAACCTCCGGCACCGCCAGGTTGACTACAAGCCTGGAGATCAAGTCTGGGTATGGACACCAGTTCGCCGTCCAGGCTTGTCAGAGAAACTCCTTTCCCGCTACTTCGGGCCGTACAAAGTGTTGCGCCGTGTGAGTGACCTTAGTTATGAAGTTATCCCAGACGGTGCCACACAACCAAAACGTCGAAAGCACAGCTCGGACATTGTGCACATTGTGCGACTGAAGCCGTACTACCACCGATAGCGTATGGCCACCCGCTGTGACCACTCTCTTGCTTTTCACACCATTTTTACCGGCCCTTCTCATTTTTTTCCGGAGGGAGGGGGTAATGCCACCTAGCGTTGCCAGGTGGCGCATGACTGAGGTGAAAAAGGAGGACGAAGTTGAAGAGGACGACAAAGTGTCGCTTACACGTTTGCGTCTGTGCTGCTGTGTTCTTGTGTCTGGGCTACCCCCTGCTATCATTGGTATCCTTAGTCACCGTGTACGTGACAATATCATCGAATAGGTTGGGCTCCTAGCCTTCTTGTGTGGCCGGTTCACAAGGTGCACTTACGATACCCAGTATCAGAGCCGGCAGCATAAATCACACTATTAACCTCGACATATCAAGTCTTGAAGCTATTACATACAGCTCTCGCACTAAGCATTCGTTAACGTTGACTGCAGCGTCCTGGCACATAGGGAGCGAAATTTCTCTGTTGTTAACGGCCGCCCGTGCTGGAGCAGTAGAGATCCTGGTCTCACAGTTATTGCCATTTAAGCGAACAACGATCTAGGTTTTTTATGTCTCCCGAAAGAGTGTTCTGCTTTGACTCCGCAACTGTCTCTACACTCTTGATATATCTTACGAAACTTCTCGCTGACACGCTTACATAAATAGCAAGCCCCACGTGAATACTTATTACAGGCGTTTTTCGCAGTAGATGAAACATACAAGCCATATACAGCATTTTAAACTGATGGTTCGAACACAAAAAAATCTGTTGGAAGTGTAGCGGCCCAAACAGTGAGACTACCTGAACGTTCATCAATTTTCACAGCGGAATGTTATGCAGTCTCTGTAGCGGTTGAAAACAGTATAAAACATCAAAAACAGTGTTATTTACTCTCACTCTAAGTGTAATTACAGCTGTTCTGGTTGTGTTGGGTTTTTTGGCGCATAAGCAACTAAGACTATCATGCGCCACGAGCAAGGTGAAAGTTTTGTTTTGCAAGAAATGGGAAAATGATGATGATGATGAACTGATTTTTTCTGGCGCAAGGGCATCTATGGCCAAAGAGCGCCAAACACAAGGTGAAATGCCATCTCCGGTTGATGTGATAGTTTTGGCGATTATGATGATGATGTGCTAAAAGCTATGGTGTATAGGGCCTAAAAGTTTGTTTGCAGTGTATGATCTCTAAAAACAGTGGTGTATAGAGCCTAAAACGTTCCGAGATGTATAGTGGTCCGAGTGAAATATTAAAAGAAGAAATGTAAATGTTAACACGTTAGTTATCTAAGTAAGAGGGACGGGTGGGCGTTGGTAAAAAATATGACATAAAAACCCTACCTTTGAAAAATATTTAAGAACTCTTTCGGGTGAGAACTTTGGGTCATCGCCGAGAAATATGCACGGATGTTTCGGTATATGTTTTTTGTGTATTTCGGGAAAATGATTTCGCCTTTGTTTTTCAAGTGTTGGACATTCAATTAAAATATGTATTACTGTAAGATGACCACCACATCTCGAGCAGCGTGGTGCAGGAGAGTTCGTTAAAAGGTATGAGTGTGTAGTATGTGTGTGTCCTATTCTCAGCCTGCGCAAGGCTACTTCTTTGAATCTGTCTCTTTTGTCTGTAGTGTACCTGCCTATGATAGGTTTTATAGTGTGTAGTTTATTTTCAGTCGCTGTGTCCCATTCCTCTTGCCACTGTTGTCGAATTTTGTTTTTAATGTGTGGCTTGAGGTCCTGGTATATTATTTTGTCGATGTCTGTAGTATTTCGACAGGCAGCTGACACAGCAAGCCTGTCAGCCGCCTCGTTACCCGGAATGCTATGGTGGCCTGGCACCCAGCAAAGTGTAATTTTAAGTTGTAATTTATGGGCAGTGATAAGGTTGATAAATAGAGTATTCAGGACTGGGTTCTTATTGTGCCATTTCCAAGAAGTTAGGGAGGTTAAAACACTAAGGGAGTCTGTGTAGATGACCGATGACTGTATTTTGTTTTCTATAATGTGTCTCACTGCTAACAGGATACCGTGGGATTCTGCAGTAAATATACTTGTATGTCTGTTCAGTGTTTTTGTCAGTGAAAATTGTGGTCCATGTGCGGCACATGAGACTTGAGTCGACTTTGAAGCATCAGTGTAATACTCATTACAAATGTATTTTGCCTGCAGAGACATGAAGTGCTGTTGTATGGCTATAGGAAGGGCATGTTTCCCGACTTGAAGGAATGTTAGGTCGCAATTAACAGCGTGCATTTCCCACGGAGCGATGAAGTCTTTTATGGAAGTTGTATGGAGGCTGCCAACCGGGATGTCCAGATATTCAATATGAGTGGCTAGCCTTATTGGGTATGGTGGTGTTAGTGACGGTTTTCTTGTGAAAAGTTCTGTGTTAGCTGTGTCAAGCAGGAGCCGGCGACAAGGATGGTCCAGTTGAGACAATATTTTGGTAGCATATCTTACAGCAGTAAATTGTCTTCTTCGCTGTAATGACCATCGGTTAGCCTCAACATAGAGGCTACGAATTGGGCTAGTTCGAAAAGCACCTGTGGCAAGGCGAAGGCCAAGGTGGTGCACTGGATCGAGCATTTTTAGGGCAGAAGGTGATGCTGACCCGTAAACCATTGAGCCATAGTCAATACGAGACAAAACTACGCTATTCAGAAGGCTCAAGAGGCAGTCACGATCTGTGCCCCAGGACTTGTGGTGCAGAATTTTTAGCAGGTTCATTGCCTTCAGACATTTTAATCTCAGCTGCTTTATGTGTGATATGAAGGAAAGCTTTTCATCAAAACCACACCGAGAAATTTATGTTCTTTTTGAACTGCAAGGCTCTGACCACTCAGTTTAATGTTGGGCTCAGGTCTAATGCCACGCTGCTTAGTGAAAAGCACGCAGACGGTCTTTGCAGAGTTAAACTTAAACCCATTGTCGTTAGCCCATCTAGACAGTTTGTTGACGCCTAGTTGAATCTGGCGTTCACACATGGCCAGGCTGCGAGATTTGAAACTTATCTGGACGTCATCGACATATAAAGAATAAGAGATGGTTCTTGGCAGCACGTCCTTTAGCGAGTTCATTTTGACAATAAAAAGCGTGCAGCTGAGGACACCACCTTGAGGGACACCATTTTCCTGTATAAACAGCTTCGAGTATGTATTGCCAACACGAACTTTGAAGGTCCGTACAGACAAGTAGCTTTTTAACGTGTTCAACATGTTCCCTGTGATACCGAGAGAGAAGAGGTCGCGGATAATACCATAGCGCCATGTGGTATCATATGCTTTTTCAAGATCGAAAAAGACAGATAGACAGTGTTGTTTGTGTACAAAAGCATCCCTTGCATAGGACTCAAATGCAATGAGCTGATCGTCTGTTGATCGTCCAGCCCTAAAACCAGCTTGGTTTGTGTCAAGAAGGCCATTGTATTCTAGGAAGTGAACAAGACGACGGTTTACCATTTTTTCGAAAAGCTTGCATAAGCAACTGGTTAGGGCGATGGGCCGATAGCTCGCTGCAAGTGTGGGTTCTTTGCCAGATTTTAATATCGGGACAATGATTGCTTCCTTCCATGCTTGAGGAAAGCGTCATGTGGCCCATATTTTATTATACAGGCAGAGTAGGGTTTCGAGGGTGTCCACATGGAGGTGCCTGAGCATTGCATATGTGATCCTGTCAGCACCAGCTGCTGTGTTCTTGCATGTGTCTAGTGCACTCTTCAGCTCCTGTAGTGTGAACGGGCTATTGTACCCTCCTGTGCATGGTCTCTTATCATGTATAGGTTTACTCTCTTCGGTCACCTTGTGCCGCAGAAAGGAATCTGTATAGTGTGCCGAGCTAAATATGTATTCAAAGTGTTTCCCTAGTGTGTCTGCTTGATGTTCTTGTGTGTCGCCATTGGTGCTGACAAGAGGTGTTGTGAGAGTGTTATATCCTTTGAGTGCTCTTATTCTGTTGTAGACTTTGTGTGCGTCAGTATAAGAGTTCACAGACGAAAGGAACGAGGCCCAGCTTTCTCGCTTGGAGATGCGTCGAACACGCCTGTCATTTGCCTTTGCTCGCTTAAATGCTATTAGGTTTTCGGCAGTGGGGTGTCGTCGCAAGTTCGACCATGCCTTGTTCTGAGCTTCACGAGCAGTCTTACATTCTGCATTCCACCAGGGTCTTCGTTTGTTTCGTGGCTTACTTGACGTTTGTGGGATGCATTTTTCTGCAGCTTCCATAATGTGCAGTGTTATCAAGCGCTGAGTTTCATCTACATCTTGACCACTAATGGATGAACAAGGCAGTGATGAGTGTTCCCTGAACATCTTCCAGTTGGCTGCATTTTCTTTGAATTTTCTGGGATTCGACACATTTTCATTTCCGTTCCCAGTATATTTTATTAAGATCGGAAAATGGTCACTTCCGTATAGGTTGTTAATGACAGTCCACTCTGTAGCTGCCAGGAACATCGAGGAGCCAATGGCTAGATCTATGGATGTGTAAGAGCTATGTGCTATATTGTAGTAAGTTGGCTGTTTCGTGTTTAGTAAGCATGATCCCGAGGACAATAAGAATTTTTCGATCAGAACACCTCGGGAGTCCGTTCTTGTGCATCCCCATAATGGGTGATGAGCATTAAAGTCTCCGACCAGCAACCAAGGTTCCGGAAGTTGATCAATCAATTTTTCAAAACTTTCGCTACTTAGCTTATAAGTCGGAGCAATATACAGGGAACATACCGTTGTTATTTTACCATAAACTAAGCTTCTGATTGCCACTGCCTCTAAGTCTGTGTTGAGTGAGATGTTTCGAGAGGGGATTGATTTTTGTGTTACAATGGCAACGCCACCAGAGGAGTGAGAGCTGCCTTGCCTGTCGTTCCTGAATATATTATATTGCTTTAGGAAATTTGAGTCTGCTGGTTTTAAATGGGTTTCTTGCAGACAAAGTATGTTTGGTTGATACTCCGCAAGAATTTCATATATATCATCTAAATTTTAATGAGTCCTCGACAGTTCCAATAAATGAGGAACGCCATAATTAAAAATTATTTAGGGGACAAGTTTAAATTAGGTTTGTAGGTCCTTGGGACCTGTTATTGGGATTTTTCCCCTTCTTTTTCGCTCCAGTGAGCTTTGCCGCCTAGGCAGCTAGGGTGAAGAAGTTGTGTCCATCGCATCTTCAGATGCGGTGGACGACTGTGCAGAAAGCACAGGGTTGTCAGTTTTAGGCCTCGACTCATGGGTCGAGGCCTTTGGGCCGGCTGACCTGGGGGTCCGCGCAGCCAGCTTTGCGGGTGGTGGTGGAGTAGCGCTAGCTGACTCCACCGAGGGCGCAGGTGGCTCTGCCCTGGAAGAAGTGTGTGCTTCCTGGGCAGGTGCCGACGACCGCTGTGATGCCGCGCCCTGCTGCGTCACAACGGAGTAGTGTGGCTTTTGAGGAAGAGAAAGCCGCTTTCGTGCCTCTCCGTAAGATATGTTTTCGGTGACTTTCAGTGTAATTATTTCTTTTTCTTTTTTCCAGTACAGGCATGAGCGTGAATAAGCTGGGTGGTTACCTTCACAGTTTGAGCAGAGAAGCGGCTGTTCTTCGCAGTTGTCTGTAGAGTGTTCGTGCGAGGCACACTTTGCACATGTGAGTTGGCCACGGCAACTCTGAGAGCCATGGCCATATTTCTGACATTTGAAGCAACGGCGTGGGTTAGGGATGTAGGGCCTCAGTTTTATCTTTGTGTAGCCTACTTCGACAGATTCTGGGAGAGTGCTTGCAGCAAAGGTGAGTACAATGTGCTTTGTTTCTATCTCTTTGTTATCTCGTCTGATTTTTATCCGGTAAACATCTGTTACATTTTGTTCCTTCAGGCCTTCAAGAAGTTCTTGTTCCCTCACGTACCTAAGGTCATCATCAGAGATGACTCCTCGGGCAGTGTTTAGTGATCGGTGCGGGCTAATCTGTACCGGTATTTCTCCAAATGATTCGACTGCACTTAGCTTCTGATACTGATGGTTGTATATTAATTCTAGTAGCAGGTCACCGTTTCCAAGTTTCTTTATCTTATAGCCCTGGCCAATGGCCTCAGTCAACGTTCGAGAAACAACAAATGGGGACACAAGTCGTGCAGTGATTTCCTCGTGGTCACTGTGGACCACGTGGAAACAAGGAAAGTTGTTTATGTTCTTTGAGAAGAACATGGTGGTCTCGGTGCGCCCCCTTTTAGAAGGAGGACGATCGGGGTTAAGGAGTTTAGATGCCATAAAAAATTATATTGTTCGGCTGCAGTGCCAGCCACCCACCATGGAGCCCAACGAGGGGACGGGACAGAAATTGCCAATTCCTGCCCACGCCAGCTGTACACTGTAACTATAACCCAATATGGCGTAACTCAGGGTAGCTAGCCACACAAGGTTAACCCTTGCCGCCTGGAAGGAGGAAGAAATGAAGAAGGTAAGAGAGGACAGGACAGTTCTAAGAAAGAAAATAGGAAAGTGAAAGATGGAGGGGAGAACAGGAAAAGGCGACTGCCGATTTCCCCCGGGTGGGTCAGCCCGGAGGTGCCGTCTATGGGAAGCGTGGGCCAAAGTGGTGTGTTGCCTCCGCCGAGGGGCCTTAAAGGTCCAAACACTCGGCATCGGCTCAACCACCAGGATCCCCTTTTCCCCAGACACGACGATGCCACGCACGGCTAAGCGTGGGTGCTCGGGGTCCGTGGTGTCGCACAAAACACACAAACACCTGCTTTAACAGGTGCCCCCTGCGGGGAGAAATGGGAAAATGAGTGTGTTAAAAACTAATTTGTTAAAAAAATATCCTTTTAAAAATTTGGGTTGTTTTAGATTCAATGGCGCTTAAGCTGCCAACACCATGATGTGCCTAGCACAAGGTTTCAGTTTCTCTTAGTGAAGTATGTTTCATTTTTTCCTACAGTTTGTGTAAAACATTTGCTTCCCTTATGAAACTGAAAACACAAGATAAATCAAAAAGTCCATCATCATCTAAAATCAGTTTAGGGTGAAAAGGAATGTATTCTTTGTAAAATTTTGCAAAATATCTTTTTCTTATCCTTTCGACTTGCGCATGTGAATAAAATGCGGTTAATAGTTAGTTCCTCTCTGCATTTTTCGCATCGTGAGTTCTCTTCTTTTTTCAACAAAAAATTGTGTGTAAGGTGCGTGTGTCCAATGCGGAGACGGAATAGGATTACTTCTATAAAACGCTCCTGATGCCGGCGCGACATCCATTCTCCCAAAATGGGCTTTACTAAGTGTAGTTTATTTCCCACTTCACTGTCCCAGGCAGACTGCCATTTTTCTTTTAATTTGAGATGTACAAGTTTCGTACAGCCTTTGTAAGGTATGCTTATACTCTTTATTTGTTTGTCGTGGGCTTCAGCAGCACATGTGTCTGCTCTGTCATTGCCTTTAAGGCTCACGTGACTCGGGACCCAGCAGAATTTTACGTTGTATCCTTGAGCTATGGCTGTTGTTATATTGTGTATTACGTTTCCGAGTAAAGGAGCGGCTGCATTTCTGGAATTTAGAGCTGTGAGAACACTTGGGGAGTCTGTAAATATAATGCTGTTTATGACATTCTCTTTTAATATTTTCTCTACGGCAACAGAAATGGCATGGGATTCAGCAGTGAAAATAGACGCACAGTGTGGAACTCTTATGATTTCCACAGAATCTCTTTGCACAACTGCACTTCCAGTGTACACAGCAGTTTTAGATCCATCGGTATAAAAGTCTGTGAAGTTTTTGTACTTTTCCTGCAAATTTAGGATTTCCTGAATAATGTGCTCTTGTGGGGTTTTAGTTTTTGGAAACTGTGCGAGAGTGAGGTCACAGATTGCAGGAAGACTGTACCATGGAGGTAGAGGGCTGTTGTTTTGTGCGACATCAGGCAAGGTGTCCAGGATCTGCAGCTCACTGCATATGCTTTCGAATCGCATGATCAGTGGCCTTGTTGCTTTGGGTTTATTTGTGAAAATTAATCGAGAGGGGCAAGTTGTAACAACTGGATAACAGGTGTTTTTTCTGTGACCTTATTCTTAGAATGTAAGCACATGTGAGGGCTATTCATCTGTCTTCCAGTGAAGGCTCATTTGTTTCTACATACAGGCTGCTTATAGGGGATGTTCTGTATGCACCGCATGCAAGGCACAGACCTAAGTTATGTTCAGGGTCCAGTTTTTTTAGATATGAAGGCCTAGCTGAACCGTACACTATACTCCCATAGTCCACGCGGGAGCGTACAACAGTTAATGGAATTGATTTTTACAACAAAAAACGTTGTGCTTAGAATGCACCCCTGAGATACCCCATTCTCCTGAATGAAGCTTCTTGACAAGGTGGTACCGAGGCGCACTTGGAATGAACGATGTGAAAGAGTCTTTTAAAACACTGAGCATTCGACCACGGATGCCCAAAGCTGCTAGATCACGTAGGATGCCGAATCTCCAAGTTGTATCATATGCCTTTTCTAGATCGAAGAAAACAGCGAGACAATGCTGTCTATGTATAAGCGCCTCGCGGACAGTGTTTTCGAGGCGCACTAGATGGTCTGTAGTTGAGCACCCTTTCTTAAAACCGCACTGATGAATATTAAGCAGTTTACTTGATTCTAAAATAAAGGTTAATCTAGTGTTTAAAATACTTTCAAAAGATTTTGCTGAACAACTCCCAGGACAGGTCGGCGGCTTGCCGGGTTTTAGGAACAGCACAATTATGGCTCTTTTCCAAGTCTCCGGTATTTTAGCTAGTACCCAGATTTTGTTAAAAAAAGCTTTAGAAGCGCTTCTACAGATGCTTCTGATAGATGGGTGAGCATCTCATAGTGAATCTCATCAGGACCAGGCGCAGTTTTTTTACCGCAAGCGAGAACATCCTTCAGTTCTTGCAGCGTAATCAACCTATAGGGTGTGTTCGTGCTGCCCCTCGTAGGAAGCCTATTTTTCAATCCTGTCCTTGTACTTTAAGAATGTTTCCGTATAGTGTGCAGAACTCGAAATTTTGTGGAAATGCTCCCCTAGTATTTTAGCTTGTTCTTCGATGCTTGTCTGTGTATTAGGAGCTGTGAGGATTGGAATTGTAAATGGGGAGAAGCTGCCATTTAGTTTATGAATTTGTTCCCACATTTTTTTTTTTTTTGATGTTGTGGAGCTCTTTATAGATGTGACATACTTCTGCCATAATTTTTTTTCGGCATTACGACGAATATATCGAGCTTTGGCTCTTGCTTTTTTAAAAACTCAGATTTTCATGGGTGGGTATCTCCGAAAAATACCCCAGGCTTTATTTTGTTCTTTTTTGGCCTCTTTACTGTCCTGTGTCCACCAGACTTTGTGGTTTTGGTGCACTACTCATGTGGATTGGGGAATAGATAGACGTGCTGCCGCAACAACTCGCTTTGCCTGTGGCTGGGGAGTAGTGTGTTGGATTGCCAGAGTTTAGGAGACACACGTTGCTGCTTAAAATAAAATCTTCGATAAGCTGACCACGAGTATCTGTTTGCTCGCTGCCCCAAAGACACGAATGAGCATTAAAATCACCAACTAAAAGATACGGCTCGGGAAGCGGTTGTAAAAGGTCTTCTAAATCATCTAGTGCTATCTTGATGTGTGGTTGAAGGTATACTGAACATACTGTGACGGTTTTATGTGGTAATAATGTGGCTGCTACCGCTTCAAGTCTGGTATTAAGAGTCAGCTCCTGAGCAGCGACTCCAGTTTTCACGACGATGGCTACACCACCTGAGAGTCTGCTGGACAGCTCCCGGTCCCGGCAGATGATTTTATAATTCTTAAGGAAATTTTTGTTCTGAGGACCTAAGTTGGTTCCCTGGAGACACAAAGCCAATGGGGAGAATGTAGCCAGGATGTCCTTTATGTCGCTGTAATTATTTAGTAGTCCTCTACAATTCCAATGTATTATACACGCCATCTTATTTTATGAAAAACGTGAAAACTAGCTTAGGTTTTTTTTTTGGCCCAACGACTCGGGGCCTGTCTTTTTTTTTGACGGTCTAAGCTGTGCCGTCGTCCGTCTGACGTCGAAGGCACAGCCCTACCGGGGCTCGTGTCCACTGCCTCCTCTTCAGAGGCAGCGGAGGAGCGCGCCCCAGATAAGTGTTCTTTCGTGTTAGGCCTCGCCTCATGAGTGTGTTGTGTTGTGTTAGGTTTAATGGCGCATAAGCAGCTCAGGCTATCATGCGCCAAGCACAAGGTTGTAAATGGCGTACACTATTTATTCTACAGTTTCCGTAAAACATTTGCTTCCTTTAAAAAGCTAAAAACACATGATAGGTCGACAAGTCCGCTTTCACCTAAAATCAAAGCTGGATGGAAAGGAATGTGTTCATCGTAAAATCGAGTAAAATACTTTTTCCTTAGCATTTCAAATCTTGTGCATGAAAGTAAAACGTGGTTTATGGTGAGTTGCTGTCCGCATTCTTCACACAGAGGTTTGTTTTCTTTTCTCAACAAAAAATTGTGCGTCATATGCGTGTGGCCAATGCGGAGACGGCATAAAATCCCTTCTATAAAACGTTCTTGATTGCGACATGATTTCCATTCCCCTAATGTGGGCTTCACCAACTGCAGTTTATTATTTACCTCCTTACTCCATGATGACTGCCATTCGTCCTTTAGTTTGTTGTGCACCAGCATCATACAGTCTCTGTATGGCATGTCTATGTTCTTTATTCGTTTTCCATGGGCCTGGGCAGCGCAAAAGTCAGCTCTCTCATTGCCTCCAATGCCGACATGACTCGGGACCCAACAAAACGTTATTTTATGTCCTCGAGCAGAGGCTGTTGATATGTTGTGTATGATTTCCCCGAGTAGTGGTACAACTGCATTTTTGTGGTGAAGGGCTGTGAGAACACTTAAGGAGTCTGTGTATATAATACTGTTTGTAATGTTCTCGTTTACTATTTTGCTTACAGCCACTGCCAGAGCATAACATTCAGCTGTAAAAATACTTGCACACTGAGGTAATCTCACAGTTTTTTCCCATTTTCCATGCACTATTGCACTTCCTACGTGTTTTGTTGTCTTGGATCCATCCGTGTAAAATTGTGTGCAATTGTCATACTTTCCTTTAAGAGCTAGAAATTCTTGCAGGATGTGTTCAGGTGGTGTTTTATGTTTAGAAAACTGAGTGTGAAATCGCGCACAACAGGAAGGCTGTACCATGGTGGCAGTGAATTTTGTCTTGATGCAATATTGGGGAGGGCGTTTAGTATTCCTAATTCTTTGCATTTATCCTAAAATCGAATTAACAAGGGTTTGATTGACTGAGGCCTATTTTTGGACAATATTCTGGAGGCACATTTAGTGACAATGGGGTAGCATATATGTTTTGGTAGGGAGCGTATTTTCAGGATATATGAAAATGTGAGCATGGTCCTTCTAAGTTCTAGGGATGGTTCGTTGGTGTCTACATAAAGGCTTGCGATAGGTGATGTCCTATAAGCACCAGTAGAAAGACGCAAGCCTGAATTATGTACAGGGTCCAAGCGCTTCAAATATGAAGGTCTTGCTGATCCGTATACAATGCAGCCATAGTCTAGGCAAGAGCGAATGACTGTGTGGTAGATGTGCAAAAGGCACGTCCGGTCAGACCCCCAGTGTTTGCGTGAGAGGACTTTGAGTATATTCAGAGATTTGGAAGCTTTCTTTTTCAGGACGTTTATGTGAGGAAGAAAAGAGAGCTTCCTATCAAATGTTAAACCTAGAAATTTGTGTTCGTGTTTTACTGGTAGTGTGATTTCATTTAGGTAGATGGTGGGGTCAGTGTGCAGTCCTCGTCTAAGAGAAAAGAGAACAGCCACAGACTTTTGCGTGGAAAACTTGAAACCATTTTTATCTGCCCATGATGCCAGCTTATTTACAGTTAGCTGAATCTGCCTCTCACATGTAGTTACGTTTGATGATGTGCACGCAATTTGCAAATCGTCTACGTAAACTGAATACATAATGGATTTCGGTATTACTTTAGCTATAGAGTTCATTTTTACTATGAAAAGCGTGGTACTTAAAATGCACCCTTGGGGCACTCCAGTTTCTTGTGTGAAGTTTTTAGAAAGTACGGAACCAAGACGTACTTGGAAGGATCGATTATGTAGAAAGTCAGCTAGACATTTTAGCATCCTGCCGCGAATTCCAAGCTCTCCCAAATCTCGCAGGATCCCAAACCTCCATGTGGTGTCGTAGGCTTTTTCAAGGTCAAAAAAGACGGCAAGGCAGTGTTGCTTATGTAGAAACGCTTCTCGAACTGTATTTTCGAGGCGGACAAGGTGGTCAGTAGTGGAACATGTTTTCCTGAAGCCACACTGGTGAGTGTCAAGCAGTTTTTGGGATTCGAGGACAAACATCAATCTTATATTTAGAATACTTTCAAAGCACTTTGCAAGACAGCTCGTCAGGGCTATTGGCCTGTAACTACCTGGAGAATTTGGAGACTTTCCAGGCTTCAAAAGTGGCACTACAATGGCCTTCTTCCAGGACTCAGGAATTTTTCGGGATATCCAGATTTTGTTAAACAGTTTTAACAATGCTTCTACAGAGGTTTCTGATAAATGGGCTAACATTTCGTAGTACACATCATCAGGTCCTAGTGCAGTGTGTTTGCCAGCTGACAGTACTCTATGTATTTCTTCTAGTGTAATTAAAGCATTAAAAGGTTCATTTATGCTACCAGTCATTGGGAGTTTTTGTTTTTCAACTGTTGATTTATACTTTAAAAAAGATTGTGTATAGTGCGTAGAGCTTGAAACCGCAGCAAAATATTCTCCCAATATGTCTGCTTGTTCCTCTATACTGGTTTGTGCACCAGAGGTTGTGAAAAATGGAACTGTGAAGGGGGAGTACTTTCCATCTAGTTTATGTACTTTTTCCCACATGTCCTTGGATGTAACTGAGCTGTTGATAGAAGATACATACCTCTGCCATGATTGCTTTTCAGCTGTGCGGCGGATATACGGAGCTTTAGATTTTGCCTTCTTGAAATTTATTAGGTTTTCATGTGTTGGGTAGCGGCGTAAAATTCCCCATGCTTTGTTTTGTTCCTTTTTTGCCTTTCTACATTCTTGCGTATACCATGCTTTACGATTTTGTCTCACCACACCGGAAGTCCGTGGAATGGCTAGGTAAGCGGCGGCAATAATACGTGCTGTGAAAGTTTCATTTAATTTATCCACATCAGAACTGTCCGAAAGGATTTCTTCTAGGGCAGCTTCCTCGCGGAAGAGCGCCCAGTCGGCCAAATTTAGCTTCCAGCGCCGTGGTTTTGTTAGGGTGATTGATGGTGATGATGCTAGGCTGATAATGACTGGAAGATGATCGCTTCCATAGGGGTTGTCAAGGACGTCCCATTTAAAATCGGTAAAAACACTTGGTGAACAAAAAGACAAATCTAGGCAGCTGAATTTGCCAGTGCTTGGAGAGCAGTATGTGTGTTTCCCCGTATTTAACAAACAGACATTGTTGCACAGAATAAAACTTTCTAAAACCTGACCTCTGACGTCAGTTTGTCTGCTTCCCCAAAAATAGGAGTGAGCATTAAAATCCCCAACTAAAAGATATGGCTCTGGTAGTTGTATTAAAAGAGTTTCTAAGTCATGAAGTGTAACGGTTAGATGAGGGTCAATGTAAATGGAGCATATTGTTATGGCTTTAAAATGGAGCACTGTGACTGCAACTGCTTCGTATGTGGTTTTAAGGTCGATTTTTCGGGTTGGAAAACCACCTTGGACCACAATAGCAGTGCCACCTGAGAGTCTGCTTGGGTTCTGTCGATCGCAACGAAAGACTTGATGCTTTTTAAGGATGTTTTTATTCTGTGGTCCAAGGTTTGTCTCCTGGAGACACAATGCGACTGGGGAAAAAGAACCTAATATATCTGTTGATGATGATGATGATGATCTGTTTTTTTTTGGCGCAAGGGCATCTTAGGCCAAAGAGCGCCAAACATATGGTGAAGTATCAACTGAAGTTAATAAAATGTCCGATGTGTGGTGTGTGTTGTGTTGTGTTGTGTTGGGTTTTATGGCGCATAAGCAACTAAGGCTATCATGCGCCAAGAGCGAGGTTAATGTATGTTCTGCTTGCAAAAGAGGAAATGGATATGTTAAATCTATAGTTTATTTAAAAAGCTTCCTTCTTCTAGGAAACTGAGAACAGATGCTAGGTTTACAAGTGCTCTTTCTCCTAAAAGCAAGGTGGGATGGAATGGGATGGTATGATTGTAAAATATAGTAAAATGTTTTCTGCGTAGTGCCTCAAGTTTTGAGCATGTAAATAGAATGTGGTTTACAGTGAGTATCTCGTCGCAATCTTCACAGGTCGGTTTGTTATGTTTCATTAGCAGAAAGTTATGTGTTAGATGTGTATGTCCGATACGAAGACGGCATACTATCACTTCCATAAAACGTTGTTGATGTGTGCTCGATTGCCATTCTCCTAGTACAGGCTTTATGAGACGCAACTTATTATTTTCTTGGTTGTTCCATCTGGACTGCCATTTATTCATCTGTTTAAATTTTATTAATTTCAAGCAATCACTATGTGGTATGTTTACTTTCTGAATCAATTTGTTGTGGGCAAGTGCAGCACATTTGTCTGCTCTTTCATTGCCGTCAATGCCTACGTGACTAGGGACCCAACAGAACACTATGTTATGTCCTTGTGTCGTGATCATTTTTACATTATGTATTATGTCACCGATTAGAGGCATGGCAGCATTTCTGTGATTTAAAGCCATCAGTACACTCAACGAATCGGTGTAGATGACACCGTTCCCAATGCCTTCATTCACTATTTTTTCTACAGCTGTCAGGATAGCATAGGATTCAGCTATAAAGATTGATGCGCACTGAGGAAGACTAATTATTTGTTCCCAGTTCTCTTCAATTACGGCACAGCCAACATAAGCAGAAGTTTTTGATCCATCTGTATAAAACTCTGTATAATTACTGTACTTTTCTTTTATTGTGCGAAATTCTTGTATTATATGCTCTTTAGGAGTTTGGCTTTTGTTGAAGTGTGTTAGAGTGAGATCACAGACATTTGGAAGTTTGTACCATGGGGGTAGGGGGCTGTTTTTTGGTGCAGTGTCGGGCAAGGTGTCCAGTATTTCTAGCTCACTGCAAATGTCTTCGAAACGCATTATCAGTGGCCTCGTTGTTTGTGGTTTATTTGTGAAAATTACTCGTGAGCGGCATGTTGAGACTATTGGATAGCAGAGGTGTTTTTTCTGTGACCTTATTCTAAGGACATAAGCACATGTGAGTGAAGCCCTTCTATCTTTCAGCGGAGGCTCATTCGTCTCTGCATACAGACTATCAACAGGGGATGTTCTGTAAGCGCCACAAGAAAGGCGTAAACCTAAGTTATGTACCGGGTCCAATTTCCTTAGATATGATGGTCTAGCTGACCCGTAGACTATGGACCCGTAGTCCAAGCTAGACCGCACAACAGATCGATATATATGTAGAAGACACGCCCTATCAGACCCCCAGTGTTTCCGAGAGAGAACATTCAGTATGTTTAGAGATTTTATGGCTTTCCTCTTTAGGATGTTTATGTGAGGCAGGAATGTTAGTTTTCTGTCGAACGTTACACCCAAAAATTTATGTTCGCTCTTTACTGGCAACTCAATCCCATTTAGGTGTAGCTTGGGATTGATCTGTACACCTCGTTTCAGCGAGAACATTACTGCCACGGTTTTCTGTGGGGAAAATTTGAACCCATTTTTAAAAGCCCATGAGTCTAGTTTATTTAGTGTTAATTGTACTTGTCTTTCACAAATTGATATGTTTGAGGATGTGCAGGCTATTTGAAGGTCATCGACATACAGCGAGAACATAATGGATTTTGGGATTACCTTGCTAATAGAATTCATTTTTACAATAAACAAAGTTGTACTTAAAATGCACCCCTGAGGTACCCCATTCTCTTGAATAAAGTTCCTCGAGAAGGTGGTACCGAGACGTACTTGAAATGAACGACCTGATAGAAAGTCCTTCAGAACATTTAGCATCCGGCCTCGGATGCCCAAATCTGCTATATCGCGTAGGATCCCGAACCTCCAAGTCGTGTCGTATGCCTTTTCCATGTCAAAGAAAACGGCCAGGCAATTTTGTTTATGTATGAACGCTTCCCTGACAGTATTTTCAAGACGCACTAAGTGGTCGGTCGTTGCGCACCCTTTCTTAAAACCACACTGATGAACATTAAGAAGTTTATGAGATTCTAAGATGAAAGTTAGTCGGATGTTTAAAACACTTTCAAAACATTTTGCTAAACAGCTGGTCAGAGCTATGGGTCTGTAACTGCCCGCTGAGGTCGGCGGCTTTCCTGGTTTCAGAAACGGAACAATAACGGCTTGTTTCCAAGCCTCTGGGAGTTTACCCAGAGTCCAAATTTTGTTAAAGAATTTCACAAGTGCCTCTACAGAGGATTCGGATAAATGAGCCAGCATTTCGTAATGAATTTCATCAGGACCAGGCGCAGTCTGTTTTCCAGCAGCAAGGACGTTCTTTACTTCTTGGAGTGTAATAAAACTATTATGTGATTCATTTCTGCCACCACGTGTTGGGAGTTTTTGTTTCTCAGCTATGTTTTTGTATTTTAAGAATGTTTCTGTGTAGTGTGACGAACTTGAAACGTGTGTGAAATGTTCGCCTAGTATATTGGCCTGTTCTTCTATGCTAGTCTGAACACCAGGGGCTGTGAGGATGGGAATTGTAAACGGGGAAAAGTTTCCACTGAGATTACGAACTTGTTCCCACATTTTTTTAGAAGTCATTGAGCTATTTATTGACGTGACATACTTCTACCAGGATTCTTTTTCAGAGTTGCGACGGATGTATCGAGCTTTAGCTTTGGCCTTTTTAAAAGCTGTAAGATTTTCGTGTGTAGGGTACCTTCGGAAAACACCCCATGCTTTATTTTGTCGCTTTTTGGCCTCCTTACATTCCCGAGACCACCACGTCTTGTGTTTTTGTCGCACCACACCTAAGGACTGTGGAATGGCGAGGTGAGCGGCAGTGATAATGCAAGTCGTGAACAACTCATTTATTCTGTCGACACTAAGGGCATCTGTAAAAACTGCTCCTAGATTCGCCTCTACTTTAAAAAGCTCCCAATCTGCTAAGTGAAGTTTCCACCGTTTCGGTTTGGTCGGCATGAGTGATGGTGAGGATGATAAGCTGATTATTGCTGGCAGGTGGTCGCTACTATACGGGTTGTTCAGAACATCCCATTTAAAATCATTAAAAAGGGAAGGTGAACTAAAAGCCAAATCTAAAAAACTCATTTTTCCTGTCCTTGGTGAACAGTACGTGGGCTTACAGGAGTTCAATAAGCAAATGTCTGAACTAAGAATAAAATCCTCGATAAGCTGTCCACGTGTATCACTTTTTTCGCTTCCCCACAAAGGAGAGTGTGCATTAAAATCTCCTACTAAAAGGTAGGGCTCTGGTAGCTGGCAAAAAAGGTTTTCTAGATCATGGAGTGTTATTTTAAGATTTGGTTCAATATAGACAGAACACACCGTAAGAGTTTTAAAGGCAATTATTCTGGCTGCTACAGCTTCTAAGGGAGTGTTTAATTTCAGTTCTTGAGCTGGAACTCCACATTGCAATATGATGGCCGCACCACCCAAAAGCCTGCTTGCTTGCTCTCGATCTCGGCGGAAGACTTGATATTTTTTCAGTATATTCGAGTGCATGCAACCTAAATTTGTCTCCTGCACGCACAGTGCAACTGGCGAGACTGTGTCTAAAATGTCTTTTATGTCATTAATATTCTTTAGAAGTCCTCTACAGTTCCACTGTACCAGGAATGCCATCTTATTTTGTCGAAAGCTTGGAAATTAAGTTAGATTTTTTCCACGGCCCGTGATTCGGGCCTTGTCTGTTTTGGTTCGTTCTAAGGAGCTCCGCCGTCTCTGTGACGAAGACGGCAAAGAGCTGTCCTGACCTATGTCCATTACCTCGTCTGAGGTGCTGGACGAACGTGCCAGAGGCACGTGTTCCTTCTTTTTAGACCTTGCCTCGTGGGCGGAGGTCTTGTGGCCCGCCGACCCTGAGGGACACGTAGCCTGTTTTGGGGGTGGTGGAGGAGCGGGAGCTGCTTCCACCGGGGCAGGGGATGGCACTACCTCAGCCTCATTTGAGGTCTGGGTAGGTGCCGAAGGCCGCTGTGGTGCCCCGCCCTGTCGCACCACATCGGCGAGATTTGGTTTCGCTGTGAATTGAAATGTGTTCTTGCTTTTGTTGTACTGGGTACGTGCCTCTTTGTATGTGATGTTCTTTGTTGTTTTTAGTGTTATGATCTGCTTTTCTTCTTTCCATTTTTGGCAGGATCGAGAGTATGCGGGGTGATCCCCCTCACAGTTTGCACAGCGTGGGTCTGCGGTGCAGTTATCAGAGTTGTGGTCGTTCGCAGCACATTTCGCACAAGTTCTGCGGCCACGGCAACTTTGCGAACCATGGCCGTATTTCTGGCAGTTGAAGCATCTCCTCGGATTTGGGATGTACGGTCGGACGTTTATTTTGATGTAGCCGACTTCAATTGACTCTGGGAGGGTGCAGCTATTGAAAGTCAGAACCAGATGTTTTGTAGGGATCTCCTTGTTATCCTTTCGGATTTTTATTCTGTGAACCGCTATGACGTTTTGGTCTGCTAGTCCTTCTGCCATTTCATCTTCAGTGAGAGCAATGAAGTCTATCTCAGATATTACTCCTTTTACAATGTTCAAGGATCGGTGGGGAGTGATGACGACGGGGATGTCCCCAAGCGACACAATGTTTTTCAGGTTGGAGGACTGGCACTTGGTTTGTACTTCTAGCAAGAGGTCACCATTTGCAAGTTTTGATACTTTGTATCCAGGGCCCAGGTATTTAGTGAGACACTTTGACACTATGAAAGGGGAGATTTTTCGAGCGGGTTTTTCATGCTCCTCGCTATGTATGACATGGAATTTTGGAAAAGTCTCTTTTGTTTTCACAAAAAAATGGCTTGTAGCATCGGTCCGCCCTCGTTTGTTTGGAGGGCGATCATTTCTTTGGGAGAAAGAATCCATGAAAGGGTTTGTGTTTTCGGTAGTTGTGCCTGCCACCCACCATGGAGCCCAACGAGGGGACGGGACAGGAACTGGCAAGTCCTGCCCACGCCAGCAGTACACCGCTACTATAACCAAATATGGGCAACTCAGGGTAGCTACTCCACACAAGGTTAACCCTCGCCGCCAGGAAAAAAGAAAAAAACAAGAAAGGAGGAGGAGACAGGACAGTGCCAAGAGAAGAGATAGGAAAGTGAAAGATAAAGGGGAGGACAGGAAAAGGCGACTGCCGATTTCCGCCGGGTGGGTCAGCCCGGAGGTGCCGTCTGTGGGAAGCGTGGGCCAAAGTGGTGTGTTGCCTCCGCCGAGGGGCCTTAAGGGTCCAAACACTCGGCATCAGCTCAACCACCAGGATCCCCTTTTCCCCAGACACGGCGATGCCACGCACGGCTAAGCGTGGGTGCTGGGGTCCGTGGTGTCGCACAGTACACACAAACACCTGCTTTAACAGGTGCCCCCTGCGGGGCCGATGTGTGGTGTTTATGATGAACTTAAAAACAGTGGTGTATAGGGCCTAAAAGTTATTTCGGAGTGTATAGTCTAAAAACAGTGGTGTATAGGGCCTAAAACACTGAATTTCGATGTATAGTGGTCCGAGTAAAAGGAAAAAGAAAGCTATCTAAGTAAAAGAAATGGGCTTACGCCCACGTTGATGAATAATTCCATATAAAAAGCCTACTTTAAATAAATATTTAAAAACTCTATCTAAAGAAAACATTGGATCATCACCAAGAAAGATGGACGGATGTGTGGGTATATGTTGCTTGTGTAATTCGGGAAAATGTTGTCTCCTTTGCTGTTGAAGTCTCGGACATTCAATTAAAACGTGGATCACTGTTAGTCGGTCTCCGCATCTCGGGCAATGTGGTGCAGGAGAGTTTGTTAAAAGGTAGGAATGTGTTGTATATGTGTGACCTATCCTCAGTCTGCACAGAGCTATTTCTTTGAATCTGTTTCGTTTTTCTGTAGTGTACCTGCCTATTGTTGGTTTTATTGTGTGTAGTTCATTCTCAGTTGCTGTGTCCCATTCCTCTTGCCATTGTTGTTGAATCATGTTTTTGATGTGTGGCTTGAGGTCCTGATATGATATGTTGTCAATGTCTGCAGTGTTTCTAAGGGCAGCTGATGCAGCAAGCCTATCAGCTGCCTCGTTACCTGAAATACAGCGGTGGCCTGGCACCCAACACAGTGTAATTTTGAGTTCTAGTTTGTTGGCAGAGATAAGAGTGTTATAGAGAGATTTCAGGACTGGGTTCTTATTATGCCACTTCCAAAAGGATAGGGACGTTACAACACTGAGGGAGTCTGTATAGATGATCGATGTCTGTATTTTATTTTCTATAATGTGTCTCACAGCTAGCAGGATTCCATGGCATTCAGCGGTAAATATACTTGTATGGCTGTTCAGTGTTTTTGAAAGTGAAAATTGCGGTCCATGTGCTGCACAGGACACTTGAGCAGACTTTGAAGCATCACTGTAGTATTCATCACAAGTGTACTTCGCCTGAAGTGACATGAAGTGCTGCTGTATGGCAATGGGGGATGCGTGCTTCCCCACTTCAAGAAACGACAGGTCACAATTAACACCGTGCATTTCCCAAGGGGCAATTAGGTCTTTTATGGAAGTTGTATGAAGACTGGTAACCGGAACGTCCAGATGTTCAATATGCGTGGCAACTCTGATTGGGTATGGTGGTGTTAGGGATGGTTTTCTTGAGAAAAGAGCTATGCCAGTTTTAACAAGCAGGAGCCGCCGACATGGATGATCCAGTTGGCACAGTACCTTCATAGCATAAGTTAGAGAAGTAAATTGTCTCCTTCGTTGCAGTGACCATCGGTTCGCCTCGACATAAAGGCTAGCAATTGGGCTAGTTCGAAAAGCGCCCGTGGCGAGGCGAAGTCCGAGGTGGTGCACGGGATCGAGCAATTTTAGCGCAGAGGATGATGCTGACCCATAGACCATGGAGCAATAGTCAATGCGTGATAGAACTACACTATTCAGAAGGCTCAGAAGGCAGTTGCGGTCTGTGCCCCATGACCGGTGAGAGAGAATTTTTAGCAGATTCATTGCTTTGAGACACTTCAGTCGCAACTGTTTTATGTGGGCAATGAAAGAAAGTTTTTCGTCAACAACTACGCCAAGAAATTTGTGTTCCTTTTTAAGGGCTAGGCTCTGACCATTCAATGTTATGTTGGGGTCAGGCCTGATGCCACGCTGCTTAGAGAAAAGTACACAAACACTCTTTTCAGAGTTAAATTTAAACCCATTGTCATCAGCCCACCTGGACAATTTGTTTACACCTAGCTGAATCTGTCGTTCACAGATGGCCAGGTTGCAAGATTTAAAGCTTATCTGGACGTCATCAACATATACAGAACAGAAAATAGTTTTTGGCAGCACGCTTTTTAAAGAGTTCATTTTGACTATGAAAAGTGTGCAACTGAGAACACCACCTTGAGGGACACCATTTTCCTGTATGTACTGCTTTGAATATGCATTGCCAACACGAACTTTGAATGTCCGTTCAGACAAGTAACTTCGTATTGTATTCAACATGTTCCCTGTGATGCCAAGAGAGAAGAGGTCGCGGATGATACCATAGCGCCAAGTGGTATCATATGCTTTTTCAAGATCGAAAAAGACAGATAAACAATGTTGTTATGTACAAAAGCATCCCTTGCATAAGACTCAAAGGCAATGAGCTGATCAGCTGTTGACCGCCCAGCTCTAAAACCAGCTTGATTTTGATGAAGACCATTGTATTCAAGGAAATGGAGAAGACGACGATTAACCATTTTTTCAAAAAGCTTGCATAAACAGCTGGTTAGTGCGATAGGCCGATAACTAGCAGCAAGTGTGGGTTCTTTTCCGGGTTTTAATATAGGGATGATGACCGCTTCCTTCCATGCTTTAGGAAAGCGTCCTGTGGCCCATACTTTATTATACAGGCAGAGTAGGGTTTCAAGAGTGTCCACATGCAAGTGCTTGAGCATTCCATATGTGATCCTGTCAGGACCTGGTGCTGTGTTACCACATGCGTCTAGTACAATCTTCAGCTCCTGCATGGTGAATGGGCTATTGTATCCTCCTGTGGATGGTCTTTTATCATGTATGTGCTTCTTCTCCTCTCTTGCCTTGTGCCTCAAAAAGGAATCTGTATAGTGCGCTGAGCTGAATATGTATTCAAAGTGTTGCCCTAGTGTGTCTGCTTGATGTTCAAGAGAGTCACCACTGGTGCTGACAAGGGGCGTTGGGATTGTGCTATATCCTTTAAGTGCTCTTATCCTGTTGTGAACTTTGTGTGCATCCGAATAAGAGTTCACAGAAGAAAGGAATGATGACCAGCTTTCTCGCTTGGAAATGCGTCGAACACGCCTGCCATTTGCCTTTGCACGCTTAAACGCTATTAGGTTTTCGGTTGTGGGGTATCGGCGTAGTTTCGACCATGCCCTGTTTTGAGTTACACGGGCAGTCTTACATTCTGCATTCCACCAGGGTCTTCGTTTATTTCGTGGCTTACTTGACGTCTGTGGAATGTATTTTTCTGCTGCCTCTATAATGTGCAGCGTGATCAAGCACTGAGTTTCATCAACGCCTAAGTCAGTAACTGATGAACAAGCCAATGATGAGTGTTCCCTGAACATCTCCCAGTTGGCTGCATATTCTTTAAACTTTCTAGGATTAGACGCATTTTCATTTTTATTACGAGCATACTTTACAGAGATCGGAAAATGGTCACTTCCATATAGATTGTTAATTACAACCCACTCTGTAGCTGCTAAGAGCATTGGAGAGCCAATAGCTAAATCTATGGATGTGTATGTGTTATGTAATATGTTGTAGTATGTTGGCTCTTTTGTGTTAAGTAGGCAGGATCCAGAGGACAATAAGAATTTTTCGATTAGCACACCTCGGGAGTCCGTTCTAGTACATCCCCATAATGGATGATGTGCATTAAAGTCTCCGACCAGCAGCCATGGTTCTGGAAGTTGATCAATTAGGTTTTCAAAACTTTCGCTACATAACCTATAATCTGGAGGAATGTACAGAGAACAAACTGTTGTTATTTTACCAAAAATTAATGCTTGTATTGCCACTGCCTCTAGGTCTGTATTAAGTGAGATGCTTCGGCATGGGATTGATTTTTGAGCTACAATAGCAACACCGCCAGAGGGGCGTGTGCTGCCTTGCCTATCCTTCCTGAATATGTGATACTGCTTGAGGAAACTTGTGTCTGCTGGTTTTAAGTGGGTCTCTTGCAGACAAAATATGCTTGGTTGGTGCTCGGCGAGGATTTCATATACATCATCCAGATTATTTAGTAGTCCCCGACAGTTCCAATAAACGATACTCTCAGTAGCCATTTTTGTAAGAGCGGGATGTGGATGAGACAGTGGGATTAAGAGTCGTTGCCTTTATCAGGTGGCTTAACTGGCGTATGTTTTTTCAATTTGAAGCGGTCCGGTGGGCACCGCCTCTCATTGGCGGACTCCCTAGGCGCCACTGACGCTGCGGAGTCCACGCTAACCTCCATCGCCTCTTGTGTAGGCATGGAGGCAGGAGGTTTTTCCAGAGGAACCAGGTTCCTCTCAGATGTCTTTGCTGTCCCGGAGGTCTGGGAGAAAGTGACCTCCGGGATTGCAAAGATTGGTGCAGCCGGTGGCTGCTTAGTGAGGAGCCGTGGTGGGAGCACGTCAGCAGCATTGCACTGCGTACCCACCGTTACTAGACGCGGCCTGGCCCCTCTGCGGGCTGCGTTAGCATAGGGAGCGGAGGAAAGCATTCTGTGCTTTTTTCGGGCCTCTCCGTATGTTATCTTCTCAGTTATCTGTATATTGATTACTACTTTTTCGGCCTGAAAGGCTGCACAGGACCTTGAGTATGCAGGGTGGGTGCCCTCACAGTTCACACATTTGTAGTCAGTTGCACTGCATTTATCGGTTGCATGGTCATGCGCGCTGCATTTTGCACAGGTAAGGCGTCCTCGACATGTCTGGCTACCATGCCCGTACCGCTGACACTTGAAGCACCTGCGGGGGCTTCGTATGTACGGGCTAACTTTGCATCGGATAAATTCCACATTGACAAATTCAGGAAGTGTGCTCCGGTTGAAGGTGAGAACAATATGTTTCGTTTTTATTCCTTCGTTCTTTCGCCTGATTGTTATTCTTCGTACTGCTGTTACACCTTGGTTCTGTAGGCCCTCAAGGAGATCTGATTCTGTTTCGTTTAGGAGGTCTCGCTCAGAGACAACTCCCTGGCAGCTGTTAAGACTGCGGTGGGGTGATACCTGAACGTCAAGGTGAGCAAACGTTTTTGTTATGAGAAGGTTGTCAGATTGACTTTTGTCTGATACCTCTATTAGCAGGTCACCAGATCCTAGTTTTTTCGCTTTGTAGTTTGCCCCAATGATGGCCTTCAGAGTGTTGGCAATCAGAAAGACTGACAGTTCATTTACTGGTTGAGATTCGGTTACAGAGTGCAAGACAAGAAATTTTGGAAAGTTCTCAGTTGGTGTACTGATTTTTTGCGTCACTTCGGTGCGACTCCTTTTCGGGGGTCGATCAGGTTTTTTTAAAGGTAGTTTTTCCATGCAGTATGGATTGTTTTAAGGGGTCCTAATATATGTCGCCTCTGGTTCACCCTTATACGCAGAGGAAGGTCCCGGAGCCCCTCGTCTGGTGGACAGGCGAGGAGCCCATCGGCCGAGGCTTGACCATGGCCTCGACCGCCACCGTTCAAGGTTTCTTCCCTTCACCTCTCAACCTATCGCCACGGTACGGATTACAGCTTCGGTATGGGGGCTCAGGGTCCGTGGTGGCACCAAGCACCAACACCTAATTTACACAAGGTGCCCTTGCGGGCCTAATATATCTGTTATGTCAGTGTAATTGTTTAAAAGTCCACGACAGTTCCAGTGAACTAAAAATTCCATAGTAAAATATTAGTTGAGGATTGTTTAAAAACCTAGGCAGTTGGGTCCTTTGGACCTGTTATTGGGACTTTGTCCCTTCGTTTTCGCTCGAGAGAGCTTTGCCGCCGCTGACGCGGCGGCGAGGAGGGAGATGTGTCCATCACATCCTCAGATGTGTTGGACGTTCGTGCAGAAGGCACGGGTGCACTTGTTTTAGGCCTTGCCCCTTGGGACAAGGCCTTCGGGCCCACTGACCTGGGGGTCAGCGCAGCCTGTTTTGGGGGTGGTGGAGCAGCACCAGCTACTTCCACCAGGGGCGCGGATGGCACCACCCCAGACTCATTTTTCGTGGCCTGGGTAGGTGCTGAAGACTCCTGTGGTGCCGCGCCCTGCTGCGCCACAGAGGAATAGGAAGGGTGTTGGATTGAATATTGTTTGCGTGCTTCGGTGAACGTGATGTTTTCTGTTACCTTTAGAGTGATTATGTCCTTTTCAGTCTTCCACACCGGACAGCTACGCGAATAAGCAGGATGGTTGACCTGACAGTTTGCACAGAGATGGGGTTGAGCTTGGCAGTCATCGGTTTGGTGCTCATGTGCAGCACACTTTGCACAAGTGAGTCGGCCTCGGCAGCTCTGAGCACCGTGACCGTACTTCTGGCAGTTAAAGCAACGTCGTGGGTTCGGAATGTATGGTTTCAGGTTGAGTTTTGTGTACCCCACCTCCACAGACTCGGGGAGTACGCTCAGTGCAAAGGTAAGGACAAAGTGTTTAGTCTCGATTTCTTTGTTGTCACGTCTTATTTTTATTCGGTATACATTTGTCACGTGTTGCTCTTTCAGCCCTTCCAGCAATTCCTCCTGTCATGTACTTTAAATCTTGGTCAGAAAGAACACCGCGAACAGTATTCAAAGAACGATGTGGGCTAATCACAACAGGAATGTCACCAAAAGCGCTGACTCCTGAGAGTTTCTCATACTGATGATGATATAAAAGTTCTAACAGCAGGTCTCCATTTGCAAGCTTCTTGATTTTGTAACCCTTGCCTATAGCTTCAGTCAGTGTCTTTGCAACAATGAACGGTGAGGCTTGTCTTGCTGTCTTTTCTGAGTGCTCACTATGAACTACATGAAAGTGTGGGAAGGTGCTCTCTGTTTTCAAAAAGAACTGGGCAGTTTGGTCGGTGCGCCCTCGTTTCGAAGGAGGGCGATCAGTTGAAGAAGAAGAGGAAGCCATAAAAAATGTATATTGTTCGGCTGCGGTGCCAGCCACCCACCATGGAGCCCAACGAGGGGACGGGACAGGAATTGGCAATCAAGTCCTGCCCACGCCAGCTGTACACCGTAACTATAACCCAATATGGCGTAACTCAGGGTGGTTAGCCACACAAGGTTAACCCTCGCCGTCTGGAAGTACGAAGAAACGAAGAAAGGTAAGAGAAGACAGGAAAGTTGTAAGAGAGGGGATAGGAAAGTGAAAGATGGAGGGGAGGACAGGAAAAGGCGACTGCCGATTTCCCCCGGGTGGGTCAGCCCGGAGGTGCCGTCTGTGGGAAGCGTGGGCCAAAGTGGTGTGTTGCCTCCGCCGAGGGGCCTTAAAGGTCCAAAACACTCGGCATCGGCTCAACCACCAGGATCCCCTTTTCCACGCACGGCTAAGCGTGGGTGCTCGGGGTCCGTGGTGTCGCACAGCACATGCGAACATCTGCTTTAACGGATGCCCCCTGCGGGGGCCTCGCCTCATGAGGAGAGACCTTCAGGCTTGTCAACCCGGAGGGCTGCATAGCCTTCTTTTGAGATGGAGGTGGGGAGCAGCATGAGCCACTTTCACCCGGGGCACGGGTAGCTCTGCCCGAGGCTCACTCTGTGTGGCCTGGGCAGGTGCTAAATGCTGGTGTGGCACCCTGCACCGTTGTGCCATACCAGAATAACTTGGTTTTGCAGTGAACTGAAAAGCAGGAGTAGTAGCCAGTTTTTGTCGCGCTTCTTTATATGACAAGTTTCCTTTTGTTTTGATAGTGATTACTTCTTTTTTAGTTTTCCACGTGGGGCAAGACCTTGAATAAGCAGGGTGTTCTCCTTCACAGTTAGCACACTGCAATGTGGTTTCGGTGCATTCATCAGTTGAATGTTCTTTTGAAGCGCATTTCGCACAAGTTCGGCGACCGCGACAACTCTGTGAGCCGTGGCCGAATTTCTGGCAGTTCAAGCATCGTCTAGGGTTCGGTATATAATATCTTACACTTATCTTCAGGTAGCCTACTTCAATGGTGTCAGGGAGAGCACTGGAAGCAAATGTAAGGACAATGTGCTTCGTTGGGATTTCTTTGTTTTCGTTTCTTATCTTAATCCTCTGGACATTTACAACGTTCTGATCAGCAAGTCCTTCTAACAGTTCTTTTTCTGTCAAGTGTATGAAATCATTTTCTGAAATCACACCTCGGACAGTGTTCAGTGATCGATGAGCAGTGATCGAGACAGATATGTCCCCGATAGACTCAATGTTGGACAGTTTCGAGTATTGCATGTAGTCTTTCAATTCAAGCAGCAGGTCTCGACTTGCCAGTTTTTTCACCCTGTAACCTGCACCTAGTGCACTTGTCAGTGATTTCTCAACTATGAATGGGGAGATAATTCTTGCGGATTTTTGCTCTTCACTCATCATCATCATCATCAGCCTGATTATACCCACCGCAGCGCGAAGGCCTCTACCATATTTCTCCACTTAACCCGGTTCTGTGCTAGCTGCATCCACTTGACCCCTACGAACTTCTTAATCTCATCCGCCCACCTAACTTTCTGCCGCCCCCTGCTACGCTTTCCTTCCCTTGGAATCCCGTTTGTTACCCTCAGCGACCATCGGTTATCCTCTCTTCGCACTACATGTCCTGCCCATATCCATTTCTTCTTCTTAATTTCCACTAGAATGTCGGTAACTTGAGTTATTTCTCTGACCCAATCTGCACGCTTCCTATCTCTTAATGTTACTCCTACCATTTTTCGTTCCATAGCCCTCTGGGTTGTCCTCAACTTAAGTAGAACTCTCTTGGTTAGCCTCCACGTTTCAGCCCCATAGGTGAGTACAGGCAAGACACAACTGCTGTATACTTTCCTCTTGAGCGATACCGGTAGGCTGCTAGTAATAATCTGCGAGTGCTTGCCAAATGCGCTCCATCCCAATCTTATTCTTCTTATTTCCTTTTCATGGTCTGGATCTGCGGTTACTACCTGTCCTAAGTAGACATATTCGCCTACTACTTCCAGTATTTCGCTACCTAATGTAAACTGCTGTTCCTTCCCGAGGCTGTTGAACATTACCTTAGTCTTCTGCATATTGATTTTCAAGCCTACCTTTCTACTTTTTCTGTCTAGGTCATCAATCATTATTTGCAGTTCATCCCCCGAGTTGCTTAGCAAAGCAATGTCATCAGCAAATCGCAGATTACTGAGGTATTCTCCATCTACCCTTATCCCTAACTGCTCCCATTCCAAGTCTCTGAATACTTCCTCTAAACAAGCTGTGAATAGCACTGGGGAGATTGTGTCTCCTTGCCTAACACCTTTCTTTATGGGAATTTTGTTACTTTCTTTATGCAGAACTATGGTCGCTGTGCAGCCACTATTTATATCTTCCAGCACTTTCACGTACGGCTCGTCTACCCCCTGATTTCGCAATGCCTGCATCACCGCCGAGGTTTCAACTGAGTCAAATGCTTTTTCGTAATCAATGAATGCTATGTATAAGGGCTGGTTATATTTCGAGCATTTTTCTATCACCTGATTGATGGTATGTGTGTGTTTTGTTGTGTTGGGTTTTATGGCGCATAAGCAACTAAGGCTATCATGCGCCAAGAGCAAGGTTAATGTATGTTTTGGTTACAAAAGAGGAGATGAATATGTTAAATCTATAGTTTATTTAAAAAGTTTCCTTCTTCTAGGAAACTGAGAACAGAGGCTAGGTTTACAAGTGCTCTTTCTCCTAAAAGCAAGGTGGGATGGAATGGGATGGTATGATTATAAAATATAGTAAAATGTTTTCTCCGTAGTGCCTCAAGTTTTGAGCCTGTAATTAGAATGTGGTTTACAGTGAGTATCTCGTCGCATTCTTCACAGGTCGGTTTGTTATGTTTCATTAGCAGAAAGTTATGTGTAAGATGTGTATGTCCAATACGAAGACGGCATACTATCACTTCCATAAAACGTTGTTGATGTGTGCTCGATTTCCATTCTCCTAGTACAGGCTTTATGAGACGCAACTTATTATTTTCTTGGTTGTTCCATCTGGACTGCCATTTATTCATCTGTTTATGTTTTATTAATTTCAAGCAATCACTATGTGGTATGTTTGCTTTCTGAATCAATTTGTTGTGGGCAAGTGCAGCACATTTGTCTGCTCTTTGATTGCCGTCAATGCCTACGTGACTAGGGACCCAACAGAACACTATGTTATGTCCTTGTGTCGTGATCATTTTTACATTATGTATTATGTCACCGATTAGAGGCATGGCAGCATTTCTGTGATTTAAAGCCATCAGTACACTCAACGAATCGGTGTAGATGACACTGTTCCAAATGCCTTCATTCACTATTTTTCACTATCGATAGTAGAGTACCATTTCCGAAACCCTGCTTGATCCTTTGCTTGATTGCAGTCTAAGGTTGTACTAATTCTATTAGCGATTACCTTAGTAAATACCTTATACGTAACAGACAGTAAGCTGATTGGTCTGTAATTTTTAAGGTCCTTAGAGTCCCCTTTCTTGTGAATGAGGATAATGTTTGCATTCTTCCATGGTTACGGTACCGTCGATGACACCAGGCACTGCGTATACAGGGTGGCCACTTTTTCTAGCACGATATCCCCCCCGTCCTTCAGCAAATCTGTAGTTATCTGATCCTCTCCAGCTGATTTCCCCCTTTTCATAGTTTCTAGTGCTTTCTTGACCTCGTCCTTCGTCACTGGTGGAACGTCTGACTGTTTTTCCCTACCGCCAATCTCATTACGGTCCAGACTACTTTGGCTACTGTAGAGATCTGTATAGAACTCCTCGGCTACTTTGACTATCTTGTCCATATTAGTGCCCGCCCGCCCTTGTCCCTTATCGCATACATCTGGTTTTTACCTATGCCCAATTTCTTCTTTACCGCTTTAAGGCTTCCCCCGTTCTTTACAGCATGCTCAATTTTCTCCATGTTATACTTCCTTATATCGGCCACTTTGCGCTTATTGATTAGCTTTGATATCTCGGCCAATTCGATCTGGTCTGTTGGATTGGAAGCTTTCATACTCTGGCGTTTCCTAATCACATCTTTCGTCTCCTTAGACAGCTTACCGGTATCCTCTCTAACTATCCTACCGCCTACTTCTACAGCGCACTCAGTAATGATATCCCTGAAATTATTGTTCCTTGCCTCTAGGGTAATATCGCTGTCCTCAGAGCTGAATACCTATTCTGTAGCGAGATCCTGAACTCTTCTGCCCTCCCCCTCACCGCTAATTCGTTGATGGGTTTCTTTCTTACTAATCTGTTGCGTTCCTTCTTCAGATTTAGGCTAATTCGGGACCTCACCATCCTGTGGTCACTGCATCGCACTTTCCCGATTACCTCTATATCCTGCACAATGGCGGGGGTTGAACACATTATGAAGTCGATTTCATTTTTAGTCTCTCCGTTAGGACTTTTCCATGTCCATTTCCGGTTCTCCCGTTTGCTGAAGAAGGTATTAATGATTCGTAAGTTATTGCGCTCTGCAAACTCAACTAGTAACTCCCCCCTGCTATTCCTAGAGCCAATGCCATAGTCACCTACTGCCTTGTCTCCTGTCTGTTTTTTCCCTACCTTGGCATTGAAGTCGCCCGTTAGTACAGTATACTGCGTCTTTACTTTTCGCATTGCCGATTCTACATCTTCATAGAAGCTTTCAACTGCCTGGTCATCATAACTACATGTAGGTGCATAGGCCTGTACAACCTTCAGTTTATACCGCTTATTAAGCCTAATTACGATGCCAGCAACCCTCTCATTAATACTATAGAATTCATCTATATTACCCGCTATATACTTATTGACAAGGAAACCTACTCCTAGTTGTCGCCTCTCTGGTAAACCTCGATAACACAGTGCATGCCCATCCTTCAGTACAGTGTATGCCTCATTCGGCCTCCTAGCCTCACTAAGCCCTATGACATCCCATTTCATGCCCTCTAGTTCCTCTAACAGCACTGCTAAACTAGCTTCACTGGCTAGGGTTCTAGCATTAAACGTTGCCAGGGTCAGTTTCCAATGGCGGCCTGTCCAGCGGAACCAGGCTTTCTTAGCACCCCCTGCTGCATCACAGGTCTGACCGCCACCGTGGTCAGTTGTTCCGCAGCCGCTGGTGACTGAGGGCCGGGGTTTTATAGAGCTTATCATAGGAGGTTGTGGCCAATTACTGCACCAGGGTGGCCAACTCCTGTTCTGGTGAGGGAGTGCGTTGCCGGAGGTGTTCATCGGCATCAGGTCGCACCCCAAACCTGTTTATGCAATTCCATCGACACGTGTTTTTTTTTTTTTTTGTTCCGGTGGAGAATTGCGCGGCACCGAGATTTGAGCCCCGGTCCTCTTGCATGCGAGGCGGATGTTCTACCGCTACTCCACCGCTGCACCCTTCACTGTTCCCTTCACTCTTCACTATGTATCACTTAGTACTTTGGGAAAACTTCTTTGTTTTTTTGGAAAAATTCATGGGTTACATCGGTCCGCCCTCTTTTGAGAGGGCGATCAGTTCCAGAAAGAGAAGCAGCCATAAAATGTGTGATATTTTTCGGCCAAAGTGGCAGCCACCCACCATAGAGCCCAACAAGGGGACGGGAAAGGAGCTTGTACAGAGTCCTGGCCATGTCAGCTGTACACTCTGACTATAACCAAACACGGCGTAACGCAGGGTGGTTAACCACACAAGGTTAACCCTCGCCGCCAGGAAAAAGGAAAAAGCGAGAAGGGAGGAGAAGACAGGAAAGTTCTGAGAAAGAAGATAGGAAAGTGAAAGATGGAGGGGAGGATAGGAAAAGGTGACTGCCGATTTCCCCTGGGTGGGTCAGCCCGAAGGTGCCGTCTATGGGAAGCGTGGGCCAAAGTGGTGTGTTGCCTCCACCAAGGGGCCTTAAGGGTCCAAACACTCGGCATCGGCTCAACCACCAGGATCCCCTTTTCCCCAGACACGACGATGCCACGCACGGCTAAGCGTGGGTGCTTGGGGTCCGTGTTGTCGCACAAAACACACAAACACCTGCTTTAACAGGTGCCCCCTGCGGGGTGTAATTACAGCATTGCACCACAAAAATGCAACGGAGGCCTTAATTGGAGATATCACCCACGAGTTTGTAAAAGCCGATAAAAAAGGACAGGTTTAAAAATATGCTGGGTCCCCAGCCACATGTGGATCAGGGGGAATGAAAAAGAGGACGAATGTGCATCACGCGCCCATAACACTAAAATAAAATCACGTCAACATAACCCATAAAGACTGCATAAAATTTATAATTACTAAACCAAGATCCTAAATGGCAGGCTTCAAGGGATAATGAAACAAATAACAAGCTACACTTCGTAAAGCCTATTATTCAAGACTGAAATTATCGAGTTATATAGAGCGTTTTTTTTTTTGCACGATCCTGTGTCGCCTTCGCATTGGACATACACATCTCACACACAACTTCATACAAGGGGAGTAAGGAAAACCTACATGTGAGACATGCAATAAACAACTGACAGTTAACCCCATTCTAATGTTATGTACGAAATATGAGGAAATCAGGAGGAAACATTTTATGTGTTTCGATAGTAAACAAATCCCATTTCATCAGTTTCTCACAAAGACAGAATGCTATTGTCGAAATTTCTTCTATTTTTGATGTTTTTAAAGGAAGTAAAGTTATTAATCAAAGTCTTGGCGCATGATGGCCTTAGTTTCCCATGTGCCCTAAAACCCAACACAACAACAACAGCCTCTTCGGTAACCAAATTTCCGCTGGTAACAAAATTCCGGTAACGCATTCCTTTTCTGTCATCATGGGCTTTTTTCCTTTATATAAAACATCCATTCATTCCAGCTTAACCACCTTCCTGAAGGAGAAATTTGCATTTTCACTGGACCTCGTGGGATAAATTGGGCTCAACCCTGAAGTCGTGATGGCGAAACTCGAGTCTGCGGCGTGAAAGCAGGTGGCGCTGCAGTCGAGGACCGCTCTCTCACAGGCTTCAAGGAAATTGCAACGGGTAAGCATGTGTTCAGTATTCAGCTAGGTGGACAGTTTCGCCTCCAAGCCAATAAACCATAACCATTACCCCTAGAGCGGAAGCTAATGCCTTACATTTCTTCCAAAGCGGCTGCCACAAATACTACAGTACCAGTATGAAATATTTGCTCTCCGTCGATACTGCAGGTATCAAGTGTGTACAAGGCACAGTGGTGCTTACCTGTGCCTAGAGAATTGATGCACTTGCTGCAACCACCCATGACACAACAGCAGAAGAGGTGGATATACCTGTGTTAATGTCAGGATTTCCTCGCTTACGACAGTGATCAACCGATAACCCCAAGCTAACATTAAACAGTTGTGGATACCTGGTCACTAGTGTGACCAGGTATCCACAAATAATAAAGATCGGACCTTAAGGTGATGGTGGCGGTCCCCACGGCAGAAAGCCTGAACCACGCACGTACGCGATCCACCGGTTATGCCTGTAAGAGGGAGTGCCGCGGCGCCGTCTTGAAGACCGGAAGTCAATGAAGGGGATGACAACTGTGCCCTTATGTCTCCGTGAACCCTAAGTGATAATTACGCGTGGCTGTTACAGTGTGACAGAACATGTTTCCAAAGTGTATATGGGGAAATATGCAATATTGCATAAAAATTATAAAAAGGGGAGAAACAATTAGCAAAAATCCATACTCGTTGATTTCAATATGAGCATGCTAATTAATAAGCAGTAACCTTAAGAAAGAACATCTGCAAACAACTAAAATCAATAATATTGGGAAAGTAAAATGGTAGGCTATCAGCACAATTTGGTAGAATTTTCTTGATTATGTAATTACCACCGTAATCTAAACTGCTCGCATAATCTCAGAATTTCAACGAGGCAAACGGAGCAGTCCGCGTACGAGGGCACCAGTCAAGTAGCACAGTAGAGCAAGAAAACCGAAATAAAGGGAAGCATGGCTTGCCGAGCGATGAAGAAAAGAGCACACAAAGCGTGAATTGCTGCACATCCTGTCTTTTTCTTGGCTCTTTCATTTCCTCAAAAGTAACAAATAAGCCAGCGATATAATGCGTTCCTATATATATATATATATATATATATATATGCACACATCAAAGTAGCTATTCGCTATTCCTAGCACGATTTTCGGTTTTGAAGCTTTGATCGTCACGCCGCCTTAAAGGTATGCGCCGGAGCTACGTGGGCAGCGAAAATTTTGTAGGCTGTAGGAAATCTTCACTACATTGCCAAGCATAAAATTTTTTATCGCAAGATGAAGCTTAACTATTTAGCCCAAATTGACATTCTTCTAAACCATTAATCATGTTGGCTATAGGGGCCATATGTAACAGAAAATATATTTAGAAAGCTGTGTATTCATAAGTCACTGAGAACAAAATATATCAGAAAGGCTGCGTTAATCATATCTGGTTCACTTTTCATACCCTTCTACTTCAAGATGACAGACATGGAGTACGACTGAAATCGACAATATGCAGATTGTCTGCCAACTTGAGCATCACAAGAATTTTGTATCTTTTTCCCAGCTTTACAAGACACAATAACAGATTTTTTTGCAGATAGTGACAGTGTAGGGCAGTATTGTTTATGCATCCAGAAATTATGGCACCAGAGCTTAATGGTTTTTGCTTGGTGCATGTGAAGAAATTAAGCAGGAATTAGTTCTTAACAGAGGTCCATATTTTAAAGCAATGAAATTGCTCATGGATCTTTTTCTCAATGTGAAAAATACAGGTGTATGTTAATGAAGCAATGAAACTGAGTTGAAAATGAAAAATAGGTTATGTATAAACAAAGAAGGAGGGTAAAAAAGTAGGAAAGGAAAAGCTCGGAAGCACATCACATTTTTCACTGTGGCCATGGAAAAAGTCTGGCTCTTCTGGACGATGACACCGGCTAGGCAGTTTCCATCAACCTTAGCCTCAGACCATTTGTGCCAAGTGAACACCTTACTGCAACATTTATAACTAAAGACCACTATTGATAATACGTCTATGGAAAAGTTTCGCTTCTCGTCTTGCAACTCATTACATGATGGAGCTGAAAAAAGTTCCGCTTATAATAAAGTTGGCTATGAGCTTGACAGTTTTCACTGGTGACAGTTTTCACTTTTTGAGAGTTTTCACTGGTGCAGTATTTTTTTTAGGAATACTGTCAATCCCGGGCGGGATCGTTACAGGCAGTATGGCAGTATGTTACTGTGAATGGTACATCTGGGCACTCTATTGATGTGCACTCCACTGGTGTCTTATTCATGACATGCAGTGTTTATTCCCTTCAAATTTAATTTATCCTAAGAGTGGCACAAGGTTGCTGCTGCAAGGTGCACGATGCAAACCAGCAACTTTCACTTGATGTACTAGTGGTGAAAGTGTGTTGCTATTGCTAGGGGGAAGGACTATACAACCAAGGCACAGCAGAAGCCAAACATTATAGTGATTGTGGACAATCCCTGCCAGAATTCTAGTTCATCGGGACAGTTTGTCCATATCGTAACAGTAGCAACTAGTGGCTGCATGGGCAGCAAGAGCGCAAGTATGCTGCAAAGGTTAAAACATGCCAATGATAGTACCTTTTTTGCTTCATGCACGTTGGCTACAAATGAATTATTTCTTCTCTATTCCTCTATGTGAAAACAGTTGTTTCATGCATTCTGTCTTGCTTAACTGATCAGTATTAGACATATACCTTCACCAGACATGGCACTTTGGGCTGGTGGCGGAGAGAAATGAATTAATATATTGTAGCAACAAATTGTCATTAAACTTTTATCCCTTACTTCGTTTGCAAAAAAAAACAAACTTGCTTTTAGAAGTTGAACCCCTTATACCACACCAAAAGAGCAACAAAATGCTGTTTAGTCACCAAACTAACGAAACAAAACTCGCGAGTGCAGTCAGAGGCAGCAGATGGCGACGGGGCATAACACAAACAAGATTGTTCTCAAAAGTGCCATATGGCTGTCATTTATCGAAAAAGTAGCATACAAAAACAATGTTTCATACTGTAAAGGTCTGATGGTAGTGCGGATGATATCCAAATTTTGGAATTGGTTTCCAAGATCAAATAAAGGGTGTGCATGTCATTCATGAAAGCGGACGAGTAACGAACATCGTGCTTTACACATAACCAAACGTCAATCACAGCTGTTTCATTTAGAGTTCCAACAACAGAACTCACTTGAAAGCTTGCAGAAGCCACACGTTACTGCCAGTAGAACAAAACCAGTCATCCTGAAAGCAGCCAAGTGCTTTTAATCTCCGCATTTTCATTTCATTGTCGCCTTGCGAAATGCACAAATCATTCTCACTGCATGCACGGCGGAACGTGTCTGCACGCAATAGAGGCGGCCAGAAAGCACAGCTGCGGATGGCTTGATTGTTTTTAAATGCAGGTCTTTTCCTCACCGGACGGCGTAAGTAATACAGTCGTACCTTAGTGGGGATCTTGCCGAAATACAAGGCTCGGGTTACCTCGTAAAATAGATCGCACTTCGGGGACGATTTGCATGTAAGCAGTATGTAACAAACCTGCGTCTGAGCCACGAAGGGCTCCGTGGAGTGGCCGTGCACCAGGGATTGAACCAATGCAGAAATCGCATTTAGTTCATCCGGGGCAAGACAAGATGACTAGCCTCATGCGGTCTTCGGAGAAGACTCGTGGCACAAGTATAGCACAAGAGCGCACACACACATCCACACAACAATGCGCATCGCACGCTGCCACAACAACACGGGCACCAAGGCCCACGGGTCGCTAGCGTGGAATGGGGGTGCTGGCCGCAGCTCGTAACAGCCAGCCGACGGCCTCTTCTCCCTCTCCATCTTCGTTTTCCCCCTCGCGCCGCATCAGTTTGTTGGGATCAGATATACGCAGTTCGGCTGGCTGTCCGCGGCTCGCACGTGTCCTTGATGCTTTTTCGAAGAGATGTCGATCTTAATGTCGGACTTGCCACCATGTGAAACATTAACATCACAGGCACCACGTGGTGCAAAATCCGAACTTCTTTCCTTTCTTAGACAGCACGAAGCAGGGAAATCCTCCCGCGTACGACTTCGAAAATACTTGGAAGTACTGTCGTGGCTTTGAGCCCGCCATTGCACTGCGAAATCGCTACTACTAAAACTTCAGAGTCATACTGAGTCGGATGCGGCCGCAGATCACGGAAAAACAGAGGCCAACACCAAAGTTGTCCAAACAAGTGAACAAAGGAACAGCCACTAGCCTGGCGGAGGCAGTATTGAGTTTTGGATATGGATTCGTGTTCCCCCGAGTAGACGATAGAAGTCACTACGTTTGCAGCTGCTGATGATGATATCACAAATATGTGTTTCCCTCTCGTGGCCGCCAAAGGTACCATAATAGTGTTAACATGGCCTCCGGGATTACCCTTCCTCGCGTACAGTGGCTAGAATGATAAGGTCTGATTACCGCCAAGCGGCGCCTATGGGGAGCATTGAAGCCGTCTGGTGATGCTTCCGCTAGATGGCGAACCTTCTCGCTTACACGTCAGGTCGGCGCATGAAATGCGTGCTTGAACCCTGGAGTGTGCACGGGATGTGGGCGCTTTGCGTTGTTTTTTGGTGCAAATTCTGCCTCACTGTGTACGATGAGCCGGCGACAAAGTCATTGTTTTGTAACTCGTTACAAAAGCGGGTACAAATCGTACTAGATATAGTTGTTCGGTGTGCAAAATTATTGAAAGGCGCAACGCTGCTTGTTTGCGAGCTGCTTTGGAAAATATTTACTGTAACGTCAGCTTTGGCACATTATTTATGGCACAACTGCTATGATAATTGATACAACGAGCGTGGGTGGCCCCTTTGTACGGCGTATTGCGGACCATTTTTCTGATTGTGCCTTGATATGCACGTGTCAAAAACCGTTTCAAGGAAAATTTCAACAGCACTTAGGAAGCCAGCTGCACAGACTACATCATTTGGAGGCTTATTCCAGTCCAGAATTGTTTTAGGGAAAAACGAACACTTAAATACATTAAGGCAGCATTGATAACTGAATCTTTTTCGTGTTGTCTCGAATACCGGTACAATCATTGTAAATGCTGTAGAAGAACTTCAGTCAGCAGATTTTTATTCGGGTTGCTAAAGTCTTCCACCCAATACGGTCGCGAAGTTCAGAGCTCTTGATACGAAAATGATAACTGCCAATTATTTAAATAACGCCACTGAAGAACTGAAAAAAAAATGGCAGTAATTTAGAAATTTTCCCAATGCTTCAGCGCATGCTAATCAATTATAAAATGAAATTTTGTTGTGCAGCAGAGGTGTTTTTTCTTGTCTCACAGAAGAAAAACAGCCAAATTAAGCAGCCCAGGCAAAATAAGTAGCGAAGCAAGACAGTAACTGCGAAAACAAAATTACTACTATCCCTAAGTGATTCTTCAGCTGCTCACCTATCTATTCGGAAAACAAAAAAATTCATGCTAAAAAAAAATTCAGGGGTGGTTTACTACCATGGATATACATGCAATGTTTACAGCTCATGTTTGGCAATTGTCAAAGCAACTTTTGACAATTGCACCTCATGAATGCAATTTCAGCGATTTTGGAGTATATGCAGTATACCTTTCACAGTGGCTCTGGTTAAGCTCTTTGATGCTCCTAGAGCAGCACAAAAGCGTTCTTGTACAGATGCTGCTCTCACCACTCAATCGCATTCCAAGTGACACTTGTGGTAATAGCACATGGCCGAACATTGAGATTGCTCACAAGCATCACATCCAACCAAAGAGACACTTGTGGTATTAGACCTATTGCCACTTTGGTTGGATGTGATGCTTGTGAGCAATCTCAATGTTCGGCCATGTGCGACATAATTACTCGAAAGTACAAGCTTTAACAGCCACCATCGTAGCTCATTTGACACAGCACCGCATGCAACATGCACAGTCTGTGGTTTTGGATCCCACTAGCGACATATGGTTGCCTTCTCTCCTACTTTTACCATAATCTTTCAGGTAAAAAGCAATTCAAGTATTATTTTCCGATCGAATACCCTGCAAAATAATAAGAAAATATTTCCATATGCTTTACATCATTTCAATCACTTTTGGCTTTCTTCATATGCATGTTGTCACAGGCCACTCATCTTCCTACTGGCTGTGCACTTCAAAGGAATACGGCTGCACGGAAACAACAACAAAGAAGGAACAAATAGATGGGGACAAAGCTGCATGCATTTTTTGATAATGAACCAAAATTCAGCCATCTCACTCAATTAAAGGAACCATGAAAAGGTAAATTTACTGAGGTTAGAAACGGCCCACTAACAATTAGCACTTCATCACTCATTTTCACAACAGAAAAAATTTAAGCTGGTGTCACTAACACATATAGAGATAAAAAATAATGCCCCTCCTCTCACTCCAACCCAACACATTCCAAAAAAAAAAATGACTGCTTGTTACTGTGGCCCATTCCACCTGCATCATTTGGTCCCAGATGACAAAGTTTATTTCACGGGAAGGGGACAGCTAAGAGCAGGCAGGAAGTGTTATCCAAATAGGTTGCCAAAAGCAATTTTGAAAAATTTGTTATTTCTTCAAAAATTAAAGATTTAGAAGACAGTTAAAGAATAAAAGAAAAAAAGAACAGATGCAAGAAATGAGAAAAAAACAACAAAGATATCAGCCCTTAACGGTAAAATGCAATAGTTTTAATGGCTTTTTCAGTAGGCTCCCTGCAGATCCTCATTACAACTTGCTGGATCCCCACTTCCAGTCACCAATTCCTGAATTTCTACATTACGCAAAACAGCAACAGGTGCAGCAAACAAAGCCCTGCTTTACGAAGAATGTGCCTGCGTCGCAAAGGAGCACAATGCAGTCCACTTATAAGATTGAGAAAACTGGGAAATCCGATAGTTATGACCAATTATCATTATATCTGGACTTGCTAAAAAAAATGACCAAGAAGCACACACCCACATACTTTCCTGTGCATGTAGCCTTACCTCCTTACCAGCGATAAGTAAATCAGGTTGAAAAACGCTAATCAGCGTAAAGAGCACTATAACACCTCATTGCAGGTTATATCAACAGCCATAAAATAACTTAGGCATGCTTAAAAGAAGTCAGAAATTCGCGCTCACTTCAGCAGCAGCTGAAGCTTGACAATCACGGTAAGCATCTCTTCCAATAGCGCGTACGCAGGCGGCAGTCCTTTTTGCGTGCATGGAACCGATTAGCGACTGCTTGAACTGCAGGAGCCTTGATTGTTAAAATCGTAGACCTCTAGAGCTATCACTCCGGCAATGTGGTTACAGTAATGTGATTATATGGTTGGCGTCTATTAGTCGGCTCCATCTTCCCCAGAATAACACGGCCACCATGAATGCATGTTAGTGCCACTAAAGTCCCTAGATCAGTTTTTAAAACTTAGGTAGCACGGCTGTCGAGCACAAATCCAGGCAGCACTGCTGCAGCCCTCTGTAGAAATTATTTTAGTTTCGCGAATGGAGCTCAATTGCTCCAAGCTAATCAGTTCAGTTCATGATGATGATGATGAACTGATTTTTTTCTGGCGCAAGGGCATCTATGGCCAAAGAGCGCCAAACACAAGGTGAAATGCTATCTCCGGTTGATGTGATAGTTTTGGCGATTATGATGATGATGTGCTAAAAGCTATGGTGTATAGGGCCTAAAAGTTCGTTTGCAGTGTATGATCTCTAAAAACAGTGGTGTATAGAGCCTAAAACGTTCCGAGATGTATAGTGGTCTGAGTGAAATATTAAAAGAAGAAATGTAAATGTTAAAACGCTAGTTATCTAAGTAAGAAGGACGGGTGGGCGTTGATAAAACATATGACATAAAAACCCTACCTTTGATAAATATTTAAGAACTCTTTCGGGTGAGAACATTGGGTCATCGCCGAGAAATATGCACGGATGTTTCGGTATATGTTTTTTGTGTATTTCGGGAAAATGATTTCGCCTTTGTTTTTCAAGTGTTGGACATTCAATTAAAATATGTATTACTGTAAGATGACCACCACATCTCGAGCAGCGTGGTGCAGGAGAGTTCGTTAAAAGGTGTGAGTGTGTAGTATGTGTGTGGCCTATTCTCAGCCTGCACAAGGCTACTTCTTTGAATCTGTCTCTTTTGTCTGTAGCGTACTTGCCTAAGATAGGTTTTATAGTGTGTAGTTTATTTTCAGTCGCTGTGTCCCATTCCTCTTGCCACTGTTGTCGAATTTTGTTTTTAATGTGTGGCTTGAGGTCCTGGTATATTATTTTGTCGATGTCTGTAGTATTTCGACAGGCAGCTGACACAGCAAGCCTATCAGCCGCCTCGTTACCTGGTATGCTACAGTGGCCTGGCACCCAGCAAAGTGTAATTTTAAGTTGTAATTTATGGGCAGTGATAAGGTTGTTAAATAGAGTATTCAGGACTAGGTTCTTATTGTGCCATTTCCAAGAAGTTAGGGAGGTTAAAACACTAAGGGAGCCTGTGTAGATGACCGATGACTGTATTTTGTTTTCTATAATGTGCCTCACGGCTAACAGGATTCCGTGGGATTCTGCAGTAAATATACTTGTGTGCCTGTTCAGTGTTTTTGTTAGTGAAAATTGTGGTCCATGTGCGGCACATGAGACTTGAGTCGACTTTGAAGCATCAGTGTAATACTCATTACAAATGTATTTTGCCTGCAGAGACATGAAGTGCTGTTGTATGGCTATAGGAAGGGCATGTTTCCCGACTTGAAGGAATGTTAGGTCGCAATTAACAGCGTGCATTTCCCACGGAGCGATGAATTCCTTTATGGAAGTTGTATGGAGGCTGCCAACCGGGATGTCCAGATATTCAATATGAGTGGCTAGTCTTATTGGGTATGGTCGTGTTAGTGACGGTTTTCTTGTGAAAAGTTCTGTGTTAGCTGCGTCAAGCAGGAGCCGGCGACAAGGATGGTCCAGTTGAGACAATATTTTGGTAGCATATCTTACAGCAGTAAATTGTCTTCTTCGCTGTAATGACCATCGGTTAGCCTCAACATAGAGGCTAGCAATTGGGCTAGTTCGAAAAGCACCCATGGCAAGGCGAAGGCCAAGGTGGTGCACTGGATCGAGCATTTTTAGGGCAGAAGGTGATGCTGACCCGTAAACCATTGAGCCATAGTCAATACGAGACAAAACTACGCTATTCAGAAGGCTCATGAGGCAGTCACGATCTGTGCCCCAGGACTGGTTGGACAGAATTTTTAGCAGGTTCATTGCCTTCAGACATTTTAATCTCAGCTGTTTTCTGTGTGACATGAAGGAAAGCTTTTCATCAAAAACTACACCAAGAAATTTGTTCTTTTTGAACTGCAAGGCTCTGACCACTCAGTGTAATGTTGGGCTCAGGTCTAATGCCACGCTGCTTAGTGAAAAGCACGCAGACGGTCTTTGCAGAGTTAAACTTAAACCCGTTGTCGTCAGCCCACCTAGACAGTTTGTTGACGCCTAGTTGAATCTGGCGTTCACAGATGGCCAGGTTGCAAGATTTGAAACTTATCTGGACGTCATCGACATATAAAGAATAAGAGATGGTTCTTGGCAGCACGCCCTTTAGCGAGTTCATTTTGACAATAAAAAGCGTGCAGCTGAGGACACCACCTTGAGGGACACCATTTTCCTGTATAAACAGCTTCGAGTATGTATTGCCAACACGAACTTTGAAGGTTCGTTCAGACAAGTAGCTTTTTAACGTGTTCAACATGTTCCCTGTGATACCGAGAGAGAAGAGGTCGCGGATAATACCATAGCACCATGTGGTATCATATGCTTTTTCAAGATCGAAAAAGACAGATAGACAGTGTTGTTTTGTACAAAAGCATCCCTTGCATAGGACTCAAATGCAATGAGCTGATCGTCTGTTGATCGCCCAGCCCTAAAACCAGCTTGGTTTGTGTCAAGAAGGCCATTGTATTCTAGGAAGTGAACAAGACGACGGTTTACCATTTTTTCGAAAAGCTTGCATAAGCAACTGGTTAGGGCGATGGGCCGATAGCTCGCTGCAAGTGTGGGTTCTTTGCCAGATTTTAATATCGGGACAATGATTGCTTCCTTCCATGCTTGAGGAAAGCGTCCTGTGGCCCATATTTTATTATACAGGCAGAGTAGGGTTTCGAGGGTGTCCTCATGGAGGTGCCTGAGCATTGCATATGTGATCCTGTCAGCACCAGCTCCTGTGCTCTTGCATGTGTCTAGTGCACTCTTCAGCTCCTGTAGTGTGAACGGGCTATTGTACCCTCCTGTGCATGGTCTCTTATCATGTATAGGTTTACTCTCTTCGGTCACCTTGTGCCGCAGAAAGGAATCTGTATAGTGTGCCGAGCTAAATATGTATTCAAAGTGTTTCCCTAGTGTGTCTGCTTGATGTTCTAGTGTGTCGCCACTAGTGCTGACAAGAGGTGTGAGAGTGTTATATCCTTTGAGTGCTCTTATTCTGTTGTAGACTTTGTGTGCGCCAGTATAAGAGTTCACAGACGAAAGGAACGAGGCCCAGCTTTCTCGCTTGGAGATGCGTCGAACACGCCTGCCATTTGCCTTTGCTCGCTTAAAGGCTATTAGGTTTTCGGCAGTGGGGTGTCGTCGCAAGTTCGACCATGCCTTGTTCTGAGCTTCACGAGCAGTCTTACATTCTGCATTCCACCAGGGTCTTCGTTTGTTTCGTGGTTTACTTGACGTTTGTGGGATGCATTTTTCTGCAGCTTCTATAATGTGCAGTGTGATCAAGAGCTGAGTTTCATCTACATCTAGACCACTAATGGATGAACAAGGCAGTGATGAGTGTTCCCTGAACATCTTCCAGTTGGCTGCATTTTCTTTGAATTTTCTGGGATTCGACACATTTTCATTTCCGTTCCCAGTATATTTTATTAGGATCGGAAAATGGTCACTTCCGTATAGGTTGTTAATGACAGTCCACTCTGTAGCTGCCAGGAACATCTTGGAGCCAATGGCTAGAACTATGGATGTGTAAGAGTTATGTGCTATATTGTAGTAAGTTGGCCGTTTCGTGTTTAGCAAGCATGATCCCGAGGACAATAAGAATTTTTCGATTAGAACACCTCGGGAGTCCGTTCCTGTACATCCCCATAATGGGTGGTGAGCATTAAAGTCTCCGACCAGCAACCAAGGTTCCGGAAGTTGATCAATCAATTTTTCAAAACTTTCGCTACTTAGCTTATAAGTTGGAGCAATATACAGGGAACATACCGTTGTTATTTTACCATAAACTAAGCTTCTGATTGCCACTGCCTCTAAGTCTGTGTTGAGTGAGATGTTTCGAGAGGGGATTGATTTTTGTGTTACAATGGCAACGCCACCAGAGGAGTGAGAGCTGCCTTGCCTGTCGTTCCTCAATATAATATATTGCTTAAGGAAATTTGAGTCTGCTGGTTTTAAATGGGTTTCTTGCAGACAAAGTATGTTTGGTTGGTAGTCCGCAAGAATTTCATATATATCATCTAAATTTTTAAAGAGTCCTTGGCAGTTCCAATAAATGAGGAGCGCCATAATTAAAAGTTATTTAGGGGACAAGTTTAAACTTAGGTTTGTAGGTCCTTGGGACCTGTTATTGGGATTTTTCCCCTTTTTTTTCGCTCCAGTGAGCTTTGCCGCCTAGGCAGCTGGGGTGAAGAAGTTGTGTCCATCGCATCTTCAGATGCGGTGGACGACTGTGCAGAAAGCACAGGATTGTCAGTTTTAGGCCTCGACTCATGGGTCGAGGCCTTTGGGCCGGCTGACCTGGGGGTCCGCGCAGCCAGCTTTGCGGATGGTGGTGGAGTAGCGCTAGCTGGCTCCACCGAGGGCGCAGGTGGCGCTGCCCTGGAAGAACTGTGTGCTTCCTGGGCAGGTGCCGACGACCGCTGTGATGCCGCGCCCTGCTGCGTCACTACGGAGTAGTGTGGCTTTTGAGGAAGAGAAAGCCGCTTTCGTGCCTCTCCGTAAGATATGTTTTCGGTGACTTTCAGTGTAATTATTTCTTTTTCTTTTTTCCAGTACAGGCATGAGCGTGAATAAGCTGGGTGGTTACCTTCACAGTTTGAGCAGAGAAGCGGCTGTTCTTCGCAGTTGTCTGTAGGATGTTCGTGCGAGGCACACTTTGCACATGTGAGCTGGCCACGGCAACTCTGAGAGCCATGGCCATATTTCTGACATTTGAAGCAACGGCGTGGGTTAGGGATGTAGGGCCTCAGTTTTATCTTTGTGGAGCCTACTTCAACAGATTCTGGGATAGTGCTTGCAGTAAATGTGAGTACAATGTGCTTTGTTTCTATCTCTTTGTTATCTCGTCTGATTTTTATCCGGTAAACATCTGTTACATTTTGTTCCTTCAGGCCTTCAAGAAGTTCTTGTTCACTCACGTACCTAAGGTCATCATCAGAGATGACTCCTCGGGCAGTGTTTAGTGATCGGTGCGGGCTAATCTGTACCGGTATTTCTCCAAATGATTCGACTGCACTTAGCTTCTGATACTGATGGTTGTATATTAATTCTATTAGCAGGTCACCGTTTCCAAGTTTCTTTATCTTATAGCCCTGGCCAATGGCCTCAGTCAACGTTCGAGAAACAACAAATGGGGACAGAAGTCGTCCAGTGATTTCCTCGTGGTCACTGTGGACCACGTGGAAACGAGGAAAGTTGTTTATGTTCTTTGAGAAGAACATGGTGGTCTCGGTGCGCCCCCTTTTAGAAGGAGGACGATCGGGGTTAAGGAGTTTAGATGCCATAAAAAAGTATATTGTTCGGCTGCAGTGCCAGCCACCCACCATGGAGCCCAACGAGGGGACGGGACAGAAATTGTCAATTCCTGCCCACGCCAGCTGTACACCGTAACTATAACCCAATATGGCGTAACTCAGGGTAGCTAGCCACACAAGATTAACCCTCGCCGCCTAGAAGTAGGAAGAAATGAAGAAGGTAAGAGAGGACAGGACAGTTCTAACGAAGAAAATATGAAAGTGAAAGTGTGTGTTGTGTTGTGTTGGGTTTTATGGCGCATAAGCAACTAAGGCTATCATGCGCCAAGAGCAAGGTTAATGTTAAATCTATAGTTTATTTAAAAAGTTTCCTTCTTCTAGGAAACTGAGAACAGATGCTAGGTTTACAAGTGCTCTTTCTCCTAAAAGCAAGGTGGGATGAAATGGGATGGTATGATTGTAAAATATAGTAAAATGTTTTCTCCGTAGTGCCTCAAGTTTTGAGCATGTAATTAGAATGTGGTTTACAGTGAGTATCTCGTCGCATTCTTCACAGGTCGGTTTGTTATGTTTCATTAGCAGAAAGTTATGTGTAAGATGAGTATGTCCAATACGAAGACGGCATACTATCACTTCCATAAAACGTTGTTGATGTGTGCTCGATTTCCATTCTCCTAGTACAGGCTTTATGAGACGCAACTTATTATTTTCTTGGTTGTGCCATCTGGACTGCCATTTATTCATCTGTTTATGTTTTATTAATTTCAAGCAATCACTATGTGGTATGTTTGCTTTCTGAATCAATTTGTTGTGGGCAAGTGCAGCACATTTGTCTGCTCTTTCATTGCCGTCAATGCCTACGTGACTAGGGACCCAACAGAACACTATGTTATGTCCTTGTGTTGTGATCATTTTTACATTATGTATTATGTCACCGATTAGAGGCATGGCAGCATTTCTGTGATTTAAAGCCGTCAGTACACTCAACGAATCGGTGTAGATGACACTGTTCCCAATGCCTTCATTCACTATTTTTCCTACAGCTGTCAGGATAGCATAAGATTCAGCTGTAAAAATTGATGCGCACTGAGGAAGCCTAATTATTTGTTCCCAGTTCTCTTCAACTACGGCACAGCCAACATAAGTAGAAGTTTTTGATCCATCTGTATAAAACTGTATAATTACTGTACTTTTCTTTTATTGTGCGAAATTCTTGTATTATATGTTCTTTAGGAGTTTGGCTTTTGTTGAAGCGTGTTAGAGTGAGATCACAGACATTTGGAAGTTTGTACCATGGGGGTAGGGGCCTGTTTTTTGGTGCAGTGTCGGGCAAGGTGTCCAGAATTTCTAGCTCACTGCAAATGTCTTCGAAACGCATTATCAGTGGCCTCGTTGCTTGTGGTTTATTTGTGAAAATTACTCGTGAGCGGCATGTTGAGACTATTGGATAGCAGAGGTGTTTTTTCTGTGATCTTATTCTAAGGACATAAGCACATGTGAGTGAAGCCCTTCTATCTTTCAGCGGAGGCTCGTTCGTCTCTGCATACCGACTATCAACAGGGGATGTTCTGTAAGCGCCACAAGAAAGGCGTAAACCTAGGTTATGTACCGGGTCCAATTTCCTTAAATATGATGGTCTAGCTGACCCGTAGACTATGGACCCGTAGTCCAAGCTAGACCGCACAACAGATCGATATATATGTAGAAGACACGCCCTATCAGACCCCCAATGTTTCCGAGAGAGAACCTTCAGTATGTTTAGAGATTTTATGGCTTTCCTCTTTAGGATGTTTATGTGAGGCAGGAATGTTAGTTTTCTATCGAACGTTACACCCAAAAATTTATGTTCGCTCTTTACTGGCAACTCAATCCCATTTAGGTGTAGCTTGGGATTGATCTGTATACCTCGTTTCAGCGAGAACATTACTGCCACTGTTTTCTGTGGGGAAAATTTGAACCCATTTTTAAAAGCCCATGAGTCTAGTTTATTTAGTGTTAATTGTACTTGTCTTTCACAAATTGATATGTTTGAGGATGTGCAGGCTATTTGAAGGTCGTCGACATACAGCGAGAACATAATGGATTTTGGGATTACCTTGCTAATAGAATTCATTTTTACAATAAACAAAGTTGTACTTAAAATGCACCCCTGAGGTACCCCATTCTCTTGAATAAAGTTCCTCGAGAAGGTGGTACCGAGACGTACTTGAAATGAACGACCTGATAGAAAGTCCTTCAGAACATTTAGCATCCGGCCTCGGATGCCCAAATCTGCTATATCGCGTAGGATCCCGAACCTCCAAGTCGTGTCGTATGCCTTTTCCATGTCAAAGAAAACGGCCAGGCAATTTTGTTTATGTATGAACGCTTCCCTGAAAGTATTTTCAAGACGCACTAAGTGGTCGGTCGTTGCGCACCCTTTTTTAAAACCACACTGATGAACATTAAGAAGTTTGTGAGATTCTAGGATGAAAGTTAGTCTGATGTTTAAAACACTTTCAAAACATTTTGCTAAACAGCTGGTCAGAGCTATGGGTCTGTAACTGCCCGCTGAGGTCGGCGGCTTTCCTGGTTTCAGAAACGGAACAATAACAGCTTGTTTCCAAGCCTCCGGGAGTTTACCCAGAGTCCAAATTCTGTTAAAGAATTTCACAAGTGCCTCTACAGAGGATTCAGATAAATGAGCCAGCATTTCGTAATGAATTTCGTCAGGGCCAGGCGCAGTCTGTTTTCCAGCAGCAAGGACGTTCTTTACTTCTTGGAGTGTAATAAAACTATTATATGATTCATTTCTGCCACCACTTGTTGGGAGTTTTTGTTTCTCAGCTATGTTTTTGTATTTTAAGAATGTTTCTGTGTAGTGTGACGAACTTGAAACGCGTGTGAAATGTTCGCCTAGTATATTGGCCTGTTCTTCTATGCTAGTCTGAATACCAGGGGCTGTGAGGATGGGAATTGTAAACGGGGAAAAGTTTCCACTGAGTTTACGAACTTGTTCCCACATTTTCTTAGACGTCATTGAGCTATTTATTGACGTGACATACTTCTGCCAGGATTCTTTTTCAGAGTTGCGACGGACGTATCGAGCTTTAGCTTTGGCCTTTTTAAAAGCTGTAAGATTTTCGTGTGTAGGGTACCTTCGGAAAACACCCCATGCTTTATTTTGTCGCTTTTTGGCCTCCTTACATTCCCGAGACCACCACGTCTTGTGTTTTTGTCGCACCACACCTAAGGACTGTGGAATGGTGAGATGAGCGGCAGTGATAATGCAAGTCGTGAACAACTCATTTAGTCTGTCGACACTAAGGGCATCTGAGAAAACTGCTCCTAGATTCGCCTCTACTTTAAAAAGCTCCCAATCTGCTAAGTGAAGTTTCCACCGTTTCGGTTTGGTCGGCATGACTGATGGTGAGGATGATAAGCTGATTATTGCTGGCAGGTGGTCGCTACTATACGGGTTGTTCAGAACATCCCATTTAAAATCATTAAAAAGGGAAGGTGAACTAAAAGCCAAATCTAAAAAACTCATTTTTCCTGACCTTGGTGAACAGTACGTGGGCTTACAGGAGTTCAATAAGCAAATGTCTGAACTAAGAATAAAATCCTCGATAAGCTGTCCACGTGTATCACTTTTTTCACTTCCCCACAAAGGGGAGTGTGCATTAAAATCTCCTACTACTAGGTAGGGCTCTGGTAGCTGGCAAAAAAGGTTTTCTAGATCATGGAGTGTTATTTTAAGATTTGGTTGAATATAGACAGAACACACCGTAAGAGTTTTAAAGGCAATTATTCTGGCTGCTACAGCTTCTAAGGCAGTGTTTAATTTCAGTTCTTGAGCTGGAACTCCACTTTGCAATACGATGGCCGCACCACCCGAAAGCCTGCTTGCTTGCTGTCGATCTCGGCGGAAGACTTGATATTTTTTCAGTATATTCGAGTGCATGCAACCTAAATTTGTTTCCTGTACGCACAGTGCAACTGGCGAGACTGTATCTAGAATGTCTTTTATGTCATTAATATTCTTTAGAAGTCCTCTACAGTTCCACTGTACCAGGAATGCCATCTTATTTTGTTGAAAGCTTAGAAATTAAGTTAGGTTTTTTCCAGGGCCCGTGATTCGGGCCTTGTCTGTTTTGGTTCTTTCCAAGGAGCTCTGCCGTCTCTGTGACGAAGACGGCAAAGAGCTGTCCTGGCCTATGTCCATTACCTCGTCTGAGGTGCTGGACGAACGTGCCAGAGGCACGTGTTCTTTCTTTTTAGACCTTGCCTCGTGGGCGGAGGTCTTGTGGCCCGCCGACCCTGAGGGACGCGTAGCCTGTTTTGGGGGTGGTGGAGGAGCGGGAGCTGCTTCCACCGGGGCAGGGGATGGCACTACCTCAGCCTCGTTTGAGGTCTGGGTAGGTGCCGAAGGCCGTTGTGGTGCCCCGCCCTGTCGCACCACATCGGCGAGATTTGGTTTCGCTGTGAACTGAAATGCGTTCTTGGTTTTGTTGTACTGAGTACGTGCCTCTTTGTATGTGATGTTCTTTGTTGTTTTTAGTGTAATGATCTGCTTTTCTTCTTTCCATTTTTGGCAGGATCGAGAGTATGCGGGGTGATCCCCCTCACAGTTTGCACAGCGTGGGTTTGCGGTGCAGTTATCAGAGTTGTGGTCGTTCGCAGCACATTTCGCACAAGTTCTGCGGCCACGGCAACTTTGCGAACCATGGCCGTATTTCTGGCAGTTGAAGCATCTCCTCGGATTTGGGATGTACGGTCGGACGTTTATTTTGATGTATCCGACTTCAATTGACTCTGGGAGGGTGCAGCTATTGAAAGTCAGAACCAGATGTTTTGTAGGGATCTCCTTGTTATCCTTTCGGATTTTTATTCTGTGAACTGCTATGACGTTTTGGTCTGCTAGTCCTTCTGCCATTTCATCTTCAGTGAGAGCAATGAAGTCTATCTCAGATATTACTCCTTTTACAATGTTCAAGGATCGGTGGGGAGTGATGACGACAGGGATGTCCCCAAGCGACACAATGTTTTTCAGGTTGGAGGACTGGCACTTGGTTTGTACTTCTAGCAAGAGGTCACCATTTGCAAGTTTTGATACTTTATATCCAGGGCACAGGTCTTTAGTGAGACACTTTGACACTATGAAAGGGGAGATTTTTCGAGCGGGTTTTTCAAGCTCCTCGCTATGTATGACATGGAACTTTGGGAAAGTCTCTTTTGTTTTCACAAAGAAATGGCTTGTAGCATCGGTCCGCCCTCGTTTGTTTGGAGGGCGATCATTTGTTTGGGAGAAAGAATCCATGAAAGGGTTTGTGTTTTCGGTAGTTGTGCCTGCCACCCACCATGGAGCCCAACGAGGGGACGGGACAGGAACTTGCAAGAAGTCCTGCCCACGCCAGCAGTACACCGCTACTATAACCAAATATGGGCAACTCAGGGTAGCTACTCCACACAAGGTTAACCCTCGCCGCCAAGAAAAAAGGAAAAACAAGAAGTGAGGAGGAGACAGGACAGTGCTGAGAAAAGAGATAGGAAAGTGAAAGATGAAGTGGAGGACAGGAAAAGGCGACTGCCGATTTCCCCCGGGTGGGTCAGCCCGGAGGTGCCGTCTGTGGGAAGCGTGGGCCAAAGTGGTGTGTTGCCTCCGCCGAGGGGCCTTAAAGATCCGAACACTCGGCATCGGCTCAACCACCAGGATCCCCTTTTCCCCGGACACAGCGATGCCACGCACGGCTGAGCGTGGGTGCTGGGGTCCGTGGTGTCGCACGGTACACCAAACATCTGCTTTAGCAGATGCCCCCTGCGGGTTAGTTCAGTTCAGTCGTGTCCGACTCTTCGAGACCCTATGGACCATATCACGCCCCACTTTCCGGTCTCTATCTTCCTAACATCACCTAGCATCATCTGCAGCACCTCTAGCATGCCATCTAACCATCGCATTTGCTGCCTACCCCTTCTCCGGTGACCCTCAACCTTTCCCAACATCAAATCTTTCTCCAGCGACTCCTCTCTTCTCATCAGATTACTGAAGTAGCTGAGCTTTAACTTTAGAATTTGACCCTCCAATGAGCAGTCAGGGTTTATGGTCGACAATGTCGACTGACTTGATCTTCTGGCCGTCCAAGCAACTCTCAAGAGTCTCCGCCAGCACCACAATTCAAACGCGTAAATTCTTTGGCGGTCAGCCTTCTTCCCAGTCCAACTCTCGCATCCATGCATCACAATTGGAAAGACCATAGCACGAGTTATACGGATCTTGGTTGGCAGTGTAGTTGTTGTTGTTGTGTTGGGTTTTTTGGCGCATAAGCAACTAAGGCTATCATGCGCCTGGGGCAAGGTGAAAATTTTGTTTTGCAAGAAATGGCAAAATGAGTGTGTTAAAAACTAATTTGTTTAAAAAATCTCCTTTTAAAAATTTGGGTTGTTTTAGACTCAATGGCGTTTAAGCTGCCAACACCATGATGTGCCTAGCACAAGGTTTCAGTTTCTCTTAGTGAAGTATGTTTCATTTTTTCCTATAGTTTGTGTAAAACATTTGCTTCCCTTATGAAACTGAAAACACAAGATAAATCAACAAGTCCATCATCATCTAAAATCAGTTTAGGGTGAAAAGGAATGTATACTTTGTAAAATTTTGCAAAATAATTTTTTCTTATCCTTTCGACTTGCGCATGTGAATAAAATGTGGTTAATAGTTAATTCCTCTCCGCATTTTTCGCATTGTGGTTTCTCTTCTTTTTTCAACAAAAAATTGTTTGTCAGGTGCGTGTGTCCAATGCCGAGACGGCATAGGATTACTTCTATAAAACGCTCCTGATGCCGGCACGACATCCATTCTCCCAAAATGGGCTTTACCAAGTGTAGTTTATTTCCCACTTCACTGTCCCAGGCAGACTGCCATTTTTTTTTAATTTGAGATGTACAAGTTTCGTACAGTCTTTGTAAGGTATGCTTATGCTCTTTATTTGCTTGTCGCGGGCTTTAGCAGCACATGTGTCTGCTCTCTCATTGCCTTTAATGCCCACGTGACTCGGGACCCAGCAGAATTTTACGTTGTATCCTCGAGCTGTTGTTATATTGTGTATTACGTTTCCGAGTAAAGGAGCGGCTGCGTTTCTGTAATTTAGAGCTGTGAAAACACTTAGGAAGTCTGTAAATATAATGCTGTTTATGACATTCTCTTTTAATATTTTCTCTACGGCAACAGAAATGGCATGGGATTCAGCAGTGAAAATAGATGCACAGTGTGGAAGTCTATGATTTCCACAGAATCTCCTCGCACAACTGCACTTCTAGTGTACACAGCAGTTTTAGATCCATCGGTATAAAAGTCTGAAGTTTTTGTACTTTTCCTGCAAATTTAGGAATTCCTGAATAATGGATGGTCGCTTAGGGTAACAAACTGGATTCCAAGGGAAGGAAAGCATAGCAGGGGGCGGCAGAAAGTTAGGTGGGCGGATGAGATTAAGAAGTTCGCAGGGGTCAAGTGGATGCAGCTAGCACAGAACCGGGTTAAGTGGAGAAATATGGGAGAGGCCTTTGCCCTGCAGTGGGTATACTCAGGCTGATGATAATGATGATGATGATGAATAATGTGCTCTTGTGGGGTTTTCGTTTTTGGAAACTGTGTGAGAGTGAGGTCACAGACTGCAGGAAGACTGTACCATGGAGGTAGAGGGCTGTTGTTTTGTGCGACATCAGGAAAGGGGTCCAGGATCTGCAGCTCACTGCACATGCTTTTGAATCGCATGATCAGTCGCCTTGTTGCTTTGGCTTTATTTGTGAAAATTAATTGAGAGGGGCAAGTTGTGACAACTGGATAACAGAGGTGTTTTTTTTGTGACCTTATTCTTAGAATGTAAGCACATGTGAGGGCTATTCGTCTGTCTTCCAGTGAAGGCTCATTTGTTTCTACATACAGGCTGCTTATAGGGGATGTTCTGTATGCACCGCATGCAAGGCGCAGACCTAAGCTATGTACAGGGTCCAGTTTTTTTAGATATGAAGGCCTAGCTGAACCATACACTATACTCCCATAGTCCACGCGGGAGCGTACAACAGAACGGTATACATGTAAAAGACATGCCCTGTCGGAACTCCAATGTTTCCGCGAAAGAACTTTCAGTATGTTAAGAGATTTCGAGGCTTTCTTTTTTAGTGTGTTTATGTGAGGTAGAAATGCGAGTTTTTTATCGAAAGTAATGCCTAGGAATTTGTGCTCTTCTTTTAATGGTAATTTGGTTCTATTTAATTGCAAGACAGGGTTGTTCTGAATACCCAGTTTGAGTGAAAACATAACTGCCACCGTCTTTTGTGGGGAAAACTGAAACCCATTTTTGTCGGCCCATGCCACTAGTTTATTATTTGTATTTGTCTCTCACACGTTGATATACTGGAAGAGGTGTAGGCTATCTGGAGGTCATCTACGTAGAGTGAACACATAATGGAATTTGGGATTTCATTGGTAATGGAATTGATTTTTACAACAAAAAGCGTTGTGCTTAGAATGCACCCCTGAGGTACCCCATTCTCCTGAATGAAGCTTCTCGACAAGGTGGTACCGAGGCGCACTTGGAATGAACGATGTGAAAGAAAGTCTTTTAAAACACTGAGCATTCGACCCCGGATGCCCACAGCTGCTAGATCACGTAGGATGCCGAATCTCCAAGTTTTATCATATGCCTTTTCTAGATCGAAGAAAACAGCGAGACAATGCTGTCTATGTATAAACGCCTCGCGGACAGTGTTTTCGAGGCGCACTAGGTGGTCTGTAGTTGAGCACCCTTTCTTTAAACCGCACTGATGAATATTAGGCAGTTTACTTGATTCTAAAATAAAGGTTAATCTAGTGTTTAAAATACTTTCAAAAGATTTTCCTAAACAACTAGTTAGGGCGATAGGTCTGTAACTCACAGGACAGGTCGGCGGCTTGCCGGGTTTTAGGAACGGCACAATTATGGCTCTTTTCCAAGTCTCCGGTATTTTAGCTAGTACCCAGATGTTGTTAAAAAACTATAGAAGCGCTTCTGCAGATGCTTCTGATAGATGGGCGAGCATCTCATAATGAATCTCATCAGGACCAGGTGCAGTTTTCTTACCGCAAGCGAGAACATCCTTCAGTTCTTGCAGCGTAATCAACCTATTGTAGAGTGTGTTCGTGCTGCCCCTCGTAGGAAGCCTATATTTTTCAATCCTGTCCTTGTACTTTAAGAATATTTCTGTATAGTGTGCAGAACTCGAAATTTTGTGGAAATGCTCCCCTAGTATATTAGCTTGTTCTTCGATGCTTGTCTGTGTATTAGGAGCTGTGAGGATTGAAATTGTGAATGGGGAGAAGCTGTCATTTAGTTTATGAATTTGTTGCCACATTTTTTTGATGTTGTGGAGCTGTTTATAGATGTGACATACTTCTGCCATGATTTTTTTTTTGGCATTACGACATATATATCGAGCTTTGGCTCTTTTTTAAAAACTGTCAGATTTTCATGGTTGGGTATCTCCGAAAAATACCCCAGGCTTTATTTTGTTCTTTTTTGGCCTCTTTACTGTCCTGTGTCCACCAGACTTTGTGGTTTTGGTGCACTACTCCTGTGGATTGGGGAATAGATAGACGTGCTGCTGCAACAACTCGCTTTGCCTGTGGCTGGGGAGTAGTATGTTAGATTGCTAGAGTTTAGGAGACACACGTTGCTGCATAAAATAAAATCTATAAGCTGACCACGAGTATCTGTTTGCTCGCTGCCCCAAAGACACGAATGAGCATTAAAATCACCAAATAAAGGATATGGCTCGGAGATCAGATATACGCGGCTCGGCTGGCTGTCCGCGGCTCGCACGTATCCTTGATGCTTTTTCAAAGCGATGTGGATCTTAATGTCGGACTTGCCACCATGTGAAATATTAACATCACAGGCACCACGTGGTGCAAAATCCGAACTTCTTTCTTTTCTTAGACAGCACGAAGCAGGGAAATCCTGCCGCGTACGACTTCGAAAATACTTGGAAGTACTGTCGTGGCTTTGAGCCCGCCATAGCACTGCGAAACCGCTACTACTAAAACTTCAGAGTCACACTGAGTCGGATGCGGCCGCAGGTCACGCAAAAACAGAGGCCAACACCAAAGTTTTCCAAACACGTGAACAAAGGAACAGCCACTAGCCTGGCGGAGGCAGTATTGAGTTTTGGATATGGATTCGTGTTCCCCCGAGTAGACGATAGAAGTAACTACAACGTTTGCAGCTGCTGATGATGATATCACAAATATGTGTTTCCCTCTCGTAGCTGCCAAAGATACCATAATAGTGTTAACATGGCCTCCGGGATTACCCTTCCGCGCGTACAGTGGCTAGAATGATAAAGTGTGATTACCGCCAAGCGGCGCCTATGGGGAGCATTGAAGCTGCCTGGTGATGCTTCCGCTGGTGATGCGGACAGTTGACAGCCGTGTGGTGCGGACGCGTGTTCCATCGCTCCTCCGATTGCACGTGGCTACCGGAAACGGACGGACTGGCGACAGCGGGAGCTTCCGAAGCGTCAAATAGATGAGTTCTTTCTTTTATTGCCTTATTTCTTTTTCAGCTAGTTAGGTTAGGTGCAGCCTAAAGAATAGATTTTAGCTCTTGGTCCTAGCGGCCTGGTTTTTCGTGCCGGCAGCTAGGTTTTCTTGGCGTTCATTGTTTAGCTATCTTGTTTAGATAGATATTTTTCTTTTAGGCTATTGGCATTCGCAGATTTGGTTTTTAACGCGTGTTTGCTAGTCGTTTCTTGTGTCTTCTTTTGGCAATTTGTATATTCTAAGAATTCGTAACAGTTATAGTTCAGTCGATGAGCGCTTAAGATGTGCAATCAAAAGAAGGTAAAGTGTACTCAGTGTGAGGCGCAGGTTAATCTCAAAGAAACGCGTTTTGATTCTGTAGGTGAAGCGGAAGGCAGCGACGTTTTGTGCCGATGTTGCGTACTGACTACACGTCTAGATAGATTTGATCAAGAAAGGGGCAGTTTAGTGTCTCGTGTGGAGGATTTAGAACATGAAGTACGTTTGCTAAGGACGGAAAATCAGAAACTGCTTGGACAGCTTACTCAGATTGAAAAGAAAGGGGCCGACTTTGTCCTTGGAACCAACAAGGACGAACATTCCAATGCGGGCCACGTGGCTGGGGCCAGCACTGGCATGGAAGGCATAAGCAAAGTAGGTCAGGTGGATCCGAACCGTCAGAGTTATTTAGAAGCAGCTAAGACGCCGGAAAAAAAGGAAGAAGTAAGGAAGAATGAAAATCCCAGAGATAAGGACACAGATAACCGAAAGCAGGAGCCAACAGTTGGGAGAGGGAGAGAGAAGGCCCAGGTGCTTATCACCGGAGATTCTAACATGAACAGGTGCAAGCGAGATATCTTGGAGATATCGTGTAAGGGGTGATAAGAGAGTGTTGGTTGAAGCCTTCCCAGGGAGAACAATGAGGGATGTACTAAAAGAGAGTAAAAATAGGCTGTTGAAGGATTCCGCAGAGCGCAGTATGGTAATAGTAGCCGCGGGGCTAAACGATATCCTAAATGGTGATGCTGCAGGAGTGGTGAAAAGTTTAGCTAAAGGAGTTGACGAGATCAGGGAGATAACACAGCAGACGCAGATAGTTGTATGCACAGTACCAGAGGTGCTAGGATTGAACGGAAAGATGGAAAAGGACGTGGTGACAGTTAATCAGGACATGAGAAAGTTAAGCCTGGAGAAGCGTTTCGAAGTGGTTGAGGTAAACAGGGAAGTACATAAAGCAGGTTTTGGTAGGGCTTTTCAGCGAGATGGCATTCATTTTAACAGAAGGGTCGGAGCAGAGATCGGCTGGCGCTTGGCAGGCAGGGCTGTAGCTTTTTTAGGGGGTCCGCGAGGACTCCGTGCACAGAGGTAGTTAGAAGTGAAGCAGAAGAAAGTGTAATAATGGAGGCTGAGCCCGCAAAAATGGCAAAGAGTATGTCGAGAAAGAAAAGTACAAAAAAGAAATTTAACACTAGGATCAGCTACATAAACATGCAAGGAGGTAGAAAAAGAGCGAAATGGCTAGAGATAGAACAACAGTTGAAGGATGACAAAATAGGTGTGTACGCTCTTTGCGAGACTCATCTCAGGGATCTAGAAGATCCGCCATTTATAGAAGGCTACGTCTGGGAAGGGTGCAACAGAACGAGAACGGAAAGAAAGGGTGGAGGCGTAGGTATGTTGATACACCAGGGAACAAATTGGCAAAGAATTAAGTCATCTTGTAAAGAACATATCTGGGTTTCAGGAACCATTGCCGGCATAAAGGCATGGCTAGGGGTAGTTTATTTAGGAACAGGACATCAATGCAGGCAAGAAAACAGGGATCTTGTTGAATGTCTCACTGACGATATAAGCCAGTTTGGAAACGGGGCCAATATTATTCTGCTGGGGGACATGAACGGCCACATCGACGATCTGGATGGATACACGGATTGTACCGGGAAGCTAATGCTAGATTTCTGCGAGCGACACGATCTAGTTATAGTAAATAGAGCAACAAAATGTGAAGGCCAAATCACGTGGGAATTCCGCAACAGGCAGACGACCATTGACTATTGTCTAATGTCGCAGGAAATTTATAGCAAGGTCACAAAAATGGAAATAGACGAAGAAGGGGAGTGTAGTCTGGGAAGTGATCATAAACGCATTAGTCTGCAGATGGGGCCCTTGATGAAAAGAGAAATGGAACTTAGACAAAACGTAAACGCAAAATTAAACGACGATCAAATAGCGCAGATAGCAGCAGACATAGAGGAAGCAATAGAGAAAAGCCCCATAGAAGACTGGGATTATGAACAGGTAGAACTACTCATAAGGAGTAAAATTCAGGAGGTTAAAGTAGCAAACCGCTGGAATGGAAAGAGGAAGCCACGGAGCTGGTGGAATAAGGAAATCCGGGAAGCTATTGAACAACGACGGGCTGCTTCAAGGGAACACCGAATGGCAAAGAAAGCACAGGCTTCTCAGGAGGAAATCGACCAAAAATGGGAATCATATCGACAAAAGAAACTTCAAGTGCAGGCCCTCGTCCAAAGTAAAATAAGACAGTCCACCGATCGCTGGATGGCTGATATACACGATGCCTCTAGAGGCGGAGCAAGAAAATTCTGGAACCATATAAGCTGGCTAGGGAAGAAGAATCAAAGAAAGCAAGATCGGATTCAAGATAACGAGGGAAATTGTTTAAAGGGGGACAACGCAGTGAACTACATTACATCAGTTATAGCCGAGTCATTTAAGAACGACAATAGCGTAATCTCCGCAAATCAGGAAGCAACACAAGGTAGCAGAATACAAAGCACCTTAGAACTGACCAATCTAAACTGGAAAAAGGCAGAAAAAAATATTCCTAAAAACACATCTACAGGAATAGATGGAATTCCGATCAAGCTGATTAATGAGCTCGGTCCAAAAAGTAAGGAAACGTTGTTAAAAGCTTTGGAAACACTCACAGCGAATAAGCAAATTCCGGACAGCTGGCGACAGAGTAAAATGAATTTGATTTATAAAGGGAAAGAAGAAAGGATGCACATAAAATCCTACAGGCCGATTACCATAACATCTGTAATGTACAGGTTAGCCATGCAGGCGGTGAAATTAAAGGTGCAAGCATGGGTTGAAAGTAACAAGATACTCGGAGAACTTCAGAACGGAGAACTTCAGAAATGGTAGGCGCTTAGATGATTGCCTGTTCGTGCTTACCCAATGCATCGAAATATCTAGAGTGGAAAATAGACCTTTGTATTTGGCCTTCCTGGACATAAACGGGGCGTACGACAACGTAAGCAGGGAACTCCTGTGGAACGTATTAAAAGAAGAAGGTAGCGGTTATGAGATAATAGAGTTCCTACAGGAAATATACCGGGATAACAAAGTAGAAATTACGTGGGAAGGGATAAGAAGTACGGAGGATGTCAAAGTATGCAAAGGATTAAGACAAGGCTGTCCTCTATCACCGGTGCTGTTCATGCTTTATATGATAAACCTGGAACGGAGGATACAAGACAGTAACCTAGGTTGTAACGTGTCATACAGATTAGGTGGAAAGGCGGTAGAGCAGCGCCTCCCTGGTTTGATGTATGCAGACGATATTGTGCTGCTAGCTGAGAGTCTGGAAGAATTGCAAACTCTAGTTAAGTATTGCGGAGGCGAAGGGGACGCTCTAGGCTTCAGTTTCAGCGCAGTTAAGTCGGGTCTGATGATTTTCAACGGCTCAACTGATCAGGGTATTAAAATTCTTAGCCTTGAAATACCTAGAGTAGCAGAATATAAATATTTCGGGGTATGGGTAAACGAAGCATTGGCATACATTGGAAAGCATGAGCAATCACTTAAGGCCAAAGGGCGAAGGAATGCCGGGATAATGAAGCATAAGGCATTGTGGGGATACAATAGGTATGAGGTATTGAGGGGTATTTGGAAAGGAATTATGGTGCCCGGACTTACTTTCGGAAATGCGGTTTTGTGCCTAAAATCAGAGGTACAGTCGACATTAGAAACAAATCAGAGATCCGTTGGACGATTAGCACTAGGTGCCCACGGCAAAACTACAAATGAGGCGGTACAGGGAGATATGGGCTGGGCATCTTTCGAAGTACGGGAAGCCCAGAGTAAAATATTATATGAGGAACGCCTGAGGAAATTGGACAGTAACAGATGGGCAGCTAATGTATTTAAATACCTGTACCTATAAGCGTTGACTCACAATGGAAGAAAAGAGCTAGGAAACTAACTAGTAAGTATGTTAGTAACAAGGACGGAGAAATAAAGAGCATTAAGCAACAGGTGAAAAACACAGAAGGTAAAAATTGGATAAATTCGATGGAAAAAAAACAGAGTATGGAATTATACCGAAAGTGGAAAGTGCAGATCAGGAAGGAAGATTTCTTTGATAACTCAAGAGGCAGTGCCCTACTTTTTGAAGCTAGATCAGGGTGCCTTAGAACACGCAGCTACAAAAAGAAGTTTAACAATGGAGATGACGCATGTGCTGTATGTGGAAACTCCAGTGAAACAATTGACCATATTGTCACGGACAAGAGGGCTAGATGTGACTAAGACGACGGGACGAAGCTCAACCAGCAGGCAAAGTTCCGCGCACAGCACGCAAGACAACTTCGGCGTCCTCTTCTACCAGGTGTCACCTAAAAACATCTGGGACACCAGGTGGCATTACTCCCCCTCCTAAAAAAACGAAAGCACAGACTGGGCGCGAGCGATGGGCGATGCAAGTCAGTACAGAAAACGAATATAAAAGAGAGGCGGTGCCCTACACAAATAAACGAGTGCACAGTACACCGCACATTACTGCGTGAAATACGGTTTCATGCGGACAACGTGCACGACCTCGGAGCGTGGTTGTCGACGCGAGGTCTGCACAGTACCCGCTGGAAGGACTTCGTATGTCACTTCTGTGACACGGCGCAGAACCTTGTAAGGTCCAAAGTATCGCGACATCAGTTTTTCAGACAAGCCGGGCCGGCGCACCGGTGTCCACACCCAAACTTGCTCTCCTGGTTGGTATGTGACGTGTCGATGACGGAAGTTGTAGCGACGCGTATCCTTTCCCTGCTGTTGCTGAATGTGGATGCGGGCAAGTTGACGTGCTTCCTCGGCGCGCTGAGCAAACTGCTCAGCGTCTGGGATGAGAGGATTATCCGTGCAGCACGGAAGCATGGCATCTAACATCGTCTGAACGTCGCGTCCATAGAGCAGGCGAAATGGCGTAAAACGCGTAGTCTCTTGGATGGCAGTGTTGTAGGCATACGTGACGTACGGGAGAATCTCGTCCCAGGTCTTGTGCTCGGAGTCTATGTACATTGCAATCATGTCGGCGATCGTTTTATTGAGTCTCTCCGTGAGGCCATTCGTCTGTGGGTGATAAGCAGTGGTTTTGCGATGGCTCGTGTGACTCAGCTCAAATACGTCGTGCATAAGTTGTGCCGTAAACGCCGTGCCTCGATCGGTGATTACTTGGGACGGTGCGCCATGGCGCAACACGATCTGCTGCATAAAAAACTGGGCGATCTCAGATGACGTGCCACGCTTCACCGCCTTGGTTTCCGCATACCGTGTGAAATAGTCGGTCGCAACTATAATCCATTTGTTACCGACCGATGTCAGCGGAAATGGGCCCAGAAGGTCGATGCCGATTTGGTCAAACGGTGTTCGGGGAGGCGCAATAGGTTGGAGCAAACCCGCTGGCTTGAGAGGTGGCGCCTTTCGACGTTGGCACTCACGACAGCCTCTGACGTAGCGATGAACGGCGTCAGCGAGTTTAGGCCAATAATAGGCTTGACGAACTCGGGCGAGTGTGCGTGTAAAGCCCAAGTGGCCGGAGGTGGGCTCATCATGGCAGGCAAAAAGGATATCGGCACGGAGGTCGGCTGGCACTACGAGGAGGAACGCTCGGTCAACAGTGCTGGAGTTCTGTTTGTATAGAACGCCATTCCGGACACAGAAAGCAGACAGGTTTCGAGCAAATTGCCGAGGGATATCAGCAGCGCGACCCTGCAGGTGGTCAATGACAGGTCGAAGGTCCGGGTCAGCTCGCTGTCGGGTCATTATGTCTGAAGCACTCACCAGTCCAAGAAAACCGCTCTCATCGTCCGTGCTCTCATCGACTAAACCGACGGGTGCGCGCGACAGCGCGTCAGCATCTTCGTGCTTCTGGCCAGATTTATACACAATGGTGTACTCAAATTCTTGGAGGCGAAGACTCCATCGTGCTAGGCGCCCCGATGGGTCGCGGAGGTTAGCCAGCCAGCACAAGGAATGATGATCGGTGACAACTTTAAACTGGCGGCCGTAGAGGTAAGGCCTAAATTTCATGGTTGCCCACACAACCGCAAGGCATTCCTTTTCCGTAGTGGAGTAGTTTGTCTCGGCGCGGGAGAGCGTGCGGCTGGCATAGGCTATTACCTTTTCGACGCCAGCTTGGTGTTGAACGAGTACAGCGCCAAGGCCGATATTGCTGGCGTCGGTGTGGACTTCGGTGTCAGCGTCTTCATGAAAGTGCGCAAGAACAGGGCTTGTTTGCAGTCGGCTGCGCAGCTCCGCAAAAACCTCTTGTTGCTCGGCGCCCCACACGAACTGTGTATCATCGCGCGTGAGGAGAGTCAGGGGGGCGGCAACTTTGGAAAAATCGGCGATGAAGCGGCGGTAGTACGTGCAAAGACCCAGGAAGCGTTTCAAACTTCTCTTGTTTGCAGGAACGGGAAATTTGGCGACAGCAGAAGTCTTGTCGGGGTCTGGCCTAACGCCTGCGGCACTCACAAGGTGGCCAAGAAACTTCAACTCTTTGTAGCCAAAGTGGCACTTCTCGGGCTTGAGCGTCAAGTCAGCTGACCGGAGGGCATCTAATACTGCGCGCAGGCGTTCGAGGTGTTCTTCAAAGGTTTCAGAGAATACGACAACGTCGTCGAGATAGACTAAGCAGATTTGCCATTTGAGGCCGGCGAGGACGGTGTCCATCATGCGCTGAAAAGTTGCCGGCGCTGAACATAGGCCAAAAGGCAGCACTTTGAACTCGTACAGTCCATCTGGGGTGACAAAAGCTGTTTTTTCGCGGTCCCGCTCATCAACCTCAATCTGCCAGTACCCACTCTTCAAGTCAATGGAGGAGAAGTACTGGGCGCGACGAAGCTTGTCGAGCGAATCGTCGATACGGGGCAGCGGGTAGACGTCTTTTTTAGTGATGGCATTCAGCTTTCGATAATCGACACAGAAGCGAAGGGTCCCATCTTTTTTCTTTACCAGCACGACAGGGGATGACCACGGGCTGTTGGATGGTTGTATGACACCATCACAAAGCATCTCCTGAACTTGTGTCTGAATCGCTTCACGTTCCGTCGTTGAGATGCGGTACGGCTGCTGGCGGATAGGGCGGGCGTCGTCAGGAGTAATGATGCGGTGCTTCACGAGAGGCGTTTGCCGTACTTTCGATGAGGACGCAAAGCAAGAGCTGAACTCTAGTAGGAGGGCACGTAGCTCACGATTCTGTGTGTCCGAGAGATCCGGACTAATATTAAGACGGTCAAGTGGGGGCTGCACAGTGCTAACAGCCCCAAACGTAAAACATTCAGAAACATCCGCTAAGGAGTCAGCAAACGCGATGGCAGTAGCACGAAAAAGATTCCGGGGTTCGTTGGTGAAGTTAGTCACCAGGAGATCAGACCGGCCGTCGCGGAGGTGGATGAGGCTGCGCGCTGTACAGAAGCCGTGGGTGAGCAAAAGTGACTGGTTGCCTTCCGCGACCGCATGCCCGTCACGCAGTTCGTCGCAAGTAACAGTCACAAAAACACTGGCGCGTGGCGGAATCGAAACGCTGTCGGCGGAAATTCGAAGGGCGGCGTGGCGTTGGCGATTCTTGACGTCAGTATCAGCAGCTTTCTCGGTTGAAAATGTCACTGTGCGCTTTCGGAGATCGATAATAGCTCCATACTCCCGGAGAAAATCAACCCCAAGGATAACGTCACGGGAGCAGTCAGGTATAACGAGGCAGCTTACAATAAACGTGGAGCTGCGAATTTGAACTCGTGCCGTGCACAGGCCACTAGGAGTTACGACATGTCCGCCAGCGTCCCAATATTATACTCGAATGCAATGGTATCCATCCGAAAGTTGATGCAGGCGCAATCACTGTTCCTGAAGCTCTGGGGTTTAGAGATAACAGTGGCCGGGTGAATAAACCGGCGGTGGAAACTAGCAAAAAATGGCGGGAAGATTGGTGGCTTAAAAGCAGAGAAGTGACATAATGTTAGTAATGTAGGAGCAAAAATTAATAAATAGAATGATGGTTTAGTTAACAATTCTAAATCAATAATTAAGATATATGGAGAAAAATGAGCATGATAGCTACTGCTACCACCCCGTTTCAAAGGGGATGCTCCTATATTCCATCCATCCATCCACGTGAGGTCGGCACATGAAACGCGTGCTTGAACCCTGGAGTGCGCACGGGATGTGGGCGCTTTGCGTTGTTTTTTGGTGCAAATTCTGCCTCACGGTGTATGATGAGCCGGCGACAAAGTCATTGTTTTGTACCTCGTTACAAAACCGAGTACAAATCGTACTAGATATAGTTGTTCGGTGTGCGAAATTATTGAAAGGCGCAATGCTGCTGTTTTGCGAGCTGCTTTAGAAAATAATTACTGTCACGTCAGCTTTGGCACGTTATTTATGGCACAACTGCTATGTTAATTGATAGAACGAGCGTGGGTGGCCCCTTTGTACGGCGTATTCCGGACCATTTTTCTGATTGTGCCTTGATATGCATGTGTCAAAAACCGTTTCAAGGAAAATTTCAACAGCACTTAGGAAGTCGGGTGCACAGACTACATCATTCGAAGGCTTATTCCAGTCCAGAATTGTTTTAGGAAAAAATGAAAACTTAAATACATTAATGCGGCATTGATAACTCAATCTTTTTCATGTTGTCTCGAATACCGGTACAATCATTGTAAATGCTGTACAAGAACTTCAGTCAGCAGATTTTTCTACAGGTTGCTAAAGTCTTCCACCCAATACGGTCGCGAAGTTCAGAGCTCGATACAAAAGTGATAACTGCCAGTTATTTAAATAACGCCACTGAAGAACTGAAAAAAAAAATGGCGGTAATTTAGAAATTTTCCCAATGCTTCAGCGCCTGCTAATCAATTATAAAATGAAATTTGTTGTGCAGCAGAGGTGTTTTTTCTTGTGTCACAGAAGAAAAACAGCCAATTAAGCAGCCCAGGCAAAATGAGTAGCGAAGCAAGACAGTAACTGCAAAAACAAAATTACTACTATCCCCAAGTGATTCTTCAGCTGCTCACCTATCTATTCGGAAAACAAAAAATTCACAGTAAAAAAAATTCAGGGGTGGTTTACTAGCATGGATATACATGCAATGTTTACAGCTCATGTTTAGAAAAGTATTGCCTCCTGTAGCTTTGTTATGCCATGCCTTGCCACGTTTAGCTAAGTACTTAATTAGGTCTCCTTAATCCTAATGAAAACCCAAGGAACTATTTAACGTCTTTAGTGCAACTGTCAGAGAAATAACTCAAGTTAACGACATTCTAGTGGAAATTAAGAAGAAGAAATGGACATGGGCAGGACATGTAGTGCGAAGAGAGGATAACCGATGGTCGCTGAGGGTAACAAACTGGATTCCAAGGGAAGGAAAGCGTAGCAGGGGGCGGCAGAAAGTTAGGTGGGCGGATGAGATCAAGAAGTTCGCAGGGGTCAAGTGGATGCAGCTAGCACAGAACCGGGTTGAGTGGAGAGATATGGGAGATGCCTTCGCCCTGCAGTGGGTATAATCAGGCTGATGATGATGATGATGATGATGATGATGATGATGATGATGATGATGATGATGATGATGAGTGCAACTGTGTCATATAGGATGAAGCCAACGACCGTCGATCAAAGCGCAGCTTGAATGACTGGCAGCTTAATACGTGAAAAAAACAAAAACAAAAAAAAACTGGGTACCGAAATTGCGGAGTGGTCTATCTAGCACTGTGGCCAGCAAAGTTAATCTTTTTACCTCGGCCAGTGTCTGGTGGCAGTTACTGGCGGCGAGTGTTTCTTGGAGTGATTGCTCAAAGGAGGTTTTAAAGCCACCCCAGCGAAGTCCCGCTTAGAATGCTGGTTGTAATTCTTCCGCTTAAAAATGGCCGCTGCATAGCATAATAAAATTACATCGGCATGACTTAGATAGTTGACAAATAAATAAAGATGGCGTGTAAAAGTGGAGGTCGCAGTAAGAGCAGAAAGTATGCATCGGATCTTGAAGGGATGTCTCAAACGTGGCTGATTAACTGCGCGGCGAGCAGACGATGATGATGATGATGATGGATTTTAATGGCGCAAGGGCGACTCAGGCCAAAGAGCGCCAAACTCAAGGTTAATGGTGCACTGGAATAGTTGTGATTTTTCATGAAGGGATAAAAAACTGGTGTATAGGGCCTAAAAATGTATTCGCTCTGTAATATCGCTAAAAACAATGGTGTATAGGGCCTAAAATTCATTTGTGATATATAATGTGTTGTGTTGTGTTGTGTTGGGTTTAGTGGCGCATAAGCAACTTAGGCTATCATGCGCCAATTTCATGGTTAAGGGTGTTCTATTTATGTAATTTAATCTTACATTCTGTTTAGGACGTTTGCTTCTATTAAAAACCTGAAAACACAGGGCAAATCAACAAGCGCATTTTCACCTAAAAGCAAAGCTGGATGAAGAGGAATGTGTTGTTTGTAAAACTGTGTAAAATGTTTTTTCCTCAGTTGTTCAAGTTGTCTGCATGAGATTAAAATGTGGATGACTGTTAGCTCGTGTCCGCATGAATCACACAGGGGCTTATCCTGTTTAGTTAAAATGAAACTATGTGTTAAATGTGTGTGTCCTATGCGAAGACGGCATAGAGCCACTTCTTTGGAACGTTCAAGATGGGTGCTCGATTTCCACTCTTCTATTACAGGCTTTATGAGGTGTAGCTTGTTATTTGTTTCAGTGTTCCAAGTGGACTGCCATTTTTGTATCAGTCTACTCTGTACCAATTTCATGCAGTCTTGAGATGGTATCTGCACTTGTTTTATTTTCTTGTCTCGAGCTTTGGCAGCGCACATATCTGCTTTTTCATTACCTCGGATTCCTACATGACTGGGGAACCAGCAAATTTTTATGCTTCGTCCTTCATCTGTAAGTGTTGCTATGCTGTGTATGATGTTTCCCAGAATTGGTATAACTGCGTTTCTTGTGTGAAGGGCTGTGGCTATACTTAGGAAATCTGTGTAAATTATGCTTCTCCTGAGGTTTTCTTTTATTATTTTCTCCATGGCAACAGAGACAGCATAGCATTCAGCAGTAAAGATGGATGCGCACTGTGGAAGTCTTATTATTTTCTCCCATTCGCTTTGAACAACTGTGCTTCCGACTTAATGATCTGTTTTCGAGCCATCCGTGTAAACGTCTGTGTAGCTACTGTACTTTTCTTTCAGCTGAAGGAATTCTTGTATGTTTTTTAAAAAAGGCTGCTCTTTGAAGCTACTCACAAAATTATTTCAGCATAATGCTCATTTGCTACAATCCTCTTTTTTTCCAACTAGACACAAAGTCTACAAGACCTTGTGTATAAAATGTCACCAACCAGCACGTAGCTGCCATGCCATCAGCAAAACCATGCGCCCAACTGCTCATTGCACACCGGCCAAAACTCTGCACTGCCTTTGGGCAAGTGGAAAACAGCTGCAAAGAATCTTAAAACCCATCCACCTTTTGATGATGATGATGGATTTTAATGGCGCAAGGGCGACTCAGGCCAAAGAGTGCCAAACTCAAGGTTAACGGTGTACTCAAGTTGATATAATGGAATAGTTGATTTTTCATGAAGGGATAAAGAACAGTGGTGTATAGGGCCTAAAAATGTATTCGCTCTGTAATATCGCTAAAAACAATGGTGTATAGGGCCTAAAATTCATTTGTGATATATAATGGATTCGCAATGTATAAGTAGATGTATTAAAAGATCTCATCCGTCCTCTCAAGGAGGAGCGGGCTGAGACCCACGTCGATAAAAAATTTCATGTAAAAAGCCTACTTGTGATAAAAATTTAAGCACCTGTTTTAAAGGAAACATTGGGTTGTCGCCAATAAAAATGGATGGGTGTGCAGGTATTTGATGAGTGAACAAGGAGGGAAAATGACGTCTTCTTTCTGGTTCCAGTTGTGCACATATGATTAAAACATGTATGACAGTGAGTCGATCACCACATCTCGAGCAGTGTGGTGCAGGAGAGTTGGTTAAAAGATATGTATGGGTTATGTATGTGTGGCCAATTCTCAGCCTGCACAGGGCTACTTCTTTAAATCTGTGTTGTTTTTCTGTGGTGTACCTGCCTATTTTTGCCTTTATTGTGTGTAGTTTATTTTCTGATGCTGCGTCCCATTCCTTTTGCCATTGTTGTGGAATCATGTTTTTTATGTGTGGTTTGAGGTCATGATAAGTTATCTTATCAATGTCTGTGTCATTTCGAAGGGCAGCTGAAGCAGCTAGCCTATCAGCTGCCTCATTACCAGGTATACAGCGGTGGCCTGGCACCCAACACAGTGTAATTTTAATTTCTTGTTCATGGGCAAACAAAAGGGTGTTATAAAGAGAGTTCAGTACTGGGTTCTTATTTTGCCATTTCCAAAAGGATAGGGACTTTAAAACACTGCGGGAGTCTGTGTAGATGATCGACGTCTGTATTTTATTTTCAATAATGTGTCTCACAGCTAAAAGGATACCATTGCATTCAGCGGTAAATATACTAGTATTTCTGTTCAGGGTTTTTGACTGTGAAAACTGTGGTCCATGTGCTGCACAGGAGACTTGAGCAGACTTCGAAGCATCAGTGTAATATTCATCACAAGTGTACTTCTCCTGAAGTGACATGAAATGCTGCTGTATGGCAATAGGGGATGCATGTTTGCCCACTTCAAGAAACGACAGGTCGCAATTAACACCGTGCATTTCCCAAGGAGCAATTAGGTCTTTTATGGAAGTTGTATGAAGACTGGTAACCGAAACATTCAGATATTCAATGTGCGTGGCAACTCTGATTGGATATGGTGGTGTTAGAGATGGTTTTTTTTAGAAAAGTGCTGTGCCAGTTCTGTCAAGCAGGAGCCGACGACATGGATGGTCCAGTTGGCATAGTACCTTCATAGCATAAGTTAGAGAAGTAAATTGTCTCCTTCGTTGCAGTGACCATCGGTTCGCCTCGACATAGAGGCTAGCAATTGGGCTAGTTCGGAAAGCGCCTGTAGCGAGGCGAAGGCCGAGGTGGTGCACGGGATCGAGCAATTTTAGCGCAGAGGATGATGCTGACCCATAAACCATCGAGCAATAGTCAATGCGTGATAGAACTACACTATTCAGAAGGTTCAGAAGGCAGTCGCGGTCTGTGCCCCATGACCGGTGAGAGAGAATTTTTAGCAAATTCATCGCTTTGAGACACTTCAGTCGCAACTGTTTTATGTGGCGAATGAAGGAAAGTTTTTCGTCAACAACTACGCCAAGAAATTTATGTTCTTTTTTAAAGGCAAGGCTCTGGCCATTCAGTGTAATGTTGGGGTCAGGCCTGATGCCACGCTGCTTAGAGAAAAGTACACAAACACTCTTTCCAGAGTTAAATTTAAACCCATTGTCATCAGCCCACCTGGACAATTTGTTTACACCTAGCTGAATTTGTCGTTCACAGATGGCCAAGTTGCAAGATTTGAAGCTTATCTGGACGTCATCAACATATACAGAACAAGAAATAGTTTTTGGCAGCACGCTTTTTAAAGAGTTCATTTTGACTACAAAAAGTGTGCAACTGAGAACACCACCTTGAGGGACACCATTTTCTTGAATGTACTGCTTTGAATATGCATTGCCAACACGAACTTTGAAGGTCCGTTCAGACAAGTAACTTCGAATTGTGCTCAACATGTTTCCTGTGATGCCAAGAGAGAAGAGGTCGCGGATGATACCATAGCGCCAAGTGGTATCATATGCTTTTTCAAGATCGAAAAAGACAGATAAACAATGTTGTTTATGTGCAAAAGCATCCCTTGCATCAGACTCAAAGGCAATGAGCTGATCAGCTGTTGATCGCCCAGCTCTAAAACCAGCTTGGTTTTGATAAAGAAGACCATTGTATTCAAGGAAATGGAGAAGGCGACGATTTACCATTTTCTCAAAAAGCTTGCATAGACAGCTGGTTAGTGCGATAGGCCGATAACTAGCAGCAAGTGTGGGTTCTTTTCCGGGTTTTAATATTGGGAGGATGATCGCTTCCTTCCATGCTTTAGGAAAGCGTCCTGTGGCCCATACTTTATTATACAGGCAGAGTAGGGTTTCAACAGTGTTCACATGCAGATGCCTGAGCATTCCATATGTGATCCTGTCAGGACCTGGAGCTGTGTTACCACATGTCTCTAGTGCAATCTTCAGCTCCTGCATGGTGAATGGGCTATTGTATCCTCCTGAGGATGGCCTTTTATCATGTATGTGCTTCCTCTCCTCTCTTGCCTTGTGCCGCAAAAAGGAATCTGTATAGTGTGCTGAGCTGAATATGTATTCAAAGTGTTGCCCTAGTGTGTCTGCTTGATGTTCAAGAGAGTCACCACTGGTGCTGACAAGGGGCGTTGGGACTGTGCTATATCCTTTAAGTGCTCTTATCCTGTTGTGAACTTTGTGTGCGTCAGAATAGGAGTTCACTGAAGAAAGGAATGATGACCAGCTTTCTCGCTTGGAGATGCGTCGAATACGCCTGCCATTTGCCTTTGCACGCTTAAAGGCTATTAGGTTTTCGGCTGTGGGGTATCGGCGTAGTTTCGACCATGCCCTGTTTTGAGTTTCACGAGCAGTCTTACATTCTGCATTCCACCAGGGTCTTCGTTTGTTTCGTGGCTTACTTGACGTCTGTGGAATGTATTTTTCTGCTGCCTCTATGATGTGCAACGTGATTAAGCGTTGAGTTTCATCAACGCCTAAGTCAGTAACTGATGAACTGGCCAATGATGAGTGTTCCCTGAACATCTTCCAGTTGGCTGCATTTTCTTTGAATTTTCTGGGATTCGACACATTTTCATTTCCGTTTCCAGTATATTTTATTAAGATCGGAAAATGGTCACTTCCATATAGATTGTTAATGACAGTCCACTCTGTAGCTCCCAGGAACATCGAGGAGCCAATGGCTAGGTCTATGGATGTGTAAGAGTTACAAGCTATATTGTAGTAAGTTGGCTGTTTCGTGTTTAGTAAGCATGATCCCGAGGACAATAAGAATTTTTCGATTAGAACACCTCGGGAGTCCGTTCTTGTACATCCCCATAATGGGTGGTGAGCATTAGTCTCCGACCAGCAACCAAGGTTCCGGAAGTTGATCAATCAATTTTTCAAAACTTTCGCTACTTAGCTTATAAGTTGGAGCAATATACAGGGAACATACGGTTGTTATTTTGCCATAAACTAAGCTTCTGATTGCCACTGCCTCTAAGTCTGTGTTGAGTGAGATGTTTCGAGAGGGGATTGATTTTTGTGTTACAATGGCAACGCCACCAGAGGAGTGAGAGCTGCCTTGCCTGTCGTTCCTGAATACATTATATTGCTTAAGGAAATTTGAGTCTGCTGGTTTTAAATGGGTTTCTTGCAGACAAAGTATGTTTGGCTGATAGTCCGCAAGAATTTCATATATATCATCTAAATTTTTAAAGAGTCCTCGGCAGTTCCAATAAATGAGGAGCGCCATAATTAAAAGTTATTTAAGGGACAAGTTTAAATTTAGGTTTGTAGGTCCTTGGGACCTGTTATTGGGACTTTTCCCTTTCTTTTTCGCTCCAGTGAGCTTTGCCGCCTAGGCAGCTGGGGTGAAGAAGTTGTGTCCATCGCATCTTCAGATGCGGTGGACGACTGTGCAGAAAGCACAGGATTGTCAGTTTTAGGCCTCGACTCATGGGTCGAGGCCTTTGGGCCGGCTGACCTGGGGGTCCGCGCAGCCAGCTTTGCGGGTGGTGGTGGAGTAGCGCTAGCTGACTCCACCGAGGGCGCAGGTGGCGCTGCCCTGGAAGAACTGTGTGCTTCCTGGGCAGGTGCCGACGACCGCTGTGATGCCGCGCCCTGCTGCGTCACAACGGAGTAGTGTGGCTTTTGAGGAAGAGAAAGCCGCTTTCGTGCCTCTCCGTAAGATATGTTTTCGGTGACTTTCAGTGTAATTATTTCTTTTTCTTTTTTCCAGTATGGGCATGAGCGTGAATAAGCTGGGTGGTTACCTTCACAGTTTGAGCAGAGAAGCAGCTGTTCTTCGCAGTTGTCTGTAGGGTGTTCGTGCGAGGCACACTTTGCACATGTGAGTTGGCCACGGCAACTCTGAGAGCCATGGCCATATTTCTGACATTTGAAGCAGCGGCGTGGGTTAGGGATGTAGGGCCTCAGTTTTATCTTTGTGTAGCCTACTTCGACTGATTCTGGGAGTGCTTGCAGCAAAGGTGAGTACAATGTGCTTTGTTTCTATCTCTTTGTTATCTCGTCTGATCTTTATCCGGTAAACATCTGTGACATTTTGTTCCTTCATGCCTTCAAGAAGTTCTTGTTCACTCACGTACCTAAGGTCATCATCAGAGATGACTCCTCGGGCAGTGTTCAGGGATCGGTGCGGGCTAATCTTTACCGGCATTTCTCCAAATGATTCGACTGCACTGAGCTTCTCATACTGATGATTGTATATTAATTCTAGTAACAGGTCACCGTTTCCAAGTTTCTTTATCTTATAGCCCTGGCCAATGGCCTCAGTCAACGTTCGAGAAACAACAAATGGGGACACAAGTCGTGCAGTGATTTCCTCGTGGTCACTGTGGACCACGTGGAAACGAGGAAAGTTGTTTATGTTCTTTGAGAAGAACATGGTGGTCTCGGTGCGCCCCCTTTTAGAAGGAGGACGATCGGGGTTAAGGTGTTTAGATGCCATAAAAAGTGTATTTTTCGGCTGCAGTGCCAGCCACCCACCATGGAGCCCAACGAGGGGACGGGACAGAAATTGTCTATTCCTGCCCACGCCAGCTGTACACCGCAACTATAACCCAATATGGCATAACTCAGGGTAGCTAGCCACACAAGGTTAACCCTCGCCGCCTGGAAGTAGGAAGAAATGAAGAAGGTAAGAGAGGACAGGACAGTTCTAAGAAAGAAAATAGGAAAGTGAAAGATGGAGGGGAGAACAGGAAAAGGCGACTGCCGATTTCCCCCGGGTGGGTCAGCCCGGAGGTGCCGTCTATGGGAAGCGTGGGCCAAAGGGGTGTGTTGCCTCCGCCGAGGGGCCTTAAAGGTCCAAACACTCGGCATCGGCTCAACCACCAGGATCCCCTTTTCCCCAGACACGACGATGCCACGCACGGCTAAGCGTGGGTGCTCGGGGTCCGTGGTGTCGCACAAAACACACAAACACCTGCCCAGGTGCCCCCTGCGGGAGCGAGCAGACGACACGCAGTGAGCGGACGTGTAAGCGTTTGTCAACGCCCCCTGGATCTCCCGCTCCGTAGCATCACGGAAGGGCTTCAGAGTCGGTAGCGCGGTCGGCACACTTCCCCTATTCTAGCCACTGTACCGTGCGCGTGTGATGTTATCTCGGAGGCCATGATGTTAATAGATGTCCGCACTTTTTTTTTCCGAAAATGAAACATTTTCCGCAAAATTTTCTGCAAGAGTCGTAAAATCGTAAGACTCGTCAAAATTCGTACATTTTACGGAAAATTCGGAAGAGTTGGCAGGTATGCTGAGAAAACCTCAGACCATCGCGCCGTTCTTGTCTCCTTAAAGTTCTCGGTTACTAAACAGAATATATATTTTTTTTAATTTTCTGAATTCGATTCCCCTGATGACATTTCAATAACAGACACCCTGGCTGATGAATTTGAAGAAGTTCTTGTGCCGAGTTCCACTTGTGATGTGAACACATTTGGCAAGTTATTTTTAACCTTGGCGAAAAAATGTATTCAACACTTTGTTCCTCTCAAGATAAAGAAATATCAAACTTCGGTGGATGACGCATGATATCTTTCATCAAACACGGTGTGCACACAGGCTAACCCATAGCAAGAAAATGGGCCACAATAGCACGTTTCAATAAAGCAAAAGAGGAGCTTTGACTGAAAATCAACTCTGCTAGGAATTTCTTCTTTCGTGTGCAGCTGCAAGACCTGCTATAACTAATCCATGTAAATTCTGGTCATCGGTATTGCCAAGTGTTTTATGACAGCTACTTCAATGATGATTAACAATAATTCTGCAAATGATTCATTTCTCATATCGAATGCATTTATTGAGTATTTCCACTCAGTTTTTGCTTGTGACAATATTATTCCGCCAGTTACCATTGCTCGTAGTGACGTGTCCATTAATAACATTAAGATTTCCGAGGAAGGCGTATTTACCTTAATATTGAAACTCGACATCAAGATGTCAGCTGGGCTGGATGGCATCCCAAACTTATTTCCGGTATGGTACTCATTATGACCCTGTCTTTGCACCTCACCTACTGACGCCCATGCTCCGGATCACGCCAGTAGCACATGCGCCCCGAAATTTTAGCGAAACGATCACGATCCACAATTTCCCAACAGACATGCTTCACGCACTATGTACTTACCTCGGTACACGCCTGGCTCGATCGAGGCGGCCGCGGCTGACATATCTGTTTGACGAAAAGGAAAAACGCGTGTGCGCTTATGCCTTTTAATTGAAATGAGCGCTTTTCTGCTACAACATGATTGATAAAAACTGGTGCGTTTAAGTGCATACTTTGAAAAGCCAACTAATGTACCAACGCGTGCCCGCAAAAACAGCGTACGATATGCGCATGTGGGAAGCCCGAGAGCACTACATTTGATATATTCACACTCGCTTCCGTAACCACGCCGAGGCGTTCAATACATTCCGCGGTTAAACTGGTGGCATTACAGCTGTTGACACATATTCTGGGCACCCGCTACAGATATATATATATACATATATTGTTCCTTTTCCGCACCATTCATAGTTTCGGAAAGCGCACGCGATCTGCAAAAGCGGCATTTCGATTCAAACTTCAGTAATTAAGGTCTTTCAAATACACCTATTTTGCGAAATACTTATTTCAGGCTCCAGAAAAAAAATAAATTTTTGTTCAGACGTACTGCGCCGCTGAAGATGCTTCCGATTGACAGCCCGAGAACAAGGCCCCCCCAACCCCCCCCCCCAAAAAAAAAAAACGACGCTCAAGCAACAAGTAAGTAAACACTGGAAAGGCGGGGAGCGGATAACCACCATAGCTGGAGCGCAGGGGCACATTGACCAGGGGCAAACACCGAGCAGAATGAAACTTAAAAGAAAACAAAACAAAACAGCAGTATAAAAATAAAATTTTAATAATAAGGTTTTATAATATTGTAGTTTTTAAATCTTGTAACAGCTATTTTATCAATAAAAAAACATGTTTCACAATTCACCGTGGCACTAGTGAAATGCTGCTGTCACGTTACGTCATCATAAACTAAGCAAAGGAAAAAATGTGTGCAACAGCAAGTGAAACATTGATAATACTAATTTATAACTTAAAATTATGGCTGAAAAAAGGGTTACTGTTTATTTTCTTAATAATTTTAACTTATGTAGGTATCGTCAGCGTTTGGCGCGTTGGAACTTGGTCATTGTCGCACACTTTTACTCATGGCCACGGTGCTCATTGCATATTTCAGTCGAAGCGTTTCGCGTACTCATATATCAAATCCTCCAGAGATTAGCAAGGAGGATGTGAGAAATCCGAGCTTGATTGCTACAATCAAGCGCGGAGTTTTGGACGCCCTTGATTGTGACGTACAGTTGCAGACGAAGTTTTTCTCGTGTAGTGCAATTTCTAGCTTCGCTCTGCATTGTGCGCTTTACTCGACGCAAGGAAATTTGGCTCCCCGTGGCCTGCTTATCTCGTTGTTTTGCCGAAGGTATTCCGCCTTCAAATACGCAATTACTGCAGTGTTCTGTTCCACAGCTCTAAGGCTGTACTACAGTCTACGTCGCCCTTGTGTAGAGCACTCGATCGGCGCATTTCCCTGCATAAAACTCGATACCTCGTCGCGGTTACTACTTTTAACAAACAATGCTTGTACGGAAGTAGATCTACTAAGACATGTGAAGAAGATGAGCACGAGCACTTTGTCCGTAAGTCGTGGGCTGATTTTTAATTTCAGGTTTTATTTCGGGATGAGCACTGCCCAAGCGTTCTACACCCGGGTGACGTCGACTGTAGTACGTTATGGCACTGCATTTATTTACCTCCGAATTCCTTTTTGCGGTCAGCTAGGCTACGCATCCGCAATTAATAATTCAGTATTCAATGTAGATCTGATAGACAGGAAATACAGGCTGTAAGGCCGGTTGGCGCGGCCGGCGCATATCGCTTGTCAGAAAGGGACTGCATGCAGCAACAGCTGGTGAATATTCGAGGTTGCTTTGGTTGCCTTTGGTACTTATATGATTGTTGTTGGGTTTAGTGGCGCATAAGCAACTTAGGCTATCATGCGCCAACTTCAAGGTTAAGAGTGTTGCGTTTATGTAATTTAAACTTACATTCTGCTTGGAACGTTTGCTTCTATTAAAAACCTGAAAACACAGGGCAAATCAACGAGCCCTGTGTTTTCAGGTGCTATGCAGCCATAGTCTAAGGAGGAGCGTACGACAGATGTGTTTAAGGCATGTCCTGTCAGCGCCCCAGTGTTTATGGGAAAGAACTTTTAGCATGTTTAGAGATTTGGAAGCCTTTTTCTTCAGGACATTTATATGAGGAAGAAAGGTGAGCTTTTTGTCAAAAGTTACGCCTAGAAATTTGTGTTCGTTTTTCACCGGTAATTTCGTTTTGTTAAGGTGTAGTGTAGGATCTGTCTGTAAGCCTCGTCTGAGAGAGAATAGAACAGCCACTGTTTTTTGAGGAGAAAACTGAAATCCGTTTGTGTCTGCCCATGCTGCTAGTTTATTTATGGTCAACTGCACCTGTCTCTCGCATGTAGATACGTTAGAGGATGTGTATGCAATCTGTAGATCGTCAACATAAGCTGATGTCCTGTTCACTGCAGTTCTCTGAGACTCTCGAAGTTGTATACTGTCTCGTGTATAGTGTTCTTGTGTCTCCCAGACCGCGTCGTCTGCCATCTCAGCTGCAGCCATGGATGGTATAACAAAATCGGCAGGCGAAAACTAAAACACACTATCTATGCGAACCTTTATAGAGCCTAAAATTTAAATTTAAGTACAATATTTTCATTTGCGGTTGCTTTCTTTTTCTTTCTTCGTCAACAAATGGTACAGTGCGGCACTGCTGCAAGCTACTTTCACTACCTGAACTTGCAGAGAGCCGGCTCCGTGAACTGCGCATGCGCGCACAGAACCAAAGTGGAAAGGAGGACGCGTTGATTCTCTCGACGGATGTGACGTCAAACAACTTTTAGTATTTGCTTTTTTCTGGAAATAAGCCTCAAACCCAGATGTCAATTACCCCGTTTCTAACCACCGCACCCGAGCAAAAGCTGGCGCGCTTTTCGGGCAACGGGTGCTCGCGCCTTGCGAGCCCTAGGTCGCTTTTCATGCGTCGGCTTGTTGTAGTTTGCGGGGCATCATCCCGATAGATGCAAATTCGGTGAAAATCTGATTCAGTTTGTGGATTGTTGCCCTAAATTCAACAGCGTAGCCTTCGGTCCTGTCCCTGGCCTGTCTGCAGCCTCCGACTACGGTGAGTCGTACGCGAATGATGGTGTTTCGTACATGTCCGCGAGCTCTAGGTAAAGCATTTGTCGGCGTTCTGCTACCGTCTTGCAGCTTTTTTAACGAGTTTTTACACGGCAGTGCAGCTATGCGGTAGTCACAATTACTGACGCGGCGTAATCACGCGACAGTCTCCGGGCGAAGGCATGTGGAGACTGCATAATGGCGTCGATCCCGTTTCTTCGCGCTTGAAACAACCGTTGCATACTTGCTGCTGTGCACCGATCAGTCGCCGGTTGCTGTTGTCTTCGGGGTGCACTGGGGTATTGGGACGTACGCGGCGACTTACAGATGATGTGAAACTATTTGTGAGTCGAGAGTCACGGAAGTTTGTAATTTGTTTTTTTTTATTTTTTTTTAAGATTCTTCGTTTGTGGTCTAGTTTGTTTGGGCAGTAGCAGGCATTTTGTTGTGGTGCGCCAGCGTGAACGCGCTGGTTTATGATCAGGAGGTTTTATTGCCTTCCTCGCAGCTTCAGCAGATAGAGTGGCTGGGCCCATAGAAACGGTCGTGCTTCCGTCAAAAAACTGTCGTAAGGTATTTATCTATGCGGCCCATACGTGGTGCTGCAGTGCAAGAGGTCAGCTTCTTTACAGTGTCGACGAAGTGCTAAAGAAGGGGAGTTGCTGGCTAGCTGAGAGATAGTATAAATGTAAACTGGCCCAGTGCGAAATGAGCCCCGGAGTGAAACGAGCCTACTGCTCAGCATAAAATTGCTACAAGATACGGGCGTATACCCGCACGAATTTATTGTGCTTATATGCTCACACGTTCCACTGTCGAGTACTCACATCGGTGCATGCAGCAATGAGGGTGACTCTTCGGCTATCATAGGTTCTTGCCCATGAGAATATCTGCCCTTTTACTACGCAAATAACTGCATTGATAGAACTCGCTGAGCTTATTTATATAGATTTAACACTTCAGATGCGTGTCGCTACCGCAGAGTTCCCTAATATATATCTTTTGCTTGCTCCAACAGCGTCATCACTTTGAGAAAACTGGGAATGATAGCAGAAACAATGCCTCCATAAATAGTGGGCAGTGCTTGGATTCAAGCTGCTGTCAAGGCCATTGACAGCTTATTTGAAAACAAAGCAATAGTTAACCTGAGGTGGTACGTTTTCTTGAGGGGAGTGAGGCACCGTTGCATGTACAGCCTTTGTCAAAAGTGTAGAGCCCGGGGGGGTCCGCTTCTGAGCCGAATAGTGGCACTGATGTAGAATTAGTTGAGGCCTTTCCCACTGAAGGGGGTAGGACAAAAAATCTTCTTGCCATCAACAAAGTTGGAATACCGGAAATTCATTGCAAGCCGCAGGAACTGGCCCAGAAGCAGAACCCCTGGGCTCTACACTTTTGACAAAGACTGTACCTCGTAATCCTGTCAAAGAGCTTGGCAGTTGCTGCTATAAGCACTCTTGATTACAATTCCATGCAAGCCGCAGCATATTCCGCACTTACTGCACACGTGATTTAACTTAGTCTCTTTGTTGCTATTTCAGTGTTTTGCAAGTGTGCTAAATAGTATTTGTATTTGTGCTAGCATTGACTGCTAGTCTCGTTACTGCCTTTTTCCTTCTGCGGCAGGCACTCTCACTTGCTTTACTCAAATCAAATTCTACTGTGAGTGAGTTTGCTGAATTTATGCAAACTAAATGTAATTGCTGTATTACTCTCATTTATTTACATTTACAGAGGCAAGGAATACTCGGGGCCGACGTACGAGTTTCCTCCACCAGTTGGATTCCGCCGCTACCTCAGTAGTGCAGTGAGCTGTGACTGGTGTGACCAAATGGACACTCACTCCTTCTACTGGTTTAGAGCGTGCTCCTAGTTAAGTTTAAAATACCTTGCTTGCAATGTATTTAATCTTGTTGTGGAATATTGTCACCCTTGCATTTGCTGATATGTTATTATTTGGAAAGCATTCAGAGTGATTTTGGACGCATGATTTGCAGTGGCGGGAGGTCGAGAAGCACAAATGTGTGAATGCAATTTTTTGCCTCTCTAGTTTTCAGCCTTTAGAATTAAAGCAACAGATTGATATGTGAACAGGCCTGGCATGGATTAAAGAGTTTGTCATATACAACAACACTTGACCCTTGCGGGGGTAACACAGCTGTGGTTATCTGAGCAAAAGTTCTCTGTACGTGATGGTGTCCGAAACACGGCATTATCTGAAGTAACTTGGCATGGAATCGGCCACTTCTTGCATTCTCTTGACAGCATCTATTGTAATGTGTGCTAGGCGACATGCCTTCGGATCTGTCTGCAGCAGTTGCCTTGATGTATCAAGGTGGGGTGGTTGTTGAGAGTTGGAAATTCCTATTCTCCAGACTACACCAATAAAATGCAGTGAAGCCAAATACCAGGAACCAATGTGTTATGTGGTTCATTGTGAAGGCTTGCCATTCTCGTAACTTTGCCAAATTGCTAGAAACATTATTTTTAAGCCCGGTCTTCTTTTGCTCATAGCACAACTCATTTCGTGCATTTGTCAACTTTTTGTGGTTTATGGTTGGCACATTTTGCAGAGGGTGACAAAATTTGAGCTGGTGTGCCACGAAGGTTAAATATCTGTTTATTGAACTCTTCTCGGGAAGCTACATGCAAATACTGCCTAATGTGGCTGTGAGGGCTTTGCACTTGATTGATGTACCGGTGCATTACTTGTGGCAGCTGGTCTACATTGTACAGGACTGCCACTTTGAGGAGCACCAGCACTGCTATGAAGCAGATTCACAGCATTGTTCCTGGTGGAGGCAAACCACTGTAGATGTCCTCATTCCAGTGCAGCTTCAGCCAGTGAATTTCACAATGCCCGTGTTGGACAAACAAGAGGCCTATGAACTTGAGCATTTCACTTAGTCATTTCTTCCAAACATCCGTCAAAACAAGCAACCTGTTGGTTTCCCCAAAATCCCTGTACAATCATATTTATTTTTATTTTTACAAATAGTTTGTATAAGCTGGAGAGCCTTCACTCAAGTATACACTAGGTTCCTATCTACGTGAAAACTACACGCTTGTGTGCCAGTGTCAGCAGATCGTTGCTAACGATTGTGGAAACCCTCCTAAGCAGAGATAAAACTGAGGACATGCAGCGATCATGTGTACATACTCAAAAGCAAGTGGGTACGGAAACTATGTGCACCTTTGGCCACTAGTTGACATTACAGGTGGTTGTAGTACCTGAATCGCTGAAATCAGAGCTTCTTCTGACAGACTCTTCTGGCTTCTTTGCTGCTAGTGCGATAAAAAAAATCTGTAGCTGAAGTTGCTGAATCCCACAATTTCAGTGTTTTTTGTTGTGCGGCCTGACATGAACATTTCTTCATCTAAGCTGCCACCATTCTTCAGATACAGATCGCTTGTGTGTCACCACTTGGTGCGATGTTACTCTGTGTCACCAGGGGTTCAGTTCAGGCGTTCAGTCGTGTCCGACTCTTCGTGACCCTATGGACCATGTCACGCCACGCTTTCCGGTCTCTCACTATCTTCTTAACATCACATAGCTTCATCTGCAATGCCTCGAGAATGCCATCTAACCATCGCGTTCGCTGCCTACCCCTTCTCCGGCGACCCTCAACCTTTCCCAACATCAAATCTTTCTCCAGCGACTCCTCTCTTCTCATCAGATGACCAAGGTAGCTGAGCTTTAACTTTAGAATTTGACCCTCCAATGAGCAGCCAGGGTTTATGGTCGACAATATCGACTGATTTGATCTTCTGGCAGTCCAAGGAACTCTTAAGAGTCTTCGCCAGCACCACAATTCAAACGCGTCAATTCTTCGGCGGTCAGCCTTTTTCACAGTCCAACTCTCGCATCCATACAGTTCTAATATCTACTAAACACAAATTTGCATCTTATTCCTGTACTCCTTAGCGCTTTGCTGTGGGCTTCAGCAACAGACAGATAAAGACTGAACGACTTTGGCCATCGGTGTAGCAGCGCAAAAAATTTTTGCTGAAAAAGTTGCTGAATCACACAATTTCAGTGTTTTTTGTTGTGCGGCCTGACATGAACATTTCTTCTTCTAAGCTGCCACCATTCTTCAGATACAGATCGCTTGTGTGTCACCACTTGGTGCGATGTTACTCTGTGTCACCAGGGGTAGAGACAGACAATTGGAGGAGGAGGATACGCTACAACAGGACATGTACTTGCAGACTAACAGGAAAAATAAGGAGGCCTTAGGAAAGCTAAAGAATACGGTAAACACCGCCATGAGGCTCACTGAAAGAATCGCCAATCTAAAGAGAGGATTGCAGGAAAAGGAGTCAAGTCATTTGGTACAGGCATTCGTGATCAGTAGAACAGTTTATGCGACGCCTTGTATGAATATGGACGTGACGGAGGAAAACAAGGTGGACGCTATGATTAGGCTGGCGTATAAGGCGGCCCTTGGGTTATCTAACATTGCTTCTACCGAAAGTCTGTGGGATTCATCATCATCAGCCTGACTATACCCATTGCACTGTCCCATATATCTCCACTTAACCCGGTTCTGTGCTAGTTGCATCCGCTTCACCCCTGCGAACTTCTTAATCCGCCCATCTAACTTTCTGCCGCCCCCTGCTACGCTTTCCTTCCCTTGGAATCCAGTTTGTTACCCTCAGCGACCATCGGTTATCCTCTCTTCGCACTACATGTCCGGCCCATGTCCATTTCTTCTTAATTTCCACTAGAATGTCGGTAACTTGAGTTATTTCTCTGACCCACTGTGCACGCTTCCTCTCTCTTAATGTTACCTCTACCATTTTTCGTTCCATAGCCCTCTGGGTTGTCCTCAACTTAAGTAGAACTCTCTTGGTTAGCCTCCACGTTTCAGCCCCATAGGTGAGTACAGGTAAGATGCAACTGTTGTATACTTTCCTCTTGAGCGATAACGATAAGCTGCTAGTCATAACCTGCGAGTGCTTGCGAAATGCGCTCCATCCCAATCCTGTTCTTCTTGTTATTTCCTTTTCATGGTCCGGATCTGCGGGTACTGCCTGTCCAAAGTAGACATATTCGCCTACTACTTCCAGTACTTCTCTACCTAATGTAGACTGCTGTTCCTTTCTGAGGCTGTTGAACATTACCTTAGTCTTCTGCATATTGATTTTCAAGCCTACCTTTCTACTTTTCCTGTCTAGGTCATCAATCATTATTTGCAGTTCATCCCCCGAGTTGCTTAGCAAGGCAATGTCATCAGCAAATCGCAGATTACTGAGGTATTCTCCATCTACCCTTATCCCTCACTGCTCCCATTCGAAGTCTCTGAATACTTCCTCTAAGCAAGCTGTGAATAGTACTGGGGAGATTGTGTCTCCTTGCCTAACACCTTTCTTTATCGGAATTTTGTTACTTTCTTTATGCAGAACTATGGTTGCTGTGCAGCCACTATATATATCTTCCAGCACTTCAACGTACGGCTCGTCTACCCCCTGATTTCGCCATGCCTGCATCACCGCCGAGGTTTCAACTGAGTCAAATGCTTTTTCGTAATCAATGAATGCTATGTATAAGGGCTGGTTATATTCCGAGCATTTTTCTATCACCTGATTGATGGTATGGATATGATCGATAGTAGAGTACCGTTTCTGAAGCCCTGCTTGATCCTTTGCTTGATTGCAGTCTAAGGTTGCCCTGATTCTATTAGCGATTACCTTAGTAAACACCTTATACGTAACAGACAGTAAGCTGATTGGTCTAATTTTTAAGGTTCTTAGCATCCCCTTTCTTATGAATGAGGATAATGTTTGCGTTCTTCCATAGTTCCGGTACTATTGATGACACCAGGCACTGCGTATACAGGGTAGTCAGTTTTTCTAGCACGATATCTGCCCAGCACAGCCGCCCCAGGAAATACATACTTGCCACTCATATTGCCACTGCTTTCCTCCGTCCCCATTCCAACATGCGAGAGCTGTCATTGGAATCTTGCGAGCAGTTGCATGGTTGTGCTGTTTACCTTTAAATCTGTCAGTGAAGAACTTAGTGATAGATACTGATTGATAGTGACAGTGATGATAATGACAGAGATTACTATGATGTCATGACGTTACCAGGCGACTCGAGCGCATGTGAAAGTTAACCTGATCCAGTTGTCAGTGCAGCGCCTTTCATTTGGCGTTTGCTCTAACGCCACATGACACAGCATACAAAAGCAGACGCAGTACAGCAAGCATCAGCAGCATTTCAAATTGGTTTACAGGAAAGAAAAGGCGTATCTCACACTTCTCCGCGAACACCTGAATCGAGCCATAAGGAAAACGAGGAAGGAGGTGCCATAGTGGAGGGCGTCAGACCACCATGCAATAAAGGCTTTCACCTCATTGCTCTTTAGTGGTCCAAAGTGCCCCTAGAGTTTTTACTTTTTGCTCGTATGAGCATTCAGTTCAGTGCTGCATAGTGTGATGTTAAAAAAGCACGAGTACCAGGGACCGATGCACTTGTCACCTGCAGTCGCTCATTGCGACCTTGGCTGTTCCTTTTATGTTATTTTGTGTTTGTCATAACACATTCATGTGTTACCCCGCCGGGATGGCGCAGTGGTTAGGGCGCTTCCTAAGGATGCGGGATCGAATCCTGGCCTCGGCGACCGCTTTTCGAATGGAGGCGAAAGGCAAGGCGACCGTGTGCTGTGGAATGTCAGTGTACGTTAAAGAACCCCAGGTGGTCGAAATTTCCGGAGTCCTCCACTACAGCGTCTCTCATAGCCCGAGTCGCTTTGGGACATTAAACTCCACAAACCATTCCATGTGGTTCTGCCAGATATACAGTAACTTGGCACTAGCTAACAGAAAGTCGCTGTAGAGAGTAGTGATGTGGTACTAGCTGGTATTATAGGTTCGTTCGATTCAGAACTGGTTCTAGGCACCAATTCTGAAAAAGTTCCGCCGGTGCCAGTCGGGTGCCGGTGAGGTGCAGTCCAGTTTTGTGGTTCAGGTGCAGGTGCAGCTTTAGGTGCAGCGCGTCAGCAGCGCCACTTCAGACGAGCTAGTCGTCTGCTCGCGAGTTCTCGTGCGCGTCGCGACGTCGTGGACGACAACATCGTCGAAGTCAACTTTAAGGAATTTCTGGAGTCCTTCGACAGTGAGGATGAGGAGCCCTACGCCGTGCTTTCCTTCGAGGCAACATCGTTGTTCAGACCGAGACCGACTGGTTCGGACAGACCGCAATAACCGAGTTCCCGTACAACTGAAGCGCCGTTGCCAGATATTCCAGCTTTGAACTCGAGAGGGTATTCAGGTTGTCACAAGAGACTTCAGAGGAACTTCCCATTTCACAGAGAATGACGCCGGATCCGTCGACGACGGGAAAAACTGTCCCTAAGTCGATAATCGATGTTTTTAAGCATCTCATTGGCAGCGCGCGTCGTCTGCTAGTGCCGTCAACACGTGCACCACTTTTCTGCACCTCCTCCTCGGAGGGTTCCGCGGTTCTTTGCACCACAGCGGCACCACGACTGCACCTAAAATCAATCGCGGAGAGTGGTGCAGGGAATGCTGTGAATCGAGCGCTTTGGTGCAGCGCACCGTGAACCGGTTCCGGGGGTGCAGAGAACCACGGCTGAATCGAATGCAGCTTATATTGCGCAGGGCCACTCTAGCATTTTTTTTTTCCCGGAAGCTTAAATGGAGTTCTTTTTGACTGGGGCAGAAAAGTTTCGCAATTTGAACGCCCGTGCTCTTCTCTAGCGTTGCTCTGTGCCTGCACTTCACTGCAGTGCAAGCTTGAGCCAGCGGCAAACGTATACATAACCAGCGCTGCCAGCTTTGGCGAATTAGTCTGCTCGAGGTTGCGGTTACAAAAAATAAAAATAAGCATCAAGATACCCCGCATGCTCACTTGAGATGCAGACTAAAGGTCGTTCCTGCAGGAAGCATAATCAAATTCAGATGTGGTTTTCAGTTTGAGCACAAGCAGAGTGGTGAGTGCTTTTCCACATTAACAGTGTTGAGCTGCCCTTCTGCCAGGAAGTGCTCTTTGCGAACTGATAAGTACAGTAGAACCCCATTACAGTAAAGTCACCGGGACCGGCCAAAATCTTACTATATCAGTTGTTAGTGATGACACGGTCCTGAAGATACTATCTCGTAATTAAAGTCTGCTTACTAAGCACATCTTGTTGCTTTATGAAAAGAACGCTCTAAAATGCCTTCCATCTCTCTCTTATCATCTCTGTGCCATTTCCTTTTTCATTTTTTTTTTCTTTTACAGCTTGTAGAAGTACCTGTTTAGCATGAATGCAACATGGATACGAATACAGCCGAGCTTGATTCCAGCTGAGAACCAAAGCATTGCGTGAGCGCAGCATCATCTTCCGCTGTTTCCATCTTTTAAGAGGCAATAGATGAAAAATGCGCGACAGTCCAGCACTGCAAAACCTCACAAGCCACGCCTCCAATTCTTGCCACTACTCCTTCGTGCTGAACAGTGTTGTGTGAATGTTCGGCCGTTTTTTCGCTTCCCTTTTTCTTGCTGCACTTTTACTCTATTTTTAAGTGACCGGCCGTGTTCTTTTTGTGTTTGGTCAGCTTTACATTTTTCCCGCTACGCGCTGCATGCTTTCCCTCACGGCTCCAAGGCCTTAAAGTTGGCTTCTTCTGAGTGCTGATGAGCCTAGCGGTAAAACCATAAAAAAAAGCACTACTTATTTTTTTTTTTTAAGAAAAACTTTCCTCGCGATTCCATGTAATGCGTGTGCAGCAATGCCATTTCGTGAGAAGTCGACGCCACGGCCAGACGCTGTTTAGTATAACCTAGTTTTACCAAAAGCACTACTATGATGGGACTTAAGTTTCACTTTACTATAGCAGGGTTCTACTGTACAATGATAACCGGTCAGAGAGGCTCCTCCATATTTCACGAGTGGAATGGAGTCCAGTTTTGTGCCCATTGCAGAAACAAGCTGAACAAGCTGGTCATTCTATGTTTCCGTTTTCTGGAGAAGGTGCTTTGCAGCAATGCCTAGCCTTCAGGGGCCGTGCAAAAATCTTAACAGTGACCTCCTACGAGATATTCAGAAGAACTTGTCCAAGAAAAAGTATAGACAATGAATACGATCTGTGCAGGGGAGTAAGAGCTAGGAGTTAGCATTGCTGTTCTCAATACAGCTGATGGGTTACGACCATGCAAGCGGGTTGTGCCACCTAATCTACAAATCACAGTGCGACACATTGTACCCATTCTCCACCCTCTGCCTCCTACCTTCTCTTCATCATCCCTCTTGTCTCTACTTTGCCACCTGCCAATCAAGGTCTCAAAGGGACGAACAACACAAGCTGTCTAAAGCCACCACTTGAAGGAAACCAAATTTTGGTTACATGTTGATATGACAGCGTTAAAGGCTGCCATTCACCATAAAATTTGGTATCAGGGTTGTGAAAGAAAAATTGTGGGTGATAGCCGGGAATTGATTGGTGGCAGGGTTGTGCAAAGTCACTTGATGATATGATATGGCAGATTTGGCAGGAGCTGCCAACTCAAGCTTCTCGAATCAGATGGGTAGGTGAAATGAATCGAACCCTCCAGGACTCTTGCATTTCAAGTCAGACATGCTACCCGTAGACCACAAAGGCACTTCATACGGCTAGGTTAAGGGAGGCTTTATATTTGTGTCAGGCAGTCTTTCACATAATGTGGTAGTTCATGACTCTATGCTAAAGAGTATGTATAAGATAATGGAAGTACCACCATTGCCAAAAATAACCAGGCTGCGTGCTCCGCTTTTCAGCCAAGTAGCAGATAATTCGTACCACTTCTGAAACTGTAAATCTGTGCAAAGTAGTAAAGGCAAGCTGCAGTCCTCACTTCTCAACAAGTTGTGATCCTCTAGGAATTCATGTTGACCTTAGGATACAAGCTAAAATAAGGCCTTGCCTTATTTTTACCTCTCTGCAAGTTCGATCCCTGCCAAGGCACAGGGGTACAGAAAAAAATTAAGGCAGATTGCAGTCATGTACAAGACTGATGACACAATGATGCTGTTTCTGTTTGCCTCCAGTTATCCGTGATTATACTTCGAGACTCATCGTGGCTATCTGTTGCCAGCGGACAAGTGCAACAGATATTATGCCTTTTCTTTCCTGTAAACCAATTTAAAACACTGCTGATTCCTGTGTGGTACGGCGTTTGAGGAAGCGACAAATGAAAGGCGCAGCACGGATGCCTGGCAAGGTTAGCTTCATATATGCGTGAATCGCACGGTGAAGTCATCGGTCATGACCGGACATGATGTCATGTGGTGACCTCAGTTCTGGTTATTAGACATGACTGGATGTGACGTCATGATGATGTCACATCCGGTCATGGTGACATTACTGCGAACACATTAAGCTGCGCACAATAGATGAAACAACCTCCAGCTTAAGCTGCATCACTGTTGAAAGTGGGCGTTGTGCAGTCTAGTTGAAGATTTGGGCGGCTGTATGCGAGCAAGGAAGTGAGTGCTGTGATTTAACTTCCCAAAATAAATGCCACCGAGTGGTACTTTTTTCTTAATACATGTCATATTTACTAGAACCACCTTACTCTGTATTTTACAGCTGTAAATGCTGCAAAAAGCAAATTTTCTAAACTTGAGAATTTTATTCTGGCATGGCTTATATTCTCTAATCTCAAAAACAATTTTCTTGGGTTCCTTTACTTCTCGAAAACTTGGGGTATTGTTGGAACAACTACGATGAGAACAGCAAATTTTACAAATTTGAAATTAAAGTGTATGAGAACATGCAAGATGGCGACCATGGCACAAACTTTTTTTTTTCCGCCTAAAACAAGCTGGGGTAATGCTTGTCGTAGTAACCCAATACAGTCCTTTTCTAAACTGACGGCGGTCGAGCGTAAAAATTGCGTCAAATGGCATGATATGGGTCTGTGTGCAGGCTTCACACAACTCGTACTCTCAGGCAAGTCCAGTAAAAGAATCTGACTGCTGAGCTGCTACCCGGCACAACAGAACCCAGAATGCAACCTAATCCTACGTTAGCCTGAATACTTAATATTTTTGAGACAAAGCATTCATAGAAGGTTGAAAAAACTCGTACATGCAGAATGCGATCAAAAAATCTGGAACAAGTTTCATGACACGCATGCCATTTTTCACAGCATATCACACAACTTGGAAGAAAGTCGACAACTTCACTTTGAAAGCAAATTTTTGTGAAAATGTACAACACCACTGGGAAGGAAAACAATTGAAGCAGTTGAAACAAAAAAATTTGGTGGCGTATGTGTCAGTGAACCCTCAGTGTCTATTAAAGAAAGTGAAATCAATGATCTTCGACACTAGTAGAACCTGAATAGCGCTGTGTGATAAGGCTGTCCACAAGTGGCAATAAACGAAGTTGTTAAAATCAAAACAAAACCAAACTTGACAGAACTTGCACCAATATCACTGCTATGCTAAAATAAAATACACAGACACAAGTTCTACAAACCTGATGCGAATTTTTATATCATAGCTGTAACGATACTAGCACAGCCTGATAATTACAGTACACCTAAACAATCACTCTACCTGCCTCTATGCATATATTGTATGCATATAGGCACTATGCACATATTGTACTTGACTACAAAGTTCAGCATGGTAGTTAACAACCATGCACATGAAACAGCTCGGGTATTGAAAAGCCTATTCCAATCATGTTCAAAACCAATATATTCTGATCAAATCAACATGCAAAATGTAAATCTTTCGTAAAAAATTTCATTTTGCACACAAAGACAAAGGTAGCTTTACTACACATACTGTAGCACGAGTTGAATGCTCCGGGCAAATTTTCATAGTGCTGCAGGGTTTTTATGTGTTTATTATATGAACGATGCAAAAAAAATCGGTGAACTCCATAAAAGGTGCCACATTAGAACAAAAATTAGCAGTGCTATGCCTAGATAATTCCACTGCAAGAATGCATCTGTGCTGACTCATGTTCTATTGCCATAAACAAAGTACAGTATGTGAGGAATACAAGGGATGGAGGTTTGATTCCCAGTGGAGACAGTATTTATTTATTTTATTTACCCCACTAATCACACATGTGCTCTGTGCTGTCGTACAGTACAGCAAGTAATGGCATATGGTACCTGTAGTAAGACATAGTTCATGCTGGATACATCGGCTGTAATGCAAAGATGTAATCAATGCAATTCACACTTTTTGTAGTGGCTTGAAATTGTTGACTGCGACCCCGAGCAGTTCGCACGTGAACACTGGCAACCACTGTGATTTCGTAGTATCGATGACAGTCGCCGCAGATGATGAGGGGAATGTCTGGTGCCCTCACAATGCATCAGCCATCTCGCAGATAAGTGCTGCCCTTCAGCGCCACCATTGCAATTCTTGTTTAAATGGCTATGGGTTGTACAAACTGGAAACTCTAGCAGACTAACAATCTTGTGCATTCACAATGCCGTAATAACAACATTGCGTGGGTAGTAATTTAGAAAAAATAAATACATTCACAGTTAAAACTGGTTCACTGGACAGTATTTTGTAAGTAATAATTCAACAATACTACACAAGAATTTTCAAAACTCCTCTGAGCCTCACTAGGGCACCTATGAATGTCGTGCAGCCTTGGTGGATGGAACCGTGACAGATTATTGTAGATGAAAATGTAGCCATTAAATACTGTCCTTTTTAAAATGCGTGATAGAGCGTTACACTGCAGTGCACAGGTGTAGAACATAAAAACATGGCTGCAGCTGCGAGCTATCAGGTGGCTGTCGCACATACTCCATGATAGTAAATCAGGTATATGTATCTTCCATGGAGCAGGTAGCTAGTAGCAGGCTAGGCAGGCAAACAGGGTTCGTTCATGGCTCTGGTCCACCAAGAATGTAACAGTGCTGCAAGTCATCTATACTTGGGAAGATTACCTAACATGCAGACAACTACTGTAAAGTCAAACACTGAAATTACAAAAAAATTAAGTTGATAAATGAAATGTACTGCCTTTGGATCTGAGCAAGAATGAGAACAGAGGCAAGCCATTTGGTAAGCCTGTTTCGATGCATTCCCTAAAGCCACATCTCTATGCTGTTCTGACCAGTTTATTTGTTTTACAAGAATACACTAGGAAAGAACCAAGCGATCGCACATTACATCTACGTTGTGCACTACAGTTATAAAAATAAAAATCATAGCTAACGAGTACGTGACCCCGTTCGGTAATGCAGTACATTTACTTTGCTGTACAGCGTACCACTCGTCTCGGGACTGACGGACAGCGTGTTAGGCCCTTATCATTTGCAAAAAAAAAAAAAAAAAGCGAAGCTTAATTTCTAGTAAATCAACATTACACACTATTAAGAAGCGGTCAACACACTTGAGACACAGTTCTATATTCAGCTAGTCTGCAAACTATTACCACAGTCATCATACATAAAAGCAACAACAGGCGCATACATGCAGCATGTGCTGAAAAGGCGCGTCCGATGCAAGTGCAAAACTGACGTTGGCCTCGGTGATCTTACGACTGCTAGGGAAAGCTACATGCCTCACAATAACACTAAAAATTAATTCAAAGCACTTCTGACACAAACGTAAGCCTTCGACGTCTCTGTAGTCACAATGCCTAAACACTTTCAGCGGAGCGCTTTATTTAGTTCTGCGCAGGCAAGCTCAGAACTTCTCTCAGACAACCTCATGTGCAGCAAGAAAGTAACCTTGCTGCAATGTTCACAGTTAAACGTCCCGAAACAAATCGTTCCCAGCTAATTTCACTCAGCGATTCGCGGAAGAATCGCGGTTCTAGCGCAGGCACCGTGCTTACCAACATGGCACTCAAATATATTAACTCATTTCCTTCCAAAAAGCAATCAGCTGGCTTTCTATTCGACTTACCAAAGTGATGCTCACCGTGCGAAGTGCGTCGCCTGTGCTGTATAAACACAGAACACAGCCATTTTATGGTTCGTTAGCATTATTAACAAATAGATAAAGCGCAACACAGGGTCCGCAAAGCACTGGAAGGAGAATAACTAGAGTCAATAACGCGTCAAACATTTTTTTTTAAAACGTTTCATGTAACGCGCCGCAACTCAAAATAATTTAGCGGAGGGGGCGATGATGATGATAATGGCGCACGCACCATCGTATCTAAAATTGTTGCAAATGAAACTATACAGTTTCAGTTAAACAAAGGAGGTGGTGACGCATAAACTACAAGTGCCAATTTTAATTATCTAAAGGTTTCCTTTTACTGAATTAATTTTTGTTGGTATTGGACGTTTTCGCCACCTGCAGCGCTGTCACTCAACCGTTGCAACGGCGCGTCATTTGAACCGGCTGGTTGTACGGTGCTCGCACAAGTCTCTGCTGTTCTCTCGAGTTCTCTCTTCTCAGTTCAGCTCTCTCTGCAAGCCTCCCAGAGGCTGTATGACTCATTTATCTCGCCACAAGTAACTTTTAAACCACAGTTCAGCAATGCGACACTAGAGCCATTCAATGAAGGACTACACTTATTCCTAGTCTGGCATTTATTTCCTTTGCGCATTTTCACTCTGTCCATTCATAACAAAAACTTGGAAGAAAAATCAAGAGGCTAAGTGGGCTTCCCACAGTGCAGTTACATATCTATAGTTATTTCATAAATTGGCAACACAGTTTTGATTCATCATCACTGCCTGCATTAGGTATGTTGAAGGGAATTAATGGTCTGCAATCATCGCTGCTTCATGCGTTAGCTGCAGCCGCTAACCTTGGCTCATTTGCCGACATTATCTCTTCATCCCAGTGTCTGGTATCCCTTACTTGTTTCACTCCCTCGAAACCTAATCGATTAGTTGAAAAGCCCGATTTCCTGGATCACATGTCCCTCTCTAATGCTTCTTTTCAGTTTTCTGCATCTTCATACTCAAAGATGTGCACCATGTGCTGCAGTCTCAACTGCAGGTACTCTACTGCAAGATGCCCAGCACTCTGTGTCATATGGTATGGTGTTGCGGCAGCATAGAAGTACCACCCACACAAACCATCAGATGAGGACCTGCTTATGCCCTCACCTTTTTGGACCAAGGACGCCACCTGCCCAGGGCAAATAGGGCCTGCTCATTTCAATAATAGCTGATTACTACTTCCTTGTTATGATTACCTTGAAACTGTACTTTAATCCACATCTGTGTTTGTGAAGGTTTTCCAAATTATTTTACTTTCTATAACCTGCTGCACTGTCCTTTGCTTAGGTATATTTTAAACTACTGCTTTAATATCCACTTTTCAGCCTTTCAAATGATCACATGATAGCAAGCTGCCTTTTATTACATTATATATACAGCACCTTCCAAATTTACATTCACCTCTTTTTGCTCTTGGGGAAATGTTTCTCATGGTTCAGATTCAACCTGGCTTAAAAACATTACTCCCTTCCTACGTCCGAAACCTTCCTACCTATCTGCAACAGTGACTTTGTGGCTATGCATTCGACTGCTAATCCTACGGTTTTAAGATTAAATACATGGCTACATTTTGGGAGAGGCAAGATGTAAAGACACCTGTGGGCTACACAATGTCAGTGCATATAAAAAGGACACCAAGCAGTCAAAATTAATTAGCTCTTTCCCATGCTTGCCGTCTTTCATAGACCGCATTAGGTTTTGGCATTCCCGATCCCTGTGTGCTATGGCAATACCTCTACCTGTTGTAAAGTTGCTCTCATCACAAAGGGTTGAAAAATAAACTTTCATCTTGTAGTTTCTTTATGTCCTTGAGCATGTGCTGTTATTGAGGCAGTGGGCAATATTTGGCTGGGGCCTTAGACATGCAATAGCCCATACCAGATTCGAAATCGAGGAAACAGTTTAGCTGAAACAAATGTCGATTTCAGTCTCATCGACATCAACTGCAATGCCCGTTCTCTTTTTCTACAGGAATATAATGTAGACATGATGCAATGCTGTTCACTGAAATGTTTTCCGATTGTCATGGCTACTACAGTTCAAAATAATGAGACCAAAGAGCACGACACACAAGGAATGCTTATTTGCAATGAAAGCATTTTATTGCAAGCTATGAAGTAAATACATTTGTCGTGAAGAACAAGCAAAAGATTGCAAGAAACCATCAAAACAAAATTTAAAACCCCATGTAGAAAAGCAAAAATCTAATGCCATGTTTTCATGGAAAGCAGCCATTTTTTAAAAAAGGCTGCTCTTTGAAGCTACTCACAAAATTATTTCAGCATAATGCTCATTTGCTACGATCCTCTTTTTTTCCAACTAGACACAAAGTCTACAAGACCTTGTGTATAAAATGTCACCAACCAGCACGTAGCTGCCATGCCATCAGCAAAACCATGCGCCCAACTGCTCATTGCACACCGGCCAAAACTCTGCACTGCCTTTGGGCAAGTGGAAAACAGCTGCAAAGCATCTTAAAACCCATCCACCTTTTGTTTCTATTTTAAGGTGCTATCATTTCTCCTGCTTCAATCATTCCTTTCGTTTTCAGGTGCGATTCCATAAACTGAACTTGTTTATGAACCACCCTAGATTCGAAAATGTGTTCAAACCTGCTGTCTATGAGGCAGCGCCTTCAGAATGCACGGTGGCCAAAAATGCTTTTGCAGCAGACTCGTTAATAACAGAGCTACAACCATCAAAACCGGTATGTTTCTCTCGTTCCCTTCCATCACCAAAGAGTCTCTCCCTCCTCCCTGGTTGACTAGCCTCCACAAGAGACAATACGCGGAGGGCTGGTACATGTAGGCTCCCTAAATACGCGAAATGTGGAGCGCCATCTTTTAGTGCTTTGAGAAACTATGCCCGCCATGTTGGTTCGGTCAACAAAATGAAAACGCTGCCCTGTGCTGGGTAAAAACAGCTACAAGAATGCATCAAATGCAGTCATTATGGCCCCGACTTTTACAGGCATTCTTTTTTTTCTTGCTGGTTGGTTTGTGAGGTTTAACGTCCAAAAGAGACTCAGGTATGAGAGACGCCATAGTGAAGGGCCCCGATAATTCCGACCACCTGGAGTTTTCTTTAAGGTGCACTGACATTGCACAAACACGGGTGCCTTGCTTTCTGCCTTCCATCAAAACGCTACCGCCTCAGCTTTTTTTTTTCTTGCTTTCTGCTACCCAAGCACCACCAGTGACCTTTGTTTGAAGGTTGAGAAGTGAGCTTTGGCTCATCCAGCTACAATGCCAATAAGGAGGAGGAGGGGGAAAGGCTGAGCTCAATGGGTGGCCGAAGCATAGGTGCGAGGCCTCTGGCCTTTCTTAGGAAACCAAGCCCGTGCATGTATGGATGTTCTGTGTTTTCTGTATTCATGGTTATGCACGGTGTACCATGGCTGGATTTATGACCTATGCATGGAGGGTGCTTCCTGTCTGCTACAGCTGCGAAATCGTGGCACTGTGTGGCATCGACGCGTCTACTCAGTGATGCCGTCATTTGGTGTGCAACAAGCTGGAAAAAAAAAGCGGAGGCTGGCCAAGCCTGCACTTTCACCCGGTTGTGATTCTTGCCAACGAGATGTCATGAACTTGAGCGTTCAGAGCGACCTGCAGTGATTTTTGCCGTTGTACTGAGAGTTATAGATGATAGGTGTGCCGGCCATGAGCCATCCTTACAGGCTCTGGCTGTGTATCAGCATCTTGCCGAAGAGCCAAAACCAGGGAAAAACTCGCATAAAATATAGCTAAATTATTGGTTTTGTTTTGTTTTGTTGTTGTGTTTTATGGCGCATAAGCAACTCAGGCTATCATGCGCCAAGCACAAGGTATATTATGGTTTTTTTAAAAAGGAATGAAGTGTTAAGATATCATAGTTTGTTCAGGAAGGATGTTTCTTCTAAGAAACTAAAAACACATGAAATGTCTACAATTGCATTCTCTCCTAGGAGAAGTGATGGATGGAATGGTATCTGTTTGGTGTAAAATAGAGTGAAATGCTTTTTCCGTAGCTTTTCGAGTTTTTTACATGAAATTAAAATGTGGTTTATCGTCAGTCCATGTCCACAGTCTTCACATATGGGTTCATTTTCTTTTTTGAGAATGTAACTATGAGTAAGATGCGTGTGTCCTATTCGAAGGCGACATAATATTACCTCCATGAAGCGTTTCTGGTGACTGCATGACTTCCATTCTTCGACAACTGGTTTCACGACGTGTAGTTTGTTGTTTATTTCATTTTTCCATGAGGCTTGCCATTTTTCCCTGAGCTTTTTTTGTATGAATTTCAAAACATCTTTGCGTGGTACATTTACTTTTTCTATTTTTGCTTTTCGGGCAGCTGCTGCACATTCGTCAGCTGTCTCGTTACCTACGATTCCGACATGGCTAGGTACCCAGCAGAATTTAATTTTGTAACCTCGTGTTTCGGCTGATGTTATACAATGTATTATTTTTCCCACTACAGGTTCTGTTGCATTTTTAGAGTGTAATGCTGTGATTAAGCTGAGGGAGTCAGTGTAGATTATACTCTTTTCAATATTGCATTTTATTATTTTTTCCACAGCTATGGATATGGCATAACTTTCTGCAGTGAACACTGATGCACAATTGGGCAACCTAACTGTTTTCTGGCGATTGTTTTCTACGACACCACTACCAACATATGAGGTAGTTTTAGAACCGTCGGTATAAAATGTAATGTGGTCTTTGTATTTTTCCTCTAATGTCAGGAATTCTTGTAATATGTGTTCGTGTGGAGTTTGTTGTTTGTCAAACTGTGTTAAAGTAAGGTCGCATACACAGGGAAATTTATACCAAGGGGGTAATGGATCAGGGCATTGTGCAATGTCGGGGAGTGTATCGAGTATTTTTATTTCTTCGCACATCTGTTCGAAGCGGAGGAGGAGGGGTCTGACTGCTTGCGGTTTGTTGTTGAACAGGGTTCTGGACGGGCACTTTGTTACTATGGGGTAGCAGAGGTGTGTTGGTAGCGAACGGATCTTAAGAATGTATGAACAAGTTAGCATGGTTCTTCTGTCCTCAAGAGATGGTTCGTTGGTTTCTACATACAGACTTCGCACAGGCGACGTCCTGTATGCCCCGGTCGAAAGACGCAGACCTAGGTTGTGGACTGGGTCTAGTCGTTTTAGGTATGAGGGTCTTGCGGAACCGTAGACTATGCAACCGTAGTCCAAGCTCGAACGTACAACTGAACGATAAATCTGCAGAAGGCATGTCCTGTCGGCTCCCCAGCGTTTACGTGACAGCACTTTGAGTATATTTAAAGATTGGGAGGCTTTCTTTTTAAGGGTGTTTATGTGGGGGAGGAAAGTAAGCTTTCTGTCGAAAGTAATGCCTAGAAAATTATGTTCGTGTTTTACTGGGAGAGCAATGTCATTGAGGTAAACTGTAGGGTCCACTTGCAAACCTCGTCTAAGTGAGAATAAAACGGCTATTGATTTCTGTGCAGAGAACCTGAAACCATTTCTATCTGCCCATGTCGCTAGTTTATTCACTGTTAATTGAATTTGTCTCTCACACGTTGATACATTAGAGGATGTACATGCTATTTGTAGGTCATCGACATAGACTGAATGCATGATGGTCGTTGGGATTATTTTTACTATGGAGTTCATTTTTACTATAAACAGCGTGGTACTCAAGATGCACCCCTGAGGGACACCATTCTCCTGAGTGAAACGTTTTGACAGAGTAGCACCGAGACGAACTTGGAAAGAACGGTCGGACAAAAACTCTTTCAAGCATTTTAACATTCTGCCGCGGATGCCAAGGTCTCCCAGGTCACGTAGGATTCCATACCTCCACGTCGTGTCATAAGCTTTTTCTAAATCAAAAAATACGGCAAGGCAGTGTTGTCTGCGTATAAATGCTTCTCGTACCGTATTTTCCAAGCGCACAAGATGATCAGTTGTCGAACATCCTTTTCTAAATCCACATTGGCGGGTGTCGAGAAGTTTGCGAGATTCAAGTGTAAACATGAGCCTGATATTTAGAACACTTTCAAACGATTTAGCGATACAACTCGTTAGTGCTATGGGCCTATAACTGCTTGGGGATGTTGGTGGCTTTCCATGTTTCAGTAACGGAACAATAATGGCTTTCTTCCAGGCCTGCGGTATTTCTCCTGACATCCATACCTTGTTAAAAAATTTTAAGAGTGCTTCAACTGAGGATTCAGAAAGATGGGCTAGCATTTGATAGTGTATTTCATCTGGGCCTGGTGCTGTACGTTTGCCGGAAGAGAGAACTGTGTTTATTTCTTGTAGTGTAAGGGGACTGTTGTATGATTCGTGAACGCTGCCAGTAGTAGGTAATTTCTGTCTTTCTGCTTGGCTTTTATACTTTAAAAATGATTCTGAATAATGTGATGAGCTAGATACCATGAAAAAATGTTCACCTAAAATGTCCGCTTGCTCTTGAATGCTTGTCTGGGTATTTGGGTCTGTAAGGAGAGGAACTGTAAACGGGGAGTACTTGCCATTTAATTTATTTACTTGTGCCCACATATCCTTGGATGTTATATGACTGTTTATAGAAGAGATGTAATGCTGCCATGAAGCTTTTTCGGCAGTACGACGCACATAGCGGGCTTTAGCTCTAGCCTTTTTGAAAATTAGGAGATTTTCTTGTGTGGGGTACCTGCGAAATATACTCCACGCCTTATTTTGTTTTTTCTTTGCCTCCCTGCAGTCTTTTGTCCACCACACTTTACAGTTCTGTCTCACAACTCCAGATGATTGAGGGATGGCTTGGCGTGCGGCGGCTAAAATACAAGAGGTAAATCTTTCATTTAACTCGTCGACATTAAAATCTTCGGCAAATAGTTTTCTCAAGTCGGCTTTCTCTTTAAAAAGCTTCCAGTCTGCTAAATGCAGCTTCCAACATCTTGGTTTGGTTTGAATTATAGATGGTGATGATGTTAGACTGATTGTTGTAGGTAGGTGATCACTTCCATGTGGATTATCTAAGACATCCCATTTAAAATCGCTAAGAACCGATGATGAGCAGAAAGATAAATCAATAAAACTCATTTTACCGGAGCTTGGGGAGCAGTAAGTGGGTTTTCCGGTGTTAAGTAAGCAGATATTATTGCACAGAATAAAGTCTTCTAAAATTTGGCCCCTCGTGTCAGTTTTTTCACTGCCCCAGAAAGAAGAGTGGGCGTTAAAATCGCCAACTACTACGCATGGATCTGGCAGTTGGCTGAAAAGGTCTTCGATATCATGGAGTGTTATTTTTAAGTGTGGCTCTATATAAATACTGCAAATTGTGATTGTTTTATACGTGATAAGTGTGGCAGCTACTGCTTCTAGCCGAGTTTTGAGCCTATGTTCACGAGATGCAATATTGTTTTTAACTATGATGGCAACACCGCCCGAGAGCCTGCATGCCTGCTCTCGATCACGGCGGAAGACTTTGTATTTTTTAAGAATATTCACATGTAGAGGACTCAGGTTTGTTTCCTGCAGACATAAGGCCACAGGTGAATATGTTGCTAAAATGTCTTTTATGTCGCATAAGTTATTAAGCAGTCCCCTGCAATTCCAGTTTATTACAAAAGCCATCTTAAGCTATATGAGTAAAATAGAGACTACGTTGTTTTTGGCCCCGTGATTCGGGGCTTGTCCTTTTTTGCACGCTCTAAGGAGTCCCGCCGTCTTGACGGCACAGGACTACCCTGTGTTGTCGTGTCCATCGCGTCTTCAGACACGCTGGATGACCGCGGACAACACACCGGAACGCTTGAAGTAGGCCTCCCCGTGTGAGAAGAGGCCTTGGGCCCCGCAGACCTGGAAGGTCGCGAAGCCTGCTTTGGGGGTGGTGGAGCAGCGCCAGCTGCAGCCACCGTGGGCGCGGATGGCTCCACACCAGGGTCACTACCCGTGACCTGGGCGGGTGCCGAAGCACGCTGTGACGCTGCGCCCTGTTGCGTCACAACGGAGTAAGTTGGGCTTTGGACCAATGAAAGCCGCTTTCTCGCCTCTCCGAATGTAATGTTCTCAGTGACTTTTAAGGTTACAATTTCTTTTTCTTTCTTCCATGTTGGGCAGGATCTTGAGTATGCTGGGTGGTTGCCCTCACAGTTTACGCAAAGGTTTGGTTCAGTTTGGCAGTTGTCAGTGGCATGTTCATTTGAAGCACATTTTGCGCAGGTGAGTCGGCCTCGGCAGCTCTGGGAGCTGTGGCCATATCTCTGGCAGTTATAACAGCGACGTGGGTTAGGTATGTACAGTCTGAGTTGCAGCTTTGTGTATCCTACTTCAACGGAGTCTGGAAGGGTGCTCAGCGCAAATGTCAAGACGATGTGCTTAGTTTGGATCTCTTTGTTGTCTCGCCTGATCTTGATTCGGTAAACGTTGATGACATTTTGGTCCTTGAGTCCTTCGAGCAATTCTTCTTCGGTCAGAAACTTGAGGTCATTATCTGAAATGACCCCACGAACTGTATTGAGTGAGCGGTGTGGTGAGATTGTGACAGGGACATCACCGAATGATGTAACAGCTGCTAGCTTTTCGCACTGGTGGTTGTACAGCACTTCTAAGAGGAGGTCACCATTTGGTAGCTTTTTGACTTTGTAGCCTGGACCTATTGTGTCTGTGAGAGTCTTTGTCACAAGGAACGGTGAGACTTGACGGGCAGTTTTTTCTGCTTGTTCAGAGTGAATGACATGAAAGCGGGGGAAGCTGTTTACATTTTTAGTGAAAAACTTGTTCGTCACATCGGTGCGCCCTCTCTTGGCGGGAGGGCGATCAGCTGCGGAAAGGGAAGAAGCCATAAAATTTATTTTATTGTTCGGTTATGGTACCAGCCACCCACCATGGAGTCCAACAAGGGGACGGGACAGGTGCCTAAAAAAAGCCCTGCCCACGCCAGCTGTATACCTTAACTATAACCTAATATGGCTCAACTCAGGGTAGTCAGCCACACAAGGTTAACCCTCGCCGCCGGGAAGTAAGGAAAAAACCAAGAAGAGAGTAGAGGACAGGAGAGTTGTAGGATAGATGACAGGAAAGTGAAAGATGGAGAGGAGGACAGGAAAAGGCGACTGCCGATTTCCCCCGGGTGGGTCAGGCCGGAGGTGCCGTCTATGGGAAGCGTGGGCCAAAGTGGTGTGTTGCCTCCGCCGAGGGGCCTTAAAGGTCCAAACACTCGGCATCGGCTCAACCACCAGGATCCCCTTTTCCCCAGACACGACGATGCCACGCACGGCTAAGCGTGGGTGCTCGGGGTCCGTGGTGTCGCACAAAACACACAAACACCTGCTTTAACAGGTGCCCCCTGCGGGGCTAAATTATTGGAACAGGAAACCAAGCCCGTGCATGTATGGATGTTCTGTGTTTTCTGTATTATGGTTCTGCACGGTGTACCATGGCTGGATTCGAGTGGCGACGGTGCGCTCTTTACGACCTATGCATGGAGGGTGCTTCCTGTCTGCTACAGCTGCGAAATCGTGGCACTGTGTGGCATTGACGCGTCTACTCAGTGATGCCGTCATTTGGTGTGCAACAAGCTGGAAAAAAAAAAACGGAGGCTGGCCAAGCCTGCACTTTCACCCGGTTGTGATTCTTGCCAACGAGATGTCATGAACTTGAGCGTTCAGAGCGACCTGCAGGGATTTTTGCCGCTGTACTGAGAGTTATATATGATAGGTGTGCCGGCCGTGAGCCATCCTTACAGGCTCTGGCTGTGTATCAGCATCTTGCCGAAGAGCCAAAACCAGGGAAAAACTCGCATAAAATATAGCTAAATTATTGGAACAGAGTTCTCCATCACTCGGAAATTGATGAAAGGAAACACTGCAAGTTTTTCAAACTTGCAGGCGTGGGCACGTCGTTCAGAGGAAATAAAGTTCAAATGCGTGGCAGAAAACATACGTATGGGTCCGGACCGAAGGAAATACCAAAAGCACACTGCGGCCGAGAAGCTCAACTATTGTCATGAAGTTAGCTTCGTTAAAAACTAGCCGCAGAGTTTAGCAACATAGGTGGCAGGCAAAGACAAGGGTCGGAAGGCTTTCCTACTATCCTATCCTTATATGAGGATGGTGATGAATGTCTCCTGTTATTTCGAGGTGATGCTGCGCACGCCTCGGAACAGGAAAAGCAGTTACAGTGAATGCGCTGTTCAAAGTGCACAAAAAGTGCAATAAGAGCAGGTTACCTTTTTTTTAATTTGCACTAACAACTTAAAACAGGTCAACGACCAGCCTGACTTGCATACACGTGAAGGTGCCCGAAATTTTAGTACATGTGCAGAAGCAGACAGAAATGTGCCCAAAAGCGAAAAGATGCCGTCACACTGGCATATCATTTGAAATAATGCATGTAGGCAAAACAGGTACTCCTCCTTGCTCGGCCACTAATTGTAACAGGCCTGGCAGAACAGGCCCGAGAGGCCGAAAATGTTCATGTGATAAATTCTGTGCTTCTGTAGCCATGTCAATGCATTTTTGACAGTTCCCCTCATATCATGAAGGAAGCAAAGTTACAGCAGGAAGAAAAAAATCAGCTTTTGTGCAGCATAATGGGACTGACCTTACAATAGTATGCTGCTACTTGCCTTACTGCAGACTGATAACCCAAATCACTGTTGTATTCAGACGGTAATTAGCACATGTTGCGCACTGTAAGAAATAAGACAAAGTAAGTATTACTACGATCAAAATAATACTGTTGCCTGAGCCTACACTGCACCGCTTTTGCGCACACAAAATTGAGACTACATAATTTCTCTAAGTATTTCGCTCACTCCGTAAACTGAACACTTGAACGCTTGAAGGCGCGAACGCAGGTGCGCACCGGGCGCCGCCACAGAAGCGAGTGGCCAGGGTTGGGTAAATCCTGCACTAACTTCACGGGGAAGAGAGCACTGCTTGCTTAGAAGAGCTGCCATTATATCTGCGGCGAATGCGCAGGCTGTATGAAAGTGCGCGCCGCTGCCACTTGAGTCCAGCCGTTGGTGTATGAATAGCACAGTGCACAGAACACGCTGAAGCATGCATAGACAAGGGCAAGAAGCTAAAAGCCTTCTTTCTTGTGTGAGTGTATGCATGAGTGAAAACGAAATGCAAGACAAAAAAGTGCGTGACATCAGCAGACCAAGTGACACCCCTCGCCCATCAGTCAGAGAGAAACCAATGGATGCAGTATCTGTGGGTACCTCATCGACAAAGTTCGATGGCCAGCCCAAAGGATGAGAAGGTTTGGCTGTTTTAAAAGGACCATGAGAGCTTTGGTTTGCATTTTGTTGCTTTCCAGTGTGTGCATCGCTGCAGTATTTCGCAGAGACCATGTCCAACGCCTTATCGGGCTTGGTTAAAATGTCAGCCTGGTCAGTAGCCCTTGAATATGTTAGCTCTCTTAAATGAACAATCTGAAATAAGCAAGGACATAAGTTGTGCTGGCCATATTGTGGACTGCTTTCAAGACACTGTGTGTAATGCCAAATAATCTGAGAAGTTGAATCAACCGTTTGGGGTGCCCTGTTTTGTTTTCTAAATATGCATTGTAAGACCATTTAACACAGCTTGGCCACCCAACTTGTGCACACCAGCTAACACAAAGCTTTAGCAGCGCTACACTAATCCCTCTGTCACACAAACACTTCCGATCCTCATTGAACTCAATCTGCATTCAGGCTTTCAAGAAGGATTGAAGCATCCGGTGCTACACGAGCGTTTTCAGTCAGCATTGAGAAATTTCCTACGTGGTCCGTCGTCTGCTGTCAGTCGCAATGAGTCTCAAAAGGAAATTTAAGATTGGGGTAATGATTGCACGATTTCAGTGTACACAGCAGCATTCCGCTTTTGGCGCCTCAGGTCATCTAACCTATTTTCCCAGCGGTCAAGTGCTACAGTGCAGTTTCTCTTCCACTCCACAGTTTCCACACTGACGCAGTCGAAGAGAACGCCACCTTAGCTTCCACTGGCAGTAGACTACGGTGTCAATATTATAAAATTAGCCGTTCTACGAATGTTCTATCATGCCTTTTAATACATTTATGTGTTATTATGCGCAGTTCTATTGCATTTATTCGTTTTTCAAGTTTTAGAGCTCGTTGATGACGAGGGTGTCAATGACCGCTTTTGAGTGTGCTTGAAATCTCAAGAGCGATTGAGGAAGCAACCTTGAGTCAAGCAGGCTCGAGCTCAACTGCACTTGACAGTTGCCGTGTGACAACCTCGATCTACAATGAGTTGAATGTAGATCCAGTTCAATGAGGATCGAAACTGTTCGTATGAGAGCAGTTTAACTCGCATCTTGCAGGAACAAGCAATCTATATACACCTTTCCAATAAGTTACTCGGTGCCACCATATTGTTCGCTCCTCCTCTCTGGACGGCTGCAAACCGGCTCTGCTTCCACTGTGCTAGCACCAAATGCACAAAGCAGTCCAGCAGGTAATATGGTGACACCCCGTGACCACTTATTGGAAAGGTGCACACTACTATGACTATGCTACAGTATGCTAAGGAAGTGAACACACAAAAAAGCCAGGCAATCATGTTACTCTGGTAACGAATGTTTAATTGTGGCTGGCCTTGCATATGGCGGGCAGTAATGCATGTACCCCTGTCTTCGGACAGGACAGCAGGGTTGTAAGCATCTCCAGCTAACACTGTGCGGATGTTCGTTTTGTTATAAAAATTTAGGAGACACTTGAGATCTGTCTTATTATAGCATGGTAGCGTCAACAGCTCCCATCTGCAGCTTCCCTCAAAGACCCTTGATCGCATACATGCACCTTGCTATTTTATAAATGAAGTCTTTAAAGAACTTTGCTGCAACCTACAAAAAAAAATGTAGGAAGTGCTTAAGAGCTCTAAGATCGCTAAGGCGAACACAACCCGGCACCAGAATTAGAATATGTGACTAATAAGTACGGTGCAGGGAATGCAGCCTTATAGTTACGCACGTCAAATGACAGATCGAATACCACACGCCCATCCTCCAAGGTCCTGTGAATAAGCGCATAAGTGGCCCGCGTATGCATGGGGTTGCCATTACCCTCTTTGTCACCTCTCTGCAGCGGTTTGCACAGCCAGGATGCCTCCTTTCCTCCTCTCTGCAACGCGGCAACAGAGCACGCACCTGCCAGAGCTCTTCACACGCAAGTTCCAGTATGAAGGACGTTTCTTGATGACAATTTCTGATCACACTTTCTGTACATGACGCACATGAGCCAATTAAAATACAGCTATTTAAATGCCCTCTAGACACGTGAATATTATGAATATAAGCATAATACATAAGATAAATTCTCAGCACTGGGTAAAATATTCACAAAGTATTGTCAAACATGAATATAAAATCAAGAAATTGTAATAAAATCTTGAGGATATACAAAAGGCAGAAAAATGGTCATTTCTTAAACTACAGCTTGCAAATGAAGCTTTCTTTTTTTCCCTCAACTCCTTCAGCACCATGTAATTTGTTTATTAAATGACATATTTACACAATCTTGCTATTAGATAATACTAATATGCAGGTATTTAGATGCTCAATTAAATAAATGCCCATGCTTTTGTTTTGGCTTTATACATAGCATAAAAAACTTTTTCTCCGAAATTTGCAGAAAAAATCCAAAAAGTGAAAGAAAAGGGAGCATGAATATCAAAATAAGACAGCAAGAAAAATAATTCAGAATACTAAAAATATGCTACACTGCCTCTTTTATTACTAGTTTAGGTTCTGAAGTTCATTTTGAAGGTGTGCTGTTCTCTCAGAAATATAGCTAAGTTGCTGAAAACACCCATTTTTATGCTTGGCCTTGTTCTACTCATTTTACAGTTTATAGTATTGGCATTTCCAAACCTTTCAGGATTTATGACTGAATTATTTGGTGACATGTTTTCCAGAAGGTGGGAGAGTTTGCCATTAAATTTGAAAATCTGCAATAGAAGCTTGGTGTTCAAACTCCACTGAATTTGCTTGAAGAAGTTCCACACTTGAAGTTCTGGAGAAGCCATATCAAGTAGTACCAAGCTTTCATTACTGCTGAAACCCAGCGAATGGAAACAGAACAGTGGGAACACAAAATGAGCATGTGTAACTGACCAAGTGTGATCAGAGATCGAAACTAAGCTTTTCTTGGCCACTAGCTGAAGTCCGAGGCTGACATTTGACTGATTCATCATCTGAGCTGAACTGAGAGCTAGTAAAATTGTCTTCAAGAGACTTCGCTACTACTCTCATAAACAGAAAACTATAGTAGAAGCAGCAGAATCGTGTGAATGGTGCCAAAGACCTCTTTATTTCAAATAATTTTTTAAATGTCACACTGTGCCAGAAAGAACAAAAAAAAATAAATAAAAAAATAAACAAGCTGCACACAAACAGAAACTATGGTTGTCACAATAGCCCCACTGCGGTAGTGCAGTGGTTAAGATGCTAGATTACTGTGCCGGAGTACCCATGTCCAAACCCGATCGCTGGCGGCTGCTTTCGATGCAAAAGAAGTGGCACCCGTGTGCTTTGTGATGTCAGCGCGCGTTAAAGATCCCTAGGTGGTCAAAATTACTCCATAGACCTCCACTACGGCACCCATTTCTGTCTTTCCACTTTGACTCCCTCCTCCCTTCCCTTACGGCACAGTTCAGGTGCCCACAGAAACAAGTGACAGATTATGTGCCTTTTCCATTCCTGTGAACTAATTACTATTGAAAGGGGGTTTTTACTGTGCTTTAACAGGGATAATAGCCCTGTCGAAGTTTCACGGCGAACCACACAAGAACACAGCCAGTCTCAGTCTTCACAAGCGAGCACGAGCAGCGCAGCGGCACTTCGTCGTCCTTATCCTCGTCTTCGTGATATTCTCACCTACTTAATCCTCGTCTTCGTATATCCTCGTGTAGTTCACTACAATTTCCCCCGGAGCGAGGAGGAGCCATCCTGGCGACCTATGGTGAGGGCAAGAGGAGCGGATCGTAGTAGGTTTTGAGGCGGCTCACGTGCACAGTTTCGCGGCCGCGATGACGCATGTCCGAAGAGGTAGTGAGTGGCTCCACGATGTAATTCACAGGGGAGGTTTGACGGACAATGCGGTAGGGGCCGTGATACTCGGTTCGAAATTTTGATGACAATCCCGGTGGGGTGCCGGGAACCCAAAGCCAAACAAGGGATCCTGCAGGAAAAACGTGTGGCGTCTGATCTTTGTCGCGGTGATGCTTTTGGCGGCCTTGAGATTCCGATGTAAAACACCGGGCCAACTGGCGACATTCCTCCGCATGTTTGGCAACGTCTGAAAGGAGAGTACACTCGGAGGAGTCGGGACGATATGGTAAAATAGTGTCCATCGTGGACGACGCCTCACGCCCATAAAGGAGGAAGAAAGGGCTAAATCCAGTAGTTGACTGCGTGGCGGTGTTATAAGCGTATGTCACAAAAGGAAGGACAGCGTCCCAGTTAGTCTGATCGGCGGCAACGTACATCGTCAGCATATTTCCGAGAGTGCGATTGAAGCGCTCAGTCAACCCGTTTGTTTGAGGGTGGTAGGCTGTTGTGGTCCGGTGTATGATGCGACATTCGGCTAGTAGAGATTCAACGACGTTGGAAAGGAAGACGCGTCCTCGGTCACTCAGCAGCTCTCGCGGCGCGCCGTGGCGAAGAACAAAATAATGTAGCAAGAACAGGGCAACTTCACGGGCAGTAGCGGCGGGTAAAGCGGCGGTCTCGGCATACCGGGTGAGGTGGTCGATGCCGACGATAATCCACCGGTTCCCAGAAACCGTGCAGGGAAGTGGCCCGTAAAGGTCAACGCCAATGCGGTCAAAAGGGCGGGCCGGGCATGGAAGTGGTTGTAAGGGGCCAGAAGCACGAGGTGTGGATGACTTTCGGCGCTGACAGGCGATGCAGGAGCGGACGTATTTGCGAATATAACCGTACATGCCGCGCCAATAGTAGCGTTGAGAGATCCTTTGAAACGTCTTCACTACACCAGGATGGGCACACTGAGGGTCGGCATGGAAAGAGGTGCAAATTTCATGTCGTAAATGGCGGGGAATGACGAGAAGCCACCGTCGACCATCAGTCATATAATTGCGGCGGTAGAGAAGACCGTCTCGTAGGGCAAAGTGTGGTGCTTGACGGCGTAAAGCCCGAGAAGGCGCAGCAGCGTTAGGAGAAGCGGACACGATCTCGATAAGAGATGCGAGCCACGGGTCTTTTCGCTGCTCCGCAGGCATGTCAGCGATGGTTAGAGAGGAGAGGACGGGATCAGCCGCCGTAGAGCAAGCAGGTTCGTTGGAGACGGGAGAACGAGATAGTGCGTCGGCGTCCATGTGTTTACGGCCAGAGCGATATATAACGCGGATGTCAAATTCCTGTAGACGGAGAGCCCATCGTGCGAGGCGGCCGGACGGGTCTTTAAGAGAGGACAGCCAACATAACGCGTGGTGGTCCGTGACGACGTCAAACTGGCGACCGTAAAGGTAGGGTCGGAATTTTGTTAATGCCCACACAATTGCCAAACACTCCTTTTCTGTAACTGAGTAGTTGCGTTCAGCTTTAGAGAGGATACGACTCGCGTACGCGACGACGTATTCGTGAAAACCGTTTTTCCGTTGTGCCAAGACAGCTCCGAGGCCAACGCCACTCGCATCAGTATGGACCTCGGTGGGTGCTGTCGGGTCGTAGTGGCGAAGGATTGGTGGCGAAGTCAAAAGACGGCGCAATGCGTTGAACGCTTCGTCGCACTCGACCGACCACGCAGTTAAGTCACTGTTTCCTCCGAGTAGTTTCGTCAGGGGTGCAATTATCGAAGCAAAATTCTGCACGAAGCGCCGAAAATAGGAGCATAGGCCTATGAAGCTTCGAAGTTGCTTGAGAGAAACCGGCTTAGGAAACTCCGCCACTGCGCGCAGCTTGGCCGGATCAGGGCGAACACCTTCCTTAGAGACGATGTGCCCCAAAATAGTCAACTCCCTGGCACCGAAGTGACACTTCTTGAGATTCAGCTGCAGGCCAGCGTCAGTAAGGCAAACCAAAACTTGCCGCAAGCGCTCTAGGTGCGTAGCGAAGTCGGTGGAAAAGACAACAATGTCGTCCAAGTAGCAGAGGCAGATGTGCCACTTGAACTTCCGCAAGATGTTATCCATCATCCTCTCGAATGTGGCGGGCGCATTGCACAGACCGAAGGGCATCACATTAAATTCATAGAGGCCATCCGGTGTCACAAATGCGGTCTTCTCTCTGTCACAGGCGGCCATTGGTACTTGCCAGTAACCTGAACGTAAATCAAGAGATGAAAAGTACTCGGCACCTTGGAGGCAATCAAGAGCGTCGTCTATACGCGGAAGGGGGTAATTGTCCTTGTGGGTAATTTTGTTGAGGCGCCGGTAATCAATACAAAAGCGAAACGAGCCATCTTTCTTTTTCACTAGCACCACTGGTGAGGACCAGGGGCTTTGTGATGGACGAATTACACCACGTTGTAGCATGTCCTCAACTTGTTCATTGATCACGCGACGCTCTGCCGCTGACACACGATAGGGGCGCTGTCGAAAAGGCGAGTTAGAGCCGGTCTGAATGTAATGCGCGACTGTTGAAGTGCGGCCGAGAGGTGTGTGGGCGGCGTCGAAAGCAAAGCGAAATGTCTGTAAAAGGGCCACGAGCTGAGTCCGGTAGGTGGAAGGAAGAGCGTCATCGATGGCGGTTCGGAAGAAGTCGTCTGGCAACGAATCAGGCGTCGGATCGGACTGCAGAGCATCAATGTAGTTACTGCGGTAGGTCTCGGAGGCATCCAGGTCAGAGAGAAGGTGGGCTGGTTGAATGGAACCGGGAGATTCCCCACGTAGCAGAGTAATCGGGCGTGGGGACGGATTGTAGATGAGTAGCTTCGTGAAGCCACCGTGAATATCGAGAACAGCAGATGGCAGCGGCAGGTGCTTGCGGTGGATGAAGGATGCAGACGGTGTAAATAAAACACTAACGTCTGACGCGGCAGGACACGAAAGAGGCACAAGGGCACAAGCCTCTGGTGCTACGTCGACATCTTCAGCGATGGTCAGCTTTTGAGGACACACTGAACGGTTGTCGTCGGGCAGTGCGTCGCACAGTGCAGAAAATTCTACTTCAGCTCGGGCGCAATCGATCACGGCGTTATTTTTAGACAAGAAGTCCCATCCGAGGATCACGTCGTGAGAACAAGATGACAAAACTACGAACTCGACACTGTACAAAATACCTTCAATGACGACACGCGCTGTACATGCTGCTAAAGGGGCAATCCTCTCTTCACTGGCAGTGCGGAGCGACAAACCGTTAAATGACGTCGTAACTTTTCGTAATCGTCGGCAGAGTTGCTCATGAATCACTGACACTGCAGCACCCGTATCGACCAGCGCATATACGGACAGACCATCGATAGAAATCATTATAATGTTCGTGGGTGGAACATGAGGCCTTGAGCTTTTCGCAGAGTACGCAGTTCTTGCCTCAGGAACCGCGGAGCTTAGTTTCCCTCGTCAGCAGGTGGTGGTCGCCGGCGCATTGGTGACAGTGACCGGCGACGCGGAGAAGGAGAACGACGCGTTGTATATGAACGCTGTTCTGGGGCATACGCAGGCGGAGAGTGGGCAGAACGGAGCAGCGGTGGCGAGTAATCAGAAGACGCAGGCTCGGCCATGCGACGACGACATCGGCGGGCCACATGTCCAGCGAAACCACAGTAGTAGCAAATAGGACGATTGTCCGAAGTACGCCAAGGGTTGTAATAGCGCGCAGTGGGCGGATGAAGCGGGGCCGTTTGAGAAAGCGGTGCAGGGCGTAGAACAGGCTGCATGGGTTGTGACGGCTCAGGCGGTGGCCGCGCAGCCACAGCCGCGTAGGTCAAAGGGGCTGGAACAGCAGGTTGACTATACTGGACTGGTGCTTCGACGTATGTCAAAGGAGCAACAGAAGGAGCTTCAGGAAGCGTGGGGAGTGCTTCCGCAACTTGTTGGCGGATGACTTGCTGCAGCTTTGGCACTAAAGGAGTGGGAGCGTCAGGACGTTGGCGAACGAGGGATAGTTGACGGGCAACTTCTTCTCGAACGAACTGCTGTATTTGTGGCAGCAAGGTGGACTGGTCTGCTTCAGGTGTTAAAGCTGCAAGCGGCGCGGGGTTTGAGAGCGAAGAGCGAGTGATGTTACGGCGCTTGCGTAATTCATCAAAGTTGTGGCATGCGTTGATAACGTCGACGACGGTGGCTGGATTTTTAGCCAGAAGCATCTGGAACGCGTCATCATCAATGCCTTGCATAATGTGATCTATCTTGGTGCTCTCTGACATTGAAGCGTCCACGCGCTTGCAGAGGTCTACGACATCTTCAATATAGCTGGTAAAATTCTCACCAGGAAGCTGTGCACGGCCGCGCAGGCGTTGCTCAGCGCGCAATTTGCGCACTGCAGGCCGGCCGAAAATATCGGCAAAACTAGCTTTGAAAGTAGACCAAGATGTGATATCGGCCTCGTGGTTGCGGAACCATAGGTTTGCAACGTCCGTTAGGTAGAAAATGACGTTATTGAGTTTTTGGTTGTCGTCCCAGTGGTTGTGAATACTGACCCGCTCATATGAGGCCAGCCAGTCTTCCACGTCATGGTCGCCGGTTCCGCTGAAGATTGGAGGATCACGCTGGCGCAAAGCTCCAGCGCAGAACACCGCGGATGAGGGGCCGGTTGGACTGGGGGTAGTAGCGTCGGTCATTGCTTGTGTCGGGAGTGTGCGGCTGCGGAGCTCCAGGGCGGCAGGAAATGCTCACCTCCACCAAGTGAAAGGGGGTTTTTACTGTGCTTTAACAGGGATAATAGCCCTGTCGAAGTTTCACGGCGAACCACACAAGAACACAGCCAGTCTCAGTCTTCACAAGCGAGCACGAGCAGCGCAGCGGCACTTCGTCGTCCTTATCCTCGTCTTCGTGATATTCTCACCTACTTAATCCTCGTCTTCGTATATCCTCGTGTAGTTCACTACACTATAATTACTTTTGTCATACTGTCTGCCTAAATGGGGCTACATGTTCCAAATACATAAATTTACGTCTGCCAGTGTGTGAGAACGATAATTCATATATGAACGATTGGCTTAAAGCAGTCCTGAAAGGTATAAGCCCTAATCCCTTAATTTGTGCCGGTATTATCTCACACACAATCATCAGCATACAACCATAATCTACCACATTGTGCCTAAGACCACCCAACATAGGTATAAAGCTCTGTTTTAACAAAGCTGTATGAACATGGAGTAGCATGTCTGATACTAGATCCAAGGGTCTCGGATGGTTCTATTCCACCTCAACCTCTCACCTCAAAGGAGCTGCCTGAGTTAGCAGCTCCAGATAGCGTCGTCCTCTCTTTTCTCGATCCTTTGTCTCTTTTTCGCTTTTCCACAATATGAGCTCCAGCCAGTTCGGCCATATCATGTGGCCTCATGACATCGCAGAACCAGACAACCAATCAGTGCATGGCCATGTCACCTGCCAAAGGCATGGTTGTGATTTTTCTCAAGGGTGACGCCTTTTACGCTACTGCAATAAAGCAACTATTCTAAAATAAGTCACTTCTTGTGGAGCACTTTTCACTACTGCTGCTGCATTGTATGATATGGGCAGTTCAAATTATGTCCCTTCTGTAAAGAGCAGTTTGTTTGCACAGCCTCCTATCCGATGTGGATGTAGGCTACAATCCAGCACACAACAGCGGCAGGGCAGACACATTAAAAAACATGGCAGCCCTTACGAAAGCCAGCTGCTCCTTCAGCTGATAGAAAGTCCAAGATTTTCCCAATTCTATTATCTTGTAGGCAATGGACAATAACCCGATCAGTTTATGTTTGCAAGTGCTTGACAGCCCCTTTCTTATATATTATGGTACTGTTAGGATCCTTCCAAGATTTCAATACACTTGAGGTCGTGAGGCACTACACACACAAAGCAAGCAGTTTTTCTAGCACAATCTCCCTACCACTCTTCAAAGATCTGCAGTTGCCTATCCATACCAGCCGATTTACCCCTTTGCATTGCTTCTAAGGCTTTTTTACTTCCTCCATGACCAGCATGACGTACAACCTGCTCACATTACTGCCCGTCATCCTGACTGCTTCAGCTGCTGCTGTGACTGCTTCAGGGCAATGTCATCAGCAAATTGCAGATTACTGAGGTATTCTCCATCTACCCTCATCCCTGAAGGCATGTCACCTAGCACATAGTACAATAGATGCTGTCAAGAGAGTACAAGTGGCTGATTCCATGCCAAGTTACCTAAGACAATGCCATGTTTTAGACACCATCACACACGGATAACTTTTTCTCGGAGAACCAAAGCTGTGTTACCTCCACAAGGGATCAAGTTTTCTTCTATATGACATCTCTCCAATAAATGTCAGGCCTGTTCAGGTATTAATCTGTTACTTTAATTCGCAAGGCTAGAAGCTAGACTGGCAAAAAATTGCAGTCACACATTTGTGCTTCCCACCTCCCCCCACTGCAAATCATGTGTTCCAAACCACCCAGAATGATTTTCAAATAATAGCATATCAGCAAATTCAAGGGTGACAATATTACACAAGATTAAATACATTGCAAGCAAGGTGTTTTAAACTTAACTGGGAGCACGCTCTAAACCTGTGGAAGCAGTGAGAGTATCCATTTGGTCACCCCAGTCGCAGCTCACTTCACTACTGAGGTGGCGGTGTAATCGAACTGGCGGAGGGAACTCGTTCGTCGGCACCAAGAATTCGTTGCCTCTGCAAATGTAAATAAATGAGAGTAATACTGCAATTACATTTAGTTTGCATAAATTCAGCAAACTCACTCACAATAGAATTTGGCTCGAGTAAAGCAAGTGAAAGTGCCTGCTGCAGAAGGAAAAAGGTAGTAATGAGACTGGCTGTCAATGCTAGCACAAATACAAATATTTAGAACACTTACAAAACACTGAAATAGCAACAAAGAGAATTTAAGTTAAATCACTTGTGCAGTAAGTGCCCAATATGCTGCATTGCATGGAACTGCAATGGAGAGTGCTTATAGCAGCAACTGCCAAGCTCTTTGACAGGATTACGAGGTACTCGCAATGGTGCCTCACTCTCCCACAAAACATGCTAGCTCAGATTAATTATTGCTCTGTTTTCAAATAAGCTGTCAATGGCCTTGGCAGCAGCTTGAAGCCAAGCACTGCCAACTGTTTATGTTGGAGCAGGCAAAAGATATAAATTTATTAGGGAACTCTGCGGTAGCAACATGCATCCAAAGTGTTAAATCTATATAAACAAGCTCAGTGAGTTCCACCAATGCAGTTATTTCGGCAGTAAAAAGAGAGATATTGTCACAGGCATGAACCTATGCTAGCTGAGGAGTATTGAGGTCACCCTCATTGCTGCATACACCGAAATAAGTGAGTACTTGACAGTGGAAGGTCTGAGCAAATAAGCACAGGAATTCGGTCATGTATATAACCATACTTTTGTAGCCATTTCATGCTGTGCAGTAGGCTTGTTGCACTTCGAGGCTCATTCCGCACAGGGCCAACTCACGTTTAAACCATCTCTCAGCTGGCCAGCAACCCCCCTTTATCAGTCCGCAGATATACTCATGTATTGCAGCACTACCACGTATGGTCTGTACAGATGAGTGCCACTTACCTTCCAACTGTTTTCCGAAAGAAGCCCGACATTTTCTATGGGCTGAGCCGCTCCATCGGTTGAAGCTGCGAGGAAGGCAATAAAACCTCCTGATTATAAACCAGCGCGTTCACGCTGGCGCACGCAAAAATGCCTTATACTGCCCAAACAAATGTAAGCGAACTCAGAAACAGTTTTACGTTATCTTTTAGTCGCCTCATATGTCCCAATACTCCAGTGCATCCGGAAGACAACAGCGACCGGCGACTGATCGGTGCACAGCAGCAGGTATGGAAGCTGTTCCAAGCGCAATGAAACGAGATCGTGGACGCCATTACGCAGTCTCCTCACGCCTTCGCCCGGAGACCGTCGCGCGATTACGCCGCGTCAATAATTGAGGCTAACGCATGCTTGCGCTGCCGTGCAAAAACTCGTTAAAGAAGCTGCAAGGAAGGCGATGGCAGAAAGACTACAAATGCTTTACTTAGAGTTCGCGGGCATGTATGTACGACTCACCGCAGTCAGAAGGCTGCAAATAGGACTGCACCGAAGGCTGCGCCCTTGAATTTAAGGCTATAATTCACGAACTGAATTCGCATATCACCGAGTTTGCATTTACCGGGATGATGGCCCGCCAACTGCAGCAGACCGACGCATGAAAGACAACCTAGGGTGCCTAGGGCTCGCAAAGCGCAAATGCTCGTTGTCTGAAAAGCGCGCCAGTCTTCCTTCTTTGGGCCATACTTTGGGCGACTCAGTGAGCATCTGGGTGAGGCTTACTTCTAGAAAAAAACAAGCACTAAAAGCTATTTGACGTCACATCCGTCCAGAAGAGCAACATATCCTCCTTTCCACTTTGGTCCTGGGCGCGCATGCGCAGTTCACGGAGCCGGCTCTCTGCAAGTTCAGGTCTTTCACTGCGGGACGTATTACAAATGGCGGCGAATAGATGTGTCGTGTCTCTTTCCAGGCACCATAATACTACATTGAGAACACTTCGGCTCCCTTAGCATTACTGAAGGTTATATAAAAGGAATTCACAGTGGATTTATTGCATCAGTCATTTATCGCAAAATTTGCGCATAGATACTTCAATCATTTATGCTCCTGGAAACTAAGAGGTACGGTTTCTTCACGTCGTTGGGATACAAGCGGGACAGTGTGTGTACTTGAGGTTTGTGTACAGTGCGAGTTGCTTACAGCCCCTTCGGTTACGTCTTCTCCAAGTGTGCAGTTCTGTACTTACAGTAGTATGTAGTAAATGTTAATTTGGGGCAGTAGCTACCGCTACTCGCTGTTGCAGTATTTTTTTTTTTATGTTGCTTTCCCGAGAACTGGCCCTCATATGGAAGTGCATCGTTGTTGCTTTCAGCTGTTTTGCCCCTCCCCCCCCCCTCCCCTTTTGCCCTTAGGCACAGACTGTCTGTATGCTAGCACACCGTTTGTTGTGTATGCTTCGCCCCTCTGTACCTGTGCACTGCAGAGAAGCACCAGGGCAGATGACCATCACTGTATTTTAGTTCATGTCATGGGCCGCCGAGACTTCATGTTCTGCCTTGTTGTACATGCTTACATTTTAGTTAACCTTTGTTTATATTTTACCAATTAACAGTTAACTTTTCTCATATAGCTGTAAATATTTCGGCATACTGTCCAGGATGCCAAATGAGTTGTTGAAATGTCAGGATGACGCTAGAAATATATTGACCCTTGTTTACCCTTTTGTGCTGTGCTACTACCACAAATTCTGAACAGACACAGTCAGTTCATTTTCTATTGCTGTCCAAAAGAACTTAAGTATACATTCTTCATCAGTTTAAAAGCAGCTGCTTGTGTTGCCTCATATATGTTCTGTTTTCACCCAGAACCTCTCCACCTTCCCCAGTACTTCAAGAAATAAAAGAAGTCACTGAGCCTAGCTTAATTGTCCTTTGCTATTTTCACTAGAAACACGTGACCCTGCTCGTCCATGTCATGGGCACGGTTAATACAGACTTTGCAGAGTATCCTTTTCTTTTCTACAATATTTGGGCATTTTCAAAACATATTCATCACTGCTCGTAGCAGGCATGCCCATGTGGACGAAATACTGACTCTTCTAGAAATGAGCCCCACCTCGGCTTAAGTGTCATGGCATCAACTGTAGTTGATGCTGGGACTTGAGTCGCAGGTGCTGACTCTGTAACTACAAAAGGCCTCAATTCAACCGGGAAGGGCATTCTTACACATCTCTTGACTGTGGACCAGTGCACTTGTGCTATTTCGAAAACATGAAAAAATACAGATTAAAACAGGATTGCTGTACTGGGTGTTTAAATGTTTAGTTACTGGACAGTAGGTACAGCAATTTCACAAGAGTCCATGTGCCTGGTACCTTGTCGCAAGAATGCACGCAGACATATGTATTACTTTGGTTGTTTTTATTCTAAAAGTCTTGTGAGCTTGAAACATTCCTTCATGCTGACAAAAGTATGTTCTCTGTGCAAGTTCAAAGTGTTGTGGTGGTGCCTGTTGGCCACAAGGTCAAAAGACATGCGCAGAGAGAGAGAGACCCTTTAATGAATAACAGAGATTTTATCCGGCGTTTAAATTTCGCTGATTCGGGAGGTAAAGATGGAAAAAGAATCCTGAGGAGATTAAAAGAAATAAAGGGGGAGATAAAATGCGGCCATTAAGTGTGTTCTAAGGTGCATTGTGGAGTAATGGTATAAAATGAAATGATGAAATGCATAGTCCGATAAATGTGCTTATAGAGTTCACAGCGTGAAAAATGCTGAAGGGTAACGTTCAAGGTGAACTTAAAGTTTGTCTAAATTTCCAATGTCTTTAAAATGCGTAAATAAAAAGGTCATTGCGACTCTCTGTTGCCTAGTGCAGGCTAAGGGACCTAAAACAATGCCCATTGTTAAAGGCACTGGGGAGAGCTTTTCCATGCTATGTTCGTAGTATGCACGCTCGTCAGCCTACGCAGGACACTCAAAAGACATGCACATGTTTATTCAAACCTTTAGGCACTAAAAAAAAATTATTACTGTTTAGAAGTGTGCTTCCTGTCGTAGCAGTATGCGCACACATGCATGTCCTTTTAAGAACCAGCTGGCAGTAAATTTACTACCAGTAGATTATTATACCTACAGCTGTATGCGCTCACATTTCTGTAATTCAGTTCTTTTCAGCCGTATAATGTGCTACTCCTGTGTGGGTAAAGAAAGATCACTTGGGGTTTACTTCTTTAGTTAATGGGTTTAACATCTCAAAGCAATTGAGGCTATGAAAGACGCCATAGTAGAATGGTCCAGAAATTTCAACCTCCTGTGTTTTATAACGTGCACTGACATCACACAACCCAAGGGCGCCTTGGTTTACCCATCACAAAAGAGGTCGCCGTAGCGTGGAACTTAGGGTCTACCTTAGTCTTTTTGTGAGCCCAAGTATTCAATGTAAGTGTAGTTAATGCAAAAATGGTCATACTTAGATCTGTGCTTTAACAAAGAGGTGCCGCTCTTTTGCTGTTATATACACCTGAAAAAAAGGCTTAATGTGGGAAATTTAATAAAGCAAGCAAGAACACTAGTTTGGCGTAGTTTATTTTGATATGCGTGATATATGGCGTATGTACATGGCTTTGTCTGTATCTTCTTGCCTGCTGTTCCTTGCATCGCTTAGCGCAAGTTTCTCAGCATTTGACAAGTGCCGCAAAGGACCAGCCCTGCTATCTTGAGGCAGATTGAAGATCAGGACAGTTTACATGGTTAAACCACATGAGAACATATGTCGCTGCTGACGTCAAACACGCATTTAATGCAAGCAAACACAAAGGCAGGTAATTTTAAGACATGATGTCACAGAAACAGCCGAAAAGTGGCCAGCCATGCCACCTGCCAGAGGCATGCTGTGAGGTGGGCCGTAAATGTGTGCTGCTCAAGCTTCCTGGAGTGACATAGATATAAAGCCAAACTTTAACCAAGCCATATGAATGTGCTTGTGTGACCTAGGGTAGCATGTCTAGCCTGTGACCCAAGAGTCCTAGAAGGCGATTCTAATCTCACTGCTATCAAGCCTTATGGGCCACAATGTCATGCAAAAGGTGCTGTCACAGATACCAAAGCCAAGGGAGTAAGTAGACCGGGCGACAAAAGCAAGCATTTTTGAAGAGTAACAAAATCATAGAAAGTGCCAGGCAACTCTACTCTCTGCTCTTGCAGAGAATCAGGGATGCTATTATGGTACTCCTTGGTGGGGTGGCACAAAGAAAAAACGAGGGAGAGTACTGCTGCTCTTCATAAACATAATTAAAAACAAACAAACAATTGTAACAATGAGAGCTTCACATGCTTACCTGGAAGGAGGCATTATATGAAAGTGTTCTTTCTGTCGGGGCCCGAAAGGGGCTATCGGATAGCTTTGTAGATGGTGGCCGCCTGCCATCGTCTCTCGCCTTCCTTTGCCATAGTCATTGCATACAGTGCATTAGCAGTCCGCATCTTTGCTACCTGTCACCAAAGTTGCAAGATCACTTGACTGGGTGGCAGCAGTGCCCTGAGCACTGCATGGGCTAAGATGGCCTTAGAGCTTGGGTTTAAAGTTGCGGCTCCATATGCAGAATTTCAATGTCTGTTTATATGGGGTTTTACGGCGCAAAAGCAACTGTGGCTATCATGCACCAAACACCAATGTCTTGGCTTTTGATCCATTATTGTCAAGTGAAGTACACGTAGGGTATTACAGCAGAGACATGGATGAAATAAACTATGGTGTGTGCCGAGAAAAAAAGTCAAGGTTTATATACCTTTTTTTTACTTTTACCCCGCCACAGTGGCTCGGTGGTTAAGATGCTCAACCACTGAACCAGGGTACCGCGGTTTGATCATGGCCGTGGCAGCCATGTTTGGATTGATGCAGAAAGCATAGCACCCGTGTACTATGCACAGTCAGTACCTGTTAAATGGATCGAAATGATCCAGAGCCCTCCCCACAGTGTCGCTCATAGCCCAAGTTGGTCTGGAATGTATACAGCTGTTGTGCTTTTCGTCCGGTTCGATCATGAATTCAACCCATAAAGCTATTGATTACAAAATGTAATTCCACTGGCTGCGAGGATGTTTTAATATTCAGACATAGTAGGTTAAAAAATATGACTGAATAAACATGCTTAGTAAATGCTAAGTAATTTAACTGCATGTGTATGCAACATTCTCCATTTAGGCTCTTGGAACGTCCGATCACTGTTAAAGAGGGAGCTGATCAGTGTCATGCCTTAACAAAGGAGCACTATTTAATTATTTGTTTCATGTAAACCTAAGTAAAAGCAGATAACCATGTTGGTGGAAAGTCGTCCTAATAAATGGCGTCGCTGGTCAGCTCCAGCCCAGAATGGGGAGACTACTATTCCTCCAGTAGGTGCGCTGAATGGAGCACCTCTCAACTCCAGCCAAGGAACAGGCCTACTGGTAGAGTCTACCAGATATGGTTCCCTCACCACCTTGGATGCACAATGCAGTGCCTGCCTATAAGGGTCGCTTGTGAGTAGCAGCCGAGTGGTCTGGCTTACATTACCTGTGTACTTGTTCTGACAGGAGAATGGCGAAGAAAGTGATTTACGCCAAAGGCTTGCTCTCGACAATGCCGTAAGCTAACCGGTCAAGTGAGTGGTAAACGAGAACATAGATGTCATTTGCCCCGTGCAAACATCTTTAGCTATTTCTGTCTGCTCGTACAAAATCGTGACTGCGACATGATGAAAAAGATTGGTCAACGTAATTCACTGTTCTAGTCACCATGCAGCCACCACACAACACACTATTTGAAGGTGAGCAAAAGTAAGGAACATCCCTTTAAACTGAACCGCTCAGAAATGTTCACGTCACTAAAGCCAGACTCTTGCGCGCGACGAAAGGCCAGAAGGGCTATGTAATATATACGCAAAAGACTGGCTCATTCATACCAAATGCCTATACCTGAATTGAGAAATACTGGAGCACCCGGGTTTGAACCGAAGAAACATAAGGCAACTGCAGTAACCTCTCAAGCTCGAGCGCCCCTTCTCCTTGCGTCCCCTCATCGCCTTTCAGGGGTCCAGCCCGCTCTGCCTTTTTGTCCTCATTTGACCGGCGTGCGCTATTTTCCTCCCTCTGCTTTCTCCACGACGCACTCTGGCTGCGTTGTGACAGGCCAGATTAAAGTTTTGTACATCAGCAGTTTGGCCTGTTTAGGAACTGCTCTTGCTGTGTGCTTTGAGTAACGAACCTTGTTACGAGCTTTAGCAACGATGTAATCGATGCGTTTTGATCATAACATATTGTGAGTAAAAATGACACCAAGGTATTTGTATTCATGTACTCTATGCAATGATCCATAGTCGTAATATGAAGGTGATAGGTGATGGACCTTGCTGTAGCCGAAACATCTCACCTAACTAGAGAAAGCTAACTTAGTTCAAATGATATTGGTATTTTTGCGCTGAGAAGGCGAATCAGAAATTTTACGGAACCATATCAGGCCGGAAAAACCACGGATCGGCGTTTGACTGAAGCAAGCCAGCTTTGTTCTGGTGAGCACAACTCGGTGCTGTGCTGGATAAAATTTGCACCCGCATTGGACCACATTTTAATAAATGGTCATTTTGCACAATTTGTTCAACCTCTTTGAGATCCGGAGGCATATGCAGAGGTCAAGTGAAGCCGCCTGGGCCTGTACGTTGCTGCCTGCTGCCCTGCGTCCGTGAGTCCCCTACGGTGTCTCATGGAACCAGCCCGGCTTAACGGGAGAGGAGGCCAACCCCCTGCCTACCAACAAAGGCATGTCAAACTACACCCTCCCATCACGCTGGCTTCTGGGACTTGCCGATGGACAGTGGGGGTCCCTTCACCTTGCTGCTCGTCGGATGGCACTGGCGCCTTGCCTGTGCTGCAAGCCCCACGTGTACCTCGTGGATGGCATCCAAGAAGCAGCTCTTGAGGGGGGGGGGGGGTAAAAAAACCAGTTGCCTCCCCCTTCACCTTGGCCGATCACCATCAACCCAGCGAGCGTCGGGCAGCACTGGCTGGGAGAGGGGGTAATTACCTCCCCTTGGGGGAACGAGAACCGGTGATGGGTGTGCCACCAAAGCGTCTACGCGGATTACTGCGAGAAGACGACATGGAGCTTCTATATCTAGTCGGCAACACGTGATGTCATCTCCCGCCGCCTCTCCCAGCAAATGCTGGGGGATATTTGGCACGGAGTATGTGGAGCACACGGGAGGACTCGTCGTACACGGCCGCCCGTCTTCTGGTTCCCAACAGCGCAGCAAGCGGTAAATACCACACGCTCTCTTAACCGCCCGCGGCAGACACCTTCTTATGTAGCCTTGCCCTTCCAAGGAAAACCTTCTTGATGTATAGCTAGCCGACATGCTGTGTATTATTTGCAAATGCAATAGACCTTATGCAAAATTGCTGCCATCTATCGGCCGCCGCGTGTGTTTCCACCATATTTGTGGCTAGCTGAATTGAGCAGCGTAAGCGGCATAGTAGGGGGTCGCGTCGTCAGATTTCTTAATGCCGACCTATTGTGTCCCTTGTTGTATGCAAGACTAAAATAAGGGTGTAGAAGAAAAGAAGCAGCAAGTTATATGCCTTGAGCTTTTTTTTTCTGAGGCTTGTATTAATTTGCTCTCCTTTGGTTGTTGCGCTAGGCACTCTTTCGGTCAACGGCGTGCCTGAATTGTAAAATGGTATCTTATTTAGCGTGCTTTAGAAGTTTGCAAATCCATGCTCTGTGCTAAGTCAGACGAAATATATAGCCCACACTGTATTAAATTTGTCTGTCTCACCCCAGCCTTTACGGTTTCATGCATACAAGCTGTCAACAGATTTTGCCTGTATGTATACATCCAAGTACCCAGATAGAACACTTTTTGGCACTTCAAAGGCGCCAGACTGTTCTTTTAGATTTCAGCGAGACACTCTAAATCTTTACGCGTTCAGTTCATCGATGAATCATATGTACTAGACTGCGTCCAGGCTTCAGTAGCTGAGATGTGTCTCCAGGCAAAGTGTACGTGGCAGCAACCTCCTATACCTTTTGCTGCTCTCGTCTACCGCGAGTTCTCATGATTGTTGTTGCTATAGTGATGGCGGTCACCATGCTGTTCACTCTTTTATTATTAGTGCGAAGTTTTCTTTTCTACGAGGTATGTGAGGTGCATCAAAAAGATGCCCTAATTTGTGCCACGCCAGTTTTATTTTCTCTCATCCATATTACTGAATAATGCCATTTTTTCATTTAACCTTCATGGCATGCCATCAAAACAGTGTAATGAGGTAGGGATTGAAACTGTCAACCATTTGTCACTATCCACAGAGCAATATCATTTGTAGCGAGCCTTACCGCACTTAGCAGTGAGGAATTGCTACTGCGGCTATCGCAATAGAAATTAGGATGGGCGCATACGTCTTCCAACTTTGTTACCCAGCCCTATAAATGTATGCATCGCATTTTCTGTATGCCCATTGCTCACTACATTATTACTTACCTAAATTGCTGCTGGCAAATAATGTTTGTTGTTTTCCAATATGGCAAAAAAATGCATCACAGCTCTATGCTGATGACATTTATGTCCTTTCAGGTGTCAACTGACTGCACGCCCCATAAATTCGGACTTTGCAAAATATTTTCGGCAACTATGAAAAGAAAACCGCCATTCAACATTAGACAGTCGTGTCCTAGTCTCGACGGTTTCGATGCAAGACGTTTGCAGCATGCACATGCACGATAAGGTCTTCTGTCGACCCAAAGGCCACTCATAAAGATGCATTTTTTCCCCAGTGTGCATTGAAGTGCTCATATGTTCGGATGATGGACGAACGATTGTAATGGCTCTGCGCACGCGGCGTTTGAAGTCCTGAAAGTATTTGCTAATATCTCATAAAATAGCAGCTACCTCATAATGATGATGATGATGATGATGATGGATTTTAATGGCGCAAGGGCGACTCAGGCCAAAGAGCGCCAAACTCAAGGTTAATGGTGCACTCAAGTTTATATGATGGAATAGTTGTGATTTTTCATGAAGGGATAAAAAACTGGTGTATAGGGCCTAAAAATGTATTCGCTCTGTGATATCGCTAAAAACAATGGTGTATAGGGCCTAAAATTCATTTGTGATATATAATGGATTCGCAATGTATAAGTAGATGTATTAAAATATCTCATCCGTCCTCTCAAGGAGGAGCGGGCTGAGACCCACGTCGATAAAAAATTTCATGTAAAAAGCCTACTTGTGATAAAAATTTAAGCACCTGTTTTAAAGGAAACATTGGGTTGTCGCCAATAAAAATGGATGGGTGTGCAGGTATTTGATGAGTGAACAAGGAGGGAAAATGACGTCTTCTTTCTGGTTCCAGTTGTGCACATATGATTAAAACATGTATGACAGTGAGTCGATCACCACATCTCGAGCAGTGTGGTGCAGGAGAGTTGGTTAAAAGATATGTATGGGTTATGTATGTGTGGCCAATTCTCAGCCTGCACAGGGCTACTTCTTTAAATCTGTCTTGTTTTTCTGTGGTGTACCTGCCTATTTTTGCCTTTATTGTGTGTAGTTTATTTTCTGATGCTGCGTCCCATTCCTCTTGCCATTGTTGTCTAATGATGTTTTTTATGTGTGGTTTGAGGTCATGATAAGTTATCTTATCAATGTCTGTGTCATTTCGAAGGGCAGCTGAAGCAGCTAGCCTATCAGCTGCCTCATTACCAGGTATACAGCGGTGGCCTGGCACCCAACACAGTGTAATTTTAATTTCTTGTTCATGGGCAAACATAAGGGTGTTATAAAGAGAGTTCAGTACTGGGTTCTTATTTTGCCATTTCCAAAAGGATAGGGACTTTAAAACACTGAGGGAGTCTGTGTAGATGATCGACGTCTGTATTTTATTTTCTATAATGTGTCTCACAGCTAAAAGGATACCATTGCATTCAGCGGTAAATATACTAGTATTTCTGTTCAGGGTTTTTGACTGTGAAAACTGTGGCCCATGTGCTGCACAGGAGACTTGAGCAGACTTCGAAGCATCAGTGTAATATTCATCACAAGTGTACTTCTCCTGAAGTGACATGAAATGCTGCTGTATGGCAATAGGGGATGCATGTTTGCCCATTTCAAGAAACGACAGGTCGCAATTAACACCGTGCATTTCCCAAGGAGCAATTAGGTCTTTTATGGAAGTTGTATGAAGACTGGTAACCGAAACATTCAGATATTCAATGTGCGTGGCAACTCTGATTGGATATGGTGGTGTTAGAGATGGCTTTTTTGAGAAAAGTGCTGTGCCAGTTTTGTCAAGCAGGAGCCGACGACATGGATGGTCCAGTTGGCATAGTACCTTCATAGCATAAGTTAGAGAAGTAAATTGTCTCCTTCGTTGCAGTGACCATCGGTTCGCCTCGACATAGAGGCTAGCAATTGGGCTAGTTCGGAAAGCGCCTGTAGCGAGGCGAAGGCCGAGGTGGTGCACGGGATCGAGCAATTTTAGCGCAGAGGATGATGCTGACCCATAAACCATCGAGCAATAGTCAATGCGTGATAGAACTACACTATTCAGAAGGTTCAGAAGGCAGTCGCGGTCTGTGCCCCATGACCGGTGAGAGAGAATTTTTAGCAAATTCATCGCTTTGAGACACTTCAGTCGCAACTGTTTTATGTGGGGAATGAAGGAAAGTTTTTCGTCAACAACTACGCCAAGAAATTTATGTTCTTTTTTAAAGGCAAGGCTCTGGCCATTCAGTGTAATGTTGGGGTCAGGCCTGATGCCACGCTGCTTAGAGAAAAGTACACAAACACTCTTTCCAGAGTTAAATTTAAACCCATTGTCATCAGCCCACCTGGACAATTTGTTTACACCTAGCTGAATTTGTCGTTCACAGATGGCCAAGTTGCAAGATTTGAAGCTTATCTGGACGTCATCAACATATACAGAACAAGAAATAGTTTTTGGCAGCACGCTTTTTAAAGAGTTCATTTTGACTACAAAAAGTGTGCAACTGAGAACACCACCTTGAGGGACACCATTTTCTTGAATGTACTGCTTTGAATATGCATTGCCAACACGAACTTTGAAGGTCCGTTCAGACAAGTAACTTCGAATTGTGCTCAACATGTTTCCTGTGATGCCAAGAGAGAAGAGGTCGCGGATGATACCATAGCGCCAAGTGGTATCATATGCTTTTTCAAGATCGAAAAAGACAGATAAACAATGTTGTTTATGTGCAAAAGCATCCCTTGCATAAGACTCAAAGGCAATGAGCTGATCAGCTGTTGATCGCCCAGCTCTAAAACCAGCTTGGTTTTGATAAAGAAGACCATTGTATTCAAGGAAATGGAGAAAGCGACGATTTACCATTTTCTCAAAAAGCTTGCATAGACAGCTGGTTAGTGCGATAGGCCGATAACTAGCAGCAAGTGTGGGTTCTTTTCCGGGTTTTAATATTGGGATGATGATCGCTTCCTTCCATGCTTTAGGAAAGCGTCCTGTGGCCCATACTTTATTATACAGGTAGAGTAGGGTTTCAACAGTGTTCACATGCAGATGCCTGAGCATTCCATATGTGATCCTGTCAGGACCTGGAGCTGTGTTACCACATGTGTCTAGTGCAATCTTCAGCTCCTGCATGGTGAATGGGCTATTGTATCCTCCTGAGGATGGCCTTTTATCATGTATGTGCTTCCTCTCCTCTCTTGCCTTGTGCCGCAAAAAGGAATCTGTATAGTGTGCTGAGCTGAATATGTATTCAAAGTGTTGCCCTAGTGTGTCTGCTTGATGTTCAAGAGAGTCACCACTGGTGCTGACAAGGGGCGTTGGGACTGTGCTATATCCTTTAAGTGCTCTTATCCTGTTGTGAACTTTGTGTGCGTCAGAATAGGAGTTCACTGAAGAAAGGAATGATGACCAGCTTTCTCGCTTGGAGATGCGTCGAATACGCCTGCCATTTGCCTTTGCACGCTTAAAGGCTATTAGGTTTTCGGCTGTGGGGTATCGGCGTAGTTTCGACCATGCCCTGTTTTGAGTTTCACGAACAGTCTTACATTCTGCATTCCACCAGGGTCTTCGTTTATTTCGTGGCTTACTTGACGTCTGTGGAATGTATTTTTCTGCTGCCTCTATGATGTGCAGCGTGATTAAGCGTTGAGTTTCATCAACGCCTAAGTCAGTAACTGATGAACTGGCCAATGATGACTGTTCCCTGAACATCTTCCAGTTGGCTGCATTTTCTTTGAATTTTCTGGGATTCGACACATTTTCATTTCCGTTCCCAGTATATTTTATTAAGATCGGAAAATGGTCACTTCCGTATAGATTGTTAATGACAGTCCACTCTGTAGCTGCCAGGAACATCGAGGAGCCAATGGCTAGGTCTATGGATGTGTAAGAGTTATAAGCTATATTGTAGTAAGTTGGCTGTTTCGTGTTTAGTAAGCATGATCCCGAGGACAATAAGAATTTTTCGATTAGAACACCTCGGGAGTCCGTTCTTGTACATCCCCATAATGGGTGGTGAGCATTAAAGTCTCCGACCAGCAACCAAGGTTCCGGAAGTTGATCAATCAATTTTTCAAAACTTTCGCTACTTAGCTTATAAGTTGGAGCAATATACAGGGAACATACGGTTGTTATTTTGCCATAAACTAAGCTTCTGATTGCCACTGCCTCTAAGTCTGTGTTGAGTGAGATGTTTCGAGAGGGGATTGATTTTTGTGTTACAATGGCAACGCCACCAGAGGAGTGAGAGCTGCCTTGCCTGTCGTTCCTGAATACATTATATTGCTTAAGGAAATTTGAGTCTGCTGGTTTTAAATGGGTTTCTTGCAGACAAAGTATGTTTGGCTGATAGTCCGCAAGAATTTCATATATATCATCTAAATTTTTAAAGAGTCCTCGGCAGTTCCAATAAATGAGGAGCGCCATAATTAAAAGTTATTTAAGGGACAAGTTTAAATTTAGGTTTGTAGGTCCTTGGGACCTGTTATTGGGACTTTTCCCTTTCTTTTTCGCTCCAGTGAGCTTTGCCGCCTAGGCAGCTGGGGTGAAGAAGTTGTGTCCATCGCATCTTCAGATGCGGTGGACGACTGTGCAGAAAGCACAGGATTGTCAGTTTTAGGCCTCGACTCATGGGTCGAGGCCTTTGGGCCGGCTGACCTGGGGGTCCGCGCAGCCAGCTTTGCGGGTGGTGGTGGAGTAGCGCTAGCTGACTCCACCGAGGGCGCAGGTGGCGCTGCCCTGGAAGAACTGTGTGCTTCCTGGGCAGGTGCCAACGACCGCTGTGATGCCGCGCCCTGCTGCGTCACAACGGAGTAGTGCGGCTTTTGAGGGAGAGAAAGCCGCTTTCGTGCCTCTCCGTAAGATATGTTTTCGGTGACTTTCAGTGTAATTATTTCTTTTTCTTTTTTCCAGTATGGGCATGAGCGTGAATAAGCTGGGTGGTTACCTTCACAGTTTGAGCAGAGAAGCAGCTGTTCTTCGCAGTTGTCTGTAGGGTGTTCGTGCGAGGCACACTTTGCACATGTGAGTTGGCCACGGCAACTCTGAGAGCCATGGCCATATTTCTGACATTTGAAGCAGCGGCGTGGGTTAGGGATGTAGGGCCTCAGTTTTATCTTTGTGTAGCCTACTTCGACTGATTCTGGGAGAGTGCTTGCAGCAAAGGTGAGTACAATGTGCTTTGTTTCTATCTCTTTGTTATCTCGTCTGATCTTTATCCGGTAAACATCTGTGACATTTTGTTCCTTCAGGCCTTCAAGAAGTTCTTGTTCACTGACGTACCTAAGGTCATCATCAGAGATGACTCCTCGGGCAGTGTTTAGTGATCGGTGCGGGCTAATCTGTACCGGTATTTCTCCAAATGATTCGACTGCACTTAGCTTCTGATACTGATGGTTGTATATTAATTCTAGTAGCAGGTCACCGTTTCCAAGTTTCTTTATCTTATAGCCCTGGCCAATGGCCTCAGTCAACGTTCGAGAAACAACAAATGGGGACACAAGTCGTGCAGTGATTTCCTCGTGGTCACTGTGGACCACGTGGAAACGAGGAAAGTTGTTTATGTTCTTTGAGAAGAACATGGTGGTCTCGGTGCGCCCCCTTTTAGAAGGAGGACGATCGGGGTTAAGGTGTTTAGATGCCATAAAAAGTGTATTTTTCGGCTGCAGTGCCAGCCACCCACCATGGAGCCCAACGAGGGGACGGGACAGAAATTGCCTATTCCTGCCCACGCCAGCTGTACACCGCAACTATAACCCAATATGGCGTAACTCAGGGTAGCTAGCCACACAAGGTTAACCCTCGCCGCCTGGAAGTAGGAAGAAATGAAGAAGGTAAGAGAGGACAGGACAGTTCTAAGAAAGAAAATAGGAAAGTGAAAGATGGAGGGGAGAACAGGAAAAGGCGACTGCCGATTTCCCCCGGGTGGGTCAGCCCGGAGGTGTCGTCTATGGGAAGCGTGGGCCAAAGTGGTGTGTTGCCTCCGCCGAGGGGCCTTAAAGGTCCAAACACTCGGCATCGGCTCAACCACCAGGATCCCCTTTTCCCCAGACGCGACGATGCCACGCACGGCTAAGCGTGGGTGCTCGGGGTCCGTGGTGTCGCACAAAACACACAAACACCTGCTTTAACAGGTGCCCCCTGCGGGGAGCTACCTCATAATGGTTGCTGCTCTCATTGTTGAGATGTTTGTCAGACTGTGCATATGAGTGTGTACAAGGGTGGGGGTTAGGGGGTGTGGTAAACCATTTGCCTTCCACATCACCCCAGTGAGCGTCGTGGCAGCACTGGCTGGGAGAGGATGTAATTACCTCCCCTTGGGGGAAGGAGCACCAGCGATGGGTGTGCCACCAAGGCGTCTGCACAGATTCCGGCGGGAAGACGACATGGAACTTCTAGATCCAGCCAGCAGCGCCTGCAGTTTTCTCCCACCGTAGAAGATAGCTGGTTAAAACAGAAGCTTGGGCATGTTGGTAATTCATTGTGTAGAACAGCGCGAAAAACACGACAGGGACGAACGAAGACAACAAGACGAGCGCTGACTTTCAACTGACAAGTTTATTGCATGCCTGCATCCATATATATGAACACGTTCACACAATAAACGAAACAAGAACAACTAAACAAACACCGAAAAGTGTAAGAATGCAATCGAACCATGTGTCATCCAGATTTTCACAACGCATCATTTTCTCGTGTTCATAAATCTTACTTCACGTTCCGATAAAGCTATAGACGGGCTGCTGATACAAGTTTCCTTTATCCTGTTGATTTCTTTTGCTTCTAAAATCTCCCGTACTGTCTGGTCATTATGCCGATTGATTATTTTTGCTTCCTGTAGAAATGGCTGGCAAGCGTCGCTTTTACAGTCCCTGCAGTGTATGCCCATAGTTTCTTTTACCGTACCAAAAACATTATTGTGATGCTCCATTAGTCTTTCATTAATACAACGCCCCAACAATAAAAAGAAGGGGGTTGTATACTCTGTTCCACTGTCTTGTGGAAAACATTATATCGGACAGACGGGGCGTTGTATTAATGAAAGACTAATGGAGCATCACAATAATGTTTTTGGTACGGTAAAAGAAACTATGGGCATACACTGCAGGGACTGTAAAAGCGACGCTTGCCAGCCATTTCTACAGGAAGCAAAAATAATCAATCGGCATAATGACCAGACAGTACGGGAGATTTTAGAAGCAAAAGAAATCAACAGGATAAAGAAAACTTGTATCAGCAGCCCGTCTATAGCTTTATCGGAACGTGAAGTAAGATTTATGAACACGAGAAAATGATGCGTTGTGAAAATCTGGATGACACATGGTTCGATTGCATTCTTACACTTTTCGGTGTTTGGTTAGTTGTTCTTGTTTCGTTTATTGTGTGAACGTGTTCATATATATGGATGCAGGCATGCAATAAACTTGTCAGTTGAAAGTCAGCGCTCGTCTTGTTGTCTTCGTTCGTCCCTGTCGTGTTTTTCGCGCTGTTCTACACAAGATAGCTGGCACAGGGTATGCGGAGCACACGGGAGGACCCATCGTGCAGGACTGCCCGTCTTCTGGTTCCCAACAGTGAAGCGTCTGGTAAATACCGCAAGCTCTCGCCGCCTCCCGTGGCAGGCGCCGTGGTATAGCTTTGTCCGAAGAATGCGGCGCGCACGTGCTGATCTCCGCAGCCGAAGCAGTCGCACCCCCATTCCAGCCGGTGAGTCAGAAGTCCTTGCGTAGCCTTACCCTTCCAAGGAAAACCTTGTTGATGCATAGCTAGCCGGCATGCTCTGTATTATTTGCAAGTGCAATAAATAAAATTTGACTATTAACGCTATGTTGTTCCCGTTCTTGTCCCTTTGTTCCCTCCACAGGGCGGGGCAGAAGACTGCTCCCCTCATGCTGCCACACTGACAACTCAATGTGTGGCAATCCCTTGGGAAACGGATGATAGTTAGCTCGCGGTGAGAGGGAATGTTACTAGACTGGGTTACTTTTCATACTCCCCATCCGAGCCATGCTTAGGAAATGGCACACTTTTCAGCTCCGTCAACAGATGGTGGTGGCGTGGTAGCAGGCTCCAAGAGCTTCATGCCGTCTGCACGGCAGCCTTATTTTCAGCCTTATCTCATAGAGCTACGGTCCTTGTCTCCTTGAGCGGAAAAAAGGTCAAGCTGTTGAAGAGAAGACGCAGATTTTTTGCTAATTTGATTCGCCTTTACCGCGAATATTTAGGCGGGTTTCCTCTGAGCGCTCCTTCCCCTTTTCTTGATGACTGTAGGAAACATAGACAACAAATGTTCGTGCTTCCTAGCGCTACAGTCTTTATCATGAACTCGCCCAATCTGTACCCTCGCCTTCCTGAAATGCGGAATTAAACCTGCGATCTCTGGGCATTAGGTTGCAATTACCATTATAAGAGACATGGATGTAAGAGACACCCTATGAGTTTCATTGCTTGGACATCCTTTTTAACAGACATTGGATGTAGAAGACAACTGGCTATAAAGGACGAATTAGCCTTAAAGGGGTCGTGAAACGTTTTCCGGAAATTTTGCACGTCTTGGTTAAATGGAATCCTTGTCCTGCATGATATAATATGCTTCGATTCGCTTCATCGCCCGCGTTGATTTAATAGCGACAAAAACAGAATTTCGGTTTCCTAGCGCGCGTCCTCCTCAACTCAACAGATACGTCATAGCGCTAAGCCAATGAGAAGCTCCCGTTGCCGGAGCCTGCTGAGCCAAAGTTGACCAAGCTCGGTGTACTTTAGAGGTTCTAATTGTGCCCTACTCTACGCTCACACAGGGTTTTTTTAATATGGCCGACGCCTAGGTTCCTCCGTGGGTATACCGTGGGTTCCAGCGTCGCTGTGCTGCTACAGTGAACTAGAATATAGTCGCTACTGTTAAAACATGGTTACATCGTGGGCTTTGAGCCTTACGCCGACGCAACTTTTCGGGTGCCAGGTCGGCGAAGATGGACCCTGCGAGCGACCGGTACAGTAACACTTGTGTCGAGAGGCCGCGGTAACCGCGGCACAACTCCGGCTTGCAGAAGCCCCGACCGTCAGCCTCCCGATCCCAACCGTTTCGGAACTATGCATTGGTATGTATGTCCGAGTCTTGCAGCCTAGCCTACGTTTGACCGTTGCGAGAGTGCGCAATCCCTAACCGAAGCTTTCGAACAGGTGCAGCTGCGGGCGGTGCGTGCCGATGCCGACTGCTCTTGAGAGCATCTGGCGAGATCCCGGCGGCGACTACGTAGTTGAAGCAGCCGTCTGGGTGTTACAGATCATCCGCATTTACTCCAAATGCTTCTTGATCATGGACTGCTAGTCGAGAACACAAGGTAAGAACCTTGAGCGAAAGGCGACATAACTTGAACAAGCGGCACCTGTTTTTCATTTTCTCGAGCAAGAAATGCTGTAATGAAATCTATTGCGGAAGGCAGTGTTAATAAAATAAATCTTCCCCTTTAACGTTACTTACCTGCGATCATCTACACTGTCTACAGTGTTGATATTGCGCCACGTTAGCGCGAACACATCGCTGGTTTTCATATTTTTCTTGTTTTCGTAGAAGCGCATGAGCATGACGTTTCACCATGCAAATTACTGGTTTGCTTAATTCCATGCACGAGTAAATGAGAAAACACGCATCATCTGATAGTGTGAACTTGCTAAATGGAAAGGGCATGCACATTGATGTGAAGTAACGAGGGGGAAGGGGGGGGGCGCTGTCCGGACACATTTGCTTGTTTTATTAGCCAGGTATGACCTTCAGCAAGTGCAGCACTTCAAAACATAAATACATAAGGAATGCCACAAGAAATGCAGTAAATAAGTACAAAAGCAATCTCATTTCGGAGGACTCTGTGCTAAGTGAAATTGCATGCAGTGAAGTAGCAAGTAGCCTGTCTCCTGCGGAAGCCGTGGGAAAATGCACTAAAAAACGACACAGAAAAGAAAAACACACAGAGCAGGACTGGCTTCTGCAGACGATCACTAACTAGCCCGACAACTCTTGTTATAGCCTGTCCCCACTTGCTGCCAGAACAATCACCATACCAGCACTCAAAGTTTTATTTGCTAGTTTTTTTCCACCCACTTGCATTAGGTGAGTGTTGTATAGTGTGCAAATATAATTAAAAAAATTGACTTCACTGATACCATCATCAACACCTGCACACAGTAAACCTCTCCAAAATGCTTTGACACTGACATTTTACATGTGCTGAAATGTAACAACCAAAAAAAAAAAAGAAAGAAAGACGTTCTCCCAAAGGCCAGTACACCGAAACTTCCACAGTTTGAGTAAGTGTTGGAAATTTTACAGTTAGCAAATGAAGTTATAGAGTAGTTTTGCGGCACTTGCAGAAAGTTTGGCACGTGCCGTGTTGTGGGAAAACAACTGAGAGCTGTTGACAGAAGTGCACTTGTAGTTTATGGCTCCTTCGAATAGAATGACTCCATGCACAGAGCTGCTTAATGCATAAGTCGCATACTTAACATCTTCGTGCTATGCGGATGATATCAGCGTGGACATTGACATCGGCCACAACACTAGTACAGAGGGTGTAAGACGACTACCAGGTTTTGTCAGTCAAAAGCTGCATTGCCTTCAGGCATTATTTTGTTGCTGTAGCAAATTGTGATTGCACTGGAGTTTATTGGGTGGGTCTCATTCTCTCTCAATCACCTGCAGCAGAATTCAAAGTTTGCCATACTTCCAGGGAGAATAAATTGACAGTGAAAGTTACACTGTACAGCTTCTGTTAGACGGGAATTAATTGTACAGATGCATGAATAACTTTCAAATTTGTAAAAGACCTAAATCATATTTTCATTTTGCTATGCTGAAAAGTGAATATTGCTTTTTCTCTTGTCAACAGGAGGCACCACTACATCTGCTACAGCCAGCTTGCGCGCTGGCTTTGGGGATGCCTCGGCAGACATCACAGTAAAGTCCTCCCTATTTGTAATGCAAGCCAAATAAGGGAAAGGTTTCAATCTGACAGTTACACTGGTTTCCAGTTTGTGCAAGGTTTGTAGAGTCATCACCTTATTCATTCTGATACAAGCCGGAAAATATGAGAAGAGAGAATTGCAGGACAGCTGGACTAATAACTGGAATTTTACTAAAGGATAGAGGCAAAAGAAGACTTGCACAGAGATGCACATGTAAAAAAGGCCCCAAAGGACTGTTGACCGATTTCTTAGCCACACACACGTCCTTAACCTTTGCAGTATAGTGTGCCTTTGGACTTGGATCTGTGGCTTCCCTTTTGTAACGAGTGGTTCTTGACCATAAGGAATTTGCTTTTTTTAGATTTTGATTTTTTAGACCCTTTCTGCTTTCCACGCTTTCACTGCTTTGGGGGGTTTTCGTGCACGTGCATTTCTGTGCGAATCTTCTTTTGCCTCTTTCCTTCAGTAACATTTCAGTTGTTAGTCAAACTTTGTCTTGTGCTCCTCTCACGTGTTTCGTCTTCTGGCTGGTTTTAGGATGAATCAGTACCAACTCATCCAGTTGTTAGTCTTGTTGATATCACTAGCCTGACTGCACCCACTGCTGGGCAAATGCTGTTGTGTGTTGTGTGTTGTGTTTTATGGCGCATAAGCATCTAAGGCTATCATGCGCCAAACACATGATGAGATCTGCTGTCCATGCAGCAGATGGTAATATGGTAGTTAAACCTCATAATTTGTTAAGAAGGTTGGCATCTTTTAAGAACATAAAAACACATGATATATTAACAAGAGCATTTTCTCCTATGAGTAAGCTAGGGTGAAGAGGAATATATTCTGAATAAAATATTGGAAAATGCTTCTTTCTTAGTTCTTCTAGCTTTGTACAGGAATATAAAATGTGATTAATTGTGATAGTTTCTCCGCAAAGGTCGCATGTTGGTATTTCCTCTTTTCTAAGAATATAACCATGTGTAAGGTGTGTATGTCCAATACGGAGGCGACATAAAATGACTTCAGTGAATCGTTCTTGGTGTGTGCATGACTTCCATTCAGATATGACAGGTTTTACTAGGTGTAGCTTATTATTTTCTTCATTATTCCATTTGGACTGCCATCTATCTCTTAGCTTAGACTGCATTAACTTGACTGCTTCTTTGTAGGGAATGTGCACTTTCTTAATTTCTATATGTCGAGCTTGTGCAGCGCATATATCAGCGTTTTCATTTCCATCAATTCCTATGTGACTTGGAACCCAACAAAGCTTTACAGTATGTCCCTGGGTAGTGGCTGTTTTTATGCTGTGTATGATGTCACCAATAAGCGATTTGCCTGCATTTTTATGATTGTATGCTGTTAGTATGCTCAAAGAATCAGTGTAAATGACACTATTCTCTATGTTTTCAATTTTAATTTTTTCTAGGGCCATGAGGACTGCATAACACTCGGCAGTGAAAATGGATGCACACTGTGGTAGCCGTACTGTTCTATTCCAATTGTTTTGGACCACTGCGCTTCCGACGTATTGTGCAGATTTTGAACCATCTGTATAGAATGCCACATATTTTCTGTACTTTTCACTTAGGGCTAAAAATTCCTGCAATATGTGTTCATGTGGTGTTTGGTTTTTCTGGAATTGGTTTAATGTGAAGTCACATACAGACGGCAGGCAGTTGTGTTGTGTTGTGTTGTGTTGGGTTTTATGGCGCATAAGCAACTAAGGCTATCATGCGCCAAGAGCGAGGTTAATGTATGTTCTGGTTGCAAAAGAGGAAATGGATATGTTAAATCTATAGTTTATTTAAAAAGCTTCCTTCTTCTAGGAAACTGAGAACAGATGCTAGGTTTACAAGTGCTCTTTCTCCTAAAAGCAAGGTGGGATGGAATGGGATGGTATGATTGTAAAATATAGTAAAATGTTTTCTCCGTAGTGCCTCAAGTTTTGAGCATGTAATTAGAATGTGGTTTACAGTGAGTATCTCGTCGCATTCTTCACAGGTCGGTTTGTTATGTTTCATTAGCAGAAAGTTATGTGTTAGATGTGTATGTCCAATACGAAGACGGCATACTATCACTTCCATAAAACGTTGTTGATGTGTGCTCGATTGCCATTCTCCTAGTACAGGCTTTATGAGACGCAACTTATTATTTTCTTGGTTGTTCCATCTGGACTGCCATTTATTCATCTGTTTATGTTTTATTAATTTCAAGCAATCACTATGTGGTATGTTTACTTTCTGAATCAATTTGTTGTGGGCAAGTGCAGCACATTTGTCTGCTCTTTCATTGCCGTCAATGCCTACGTGACTAGGGACCCAACAGAACACTATGTTGTGTCCTTGTGTCGTGATCATTTTTACATTATGTATTATGTCACCGATTAGAGGCATGGCAGCATTTCTGTGATTTAAAGCCATCAGTACACTCAACGAATCGGTGTAGATGACACTGTTACAAATGCCTTCATTCACTATTTTTTCTACAGCTGTCAGGATAGCATAGGATTCAGCTGTAAAGATTGATGCGCACTGAGGAAGCCTAATTATTTGTTCCCAGTTCTCTTCAACTACGGCACAGCCAACATAAGTAGAAGTTTTTGATCCATCTGTATAAAACTCTGTATAATTACTGTACTTTTCTTTTATTGTGCGAAATTCTTGTATTATATGCTCTTTAGGAGTTTGGCTTTTGTTGAAGTGTGTTAGAGTGAGATCACAGACATTTGGAAGTTTGTACCATGGGGGTAGGGGGCTGTTTTTTGGTGCAGTGTCGGGCAAGGTGTCCAGAATTTCTAACTCACTGCAAATGTTTTCGAAACGCATTATCAGTGGCCTCGTCGCTTGTGGTTTATTTGTGAAAATTACTCGTGAGCGGCATGTTGAGACTATTGGATAGCAGAGGTGTTTTTTCTGTGACCTTATTCTAAGGACATAAGCACATGTAAGTGAAGCCCTTCTATCTTTCAGCGGAGGCTCATTCGTTTTGTTTTGTTTTTTGTTTTGTTGTTGTGTTTTATGGCGCATAAGCAACTCAGGCTATCATGCGCCAAGCACAAGGTATATTATGGTTTTTTTAAAAAGGAATGAAGTGTTAAGATATCATAGTTTGTTCAGGAAGGATGTTTCTTCTAAGAAACTAAAAACACATGAAATGTCTACAATTGCATTCTCTCCTAGGAGAAGTGATGGATGGAATGGTATCTGTTTGGTGTAAAATAGAGTGAAATGCTTTTTCCGTAGCTTTTCGAGTTTTTTACATGAAATTAAAATGTGGTTTATCGTCAGTCCATGTCCACAGTCTTCACATATGGGTTCATTTTCTTTTTTGAGAATGTAACTATGAGTAAGATGCGTGTGTCCTATTCGAAGGCGACATAATATTACCTCCATGAAGCGTTTCTGGTGACTGCATGACTTCCATTCTTCGACAACTGGTTTCACGACGTGTAGTTTGTTGTTTATTTCATTTTTCCATGAGGCTTGCCATTTTTCCCTGAGCTTTTTTTGTATGAATTTCAAAACATCTTTGCGTGGTACATTTACTTTTTCTATTTTTGCTTTTCGGGCAGCTGCTGCACATTCGTCAGCTGTCTCGTTACCTACGATTCCGACATGGCTAGGTACCCAGCAGAATTTAATTTTGTAACCTCGTGTTTCGGCTGATGTTATACAATGTATTATTTTTCCCACTACAGGTTCTGTTGCATTTTTAGAGTGTAATGCTGTGATTAAGCTGAGGGAGTCAGTGTAGATTATACTCTTTTCAATATTGCATTTTATTATTTTTTCCACAGCTATGGATATGGCATAACTTTCTGCAGTGAACACTGATGCACAATTGGGCAACCTAACTGTTTTCTGGCGATTGTTTTCTACGACACCACTACCAACATATGAGGTAGTTTTAGAACCGTCGGTATAAAATGTAATGTGGTCTTTGTATTTTTCCTCTAATGTCAGGAATTCTTGTAATATGTGTTCGTGTGGAGTTTGTTGTTTGTCAAACTGTGTTAAAGTAAGGTCGCATACACAGGGAAATTTATACCAAGGGGGTAATGGATCAGGGCATTGTGCAATGTCGGGGAGTGTATCGAGTATTTTTATTTCTTCGCACATCTGTTCGAAGCGGAGGAGGAGGGGTCTGACTGCTTGCGGTTTGTTGTTGAACAGGGTTCTGGACGGGCACTTTGTTACTATGGGGTAGCAGAGGTGTGTTGGTAGCGAACGGATCTTAAGAATGTATGAACAAGTTAGCATGGTTCTTCTGTCCTCAAGAGATGGTTCGTTGGTTTCTACATACAGACTTCGCACAGGCGACGTCCTGTATGCCCCGGTCGAAAGACGCAGACCTAGGTTGTGGACTGGGTCTAGTCGTTTTAGGTATGAGGGTCTTGCGGAACCGTAGACTATGCAACCGTAGTCCAAGCTCGAACGTACAACTGAACGATAAATCTGCAGAAGGCATGTCCTGTCGGCTCCCCAGCGTTTACGTGACAGCACTTTGAGTATATTTAAAGATTGGGAGGCTTTCTTTTTAAGGGTGTTTATGTGGGGGAGGAAAGTAAGCTTTCTGTCGAAAGTAATGCCTAGAAAATTATGTTCGTGTTTTACTGGGAGAGCAATGTCATTGAGGTAAACTGTAGGGTCCACTTGCAAACCTCGTCTAAGTGAGAATAAAACGGCTATTGATTTCTGTGCAGAGAACCTGAAACCATTTCTATCTGCCCATGTCGCTAGTTTATTCACTGTTAATTGAATTTGTCTCTCACACGTTGATACATTAGAGGATGTGCATGCTATTTGTAGGTCATCGACATAGACTGAATGCATGATGGTCGTTGGGATTATTTTTACTATGGAGTTCATTTTTACTATAAACAGCGTGGTACTCAAGATGCACCCCTGAGGGACACCATTCTCCTGAGTGAAACGTTTTGACAGAGTAGCACCGAGACGAACTTGGAAAGAACGGTCGGACAAAAACTCTTTCAAGCATTTTAACATTCTGCCGCGGATGCCAAGGTCTCCCAGGTCACGTAGGATTCCATACCTCCACGTCGTGTCATAAGCTTTTTCTAAATCAAAAAATACGGCAAGGCAGTGTTGTCTGCGTATAAATGCTTCTCGTACCGTATTTTCCAAGCGCACAAAATGATCAGTTGTCGAACATCCTTTTCTAAATCCACATTGGCGGGTGTCGAGAAGTTTGCGAGATTCAAGTGTAAACATGAGCCTGATATTTAGAACACTTTCAAACGATTTAGCGATACAACTCGTTAGTGCTATGGGCCTATAACTGCTTGGGGATGTTGGTGGCTTTCCATGTTTCAGTAACGGAACAATAATGGCTTTCTTCCAGGCCTGCGGTATTTCTCCTGACATCCATACCTTGTTAAAAAATTTTAAGAGTGCTTCAACTGAGGATTCAGAAAGATGGGCTAGCATTTGATAGTGTATTTCATCTGGGCCTGGTGCTGTACGTTTGCCGGAAGAGAGAACTGTGTTTATTTCTTGTAGTGTAAGGGGACTGTTGTATGATTCGTGAACGCTGCCAGTAGTAGGTAATTTCTGTCTTTCTGCTTGGCTTTTATACTTTAAAAATGATTCTGAATAATGTGATGAGCTAGATACCATGAAAAAATGTTCACCTAAAATGTCCGCTTGCTCTTGAATGCTTGTCTGGGTATTTGGGTCTGTAAGGAGAGGAACTGTAAACGGGGAGTACTTGCCATTTAATTTATTTACTTGTGCCCACATATCCTTGGATGTTATATGACTGTTTATAGAAGAGATGTAATGCTGCCATGAAGCTTTTTCGGCAGTACGACGCACATAGCGGGCTTTAGCTCTAGCCTTTTTGAAAATTAGGAGATTTTCTTGTGTGGGGTACCTGCGAAATATACTCCACGCCTTATTTTGTTTTTTCTTTGCCTCCCTGCAGTCTTTTGTCCACCACACTTTACAGTTCTGTCTCACAACTCCAGATGATTGAGGGATGGCTTGGCGTGCGGCGGCTAAAATACAAGAGGTAAATCTTTCATTTAACTCGTCGACATTAAAATCTTCGGCAAATAGTTTTCTCAAGTCGGCTTTCTCTTTAAAAAGCTTCCAGTCTGCTAAATGCAGCTTCCAACATCTTGGTTTGGTTTGAATTATAGATGGTGATGATGTTAGACTGATTGTTGTAGGTAGGTGATCACTTCCATGTGGATTATCTAAGACATCCCATTTAAAATCGCTAAGAACCGATGATGAGCAGAAAGATAAATCAATAAAACTCATTTTACCGGAGCTTGGGGAGCAGTAAGTGGGTTTTCCGGTGTTAAGTAAGCAGATATTATTGCACAGAATAAAGTCTTCTAAAATTTGGCCCCTCGTGTCAGTTTTTTCACTGCCCCAGAAAGAAGAGTGGGCGTTAAAATCGCCAACTACTACGCATGGATCTGGCAGTTGGCTGAAAAGGTCTTCGATATCATGGAGTGTTATTTTTAAGTGTGGCTCTATATAAATACTGCAAATTGTGATTGTTTTATACGTGATAAGTGTGGCAGCTACTGCTTCTAGCCGAGTTTTGAGCCTATGTTCACGAGATGCAATATTGTTTTTAACTATGATGGCAACACCGCCCGAGAGCCTGCATGCCTGCTCTCGATCACGGCGGAAGACTTTGTATTTTTTAAGAATATTCACATGTAGAGGACTCAGGTTTGTTTCCTGCAGACATAAGGCCACAGGTGAATATGTTGCTAAAATGTCTTTTATGTCGCATAAGTTATTAAGCAGTCCCCTGCAATTCCAGTTTATTACAAAAGCCATCTTAAGCTATATGAGTAAAATAGAGACTACGTTGTTTTTGGCCCCGTGATTCGGGGCTTGTCCTTTTTTGCACGCTCTAAGGAGTCCCGCCGTCTTGACGGCACAGGACTACCCTGTGTTGTCGTGTCCATCGCGTCTTCAGACACGCTGGATGACCGCGGACAACACACCGGAACGCTTGAAGTAGGCCTCCCCGTGTGAGAAGAGGCCTTGGGCCCCGCAGACCTGGAAGGTCGCGAAGCCTGCTTTGGGGGTGGTGGAGCAGCGCCAGCTGCAGCCACCGTGGGCGCGGATGGCTCCACACCAGGGTCACTACCCGTGACCTGGGCGGGTGCCGAAGCACGCTGTGACGCTGCGCCCTGTTGCGTCACAACGGAGTAAGTTGGGCTTTGGACCAATGAAAGCCGCTTTCTCGCCTCTCCGAATGTAATGTTCTCAGTGACTTTTAAGGTTACAATTTCTTTTTCTTTCTTCCATGTTGGGCAGGATCTTGAGTATGCTGGGTGGTTGCCCTCACAGTTTACGCAAAGGTTTGGTTCAGTTTGGCAGTTGTCAGTGGCATGTTCATTTGAAGCACATTTTGCGCAGGTGAGTCGGCCTCGGCAGCTCTGGGAGCTGTGGCCATATCTCTGGCAGTTATAACAGCGACGTGGGTTAGGTATGTACAGTCTGAGTTGCAGCTTTGTGTATCCTACTTCAACGGAGTCTGGAAGGGTGCTCAGCGCAAATGTCAAGACGATGTGCTTAGTTTGGATCTCTTTGTTGTCTCGCCTGATCTTGATTCGGTAAACGTTGATGACATTTTGGTCCTTGAGTCCTTCGAGCAATTCTTCTTCGGTCAGAAACTTGAGGTCATTATCTGAAATGACCCCACGAACTGTATTGAGTGAGCGGTGTGGTGAGATTGTGACAGGGACATCACCGAATGATGTAACAGCTGCTAGCTTTTCGCACTGGTGGTTGTACAGCACTTCTAAGAGGAGGTCACCATTTGGTAGCTTTTTGACTTTGTAGCCTGGACCTATTGTGTCTGTGAGAGTCTTTGTCACAAGGAATGGTGAGACTTGACGGGCAGTTTTTTCTGCTTGTTCAGAGTGAATGACATGAAAGCGGGGGAAGCTGTTTACATTTTTAGTGAAAAACTTGTTCGTCACATCGGTGCGCCCTCTCTTGGCGGGAGGGCGATCAGCTGCGGAAAGGGAAGAAGCCATAAAATTTATTTTATTGTTCGGTTATGGTACCAGCCACCCACCATGGAGTCCAACAAGGGGACGGGACAGGTGCCTAAAAAAAGCCCTGCCCACGCCAGCTGTATACCTTAACTATAACCTAATATGGCTCAACTCAGGGTAGTCAGCCACACAAGGTTAACCCTCGCCGCCGGGAAGTAAGGAAAAAACCAAGAAGAGAGTAGAGGACAGGAGAGTTGTAGGATAGATGACAGGAAAGTGAAAGATGGAGAGGAGGACAGGAAAAGGCGACTGCCGATTTCCCCCGGGTGGGTCAGGCCGGAGGTGCCGTCTATGGGAAGCGTGGGCCAAAGTGGTGTGTTGCCTCCGCCGAGGGGCCTTAAAGGTCCAAACACTCGGCATCGGCTCAACCACCAGGATCCCCTTTTCCCCAGACACGACGATGCCACGCACGGCTAAGCGTGGGTGCTCGGGGTCCGTGGTGTCGCACAAAACACACAAACACCTGCTTTAACAGGTGCCCCCTGCGGGGGGAGGCTCATTCGTCTCTGCATACAGACTATCAACAGGGGATGTTCTGTAAGCGCCACAAGAAAGGCGTAAACCTAAGTTATGTACCGGGTCCAATTTCCTTAGGTATGATGGTCTAGCTGACCCGTAGACTATGGACCCGTAGTCCAAGCTAGACCGCACAACAGATCGATATATATGTAGAAGACACGCCCTATCAGACCCCCAGTGTTTCCGAGAGAGAACCTTCAGTATGTTTAGAGATTTTATGGCTTTCCTCTTTAGGATGTTTATGTGAGGCAGGAATGTTAGTTTTCTGTCGAACGTTACACCCAAAAATTTATGTTCGCTCTTTACTGGCAACTCAATCCCATTTAAGTGTAACTTGGGATTGATCTGTATACCTCGTTTCAGCGAGAACATTACTGCCACGGTTTTCTGTGGGGAAAATTTGAACCCATTTTTAAAAGCCCATGAGTCTAGTTTATTTAGTGTTAATTGTACTTGTCTTTCACAAATTGATATGTTTGAGGATGTGCAGGCTATTTGAAGGTCGTCGACATACAGCGAGAACATAATGGATTTTGGGATTACCTTGCTAATAGAATTCATTTTTACAATAAACAAAGTTGTACTTAAAATGCACCCCTGAGGTACCCCATTCTCTTGAATAAAGTTCCTCGAGAAGGTGGTACCGAGACGTACTTGAAATGAACGACCTGATAGAAAGTCCTTCAGAACATTTAGCATCCGGCCTCGGATGCCCAAATCTGCTATATCGCGTAGGATCCCGAACCTCCAAGTCGTATCGTATGCCTTTTCCATGTCAAAGAAAACGGCAAGGCAATTTTGTTTATGTATGAACGCTTCCCTGACAGTATTTTCAAGACGCACTAAGTGGTCGGTCGTTGCACACCCTTTTTTAAAACCACACTGATGAACATTAAGAAGTTTATGAGATTCTAAGATGAAAGTTAGTCGGATGTTTAAAACACTTTCAAAACATTTTGCTAAACAGCTGGTCAGAGCTATGGGTCTGTAACTGCCCGCTGAGGTCAGCGGCTTTCCTGGTTTCAGAAACGGAACAATAACGGCTTGTTTCCAAGCCTCCGGGAGTTTACCCAGAGTCCAAATTTTGTTAAAGAATTTCACAAGTGCCTCTACAGAGGATTCGGATAAATGAGCCAGCATTTCGTAATGAATTTCGTCAGGACCAGGCGCAGTCTGTTTTCCAGCAGCAAGGACGTTCTTTACTTCTTGGAGTGTAATAAAACTATTATATGATTCATTTCTGCCACCACTTGTTGTGAGTTTTTGTTTCTCAGCTATGTTTTTGTATTTTAGGAATGTTTCTGTGTAGTGTGACGAACTTGAAACGTGTGCGAAATGTTCGCCTAGTATATTGGCCTGTTCTTCTATGGTAGTCTGAACACCAGGGGCTGTGAGGATGGGAATTGTAAACGGGGAAAAGTTTCCACTGAGATTACGAACTTGTTCCCACATTTTTTTAGACGTCATTGAGCTATTTATTGACGTGACATACTTCTGCCAGGATTCTTTTTCAGAGTTGCGACGGATGTATCGAGCTTTAGCTTTGGCCTTTTTAAAAGCTGTAAGATTTTCGTGTGTAGGGTACCTTCGGAAAACACCCCATGCTTTATTTTGTCGCTTTTTGGCCTCCTTACATTCCCGAGACCACCACGTCTTGTGTTTTTGTCGCACCACACCTAAGGACTGTGGAATGGCGAGGTGAGCGGCAGTGATAATGCAAGTCGTCAACAACTCATTTATTCTGTCGACACTAAGGGCATCTGTAAAAACTGCTCCTAGATTCGCCTCTACTTTAAAAAGCTCCCAATCTGCTAAGTGAAGTTTCCACCGTTTCGGTTTGGTCGGCATGAGTGATGGTGAGGATGATAAGCTGATTATTGCTGGCAGGTGGTCGCTACTATACGGGTTGTTCAGAACATCCCATTTAAAATCATTAAAAAGGGAAGGTGAACTAAAAGCCAAATCTAAAAAACTCATTTTTCCTGTCCTTGGTGAACAGTACGTGGGCTCACAGGAGTTCAATAAGCAAATGTCTGAACTAAGAATAAAATCCTCGATAAGCTGTCCACGTGTATCACTTTTTTCACTTCCCCACAAAGGAGAGTGTGCATTAAAATCTCCTACTACTAGGTAGGGCTCTGGTAGCTGGCAAAAAAGGTTTTCTAGATCATGGAGTGTTATTTTAAGATTTGGTTGAATATAGACAGAACACACCGTAAGAGTTTTAAAGGCAATTATTCTGGCTGCTACAGCTTCTAAGGGAGTGTTTAATTTCAGTTCTTGAGCTGGAACTCCACTTTGCAATATGATGGCCGCACCACCCGAAAGCCTGCTTGCTTGCTCTCGATCTCGACGGAAGACTTGATATTTTTTCAATATATTCGAGTGCATGCAACCTAAATTTGTTTCCTGTACGCACAGTGCAACTGGCGAGACTGTATCTAGAATGTCTTTTATGTCATTAATATTCTTTAGAAGTCCTCTACAGTTCCACTGTACCAGGAATGCCATCTTTTTTTGTTGAAAGCTTGGAGATTAAGTTAAGTTTTTTCCAGGGCCCGTGATTCGGGCCTTGTCTGTTTTTGTTCGTTCCAAGGAGCTCCGCCGTCTCTGTGATGAAGACGGCAAAGAGCTGTCCTGGCCTATGTCCATTACCTCGTCTGAGGTGCTGGACGAACGTACCAGAGGCACGTGTTCCTTATTTTTAGACCTTGCCTCGTGGGCAGAGGTCTTGTGGCCCGCCGACCCTGAGGGACGCGTAGCCTGTTTTGGGGGTGGTGGAGGAGCGGGAGCTGCTTCCACCAGGGCAGGGGATGGCACTACCTCAGCCTCGTTTGAGGTCTGGGTAGGTGCCGAAGGCCGTTGTGGTGCCCCGCCCTGTCGCACCACATCGGCGAGATTTGGTTTCGCTGTGAACTGAAAAGTGTTCTTGGTTTTGTTGTACTGGGTACGTGCCTCTTTGTATGTGATGTTCTTTGTTGTTTTTAGTGTTATGATCTGCTTTTCTTCTTTCCATTTTTGGCAGGATCGAGAGTATGCGGGGTGATCCCCCTCACAGTTTGCACAGCGTGGGTCTGCGGTGCAGTTATCAGAGTTGTGGTCGTTCGCAGCACATTTCGCACAAGTTCTGCGGCCACGGCAACTTTGCGAACCATGGCCGTATTTCTGGCAGTTGAAGCATCTCCTCGGATTTGGGATGTACGGTCGGACGTTTATTTTGATGTATCCAACTTCAATTGACTCTGGGAGGGTGCAGCTATTGAAAGTCAGAACCAGATGTTTTGTAGGGATCTCCTTGTTATCCTTTCGGATTTTTATTCTGTGAACCGCTATGACGTTTTGGTCTGCTAGTCCTTCTGCCATTTCATCTTCAGTGAGAGCAATGAAGTCTATCTCAGATATTACTCCTTTTACAATGTTCAAGGATCGGTGGGGAGTGATGACGACGGGGATGTCCCCAAGCGACACAATGTTTTTCAGGTTGGAGGACTGGCACTTAGTTTGTACTTCTAGCAAGAGGTCACCATTTGCAAGTTTTGATACTTTGTATCCAGGGCCCAGGTCTTTAGTGAGACACTTTGACACTATGAAAGGGGATATTTTTCGAGCGGGTTTTTCTAGCTCTTCGCTATGTATGACATGGAACTTTGGGAAAGTCTCTTTTGTTTTCACAAAGAAATGGCTTGTAGCATCGGTCCGCCCTCGTTTGCTTGGAGGGCGATCATTTGTTTGGGAGAAAGAATCCATGAAAGGGTTTGTGTTTTCGGTAGTTGTGCCTGCCACCCACCATGGAGCCCAACGAGGGGACGGGACAGGAACTTGCAAGAAGTCCTGCCCACGCCAGCAGTACACCGCCACTATAACCAAATATGGGCAACTCAGGGTAGCTACTCCACACAAGGTTAACCCTCGCCGCCAAGAAAAAAGGAAAAACAAGAAATGAGGAGGAGACAGGACAGTGCTGAGAAAAGAGATAGGAAAGTGAAAGATGAAGTGGAGGACAGGAAAAGGCGACTGCCGATTTCCCCCGGGTGGGTCAGCCCGGAGGTGCCGTCTGTGGGAAGCGTGGGCCAAAGTGGTGTGTTGCCTCCGCCGAGGGGCCTTAAAGGTCCAAACACTCGGCATCGGCTCAACCACCAGGATCCCCTTTTCCCCAGACACGGCGATGCCACGCACGGCTAAGCGTGGGTGCTCGGGGTCCGTGGTGTCGCACAAAACACACAAACACCTGCTTTAACAGGTGCCCCCTGCGGGGAGACGGCAGGCAGTACCATGGTGGAAGTGGATCAGGTTTCCGGGTAATATTAGGTAATGAGTCTATTAAGTCTAAAACTTGACATTTCTCTTCAAAGCGGAGCAGAAGTGGTTTTATTTTTTGAGGTTTGTTTATGAACAGTGTTCGAGACTGGCATTTTGTAACTATTGGGTAACAGATATGGTTTGGCAGTGAACGGATCTTTAAAATGTATGAGCATGTGAGCATGTTTCTTCGGCTTGTAAGAGATGGTTCATTGGTTTCTACATATAAGCTGTTTATGGGGGATGTCCTGTATGCACCAGTTGAAATACGCAAGCCTGAATTGTGTACAGAGTCCAGTCGTTTTAAATATGACGGCCTTGCAGATCCATATATTATGCAGCCATAATCTAAACATGAGCGAACCACAGAGCGGTAAATTTTTAAAAGACATGTTCTGTCAGATCCCCAGTGTTTATGTGAAAGGACTTTTAAAATATTGAGAGATTTCGAAGCTTTCTTTTTTAGGTTGTTCATGTGGGGAAGGAATGAAAGCTTTCTGTCAAAAGTTAGCCCTAGAAATTTATGTTCGTGCTTTACAGGTAGCTTAACATCATTAAGGTGGACGGTGGGATCAATGTGCAGTCCTCTTCTGAGAGAGAACAAAACAACTACAGACTTTTGAGTAGAAAACCTGAAGCCATTCCTATCTGCCCACGTTGCCAGTCTATTTACTGTGAGCTGTATTTGCCTCTCACATGTTGACACATTGGAGGATGTACATGCAATCTGGAGGTCGTCTACGTAGACAGAGTACATAACGGATTTTGGGATTATTTTTGCTATACTGTTAATTTTTACTATGAACAGAGTAGTACTTAAAATACATCCTTGAGGCACACCATTTTCTTGTATGAAGGTTTTAGAAAGGGTAGAACCGAGACGTACTTTAAATGAGCGTTGAGAGAGAAAGTCGCTTATACATTTTAGCATCCTGCCGCGAATGCCAAGCTCTCCCAAATCACGCAGGATCCCAAACCTCCACGTGGTGTCATAGGCTTTTTCAAGGTCAAAAAATACGGCAAGGCAATGCTGTTTATGGATAAAGGCTTCTCGGATAGTATTTTCCAGTCGGACAAGGTGATCAATAGTTGAACATGTTTTTTTGTAGCCGCATTGATGAGTATCAAGATGTTTCCGGGATTCAAGAACAAACATGAGCCTTGTATTTACAATGCTTTCAAAAACTTTTGCAAGGCAGCTCGTCAGGGCTATTGGCCTATAACTGCCTGGGGAGTCCGGGGGCTTCCCAGGCTTTAAGAGAGGTACTATAACGGCTGTCTTCCAGGCTTCTGGTATTGTTCCAGATATCCATATTTTATTAAAAAATTTCAATAATGCATCTACTGACAATGGAGTCAAATGAGCAAGCATTTTATAATGTATTTCATCTGGTCCTGGTGCAGTTTGTTTCCCGGCATTTAATACTCTAGTTATTTCTTCAAGTGTAATTAAACAGTTAAACGGTTCATTTGTGCCTCCAGCTATTGGGAGTCTTTGTTTTTCAGCTGCTGTTTTATACTTTATAAAGGAATGTGTATAGTGTGCCGAACTAGAGATTGTAGCGAAATGTTCCCCCAATATGTTTGCTTGTTCTTCTACACTCGTTTGTGTACCAGGAGTTGTTAAAAGTGGAATCGTGAAAGGATAGTATTTGCCGTCTAGTTTATTAACCTGCTCCCACATTTTTTTAGATGTGGTTGAGCTATTTATTGATGACACATAATTTTGCCATGAGGCTTTTTCAGCTTCGCGGCGAATGCACCGTGCTTTAGCCCTGGCCTTTTTAAAAGTTATAAGGTGCTCATGTGTAGGATATCTCCGGAATATTCCCCGAGCTTTATTTTGTTTTCTTTTTGCCTCTTTGCACTCTTGTGTATACCACACTTTATGGTTTTGCTGTACAGTTCCCGAGGACTGTGGAATAGCTAGGTGTGCTGCAGCAATAATACAAGCTGTAATCTCTTCATTCAGCTCGTCTATGCTGAGATTTTCTGAAAATACTTTTATGAGGTCAGCTTTGGACTGGAAAAGTGTCCAATCTGCCAGGTGAAGTTTCCATCGCCGTGGTTTGGTTAGAGTGATGGATGGTGAGGATGTTAGACTTATTATGACAGGTAAATGATCACTTCCATATGGGTTGTCGAGAACGTCCCATTTAAAATCGGTAAAAATTGATGGTGAACAAAATGATAGATCTAAACAGCTCATTTTTCCCGAGCTTGGGGAGCAATATGTTTGTTTACCTGTATTCAGGAGGCAGACGTTGTTGCACAGCAAAAAATCTTCTAAAATACGTCCTCTACTGTCTGTTTGCTCACTCCCCCAAAAGGAGGAGTGTGCATTAAAATCTCCAACTAAAATATATGGTTCAGGTAACTGTTGTAGAAGTTCCTCTAAATCGTGAAGGGTAACAATGACATGAGGTTGAAGGTAGACAGAACATACTGTGATTGTTTTATAATGAACAACAGTAACTGCAACAGCTTCGAAATTATTTTTGAGATGGACTTCTCGCGTTGCAATACTGCTCTGCACAACAATAGCAACGCCTCCGGAGAGGCGACCTGCTTGTTCTCTGTCACATCGAAACACTTTGTGCTTTTTTAAAAAATTTTTTTGTTGAGGTCCCAGATTGGTCTCTTGTAGGCATAGGACCACAGGGGACAGTGAATTTAAAAGGTCTGTTATATCATTGTAGTTTTTTAAAAGTCCTCTACAGTTCCAATGGACTAAGAACGCCATTTTATATGAGGAAGGTAGAGAGACTAAGTTTTTTCTGGCCCGGTGATTCGGGCCTTTTCTTTTCTGGTTCGCTCCAAGGAGCTCCATCGCCTGTCAGATGTTGACGGCCCCGGACGGTCGTCGTTTGTTGTGTCCATTGCGTCCTCGGACGTGCTGGACGATTGTGCAGACTGCACAGACACATTTGTGGTAGATCTCTCCGTTACTGGAGAGACCTTGGGGCCAGCTGACCTAGAGGCCCGCGCAGCCTGCTTTGGGGGTGGTGGAGCAGCCCCAGCTACTTCCACCGGGGACGTAGAGGTCCCTGCCTTAGGTGCACCGTGTGTCGCCTGGGCAGGTTCCAAGGACTGCTGTGACGCCGCCCCCTTTTGCGTCACAACAGAATAAGTTGGGGTGTGAGTGGACGTGAGTTTCTTACGTGCTTCCCTGTAAGTGAGGTTTTCTTTGACTTTTAGTGTGATGATATCTTTCTCTTGTTTCCATGTTGGACAGGTTCGTGAGTAAGCAGCGTGGCTGCCCTCACAGTTGATGCAAAGATGCGTTTCGGATTCACAGTTCTCAGCGGGATGCTCGTGGGAGGCACACTTCGCACATGTAAGTTGGCCTCGGCAAGTCTGTGAGCCGTAGCCATACCTTTGGCATTTGAAACAGCGGCGCGGGTTAGGTATGTATGGTTTCAGTTTTATCTTCGTGTACCCTACCTCCACAGCCTCGGGCAGTGTGCTCGATTCGAAGGTAAGGACTAAGTGCCTAGTCGGTATCTCTTTGTTATCCCGTCTGATTTTAATTCTGAACACATTGATGACATTTTGTTCTCTTGGTCCTTCAAGGAGTTCTTCTTCACTTAGGTACTTTAGGTCGTCATCTGAAATGACTCCCCTCACCATGTTTAGAGAGCGGTGTTTGGTGACATTAACTGGGCATTCCCCAAAGCTGGTTACTGTTGGGAGTTTTTCATTCTGATGATGGTACATAATTTCCAAGAGAAGGTCACCATTTGGAAGTTTTTTGACATTGTATCCTTGGCCTATTGCTTCAGTCAATGTCTTGGTCACGACAAAAGGAGATATTTGCCTAGCTGTTTTCTGAGGGTCTTCACTGTGCACCACGTGGAAGCGTGGGAATCTGTTTGCATTCTTTAGAAAGAAGTTTGCAGTTTCATCGGTCCGTCCCCTTTTTCGGGAACGATCATTGGAGAGCAAAGAAGAAGCCATACAGTAAGTTTTTGTTCAGCCGGGGTGGCGGCCACCCACCATGGAGCCCAACGAGGGGACGGGACAGGAACTCGCAAAGCAGTCCTGCCCACGCCAGCCATACACCCCGACTATAACCAAATATGGCATAACGCAGGGTGGTTAGCCACACAAGGTTAACCCTCGCCGCCTGGAAGTAGGAAGAAACGAAGAAGGTAAGAGAAGACAGGACAGTTGTAAGAGAGGGGATAGGAAAGTGAAAGATGGAGGGGAGGACAGGAAAAGGCGACTGCCGATTTCCCCCGGGTGGGTCAGCCCGGAGGTGCCGTCTGTGGGAAGCGTGGGCCAAAGTGGTGTGTTGCCTCTGCCGAGGGGCCTTAAAGGTTCAAACACTCGGCATCGGCTCAACCACCAGGATCCCCTTTTCCCCAGACACGGCGATGCCACGCACGGCTAAGCGTGGGTGCTCGGGGTCCGTGGTGTCGCACAGTACACGCAAACATCTGCTTTAACAGATGCCCCCTGCGGGGGCTGGGCAAATGCTTCTCCCATATCCATCCGAATAACCCGATCCTGTGCCAGGTGCATGATTCTCGCAAACTTCCTAATTTCATCTGCTTGCCCGAGTTTCTGCCGCCCCCTGCTAAACTTGCCTTCCCTTGGAATCTAAAAGACATATATAGGCTCACTTAGAATGAATTTTGTGTACTCACTCCCTTCCTTTACCTTTGACGGGTAGAATTTTTCTTCTTTTGGAACTGACCGCAGATACATCAGCTGCATCCATATGATCCCCGCAGACTTCCTAATCTCATCTGTCTGCCCGAATTTCTGCCGCCCCCTGCTACGCTTGCCTTCCCCTGGAATCTACAAGACATATATAGGCTCACTTAGAATGAATTTTGTGTGCTCACTCCCCACCTATACCTTTGATGGGTGGAATTTTTTTTAGCACTGACCGCAAATGCATCATAATTGTGCAGTTGTGTATATACCTGCTTGTATAGATGTCTCTCCCATATCTATCCAAATAACCCGATCCTCTGTCAGCTGCATCCATCTGATCCCCGCAAACTTTTTATCTGCCTGCCTGAGTTTCTGCTGCCCCCTGCTATACTTGCCTTCCCTTGGAATCTACAAGACATATATAGGCTCACTTAGAATGAATTTTGTGTACTCAATCTCTAACTATACCTTTGTCAGATGCATTTTTTTTTATTTAGCACTGACCTCGACACATCATGATTGTGAAGCTGTATATACACATTTGTATATTTAGGAGAGAGGAAGACAGCAAAGAAGCGTGAATAAAAGATGTCTTGCTCTAGGTCAACTTCCTTCTAGCCTAAAAATTTTGTATGCACTGATGAACCTGCGGCCAACCAATAAATTATTTTGAAAGCAACATGTCTCTAACACTCATTTGGTAACATTAGATAATGCCCAAATGTACTACAAAGTGGTGGTCCTTGTGGCACTGACAAACCTAGATTTTCTAGTTGCCGCGTTCACCTTTACACGGCCTCGAAAAATAGTGGCTCATGGGGAATAGAAAAATCAAACCATTTTCTGCAAAAGCTGCTTTGAAAGGTGGCCACTGTTTTCAGCATTTTGCAGTCTCATTCAGAAGCAAGCCAGCATAATCTGCAATCTGTAGACATGCATACAATAATATGTGCCTTATACTTTGAAATGTACCAGACTTTAACCAGTCATAAAACAGCGTGCTGAAAAGGTATGTATAGTAAAGCCTCCTTCGTTGATGATACCCGTAGTTTGCATGAAAACATCTGCACTAGAACCTGCATGACGTTGAGTTAATTGGCCTGCTGGTTGAATATGCCGCCAAAATGCTGGTAATACAATGAACTTTGTTGGTGCTGGGGTCAAGTCTAGAAATATAAAGTTGGGATGATTTAATTGTGAAACCTTGCTGCTGAATTCACTGCAGGCTAGAATGTAACAGGATTAAAGGGCAGCTGTAGACGTAAGGGCAGTCCACATTGTCACGGCATCTTATGCGTCCTAGTACACATATCTACATACCGTGCATGTTTTGCTAGTAAACAATGTAACCACAGATTTGCGAAGCTCCAAGAATGCTACACTGATGCTGTCTGAGTAGCTGCTTGTGTCGCTGAATATTGTGAAAGCCTTTTGATGGAACGAAAACTGCTTGGTGAATACTTATGCAGAGTGAGGTTGGTCAGGAGCGCAGGTGATATGTACACCCTCGCAATTTAACCATACAAGCACAGACTGTATGATACTCATACAAATTGAAAAATATAAGGGAAGGAATTGAACTGAAGACTTCGCGGTTCGACAGTCCAAACTTCTACTACATGTGCTTTGGGCTGTGTGTGCTAGCCCGCCTGCAATCTGATTGCCCGAGCCAGGAAAATGGTACACACCCATATGAGCACCACTCCCAGTACTCTTTAACATGTACATAGAAGTGCAGGTGCTTGGGATAAACCTTGGCTGCCGCAATACACCTCAAACAATGGCATGTTAGCCAGAATAGCAGGTTGGGCTTGTTAGTTTTCCATCCTGAGGTAACAGCACAAAATGTGGACGGGAGCACAAGACGAGAAGACGATGAGACATTGTGTCGTCTTCTCGTCTTGTGCTCCCATCCACGTTTTGCACTGTTACTTCAGAATGTCACGTGCCTGCCCAATATCTACATAATAGTCACACGAACCACTTTGTGTGTATTTACGACTACTTGCACAACACCGTTGCCATCCACTGATGATGAGCAGCTGAACAGCAGTTTTTCACGTACACTCCGCTGCCATTAATTACAAATGCTATCACGCTACGACTTCCCATACCACCCCACCCAACCTCTGTGTGTAATGACTCAACCTTTGGTGCATTTGCATGTTCTCGGGATACTGAAGAAATCCATGGTACCAATTAGTGGATGATGATGATGAACTGATTTTTTCTGGCGCAAGGGCATCTATGGCCAAAGAGCGCCAAACACAAGGTGAATACCAATTAGTGGATTCAAGCAAATTAATCTGACATACATCTGGTGAGAATATTACAACTCTATCCATGTATACACAGATCTGTATTACCACAAGCGTCACCTTCAATTGTGGTGATGCCGCTCAGAACATGACATTTTTTTTTTAGGGCATAATTCTCCACAAACCGCTGCTGAGCTTGTGGCCCCTTGGTAAGAGGCTTTCCACATCTGTGGGAAACCACTTTAGAAGTGGTGTGAATTCACAGTTTCAAAGCCTGCATTACAAATTTTTGGAAGTTTTCAACACCACACCCTTACCAGCCTTTGGCACTACACATCACTGAGTTCCTTATATCTGATGATGATGATGATGGATTTTAATGGCGCAAGGGCGACTCAGGCCAAAGAGCGCCAAACTCAAGGTTAATGGTGCACTCAAGTTTATATGATGGAATAGTTGTGATTTTTCATGAAGGGATAAAAAACTGGTGTATAGGGCCTAAAAATGTATTCGCTCTGTAATATCGCTAAAAACAATGGTGTATAGGGCCTAAAATTCATTTGTGATATATAATGGATGCGCAATGTGTAAGTAGATGTATTAAAAGATCTCATCCGTCCTCTCAAGGAGGAGCGCGCTGAGACCCACGTCGATAAAAAATTTCATGTAAAAAGCCTACTTGTGATAAAAATTTAAGCACCTGTTTTAAAGGAAACATTGGGTTGTCGCCAATAAAAATGGATGGGTGTGCTGGTATTTGATGAGTGAACAAGGAGGGAAAATGACGTCTTCTTTCTGGTTCCAGTTGTGCACATATGATTAAAACATGTATGACAGTGAGTCGATCACCACATCTCGAGCAGTGTGGTGCAGGAGAGTTAGTTAAAAGATAAGTATGGGTTATGTATGTGTGGCCAATTCTCAGCCTGCACAGGGCTACTTCTTTAAATCTGTGTTGTTTTTCTGTGGTGTACCCGCCTATTTTTGCCTTTATTGTGCGTAGTTTATTTTCTGATGCTGCGTCCCATTCCTCTTGCCATTGTTGTCGAATCATGTTTTTTATGTGTGGTTTGAGGTCATGATAAGTTATCTTATCAATGTCTGTGTCATTTCTAAGGGCAGCTGAAGCAGCTAGCCTATCAGCTGCCTCATTACCAGGTATACAGCGGTGGCCTGGCACCCAACACAGTGTAATTTTAATTTCTTGTTCATGGGCAAACATAAGGGTGTTATAAAGAGAGTTCAGTACTGGGTTCTTATTTTGCCATTTCCAAAAGGATAGGGACTTTAAAACACTGAGGGAGTCTGTGTAGATGATCGACGTCTGTATTTTATTTTCTATAATGTGTCTCACAGCTAAAAGGATACCAGTGCATTCAGCGGTAAATATACTAGTATTTCTGTTCAGGGTTTTTGACTGTGAAAACTGTGGTCCATGTGCTGCACAGGAGACTTGAGCAGACTTCGAAGCATCTGTGTAATATTCATCACAAGTGTACTTCTCCTGAAGTGACATGAAATGCTGCTGTATGGCAATAGGGGATGCATGTTTGCCCACTTCAAGAAACGACAGGTCGCAATTAACACCGTGCATTTCCCAAGGAGCAATTAGGTCTTTTATGGAAGTTGTATGAAGACTGGTAACCGAAACATTCAGGTATTCAATGTGCGTGGCAACTCTGATTGGATATGGTGGTGTTAGAGATGGTTTTCTTGAGAAAAGAGCTGTGCCAGTTTTGTCAAGCAGGAGCCGCCGACATGGATGTTCCAGTTGGCACAGTACCTTCATAGCATAAGTTAGAGAAGTAAATTGTCTCCTTCGTTGCAGTGACCATCGGTTCGCCTCGACATAAAGGCTAGCAATTGGGCTAGTTCGAAAAGCGCCCGTGGCGAGGCGAAGTCCGAGGTGGTGCACGGGATCGAGCAATTTTAGCGCAGAGGATGATGCTGACCCATAGACCATGGAGCAATAGTCAATGCGTGATGGAACTACACTATTCAGAAGGCTCAGAAGGCAGTCGCGGTCTGTGCCCCATGACCGGTGAGAGAGAATTTTTAGCAAATTCATCGCTTTGAGACACTTCAGTCGCAACTGTTTTATGTGGGGAATGAAGGAAAGTTTTTCGTCAACAACTACGCCAAGAAATTTATGTTCTTTTTTAAAGGCAAGGCTCTGGCCATTCAGTGTAATGTTGGGGTCAGGCCTGATGCCAGGCTGCTTAGAGAAAAGTACACAAACACTCTTTCCAGAGTTAAATTTAAACCCATTGTCATCAGCCCACCTGGACAATTTGTTTACACCTAGCTGAATTTGTCGTTCACAGATGGCCAAGTTGCAAGATTTGAAGCTTATCTGGACGTCATCAACATATACAGAACAAGAAATAGTTTTTGGCAGCACGCTTTTTAAAGAGTTCATTTTGACTACAAAAAGTGTGCAACTGAGAACACCACCTTGAGGGACACCATTTTCTTGAATGTACTGCTTTGAATACGCATTGCCAACACGAACTTTGAAGGTCCGTTCAGACAAGTAACTTCGAATTGTGCTCAACATGTTTCCTGTGATGCCAAGAGAGAAGAGGTCGCGGATGATACCATAGCGCCAAGTGGTATCATATGCTTTTTCAAGATCGAAAAAGACAGATAAACAATGTTGTTTATGTGCAAAAGCATCCCTTGCATAAGACTCAAAGGCAATGAGCTGATCAGCTGTTGATCGCCCAGCTCTAAAACCAGCTTGGTTTTGATAAAGAAGACCATTGTATTCAAGGAAATGGAGAAGGCGACGATTTACCATTTTCTCAAAAAGCTTGCAAAGACAGCTGGTTAGTGCGATAGGCCGATAACTAGCAGCAAGTGTGGGTTCTTTTCCTGGTTTTAATATTGGGATGATGATCGCTTCCTTCCATGCTTTAGGAAAGCGTCCTGTGGCCCATACTTTATTATACAGGTAGAGTAGGGTTTCAACAGTGTTCACATGCAGATGCCTGAGCATTCCATATGTGATCCTGTCAGGACCTGGAGCTGTGTTACCACATGTGTCTAGTGCAATCTTCAGCTCCTGCATGGTGAATGGGCTATTGTATCCTCCTGAGGATGGCCTTTTATCATGTATGTGCTTCCTCTCCTCTCTTGCCTTGTGCCGCAAAAAGGAATCTGTATAGTGTGCTGAGCTGAATATGTATTCAAAGTGTTGCCCTAGTGTGTCTGCTTGATGTTCAAGAGAGTCATCACTGGTGCTGACAAGGGGCGTTGGGACTGTGCTATATCCTTTAAGTGCTCTTATCCTGTTGTGAACTTTGTGTGCGTCAGAATAGGAGTTCACTGAAGACAGGAGTGATGACCAGCTTTCTCGCTTGGAGATGCGTCGAATACGCCTGCCATTTGCCTTTGCACGCTTAAAGGCTATTAGGTTTTCGGCTGTGGGGTATCGGCGTAGTTTCGACCATGCCCTGTTTTGAGTTTCACAAGCAGTCTTACATTCTGCATTCCACCAGGGTCTTCGTTTATTTCTAGGCTTACTTGACGTCTGTGGAATGTATTTTTCTGCTGCCTCTATGATGTGCAGCGTGATTAAGCGTTGAGTTTCATCAACGCCTAAGTCAGTAACTGATGAACTGGCCAATGATGACTGTTCCCTGAACATCTTCCAGTTGGCTGCATTTTCTTTGAATTTTCTGGGATTCGACACATTTTCATTTCCGTTCCCAGTATATTTTGTGTGTGTTGTGTTGTGTTGGGTTTTTTGGCGCATAAGCAACTAAGGCTATCATGCGCCACGAGCAAGGTGAAAGTTTTGTTTTGCAAGAAATGGGAAAATGAGTGTGTTAAAAACTAATTTGTTTAAAAATCTCCTTTTAAAAGCTTGGGTTGTTTTAGATCCAATGGCGCTTAAGCTGCCAACACCATGATGTGCTTAGCACAAGGTTTCAGTTTCTCTTAGTGACGTATGTTTCATTTTTTCCTACAGTTTGTGTAAAACATTTGCTTCCCTTATGAAACTAAAAACACAAGATAAATCAACAAGTCCATCATCATCTAAAATCAGTTTAGGGTGAAAAGGAATGTATTCTTTGTAAAACTTTGCAAAAAATTTTTTTCTTATCCTTTCAAGACTTGCGCATGTGAAAAAAATGTGGTTAATAGTTAGTTCCTCTCCGCATTTTTCGCATCGTGGTTTCTCTTCTTTTTTCAACAAAAAATTGTGTGTCAGGTGCGTGTGTCCAATGCGGAGACGGCATAGGATCACTTCTATAAAACGCTCCTTATGCCGGCACGACATCCATTCTCCCAAAATGGGCTTTACCAAGTGTAGTTTATTTCCCACTTCACTGTCCCAGGCAGACTGCCATTTTTCTTTTAATTTGAGATGTACAAGTTTCGTACAGTCTTTGTAAGGTATGCTTATGCTCTTTATTTGCTTGTCGCGGGCTTCAGCAGCACATGTGTCTGCTCTGTCATTGCCTTTAATGCCCACGTGACTCGGGACCCAGCAGAATTTTACGTTGTATCCTCGAGCTATGGCTGTTGCTATATTGTGTATTATGTTTCCAAGTAAAGGAGCAGCTGCATTTCTGGAATTTAGAGCTGTGAGAACACTTAGAGAGTCTGTAAATATAATGCTGTTTATGACATTCTCTTTTAATATTTTCTCTACGGCAACAGAAATGGCATAGGATTCAGCAGTGAAAATAGACGCACAGTGTGGAAGTCTTATGATTTCCACAGAATCTCCTTGCACAACTGCACTTCCAGTGTACACAGCAGTTTTAGATCCATCGGTATAAAAGTCTGTGAAGTTTTTGTACTTTTCCTGCAAATTTAGGAATTCCTGAATAATGTGCTCTTGTGGGGTTTTGGTTTTTGGAAACTGTGTGAGAGTGAGGTCACAGATTTCAGGAAGACTGTACCATGGAGGTAGAGGGCTGTTGTTTTGTGCGACATCAGGCAAGGTGTCCAGGACCTGCAACTCACTGCACATGCTTTCGAATCGCATGATCAGTGGCCTTGTTGCTTTGGGTTTATTTGTGAAAATTAATCGAGAGGGGCAAGTCGTGACAACTGGATAACAGAGGTGTTTTTTCTGTGACCTTATTCTTAGAATGTAAGCACACGTGAGGGCTATTCGTCTGTCTTCCAGTGAAGGCTCATTTGTTTCTACATACAGGCTGCTTATAGGGGATGTTCTGTATGCACCGCATGCAAGGCGCAGACCTAAGTTATGTACAGGGTCCAGTTTTTTTAGATATGAAGGCCTAGCTGAACCGTACACTATACTCCCATAGTCCACGCGGGAGCGTACAACAGAACGGTATACATGTAAAAGACATGCCCTGTCGGAACCCCAATGTTTCCGCGAAAGAACTTTCAGTATGTTAAGAGATTTTGAGGCTTTCTTTTTTAGTGTGTTTATGTGAGGTAGAAATGTGAGTTTTTTATCGAAAGTAATGCCTAGGAATTTGTGCTCTTCTTTAACTGGTAATTCGGTTCTATTTAAGTGCAAGACAGGGTTGTTCTGAATACCCCGTTTGAGTGAAAACATAACTGCCACCGTCTTTTGGGGGGAAAACTGAAACCCATTTTTGTCGGCCCATGCCACTAGTTTATTTATTGTTATTTGTATTTGTCTCTCACACGTTGATATATTGGAAGAGGTGCAGGCTATCTGGAGGTCATCTACGTAGAGTGAACACATAATGGAATTTGGGATTTCATTGGTAATGGAATTGATTTTTACAACAAAAAGCGTTGTGCTTAGAATGCACCCCTGAGGTACCCCATTCTCCTGAATGAAGCTTGTCGACAAGGTGGTACCGAGGCGCACTTGGAATGAACGATGTGAAAGAAAGTCTTTTAAAACACTGAGCATTCGACCACGGATGCCCAAAGCTGCTAGATCACGTAGGATGCCGAATCTCCAAGTTGTATCATATGCTTTTTCTAGATCGAAGAAAACAGCGAGACAATGCTGTCTATGTATAAACGCCTCGCGGACAGTGTTTTCGAGGCGTACTAGGTGGTCCGTAGTTGAGCATCCTTTCTTAAAACCGCACTGATGAATATTAAGAAGTTTACTTGATTCTAAAATATAGGTTAATCTAGTGTTTAAAATACTTTCAAAAGATTTTGCTAAACAACTAGTTAGGGCTATAGGCCTGTAACTCCCAGGACAGGTCGGCGGCTTGCCGGGTTTTAGGAACGGCACAATTATGGCTCTTTTCCAAGTCTCCGGTATTTTAGCTAGTACCCAGATTTTGTTAAAAAACTTTAGAAGCGCTTCTACAGATGCTTCTGATAGATGGGCGAGCATCTCATAATGAATCTCATCAGGACCAGGTGCAGTTTTTTTACCGCAAGCGAGAACATCTTTCAGTTCTTGCAGCGTAATCAGCCTATTGTAAGGTGTGTTCGTGCTGCCCCTCGTAGGAAGTCTATATTTTTCAATCCTGTCCTTGTACTTTAAGAATGTTTTTGTATAGTGTGCAGAACTCGAAATTTTGTGGAAATGCACACCTAATATATTAGCTTGTTCTTCGATGCTTGTCTGTGTATTAGGAGCTGTGAGGATTGGAATTGTGAATGGGGAGAAGCTGCCATTTAGTTTATGAATTTGTTCCCACATTTTTTTTGATGTTGTGGAGCTGTTTATAGATGTAACATACTTCTGCCATGATTTTTTTTCGGCATTACGACGAATATATCGAGCTTTGGCTCTTGCTTTTTTAAAAACTGTCAGATTTTCATATGTTGGGTATCTCCGAAAAATACCCCAGGCTTTATTTTGTTCTTTTTTGGCTTCTTTACAGTCCTGTGTCCACCAGACTTTGTGGTTTTGGTGCACTACTCCTGTGGATTGGGGAATGGATAGACGTGCTGCCGCAAGAATGCATGCTGTAAATATTTCATTCATTTTGTCTATATCAATTTTCTCTGAATAAATTTCATTTAGACTGGCTTCTTGCCTGAACAAAGACCAGTCAGCTAAATGCAGTTTCCACCGCCTGGGTTTTGTCGGGATGACTGATGGTGAGGATGATAAGCTGATCATGACAGGAAGATGGTCGCTTCCGTACGGATTATTTAAAACTTCCCATTTAAAATCTGTAAAAATAGAAGGTGAACTAAAAGACAGATCTAAACAACTCGCTTTGCCTGTGGCTGGGGAGTAGTATGTTGGATTGCCAGAGTTTAGGAGACACACATTGCTGCATAAAATAAAATCTTCTATAAGCTGACCACGAGTATCTGTTTGCTCGCTGCCCCAAAGACACGAATGAGCATTAAAATCACCAACTAAAAGATACGGCTCGGGAAGCTGTTGTAAAAGGTCTTCTAAATCATCTAGTGTTATCTTCATGTGTGGTTGGAGGTATACTGAACATACTGTGATGGTTTTATGTGTTAATAATGTGGCTGCTACCGCTTCAAGTCTGGTATTAAGAGTCAGCTCCTGAGCAGCGATTCCAGTTTTCACGACGATGGCTACACCACCCGAGAGTCTGCTGGACAGCTCCCGGTCCCGGCGGATGATTTTATAATTTTTAAGGAAATTTTTGTTCTGAGGACCTAAGTTGGTTTCCTGGAGACACAAAGCCAATGGGGAGAATGTAGCCAGGATGTCCTTTATGTCGCTGTAATTATTTAGTAGTCCTCTACAATTCCAATGTATTATACAAGCCATCTTATTTTATGAAAAATGTGAAAAACTAGCTTAGGTTTTTTTTTGGCCCAACGACTCGGGGCCTGTCTTTTTTTTGACGGTCTAAGCTGTGCCGTCGTCCGTCTGACGTCGAAGGCACAGCCCTACCGGGGCTCGTGTCCATTGCCTCCTCTTCAGAGGCAGCGGAGGAGCGCGCCCCAGATAAGTGTTCTTTCGTGTTAGGCCTCGCCTCATGAGGAGAGACCTTCAGGTTTGTCAACCCGGAGGGCTGCATAGCCTTCTTTTGAGATGGAGGTGGGGGAGCAGCATGAGCCACTTCCACCTGGGGCGCGGGTAGCCCTGCCCGAGGCTCACTCTGTGTGGCCTGGGCAGGTGCTATATGTTGGTGTGGCACCCCGCGCTGTTGTGCCATACCAGAATAACTTGGTTTTGCAGTGAACTGAAAAGCAGGAGTAGTGGCCAGTTTTTGTCGCGCTTCTTTATATGACAAGTTTTCTTTTGTTTTGATAGTGATTACTTCTTTTTCAGTTTTCCACGTGGGGCAAGACCTTGAATAAGCAGGGTGTTCTCCTTCACAGTTAGCACACTGCAATGTGGTTTCGGTGCATTCATCAGTTGAGTGTTCTTTTGAAGCGCATTTCGCACAAGTTCGGCGACCGCGACAACTCTGTGAGCCGTGGCCGAATTTCTGGCAGTTAAAGCATCGTCTAGGGTTCGGTATATAATGTCTTACACTTATCTTCAGGTAGCCTACTTCAATGGTGTCAGGGAGAGCACTGGAAGCAAATGTAAGGACAATGTGCTTTGTCGGGATTTCTTTGTTTTCTTTTCTTATCTTAATCCTCTGGACATTTACAACGTTCTGATCAGCAAGTCCTTCTAACAGTTCTTTTTCTGTCAAGTGTATGAAATCATTTTCTGAAATCACACCTCGGACAGTGTTCAGTGATCGATGAGCAGTGATCGAGACAGGTATGTCCCCGATACACTCAATGTTGGACAGTTTCAAGTATTGCATGTAGTCTTTCAATTCAAGCAGTAGGTCTCCACTTGCCAGTTTTTTCACCTTGTAACCTGTACCTAGTGCACTTGTCAGTGATTTCTCAACTATGAATGGGGAGATAATTCTCGCTGATTTTTGCTCTTCTTCACTATGTATCACATAGTACTTTGGGAAAACTTCTTTGTTTTTTTGAAAAAATTCATGGGTTACATCGGTCCGCCCTCTTTTGAGAGGGCGATCAGTTCCAGAAAGAGAAGCAGCCATAAAATGTGATATTTTTCGGCCAAAGTGGCAGCCACCCACCATGGAGCCCAACAAGGGGACGGGAAAGGAGCTTGTACAAAGAGTCCTGGCCACGTCAGCTGTACACTCTGACTATAACCAAATACGGCGTAACGCAGGGTGGTTAGCCACACAAGGTTAACCCTCGCCGCCAGGAAAAAGGAAAAAGCGAGAAGGGAGGAGAAGACAGGAAAGTTCTGAGAAAGAGGATAGGAAAGTGAAAGATGGAGGGGAGGATAGGAAAAGGCGACTGCCGATTTCCCCCGGGTGGGTCAGCCCGAAGGTGCCGTCTATGGGAAGCGTGGGCCAAAGTGGTGTGTTGCCTCCACCGAGGGGCCTTAAGGGTCCAAACACTCGGCATTGGCTCAACCACCAGGATCCCCTTTTCCCCAGACACGACGATGCCACGCACGGCTAAGCGTGGGTGCTCGGGGTCCGTGGTGTCGCACAAAACACACAAACACCTGCTTTAACAGGTGCCCCCTGCGGGGGTTCCCAGTATATTTTATTAAGATCGGAAAATGGTCACTTCCGTATAGATTGTTAATGACAGTCCACTCTGTAGCTCCCAGGAACATCGAGGAGCCAATGGCTAGGTCTATGGATGTGTAAGAGTTACAAGCTATATTGTAGTAAGTTGGCTGTTTCGTGTTTAGTAAGCATGATCCCGAGGACAATAAGAATTTTTCGATTAGAACACCTCGGGAGTCCGTTCTTGTACATCCCCATAATGGGTGGTGAGCATTAAAGTCTCCGACCAGCAACCAAGGTTCCGGAAGTTGATCAATAAATTTTTCAAAACTTTCGCTACTTAGCTTATAAGTTGGAGCAATATACAGGGAACATACGGTTGTTATTTTGCCATAAACTAAGCTTCTGATTGCCACTGCCTCTAAGTCTGTGTTGAGTGAGATGTTTCGAGAGGGGATTGATTTTTGTGTTACAATGGCAACGCCACCAGAGGAGTGAGAGCTGCCTTGCCTGTCGTTCCTGAATACATTATATTGCTTAAGGAAATTTGAGTCTGCTGGTTTTAAATGGGTTTCTTGCAGACAAAGTATGTTTGGCTGATAGTCCGCAAGAATTTCATATATATCATCTAAATTTTTAAAGAGTCCTCGGCAGTTCCAATAAATGAGGAGCGCCATAATTAAAAGTTATTTAAGGGACAAGTTTAAATTTAGGTTTGTAGGTCCTTGGGACCTGTTATTGGGACTTTTCCCTTTCTTTTTCGCTCCAGTGAGCTTTGCCGCCTAGGCAGCTGGGGTGAAGAAGTTGTGTCCATCGCATCTTCAGATGCGGTGGACGACTGTGCAGAAAGCACAGGATTGTCATTTTTTGGCCTCGACTCATGGGTCGAGGCCTTTGGGCCGGCTGACCTGGGGGTCCGCGCAGCCAGCCTTGCGGGTGGTGGTGGAGTAGCGCTAGCTGACTCCACCGAGGGCGCAGGTGGCGCTGCCCTGGAAGAACTGTGTGCTTCCTGGGCAGGTGCCAACGACCGCTGTGATGCCGCGCCCTGCTGCGTCACAACGGAGTATTGTGGCTTTTGAGGAAGATTTGTTGTGTTGTGTTGTGTTGGGTTTTTTGGCGCATAAGCAACTAAGGCTATCATGCGCCACGAGCAAGGTGAAAGTTTTGTTTTGCAAGAAATGGGAAAATGAGTGTGTTAAAAACTAATTTGTTTAAAAATCTCCTTTTAAAAGCTTGGGTTGTTTTAGATCCAATGGCGCTTAAGCTGCCAACACCATGATGTGCTTAGCACAAGGTTTCAGTTTCTCTTAGTGACGTATGTTTCATTTTTTCCTACAGTTTGTGTAAAACATTTGCTTCCCTTATGAAACTAAAAACACAAGATAAATCAACAAGTCCATCATCATCTAAAATCAGTTTAGGGTGAAAAGGAATGTATTCTTTGTAAAACTTTGCAAAAAATTTTTTTCTTATCCTTTCAAGACTTGCGCATGTGAAAAAAATGTGGTTAATAGTTAGTTCCTCTCCGCATTTTTCGCATCGTGGTTTCTCTTCTTTTTTCAACAAAAAATTGTGTGTCAGGTGCGTGTGTCCAATGCGGAGACGGCATAGGATCACTTCTATAAAACGCTCCTTATGCCGGCACGACATCCATTCTCCCAAAATGGGCTTTACTAAGTGTAGTTTATTTCCCACTTCACTGTCCCAGGCAGACTGCCATTTTTCTTTTAATTTGAGATGTACAAGTTTCGTACAGTCTTTGTAAGGTATGCTTATGCTCTTTATTTGCTTGTCGCGGGCTTCAGCAGCACATGTGTCTGCTCCATGGCCATATTTCTGACATTTGAAGCAGCGGCGTGGGTTGGGGATGTAGGGCCTCAGTTTTATCTTTGTGTAGCCTACTTCGACAGATTCTGGGAGAGTGCTTGCAGCAAAGGTGAGTACAATGTGCTTTGTTTCTATCTCTTTGTTATCTCGTCTGATCTTTATCCGGTAAACATCTGTGACATTTTGTTCCTTCAGGCCTTCAAGAAGTTCTTGTTCACTGACGTACCTAAGGTCATCATCAGAGATGACTCCTCGGGCAGTGTTTAGTGATCGGTGCGGGCTAATCTGTACCGGTATTTCTCCAAATGATTCGACTGCACTTAGCTTCTGATACTGATGGTTGTATATTAATTCTAGTAGCAGGTCACCGTTTCCAAGTTTCTTTATCTTATAGCCCTGGCCAATGGCCTCAGTCAACGTTCGAGAAACAACAAATGGGGACACAAGTCGTGCAGTGATTTCCTCGTGGTCACTGTGGACCACGTGGAAACGAGGAAAGTTGTTTATGTTCTTTGAGAAGAACATGGTGGTCTCGGTGCGCCCCCTTTTAGAAGGAGGACGATCGGGGTTAAGGTGTTTAGATGCCATAAAAAGTGTATTTTTCGGCTGCAGTGCCAGCCACCCACCATGGAGCCCAACGAGGGGACGGGACAGAAATTGTCTATTCCTGCCCACGCCAGCTGTACACCGCAACTATAACCCAATATGGCGTAACTCAGGGTAGCTAGCCACACAAGGTTAACCCTCGCCGCCTGGAAGTAGGAAGAAATGAAGAAGGTAAGAGAGGACAGGACAGTTCTAAGAAAGAAAATAGGAAAGTGAAAGATGGAGGGGAGAACAGGAAAAGGCGACTGCCGATTTCCCCCGGGTGGGTCAGCCCGGAGGTGCCGTCTATGGGAAGCGTGGGCCAAAGTGGTGTGTTGCCTCCGCCGAGGGGCCTTAAAGGTCCAAACACTCGGCATCGGCTCAACCACCAGGATCCCCTTTTCCCCAGACACGACGATGCCACGCACGGCTAAGCGTGGGTGCTCGGGGTCCGTGGTGTCGCACAAAACACACAAACACCTGCTTTAACAGGTGCCCCCTGCGGGGGAGTTCCTTATATCTACTTGTGCTCAAGGCCACAAGGTAGTGCTTTAGTGGATCCATACCCACTTGCCAATTATATGCCATTATGCATGCTTTCTCCATAGACTGCATCTAAATGTGGTTTCACACACAAATATTTATACTTAATTGGACAGGCGGACTGCCCAGAATGTTCCACATGTGACATTACGGAGACTCTGGAGTGTGTACTAGTGGTGTGTCCCAGTATATGCGTGCAAAACAATAACTCGAGTTACTTCTTTGAAGTGTTTTGGCAACAGGCCTCTCTCAGAGGACTTATTGGCCGGTTGGCCAGAAATGGAAAGCTCTACAGGCAGTGCAGGCTTTCTGCTGTGTTGTGTTGTGTTGGGTTTAGTGGCGCATAAGCAACTTAGGCTATCATGCGCCAATTTCATGGTTAAGAGTGTTGTATTTATGTAATTTAATCTTACATTCTGTTTAGGACGTTTGCTTCTATTAAAAACCTGAAAACACAGGGCAAATCAACAAGCGCATTTTCACCTAAAAGCAAAGCTGGATGAAGAGGAATGTGTTGTTTGTAAAACTGTGTAAAATGTTTTTTCCTCAGTTGTTCAAGTTGTCTGCATGAGATTAAAATGTGGATGACTGTTAGCTCGTGTCCGCATGAATCACACAGGGGCTTATCCTGTTTAGTTAAAATGAAACTATGTGTTAAATGTGTGTGTCCTATGCGAAGACGGCATAGAGCCACTTCTTTGGAACGTTCAAGATGGGTGCTCGATTTCCACTCTTCTATTACAGGCTTTATGAGGTGTAGCTTGTTATTTGTTTCAGTGTTCCAAGTGGACTGCCATTTTTGTATCAGTCTACTCTGTACCAATTTCATGCAGTCTTGAGATGGTATCTGCACTTGTTTTATTTTCTTGTCTCGAGCTTTGGCAGCGCACATATCTGCTTTTTCATTACCTCGGATTCCTACATGACTGGGTACCCAGCAAATTTTTATGCTTCGTCCTTCATCTGTAAGTGTTGCTATGCTGTGTATGATGTTTCCAAGTATTGGTATAACTGCATTTCTTGTGTGAAGGGCTGTGACTACACTTAGGGAATCTGTGTAAATAATACTTCTCCTGAGGTTTCCTTTCATTATTTTCTCTATGGCAACAGAGACAGCATAGCATTCAGCAGTAAAGATGGACGCGCACTGTGGAAGTCTCATTATTTCCTCCCATTCGCCTTGAACAACTGCGCTTCCGACATAATGATCTGTTTTCGAGCCATCCGTGTAAAAGTCTGTGAAGTTACTGTATTTTTCTTTCAGCTGAAGGAATTCTTGTATGAAGTGCTCTTGTGGGGTTATTGTTTTTTGGAACTGTGTAAGAGAGAGGTCGCAAACTTCAGGGACCAGGTACCAAGGAGGCAGAGGGTTAGGTCTTTTGGCAATGCTAGGTAAACAATCCGGTAGCTCAACCTCTTGACACATTTGCTCAAATCTTAGGAGCAGTGGTCTCACTGCATTGGGTTTGTTGGTGAATAGTGTTCTAGAAGGGCATTTAGTTACTAGAGAATAGCAGATATGCTTTGGCAGAGATCTGATTTTAAATATATAGGCACATGTAAGTGAAGTTCTTCTGATTTCAAGAGGAGGTTCATTTGTTTCCACAAGCAGACTGGATATAGGAGAAGTTCGGTATGCTCCACATGAGAGTCGAAGTCCTGTGTTATGTACCGGGTCTAGTTTTTTTAAATATGATGGTCTAGCTGACCCATACACTATGCAGCCATAGTCTAAGGTGGAGCGTACGACAGATCTGTAAATGTGTTTAAGGCATGTCCTGTCAGCGCCCCAGTGTTTACGGGAAAGAACTTTTAGTATGTTTAGAGATTTGGAAGCCTTTTTCTTCAGGACATTTATATGAGGAAGAAAGGTGAGTTTTTTGTCAAAAGTTACGCCTAGAAATTTGTGTTCGTTTTTCACCGGTAATTTCGTTTTGTTCAGGTGTAGTGTAGGATCTGTTTGTAAGCCTCGTTTGAGAGAGAATAGGAGAGCCACTGTTTTTTGAGGAGAAAACTGAAATCCGTTTGTGTCTGCCCATGCTGCTAGTTTATTTATGGTCAACTGCACCTGTCTCTCACATGTAGATACGTTAGAGGATGTGTATGCAATCTGTAGATCGTCAACATAAGCTGAATACATTACGGATTTCGGGATAACTGTGCTTATGGAATTCATTTTTACTATAAAGAGAGTTGTGCTTAAGACGCATCCCTGTGGTACGCCATTCTCCTGTACAAAGTTCTTTGAAAAAGTTGAGCCCAAACGCACACGGAATGAGCGATTTGACAAGAAGTCCTTTAGACAGTTTAACATCCTACCACGTATGCCTAAATATGCTAGGTCACGGAGGATGCCAAACCTCCATGTAGTATCATACGCCTTTTCCATATCAAAGAAGACGGCAAGGCAGTGCTGTTTGTGAATAAATGCTTCACGAACAGTGTTTTCAAGGCGGACTAGATGGTCCGTGGTAGAACATGCTGTTTTGAACCCACATTGGTGTATGTCTAGAAGTTCTTGGGAATGAAGGACAAAGGCTAATCTGGTATTAAGAACACTTTCAAAAGACTTTGCTAGGCAACTTGTGAGAGCTATGGGTCTATAACTGCTGGGGGCCGTTGGTGGCTTTCCTGGTTTCAGGAAAGGCACAATAATAGCTTTTTTCCAGGCCTCAGGAATACTCCCGGATACCCATACTTTGTTGAAAAATTTCAGAAGTGCTTCTAATGCAGGTGTAGAAAGATGTGCTAGCATCTGATAGTGAATTTGATCTGGGCCAGGTGCAGTCTTCTTGCCGGCAGATAGAACAGTGTTTATTTCTTGTAGTGTTATTAACTTGTTATATGTTTCATTAGTACTTCCACTTGTTGGCAGTTTTTGTTTTTCGGCCTTGTTTTTGTATGTTATAAAAGATTTTGGGTAGTGTAGTGAGCTTGAAATTGCAGAAAAATGATCGCCTAGAATATCTGCCTGTTCCTGTAAGTTTGTTTGGGTGCCAGGAGATGTTAGAAAGGGGACTGTGTACGGGGAGAAGTTGCCATCCAGTTTGTGAACAAGCTCCCACATTTTTTTTTATGTGATTGAGCTATTTATTGATGATATGTATTTTTGCCAAGAAGCCTTCTCAGCGTTTCGGCGGATGTACCGTGCCCTAGCTTTCGCCTGTTTGAATTTTACGAGGTTTTCGTTTGTAGGGTACCTGCGAAAGGTTCCCCAAGCTTTGTTTTGTTTCTTCTTTGCATCTCTGCACTCCTGAGAATACCAGACTTTGCGATTTTTCAGTACCACTCCTGAAGACTGTGGTATAGCTACAAGTGCTGCGTCAATGATGCAGGCCGTAAATTTTTCATTTATCTCGTCAACACTGAGTTTTTCGGAAAAGACCTTTTCCAGGCTGGCTTCAGACTGGAATAGAGCCCAGTTCGCAAGGTGCAGCTTCCACCGCTTGGGTTTGTTTAGAGTGATGGAGGGTGAGGGTGTTAGGCTGATAATGACAGGCAAATGATCACTTCCTAGAGGATTGTCAAAGACGTCCCATTTAAAATCAGTAAAAATTGATGGGGAGCTAAATGATAAATCTAAAATGCTCATTTTCCCCGTGCTTGGGGAGCAGTATGTATGCTTTCCTGTATTTAGCAGGCAGACATCATTGTATAATATAGAATACTCTAATATACGACCTCTAGTGTCTGTCTGATCGCTTCTCCAAAAAGTGGAGTGCGCATTAAAATCTCCAACAACCAGATATGGTTCTGGCAGTTGTTCTAAAAGCTCTTCCAGATCATGAAGGGTTACAGTTAGGTGCGGTTGGAGATACAGTGAGCATATAGTTATTGTTTTATAATGAATGATAGAGACAGCAACAGCTTCGAACTTGGTTTTGAGGCTAATTTCACGTGTTGCTACTCCATTCTGCACTACAATAGCGACACCTCCAGATAACCTATTTGCTTCTTTTCGGTCGCAGCGAAAAACGTTGTGTCCTTTTAAAATGTTTTGGTGTGGTCCTAAGTTAGTTTCCTGTAGGCAAAGGGCTACAGGAGAAAATGAATGTAAAATGTCTTTTATATCGTTGTAGTTGTTTATGAGACCTCGGCAGTTCCAGTGTATGAGGAACGCCATTTTTTTTTTTTTTGGAATGTACCTGAATTTAGGTTTCAGGTTTTTCTGGTCCTGTTATACGAGGTTTTTCTCTCCGTTTTCTTTCTAGAGAGTTATGCCGCCGCTGCAGCGTGGACGAGGAAGGGGTTGTGTCCATTGCCTCAGGGGCTTTGGACGTTTGGGGAGAGTTAGGAGTGTTGGTTGCAGGCTTCCCTTCTGGGGGAGAAGCCTTTTGGGCTGTTGGCTCTGGGGCCAGTGTGCCCTGTTTCTGCGATGGCAGGGCAGCTTTCGCTGCTTCTGCCTGGGGCAAGAATGGCCCTGCCTGAGGCTTACCCTCGGCGGAGACCAAATCCTGTTGTGGTGTGCTGCCCCCATGCTCCACCACATTGGAATAGTTCGGTTTGGCTGTGAACAAAAAAGTGCCCTGTTTAACAAGATATCGCTGTCGTGCCTCTTTAAACGTTATGTTTTCCTTGACTTTTATGGTAATGATGTCCTTCTCCTTCTTCCAAGAAGGACATGACCGTGAGTACGCGGCGTGTTCACCTGCACAGTTTGCGCAGTGTGGCGCAGCTTCACACTCGTCAGATTTGTGTTCATTTGAGGCACATTTTGCACATGTTTGTCGGCCACGGCAGCTCTGGGAGCCATGACCGAATCTTTGGCAGTTGAAACAACGTCTAGGGTTTGGAATGTAGGGCCGGATGTCTACTTTGATGTAACCGACTTCAATGGATTCAGGGAGTTTGCTGGAGTTGAAAGTCAGAACTATGTGCTTTGTTGGTATTTCTTGGTTGTTCTTCCGGATTTTGATCCTGTGTACACCGATCACATTTTGCTCAGAAAGACCTTCAAGAAGTTCTTCTTCGGTGAGTGACAGGAAGTCATTCTCTGATATCACGCCTTGGACTGTGTTCAAGGATCTGTGAGCACTGACCGTTATTGGGATATCCCCAAATGTTGTAAGTTGCTGAAGGTTGCTGTACTGGAGTTTGCTTTGCAGCTCAAGCAGGAGATCCCCGCTAGCCAGTTTACTAACTTTGTATCCTGGGCCTAGTATGGTTGTGAGAGACCTAGATACTGCAAAGGGGGATATTAGCCGAGCTTGTTTGGCAGGGCTTTCACTGTGGATCACATGATATTTAGGGAAAGTGTCATGCTTTGCTGAAAAGAACTGGGCTGATACATCGGTCCGCCTTTTCTTGGAAAGGCGATCAGTTTGTTTGGAGGAAGAAGCCATAAATAATGTATGATGTTCGGCCGCGGCGCCAGCCACCCACCATGGAGCCCAACGAGGGGACGGGGCAGGAATTGGCAGGCAAGTCCTGTCCACGTCAGCTGTACACCGTAACTATAACCTAATATGGCGTAACTCAGGGTAGTCAGCCACACAAGGTTAACCCTCGCCACCTGGAAGTAAGGAAAAACCGGAAGAGAGTAGAGGACAGGAGAGTTGTAGGATAGAAGATAGGAACGTGAAAGATGAAGGGGAGGATAGGAAAAGGCGACTGCCGATTTCCCCCGGGTGGGTCAGCCCGAAGGTGCCGTCTGTGGGAAGCGTGGGCCAAAGTGGTGTGTTGCCTCCGCCGAGGGGCCTTAAAGGTCCAAACACTCGGCATCGGCTCAACCACCAGGATCCCCTTTTCCCCAGACACGGCGATGCCACGCACGGCTAAGCGTGGGTGCTCGGGGTCCGTGGTGTCGCACAGTACACGCAAACATCTGCTTTAGCAGATGCCCCCTGCGGGGTGCTTTCTGCTGCTTCTTGCATGACACAGGACTTGACTCGTGACTGTGGTGCAAGTTACTATTCCTGTATATATTTTAATCAAGTCATGACTCTCTTTGTTCTCTTTCTGTAGCAGGTCAGATATTAAACTTTCAAGCCAATCTATCCGCCTTTCCAATCAATAACACTTGCGTGAATGCATTTCTCCTGGATGGTTGATCTGGTAATCACACCATCGTAATGCAAGGACATGGGGCGTATGAGCTTTTGAGGTGAACAATTTTTACCCTAGAAATGTCTTTTAAATGATGTGAAGGATTCTGAGCTCTGCTCAACATGATCCTCCTCTTTGGAGTCTTCATCAGGTTCTATGGGACTAGATGAGTGCTGTGGAAAGAACGTGATCGAAGTGGAACCAAGGGGCCTGTTCTGGGTGGTACGATATGCTGGTAGGGACACCTGTTGTGCTGGCCTCACGATATCGTTCAAAATAAAAAAAAAATCCAAAATGCGCACATTACTGCTATGAAGGCAATCTGGCAGGAAACAATCAAATAGAACTGGTGGCTTCTGCGAGTCGAGTAGTTCTCAAATAAGCATATCTGTAAGGCTACAAATCGCAACTACGTTTACTGCCTTTATCACGCGACCTACACTTTTTTTTGCCAATGCACTGGGCCAGCGGTTTTGCGTCGGTACGACGCATCGTTTGAGGTGAGCTTTCTTCGTTTCCGGTCCATGCCGAGGCTTCGAATGACGCCGAGGTTCATTTAGGACTTCCAGTAGAAAGTAGTACGAACACATGAACCCAATCGGTGTGCCAAAACTTGTGAAAGCGAACGTTACTTCCACTCGGAGAAGCCGTGCTGCAATCGATCGCGACGTACACGGTTGGCATAGCGAGCACTCAAACCCGCACAACACGCCTAAACCCAGAACCTAACGGTGACAGGAAAAATAGGCGAAGTCTGAGCACTGTAGACGTTGTAGGAAGTATGCTTCCTCTTTTTTTTTTTTTTTGAGAAAGGTTACGAGAGAGGCGTCGGGAAGGTGGGGGAGCAAAGCTGCGACAACGCGTAGGGTGAAAGGGCCACCCAAGTACATTGTAGCAACCTTTTTTTTTTTTCGGTTTCCGGCTTTCCGTGTAGTGCCATAGTTCAGGTCATCCGGCCGAAATAAAGGAAGCGAAGCTCGACACGCTATTCTCAGTGATGCAGCGCGGAGGCGAGCAACTAATATACGAGTACGCGCCGCGGCGCCCGCTCCTGAAACACTCCACCCACCACTCGGATTGAACACACTTGTCGATTTCTTTGACCTGGAACCGTATTTAGATCGTATCTTTAATGACGCCAAGAATAATAATAATAATAAAAAATTACAGCAGCGGCCGCACAACCAAGTTGTACCGGTGGTATGAGACTGCTCAAGACGTTGTGCTCCATCACGAATGTTCACAAAAAAAGAAAAAGAAAATAACAACAACAAATTAGATTGGAACCATTGTCATTTGGAGTACCCGGCGGAGCGAGGTATAGCCGTCGTTACCGAAAATCTGAACTTGAGCGTCACCTCTCGCTCTGTTCCAGAGCGCAGCGAGAAGCAGACACCACCCGTAAAGTGAGCTTTACCACCCGTCCTGCTCCGCCGCCGCCGCCGCCGACCGCGCGTCACGTGACAGTATTGTTGAAGAAATGCGTTTGCGTGAGCGAATAATTGATATAATATATTTTTATTTGCTAACTTTAACAGCAAACTATTATTGTATGGGAAATAATGATTATATCTGCGTTTCCAAACGGCTAAACATGACGTAGGCGAGTACTTCTAATTCCGGCCTACAGGGTCGCATGGTCGCTTCAGGAACGCAAAAATGCTTTGATTTCAGAATGGTATTATTAAATGCAGAAGCAACATTTCGACGAGATATTTTGGAATAGGCATACCTAATGTTTACTGAAGCAAGGAAAATTGCAACTGGGCTGCTACATTTTCGTTTCACGACCCCTTTAAGGCTTGGTCTTGCTTATAACAGACATTTTAATGATATATGCGGCACCATCCATCGCAAGGTTCAGTAGCTGCTACGGTGAAAATAAAAGACACACACCTGTGCCGTTATTATTAATTACAACTTCAGACAACAAACAACAGGTCAGTCAGCTGTGAATTGACTGAAAGAAGCCCCTGCAGTGGGAATGCAACATAGAGAAGCTCTTAAGGGTTGCCACGAAGAGCACAAGTGCGACTGCATATGCGAGCATTGGGAGTGCGCGTTGGGTTCTCCAATTTGTAGAGCTTCCTATCACGAATTATCATAGGTATGTCCACTAGTCTGAAGAATATAGCAAAAATTGTCTATTATGTTTCATTTCAGTATGAGTGACAAATCTATCTAGTAAATGCAAAGAAAGTGCTCAGCTGATGGCGCGGACATAATCAAGTCATTGTGTCTAGAATGCGAGACACAGCTAAGCCAAGATCAAAACAAATGACATAAAAACACAAGTGGTTCTGCTCTGGTGAGGGCAAATAACTGCTCTGTTTGCTGTTCAACCAGTTTCAACTCCACTCAGAAATGCCTCGTTTGCTTTTCATTTATTTTTCATCTCAATAGCGACAGTCGCAGACAGACTTGTTACTCACAGCCACTGTTACCCTTTGTCAAACAAGCATAAATTTGTGAGGGATATTGCTGCTGGTGATGTTTTATAGCTTTGGCTGCTTCTAAAACCCTGGTGGTAAGCTAGTTAATTTTACGATTTCGTGGCTTTTTTTTAAATTGAATTCTTGTAGTGCTACCAGACACATAACTTAGTTGCGAATCGCTAGTTGCAGTGCCAAGTCACATCATAATCGCACTTTGCAATCACTGCTAACATAGTTTGCACATTGGCCATGAGGCTCTTGGCCTGATTTTCAAGCTTGGAGAGGCTGTGTTGAACAGCATCAATGCAGCCATGAAGCAGACGATTTACAACTATTTCAGCAGTAAATAAATGTAAGAAAGTTGCAAGGTGTAGTCAGTGTGGTGGTTCACCAAGCAAATGCAATATGTAAATGAAAGCTATAGTAACGCTTTTGCGACATGATGTATCGTTCTCTTTTGCGCATTTTAGCCGCAAGATGCCTGCACCGAAATGAGGTCTTGTTAAAAAGTGTAAACGTGGTACCCTGCTTATAAGGGACCTCTCATATAAGAGACAAAAAGTGCTCCCCAGTGCATGTCCCTTATAAAGGGGTTCAACATATTTTGGCAAGTTCACAGTCGCCTACCGCTATTAAAAGAGTGTGATGAGCTCTAGCTTACTGGGAATTTCGCACAAATATTTATCATGTACAGATACAGGTTTTGAATCATACACCAATAAAATGCCTTGCTGGATGAGTTGATAGAGCTTATAACTTAAACTAGAGCAAAAAGACAGGGCGACAGCAAAAACAAAAAAAAAACAGCAATGAGAGATCCAGCATTCACCTCTTACCTCTTATATTTTTTTTACGCATTTCACCGTGCTATTGCTGAAGGGCAATAGTCGCCGCTCGCTTTGTTTTATCACAAATATATCAATGCTTTGAGGCTCCGAAATGCATGGCTGATTAGTTCACGCAGTCACCGCAATTTTCTTCATGGGCTTTGAACGCCCCTCTAGAGTTTTCCCATCTTTCCCTGCGCCTTCCTTCTCGTGGCTTGTTTAAATACCTCGACGCATTACAAAAAACTTTCGGGATGGCATTTTTGGCAAGGCTCTCTTGTTCTCGGGCAATTTCAACAGATTTGCGTTCGATTACAGGAACGCAAGTTTTCAGAATTTCCTTATCGTGAAAGTGACGATTGCACACTCTCGACTTGGTTGAAAGGTTGTCTGCACGTGGAATAGCACTGTTCCATGCAACGAGAAGCGCTTCGCGCTTGAGCGAAAATGAATGTTGGTCTGAGCTCTGCTCTTGTCCGTTCGATAGCCACTCGTGCAGTCAGTCACGCAGCATGTCGGCATGGCTACACTGTGCGTTATATTATTCCACGAAAACCACAAAATCATCACACAAAAGCGACAACTGCCATTCTCGCCAGAACGTCGCGGTCACGATGACTACAAGAGTCCGTTGACTGCGTTGCTCGTCATTGGGAGCCTCCATGGCTTCCTGCAGCTAGAGCCTGGTGCGACTCCAGCGCCACTGACTCGCCCACGTGGTGCGGTGCCGCGCATCCCGCCGCAGTTTGAAAACTAACCTAGTCTACTAACATTAGTGAGGAGTGCCTGCCGAGACTTGCGTTAGGCCTGACCCAACATCAGAGTAGCAGCGAGAACAAATGGTCGTGCATGTATTTTTTCTTTATGTGTGTGGAGCATTTTCTTTTTTTTTGTGTGCCTAGACCTTTGAGAGGTGCAGTGCAGCCAGGAGGTCCGCACATGGAGTGCAAGACAACCGTCCACGGAGAACAGCAAACCAGAAGCGAGTGAGTGCCTCAGCCTGGATGGTGACCCTATTTTTCTTTGTAAATAATCTTTTTTCTGTCTCTTTGGCCCTGGGATCTGGGTGCCGCAATCTGCTGACTGGTATTGATGATTGCTGAAAAGCACTGTGGTGCTCCGATACCGCTGGACGCGGTAGGCGTCGTTCGCTCATAAGTTGCTTTTGGATCGCAGCGAGCCAGTGGGGCCACCCTGGGTTCCTTGGCAGAGATGCACATCCTCGTGGCGTTGTGTTCTAGACAATGTCCTTAGTCCTAAGGGACTAGGCTTAAGGCTCTTTTTGGGGGCTGCCTGTCGCACATCGGAGGACAGTCTAACCGTGGCACACAATGAGCAAATGTGTTTTGCTTGTTTTACATTTTTATTTATTTGAAAATACTGCAGCCCAATTCAGGGCTATAGCAGGAGCGAGTATTTTCATACAATCCAACGCATCAAATACATATAACAACAACAAAGGATGTTATCATAACACATGATACCTTCTGATGCTGCGACTCAATTGCCGACGCAGATTCAGAAATTGTTGATGAACGAATGTTTCCATGCAAGGAATTCCAACTCTCCACAATGTGAGGAAAGAAACTATTTGAAGGCATTGGTACGGGCAAAAAAAAAAAAAAAGGTCCTATATTAAGATTATGATGGCTCATGGTTGCATATGGTTCGGCAAACAATATATGCTCTGAAAGGCAATTGGAAGAATGGACTATAGACTGAAAACGTTTGAGGGACTTGGTTTTACGGCAGGATGAGAGCGGACTTTGTTTTAGAGAAGACATTGCAGGTACGGGTGAAAAATGGAAGTCGTTGCAGCAACAAGTAAATCTTACAGCTTTCTGTTGTACACATTTGATTTTATCAATTTAACGGCTTTGTATGGGTTCCAGACATTTAACGAATCTTCAGGAACAGGCAGAGTTAAATGCAAACAAAACGAACGCCCTCCACTTCGACTGATTGTTAAGTCAGCGGAAAGGCTTCCCTCTCAGTTGATGGTGATGGATGCGAGAGGAGGGCCTCTTGCTGGACCCTGGGGGACTTGCTTTGTGACAGACGGCTGCAGAGTTGAGCCCACGTCGTCCATCAAATGAGTGACCACCGTCTGATGCTTTTCCAATACTGACTAAACATTTATTAACTCAAAATAAAATAAGCAGAACTAACACACTTTTCATTACGTTCAGATTACACGACGCCGAGCCTACTATCGGCCACCGCCACGAACTCCTCTCTGCTTCATCCACGTTGTCCCTACCGCCCCGGGCCACCACCAGTCACGCATGACTGGCCCGCACGGCTGCCGTCCAGCAAAAGCCCCGCTCTCTCATTCCCGCATCCCGATCTTTAGCCGAAGACAACCCCCTTGCAACACCACAACCAATGAACAATTTTCCCGCCACTTTCTCCTGAATTAAACACTTCATATAGAAAAGAACAACAAAAAACATCATCACACACAAGTGAAGCTGCTCACCGCCCTGGCTAGCTATGCCAAAAAGAAAACATACAGAGATGCACAGTGCTGGCCATTTCTATCGTCGCCTCACGCACAGAGCGTCTCTGAAAGACAACACGCGTTTCGGCCGAAAAACCCCAAACCCGAGCTTCCGCACTCCCGGAGAGCCAAACTCCCGTCATTCTGGGAAGTGCGACGCCGTTTGTGGGACAAGCTACAGTACCCTCTCAAGCTCAAGCACCCCTTCTCCTTGCGTCCTCGCAGCGCCTTTCGTGAGTCCAGCCCGTTCTGCCTTTCCGTTCTCATTTGACCGGCGTGCGCTATTTTCCTCCCTCTGCTTTCTCCACGACGCACTCTGGCTGCGTTGTGACAGGCCGGAATAAAGTTTTATACATCAGCAGTTTGGCTTCATTAGGAGCTGCTCTTGCTGTGCGCTTTGAGTAACCAACGAGCTTTAGCAGTGATGTAATCGATGCGCTTTGATATTGTGAGTAAAAATGACACCAAGGTATTTGTATCATGTACTCTATGTCGTAATACGAAGGTGATAGGTGATGGACCTTGCTGTAGCCGAAACATCTCACCTAACTAGAGAAAGCTAACTTAGTTCGAATGAAGTTGGTATTTTTGCGCTGAGAAGGCGAATCGGAAATTTTACGGAACCATATCAGGCCGGAAAAACCACGGATGCGCGTTCGACTGAAGCAAGCCAGCTTTGTTCTGGTGAACTCAACTCGGTGCTGTGCTAGATAAAATTGGCACTCGCATTGGACCACATTTTACCAAATGGTCATTTTGCTCAATTTGTTCAACCTCTTGGAGATCCGGAGGCATATGCAGAGATCAAGTGAAGCCGCCTGGGCCTGTACGTTGCTGCCTGCTGCCCTGCGTCCGCGAGTCCCTGAAGCTACGGTGTCTCATAGAACCAGTCCGGCTTAATGGGAGAGGAAGCCAACACCCTGCCTGCCAACAAAGACGTGTCAGTGGGAACCACACCCTCCCGTCACGCTGGCTTCTGGGACCTGCCGATGGACAGCGGGGGCCCCTTCACCTTGCTGCTCATCGGATGGCAGTGGTGCGTTGCCTGTGCTGCAAGCCCCACGTGTACCTCGCGGATGGCATTCAAGGAGCAGCTCTTAATAACCATTAGGTGAACACTTGAAGAAGGGGAGGGGAGTAGAAAATCAGTTGCCTCCCCCTTCACCTTGGCCAATCACCATCACCCTAGCGAGCGTCGGGGCAGCACTGGCTGGGGGAAGGGGTAATTACCTCCCCTTGGGGGAATGAGTACCAGCGATGGGTGCGCCACCAAGGCGTCTACGCGGATTACCGCGAGAAGACGGCATGGAGCTTCTATATCCAGTCGGTAACACGTGCGGTCATCTCCCGCTGCCTGTCCCAGCAAATGCTGGCACGGAGTATGTGGAGCACACGGGAAGACTCATCGTGCACGACAGCCCATCTTCTGGTTCGCAACAGCGCGGCAACCGGTAAAATACCGCACGCTCTCGTCGCCTCCCGCGGCAGACGCCTTCTTACGTAGCCTTGTCCTTCCAAGGAAAACCTTAAAACCTTGTTGCTGTATAGCTAGCCAACATGCTCTGTGTTATTTGCAAGTGCAATAGACCTTATTCAGAATTGCTCCCATCTATCGGCCGCCACCATGTTTGAGGGTATCTGAATTGAGGAGCGGCAAGCGGCGTAGTAAGGGGTCGCTTGGCCGGCATCGTTAATGCTCGTTGAGGCCGATAATGCTGACATACTGTTATGTCCCTTGTTGTATGCAAAACTAAAATAAGGGTATAGAAGAAAAGAAGCTCCAAGTTCTATCCCTTGAGCTTTTTTTTTTCTTGAGGCTTGTATCAATCTGCTCTCGCGTGGTTGTTGCGCTAGGCACACTTTCGATCAACGACGCGCCCGAATTTTAAAATGGTATCTTATCAAGCATGCTTTGGAAGATTGCAAATCCCTACTCAGTGCTAAGGCAGACAAAATATATCGCCCACAGTGTGTTAAATTTGTCTGTTTCATCCCAGCTTTTACGGTTTCATGCATACAAGCTGTCAACAGATTTTGCCCGCATGTATGCATCCAAGTATCCAGATAGAACACATTTCAGGACTTCAAAGGCGCCAGACTGTTCTCTTAAATGTCAGCGCGATATTCTAACATCTTTACGCATTTAATTCATTGATGAATGGAATATAGTCGACTACGTCCAGGCTTCAGTTGCTGAGATGAGTCTCCAGAACACGGCTTGCAAAAGGTAAGACGCTAAGTATACGTGACAGCAATCGCCTATACCTTTTGCTGCTCTCGTCTACCGCAAGTTTGCACAATTGTTGTTGCTACAGTGACGGCAGTCACCATGCCGTTTATTATTTTTTTTATTAGTGCGAGGTTTGTTTCTCTGCGAGGTATGTGAGGTGCATCAAAAAGTTAGTCCTTAATTTTTACCACGGCAATTTTGTATTCTCTTATTCATATAGCTGAATAATGCCGTTTTTTTTCATTTAACCTTCATGGCACGCCATAAAGACATTGTAATGAGGTAGGGGTTGAAACTGTCAACTATTTGTCATTATCCATAGAGCAATATCGTTTGTAGCGAGCCTTACCGCGCTTAGCAGTGAGGAATTGCTACTGCGGTTATCGCAATAGAAATTAGAATGGGCGCACACGTCTTCCAACTTTATTTGTTACCCAGCCCTATAAATGCATGGATCACATTTTCTGTATGCCCATTGCTCGCTACATTACTACTTCACTGAACTGCTGCTGGCAAATAATGTTTGCTGTTTTCCAATATGGCAAAAGAAATATTGCATTACAGCTCCATTGTTGACATTTATGTTCTTTCAGGTGTCAACTGACTGCACTCCCCATAAGTTCGGACTTTTCAAAGTATGTTTGGCAGCTTTAAATAGAAAACTGCCATTCAACATTAGACAGTCTTGTACTAGTCTCGACAATTTCGATGCAAGATGTTTGCAGCATGCACATGCACGATAAAGCCTTGTTTCAACCCAAAGGCTACTCATAAAAACGCTAGTGTGCTCCCCGGTTTGCATGGAAGTGCTCATATGTTCGGATGATGCACGGACGATTGTGATGGCTGTACGTACACAGCAAAGAATGACTGCTGCAAACACTGCGCATTGCTCAAAGCACTGCTCGAATGTATGTCCACCAATGAGCTTGACACTGCATCTGGGTATAAGGCAGACATCTGCGATGAGACTTCGCAGACAGCAGTATCTGTTAATATATTGATTTTTACGAAATAGAACCACGATGCGACGGCAACAAGTGCTACATATCTGAGGAGGATCAGCGGGCACGGAATCACGTCGTTGACCTGTTACGTTTCGCTGGCAAATTCGCGAGGTTGTGTGTTTTAGCCAATAACATATGGAATATGGGAACTGCTATGTGAGTTTTTACATGCTAACGAGATACATCAGCGGTCAAACATTCAGACAGAAAATGGAACAGGAGTGCGCGGGCTGTACTGGGAATTGTAAAGGCCCATAAGAGCGCAGTGTTTATTATGCATCAGTCCTATATTTAAAAAAAAAGAAACAATATTAAGCTCCTACGTATATGTACGCATATTCTTACACCATACTATATGGAACGACAACGATCACGGCCAAGTGCCGGGCACAGTAACAAGTTGAGCCTTGCCTGCGCTGGACTCGAAAACATACTGCTGCGACTCGCGCAGCGTACTGACATCGCAGACATGCTTTACACCAGGAAGCAGTATCAGTATGTTTTGCACTTTCATGGACACGTATTTGAGCACTGTATTAAGGAATCCGCTGGAGGTGCAACAAAGGCTTTGCCGTTTGTAGCTACGCTGACGTCACCATTCGAAGAAGTTTTGGCAGTGCAGTATCGCTTCACGAAGTAAAATTGGAATGTAGGCAGCATGGACAAGTCAATCGTCTATTATTCGGTCATTTTTTGCTCTGAATGCAAACAAATAGCACAGAAACCACAGCATAAAGCAGACTCAGCTAGCGTTACGGCAGCAACCATATAGTGTCCTAGCAGCTGTAAGCGGAGCCGACTCACTTAACCCTTGAACATGGCGTCGTTTTGCCACGTCTTCGCATCAAGACTGCAGTGAGGAATGTTTATTGCAGAAAAGAAATGTAATTTGGAGCTGTTTGCTGCTTCCCAGTGCTCTGCATTGCATGGGAAGCAAGTGTATTCACTAAGGACTATGAACGAGGTCAGATCGGCACAAACGCGCGGCAAGCTCTACAAAGACTACGTGTCCTACAGTTTACGCATTGGAGAATAAGTCTGACACCGATTTCTTATTCACGTTCACTTTTTTAAATGCCAATCTCGGCAAACTGTTTAGATCTGATGATCGTGAACTCAGCCTCGCCAAGCGGACTGTCCGCCGCGCTGCCGTCGTCATCACGATAACAATCCGACTACCGTTTCGTTGCTGGAGTTGGCGCGATTTCAAGCGTTTTCTGTTTCGAGCTTATCTTTCTGCTCATCTGCGATATCACTGTCTCGGCGGGTGCGACCGCTGGCAGTAGCAGTCTCCCATGCTGGGGAACACTCTAGGCCTACTTCAGGCTCGTACACACGATCGTTCGGCACACGACTTTCGTCGGCCTGAGCGCGCACAGCCGAGGCAGGGCATCACTTGAGATGATTAATCAACTATTTATTTCACTTTTTTTCACAAATTCTTGCCGTGAATGCACCTCGCGGTACGGAAAAAAGCGTGGCCGGTGTCACGTCTCCGCCGTCTCCCCGCGGCTGGGGCACGCCGAGCAGACGCCGTCAGGCAGCTCCGCCAATGCGGTGACGCCTTATCGTCACGTGCACCCCAAAAGCCAATGGGATTGCAAATGCCACATTTTTTTTTTGCTATTTTTTATGCGAACAATGGGCAAATGTAAACAGCAGAGGCGGCAATTTGAAGACGAAGGGCGGCTTTTTCGAATGAGACCAAGATAACTACGGTGCTGCGCACAAAATGGGAGCTACGCCTCGTGGAAAATGGTTGTTTCGGGGGCTGTTTTCGGCCCAAATTCGGGCGACGTCGATTATATAAATTGGTATTGTTACTAAAATACCTATCCTAGAGATGAAAAACTTAGCAGATAGGTAGATGAAGAGCTACTGATTTCGCAAATCACATTTTCTAAATTGATTTTTTTGCGATTTTTTTTTTTGGTCTGAAAGACCCGTGTCCCCCCTTAATGCTCCCAGCAAGTCGATCTTCAAGCTCTGCTTCATAAGAAGCTTCACAAGAAGAGTGTCAATCAGTCTCCTCTTGTAAACTGCCTTGCAGGCCCTGATTTTATCTTGAGCTTGGTCTTTAACGTCAGTGCTGCTCTTTTTTTCACGTTCACCGCCATCACAGCACTACGCACACCCACACACCACACTTGACTCGACGACCGACGCAGCCTTTGCCGAACGCTACAACGGCCACGCCGCAACGCCGCTGCTAACACTAAAACCAAAAATCGCGAAAGACTCAAAAACCAAAAAGGCAAAAGCAACATTCGATCGCGCCGCTGCCGCCGCTGCTGAAGCAGCGCTGTCAGCGATTGTGAAATGCGAACGATTTCTTATGGCCTCCGAGATACCTCCGTGCGCACAAACAGGCACGCGGGGTGATCTCGGAGGCCGTGGATTTCTTTGGCTGTCAACTCCTAATGCCGTTGTGGCATCTGTGGTGCTGTCAGCGCCTGCGAGGTAGAATCACTGGAAAATTTCAGAGTACCGCATTCGCTTTCCACGCGCCGCCGGCTCGCCTACTGGCTGATGCGCGTCACGTGACCTCACGTCGCCATATCCCTTCCAAGCGCGCGCATGGAATACGTGTCTTTTTTTTTTTTATTGTTTTTTGGTGCGCTACAGGAAAATAGGCAGACACTGCTTGAACCCATAGCCAGCGGCTAGTAAAGGGTCCAATGGAAAAAGTTCATAGGTTGCAGGCACCCAATCGTCAAAGTTAGAGACATCAGAAGTAGTAACTTTACAATAAACATAACAAAGTTAGTTATCGCTTATACATTCGTAAAACTACCAATGAAGAGAAGAAAATATAAACTAAAACCTCACAAATCAAACAAAAGCGCGTAGAACTTATACAAGAAATAAAGCAAAGAAAGATGAATGCATAATGTCACCACACTATAACAATACATAATGTCACATGTCGCGGAGAAATAACGCATCAGATACAATACAGGTATACGTAGAGGTTACATGGGTAATACCAGGCGAACAATGTAAGGTTACAGTAGGCAAATGCAAGTATGGACTCAAAGTGTTTCATTCATTTTAAGGTAGTATTCTTTTATTGCAATGGAAAAATTCTTGGCAAGCTTTACGTCACAGGGTAGAGAATTCCAGATTTTGACGCCCGTAAACTGCAGCATACGCTCACCATAAACGTTTCTTTTTATGGGTAAATTAAAATTTCCGTAAGTGTGGCTTCGGGTTGTACGTGACGGGATGTTAAATATAGATATATCGAAGGGGAGGTTGTTACTTACTATTTTGTGGATACATTCAGCAGTGTTTTTCTGACGAAGCAGGTCAAAAGGCAGCACGCGTAGTTTAATAAATAGTGGTTTGCTGGGTCTAGAGTAGTCTGAAAACGAGATTATTCTAAGTGCTCGCTTTTGTGAACGTCTAATGGGTTCTAGGTAAGTATTGTACGTCCAACCCCACGACTCAATGCAGTATGACAGGTGAGTATGTACTAATGTGAAGTAAAGGACTCTCAGAATATTGGCATCAAAATATTGGCGAAATTGATGAAGAGCATAGCAACCCGATGCAATCTTCGTGCAAATGGAGTCAATCTGATGTTGCCAATGTAAATGGTTATCTAGGGTCACTCCAAGGTACGTAAAGACAGTGGTTGGTTCAAGCTGGGTCTGACTGATAGTTAATCTAATATCACTCGAGTCCAGTGATTTTTTCCGTGAATGGAACAGTATGTATTTAGTTTTCTTAGTGTTCAATGTTAATTTGTTCGCGAGATACCAGTCTGCAATTTTTTTCAATTCTGTGTTTGCGATGCTTTCTAGTTCGGCAGTATGACAAGCAGTAACGATAATGGCAGTGTCATCGGCATACATGAGAGCACTGGCTGAGGATAATACCTGAGGAAAATCGTTGACGTAAAGTGAGAAAAGTAACGGACCGAGAGTTGAACCTTGCGGTACTCCTGTGTATAAGCACCGCACATTTGATGTTAGGTTATTCATTGAGACAACTTGTTTGCGATCAGTAAGGTAACTAGAAAAAAAGTCAAGCACCCTATCACGAAATCCATATATTCTTAATTTATTAAGCATGATGCCGTGGTTCACTGTGTCGAAGGCTTTTCTTATGTCCAGAAATATAACAGCGGCCAGCTCATTGTTATCTAATGCACTGTTAATTGCCTGGGTGAGTGTAATGACTGCTGAGCTAGTAGAGTGCTTTGGGCGAAATCCATGTTGCTGGGGGCAGATAATATTGTATTTCTCAAGAAAAAGGAGAATACGTTTGGACAGAATTTTTTCAAATATGTTATTAATAACGCTAAGTACGGAAATAGGCCTGTAACTAGAGGGGTCAGAAGGGTCACCATCTTTAAATACAGGGGTGACTCGGGCTACCTTTAAGGGTGATGGGTATGTGTAATTCAGCAGGGAATGATTTGAACAGCCGGCATAGTATGGGCGCTAAGATATCAATGTTTTCCTTAATAAACTTTGCAGGAATGCCGTCCAAGCCTGCTGCCTTGTTTGTTTTCAACTCCATGACAACAGACAACACCTCATTGATTTCAACTTCGTGCAGAGCGAAAGAATTAACAACTGACGCTGGAAGATTATTGTCTGCACTGGCATCAGGAAGCTTTGCAGCTAGATCTGGACCGACACTTGTGAAAAATGTATTGAATTCATCAACAGTTTTTTCAGTGATATTAGAGGGAAGTGTGGGATATCTTTTCAAGTTTTGCGTGACCTCATTGATAACTTCCCACATTTTTTTGGATTTCCAGCAGAACCTTGAATTCGGCTAGTAAAATATTCTTTTTTTCGGGCTCTCATTAAGGACACAGATTTATTACGCACGCATTTGTACTGATACAGATAATATTCGTTGCCTTTATGATGTAGCCATTTATGATACCAATAGTCCTTTCTTCTTAATATGTTCAATATTTCTTCGGTCATCCAGGGACAAATTGGTTTATGACGCTGGGAAGACGCTACACTTTGGCTGCTGCAATTTATAAGGTCAACCAGAGCGCTAATCAAGTTAGAGAACTCTATATTGACATCTTCATGATATATTAAGTCAGTATTGAGTAATAACAATTTGTTACGGAATAATTCATAATTTAACTTGGTTGTATTTCTTGGTTTCATACCTTTTACTTTTGTAGGTGTGTCTACCTTAACGAAAATTGGCAAGTGGTCCGAAATTGGTGCTTGGTAGACGCCAGCATGTACACCGGTGTCAATATTTGTCAGTGCATGATCAATAGATGTTGCCGAAAGGGTGGTTATGCGTGTCGGAGAAGCAATCAAGTTGCGGAAGTTGTATGATTTGTATGTGTAATCTGGGGCACTCGTGGAGCTAGTATCAATATTCATGTCACCAACGATAATAACTCGGTTTTTGTAGCTTTTAGTTAAACAGGACAAGATTGATTCCAGTTTATCAAAAAAATCGGCAAGATTTGAATTCGGAGGTCGGTAGACTACGCCCACTATAAGTCCGCATTCAAGTTTCACAAATAAGGCTTCAAGTTCGGGTGAACAACAAGAGACTGATGATAAGATAGTGTAGTGAAGGCTTTCTGTCACGAATAATGCCACACCGCCACCGCGAAACTGCGTGTCCCGTGGGCGTGACATTGTTGCATAGCCGGGAATTGATATATGTTCATGTTTCCTGAGCCACGTTTCAGTGGTCGCTATGATTTCAAAAAACTCCCCATTGCTGACGATAAAAGAATTTAAAGAGTTCAAGTTTCTGTTTATGCTGCGAACGTTACTGTGAAGTGCTGGAGTTCCTCTTTTGTCAATTGTTTCTCGCCGTGTACACGTGAGACATTATGTTGTGCTTTTGGGTGCGGCACCGGGCCTGGGTTAGGAAAGGTGTGTTTTCTGTGCCTGAACGAAAAAAGTGATCTGCATTGGTGATTAGTGTGGCTTCACAGAACCGACAGGCAAAAATTCATGCCTCAAGGAGCACCTTGTGCTAGATACGCTGGTTCATTGGTTTCAAATTATTTTCGTTTAGACGTGAAAGAAGCGTAGGAAATACTCAACGTGAACATGGTGCGCCTGGTCACAACATGTGTACCTTCCAACGCAGTATATGTGTTTACCTTCCAGCACAGGAATATGCAGCATCCGTTTTACTTGCGTAATTTTGCAAAAGCTACCCTCACAGTAAGGTAAACATCTAGCCAGCTGGCAGCAGATACATCTATCTTCAGTACTCGTGCATGAAAGCGTATGGGCTCGTGTGCGGATCGATGTCAGCGCGCACCTCTTCGTTTTTTATTTTTATTGGTAACGTAAACGTACATACAATGCTTTATGCACAGATTTATTAGTTATTTATTTCTAGTGGCACGTTAAAGAAACCCAGGTGGTGGAAATTTCCGGAGCTCTCCACAACGGTGTTTCATAGTCTGAGTCGCTTCAGGATGTTAAACCCCATAAACTTAACGAACCAACCATATTTGTTGTGTGTTTGCAGCTGGCGACTTCTAGACAATGTGTGTCAACAATCAATGTACGATGTGGATGCCATTTCAATTTTTGATGGCAGTTAATGAGCGAGGCTCTGCCAAATTGGCGGCACAAGGTGTACGGCGATGAAATATCAGGCGATACCATGAAACAATGAAAAGTGCAGATTGCAACAATGAAAAGTGGAGATTGTAGTACTTTACAGTACTGCAATCTCCTCGGCACAGTATTGCTTTTGAACACATCGCAGGAAGATGCCCATAATGAGGACAAATTATGAGAGGCAACACATACAGTACCAAATTCCTTGTTTGCTTAATCGCACTAAACACCTGCTAGATTTTCAAAAGTCAGTTCCCAAAAAGCTGCTCAAGAATATAACACTACGAGAAAATATTGAGTTTCTCTGACTTGTTTCCCAGTGCTTTGTTCACCTATATGGTGTTTTAATGTTGTTTGTTTTATCCTTAGTTTCCACAAAAACGTGACGACATGGTTATATGCCTGTATTATATCTTCATTGTGTCATTATGTAATGTGTTCACTGTCATTGATATTGCTAACCGATATCTATATTCTGTCATGCACTTTGCAAGTTTTTTTTTTGTATGTTTTTTTTTTGTCAGATAAATTTTCTTCACATGCATTCTCTAGGTTTTTATGTCCACATATGCAAGATTATCCCTGATGTATTAGATATACGTTTGCATTTTATATTTTAATGAAAGTAATTTTTGCTTGCAATTGTGGTTATATATACGAGTGTGATCTCTGCGTGCTGAACTGAGTACGGAGCAGAAGCCTTTGTCAGGCTTCTAGCCTTTTGCCTTTGCTTCGGTTTCTGTAACCAGAATAAACCGGATAGATTTAAAAAAAAAATAATAAAAGACTTGAAAAAGAAAATCAGGTATAAAAGTATACAAATTTATATAGTGAGAAAACATTGTATGTGAAATGCTATCTCTTCATACCCTTAACGGCGGAGCTTAAGCGTCCCCGTATTTTTGAGGGGGAGCTGATTTCGCAAAAGAAAAATGTGGTTCATTGTTATCTTCCTATATTGTATAAATTTACTTGTGATATCTTGATTGCTTTGCATTTTATTTTATTTGTTTTTTCTAAAAAACGTCAGCACCTTATTCAACTTGACTACATTTTTCTGACTTGATATATGTTTACTTGTGTGTAATTGATGTAATTAAATAGTCACATACAGTAAAACCTCGTTAATTCAAATAATTCAGCCTGCTTCAAAAATGTACATAAGTGTATGGCAGCAAACTTATTAATTTGGCGCTAAATTACGTGCGCACCAGTTAATTTGGACTACAGACGGGCCGAGGCTGTTGCGGAAATTAGTTTTCGGAGCACACATCGCTACGGCCATCATTCCCTAAGGACCATGTAAGAACCGGAAACGACGGAAACCACTATTTCAAAAACGTACGGATGGCGGCGCTGCTTTACACACACACACACACTAGGAGCGCGCATGGCACGCTTCGCTACAGCCATCATCTATCCATCCGCAACTCTGCTGCTATGCTGACTATCCGGCTCGTGCTTCTGCCTCCAAAAACTACCGCCGCTCTTCACCCTATGGATCAAGGTGTTATCCAATATGTAAAAAAAAGTATCATAAACAAGTGCTGGAGCATATGCTTCTTTGCATGGATCGGAAGCAGGCGTGCGTCATCACGCTCCTGAGTGCCATTCATATTCTGGCTCACATGTGGACACACACGCCGCCAGGCACTGTGGATTTGTGATGTCTGCCACAACCTTGTAGCCTGCAGCGCCAGCAGCTGCTCCCCACCGAAGTGAATCTCGCCGACTACACTTCCATTGATGACGGAGTTGTTGTCGCTGCCAGTTACCATATTTACATAATTGTAGGTCGACCCCCCCAAATCGCATGTCCCGGAAAAAAATAAAACATAACGCGGTGGATGCTCTCGAAAACGTAAAATATATTGCCTGGCTGTACAACTCGTCTACACTTCAAATCACGTATTTCGGCCATATACGCGGCAAGCCTGGCCTCCAAGCTCTGGATAGCATACCATCTGTGTCCCTTGGAAACCTCTTTGCTTTGCATCAAAGTTCAAAATTTTGTCTCGCTGCCCTCACTACCACCACTACTCCGGCGTATCCCTTTTAGAAGCTTCAAACTTGCGGCCCACAGTTCAGTTGTTTTTCGGCATAAACGATAGCCGCCTCCTTGAACACTGCACGGAATAAGCGGCGAGTGCCTTTTGGGCTAAAAAGTTCGTGACGAAGCATGTAGCCGGTCGTAAAGTTAAAAGTGCGAATGCGCAACGAATGATCGGTGTCGGCTTTTCCATCAACCATCGGCATTCCTTGGAAGTGCCTCCGTGTCATGTGACCCGACGAGACTGACGTGCAAAAAGGGAGCGTCGCCGCAATTCGAACAGCGGATCTTCCTTAAATCATCAACACTCCCGCAGCTGCAGTTTGTGCTGCGCAGTAAAAGTTAAAAAATTCTTCCAGAGAAGCACGCACAATAACTGAATGTTGCACTTAAAGCCGTAGAGGAAACAAATTCGTCATAGCCTGCCTGATATGGTTATTGTCTTGCTCTTGTTATCAGTGTCATGCTTTGGTTTCGATTGTAAATTGACCCCCCATCTTCAGATTTTCGAATTTTAAAAAAGGGACTGACTTACAATCGTGTAAATATGTAAGCGATGATGAGATAATCAGCGATGCCCTCGATGTGGCAGCTGAGGCGTTCGGTGAAGAGGGCTCGCTCGATAATGATGAGCCCCCGGTGCGTCGTACCACTACACAAGTCGCGGATGCTCTCACAGTTTTAGAGGACCTCTGTTATCATGCTTCTGGCAAAACGCTGGCCCTGGAAAGTTGTCCCATGCTCACAAACTGGTCCTCACTGCCCAGCTTTCCACGAAAAAGCAGACGAGCATTTCTGACTTCACGAGGTAGAGGTATGCATAAAAAAAAACTCGCATGCGGTTTTTGTTGCTCATTGGATAATTCGACATTCAGATAATTTGGACATATTTTTCACTCCCGTGAGATCCGAATTAATGAGGTTTTACTGTATTATGATTCAAATTAATTCCGACGTAGCAAAGTAACGCTACAATTTTGTTCTGAATTTATTTTAATAAACTGCATTACCTGTTCACACACTTGCTTCTGCTTGCAAGTTTGAAAAATGTGTGGTTTCTAAACCTCATTATGCATCAATATGCATTGCAATCCATCGCCTTCTTAGTTTACTTTTGAATGAACAAGGCCACTGCCAGTCTAATCATTGAGTCTGGAGACGCCGAAGATGGTGACTTTGCATGAAGAGTGGGCGAGGGACAAATAGATTATTGCAATCTGTCCGTCTAGTGCAAAAGTTTGAATAGTTTGCTATATTAATTTAGTGCTCCCCTAAGGAAGGGTGCAGTTTTGTAATTAAAACTGTTTTTGTTATGCATGAAATGCTACTAATTCTGAAATGTACATGTAAATATTGCCACAGATAAGGCAAGCAACGAGAACTGAATTCTTGTACGTAGCACGCTCACTCTGTTCGGGGCTCTCTCTCTCTCTCTGTGCTGTGCCTTGTGCCTTGCATCCTATTTATGCTTATTTCAGATCTTTATCTTAAACAGGTTAATATAGTTAATCAAGCTCATCTCTTGGATATAAAGTAAGAAGAAAGTGTACAAATTTTAGATGTTGGCATATTTGCAGATGTCTTTTGTGTGCAATAAAGCTGTTAAATTTTGTTAAATGCTTAGTAATTTTAGAGGTGTAAAGCTAAAATTTGCCCGTATATATGCTGGCAATCATTTGCCGAAATCGGTTTCAAAAACTGTTACTGGCACATTTTGAAAAATTTGGCTTTATTGCATTTTTGAGTGTCTTAGGAGTCATGTGCAATAAAATCATTCCACTGCCATATATTATGAAATGGCAAAAGGCTGAGTTAAAAAAAAATTGCAGCACTTTTTGGTATAATATTTCATCGCTATACATTTAGAGAGTTGAGTTTTATGGGCAAAAAAAAATTCTGGAGTCAAAATGTTTGATCAGATTGACCATTTTGCTTGCAGTGCGCACTCAAAAGACGTTTACAACTTACACGGTATTCATTCTTAGATTTGATGGGCAGCAGGAACCTTGCATGTTCCTGTATGTGCCAGTTTGTAATCCACATTAATGGAGAGGTGAGGTCTAAAAGCTTCAATGGTGAAGCAAGCACTTGAACAGCAGGCCTGTAAGGCACTGAGCATGCCTGTTGGATTGTTTGAAATCTTGCTGCTCTTTTGAGGGCACAAGGCGGATATAAGGGGCGGCTGGCTTTGCATTTGACTCCCATGTAGCTGCACAGCCACAGCTTCTTGCAAAGGTGCACCTTGCCACTGATGTTTCGTAAATATCCTGCACAATCTCTCTAAGCTCTGACTGTGCCACGCTGGTAACTATGACTGCATTTTGATGAAGGCAAAATGCAAAAATGGACTGTGTGATGTGTGGTGTCCATAAAAGAACCTCAAATAGTTCATTCATGGGCCCATTGGCCTATGTGCAGCTTCAACATGTCAGACTCCCATACTATGCCATACTATACGTCACCAGATCTTGTTTTTTCAGCTAGCGTCACGGTGGATAAATCATTCACCATTCACGTCTTCACCCAGTAGGCAGGCATTTCAGGGTTTCAGTTGGTTTGATGCCCTATAAACATTTGCGGCCAACAGTAACTCTGAAAAGCATGACTTTAAGTATTGTTACTTGCTGAGATTCCATTACAGTTCAAGTACTCTTCTGTTCTTTTCTATTTCTGTCTTCTGTTTCCAGGAGCAGAATGACCAGTTCATTGTACAGCTGCAAAAAAACTAGCCAACAAGGTGTGCGGCCTCTCCAGTTGAAATGATGGGTCAGTCCCAGGAATTTTTATGCCTTGGCCGGCGTTGTGCAGCGGCCCACAGAGGAATGCAGCTCCTTGCATGAGAGGTACGTAAAAATGATGAAGGAATCTCTGCAGGCACATGGTTTTCATCCTGGTATTGTTTCATAATCAGTAGGGTTGAGCCCACTGCAGTATGACAGCTCTCTCTAATAACCTTCAATTACTATAGTTTTTCTGTATATGGGTGTCCTTGGGGAAAATGAAGTAGTGTGGTTTATATGATGTGGTGCCAATATACTAGGCAGGAGTTAAGGGGGCACCCTGGTCTTAAGACAATATTTTTTATTTACAGGTAGAGTTTGATGAAAGTTGCACCATTTATGCAGCTTTTTATGCTGATTTCAAATATGCACATTAATTTTATGTAAGCCATTTAGTTCTGAAGATATTGAGCACTTTACGTTCTTTGTTTGGAGGTGAGCTGTCAGTAAAACTACAGGAGTTATAATAAAAACTGACATATCAAATCAATTTAGAACACACAGAGAATGCAAAAATCAAGACTGAATGTCCTAGTTCCATTTTAACCAAAGTTACAGCTTGTCAAAGTTCAGAGACCAAAAAGCCACCTTGACACTCCAGAAAACATGAAATTTTTAAAATCTTTCCACATTAAATACCACAAATTCATTTATATTTTTGCACTGTACATGAGTTTACCTTTCTGGTGCAAAAGAAATTATAGCAATATCATAAGTAGAACCAGAGATATCGCACCTCCAAACATGTACCGTCCTCAATATTTTGATTTTGAGAAATTGGGGAAAAACGTGTTGATAAATTTTTGAAGCACCAAAGCTAACAGTAATTCATTAAAGTTGTTTCTGACTAGCTCCTGATGCCAATGCATCATTTCCCATCGATTTAATTCGCCCACAAAGAATGAAATTTCCGGCGAACGGAACGCATGGTCCGGAGGACGCCACCAAGACGAGTGCGTTTGCATCGTAATCTCCGCAAAAGTTGGTGCAACGTTCTGGCGCGCGATCGCCATTCTCACGTTCATGCAGTAAACGCAGTAGGCCTGCAACTAGTGATAAGCGACCGCTGCTCGTCTTGCACCGCGTGGCATTCAGAAGAAAGTTTTTCGACAAGATTTGGGATTCCACGCAATCTTCTTTATGTTCCACGTGTCGCGGCACACCGCTTCGCGACTGCCGCTGCGGCTAGTCGCGGCACTGCCTCACAGGGCGACCTATCCCGGCATTGAAAGCTGCACTTGCTCATCTGCACCCTCACGGTTCCGTACGCGGCAGATCGTGCCGCTCCTCGCTATCGCAGTGAGCACGACCGGCTATGCTATGCCGTTATCAGGCCATCGCGGACTCGTCGGCGCTTCGTCATTGATTGCAGATAACCAGATGCGGCGATGCAGCATCCTCGGCGCGTTTATCTTCTCTCGCTACTTTTTTTTAGCTAATAACGAAGCGCGAATCTCAATATTGCGCATTTCGCATTGTGGTTACGATGAGGGAACGGCGCTAGGCCGACTAGGCCTAAAGGAGAGACCTTTTCAAAATGGCGCCGGACCGCGAGCAGTCGACGCCGCCAGCCAACCAAAGCTCGCCTTTTGCTCATGTGCGGTGGGAGTCCAATAGTAGGGCGTGTTTCACGCATTTATTCCTTTGTTTTCCGCTTTGTTGGGCTCGCTCATGGTCACCAACCGAGATGGTTTGATTCAACATCGTACCATTGTACACTTCTGCTTCTGATCATGTTTCAGGAGCAGCACTTAAAATAGGCGGCGTCAACCTTCGTGCACCGACCAACGGTGTAGTAACAGCATGCTGTATTTTCGTCTCGTCTTTGCCGCATTGATCATTTATGCGGCGTGTTGATAATGAAATGGAATGTGCGTCGGAAATGTCGGCCTTCAGCTGCATCGCGAAAGTACACAAATTCGCATCGGTTAAGTGCAGTACCGGATGCCGCCAGGCTACTGCAGAGGTGCCGTCCGCGAGCACTGTGGCTGATGGCACTCTGGTCGTACGCAGCTCCCTGGCCATTGCTAGGCCTTGTTTGTTTGGCGTTGAAGCTACGGTGGACGGTGTTTTAGAATCGGCCACTTCACTGTCTCTCTAGCCTAGCCGCTCGCGTGCTCCGTGCAGGATTCCTTCGTGTAGCTGCGGATTGGTGATAGCCTGCACTGCTGCATGTGCTGAGCTGCTTTGCTGATGTTTTGTGCCATTGATTCTGGCTCGGGTGATGCCTAACACACGTGCATGTTACGCATTGACACTTCCTAAATAGTGTGCGAGAGGACTTGAAACAAAAATACACTATACTACTCTTCTTGCTAATCTCAAGTCTTAAGATTCGCGGACGAGTAACTCATGCTCACCTGTAATCCAAACTTTGTAGCAATCTCTTTAAATGATCAGTCCGTGCTCACGCCGATGATATGTTTACATTCCATTCGTTATACACCACAAGAGATGCCGTCGACTATCATGAAAGGGCTCTTGGCTAAAGACAGTGGCATGTTTGCAAGCATGCCAGCTTCCATGCAGAGTTGTTGCTCCTCGACAAGAAAGGCCACCGTTGGTCAAACTGCAGAAGACGGTACCGCTGACACCGGACACTGACCAGTAGTGCAAGATAAGAAAGGGGTCTTGTAGAAAGCCATACTCGGCAGGAGTGCATGCTGATTTGCGCTCAATGGGACAGGGATATGTAAGGAAGTGCTTCTCCGCGGCGGCCACCGGTGTCTGTGGACCCACCTTCAAAGGGCGATGGCAGGGTTATTTGATGTATTGCTGTTCTATACTTGTATGAATAATATACGGGTCTGTGATTCAACTCGCAAAGTTTTAGTGCCCTTCGCATATTGCAAAAAAACGCGATAGAATTCGGAATTGGGAAGCTCCTGCCACCGAGAGCGACCGCCATTTTCAAATGCTCGTGTGACGTCACAGATGATATGCAGCAGAGCGTCGTCTGCTGCAATGCAGGCTGCAATATCAAAACACACGTCTCTTCTTCCTATTTCTTTTTTATTTTGATTGACAAAGTGGTCGTCGCTCATGTACTCGTGAAGATGTTGCTTAATGAAAATGTTATCGCACGAAAGCGATGTAGAGTAAGGCATCTTTCTTCAGCATAAGCACCGGTTACAGTCAGTGGGCTGCTTGGTTATAGGTTCCTCAGCTTATCGACATACTGATCTGTCGCATATTACAAAGGCGACGACTCAAGCAGGACCAACGGTCGCCTATCGTTGTATCGTGAAGTTCTGCGGCACCGCGACGCCGATGAAACTGATCAGCAGACGGTTGTCCAATCTGTTTTGGTCGGATCGGAGGCCAAGCGAGAACTTGACACCCGATGACTGTACGGCCTGAACAGCTGCACTTGTCTGTAGCTTAACTGTATTAGAAAGAAAACAAAAACAAGAAGCTACGCTTTATATGTTCCCCATTGTCATCAGCAATGACCTTGGCCAGAAATATTAGGCGGCCCCGAACTGCCGGCCCATTCAGTGACGAGTAGGCGCAGTGTGAGTACCGCAAGGCTCGGGTCTAGAGTTTCGTCGACTACAGAGCGTGCATTCACAAGCTTTAGCTGTTGCATGTGGCCATCGAGTGTAGTTCTGACAGTAGCGACCCCAAATCGACCCTCAATGTCTCCCTCGAAGGACAGCTACTTCCCGACCGAGACAAGATACGAGTCTTACGATAATGGCTCCAGAGCAATCAGCGCTGTGGCCATACGCTCGGCCTTCCCAAGCAATCGACCACTCAGGTCGCCAGGATGATCACGCGTGTGTCGCAGAAGCGGAGCGCTATGCGAGAGGGGGATATTCTGCGCCTGGTTCAGAGCCTGGTACTCAGTCGCGTGGGCTACACCCTCCCGTATTTCAACCTCAACAAAGGAGAAGTGGAAAGTGCAGATATCATCATCCGCAAAGATTATAAGACAGCCCTGCACCTGCCAATGAACACCTCCAATGCAAAACTACTAGCTCTTGGAGTTCACAACACCTTCGAAGAGATCAAAGAAGCCCAACTGGTCACGCAGATAGCCAGGCTCCAGCAGACTCCTACGGGGCGCTCGCTTAATTCTTAGGCGACTGGGGCTAGGTGGAACTGCGGAAATCGAGAATCGTACTGCGAGCATACCGGGCACAATTCGCCAGACGCTAAAGGTTAGCTCCCTTCCCCGGAACATGGACCCCAAGTTGCATGTGGCCCGTAGGGCAGCTTGGGCGAAGTATGTACAACAAAATTTAGCTACAAAATCCACAACGGTATACACGGACACGGCTCCGTATACAGGAAGCTCACATAGCGCTCTGGCGGTAGCTATTGATTCCAACATAAAAGAACTAGCTAGCGCCTCAGTCAGGGATTGCACGGCTGGCCGTTGCTCTAGCGGCGGTAGCCGGGTATCGAAACAACACGTCCCTTACCATTCTTACAGATTCGAGAGAAGCGTGCCATAACTACATGAACGGCCGCATAGGTCGTGCCGCGCTCAGGCTCCTCCAGAGCACGACCCCATCAAAGGTCGCACACAACATCTACTGGGTACCAGGACACACCTACATGCGGGGAACGAACGCGCCGATGAGGTAGGTCGAGGGTACACGAGCTGAGCTTCCTCCCAATTGGACAATCTACCCGAGCGAATCAGCCCTACGTACTCGGACATTCTGAACTACTATAAGGGGGTACGGATCCGCTATCCGCCGCCTCATCGAGATCTAAAACAACAAGAGGCAGTGTACTGGCGAAGACTGCAGACAGGGACATTCCCTAACCTGCATATCCTAAGAAAATTTACCCGTAACAATATCGGGACACCTGCCCATGGTGTGGTAGGAAACCTTCGTTATACCACATCACGTGGCAATGTAGAAATAACGATAGCATTTGTAAAGACTTGAGTCGGAGCAACTGACAACGTTGTCGCGGAGCAGTAATGGCTGCCAGAAAAAAGTAGAGCTAGGTCTATGCCACTGTTTAGCGTCGCGTTGTTTGGCTGCATCCACGTGCCCCCACCACCGTTCTGGTGCAGCTGGTTGCCACTGGCTCCTGAAAGTTTCGTATTGAAAGTTTCCTGGAAGAGTCATTGTGGCTGGGGGGGGGGGGGGGGCATTTTAGGAAAAGAGTGCTGAGAAGGTGCCACGCGGCTGCTGCTTCTGCTGCCGTGACAACAGGCGGATCGAGTGAAGTGGGAAAGCTACAGCGCAGCCGTTCGTGGGACTGCGAAGGACGAAAGTTGGGGGCGCGTTTATTATGTGGCAGAAAAAGTGCAAATTTTGACGACTAAATTTGGGGGTGCTTTCATTATGCGAGCAAATATGATATATGCCCGAGGATGCAGGATTGAATCTCAGCCACAGTGGCCACTTTTCGATGGAGGCGAAAAGAAAGGTGCTTTGTTTGTTGTGCGATGTCAGTGTGTCAGTGCACGTTAAAGAACCCTGTTCTGTTAAAGGGAGACACTGGTCTTAAAACAAATTTTTTTATTATTAGAGATATCACAATGAAATTCGGTGTGTATATGTATTTCTCCCTGCTGTTTTTAAAAATATAATTTGTTTTACTATATCTCAATTAGTTCTCATACTATGGAAATATAACTGATGCCTAATTAGGTCATTTCTTACGGGTGATTAAGACACTTTCCCTCATTATTTGACTCTGAATAAAATGTAGCTGTAGCCAAAGACCTGCCATGTGGAGCTATGCTGTTTAATTATCACAAAGGTGCGTTATCATATAAAAATGTCCAATTTTGCCGATGCCCCATAATTTTTAAATGTAGTTAGCTGACTTACGCTCCCCCATATTTGATATGTTCAACCTAGCAACATAAAAATAGCATAGCTCCATAGTTCAGTTCTTTCTGAATGCAACGGTGTAAGACTTATTAAAATTTTACCACAAGAACGTAATGAAAAGTTCCATAAGGCTAGTGATGTTGGCAAAAAATGTGAAGTTGAGAAAATTGCATTTGAAGTTTTGACTCTGACTGCAGAAAATTTTGGGAGGAATCTTCAAGTGCAGACTTTATTTCAGTGTTCCCTATCTGTCCCCCTGCAAAACAAAACAAAAAATATCTTATTCCATCCAACAAAACATTTCCTAAAAATTTTGAAGATGTGTACATGACAAAATTGTAAAAAATTCATAAAGTTATGGAGTTTACTTTTTTTTTCTTTTTTTTTTAAAGCCGACGAGAGTGCGGGGCTAAGATGTCCAGCTCTAAGTATAATATCTTGAGCCCTGCAAACAGTTTCTTGAGGGAATTAGCGGTCCCGTGCCAAGGGGGCCTGTGACAAACAGTTGGGTGGCCCTGAAAAGCTCTGTTGTGACGCTCGTGTGATTGACCGCTCGCATCTTCGCGATCTTGCCGCAGGTTCCGCGCTTCGTGTGCGCAGTAAAGTTGTTAACGCTTTCATGTCCACAATCGCGAATTCTGTACTGGCATTGCATTCCGTGCTGTGGCCGCAGTGAAACTCTCGTTGGGTCGCCGACTTTCCCGACAAAACGGACATTGCACCGACCGCTCAACACAGTGCGTCGGCTTCGCCATAGAGTAGTACGCGGCGGTGGCATCAGTGTATCGTGATCTGGGATGCAGTTCGCACTGTAATTTGAACCCACGGTGTCGTTGTAACGCAAGTCCCGACAGCAGGCTTGCGGCTTTTGTTCCATGCCTACGCCAGTCTGGAGTCCTCCACTACGGCGTCTCTCATAGCCTTAGTCGCTTTGGGACGTTAAACCCCACAAACCAAACCAAGCCTGTTCCTTACGGCTTCCAAAGCTCGTTGCGTGCACGGTTACAATCTACCGTTTTCCGGCATCTCGATCGCAAGGGGAAAAAAAGAAAAAACGATCGGCACAAAACGGTGCTTCGAGAAACGCAAGCGCAAACGCAGACGCACGCGAAGAGCCAGCCATGGCGGCGAACGCAAAACAGAAAGAAAAAATGACGCGCTGGTCACGCCAGCCAATAGGAGACGCGGAACGCGACAGCCAATCAGAGACCATCAACGGCCTTCAGAAAACCGGCGCTCGCAGCCGTACCGCTTGAGTGACCCCATTTTGAGATAGCGCAAATTGCACACGAAGAAAGCAGCTTCAAACCAAGCCCAAGATGGCGGCAATCGGCCATCTGGAACGGCCGCGGCGCGCGCGGCAATTTCGAACAAATTTTCTCTTCTCGGGGGGCATTTCGCAGCTGCCGTGATGTTTTGAAAACCGATTTTATCGCATTTCCTGACCGACTTCAGCGTTAATAATTTGAGTGCAGGTGCTCGAAAGGTTAAACCTTCAGAAATAGGGTATTTCTCAAAATCGATTTTTTGACCATTTTTGGCCGTTCTAAGACCGCGTCTCCCTTTAACAGTCAGCACTCGTGTCTTGTAGGTTTATATTTTGTAGTTGTGTGTGGTAGCGCTGTTTCAAATTTTCCTATAGCCAAAATGAACCAGTTTTCTCAAAAAGAAGTGTATTTTTATGAATATTTCTCAAACCACGCACCTAGCGGCTTCCTGCGAAAGCTCTGACAAACCTGGATATCATTTCACATTTACCCGCCTCCCTCATGCCTCCCTAGCCACCCCCATCACGAGCGATCGCACCCGCCAAAGGCACCTGTTCATTTTTTCTTCCTCCATGGCACTCGTGAGGCACATGGACGGACTTCTTTTCTTTTAATAAAGTTGAACACACCCTCAAACTCCTCCTCGTGTTCCTACGGGATGGCAGACTCAGGGCTCAGCTTTCAACCATGCCGCACAATACTCATCCTTCCATACGTACCCTTTGTACGCATCCCCCCCGAACTCCCTCGTCAGCAGCATTCCACACTTCATGCGCGCAAGGCTTGCAGAAAGCCTTGTGCATTTCCTGCTCTGGCCCTCTCACCTGCGCGCCAAAAACAATTCGCTCTCTCACCCAGCAAGCGCCTTGCCCCCCCCCCCCCCCTCCCACCCCAGCTTCTTGCATCTCTTGCACAGGCCCTCTCTCTGTGCGGAGGCGACAGCGGTGGGGCCATGACGTTCACATCAGTCGGGAGCGTGCTGCCTGGGGCCCTGCGGCCGCTTAGTAAACGTAAAAAATAAAGCCATCCGCTCAAAACTAACACAAATGATATGTCTGTGCTAGTGTAATCATGTCTTAAGAATGCAATTGTGGTGCTGTCTCATATTCTTGGATATTTGTTCAGTATACCTTTAAACCCCGCAAATTAAACCAAGCCAAACTGTTTAATTAACTCTCTAATTTGCACAGTTGGGTGGTTAGTGTCATGGAGGAGTCTGAAGCCATGGGCAATACAGTGCTGTATATCAGTTTCTGAAACAAAGAAAAGCTCAATTTTTAAAGTCGAGCAGGGTAAGAAAATCTGGTGCTTTTTTCTTTCGCTCTAAACCAAAGCAGAGCGCATTAGACGTGCTGGAAGCTTGGTGGTAGTAAGACGTTCACAGACAATCTATTGCAGTGGCTATGGCACCCAATTGAAATTTCGTGCACTGTTCTGTCACATTATATACGGTTTTGCATCTCCATTTGATAAATGAAAAGAAATCATTGTCACCGGCATGGTTTTTAGTTTTTAGAGAAACAGATGAAAAAATAGTGCACAAATGAAATGTAGAGATTCAGCCATCCTTAAACCAAGTTTCACGGGTGTTGTAATCGCCCGCAGTCACATTCGCAGCTGCCTCTTCAATGTTGGCTCGTTTCCGCACTTGGTAAGCTTCTTGGCAATGGCCAGTCTCATTCAATGGTTTTGGCAACCTGTCTGGCATGGCTGTGGTCTCTCTCTTTAGCAAGGTGAGAGGTGCATATGGTGTATTATGACGTTACTGCACAACGCGAGAGTGTATTGCAGTTTTACACGAGGCAAGGTCGGCAGCGGTGATAGCACGGTGCTCTGTTTCCTGGGCACGACGACGTTTGTTGTGCGGCGCAATATGAAACATGTGGCGCACTAGAGAGCCTACATGTTGCGCCACTGCACCTAGCTTAAGGCATTTGAAGGGGCACTTATCGCCGCCCGCTAAAGACCAGTGTTACCAGTTGAGCTAAATATGCCATTTTGGTCCCCTACTGAACTGGCGCTCTGCATGCAGGGGAGAGTTGCCACTCGTACACTGCGGAGGCCAGACTTTTCCTTCACTGCTCAACTGCATGAAATTGTAGTTGCACACTGCAGTGAATATTAAGTGATAGCTTATACAGCTCGTTTGGACGAAAAGCCATCGGCACAATAGTAGTAGTAGTCTGCACCGCGTGTCGGAAATAATCGGGGCTGCATAAAAAGTCCTGTCAGGGTAATTTGTGGTTTAGTATTGATGATTTATTGGTAATGATAGACAATGATGAGTTAAGAAAAATAATTGGTGGGTTGAAGAAATTAAAAAATTGAAAAAAGAGTTCAAGAGTGTCAAAATGCTCAGAATGTAAAGTCAGGGCTTGATGATGCTAATTAAGAAAATGAGTCCTTAATTGGTAAATTTATCGTTTGATATATTCGAAAAATGTGGCAAAGGGGATTTAAAGCTGTCAAAGTGCTCACAATAAAAAGCTAATGCTTGACGATACTAAGTATTGGCATATCACAAATAAAAAAAAATCAGTTGGTTGGTCGGTTTGTGGGCTTTAACATCCCAAAGAGACTCAGGAAAATTTAAAAATTAAAAAAGTAAATTGGCGTAATATATCGTCTGTGTGTCAGAAACTCCATCCCATCATACCTTTAACAGTAGAGCTTTCCAAAGCAACATGCTGTCATGTATGGAGGGAGGATGTACAAATAGTCGCAACATGACTCGTAGTCATAATGCAACATAGCAAGCCTCAGTTGTTTAAAAAGTTGCGTGCTGTGAGGCGTTGAGCCTATAGAAACATTGTGTATAGTCATCACTTGTCATAGTCATGATTTGTAATACTAAGGGAAATTGGCATGACTTAGCACTTTCAAAAGCACCGTACTGCAAGCTGTGGATGTTGTACAAACATTATGTGTAATCAATAGTCATAATGCAAATTAGCAGTACTCAGTGCCTTTGAAAGTCATCAGCCTGACTATGCCCACAGCAGGGCATAGGCCTTGCCCATATCACTCCAATTAACCCAGCCCTGTGCCAGCTGTGTCCCTTTGACCACTGCAAATTTAATCTCATCCTTCTAACTTTCTGCTGCCCCCTGGTACGCTTGCCTTCACTTGGAATCCGGTCTGTTACTCTTAAGGAGCAGCTGTTATCTTGCCTTCACATGCACATCCTGCCCATGCTCATTTCGACCAGAATGTCATCAACTTGCGTTTGTTTCCTGACCTGCCTCTGTTAACCTGCCCGCCAGTTTCCATTCTATAGCATTCTGTATTGACCTCAGTTTAGCAGTTTTTGTTAGTCCACATTTCTGCCTCATTGATTAGTACCGAAAAGGTGCAACTGCCTGCATACTTTCCTCTTGAGGGACACTGGTATGCTGCCATCAATGATCTGGCAATGCTTGTTAAATACACTCTATCCAAATCTGTTTCTCATAGTCATTGCCCTCTCGTTGTCCTGATCTGCAGCCATTACCTTTCATTAGCAGACATATTCTTTTACCATTTACAGCACCTCGCTACCTATTTTAAACTGTTGTTTTCCTAGGCTCTTGAACATTACTTCAACATATTATCTTCTGCTTATTAATTTTAACTCTGCCATTGTGTTTTAAGTTATTCATCATCCTTTGCAATTCTTGCACAGAGGTGCATAGCAAGGCAGATGCCATCAGCAAATTGCAGATTACTCAGGTTTTCTCCAGCAACCCTTATCTAGATTTCCAACCTAGATTTCCAAGCAAGCAAACTCGAGATATCATGTCTTCTTACCTAACACCTTATTTAATGGGAATTTATAACTTTATGGAGGACTATCGTTGATATGCAGCCACTATAGATACCAAGGTCACGTCGGCTACTGCGACATCTGTGCCCTCATTCATGAGCTGTTCTACATAAGTGCGCAGAAAGATTGAAGCAGAGTTCCAATGCAGCACAGCAGACGTCTGTAACGAATAGCAGATGTGCACAAGAGCGTTCAGAGGACTCTTAACATCCCTGTGCTCTGTTACCGCAGTTACTACGATAACCATCATGCATTGGTGGAAAGTAGCTAAAGAACATGTGTGGGACCCAATGTCCAGACAGCACCCCATAGTATAATGGTCAGATTTCCGGAAACCCCGAATGGCCGCAGAGGTAGGGGTGTGCGTCTTTGGATCGCTGACGAGACTGCTTACTTCGTACCCGGCTTGAAGCAGGATGGAAGCTGTGTAGCAACAGTTAACCCCAATTCCCAGTTCAGTCTCATTCCTGACACTGTTAGAAAATAAATAAAAAAATAAAAAAGAATGAGAAAATGCCTACACCTGCGGAGCATTAACAGGCTTAAGCTAATCAAAATAAAATGAATTGGGCCCAGTCAGCAAAAAGTTTAATTTGGTGGAAAAAGCCAACTGAAAAAATAAAATTGGGAATGGTAACGCGTCTATGTCCTGAGGGTTCAACGAGCAGAGGGTGGGCAGTCCTTGCAGAGCTGGTTTAATTTAATATTTTTTTCAATAGAAGTGCCCGAAGAATTTACACACACGCAAAAAAGAAAGGAAAAGAAATAATAAAAATAATAATAAAATAATTAAGAAAAATAAATAATTAAATAAAAAGAAATTAAGTTTTATTGATAACATCATAAGGTAAATTTAAGAAAATAAATAAAAAAAAAACACACAAAAAGGATCCAAATAAACGTAGATCTATGCAGATGCAGGTATAGACTGGGTTCGTGAACTGCAATCTCTAATAAAAAAGGCGAAAAGCCAGAGCAAGACGTACAAGACATAATACAATCGAAGTTATATGTACATATTATTTGGGAGAAGGAAATAATAATAATATTTATATATATACATTAGCTGTTCTGTACAAATTATGTACAATATTTAGATTAGAGAAAAGAAGTGATGAAAAATAAATAATAATAAAGAAAATACTTATAACAGCAGTAATGAAATTGATACTTATGGAAAAAGTTAAAACAGAAATAAAAATCAATAATCCGATATGGTAACAGCTGCATTTCTCCATTCCAGAGAGGGCTGACATGAATGTCTGCCTCATATGGCCTGAATGACCCTCCCCAGAAAAGGAAAAACTGCAGCTACATTTACGTGTTTGTGTTCGTGTGTAGTCAGGTAGGTTAGAACTAACCACTGATACTATGCGCATTAATAGCACGCAACATCTTTTGTCGTCAAGCCAACGTCTCCAGTTGGCCGTTGGTTGGTCATTCGGCTGAATGTTAGGTAGTCGAGACACCAAATGTGATGTGATGGGACATGATGTCAAGTAATGAAACACATCTCCCTCGGCATAACCGCATGGACAGGCCGACGCGGTAGTGAGTCCAATGCGGTTAAAATACTTCGGGAAGCGACCGTGTCCCGTTAGAAAAGTAACCAACGGCTTCGCCGGAGGGAAATTTTGAGGTATGTTAAATATGTTTGGTATCCAATTATAAGTTAAAGTATTCTCATTGTTGTCCCGCCACCAGGCCTCCCATTTCGCTCTTACTGATTTTTTCAATGCCATACATACGGAATTTTTGGATTTAGCAGAATATCGAATTCGAATTGATTTATATGCTTTGGATGCAATTATGTCAGCTATTTCATTCCCTACGATGCCCGAATGAGCTGGGACTTGAAATAGATTTACTGTGCGAATAGAGGCGACCGTATTTAGAAGTTGTTTGATAGTATCAATTTGTGGGTCTAATGTGGAATAATTTGAAAGGGCATTGAGGAGTGAAAGAAAGTCTGTGTAGATGTGGACAGGTGTTCGTCCATTCTGATGCTTCACGTACCTCAATACCTCTCCAAATGCTATTTTTTCGACGCAATACGTGCTGTTTGCCAATTCGACCCTAAACCGGCCTACTGAAAAAATTCGGCCAGTTTGTGTAATTGCTACGAATGCAGCACCTGCAGCCGTGGAAGTATAGGAACCATCCGTGAAGATGCATGGAGCGCTGGCAGCGACGCCTTCGCCGCTGCCGCAACCATGTCCAAAAGTAACTACTTCCGACGAATGTTGAAGGGCCTCATTAAAAGGAGACACTATCTCCGAGGCAAGATATGAATTTTGGCCAAATGTCTTATATCACACTACGAATAATCTAAACTCCGCGCTTAACCTATCAAGGTCAAACTGCAACGAAGCCGCATGCATTAAAATTTGAAGTGCCCTCGTGCTTGTTGTGGAGTAAGCTCCAGCCAACGCCATTAACGGAGCCCGCTGCACAGTTATCAATCTTGCACGGAGTCCCGAGTGGGGACACTCAGTCCACCACACAGGGGAGGCGTAAGTTAGAGTTGGCAGGATGACCTGACGGTATAGCCTTCTGAGCTGTTCCGGTGCCAGCGTGCCACTCATGCGCAAAAGGGTTCCAAGACGCGCAGCAAGCATTTCAGCATGCTCCTTGAGATATTCGCCTTGAGCTATGACCGACAGAGTGTGGTCTATGAAGACTCCGAGCGCCCGGACAGACGGTCTGAACTTAAGACAGACGGCATCCAGGCGAACGGTTGGTGGCATGCGCCCCATGCCTCTTCTCGGAGGCAAGAACAGGACGCACGCAGTTTTCTGAGCGCAGATGGTTACCCTGGCCGTCGCCGCCCATGTCGTCACTCGTCTGAGTGCATCCTCTGCCAAAGTCTGTAGAACCCTTCTGCCCGAGCCAGGCACAAGAATGACGTCGTCTGCATAGGCCTGGAGCGACACGCCCTCTGGCATCGGCAGCTCTAGCAAGCCACGCACCACTATATTCCAGAGGAGCGGTGACAGTGGAGAGCCCTGTGGGCTGCCCAAGGTGGGACGCGCAACCAGGCGAAAGGCAACAGACCATTGTGCTGAGCGACTGCGTTAAAGAACCCCAGGTGGTCAAAATTTCCGGAGCTCTCATACATGGCGTCTGACCAATGAGGTGCTGGGCTGACCAAACATGCCCACTTCCGTCGATTTCTGTGGCCTGCCTACGAGTGCGTAGATCAAAATGCGTGTCATGAGTGCGCAGGTAGGCGACGAATCGAGAAAGGAGCACCGTACGAAGGAGAGGCTCTCTACTTTGAGATCAAAAGGTTTTCGCTCAGCCACACGTGAGGCTGATACTAGACCATACCACCACAAACATGCCCACTTCCGTCGATTTCTGTGGCCTGCCTACGAGCGCGTAGATCAAAATGCGTGTCATGAGTGCTCAGGTAGGCGACGAATTGAGAAAGGAGCACCGTACGGAGGAGAGGCTCTCTACTTTGAAATCAAAAGGTTTTCGCTCAGACCAGGCCACCACCCAAAAAAGACTTCAGAATGCGACAGCTACGACTTGTGGCGTTCTTCAATGTCATCCTGAAGAAATGCACACACACGAATGCATTTGCAGAGGGAATAAATAGCGGCGCTCATGCCAAAAAGCGCGAACAATAATGCAGTTTAAATGCGTTTCATCGAGTACACAAGACTGTTATTCTAATTCATTAATTATTTTTTTGCCAAAAGTACCCGTGCAGCCCCGCTGGCCGGCGACACGACCCGAGCGGTGGCGATACGGTCACGGTCGCTGGCCGCTGCTTTCCAGCAGCAAGCGTAAGCTGGCTGACGTAAGCTCCCTTGCTCTCCTTCGTGGCATGATAAAAAACAAGTGGCTAATCGTGTGCGGCGTCTGATTTGGAGCAATCGGAACATTGTGATACTGATTCGCTCAGCATAATTCGCTCAGTGCTGCTTTTTTTTTTCTTTAGTGGCGCTGTAAAGCCGTGCTCTTTATTAGAATAACTAGCACGTTTAATACCAGCGCGCGCCGGTCACGATCGGGCAAATTCGCGAAGGGAAAGTAAGGTGTGAAACATATAAAAAAATTCGATGCGCCATTTCCTGCAGGTCTCAGCCTTCTTTTTTTGAACACGGCCGAATTTGTTGTGCCGCTTCGTTAGTGGAGGAGAAAAAAATAGGCAAGATCTGGAGCCATTTCAAGTGCTCCTGTTACTTCGTACTGCGTCATTCGGAAACGTACAAAAGCGCGTAATCACTTTCGTCCGGCAATTCGTTGCATTAATCGGCGTCACTGTTGTTAACAAAGTCTGACATACAGCATTCAATTTAGCAATACGGCTAACGCCAATATGTTATCGATATGAACAGAAAGCTGAACAGGCGGCATTAGGACTGCTAACTATTTTCGTGTTAATATCTATTTCCCAGCCAGTTGATTGATGGTGCAGTGTCCGCCGAGAGAATGGTAGTCAGCAATTCTTTTAAAGTGCTGGATGCAACATTCAAGTGGCACGCAGCATCACGTTCGGAGGCCGAAACTTGCCGCCCTTGCTGAAATTGATCGCGGGAAATGGTGAGAGCGGAAGTTCAATGCACTAGTAAAACAATTTATTCGTAGTCAACCTTCATAACAGTGAGACATTTTTGGTGGGCAGTACGTTAGGGAGCATTCACCGGTGCCTCGTAAATGGAGCATGTTATTTGCTTCTAAATTTTTTCACGTTTTGCAATATTGAAACTTGTGGTCGTGGTATATGTGAACCGGTAGTAGACGCCAGTGGCCTTTCACTTGTACAAGTATTGTCTCCAGTGCAGGAGGCCTGATTTTAATTTGAAGGGATAAGCGTGCCTCGTTTACTTATGTCCGCACCTGTACATCACACATTTGCTTTACTGCCCAAATATTTTTGAGGCAGTTGCACTCTATACTCAAATTTACCCCATTCGCTTTTGCGTTACAATCGCCAAAACATTACGCACTTCTGTCCGTTACCCAGCGGCTGCAAATGCGGCGCTGAAGGATACGCCTCATTACATATGCAACAATAGCCGCTCTTTCAACACAGGGAAATATTGCCTCGTTATTCTCTCTCCTCATGCTCAATGAAGCGTCACAACCGAAAAATAGGAATCGTGGGAAAAGTCATATCAAATTTTCGAGAGCCGTTCACCATCTTAATTCTATAATACTCCAAACAAGGAAACAGCACGTGTTTCCCAAGTCCTTACATCTACAGGAGCTGCATACTGATATTGAACACGCGAGGCGTTCTAACAAAGTGCGCATGTTTCTCAGCACCACTCAAAAATGAGTGTTAGAATATTTGCATACACATTCGGCTGTCAAACCCGACAGTACCCTAGACGGTTTCAGACGTCGCTACTTCATTAAATAATGGATTGATGCTTAAAACATAGCTTGGATAAAGCTCAAGAAACCATGACGACCCCTGATGCAGTATAAGTTATTTTTCGTTCCTTAAATACCTGATGAGTCAGTTAAAGGAATCTAAAAGTTATTGTAGTGCTTATTAAGAAAAAACAATTCCTGTCAGAGCCCTAGAGCGCCACACACAGCAACACCCATGCAAAAAGTAACCACCATTGAGACTTCCGTAAGCGCAGTTTTAGTCTGTGGTTCTGAGACGAAAACTACTTGCGGTTCGTGCCATGGTTGCTTTTTTATAGTAGCAGTTCCTTTTGCGCGCATATTTGATATATCAAACTACAATAATAATTTATAATTGTGAAGTGGGCTCGTCGCCTATACTTCCATATAAGGTTGAGTCCTAAACCGAAAGTTCAAAACAATACTCCTTTACTAACACTTTGATAATAATCTTTTGGCTACCTACTACCGAACACATAATTTCCGTTGTGCTGCACAATTCTCCTGCACAAACTGCAATCGCCTCTTTTACGCTGTTTTGTTCAAAACAATACTTCTTTACTATCACTTTGCTAATAATCTTTTGGCTACCTACTACCAAACACAATGTCCGTCGTGCCGCACAATTCTCCTGCACAAACTGCAATCGCCTCTTTTACGCTGTTTTGAGAAATATCTGCACAGATTAAAAGAAAAAAAATTAAAAAAAACCCCAGGGTACAGGCGGGAGCGTAGAGCCATCACAGAACCGCGGTCATTATGCGACATTTTTCTCCGTGTCATTTTCTCGTACAGTTTCGTTCTATGCAGAACGCGCACTTATTGATGTTCTGTTTTGTACAAATGTGTTTGCTGTGCGCGCTGAAAGTTAATTTTCTTGCCATTAACGCGCCGGTCCCAGTGGCGTCATTAAAACTGCGTTATCAGAACCGTTTCAATGCTGTTTGCGCCGCCTCCTTCATATCTCGCTATTTTTTGGGAGCCACGAAATGGGACAAATTATCCGGGTCCTGGGTTGGCGTTCAGAGCAGTGCCTTTAACTTCGCTAGAAGAAATAAACAGAAAGAGGCCAAATGCCCCGATATAACAGTTTATACCTGCTCACCTTCTGCCGGCCGCAGCCCTGCCGTTCATGCAGTGTCAATATGGCTTCACATTGGTTGTAACTGCAACATGAGTGGGACTGAAAAAAAGTCCACTTATGCGCATAAGTCTGTGTCTCTATTGTACAAAGCAAAGAAATCGTGAAACAATTTTCCAGTTTAAGCTGTTTATGTACGACAGTGTTTAGTATAGTTGCAGCATCGCCAGGCTCTACTGTGAAGATGTTTACGTGAAACAGCGTTCCAAGTCGGAAGCACTTATAGGGATTGCTGCGGACACACCTAGATACTTCTGCAGGTTGCTGTTGTCATTGCGCATTTCTGTGTATACGATACTTTGAACACTAATGATCCAGTACTGCTCTAGGTAGGGCACAACTCAAATGGAAACGTCGCTTTCCTATAGTTAATACCACGGTCAATTTTTTTTTTTGGCCCTTTTTCCGGGGGGTTTGTGGTTAGGCGCTGCACCAAGCGACCCGGGTTTGATCTCGGCTACGACGGCCGCGTTTTAATGGAGATGAGACGCAAGGCACCTGTGTACTGCGCAATGTCAGTGGACGGTAAAAAACTCCAGGTTCTTTAAAGGATAACTGCCTGGAATGACATACACGTCACTTAACCTTCTCAGCTCACCGAAAGGAGCAATCTGATAAGCATGCAGCCTTCACAGAAATTACAAATCGTATGCTATCGCTGCGAGAGTACAGCTGCACACGTTAGCGTGAAGCAGGGGACTGGGGCTTAACGCTTCTTTGTGACCACTATATTAGCACCAACCCTTATAAAAAAGTGCAAGGACATCCCCTTACTTTTTCGGGAGTTCATTACCACACTACTCATCATAGTCTTGATGTGAGCTGGGCATGTCAGGTTGGCGCGTCAGTACTGGCGTAGGTCCATTTTGCACGTCAAATAGTATGGCATGTTCGCTTTTGAAACCTAATGGCGTAGGTCATTTGGCGCATTTTCCAAGCAGGCAACGCCTACGAGCACTGGCACCGCTAACGAAAGTCTGCTCATCCGCGTCGCAACGTCACAAATGAAATCAAGACGCGTGTATTGGAATTTGTCGGCGTGCCTGCGCGTTTGGGTTTCATTTCTGCTAGAGTAATCTACTGCTTGCCGCTGGCATTGAAGTGGCGCTGCAGCTGACCTCGTATAAGCGCCTCAAAAAGAAACCTTCAGCCGAGATGCTTTGCACCACACCCATGTCGGTGTTCACCGGTGGACAGGAAGAGGATGCTCCTTTACAGGAATTCGTGCTGGTGACGCCGAAGGTTATGCTGTCGCAAGTAGAAGCTTCGAAGGTGGCCTGCACAGCTGTCGTGCTGTTCCACCGAGAAAAAGGGTGCGCCAAAACTCCTTTCTCTCATGTCCCTCTTGATATCGCTTCCCCTCGTTTTCCTCCACGCGCCGTGGACGTTGGTCGTGCTTCGGGAGGAAAGTGAAGAGCCATTTGATTAGTCACCTTTCAGAACGTATGCGCTACTTAGAAAATGCAGGGGAGTCAAATGATTCGACCAGCGCTAACATACAACTGTTAATTAGTGTGAGATGAAAGGTTTTTATATACAAATAGTGTCATGCGTGTACATGGGCATTTCCCCGCATCTCCACTATCATACCTATGTCATTTTAATAGCGTTATAGCTTTCACTACTTACATTTGCCGGTTTCTCGTCCATTTCTCAGCTGCTCTCAGATTCAAGAAGCGGCCAAGTAGCGTGATCATAGTTACAGCGTTGCAAATAATTTCTTAGCTGCCACTTGACCACCCCATACGATGTAGTCCACCATGTGCGACGTCATGATTCTCCAAAGCCACGTGACCGAGGCAACCATCGCTGCATAACCTACTTTACTAGCCACCGGCCTTTAAACTCCACCTGGTCATTGGCGCGAGGTACAACTGCAAGGTGTGCACGATCTGCCTACCATATATTTAGAGGATGCACTCACGGAGCAGCATGTGGACGTGCATCCTGTGTATACCGCTCTTTTTCACACCTTGGGCGCAGGTGCGCTGCCAGCAGATAGCTGATGAAAGCGCGCCTCTAGTATGGGTACACCTTATACTCTCACTTCTGGGTTACAGATGAGTCCATCTGTTGGCATGTTTCATATATGGAATTGTCATATTGAACTATTTCCTCATCGAATTCGATATATCCGCGATTGATTGACTGTAAGCATTTCCATAAACCGATATGTGCTGCACATACCTGAATTCATTTATGTACAATATGAAGAAAAAACGTATGCCCGACGAGGTGGTGTCTGACACCTGCATTTTCCGGCCTTTGAATGGCTAAATGTCTTTCATACCAGAGCTGGACGTGAAGAAGGCTTTGGTATGACTTTTCTATATAGGCGATGCTTTGTTGCCGCAATAGCTAGCATGGTATGATAGTCATGTTTTTTTTTAAATGCGTGCTCATTGGCCTCAGTTTTATCTATGTATTCCCTGAAAGCTAGATGATAAGATACATTTATTATTAAAATACAAGAGAACGTGTATATACCCATGCTTGTCGTATCGTGCCAATTGCGAGGAAAGCTAACGAGGTGCAATGACAGCCAATGCAAACTCGTTAAAAAAAGCGTCACCCATCGTGTATGTTGCATAGCATTTCCAAGTCCTGCCATCACATAATGAGCGAATTTATCAATTTGCGAATCAATCGGGTTATTTGCAGCGGGCTTACTAAAAGCATTATCGCATCGATGGTAAAAACATGCTAAAAACAGAAATCAGTGACGGTCCAGGACTAGGCGCTGAAGGAACCGATCAGTGAAGAACGGTGGACTGTTGTGCCTTATATTCATAAAGTGTCACTCGGATTGCGAAAGGTGAAAAGAAAACGCAAAGTGAAGCGTCTGTTTATGATGAGTAAAATGTATTAGTTAAGCCTGAACGTATATGCACACAATTTCCTGGTCCGGAGGAAAGCTAGAGAAAAGAGGTAGCGACACTCCGACCAAGTATTGTTTTCAAGAGCTTTTGGTCGAAGTGCCGCAGACTTTTCGGTCTATAAATGAAGGCACATGTCGCAACCCAGGTGAAGTGGAAGAATAAAGTAAAAATCTACCCAACACTCAACCACACCATTCTGCGAATTTTAGCCGGTTGTGCGAAAGGTCTAACCAAAAATCTTTACCGAATGGATCACTGCTCGGACCACGTGATATTGTCGCTCCGACGATTAGGCTAAGCATTATTAGCTTGTCCAGGCGACGTTATTATCCGACATGTGACTGCACTGCCGGCTGAACAGCGAGGCTTTATCGATCGGCGCGTTTGTGAGTGGCGTCGTGTACTCGTCGTGCACAGGTGCTTGATCCGTAGGGTGTCTCCAAAAGCGCAGGGTATTCTCACTCCATCAGATGCCATGGCTGCCGGCATGTTGAGCAATCCCTCCTACGCGGAACCTTCTGCGCTCCGCACTTGCGATGTTGCGGCTAAATGATAAGAAAAAAAAATGAAATGCGTAGATGTCACCAGGCGTTCTTAAGAACCTTTTATCCATGCTTTAGCCGTCCCCTCATAGGACATTCTGCAGATGCATAGTGACGCTGAAACCGCAATTGGTTTTCTCAAACAAAAATGCGGCAAGGGTTCAAGAGCGTGTCATCTCATGCTACCCGATACGGTCGCTGGGCCTTCATGACATCCGCCGCCTTTTAAAGCTCGTAAATTCAAGCAGACTCGCGATGTCCGCGGCGAGCTGAAAATAACGCCAAAACACCGAATAGGCCACGTTTATCCGATTATAAACAATGCGGCAAACGTTTGGAGCTGCACTGCCGTCCTCATGGGCGTTTCTTGCTGTGCTTCCATGGAGCTGGCGCCTGTGACCAGGTGCGGGGTCCGCCTAAACATTCGCACGCAGTTTTACGACCTCTCAAGGCGCTGCGTCGTTTCACTGCGCTGTCGAGCAGTTTTCATTCTGTGCGCTGCTTCTGCAACGGACGGAGACGAATTGCTTTACACCGTCTGGTTTTTTCCCAGTAGGGAGATCTTCACAGCTGTCGGCGCGCGAAAAATGGCGGCGTCTGCGGAAGCGCTTGTCACATCCTCTTGTTTATGGCTGGTAGGGTGTGGCGTCTTTGTCGCCTTCTGCGCTGCCTATATATGCTCGTAGAGCGGCGAAACTATCTGGAACATTGTTCCACACGCTTTGCACACGGATTCGCTGTCACCTTTAAGGCTGCCGACTCTTCATGAGACTTGCGTTAAGCGTATACGATGGCACATCGAGGTTTGTGGCTGGTATTCAAGTGTCGTCGGCGCCGTTTTCTGGTGCAGAGCATAACCTTTGCAGTGAAAGCAGGAACAGGCGGTGGTAAGTCGATAAGCGGTAGCTTTTCAGTGTGCACCACGAAATAGTCGCAACTGTGACGTATTAGCATAATCTTATAGTTTCCTGCGTCGTTTTCATATCACTATACACGTCCTTAGGCCCCGCCGCAGTTACGCAGTGGTTAGGGCACTTGACTACTATGCTCAAGGATGCGGGATCGAATCCCTGCCGCGGCGGCCACTTTTCGACGGCGGCGAGAAGCGAGGCACCTGTGTACTGTGCGATGTCGGTGACTGCACCACAGCGCAGCCACCTAATCCGCTTACCTTTGCGATGCAGACGACCGTCCTCGCATTTGCCAGCCTGCTGCTGCCGTCCCTGGCAGGCCTGTCTACGGGGGCGTCATCGGTGTGCGCACTGCCGTACACTGGAGATGGCCCTGGCTCCTGCCATCCACCGCCCGGCGAGTGCTCGTCCCTACTGGATATGCCGCCAGAGGAGCTGCACACACCGGAAATCACAGTACCATGGATGGCCACATCGACATCAGCAACAATGCCAACATGTATAAAAGAGCTTCACCCGCTGACACCGCTTCGTGGGCTCGGTGACTGCACCACAGCGCAGCCACCTAATCCGCTTACCTTTGCGATGCAGGTCAGTACACCGTATGTCCTCTTCGCTAAAAAATCCAGTAATTATATCTTGGTGCAGTTCCCGAGACCGCACTGCTGTGTCGCCATTGCCGTCGAGTGTGCTCACGTAATTCATTCCTTGCTCATGCTATCAGGTGACGTTGAGACTAACCCTGGTCCTGCGGGCAACGCTGCTGTACTCGCTGAACTACAGAAGCTAAACGCGGGACAGACCCTGTTGATTACGGAAATACAGGGCCTCAAAACACAGCTGAACACAACAGATCAAACCATAGCAAGCCTAGACAAACGAATGGCCGATCTCGAAACGCATTACCAAACACTTCTTCACCTCAAAAACGATATTGAAATAATGCAGTCAACCACAATCGACCAAGCCAAAAAGATTAAAAAACTAGAAACACGCCTGGATGACGCGGAAAACCAGTCACGTCGGAATAACCTTATTTTCTATGGCATCCCTGATCCTGCTAGCGCTGAAACGTGGGCTGAGTCAGAAAAACTAGTCATTGATGTTTGCCGCAATAATCTTGATATAACCTTGGAACCTAACGACATTGAAAGAGCGCATCGCCTCGGAAATCATTCAGCCGACCGAATTCGTCCCGTAATCGTAAAATTCCTATCTCATAAAACCAAAGACGCACTGTTATCAAATGGCCGTAAATTGAAAGACACAAACTACAGTATCGGAGAGGACTTCTCCCGCACCGTTCAACACGCGCGTAAACAGTTGCTAGCGTTTGCCAAAGCCATTTCTAACAAGTACTCCTTGCGCTTCAAAACCCTGCACATCGGCTCAAAACGCTACGTATTTGACGCATCATCCCAAGCCGTTAAGGAAATAGCATAGCAATTGCCCCGTCACAAAACTAACAAATCGTCGACCCGCTCCACCGCACAATGTTCTCTCGTTTTCGACAATATTCACTAACATCCGTAGTCTTCTTCCAAAGCGCGAACTCATATCAAACATCATGTCGTCATCCGGGAGCAACATACTAATACTAACAGAAACTTGGCTAAATAGTGACGTAACGGATCCGGAAATTTTGGCCGATTTACCCAACTACGAAGTGTATCGAAACGATCGGAAAGGCAAACGGGGGGGCGCTGTTCTCGTTGCCATTCATCGAGGCATATCATGCTCTGTTGTTGACGTCGCATCCGACATTGAAGCCATATGGCTGATCTGTCGCGCTCCCCCCGTAACAGTTCTGCTTGGCGTTTGCTACAGGCCCCCCCCACGCTAATCCAGACTTCCCACGTCATCTGAACAACATCCTTCATAAACTTGTTTTCACATATCCAAATGCCCGTATTCTTCTTTTTGGTGATTTTAACTACCCGGATATTGATTGGCAGAACATAGCTAGTTCCACAATAATGTGTCATGCAGAGGCGAAGGACTTCATCGATGTCTGTTTAAATTTTAACCTCACTCAATTAATTTCCCAACCAACCCGTGTCTCACGAGAATCAGCAAACACGCTCGACCTGATACTAACAAGCAGCCCCGAGAATGTATCATCCATCAGTTACCTTCCTGAAATCAGCGATCACAAAGTCATGCATGCTTTATTCTCATTTCAGTTCAGTTCAGTCGTTCAGTCGTGTCCGACTCTTCGTGACCCTATGGACCATGTCACGCCACGCTTTCCGGTCTCTCACTATCTTCCTAACATCACATAACTTTATCTGCAGTGCCTCGAGGATGCCATCTAACCATCGCGTTCACTGCCTACCCTTTCTCCGGCGACCCTCAGCCTTTCCCAACATCAAATCTTTCTCCAGCGACTCCTCTCTTCTCATCAGATGACCAAAGTAGCTGAGCTTTAACTTTAGAATTTGACCCTCCAATGAGCAGTCAGGGTTTATGGTCGACAATATTGACTGATTTGATCTTCTGGCAGTCCAAGGAACTCTCAGGAGTCTTCGCCAGCACCACAATTCAAACGCGTCAATTCTTCGGCGGTCAGCCTTTTTCACGGTCCAACTCTCGCATCCATACATCACAACTGGAAAGACCATAGCACGAGTTATACGGATCTTGGTTGGCAGACTAATGTCTCTGCTCTTTACTAGGCGGTCAAGGCTAACCATTGCTCTCTTTCCAAGAAGCAGGCGTCTCCTAATTTCATGGCTGCAGTCTCCTTCCGAGGTAATCTTGGAGTCCAAGAAGAGAAAATCTGTCACAGCTTCCATTTCTTGTCCCTTGATGCTCCAGGACTTGATAGGGCAAGACGCCATGATCTTTGTCTTTTTAATGTTCAGTTTAAGCCCAAACTTCTCACTCTCTTCTTGTACGCGCATCAGAAGTCTCTTGAGTTCCGCTTCACTTTCTGCCATTAAAGTGGTATCATCCGCATATCTAAGGTTGTTGATGCGTTTTCCAGCAATCTTCACTCCAGCTGAAGACTCGTCCAGACCGGCCTTCCTCATGATGCACTCTGCATATAGGTTAAATAGGCAGGGCGACAGTATGCAGCCTAGCCTCACTTCTTTCTCAATCGGAAACCAATCAGTAAGACCATGCCCAGTTCTGACTGTGGCCTCTTGTCCTTCATACAGGTTCCTGAGGAGACAGATAAGGTGGATTGGAACTCCCATCTCTTGGAGAGCTTGCCACAATCTGCTATGATCTACGCAGTCAAACGCTTTCGCATAATCAATAAAGCAGAAGTAGATGGGTTTCTGGAACTCTCTTGCTTTTTCCATGATCCAGCGAAGGTTGGCAACTTGGTCTCTAGTTCCTCTGCCCTTGCGAAACCCAGCTTGCACGTCCGGAAGCTCCCGATCCACATACTGCTGCAGCCTACCTTGGAGGATTTTCAACATCACCTTGCTAGCATGCGAAATAAGCGCGATCGTGCGGTAGTTGGAACAATCTTTGGCACTGCCTTTCTTTGGAATGGGGATGTAAACTGACCTCCTCCAATCTTGTGGCCACTGCAGGGTTGTCCAAATCTTCTGACATAATGTATGCAGAATGTTAACAGCATCATGGTTGAGGTTCTGAAGCAACTCAGCTGGAATGCCATCAATTCTGCTAGCTTTGTTCTTAGCAAGGCTGGCTAAGGCCCATTCAACTTCACTCTTCAGGATGCCCGGCTCGAGATCAGTGATCACAACTGTCTTATGTTGGGCTTGCACATACGGGTCCTTCTTGTACAGTTCTTCTGTGTATTCCTGCCACCTCTTCTTTATCTCCGAGGCTTCAGTGAGGTCCTTGCCTCGTTTGTCCTTTATCACGCCCAGCTTAGCACAGAAGCTTCCTTTGATATCTTTGATTGTCTTATACAGAGCTCTTGTGTTCCTTAATTGGCTGTTGTCCTCAACTGCTTGGCACTGTATGTTCAGGAAGGCATTCTTATCTCTCCTTGCTATTTTCTGAAAATCCGCATTGAGAACCTTGTATCTTTCTCTTTCCCCCATAACTTTTGCCATCCTCCTTTCCTCAGCTATTTGCAAAGCCTCTTCAGATAACCAGTTTGCTTTCTTGCATTTCTTTTGCTTTGGAACTACCTTAGCAGCACGAACATCAGTCCACAACTCTTCGGGCTCTTTGTCTTCTAGATCTAATTCTTCAAATCGATTCCTCACTTCCACAGCATATTCTAATGGAATTTGATCCAGATCATACCTGAAAGGCCTTCTAGTTTTCTGCGTTTTCCTCAATCGAAGCTTAATCTTGGCAACAAGAAGCTGATGATCGGTGCCACAATCGGCCTCAGGCCTTGTTTTTACTGCTTGTATAGCGCTTCTCCATCTCTGCCGGCAAATAATATAATCGATCTGATTCCTGTACAGACCGTCCGGTGAAGTCCATGTGTACAGGCGCCTCTTGTGCTGTTGAAAATGAGTATTCGCTATGGTCAGGTTGTTTTCTTGACAAAACTCTACTAGTCTCTGCCCAGCTTCATTTGGCTCACCAAGACCGAACTTGCCTGTAATTCCGGATATTTCTTCACTCCCTACCTTAGCATTCCAGACTCCTATGAGAAAAACGACGTCTGATGATGGGGTGCGGTCTAAAAGGCATTGTAGGTCCGCATAAAATCTCTCAACGTCAGCTTCTTCAGCAGTAGTGGTCGGTGCATAGACTTGGATAACTGTTATGTTGAAAGGTTGACCTTGGATCCGAAGTGAAATCATTCGGTCGTTCTTGGGGTTGTACCCTAGCACTGCTTTGCCCATTCTTCTGTTTACTATGAGAGCGACTCCATTCCTTCTCTTGGATTCGTGCCCACAATAAAAGACATAATGGTCGCCGGAGTTAAATTCTCCCATTCCGGTCCACTTGAGCTCGCTGATACCCAAGATATCAATGTTCAATCTGTCCATTTCTCGCTTGACGACATCCAGTTTACCTTGCGTCATAGATCTTACATTCCATGTTGCTATGTGATATACCGCCTTGCAACATCGGATTTTCCGGTCGCTTCCCGACACATCCACAACTGAGCGTCCTTTTGGCTTTAGCCCAGCCGCTTCATTCGTCCTGGAGCTACTAGAAATCGCCCTTTGTTCGTCCCCAGTAACATGTGGGACGCCTTCCAACCTGGGGGGCTCATCTTCCGGCGCCATATCATTAATGGTATTGTGACTGGCCATGGGGTTTTCTTGGCAAGAAATACTGGAGTGGGTTGCCATTACCTTCTCCAGTGAATCACATTTTGTCAGAACTCTCTGCCGTGACCTGTCTATCTTGGGTGGCCCTACACAGCAGAGCTCACGACTTCATCGAGTTTCGCAAGCCCCTCCGCCACGACAAGGCAGTGATCCATGAAGGGGTATTCTCATTTACCTCGACTCAAAAACAGACATCCGATAAAACGATACAACTCTACGATAAGGGTAACTATAATGCAATAACTGAAGAACTTAACACCTTTTTTCCTGAATACGTATCCGCATTTCACACTCGCTCAATTCATGAAAACTGGCTGATATTCAAGAACAAATTAAATCGTCTCACTAATATGTTCGTACCAAGGATTACCTTTCATACTAATCGCAATAAACCATGGTTTACCCAGCACTTAAAACGACTCGAAAACAAAAAGAAACGATTGTTTAGTACCGCCAAACGAAACGACACGCCTGCCGCATGGGAAAAATACTTCGAGGCCGAAAAATGATACCTACTTTCTGTTCGTAACGCCAAGTACTCATTTTATCACAATGACTTACCAAACTTACTTATAAGAAACCCCAAGCAATTCTGGCAAGTTTTAAACCCAACACATCCTCCCGATATTAAACTGACGAATGATTCACATGAAGCGGTGACTGACCATGATTGCGCAGAAATATTTAACCATGCGTTCACATCTGTGTTCACTACCGAACTCGACGCACCTTCCCAATTACCACCCTTTAACTTAGAAACCCCCATGCCGGCAGTCACGTTCGTCGAAGAAGGCATTTCATCCATAATTCATAAAATGAAACTTTCATCATCAGCTGGTATGGACCTGATTAATTCAAAACTATTGAAAAATGTGGAATCAATTTGTGCATCATATTTATGTCTCATTTTCTCACAGTCACTCTCCTCAGGAATTTTGCCTCTTGATTGGAAAACGGGGAAGGTCGTTCCAGTCTACAAATCAGGTAACAGAGACTCGCCCTTGAATTACCGCCCCATTTCATTGACTAGTGTGCCTTGTAAAATCATGGAACATGTCATCTACTCACAGATCGTAAACTTCTTGGACCGAAACCATTTTTTTCACCCTTCACAATACGGGTTTCGTAAGGGCCTCTCTTGCGAAACCCAACTAGCGCTTTTCCTTCACGACTTGCACACTAATCTAGACCGTAATATGCAGACCGACACCATCTTTCTTGATTTCGCCAAAGCTTTTGATAAGGTTCCCCACCGCCGGCTATTACTAAAAATCTCAAAGCTGAACCTACCCCCTAATATTCTCAAATGGATTGAAGAATTCCTAACTAACCGTTCTCAGTCAGTCTATCTTAACGGCCATCTGTCTACATCTCTCCCGATTACTTCAGGCGTCCCACAAGGTTCTGTCCTCGGTCCCCTCCTATTCTTAATACATATTAACGACTTGCCCCTGCATGTTTCCTCTAGTATTCGAATTTTCGCAGATGATTGTGTTATTTACCGCACCATTAATAACTGTCACGATCAATACACTCTTCAGACAGAGCTTAACAACGTACTAAATTGGTGTAATAACTGGCTAATGTCCCTCAATCCTAGTAAATGTAAACTCATGTCCTTCACTCGTCGTCACAATCCATATCTCTTTCATTATTCAATTTCTAACACACAGATTGAGCAAGTACAATCATATAAATATCTAGGAGTCACTCTCTCTTCTAATCTATCATGGCAGGTTCATGTCGGTAACATCATTTCAGCATCAAACAAAACACTCGGTTTTCTAAAACGTCACCTTTGTCTTGCCCCACCACATGTTAAATTGCTCGCGTATAAATCACTTATAAGACCCAAATTAGAATATGCATCCCCCATCTGGAGCCCACATCAAGCATATCTAATCACCGCATTGGAAGCTGTGCAGAATCGTGCTGCCCGATTCATTCATTCCTCATACTCATATGACGTCAGTGTTTCATCCTTGAAAGCTACATCCGGACTGCCACCCCTCTCTTTACGTCGTCGCATTGCTAGCCTCACCCTTTATCACAAATGCTTTTATTCTCCTCTCAATCAAGCACCGTATATCACCGCCGCATCACGCATATCTCACCGCACCAGTCATCCCCTTCAAGTTGCCCGCCCACTATCACGCACTGCTACGTTTTCAGCTTCGTTGTTTCTTCGAGCAGCCACGGACTGGAACGGCCTACCCCATGACATCGTCGCCATCGCTTCAACATCTGCTTTTCAAGAACGCTTAACAGATCACCTTCAATGTTAAATTACCATCGCTGTTTGTTTTCCTCACTACAAATGTAATCCCACCCCTTATGTAACACCCCCTGAAATGGGGGCCTTTAAGGAATAAAACTGAACTGAACTGAACTCATTAAAGAAGCCTAGGTGGTCGAAATTTCCAGAGCCCTCCACTATGGCGTCTCTCATAGCCTGAGTCGCTTTGGGACGTCAAACCCCATCAACCAAACTAAACCAATTTATCAAGTCGCCTTCCGCTCAAGTATTCCGCGTAAGAGTTAGAGGAACTTAGGTTGGCTCCTTGAGGATTCATTGATTTCCAAGAACCAAGAATTTATCTTAAGAAATGGGCGTGTGTAATTCCTAAAACATTTGCAACGAGAGAAAATAGGTAAGGATGCTCCATTTATTTATGATTTGGCTGCCAGCAGAATAGCAGCTGTTATTTTTATGCATGCACTATACTTTACTCTTGTAAAATTTCTTTTGGAAAGAGAGAGGTTTCCTAAAGGGAAACAGACACCAGTATTAGTGGCCGTAAAAGGCCTGCTGTGGGCTTCCTCTGTTTAGACTTGGGAAATGTATTTCAATTCGCTTGAAAAGTCTGCCTATAAAGGCTCGTTCTCGTGATCTAACCCTAGCGCGATTGACAATAACATCACTGTGATGAAAGCGCAACCAAAGTTCTAGTAACGTTATACCACAATAAAGCAACCTACTATGAGTAATACCTCTGTCACACGAGCAGAATGTAATTCGGTTTCGGTGCTACACGGTAAAATATGTCATTTGCAAATGGTAGCAATTACGATCAGCTACAAAAAATACTGCACTTAAGGAGCATCAGTGCGCATAAACGGCGTTTGAAATCACTATGTAACATTTTAAAGCTGATCAAAACATTTCTGTACGATAATTCAAGCGAAAAACATTACTTTTGGCTGTGCTGTAGCACTTTAGCCATAAAAATCCAAGCCAAGTATCGAGTCACCCAGAAATTCGAACCAGACCATCTTTATTGGAATGCTCCGTCGCTTCTGCGCATGCGCCAGTTGAAAGAAGTGAGGAGGAATAACTTGCCGGACGTGACGTAAAACTTGTTTTATGTTTTCTTTGTAGGAGGGCGCTGCGGTGCCGGCATGATCGGACGCGTCTCCGCACAGCTCAGTGCTTTGATGCTGTTATCGGGAGAAATCCTGCCCATCGACTGAAACCGAGTGAAGAATCGGATGTCGGAACCCTCCGGGAATACGTGGATAACAAGTTCTCCACCAAGTGAGTCCGATTTCTCGAATCATCAAGGATTTTTGGGGCGAAGCGAGCTAAGCCTAACCCAGACAATAAGTGGTCGAGGCCCCGACGGGGGAGCCGAGGGTGCAGCAGCGCCACCGGCGGCGAAGAAATTCAGCACGGCACGAAGCGCGCAGGAAATTTGAAGTGAGTGCAGCCATGGAGGTGGTTGAAGGTGAAGAAGTGGACCCGCAGGAGTTCACGGTGCCGGGACAGTGGTTCCAGTGCAGAGGGAAGAAGGTTGTCCCGCTTGAAAAGAGCAGGAAGGAAATCGAGGCTGAGCAGTTCAGGCTTAAGCAGGCCGGAAGAAAACTGGCAGCATTTTCTGTAGAAAGACAAGAGGCAAGAATCCCGGAGGGAGCGGACAAGATTATTCTCCGGCCCGAAGGAGGACTAGATAGACTCCTTAAACGTGGAGCCGCATATTTAGCAAGAATGATCAGGGCGTCGGCGGGCGTAAATATTGAAAAAACGGAAGAGGAGGACATCGTGATACCCAACACGAAACAACATTCCATTCTCATCGCTACAACAAGTGGGGAAAGGAAAATGAAATACGCGAGCATAAACCGAATTAAGCTAGGGGAAGAAGAAGAGGTGGCAGTCTTCGCCTACGTGGGCACTCCGGACGGGTGCGGCAAGGGAGTGGTGCACGGGGTGGATAGGATTTTCACCCAAGAGGACATCATGCAAATGCTAAGGCACAAGGCAAACCCGGAGGCTATCGGGGTAAGAAGACTCGGGAAAGATTCCACGACTATATTAATACTCTTCAAGGAGGAGAAAGTACCGAGGACCGTCATTCTTGGGGGAGCCCCGCACAGATGCTACCTGTATAAGAAGAAATATGAAGTATGCAAGGCATGCGGAAGACTAGGCCATAGAATTGACGTATGTCCAAACCCGACAAACATCAAGTGCCGTGGTTGCGGACAGGAAAATCCACCAGAGGACCACACCTGCAAGCTGAAGTGCCAACTCTGCGGGAAAGAGCACATGCTGGAGGACAGCAAATGCAAGCTGATCCATCGTACACCGTACGAAATCAAAAAGAGAATCTGGGAAAAGAAGATGAAGAAAGAAGCGGAATCGGAGGGAGCAACCAACCAAATCGCAAAAACCCAAGAACACCAGAGCCGCCCAAGAGCCAGACAAGAAGGGGAGAAAGAAGGATACAAGCCCAGAACGAGCTCCTTCCCTAGACTAGGAGAGGAGCAGCGGACAGCCTCCAGGGGACGAAGCTCTTCCAGGCGGAGGAGCCAATCCAGGGGACTGTCAAGCTCTAGAGCCACGACCCCCAGTCGAGACCGAGACGAACCAACAACCGAGAATGGTGAGAGCAAAGGCGTGAGCTTCGCAGGCAAGGTTACCCAGGGCCGAAATATTAAGAAGGACAAAAAAGACGAGGAAATAGAAAAATTAACAAGCATTATTAAGAGCATGAATGCAACGATCCTTAGTTTAAAGGAGGAAATACAAAATTTAAAAACAGAGCGCAATACAGTGGCGACTAAATCTCGAACAAAAGCAGGCGGATCTGAAATAGGGGCGCCCAACAAAATCGAAGGCCAACATCTTACAGCTCAAGTCGACAACAAGGGAGCGGATAATAATATGCTGGTCGAGGATACCTCTCCACCCCCACCTAACCGCAAAGTTAGGGAGGATAGCAGCTCAGATCTAACAGTGGATGAAAAGCTAGAGAAAGTAAATGCGAAACTGGACAGAAGTCTTAAGAATTTCGCTAAGGAAAGAGACAGTAAACTTGAGGACTTAGCCAAGCAGATTCAACATATGCAGATACAGATGCAAAATCACTTTCACCTCATGACAGAGGCGCTCCAGCAATTAAAGGGGGAAACCGCCAACCTAAATGCGAGAGTGACTATACTTGAGGAGAACAAAACAAAGTTGAATAATGGACAGACCGCCCAATAACATCCAAATTTGGCAGTGGAACTGTCGCGGGTATCGACGCAAGCGACCGGTATTGCAGAGCACGCTGTCGATCCGCGAATCAGCCCCCCTTGCTATAGCGTTGCAGGAGACCGGCGGCCCGGCCACATTGCAAGGGTATCGCGCCTTCCACAGTGGGAAAGGGGACAAATCGAGAGTTACAACACTGGTGCAGAGAAACATAGCAACAATCCAACACGAATTAGAGGACAACGTCATAGAAAACGTCTTTTTAGAAATTCTAACAGGAAAAAAGGAGGAATCAAACACTTTCCTACTCAATATCTACAGCCCACCGAGACAACGGAAGGTCCGCTTCAGGGCGATAATGAACAAGGCACTTAAGGTAGCAGGGAACCAGCCGCTAATTATAGTGGGGGACTTTAACGCCCATCATCCGGAGTGGGGGTACACTAAGGAAGACGCAAAGGGGAGACAGTTGTGGGAGGACACGCATAACCTGGGGATAACATTGCTGACTGACCCATTACACCCCACGCGGGCGGGGAACAGCGTTACCGCCGATACCTCACCGGACCTGACCCTGATTAAAAACGTACAAACAACGCAACGGCTAAATACGGAACTCAACCTGGGGAGCGACCACTCAATAGTGGAAACCACGGTTGAAATCAGGAGTAAAGTCAAAGGAAAAAAGTGCTTCCGGACGAAAATCACAGACTGGGACCGATTTAGAGAGATTAGGGGGAACAGAGACCTAACAGAGATAGGAAATATAGAGGACTGGTGCGAAGCGGTAAAGAAAGACACCAGGAAAACAACTAAGACGCTAGAAGGGGAAAAAGCTCCGGAAATAGCGGACGCCCGACTCCTACACATGTGGGAGGCCAAACAGGGCATGGAACGTCGACTTAAAAGGCAGGGCAGAAACAACAAAAATCTCAAAAGAAGACTGGCGCGTCATAACAAAGAAATAGAAGATTACGCCTTTAAACTATGTGAACAAAATTGGACTAACAAATGTGGCGACATGGAAAGGAATATGAACCTCCCGCAGACGTGGAATATCCTAAGACATTTAATAGACCCTGAAACGTCCAAAACACAAGCACGAGTCAAAATGGCTAAGGTTAGACACGCATGCGAAGAGCAGGACGATGACATATTCATGAAGAAACTAGTCGAGACATACATAGGGGACACCGAAATTAGAGAGCTACCCGACTACCAGGGAATTCCAAATGAGAAGTTAGATGCGCCCATCACGAGAGCTGAAGTAAGGGCGGAGATAGCGAAACTCAAAACAAAGTCAGCTCCAGGGCCAGATGGAGTCACGAATAAAATGCTCAGGAATTTAGATGACAACTCGATAGAGGCCCTTACCAGCTACATGCAGAAATGCTGGGAAAAAGGGGAGATCCCACCGCTGTGGAAAGAGGCTACCGTGATCCTGATCCCAAAACCCGGGAAGCAACCGAAACTGGAAAATCTCCGGCCTATATCGCTCACGTCATGTGTAGGAAAGTTAATGGAACACATAATTCAGACCAGAATTTCAAATTATATGGAGGAAAAAGAGAAATGGCCAGACGAGATGTATGGCTTCAGGCCCCATCTGAGCACACAGGACGTCATGCTGCGGCTGCAGCAAGACATAATTAATTCCAGAACCAAAGATGCGAAAGTCATTATGGGACTGGACCTAAAAAGGGCCTTCGACAACGTCAAGCACGAAGCCATCTTGGAAGGGCTCCAGCAGGCAGGAATAGGGCTAAAAACTTATCGCTATGTCAGAAATTTCTTAACGGACCGCACGGCGGTTATAACTTTCCAGGAAATACAATCTGGGGTGATCAGGCTAGGTAACAGGGGGACACCTCAGGGATCGGTACTGTCACCCACCCTTTTCAACACGGCCATGAGAGGGCTCCCGAAGGAATTGCGGAAAATTGGGAATTACAACTTAAATTACAGCCTGTACGCGGACATCAATCTCTGGATCAACAGAGGGAGCGACGCAGAGATCAATGAAACGCTGCAGGCGGCAGCAGATGTCACCTCTAAGTACGCGGCGGACAGAGGACTTAAATGTTCGCCTGAAAAATCAGAAATCTTCGTGTATAATGACAAGGCACTCAGGAACAAACCTCCCTCTGACCCACAGGTGTACGTGGAAGGAAGGGAGATACCAAAAGTAGAGACAATACTAATATTGGGACTCCACTTACAAACACACGGAAGGAACACGATCACCATTAAAAAGTTAGAAAACCACGCGACCCAGACATTAAACCTCATCAGGAGGGTCTCACGTAACGGAGGCGGCCTCAAGGAAAGAAACCTCCTGAGGTTGGTACAAGCCTTCATCATTAGCAGAGTGGGCTACGCCACGCCATATCTGAACCTAAAGGCAGATGAGAGGAGAAAGATAGACGCGCTCATCAGAAAATGCGTTAAAAAGGCCCTAGGCCTCCCAACATGTACATCGACGGAGCAGCTACTGGCCCTAGGACTGCACAATACGATTTCAGAAATCACGGAAGCGGTTAAAACCTCGCAAATTGAAAGACTCAGCACGACGCGAGTGGGAAGAGCTACGCTAAGTAACCTTGGAATAGCCACAGACAGGGGGCAAAAGGAAAGGGTTGACATTGACAGGAAAATCAGGGCGCACCTAAGAATCCCTCCCCTACCCAAAAACATGCACCCTGAGTTTAATAGGGAAAGGCGACAGAAAAGGGCGGAAGCGATAGAAACAATATATCGGAGCAAACCCCCAAATGAAGTTGCCTACGTAGATGCGGCAGGAAACAGACACAGTCGATACATGACCATAGCGGCGGTAGATGGGGGAGGCACCCTCATCACGGGGGCTACCATATTAGGGAAAGAAACCGAGATAGCGGAAGAAGCTGCGATAGCGATCGCTTGCGTTGGCACCAAAGCTAGATATATTATTAGCGACAGTAAAACTGCAATCCAAAATTTCAGTAGGGGGAGGGTAAACCCCCTCACCACCAAAATTTTAACACAAGGAGTGATTGATAGGACGATCAACATCATCTGGACCCCGGCGCACGAATCTGTCAGCGGTAACGAGGCGGCCCACAGTGCAGCTCGAGATCTCTACCTCCGAGCTGTACAGGATGGCTCGGCTCAGGCAGAACATAATAGAGAAGGGCGACTAATCTCGTATCAAGACATTACAGAACACTACAGGCAATGCCGGAGGCGTTTCCCCCCATCAAACACGGCGTTAAATAGAGGTCAGGCAATGGCGTGGAGACGCCTGCAGACTGGAGTATACCCAAACCCAGCACTAAATAAACATATCCGATCAGACTGCGAGGACGATAAATGTAAAAAGTGTGGGGCGAGAGGAACACTCGACCATATAATTTGGGAGTGCGCTTACTCCCCAGGCAGGGCGCAAAACGTTAGCAGTAGCGAAGCCTGGGAAACCTTATTGCGAAGCTCGGACCCTGAGCTCCAACTCACCGCCGTCCGACTGGCAGCAGAGGCCGCCGGCGAAACCAAACCGGCCAGCATCTAATGCGACCATCCCGTGCGGCTGGGCCGCTAAGTCCCCTCCCCCTTACAGGGGGGTGAGACAGAGCGGCCCAGGCGGTGTGGTCCTTCTCTGTTGGACAATAAAAGTTTTCAACAACAACAACAACAACAACATTTTCTTTGTAAAATGTCTGCCGCTTCTCGTCGCTGTTTCTAGCGATAGGCCGATAGCTGGTCGCCAGTGTCGCCGGCTCCGTGATCGCTCGCAAGCCGGACTTGGCTGTGGCGATGGTGGCGAACGGGTTTCTTGGCATCGTAGTTGTTATAATGCTCCTTGAGCTTCGGCCTCGCGTACTGCTGTTCGTCAAGCGGCATGCTGTGATATTCCCATGCGTTCTCTTAGTTACAGATAGCACCGTCTCCGACCTGTGGACTCTGCGACGCTAGTTCTGCAATGCGTGTCAGCCCGCCCTTGTCGATGGAACATGCCTGCAGTATGTCTCAAGTCAGCATTCCGTGTACTTACTTACTTGCATTTCCCGAAATTTACACGAGTCACTGCCTTTGGATCATCCTGAAGTACGTATACAATCGGACTGAGGTGTACAGCGCAAGTAGCGCAACACATGGGATGCGAAAAACTCGTCTCCGATCGAGTGCGTAGTTGAATGGAATCTCGCTGTCATTTTTATCGTTGTCTTCGACTTCGACACCACTATTTAGTAGCAGTGGTAAACTTTAATCACCTCGAAATACCAGTGTAAAAAGGCCGGTTGGAGCATAATTTGTACGAAATTGCCTCTCTATCCTGGATTTCAAGAGGTCGGTTAGTGTATCCGCAGGGCAATTGTTTTGCCATTTTCGTTGCCGTTATCGGATGTACAAACAGGAATTCGGTGTGTTGATGCAGGCAGCTTGGCACAGCTAATCTATTATGAAGCTCCGGTACAGTAGCCAGCCCGGGACTAACCGGGAAATAGAACCTCAACCGGGAAGGCCAGCTATTCATCACAGCTCTCAAGCGACTCGCTGCCGGCCTACTGGGCTAGTCATGCAACCGTGGAACCCAGGTATATTTTCAAGCAAACTTCTGTACTTAGGAGTGCCGGGAGGTAGACCGCCCGCGCAAAGAAAAAATGCTCTCCACATCTGCCGACGCAGTCCTGCCTCTAGTTTTGCTCCTAAAGTTGAAGGCTCGAAGCGCAAGCTGTGAAAGTCCTGGTATTTTTGCACAGTATTTATTTTCCAGCTGCTCTAGCTCTAGACAGTTCTTGTTGTATCGAATTCCTGTACTTCTTTTTTAACTTTTTTTTTGTCTCAGAAAACATCCCACGACGTCCTATTCGATCGATGTTATTTCTACCTGCCCTGTTGTGCTTATCATTGTAGACAAGCATGTAGACTAGTGTCAAAACAATAAACAGTGCTGCGTTCGTGATTCCATCTTTGTCCAGTCATTGCCCTTGCAACTAGTTGCAGCATGCACCAAAAGCAAAGTTTGCCAAGTAGTTATTTCGTCTGCCTTGGGGAAAACAGGCCAGCTGTGAAAACTGCAAAGATATGGACTGATATCCCTTCATATTGTTTCACACAATCGTGCTAATGATGTGTTGTATTTTCAAAGATTTAGGCAGTCTGCTTGCCAGCACAAGACGGAACATTTATTGCGGACTGCATATTGGTTGTGTAGTGTCAAAATACATGCATCTCGATTTCAGGTCATACAATACTCTCGGGTGGTCACAAAATACTCTATATGTCATGATAGCCAACTGCAGCAATGGGATAAAAAAGGTATATGGACATAAATCATTGCAAGAGTAACAAAACTGCGTAAATTTGCACTGTTAAAAATATTAAACACTAAACAGTTAAAGTAGTTTTGCTAGAATCATTGCTGTGACTGACATCGCAAACAGTGCTGGTTGCCTTTAACGATGTGTTGAGCACAAGGCCTGCATGGAGATTTTAATCCTGTCAGTTAGGCAGAGTTATGTCTTGTTTTTGTTGTGTTATCATACATGCAGGCCAAGGTAATGCCATATGGTCCTTGGTTCCAACGCTGCAATTCTGAAAAAGTGACTGTCAACACAGGTCCGGTGTACACAGTCCCACTGCTGACCGTGTATATTCCTAAGTGATGCCCAAGTCTTGGACAGACACCAATCGACGCAGCTCACAAAGCAACATTCCTGCCAAGGTGGTTGCCTACCATAAAAACCACATGCCATAGCTGCCATTCATGGCAGCCCAGAAGTAATGAAGTGCTGACGAAACACACTTGAGATGTTCTGTGCGTTTACACGAGGGAGTTGTTAATATGGTTAATTAGTCATCCAGTGAAATTTACACTGTATTTATTTTGTTAATCAAAGCTCCTTTTGTGAAGTAAAACAAGCTCCAAGTAGCCACAGGCAAAAAGTAGGCAGATGGGAATATATATTGAAATACTTATTGTGAATTGTGTTTTATTGTCGGATTACTTTGAAGGGACACTAAGGAGGATGGAAAGCAGTTTTCCTGTATTGCTAAGATACAGTGCTCTAATCTTAAAGAGACCACACGAGTCACTTTGGGACGTTAAACCCCACAAACCATTAATGAGACCACTTAAAATGAAAGCAGAGGTATTAAAAGGTTGGAAAGACCAAGAAACAGAACAAAAATGCTGCTATTACCGGCCAATTTTGCTAGTAAAACGCATGCTTCCACACAGAAGTTTTGGTGGAGATTACTGCAAGATATATTGTGCAGTGAGCTACTCTAACGTGGCAGTGACACGTCCTTTTCAGCAAGGTCATCATGAATCGACTCATGGGAAGGCTTCCAATTTAAATTTTCTCACCAATAAATACTATATGCCACAATTGCTGCCAGACAACACAGCCATAATGAGAGAAATAATCAAATATTTACTGAGACCAAGGACTCAATGGGGTTTTCCTCAGTGTCCCTTTTAAAGGGTGCACTGAAGCATTCAAGCAAAGTATGCACTGACGCATGTGAGAAAATATTCTGAGGTAACACAATCTTTGCTCTAACAGAAGACTGGCAACTTCACCACAAAGAGGGTAAACAGCTGCTTAGGTACAAAGGTACAGCACGTACAGCAATCGTAATAATTAGCAGACATGCATTGCAATTCACAGAATGTCACGAAATGTAATCGCTAGGTTAAGTGTACTGGCATTAAATGTGCAAGCATATTTTGCAGATTGCCAAGATTTATTTGTTGCTTCAATTATTTCATATATACGGCCACACCTTTCGTCAACAAAAAGAGGGCGTGCAGGTGCCAGGAAAGGGGTCAGATTAGATGTGCTAGGTTTCTCTCCTGGAGGAGCAAGGAGAGAATCATTCTCCTGTAACCAGTTGACGGTGGATTCATCCAAATGTGAAGGTCCGATGTTTGACGACCCAAAAGTTACATAAACGGGCATCTCTGCCAGCCGTCGACCAGAGCATATGCAAGAGAGGTGGTCATGTGTAGCCTAAGCACGGACATCTGCACGAAAGAAGGAAAAAAAAAAAAAAGCTCACATTTTGGGTATCACATCAAAAATATGTGTAAGCCCACTCAGCAACCAAAAATAACGTACACTGCGCATGCATACAACGCATGAATATGTCAGCGCAACTTAACAGTGTCGGCCGTTCATGTCATATCGTAATTATGGTGCAGTGAGGCTTGCTGATGATTTAAACAGGCTCTGCTCATCACAAACCTCTCAGCAGCACCTTTCCACAATCAGTGTCCTGACCTTTCAATAAGACAGCTTTCTCCTCCTCGCATTGCTAGAATGTATCAGGATGTTCTTGCTCACAGCATATAAATACGATCAATATGATAAAGCTCACCATGAATATCATTACGGTTTCTTCCCCTCCCCCCTTATCATCTGCCTGTGCTGTATGCACAGCTTTCTTGACCTATCCACATCCAAATGAGAACAACTTAAGGGAATAGTGAGGGCAAAATGAACTTGGTCTATACCAATAAATTACTGTGTTCTAATAATGAAACACAGGCTTTTTCTATGGTAGAAGTTTTATAGATTACAAAAGTATGGAAACCAAAATACAGCTAAGCCACCAATGGCCACTTTTGTAAGTAAGCCGCGACGTTACTTAATGTTTACTCTGGCAGTTTTCCAATGCACGACTACACAGCCGTTCACTACTGAATGATAAGTGTGTTTTGCAGCATGAGCTGCATCTCGTAAAGATTAAGGGGGCTCTCCTGGAGAAATTTGTGATGCCTACATGACATTTTCTGAATTGTGACCTTGTGGTCTGTGCATGTACAACAGTATGGTGCATGCGTAGAAAAAAATATTGCCTGCAAGCAAATTTCTGGTCTGAAGCCCTGAGGCACTAAAGCCACTCTCTTCTCGTCGGAGTGTGAAGCCACGCACCATGTGATGGGTGCATAATAAAAAGCATATAAATGGCAAACCGGAAAGCGTGGCGTGATATGTCTATAGGGTCACGAAGAGTCGGACATGACTGAACTGAAATGGCCCACGGCTAGGAATGTGATTTGAACCCATGGCAAGCTACACAAGTCAGATTCTCTGGGCGCTGCATTAAACAAATAAGCTATAGCTTCACTTTGACATCACATGCTTTATACAGCCACTTTCTCATGATGTGCATCACTGTCTTTATCAACTTCCACTTGTGCACAGTTTAGTCACAAAGCAAGACCATGCAGACAAAAAACATTTGAACACATAGTCATTGAAAAAAAAAATAGTCCAATGCTGATTTCATATGCCTTAGGGAAACCCTCCAAGGTTAAGCAGACTTGCAATAAAAAGTGATTACTCATTGCCATCCAACCGATGGCAGCCCTATTGCTACAAGAAAAGATATGCAGCTTTTTCAACCAAAGAGGTTTTGATAAAGCTGCATAGCTTTCCTTTGCAGCCTTATCGCTGTGCTTTGGTGGATTCTTATGAGTAATTACTCCCTTGTTCCACTAGTCTTGTAGGTCAGAGGGGAAGGGGGTAGTTGGTAACGCTGGGGGCTTCCATCGGCCGAGTCCGTAACTCTATCTTCTTGGGCAGCCATGCTGTGCTACAGGCCACAACACTTTTTCAGACTGTTCTAAGCTATTTCTGTGAGAGCAAAGCTTACTGCCTTCTTGTCGTTGTTTTATTCGTGCTGCGAATGGGTTTTACTCTACAAGTAGTTCTTTTGGTCATGACACCACAGGTGCAAATCAAATGTTGCATTTTGATAGTTTTCGGAGTAATAAATGCGCCTCTTGCTGCCAAAAAAATATCAACCTACCTGGAAGAAGCTATATAATGATTTTTTTTTAGATGAGTAGGATGAAGCTGTCTGCAGTGTCCCTTTAGGGAAGCAGCAGTGCAAAACTTAAATAACTGGAAGTATGTAAAAGCTGAGCAGCTATTCTATATCTAATCGATAACTTAGACAAAAAAATTCTGCTCATTAGTCCCACAGGCATCTGTACTTCAGTGAACCTCCGAAGTTTACTATTTTCCTTTTTTCCTTTTTTTTTTTTTTACATACTGCCCATCAAAATCTCTCAGCTGTGTACAGCCCAGCCAAGGCACTGAGTGAAGGCATTCCTTTCACTACAATTTCTCAAGAAATGCAACTGTGAGTGTGTTTTCTGTAATTCTGTCTGCTTTCTTACTAAACATATGAAATTTCTAATAGTACTTAGCCATACAACAAGGGGAAGTTTGCTGCTGGAGAAGAGTAAAAATACTGGCATATTTCTGTAGATCTTTCCCTGTGATGACAATAGTTACAGAATATCTGTTTTGCAGGAATTTATATTTTCTCTAAGCTGCGGACGGTGGCGGCATTGCTATGGGCAAAATATTTTTCTTAGCTGTGGTAGATATCACCAGCCTTATTTAACTAATAGCTATATTTAAATTAGTAACTGAGTGCTTTAAACTATAGCTGTAATGAAACATTATTCGTCTTATTTAAATCACCTTCAGGGGCTCCCCCACGCACTAACATTAGAGGAGAGGAGTCAAAACCTGGGAATTCACAAAGTGCTTGCAAAAGTATGGACGGAGGTCTGGTTCCACCTGGAGCGGGCATGTCGCCTCTTTAGCGAGCAGAAGTTAGAAGAAGCAGAATCCACTCCTGCTTGGGCCTCACGGCCTGCAGTATGTACTAAATAAATAAATAAATAAATAAGTTCTCGGAGCTCTGGTGTCGACCGCCTGTTATTTATTATTTTTTTTTTAGGGTGGTAGACTTTGTTTTGTTGTGATTTCATTTAAATATCTAGGTTTGTGGGCGTGACATGGATGGTATAAGTAGGATAGAACTTAAAGAAAACAGCAATTGGATGTGGATAGGTCAAGAAAGCTGTGCATACAGCACAGGCAGATGATAAGGGGGGAGGGGAAGAAACCGTAATGACATTCATGGTGAACTTTATCATATTGATCGTATTTATATGCTGTGAGCAAGAACATCCTGATACATTCTAGCAATGAGAGGAGGAGAAAGCTGTCTTATTGAAAGGTCAGGACACTGATTGTGGAAAGGTGCTGCTGAGAGGTTTGTGATGAGCAGAGCCTGTTTAAATCATCAGCAAGCCTCACTGCACCATAATTACGATATGACATGAACGGCCAACACTGTTAAGTTGCGCTGACATATTCATGCGTTGTATGCATGCACAGTGTACGTTATTTTTGGTTGCTGAGTGGGCTTACACATATTTTTGATGTGATACCCAAAATGTGAGCTTTTTTTTTTTTTTTCCTTCTTTCGTGCAGATGTCCGTGCTTAGGCTACACATGACCACCTCTCTTGCATATGCTCTGGTCGACGGCTGGCAGAGATGCCCGTTTATGTAACTTTTGGGTCGTCGAACATCGGACCTTCACATTTGGATGAATCCACCGTCAACTGGTTACAGGAGAATGATTCTCTCCTTGCTCCTCCAGGAGAGAAACCTAGCACATCTAATCTGACCCCTTTCCTGGCACCTGCACGCCCTCTTTTTGTTGACGAAAGGTGTGGCCGTATATATGAAATAAATAATTGAAGCAACAAATAAATCTTGGCAATCTGCAAAATATGCTTGCACATTTAATGCCAGTACACTTAACCTAGCGATTACATTTCGTGACATTCTGTGAATTGCAATGCATGTCTGCTAATTATTACGATTGCTGTACGTGCTGTACCTTTGTACCTAAGCAGCTGTTTACCCTCTTTGTGGTGAAGTTGCCAGTCTTCTGTTAGAGCAAAGATTGTGTTACCTCAGAATATTTTCTCACATGCGTCAGTGCATACTTTGCTTGAATGCTTCAGTGCACCCTTTAAAAGGGACACTGAGGGAAAACCCCATTGAGTCCTTGGTCTCAGTAAATATTTGATTATTTCTCTCATTATGGCTGTGTTGTCTGGCAGCAATTGTGGCATATAGTATTTATTGGTGAGAAAATTTAAATTGGAAGCCTTCCCATGAGTCGATTCATGATGACCTTGCTGAAAAGGACGTGTCACTGCCACGTTAGAGTAGCTCACTGCACAATATATCTTGCAGTAATCTCCACCAAAACTTCTGTGTGGAAGCATGCGTTTTACTAGCAAAATTGGCCGGTAATAGCAGCATTTTTGTTCTGTTTCTTGGTCTTTCCAACCTTTTAATACCTCTGCTTTCATTTTAAGTGGTCTCATTAATGGTTTGTGGGGTTTAACGTCCCAAAGTGACTCGTGTGGTCTCTTTAAGATTAGAGCACTGTATCTTAGCAATACAGGAAAACTGCTTTCCATCCTCCTTAGTGTCCCTTCAAAGGAATCCGACAATAAAACACAATTCACAATAAGTATTTCAATATATATTCCCATCTGCCTACTTTTTGCCTGTGGCTACTTGGAGCTTGTTTTACTTCACAAAAGGAGCTTTGATTAACAAAATAAATACAGTGTAAATTTCACTGGATGACTAATTAACCATATTAACAACTCCCTCGTGTAAACGCACAGAACATCTCAAGTGTGTTTCGTCAGCACTTCATTACTTCTGGGCTGCCATGAATGGCAGCTATGGCATGTGGTTTTTATGGTAGGCAACCACCTTGGCAGGAATGTTGCTTTGTGAGCTGCGTCGATTGGTGTCTGTCCAAGACTTGGGCATCACTTAGGAATATACACGGTCAGCAGTGGGACTGTGTACACCGGACCTGTGTTGACAGTCACTTTTTCAGAATTGCAGCGTTGGAACCAAGGACCATATGGCATTACCTTGGCCTGCATGTATGATAACACAACAAAAACAGGACATAACTCTGCCTAACTGACAGGATTAAAATCTCCATGCAGGCCTTGCTCAACACATCACTAAAGGCAACCAGCACTGTTTGCGATGTCAGTCACAGCAATGGTTCTAGCAAAACTACTTTAACTGTTTATAGTGTTTAATATTTTTAGCATTGCAAATTTACGCAGTTTTGTTACTCTTGCAATGATTTATGTCCATATACCTTTTTTATCCCATTGCTACAGTTGGCTATCATGACATATAGAGTATTTTGTGACCACCCGAGGGTATCGTATGACCTGAAATCGAGATGCATGTATTTTGACACTACACAACCAATATGCAGTCCGCAATAAATGTTCCGTCTTGCGCTGGCAAGCAGACTGCTTAAATCTTTGAAAATACAACACATCATTAGCACGATTGTGTGAAACAATATGAAAGGATATCAGTCCATATCTTTGCAGTTTTCACAGCTGGCCTGTTTTCCCCAAGGCAGACGAAATAACTACTTGGCAAACTTTGCTTTTGGTGCATGCTGCAACTAGTTGCAAGGGCAATGACTGGACAAAGATGGAATCACGAACGCAGCACTGTTTATTGTTTTGACACTAGTCTACATGCTTGTCTACAATGATAAGCACAACAGGGCAGGTAGAAATAACATCGATCGAATAGGACGTCGTGGGATGTTTTCTGAGACAAAAAAAAAAGTTAAAAAAGAAGTACAGGAATTCGATACAACAAGAACTGTCTAGAGCTAGAGCAGCTGGAAAATAAATACTGTGCAAAAATACCAGGACTTTCACAGCTTGCGCTTCGAGCCTTCAACTTTAGGAGCAAAACTAGAGGCAGGACTGCGTCGGCAGATGTGGAGAGCATTTTTTCTTTGCGCGGGCGGTCTACCTCCCGGCACTCCTAAGTACAGAAGTTTACTTGAAAATATACCTGGGTTCCACGGTTGTATGACTAGCCCAGTAGGCCGGCAGCGAGTCGCTTGAGAGCTGTGACGATAAAAATGACAGCGAGATTCCATTCAACTACGCACTCGATCGGAGACGAGTTTTTCGCATCCCATGTGTTGCGCTACTTGCGCTGTACACCTCAGTCCGATTGTATACGTACTTCAGGATGATCCAAAGGCAGTGACTCGTGTAAATTTCGGGAAATGCAAGTAAGTAAGTACACGGAATGCTGACTTGAGACATACTGCAGGCATGTTCCATCGACAAGGGCGGGCTGACACGCATTGCAGAACTAGCGTCGCAGAGTCCACAGGTCGGAGACGGTGCTATCTGTAACTAAGAGAACGCATGGGAATATCACAGCATGCCGCTTGACGAACAGCAGTACGCGAGGCCGAAGCTCAAGGAGTATTATAACAACTACGATGCCAAGACACCCGTTCGCCACCATCGCCACAGCCAAGTCCGGCTTGCGAGCGATCACGGAGCCGGCGACACTGGCGACCAGCTATCGGCCTATCGCTAGAAACAGCGACGAGAAGCGGCAGACATTTTACAAAGAAAACATAAAACAAGTTTTACGTCACGTCCGGCAAGTTATTCCTCCTCACTTCTTTCAACTGGCGCATGCGCAGAAGCGACGGAGCATTCCAATAAAGAAGGTCTGGTCGAAATATGTAAACAAACAATATGGCTGAACATAGCGGAGCGCGGATACACAGTGCGGAGACACGTAGAGCATGCAATTGGCGTCCAAACTGTGAGGCGCTCAGTCAAAACTTTAAATAGTTCCGAGATAAACATACGGGGAGATGCGGTTACCAAGGAACACAGAGCCCAAAATGATCGTGAGTCGCTGCCATTACTGGACCACGGCTGTGACCGAGAGTAATGCCGTTCCGCGAGAGTCTGCAGTGCTAATAATTTTACACCTAAATTAACAGGTTTTAAAACAAAACCTTTGAAATATAATTTTTAAATTTCAATGTGCGCAGAATATTGTCGCGTAGGGGGGACAAGGTCGACGACACAAATGAAGGGGTCGATGATTGCACTAAAGAAACTCTTTATTTGGGCTGACTTGCGCCCGCAAAAGAACTAAGCAACTCGGCGGCGGCGATAGAAACAAACGTGCTCGTCGATCGTCGGACAAAGAATGCTCGTCACACTCGGCAACGCTCAATTTAAAGGCTGCACAGAACAATCTAGATAACGTCGCAAACAGCTACCAGCACGGGCTGGAACATTGTGGAAAGACACCCATGTGGCCGGAACCTTCGAGACAGATCTCTGTGCATCTTGCGCTACAACAAAACTGATAAAGGTGTGACTCGCGACATCGAGCATTAACAAACAAAGATTACGGAACTGATACGCGGTCCAGAATCAGAGTGATAAGCCTGTATGCCGGCGGCTGTTAAAAAAACAAATACTGTTTTGAAGGCTTCGCGGCATAACTCCCCCCTTAAAAAAACGTCGCCTCGATGTTCCAGAACAGAGAAACTTAAACATAAACACTGCAAAGTTTAAACACCACAGATTCTTTAACGCGCGTAATATGGCTTCAGTCGCACAACATGTACAATTTCTGGGCGTGCGCGTCGCCGTTGTGATGCTGACGTTCCTTCGTGAATGACTTCATAGACCAGTGGTCCGACGCGGCGAAGGATTTTGTATGGTCCAACGTATCGACGCAACAACTTTGCACTTAATCCGCGACGGCGAATTGGTGTCCAAACCCACACTTGGTCTCCTGGATTGTACTCTGCGTGGCGTCGTCGTAAATTGTATCGTCGGCTGTCGGTGCGCTGTTGGTCTTTAATACGCAGCCGTGCGAGCCGTCGAGCTTCCTCTGCACGCTGCAGGTAGGCGGCGACGTCAAGGTTGTCCTCGTTGGTTACGTGCGGCAGCATTGCTAGAGTCCCTAGAAGTATTTGCTAGTCTGCCGTCCGAGCGGGGTTCCCTACGGAACCGGTTGGCCGCTTCCCGGATGAAAGCGCAGGGGGCGCTGTACGCATTCGGAGCGTAAAGCCCCTCTATCTGGAAAGTAGCGAAACTCTCCTCCCTTCGGCTGCTTTCCTCCTCAATTCTCCTCTGATTTCACTCTCCCACCGGCGGGAGCGCTGCGCACGGCACGCTGAACCTGCCTGCGCTCGAGGGGCGCCACGGAAGGGTCAATGATAGTGAATGGCGGGGGCTTTTTGTGCTGCCTTTTAAAGCGTTCTTTTAAATCTGCTTTGCACAGGTAACTACTAATCGATTTGAAAATGTTATGTTTGATTTTAGCGGCACATATTGTTCGCAATAACAAAGAAGTGTAACGAAGTGTTCGCACGTTGAACTTTCTTGACGGCACGACGGCTCCGCCGCATTGAAGAAAGGGACCAGGCGATTTCGTTTGATAACACAAGTTAACTGAATTTAATAAAGATGAACTCAAACAATAATTAAAGCGAATCCAGTAGTACCAAATAAACAACTAATTCAAATTAACAACACATCAGTCCGCCAACGCGACATCTTCCGAGCAGGGGTCCCGAGCAGCCACTCGGATGGTCGCCGTCCTCCCTTACTTGCCGCCAAAACCCCTCTCTCAACGTCCTTCAGGATTCTCCAGGCAGTGTTTGTTACCAGGCGGAAATGCGCTTATCGGAGCCAATGAGACGACATTCTTTACAGCTGAGAAACCAATAGGACGCCGGTGCCCGCGAGGTTGTTTCCTGGCGAGCACCGCGTGAATTTCTAGAAGACGCGGCGCATCTCCGCCTGGCACCCAAACACACAAAAGGTAAACCAAAAACACATGGGCCGCAAGGACGCAGACGGCACAAAACACAAAGCTCCGTCCGTGCTCTCAGCCGTCGCCCCCAAGCCCTCAGGCGTTAACCGGTTGGGACGCGAGCTTTCAACAGCCCGCCTCCTTCACAGCCGTTAACCATTTTCCGAACGGCGTACATCGTGAATACCCCCCCAAGAAGAAGGGGAAAGCACAGCGACGCCGTGCAAAAGAAAAAAAAGGACCGCTCCCCGGCTGCGCACGGGTCCGGAAAACGGCGCGCGACATAGGCATAGCTCGCTATGCGACACCTCCCCCCTATGAAAAAGAGTGTCCCACTCGGTCACAATCATGCCCGTACAAATAAACCGCTAGGAAATGCTATGAATAACTATGTACAAGGTTCAAAAATGAAATTACGTCTACCGTCTACCACACAACAATACCAAAATTGAATAAAATATACGCAATGCCGAAAAAACGAGAAAATATAAATGTCAGGTGAAACAGATTACAACCAGGAAGGTAGAGAAGAACACTTACACGCAATAAAACATTGGCATATCAGTCAAAATGTTACAGGGCACACTCAAAATGTCCACTTGCACGTATTCACACAAAACACAAAACATTCGGGAGTATATACAAAGTCACGGCGGATTAATTAACACTTCCGTCCGCGCTGTAATACATCTCGGTATCACTGTCATAATCGGTCCTTACTCCTTTGGGGTTGGTGCGAGTTCCCGTGGGTCTACACTGAAATGTTGATTCGGAGTATGAATATGTCTCAGTCGCACTTCCAGCAGAGGTACCGCGATCACTGTTTTTCACGGTCGAGGCCGCTACACGTTTTGGCCTTGCGGAGACACGAACACAGCGCTCAAACGCATGCACACCATCACCACGATCACCGTTTGCTGACTCGTCGTCGGCGTCCTCATCAGAAGCAAGCCGTGGGTGGTAGTGTTTCAGACGTTCAGCGTTGACGACATCCCGCTTTCGGCCGGTGCGATCGATGACCTCCCAGTTATTTTCTGATACCTTCCGGAGCAGACGGAACGGCCCGTGGTATCTGTGGAGCAGTTTGGTGGTCTTTCCTTTCGATCGAGAAGGCGTCCACAGGTACACAAGGTCTCCCGGATAGAAAACAGCATCCCGTCGTTTGGAGTCGTATGCCCTTTTGTTCTTTTCTTGCCGGTCCTTCTCACGCTGGGCTACGACTTGGCGCGCCTGGCGAAGCCGGTGCACCACCTTGTGAGCATCCACTTCGTCACAGTCGACCTGCGCGACACCGAGGGCCACCTCAACAGGAAGTGTTGGCTCGTGTCCATGAAGAAGAAAAAACGGTGAAAAACCTGTCGTTTCGTGTTGCGACGAATTATAGGCGAAAAGAACATAAGGCAGGAATTCGTCCCAGTCCCGATGATGCGAGGAGACATACATGCTGAGCATGTCGGCAAGCGTGCGGTTGAAACGTTCGCACAAGCCATTGGTTTGCGGGTGGTACGCTGTTGTTTTCACGTGGTCTGTACCCATGGCTTTAAATATTTCCTCAATCAAGGAAGCAACAAAATGTTGTCCGCGGTCCGTAATGATGCGGCCTGGTGCCCCGTGGCGTAGGACGATCTCTCGCACAAAGCCCTGCGCGGCCTCAGCAGCTGTAGCCGCCGGGCATGCTACTGCTTCGACCCACTTCGTGTGGTAATCAGTCATCACGAGGATGTAGCGGTTTCCGGATTGACTCTTCGTAAATGGTCCCAAAAAGTCCATTCCAACCTGTTTAAAAGGCATTCCCACCGGGGGAAGAGGCTGGAGAAACCCGATTGGTTTGCCCGGTGGGGCTTTGCGCGTCTGGCAGTCAGGGCAAGACAGCACGTAGTTTGACACCTGCGCGAACATCTTAGGCCAGAAGTAACGCCTACGTATCTTCTCCCATGTGCGCTTGACCCCGAGGTGTCCCGCCGTGAGATCATCGTGGCAGCCCCTTAGCACCTCTGACCGCAAACATTTTGGTACAACCAGTGCGTCGTAGTCTGACTCGAAACCTTTCGCTCGCCTGTGCAACACACCGTTGATCATTCGAAAACACCGTGCCGTTTTTTTCAGTGTTCTGGCAACGGGTGAATCCGGGTTCTCCAGGTGTCCTATCACTTCCCTAATCCAAGGGTCTTCCCTCTGCTTCATGCCTACATCCACGCGACCTAGCACAAGCAGCGGTGCAAAGTTATCTTCACTAACCGGTGCCGGCTCGCGTGGCAGGCGAGAAAGGGTGTCTGCATCTGCGTTCTTCAAACCTGGGCGGTGTTTGAGAGTCAGGTCAAACTCTTGCAACAGCAGGGACCATCTCATGAGGCGTCCATTCGGATTCTTGACATTCATCAGCCATGCGAGGCTGGCTTGATCTGTGATCACGGTGAAGTTACTGCCGAATATATAAGGTCGAAACTGCCTACAGGCGTAAACGACAGCCAGACATTCCTTTTCTGTGGTGCTGTAATTAGCTTCCGCTTTGTTGAGATGACGGCTGGCGTAGGCGATGACATGTTCCCGACCCTCGTCTTTTTGAACCAGCACAGCACCAAGACCGTAGTCACAGGCATCCGTATGGATTTCGATGGGCTTGCCTGGCTCGAATTGACGCAGAACTGGCGCCGTAGTCAGCTTCTCTTTGAGCGCTTGCATGGCCGCCTCGCATGCCGTGTCCCACTCAAACGAAACATTCTTTCTTGTCAAATTAGTCAAAGGTCGGGAGATTAGGGAGAAATCCTTGATGAAACGCCGATAATAATTGCAGATTCCCAGGAAACTCTGAACTCCTTTCTTGTTTTTTGGCGCTGGGAGCTTTTCGATCGCGGCTATTTTGTCCGGATCTGGTCTGATGTTCTCTCCAGTCAGCACGTGCCCGAGATACCTGATTTCTTGTTGCGCGAAGCTGCATTTTTCCGGCTTCAGACGCAAGTTGGCTTCATCAAGAGCGCTTAACACCTTTTCCAAGTCCTCTAGGTGAGTTTTCATGGTCTTCGAGAAAATGACAATGTCATCCAAATAGGCCAAACACACCCTCCAGAGAAGGCCACTCAAAACTTTGTTGATCATCCTCTGGAATGTCGCGGGAGCATTGCACAGACCGAAAGGAACGACATTGAACTCGTACAGACCGGAGCCGCATGCGAATGCTGTCTTCGACTTGTCCTCTTCGCGGATTCCTACCTGCCAATAGCCTGAAGTGAGGTCAAGCGTCGTGAAATATCGAGAACCCTGCAGCAGATCCAAAATGTCATCGATTCGCGGTAATGGGTGCACGTCTTTCTCGGTAACCGCGTTCACCCTTCGGAAATCAACGCAGAAACGCCAACCTCCCTGCGGCTTTTTCACGAGAACGACGGGCGATGACCAGGGACTGTGCGACTCTCTGATCACTCCGTCACGAAGCATCTCTTCCACTTGCGCTTTAATGACCTCCCTCTCGAAGGGTGAGTGGCGGTACGGATGTTGACAAATGGGTGCTGAGCTGCCCGTGTTTATAGTATGCTCCGTTACGTGAGTGCGCTGAATCGGATTGTGCTCGCCGGTAAACAGGTGACGAAACTTATGAATAACGGACAAGAGCTCATCCCTCTCAGATGGCGTCAGGTGTGGCCGAGTTTGGACGTCAAAGTCCTCTGTCGCAGTGGGGTCGTGTGGCACGGCGAGTCCGAGTTGCGCCTCATGAAGTGATGTGGCCCAGCCGATCTTCGCGTCGCGATGTACCACTATCGGCAGCAAGGTAGGGTTTGCAACACGGACGATTCCGATCCCACCAACCACGTTCACGACGGTCCGCGCCACCTGCAGTCCACTTCTAAGGGTTGACTTTGGCTCGACAAGCTGAATTCCGTCTCTCGGTATGTGTACCCTTAAAATGGCTTCCGTACGAGGCTCGATGGAAACTTGGTCTTTACTTCGTGCAGTGACCACATTTGACTGCGATTGCACGCTAGTATTGAGGTGCAGCTGGTACACTTCACTCCCTATTTTTAGTTGTTTACGGAGGAAGTCAATCAGCAGGTTTGCCTGCCGGCAAAATGGGAGCCCCCCTATCAACTCATAAGGGCAGTCCTTGAGGACAATGAATTTTACGCTGAATCTGGTTGATCCGAATTGAAGCACTACTTCTGTTTCTCCTACAGGTGCTAATAAGTCTCCGCTGATTCCTTTGATAAAAGCAGTGCCCTCAGTTAGTTCGACTTTTGAAGCAATTTTAGCCGCGAAGCCGGACGAAATGATGTTTACGGAGGCGCCAGTGTCGATGAGAAGGGTGGTCTTCAAGTTATTTGCCTCGACTTGGACCGTGAGGAGTTGGTCTTCGGTCATCACGCTCACAGATCGGCCAGGCTGACCACCTAAGCCCGGCCGTTCCCGTTTCCCGGATTGGGAGCCTGCTCGTGGCGCGCATTTCTCTGTTCGCGGTCCTCGTCTCTCCATCGCTGGCGACAATTTCGAGCTATGTGACCGCTTCGGTTACAGTAGTGGCATCGCGGCCGTCCGTCGTCGTCACGCGAGGTTCTCTGGGGCCATGGCGCGCGCCTACGAAAAATTTCTTCTTCCATTGCCTTTAGACGTCCGGATAACGATTCTAGAGAGGCGGCGATCGCCTTGAAATCTTGCTCACCTGCGAGCCTTTGTTGTTGACCATGGGAGGCAGCAGTGTAGGTGGGAAGTAGGTGGGGCTGCCCAGATCCCGGCACAGTCAACGGACGAGGCTCGTTGTCAGCACTGCCAGCTGTTGGCAATATGTTAGAATTACAAACACAGGGTCCCGTTGCCAGGTAGGTGGTGTTTGCTGCGGTGGCCGGCAGCACCCGGGAAGTGAAACCCATCAGCGCGGCCTGACTGAGGCGTTGCAGTGTCTGCAGGAAGTCGGCGCAGCTGGACGGATTGGATATTATCATCTTCTCCATTGTCGCCGGTTGCAGGCCCCGCAGCAGATGACGCAATTTGTCTTCTTCCGGCATTTTGCGGTCGACCCTGGCGCACAGCTGCAGCACATCATAAAAGTATTGCTCCGGAGACTCCGACGGCAGGTGTACCCGGTTCTGCAGCCGAAGGTGAGCGATTTCCGTCGCGTGGCGGCTGCTGAAGCAGGTCTTGAGCTTCGCCGCCCAGTCACTCCAAGAAATCGGCGCACCGGTAAGCAGCTGTGTGGTGTGCCACTTCTTCGCATCGCCATCAAGGGCAAGGTATAAAAATTTCACCTTTGTGTCGTCGTCCCAAGCGTTCAACGATGATACGTGCTCGTAGCAGGTCAGCCATTCCGCCGCGGACTCCTCAGGGGTTCCCTTAAAAACAGGAGGGGGGATGGACATCCTCGGTTGAGAGCTCGTCATCGTAGCGAAGTCAGCTGTCGCCTGCATGTCCGGATCACTCCTGAGATGGGGGCGCATCTCCGGTAGAGCGGGGTCGTCGTTACCACGCACCCTCCACCACTTGTAACGAAGTGTTCGCACGTTGAACTTTCTTGACGGCACGACGGCTCCGCCGCATTGAAGAAAGGGACCAGGCGATTTCGTTTGATAACACAAGTTAACTGAATTTAATAAAGATGAACTCAAACAATAATTAAAGCGAATCCAGTAGTACCAAATAAACAACTAATTCAAATTAACAACACATCAGTCCGCCAACGCGACATCTTCCGAGCAGGGGTCCCGAGCAGCCACTCGGATGGTCGCCGTCCTCCCTTACTTGCCGCCAAAACCCCTCTCTCAACGTCCTTCAGGATTCTCCAGGCAGTGTTTGTTACCAGGCGGAAATGCGCTTATCGGAGCCAATGAGACGACATTCTTTACAGCTGAGAAACCAATAGGACGCCGGTGCCCGCGAGGTTGTTTCCTGGCGAGCACCGCGTGAATTTCTAGAAGACGCGGCGCATCTCCGCCTGGCACCCAAACACACAAAAGGTAAACCAAAAACACATGGGCCGCAAGGACGCAGACGGCACAAAACACAAAGCTCCGTCCGTGCTCTCAGCCGTCGCCCCCAAGCCCTCAGGCGTTAACCGGTTGGGACGCGAGCTTTCAACAGCCCGCCTCCTTCACAGCCGTTAACCATTTTCCGAACGGCGTACATCGTGAATACCCCCCCAAGAAGAAGGGGAAAGCACAGCGACGCCGTGCAAAAGAAAAAAAAGGACCGCTCCCCGGCTGCGCACGGGTCCGGAAAACGGCGCGCGACATAGGCATAGCTCGCTATGCGACAGAAGGAAGGAGAAGACATGCTCAAAACGGCAAGAAATGTTTGCACTCAGCATCGCGCTCGGGTACTCTGAAGCATCAAGAACGGGAAATAAACTGAGCAGGCAATTATGGTGTCATCTGTGTTGGGTGACAGATAGATGACCCTGAATGAGAGCCAATGGCCCCTTCAGAAATCTTCTGCATCTTTGCGCGTGAGCGGCAAACCGGCGAATTCTAACATCGATCGCTTCTGGCTAACCTATAAGCAAAAGCGTCGATTGTTGTATGCTTTCATTTTCAAATCACATCTGTAAGAAAACGATGAAGCAGTGTTCCTACAGCTGCTATTCAGAGGCAGTGTAGGTGAAAAAAGTGGCTTTTATTTCTTCGCAAAATCAATTGATCGGCAAAGTGACTCTGGCAAAATAGGGTCTTATTTTATTGTCACAATACTGGTTTGCTTTAAAGGTCGTAAGATGTGGCGCATACAAAATACACAGTTCCAAATACAGAAGAAATGTAGCGATAAACACTGTTGCAGATTGGAACCAGGTAGCATCTTTGATTTTACTGACACAGCACTGGTCGCTTTGAAAAGGGTCCTAAGACTGGCGCAGGCACATTGATTGAAAACACACATTTTCAAATAAAAATAAATGCACAGAAAAACACTGTTAGACAATTGGAAGATGCTGAGAAACCTTAACGAAATGAAAAGATATGAAAACGAAGTGCAAGCAAATAATTTTCGTAGAAACATTTTTCACACACGCTACAGTCCAATTTTAATTTCGATGATTATAAGCTTCAGATATGCACGAGAATATCTGTAAAAAATGCAAGCAGTTACCAGAAATTTTGAACAATTTACAGATTCATTCAGGCGACAGGCAAAATATTAATTGTATGCATATTTTCAAACCACAACTTTCACAAATGTTTCAAATTAATAAAACATGAAATTACGAATGCATACTGTCACCGAATCTGAGCTGCAGCGACCCGCATGCCTACGCTTTTGCTACCGCATTTACTACTAGTCACTGGATATATTTTGGAGGCTTCATCTCGGACAAAAATCTGGATTCGTACTTTCCCGAAAACACTCACAATCTCTTTTACAACATCGTGGCAGGCTGGGAAGCAAGATACCAATGGAATGCTATCTTTTATCCAGGCCTGCAGTTGTGCAGTGCTGATTGAATTTTTGAGGAGACCCTCTCTGTTACTACGGAAAAAGTTCTCAGCAATTTTTACAGTTTCGAGGCTGGCGATGGGTTCGTCAGTGACATGTGAGACTGTGAAAAGTTCTTCAACTCAGTTAACCTTGCCGGTGCCGTGCTGGTAATCAGCGAAGCGCGGCAGTCGTTCTGTTCTACTATTTTATGTTCTGTTTCTGTTCTACTTGAACACTGAAACGCGCAGCAGCACGGCATCGTGTGCACGAAACTGCACGCGCGCAAGCAACAGGAACGGTACGGCGAGGCAGTTTAATGGCGGCAGCGAGAAAATAAAAAACAAGCAAAACAAGATTTTGCGCGCGTTGATGACGTATGGTGACGTGATTGCCACGTCAGGGGGCCCGGCAGCCAACGACAAACCAGAAAACCCGCCCTCACTCTCTCTTTGGAGAGGGGAGCGTAGAGGGGCGAGGAGGAAAGCGCCGGGAGAGGGAAACGGCGGCAAAGATCTTACAATTTCGCTACTTTCCAAAGATAGAGGGGCTTTATCGGAGCGTGGTCGCGTTGTGTGCGTGGTGCTACAGTGCCTAGAATATACTGGCTAGTGTGACGAGCGCCCGCGCTTCCCTATGGGCGAGGATGGCGCTGTTTGCAATGAAAGCCAATCGTTAGCGGCAGAGGGCGCTGCTTGTCGGGAGGGTACCACCTGAGCAGACGACGCAGTTTTCTCGCTTCAGAATACGGCAATCTGTTGGTGTTGTGCGTGCGTGTTAAACCTGCTTCTGCGCGTCTTTTGCTTTCACGAAGGTGTAGCAGTTTATTTACGGTGTAGGTGTTTGCTCATGCGAGTCGTTCCGCACTTCTACCTGCTCGGCGACGATTGCATCGGTTTTTTTTCGCGTTTTGTGCGCGCGTTCTGTGCTCGCCTGTAACCCTTCTTTTTTTACTGTGTCGCCAGTGGTGAAGCGCGGTTCCCGATTGTTGTTTCCCCAGTGCCTCTCACTAAACGGCAGAGAAAAATGCCAAAGAGAAAGCGGTGGTGCACAGAGAAGACTTGCTTTTTTGGCAAACGGGGCTACCGCTAGAACAAGGAGTGTACGTATTACTGCGCTATCTGATGCTACGTAAGTACGCATTCTGCACAATGGGAACGAAGCATCGACAGAAATGACGGAAGGTGAACGGCAACTGCTTTTGTTGGCGAGAAACATTTTAGAGCATGCAGTTACATTCACAAGGATGGAAACTTGGGCTAGCCGGTAACGGTGCTCCATGACAGTGTGTAGCACGAAGAGTGTACACAGGCGCTACAGACAGCACCTGTGTTGTGTACCTTTTCTGTGTCCCTCGATTGTCCTTTTGCGCTACACATATATGTCATATGGATGCAGTTATATATTAGGCGCATGTTTCACCGTAAGCGCGGCATTACCAACGAGCTTCATCGCGATTAACCGGCCGCGTCTCGTGCATATTGTGTATCTGAGAAAGAAAAAAAACTTCGTCAGCTTCTTCATTCAAAAGATATGGTGACTTCGGCAAAACTTTGTGTGCAATCACAGGCCGCGATGTACCTTAGCCGCTGTAAGTAAAGGTTCCTCGTTTGTGCTCTGCTGTTCATGCATTTCTGCCACATGTGCCTGTGTTTGTTATTACATATACATAAGAGGAGTGTTGCGTGACTTTGTTTCCTGTGTTGTTCGCATACACAATATATAAATAAAACTGCGCGTACGTGTTTACTTGTCAGCAAGTGTACAGTGCGCAGAAAGAACCATATTTCAATAAAAAAGAAGCATTTTTCTTTGTTCCAGAGATTACAAATATATTTTATATCAATAAATGCCTATCCTTTAATTGTTGTTACAATAGAAATTCTGGGTTTCCCTTTGTGAGCACGGGATGTCCGGGACTAAGATGCTCAAACTTCGCAGAAGCCTTCGCAAGCAAGAAGCGTTAAATACGTGCGCCACTTCCAGTCCAAGACAAAACACCCACCCTGAAACTTGTAGTCAGCGGCTTCAGTTATAGCTGAGGTCTGTTGCGACTTAATGAGAGCTGAAATGCAGTGCAAGCAGACCTCTTGCCGAAGATGTGAGAGCGCGGTAGGCAGCAAACAGCGCGGCTGGTACCCACCCAGTTTGCAGCGCTCCTGGCGGCGGCCGCCGGCATTCATCGCTCGCGGTGCCACCCGGGAGGCCTCGGTCGGCACACTAGCCAATATATTCTAGGCACTATAGTGGTGCTGTGGCGGTTGTGCCGTACTGAGAGTCTGCGCCGCGCTGATCCGTTGGTGCCGTGGAAGGCTCGTGCACCACGTGCACCTTTTTTTCGCTCGCGAGCCGGAATGCGCGCAAATTAGCTAGCATGTGTGCAAGTGTGCCTTTTTTATGGATATGTGATCGCGTCATGTCCAGAAAACGGGGTAAGCGTAATAGCACGTGTTTCTTGCCCGGTTGCAAGGCCGGGTAGCGCTCGTGCAAGATGAAATGTGGCTCACTCTTCAGGACACCGAAAGACGCAGGGAAGAGGCAAGAGTGGGAGCGCAACATCAAGCGCGCCGGCAAAGGCAATAACATTATTTATTGTCTCAACTAGGGCATAAAGGAATATGTAAAACAAAAATTAAAAGGCGTAATAAATGAAAGAAAATAGGTTGGCTGTGTTCTAATAAAATTCAAGAGAGAACGATGATAAGGCCCTTGCGTGCAAACAATGTACGAAGATGGGTTGCTCGGCGAAAGGCCCACTGCCGTCAGGTGCCGATATTGTCGGCTTCAGTGGCGGGCAAACCCACAATTAAGTGGTGAATATCTTCCTCATTATTTTGTGAGTTGCAGACAGGAAATCCTGAACGTTGATATAAATATCGGTATATATAAATATCGGATGATCCGGATCGGGGTTGCCCTCACATTACTGTAACACGAATAAGCTAGTGTCGACGTTTGTGAGCGATACTTCAAACCCTGTTTTATTAGGCGAAGTTTTAAGACAGGTAAAGGTAATTGAGATTCCACGGGATGTTACGCAACTCACGAAGGATGCCATCTCAACGCTGTTTCCTGACACTCCAAAATACTTGTTGAAACCCCTGCCTCTCAAGAGAAAGGAGCGCAACTTGTACGAGCAAAAACAGCCAGCAGGGAGACCTGCAGAGAAAGAAAAACATTGCACTGATCCTGAAGCATCAGTGGAGTCAGTTGAAGAATACAGCGGTGGTGGATCGTGTGACGTGAGCCTGCTCCAGGAATGCAGAAAGCTGCATGCCACCCACCGCCACTGGGGACAAATGTCGATCTTTCTGATGTTGAGCAATGAAAATTCGCATAGTGCCACTCAAGCGAGGACGAATCTCCGGAGGCAATCGCCATCGACGAGTTCTGTTCCATCGCAGTGGTGAAGCTGCCATGAATGCTGCTGTGTGCATTCGAGGAAACAAAGTCAAGGAGATAGCTGTAAAGTCGACAGAAGAGGTAATTAATCTTATTCAGGACATTGCAAAACTCAGCTTGTGTCCTGGCAGCGGATTGAAGCCTATTACCAAGACCTTTCCCACCTACAATGGACTTAATTTGCGACGAACTGTACCATAATTTCTGATGCAACATGCATATAGCCTGCAAATACTTGCGAAAGTTAACTCAGAACACCCTGTCAAGAAGAAGAAAAAATTAAGAAACAGACTTCTATGTCTCGAGCAGTTTGACGTACGAAGGACAAGGTGGCAAAGCTGGTAAAAGCTCTAGGTGAAATGAAAATGAACACTTTCAAGGACAGAGTTTGAAAGAAGTGTTACTGCCCTTCCTCTCAACTAACAGCTAGCTGTTAAAATATGTTTTAGAGGTTGCGAAACGCAAGTCAACAAAAGTGATGGCATATTCTGATGAGTGGCTACTAGGCTTCCTAAGTACCAAAGAATGCCTATCAGCAGTTTGCCTGAAGCGCGGTGCAATTTGAAGGGCTCGGATTCCCATCTTGCGTGCTTTAATTGTGCATGCATCCGAAAGTTTCTAGTTCTACATACGTGTTATAACTTAGCTAAACGTCCGAAGAAGTTAAGATGAAACTATAGCGTGAATGAAAACGCCGGCGACAGCGCTCTGTTGCTCGCACACATGGTCCTTGGAGCCTAGAATATGCGTCTAGGATAGTCCTCCATGCAAGCGCAATTGTTTGCACAAAATCCTCAGAAGTCTTCATTACAATACGGCACGGCGGTAGCTTCAGCAGGATAACAGGGTATAAAAGCAGCTTCGTTTCTACATCGGCTCAGGGGCATACGCGCAAAACTTCGCTCACGGAAAAAAAAAAAAAAAAAGTCGCATCCGTGGTTATGCAACAACTCGGCTGCGAATTCAATATTACGACTAAACTGAAATCAAAGACTAAAGAGCGGCATCGCATGTACAAGGCACCTGACAATGAGCATGCTGCGAATGCATTTCGAAGCGCACGGGCGCGCGCCTCGTCTGCTCCGTCAGCAGTGGCGCACTCCGATTCACCGCAGCGCCACCGCGGCGATCATTCAGCGGCAGCCCCCGCCGCGGCCGGCGGACGAGAGACTAGCAATATTTCTAGGGACCATAACATTGCGTCGAGCGTCGTCGTGGCTCCCTGCCGTACACAAGCTTAAACGGGGTCGCTCTAGTCGTCTCCTGGACTGCCGTGTTATACGCGAAGATCACGTACGGCAAGATGGCGTCCCAGGTCTTGTGTTCAGCGTCGACGTACATAGCGATCATGTCCGCGATCGTTCTGTTCAGGCGCTCCGTAAGGCCATTGGTCTGGGGATGGTACGCAGTTGTTCGTCGATGGCTTGTGTGACTATTCCAGGATGGCTTGCGTCAACTCTGCCGTAAACGCCGTTCCCCTGTCCGTAATGAGCACTTCTGGGGCGCCGTGTCGCAAGAGAATTTGTTCGACAAGAAATTCGGCGACTTCTGCCGCGGTACCATTTGGTAGCGCTCTTGCTTCGGCGTAACGGGTAAGGTAGTCAGTGGCCACGATGATCCACTTGTTACCCATACATGAAGATGGAAAGGGGCCGAGGAGATCCATCCCAATGTGTTGAAAGGGCAGGATTGGGGGCGGAATCGGGTTTAGTAGTCCCGCTGGTCTGATCAGCGGCGTCTTGCGTCGTTGGCACTCACGACACGTTTCACGTAGTGGGAAACTTCGGCAGGCAGTCGCGGCCAGTAATACTTCTCCTGGATTCGACGCAACGTGCGCGCAAATCCGAGGTGGCCTGCTGTGGGCTCATCGTGCAACGCCTGCAGAATTTCTTGCCGAAGGGTTTTAGGCACTACGAGAAGCTGCGCGGTCTTGTTGGGTGCAAAGTTCTTCTTCACGAGGAGGCCATTGCTTAACGTGAAGGATGATAAATGTCGCCTGAACACACCAGGAGGGGAAGCGGTCTTTCCTTCCAAGTAATCGGCTAGCGCTTTCAGCTCAAGGTCTGATCGCTGTTGTTCTGCGAAACTACTGGCGCTTACCGGTCCCAAAAAGGCGTCATCGTCATCGTCCTTCGGGGGAGAATCGACGGGAGCGCGGGATAAGCAGTCTGCGTCGGAATGCTTCCTGCCCGACTTATAGACTACAGTCATGTCAAATTCTTGAAGTCGTAGGCTCCACCTGGCAAGGCGGCCGGAAGGATCTTTCAAATTAGCCAGCCAGCAGAGCGCGTGATGGTCGCTTACCACCTTGAATGGTCGGCCGTATAGGTATGGACGAAACTTAGAAGTAGCCCAGATGATCGCAAGGCATTCCTTCTCGGTCGTCGAGTAATTGACTTCTGCTTTTGTGAGAGACCTGCTAGCGTAGGCGATTACTTTTTCCTGTCCGGCAGTCTTCTGGACGAGAATGGCTCCTAGGCCTACGCTGCTCGCGTCGGTGTGAATTTCGGTCTCGGCGTTTTCATCAAAGTGGCCAAGTACAGGAGGGCATTGCAGGCGGCGCTTAAGTTCATCGAAGGCTTCTCCTTGCGGCGCTTCCCATTTAAAAGGTACGTCAGCCTTTGTAAGCTGCGTCAACGGTTCGGCGTTCCGCGAAAAGTTTCTGACAAATCGTCGATAATAAGCGCACAGCCCAAGGAATCGGCGCACAGCTTTCTTGTCGGCAGGCGGTGGGAATTGTGCGATTGCAGCTGTTTTCTCCGGGTCTGGGCGAATACCGTCCTTGCTAACGATGTGACCTAGGAATCGGAGTTCTTCGTAGGCGAAGTGACACTTCTCTGCTTTTAGCGTTAGCCCCGATGACTTGATGGCTTCCAGCACTGTCTGTAGTCGTTTTAGGTGGTCTTCAAAGTTTGACGAGAAGACAACAACGTCGTCCAAATATACCAAACAAATTTGCCACTTCAAGCCTGCCAGGACTGTGTCCATTACTCGTTGAAACGTGGCTGGTGCGGAGCAGAGGCCAAATGGCATCACCTTAAATTCATAAAGGCCGTCCGGTGTGATGAATGCGGTCTCCTCGCGATCTCTTTCGTCGACCTCAATTTGCCAATATCCGCTCTTCAGGTCCATCGATGAGAATTACCTTGCATTGCAGAGCCGGTCGAGAGAAACACGATCTGTCGGGCTAGTTGGTAACGATCCATATGTATCAGCAGCGCAAACACAATCAGAGGAACACAATCAGCGCTCTGTCCTATCTTAGTCTTCTTTTCCTCTGATTGTGTTTGCGCTGCTGATACATACCTTTCGGTCGAGAGAGTCGTCGATGCGGGGAAGCGGGTAGACATCCTTGTTCGTTATGCTATTCAAGCGGCGGTAATCAACGCAGAAGCGAAGTGTGCTGTCTTTCTTCTTGACCAAAACGACTGGTGCCGCCCAGGGGCTGTTCGATGGCTGGATTACGTCATCACGCAGCATTTCCTCAACTTGATCGCGAATGGCCTGGCGTTCTCGCGGCGATACACGATAAGGGCTCTGGCGCAGAGGTCGGGCGTGTTCGTCCGTTATTATGCGATGCTTGGCCAGTGGTGTTTGTCGTACCTTCCATGACGATGAGAAGCACTCCCCGTAGCTTCGAAGCAGACTGAGAATCTGGTCTTTCCTGTTGTGGGTCAATGCCGGGTTGATGTCAAATGTGGGCTGACGGAATAGGTCCGGTGCGTCTTCCAGCGTTTGGTCGTGGAGGGTGAATACATCTTTGAGGTCCGCTAATTCGTCGAGAAAGGCGATCGTCGTGCCCTTGTTGAGATGCCGATATTCTTCGGTGAAGTTTGTTACCAGAACCTGAGCTTGACCTCTCCGGAATTTCGTGATGCCTCTTGCGATGCCGACACCTCGTTCTAAGAGCAATTGGATATTTCCTTCGACGATGCCTTCAGCGGTTTCGATGTTGGCGCTACCTACGCAGACTGCGATACTTGATCGGGGCGGGACGTTCAATTCTTCGTCGAGGACGTTTAGAGGGATGTGTTGCATCGACGTCGTCGTAGCAGGAATGGCTTTGTCTGCAGAGAGCTTGATGAGCTTGGATCGCAGGTCGATGATAGCCCTATGTTCATTTAGGAAGTCCATGCCTAAAATCACGTCGCGGGAGCACTGCTGCAAGACCACAAAGCTGGTGGGGTAAGTACGCCCATTTACGGTTATTCTTGCAGTGCATCGTCCCGATGGAGTAATCAGGTTGCCACCTGCTGTGCGAATCAGCGGGCCATCCCAAGCGGTGGTAACTTTTCTTAGCTGAGAGGCTAACGGTCCACTAATGACTGAATAGTCAGCTCCGGTGTCTACTAGGGCAGTGACTCTGCGACCGTCGACATCAACTTCAAGGTCACTTGTTCGCGTCCTCGCATTGCACGTGGGCCTTAGTGTCCGATCTCGGCTCCGTCGTTTCTTCAGGTCATGGCCGGGGCATACCGTTGTTACTTCGCTGGGCGGCGGTGTCTGCTTGCACTCTGGTCGTGTTGTCGTCGATGTCGTCGTGTGGAGCGGCGATGAAATGGTTGCGTCGTCGTTAGCGGTCGTTGGCGGCGGAGGATCTTCGTCTTTTCGCCGTTGTGCAACCTCACCTCCAAAGGTTGCTGCCTTTAGTTTCCCCTACGGGGGCTTGGGGACCTTCCGCGCATACTCTCATCATAATTACGGCCTGGCGACGCAAAGCGGGCCCTGTACGGCGATGGAGATCTGAACCGACGGCTTGGTGGCGCAATCTCACCGCTACGCAGATAGCTGTCGATTTCTTGCGGTCGTTCACCTGCGCGAGATCGTGGAGCGTCGACTGCAAATCCGCGAAGACCGATTCGTCGGTACGGGCAGTGCCGCAGCATGTGACCGGCCTCACCGCAGTGGAAGCATAATGGCCGGTTGTTCGCTGTCCTCCATGCGTCGCACTTCCTGGGGCTTGTTGGTCGTTGGTAGGCTTGGCGGGCGGGAGCCAAGGGGCGGTTTTAAGGAACAGGCCGGTAGCGGCGAGGTCTTGGAAAGTCATCACGTCGGGGCGGGGGGCGACGTAATGCACCAGCGTAGTTCATCGCTGTTGCCTCTTGTGCTTGAAAAGTCGCAGCCGTCGCTTCAGGAACGCCCAGCGCCTGCTGGACTTCTTCACGGACGACGTCCGCGAGCGTCACCACCTGGGGTTGTTGCGATTATGGCTGCATTCGGCGGAGCTCCTCTCGCACGATCTCCCGGATGAGGTCACGAAGGTTCTCTCCACTTGTAGATGCGCTGGGGTAGTGGCTTGAGTAGTCTGGCTGAAGTGGCCGCTCGTAATGGCGCATCCGGGTGTACAACGTCTTCTCGATGGCAGACGCTTCCGTTTCAAATTCCGCCACTGTTTTTGGCGGATTTCGGACAAGATTTCCAAAAAGCGATTCTTTGACGCCTCGCATTAAAAGTTTGACTCTCTCACCTTCAGTCATGTTAGGGTCGGCGCGGCGAAAGAGGCGCTTCATCTCCTCAACGTACGCCAGGACAGAGTTGCAGTCTTGACTGAAGGAGGGCCTGGGCTCTTTCCTTTCGGACGATGCTTGGAACGGCAGTCAGAAACGCTTCCTTGAAAGTCTCCCAATCCTTCATAGTTGCCTCATGATTTTCGAACCAAACTCGGGCATGTCCTTGAAGAACAAAGTAGACTTGTCTAAGTTTCGCGGCGTCATTCCAGCCGTTTAAATCTGCCACACGGTCGAAAAGGTCCATCCAATCTCCCGCATCTTCATCCGGTAGTCCATGGAAGCAGGGAGGCTCACGGGGTTGGACGAAAACAACCGGTGCTGTAGGCTGTGCCATTGTCAGCGTCGATGCCTTCCGAGATCGAATGGGGTCAGGCAGCAGACCGTGTTCGGGTTGTAGGCCTTGAAGTCGGCGGCTGGCTCGGTGACCTGTAGGCTGGTCTTCCAGGGTGACAGGAACACGGCTTGGGTCTTCGCTTAATGGATCAAAGGCAGCACCTCCACCAGAGGTCACGTAGGGGGGACAAGGTCGACGACACAAATGAAGGGGTCGATGATTGCACTAAAGAAACTCTTTATTTGGGCTGACTAGCGCCCGCAAAAGAACTAAGCAACTCGGCGGCGGCGATAGAAACAAACGTGCTCGTCGATCGTCGGACAAAGAATGCTCGTCACACTCGGCAACGCTCAATTTAAAGGCTGCACAGAACAATCTAGATAACGTCGCAAACAGCTACCAGCACGGGCTGGAACATTGTGGAAAGACACCCAAGTGGCCGGAACCTTCAAGACAGATCTCGGTGCATCTTGCGCTACAACAAAACTGATAAAGGTGTGACTCGCGACATCGAGCATTAACAAACAAAGATTACGGAACTGATACGCGGTCCAGAATCAGAGTGATAAGCCTAACAGCCTAACAGATAACAGCCGGCGGCTGTTAAAAAACAACAAATACTGTTTTGAAGGTTTCGCGGCAATATGTTGTTGCATTACTTGTTTCTGCTGCGTATCTGGCGTCAAGAGTACACATTCGGTTCGCGATCGAATGCGAATGAGTTCCCCAAACTCATTTGATGAAGAATGTCATTCGAATCTAATGACATTAAATTTTCTCGTGTAGCATGGGAATAATGACATTAGATGCTAATGTCATTCGATACGAATGACATTAAATTTGCTCGTGTGCCAGGGGTATAATACCCATGCCACACTGGAAAATTAATGTCATTTCCACCGAATGACATTCGTTCAGTTTAATGTCATTTTTTCTACGCGCTGCTACACGACCAAAGCTAATGTCATTTGCAAATGATGGCAATTGCGATAGATACACAAATGTTGGTGCGCCTTTGAGAGAATGATGAGTGCTGTGAACGAAAACAGCCTTTAAAGTCATATTTATGCCTTGCATGACTCGTAACTAACCTGTTGATTACGAAGTTAGCGACTGCGCCGGTTGCGTTTGTTTACGAAAGGGTAGGGAACGTGCGCGCGTCGGTGCCTGGGTGTGGAAAGCGGACGAATTGTTTCAACAACGTACATTTTGCACACTCCAAGTGCAACACGTAAAATAGGCAGTGGCTAGTGTATTGACCGACGACGCTTTTATTGAATTTTCGAGTATCGCCCGACGGCGTAGCGCACCACAGCCCCGTCGAGTCTCGTCATCGCAAGATCGTTTGCTGGGCATAAATGCCCGTCGAAAAATGCCGGACCCCAGCCTCATCAAGAAAGCAGACAGCAAAATAGCATCACTTGCTGCGCCGGATCCCATGACCTTACCGAAACGGTGCTGCCCGCGAGAGCGGTGGACGACGGCGCTCTAGCCGTGCGCTACGCCCTGGTCGTCGCTAGGCCTAAACAGTTTCGCATCGAAATCACAGCGGACGGCGCGTTGGGAATAGTCATACCTATTCATGGAGCTGCTTACTGTAATTTCAATGGTGTCATAAATTTTCTGACGGTAAACGGAAGGTGTAATTTCGGCGACGCATTAGCATTGGAGCTACGTACAGCACGAGATCGGATGAGCTGCCTCACACCGGCGCTGCGGCTGCTACGGGGCTGCGAGTAGAAAATCGCTCTGGTTCCTTATCACCGATCCTCAGTAAAGGTTATTTTGGAGGTTCCTTTATCCAACCGCGTATTATTTAAGGTCAGCAGATTTTGACGTTTTCTGACGGTGGCGAAAGAAAACCACTGTGCCTGCGCCCATGGACTGCGGCAGCCGCGGCCATTGCCGCTCGCGCAGAGTACGGTGGCTGGTAGCGAGGGTTCGATTTTTTTTTCGCGATGCTATTTGGCATGTTTCACATAATTTATTGACTAGCTACAAAATTGTAAATGCACAGTAGTACTATAATGCCTGCGGCACGTTTGCAGTTTATTTTGACTATATATTCTCGCTGAGTCTCTGGTGTTGAGACAACACATGCCCTCGTTAGTCGCATTCGAATGAGTTCCTCAAACTCATTCGATGCCTAATATCGTTTTCATCGAATGTCATTACATTTTCCCGTGTGGCAGCAAACAAATGTCATTTTGAACAAGTGTCATTCGATGGAAATGACACTTGTTCAAAATGACAAGCCTTAAGCAAGCCTAGAAGCTCGAAAACCTAGAGCGCAGTTGGCACATCAGCGAGCCGCCTCGGCTGTGCGCCGTCGCTCGCTTGCTAGTTTTTCTGCGATTCTACTAAAGTAGTCAAGCTTTTTGGGCTTTTGCAAAGCGCTTCGGATCGTCACGTAAATCTGCGATGGCGAAATTCCCCGTGTGATTGTGCTCGAGGCATCCGAACGGCTGCTCCTGCCGCGACTACCATATCATTTTACTAATGTGCAGTTTGCTTCGCTCGAGTAGATTCGGAGATGTTCCCTCGGTACGATGCGCAAGAAAAGCCTGAATTGACTTCGTTCAAGCTATGCAACACTGGAAGAAGCTCTGCTCTTAGACTATGGTGGCTACTTAGACTCGTACCAGAGCAGGTGGTGTTACCCCTCCTTTCAACCTCATTGTTAAATGCCTCTTGCATAGAATTTGCCTCTTTGGCTAGTGGAACAAATATGAAATTATTGTCCGCATTCTGCGCTCATTGTCGTCCTCGCTGCTGCCATAATAAAGAGTCAATATTCTCATTGAAGTTGGATGGACACGTGTCGATGTTGAAGCTCCTGCAGCTAGCCATGTCAATTTTCAATGTTGCTTCTACATGGACAGCAAGCGTGTGCACCAGTGGTTTGTGAGCCTACGTACCGAGTTTTCAAATTTCGTATACAGTGACCCCACTATTCAACTAGGTGTAGACACCGAAACCAAAAATCCGTTCACATAAAAAAATAGCAATAATTATTTACTCTTTGGGAATATCACAATCTTCGCGCGTGTATCATGCTTCCTGGAGTGATATGAAAAGTTTAGAAACAAGCAACGCGCAAACCATAAATTTGGTGTTTTCATCACTTCAAAGTGTTGGGCTGTTCGTGTTCAGCAAGACAGCAATGACATGTGGACGCGCTGTGACACGGTGGCAGTTTGCATTAAGTGCAAAGCGAAGAAAGCTAGCTATGTGACTGGTCGTTTTATGACTGCATGCTTTCATCAAAATCAAACTTTAGGCACAATGATAAAAACGAGATCTATGAATCAAAGAGGGACGACTGTCATAAACGCAGTTATTGCGACTGCAGATAAACGTTTTCAGACTGTCTGAGCTCCTTATTCGCCTTGTTTCAGTTAGATTTGAAACCAAAAAAGAGCTATTAAAGCTCCGCAGTAAGAGTTAATGGCTCCCATTTGCAGCTTCCCTTGCTTATTCTCGTAAAAGCACTTTTCTATTGGCGTAATATTCGACTAATCCATTACATTATGCCTCTAATATCTCAAATACTAATAACATTAATATTATTAGCCATAGCATTAACTAATAACCACCCCGCCGACTGCTGCGCCCAAGCATGTGGGTTCAAATCCTAGCATCGGCGGCCCCTTGTCGATCGATGCGAAAAGCAAGGCGCCCGTGCGCTGTGCGATGTCAGTGCACGTTGAAGAAAGCCAGGTGGTCTAAATCTCTGGAGCCCTCCACTACGGCATCTTTCATAGCCTGAGCGATTTTGGGACCCCATAAACAAAACGAAGTCATACCATGAACAAATAACCATAATAATATGGTAATAAGCAACCATGTTTCGTGAAACGTTACAGTTTAAAGCCGCGCTTTAACAAATTCGTACGAACGTGCTTACCTGTATGTCATGGGTTCGATCCCCATCTTCTGCAACCTTCTTCCATCCTAGCAACGCAGCGATGCCACGTGATCCCAATCAGTTCCCCGCCATTTTCTAGCTACCACCTGGTCCCATATTCTGAGTTTGCGCCCGAAGTGTCTCACCTGATTGGTCGAAACGCCGGGTGTTGTCAATACAAAACCGGAAGCCACATCATATTGAAGGGTTTCCACCAATCAGATTACTCGAGGTCGGGGAGACACTTTCGATAACAACGCAAACTCTGGGCCAGAGATAAGCTTCTAATTTGGCGCTCACAACGCGCGAATAATGATCATATATTGTTGAAAAATGTTTCTCGGCTGTAGGGTGCCAAATGTGCGTGCTGAACGACAACAAAATTGACGTGAATGGCAAACACAACTCGCCGACCGCGCATGTAATCTTGCTGCTACCCAACCGTGCGGTGAAAAAATATTTGACATTTTTCAGCGATGGCTACCGTACATGCGCAGCCGTGGAAGGGAGCAGCCGTTCTCAAAACTGCTTGTTCATGACTCGGAAGATGTTCAGAATCTCGTCAGATTATATCCACCCATATTAATCTAAAGTAGAAAACTGTGATACAATGTCATACTAATGGCAAATGATTGCGTGGGATCAAATTGCCGGATGGCCATGTACCCTCTATTTAAGCATTTCATTGAATTTTCGCGAATGTTTCTTGAGTTCTGTCACAACTTGACCGCTCAAGTACAGCCGCATTCCAAGTAGCCTTTCTTGGCCTAGTCGAAAAGCAGTGCATGCATGGTGGTGTCTAATTACATCGTTATCATGCATCCATGCTAGTTGTTTACCCTGTGCGTACAACCAAAAATATATTGCAGGATGCATATCTGAGAATGTATTGCACTTCTAACGCGCTACCCATTTGCGTGGTACCATCGAATGCCCCCCTTACGCGTTTTAGACGCGACAAATCTGTCTCTGCGCACTCATGTCCTGTCTAGCAGACCGTAGTCTATACGGCACAATGTATCTATCCGAGAGAGGGATCCTAGTAGATGCACAAAATTGACCCAGTTAACTTTGTAGCCACTTAAAAAATATGGCAGGCCCGAAACAATTTGTCTGAATTACTGTACTAAGCTAAATAAAGGTAGAGCTCGTCAATTCGGTTCAGCCACATTTAAACTCTACCAATTTCGTGTTTTACGGTTCGAAAAATAAATAATGAAATTGGACTTGAGGCAGTAAGAGTAGGAATTGAAAACAAATGAAGCCCGAACTGCGCTCCACAAATTTCACGCTTGGGGAATTAAATTAGCGGCAAGTGAAAGCTGCTTCCGAGACGTCGTTCACAGGAGCTTGCCTCGATCCTTGCGTACAAAGAAACATTTTACACCAAGTGCTTGAGACAGCGCGCTACGATTTCTTCCTCTGCGCTTCTGAATGCGCTTTAAACAAGTCCCTTCTACATATATAGGAGAAAGTTGCTTACAGAACTCAAGTGATGCCGCGAACCATGTTAATTTTCAACGTCATGCAGTGATTTCACAGAGCCTTCCTTACCGGCAACAATGGAGCGTCGGAAACGAGACGTGTTCGCATTTTCCAAACTTTCCGGTGTGCAGGGACTCTCGAGGCGCGCGACGATCGTCTGCGATGCCTTTCGTAAGGAGGGTGCTTCAGACATAGGCTGATGATCTTCAGTCATCTAATCATTGTTTTACATGCACTGAGTAATAGAAAGGGCTTAGGTGGACTGAGGCGCTCACCCTAAATGGTCAAGTAATAGTCTTGTTTGGGCGAGTTGGTTCATCTTTGAAAGGTTACGTATACTTGCGCGAACAAGACGGGACGCAAACAAAGGCACATGTACGGAGCGCACCTTCCAACTGGTTTTAAATTTTGAAAAGGCCGATACATTTATACCGGCACTGAGCAAACACAAGAAAAATAAACACGTAGCATCCCGCCGCCAAGTGTTCCGCCAGATAGCAAACGTGTAAAACTGATATCCTTCGATATACAGTAATCAAATACAAGAAAAGGCCACGACACCGATAAAAGGGAAGATGAAGCATGAGTGAACGATGAACAGATAACATTTCTTAGCAAAAGCACAATGAGCAATTTTTACACATTGTCCGAGTTTTTCTTTTTTGTTTTCTTTTTTCTTGTTTTTATTTCCTTGCATTGCTTTTGATAAGAAATGTTATATGTTCATCGTTCACTCATGCTTCATCTTCCCTTTTACCCGTGTCGTGGCCTTGTATTTGATTACTGTATATCGAAGGATATCAGTTTTACACGTTTGCTATCTGGCGGAACACCTGGCGGCGGGATGCTACGTGTTTATTTTTCTTGTGTTTGCTCAGTGTATCGGCCTTTTCAAAACCAGTTGGAAGTTGCGCTCCGTACATGTCGTATATGCGCCTTTTTCCGTGTCCCGTCTTCTTCGCGCAAGTATACGTAACCCTAAATGAGGGATTTAATAGTGAAATCAAAGAAACTTGTTATTGCACAAAAGCTGATAACACTTGCCATACATTTTACGGTCGCCATCTTGGCTCGATTGGGGCATTGCTTATAGTATCGGCCCGAACTGTAGGTAGCGCCACAGTCAGGCCAAGGTGTCGACCGCTGGAAGAACAGCACCTGTGCGGACCTTGGGCGCAATTCCAGGTTTTCTTGACAGCACGATTCAGTCGCGCTGTTCCTTTCAAAGATTGCACCGAGAATTATCTCAAGGCATTGTGTTAGTCGATGTAAAGCAAAAAATGGAGGACATACTTGTGCGCCCTAGCTGTATCTGCAAACGTCCCTTGTGCGAGCGAAACCATGCGCACATGATCGCAGTCCGCCTCTAGAGCGTTTTTCGCGAACGTCGCCAAAGTTCCCCTGCATGTAGGGAAAGTTAGAAAAATACGATCACGTCTGATGCTCTATTGTTGCAGGTAAGCAAGGCCTTGTAATAATGGCTCGATGCTTAAAGCTAAAATGATTCGCAATGGTTTCATTTTTGAAGTTTGAAAGCCAAACCCTAGTGCCATTTACGGTTGGCCATCACTTTAGTCTAGCTTGTCCGTGCGCGTGGTAAATTCGAGAGCAGACTTATTTAGAGCTCTAGTGCGGTGTGTTGTGAAATAAATCCTAGCGGTTAAAAGTACTTGTTTCTGCGTTTCTTTCAATGCAGTTGTTTAGTTTGGTGCAAACACTGAAGCCCAGTACCTGGTGTAAAATTTTGCTTCGTTTGATCTACAGGGGACCTCTCTAACGCTTCCAGAAAAGCTTGCTCACGTCTGTACCTCGCGACGTGAACTCGAGGCGCGCCCTTGGCTTCGCGATGCCGTGAGTCTTCCGTCACTTGTAGGTAATACAATTTCTAGGCGTGAAACGGACCGTTTTGAGATAGGGTCTAATGTGCGAGCTTGCCCTTCACCGGCGCTCGGTCTGGCTTGCTGCTTTATTTTCTTTGCATGCCGCTAGCTCCAACTTTAACAGATGAGCTCATCTGACGAAGGTCCGGCCTTTTCACTTCGGTGCATTATTCTAAGAGGCGTGAAACACAAGTGTTTAGAATCAGCAAGCACAAGCGCGAAAGTGTGAAACTCGGGGAGAAAAAATGGAATCGCCGCAGTTGAATTGCAACTTGGGTTATGACGATGTACGTTTTTGTGAGCTATGTGATCGCATCGAAGTTGAATCTAGCACTCACGAAACGTTAAAACTAAGCCTTAATGGGACCGAATCCTTAACGGGGATGTCGTCTCAGCATCGAAGCTGTCATTGCCTTGCCACTCTACAGTTTCTAAATCCAAGGCTCATTTAGACTGCTATAGCAGTGCGAAAGCATTGAAATCATGCCTCCCGGTTTTCGCCATCTATTTTATTACAAAAAGGCACGTACACTAGCGTTGCCGAGCTTTCTGTTTGCCATGACAATCCTGAAAGAACAACCGGTTGCCATGCATCGCCAGTAGACGCAGCTCAAATGGATCAGTTCTCCGTCGATAGGATCGCGGTGTGGCGCAATGACGTGAAATTCGCCGGTGCTTTCACAATGGTTAAATTGCACTGGTGAAATATCTACTATACGGTTCCGTGCGCATCCTATTTCATCTGAGAATAGTTCGCGGCTGCACTAAAGCGTGAGGTCGATTTTGCGATAATTGTCCAAAATTGATGAAAATTGTCGGTAGTATGCGGAACTGAGCGCTGCTGGGTACAGCCGAGGGACTCAAGAGGGGAAGATATTCCGGTTTACATTATACGTGCATACATACATACTGTCACAAGCTGCCTCACATATAGAGTGCAAGTTACGGGATCTCCCCTCTCCTCCGAGCATGCTTCTACATGATTTCGGGGCAGCGACCGGCCAGCGCGCGTCCTTCACGTTGGGCCGAGCGCAACCAGCCGAGAGTACAAAAAAACATTGCCCACGATTAGGTTATTTCCTAATGCGAAATTTGAGCGCAGCTCATCAGTTGTTTCACCTTTTCGATAAATTGAGGCAACGATTTCTAGCAAGACACGTATGTACAAATACAGACAACTTTTTTTTTTAATTTTTCACACGTATTCTTTCAAGAAACACTCCACTGACAGTTCTTGGCTGTCATGAAAGAAGCTTTGTGGTCGGAGTAATGAAGAGAGCAATTGAGTTATCGGCAGGTTGCGGGAGGCAGCGCGTGGGTCCATAGGAATGTTGCGCGACGAACAGGTAGCAGCGACTGACTGATGCCGCTGACGCCGCTAGCGAGTGAGAACGGGATGCACGCACCGTGATTCGCTTAGCAAGTCGGTGTTTCGGCAACCGGAGAGTACCCTCGCCGCCACTCAGGAAGAGGGAGGGAGGGGCTCCTCCTCTTTCTGCATGGCGGCGACGGCGTTCTACGCAGCACGTTGTCTTGACTCGTCAGCGGCATCAGTCAATCACTGCTAACGCTGCCTCCGGCGAACCCCCCCCCCCCTCCTTTCCTCGTGTTCTCCGGTTGCTGCGCGCGCTCCTGCCCACATCGTTCGCCGCTGAGTGTAAACCCTCCCCCCCCTCCCCCTCTTCCTGCGAGGCTCCGGTTGCCGAAGCGCCGGCTCGAACTGGGGGGCTGAAAGGAGGGCGGAACTGGTTGCGAGGCCGACGACGCCGCCGAAAAACCCAGCAACGGGCGCCACAGAGCTGCGCTGTAAAAGGTAGACCGCAGCACGCCCGCGGCAGTGCGTTCTGGGGAGATGTAGTGATGTAGTCTCTCGGCCCACTCTCGCATCCGCTCTCTCTGGGAAAGCTTCTTGTTTTTTCACTCAGCCCGCGATCAACTCATCATTTCTTCTCTTGTTGTACGGCCGCCGCTACCGATCAATTCTGCGACTACGACGCCTCATCGAACAAGAAAGCCGTGAGAATTCCTTTTTGCCACTGACTGTCGGTTAACTGAATATTGTTTTCGCCTCTGTTTAAAGTTTGATTTGGCTTAGTATTTTACGCTGTGTTTTCTGTGTAACTCTTGCCCCAGCGTATTATATCTGGAATACTTGCTGTGTTATCTTTATAGCCTTCTTTTATTGCAGTGTTTGTTAATTATCAGTTTTTGCTCTTATCATTTACAGAGTCGCGTTTTATCACTATCGTGTCGTGGCGTTTTTTTGTGCGTGTGTTCGATTATTATGCAGTTTAATTTGAACTACCAGCTATAAAGATCTAACTGTTGCAAAAAACGTTACTTTCTTGGAGTTATTCCTTAATAACACACATACTTCATGGGTCTTTTCAACTGTGTCCTCATAGAGGGACGGCGGGTAACCGTAAAGGGCGCCTTTGTTGACCGTAAAGGCGGGACATAATTGGCGCCCGCGGCAGGACTGGTCAAGCAAGTGTTGGTGAAGGAGTAGGTGCAAATATTTTTTTGTGTTGTGTATAGCTCTTCCCACCTAAAATGGCCGAAGCAGAGTTAGAACTACTTGTTGGCTTTGAGGGTCAAGAGCTGCTCAAGTGGTTAGACCAGGAGCGAGCTCGTCGCAGAGAAGAACGCAATGAGGAACGTGCGCGACGGAAAGAGGAGGCAGAACTAGAGTTGTAGAAGGCCCACGAACAGTCTAAACTCCGGATGGCTGACATGGAGACAGAAGTACGGAGATGGGGAAAGAAAAACAATTACTCCGAATAGTCTGGCAACTGACACCGGTCAGAAACGTGCGAGGGTAAAGTTGCTCGGCCCGAACGCGTAAGCCCGCACAAGCCGGTTTTTAATGAAAGCAGGGACGACCTTGACGCCTCATGCGTTTCGAGCGCATCGTTGAGAGTCAGGGTTGGTCTCGCGATCAGTGGGCCCTTAGTCTGTGTTTAAGCGGCGAAGCACTCACTGTTTTTAGTCTCCAAGTGCTTGGACTACAACAAGCAGACACTCATGATTCGCTTCCGTATGACAGGGGAGGAGTTCGGGGAAAACTTTAGGTCTGCTAATGCCCGGAACGAGGAATACTGTTCACAGTTCGTGACGCGCCTACAGAACTTCTTGGAAATATGGATATAGCTGTCAAAGAAAGAGTACGCAGATCTCTTTAACCTGATTCTAAGGAAACAGTTCTTGTCTAACTGCGCCACTTGGCTACAAATTGTTTGGAAAGAAAAGGACACATCCTGCGCGAAAACAGTAGCAAGGGCAGAAAGTATGCAGAGGCCAATGGCTGGTCGAACTTCGGTAAGCGAAGCACCCCGAAGAATATGGCAGTTATCTCCAAGAATACTGAGAGAAAGGAAACTTTGCTGCAGTCATCGGACGCGAAGAGCCGCGCTGAAATGTTTTATTTGTGCGCGTACCGGACCTGAAAATTGCCGCCACCTCCGATGGCCGCCCAAGAAATGCAGCAAGTCAGGTCATCCAAGCTGCTGAGCAAATGGGGCCTCAAAACAGAGAGAGGAAAATCGGCTGCATTGAGAACGGATACCCGTCATCAATGTCACCAGTAAGAAATTCGCGGCCAGGGACCTTTCGTGGCCGACATGATTGGGGGCCGTTCGAGCCCTGACACAGATTTGGTACGAAAGGAAGATACGAAGGTTTACTTACTTGACCGCTCGGTCCTGTACTTTCAGGGACGACTTCGCGCTAAGTGCGTATCCTCTGTATGATTTAGTGCTGGGCAATGTGGAAGGTCAGCAGACGACCCCGATCCAAACTGGCGCAAGACAAAAGAAAGCGAGACTACAAAGCCAACTGAAGTAAAAGTTGGAGTGCCTGACAACATGCGAGGATAAATCGCTGAAAAAGCTTAAAGACCTGCAAAGTCTCCCTAGTATATGGCGCCAAAGGTTGGTTCAAGAGCAAGGAAATGACGCGACCCTACGCTTGTGCTTCCATCGCGTGGGCGAACAAAGGAGAGGGTAGTGACCAATTTTTTATTGCTACGGCGTCCTTCAGAAGAAATACGTCGCCGAGTTTGGCGGGGAGTGCACCGAAGTTGTTGCGCCCCGAAAGTACAGATCAGGTGTTCTCAAGCTGGCACATGATGATGGGAGGCCACCAAGGCGCGAAGAAAACTCCAAGCTGCAGACGGAATTCTTCTGGCCCGCAATTCAGGCTGAGTGGTTCGTTGCCTCATGCCAACGCACAAATCCGAAGGGCACCTTTGGTCCGAGTTCATTGATACCCCGTTTAAGAGGGTCGACATTTTTGGCCTACGCAACCCGAAGGCAATCGGTACATCCTGACCATGATGGACTATGCTGCTCGGTACCAACCCTGATACAGTCGCGCTTCCTAGCATCGAGATCAAAAGGGCAGCTCTTGTCGAAATATTTCCCGTGTAGGAGGGAGGCGCCCTATTTATATTGTTATTTGATTATTGACACTTCTGAATAATATCACGCATCAGTTTTGCTCATTAAGTCAAACACATCCGGTGCGTGATGTCATTCCTATGACGTTGACAATTGTCGTATGGCTATTTCGACGTCTGATTGATTTTACTTTTACGGCAATGGCTCTCATTAAATAACTAATTGTCCTACTGACACAATTTTAGAGCGCTTTGGCGCTTGTTCCTGGGTTTTGTGGCGTCGGCGTTGTCCCTCATAACCAGCTCCACTTTCACTCCCATCTTCCTCCCTTCCCTTACTGCATAATTCAGGTGTCCACAGAAGCAAGCGTGAAAGATACGGCGCCTTTCCATTCCTGTGAACCAATTATGAAAGACACGCTTCAGAGCTCAAGTGGAAGACGTTACAACACATGGTACACATTGCTAAGATAATAATTCATGAATAATGCGAGCGCCTACACCGAACTGCAGGTCAACATGTGCAGTAACCGAGAATTCACACAGTCACAGAGAAAAGCTTTATATTTTGATGTAGTTTGCGCACATACAGCGAGTTTGATGCTACGGATCTCTAGCCGATCGTCCCTTGGCTTTCGAGGAAGGCCTGGCCCGGATCTAGCCCATCCTCATTTTTTTAAAAACATATATTGCTAGAAATGCGATGAGACACTTGCTAACTTTGGCTAAAGCGTTTTCAAGTCAGTTTAAGATATTTAATATTTCTACGATTCCTCCATCTGTAGTGTTAGATGGGAAATAAACTTTGACTTTGCAAAGGTTCTTTCTTCTCGTCTGGAGCTTGTGGCATTAGTCTTTTCGCCGTGCAACGTTTCTCTGGGCCCACGCTCTGCCTCCCGAAAACCTAATTGCTGTCTTTATTTCTCCGACCACAAGCTTCCTTCATGACAGTCAAGAACTGTTAGCGGAGTGTTTCTTGAAGGAATATGTGTGAAAAATAAAATGGTTTTCTGTAATAGTACATTCAGGTCTTGCTCAAAATCTTTGCCTAAATCTACCGAAAAAGGGGAAACAAGCTGCGCTCAAATTTCGCATTAGGAATAACGTAATCGTCTTAGCATCCTCCTCTCGATTACAACCACCCTTTTGATCGAAACTCTTACGAGAAAGACAGAAGAATGTACACACGTTTTGTACACACGACCTTGCCCTAGTAATGCTTTCGCATTAATAACTCACTGATGTAAACTTTCTCCGCTAACCACTCAGCGACTCCGGTTGGCATACTCGCCATAATGGTGAAATTATTTCCATTTGTTTTAATTTGCACTTGTTGGTACGTTGATAAGCTGAGAAAACATTTATTTTTTCATCTTTTTTCTTGCGTTGACATGCATATGCTATCATGAGCAAGAACACACGAGCGCGTGCCTCGAAACCCACTTGGGGGAAACAGCCGTTGTCACTCCCGCCTTACTAGCATTACTGCGAAACGGATTGCAAGACACCCTGTCGGAAGTGATGAGGCATTTTTACGTTCTTCGCACATTTGAACGTTTGCGTGTGACTGGCCATATCATAGGCCATTAAAAAAACGTCGACCAGAAAAAGCTTATTGCAGCATGCAAGAAAAAGTAAGAAACGAAAAGGTAAACAGCGGTATCTGGCGCAGATACCACGGTTCACAATCTGCGCTTCAAAACCGCCTTATCATCGCTAGCGACCGGTGCCTCGCAATCAGCTGCCGTTTCGCAGTAATGCTAGTAAGGCGGGAGTGACAACAGTTAACGGAACCGCAGCGCCCTTTTGTTTTCCACAGCGGCCGCACCGTATCGCCCCAAGTGGGTTTCGAGGCTATCTGCCTCGCGCTCGTGTGTTCTTGCTCATATTGCTCATGATAGTACGTACTTCTTTATATACTGAATGCTGTAGTTCTCTGGGCCCGTGACTTTGTCAAGCTGTCAGCTTCTGCTATGGGCTCCCGCCATCATTTCTACCATGATGGCAAATAAATTTAAATTGATTTGTACACGATGCCCGTTATTATTTTTTTTTCTTTTCTTCGATTGTACACTGCGATCTGTTGCTCTCTATCGTACTGTAAGGGCCCTTTAAATAGGGGTTCGGAACGGGGTTATGAAAGCGTGCATTATGATACAAAGTGCCTATGAACGTTCATACCGCCCACAAGTCCACAAAAACAAGCTGATAATTTGGTCGACTTATTAAAAATTCCTGCTTTCGCGCCACATGGCGACCATGGTGGCACCCGTTGGCCCGTGTTCTCACGCATTGCATCATCTCGAGGTAGATGACGTAAGCAGTGCAGACTGCTTCGCATTGCTATCATTGGTTCGCGGCCCCACAGCGGTGAAGGCGGGGTGCTCGCCCAGGCAAGAGACGCGTCCTTCTTTCCACACTCTCCAGCGCCGTCTAGCTCTGCGGGGAGCAATCGCCAAACGTAAGCCAAGGCAGGCTGGCTCGTAGCGCTTTCGCCGGCGAAGCGCGCTGCTGCTCTCTAGTTAAGCTTTTTTTTTTTTAACGCTCAGGCCTGTATATGAGTTGAGAGGCAAAACACGGGGGCTATTTCTGCGGTGCTACACATTCTAGACGTTTTGAGAGAATATGATAGGGAATTCAAAATCAATGTCACCCTCGGCGATTTTAAAAACTTCACTTGATTATATCCTTCTTTTTTGCTCCCATTTGGGTTCTTCGTAGCGTGAAGCATCGCTGGTGTTCTCGTACATGATCTGAACGTGTGGTGTTTAGGCTCAACCACCGTGAAAATTGCCCCGCTCTCGCATACTTCGTGAGTGGGCTGCGTAAGTTGTTTGTGCTTTTTCCCGGCACAGTGCGTGGCCGATTTATTTGTTTTGCGATGACCGCCCGGATTCCCACCCGAGTGAAAATAAAAAGGCGAGACAAGTCGGCCGGAGGCTGCTCTATGCGAGGGGCGTGTGGATGGATGGAATATAGGAGCGTCCCCTTTGAAACGGTGCGGTAGCATGCTCATTTTTCTCCATATATCTTAATTATTGATTTAGAATGGTTAACTAAACCATCATTCTCTTTATTAAATTTTTGTTCCTACATTACTAACATTATGTCACTTCTCTGCTTTTAAGCCACCAATCTTCCAGTCGTTTTTTTGCTAGTTTCCACCGCCGGTTTATTCACCCGGCCACTGGTGTGTGTTTTTCACCTGTTGCTTAATGCTCTTTATTTCTCCGTCCTTGTGACTAGCATACTTACTAGTTAGTTTCCTAGTTCTTTTCCTCCATTGTGAGTCAACGCTTTTTAGGTACAGGTATTTAAATACCTTAGCTGTCCATCTGTTACTGTCCAATTTCCTCAGGCGTTCCTCATATAATATTTTATTCTGAGCTTCCCGTACTTCGAAAGATGCCCAGCCCATATCTCCCTGTACCGCCTCATTTGTAGTTTTGCCGTGGCCACCTAGTGCTAATCGTCCAACGGATCTCTGATTTATTTCTAATGTCGACTGTACCTCTGATTTTAGGCACAAAACCGCATTTCCGAAAGTAAGTCCGGGCACCATAATTCAAATACCCCTCATACCTATTGTATCCCCACAATGCCTTATGCTTCATTATCCCGGCATTCCTTCTCCCTTTGGCCTTAATGATTGCTCATGCTTTCCAATGTATGCCAATCCTTCGTTTACCCCCAGATATTTATATTCAGCTATGTATGCGCTGTTGTGCTGGTGTGCGCGCCCTCTTTGAGTCCGAGTGGTGTGGTGGTGCGAAGCTGGGCAGAAGATGTATGAACTCTGCCGTCGTCTCACGAGAGCTAGAAAGCTAGAGGGATCTGTGTTAAAGTAACTCGTGGTGGGTGTCCTTTCTGGCTGCGAGTTTTCTGTTCCTTGCTTGGTTTCATTGGACTTGTGATATGTTTCGAGCTCCCTTCCCACTCGGTGAGCCGGAGCAGAAGACTAGCCGTCAGCAGAGCAACCGTGCGAATTAACAAACTCTAGGTAACTCGTACTGCGTTGTCGTAGAAGGCACCTTATTATCTGTGTTCTCTAGCAAGTGCGAACACAGTGAGAATTGGAACCATGATTAGATTTCACGACACGTATTGGCTACGCTCATTCGCTATGTAACAACTGTGGTAGGCGTTGACTGATATGGTTGCCAATATTTAATGACCTGTACATCAATGCCGTCGTACATTTAAAAGTGGAACTTAATTGTTTTCTGAAATTTCTGAAATGTTATCTAATATTAATTATAAGTAGAGTATTTTTGCGCGTACCAAAAGCTGATCATGTAAAATGCGCCAGTTTTTAAAGCTTTGACGCTAGCGTACGTTAGTGTGAGGTGATACATTAGTGGCGTCAGTAGCTTCCTTATTAAGCTGCGCTACGTTCAGGGCCACCTTTGAACTCCAGGGGTTGCCGCCCGAATAGTCCATGCTTGCTTTCTTGTGCTCGGAAATCTTAGACAATCGTGATGAAGCCATTCTGCTACCCAAATTACACGTTTGCTTTCTTGTCACAGGAAACGTGGTTGTTCGAAGTATAGAAACCAAACTTCACAAAGCAGCCCTCGTTTAATTTATCTAAAATGCAGACCGTCACAATCCACTCTGAAGATATAGCGAAACTAATAGACAACTTCAAGGTGTAGCAATCCACGCTGCGACAATATATCGCCTGAAATTCTAAAAGGCACAAAACTGATTGCCAGTTTGATTTTATCGACAATTTTCACTCGGTACATCGCCACAACATCAATTTCAAGCGACTGGAAAAACTAGCAGCCATTCTGACCTTCGAATTACCGCCCTTTTTCTTTGACGTACATTTTTTTTTTTTTCAAACTACTAGAGCATGTACTGCACTCCATCATTGCATCACACCTTGACACAAATTCTTTTTTCATTCCGAAACAGCACGAAACGGCGGAAACAGCACGGTCGAGGCCTCTCATGCGAAACAGAGCGAATCCACAGCGGATATTCGCCTTAATCTTAATGCCGGCTTTCAAATTGACGTCATTTACCTGGAGTTTTCGAAAGCATTCAACTGCGTACCCCATCCTCGCCTCATTGCTAGACGGTCGAGCCTTTGTGTTGACCTACTTGTTTTATCGTGGGTTTACTGCTTCCTTTTGTCACCGTTCATAGGCACTGTCAAGAAAACCACCAATCTTCAGCCAAAACCGTCTTTTCGGTTGCTCCTCCCAGCCCTATTTTTTTCTTCTTAGTTTTAAACGACATTCCTTGCAACATATCGTCACTTTGCCTATTCGCAGGTGACTGTATTCTGTACCGACATGCGTCAATACATAATGCAGTCGATACATTTTGTAGCGATAGTTGCATTACGCCCGGTTTTCGCCACCGTGGCCGCACTGTGACGTCACACCACGGCCCTCGATTCTCTCGCAACTCGGCTCGGTTATCGCGGTTAAAGCCCCTTGATACTTTGAAAGTTACGCCAACGATTGAACTTTGCCGCCGCCGCGCTACCTCCTCGCCTCCTCCTCGCCCCTTGCGCGCCCCTTCGCTGAAGGCCGGCTCTCCGCCCGATTTCCTGAGCGACGATTGGTCTCCCTGCCGTTGCCATTGGAAACCGACGCGCGTCCGGCGTTTTCCTTGTGTTTTCTTTTTCCTTCGCGCCATTTTTCCCCCAGTCTCTGCGAGCGAATATTGCGCGCTGTGCTTTTATTGCAGCGTGCAAGCTCTATGCCGTGCTGTTGCGCGTACAACTGCAGCAAGCGACCTGAAGATGGTTATGCGGTATTCATGATATCTCAAGGCAAGCGTGAAGGCTTGCGCACGAGTCAATGGATTGACAAGATTAGTCGAAAGACGTTTATTCCTAGAAACAACAGAGTTGTTTACGACGTCGAGTGCCTTTCTCACTCCCCGTAATAACGCGTCACCTGACGCTGCGTTTTTTATTCCTGCTTGCTGCTCAATATTTTTGCGGCGGCAGCATGTTCATTGTATAAAAATAAGGTTGTCCTCTGCAGCATGCTGAATATTCTGCGAGGCTCCAAGGCTCCATCATTTAACACGCTTCGACTTCTGTACAGTGAGAAACAGGGCGCTATAATCTGCTTTTTGCTGTCAGAAATAACTGGAAAATTACAGTCTCTCGATTGCATTTGTCGCGATTATGCTAGGATCCCTGGCCTCCTTCACTAAAAATCAAAATTCGGGCTTGTAGAGGAGCTAGCCTTTCCAGCTTTTACTTGTAGTGTGCGTCGGTTACTCGGGAGCATTGAATGCTGGCCCTGAAAAACTCTTTGGCAAGTAAACCCGAGGTATTGCGGGTAATGTGCACTAGTTAGGTCGTATGGCATTTTTATTTTTCAATTCTTGAATGTGTCTTGCCATGCTTCGACGCACGCGTGGGTTAAAAAATATGCGTTCGTTTTATCAGGGATACGGCCAATGTGCAGGAGGTGTTCATATGATCACACACGCTTCACTTTGACCATGACTACAAGGCGTTGGCAGGTTACCTTCGCTTTGAAAGCTGGAGCTCTAAAAGCGCGATTCCGCGTATTCATTTATTGCGAGAAAAGTTATCCCATCGATGTCAAATCAGCCGGAATCATTGCATCAATTTTCTGTATTTACGAAACTTAAGCAATCAATGATAATTATAGTTATTATGTAAAAATAGGGGAACAATTTGCGAGCAACAATTCTTAACACTGTAACATATTACTCATTTCAATTGTATGCTAGATTTTTTTTTTCACCTAGCCTGAGTAATTATCTCATCGCTCTATGTTCTAGCTACATTTCACTGAAGACCAGTTTGAGCCGCCAATATTACACGAACTCGAAAAAAAAAACAGACCAAACGCAGTTCCATCAATTTTCTCTCACCGACCTGTCCTGAAGTAAAGGAAGCCTCCTCGACAGAGACATGAACCTCGCGCTGATAGTAGTCAGTTATTTCTGTGGCTTGCTCTTTTCTCACCTCCATTTATGAGAAAACAAGAAAGTATAAGAATTAAAAGTCAATGTATAGTTGTCTCGTCAGATATTATGAGATAATAGAGATATGACTGACAACGTAAGTCAATGAAAATTGAAGTATATCAATGGGTCATGGGACGGCATCAGATTAAATAGTGATGGTTATGAATAGTGATAGGTAATGATGGTGACTGTTACGGATAATAATAGTAAATTATAGTAATAGGCCCGGATAGTGAGGTGATAGTGTTCGTTGCGGATAGTGACAGTTACGATAGGTCTCTGGCATTAGTAGATATAGTGATAGATAGGATAGCGATAGTTAATGAATTGGCAGTTATATGCTTTCTCATTTCCGCACGTTGAAGACCTATGTGCACCTTGTAATTTTTTTTATTTGATTGTTGCGTTCAATGAAATCAAGCTCTTTTACACAGCGCATGAGACCACAGCATGCTTGCCCCAGAACTTCAGTGTATCGGCAATAGGGCCCACCACTTCTCCCAGTGTACCCTGCTGTCTTTTAACCACACGCGAAGTCAGTGAGGGGCCACGTACTCATAAAATTATTTAATTCCTCCATCAGCATCATATCAAGACTGCCGTGGCAAAACTGTTCCTTGCCTCGAAGCAGCAAGGAACAGCTCAAAATTTGATTTTATACAAAATTAACTAATGAACGCAGATTATCGCGGATCGCTAACTAGCACAGTGCTATTACACTTGGCCTAAGCTTTCCAACGGTATACGGTTCGGTGTTGCAGCTAAAATTTAGATTTTAATTGCAATTTACTAACTATCAATTAATTTGGCCCAGTAATTGATTGAAATACATGTACAATTAACCAATAATCCAATCTCATGGTTGATCACGTGACATATACTATGCTTAGAGAGATAGCTTGACAGTAGCGAAATAGACTAAGTCCTGCTTTAACCTTCTCTAATCTTGAAGCTCAAAGCACCAGCCCGGATCGCTTTCTGAAGTTTTACCGCGGTGACAGATTTCACGCTCTAAAAAAAACAAACATAAAGTCAGAGGCAGTACTAGATTAAGTGCACAAAGTAAAACCTTATCATGAGACTTAAAAAGTGTCTGTAGCACAGAACTCGCCTGAAAGCTTTGTTTATCAGCATTCCCCATTCAAACAGTTCTAAGAAGAAAGCAATCAATTCATGAACTTTACTATAGGCATTCTCAATGCTTTTCTCGCAATTTTTCAAAAATTTTGTGCACTCCTGGAGCGCAGACCTGGCCCAAAAGCTCGCGCTTCACTCACTGCTGCGGCCGGCCGGCGGGCGTCAGGGGGAAAAAGCGTGTCGTGCGCAGCGCTCGCCGCCGCCGCGCGAGGAGAATCGAGGAGGAAAGCGCGGCGCGGAGGAGAGTGTCGCTACTTTCAAATTATCAAGGGACTTTAATCGCGGTCACCGCGCAGCCACCACTCCTGCTGCGCTCGCTGCACCCCCTGTATGACGGCATACCACCCGCAACCATAGTTGAGGCCAGCCTGAAGTAGGCCAGGAATGAGCGTGCCGAACGGTTGACCAAACACCATGAAAGCGATGACGGGCTCGCTTCTAACAATGAATCTGATGATGAATGCTGCTCGAGTTCTGCGTAGAGCGAAGCTTAAGCGTAGCCGGTGGTCGCTACTCGACTAGGTTTAACCAGAGCTAAACCACAGCCAATTTTTTTTACCCTCATAAATTCGGCGAAAGTGCACAGAATGAATATCCTTCAACCTATTATATCGACTCATGATATTGAAAGCATTGCATGCTCCTATTTTCTGGGGCAACATTGCAGTAAAACACCTCACTAGGCTGCTTGCTCAACTGATATGTTTTAAATGCATTTATAATGTATATACTCGGAATAAGCGCTGTATTGTGCCATCTTTATTAAGCCAACCACTCCTGATAAAAAAAGTTCGGAGGAAAGCGAATTGTGACTGCCGCTGAAAGGTTGAAGGGGGGGGGGGGGGGAGGTCAGGAGCACGGTGTAAGAATAATATACTGAGGTGTTGCCACTCTCCTCCCCCCGCGCGCAAAAGCAAGGCCCGCTCGCGGTCAGAAAATGTTCGGGGGCGTGGCCAGGCGTGGCCATGGCAACCGGTCGCTAACTTAGAGGGCGCTGCGAAACGCGGGCCCACGTGGGAAGGGATAAGAAGTACGGAGGATGTCAAAGTATGCAAAGGATTAAGACAAGGCTGTCCTCTATCACCGGTGCTGTTCATGCTTTATATGATAAACCTGGAACGGAGGATACAAGACAGTAACCTAGGTTTTAACCTGTCATACAGATTAGGTGGAATGGCGGTAGAGCAGCGCCTCCCCGGTTTTATGTATGCAGACGCTGAGAGTCTGGAAGAATTGCAAACTCTAGTTAAGTATTGCGGAGACGAAGGGGACGATCTAGGCTTCAGTTTCAGCGCAGTTAAGTCGGGTCTGATGATTTTCAACGGCTCAACTGATCAAGGTCTTAAAATTCAAGGCCTTGAAATACCTAGAGTAGCAGAATATAAATATTTGGGGGTATGGGTAAACGAAGGATTGGCATACATTGGAAAGCATGAGCAATCACTTAAGGCCAAAGGGCGAAGGAATGCCGGGATAATGAAGCATAAGGCATTGTGGGGATACAATAGGTATGAGGTATTGAGGGGTATTTGGAAAGGAATTATGGTGCCCGGACTTACTTTCGGAAATGCGGTTTTGTGCCTAAAATCAGAGGTACAGTCGACATTAGAAACAAATCAGAGATCCGTTGGACGATTAGCACTAGATGCCCACGGCAAAACTACAAATGAGGCGGCACAGGGAGATATGGGCTGGGCATCTTTCGAAGTACGGGAAGCTCAGAATAAAATATTATATGAGGAACGCCTGAGGAAATTGGACAGTAACAGATGGGCAGCTAAGGTATTTAAATACCTGTACCTAAAAAGCGTTGACTCACAATGGAGGAAAAGAACTAGGAAACTAACTAGTAAGTATGTTAGTAACAAGGACGGAGAAATAAAGAGCATTAAGCAACAGGTGAAAAACACAGAAGGTAAAAATTGGATAAATTCGATGGAAAAAAAACAGAGTGTGGAATTATACCGAAAGTGGAAAATGCAGATCAGGAAGGAAGATTTCTTTGATAACTCAAGAGGCAGTGCCCTACTTTTTGAAGCTAGATCAGGGTGCCTTAGAACACGCAGCTACAAAAAGAAGTTTAACAATGGAGATGACGCATGTGCTGTATGTGGAAACTCCAGTGAAACAATTGACCATATTATACTCGAATGCAATGGTATCCATCCGGAAGTTGATGCAGGCGCAATCACTGTTCCTGAAGCTCTGGGCTTTAGAGATAACAGTGGCCGGGTGAATAAACCGGTGGTGGAAACTAGCAAAAAACGGCTGGAAGATTGGTGGCTTAAAAGCAGAGAAGTGACATAATGTTAGTAATGTAGGAGCAAAATTTAATAAATAGAATGATGGTTTAGTTAACCATTCTAAATCAATAATTAAGATATATGGAGAAAAATGAGCATGATAGCTACTGCTACCGCCCCGTTTCAAAGGGGACGCTCCTATATTCCATCCATCCATCCATCCACGCTAGCCCGGCGTGGCGCGGCGGCGCGGCACTTGGCACGTGGTTTGCATATTTCAGTGTGCGGCTGCACTTCCGTGCTGTTTTAAACGTGTTCTTTTATTTTGCTTAAACACCGTCTGTTTGCCTACCGTCAGCAGAGTAGCCCACAATGATGAGTTTTGCGCAAAGTGATGCGCAATGGGAAGAAAGTGCTTCGTGCCGAACTGTAATTCGGGGACTTGTGCGGAGCGTTGTTCAAAGCTCCGTCCGACAATGTTCGTTTGGAGGCGCCGTGCAATTCCTAGGGCAGACCGGACGTTAATGCCCACCGACCACGTCTGTGCTAAGCATTTTGCAGAGGACGCGATATCCCGGGCATATTACGCGGCGCTCGATGGAAAAGAGGCCTTTCCAAAGATGGTGTGCCTACTTTATTTCCGAACTGTCCCCTCACGCGGGCAGAGAGACCTCGGAAGAGGGAACTTCAGAGACGTCGGCCGAATGTCGACGACAACGGTGCGATGCAGCCTCTCCAAGCTTCCTTTCCTGCTGCGATGCCTGCAGAAGTTGGCCTTGGAGCCAGAGGTTAAGCGACTCTGATGTCTGGCTTCTACAAATACATCATCTAGTGATGCTCGACCAAGTGATTTTTTTTTAGCTGCAAACATTGTATACACAATTTTGTCTCATGCAAATTGATTCAGGACTCCACTGCAGACGCTACTTGGTCTGATTATTAGAATCCAGAAGAGTACCTGAAAGACATGAATTTGCTGCACCACATTACACTGAGAGAGAAGAATGCCAGGTAAACTGGCTCTGCGGTTGACTCAGTGTTGTTTTTATTGGCATACTGTCTCACTATTACCCGCATCATTGTGAAATGAGCTCTGCATTATCGGTGTGGCAAGTGGTGCAGTTGTCAGGGCTCGGATTGTTGCCGCAAATTGCTTGCTTATCCCGATATTCTAGCTTTGTTTAATATAATAACCTTCCTTTTGTCGTCTAGATTGGCTGCCCAGCAGGCGACGACTGTCAAGTCACCAGCGTTAACAGGATTCCTGCTGAGCCAAAAGGCAAATACAAGGCACGTCTACCCTGTGAAGAGGCGCTGTCATTTTCACTGCTTTCTGAACATGGGCAGTGCCGAGAACTTTGGACTGCATGCTGTGATTTTTTCTCAAGTGGCCAAACACTCACCCAGCTTATCTCCGCAAAACACTGCACCTTCCTCTTTCAATGATGTAACTATCGAGAGTGTCAACATGTACAGTAGAAAGTGGTCTTCAATATTTTCATGACCTTTAAAGAAAAATTTAATAACATCCATCCAGAGTGTGCATATGTGGAATGTGGCTGCTTACTGATGGAACAACCTGCAGGGCTTGCGAACGATTGAAAGATGTGCTGCGTATCCATCATGCCAGGCAAATGAAAAAAGCCCAAGTAAGGCGTGTTCGGCTCCTAGCAAGTCTATCAAAAAAAAAAAATCCAGAGTTGAGACGCAAAGCGAGAATTGCCTGTTATAAATCTAAGATAAGGCTTCTCAACGGGAAAAAGAAAGCAGAAATTGCTAAGTGCCAAAGAAAGCTAAAGAATCTCAATGAGGAAACCATTGAACGTCTGCTTAAGGAGGCAAACCTTCCCGAGGCTCAGAAGCTCGTTTTCAAAGAGTGTGTGGCAGCCGGAAAGGTTCACTCAAAAAAGGGCCGGAGGTATTCTGACAACTGGATACTGCTCTGTCTGCTCCTGCATATTTGGTCACCTGCAGGGTACAAATTTCTAATGGAAAATGAAATTGTAGCATTGCCATCGGTCAGAACAATACGTCGTTACATGGCGACGGTCGGCTTCAAGTCTGGATTTGACAGCAAGTTCTTTGCTGCTCTAAAAAAGAAGTTCGCGAAGAAGGACAGTTTTCAACAACATGGTATAAAAATGTTTGACGAAATGCAAGTCCGCAAAAGCAAACGCGTCAATTCAAGTACAATGACATATGTAGGATTAACTTCAGAGACAGAAGACTCAGGCCACGGCCGCTCAATGGAGGGTGCGGCCCGTCGCGTCGCCCAGAAGAGCCGTATTGCGCCTAGTTCTCATCGCCACCGCTCCGGGACGAGTCCGGGCGGAGAGCTGCGCGCAGCGGCTGTGCTTTCGTTTCGGCGTCCGCGTGGTCGGCGCTTGCTCATTTTAGGATTATGAGCGGCGTTTCACACAGTATGTGATGCTATGTGCAAGTTTGCTATTGATAAGGTGATAGCGGCAAGTCATCATCACTAGGCTTTTCCAAGTAATTCGTGGTCTTCCGTTTACAACGAGGCAGTCGTGTGCTTCGCTGAGTGCGCACCCATTTAGTTGCGTTTCAACCACTGTAATAACGTATTAGATATTGCAATCTTGAAATCGGGACATGGTCTGGGGCCATTTATTCAGCGTGCACTTTTCTGGAAACTTACAATTCAGGAAGTAGCGTTCAACATTATTGTTCAACCTGTTCCTCCGTTTTCACTGGAAATAATATTCAAGTGGGTACCATCACCAAAACATACTAGCTAACGCAAACTGTTGCAAAAGAAACAACACAAGACAGCCAGTTCAACGACACGCCCGCAGGCTGAGACAATTTTTTTCTCGTTTGATTATGAAGCCACGTGATGCACAGAAGACACGCAAGCTTATTTTACAAGCGAAGAACTTTTCTCGAAAAAGGTTTATGTGCAAGCGTGATTTTTTTCACTGTCTAATTGATGTTGCCTGTCCAGTTGGTCAGCAGTGGTCGCATTAGTTTGGTTAGGTCCTTAGTGTGACTGCGGTCTTCTCTCTCGCAAATCAACTCCGGAAATTGCACAAAATAGGGAAGAAGGGATGAAACTAACATGTTGCATAGCTTGCTGCTTCTTATGACCTGCGGGCACTTTATCACCTGGCTAACAAAGGTGCATGGTGATTTTCAGATACATTAGGCGTCCATCATCAAGAATTTTGATAAGTCCAGGGTTTTGCAGGAATCACAAGGCACAAAGTTAATAAATGGATGGGGACTAATAAAATAAAATTATTGACACTCTAAAGTAAGCACTAGAAGTTATTTAAACTTTGGTAATATATAAATAATGAAAACACGGGCAGGCACTGAAAACAGAATAAATAAAAATGTTTCATGAGATTCTGTAAAACTATTCATACTTTCTCTTCAAATGGACGTAACCAGCCAAGAATGCGATCGGTGCTAACTGCTGCTGGTTCACACCACACGTGAATGAATCCAAGCTGACTCGAAAACGCTCTCGTGATATGACGGCAAGGTACGTACTTTCAAGTTTTAATGTTGATAGGTGCAGACTGATGCTTGCAAGATGCCAACCTGCACAAAGCATGGCAAAGTGTGTATAATCTCAGTCGATATATTTTTTTTTTGCTAGTGGTACCTTCAGTATTTTCTCCGAGGTGAAAACTGCAGCCCTTGTGTCAACTTTGTCGTTCCCGCCTTTGAATTGCCTTAGGCTGCTAAAAAGCGATACTATAGACCCGATTTCAGAGCCTGCTTTAGGGCGTATCGGAAGCTGAAAATAAGATTCGGTTAAATGCAATGCACTAGTAAGGCACACAGAAGACATTGTTGTAAGATACTTGCTGTGATCAAGAAGGTACTTAATTGGCGCCACTGTGGATCTGGTTGTCATGATTGTTGCTTCGTACGTTTGTTAGCCTTTGCTTCTACGTGCCTCCTTGGACCTGAATGTCTTCGATATGGCAAAGCCCAACTCTAACCAAGAGAGTCGCTCGTCATCTGACAAATAGAGCGGCTCCTCTTGGTGTCTCCACGGCTTCACTTGTGCGATGTTGGGCAAGGCATACCATTTTGACATCATCGTCATAAAAGTGATCGTGGCGCAGCTATCTTGAAACACACATGCTTCAGAATGACACGGGGGGTTGTCCAGGAGGAAATAAAGTGTAGCTATATCAAGTAGGGAAAATAAAGCTATTGACCTGCGCACATAATTTTTTCAGGGTTGTTTGGCTCAACATGAGCCCGCGTGATGGAATTGAACGGCGGCGCAACACGGAAACGGACACAGACAAGAAGTGTCCGTTTCCGTGTTGCGCCGCCGTTCAATTCCATCATGCACCAACTCGCCCCCCAGGCAGTTATTCTGAGCCCGCGTGAGTAACTTAACTTGTAATGTGGGCAGTTTGGGAACACAGAGGGGACAGCTGAAGGAAGCAGGATCTTCAGTTTTATGTTCTTCCTTTAATCTTCACCTGTGAAGTACAGTGAGCATACCAGTGACTTGTCACTCGGCTCCCACCGGCTTCCTTTTCCGTCCTAGTCCTCCCGAGATATGTTTTTCAGCCATGCTGCTCGACGTTGTGAATCGAACGGGAACTCATGGTAACCAATCTTTTCTTGCTTTCGTGGTGCACAGCGGCACACAGCAGTTGCCTGGCATGGTGCTGCATACGCTTCGGACCCTGTTGACACAGGCACCGATGAAACGCATGCAGAACTATCAGAACAACGCTGTTATGCTGAGTAGTCAAAACGATAACACGCGCCAACCCAGCCAGCGCGCTCCTTCCGCGTCGTCTGCTCGTCCGTGCCCGGCGTGCCGGCGGCGCTTTGTCCTGGAGTGGTGGCGCCCCCGCGGAGAATGACGGCGGAAACTGTAACTTCTCCCAATACGCGTTTCCCCAGCCATTGAGGCGCGACGTGACGGGCCGCACCAAGTGCGCCTCCATTGAGCGGCCGTGCTCAGGCGAGCTTGCTGACCATGCTCTGGTTTTCATGTTTTGCCCTTTTGGTGACAGCTATGCCCAACCAATTGGAGTCTTTGCTGCCAAAGGTGCAACAAAAGGCACCGTTCTTGCACAGTTGCTACTTGAAGCACTTGTGCTTATGGAAGAAGCTGGTGCCAAAATTCATGGATTTGTTTGTGATGGGGCATCGACGAATAGGAGTATGTGCAGCACACTAGGTATAAGCGGAAATCTTCAAGAGTGCTGCAACTCGTTCACCCACCCAAGTGACCCTACAAGAAAGGTGTTCGCCTTTTCGGATGTGCCACACTTTTTTAGGTGTATTAGGAACCGCCTCAAGCAGCAGAGGTACCTGAAGAAGGAAGGCAAATGGATTGGAAGATTGTAGTAAGGAAGACCAGGACAAAGGCTTACGAGTGTGTCCAAAAATAACACACAGTCATATATCCAACTACATGTGAAAAAATGCGCGTGAAATTGGCAACGCAAGTGTTCAGCCGCATCGGGCATTAAATTCTACAGAGAACAAGGTGCCCGCCGCCTGAGTGACAGCTGCGAAGCAACTTTATTTTTAAATGATCTTTTCGATGCACTAAACCGACGTTTTCCGGCTGAAGGCATTACAAGGCAGAATTCAGACCTTGGAGTTATCAGCCGCGGCATTCAATGGCTTGATAGCTGGGAAGAGGAACTTGAGTGTGGCTTGATAACAAAAGACATGTTTCTCACTAAGCGTACATCCGAGGGCCTTCAGGTAACACTAAAATCCACAAGAGACCTTTTCAATGTTCTCTTGCAGGATTTGGATTTTAAATATGTTTTAACAAGCAAGTTGAACCAAGATCCAATTGAACGCTTCTTTGGAGAGATAAGACTGGCTGGAAGACAAAATGACCATCCCTCAATGTCTACTTTTTTGCAGCTGTATCAGACATTGTCTATTTACACCCTTCTAAAGCCTCCTAAATTTGGCAACTGCAGAGTAGTTGAAGGAGAAAAGCCACTACTAGATGTATCCGATTTCAGGGCTCTGATAAGCACAAACAATGCCAAAGCGTCATCAGCCGACATTGTAGATGATGTGAAGCAGAAACTAGAGAGCCTTATCTGCGTAGACGACTGGGAATGTGATGACATCATCAGGCAAACGAAAGGGGCAGCAGAAACTGAAGTTGAAGACTGCATTGTCTTTTATTTAGCAGGATTCATAAGCAGGAAAATGAAAAAGATCACCAACTGTCCGACATGCAAATCAGCGTTCAGTTCAGAAACGAGCATTACTCCCGAGGCAGCACTGACAAATGCAAAGAACAGAGGAGGCCTTACGCTTCCAAATATGCACTTTTATAATTTACAGAAGCAAACTGAACGTTTGTTTGCAGCATATGCAGACACCCAGACCGTGCACTGGGACATAATTGATGGTGTTCTTGACACCTACACCATTACTTTTCCATGTGATGAGCACAAGGAAGAAACAGTGGCTCAGTTGCTTCACTGTTATGCTAGCATGCGGATGAGGCAGCATTGCAGGCATGTTAACGTGACCATGAAAAAGGAGGCTCAAGAAAAAAAGAAAATGGCTAAGTTTTGTTCCTCTTAGCTGCAATTTTTATTTATATGCTCCTATGTGCCACAGTTCTTGCGACTTTTCTTGGGTACATTAGATAAAAAACTGCTGCTATCGCGCAGTGACACTGTGTATATTTTGAACATTTCGCCCAGTGACTGCATTTTTTGTTTGCACTGGGCATATGGTGTGTAATAAAGTTCTGTAAGTTTTCATTTAGTTTCTTTTAATTGTGGGAATACATGACAGTTTAATCTTGTGAAGTGGCGCTTCCCTTGTGTTTTTTCACTCTATTGTTCGTTTTGAAAACGTACTTAAGTAGTGCCGAAAATTGGGCGAGTTGGTGTAAGTTCATAATGAAAAAAAAAATAGAGCACCCGCCTCGCATTCGGGAGGTACCGGATTCGATCCCCGGTGCCGCCGGGTATCCACCGGTTTCCAATGGGTACAAGATTTCCCCCGGCCTGGTTGTCGGCTGTTCTGGGGTGAAATGCTTGGGAAAATGGGCCATGAATAGTTCAAGAATAAAAAAGGACCACATAACGGGCGTTTGCCGCGCAAGGCGGACTTATTGTTGCCCGATGGCGGAACGGATTTCTGTCACAACGGCGCAACTATTTGGGCCTATGACCCCTTTCCCAAGCATTTCACACCTAAGAGCCTAGCACCAGCCCAGGGCAAAGCTTGTACCCATTTAAAAACCGGTGGGTACCCGGCGGCAACGGGGATCGCTCTACCGCAAGGCCACCGCTTCGGCTTTTTTTTTTTTTTTTTCATCAAGAAAGCGTTCTTCGCTGAACGCTAAGCCCTGCACACCTGAGTCCTTCAAAATACATTTAGCCTCCAGTAGAAACGAGCTTATTGAAAATTATGCCCGTTCTATGATAATTTGCATCGGAATAAAAATGTCATTTTCTCAAGTTTTCGTGTTGGGCCCATGTTGTTGGGTCCATCCGACGCGCCCTTTCATCCCTGTGACACATTTCCCGCGTGAGAAAGTTTTTACCTAATACGCAGCCTCTTTACAACTTAAGTCGTAAAAAGCCGCTCTATACTAGTGCGCTGCGCCTTGAATATTGTCCCACTCAACGAAACGATGTTTGAACAGTCTTCATACAGAGTGAAGAAGCAACGATAAGCGTGAAGCAAAACATTTCCTGTGCAATAATTTTCTACCATTTTGAGCGGAAGGAAGGGAACACGAGGACCCCCATTTATATTTACTACGCATAAATGTATGATTAAATTGTTGGAAACAAGAATTGAGCGCGGAAGAGAAACTTGAATGGGATTCAAGTGCTGCTCGACCGTGTTCATATCATTAACTGCTTTACAAAGATAATTTCCAACAAAGTTTTAAGACTGGCACACTGCTGATTTTAATTTCAAGCAACGAATTTCCTTAGCGTTTTGAATTCAAGCTACGCCAGCAAAGCGAAAATCAAGCTTGGGCACCGGAATCACAAGGCGCCAGCACCGCTCAACTGGATGGGATGGATGGATGGATGGAATATAGGAGCGTCCCCTTTGAAACGGGGTGGTAGCAGTAGCTATCATGCTCATTTTTCTCCATATATCTTAATTATTGATTTAGAATTGTTCACTAAACCATCATTCTATTTATTAAATTTTGCTCCTACATTACTAACATTATGTCACTTCTCTGCTTTTAAGCCACCAATCTTCCAGCCGTTTTTTGCTAGTTTCCACCGCCGGTTTATTCACCCGGCCACTGTTATCTCTAAACCCCAGAGCTTCAGGAACAGTGATTGCGCCTGCATCAACTTCCGGATGGATACCATTGCATTCGAGTATAATATGGTCAATTGTTTCACTGGAGTTTCCACATACAGCACATGCGTCATCTCCATTGTTAAACTTCTTTTTGTAGCTGCGTGTTCTAAGGCACCCTGATCTAGCTTCAAAAAGTAGGGCACTGCCTCCTGAGTTATCAAAGAAATCTTCCTTCCTGATCTGCATTTTCCACTTTCGGTATAGTTCCACACTGTTTTTTTCCATCGAATTTATCCAATTTTTACCTTCTGTGTTTTTCACCTGTTGCTTAATGCTCTTTATTTCTCCATCCTTGTTACTAACATACTTACTGGTTAGTTTCCTAGTTCTTTTCCTCCATTGTGAGTCAACGCTTTTTAGGTACAGGTATTTAAATACCTTAGCTGCCCATCTGTTACTGTCCAATTTCCTCAGGCGTTCCTCATATAATATTTTACTCTGAGCTTCCCGTACTTCGAAAGATGCCCAGCCCATATCTCCCTGTACCGCCTCATTTGTAGTTTTTCCGTGGGCACCTAGTGCTAATCGTCCAATGGATCTCTGATTTGTTTCTAATGTCGACTGTACCTCTGATTTTAGGCACAAAACCGCATTTCCGAAAGTAAGTCCGGGCACCATAATTCCTTTCCAAATACCCCTCAATACCTCATACCTATTGTATCCCCACAATGCCTTATGCTTCATTACCCCGGCATTAATTCGCCCTTTGGCCTTAAGTGATTGCTCATGCTTTCCAATGTATGCCAATCCTTCGTTTACCCATACCCCCAAATATTTATATTCTGCTACTCTAGGTATTTCAAGGCCTTGAATTTTAAGACCCTGATCAGTTGAGCCGTTGAAAATCATCAGACCCGACTTAACTGCGCTGAAACTGAAGCCTAGAGCGTCCCCTTCGTCTCCGCAATACTTAACTAGAGTTTGCAATTCTTCCAGACTCTCAGCTAGCAGCACAATATCGTCTGCATACATCAAACCGGGGAGGCGCTGCTCTACCGCCTTTCCACCTAATCTGTATGACAGGTTAAAACCTAGGTTACTGTCTTGTATCCTCCGTTCCAGGTTTATCATATAAAGCATGAACAGCACCGGTGATAGAGTACAGCCTTGTCTTAATCCTTTGCATACTTTGACATCCTCCGTACTTCTTATCCCTTCCCACGTAATTTCTACTTTGTTATCCCGGTATATTTCCTGTAGGAACTCTATTATCTCATAACCGCTACCTTCTTCTTTTAATATGTTCCACAGGAGTTCCCTGCTTACGTTGTCGTACGCCCCGTTTATGTCCAGGAAGGCCTAATACAAAGGTCTATTTTCCACTCTAGATATTCCGATGCATTGGGTAAGCACGAACTGGGTAAGCATTGGGTAAGCACTACTGGGCCTGCTGGCATCCGCACCATCTGTCGGCTTGCAGCCGAACTGCAAGGCGCGCTCCGCCGCGGCCGAACATTATCTGGACGCTCCCGCGGGCGCAGTGTCAACACCTCAGTATTCTTGCACCGTGGTCAGGAGAAAGCAGACCCGCGATTCATTCGATGCTCCGTTCCATACGATTTGTCGTGTAAACCGAATGTAAAATTGTGAGCAGCGCCTTAGGTGTGTTCTACAGTACAGTGGTAGTACGGAGAAACCATGGCTCGAGGTGCGATGCTGAACTTGATTTCTTTCCTCGCTTAAAATAAAATGGCTACGATAATTATCGTTGAGCAGAGTTTCAAAGAAGCTAGCTCTGGATTTAGCTATAAATAATATTTTTACTAAAAATACCTCTGTGCGAAATTTATGCCCAAATACGCGGTCCAACACAGTTTTTTTAAGTTTCACTGTTTGTTTCTGAAATATATTGGTTTGTTATGGTTTATGAGGTTTAAACTACCAACGCTACTCAAGGAGAGAAGTCGTAGTGGAGGACACCGGAAATTTCGACCACCTGGAGTTGTTTACCGTGCACTGACATCGCACAGCACACGAGCGCCTTGCTTTTCACCTCCATCGAAAAGCGGCCGCAGCAGCCGTGATTCGATCTCGCATCTTTGGCACAGTAGTCGAGCGCCCTAATCACTTCACCACCACGGGTCTGAAATATATTGTTTAGTATTATAGTTTAAATGATTTAATGAGATAGCAAGTATTATAGAGAAGCGTCGAAACATGCGATGTTGCTCGCTAATGTCTCAAAAGAGTATATAAAAAACTGCAAAATGGGAATTGTTTGAGGTAAAAAATGAAATGCAACACAAACACTTTGAGCGACAAATTTGTTGTGCCATTAAAACAGCGCAATGCATATTGATTACGTGCAAATTGTTTTCAAGCAAAAATTAAAATATTTTTTTTTAATATTTCAGTGAGGCAATCTTTTCGCACTCCGCTGTGAAATTCTAAGAGCTGTGATGACCAGGATATTTTTTCCACAAAGTTATTGAGGGTGATTACTTTAATGCGTTAAATAAAGAGCCACGAATTTTATCGACAAGTTCGGAGGGGGTCGAGCGCGAACTCTGGTACGTGCATGGAAAGACCCATCTGCTAACCCGCCAGAGGTAATGCAGTCGTTAGGGTGCTACACTTCTGTTCCCAAAGATGTTGGATAAAATCCCGGCCGCCTCTTTTCTATGTAGGAGAAAAGCAAGGCGCTCGTGTGCTGTGCGATGTCAGGGCACGTTAAAGAACCCCAGGGGGTCGAAATTCCCGGAATCCTCCGGCGCTTTTCATAGCCTGAGTCGCTTTCGGACGTTAAACCTAACACGTCGTTTTTGTCGCTTTGTTGAGCTTGTGGCAGTCAATACTGTAACCTAAGCTGTCTACTTTTCATTTTAACCAGCGCCATGTGGGAAGCCCAGGGATCTTGCGACGGCCGGATAACGTCGTCTCTCAGCATTCCGGCGACTTGGCGCTGGGTCGCTCGTTTTCTCTAAAGAAAAGGCAACTCGATACATGATGTTCCGATTATTGGACGAAGGCGTTTGGCCGACCTGCAATGCTCTAGCGAAACTGTCACGAAACTGGCCTACCTGTCTGGTCAAGAATGCGCTCCCGTTCTAAATGCGAGAATACGATTGTGTCACACACTTCCGTCACTCTATAGCTAATGCGACGTCACATCCGGTTAGGTGAAAATTTCGAAATTTGTAGTGAAAGTGCGGGATACCGCGGAATTCCACTTGTCAGCATCCTGATGACGTTATCAGAAAAATAAAATCCTCTCTCAACTGGGAATCTCCATCCCTCGAATCCCCAGCCGAGTGCTTTAAGCCCGGGATTTTTTTTCCCGCATGGTATTTATTACATGCATTTGAATTCAGTGTAGAGCTATGTACATTATTTACAGAGCCTGTAGGCGAAAAGTCCAATTGAAACACCACACAACTAGAATACGACTTAGCACAACTTCACTAAAACGGTGGCTATGAAAGACAACACATCAACAATGGCAGCCAGACCGGTTGGTAGTCGCTATCTTCGTAAGTGTCTCTAAGTTGGTGTGCCATCTGACCGAAATGAGTAGCGGGGGAGACTAGAGGCTCAGCATTCCGATCCAACATACGCGTTTTCCACAGGCTGTGCAGTCCAATGAGGAAAATCATGTCAAAGGGTTCGTGGTCATGTTCGGTGGTTATCAAGTAACGCACACTGTGGGAATTTAAAATAGAGTCTTTCTTCAATGTTTTTGCAGAACGTCTCCAAATAATATTGCATCAAAACAGTGTTCGATGGGACTACAAAAGCCGGGATCGTGCACATCGTAAATCCCCTTGCAGGATGATAGTAGCAATGACGCTGCAATTTGATAACGCGGTGCATTTAGTTGATAATGAGAGCAAACGTGTTGCACCGTGTGCACCAGCAACGATTAGGCCTTCGCATTTCTGCAGTGTAGATTCCATAGTGCTCTCGGAATTTCGCGCCCTGGGTGTCATACCTACGAAAGTAAAAACATCTATATCTGTAGCCATAATTTATGTGCACTTTCAAGGCATAACTAGACCGGAAAAAATTCATTAGTCCGTTAGCGACAACGAAATAGTGTTTTTGGGCATTTGTTGGTAACTTGAAAGTGATCCTTTACGCACGAACCTTGCTCTGCATACCTTAATTGAGTGAACGCGGTTCCCGTAAATGCTTCTAAAATCCACTCTAGATGCGCAGCCGAAAGCATCTGTTCGCGAAGGATGCGCCGACTATGTGCTTTGTCATGAAAAAATCCGCAGCAACGACGACTGCGACATCACGTTAGGGCTGAATAACCACATCTGCCTGTTGAGATTTTTCTGCTTTCCCACATCCTCGTTCCTTTCGAGATGCATGCGTGCGTTCTTTGTGTTTTCACACAGCTAGGGAAAATTCGCTGCCTTTGTGGTGCTGAGTAAAACCTAAAACTTTATCAAAGATTTGCTTGTCGTTCATCGCTCTTTGCCTTCCCTTGACACCCGGGGTGAGGAGAAGAACACGGCCGGGTTTGAGACGCGTTAGTGGGAAAATTCTATTTGTTGACATTTGCTCTGTGATCAAACTTGTGCGGTTATTCTCGCTGCTTGGCTTCACCGCTTCCTGCGTTGGCAAGCCGCATGGTCGACACTCGCGCGGTACTGCCAAATAATTGCCCCAATGGCAAATGATGGCCCGATTACGTTTGCAATCAGCCACGTCCTGCGTATGCGACATTGTTCCACGCACTCGAATAATATTTCGCTATTTCTGTATCCTAATGCCCTATCACTTGCTTTGTCACGAGTACCCAGGAAAGTATTCAATTGCCCATGAGGAAGGATGACTTTTCTGCGACAAAAGACTGCTTGACATTGCCGAAGAAGGGCGCCCTCTCCTTAAAGGCCCACTGTCCACCCTCCGGTCGAAAATGTTTTCTTCCCCGGCGACTATGAGACTTCGCCGCCAGAACGCAAGGCCGCAAAATGTTTTTAAAAAGAATAGCTAATAACTCAGTTACAGCCAACCAATCACCCGATTCTGCCGTGTTTCTCTCCTTCCGTTCCCTCGCAAAGGTTTTTCACTCTCCTACCCGGTCGTCTAGCCTCCGCAAGACAAATTCCCCTTCCTCCTCCGCGTTTGGCGGGAGGTGGGTCGTGGCACTCCGCCTGCGCCAAAAAAAAGAAAAGAAAACGGGCGAGGGAGCGCGCGCCTCTGGATTTAGTCGGGCCGTGGCGAGGGAAAAGCGCGCAGCGAGCGGTAGACGCCCATCCTTCACCCTCAGACAGCGAGACGGACCAATGGACGTCGTTCGCAGGAAGCACGTCATTACTGTGGTTCGACGGGCCAGCGCAGGAAACGGGGGAAGCTGGCTTCCCGAAGGAGAGCCTGAGAGAGCTTTGATTTGTATTTTTGTTGCTTTGCGGCGCGCGTGTCACTGTAGCATTTTACACAGACTATCTCCAGTACCTGATCGAAACACTGGGCTCCTTCGCCTAAAAGGTCCTTCCCTGGACAGTGGCCCTTTAACCCTGTCAGGTGCGTATATGCAGATTGCTCTGCATTACACGTCACAGTAACCGTAATCCCGCACAAAAAGTCTTCGTGATGCACATGAGAAGTATAAGATTGGTACAGTAGCTTTTTTTTTCCCCAAAAAGCACGCATACCGTGCACTGCCTAGATTTCCACTGCAAGGGATACTCTCGCGTAATACCGAGAAATGAAACGCCCCACCATGCTCTCTTCCTCCTCGTTGATTTTCGTTTCTCGCGCCGCCAAGAGATTGGTGTTGTGTCCTTTATAAGCCGAATACATTGCTGTTTTCTTTTCTCTGCTCTTACGTTAAGAATAGCTTTTTTACGGACAGTAAAATGCAATTTCTGCATAAAAATTAGAAGACCGAGATTATGACGCTTACCCTCTACCTTTTTGGTAAGCGTTTTGCGCAGTGCCGTCAAGTAGACTGACCCGCGCAAGGTGTACTTTCGTTGACTCGCTTGTCAATTGAAATGGTTGCGCGCAGCCCCCGGCTGTTGGGCCAGGCCAGCTTTCACCGGAGGCTGGCAGCAGGTGAGTTCATTTAGACTCCGGTTATGGGCGGAAGCACTGATGGTCGATAGGTGGCCCCTAGAGACATGCATGGACCACTCTCAGACGCTTCCGTTTTTGAAGCGGTTCCTACACCTCTAACATTTGCGGTCATGCTAGCTCCTGGCATTTGCAGTTTGCTCCCTTGGAGACAGTGATGAACCCATGGTTACTGCTGCTTTCACACCCTTTAGCTGCACCCTCTGTTGCGGCGGCATCCATTTGTAACCCCCTCTTTGTCGTCGACCGCCGATGGTTGTGTGTGGACGCCCTGTATGGACCAACACCGATCTGTGACGTAAGCACGATGCGGTGGCGCTTCTATCGCCAGCGTGGTCCGACTGGGGGTTAAAAATAGGCTTACCGCCCATAGGAATACATGCAAGCGAAATATTCCAAAGCAGTTTTCTAATTTCACGGGTCATCTGTGATGTCGTTATTCGGTACAGAGCATCCATGAACGCCCTGGAACAGATCGTGGAAGTGTGAAATCTCATTAACGAGGCGAAGTATTTTTAAAACACCGCGAAACGTGTGGGGTTGCTAGTTGAGAGGGCGACCCATAGAAATACATGTTAACACAACTTACCGCAACATTTTGCTCGGTTCAGCAGCGTCGAACCCTTCTCATTTTTTTGGTGAACATCTTGTACCACGCCCCGACGTCATGTTGCATGACACACTACATTCTCTTGCAAGTAATGCATGTCTGACGACTTGAGGGATCGCTTACAGCACGATAAACTGACCGCGCACAGTTGCAGACGACCATGCACCACTTGCTGTTGCTATCAGACGCTCCGGAGCTGGAGGCGGCCGCGGTGGGTATCGCCAGCTACGCTGTCGTCTGCTGCAATGCGCGAATCTCGTTCGGTTCATATTGTCGTATGGCGTTTGACAACTGCTTTTAAATGTAATTCTGTCTTGCACGTATCACTGGAGCGACAGTATTATCAAGCTTATTTACCCTATGCGGCAGCATATCAAACTGTAAGCAAAACTGCGCGATTCGCTACACCCAGCTTGCCTTTTGGCGGTGTCTGGATTCATAACACAGGTTATTCGGGGAGTTTTAAAAGTAGACTGCCTCCGTAATGACGCACCATACTTTATCACACACTTCTTCAAAGCGCTGTCAACGTTTAACGACCGGCCACTACTTCTGATGCTCTGCGAAATGAGAAAAATACTCCTTTAAGTTGTGTTTACATGTATTTCTACGGGTCGCCCTCCCAACTCGCACCCCAACAGGTTTCGCGGTGTTTTAAAAATACTTCGCCTCGGTAATGAAATTTCATATTTTGACAATCTGTTCTAGGATGTTCATAGTTGCTTTGTACCGAATAACGACATCACAGGCGCCCCGTGAAATGAGAAAACTGCTTAGAAATATTTCGGTTCCATGTATTCCTATAGGCGCTAACCCTATTTTTCACCCCCAGTCGGCTGCTACGCCGCCCCCTTCGTTTGTAGACACGGTCTATATGTGATCGAACCTTGTGCATTTCGTTGAGGAAGGAATTATGCATTCACGCCGTACATGGCCAGAGACGCGGGAGCGCAGGCATTGCGTAACCAGACATAACCACAAGAGCTCCAGCAAATCTTAGGGTGGTCTGGCTTTATTAGACAGTAATGTACTGCATACTTTAATGCGAAAAAAAAATGGATATGTTCGCGAAGCGAAATCATGTCCGCAAGATCTGTGACCGAAAGTTTGTATCTGATCATGCTCACCTGATGACGTCGTCAGTGATATGGCGCCGTGATTCATGTAAGTTATGAGACATTAAAAACTGCTGAGTCAAGGGACGTCATAGGTTATGTGACGTCTAAGGTATCTGAAGTCACGCCAGACAAGTCCCCTTGTCGAAAAGTTCGCTCGGCTTGTGAACTGAGGCTCCCCCTCAACCCTTGTTCAGTGCTCTTTCTCAATGTGTAGCCATCTTCCTCTCGTTCTATCCTGAATCAGCAGTGTCAGTGGTTTGATGTCATCAATGAGTCATTGCCATAGTCATAAGTATTGAGTCTTTTGATGTCATAATGACATCATGAGTATGTGACGTCGCTAGTGGCGTTAAGGGTTTGATGTCACTGGGTGATTGTCGTAGTCATAAGTCACGTGACGTCATGGATCATGGGCGCAGTACGTCGTTGACTCCATATTCTATGTGACGTGCAAGTGACGTCAGGGCTTTGATGGCGTCCCACAGCAAGCTAGTCAGAAGGCTACGTCAAACTACCCTGAATACCGCGAGACACCGATTTCTGACTGCAAAAAATTACTCATCAAGTGGTAACATCGGAAATCGAAGAGTACCGGTCGGATCTTAACAGAGTGGGTAAGTGGATGCAGAGTCTTCGATTAGGTGTCAACAACGTCGCGGTAGCACTAATGCATTCGCATTCTCCCAATGCAATTTCTGCAGTGGCATAAGTTTTTCCGTCATACCTTTAACTAGCCACCGCTCACGGGCAACTTCTCTTTCCGAATGCTGCAAAGTCCATCCGTATGTCGTCGTCAGCGACGCCAGGTAGAATCCACTGCAGCCGCAGTTTGACATGGGTCGATGAACATGCACCGACCATATTTCATCCGCATTTCGTTGACAAGGAGCAGCCGCTTAGTTGCTTCGGAACTGCCGAGTGTCACTGCCCCCATGCGGTTAACGCGTTCTGGTGTTGGAAAGGGCATCTCGGAAATCCTCTGCATTGAAGGGCTGAAGTTGCACATCACAGTGAACGAAAAGAGCAATCTGTCCAGTAAGCACTGTTGGCAAGTGAATCTGATACCTGTTATCTGCAGCAGTTCTGTTTCCGCTGCCGTCAAGGGCCCTTGTCGCTTTGCTGACGTCCATTCTACGCGCGTCCGTTCGCTTGCGCGGCTGAAAGTATATAATCGATAGCTATCGCCGTAGACGAACATATCGAGCGTTTGAGTGCAAGTCGGTCGCACTGTGCACTGCATGAGGTCTTCTACATTAAGTTCTATCCGTGCGCAACAGACTGCTATTGCACTGCCCTCGTAAGGTGCACTAAGTTAACCTCTACTTCTAAAGCACGCTACCACTAACATCCAATCACCAATCTCGCGGATCTTCCACTTACTTCGAAGCCCTAGCGTAAAACCGCAAGTGAAATGAAACTTTCACGCCTTCGCACACACCTCGCAAGTTCACTGCAACGGCTTCAACTTTTTCGTCCCCCAGGCCAGACATGGCAGTAATTGAATTACAGTAATGAAATTAGCGTAATTTAATTTCTTTTCTCGGTAATTTGTACTGTAATGAATTACGTTTTCGGGTTGGCAATTTAGTAATGTAATGAATTACTTCTGGTAGTAATTTCGCAGCAAAAATAATTAATTCTTTTCGAAATTACTTTTTCTAAAGCACTACTCCTTCAATAGACAACAAAGTAGTTCCGAGATAGCAGGAACGACGTGCGGCAAACCGAAGCCAGCGTAACGGATCGGCAAAAGGAATTGAGCAGAACAGTCCGTCTGAGACCTTCTGTGTAGCAATGTCACTTAGTGCGGCTACTCATGACAACTATTCTCCAAGCAGCAGGATACAAGGCGTCAAGGGAATGCCGAAGGGAGAGATGGTGCAAGAAGGCTGGAGTTGAAAACTAGTTGGAAGCGCGGCGCAGTGGCACTCCCTATTGCGTCGGCTAGGGCACAGCGGATCCATGGTTAGACTCGTAACCACGGGGTGAGGGAGGATTGGGGTGGGGAAGATAGGTGGAAGAGTCCATGGCGTGAGCCGCCGTGGCTTGAGCATTACTGAGCAGTGAGCACAAGGTGCCGACGTCAATTCTTGGGACTGCGGAAGCAATAAATAACCTTCTTCGGGTCGTTGAAATGGCGGAGACAGCTCCGGGCCAGCAAGACGCTGAGTTCGCCGTTCATTTCACGACCGTTCAACCCTGCTTCTGCTTTATGATTATTTTTTTTTGCGGTTGTCTTGTTCTGGTGATGGCAAGTGTTGTAGGAAAGAGGGAAGGAATAGGTCTCTGGGAAGGAATTTGGCGGGAAGACGAAATAATGTGTGTGCTTCGAGTCTGGAGAACAAGTTGTTTTCTTCACCAACTTTACTTATTTTTTGCGTTGATTGAAACTAGAAAGTAATTTAAAAGTAATTGAATTACTAAGTAGAAGTAATTGAATTGCAATTTCATTACTTTTAGGGGGCCGTAATGAGTAATGTAATTTAATTCCTTTTGAGAAGTAATTTTGCCATGTATGCCCCATGCTCCCGCCCCGATCGGTGCGCAAGACGGGCTTGATAGAAGATTGACCGTTTTAAGCATAAAATAATTTGTAGACGACTCTGTGCAGTATTTCGATGTCGAGTCTAATGTTCAGCAGATGAACATCGATGGGCATATGCCGTCCAGTTCATCAGCCAAGTGGTTTCTGGCAAATGGCGTTGAAATTTTCAAGCGCGTGAAGCTGGAACACGCTTTGAGAATTAGGTGTCGTGGTCAGGCTTAATAGCATAACAAAATTTAATCCAACCACAGTGGCGTGGTTTGTTTTATATCTCCTGATTATCAGTTTCTACAGTGCGTCAACACATTTACATCATACCTTAGTATCAGCCGCCCACGAGCCGCACTAGCTACGTTCACTGCATAAAATATTCGATGACGTTCCTAACCCGTGTGCGTTATACTTGTAGGCCTGCCTGTGCGCGCTTGATCCCGTTTGGTCGACTCCTTGAGCACCCAGCGATTATGTGAATTAACTAATGTGTTTATTTATTTTTTTTTTTACTAGCCGCGGCACAAGACAGTTCATTCAGAACATGTTTTTATGTGTCTATATCCCGTAAGGCTCAAAAACCGTCCAGTGCGTCATTTTCATGAAAGCACCTCCTTCATTTCAACTGTTACTTTCTGGGTGCTTATTACCAATCAGTGCTTCCGTTGTGTCCGGCTTTATCTCGTGAAAAAATTACCAGTGATAGAGCCAACATTTTGCTTTGTGGTGTGACCCGAAAACGTCTCTTTGTTTTTCTTTTACATATAAGTCGATAGAGCAAACAATAATGCGCGGAACAGTTCCAGCTATTGCCCCGTGTTCCCAATAGAGGCAGACACTGGCATTTAAGAAAAAGGACGAATTCAGGCCATTAGTACGCGATCGACTAGCTCATACCTGATGTCTCAGCTGCCTACCTTACATTAGCACAGCCAGGACACGCCGAAAACCGACTCGGGGTCTGCGCACGAAACAAAAATTTAAAGGCATCTGTTACTGTGTTTATTGAGCGTTCTAACTGCGATTATTCCTTTTATATATCGGCAACGAGTTTTTTTTTTCTGAGTATTTGAGTATTTTTTGAGTGACGTCAGCCTTATCTGCTACAGTATGGAACAGCGAATGAGGGAGAGTGCGAAATGATAATGCAAACCCGGAGTGCTAGGCTGGTCGACGCGATAACCTTCAAATCGCGCTCGACGTACAGCAACATCATCCCCACGGTTGTGCCAGCCCTGCAGCAGGCGGTTTCACCAGGTGGGCTTTTCCTTATCGGAACCGCGGACGTGACCGCTCGTCGGGGGCGGCCTCTGCGGGTCGCTCCCCGTTTTTCGGCCGCTTCTCGCGGTCCACGGACTGACTCTGCGAGCCTCGCGTAACACTAGCGAGGCCTAGCACCGGCCGCGCCCTGTGGTGGCCGGGTAGGAGGTCCCCGCGGGAATGGAGGCCTCCACCTCGCCTCCTGCGTCCTCGGGACCGACTTCGCGTGCGGAGAAGCCGCGATGCGAATCCCCGAACGACACATTGGTAGCGGAGTCATCCATTGCCTACCGAACATCGTCGACCAGGTCCCCTGTCTCGGACCACGGTGAAGCTACAGTGCTTCAGGCCACGCAGGCGCAACCTATGTCATCTATTACTGCGGCTCTGAAGATCCAGCTCGCTCCGGAGCTACCCATCCCTAATTCTCTTTACATGGCAATTAGTAATTTAATTACTGTAATTTGAAAACTTTCACCATAATTTGTGATGTGATTATCATTTTTCTGGTAAGGTAAGCTAGTAATGTAATGAATTACTTTAGAGCAGTAATTTTGCAGTAAAAGTAATTACTTTTGCTAAAGTGAATCACTGCTGTTTCTGTACATCATACACCTGGTGCTGGCGTCGCCAAAGCAGTGACGATGCACGGTTGAAAAGCCCGATAGGACCCAATGCCTGCTTGCTTGGGACAGCACGGCTGCTTATAATTTCTCCTCCACTGAAATGCCGCTGTTGTGGCAGGAATTTGATCCTGCAACATTGTGATCAGCAGCCAATTGAACGTCAAAACCGCTGCATTGCGTCCTTGAAATACTGACCCATAAAGCAAACCCAATTTGCGCTCATATATAGTTTCATATTCAGATATGTGGCGCAAAAAACACAAACACAAGATACACAACAAGATAAGTACCAAAAAGCAACCTCGAATATGCACCAGCTGTTCCTGACTGCAGTTCCTTTTTGACCGGCGATAACCGGCCATACAGCCAGTATTTGCTATCTTCCAATTCTGGTTAAAAATCGTGTTGCTTATTGCAGAATCCTATGCTAATCGGATGATAAGCAATGCCGCATTATCAGGCAGAGGCCTCCCGTTCCGTGGCAAATCATGAAGACACGTTCCCAGCCCCATTTGGGTCCTTATGTGTGCTAATTAATTTCACTGCCGTTGGGCGCGCATTATTGCCCTCTTGTCACGGGCGCCCGCCTGACCCGTTGCCATGCAGAGGTAGTTTATCCTCACCGATCTTCACAATGGCATGCCCGCCACGTGGTTGCAATGCATCTGATAGCAATTAGCTGGGTTAACTGTTGCTGCACAGCTTTGGCTGTTGGCGCTCGAAGCAAACAGACGTGCTTGCGCTGCGCTCCCGTGCCTCGCGCTATTTCTTCTTCGCCCAGATTTCCTGGGCCCAACACCGGCCTTTGGGGCCTTCTGGGCGGCCTCGGAGCCTCCCGTTTTCAGATCCAGGAGTTCCAGAGGCCTCCGCTAGCGGTTTTAGGCCGCTTTTCCAGCCTGCGGACTTTGCCGGTGGTACAGTCAAGGTATATGTACTATGGTAGCGAAGGCTCCATAGACGCCCATGCGTACAAAACATGGCGGCTCACGGGCTCCAGCGACCAATGAAAATTGGGGGGCCATGACCTCAAATGACGTCACGCATACGTTCACTTTGGCGCGAATTATAAAAAAGTTAAAAAAAAAAAAACGCCGCGTTGCATTGACGAGCCCGCATCATTTGAAGGTTGTTAACCTTTCAGCGCGCGCCAACCTTTGCCATCTAAATGAACTCGAGTTGTTTACGCCCTTGTTTATAAGCAGTTGCTCCAGCACAATGAAAGTGGTTGGCAAAAGTAGCGGCATAGAAAGGCAGCAACACTTCCAAATAGAGACCACGCATGCAAATTCATAACACAAATACTGCTGCAAGTCATGCAAGTACTTTTGCCATTTACTTTGTCCCTCAGCACAGTAAGGTGCGGTCCAGAAATACTGGTGCAACGGGGCAGTCGTGCCCAGTTCGCAACAGAGTGTACCAAGTGAACAATTATGGTTTTCATATTCATGGTTTATTGCATCAACCAATAAAATACAGCAACAAATCACAACAATAAAAATGCATGTCGCAGACAGCACAAACAGTAGCGCTGTTTAAGCGGGCTAATCATCCTAATGATCACAGCCGAGGCACGGCTTGAAGTGCCTGCCACAAAACATCACCAGATAAGACACATGCATGTACAGAAAACAAAGACAGCTGCGAAATAATGTCATGAATTAGTAGGTGCATCAAAACATACGTCATTAAAAAAACAGCGCAAACAAACGGGGACGACAGGAAGAAACAACAGGAACAGGCGCTGACTCTCAACTAAAATTTAATCGCAGAAAACACAATTATATAAGGTACAGAAAACAATAAAACACCAAAACCAGACCGCACGTGTTACTATGTGATGTCCAGATATGCAACTTCGCAGTCACGCAGGAGCAGGGAAGGTTTGCTGACACACAATCTTTCTTTCTTGGCCATATTATACGCCTCGATGATTTCCCTGGTCAACTGATCGGGGTGTTTGTACAAAATGTCAGTATAATGTAAAGACGGAAAACAGGATTGACACTCACGGCAATGATCAACTAGATTAGTGGAGCGATTAGATTCTAATGAGTTAAGATGTTCTCTGAGACGTGTGTTAATACATCGTCCCGTTTGCCCAATGTATATCTGTCCACAGGACAAGGGAATTTTATAAACTACCCCTTTGGAGCACGGCACAAATCTTTTATCGTGTTTAACAGCACAAGACGCTACAGATTTATTAGGATTACGGGACTTATTTTCTACCACTGAACAAATTTTATTGAGCTTATTAGGGGCCGAAAAAACAACATCAACTTCATACCTATGGGCAACATTTTTAAGACCATGAGAAAGGCGATGAACATAGGGAAGAACTGCGAACTTTCTCCGTTTCTGTTCTTTCTGTGAAGGCGGCAGCAATGCCGGCGATTTAAGCTTTTTGATTATTTTATTGCAACCCAAAGTTAGAAGCTCAGCTGGATAACCCGCTTCCCGAAGTCTCTTAGCCTGGTTATCGAAACTTTCTTTCATAACATGGTGACAGGATTTTGACAACGCAGAAGACAATGATGAAACAACAATTCCACATTTCACTACCTTAGAATGATGCGATTTATAGTTTAGCAGCGGTTTATTGGCCCGTGGTGCGTAATTCCAACACATGTGCCCCTTCCCTTCAGTCAAACACAAATCTAAGAATTGCATCTTGTTATCAACCGGTACCTCAGTGGTGAACTGCAAACCCCACGAATTAGCTTTGAATGCTTCTAACACTGTAGACATGTGCCTAGCAAAGTTCGTTTTTTCAATGAGAATCAAAAAATCATCAACGTATCTGAAAATTTGGAACTGTATCCCAACCAAATCTTTCTGGATACCTCGATCCACGAATGACAAAAAAATTTCACTAAGAGCAGGCGCTACTCTAGACCCATGCTAGTAGCACAAAATGTCGCCTCAACGTTGCTACAATACTGCCAATGTTTTCGAATGTTGTGCAACTTACTACAACGTTGCAGCAATGTTTCCATAAGTTGGTTAAAATAACACACTATTTGCCAATGTTGCAGCCACATTCTCAGAAGTTGGTTAGCATAACAGACCATCTGTCATTGTTCGAACAACGTTGCAGAGCAACGTTGCGCCAATACACAAGTAAACAACATTCTGCATTTCAATCCTAATGCATGACACAATCTATGTCTGCACTCCATGATTATATATATATATATATATATATATATATATATATATATATATATATATATATATATATATATATATATATATATATATATATATGTGGTGTTAAGTTGCATGCACACTGTGAAAAAAAACTTTTCTTCATGCCCTGCTTTCTCGCACTGAGAAGGGGGTTTGTCTGGTAAACTCATCCAAACATTCGCGGTACGCGGAAGCGATGCAAATCCATCACCCGAAACCGAAACTTGTTCTTTTTTTTTCTAAAAGTTAATTGACTCAACAAACAATTTTTTACTTCAATGCATTTCTGAGCGCCTAGATTTAATTGTGTCATGTGTTTCTTTAGGACTTACTTTCTAAGATTGCATAAAAAAATGGCTAGCTAGTCAGTCTAATCGTCTAATCGCCAATGACATCGTCAACGGTAATTTGCCGTTGTTCGGTTCGCACATAGTTCGCCTTTCGACCATTCCCGCCAAACGACTTGTCTGTCCACGGTGGAAGTGTGCCGGCGAATAACCATGACGGTGAGTGCCTTTTATGATATTTATTCACCTTCACTGTACCAGTAGTGTGAGCTAATTCACCATTTCGGTGTAGCAAAGCAGAGGCACTCGCGTTGTTTTGTTGCCGCGAAATAGCGTGCACTCATTTTTCTGTACTAACGCGTTATGGTCAGGAATATTGTTCACTGGCAAAATGAAGAGAGTTAAGAACTCATTCAGCGAGGTCAGCAACCGACAGAGGCGACGGAGAATAGCTAGTGCCGTCGAGAAAGAGTTGGAAGATGTCGACAAGAGCGATCAGGGTGATATTACTGATAGCAGCGGGTCAACAAGCGACATTACTGAAGGTTTTGTAGAATCGGAAGGTCAATCGAAACCTGGAGGTTCAAGTGGAAGTCCTCTGCGGGATTCAGCACCTTCAGCTGACGAATTCGATGCAGGCAGCGATTTTGGCGCGAGCGTGGTTGGCAGCCGCTATGACTCCTCGGACATGAGCTTTGCTGAGCTCGACACGTCTGAAGCGGAGAGTGTGTCACCTCACGCTGGCAGCGATGAGGACACAAATGCGTCTAGCGTATTTCCTTCTGATGCCTCACCGTCTCTCGAGCGCGATCTGCGAACATGGGCCCTCGAGAATAACATACCTGCCTCATACTTGAATTCACTGTTGAAAATTCTCAGTGCTTACCATCCTGAACTACCGCGGGATGCCAGAACACTTCTGAAGACGCAGAGGAAGACGGAGCTTGTGTCCATGTGTGGTGGTCAGTACCACTACTTTGGGGTGACACCCAACCTGATTGACCATATATCTAGTCATGTTCCAGAAGGGGTGGACACACTGTCCTTAATTGTAAATGTAGATGGCCTCCCTATTTCTCGCAGCTCTCGGCGGCAGTTCTGGCCTATACTTGTACTGGTCAGAGAAAGTTCAAACCATTCTCCTTTCATTGCTGCACTCTATGAGGGAGGTGGCAAACCTGAAGACTTGAACTTATATTTGAAGGACTTCGTTTGTGAAATGATGGGGCTGCTAGAGAGCGGACTTGTGTACTGTGGCAGGTCATTTACTGTGAGGCTTCATGCTTTCATTTGTGATGCCCCTGCAAGAGCTTATATTAAATGCATAAAAGGGCATGCAGCATACTTTGGCTGTGAAAAGTGTGTGCAAAAGGGCACATACTCTGAGTTGGACAGGAAGGTCATTTTCACTGAACATGACAGCCCTTTGCGCACAGACGAAAGCTTTAAGAACCAGGTGCACAGTGATCATCACCGTGGTCAGTCTCCTCTCGAGTGCCTGGGAATTGGCCTTGTTAGCCAATTTCCACTGGACTACATGCACATGGTATGTCTAGGCGTCATGAAAAGGCTGCTTGTGCAACATTGGACATCTACGAGACCTTGCTTTTCTAAGATGAACAATGCATCGAAGCTGAGCGTTTCTGGGAGGCTGGCAAATTTTGCTTCCTTTGCTCCTAGCGATATGAAAAGAAGACCACGAGGACTTCACTTTTTAGAGCACTGGAAAGCGGTAGAATTCCGGAATTTTCTGATCTACTATGGAGCTGTTGCACTAAAAGGAAATTTGGAAGAAAAATACTTCAAGCACTTCATGAAATTCAGCATTGCCATTACCATTCTTGTCTGCCCAAAGCACAGCGTGGTTCATGCAAATACTGCTGAACGTCTCCTTCATGAATTCGTTACAGAAGCTGGGTCATTGTATGGCAAAGGCATTTATGTCTACAATCTTCACTCTCTTTTGCATATCACTGATGATGCTCGAAGGTATGGCCCTCTGGATGAATTTTCAGCCTTTCCTTTTGAGAACTTCCTCTATCAAGTCAAACTTCTGCTGAAATCTCATGCGCGTGCTCTTCAGCAAGTTATTCGACGCCTCAGTGAGAAGAGGAGTGTGAGCAAAGCAAGCTCATGTTCACTGGATGGGCCAGTTAAACTGTCTGGACAGCACTGTGATGGACCTGTGCCTCCAGGATTTGAAGGCATACAGTACTCCAGGCTGGAAATGAAGGACACAGTGTTGAAACTCGGCAAACATGACAACTGTGTTCGCTTGCAAAATGGTCACGTTGTTTTAATAACTAACTTTTTGTGCTCATCAGGAAGTATTTACATCTGTGGACATTTTTTCATAATTTTAGGCAACCTATTTCTGAACCCTCTGCCATCATCAGAATTGATGATTGTTTCTGCAAAAGGACTTTCACGGAATATTTCAGTATGGAATGTAGATGACATTCAGCATAAGTGTGTGTGCCTCCCAAATGGACCGAATTCATATGCAGTTTTCCCTCTTCTGCACACGTGCAAAAGTACCTAAATCTGAAGAGGATATCTGGAAAGGGTAGGCACGTATTACAAATATATTTTAAGCTACAGTAACATGTAAGAATTGTGGCTTTCTTGATAACATTTGGTGTTTTGGCATCTGATTTGTACTTTTGGTATGGGGATTTCAAGATTTGTGTTTTTTAATGTGTGTTTTAGGTTCTAAAATGTACAGCATTGTGCATTTCCAAGATGGGGATGAAGTTTCTGCGGTGCCATCTACATGGATAATTGCGGAAAACACCGTTGTGTGGCCACAGTACAAAAATTCAAGCAGGATCAACGAGGCGATACAAAACAATGAAAAACCACCAGACCATTGGACGAAGTACAGATGTAGAGTGTTGTGGACTTGTGGTAAGCACTATTTGAAATACTTGTAAGCATCATTAAATTAGTTACACACTCAAAATGGGATTCTTTTTATGCCTGTAGCCTAGCCTTGGATATTCTCAGGTATGCTTCACAGAAAAATATAATTTTAGTAATCGTGTGCACAGGTACTCATCAGTACAAATCTGGGTAGCAGAGTCTGTAGTGTCACAGTTCGGTAGCTTGTGTGTGAACGTGTGTAGAATGAAAGAAGCCAGCAGTCTGTGAGGCCAAAAGAAGCATAGCTTTTTTTTTTAAATTCTGGTTTTTGCTATAGACCATCATTAGTGCTTTAATCATTTTGATAAGAAAGGTAATTAACAATATAGTAGAAGGAAAACAATGCACCAGTGGTGGGAACCGAACCTACGACCTCCGAATATTGCGTCCGGTGCATTTCCAACTGAGCTACATCAACGGCTGTCCAACCTGCTACTTGTTTGGGTATTAATGTTGCCTGTAAACAAACCTTGAGAGTGTTCACCAGTGCCACCCTTCTCCTTAGCGGTTTACGTGGAACGTCCTGTGTTACTACCAGCTTCACATAGAATGTGATCGACAGAGAGGGCGGAAGCTGTGCGAGAACCCTATTATGCTGTCTATGGCTTCAAAACTGCCAGAACCGAGACCCTCGTAAGCTATTAACAGGGAACTGAAAGAAAGGTGGCGCTAGTGAACATGTTCAAGGTTTGTTTACAGGCAACATTATTACCCAAACAAGTAGCAGGTTGGACAGCCATCGATGTGGGACGGTTGGAAGAGCACCAAATGCAATATTTGGAGGTCGTGGGCTCGGTTCCCACCACTGGCACATTGTTTTCCTTCTACTTTATGGCTAATTACTTTTCTTTCCAAAATGATTACAGCACTAATTCTGGTGTATAGCAAAAACCAAAATTTAAAAAATCCCCTACGCTTTCCGTGGCCTCGTCGACTGTTGGTTTCTTTCATTCATGTTTCATAACGAGCCCCTCGTTTCTCTTTCAGTTCCTTGCTAAAAGCGTGCGTAGAACTGATTCTAGGTTACCTGCTTTTTTCTTATATTACGAGCTTTGATATTTACATCCCTTATATTTCGTTTTATATTACTCTTAAAGTCGGCAAGTAAAGACTACTTACTGTACTAACATTTACGCCAGTATATTTTAGTATCTAGGTTTTTGTATTCTTTGCAAGATGACAAAGCTTTGGTGACATTTTGATTTTGCACTGTTTAATGTTTACTAGATAGCTACGATCTAGCAAGAAAGAAGGAACTGCAAGCTACCTTGACATCAGACCTGGGTTCTGATTCTGAAAATGTGCGGCAAAAACGGAAGAGGAGGCCAGTGCAACGCCTGATTTCGTCTGATGAAAGCGACAGTGACGACACTACTTGTGATGTGCCTCTTCCAGACTTGTCACATCCAAGCCCTATTTTTGTTCCGCAGCCACCACCCCCGAAAATAGCTAAATTTAAGGACCATGCCTCAGCTTCACTAGTGCCTGCAGCCTCTTCAATCAGACAGTCTCCTGCGACCATCTTGCAGCAATCTACCGAAGACAGTCAAGCATCCCAGCAAGGCAAATCACATAGAAGCCGTAAGGGCTACATTCATTATCAATTATGTGACAATATGAATGTCATATATGATCTTAATACCATTGCAAATCTGAGAACTTGCTTGTGTCAGCAGCAGGAGTGTTTATCACAATTGCATATATGCAGAATGATAACATCATGGAGGTTCATTTCAAGGCAGTCTTGAGAGCACAGTAGATTAAGAGATGTGGCTTAATACATACTAAACTTATTTTTGTAGTGGCATATTTTTGACATTGTATGTGTATTGTAAATTGTAACTTGAAAAGGGCATTGCTTTAAAGTTACAACATGCTTGTCAACAAGGAATGTTTGCTTAATGATAATGATCAGGCAGCCCTTGATTTTCATGATTTGTCACTGCAGCGTTTGTGTTCCTTAACTCTTTACAGGCATTCTGAGCAGTTTAGAAAATGCTTAACAAATAATAGTGAACTAGTAATGTCCTGTTTTTCTAATGGAGGTTTGTTCACATCTTTTAGCATTGCAGCTGAAGACAATAAGAATGCTGAAGGAAATGAAAGTCTTGATGAATGAGCAGCTGAAAATACTGAAGAACCTACAGAACATCATGCTGCATTTGCAACCAACGACAGCAGCAGCAGAACCCGTGGATAGCACTGTTCTTGACTTGCTTCCTCTTTCAACGCACTCAAGCCTTGAACAACTTGAGCAGCACCTCCGTGTTGCAAAAAAGAGATCTGACCTAGTGAGTGTAGCATTAAAATTATAAATTATATTCCTAAGCATTTAGAACTCAGATGAACAACTGTTTTAAGTATTGCAAAGTCACAGTGGCATTTGAACTTGAATGCGTAATCAGTAGTTCTGTGCTGGTTTTAGAAGCATAGTACTAGAGTCATTAGCCTTTAGGTTTTTTCGTAATTATTATGTACCCTTTCTTTTTGCTGACTTTTTCACCATTGTGCATGTTTCTGTTTTAAGGTGGCACACCTCTCGCACATAGGGGGATCATCACTTAAAGATGCCTTACGTCAGCTTATGAAAAAGTGCATTTGTGACAGCTTGGCACGAGACTTCTCACTGACCGGAAGAAAAGGGAAGCGGTCATTTATTGGCCTTCAGCTGCTTTCTGTCATAACAGGTACTCATTGCTCTGCTTTTATTTATGTGCTCTGAGCAAATGTTTAATATTTCCTAGTCTGTTAGCTCAGAATTCTAACAACCGCAGTCTACTCATGCGTCTCTACTCAAAACTATTTGTCATTTCAGCTATCACTGGGGACAAAACCTTGTGATTTGTTTATATAGCTCCATTATGTAATTTGTGGCATCCTGTTTTTAAGAACGAGTCTGTACGTTGCAGCTTGTTAGTATAGAAGGAGTGAACAAATGAAGTTGGAATACATATGTTCTCATAGGGCTTACTTGCATGTAATGATAGAAGCCTTGGAGTCTAAGCCGTCTGGTCTTTCAGGTACCCCAAAAAATAATATGAGGAATCTTTTTCGTGTGTAACAAATATGCCTAGAACATGTCTACATGTTGCTACATTGCATCTGCTAAAAATCATGCCAGAAAGGTGTAGGGCACTTCACATTAGGCGTGGAAACGAGTTCTGTATGTCGGGATGTCACATCACATTGTCTTCCTTTTAGCAAATGCTCGCGCCTCATGTTGGCTACCACTGCTTTACTAGAATGATCACAAACTTTGTACCTAAGTGCATGTACAGTTGCTGTCATATTTGCTACAAGCATGTAAAACCAGGTTCACCTTGTAGCATTCTAAAATAGACTTGCATGGCATTGCTGAAAAATTTTCATGAAAAAAAAAATTGCACAGAGTATGTTTTGCTGCATTGATCAGTACAGGCATATTGTAGACATAAAAAACACCATTCTGAGTACTAAGTAAGTAGCTTTGATATTATGCAAAATAAATTGTCTATTTCTGACTGTTTCTTAATGCCTAACATTTCTGAATAATTTTTTCTTACGAAAGTGGTCAAACTTTGTACCAGTGGTATATTCAACTGTGTAAGTATTTGTAATGGAGAGCAAGTACCCCAGTGGTATCCGGAAGCAATTAAATTGTGCTATTCCTTGCAGAGACACTTCGAAGCTCATTTCCTAAGGCAACGGACTGTCAGATCCAGATGTGCGTAGCAGACTGGCTTCGGTATGCTCCTTCTAGATGCAAAAAGCGGTATGAAATTTTTTCAGTATTTTTCTCTTTTTCTCTTTGATATCTCCTTACAGCAAATTATGCGAAAAACACACAAGCACAAATGAAGATGGCATCAGAGTTTGAACAAATTAAGATAAATGCTGGTGTTCGCACATTTCTTTACTGTTCTACCACGCTGTATGGTTTCACAAATTCTACCTTTCTGTCATTGCTTTTGCTTAAGAATAGTTCTGAGGCTTATTGCCTTTGCCTTATAGTCATTTGTAGGCAGTAAGGTTCATTAATTGAAAATTCAGAGGGTGGAAAAACCTAAATTATTTGAAGCTTGAATTATCCAATAACTTTAAAAAATGTACAGGAACTGTTTGCTTCGCAATATATTTATTTTGAAAGACTTGGAAATGGTCACCTGTTGGAGAACAGCATGTCAGTAGCAATTTTTTGCATTTGCATTTTTTCTATTTTGTGCACACACTGCCTAGAGCATGAGAGCAAAACTGCTCTAAAATGGTACAAGCCTCCTTGGCATCATTCTTAGTGCAAGACAATAGTGGTGGTACCCTCTCATAAGGGGCTTCACCGTGTGTGAGGAGACTACTGCACGGCATCTGGCTGGCACTTGATGAACACGCAGTGTTGGTGTATTGAAATAACCATTGCGGATGGAAGGAAGAGAAGTAATCAATGCCACCAACATGGCTGTCGGCGAGCATCCAAAATGGCATGCAGCTAGTCTTGGTGGGCTTGCTGACGCACAGCCAGTAGCCGCAGCTCCTAAATATGAAGCCGAAATTAAGCGTTTGACGTACTTTGGGTCAGAATCAAGGCCATCCATTTGTCACTCTTGCTCTTGTGCACACGTCAGAGATGCACAGTCATCTCTGCAGAATGCTGTTCCTGATTTAAAAGAGCTATTTTCACAATCAACTAGTTATGTGCGCATAATACCTAGATTTGACCTGCTTTTGGGATCTTATTGGAATTAATCATTGTGAGACCTGTAATGCCTGAATTGGCATTACAGGTCTAATAGTCTAATTAATTAGAAAGATTAGAAAGGTCTAATTAATAGAAAGATTTTCGAGAAGCAGAAGTTCATGACAAGCAGCTTAAAAGAAGGACAGAATGTATGTGGTTCTGGTTAAAACTACAAATAGAAGCTACTTATGTTGTCTTTTTTCTTGCTGTCACCTCTTTGCTGCATTTATGTTGGACCAAAAGAACCCAAGCTGCAAGCTCATTTAAGCCATGCACTAGACTGAAGGCGTGTGCATAATTCCTAAAGGCTACAAATGCACTGGGTATTCCTTGTGTTTCTTCCTGTAGCATTACCTACAGCACATTCTGTCAGTGGTATCTAACAGGGCATATTTAGTTTTAAAGAAAATATAAACATGCTCTTGCTCTTTACATTCGAGTTCACATTTTGCAGCATGGTCATAAAAGTAAATTTATAAGAATTTCATAGGCTACTATATATATATTATGGTATAGGTCGCTCCTCAACTGCTTAATAATAAAGCTACACTTTTCTCTGGTTACCTTTCAAAGCTTAAAATTAGGTATACATGTTGGTGTCACAGAAGGCATCATTACTTTCAAGAAGCAGCTTGTTTCCTTTATGTTTCAGGGAGATTGCCAGATTGGTACAAGCTGAAGCTGACATGGAACCAGTGGAATGAAGAGCAGTACATCAGTCAAGGTTTATACAGGCAATGTTGCTACCTCTATTATTTAGCAGCGATATATAACTGGTGTGGTGAAACTACTATTGCCGACAAGATTTGTTATTACTGCTTGTGTACTGTTTATAGTTTCTACTTCACTGTGCTTTCTGGAAGCAAGCTTGCATCTTTTTTTTATTCATGAAACAGCGATCACAAAAGTGTTCTTTTCACTGCCTCTAGTCCCTGGCAGCAGTATTTAACCGGTGTGGTCAACTGGTATCATTGCAGCATTTATTTATTATTAACTCTTCATGCTGTGCTGTATGTATGCTGTTCATTGTTTAAGCAAGCTTGTATTCCTATTTTTTTTCTCAACAGTGTTTAGATTTTTTATCAGTGTACCTACTTTCTATCACTATCTCTAGTTCCTGGCAGCACTATTTCACTGTTGTGGTGAATCAGTGTTGCTGCAGCGAATGTTTTTTCTTTTCCATAATAGAATAATCTTAATTTTTCTTTGTGTACGTGCTGCTAGTCGCTGCCTCTAGTCTTTAGTAGGAATGTTTAACCAGTGTAGTCAACTGGTATCATTACAATATTTATTATTACAAACTTATACTATGCTGTTTGTATGCTTTTCATTGCGTTTCTTAAAAGAGTGTTGAGAAGTTTTTTCAATGCGTTCTGCTAGTCGCTGCCTCTAGTCTTTAGAAGGAATATTTAACCAGTGTAGTCAACTGGTATCATTAAAAATTTATTATTACAACTTTATACTATGCTGTTTGTATGCTTTTCATTGCGTTCCTTTTAGCAAGCTTGTATCGTATCCTTTCTTTTTTTTTCATAAAAGAGTGTTGAGAACTTTTTTCAATGCGCGCTGCTAGTTGCTGCCTCTAGTCTTTAGAAGGAATATTTAACCGGTGTAGTCAACTGGTATCATTACAATATTTATTATTACAACTTTATACTATGCTGTTTGTATGCTTTTCATTGCGTTTGCATTTCTTTTAAGGAAGCTTGTATCGTATATATATATATATATATATATATATATATATATATATATATTTTTACAAAAGAGTGTTGTGAAGTTTTTTCAATGCGCGCTGCCAGTCGCTGCCTCTAGTTTTTAGAAGGAATATTTAACCGGTGTAGTCAACTGGTATCATTACAATATTTATTATTACAACTTTATACTATGCTGTTTGTATGCTTTTCATTGCGTTTCTTTTAAGCAAACTTGTATCGTATCTTTTTTTTTTCCAAAAAAGTTGAGAAGTTTTTTCAATGCACCTACTTGTTATTACTACCTCTAGTTCCTAGCAGTAATAGCCTGCATCGCAGTCAATTTTTATCCTTACCGTTTCACGCTGTGCTATTAATATACTGTTCATTGCTGTCTGCTTGGTTTTGTAAACAAGCCAGCTTTTTTGTTTTGTAAAATAATGATCTGAATTTTTCTCAGTAAATCTGCTGCTTAACAGTGCCTCTAGTCTCTAGCAGCAGTATTTAACTGGTGAGGGGAATCAGCATCATTTCGACCAAGATTTATTATTACCTATTCATTCAATGCTGCGTATATAACATCCATTGCATCTTTACTGTACTGTGCTTTGTGCATGCAGGAAAGCCTGCATTTTTTATACGTCTGGAATAAGATAACTGTTAGAGAGCTCTTTGTTAGGAAAGTGGCATGCTGGCTGGCAGGTAAAAAAGGGTCCCCATCATTCCGATTGGTCCCAAACACCACCCGAGGACGGTGTGATGATGTAGTTGTCTGGCTCTATACTGGCCCCTTCCCCTGCACCTTTGCTTCCTACAGTACATCACCAGCAAACTCACTGTAGTAATGCAGTCAGGATTTCATGCTCCGGCAATTTCATTGCTTTCTATTTGAATTGATCATTGCCTATATTGTCCTTGTTATCGGTGTTGAGAAATTTTGCTGTGCTTTGTTTCCTAGTGAATGTAGTAATGTAACTAGAGCTGTACTAGGGATGTCTGTAACATGGCAAATTGCTCCCAAGCTTTATTTGACGAACTTCAGTGTATGGTTTGTTTACCTTAACCCGTATTTTGTAATGGTTCTATCAGCCAGTGTCTCCTTGAATTTTACATTACATTACTTATTGTTTGCATTTTTTTGACCAGTACTTCTCATGCAACTGTAAATGAGCGCTTTAGTTTTGCTGTCTTCCTTGTGTTCTTTACAAGCTTTTAACTTCCAACGGCAAACAGTTTGTTGCCATTTTTCTGATCTTTGTATCTGTTAAGTGCCAAACATTTTTTTATGACGAATAAATATTTCTGTTTGTATTTCAATCTATCTCTGTTACAGCCTTGCCGGGGGGGGGTGCAGTGGTTAGGGCGCTCGACTACTGTGCCCAAGGATGCGGGATCGAATCCTGGCTATGGCGTCTGCTTTTTGATGGAGGCGGAAAGCAATGCGCCGGTGGGCTGTGCGATGTCGATACGCGTTAGAGAACCTCAGGTGGTCTAGATTTCTGTAGCCCTTCACTACGGCGTCTCTCATAGCCTGATTCGCTTTGGAACGTTAAACCCCATAAACCAAACCTTTCTCTGCTACAATTACACCTTGCTGCACATTGCCCAACTTTGTATTAATATGTGGTTTAGATCAGGAAAGCATTATTCATGCTTCATAACTGACAGAAAAACTCGTTCACGATAAATATCTTTCTTCCCAGCAAAAGTATGTGGGTTCAAACATATCCACGAGAGCCACATTCCGATAAAAATGCAATGTCCTAGGTATTGCGAAATGTCATATTGAAGAACTTCAGGTGGTCGAATTTATCAAGAGAACTCAACTATGGTCTCTTACAGCTTAAGCACCTTTATGATTTGGACATTAAACCCCGCTTACTAAACTAGCTATCATTTTACCGCTTCCTGCCATGCGTTCTAAAAACGCTGCATTATGTAAAAAGAACTGCATTAAAAATGAATAGTTAACTGCACCCACAATGTTTCTACATGCCCTCCTTTAGTGTGGTCTTTTAGTGCAGCACTTTCGTGGAACTTCGTCTAGTATGAACTGCATGTGTGCCACACAAGCATGTCCCCTGAATGTTGTGGTGACGTGACTAATGTTTGATTTTAATGTTTTATGAATGTGTACTAAACTTTGCTGCAATGTTGTTGTACATATGCTAAACGTGGTCACAATGTTGTAGATGACGTCGCAGCAATGTTTCTTTATGTATGTCGTCTTGACATTGCCAAAGGAGGACGCTAGCCACATTGGTGCAACCTAAAAAGGTAATATTGGTGCAATGTTTCAGCAACAATTTGTATATATATATATATATACAAACGCCCGCTTTCTGGGAATAGAGTGTGCCTTCCCATTCAACAAAGGTAGAGTTCACATAAAACGACAACAGCTCAAGGAACCCAGACACTGAAATACCGCAACCACTTATGAATTGTTCCTCATCATTGTCCGAAGTGATGCAATCAAAAACAGCAGTCATCATTTCCTTGTGCGGCAGAGAGTAGAACAAATCTACCACGTCTATGCTAAAAGCTGAGCATGAGCCTGGGTTTTGCTCCTGTAAGAACTTGACGACACACTCAGAGTTTGGTACCTTAAAAGGATCAAAGGTCCGTTGTCCTGTGGACAGATATACATTGGGCAAACGGGACGATGTATTAACACACGTCTCAGAGAACATCTTAACTCATTAGAATCTAATCGCTCCACTAATCTAGTTGATCATTGCCGTGAGTGTCAATCCTGTTTTCCGTCTTTACATTATACTGACATTTTGTACAAACACCCCGACCAGTTGACCAGGGAAATCATCGAGGCGTATAATATGGCCAAGAAAGAAAGATTGTGTGTCAGCAAACCTTCCCTGCTCCTGCGTGACTGCGAAGTTGCATATCTGGACATCACATAGTAACACGAGCGGTCTGGTTTTGGTGTTTTATTGTTTTCTGTACCTTATATAATTGTGTTTTCTGCGATTAAATTTTAGTTGAGAGTCAGCGCCTGTTCCTGTTGTTTCTTCCTGTCGTCCCCGTTTGTTTGCGCTGTTTTTTTAATGATGTATCACCAACTCGCCCGCTTAACTATCCTGTTGAAAACATACGTGGAGCACTCTTCACATTAGAGAGATTTAGCTTACCGGAGACGTATTACGTCTCCCGGAGACGTACAGACGTAGACGTATCGGACGCCTACTGCGCATGCGTGAAAACTGCCGATACGTACAGGCGCTGGAGACGTACTCCGGAGACGTATGCCGCGTGACGTCCAGCTTGCCGTAATCTCGCGAGATCTCATGAGATTTCAGCAGCCATGGAGCCAAGCCGCCAAGCGCCGATGGGATGGTGCTACGAGTGCTTGTAGAGTGCTGCTGTGCGCAACGGGCCACATAGTTCTTCCGTTTTCACATTAGCGTCATCAAATGCTGTAATACCCTTGCCCCGGCCGTGCCAAGAAAACATCATGCGCAAGCGTTTCAGTCCGGCGGACGACCAGCAAGTAGCTCGAGATCGCCACCATCCTGTACATACACTGTACAGCGCAGGGAGAAGGCGCCGTCGAAAGAAGTTGCAACGATTTCTAGGGATCCGCCGACGGCGAACGAGCGCTCGCTCCGCTGCGCAATGAAGGCGTTCGCAAAGGCCTTTGCAAGCCATCCAGCGTCAGAAAAAAAAAAATGATTCTGGTAAGTCACTACCCTCTACCTTCTCTGTTCAGACTATCGGACTGGACAGCGGACTGTCCGAGCGGAACAATTAGTTATCATGTGACGAAAACGGCACTTTCGAGTAGCTCGGAATGGCAGTGACTCGGCGCCTGCCGATCGCGTGTGCTCCGAGTAGGAGTGGTGGTGGATGATGCTTTCCCGCGATACATACGGCCCGCCCGTCTGAACACCGCCTAGTCGATTGCTGGGGAATAGCAGCGCAAAGTCAAAAGCCACTTATGTTGTGCGAATTAGATACATGATATTTCAGCATTTTTGCTAAGCATGGCTCGAGTTGCATAATATAATACACGTCGTGTAGCTGCTTTTGTTTACATGTGCATGTAAATGTGCACAGCCACCAGGAGCCACAATAAATGAAAATTGTTTGCAAGATGATTTACTTTATCTTCTGGCACCATTAGCTATTAGCACATGCTGAATGCAGTGCCGAAGCCAAATATTGCAAGAGGTCATTTATTATTATTTTTTTTTGCTCCAAGCTTATGAACTTGTGTCCCTGTGTCAGCACGTGAAATGAAGTGCGCCAATATTTTATGCTGTTGGACAAAACATTCAGGCACTGGAAGTCCTATTAGCATTTACAAGTCGCAGAGGCTGAACTGGTTTGCTCATTGTGTTATAAAAACACCTGAAAATTAAAAAAGGATCCTTGTTAAGGACCATTGCATTGAATGAAGGCAACAGTGTCTGCGTCGTGGCACTGTTCTAGTGTCCTGGCACAACTTTCAGCTGCACAATTAGATCCTGTATTATGTTGGCAAGTTAATTACCAATAATCTGTGCCTCATATGGTTATTCCCTTTCAGATGAAATGAGCCTGCAAGTGCCTGAATGACACGGTGCCCAGAGAGACTCATGATGATGAAAGCAATCATGACAACTCCCGGAATAGTAAGCGACAACACTTCTTATATTACTTTCTTCGATGTTCTTGTTGAACATGTTACAGCTATTTACAAAGCACTGCAATGTTCAGTCTTGATTCTCTTACTGCAGTGTACAAGGTGTAGGCAGAGTGCTAAAGTAAGCTCGTGCATGTTGTTATGCACCGGAAAACAGCCCAAGATCTCATGGCTGCAGAAATAATTATTTCTTTCATTTGTTTGCTTGCTTCCATGGCACAGCCACAAGTCTGCACAGTGTGGAGCCGCTGCCGTCAACACCAAGCCTACAGTCAGTGCCCCTGAGGGGTGAGGACATATTTACGTTATTTTGAGCAGCACCAATTTGTAAAAAGTTTTATTTATCTCAATGCCTTAACAACTTACTATAGTTTAAAACTCAAGACTGCTTAGTACAACTGCACTAGAACCTAGTTGTTAGCTTTTGCATTCATGCCAAAACTATGCACGGACCAGCAGCAGCAACAGTGCATTATACAAAATGCAATGGTCTATGAAAGCAGCGATAAATTAAATAAATGAGTAGAACAAATTATTCACAAATTTTCACGTTCATGGTGCACACTCACGAGACCATCGCAATGCTTTGTGTATTGTTATGCTTGTCTCAGACTGTTTTGAACCTACACTCCATTTGGTGGCATGACTGAGTCTTTGGTTTGAGAGAAGAATGACGTTTCGAAGATGAGAGAACAAAAGCAATAAAATTTGATTGCACTTCTGCAGCCTTATGTACATACTTCAAAGGTCTTAACAGCAAAAGGTCAAAAGCAAGTTCATAGCAATGGTAGACTATTGAGCCTCTTGCCCAGGGCTATTGTTTTTTTTTTTTACTCCACAAGAAACCTTTAAACAATCAATCCAGCCCTCTTACAGAACTTTGGCCAATAAAACACGGCACATCTCTCCGGGTCAATCAGCCAGTCAATCAAAAGGTATTGGTAAGCAATGTTCCTGCAGTCATACCTTGGGAACAGGCGAGGAGACATAGAAACTTCCCTTTTCATTTCGATAGTGTTGCAATAGTCGAACAAGGAGTCTGTCTGCCAGAAAAACACAGGGCATGTCTGATGCCACATACAGCGGATCAAAACAGCATCTGTAGAACTCAACTCCTAATGGATAAGTGTAATGGTTTTATGGCCATGTCTCTTCTCCCAAAAAGCCACCGTATCCTCCTGTGTGGTGTGCCATCAGGCACCCCTCTCCAGAATGTATTCATCATCGGGCAAAGCGTGGGAAGTTACCACATGCGTTTTCTTTTTGCGGCTTCACACTTTTGTGTGATGTTTGCCTGGACGCGTGATGCATTTCCAGCTCTTAGGTCATTGCAGCATGCTGCTGTGCATGTGCATAATCAACGCAAAAGCTCAGAAGTAATATTTTATAGAGACATTTCTACCGCAATTACCCATTTGGTGAATTTTATTTATCCTCAAGAAAAGGATGGCAAAATTATATTATTGTTTACTCCACCCGCCACTGTGGTCTTAATGCATTGGTTGATGTGAAAAAATGATTCAATTTGTTTTCAATGTGCATCAGAAGGAGCGTTCACTGACATAAAATAACATCAAATACCATGGAAAATATTTTGCATATGCCAGCAACAGGCAAGTTCCAGTGTAGATTGCTGTTGAATGTGACACTTAGTATTCTCTGCGAGCCTACAATTGTAATGTTCCGGCTCTCATTGCTGACAGCACGATTAAAAAAATTTTTTTTTTCTGGGAAAATAATTAGCGTTGTCTTTGAACAATTTATATTAAGTTTGTTTGATTGAAACCACAACAATAATGTTAACAGGAAGGCTTTGCTTTGTCAACGTGTTTGCATCTGTGCTCGTCATAATAGAACAGTCATCTGCATGTGGTGGTGGCAAAACTAATAAATATCCAACAGGTGCAAGGTAGGTGGCAACTTATCCGCAAAGATGACGGCCTGGAGTCCTTGGACATGGGCGACGTCAGCTAGTCGGATTAGACCTAGCAGAGTTTCAGGGCGTGAGCTCGACAGTAGTTTCCCAAAATTATTTTTTGTCTCTCGATTTATATTTTAGATTTCTGGACATGCCCATATCATATGTACCAGATCCACCCTATATATGTACGACAAATTTAATGGATATGTCGATGTGGGCAATGTCTTTGATGAACACTTTCAACAACAGTGGCCAAAGCAGGCTTCCTTGTGAAACACTGTTAGTGACTGTTAGATCGTTCAAATGGTGATTAGTCAGGCATGCTATTTGTGTTTATTCTCCTCTCCTTCGGGGCAAGTGCCAAGGGATATACCCTACAACCCGTGAGCAATTTTGTTCACAACTATATAATCACACCAGGTAGATTGCTACAATGAGAATTCACTGCCTTTTCTTTTCCTTTATTTTTTTCCATGAAATTCTAGTTTAAAATTCGTAATTATCAAAATACCCAATTGCTTGTCCATGAACCTTTTGTACTTGCTATATACCATGGCCTATTCCCCGCCGTGGGTATGTGCCATTACCACTAAAGACAGTCATCCATGGGTCTGATACATAGGTCAGGGGTGGAAGCAGGCTCAAACATTTTGGAGCAGCTTTGGGAGCAGCGAGACAAGAGTTTTGGAGCAGCTTTGGAGCAATGAGACAAGAGTTTTGGAGCATTTGAATTATGTTTTGGAGCAGGTTCCTAAGGTCAAATGCCTCTGATAATTGTAGCAATTGTTTTTCTCTTTCTGACAGAAAAAGATGAGCTCTTCCTTTTTATGCAAGTTCAATGCCTCTCCAACTTCGCACTCATTTCTGACAAGACAACGGCCAACAACTTGGAGCAGACTAGCAGCAAACAAAATGCTTGCTGGTGTGCTTTATAACTGAACACCTAGTGTGACCTTGTGACCTAACGCATTTGCCTATTCTGACTTGACAGATTCAAATGTCACATTTACCACTTCAATGCACTCAAGCAATGCCACTAATTTGGAGCTCAGATTAATGGCCATGACATTTCTGCTATCTTGTGCATATCCCTTTTTGATCCTATGCCTGTGCTGATAAATTCCTGAGCAGTGGTCAGTACTGCCTTCAGGAAACGTAGATGACACTGAAGGGTAGCCTTTTCATCCTTCAGCATTTTTACTTCACTACCTCCTTCCAATAGTTCTATCATTCTTTGCTTGAGCAATGCTGGGGCTCATTTGTTAAATCTTGGCAATAGGCCCTGTATGGCTTTCCAACACTCTTGAGACGCTTCCTAGTGAGTGACATCTTTGGAGTACCAACCCATAATGATTCAAGTATGATTTTGTCTGCTGTAGGCCCGGCAAGCTTGTTACTGAAAAAGAGGCTCGATAAGTGCCTGCTTGTTCTTAGACCACAACCATTAGAATAACTCATGTGGTTTTTCCAGTCTGACAAGCTTCCTTCCGAACGACTCACGGTAGTTTGCGCCTATCTGCTTCGCTTGCTGCTCTTGCTTCTCTCTCCACCGGCGATTCAAAAGGCTGAGAGGAGGTGCTATGTCACATGCACAGTGCATTTGTTTTGCAATTATCTCCAATCGCCAGTGACTCATATTAAATTTACTTGCAAACAAATATTTATTATGCCACATGCTTCCTTCCCTTACAAAAATTTCGTTTGTATTAAGCCCAGTGCTAGATGCGTTATATCTTTGCTACTGGTGCAAAGACATTGTTTGCGTGTTGCACTAAATATGATGGTAGAACATTAAAACAGCCAGTTTGGAGCAGTTTTGAAGCAATATTGCATTTTGGAGCAGGATAGAGCAGGAAAAGCAGTTTGGAGTAGAATGGAGCAAATGGAGCGGCAATCCCACCCCCGATAGGTGCATTCACAAGAGGAGACTGCTGCACTTCTGTGCCATGATATAGGGGTATGCCATATGCCCAGACATTTCATGAATAATCATGTGCGTAGTTATTCACTGCAATGCCAGCTGGAGAGCAATATTAAACAACCTCCAGCTTTCTCATAACAGCTTTAATTTTACAGTAATTTCTGTGAACACTGCACCTTTTAATTCCAGGAAGGTAGAAGAATACAACACGGATGTTTTATGCAGCACATGGTGACGAACACTGCCCCGTGTGAAGATGGACATGTGAAGATCAGCTGGTGAAATCTTGGCAATCAGTTGACAAGATGCTGATTGCACTGATGAAAGAATGAGTTATTTATGCTGGCACTATATCACATTGCAGATAGCACCAGTTTATTTTCTCCAAAACTCTCTCGACCATGTTCACTTTGCCAAATAAATCCCAAATACATTTTTGCAACACAAATGCTGTCGGTGTGTTTCTGTTCTTGCATTTTATGGTGCATAAGTAGCTAAGGCTACAGTTTCGCAAATACAGGTCCAAAATTATCTGCAAAAGGCATTACACTAATTTTAAATTGCATATTTTAAGAAATATTTGCATTGTTAGAATTGTAAACATATGCAATGACTCGAAAAAAAAAATATGTGCACAACCTCTCTCAAGTGAGCCTCAGCTACAACGTTGAAAACACTGTTAGTGTGGTCACCACTTCACCAAAAGGAATTCAAAATGTCCCGTTACATAGTGGTAATTGCTAAAAGCATATCATAGATTAGCGTTTCTCAAATAAGGGCTCACGAAGTGATTTTCAGGATCCATGAAACCCACAGCTGCAAAAAAAAAAAAACTAAAGAAAGATATGCGTGATAGCTTCGGCCTGACTAGACACAGTTTTGCAGGGTTAAAATCTAGCAGATTCAAAGGCGACTTTAGTTTATGAAAAAAAAAAAGAGTGCGGAAACAGAGGGAGAGGGCATCTGCGGCATTCGTTGATGCCAACGTTGGTAAAACTCGAGCTCTGGCTGCACTACTGGGTGGGGCTACAATGCAAAGCGTCTCGGGCATGATGACAACATGACAGCTCAATGAGAGTACAATTAATTCAGTAGTGTACAGAAAACTCTGAATAATGACTCTAGCAGTACATGCGATCAATGAATATATGAGCTGTGAATTAGCGGCATGAAGTGAAAAGCCATAAAATGGCATCATCACTTTTTGCATCTGGTAGCACAGGTTCTCACTGAAGCCGTCAGACGGCCTGACGAAGACAAGCTGTGGTGGTTCGCCGCCTCGTTCGCCAAAGCAGATGGCACTTCACACATATAGACACTTTTATAACTCAGATGCCACCTTTCCTTAATCTAGACAATACACAAACGCACACACAGCCGTTCGGGTGAAACACTAGAGACGGCCCACGCGGCACAACTCAAGTACAGCGTTCAGACTGGTGGTCTAGTGCATATTTGCGGTCACAAGCATCTCGTGCCACTGACAGTTCAAAGTCAGCGTTGGGAACAAGTGAAGCCGTTGGTCCGGAGCACAGCTGTCAGGTGTCTACCGGTAGACGGTCACGCAGTCAAAGGAGCATGGGAGACAACGCCGAACCAAAGTCATCGCGTCCTTTCAGTTCGCCAAGTAGCGAGATGGCGAACCGAAGCTGTCATATCGCTGCACACAACACTCAGGCAAAAACCCCTGCATTTGAACACGAACACTATCACACGCCACCCTAAACGCCACCACGCACACACCATGTCATGCTGAACACTGTGAGACGAGAACAACGAGAAAGTAGTCATGCACTGCTGCAATCAATCGAGATAAATATTGCTGCATCTCACATAAAAAAAAATTCATAAAGCTGCATCTCGGCATAACAGTGTCAACAAATGAACAGCATAAATCTTTGGGTAGCATTGTTGCATGCAGTGATGCTCATCTTGGAAATGGAGTAACTGTTCTAGAAAACACGGACAACAGAAATAGAAGTGGACATGGACGTACACAGGCTCACAACTGTATTTTACTAACCGAAAGAGGACATATATACAGCAAGCAAAAGTATAGCATTGAGCATGCGGTTTTGTGCACTTTATATGTGTCATCTTTACTTAGTAAAATCCAGTTGTGATTCTGCAAGCCTCCTGTCCACTTGTTTCTGGTGTCCAAGTTTCCTAGTGCACTTACCCTATTTACAAGATATGCACCACTGCATGCTGCAAGTATTGCTGTAAGGAATACAGAGATGAATTCTGCGACTGTTGACAAATGCCTCAACTATGGTCACTGCTTGCCATGCTTGTCCATATTTTACTGAGAAAGGCAGCCTAAAAAAAAAAAAAAAGTTCCAAATTTTTTGACCGCAGGACGTAGGCCGACACTTATGTCTGAAAAGGCACAAGGTACTGACCAACTGAGGCAGACACAAGACAAAGTAGATAGACACATGACAGCTGTACAAAGATGTTCGGCAGTTCATTGCGCAACTTTATACATGCCCCCTACCTGCTACCATCTCAAAGTTTGGTTCTTGAAATAGTCAATAAAAGAAAAATCCCGTGCTACGCTGCCAAACCTCCCCTCTACAGCTTTCCTAACACTGCTCATTGCCTTGTTGAAGGCAACATGATGAGGCTACAGTACGGCACCTCCAAACAGCTTGTAGAGTAGAGGCCATCGGGGGTAGGCTGCATCACTATAGATCACATATTTATGACCCATGGTGATCTTCTGCAGATTCTCACAGTGCACCGTCTCCTTGAGGATCCCTAAACGATAGCAAGAATGAAAAATATAACCAATGCGGGTCTACACAGGTGCCTCTGTTCTTTTTGTATAATGAGATGTAATTACAGTTGCAAGTTTTTAGATACAATTTTTTCCTACAAATTTATAAAATGCCACATGCTAACACAATCTTGCATCACATACTTAAGTGCCACGTTTCTTTACAGATGAAATGCTGTTTTTCATGACGTGGGTCATTGAGTACCCTTTCCCAAAAACCAACTCAAAAAATATAAAAGTACTTGTGGAATTTTCGCAGCAGAGATGTTAGGCTTTAATTTGGAAATGCACTTCCCTGAATATGAAAAACATATTACAGCTAGTTACTGCAATAAAGACATGACTGAACAGGCTTACCTGCATCGTGACGCCTGCCTTTAAATTGCCCACTGGCAGACTATGGCATTGGTACACATTAGTGCCTGATATTTCTGCACAGGCTACACTTGTGCCCAAAGAAGTCCTCCTTCTGAGCCACAGACGGTCGACAAATTTGCCTTGCTGTGCCATGATGAAGCCCCAGCAGTTGAGCACGGGAGCCTTCCTTTGCATGCACCGCCTGAGGAGGAAAAATTGAAGAGGCTGCAAGCAACGATCGCTTATAGAGTCCCTATAAAGTGGTCATGAGAAAATAATCTTTCAGTGTGCACCTTCTTTACTGTGCCGTAGCATAATACTTATTGCATTGCTTTTGGAAGAGTTCACTAGCGTTACCTTGTACAGGCCCATCAATTTTAAGGTGAAAATCTTTAATGGCTCATACTGTCGGCATTCGTTTGTTTGGTCACACTATAGCTGTCAATCAAATGGCGTCATAATGATGCCATCAGAAAAAATTAAAATCCTGTTTCCGCTGGGAGCCGAACCTCTATCCCTCGCATCCCCATCCGAGCGCTTTAGCCAACTGTGCAACGCTCGGGATCGTGAAACACACATCAAAATTCTCCTTGTCTACTGTAAGGATGATAGTAGCGATGACAATGAAGTTGGAATTAGCAGTGATGACATTAGCAATGATAATGACGGTGCATTTAATTCATAGTAATGAGAGCAAACGTGATGCACCGTGTGCACCAGCAACGCTTAGATTTTCACATTTCTGCAGTGTAGATTCCGCAGTGCTCCCTGATTTTTTCAACACTATCATCGACACTTAATTTTTTTTTTTTTCAAAGCAAGCGAAATTCAGAACCTACGCTAGGTTATTTTTTTTTTTATTTTTTTTTTTGTAATTGAGAGATCATATATACATCTCACTTTTGCAAACGGTTTGAGACAGTAAGGATGTAAATAAAGACCAGGAATTGCGCAGAAATCATGTGCCAAATCAAAAATGAGCCAGATTCTGCTGATGTGCAGATGGAAATGAGCCAAATCTATTTTATTCTTGACAGCTTTCTTTGTCAGCTTTAGCATGATAGGGTGGACTACTGCGAGTGTAAATTCAATTATTGCTTCTCCATAGCTACTTCCTTATCACTGCCTAGGATACGAAGAGATCACAGGAAAATCTGAAGCCAGAAGATAAAAACACTGGGAACATAGGCCTGCAGCAGACGAAGCAGTTTGTGCATAAAGCTAGCAAAATAACTTATAAAAGACTACATTCAGTTTAGCCTGTTGGCAGCGGCTTTCTGCATTTAGCAACATAAGCAAATAGCCGAAACGACAATATTTGCCGCTGTCTTGTCGCTTTGCATCCTATGTGCATCTACCATTCCCCGGCAATACAATGGTGCACTGAATTAAAATAGCTCTTCATTAAACACATTCCAACTAATTTCTACCAATAGAAAATAGCCTCACATCTTTGCTTGAAGCAGAAGCCCACTAAGCACTTATTTGCTCACTTTAGAGCAAATCAGTGCTGCTGATTGTGTGACAATGAATATAACAACTCTTCATCAGCTGTATTCACAGTATGATCATTTACAGGAGACTAGAAACGACTCTGAAAAAAATTTCATTCAGTCAAAATAGGGTCAAATATAGATTCTTATATCGATAAGGGCCAAATCCAAAATTGCTTACATTGTTTAAATTATTGCATAAAATTTTGTGAAATTTCTGTGTTGAGTATTTCTAATACATGAAGCAAATTAAAAAATAACTTGTGCTGATAACAACCTTTTGCGTATTTCTCAGTTTGTGTTTCCGTGGACTTCCCTAATTTAATAAAAAAAATATTTACTGGCAAGTGTGCTAGTGTTTATGTTGATGACCTTATGCTGTGCTAGTAGGCAAGATCGAAAAGCAGCATAGCACTGGTTGCATTAGGGACGTTAAACAGTTTCACTAAATTCGATGTCGACAAGAGAGCACCTTCCCAAAGCTCTACAACCGAGTTGGAGAGCAGGGGTATATATATATGCCTTTGCACAAGTGTGCCTAAGTTAATTGATGTAAAAAAAAAAAAGTGATTACAGCAGACGTTCGGTGACTGGGCACGAGTCAACTGCAATCGTTAATGTTTTACAGTATCCAAAACTGCTCGCCTGCTAGAAACGACACAACGCCGTTACGCGCCAGAGAGCATTGGCCCCATGCCATCATCCCTAGGAGCATGAGCGCTGGTGCCTTTCGACTACAAAATGGTAGGGTTTTGACGTAGTTATATCGAGTAGAAGGCTCGGTAGCGTTTATGCACACAAGGAAGCTGATGGGGATGATGTGCAATGAGTAGCGCGAGAGTGCGTAGCAGTGTGCACGCGGGATGATACGACATCCCGCCCCGCTTCTCACAAGGAATTTATCGCTTTAAATCCGCTCCGGCCTTTTTTTTTTTATTTGCTTTTAATTTGAAAGCGCTATAGTGTTAGACTGTTTTGATAAGCTCTGAACCTCAGGATTAGCGCTAATTCGCATTCAAAGATGACTACTGAAACGCCACAGCCAGTCAGCTTTGCTTTACATGTTTCGGCGGGCATATTTATTTGACACAGAAAGCACTGCTATCAATAATTTGGCTTGTAACTGTCAAGCCACCACAGCCACCACACCATGCGCTACGTACCTCGGAGAATCGCTGAAGAGCTTGCAGGTCAAGCCACTTGTCATATCGTAGAGTAGATGACCGAAGTAAAAATCGATCTGTGCCAAGGTGCCTCGGAGCCGGAGACCCTGACACGCTGCGCACTGATGACCTCATTTGGAATTAGGAGGGCTAACTGCAGCTCTCCGAAATTCTCTTTCTAGAATCTAAAACTCCTGTTGAACACTGTGTTGTTGTTGGCGCCGATGTTGAAGGGTACCACGCTCACGTAAGTTCCTTCGAGGCTTTGGAATATCGCGCTCCCGTTGAAATCTACGCATGTCTTCAATTTCATCCCATGATAGGGTGCTTAAAAGCTGCCTGTCGTGAAGGGTGAAGGATGCTGTCGGCATGATGTAACGTAACGTGGGCAGGTTGCACCGATAGCAGGAGCAAATTCTAGCACATGACCGAACACCAGCAAACACGAGCAGTTGTTTCCTTCCTCCATGCGAGCACCAAAACAAACGGATTTAATGCAACTAGGCTTGGATTGTTCAGGCTTGCTGCAGGTGGCAAAGTGGTAAAAGTGAGCTCAAAATATAATTATTCAAAACACAGCTAACACGTCAACATGATGACTTCGGGGGATCTGCATGTGACATTTTTGTGACATTATTTGAAGTATTTATTACAAATAGCTTCTATCTTTTTTTATTGGATAGCCATCATCATCATCTGCATGTACGTCTAGCGATACGTCTTACGACCTGAACTTGCAGAGAGCCGGCTCCGTGAACTGCGCATGCGCGCCCAGGACCAAAGTGGAAAGGAGGATATGTTGCTCTTCTGGATGGATGTGACGTTAAATAGCTTTTAGTGCTTGTTTTTTTCTAGAAGTAAGCCTCAAAGCCAGATGCTCACTGAGTCGCCCAAAGTATGGCGGTATGGCCCAAAGAAGGAAGACTGGCGCGCTTTTCAGACAACGAGCATTTGCGCTTTGCGAGCCCTAGGCACCCTAGGTTGTCTTTCATGCGTCGGTCTGCTGCAGTTGGCGGGCCATCATCCCGGTAGATGCAAACTCGGTGATATGCGAATTCAGTTCGTGAATTATAGCCTTAAATTCAAGGGCGCAGCCTTCGGTGCAGTCCTATTTGCAGCCTTCTGACTGCGGTGAGTCGTACATACATGCCCGCGAACTCTAAGTAAAGCATTTGTAGTCTTTCCGCCATCGCCTTCCTTGCAGCTTCTTTAACGAGTTTTTGCACGGCAGCGCAAGCATGCGTTAGCCTCAATTATTGACGCGGCGTAATCGCGCGACGGTCTCCGGGCGAAGGCGTGAGGAGACTGCGTAATGGCGTCCACGATCTCGTTTCATTGCGCTTGGAACAACTTCCATAACTGCTGCTGTGTACCGATCGGTCGCCGGTTGCTGTTGTCTTCCGGATGCACTGGAGTATTGGGACATATGAGGCGACTGAAAGATAACGTAAAACTATTTCTGAGTTCGCTTATATTTGTTTGGGCAGTATAAGGCATTTTTGCGTGCGCCAGCGTGAACGCGCTGGTTTACAATCAGGAGGTTTTATTGCCTTCCTCGCAGCTTCAACCGATGGAGCGGCTCAGCCCATAGAAAATGTCGGGCTTCTTTCGGAAAACTGTTGGAAGGTAAGTGGCACTCATCTGTACAGACCATACGTGGTAGTGCTGCAATACATGAGTATATCTGCGGACTGATAAAGGGGGGTTGCTGGCCAGCTGAGAGATGGTTTAAACGTGAGTTGGCCCTGTGCGGAATGAGCCTGGAAGTGCAACAAGCCTACTGCACAGCATGAAATGGCTACAAAAGTATGGTTATATACATGACCGAATTCCTGTGCTTATTTGCTCAGACCTTCCACTGTCAAGTACTCACTTTTTTCGGTGTATGCAGCAATGAGGGTGACCTCAATACTCCTCAGCTAGCATAGGTTCATGCCTGTGACAATATCTCTCTTTTTACTGCCGAAATAACTGCATTGGTGGAACTCACTGAGCTTGTTTATATAGATTTAACACTTTGGATGCATGTTGCTACCGCAGAGTTCCCTAATATATATATCTTTTGCCTGCTCCAACATGAATAGTTGGCAGTGCTTGGCTTCAAGCTGCTGCCAAGGCCATTGACAGCTTATTTGAAAACAGAGCAATAATTAATCTGAGCTAGCATGTTTTGTGGGAGAGTGAGGCACCATGGCGAGTACCTCGTAATCCTGTCAAAGAGCTTGGCAGTTGCTGCTATAAGCACTCTCCATTGCAGTTCCATGCAAGCCGCAGCATATTGGGCACTTACTGCACAAGTGATTTAACTTAGATTCTCTTTGTTGCTATTTCAGTGTTTTGTAAGTGTTCTAAATATTTGTATTTGTGCTAGCATTGACAGCCAGTCTCATTACTACCTTTTTCCTTCTGCAGCAGGCACTCTCACTTGCTTTGCTCAAACCAAATTCTATTGTGAGTGAGTTTGCTGAATTTATGCAAACTAAATGTAATTGCAGTATTACTCTCATTTATTTACATTTGCAGAGGCAACGAATTCTTGGTGCCGACGAACGAGTTCCCTCCGCCAGTTCGATTACACCGCCACCTCAGTAGTGCAGTGAGCTGCGACTGGCGTGACCAAATGGATACTCTCCACTGCTTCCACAGGTTTAGAGCGTGCTCCCAGTTAAGTTTAAAACACCTTGCTTGCAATGTATTTAATCTTGTGTAATATTGTCACCCTTGAATTTGCTGATATGCTATTATTTGAAAATCATTCTGGGTGGTTTGGAACACATGATTTGCAGTGGGGGGAGGTGGGAAGCACAAATGTGTGACTGCAATTTTTTGCCAGTCTAGCTTCTAGCCTTGCGAATTAAAGTAACAGATTAATACCTGAACAGGCCTGACATTTATTGGAGAGATGTCATATAGAAGAAAACTTGATCCCTTGTGGAGGTAACACAGCTGTGGTTCTCCGAGAAAAAGTTATCCGTGTGTTATGGTGTCTAGAACATGGCATTGTCTTAGGTAACTTGGCATGGAATCAGCCACTTGTACTCTCTTGACAGCATCTATTGTACTATGTGCTAGGTGACATGCCTTCAGGGATGAGGGTAGATAGAGAATACCTCAGTAATCTGCAATTTGCTGATGACATTGCCCTGAAGCAGTCACAGCAGCAGCTGAAGCAGTCAGGATGACGGGCAGTAATGTGAGCAGGTTGTACGTCATGCTGGTCATGGAGGAAGTAAAAAAGCCTTAGAAGTAATGAAAAGGGGTAAATCGGCTGGTATGGATAGGCAACTGCAGATCTTTGAAGAGTGGTAGGGAGATTGTGCTAGAAAAACTGCTTGCTTTGTGTGTGTAGTGCCTCACGACCTCAAGTGTATTGAAATCTTGGAAGGATCCTAACAGTACCATAATCTATAAGAAAGGGGCAGTCAAGCACTTGCAAACTTAAACTGATCGGGTTATTGTCCATTGCCTACAAGATAATAGAATTGGGAAAATCTTGGACTTTCTATCAGCTGAAGGAGCAGCTGGCTTTCGTAAGGGCTGCCATGTTTTTTAATGTGTCTGCCCTGCTGCTGTTGTGTGCTGGATTGTAGCCTACATCCACATCGGATAGGAGGCTGTGCAAACAAACTGCTCTTTACAGAAGGGACATAATTTGCCATATCATACAATGCAGCAGCAGTAGTGAAAAGTGCTCCACAAGAAGTGACTTATTTTAGAATAGTTGCTTTATTGCGGTAGCGTAAAAGGCGTCACCCTTGAGAAAAATCACAACCATGCCTTTGGCAGGTGACATGGCCATGCACTGATTGGTTGTCTGGTTCTGCGATGTCATGAGGCCACATGATATGGCCGAACTGGCTGGAGCTCATATTGTGTAAAAGCGCAAAAGAGACAAAGGATCGAGAAAAGAGAGGACGACGCTATCTGGAGCTGCTAACTCCGGCAGCTCCTTTGAGGTGAGAGGTTGAGGTGGAATAGAACCATCCGAGACCCTTGGATCTAGTATCAGACATGCTACTCCATGTTCATACAGCTTTGTTAAAACAGAGCTTTATACCCATGTTGGGTGGTCTTAGGCACAATGTGGTAGATTATGGTTGTATGCTGATGATTGTGTGTGAGATAATACTGGCACAAATTAAGGGATTAGGGCTTATACCTTTCAGGACTGCTTTATGCCAATCGTTCATATATGATTGATCGTTCTCACACACTGGCAGACGTAAATTTATGTATTTGGAACATGTAGCCCCATTTAGGCAGATAGTATGACAAAAGTAATTATAGTAATTAGTTCACAGGAATGGAAAAGGCACAGAATCTGTCACTTGTTTCTGTGGGCACCTGAACTGTGCCGTAAGGGAAGGGAGGAGGGAGTCAAAGTGGAAAGACAGAAATGGGTGCTGTAGTGGAGGTCTATGGAGTAATTTTGACCACCTAGGGATCTTTAACGCGCGCTGACATCACAAAGCACATGGGTGCCACTTCGTTTGCATCGAAAGCAGCCGCCAGCGATCGGGTTTGGACATGGGTACTCCGGCACAGTAATCTAGCATCTTAACCACTGCACTACCGCAGTGGGGCTATTGTGGCAACCATAGTTTCTGTTTGTGTGCAGCTTGTTTATTTTTTATTTATTTTTTTTGTTCTTTCTGGCACAGTGTGACATTTAAAAAATTATTTGAAATAAAGAGGTCTTTGGCGCCATTCACACGATTCTGCTGCTTCTACTATAGTTTTCTGTTTATGAGAGTAGTAGCGAAGTCTCTTGAAGACAATTTTACTAGCTCTCAGTTCAACTCAGATGATGAATCAGTCAAATGTCAGCCTCGGACTTCAGCTAGTGGCCAAGAAAAGCTTAGTTTCAATCTCTGGTCACACTTGGTCAGTTACACATGCTCATTTTGTGTTCCCACTGTTCTGTTTCCATTCGCTGGGTTTCAGCAGTAATGAAAGCTTGGTACTACTTGATATGGCTTCTCCAGAACTTCAAGTGTGGAACTTCTTCAAGCAAATTCAGTGGAGTTTGAACACCAAGCTTCTATTGCAGATTTTCAAATTTTATGGCAAACTCTCCCACCTTCTGGAAAACATGTCACCAAATAATTCAGTCATAAATCCTGAAAGGTTTGGAAATGCCAATACTATAAACTGTAAAATGAGTAGAACAAGGCCGAGCATAAAAATGGGTGTTTTCAGCAACTTAGCTATATTTATGAGAGAACAGCACACCTTCAAAATGAACTTCAGAATCTAAACTAGTAATAAAAGAGGCAGTGTAGCATATTTTTAGTATTCTGAATTATTTTTCTTGCTGTCTTATTTTGATATTCATGCCCCCTTTTCTTTCACTGTTTGGATTTTTTCTGCAAATTTCGGAGAAAAAGTTTTTTATGCTATGTATAAAGCCAAAACAAAAACATGGGCATTTATTTAATTGAGCATCTAAATACCTGCATTTTAGTATTATCTAATAGCAAGATTGTGTAAATATTTCATTTAATAAACAAATTACATGGTGCTGAAGGAGTTGAGGCAAAAAAAAAAAGCTTCATTTGCAAGCTGTAGTTTAAGAAATGACCATTTTTCTGCCTTTTGCATATCCTCAAGATTTTATTACAATTTCTTGATTTTATATTCATGTTTCACAATACTTTGTGAATATTTTACCCAGTGCTGAGAATTTATCTTATGTATTATGCTTATATTCATAATATTCACGTGTCTAGAGGGCATTTAAATAGCTGTATTTTAATTGGCTCATGTGCGTCATGTACAGAAAGTGTGATCAGAAATTGTCATCAAGAAACGTCCTTCATACTGGAACTTGCGTGTGAAGAGCTCTGGCAGGTGCGTGCTCTGTTGCCGCGTTGCAGAGAGGAGGAAAGGAGGCATCCTGGCTGTGCAAACCGCTGCAGAGAGGTGACAAAGAGGGTAATGGCAACCCCATGCATACGCGGGCCACTTATGCGCTTATTCACAGGACCTCGGAGGATGGGCGTGTGGTATTCGATCTGTCATTTGACGTGCGTAACTATAAGGCTGCATTCCCTGCACCATACTTATTAGTCACATATTCTAATTCTGGTGCCGGGTTGTGTTCGCCTTAGCGATCTTAGAGCTCTTAAGCACTTCCTACATTTTTTTTTTTGTAGGTTGCAGCAAAGTTCTTTAAAGACTTCATTTATAAAATAGCAAGGTGCATGTATGCGATCAAGGATCTTTGAGGGAAGCTGCAGATGGGAGCTGTTGACGCTACCATGCTATACTAAGACAGATCTCAAGTGTCTCCTAAATTTTTATAACAAAACGAACATCCGCACAGTGTTTGCTGGAGATGCTTACAACCCTGCTGTCCTGTCCGAAGACAGGGGTACATGCATTACTGCCCGCCATATGCAAGGCCAGCCACAATTAAACATTCGTTACCAGAGTAACATGATTGCCTGGCTTTTTTTGTGTGTTCACTTCCTTAGCATACTGTAGCATAGTCATAGTAGTGTGCACCTTTCCAATAAGTGGTCACGGGGTGTCACCATATTACCTGCTGGACTGCTTTGTGCATTTGGCGCTAGCACAGTGGAAGCAGAGCCGGTTTGCAGCAGTCCAGAGAGGAGGAGCGAACAATATGGTGGCACCGAGTAACTTATTGGAAAGGTGTATATAGATTGCTTGTTCCTGCAAGATGCGAGTTAAACTGCTCTCATACGAACAGTTTCGATCCTCATTGAACTGGATCTACATTCAACTCATTGTAGATCGAGGTTGTCACACGGCAACTGTCAAGTGCAGTTGAGCTCGAGCCTGCTTGACTCAAGGTTGCTTCCTCAATCGCTCTCGAGATTTCAAGCACACTCAAAAGCGGTCATTGACACCCTCGTCATCAACGAGCTCTAAAACTTGAAAAACGAATAAATGCAATAGAACTGCACATAATAACACATAAATGTATTAAAAGGCATGATAGAACATTCGTAGAACGGCTAATTTTATAATATTGACACCGTAGTCCACCGCCAGTGGAAGCTAAGGTGGCGTTCTCTTCGACTGCGTCAGTGTGGAAACTGTGGAGTGGAAGAGAAACTGCACTGTAGCACTTGACCGCTGGGAAGATAGGTTAGATGACCTGAGGCGCCAAAAGCGGAATGCTGCTGTGTACACTGAAATCGTGCAATCATTACCCCAATCTTAAATTTCCTTTTGAGACTCATTGCGACTGACAGCAGACGACTGACCACGTAGGAAATTTCTCAATGCTGACTGAAAACGCTCGTGTAGCACCGGATGCTTCAATCCTTCTTGAAAGCCTGAATGCAGATTGAGTTCAATGAGGATCGGAAGTGTTTGTGTGACAGAGGGATTAGTGTAGCACAGCTAAAGCTTTGTGTTAGCTGGTGTGCACAAGTTGGGTGGCCAAGCTGTGTTATATGGTATTACAATGCATATTTAGAAAACAAAACAGGGCACCCCAAACGGTTTATTCAACTTCTCAGATTATTTGGCATTACACACATTGTCTTGAAAGCAGTCCACAATATGGCCAGCACAACTTATGTCCTTGCTTATTTCAGATTGTTCATTTAAGAGAGCTAACATATTCAAGGGCTACTGACCAGGCTGACATTTTAACCAAGCCCGATAAGGCGTTGGACATGGTCTCTGCGAAATACTGCAGCGATGCACACACTGGAAAGCAACAAAATGCAAACCAAAGCTAATGGTCCTTTTAAAACAGCCAAACCTTCTCATCCTTTGCGCTGGCCATCGAACTTTGTCGATGAGGTACCCACAGATACTGCATCCATTGGTTTCTCTCTGACTGATGGGCGAGGGGTGTCACTTGGTCTGCTGATGTCACGCACTTTTTTGTCTTGCATTTCGTTTTCACTCATGCATACACTCACACAAGAAAGAAGGCTTTTAGTTTCTTGCCCTTGTCTATGCATGCTTCAGCGTGTTCTGTGCACTGTGCTATTCATACACCAACGGCTGGACTCAAGTGGCAGCGGCGCGCACTTTCATACAGCCTGCGCATTCGCCACAGATATAATGGCAGCTCTTCTAAGCAAGCAGTGCTCTCTTCCCCGTGAGGTTAGTGCAGGATTTACCCAACCCTGGCCACTCGCTTCTGTGGCGGCGCCCGGTGCGCACCTGCGTTCGCGCCTTCAAGCGTTCAAGTGTTCAGTTTACGGAGTGAGCGAAATACTTAGAGAAATTATGTAGTCTCAATTTTGTGTGCGCAAAAGCGGTGCAGTGTAGGCTCAGGCAACAGTATTATTTTGATCGTAGTAATACTTACTTTGTCTTATTTCTTACAGTGCGCAACATGTGCTAATTACCGTCTGAATACAACAGTGATTTGGGTTATCAGTCTGCAGTAAGGCAAGTAGCAGCATATTATTGTAAGGTCAGTCCCATTATGCTGCACAAAAGCTGATTTTTTTCTTCCTGCTGTAACTTTGTTTCCTTCGTGATATGAGGGGAACTGTCAAAAATGCATTGACATGGCTACAGAAGCACAGAATTTATCACATGAACATTTTCGGCCTCTCGGGCCTGTTCTGCCAGGCCTGTTACAATTAGTGGCCGAGCAAGGAGGAGTACCTGTTTTGCCTACATGCATTATTTCAAATGATATGCCAGTGTGACGGCATCTTTTCGCTTTTGGGCACATTTCTGTCTGCTTCTGCACATGTACCAAAATTTCGGGCACCTTCACGTGTCTGCAAGTCAGGCTGGTCGTTGACCTGTTTTAAGTTGTTAGTGCAAATTTAAAAAAAAGGTAACCTGCTCTTATTGCACTTTTTGTGCACTTTGAACAGCGCATTCACTGTAACTGCTTTTCCTGTTCTGAGGCGTGCGCAGCATCACCTCGAAATAACAGGAGACATTCATCACCATCCTCATATAAGGATAGGATAGTAGGAAAGCCTTCCGACCCTTGTCTTTGCCTGCCACCTATGTTGCTAAACTCTGCGGCTAGTTTGTAACGAAGCTAACTTCATGACAATAGTTGAGCTTCTCGGCCGCAGTGTGCTTTTGGTATTTCCTTCGGTCCGGACCCATACGTATGTTTTCTGCCACGCATTTGAACTTTATTTCCTCTGAACGACGTGCCCACGCCTGCAAGTTTGAAAAACTTGAAGTGTTTCCTTTCATCAATTTCCGAGTGATGGAGAACTCTGTTCCAATAATTTAGCTATATTTTATGCGAGTTTTTCCCTGGTTTTGGCTCTTCGGCAAGATGCTGATACACAGCCAGAGCCTGTAAGGATGGCTCACGGCCGGCACACCTATCATATATAACTCTCAGTACAGCGGCAAAAATCACTGCAGGTCGCTCTGAACGCTCAAGTTCATGACATCTCGTTGGCAAGAATCACAACCAGGTGAAAGTGCAGGCTTGGCCAGCCTCCGCTTTTTTTTTTTTTTCCAGCTTGTTGCACACCAAATGACGGCATCACTGAGTAGACGCGTCAATGCCACACAGTGCCACGATTTCGCAGCTGTAGCAGACAGGAAGCACCCTTCATGCATAGGTCGTAAAGAGCGCACCGTCGCCACTCGAATCCAGCCATGGTACACCGTGCATAACCATGAATACAGAAAACACGGAACATCCATACATGCACGGGCTTGGTTTCCTAAGAAAGGCCAGAGGCCTCGCACCTATGCTTCGGCCACCCATTGAGCTCAGCCTCTCCCCCTCCTCCTCCTTATTCGCATTGTAGCTGGATGAGCCAAAGCTCACTTCTCAACCTTCAAACAAAGGTCACTGGTGGTGCTTGGGTAGCAGAAAGCTAGAAAAAAAAAAGCTGAGGCGGTAGCGTTTTGATGGAAGGCAGAAAGCAAGGCACCCGTGTTTGTGCAATGTCAGTGCACCTTAAAGAAAGAACTCCAGGTGGTCGGAATTATCGGGGCCCTTCACTATGGCGTCTCTCATACCTGAGTCTCTTTTGGACGTTAAACCTCACAAACCAACCAGCAAGAAAAAAAAGAATGCCTGTAAAAGTCGGGGCCATAATGACTGCATTTGATGCATTCTTGTAGCTGTTTTTACCCAGCACAGGGCAGCGTTTTCATTTTGTTGACCGAACCAACATGGCGGGCATAGTTTCTCAAAGCACTAAGAGATGGCGCTCCACATTTCGCGTATTTAGGGAGCCTACATGTACCAGCCCTACGCGTATTGTCTCTTGTGGAGGCTAGTCAACCAGGGAGGAGGGAGAGACTCTTTGGTGATGGAAGGGAAGGAGAGAAACATGCCGGTTTTGATGGTTGTAGCTCTGTTATTTACGAGTCTGCTGCAAAAGTATTTTTGGCCACCGCGCATTCTGAAGGCGCTGCCTCATAGACAGCAGGTTTGAACACATTTTCGAATCTAGGGTGATTCATAAACAAGTTCAGTTTATGGAATCGCACCTGAAAACGAAAGGAATGATTGAAGCAGGAGAAATGATAGCACCTTAAAATAGAAACAAAAGGTGGATGGGCCCGCAGGGGGCATCTGCTAAAGCAGATGTTTGGTGTACCGTGCGACACCACGGACCCCAGCACCCAAGCTTAGCCGTGCGTGGCATCGCCGTGTCCGGGGAAAAGGGGATCCTGGTGGTTGAGCCGATGCCGAGTGTTCGGACCTTTAAGGCCCCTCGGCGGAGGCAACACACCACTTTGGCCCCAGCTTCACGTAGACGGCACCTCCGGGCTGACCCACCCGGGGGAAATCGGCAGTCGCCTTTTCCTGTTCTCCCCTCCATCTTTCACTTTCCTATTTTCTTTCTTAGAACTGTCCAGTCCTCTCTTACCTTCTTCATTTCTTCCTACTTCCAGGCGGCGAGGGTTAACCTTGTGTGGCTAGCTACCCTGAGTTACGCCATATTGGGTTATAGTTACGGTGTACAGCTGGCGTGGGCAGGAATTGACAATTTCTGTCCCGTCCCCTCGTTGGGCTCCATGGTGGATGGCTGGCACTGCAGCCGAACAATACACTTTTTTATGGCATCTAAACTCCTTAACCCCGATCGTCCTCCTTCTAAAAGGGGGCGCACCGAGACCACCATGTTCTTCTCAAAGAACATAAACAACTTTCCTCGTTTCCACATGGTCCACAGTGACCACGAGGAAATCACTGCACGACTTGTGTCCCCATTTGTTGTTTCCCGAACGTTGACTGAGGCCATTGGCCAGGGCTATAAGATAAAGAAACTTGGAAACGGTGACCTGCTACTAGAATTAATATACAACCATCAGTATCAGAAGCTAAGTGCAGTCGAATCATTTGGAGAAATACCGGTACAGATTAGCCCGCACCGATCACTAAACACTGCCCGAGGAGTCATCTCTGATGATGACCTTAGGTACGTGAGTGAACAAGAACTTCTTGAAGGCCTGAAGGAACAAAATGTAACAGATGTTTACCGGATAAAAATCAGACGAGATAACAAAGAGATAGAAACAAAGCACATTGTACTCACCTTTGCTGCAAGCACTCTCCCAGAATCTGTCGAAGTAGGCTACACAAAGATAAAACTGAGGCCCTACATCCCTAACCCACGCCGTTGCTTCAAATGTCAGAAATATGGCCATGGCTCTCAGAGTTGCCGTGGCCAACTCACATGTGCAAAATGTGCCTCGCACGAACACTCTACAGACAACTGCGAAGAACAGCCGCTTCTCTGCTCAAACTGTGAAGGTAACCACCCAGCTTATTCACGCTCATGCCCGTACTGGAAAAAAGAAAAAGAAATAATTACACTGAAAGTCACCGAAAACATATCTTACGGAGAGGCACACTACTCCTCAAAAGCCACACTACTCCGTTGTGACGCAGCAGGGCGCGGCATCACAGCGGTCGTCGGCACCTGCCCAGGAAGCACACAGTTCTTCCAGGGCAGCGCCACCTGCGCCCTTGGTGGAGTCAGCTAGCGCTACTCCACCACCACCCGCAAAGCTGGCTGCGCGGACCCCCAGGTCAGCCGGCCCAAAGGCCTCGACCCATGAATCGAGGCCTAAAACTGACAATCCTGTGCTTTCTGCACAGTCGTCCACCGCATCTGAAGATGCGATGGACACAACTTCTTCACCCCAGCTGCCTAGGCGGCAAAGCTCACTGGAGCGAAAAAGAAGGGGAAAAATCCCAATAACAGGTCCCAAGGACCTACAAACCTAAGTTTAAACTTGTCCCCTAAATAACTTTTAATTATGGCGCTCCTCATTTATTGGAACTGTCGAGGACTCTTTAAAAATTTAGATGATATATATGAAATTCTTGCGGACTATCAACCAAATATACTTTGTCTGCAAGAAACCCATTTAAAACCAGCAGACTCAAATTTCCTTAAGCAATATAATATATTCAGGAACGACAGGCAAGGCAGCTCTCACTCCTCTGGTGGCGTTGCCATTGTAACACAAAAATCAATCCCCTCTCGAAACATCTCACTCAACACAGACTTAGAGGCAGTGGCAATCAGAAGCTTAGTTTATGGTAAAATAACAACGGTATGTTCCCTGTATATTGCTCCAACTTATAAGCTAAGTAGCGAAAGTTTTGAAAAATTGATTGATCAACTTCCGGAACCTTGGTTGCTGGTCGGAGACTTTAATGCTCACCACCCATTATGGGGATGTACAAGAACGGACTCCCGAGGTGTTCTAATCGAAAAATTCTTATTGTCCTCGGGATCATGCTTACTAAACACGAAACAGCCAACTTACTACAATATAGCACATAACTCTTACACATCCATAGATCTAGCCATTGGCTCCTCGATGTTCCTGGCAGCTACAGAGTGGACTTTCATTAACAACCTATACGGAAGTGACCATTTTCCGATCTTAATAAAATATACTGGGAACGGAAATGAAAATGTGTCGAATCCCAGAAAATTCAAAGAAAATGCAGCCAACTGGAAGATGTTCAGGGAACACTCATCACTGCCTTGTTCATCCATTAGTGGTCTATATGTAGATGAAACTCAGCGCTTGATAACACTGCACATTATAGAAGCTGCAGAAAAATGCATCCCACAAACGTCAAGTAAGCCACGAAACAAACGAAGACCCTGGTGGAATGCAGAATGTAAGACTGCTCGTGAAGCTCAGAACAAGGCATGGTCGAACTTGCGACGACACCCCACTGCCGAAAACCTAATAGCCTTTAAGCGAGCAAAGGCAAATGGCAGGCGTGTTCGACGCATCTCCAAGCGAGAAAGCTGGGCCTCGTTCCTTTCGTCTGTGAACTCTTATACTGACACAAACAAAGTCTACAACAGAATAAGAGCACTCAAAGGATATAACACTCTCACACCTCTTGTCAGCACTAGTGGCGACACACTAGAACATCAAGCAGACACACTAGGGAAACACTTTGAATACATATTTAGCTCGGCACACTATACAGATTCCTTTCTGCGGCACAAGGTGACCGAAGAGAGTAAACCTATACATGATAAGAGACCATGCACAGGAGGGTACAATAGCCCGTTCACACTACAGGAGCTGAAGAGTGCACTAGAGACATGCAAGAACACAGCAGCTGGTGCTGACAGGATCACATATGCAATGTTCAGGCACCTCCATGTGGACAGCCTCGAAACCCTACTCTGCCTGTATAATAAAATATGGGCCACAGGACGCTTTCCTCAAGCATGGAGGGAAGAATCATTGTTCCGATATTAAAATCTGGCAAAGAACCCACACTTGCAGCTAGCTATCGGCCCATCGCCCTAACCAGTTGCTTATGCAAGCTTTTCGAAAAAATGGTAAACCGTCGTCTTGTTCACTTCCTAGAATACAATGGCCTTCTTGACACAAACCAAGCTGGTTTTAGGGCTGGGCGATCAACAGACGATCAGCTCATTGCATTTGAGTCCTATGCAAGGGATGCTTTTGTACACAAACAACACTGTCTATCTGTCTTTTTCGATCTTGAAAAAGCATATGATACCACATGGCGCTATGGTATTATCCGCGACCTCTTCTCTCTCGGTATCACAGGGAACATGTTGAACACGTTAAAAAGCTACTTGTCTGAACGGACCTTCAAAGTTCGTGTTGGCAATACATACTCGAAGCTGTTTATACAGGAAAATGGTGTCCCTCAAGGTGGTGTCCTCAGCTGCACGCTTTTTATTGTTAAAATGAACTCTCTAAAGGGCGTGCTGCCAAGAACCATCTCTTATTCTTTATATGTCGATGACGTCCAGATAAGTTTCAAATCTTGCAACCTGGCCATCTGTGAACGCCAGATTCAACTAGGCGTCAACAAACTGTCTAGATGGGCTAACGACAATGGGTTTAAGTTTAACTCTGCAAAGACCGTCTGCGTGCTTTTCACTAAGCAGCGTGGCATTAGACCTGAGCCCAACATTACACTGAGTGGTCAGAGCCTTGCAGTTCAAAAAGAACATAAATTTCTCGGTGTAGTTTTTGATGAAAAGCTTTCCTTCATATCACACATAAAACAGCTGAGATTAAAATGTCTGAAGGCAATGAACCTGCTAAAAATTCTGTCCCACCAGTCCTGGGGCACAGATCGTGACTGCCTCTTGAGCCTTCTGAATAGCGTAGTTTTGTCTCGTATTGACTATGGCTCAATGGTTTACGGGTCAGCATCACCTTCTGCCCTAAAAATGCTCGATCCAGTGCACCACCTTGGCCTTCGCCTTGCCACAGGTGCTTTTCGAACTAGCCCAATTGCTAGCCTCTATGTTGAGGCTAACCGATGGTCATTACAGCGAAGAAGACAATTTACTGCTGTAAGATATGCTACCAAAATATTTTCTCAACTGGACCATCCTTGTCGCCGGCTCCTGCTTGACACAGCTAACACAGAACTTTTCACAAGAAAACCGTCACTAACACCACCATACCCAATAAGATTAGCCACTCATAATGAATATCTGGACATCCCGGTTGGCAGCCTCCATACAACTTCCATAAAAGACTTCATCGCTCCGTGGGAAATGCACACTGTTAATTGCGACCTAACATTCCTTCAAGTCGGAAAACATGCCCTTCCTATAGCCATACAACAGCACTTCATGTCTCTGCAGGCAAAATACATTTGTAATGAGTATTACACTGATGCTTCAAAGTCGACTCAAGTCTCATGTGCCGCACATGGACCACAATTTTCACTAACAAAAACACTGAACAGACATACAAGTATATTTACTGCAGAATCCCACGGTATCCTGTTAGCTGTGAGACACATTATAGAAAACAAAATACAGTCATCGGTCATCTACACAGACTCCCTTAGTGTTTTAACCTCCCTAACTTCTTGGAAATGGCACAATAAGAACCCAGTCCTGAATACTCTATTTAACAACCTTATCACTGCCCATAAATTACAACTTAAAATTACACTTTGCTGGGTGCCAGGCCACCGTAGCATACCGGGTAACGAGGCGGCTGATAGGCTTGCTGTGTCAGCTGCCTGTCGAAATACTACAGACATCGACAAAATAATATACCAGGACCTCAAGCCACACATTAAAAACAAAATTCGACAACAGTGGCAAGAGGAATGGGACACAGCGACTGAAAATAAACTACACACTATAAAACCTATCATAGGCAGGTACACTACAGACAAAAGAGACAGATTCAAAGAAGTAGCCTTGTGCAGGCTGAGAATAGGTCATACACATACTACACACTCATACCTTTTAACGAACTCTCCTGCACCACACTGCTCGAGATGTGGTGATCGACTCACTGTCATTCATGTTTTAATCATATGTGCACAACTGGAACCAGAAAGAAGACGTCATTTTCCCTCCTTGTTCACTCATCAAATACCTGCACACCCATCCATTTTTATTGGCGACAACCCAATGTTTCCTTTAAAACAGGTGCTTAAATTTTTATTACAAGTAGGCTTTTTACATGAAATTTCTTATCGACGTGGGTCTCAGCCCGCTCCTCCTTGAGAGGACGGATGAGATCTTTTAATACATCTACTTATACATTGCGCATCCATTATATATCGCAAATGAATTTTAGGCCCTATACACCATTGTTTTTAGCGATATTACAGAGCGAATACATTTTTAGGCCCTATACACCACTGTTCTTTATCCCTTCATGAAAAATCAACTATTCCATTATATCAACTTGAGTACACCGTTAACCTTGAGTTTGGCACTCTTTGGCCTGAGTCGCCCTTGCGCCATTAAAATCCATCATCATCATCAAAAGGTGGATGGGTTTTAAGATTCTTTGCAGCTGTTTTCCACTTGCCCAAAGGCAGTGCAGAGTTTTGGCCGGTGTGCAATGAGCAGTTGGGCGCATGGTTTTGCTGATGGCATGGCAGCTACGTGCTGGTTGGTGACATTTTATACACAAGGTCTTGTAGACTTTGTGTCTAGTTGGAAAAAAAGAGGATTGTAGCAAATGAGCATTATGCTGAAATAATTTTGTGAGTAGCTTCAAAGAGCAGCCTTTTTTAAAAAATGGCTGCTTTCCATGAAAACATGGCATTAGATTTTTGCTTTTCTAGATGGGGTTTTAAATTTTGTTTTGATGGTTTCTTGCAATCTTTTGCTTGTTCTTCACGACAAATGTATTTACTTCATAGCTTGCAATAAAATGCTTTCATTGCAAATAAGCATTCCTTGTGTGTCGTGCTCTTTGGTCTCATTATTTTGAACTGTAGTAGCCATGACAATCGGAAAACATTTGGGTGAACAGCATTGCATCATGTCTACATTATATTCCTGTAGAAAAAGAGGACGGGCATTGCAGTTGATGTCGATGAGACTGAAATCGACATTTGTTTCAGCTAAACTGTTTCCTCGATTTCGAATCTGGTTTGGGCTACTGCATGTCTAAGGCCCCAGCCAAATATTGCCCACTGCCTCAATAACAGCACATGCTCAAGGACATAAAGAAACTACAAGATGAAAGTTTATTTTTCAACCCTTTGTGATGAGAGCAACTTTACAACAGGTAGAGGTATTGACATAGCACACAGGGATCGGGAATGCCAAAACCTAATGCGGTCTATGAAAGACGGCAAGCATGGGAAAGAGCTAATTAATTTTGACTGCTTGGTGTCCTTTTTATATGCACTGACATTGTGTAGCCCACAGGTGTCTTTACATCTTGCCTCTGCAAAAATGTAGCCATGTATTTAATCTTAAAACCTTAGGATTAGCAGTCGAATGCATAGCCACAAAGTCACTGCTGCACATAGGTAGGAAGGTTTCGGACGTAGGAAGGGAGTAATGTTTTTAAGCCAGGTTGAATCTGAACCATGAGAAACATTTCCCCAAGAGCAAAAAGAGGTGAATGTAAATTTGGAAGGTGCTGTATATATAATGTAAAAAAAGGCAGTTTGCTATCATGTGATCATTTGAAAGGCTGAAAAGTGGATATTAAAGCATTAGTTTAAAATACCTAAGCAAAGGACAGTGCAGCAGGTTATAGAAAGTAAAATAATTTGGAAAACCTTCACAAACACAGATGTGGATTAAAGTACAGTTTCAAGGTAATCATAACAAGGAAGTAGTAATCAGCTATTATTGAAATGAGCAGGCCCTATTTGCCCTGGGCAGGTGGCGTCCTTGGTCCAAAAAGGTGAGGGCATAAGCAGGTCCTCATCTGATGGTTTGTGTGGGTGGTACTTCTATGCTGCCGCAACACCATACCATATGACACAGAGTGCTGGGCATCTTGCAGTCGAGTACCTGCAGTTGAGATTGCAGCACATGGTGCACATCTTTTAGTATGAAGATGCAGAAAACTGAAAAGAAGCATTAGAGAGGGACATGTGATCCAGGAAATAGGGCTTTTCAGCTAATCGATTAGGTTTCCAGGGAGTGAAACAAGTAAGGGATACCAGACACTGGGATGAAGAGATAATGTCAGCAAATGAGCCAAGGTTGGTGGCTGCAGCTAACGCATGAAGCAGCGATGATTGCAGACCATTAATTCCCTTCAGCATACCTAGTGCAGGCAGTGATGATGATGAATCAAAACTCTGTTGCCAATTTATGAAATAACTATAGATATGTAACTGCACTGTGGGAAGCCCACTTAGCCTCTTGATTTTTCTTCCAAGTTTTTGTTATGAATGGACAGAGTGAAAATGCGCAAAGGAAATAAATGCCAGACTAGGAATAAGTGTAGTCCTTCATTGAATGGCTCTAGTGTCGCATTGCTGAACTGTGGTTTAAAAGTTACTTGTGGGGAGATAAATGAGTCATATAGCCTCTGGGAGGCTTGCAGAGAGAGCTGAACTGAGAAGAGAGAACTCGACAGAACAGCAGAGACTTGTGCGAGCACCGTACAACCAGCCGGTTCAAATGGCGCGCCGTTGCAACGGTTGAGTGACAGCGCTGCAGGTGGCGAAAACGTCCAATACCAACAAAAATTAATTCAGTAAAAGGAAACCTTTAGATAATTAAAATTGGCACTTGTAGTTTATGCGTTAGCACCTCCTTTGTTTAACCGAAACTGTATAGTTTCATTTGCAACAATTTTAGATACGATGGTGCGTGCGCCATTATCATCATCATCGCCCCCTCCGCTAAATTATTTTGAGTTGCGGCGCGTTGCATGAAACGTTTTAAAAAAATGTTTGACGCGTTATTGACTCTAGTTATTCTCCTTCCAGTGCTTTGCGGACCCTGTGTTGCGCTTTATCTATTTGTTGTTAATGCTAACGAACCATAAAATGGCTGTGTTCTGTGTTTATACAGCACAGGCGACGCACTTCGCACGGTGAGCATCACTTTGGTAAGTCGAATAGAAAGCCAGCTGATTGCTTTTTGGAAGGAAATGAGTTAATATATTTGAGTGCCATGTTGGTAAGCACGGTGCCTGCGCTAGAACCGCGATTCTTCCGCGAATCGCTGTGTGAAATTAGCTGGGAACGATTTGTTTCGGGACGTTTAACTGTGAACATTGCAGCAAGGTTACTTTCTTGCTGCACTTGAGGTTGTCTGAGAGAAGTTTTGAGCTTGCCTGCGCAGAACTAAATAAAGCGCTCCGTTGAAAGTGTTTAGGCATTGTGACTACAGAGACATCGAAGGCTTACGTTTGTGTCAGAAGTGCTTAGAATTAATTTTTAGTGTGAATGTGAGGCATGTAGCTTTCCCTAGCAGTCGTAAGATCACCGAGGCAAACGTCAGTTTAGCACTTGCATCGGACGCGCCTTTTCAGCACATGCTGCATGTATGCGCCTGTTGTTGCTTTTATGCACGAAGACTGTGGTAATAGTTTGCAGACTGCAAACTATAACTGAATATAGAACTGTTTCAAGTGTGTTGACCGCTTCTTAATAGTGTGTAATGTTGATTTACTAGAAATTAAGCTTCGCTTTTTTTTTTGGGGGGGGGGGGGGGGCAAATAATAAGGGCCTAACACGCTGTCCGTCAGTCCCGAGACGAGTGGTACGCTGTACAGCAAAGTAAATGTACTGCATTACCGAACGGGGTCACGTACTCGTTAGCTATGATTTTTATTTTTATAACTGTAGTGCACAACGTAGATGTAATGTGCGATCGCTTGGTTCTTTCCTAGTGTATTCTTGTAAAACAAATAAACTGGTCAGAACAGCATAGAGATGTGGCTTTAGGGAATGCATCAAAACAGGCTTGCCAAAATGGCTTGCCTCTGTTCTCATTCTTGCTCAGATCCAAAGGCAGTACATTTCATTTATCAACTTAATTTTTTTGTAATTTCAGTGTTTGACTTTACAGTAGTTGTCTGCATGGTAGGTAATCTGCCCAAGTATAGATGACTTGCAGCACTGTCACATTGTTGGTGGACCAGAGCCATGGACGAACCCTGTTTGCCTGCCTAGCCTGCTACTAACTAGCTACCTGCCCCATGGAAGATACCTATACCTGATTTACTATCATGGAGTATGTCTGACAGCCACCTGATAGCTCGCAGCTGCAGCCATGTTGTTTTTATGTTCTACACCTGTGCACTGCAGTGTAACGCTCTATCACGCATTTTAAAAAGGACAGTATTTAATGGCTACATTTTCATCTACAATAATCTGTCACGGTTCCATCCACCAAGGCTGCACGACATTCATAGGTGCCCTAGTGAGGCTCAGAGGAGTTTTGAAAATTCTTGTGCAGTATTGTTGAATTATTACTTACAAAATATTGTCCAGTGAACCAGTTTTAACTGTGAATGTATTTATTTTTTCTAAATTACTACCCACGCAATGTTGTTATTACGGCATTGTGAATGCACAAGATTGTTAGTCTGCTAGAGTTTCCAGTTTGTACAACCCATAGCCATTTAAACAAGAATTGCAATGGTGGCGCTGAAGGGCAGCACTTATCTGCGAGATGGCTGATGCATTGTGAGGGCACCAGACATTCCCCTCATCATCTGCGGCGACTGTCATCGATACTACGAAATCACAGTGGTTGCCAGTGTTCACGTGCGAACTGCTCGGGGTCGCAGTCAACAATTTCAAGCCACTACAAAAAGTGTTAATTGCATTGATTACATCTTTGCATGACAGCCGATGTATCCATCATGAACTATGTCTTACTACAGGTACCATATGCCATTACTTGCTGTACTGTACGACAGCACAGAGTACATGTGTGATTAGTGGGGTAAATAAAATAAATAAATACTGTCTCCACTGGGAATCAAACCTCCATCCCTTGTGTTCCTCACATACTGTACTTTGTTTATGGCAATAGAGCATGAGTCAGCACAGATGCATTCTTGCAGTGGAATTATCTAGGCATAGCACTGCTAATTTTTGTTCTATTGTGGCACCTTTTATGGAGTTCACCGATTTTTTTTTTTTGCATCGTTCATATAATAAACACATAAAATCCCTGCAGCACTATGAAAATTTGCCCGGAGCATTCAACTCGTGCTACAGTATGTGCAGTAAAGCTACCTTTGTCTTTGTGTGCAAAATGAAATTTTTTACGAAAGATTTACATTTTGCATGTTGATTTGATCAGAATATATTGGTTTTGAACATGATTGGAAGAGGCTTTTCAATACCCGAGCTGTTTCATGTGCATGGTTGTTAACTACCATGCTGAACTTTGTAGTCAAGTACAATATGTGCATAGTGCCTATATGCATACAATATATGCATAGAGGCAGGTAGAGTGATTGTTTAGGTGTACTGTAATTATCAGGCTGTGCTAGTATCGTTACAGCTATGATATAAAAATTCGCATCAGGTTTGTAGAACTTGTATTGTGAACAGTGGTTATATGGTGTCTGTGTATTTTATTTTAGCATAGCAGTGATATTGGTGCAAGTTCTGTCAAGTTTGGTTTTGTTTTGATTTTAACTTTGCTTATTGCCACTTATGGACAGCCTTATCACACAGCGCTATTCAGGTTCTACTAGTGTCGAAGATTATTGATTTCACTTTCTTTAATAGACACTGAGGGTTCACTGACACATACGCCACCAAATTTTTTTGTTTCAACTGCTTCAATTGTTTTCCTTCCCAGTGGTGTTGTACATTTTCACAAAAATTTGCTTTCAAAGTGAAGTTGTCGACTTTCTTCCAAGTTGTGTGATATGCTGTGAAAAATGGCATGCGTGTCATGAAACTTGTTCCAGATTTTTTGATCGCATTCTGCATGTACGAGTTTTTTCAACCTTCTATGAATGCTTTGTCTCAAAAATATTAAGTATTCAGGCTAACGTAGGATTAGGTTGCATTCTGGGTTCTGTTGTGCCGGGTAGCAGCTCAGCAGTCAGATTCTTTTACTGGACTTGCCTGAGAGTACGAGTTGTGTGAAGCCTGCACACAGACCCATATCATGCCATTTGACGCAATTTTTACGCTCGACCGCCGTCAGTTTAGAAAAGGACTGTATTGGGTTACTACGACAAACATTACCCCAGCTTGTTTTAGGCGGAAAAAAAAAAAGTTTGTGCCATGGTCGCCATCTTGCATGTTCTCATACACTTTAATTTCAAATTTGTAAAATTTGCTGTTCTCATCGTAGTTGTTCCAACAATACCCCAAGTTTTCCAGAAGTATAGGAACCCAAGAAAATTGTTTTGGAGATTAGAGAATATAAGCCATGCCAGAATAAAATTCTCAAGTTTAGAAAATTTGCTTTTTGCAGCATTTACAGCTGTAAAATACAGAGTAAGGTGGTTCTAGTAAATATATGACGTGTATTAAGAAAAAAGTACCACTCGGTGGCATTTATTTTGGGAAGTTAAATCACAGCACTCAGTTCCTTGCTCGCTTACAGCCGCCCAAACCTTCAACTAGACTGCACAACGCCCACTTTCAACAGTGATGCTGTTTAAGCTGGAGGTTGTTTCATCTATTGTGCGCAGCTTAATGTGTTCGCAGTAATGTCACCATGACCGGATGTGACATCATGACGTCACATCCAGTCATGTCTAATAACCAGAACTGAGGTCACCACATGACATCATGTCCGGTCATGACCGATGACTTCACCGTGCGATTCACGCATATATGAAGCTAACCTTGCCAGGCATCCAATCCAGGCATCCGTGCTGCGCCTTTCATTTGTCGCTTCCTCAAACGCCGTACCACACAGGAATCAGCAGTGTTTTAAATTGGTTTACAGGAAAGAAAAGGCATAATATCTGTTGCACTTGTCCGCTGGCAACAGATAGCCACGATGAGTCTCGAAGTATAATCACGGATAACTTGAGGCAAACAGAAACAGCATCATTGTGTCATCAGTCTTGTACATGACTGCAATCTGCCTTAATTTTTTTCTGTACCCCTGTGCCTTGGCAGGGATCGAACTTGCAGAGAGGTAAAAATAAGGCAAGGCCTTATTTTAGCTTGTATCCTAAGGTCAACATGAATTCCTAGAGGATCACAACTTGTTGAGAAGTGAGGACTGCAGCTTGCCTTTACTACTTTGCACAGATTTACAGTTTCAGAAGTGGTACGAATTATCTGCTACTTGGCTGAAAAGCGGAGCATGCAGCCTGGCTATTTTTGGCAATGGTGGTACTTCCATTATCTTATACATACTCTTTAGCATAGAGTCATGAACTACCACATTATGTGAAAGACTGCCTGACACAAATATAAAGCCTCCATTATCTTATACATACTCTTTAGCATAGAGTCATGAACTACCACATTATGTGAAAGACTGCCTGACACAAATATAAAGCCTCCCTTAACCTAGCCGTATGAAGTGCCTTTGTGGTCTACGGGTAGCATGTCTGACTTGAAATGCAAGAGTCCTGGAGGGTTCGATTCATTTCACCTACCCATCTGATTCGAGAAGCTTGAGTTGGCAGCTCCTGCCAAATCTGCCATATCATATGATCAAGTGACTTTGCACAACCCTGCCACCAATCAATTCCCGGCTATCACCCACAATTTTTCTTTCACAACCCTGATACCAAATTTTATGGTGAATGGCAGCCTTTAACGCTGTCATATCAACATGTAACCAAAATTTGGTTTCCTTCAAGTGGTGGCTTTAGAGAGCTTGTGTTGTTCGTCCCTTTGAGACCTTGATTAGCAGGTGGCAAAGTAGAGACAAGAGGGATGATGAAGAGAAGGTAGGAGGCAGAGGGTGGAGAATGGGTACAATGTGTCGCACTGTGATTTGTAGATTAGGTGGCACAACCCGCTTGCATGGTCGTAACCCATCAGCTGCATTGAGAACAGCAATGCTAACTCCTAGCTCTTACTCCCCTGCACAGATCGTATTGATTGTCTATACTTTTTCTTGGACAAGTTCTTCTGAATATCTCGTAGGATTTTTGCACGGCCCCTGAAGGCTAGGTATTGCTGCAAAGCACCTTCTCCAGAAAACGGAAACATAGAATGACCAGCTTGTTCAGCTTGTTTCTACAATGAGCACAAAACTGGACTCCATTCCACTCGTGAAATATGGAGGAGTCTCTATGACCGGTTATCATTGTATAGTAGAACCCTGCTATAGTAAAGTGAAACTGAAGTCCCATCATAGTAGTGCTTTTGGTAAAACTAGGTTATACTAAACGTCTGGCCGTGGCGTCGACTTCTCACGAAATGGCATTGCTGCACACGCATTACATGGAATCGCGAGGAAATTTTTTCTTAAAAAAAAAATAAGTAGTGCTTTTTTTTTATGGTTTTACCGCTAGGCTCATCAGCACTGAGAAGAAGCCAACTTTAAGGCCTTGGAGCCGTGAGGGAAAGCATGCAGCGCGTAGCGGGAAAAATGTAAAGCTGACCAAACACAAAAAGAAGACGGCCGGTCACTTAAAAATAGAGTAAAAGTGCAGCAAGAAAAAGGGAAGCGAAGAAACGGCCGAACATTCACACAACACTATTCAGCACGAAGGAGTAGTGGCAAGAATTGGAGGCGTGGCTTGTGTGGTTTTGCAGTGCTGGACTGTCGCGCATTTTTCATCTGTTGCCTCTTAAAAGATGGAAACAGCGGAAGATGATGCTGCGCTCACGCAATGCTTTGGTTCTCAGCTGGAATCAAGCTCGGCTGTATTCGTATCCATGTTGCATTCATGCTAAACAGGTACTTCTACAAGCTGTAAAAGAAAAAAAAAATGAAAAAGGAAATGGCACAGAGATGATAAGAGAGAGATGGAAGGCATTTTAGAGCGTTCTTTTCATAAAGCAACAAGATGTGCTTAGTAAGCAGACTTTAATTACGAGATAGTATCTTCAGGACCGTGTCATCACTAACAACTGATATAGTAAGATTTTGGCCGGTCCCGGTGACTTTACTGTGATGAGGTTCTACTGTACTTATCAGTTCGCAAAGAGCACTTCCTGGCAGAAGGGCAGCTCAACACTGTTAATGTGGAAAAGCACTCACTACTCTGCTCGTGCTCAAACTGAAACCCACATCTGAATTTGATTATGCTTCCTGCAGGAACGACCTTTAGTCTGCATCTCAAGTGAGCATGCGGGGTATCTTGATGCTTATTTTTATTTTTTGTAACCGCAACCTCGAGCAGACTAATTCGCCAAAGCTGGCAGCGCTGGTTATGTATACGTTTGCCGCTGGCTCAAGCCTGCACTGCAGTGAAGTACAGGCACAGAGCAACGCTAGAGAAGAGCACGGGCGTTCAAATTACGAAACTTTTCTGCCCCAGTCAAAAAGAATTCCATTTAAGCTTCCGGGAAAAAAAAAATGCTAGAGTGGCCCTGCGCAATATAATACCAGCTAGTACCACATCACTACTCTCTACAGCGACTTTCTGTTAGCTAGTGCCAAGTTACTGTATATCTGGCAGAACCACATGGAATGGTTTGTGGGGTTTAATGTCCCAAAGCGACTCGGGCTATGAGAGACGCTGTAGTGGAGGACTCCGGAAATTTCGACCACCTGGGGTTCTTTAACGTACACTGACATTCCACAGCACACGGTCGCCTTGCCTTTCGCCTCCATTCGAAAAGCGGTCGCCGAGGCCAGGATTCGATCCCGCATCCTTCGGAAGTGCCCTAACCACTGCGCCACCCCGGCGGGGTAACACATTAATGTGTCACGACAAACACAAAATAACAAAAGGAACAGCCAAGGTCGTAATGAGCGACTGCAGGTGACAAATGCATCGGTCCCTGGTACTCGTGCTTTTTTAACATCACACTATGCAGCACTGAACTGAATGATCATACGAGTAAAAAGTAAAAACTCTAGGGGCACTTTGAACCACTAAAGAGCAATGAGGTGAAAGCCTTTATTGCATGGTGGTCTGATGCCCTCCACTATGGCACCTCCTTCCTCGTTTTCCTTATGGCTCGATTCAGGTGTTCGTGGAGAAGTGTGAGATACGCCTTTTCTTTCCTGTAAACCAATTTGAAATGCTGCTGATGCTTGCTGTACTGCGTCTGCTTTTGTATGCTGTGTCATGTGGCGTTAGAGCAAACGCCAAATGAAAGGCGCTGCACTGACGACTGGATCAGGTTAACTTTCACATGTGCTCGAGTCGCCTGGTAACGTCATGACATCATAGTAATCTCTGTCATTATCATCACTGTCACTATCATTATCAGTCAGTATCTATCACTAAGTTCTTCACTGACAGATTTAAAGGTAAACAGCACAACCATGCAACTGCTCGCAAGATTCCAATGACAGCTCTCGCATGTTGGAATGGGGACGGAGGAAAGCAGTGGCAATGTGAGTGGCAAGTATGTATTTCCTGGGGCGGCTGTGCTGGGCAGATATCGTGCTAGAAAAACTGGCTACCCTGTATACGCAGTGCCTGGTGTCATCGATAGTACCGGAACTATGGAAGAACGCAAACATTATCCTCATTCATAAGAAAGGGGATGCTATGAACCTTAAAAATTAGACCAATCAGCTTACTGTCTGTTACGTATAAGGTGTTTACAAAGGTAATCGCTAATAGAATCAGGGCAACCTTAGACTGCAATCAAGCAAAGGATCAAGCAGGGCTTCAGAAACGGTACTCTACTATCGATCATATCCATACCATCAATCAGGTGATAGAAAAATGCTCGGAATATAACCAGCCCTTATACATAGCATTCATTGATTACGAAAAAGCATTTGACTCAGTTGAAACCTCGGCGGTGATGCAGGCATTGCGAAATCGGGGGGTAGACGAGCCGTACGTTGAAGTGCTGGAAGATATATATAGTGGCTGCACAGCAACCATAGTTCTGCATAAAGAAAGTAACAAAATTCCGATAAAGAAAGGTGTTAGGCAAGGAGACACAATCTCCCCAGTACTATTCACAGCTTGCTTAGAGGAAGTATTCAGAGACTTGGAATGGGAGCAGTGAGGGATAAGGGTAGATGGAGAATACCTCAGTAATCTGCGATTTGCTGATGACATTGCCTTGCTAAGCAACTCGGGGGATGAACTGCAAATAATGATTGATGACCTAGACAGGAAAAGTAGAAAGGTAGGCTTTAAAATCAATATGCAGAAAACTAAGGTAATGTTCAACAGCCTCAGAAAGGAACAGCAGTCTACATTAGGTAGCGAAGTACTGGAATTAGTAGGCGAATATGTCTACTTTGGACAGGCAGTACCCGCAGATCCGGACCATGAAAAGGAAATAACAAGAAGAACAGGATTGGGATGGAGCGCATTTCGCAAGCACTCGCAGATTATGACTAGCAGCTTATCGTTATCGCTCAAGAGGAAAGTATACAACAGTTGCATCTTACCTGTACTCACCTATGGGGCTGAAACGTGGAGGCTAACCAAGAGAGTTTTACTTAAGTTGAGGACAACCCAGAGGGCTATGGAACGAAAAATGGTAGAGGTAACATTAAGAGAGAGGAAGCGTGCACAGTGGGTCAGAGAAATAACTCAGGTTACCGACATTCTAGTGGAAATTAAGAAATGGACATGGGCCGGACATGTAGTGCAAAGAGAGGATAACCGATGGTCGCTGAGGGTAACAAACTGGATTCCAAGGGAAGGAAAGCGTAGCAGGGGGCGGCAGAAAGTTAGATGGGCGGATTAAGAAGTTCGCAGGGGTGAAGCGGATGCAACTAGCACAGAACCGGGTTAAGTGGAGAAATATGGGAGAGTGCAATGGGTATAGTCAGGCTGATGATGATGAATCCCACAGACTTTCGGTAGAAGCAATGTTAGGTAACCCAAGGGCCGCCTTATACGCCAGCCTAATCGTAGCGTCCACCTTGTTTTCCTCCGTCACTTCCATATTCATACAAGGCGTCGCATAAACTGTTCTACTGATCACGAATGCCTGTACCAAATGACTTGACTCCTTTTCCTGCAATCCTCTCTTTAGATTGGCGATTCTTTCAGTGAGCCTCATGGCGGCGTTTACCGTATTCTTTAGCTTTCCTAAGGCCTCCTTATTTTTCCTGTTAGTCTGCAAGTACATGTCCTGTTGTAGCGTATCCTCCTCCTCCAATTGTCTGTCTCTACCCCTGGTGACACAGAGTAACATCGCACCAAGTGGTGACACACAAGCGATCTGTATCTGAAGAATGGTGGCAGCTTAGATGAAGAAATGTTCATGTCAGGCCGCACAACAAAAAACACTGAAATTGTGTGATTCAGCAACTTCAGCTACAGATTTTTTTTATCGCACTAGCAGCAAAAAAGCCAGAAGAGTCTGTCAGAAGAAGCTCTGATTTCAGCTTTTAGCGATTCAGGTACTACAATTACAGTGGCCAAAGGTGCACACAGTTTCCGTACCCACTTGCTTTTGAGTATGTACACATGATCGCTGCATGTTCTCAGTTTTATCTCTGTTTAGGAGAGTGTCCACAATCGTTAGCAACGATCTGATGACACTGAAACACAAGCGTGTAGTTTTCATGTAGATAGGAACCTAGTGTATACTTGAGTGAAGGCTCTCCAGCTTATGATACAAACTATTTGTAAAAATAAAAATAAATATGATTGTACAGGGATTTTGGGGAAACCCAACAGGTTGCTTGTTTTGACGGATGTTTGTAAGAAATGACTAAGTGAAATGCTCAAGTTCATAGGCCTCTTGTTCGTCCAACACGGGAATTATGCAAATTCACTGGCTGAAGCTGCATTGGAATAACTAGGAGCACGCTCTAAACCAGTAAAAGGAGTGAGAGTATCCATTTGGTCACACCAGTTACAGCGCACTGCACTACCGAGGTAGCAGAGGAATCCAACTGGTGGAGGAAACTCGTACGTCGGCCCCGAGTATTCCTTGCCTCTGTAAATGCAAATAAATGAGAGTAATACAGCAATTACATTTAGTTTGCATAAATTCAGCAAACTCACTCACAGTAGAATTTGATTTGAGTAAAGCAAGTGAGAGTGCCTGCCGCAGAAGGAAAAAGGCAGTAACGAGACTAGCAGTCAATGCTAGCACAAATACAAATATTTAGCACACTTGCAAAACACTGAAATAGCAACAAAGAGACTAAGTTAAATTACGTGTGCAGTAAGTGCGGAATATGCTGCGGCTTGCATGGAATTGTAATCAAGAGTGCTTATAGCAGCAACTGCCAAGCTCTTTGACAGGATTACGAGGTACAGTCTTTGTCAAAAGTGTAGAGTCCAGGGGTTCTGCTTCTGGGCCAGTTCCTGCGGCTTGTAATGAATTTCCGGTATTCCAACTTTGTTGATGGCAAGAAGATTTTTTGTCCTACCCCCTTCAGTGGCCTCAACTAATTCTACATCAGTGCCACAATTCGGCTCAGAAGCGGACCCCCCGGGCTCTACACTTTTGACAAAGGCTGTACATGCAACGGTGCCTCACTCCCCTCAACAAAACGTACCACCTCAGGTTAATTATTGCTTTGTTTTCAAATAAGCTGTCCATGGCCTTGACAGCAGCTTGAAGCCAAGCACTGCCCACTATTTATGGAGGCATTGTTTCTGCTATCATTCCCAGTTTTCTCAAAGTGATGACGCTGTTGGAGCAAGCAAAAGATATATATTAGGGAACTCTGCGTTAGCGACATGCATCTGAAGTGTTAAATCTATATAAATAAGCTCAGCGAGTTCTACCAATGCAGTTATTTTCGTAGTAAAAGGGCAGATACTCTCATGGGCAAGAACCTATGATAGCCGAAGAGTCACCCTCATTGCTGCATGCACCGATGTGAGTACTCGACAGTGGAACGTGTGAGCATATAAGCACAATAAATTCGTGCGGGTATATGCCCGTATCTTGTAGCAATTTTATGCTGAGCAGTAGGCTCGTTTCACTCCGGGGCTCATTTCGCACTGGGCCAGTTTACATTTATACTATCTCTCAGCTAGCCAGCAACTCCCCTTCTTTAGCACTTCGTCGACGCTGTAAAGAAGCTGACCTCTTGCACTGCAGCACCACGTATGGGCCGCATAGATAAATACCTTACGACAGTTTTTTGACGGAAGCACGACCGTTTCTATGTGCCCAGCCACTCTATCTGCTGAAGCTGCGAGGAAGGCAATAAAACCTCCTGATCATAAACCAGCGCGTTCACGCTGGCGCACCACACCAAAATGCCTGCTACTGCCCAAACAAACTAGACCACAAACGAAGAATCTTAAAAAAAAAAAAAAGCAAATTACAAACTTCCGTGACTCTCGACTCACAAATAGTTTCACATCATCTGTAAGTCGCCGCGTACGTCCCAATACCCCAGTGCACCCCGAAGACAACAGCAACCGGCGACTGATCGGTGCTGTATGCAACGGTTGTTTCAAGCGCGAAGAAACGGGATCGACGCCATTATGCAGTCTCCACATGCCTTCGCCCGGTGACTGTCGCGTGATTATGCCGCGTCAGTAATTGTGACTACCGCATAGCTGCACTGCCGTGTAAAAACTCGTTAAAAAAGCTGCAAGACGGTAGCAGAACGCCGACAAATGCTTTACCTAGAGCTCGCGGACATGTACGAAACACCATCATTCGCGTACGACTCACCGTAGTCGGAGGCTGCAGACAGGCCAGGGACAGGACCGAAGGCTACGCTGTTGAATTTAGGGCAACAATCCACAAACTGAATCAGATTTTCACCGAATTTGCATCTATCGGGATGATGCCCCACAAACTAAAACAAGCCGACGCATGAAAAGCGACCTAGGGCTCGCAAGGCGCGAGCACCCGTTGCCCGAAAAGCGCGCCAGCTTTTGCGGGTGCGGTGGTTCGAAACGGGTTAATTGGCATCTGGGTTTGAGGCTTATTTCCAGAAAAAAGCAAATACTAAAAGTTGTTTGACGTCACATCCGTCGAGAGAATCAACGCGTCCTCCTTTCCACTTTGGTTCTGTGCGCGCATGCGCAGTTCACGGAGCCGGCTCTCTGCAAGTTCAGGTCGTCTTGCGTATGGGCGATACGTACAGCTAAAACGTGTTTTGCCCGGGGCCCGATCCTCGATATTCGCCTTTTCGGCCATGTTGTGACGTACCCGTGACGTAAATATTGGGGCGGCGCTAAAACGCGTATAAACAGAAATTGATGACGAAATTTAAAAAACAAGGAAAAAAGTTACAAAAAATAACGCCGTCGTCTGCTACTTGGCGCCGATTACAAAAATGCCAACGCTGCGATGCCAAGAAGCTGAAGGGTCGGTGCGAACAGTGTTTACGCTGCATACACGCGTCGCGCGGCAGGGCAAGGCTGAGGAGATAGTGAGATACTTACGTATACATTGCGGCTGTACTGTACTATTATAGTAACGGTAGTTGCGACCACAGTGCATCATAGTACACACGCTGTCGGACGTCCACCAGCAGCTAGGCTGAGCGAACGGCGGTACTCGACGCAAACCCCACAAACAGCCGGTCGTCAAGTGTGAGCGATGCCTCACTTGAGATGCCTGCATGTTGCTAGCTGTCCGTGTTTCATTTATGGACTTAGTCGCGCAGAGAAATCGGCGAGTATCAGGATTAAAGAATTTGTTTACGAATACTGAGAATTGGAAGCGCCCAACAGATTTTCGGGCTGCAGTTGCCTCTAGAGAAGAGACGCACCTATCCGACGACAACGCTGGCCTTCTCAGGGTATCACTGTCGTTGGAAACTGCCTGCGGCAGCCCACCGTTTCCATCATGTTAGCAAGTCTGCTACGGCCGGGTATACGTGTCGGCTTCTGTGGCGTAGCGTGCGGATATCGGCCCGACTGGAGCGGCGTAGTGAAAACACGCATAGTGGAGAGCTCGATTAGGCCATATATCTGGCGATCTTAGCATGCGCTGACATCGGACCACCTTTAGCGTGTTAATTCCATCGAAATGCGATCGTCGTAGCTGGGCTACGCACATATTGCGGGTCAGAGAGCCGAGCGTCTATAATCATTACTGAGCCATCGCGGCGGGGACGTTTTCACGCAGCCGCAAAAATAAGCAGATAAGATTTTCTGGCAGCAATGAAAATGCAATGAAAAGTGTATCCAGATGCCCACTGGCAGCAACAGGTTAGCTTTCACGCTGATGGCATTTAATGTGCCCTGAATTAGACATAGCACGCTGTATGCACATTTCACCGCATGCAGAGTGTGTCACTCTGTTGTGGCAGATGCCTCGTTAAAATAATAATAATAAAAAAAAAAGCTGTCGGTATTATTCTGCTTGGTTTCTGAGCATGTTGCATAAAAACATTTTATAAAAGTAGCAACACTGCTCGTCTGATGCAGGTGCACATCACACCACAATGTCACAAGAGAAACAAAATTTGTCAGGTACAGCCTAGTTCCTTTGCTACTGTTTACCAGTTTTGCACTTGCAATAGCATCCGGCACTTTCTTTCAGTTCAGCATGATTCCTCAGAGGAGAGAAGGGTGATGAGGTCGGCTAGAGATATGCCTTCACATATACTATTTGACGATCAGGAAGTGAAGGAACAGACATGAAGAGTGAATATGATATATGATGCCTAATTACAATGAGCTAGATGCAGTACGGAAACCATTTTCTTGAAGCAATTGTCAATTGAATGTAGCATTCATGCACACATTAACCAGTGCACATGCTATATACACAAAGCCCGAACCTGTCTCTGAGTGAAGCAAGGGAGCCAAAGGGGAAAGCAAGCGTGACTTTAAAGACACCGTAAGTAAAAAGTAACAGCAACAAAAAAGAAAAACAGAAGCATGCACAGGAACAATATTCGACAAAAAGAGGCATGAATTGCAAGGCCTGCAGCAATGTGGCCTGCAGCACATCAGGGTGGTGTTCTGGATTTTTTGGCAAAGGTTCATTAATGCCAGGTGATAATACTGTATGATTTGTATTGGCTGTGCCATCCCCTGTGTGCTCTTCCAGCAATGCATAATGTCCAACGTGCAACTGTCTAACATCCACTCTCTACACTCTGACTCAAAAACATGCTCAAATGAACCTCACCTGAATACGGGCATAAATATGGGAATAAAGCATGAAATTTACTTTTTCGACATTCTGATTGCATATCATTGGAAAACTAAACGTGATTTAAATGAGCGTATGATTTGCAGCTAGTGCGTCTTGTATGCATGGTTCTTCCAACAGGTTGCAGTATAGCTTATGTCCTTTATTTTGGTAAAACATGCACACTTTAAGAGACCTGCTACTCACGTAACACATTCCCTGTAGCTTTAAACAGCTCGTCGTTGACTAACAATTGGTGTATCATTTGCTTTCGGTACTTTTTGGCATTTTTTTTTACATGCACCTGACATGAAGCCTTGCTTATAAGAAAACTGAAAATTACAATATACAAAACAATACAAAATTTATTTACAGGACTGCACACTCTACAATACACAGCCTAAAATGAAAGGCTGTCACACATTCAAGTAATTACAGTATTGTTGTACTTGTACAGCTCATCGCCATATCTGAAAGGTGGCACGGCCTTGGAGACCAAAGAAGAGAAATTAGTTATACAAAGCAAGGGAACACAAGATAGGGTCAAAAACCCATTCTCCAAGTGTTTGGCCCAAGATAACCCCAACACCAGCAAAGCAAGCACCCACTGTTTTACCAATGAGTACCCAACACCACTGAGGATTGGTCCCCAAATGCTCAAACCACTAGGCTGCAACTACAGTCAAGGGATGCTATGCGTTCCGCAGTATTACCAGTATCAAAGATTATGGAACTCAACGTCATTTAAATGGTAGTCGGCACCTGGGACAGAGCAAGTATTCCCCGATTCTGTTATGGACAGGGCAAAGGTAGTTATAGTGTGTGTAAGAATGATTTTATCTGTGCATAAATGCCTGCCACACCTAGAATGTTCCCTTTATGCAGTCTACCAAAAAGGAGAAATGTTTGTCTCAGGAAGACAAGCCTTAAGCATTATTTCAGCAAGTCACTCAATGTGACGGCTATCAGGCAAACCAGCACAGCACTTGAAAACTTCATGCTCTAAAAACAATTGTGGGGACACGCAAGCTCAGCATTTACCGCTATGACACAACAGCTTTTATGGCTCCTGTCTGCAGACTCTCATTCGTGTGAATCGACTTTGCTACTGCTAACATCTAGTATTTATTCTATGATACATATCAGTAGCATATACCTGTAAGTTATCCAATTATGTGGAAGACCACTTGTCTAGATACCTATAAAGCCCACTCTAACCAAGCTGTACGGATGCGTTTCCATGGCCTAAGGGTTGCCTGTCTTATTACCCAAAGATCCTGCAAGGTTTATCACCTCACACATTCATCTCAAAGGTGAAGCCAGAGACATCACACTGAGTACTCGGCCATGTCACCTGTCTGAAATGTGCCCAAGATTTTCCACTCACAACGTCGCGTTTTGTGCAGAAAAGAGGCTTTAACGTTGCTGCATCAAAAAAAAAAAAGCAAGAAGCCAATAGCTGAACATCTACGCTACAGTAGGCTCTGCTGGCTCGCAAGACATTTGACCACAGTGTCAACAGCCGAGTTATAGATGCAGCTGTGGCAGAGGCTGTACCACAGAAACAACAGATGAATGTGGTCAAGATAAAATGAAATCGCTTTGTTCACAAATTCTTCAATACATCATGAAAAAGAATGGCTCACTTATGGATAGTATGACGTCTACTGTGTTCAATAGAATTGTACCTTCAGGAAGTTATCTTTTGAATGCAATCTTAAGAATATATTGTGGTGTTCAATTTAGGCTGTACACATAGCAGACGTGCAAAATATGCAACACATTCTGAGGGTTAAATGCAGAGAGGATTGCTGAAGCTGATATAATAGGAAAGCATAGGGATACTAGATAACATAGAAAACACATGCGACAATAGGATAGGTGTAAGTGAAACTAGCGCAGCTGTCACTTATGAGAGCAAAAAGTTATACAACTCAGTACTAGCACAATGGTACAAAATGTTGAAAAGTGATGATGAAACACAAGTTTCCTTGAAAGTGCTTCTACATAAATGAAATGAAAGTGATTGGCATAAAATTTGTGCCCCTTCCTTAAAATTCTCAATTTAAAGCTCACAAAGAACAATGAAGGCTACAAAAGCAACTAACAGAAAAAAAGTAATGAAGCAGTTATACACAGCTGCAATCATTCGACAAACATCTCGAGTGATGAAGCCAGTCTCCAGTGGCTTAGAGCATGAATATGTGAGCTTTACCAACCCTCTTTTAACATATGTGAGTGCCGGAGGGCATGTGGCAGCAGCAAGAATGTGTCAAGAAGCAAATGGCCCAGATAGCAGCCTCATAATAGAGGTATGGAAGGACTACACACAACGCTATCATGGAGGGAGGTATTTTATGGAACAAGATATGTAGAAATGCACAAAAGGAGCAAAGCATTTTGTAGAGCTGCAGTCAAAAATTTATGAAGGACAATCTTATCAAAAAGATTTTATTTCACTCCTGCGCTTGTGCATCATTATTGTGACTATGAGTTATATAGTGAAACATGAAATGTCAAGCAATTTATCCCGTACACAAATGAATGCATTCTTTCCCCTGCGAAGCCACCTTCAAGAACTTTTGCCAGTGGGTGCACATGCACATCAATATCACCTAGTTACAAAACAGAGAAGTCAATAGTTGCCTTTGTGAAAAAACTGAAGAATACAAAAATGTTCATTGATCGCCGAGCCACACAAATGATGCAGAGGTTAAACAGGTTATCTGGGATCTTGATTAACATCACTACAAAGCATCAGTAATTGCAGTGCAAAATGAAACTGGCAAATTTTGCAAAAGTGGAATCTAAAATTGCCAAAATGGGTTGACAAGTTGGCGGGGGCCTCATTTTCCGTGCATACAACAATGAAAGACACTGACCACCAAATAGATGCACAAATTATCCTTGGGAAAACTAGTTGATTGCTGTTCATCTACATTCAGCATATGAAGGAAGCAATAGAAAACAAGCATAAAGGCAACCAAATACAAAGAAGCACAGCTCGCTTCACTCTGCAGTTTGTGGAAAAACACAGTGGGCACCTCACATTTCACCCTAGTAGCACACAAGATAGGTGTAACGAAATGGACTCTGCTATGGTAAACGACTGCAGACACATCCACCAGGGTGCACATATGTCAAATATTCTCACTGAAGTAGTACATCGCAGGCTGCCTGCTTGCCACAAACACCAAAGTGAATTGTGAACTGTTGCTGCCCGCATGTCCTACTCAGAATGGCACTTCTGGAGGTAGAAGGAGAACGTTTTTGTACCTTCCTGTGTTTCATTGACATGAAGCACTTAATAAAATGCACACTGAGTTTAAGCAGAACACAAAAAAGCAAAGTATACAACAAAGAATGACAGCTCTCAGCAAGGGCCACAGCACTTGTAGAATACACTCAGTATGTCTACAGATGGTAGACAAAAAATTATAGCACCAAGGAAAGGTTTGGTTTCGTTTGTGGGGTTTAACATCCCAAAGCAACTCAGACTATGAGAGACGTCATAGTGGAAGGCTCCGGAAATTTCGACCACCTGGGGTTCTAACATCGCACTAATGTGCACTAACATCGCACAGCACATGGGCGCCTTGCTTTTCACCTCCATCGAAAAGCGGCCGCCGAGGCCGGGATTCGATCCCGCATCTTTGGGAACAATAGTCGAGCGCCGTAACCACTGCGCCACCCCAAAGCTGAACTTGGTTCTTGCACATGCTATCAACAAAATGTACACCAAAGAGATGGTTATATCTCAAAACCACAGAAAAAATTAAGACTTGGACGGCTTTTCAGCAGTATGCTATCGAACATGAAGCAGTAAGAATGTGCACATTGATCACTTGTGGCATATATCAAAATCATGACAGCGAGTGAAAATCTCAAGTGCAGGTGATCAAGTTGTTCCTGTCCGAGTTAATATAAATGTTGCACGTCCTCTTCCTTGTACTTGTTGATGTTCCTGCTGCGATTACCATTTGCAGGTGGCGTCAATGTCATGTGATCTGCACACACTACAAGCTGTAACGATCTTCAAAAAGAGCTGTCCATCTGCATAGCACTTCACATCTGATGTGGCCGTCCAGGGACAAGGCGTGGCCTCCCAGATTATACAAGCCTAGCAGAGAGGTTAATGATGTTGAATATGGCCCCAGGACTTCTCGACCACATGATGACTCGGATTGGAAGTGCTGCAACGGCTGCACAAGGTCCACACGATCACCTGCAAATGTTTAGTGCCTAAATTATATGCAAATAAAATATCAAACACGCATGGCACAGGAACATTCAAAATCATCAAAGCTACAAGCTAGGCTGCGGTAAAGTGTAATCTATGAATGCAAGAAATGGTCAGTGCAAAACCTAAACCTAAGTGAACCATTTCCGTAACAGGTAAAGACGGCTTGGTGGCGGAAATTGTATTGTGGCTAACTTTTTCTTTCTTTTTTTGCAATTAAAGGAACGACTTATATCAGGCGATTTCACTTGTTTTTCCTTTCTCGGTCGTCGAAACCATTAACCAAGAAATCTTGACAACTACAAGCACACTCAGTTTTTTTTTTTTCTTTTTTTTTAAGTTCGTGCAGTGTAGAGAAGTTGAAGAAAATTATAATGCGTCGTAGAAATATGCAGCTAAAAGCAACGCAAAGTGCTGATTAAAAATATCGAATTCGCCGCATGCGTCCTGTGAGTATTCCTTTAATCTTCAGTCATTTCCCGCCTGCGTACAACTTGAATGCGAATGACGCTGTATGAACAGTCACCTTTACAGGTTTTCTTATTGCACTTACCTCTGTGATGCTCGACGTGCTGCACCATTTCCAGCAGATTGACTGCGTTGCCTTGCTGGTCGACACCCATCGAGAAGCCCGACACATTCCGGGAGCTTGTCGCTCGGCCGAACGAATACATTTCGTGCCATCCAACATCAGAGGCGTTCACCACTGGCGATCACACCCGAAGCACCAGTAGCTCAACAGTTCAACATTCCGAGCGCAGGACAATTCTCGCCTCGGAGCTTGCAAAGCCGCCACACTACACTCCTCGTCAGATGACTGATCTGACTGTACTGACGAGCTATCTTTCAAGACAATTTGACAGCATTGCTGTGCTGCAGCAAATCCTCGATCACTACTTGCAGACGACGAACGGCACGAAGACCACTCATAAGCGTACAAGTTCTTTCTTTCCTCCATGTAAGCTATAGTGAACTAGAATATATATTCTAGTTCACTATAATGAAAGCGTACCTCCCTTCATGCCTCCTTCCATGGCCGCCGCCATTGCTGGGTTATCATAACCGCACAGACCAATGATTTCTTACCATGGGAAGAAAGGGTTTGAAATAAGAAAGCAGTTAGCGCCGTCACGCGGCCGCAAGCTTCTGCCCCCATTACAGATTGTCTCAAGCGTCCTTTATTTCATACGCGCTCATAATTTACCTTTCTATTGCGTTTAAAAGCCATGCAAGGTGTATATAAAGTTATCCTTTTACTTTTAATAACAAGCTAAGAAACTACGGTAGGCTAACGGCTGCATAAATCAGCTTGCCTGTCGCCATAGTCTCATTAGCATAATTCGGGTAGTGCCTAGAATATACTGGCTAGTGTGACGAGCGCCCGCGCTTCCCTATGGGCGAGGATGGCGCTATTTGCAATGAAAGCCAATCGTTAGCGGCAGAGGGCGCTGCTTGTCGGGAGGGTGCCACCTGAGCAGACGACGCAGTTTTCTCTGTTCAGAATACGGCAATCTGTTGGTGTTGTGCGTGCGTGTTAAACCTGCTTCTGCGCGTTTTTTGCTTTCACGAAGGTGCAGTAGTTTATTTACGGTGTAGGTGTTTGCTAATGCGAGTCGTTCCGCACTTGTACCTGCTCGGCGACGATTGCATCGGTTTTTTTTTTTTTCTCGTTTTGTGCACGCGTTCTGTGCTCGCCTGTATCTTTTTTTTACTGTGTCGCCAGTGGTCAAGCGCGGTTCCCGATTGTTGTTTCCCCAGTGCCTCTCACTAGACTGCAGAGAAAAATGCCAAAGAGAAAGCGGTGGTGCACAGAGAAGACTTGCTTTTTTGGCAAACGGGGCTACCGCTAGAACAAGGAGCGTACGTATTACTGCGCTATCTGATGCTACGTAAGTACGCATTCTGTACAATGGGAACGAAGCATCGATAGAAATGACGGAAGGTAAACGACAGCTGCTTTTGTTGGCGAGAAATATTTTTAGAGCATGCAGTTATATTCACAAGGATGGAAACTTGGGCGAGTCGGTAACGGTGCTCCATGACAGTGTGTAGCACAGAGTGTACACAATCAGGCGCTACAGACAGTACCTGTGTTGTGTATCTTTTCTGTGTCCCTCGATTGTCCTTTTGCGCTACACATATGTCATACGGATGCAGTTATATATTAGGCGCATGTTTCACCGTAAGCGCGGCATTACCAACGAGCTTCATCGCGATGAACCGGCCGCGTCTCGTGCATATTGTGTATCTGAGAAAAAAAAAATTTCGTCAGCTTCTTCATTCCAAAAGATGGTGACTTCGGCAAAACCTTGTGCAACAGGCCGCGATGTACCTTAGCCGCTGTAAGTAAAGGTTCCTCGTTTGTGCTCTGCTGTTTTTTATTTTTTTTTTAATTCAAATACCTCACGGGCTCCGATTGGAGTATTATGTGAGGGGGGTTACATAACTGGGGTGCGAAACAGAAGCATGTAGAAGATGGTTATTTTAACATCGTTATTTTCAAAACGTTAACATTTACCCTCCACACCTTGTGCCCAAGACGGCACCAAAAAGGAAGGAAAGAAACATATGCGAGCAGCAACCAGCTCGTAAACGCCATAAGCGGGACGCAGGGACTGGACCCGGCGATTCGGGCTCGGAAATCAACGAGGACTCCTGTTTTTTCGAAGCTGGCTTTCAAGACTGCAACGACTCCTCCGGCTCCAGTGAAGCGGGCATTGTGGGTGAACAGAGTGGCAGCCAGGCTACACTGCAGACACCTAACCACCACGGAGGCCGTCATCCGTTTGATGACATTCTCATTCCGGTTACATGGATGCGGATACCTTCCGTGGATGACAGCCTAGCTTATGCTTAAGACCCAATATCTTTGAAAAGATGAATAAGGTTGACCTTGCATTCCAACTTTTTGGAGATGAGGTTATTAAAGGACTTTTTTTGCACCGGCGGCATGTGGAGACTATATACACTCGGGTGCAACCAACAGAAGACTTCGTCAAGCTAATCAATCGCCTGATACGAGTAATGACCTCCAGGATAACCAAACGTGCACTTAAGCCGGGTAGCCCAGACATGCGTTTCTTGGAAGACTTTTTAGGATATCTGGACAAGTGGGAAGAACATGCCAGCATTGCCTTCCACTCGCATTATCACCTTTGATTAAACATGCTGCCTTCGTTCTATTAAACCGAACCTGTGTTTCGTGACTTGTATTCTTTGAGTTTGAATTCCTCCAAACGCGAAAGCTCTCATGTGCGTTTACCGGGTTAGCGTGTGGCTCACGTACCGATTTAGCTTTCAAGTTCGAGCAATCCGCACAAAGCAATTCGATATTAACATTAGCATGTTAAAACGTTATATCAATCCTAAGCTCCTGAAAGAGCTCTAAAACAAAGTATTAAACGTGAGCCAAAGCAACGCGCAGCTCCCTTTCCAACTCTCAGCAGCGCGGCGCAATGTGCGCGAGAAACCGGCTCGCACCCTCTCGCACCACAGCGCCGCTATGCGGCCGCCGGCGGCTTTCATTGCTAATCGAGCCATCCCAGCCGGCGCGCTCGACACACTAGTCAGTATATTCTAGGCACTATAATTCGGGCACCTCGCCACTCGGCGAAATTATGGCGGCCAAACGTCAGCATTTTCGGTAATGGCGGCACATCAGTTACGTCATGACGCGTCAATTTGACGCAATCTAAATATGCCTGCGTATCACGTGTTTCACGTGACATAGCTCCAGCCAATCAAATTTGAGCATCCGCTCCTTCCCAGTATGCCATTATTTTCATCACATTGGTTAATCGAGCGTAAGTGTTCTCCAAACCACCATCAGTAACTTTGCTTCCACTCCAAAATCATTCGTATTTGTCATCCAGGCAACAAGGATAGCTCCGGTTGAAATCAATTTTCACGGCTACGTCATTTTGACGTACCCGCTAAAAGTGCTTGCCTCAACTGATGGTTTCGCGCCACAAGTTTGAAGCACGTGACTCTTTTCAGAGCCAATCAGAAAGACAATATGGCGCCGCCAGGGGAAGGCGAATATCGAGGATCGGGCCCCCGGTGTCAGCCGAATACGTCTACATCAATTTGCACGCATGCGCAGTAGGCGTCCGATAAGTCTACGTCTGTACGTCTCCGGGAGACGTAATACGTCTCCGGTAAGCTAAATCTCTCTATTTAAATGCTTCGACAGAAAGTATGCAGCAGTTTTCAAGGCAATTTTAAGGTTGCACCAGTCCAGACAGCTTTAGCATCAACAAACGTGCTTAACACAGGCATACATTGAGTCTGTGTGCAACCTCCAGATCTGCTCACCGGTGAAAGTCAGCCGGTAAGCGGTAAGGATACCGACGGTTGAGTCGACGCTGTCGCAACGTGCCGCAGAGCATCGCTTCCTCACTTTGTGCGGGCTCATCTTGCGATAAAACGCTAAGCGCAATACACTGCTGCAAAAAGACTTCGCACTGCCCGCACGACGAAACCAAAAAAAAAAAAAAAAACACGGCTGCAGGGGGATATTAAATCTCACCAAGCGGCGACAGAGCAGCGACCAGCAAGGACGTCGAAATCTTCGCAAAAGGGACACTTTCAGACTTGCGAACTAAATTACGCTTTCCCGGGCGCACCACAGCAGACTAGCAGCAGACAGCGATAAGAAACCGTTTCGTGCTTCGTCATCTCCGTTGCCTTGGTTACCTCTGGCAGCGCCTGCTAACCGATGCAACATCAAGGGGGTGGGGCGATAAGAGTGTTGCAAGATAAAAAAAAAATAAGAATGTATTTATAAAATACCTTACCTCATTCACAAGCGAAGTTATCCAAATGCCTATTTTTATGTTGATACTTTTCAGTAGTATAATTTCTTAATCTGAGTGGTTGGCCCCCGACCTGTGGCTATGCTGCGGTACCGCTGAACCGCTTTTGAGCCCAGCCTTCGCCACCATTCTACTTCCGCCATGGTACAGTCGAGCGCGATTTGAAGGTTATTGCGCTAGCGTCGACCGGGAACATGAACAGTGCCATGCTCCAGAATTCTCTGCCGAGGCGAGGGAGGTATCAGGCCAGCTTCCCTTACTGTTTTTGTTGTTCCTTCAGCAGCCGTCACTCCCTGCTGGGACATCACTTTCTTTTTTTTTCTCTTTTGGTTCTGCGAACAGGCAGTGACCGTAGTGCGCACGACGTAATATTTGGTGTTATCTGAAATTGGACTGTTTAGCGCAACAGATGGAAAGCTTAGAATAGAGAGAAAGGGCAGTGAGTTTGTCGCGGGGATGATGGTTGTTGTATGTGTGCACGGCCCCGCGTCGGGTGATGAACAACTTTTATTTCCGATAAGACGGCGTATATATACATGTGCTGACGCATTGGGTCATGCGCAGATTAGGTTAGAGCGAGTGACGTCAGCCTTACTCAGATCTGCTACATCTTCCTTTTTACGGAAAAAAACAAGGTTTAGCGTCGCTCGGGCAGAGGGTACAGACATGGTTCGCGTCGCTGCCTTGTGCTTCGGCGTAGCTCTTGGGCAGGCTCTGTGCGAGGGCCTTCTTGGGGGGCGGAACTTGCTTCAGGTTGCGGTCCTATCAGTCGTAGATGTTCTCGTGTGCGTCGAATTTCCCTGCCGTCCTCGGTTTTGACGATCGCTGAGCGAGGTTCGTTAGCTGGCCTGAGAAAGACAGCTGGAGACCAGCTCGGCTGGATTGTGTCATACACGGTGACCTGATGTCCTGGTGTCGCAGGTGGCAGGTACCTGCTGCCGCGGTTGTACGTCCTTTGGCGTTGGCGTATCTCACGAAGCCGGCTGCAAACCACGTTGCTGGGTATTTCCCGTGGCTCCAAGTGGCTTCTAGGCACCGGGAGAAGTGTCCGAGTGTGGCGTCCCATCAGCCTCTGCACAGGGGACTGTAGCACATCATCACGCGGAGTATTGCGCCATTCAAGCAAAGCCATTTGAAATGCAGGCATTTTAAAGGAGCATTTTTTTAGAAGCTTCTTTGCTTCTTGCACCGCTCTTTCTGTCATGCCGTTAGACCGCGGGTGGTAGGGGCTTGATGTGACGTGGGGGATACCTAGGATGTTCAGGAAGTCCTTAAATTCCCGGCTGTTAAAGGGCGGCCCATTATCACTGCACAGCTTCAAAGGCAAGCCATGGACAGAAAAGATTTCAGAACACCAGGTTTTCAGCGAGGTTGCTGTGGCGGTTCGAAGTTCCCGAATCTAAAAAAAAAAGAGTAAAAGCCCACGATGACGGCAAATTCACGACCTTCGTAAAAGAACAAGTCAATACCAACAACTTGCCAGGGTAAGGTTGGGACATCGTGACTTAAAAGGGGCATTTTGGCGTTTCGCGGCTGATTCTTCATGCACACCTTGCACCCTTTACAGAACTGCTCAATGTCGCTCGCCATGTTCGGCCAGTACATCACGTTCCTAGCCCTCGCCTTCATTTTATCCGCGCCAGCGTGCGCCGCGTGAAGGAGGCGGATCATTTCGTATCTTTTTGACTCTGATATAATTACCTTGTTGCTGCGAAATACGAGGCCATCCTGCGCGTGTATCTCGTCTCGGTACCCCCAGTAGGTCCGAAGTTGCTCGGGGACTTCGTGCTTGTGAAGAGGCCACGCTGCCTCGGCGTATTCGCGCTGCTTTGTCAGGTTGCTGTCGCCACTGGTTGCTGCAAGCAGGTCTTTCAGGCAGTGCTCACAGGCTGAAACGCAATCAAGAACATTGACTTGAAATTCCTGGTGTTATTCCATGTATGCCTTAGTGGGAAAGCGAGATAAAACATCTGCGAGGAACAGTTCTTTGCCGGGTTTATACGTAACGATGATGGGATAACGTTGCAACGTCAGCCGCATGCGTTGCAAGCGTAGCGGGCACTGGTGCAGTGGTTTATTGAAAATGATCTGTCTCCACTGTTACTGCATGCTGTTCAAATATATAGTCATGAAATTTGGTGCAGCCGTGCACTATCGCGAGGGTTTCCTTTTCTATCTGAGCATATCTTTGCTGCGCATCTGCGAGTGACCGCGATGAAAACGCAACGGGGTGCGCATCCTGCATCAGAACGGCGCCTACCCCGAACTGACTTGCGGCAACTGATAAGGTAACTCCTTTCTTGGGGTCAAAATAACAGAATTGGGGCTGTTATCAGAGCCTCGCGCAACTTTTCGAAGCTTTCTTGCTGCTTTTCTGTCCATACCCATGCGATTTCTTTGCGTAGCAAAGATCGAAGAGGGGCGGTCACTACAGACATGTTAGGGACGAAACGTTGCACAAAGTTTATCGTGCCCAGAAAAGCTTGCAGTTCCTTACTATTCTTTGGTGCTGGCATTTCCAAAATATCTTCTACGCGTTGTGGGTCAACCCGCAGGCCTTCTGCAGTAAGCACGTGTCCCAGGTAGCGTACCGCTGGCTGGAAAAATGAACATTTCTTCAAGTTCAGTTATGTTCGCGACAGCGTGTTAAAAGATTCTGCAAGTGGTAGTCGTGTTCTTCTTTAGTCTTGCCCCATAAGAGAATGTCATCCATTACTACTGCGACATTTGGCAAACCCTCTAGCACGCGATGCATTGCTGCTTGAAACACTTCCGGGGCTGAGGCAATTTCAAAAGGCATGCGCAGAAAGCGATAATGTCCGTAAGGTGTGCTCATTGTGCAGAGCTTGGAGCTTGCGTCAGCTAGTTTTATTTGCCAGAATACCGATGCCGCGTCTAGAGTTGTAAAGAACTTTGCTCCGGCAAGCTTAGGCACTACATCTTCAAGAGCCGGCATGGGGTAATGCTCCCGTAGCAAAGCTTTGTTGAGTGCTGTGGGATCTAGGCAGATGCGTACTTTTTCTTAACTACAGTGACCATGTGACTGGACCATTCTGTAGGCTCATTTACCTTGGATATGACGCCTTGTTCTTCCATGCGCTGGAGCTCTTGACTTTTTCTTGGAGGGCCACTGGAACTCTCCTCGCCGGGACGACCACTCCCACGGCTTCGGGCTTTAAGTTCATCGTGTACTCAACGCCTTTTAACTGTCCCAGTCCACTGAAAACATCTGCAAACTATTGCGCTGCTGGGTACAACTGGTCGACATGAACTGTTTCTACGCGACAAATAAACCCAAGGCTTTCAGCTACTGAGAGTCAGGGGCACATTTTGGTCAACCACGAAAAAAAGTCTCTTTGTGAACTTTGTTGTTCGCGCGCAAATGCAGCGAAATTTGTTTTGGCCAGAGTTTTGTGGCCGAAGAACGCAGTTAACGTTATGCGACATTCTCGGTGAGGCTTGTTCGGCAGCTTACAGACATCCTTACTCGAGATTACACAGCAGTTCGCTCCTGTATCCAGCTTGCATGTGAATGGGCGTCCTTCAATGTCAACTGTCGCGCTCCAATGGTCTGAGGCTACAGCGCCGACGGTCAAAGTTTGTAAAATGAAATCACCGTCATCCGCGCCTTGCAGTTCGCGCAGTTCCTTTTTTGACCCCTGTTATGACGGGGCGCAGATGCTTTTCATGCTTGGGCGAAGTGATTACGCCCACCGCACTTTGTGCAGTCCTTTCCTTGGGTCGGACATGTTACTCCACGATGAGTGAAATAACCACAACGACTACAAGGTCGCTTTCGCGGGCCGACTGCATGGTCTACTGCGTCGCCTGCTGTTTCGGTGCCTTCGCTGATTTCCTTAAATTGTTCCTTTCCTTGCTCGCGGGCTCGGCATATTGCGACTGTCTTCTCATACGACGGGTTTTCGGCTACAAGCGTTTGCTGTAAACACTTGTCCTGCACTCCCAGGGTAATGCGACTGCGGAGCAAGCGGTCTTCCAAGTCTCCGAACTCGCAGTTCTTTGCTAGCAGCCTTAGGTCTGTCAGCCAGTTGTTAAAAGGTTCCCCTTGCTTTTGGTCTCTCGATCCAAAGCGGAACTCATGAAATGTCAAATTCGTCGATGGTTTGTAGAATTCCTCAAACTTTTTAAGTAAAATGTCGACGTTGTTCTTGTCCTCTTCGTTGTCGAATTTGAAAGTGCTATAAGTTTTCCTTCCGTCTTCTCCGATTGTTACAAGTAACGTTGCAGCTTGCACTTCGTTAGGCTGTTTCCTTAACTGGGTGGCCGTAGAAAATAGCATGAACTCACTTTTCCATGTTTTCCATGCAGTCCATGCGTCTTCCGAGGTATCCAATGGTTTCGGGGCCGGGAGCAGCGTCGTCGGGGCGGACATAGTGAATGGGCAACACTGCCACCATGTGCACGGCCCCGCGTCGGGTGATGAACAACTTTTATTCCCGATAAGAAGGCGTATATATAGTGTGCTGACGCATTGGGTCATGCGCAGATTAGGTTATAGCGAGTGACGTCAGCCTTACTCAGATCTGCTACAGTATGGAACAGCGAACGAGGGAGAGAAGAGTGCGAAATGATAATTTTTCCTGTTGCAAACCCGGCCGCCAGGTGCCTGGAGTGCTAGGCTGGTCGACGCTCGCGCGATAACCTTCAAATCGCGCTCGACGTACAGCAACATCATTCCCACGGTTATGCCAGCCCTGCCGCGGGCTACGGGCGGTCCTGTTTCACCAGGTGGGCTTTTCCTTATCGGAACCGCGGACGTGACCGCTCGTCGGGGACGGCCTCTGCGGGTCGCTCCCCGTTTTTCGGCCGCTTCTCGCGGTCTACGGACTGACTCTGCGAGCCTCGCGTAACACTAGCGAGGCCTAGCACCGGCCGCGCCCTGTAGTGGCCAGGTAGGAGGTCCCCCGCGGGCATGGCGGGCTCCACCTCGCCTCCTGCGGGCTCGTCCTCGGGACCGACTTCGCGTGCGGAGAAGCCGCGACGCGAATCCCCGGACGACACATTGGTAGCGGAGCCATCCATTGCCTACCGAACATCGTCGACCAGGTCCCGGGTCTCGGACCACGGTGAAGCTACAGTGCCTCAGGCCACGCAGGCGCAACCTATGTCATCTATTACTACAGAGCCACTTGTTACCTCTGCCGATATTCCGCAGAATTTGCAGGCCGGCACTTCGGCTGCGGTCGGCCCCGACCTCTAGGTTCCGGTTTCGGGCGAGAAGCCGCAGGCTCCACTTGATACTCCTGCAGTGGGCTTGGTCCCGCACGAGATCCCAAACCTTGGCTTCGCGGCAATGATGCCGTTCGCCGTGGTCACGAAACACCATGAGACCTTGGTGAACTACTTAAACGCGCCTGAACACAAAATTGGCATTCAGGCACAAATTTTCCTGATGAACCTGTTCGGGAAAGTCATAGACTGCTGCGCGCACTACCAGGCGCTGGCATCTGACGCCCGAGGTCGCGCGGACATCCTGCGTTTGATGTGGTATGCGGAGAAGCGCGACTCCGCCGAGGCCAAGGCACAGGCGGAATCGGCGGAGACTCGCCTCAGGGCTGCGCCGCCTCCAACTCATCAGTCCACCTTTGCGGAGATCCTACGGGGCTCGACCGCCAGCAGCGACGCCCCGGTCACAGCTCAGCAGCGGCCGCAGGCTCAACCATCGGAACAGCGGCAAGTGAACCATGTTGCCTTTCTGACATCTACCGCGCCGGATTCCGCTACGCGGGCACAACAATCCAGACCCTTAAGGCAAATATAAATCCAAAAGAAGCCGGTATCGGACCGGTTACGCTGCGGCCTACACCTAATGGTGTTACGGTATTGGCAAGTGATAGGGACACAGTCGCAAATCTGCACCAAGCAGTCCAAGATAACGAAGTTACTATAAACGTGTTACGGGTCCGCGTTGTGGATCGTTGCCGTCCCCACATTAGACTATGGGGCGCAGATCAAGATGTATCGGACGCCGAGGTCATAGAGAACATCAATGCCAAAAACCCTGGCGTAAATCTAGACCCGCAGACCACAACGCGGCGATACACGTTTAAGGTTCGAGACGGAACTAAAACACGCATATCTATGGCACCAGACGCCTTTTCATGTGTATTAACAAAGGGTAGGCTTACCGTTAGTTGGTCGTCGGCGTTAGTTGCGGAAGATCTGCACGCACCTATGTGCACCTTCTGCGCAAGCTACGGCGCAATTGCCGCGTAAGTGCAAACGCGGCATGCACAAGGTGTGCTGGAACACACGCAGTTACAGACTGCACCGTGCGCGCAAATGAGTCCGCTGTGGCGTGTGCCGCAGGGCCGGACGGGAGGGGCAACCGCACAGAGCCCCAGAATGCCCGATCCTGGCCGCACGTCTTGCGCGCTTAAGATCTAGGACGGATTATGGCAACACTTAATCTGGGGGGGAGCCGCTTCCTTTTCTTTTTCTCTTCTAACCGACGAGTTCTCTGCACTTACCTGTGGAAGCTCGTCGAAAACCTTCCTTAATCAATTCCCTTCTGCCAAAGCATAACTTAGAAGCACCATTCTTTTCCTACTATTCTTTTCAACACTTCTTCGATATTGCATTACGAACCTTACTGCAACTTTTAGTAAGGTAATGTCAACTGGTGCTTTTGATTCTTTTTCTCGCCAGTAAAAACATTTTCCCTTGAGGACTGGCTCCCCTCTTTTCCTCCATCGGGCCTTATGCCACTCTACAGTTGTGTGTTCCTTTTTTCATTCAACACAGATCTAATTCTGAAGGCACAGTGTGGCTGTCAAGTGCTACTAATAATGGGGTTTTCCATATCTTCGAAGTGGCTGTGGATGTTCCCACGGGCAGGGGTTTTCACATTTCATTTATTTTTAAATTAGATTCAGGCGCGTCACATTTGACGGCTTCATTTATTTATGAATCATTAGGTAGGGACGTTGGGAAATGGCGTTTCATGGGAGAAATAAATCGCCTGTTGGGGACTTCTTCCAGCCGTGTCGGGTGATACTGCACAGGCTTGTTTGCTATGCAAACACACATAAACCAAATACAGTGGTATCTTTTGTTTTCTTTCTTTCTTTGTTTTTTTCTTGTTCTCGTTTTTTTTTACTTTTCATTTTCTATCTCAATTTTTTCCTTTGTTGCCACTATATATGGTCCTACTATACTTTTTGGAGGAATTTTCAATACAAAGGGTCACAGCATTTTTACAAATTATCAGAACTGTATTTGGTGTCAATAAATTAAAATGACAACTAACATATCCTTTTCATTTATACAGGTAAATTTAGATCAATGTAAGAATGCGACCCCAGTATTAGAAGAAAGTATTACAAATTACAATAATGATTTTGCATTAGTATCAGACCGTTACACATTTGGTGATAAAATCATAGGAATTACTCCAAATTGAATTGTCTTTGCACATACATCTAAGCCACGCTGTGCTATAATCGAAACGAACACGCGATACGATATGTTTCCCGTTTTAATAACTACAAGAGTGGTAGCTGTTGTGTGCTCATCAACCACCGTATCATTTTTATTAGTCAGTGCCTACGCACCACCGCATTTTCCCATGTCACCTACATTACATCACATAACACATGCATTAACACTCACGCAGGACATGCAGGTCGTAATTGGGGGGGACTTTATTGCAAAACATGTCTTGTGGGGACCACATCAGTCCGACACACGCGGTAGGGAACTCTTGCAATTTGCAATGGCATCAGGTTTAATAATAATGAATGACCCATGCATCTCCTCCTACCTACACAAACCCGCACACAGACAGTTGGATCGACGTGACCATGGCATCATCACAGTTGATGCTTTTGGGACCATCATGGCATGTATCTGACACCATCACACTTTCAGAGCATAAATATATAACAGTACAATTTGGAAACACGACCCGAAACACATAGCCCATGACTAACACATCTAGGAACAACATGAATATTAAAATCCATATCAAAATTACGATTTTTCGATGCGGTAGTTGGTGCGCAGCTAGGTTCGCCGGAGGCATTAGAATTTGTTGTAGCGAAATTTTATACAATCTTTCAACGTCTAAGGCGAAATAATTTAGTTTCCTGGCCGCTCCGTCCAAATTCCAAAGCCGCAAATTCTAATAATTGGTGGACGGACGAATCGGCAATTGAAAAATCTAAGGTTAGGGCACTCCTCAAGCGATATCAAAGAACAAAAGATTACTTATTGCGGCAACAATTCGACAAAGTTTATTACGAGGCTTTACGAATATACAGAAACAACATCGCAAGAGTTCGAAACTCCGAAATGAGGAATATTGCAAAAGATTCCTTAAAATCGAACATATTTGGACACACATTCAAAATTGCATTTTTAAAATTACAGGCGCCGGTCATTCTCCCTCCATTGCAGAGGGATGATGGCACATTAACAACATTCACATTAGAAACGGCCCAGTTGTTATTAGACAACCAGGTAGCTTCAGACAATAGTCAGACACCCCATTACATTCAGATTCGAGCTCAGGCGATGAATTGCAATTTAGGAGGTCCCGAGGATGTTCCCTTCACCTACGGTGAGGTCCACCTTGCTGTCTCCAGGGTGAAACGGGGAACAGCTTCGGGACTGGATGGAATTACACCTAGAATAGTTCAAGAATTATGAAAATTAAAGCCAAACTTTTTATCTTCATATTTTCTTCCGCCTTACATTTGGGACATTTCCCCTTGGTATGAAGGAGAGGAAGAATCCTTTTTCTCCCCAAGCCAGGCAGACCGTCAGAGGTTACACCTTCATATTGACCCATAGTAATGAATTCTACACTGGGAAAAGTGTTGGAGCGCCTCTTGTACGGGTGACTGTATCATTTCTTCGCAAGACAATCTTCTTCACATCAATCAATTTGTATTCACGAAACAGAGAGAAGCAGTTCATGCTCTCCACACTCTGATAACCAAAATTAGAGATATAAGAGCAGAAGGGCTACACGCAATAATCAATAGACTTCCGGGGAGCTTTTGAAAGTGTCTGGCATCCCCTAGTCCTTGCATCGCTCGGGCAATGGGGATGCCCGAGAAACCTCTGTGCACTGCTGCGGTCGTTTCTATCAGACCGCGAGGTGGTGCACCGCTCCAGGGCGGGAGACGCGGTTCCTTGGGCAGCCCACAGGGCTCTCCACTGTCACCGCTCCTCTGGAATATAGTGGTGCGTGGCTTGCTAGAGCTGCCGATGCCAGAGGGCGTGTCGCTCCTATGCAGACGACGTTGTCGTTCTTTTGCCTAGGGTTCTGCAGACTTTGGCAGAGGATGCACTCAGACGAGTGACGACATGGGCGGCGACGGCCAGGGTAACCATCTGCGCTCAGAAGACGGCGTGCGTCCTGTTCTCGCCTCCGAGAAGAGGCATGGGGCGCACGCCACCAACCGTTCACCTGGATGCCGTCTGTCTTAAGTTCAGACCGTCTGTCCGGGTGCTCGGAGTCTTCATAGACCGCAGTTTGTCGGTCATGGCGAATATCTCAAGGAGCGTGCTGAAATGCTTGCTGCGCGTCTTGGAACCCTTTTGCGCATGAGTGGCACGCTGGCACCGGAACAGCTCAGAAGGCTATACCGTCAGGTCATTCTGCCAATTCTAACTTACGCCTCCCCTGTGTGGTGGACTGAGTGTCCCCACTCGGGACTCCGTGCAAAATTGATAACTGTGCAGCGGGCTCCGCTAATGGCGTTGGCTGGAGCTTACTCCGCAACAAGCACGAGGGCACTTCAAATTTTAATGCATGCGGCTCCGTTGCAGTTTGACCTTGATAGGTTAAGCGCGGAGTTTAGATTATTCGTATTGCGATACATGACATTCGGCCAAAATTCATATCTTGTCTCGGAGATAGTGTCTCCTTTTAATGAGGCCCTTCAACATCCGTCGGTAGTAGTTTCTTTTGGACATGGTTGCGGCGAACGCGTCGCTACCAGCGCTCCATGTCTTCACGGATGGTTCATATACTTCCACGGCTGCAGGTGCTGCATCCGTAGCAATTACACAAACTGGCCGAATTTTGTCAGTAGGCCGGTTTAGGGTCGAATTGGCAAACAGCACGTATTGCGTCAAAAAAATAGCATTTGGAGAGGCATTGAGGTACGTGAAGCATCAGAATGGACGAACACCTGTCCACATCTACACGGACTCTCACTCCTCAATGCCCTTTCAAATTATTCCACATTAGACCCACAAATTGATACTATCAAACAACTTCTAAATACGGTCGCCTCTATTCGCACAGTAAATCTATTTCATGTCCCAGCTCATTCGGGCGTCGTAGGGAATGAAATAGCTGACATAATTGCATCCAAAGCATATAAATCAATTCGAATTCGATATTCTGCTAAATCCAAAAATTCCGTACGTACGGCATTGAAAAAATCAGTAAGAGCGAAATGGCAGGCCTGGTGGCGGGACAACAATGAGAATACTTTATAATTGGATAACAAACGTATTTAACATACCTCAAAATTTCCCTCCGGCGAAGCCGTTGGTTACTTTACTAACGGGACACGGTCGCTTCAGGAAGTATTTTAACCGCTTTGGACTCACTACCTCGTCGGCATGTCCATGCGGTTATGCCTAGGGAGATGTGTTTCATTACTTGACATCATGTCCCATCACATCACATTTGGTGTCTCGACTACCTAACATTCTGCGAATGACCAACCAACGGCCAACTGGAGACGTTGGCTTGGCGACAAAAGATGTTGCGCGCTATTAATGCGCATAGTATCAGTGGTTAGTTCTAACCTACCTGACTACACACGAACACAAACACGTGAAATGTAGCTGCAGTTTTTCCTTTTCTGGGGAGGGTCATTCAGGCCATATGAGGCAGACATTCATGTCAGCCCTCTCCGGAGTGGAGAAACGCAGCTGTTACCATATCAGATTATTGATTTTTATTTCCGTTTTAACTTTTTCCATAATTATCAATTTCATTACTGCTGTCATAAGTATTCTCTTTTATATTATTTATTTTTCATCACTTCTTTTCTCTAATTTAAATATTGTACATAATTTGTACAGAACAGCTAATGTATATATATAAATATTATTATTATTTCCTTCTCCCAAATAATATGTACATATAACTTCGATTGTATTATGTCTTGTACGTCTTGCTCTGGCTTTTCGCCTTTTTTTATTAGATTGCAGTTCACGAACCCAGTCTATACCTGCATCTGCATAGATCTACGTTTATTTGGATCCTTTTTGTGTGTTTTTTTATTTATTTTCTTAAATTTACCTTATCATGTTATCAATAAAACTTAATTTCTTTTTATTTAATTATTTATTTTTCTTAATTATTTTATTATTATTTTTATTATTTCTTTTCCTTTCTTTTTTGCGTGTGTGTAAATTCTTCGGGCACTTCTATTGAAAAAAAATATTAAATTAAACCAGCTCTGCAAGGACTGCCCACCCTCTGCTCGTTGAACCCTCAGGACATAGACGCGTTACCATTCCCAATTTTATTTCTTCAGTTGGCTTTTTCCACCAAATTAAACTTTTTGCTGACTGGGCCCAATTCATTTTATTTTGATTAGCTTAAGCCTGTTAATGCTCCGCAGGTGTAGGCATTTTCTCATTCTTTTTTATTTTTTTATTTATTTTCTAACAGTGTCAGGAATGAGACTGAACTGGGAATTGGGGTTAACTGTTGCTACACAGCTTCCATCCTGCTTCAAGCCGGGTACGAAGTAAGCAGTCTCGTCAGCGATCTAAAGACGCACACCCCTACCTCTGCGGCCATTCGGGGTTTCCGGAAATCTGACCATTATACTATGGGTTGCTGTCTGGATGTTGGGTCCCACACATGTTCTTCAGCTGCTTTCCGCCAATGCATGATGGTTATCGTAGTAACTGCGGTAACGGAGCACAGGGATGTTAAGAGTCCTCTGAACGCTCCTGTCCACATCTGCTATTCATTACAGACGTCTGCTGTGCTGCATTGGAACTCTGCTTCAATCTTTCTGCGCACTTTGCATGTAGAACAGCTCATGAATGAAGGCACAGATGTCGCAGTAGCCGACGTGACCTTGGTATCTATAGTGGCTGCATATTAACGATAGTCTCCATAAAGTTATAAATTCCCATTAAATAAGGTGTTAGGTAAGAAGACATGATATCTCGAGTTTGCTTGCTTGGAAATCAAGGTTGGAAATCTAGATAAGGGTTGCTGGAGAAAACCTGAGTAATCAGCAATTTGCTGATGGCATCTGCCTTGCTATGCACCTCTGTGAAAGAATTGCAAAGGATGATGAATAACTTAAAACACAATGGCAGAGTTAAAATTAATAAGCAGAAGATAATATGTTGAAGTAATGTTCAAGAGCCTAGGAAAACAACAGTTTAAAATAGGTAGCGAGGTGCTGTAAATGGTAAAAGAATGTCTGCTAATGAAAGGTAATGGCTGCAGATCAGGCCAACGAAAGGGCAATGACTATGAGGAACAGATTTGGATAGAGTGTATTTAACAAGCATTGTCAGATCATTGATGGCAGCATACCAGTGTCCCTCAAGAGGAAAGTATGCAGGCAGTTGCACCTTTTCGGTACTAATCAATGAGGCAGAAGTGTGGACTAACAAAAACTGCTAAATTGACTGAGGTCAATGCAGAATGCTATGGAATGAAAAATGGCAGGTTAACAGAGAGGGAGCATGCAAGGCAGGTCAGGAAACGAACGCAAGTTGATGACATTCTGGTCGAAATGAGCATGGGCAGGATGTGGAATGCGAAGGCAAGATAACAGCTGCTCCTTAAGAGTAACAGACTGGATTCCAAGTGAAGGCAAGCGTAGCAGGGGGCAGCAGAAAGTTAGAAGGATGAGATTAAATTTGCAGTGGTCAAAGGGACACAGCTGGCACAGGGCTGGGTTAATTGGAGTGATATGGGCAAGGCCTATGCCCTGCTGTGGGCATAGTCAGGCTGATGACTTTCAAAGGCACTGAGTACTGCTAATTTGCATTATGACTATTGATTACACATAATGTTTGTACAAGATCCACAGCTTGCAATACGGTGGTTTTTAAAGTGCTAAGTCATGCCAATTTCCCTTACGACTACAAATCGTGACTATGACAAGTGATGACTTTACACAATGTTTCTATAGCCTCAACGCCTCACAGCACGCTACTTTTTAAACAACTGAGGCATGCTATGTTGCATTATGACTACCAGTCATGTTGCGACTATTTGTACATCCTCCCTCCATACATGACAGTATGGTGCTTTGGAAAGCTCTACTGTTAAAGGTATGATGGGATGGAGTTTCTGACACACAGACGATATATTACGCTCATTCACCTTTTAATTTTTTTATTTTCTTGAGTCTCTTTGGGATGTTAAACCCCACAAACCAACCAACCAACCGAATTTTTTTTATTTGTGATATGCCAATACTTAGTATCGTCAAGCATTACCTTTTAGTTGTGAGCATTTTGACAGCTTTAAATACCCTTTGCCACATTTTTCGAATATATCAATGATGGGATGGAGTTTCTGACACACAGACGATATATTACGCTCATTCACCTTTTAATTTTTTTATTTTCCTGAGTCTCTTTGGGATGTTAAACCCCACAAACCAACCAACCAACCGAATTTTTTTTTATTTGTGATATGCCAATACTTAGTATCGTCAAGCATTACCTTTTAATTGTGAGCATTTTGACAGCTTTAAATACCCTTTGCCACATTTTTCGAATATATCAAATGATAAATTTATCAATTAAGGACTCATTTTCTTAATTAGCATCATCAAACCCTGACTTTACATTCTGAGCTTTGGAGTTGGACACTCTTGAACTCCTTTTTCAATTTTTTAATTTCTTCAACTCACCAATTATTTTTCTTAACTCATCATTGTCTATCATTACCAATAAATCATCAATACTAAACCACAAATTACCATGACAGGACTTTTTATGCAGCCCCGATTATTTCCGACACGCGGTGCAGACTACTACTACTATTGTGCCGATGGCTTTTCGTCCAAACGAGCTGTATAAGCTATCACTTAATATTCACTGCAGTGCGCAACTACAATTTCCTGCAGTTGAGCAGTGAAGGAAAAGTCTGGCCTCCGCAGTGTACGAGCGGCAACTCTCCCCTGCATGCAGAGCGCCAGTTAAGTAGGGGACCAAAATGGCATCTTTAGCTCAACTGGTAACACTGGTCTTTAGCGGGCGGCGATAAGTGCCCCTTCAAATGCCTTAAGCCGGGTGCCGTGGCGCAACATGTAGGCTCTCTAGTGCGCCACATGTTTCATAATGCGCCGCACAACAAACGTCGTCGTGCCCAGGAAACAGAGCACCATGCTATCACCGCTGCCGACCTTGCCTCGTGTAAAACTGCAATACACTCTCGCGTTGTGCAGTAACATCATAATACACCATATGCACCTGTCACCTTGCTAAAGAGAGAGACCACAGCCATGCCAGACAGGTTGCCAAAACCATTGAACGAGACTGGCCCATTGCCAAGAAGCTTACCAAGTGCGTAAACGAGCCAACATCGAAGAGGCAGCTGCGAATGTGGCTGCGGCCGATTACAACACCCGTGAAACTTGGTTTAAGGATGGCTGAATCTCTACATTTCTTTTGTGCACTATTTTTTCATCTGTTTCTCTAAAAACTAAAAACCATGCAGTTGACAATGATTTCTTTTCATTTATCAAATGGAGATGCAAAACAGTATATAATGTGACAGAGCAGTGCACGAAATTTCAATTGGGTGCCATAGCCACTGCAATACATTGTCTGTGAACTTCTTACTACCACCAAGCTTCCAGCACGTCTAATGCGCTCTGCTTTGGTTTAGAGCGAAAGAACAAAGCACCAGATTTTCTGACGCTGCTCGACTTTAAAAATTGAGCTTTTCTTTGTTTCAGAAACTGATATACAGCACTGTCTTGCCCATGGCTTCAGACTCCTCAATGACACTAACCACCCAACTGTGCAAATTAGAAAGTTAATTAAACAGCTTGGCTTGGTTTAATTTGCGGGGTTTAAAGGTATACTGAACAAATATCCAAGAATATGAGACAGCACCACAATTGCATTCTTAAGACATGATTACACTAGTACAGACATATCATTCGGGTTAGTTTTTAGCGGATGGCTTTATTTTTTACGTTTACTAAGCGGCCGCCGGGCCCCAGGCAGCACGCTCCCGACTGGTGTGAACGTCATGGCCCCACCGCCGTCGCCTCCGCACAGAGATGCAAGAAGCTGGGGTGAAGGGGGGGGGGGGGGGGGCAAGGCGCTTGCTGGGCGAGAGAGCGGATTGTTTTTGGCGTGCAGGTGAGAGGGCCAGCGCAGGAAATGCACAAGGCTTTCTGCAAGCTTTGCGCGCATGGAGTGTGGAATGCTGCTGACGAGGGAGGTCGAGGGGGATGCGTACGAAGGGTACGTATGGAAGGATGAGTAATGTGCGGCATGGTTGAAAGCTGAGCCCTGAGTCTGCCATCCCGTAGGAACACGAGGAGGAGTTTAAGGGTGCGTTCAACTTTATTTAAAAAAAAAAAGAAGTCCGTCTATGTGCCTCGCGAGTGCCATGGAAAAAGAAAAAATGATCAGGTGCCTTGAGCGGGTGCGATCGTTCGCGATGGGGTGGCTAGGGAGGCATGATGGAGGCGGGTAAATGTGAAATAATATCCAGGTTTGTCAGAGCTGTCGCAGGAGGCCGCTAGATGCGTGGTTTGAGAAATATTCATAAAAATACACTTCTTTTTGAGCAAACTGGTTCATTTAGGCTATAGGAAAATTTGAAACAGCGCTACCACCGTTCAGTTCAGTCGTTCAGTCGTGTCCGACTCTTCGTGACCCTATTGACCATGTCACGCCACGCTTTCCGGTCTCTCACTCTCTTCCTAACATCACATAACTTCATCTGCAGTGCCTCGAGGATGCCATCTAACCATCGCGTTCGCTGCCTACCCTTTCTCCGGCGACCCTCAACCTTTCCCAACATCAAATCTTTCTCCAGCGACTCCTCTCTTCTCATCAGATGACCAAAGTAGCTGAGCTTTAACTTTAGAATTTGACTCTCTAATGAGCAGTCAGGGTTTATGGTCGACAATATTGACTTATTTGATGTTCTGGCAGTCCAAGGAACTCTCAAGAGTCTTCGCCAGCACCACAATTCAAACGCGTCAATTCTTCGGCGGTCAGCCTTTTTCACAGTCCAACTCTCGCATCCATACATCACAACTGGAAAGACCATAGCACGAGTTATACGGATCTTGGTTGGCAGACTAATGTCTCTGCTCTTGACTAGGCGGTCAAGGCTAACCATTGCTCTCTTTCCCAGAAGCAGGCGTCTCCTAATTTCATGGCTGCAGTCTCCTTCCGAGGTAATCTTGGAGCCCAAGAAGATAAAATCTGTCACAGCTTCCACTTCTTGTCCCTTGATGCTCCAGGACTTGATAGGGCAAGACGCCATGATCTTTGTCTTTTTAATGTTCAGTTTAAGCCCAAACTTCTCACTCTCTTCTTGTACGCACATCAGAAGTCTCTTGAGTTCCGCTTCACTTTCTGCCATTAAAGTGGTATCATCCGCATATCTAAGGTTGTTGATACGTTTTCCAGCAATCTTCACTCCAGCTGAAGACTCGTCCAGACCGGCCTTCCTCATGATGCACTCTGCATATAGGTTAAATAGACAGGGCGACAGTATGCAGCCTTGCCTCACTCCTTTCTCAATCGGAAACCAATCAGTAAGACCATGCCCAGTTCTGACTGTGGCCTCTTGCCCTTCATACAGGTTCCTGAGGAGACAGATGAGGTGAATTGGAACTCCCATCTCTTGGAGAGCTTGCCACAATCTGCTGTGATCTACGCAGTCAAACGCTTTCGCATAATCAATAAAGCAGAAGTAGATGGGTTTCTGGAACTCTCTTGCTTTTTCCATGATCCAGCGAAGGTTGGCAACTTGGTCTCTAGTTCCTCTGCCCTTGCGAAACCCAGCTTGCACGTTCGGAAGCTCCCGATCCACATACTGCTGCAGCCTACCCTGGAGGATTTTCAACATCACCTTGCTAGCATGCGAAATAAGCGCGATCGTGCGGTAGTTGGAACAATCTTTGGCACTGCCTTTCTTTGGAATGGGGATGTAAACTGACCTCCTCCAATCCTGTGGCCATTGCAGGGTTGTCCAAATCTTCTGACATAATGTATGCAGAATGTTAACAGCGTCATGGTTGAGGTTTTGAAGCAACTCAGCTGGAATGCCATCAATTCCGCTAGCTTTGTTCTTAGCAAGGCTGGCTAAGACCCATTCAACTTCACTCTTCAGGATGCCCGGCTCGAGATCAGTGATCACAACCGTCTTATGTTGGGTTTGCACATTCGGGTCCTTCTTGTACAGTTCTTCTGTGTATTCCTGCCACCTCTTCTTTATCTCTGCGGCTTCAGTGAGGTCCTTGCCTCGTTTGTCCTTTATCACGCCCAGCTTAGCACAGAAGCTTCCTTTGATATCTTTGATTGTCTTATACACAGCTCTTGTGTTCCTTAATTGGCTGTTGTCCTCAACTGCTTGGCACTGTATGTTCAGGAAGGCATTCTTATCTCTCCTTGCTATTTTCTGAAAATCCGCATTGAGCACCTTGTATCTTTCTCTTTCCCCCATAACTTTTGCCATCCTCCTTTCCTCAGCTATTTGCAAAGCCTCTTCAGATAACCAGTTTGCTTTCTTGAATTTCTTTTGCTTTGGAACTACCTTAGTAGCAACTTCTTGTATTATATCCGGGCTCTTTGTCTTCTAGATCTAATTCTTGAAATCGATTCCTCACTTCCACAGCATATTGTAATGGAACTTGATCCAGATTACACCTGAAAGGCCTTCTAGTTTTCTGCGTTTTCCTCAATCGAAGCTTAATCTTGGCAACAAGAAGCTGATGATCGGTGCCACAATCGGCACCAGGCCTTGTTTTTACTGCTTGTATAGCGCTTCTCCATCTCTGCCGGCAAATAATATAATCGATTTGATTCCTGTACAGACCGTCCGGTGAAGTCCATGTGTACAGGCGCCTCTTGTGCTGTTGAAAATGAGTATTCGCTATGGTCAGGTTGTTTTCTTCACAAAACTCTACTAGCCTCTGCCCAGCTTCATTTGGCTCACCAAGACCGAACTTGCCTGTAATTACGGATATTTCTTCACTCCCGACCTTAGCATTCCAGTCTCCTATGAGAAAAACGACGTCTGATGATGGGGTGCGGTCTAAAAGGCATTGTAGGTCCGCATAAAATCTCTCAACGTCAGCTTCTTCAGCAGCAGTGCTCGGTGCATAGACTTGGATAACTGTTATGTTGAAAGGGTGACCTTGGATCCGAAGTGAAATCATTCGGTCGTTTTTGGGGTTGTACCCTAGCACTGCTTTGCCCATTCTTCTGCTTACTATGAGAGCGACCCCATTCCTTCTCTTGGATTCGTGCCCACAATAAAAGACATAATGGTCGCCGGAGTAAAATTCTCCCATTCCGGTCCACTTGAGCTCGCTGATACCCAAGATATCAATGTTCAATCTGTCCATTTCTCGCTTGACGATATCCAGTTTACCTTGCGTCATAGATTTTACATTCCATGTTGCTATGTGATACATCTCCTTGCAACATCGGACTTTCCGGTCGCTTCCCGACACATCCACAACTGAGCGTCCTTTTGGCTTTAGCCCAGCCGCTTCATTCGTCCTGGAGCTACTAGGAATCGCCCTTTGTTCATCCCCAGTAACATGTGGGACGCCTTCCAACCTGGGGGGCTCATCTTCCGGCGCCATATCATTAATGGTATTGTGACTGGCCATAGGGTTTTCTTGGCAGGAAATACTGGAGTGGGTTGCCATTACCTTCTCCAGTGAATCACATTTTGTCAGAACTCTCTGCCGTGACCTGTCTATCTTGGGTGGCCCTACACAGCAGAGCTCACGACTTCATCGAGTTTCGCAAGCCCCTCCGCCACGACAAGGCAGTGATCCATGAAGGGTAAGAAGAGTTTAGCTCGCCAAACAGTATCCCCCGGGCTTACATGGGATCGCCCAGGCCGAGCCCCTTCCCAAGAGCTAAGTCCCACAAAATGGCGGACACCCACGCCGGGGACCGCTCTTGTCCCAGTTTACGTCTGGTCATCGTCGAGCTGAAAACGAATCCTGCAGCTCTCCCAGCGCGCGTGGCGGACTTGTCAACAGCGCTACCACATACAACTACAAAATATAAACCTACAAGACACAAGTGCTGACTGTTAACAGAACAGGGTTCTTTAACGTGCACTGACACACTGACATCGCACAACAAACAAAGCACCTTTCTTTTCGCCTCCATCGAAAAGTGGCCACTGTGGCTGAGATTCATTCCTGCATCCTCGGGCATATATCATATTTGCTCGCATAATGAACGTACCCCCAAATTTAGTCGTCAAAATTTGCACTTTTTCTGCCACATAATAAACGCGCCCCAACTTTCGTCCTTCGCAGTCCCACGAACGGCTGCACTGTAGCTTTCGCACTTCATTCGATCCGCCTGTTGTCATGGCCGCGTGGCACCTCCTCAGCGCTCTTTTCCTAAAATGCCCCCCCTCCCCCAGCCACAATGAAACTTCCAGGAAACTTTCAATCCGAAACTTTCAGGAGCCAGTGGCCAGAACGGTGGGGGGGGGGGGGGCATGCGGAGACAGCCAATCAACACGACGCTAAACAGTGGCATAGATACTTTTTTCTGGCAGCCATTACTGCTCCGCGACAACGTTGCTCCGAATTGCTTATTTTTATTGCGCAATATTGCGCCAAGTTTCTGCCCATCACGTTGTCCCGGGCCACGTTTGACCTTGAGCGAAGCACGCTCGGTCACCGGCAACTAATGCTTTCGCTCCACATTCAGCAGCATTGTACTCATCTATATGTGGGCTGGTAGCTTACGCTCTTGCGTTGCCTTACACTGATAGCACGGGAAATAATGGCAAAAGAAGCTTCCGCCGTTGTTATCGCAATTCGACTACCACAGTTAAACCACAACTAATGTTTTTGTGCCTTTTGCGTTTGTCCGTCTTGTGTATTGCATTTTGCCATGGGCGATGGGCCTCAATGGCACATGTCGATGGTTTCAACTCGCTTTGTGATGTAAGCAATCGTCGATTTGGGGATAGGATAGGAAATACGTTCTCTAGGAAGGTCTTGTGCTGGTAGCAGAAGAGGTCCATCTTCCGTCTTCTCACAGGGTCGATGCCCCTATTTCAGGGCTCCGCTGAGCTTCGCTGCTCGCTGGGCGTGCTGGATCAGACCGGCAATCCAGATCGCCGCTGGAGAGCCGGCTCTCCCACTGTTCCGCACTCGGGTCTTTACGAAAGCTATCGTTATTTCTACATTGCCACGTGATGTGGTATAACGAAGGTTTGCTACCGCGCCATGGGCAGGTGTCCCGATATTGTTACGGTAAAATGTTGCTTAGCAGTTAGGGAATGTTCCTGTCTGCAGTCTTCGCCAGTACACTGCCTCTTAATTGTTGTTTTAGATCCCGATGAGGCGGCGGATAGCGGATCAGTATCCCCTTATAGTAGTTCAGAATGTCTGAGTACGTAGGGCTGACTCGCTCGGGTAGATTGTCCAGTTGGGAGGAAGCTCAGCTCGTGTACCCTCGAGCTACCTCATCGGCGCGTTCGTTCCACGCATGTCGGTGTGTCCTGGCACCCAGTAGATGTGTGTGACTTGATGGGGTCGCGCTCTGGAGGAGCCTGAGCGCGGCGCGACCTATGCGGCCGTTCATGTAGTTACGGCACGCTTCTCTCGAGTCTGTAAGAATGGTAAGGGATGTGTTGCTTCGATACCCGGCTACCACCGCTAGAGCAACGGCCAGCTCCTCCCTTACGTGCAATCCCTGACTGAGGCGCTAGCTAGTTCCTTTAGGTTGGAATCAATAGCTACCGCCACTGCGCTATGTGAGCTTCCTGTATACGGAGCCGTGTCCGTGTATACCTTTGTGGATTTTGTAGCTAAATTTTGTTGTACATACTTCGCCCAAGATGCCCTACGGGCCACATGCAACTTGGGGCCCATGTTCCGGGGAAGGGAGCTAACCTTTAGCGTCTGGAGAATTGTGTCCGGTATGCTCGCAGTACGATTCTCGATTTCCGCAGTTCCACCTAGCCCCAGTCGCCTAAGAATTAAGCAAGCGCCCCGTAGGAGTCTGCTGGAGCCTGGCTATCTGCGTGACCAGTTAGGCTTCTTTGATCTCTTCGAAGGTGTTGTGAACTCCAAGAGCTAGTAGTTTTGCATTTGAGGTGTTCATTGGTAGGTGCAGGGCTGTCTTATAATCTTTGCGGATGATGATATCTGCACTTTCCACTTCTCCTTTGTTGAGGTTGAAATACGGGAGGGTGTAGCCCACGCGACTGAGTACCAGGCTGTGAACCAGGCGCAGAGTATCCCCCTCTCGCATACCGCTCCGCTTCTGCGACACACGCGTGATCATCCTGGCGACCTGAGTGGTCGATTGCTTGAGAAGGCCGAGCGTATGGCCACATCGCTGATTGCTCTGGAGCCATATTCCTAAGACTCGTATCTTGTCTCGTTCGGGAAGTAGCTGTCCTTCGAGGGAGACATTGAGGGTCGATTTGGGGTCGCTACTGTCAGAACTACACTAGATGGCCACATGCAACAGCTAAAGCTTGTGAATGCATGCTCCGTAGTCGACGAAACTCTAGACCCGAGCCTTGAGGTACTCACACTACGCCTACTCGTCACTGAACGGGCCGGCAGTTCGGGGCCGCCTAATATTTCTGGCCAAGGTCATTGCTGATGACAATGGGGAACATATAAAGCATAGCTTCTTGTTTTTGTTTTTGTTTTCTTTCAAATACAGTTAAGCTACAGACAAGTGCAGCTGTTCAGGCCGTTCAGTCATCGGGTGTCAAGTTCTCGCTTGGCCTCCGATCCGACCAAAACAGATCGGACAACCGTCCGCTGATCAGTTTCATCGGCGTGGCGGGGCCGCAGAACTTCACACTACAACGATAGGCGACCGGTGGCCCTGCTGGAGTCGTCGCCTTTGTAATATGCGACAGATCAGTATGTCGATAAGCTGAGGAACCTATAACCAAGCAGCCCACTGACTGTAACCGGTGCTTATGCTGAAGAAAGATGCCTTACTCTACATCGCTTTCGTGCGATAACATTTTCATTAAGCAACATCTTCACCACTACATGAGCGACGACCACTTTGTCAATCAAAATAAAAAAAAAAATAGGAAGAAGAGACGTGTCTTTTGATATTGCAGCCTGCATTGCAGCAGACGACGCTCTGCTGCATATCATCTGTGACGTCACACGAGCATTTGAAAATGGCGGTCGCTCTCGGTGGGAGGAGCTTCCCAATTCCGATTTCTATCGCGTTTTTTTGCAATATGCGAAGGGCACTAAAACTTTGCGAGTTGAATCACAGACCCGTATATTATTCATACAAGTATAAAACAGCAATACATAAAATAACCCTGCCATCGCCCTTTGAAGGTGGGTCCACACACACCGGCGGCCGCCGCGGAGAAGCACTTCCTTACATATCCCATTGAGCGCAAATCAGCGTGCACTCCTGCCGAGTATGGCTTTCTACAAGACCCCTTTCTTATCTTGCACTACTGGTCAGTGCCCGGTGTCAGCGGTACCGTCTTCTGCAGTTTGACCAACGGTGGCCTTTCTTGTCGCGGAGCAACAACTCTGCATGGAAGCTGGCACGCTTGCAAACATGCCACTGTCTTTAGCCAAGAGCACTTTCATGATAGTCGACGGCATCTCTTGTGGTGTATAACGAATGGAATGTAAACATATCATCGGCGTGAGCACGGACTGATCATTTAAAGAGATTGCTACAAAGTTTGGATTACAGGTGAGCATGAGTTACTCGTCCGCTAATCTTAAGACTTGAGATTAGCAAGAAGGGTAGTATAGTGTTTTTTTGTTTCGAGTCCTCTCGCACTCTGTTTAGGAAGTGTCAGTGCGTAACGTGCACGTGTGTTAGGCATCATCCGAGCCAGAATCGATGGCACAAAACATCAGCAAAGCAGCTCAGCACATGCAGCAGTGCAGGCTATCACTAATCCGCAGCTACACGAAAGAATCTTGCACGAAGCACGCGAGCGGCTAGGCTAGAGAGACAATCAAGTGGCCGATTCTAAAGCACCGTCCACCGTAGCTTCAATGCCAAACAAACAAGGCCTAGCCGCAGCGCTCGCGGACGTCATCTCTGCAGTAGCCTGGCGGCATCCGGTACTGCACTTAACCGATGCGAATTTGTGTACTTTCGCGATGCAGCTGAAGGCCGACATTTCTGACGCACATTCCATTTCATTATCAACACGCGCACAAATGATCAATGCGGCAAAGACGAGACGAAAATACAGCATGCTGTTACTGCACCGTTGGTCGGTGCACAAAGGTTGACGCCGCCTATTTTAAGTGCTGCTCCTGAAACACGATCAGAAGCAGAAGTGTGCAATCGGTACGATGTTGAATCGGACCATCTCGTGCTCCTTTCGCACTCCGGCGGCAACGGACACTTTCAGTCAGACGCCACCACCTTCTCAGTTAACAAAGCAAACTATAGCTTTAAGCTCAGGGGTTCACGCATGCAGCACTCGAGCAAACAACTTTAGCAGCTTCCGGAAGTGTTTTCGTGACGTAGCGCGTCACGCCTGCAGCCAATGGCAGCTTGTCGGTCTCTGTAGTTGTGACGTTGTACTCACGACAGAATAGTTCCAAATTTCACCGCCACGCGAGAACCGAGCAGCCCGCAAATTTAAAACAATGCACTTTTTAAAAATGAAAAATAAAACGCTGCCTTTGTTGCAAGGAGTTGTACTTTGGGGGGACGCTCGGAAGCATTCGTTCTACACATTCAAAACGTTTATCAGTGGCTTTTCTAGCCATTTCATAGTCCGTTTAACTCCTGCCTAGTATATTGGCACCACATCATATAAACCACACTACTTTATTTTCCCCAATGACACCCAAATACAGAAAAACTAGATTAATTGAAGGTTATTAGAGCGAGCTGTCATACTGCAGTGGGCTCAACCCTACTGATTATGAAACAATACCAGGATGAAAACCATGTGCCTGCAGAGATCCCTTCATCATTTTTACGTACCTCTCATGCAAGGAGCTGCATTCCTCTGTGGGCCGCTGCACAGCGCCGGCCAAGGCATAAAAATTCCTGGGACTGACCCATCATTTAAACTGGAGAAGCCGCACACCTTGTTGGCTAGTTTTTTTGCAGCTGTACAATGAACTGGTCATTCTGCTCCTGGAAACAGCAGACAAGAAAAGAACAGAAGAGTACTTGAACTGTAATGGAATCTCAGCAAGTAACAGTACTTAAAGTCATGCTTTTCAGAGTTACTGTAGGCCGCAAATGTTTATAGGGTATCAAACCAACTGAAACCCTGAAATACCTGCCTACTGGGTGAAGACGTGAATGGTGAATGATTTATCCACCGTGACGCTAGCTGAAAAAACAAGATCTGGTGATGTATGGTATGGCATAGTATGGGAGTCTGACATGTTGAAGCTGCACATAGGCAAATGGGCCCATGAATGAACTATCTGAGGTCTTTTATGTACACCACACATCACACAGTCCATTTTTGCATTTTGCCTTCATCAAAATGCAGCCATAATTGCCAGCGTGGCACAGTCACAGCTTAGAGAGATTGTGCAGGATATTTACGAAACATCAGTGGCAAGGTGCACCTTTGCAAGAAGCAGTGGCTGTGCAGCTACATGGGAGTCAAATGCAAAGCCAGCCGCCCCTTATATCCGCCTTGTGCCCTCAAAAGAGCCGCAAGATTTCAAACAATCCAACAGGCATGCTCAGTGCCTTACAGGCCTGCTGTTCAAGTGCTTGCTTCACCATTGAAGCTTTTAGACCTCACCTCTCCAATAATGTGAATTACAAGCTGGCACATACAGGAACATGCAAGCTTCCTGCTGCCCGTGAAATCTAGGAATGAATACCGGGTAAGTTGTAAACGTCTTTTGAGTGGGCACTGCAAGCAAAACGGTCAATCTGGTCAAACATTTTGACTCCAGAATTTTTTTTCCTCATAAAACTCAACTCTTTAAATGTATTGTAATGAAATATTATACCAAAAAGTGCTGCAATTTTTTTTAACTCAGCCTTTTGCCATTTCATAATATATGGCGGTGGAATGATTTTATTGCACATGACTCCTTAGACACTGAAAAATGCAATAAAGCCAAATTTTTCAAAATGTGCCAGTAACAGTTTTTGAAACCGATTTCAGCAAATATGATTGCCAGTATATATACGGGCAAATTTTAGCTTTACACCTCTAAGATTACTAAGCATTTAACAAAATTTATCAGCTTTATTGCACACGAAAGACATCTGCAAATATGCCAACGTCTAAAATTTACACTTTCTTCTTACTTTATATCCAAGAGACGAGCTTGATTAACTATATTAACCTGTTTAAGATAAAGATCAGAAATAAGCATAAATAGGATGCAAGGCACAGCACATAGAGAGAGAGAGAGCCCCAAACAGAGTGAGCGTGCTACGTTCAAGAATTCAGTTCTCGTTGCTTGCCTTATCTGTGGCAATATTTACATGTACATTTCAGAATTGGTAGCATTTCATGCATAACAAAAACAGTTTTAATTACAAAACTGCATCCTTCCTTAGGGGAACACTAAATTAATATAGCAAATTATTCAAACTGTTGCACTAGACAGACAGATTGCAGTAATCTATTTGTCCCTCGCCCCTCTTCATGCAAAGTCACCATCTTCGGCGTCTCCAGACTCAACGATTAAACTGGCAGTGGCCTTGTTCATTCAAAAGTAAACTAAGAAGGCGATGGATTGCAATGCATATTGCCACCTAGCGTTGCCAGATGGCGCATGACTGAGTGAAGGACGACGAAGTGTCGCTTGCGGGTTTTGCGTCTGTGCTGCTCACCGCTGTTGTATCGGAGCTAACCCCTTGCTATTCTTGGTACCCTCAATCACCTTGTACGTGACATTCTGGTGGAGGTGCGGGGTAAGATCACCTATGCAAGAGTCTCCACCTGAAAGACGTCGCGCCAGCCCTGTGCCATTGGACACCCCCGTGCATCGCTCCAGTCGACGGATCCAGGGACTGTCTCCGGAGTTTCAGCCATCACCCGCCGCCATGACATCTAGTGCTTCTGCTCAGCAGGTAACGGGCGTCGCACCGGCCTGTAACTACACCTTGCAGGCCCCTCGGGTACTGAAGTCTTTCCATGGTGACCTCTTTGAGGATGTGGAGGACTGGTTCCTTCAGTTTGAACGTGTCGCTGCTTTTAACCAGTGGGACGATACTGCCAAACTAAGGAACGTCTACTTCAGCCTTGAGGATGGCGCCCTGATCTGGTTCGGGAACCGAGAGCAAATGTTAACATGGATTTCGGAAAGGATTTTCCTGCCAAACTCAGCTAGCCATTTTTCTTCATGACATTCATGCCAACCTTGACACTAACCTACAAACTGATGCCATATTCCTAGACTTCGCTAAGGCTTTCGATAAAGTACCTCATCAAAGCTTGCTTCTCAAACTCTCTCAGCTGAACCTAGATCCAAGCATCATCGCATGGATTAAAGAATTCCTCACGCATCGTTCTCAGTCTGTCTTCATTAATAATCAGCCCTCCCACCCGCTTCCAGTAACCTCCGGCGTCCCGCAAGGTTCCGTTCTTGGTCCTTTGTTATTCCTTATTTACATTAACGACCTACCCCAGCATGTATCTTGTCATATCCGTCTGTTTGCTGATGACTGCGTTATTTATCGTTCAGTCACTAACCCTTCTGACCAAGAATCCCTACAGGCTGACCTAAACCATGTGCAAAACTGGTGTTTGCAGCGGCTGATGACACTCAACCCTTACAAATGTAAGTATATGTCTTTTCACCGCCGCCGAAATCCTTTTGTTTTCCAGTACACAATTTCTAACTCCTCTGTCGACCTCGTCCAGTCGTACAAGTACTTAGGTATAACCATTTCTAACGATTTATCCTGGCGTCTGCATGTGACTAACCTGATATCATCAGCTAATAAAACACTTGGCTTCTTGAAACGTCACCTGCGGGATGCCCCTCAACATGTAAGACTACAAGCATACATTTCACTCATCAGAACTAAACTGGAATTCGCATCGGCCATCTGGAACCCTCACCAAGCATATCTAACAAACGCCCTCGAAGCTGTGCAGAACAGGGCCACCAGATTCATTCATTCCTCGTATTCATACGAAGTTAGCATATCATCTCTAAAATTGCAATCAGGTCTATCTAATCTTTCTGCTCGCCGTCGCACTGCCAGTCTCGTCTTATTTCACAAGTTTTTTTATTCGCCACTCAGACAAGAACCCTACATCTGCGCACCCCCGCCGCGCAGATCCCATCGCATCAGTCACCCTCTTCAAGTTTTGCGCCCACGTGCCCGTACCACTGTTTTCTCTAATTCAATCTTTTGCCGAGTAGCAGCTGACTGGAACGGCCTTCCCCATGATATCGCTGCCATCACCTGCCCTGGAACATTCATGACTGCACTGAACACCTGTACTTAATAAAAACCCACCCCTTATGTAACACCCCGCAAGGGGTCTTTAAGGAAAATAAAGTGATGATGTGATGTGATGAGAGCAAATGTTAACATCGTGGCTGGAATTCCGTCATCAACTGCTCGAGGCCTACACTAGCGCGGATCGTCGCGAACATGCAGAACGTGCCATTCACTCCCGCATCCAGATGCCGAATGAGTGTCCAAGCGTACGTCGAGGACATGACGCGCCTCTTCAGGCGAGCCGATCCTGCCATGTCCGAGGACAAAAAGGTCAGGCGCTTGATGCAGGGTTTGAAAGAGCAACTGTTCGCAGGCCTTGTGCGCAACCCACCGTCGACTGTAAACGGATTCCTTGCGGAGGCCGCCACAATGGGAAGGGTACAACAACAACGTGCCGCGGCTTATAACCGACCTCTCCATACTGGCACAACTGCAGAGTCATTTGCATCTTCCGAACGGCATCCTGATGCTTTGAGGTTTAGAAACCACACATTTTTTAAACTTGCAAGCAGAAGCAAGTGTGTGAACAGGTAATGCAGTATATTCAAATAAATTCAGAACAAAATTGTAGTGTTACTTTGCTACGTCGGAATTGATTTGAATCATAATAGAGTAAAACCTCATTCGCCGCCTCTCGGGTCGCATCTGCTCCGCCGGCCAGCGGGTCCTGCACTGGAGATAAGACAATATTTGTACAAGTGAAAGGCCACTGGCGTCTACTACCGGTTCACATATACCACGACCACAAGTTTCAATATTGCAAAACGTGAAAAAATTTAGAAGCAAATAACATGCTCCATTTACGAGGCACCGGAGAATGCTCCCTAACGTACTGCCCACCAAAAATGTCTCACTATTATGAAGGCTGACTACGAATAAATTGTTTTACTAGTGCATTGAACTTCCGATTTCACCATTTCCCGCGATCAATTTCAGCAAGGGCGGCAAGTTTCGGCCTCCGAACGCGATACTGCGTGCCACTTGAATGTTGCATCCAGCGCTTTAAAAGAATTGCTGACTACCATTCTCTCGGCGGACACTGCACCATCAATCAACTGGCTGGGAAATAGATATTGTTACGAGGCACGTCGAGATGTTAGGAGGCGATGGTACGTCGTAGCCGCAACAGTTCACCGTCAGGGACACACTGTCATGACGCTGGGACTAAGTCGACCCGGCCTTCACTTGGTAGCATGCAGAGACTCCGGGTTGATAAAGGATTGAATCTTCGAAGTTGGTAAAATATATAAAAGCAGGTTTAATGGCACTTTCAGAAAACTTATTTACATGAAAAAAGGGTATATCAGCAAAATGGCCAGCGTTAAGAGTTCATAGCGAGAAGCGTCTGGATGAGCCGTTTACCCAGGGCTCAGAGCGTCATTTCGTGCTCTGCAACGTCCTTAAAACCCCCTATGTCCAGCCCCTCTCTGAAGATGCTCACCAACCAGTTCCAGGGCACGCCCCTCATATATCGGCATCCAATCGAACACATCACTGCACTGACGGTCTGATGCACTGACTGGTCCGGTATTGTTTCGTTGGGCGTGGTCACTTGTTGGCGGGTAGAGCTTGGGAACGGCAAGGAGGTACATTTCTATTCTTCTGCAAAGATCCGATATGGTGGTTCCGGCAAGTGGATTTCCTTCTCAGAAACCCAAGTGCACGTGCGCGCCACATACTGCTCCCAGCATTGTCCCTTTCCGGCAATTGCAAATCTTTCCTGCATTCCCGGGAATTCCTGTAATGGCCGTATTCGTCATGCTCCTTTCTTGTCCTGTATGTCAGCGGACGTGTCACTCTGTCGTCTCCTTTGGACAATAGGCATTCCTCACTTGACAATAGCATTTCCAACAGGAAGGGTGAACAACTGAACAAAAGCACATCCGGCTATTTCTCACGGGGCGACGTTTCTTTTTATTTTTCTTGACGTTCCCTTGACAGGGCCAATTTGGCATTTGCAGGGTCTCGACAAAGCAAAGTAGGCTCACACAAAAAGAGTCATGGAAACAGGCTCACTTAGAGCCCTTGCACCAACAGCACATATCCACAGCACATATCCATGCCCACAGGCGAACAATAGTGCGCGCAAGTGCGGACCATGCACGGTCATAACAACACTCACAGGAGAACCAGACGTAGCTGCAGCGTGGTCTTTCTCCACTAGCCCAGCACTTCGTCATCGTCTCTTTCACTGCGTACCGTAACAATACCCCCCCCTCCCGCGGAAGGAGCACAGTCCCGGTGCGTAGACTACACAGGTGAGCGCGAGATACAAGGTTTGAGACGGGCGACATGCACGACTTCTGGATGATGGTTTGCAGGAGAGTGGCGGTTCACAGGGATAATCTCGTTCGTCACGTCGGTAAGTTGCCGCAAGACCTGGTAAAGGCCCACGTAGCGGGGCAGAAGTTTCTCGCACATGCCTATACGTCGAGCAGGCAGCCAGAGGAGTACGAGGGAGCCAGGAGGGTAGTAGGCGTCACGGTGCTGGAGATCGTAACGGTGCTTTTGAGAACGCTGGGACGCACGAAGCCGCTCTCGAGTAATATGACGGGCGGCATCAGCGTGGGCGATGGCATCAGAAGCGTAACTGCAGGAGGAATCGTCAAGAGGCAGTAAGGTGTCGAAGGGAAGTAGAGGGTCGCGGCCGAAGAGTAGATAAAAGGGAGAGTATCCGGCGGTATCATGCCGTGAGGAGGTATAAGCGAGTGTTATGAAAGGTAAAGAGATGTCCCAGTCACGGTGATGGTCAGAAACATACATTGACATCATATCGGTCAGGGTACAATTAAGGCGCTCAGTAAGACCGTTCGTTTGTGGATGGTAGGCCGTTGTGAAGTTGTGGCGCGTAGTGCAGGAGCGCAGAAGGTCATTAACAACTTTAGAAAGGAAGCAGCGACCGCGATCAGTGAGCAGTTGACGAGGAGCACCATGAAGCAAGATGATGTCATGTAACATACAACTGTACCCTGAGGGTATTATAAATAAATAAATAAAAGAAAGTCTGCAACGTCGGAGGCACAGCTGGTGGGGATAGCTCTGGTTATGGCATACCGGGTGGCGTAATCGGTCGCTGCGGCAATCCATTTGTTCCCTGAAGTGGATGTGGGAAATGGCCCAAGCAGGTCGAGACCAACTCGAGAAAAGGGCTCAGTTGGAACTGCGAGTGGTTGCAGGGGCCCACTAGGATGAAGAGACGGGGTCTTCCTGCGCTGGCACAGCTCACAGGCGGCGACGTAGCGACGAACAGAGCGGTAGAGGCGAGGCCAGTAGAATCGCCGTCGAACGTTGTCGTATGTGCGGGACACTCCTAGGTGCCCTGCTGTAGGAGCATCATGAAGGTGCGCAAGAACAGCAGAGCGTAGATGTGTCGGGACAATAAGCAAAAGGTCTACACCATCTGGGCGCATATTGCGTCGGTATAATGTGTTATTAAGCAGCACAAACATACTGATGGGCGGATCGGTGCTGTCGTTGCGCAGGTGATCAATAATGGGGCGCAGGGAAGGATCACGACTCTGTTCGACGCCGATGTGGAGAAAGTTCGAAATGGACAAAACGTAGTCGTCAGCAGTATTGTCAGGAAGTTCAGGAGGGTCAATGGGGTGGCGGGACAAGCAGTCGGCGTCTTGATGTAGGCGGCCTGACTTGCACACAACAGTAAACGTGTATTCTTGTAATCGCAAGGCCAAGCGAACTAAGCGGCCACTAGGGTCCTTAAGTGATGACAACCAACACAAGGCATGATGGTCCGTCACTATGCTGAAGGGCCACCCAAACAAATAAGGGCGGAATTTGGTCAACACCCAAACAAGTGGAAGGCATTCGCGCTCCGTAATGGAATAATTGCGCTCGGACTGAGATATAAGGCGGCTGGCATAGACAATCACACGAGAGTAACCGTGCTGGTACTCGGCAAGGATGGCGCCAATACCATGTCCGCTAGCGTCGGTGCGCAGTTCTGTAGGCGCAGGCGGGTCGAAGTGCGCCAGTACAGGAGGAGCGGTGAGCGCGGAAATGAGCGTTGTGAAGGCCTGACCTTGTTCACGGCTCCACGAGAAATTCACGTTTTTCTGCAAAAGGGAGGTAAGGGGACGTGCTAGGTCAGCGAAGTTCCGAATGAAGCGACGGAAGTAGGAGCAGAGCCCGAGAAAACTTCGCACATCACTTGTATTACGTGGTGTAGGGAACTCGCGGACTGCACGAACTTTATCAGGGTCGGGGTGCACACCATTTTCGTCAACCAAATGTCCCAGGATTTTGATCTGGCGGCGGCCGAAGCTGCATTTTTTTGTGTTGAGTTGAAGACCGGCGCGGCGAAAGACTGCCAGTATCGTAGAAAGCCGTTCAAGGTGACTTGTGAACGTGGGAGAGAAAACGACAACGTCATCTAAGTAGCATAAGCGCGTTGTCCACTTGAAGCAACGGAGAAGCGAGTCCATCATGCGCTCGAAGGTCGCAGGAGCGTTACAGGCCAAATGGCATGACCTTGAATTGGTATAGTCCGTCAGGGGTGACAAATGCGGTTTTCTCTCGATCCTGTTCGTCGACTGCTATTTGCCAGTAGCCGGAACACATGTCGATCGAGGAAAAATAGCTGGCACCATGCAAGCAGTCGAGGGCGTCGTCAATTCTCGGGAGCGGATGAATCTCCAAGTTTGATCTTTCTTTTTGACTAAAACTACAGGAGACGCCCAGGGACTGCAGGAAGGCTCAATAATATTATTTGTCAACATCTTGTCGACCTCCTTCTGTATCACGTGGCGCTCAGCAAGAGAGACTCGATAAGGCCTTCTGTGAATAGGGCTGGCATCACCAGTATTGATGCGATGGGTAACGACAGATGTCTGGGCCAAAGATCGGTCGCCAAAATCAAAAATGTTGCTGTACGAAAACAAAAGGTCGGAGAGAGCACTGGCTTGCTGAGGTGTCAAATCCGGTGCTATCATGGGAGTAAAAAGGGTCGAACGAGAAGCTAATACGGGGGGTTCAGACAGAGGCACAGGCTTGAGGGCAGAAACTTCGCAGTCAGCCAACGGAAGCAAGTCAGCGAGTGCAATGCCACGGGGCAAAACTTGGACAGAGCGGCTAAAGTTAAGGACGGGAATAGATAGATAGATGGATTTATTGAAAGGAAAAGGCAGAGAGGTTGGCCCGAATAATTCAAATCTGACGGGAAGATAGGTGATCGGACAAGTGACGTATGTACCATCAGGAATAGCAGGAAACGGGGCCAAAGGAACATACATGGCAGCTTCGCGCGGTAGGCGAACAAACTCGACGGAGCAGAGGCGTGGCTTGATATCTGTGCGGTCGGAGCAGAAAGGCAGGTCTAAGCGAAGGAGGCCACTTGAGCAATCAATCAGGGCAGAGTGCGCCGTTAAAAAGTCGATGCCGAGGATCACATCGTGAGGGCAGCGGTCGATTAGAGTGAAGAGCACAGGGGTAGTTCGACCACAAATGCTCACACGCGCAGTGCAAAGTCCCACGACGGCAGCGACGCCTCCATCGACGACACGAACGGCTTATGAAGAGGCGGGTGTGACAACTTTTTTGACTCGGCGGCGAAACGAAGAGCTGAGGACGGAAATTTGGGCACCAGTGTCAATGAGGGCGGTAACAGGCACACCATCTAGAAGATTGTGGCGATGAGCGAGGGTCAGCAGAGGATTTTCGGGCCGGGTCATCAATGCAGCTTCACCTCCGGGAGCTGCATTGATCAGTTTTCCGGGAGCGGGCCAGAGACGTGAGGGGACGAGGAACGGTGAGGTAGGGGCGAGCGGGAACGGCGTGTCTGGGGAGACGGCGATCGGCTGGACATGCGCGGGGATGGCGAGTTAAAGTCACGAGAGGGCGTATCACGGAGAGAGGTTGGGTGTGGTCCGTAGGCGGTGCTGCGATCATGATAGTAGCGAGGTCGAGGTGGCGGAACCCAACGGCTGCGGCAATGGCGAGAAATGTGGCCGGCACGTGAGCAGTTGAAGCAGATGGGTCGGTTGTCCAAGGTCCGCCATTCTTCTGGGTTGCGGTAGCATCGGGTAGATTCGGGGTATCGCATCGGGAAGGGCGCAGTCGGAGCCGCAGCAGCTACCACCGGAACGGTGGGCTGGACAGATGGCTGTGCGGACGGCTGACCAGAGCTGAGGCTTACGCTCGCATTAAGGCCCGCATTAAGGCATTAATTCTTGGCGAACGACAGCTTGGATCAGTGCTATAGTAGCATCCGCCGGCTGAGGTGTGAATGCGATGGGGGCCATTGCCTCCAGCTCTCTGCGAACGATCCTGGTCAAGTTTGGCTCATGGGACGGCTGCTGAAGTGTTGACAGATCTTTGCACGAAGACGTAGCAACTGTGTCTGGCAAGCGGTCGAAGCGGGGAGCGATACAACGATGTTTAGCTTGCTCAAACCGCCGGCATATCTCGAGGACGGAGTCGACCGTCGTACAATCTTTGCAAAATAGAAGGTTAAAAGCGTCGTCAGCAATGCCCTTTAAGATGTGGCCCACCTTGTCACACTCAGGCATGGCGCTGTTCACTTTGCGGCTTAGAGATAGTACACCTTGTATATACGGATTTGGTCGACGACTGTGCTCGCGATGCCAGGTCCTTTTTAGCGCTGAGCTTGCGTCCGATCGGCTTGCCAAAGAGATCCAGAATCTTCTCTTTGCACATGTCCCAGGATGTTAGAAAAACAGTCAGACGTTCCCAGGGGAACGTCTGACTGTTTTTCCCTACCGCCAATCTCATTACGGTCCTGACTACTTTGGCTACTGTAGAGATCTGTATAGAACTCCTCGGCTACTTTCACTATCTTTTCCATATTAGTGATGACGTTGCCCGCCTTGTCCCTTATTGCATACATCTGGTTTTTGCCTATGCCCAATTTCTTCTTTACCGCTTTAAGGCTTCCCCCGCTCTTTACAGCATGCTCAATTTTCTCCATGTTATACTTCCTTATATCGGCCACCTTGCGCTTATTGATTAGCTTTGATATCTCGGCCAATTCGATCTGGTCTGTTGGATTGGAAGCTTTCATACTCTGGCGTTTCTTATATCTGGTATAGGGACGTCTTTCTGCTGCTTGCCTTCCCTCGGTTCGAGGCCAAGGTCCCGCAGTATCTGTCTTCCGGTTCTCGTTTCAGAGAGACGCTCGAGTTGCGCCGTTCTCTGTGCTTCGGCTATTTCGTCCAGCGTGTTGTGGACTCCCAGCGCCATGAATTTTTCGGTGCTCGTGCCCCCGAGGAGACCGAGTGCCGCCTTATACGCCTTGCGTATGGTGGCGTCTATCTTGTTACGTTCACTCGGCCTCCAGTTGTGGAAGGTGGCCACGTACGTTATGTGGCTAACTGCGAAGGATTGAACGAGCCTAGTCAGGCTCTCCTCCTTCATCCCCGCTTTTCTGTTGGACACCCTCTTGATGAGTCTCATTGCCGCAGCCGCTTTGCCCGCGAGCTTGTTGACCGTTTCACCGCTGGCTCAGTTTCGCTGGATGAGCAGCCCGAGTACTCGAATCTTCTCGACCTCCGGTATTACTTGTCCTCCCGCCGTCTTGACCGTGATCTTGGGACGCTCGTACTTGACTTCCATATTCTTTCTTTTCCTGCCCGATCCTTTCGGGGGAATCACCAGCAGTTCTGACTTGGCCGGAGAGCAAACGAGTCCAGACCCGTCCAGCTGCTCCTCGATGGTGTTGACCGTTTCTTGCAGCGTTGTCTCGATGTGTCCGTCGCTTCCTCCCGGTACCCATAGCGTAACGTCGTCGGCGTAGATGGTGTGCCGGACTCCCGCTACTCTTTCTAGCCGGGTGGCCACCCCGATCATCACGAGGTTGAAGAGTAGCGGGGAGATTACCGACCCCTGCGGAGTTCCGACGCTGCCAAGCTTCTTCTCTTCGAGCTGCAGGTCTCCCGCACAGATTTCGGTGGTCCGTTCCGTCAGGAAGTCTTTGATGTACTGGTATGTCCTCCTGCCCATGTTTAGCCTGGATACTTGGGCCAGGATAGCCGAGTGCCTCACTTTATCAAAGGCGCTCTGCAAGTTCAGCCCGAGTATGGCTCTGTTGTCCTTGGTGCCCGTCGTATCGTCGATGATCTCGTTCTTCAGTAAGATCATGGCGTCTTGCGTCCCGAGTTTGTTCCGAAACCCGATGATGGAATTTTGGTAAAACTCCGATTCTTCCAGGTAACGCTGCCACCTGTTCATGAGAACGTGCTCGAGGACCTTTCCCACGCACGAAGTGAGCGAGATCGGCCTGAGGTTCTCTACGTTGAGCGGCCTGCCAGCTTGGGGATGAGGATCGTCTTGGCTGCTTTCCATTGCTTGGGTAGCCTTCCTTCTTGCCAGCACTTGTTGTAGAAGTTCGTGAGCGTTTCGATGGCCGCTCCGTTGAGGTTCTTGAGCGCTCTGTTGGTCACTCGATCGGGACCCGCGGCAGACCTTCCATTGAGATCCTGCAGGGCAACTCTGACTTCCCAGGTCTTGATGTCGCGATCTAGCGTATCGTTCTCTTTGCCTTGGTAATCCGGGTGTCTTTCCGTGGGGGTGGTCGGCAGGTACTTGGCGTCCAAGCGCCGCTTGACCTCGTCTTCCCCGTGTTCGCAGATTGCCTTGTGTAGGATCCTGGCCAGGTTGTTGTGTTGGTGGCCCTTGGTCTTGGTTTCGTCGAGGAGGTGCCGCAGCATGTTCCACGTCTTGCCCTTGTGCATCTGTCCGTCGGCTTCGTTGCAGGCATCGTTCCACTGTTGGGTGCATAGCACCCTGCAGTGGACCTCGATCTGCCTGTCGAGCTTGGCGATCTTCTTCCTTAGACTTCGGTTGGTTCGTCGCTTCTGCCACCTCGCCTTTATGGACTGCTTGGCTTCTATCAGGTGGGCCAGCCAACTGTCCATCTTGTCTATCCGTTCGTCCGTCTCTAGCTCTTTGGTGGCTCCTTCCGTCGTCTCAACGACGTTGGCCGCCCATTGCTCGATGTCCGTAATGTCCACTTGCACCGCGGATAGCGCCTTTCGAAAGGCGTCCCAGTCCGTAATGCGATGCTTCCTTATGCCGGTGTTGCCTTGGCCTTCGAGCGGTACGACGACCTCCACGATGTAGTGATCGCTGCCTAGCTCTTGACCCGTGTTTCTCCATTTCGCTTCTCTTGATCCTGCGTCAGTTTTGACGAAGGTAAGGTCCGGAGTTGTGTCTCTCGTAACAGATGTGCCGATCCTGGTGGGAAAGGCCGGATCCGTGATTAGGTTCAGTCCGACGTCGGTGTTGTCTTGCATCAGCTCTCTCCCCTTGACCGTCGTTCTGTGGTAGCCCCAGTCTTGGCTCGGAGCGTTAGTCTCCGCACACTACGAGCGTATTGCTCCCCGCGACTGAAGTTGCCTTGTGGAGCAGTGCCTTGAATTTCTGTTGTCCGTGGGACGGATTGCTGTAGACGTTCACCAGGAAAGTGCTCTCCTTCCTCTTCTTGCCCGTGATTACTTCCACCGTGCAGTGTTCGATGGCGCTTCTGCCGATCATTTCGTGTTCCACGAAGGTGATCCCTTTCCTAACGAAGGTGCAGACCCCTCTGCCCTTGCCCTTGGACGTGTCCCTTTTGCTCGGCGGGCTGTCGTGCGACCGGTAGCCCGGCAGTCTCGGCGTCTCTTTGCTGTGTGTTTCTTGAATCATTATGACGTCTGGTTTCCTCGTTAGTTGCTGCAAGTGTTGCTGCAGCACCGCTCTCATGCCGGTAAAGCCATTGCAGTTTCAGTGCCAGACCAAGAAGTCTCTCACTGGTGGTGTGGATGTTGCTGTACGTGCTGTCCCGTCCATGATTGCTGCAGTTTCCCTCTCTCCCTTTTTTCTTATTTCCATCTCCCTCTCTCCTTCTTTCCATCTTTCAGTCTTCCCTCCTCCCACTTCCCCCTTTTCCCTATCTCCTTCTTTCCATCATCCAGTCTTTCCCTCTCTCCCTCTTACCCTCCCTATTTCCTTTCCATTTCCCTCTTCCACTCTCCCTCTTTCCTTCTTTCCATTCCCTGTCAATCTCTCCCTTCTTTCCCTTTTTCCAGTCTTTCCCTATCTCCATCTTTCCCCCTCCACCCTTCCCCTATTTCATTCTTCCCCTCTATCCTTCTTTCCCTATTCCAGTCTTTCCCTCTCTCCCACTTTTCTTCTTTCTCTCTCCCCCTCTCTATTTTCCTCTCTCCCTCTTTCCTTTCCATCTTTCCCACTCTCTCTTTCAATTTTCAGGCCATCTTTCCCTCCCTCCCTCATTTCCTCTCCCTCCTTCCCTCTCCCCCCTTTTCCTTCTTCCAGTTTTCCCCCTCTCCCCCTCTCCCTTCCCCTTTCTTTCTTCCCTCTCTCCCTCTTTCCTTCCTTCACTCTCCCCCTCTTTCAGTCTTTGCCTCTCTCCCTCTTCCCCCTTTCACTCTCCCTCTCCATCTCCCCCTCTTTCCGTCCCCTTTGTCTCTATCCCTCTTTCATTCTTTCCCTCTCCCCTTCTTTCGCTCTCTCTCTTTCCCTCTCTCACTTACCCTCTCTCCTTTCCCTCTTTCAGTCTCCCTCTTTCCATCTCTCCCTCGCCCTCTCTTCATCTTTCCCTCTCCCTTTTCCCCTCTCTCCCGTTTCCTTCTTTCCCTCTTTCACCCATTCCCTCTCCCACTTTCCTTCTTTTCCACTTCCTCTTTCCATCTCTCCCTCTTTCCCTCCCTTTTTTCCTCTATCCATCTTTAATTTCCCCTTCCCCCTCTCCTCCCTCTTTCCTTATTTCCACCTCTGACGCTTTCCGCTTTCACTATATCTCCCTTTCTCTCTCTCCATCTATCCCTCTTTCCATTTTCAGTCTCCATCTCTCCAAATTTCCCTCCCTCCCACTTTCCCTCTTCCCCTCTATCCTTTCCCTCTTCCAGTCTTTCCCTCTCTCCCACTTTACTTCCATCCCTCTCCCCCTCTATTTTCCTCTCTCCCTCCCTTTCCCTCCCTCTTTCCTCTTTCAGTCCATCTTTCCCTCTCGCTCTCCCCCTCTTTCAATACTTCCCTCTCTCCATATTCACTCCCTCACTCTTTCCCTCTCCCTCATTCCCTCTTTCAGTCTTTCCCTCTCTTCCTCTTTCCCCTTTCACTCTCCCTCTTTCCTTCCTTCCCTCCCTTTTGTCTCTATCCCTCTCCTTTTTTGCTCTCCTTCTTTCCTTCTTTCCCCCTTGCCATCTTTCCTTCTCTCCCTACCTCCTTCTTTCTCTTTTTCAGTCTCTACCTCTCTCACTTCCCATCCCTCACTCTTTCCCTCTCCCTAATTCCCTCTTTCAGTCTGTCACTCTCTCCCTGTTCCCCCTTTCACTCTCCCTCTTTCCTTCCTTCCCTCCTCCCCTCACTCTTTCCATCTCTACCTCTCTCTCCCCCTTCCATCTCCCACTCTTTCCTTAATCCTCTTTCCCTCTTCCTTTTACCCTCTCTCACTCTTCCACTTTCCTTCTTTCCCACTCTCCCTCTTTCACTCTACCTCTCTATTTCCCTCTTTCACTCACTCCTTCTCTCCCTCTTTCCCTCCAATTTGTCTCTATCCCTCTTTCATTCTTTCCCTCTTCCCCTTTCCCTCTTTCGATCTCCCTTTTTCCATCTCTCCCTCACCCTCTTTCCCCATCTCCATCTTTCTGTCTCCCTCTCACTCTCTACCTCTACCTTTCCCTCACTCCTTCTCTCCCTCCATTTTGTCTCTGTCCCTCTTTCATTCTTTCCCTCTTCCCCTTTCCCTCTCTCCCTCTTTCGGTCTCCCTTTTCCCATCTCTCCCTCGCCCTCTTTCCCTCTCGCCATCTTTCTCTCTCTCCCTTTTTCCTTTCGCTCTCCCTCTTTCCTTCTTTCAGTCCTACCCCTCTCCCTCTTTCACTTTCTCCCTCTCTTCCCCTTTCCCTCTCTCCTTCTTTCATTTTCTCCCTCTTCTCCCTTCCCTCTCTCCCTCTTTTCCCTTTCCCTCTTTCCCTTATGTGGCCCTTTTCACCCCAGAAGAGCCGAGCAACAGGCCAGGGGAAAGCTTGAACCCATTGAAAAACTGGTGGGTAACAGGTGTCACCAGGGGTTGAACCCAGTACCTACCGAATGCGAGGCGGATGCTCTACCACAAGGCCACTGCTTCAGTTTTTTAGGACTGCTGCAGCTGAGACTAAGGGAGCAATTCAGGTGAGGCTCTTTCATCTTTTCTTCTTTCCCTCTCTCTTGCTTTCCTCGTCGTTCTTTATTTCCCCTTTCATTCTTTTCCTCTCTCTCTTTCCTTTCCCTCTCTCCTTATTTCTCTCTTTCAGCCTTTTCCCAAGCATTTCACCCCAGAAGAGCTGAGCAAGAGGCCGGGATTTGTACCCATTGAAAAACTGGTGGGTAACCGGCAGCACCAGGGGTTGAACCCGGTACCTCCCGAATGCGAGGCGGATGCTCTACCACAAGGCCACCGCTTCGGTTTTTTAGGACTGCTGCAGCTGAGGCTCTAAGGGAGCACTTCATGTGAGGCTCTTTCTTTTTTTCTCTCTCGCTCTCTTGCTTTGCCTCTCTCCCTCTCTTTCCACCCTTCCCTTTTCCCCTCTCTCCCTTTTCTCTTATTTCGATCTCCCTCTCTCCTTCTTACCCTCTCCCTCTTTCCTTCTTTCCATTCCCTGTCAATCTCTCCCTTCTTTCCCTTTTTTTTCAGTCTTTCCATCCCTCCATCCCCCTCCATCCTTTCCCTATTTCCTTCTTATCCTCTATCCTTATTTCCCTATTCCAGTCTTTCCCTCTCTCCCACTTTCCATATTTCCCTCTCCCCCTTTCTATTTTCCTCTGTCCCTCTCTTTCCTTTCCCTGTTTCCCGCTCTCTCATTCAATTTTTCAGGCCATTTTTCCCGCCCTCCCTCCTTCCCTGTCCCCCTTTTCCCTCTAAGTCTTTCCCTCTCTCCCTCTTTCCTTCCTTCGCTCTCCCCCTCTTTCAGTCTTTGCCTCTCTCCTACTTTCCTTCCCTCATTTCCTCTCTCCCTCTTTCAGTCTTTCGCTCTCTCTCTCTCCTTTTCCTTCTTTCAGTCTCGCTCTTTCCATCTCTCCATATTTCCCTCTCTCCACCTTTCCCTCTTCCTCTTTCCTTATTTCCCTCTCTCCCTCTCTCCTTTTCCTTCTTTCACTCTCCCACTTTCCTTCTTTCCCTCTTGCCATCCTTCCCTCTCTCCCGTTTCCTTCTTTCCCTCTTTCAGCCATTCCCTTGCCCACTTTGCTTCTTTTCTTTTCCCTCTTTCCATCTCTCCCTCGCCCTTTTTCCTTTCTTTTCCTCTTTCATTCTGCTCTCCCACTTTCCTTATTCCCTCTCTCCATCTTTCCCTCTCGCTCTCTCTTTTCCACCCCACTCTCTCCTTTACCTCTCTCCCCTTTCCCTCTTCCATTCTCCCTCTTTCATTATTTCCCTCCTTCCTTCTTTAAGTCCTTCCCTCTCTTTCTCTTTCCCTCTCCTCCTTTTCCTCTTTCCATTTCTCCCTCTCCTTTCCCTCTCTCCCTCTTTCACTCTTCCTCCTACCTGCAGTCTTTTCTTTCCCTCTATCCTTTCATTCTCTCCCTCTTCCCCTTTGCCTATTTCACTCTTCATCTTTCCTTCTTTCCCTCCCTTTTTCTCTATCCCTCTTTCCTTCCCCCTTTCCCGCCCTCTTTCCTTATTTCCACCTCTCCCGCTTTCCTCTTTCCCTATATCCCCCTTTCTCTCTCTCTCCTTTCCCTCTCAATCTATCCCTCTTTCCCTATTCCACTCTTCCTCTTTCATTCTTTCCCTTCCCTCTCTCGATCTCTCCCTTCCTTCCCTTTTTCAGTCTCCCTCTCCATCTTTCCCTCCCTCCCACTTTCCCTCTTCCAGTCTTTCCCTCTCTCCCACTTTCCTTCCTCCCCTCTCCCCCCTCTATTTTCATCTCTTTCCTTTCCCTATTTCTCTTTCCTCTTTTAGTCCATCTTTCCCTCTCGCTCTCCTTCCTTCCCTCTCTCCCTTCCCCTCTCCCCTCTTTCCTTCCTTCGCTCTCCCCCTCTTTCAGTATTTCCCTCCCTCATCTTTCCCTCTTGCAGTCTTTCACTCTCCCTCTTTCCCTCCCTTTTGTCTCAATCCCTCTCTCTCCTTTTCTTGCTCTCCCTCTTGCCATCTTTCCCTCCTCCCTCTCTCCTTTCAGTCTCTACCTCTCTCCCTTCCCCTCCTTCACTCTTTTCCTCTCCCTCATTCCCTATCTCAGTCTGTCGCTCTCTCCCTGTTCTACCTTTCACTCTCCCTCTTTCCTTCTTTCCCTCCCTTTTGTCTCTATCCCTCTGTCCCTCTCTCCTTTTTTGCTCTCTCTCCTTCTTTCCCTTTCACCATCTTTCCCTCCTCCCCTCCCTCTCTCCATCCTCCCTCTCTCACTCTTTCCCTCTCTCTTTCAGTCTTTCCCCCTCTCCCTCCCTTTTGTCTCTATCCCTCTCTCCTTTTTTTGCTCTCACTCTTTCCCTCTTGCCATCTTTCCTTCTCTCCCTCCCTCCTTTCCCTCTTTCAGTCTCTACCTCTCTTCCTCTCTCTCCCCCTTCCATCTGCCCCTCTTTCCTTAATCCTCTTTCCCTCTTCCTTTTCCCCTCTCTCCCTCTTCCCCTTTCCTTCTTTCCCGCTCTCCCTTCCCCTCTCCCCTCTTTCCTTCCTTCGCTCTCCCCCTCTTCCAGTATTTCCCTCTCTCCATCTTCCCTTCTCCCTCTTGCAGTCTTTCACTCTCCCTCTTTCCCTCCCTTTTGTCTCTATCCCTCTCACCTTTTTTCCTCTCCCTCTCCTTCCACCATCTTTCCCTCCTCCCCTCCCTCTCTCCATCTTCCCTCCCTCACTCTTTCCCTCTCCCTCATTCTTTCAGTCTTTCCCCCTCTCCTTCCCTTTTGTCTCTATCCCTCTCTCCTTTCTTGCTCTCACTCTTTCCCTCTTGCCATCTTTCCTTCTCTCCCTCCCTCCTTTCCCTCGAACTCTCCCCCTTCCATCTCCCCCTCTTTCTTTATACCGCTTTCCCTCTTCCTTTTCCCCCCTCTCCCTCTTCCCCTTTCCTTCTTTCCTGCTCTTTCTCTTTCACTCTCTACCTCTACCTTTCCCTCACTCCTTCTCTCCCTCCCTTTTGTCTCTGTCCCTCTTTCATTCTTTCCCTCTTCCCCTTTCCCTCTCTCCCCCTTTCCCTCTCTCCTTCTTTCATTTTCTCCCTCTTCTCCCTTCCCTCTTTCCCTCTCTCCTTCTTTCATTCTCTCCCTCTTCTCCCTTTCCCTCTTTCCCTTATGTGGCCCTTTTCACCCCAGAAGAGCCGAGCAACAGGCCGGGGGAAAGCTTGAACCCATTGAAAAACCGGTGGGTAACAGGTGTCACCAGGGGTTGAACCCAGTACCTACCGAATGCGAGGCGGATGCTCTACCACAAGGCCACTGCTTCAGTTTTTTAGGACTGCTGCAGCTGAGGCTCTAAGGGAGCAGTTCAGGTGAGGCTCTTTCCTTCATTTTCTCTTTCCCTCTCTCTTGCTTTGCCTCTCTCTTTCCACCTTTCCCTTTTCCCCTCTCTCCCTTTTTCCTTATTTCCATCTCCCTCTCTCCTTCTTTCCCTCTTTCAGTCTTCCCTCCTCCCTCTTCCCCCTATCTCCTTATTTCCATCTTACAGTCTTTCCCTCTCCCTCTTTCCTTTCCCTCTCTTCCTCTTTCCTTCTTTCCCTCCCTCTCCCTTTTCCCCTCTCTCCTTATTTCTCTCAGTCTTTCAGCCGTTTCCCAAGCATTTCACCCCAGAAGAGCTGAGCAAGAGGCTGGGGTTTGTACCCATTGAAAAACCGGTGGGTAACCGGCAGCACCAGGGTTTCAACCTGGCACCTCCCGAATGCGAGGCAGATGCTCTACCACAAGGCCACCGCTTCGGTTTTTTTTAGGACTGCTGCAGCTGAGGCTCTAAGGGAGCACTTCATGTGAGGCTCTTTCTCTTTTTCCCTCTCCCTCTCTCTTGCTTTGCCTCTCTCTTTCCACCTTTCCCCTCTCTCCCTTTTTACTTATTTCCATCTCCCTCTCTCCTTCTTTCAGTCTTCCTCCTCCCCCTATCTCCTTCTTTCCATATTCCAGTCTTTCCCTCTCCCTCTTTCCTTCTTTCCATTCCCTGTCAATCTCTCCCTTTCCTTTTTTTTTCAGTCTTTCCCTCTCTCCATCTTCCCTCCCTCATATTTCACTCTCCCTCTTGCAGTCTATCACTCTCCCTCTTCCCCCTTTCAATCTCCCTCTTTCCCTCCCTTTTGTCTCTATCCCTCTCTCTCCTTTTCTTGCTCTCCCTCTTTCCCTCCCCCCTCTCTCCTTTCAGTCTCTACCTCTCTCCCTTCCCCTCTTTCACTCTTTTCCTCTCCCTCATTCCCTCTCTCAGTCTGTCACTCTCCCTGTTCCACCTTTCACTCTCCCTCCCTTTTGTCTCTCCCTCTGTCCCTCTGTCCTTTTTTGCTCTCCCTCTCCTTTCCCTTTCACCATCTTTCCCTCCTCCCCTCCCTCTCTCCATCTTCCCTCCCTCACTCTTTCCCTCTCCCTCATTCCCTATTTCAGTCTTCCCCCCTCTTTCCCTCCCCTTCGTCTCTATCCCTCTCTCCTTTTTTGCCCTCACTCTTTCCCGCTTGCCATCTTTCCTTCTCTCCCTCCCTCCTTTCCCTCTTTCAGTCTCTACCTCTCTTCCCTTCCATCTCCCCCTCTTTCCTTAATCCTCTTGCCCTCTTCCTTTTCCCCTCTCTCCCTCTTCACCTTTCCTTCTTTCCCACTCTCCATCTTCAACTCTCTACCTCTACCTTTCCCTCACTCCTTCTCTCCCTCCCTTTTGTCTGCCCCACTTTCATTTTTTAACTCTTCCCCTTTTCCTCTCCCTCTTTCGGTCTCCCTTTTCCCATCTCTCCCTCGCCCTCTTTCCCTCCCTCCATCTTTCTCTCTCTCTCTTTTTCCTTTCGCTCTCCCTCTTTCCTTCTTTCAGTCTTACCCCTCTCCCTCTTTCACTTTCTCCCGCTCTTCCCCTTTCCCTCTCTCCTTTCATTTTCTCCCTCTTCTCCCTTCCCTCTTTCCCTTTTCCTCTTGCCTGCAGTCTTCTTTCCCTCTTACCTGCAGTCTTCTTTCCCTCTCTCCTTTCATTCTCTCCCTCTTCTCCCTTTCCCTCTGTCCCTTATGTGGCCCTTTTCACCCCAGAAGAGCCGAGCAACAGGCCAGGGGAAAGCTTGAACCCATTGAAAAACTGGTGGGTAACAGGTGTCACCAGGGGTTGAACCCGGTACCTACCGAATGCGAGGCGGATGCTCTACCACAAGGCCACTGCTTCGGTTTTTTAGGACTGCTGCAGCTGAGGAGTGGAAATTAAGAAGAAGAAATGGACATGGGCAGGACATGTAGTGCGAAGAGAGGATAACCGATGGTCGCTGAGGGTAACAAACTGGATTCCAAGGGAAGGAAAGCGTAGCAGGGGGCGGCAGAAAGTTAGGTGGGCGGATGAGATTAAGAAGTTCGCAGGGGTCAAGTGGATGCAGCTAGCACAGAACCGGGTTAAGTGGAGAAATGTGGGAGAGGCCTTCGCCCTGCAGTGGGTATAATCAGGCTGATGATGATGATGATGAACTGGCAGCACCAGGGGTTGAACACGGTACCTCCCGAATGCGAGGCGGATGCTCTACCACAAGGCCACCACTTCAGTTTTTTAGGACTGCTGCAGCTGAGGCTCTAAGGGAGCACTTCATGTGAGGCTCTTTTTTTTTTTCTCTCTCGCTCTCTTGCTTTGCCTCTCTCCCTCTCTTTCCACCCTTCCCTTTTCCCCTCTCTCCCTTTTTCCTTATTTCGATCTCCCTCTCTCCTTCTTACCCTCTCCCTCTTACCTTCTTTCCATTCCCTGTCAATCTCTCCCTTCTTTCCCTTTTTTTCAGTCTTTCCATCTCTCCGTCCCACCTCCATCCTTTCGCTATTTCCTTCTTACCCTATATCCTTATTTCCCTATTCCAGTCTTTCCCTCTCTTCCAATTTCCTTCTTTCCCTCTCCCCTTTCTATTTTCCTCTGTCCCTCTCTTCCCTTTCCCTGATTCCCGCTCTCTCATTCAATTTTTCAGGCCATCTTTCCCGCCCTCCCTCCTTCCCTCTCCCCCTTTTCCCTCTTTCAGTCTTTCTCTCTCTCCCTATTTCTTTCTTTCCCTCTCTCCCTCTTTCCTTCCTTCGCACTCCCCCTCTTTCAGTCTTTGCCTCTCTCCTACTTTCCTTCCCTCATTTCCTCTCTCCCTCTTTCTGTCTTTCGCTCTCTCCCTCTTCCCCCTCTTTCCGTCCCTTTTGTCTCTATCCCTCTTTCATTCTTTCCCTCTCCCTCTCTCCATCTTTCACTCTCCCACTTTCCCTCTCTCCTTCTTTCCCCCTTTCAGTCTCCCTTTTTCCATCTCTCCCTCGCCCTCTCTCCAATTTTCCCTCTCTCAATCTTTCCCTCTTTCCTTATTTCCCTCTTTCACTCTCTCCTTTCCCTCTCCTTTTCCTTCTTTCAGTCTCCCTCTTTATATCTCTCCCTCGCCATCTCTCCACCTTTCCCTCTCTCCCTCTTTCCTTATTTCCCTCTCTCCTTTGCCTTCTTTCACTCTCCCTCTTTCCTTCTTTCCCTCTTGCCATCCTTCCCTCTCTCCCGTTTCCTTCTTTCCCTCTTTTTTCCTTCCCTTTCCCACTTTGCTTCTTTTCTTCTCCCTCTTTCCATCTCTCCCTCGCCCTCTCTTCATCTTTCCATCTTTCACTCTCCTTTCCCTTCTTTCAGTCTCGCTCTTTCCATCTCTCCCTCACCATCTCTCCATCTTTCCCTCTCTCCACCTTTCCCTCTCTCCATCTTTCCTTATTTCCCTCTCTCCCTCTCTCCTTTTCCTTCTTTCACTCTCCCACTTTCCTTCTTTCCCTCTTGCCATCCTTCCCTCTCTCCCGTTTACTTCTTTCCCTCTTTCAGCCATTCCCTTTCCCACTTTGCTTTTCTTCTCCCTCTTTCCATCTCTCCCTCGCCCTTTTTCCTTTCTTTTCCTCTTTCATTCTGCTCCCGCTTTCCTTATTCCCTCTCTCCATCTTTTCCTCTCACTCTCTCCTTTCCACCCCACTCTCTCCTTTCCCTCTTCCACTCTCCCTCTTTCATTATTTCCCTCCTTCCTTCTTGAAGTCCTTCCCTCTCTTTCTCTTTCCCTCTCCTCCTTTTCCTCTTTCCATTTCTCCCTCTCCTTTCCCTCTCCCCCTCTTTCACTCTTCCTCTTACCTGCAGTCTTTTCTTTCCCTCCAACCTTCTTTCATTCTCTCCCTCTTCCCCTTTCCCTATTTCACTCTCCATCTTTCCTTCTTTCATTCCCTTTTTATCTATCCCTCTTTCCTTCCCCCTTTCCCTCCCTCTTTCCTTATTTCCACATCTCCCACTTTCCTCTTTCCCTATATCCCCATTTCTCTCCATCTATCCCTCTTTCCCTATTCCAATCTCCCTCTTTCCCTTCTCTCTCTCCATCTATCCCTCTTTCCCTTCAGTCTCCATCTCTCCATATTTCCCTCCCTCTCACTTTCCCTCTTCCCCTCTATCCTTTCCCTCTTCCAGTCTGTCCCTCTCTCCCACTTTCTTTCCTCCCCTCTCCCCTTCTATTTTCCTCTCTCCCTCTCTTTCCTTTCCCTCTTCCTCTTCCAGTCCATCTTTCCCTCTCCTCTCCTTCCTTTCTCTCTCCCTTCCCCTCTTTCCTTCCTTCGCTCTCCCCCTCTTTCAGTATTTCCCTCTCTCCATCTTCCCTCCCTCATCTTTCCCTCTCCATCTTCCCCCTTTCACTCTCCCTCTTTCCCTCCCTTTTGTCTCTATCCCTATCTCCCCTTTTCTTGCTCTCCCTCTTTCCCTCCTCCCTCTCTCCTTTCAGTCTCTACCTCTCTCTCTTCCCCTCTTTCACTCTTTTCCTCTCCCTCATTCCCTCTCTCAGTCTGTCACTCTCCCTGTTCCACCTTTCACTCTCCCTCTCCCTCCCTTTTGTCTCTCCCTCTGTCCCTCTCTCCTTTTTTGCTCTCCCTCTCCTTTCCTTTTCACCATCTTTCCCTCCTCCCCTCCCTCTCTCCATCTTCCCTCCCTCACTCTTTCCCTCTCCCTCATTCCCTCTCTCCCTCTTTCAGTCTTCTCCCTCTTTCCCTCCCTTTTGCCTCTATCCTTCTCTCCTGTTTTGCTCTCACTCTTTCCCTCTTGCCATCTTTCCTTCTCTCCCTCCCTCCTTTCCCTCTTTCAGTCTCTACCTCTCTCCCCTTCCATCTCCCCCTCTTTCCTTAATCCTCTTTCCCTCTTCCTTTTCCCCTCTCTCCCTCTTCACCTTTCCTTCTTTCCCACTCTCCATCTTCAACTCTCTACCTCTACCTTTCCCTCACTCCTTCTCTCCCTCCCTTTTGTCTGTCCCACTTTCATTCTTTAACTCTTCCCCTTTTCCTCTCTCCCTCTTTCGGTCTCCTTTTCCCTATCCCTCCCTCGCCCTCTTTCCCTCCCTCCATCTTTCTCTCTCTCCCTTTTTCCTTTCACTCCCCCTCTTTCCTTCTTTCAGTCCTACCCCTCTCCCTCTTTCACTTTCTCCCTCTCTTCCCCTTTCCCTCTCTCCTTCTTTCATTTTCTCCCTTCCCTCTTTCCCTCTCCCTCTTGCCTGCAGTCTTCTTTCCCTCTCTCCTTTCATTCTCTCTTTCTCCCTTTCCCTCTTTCCTTTATGTGGCCCATTTCACCCCAGAAGAGCCGAGCAACAGGTCAGGGGAAAGCTTGAACCCATTGAAAAACTGGTGGGTAACAGGTGTCACCAGGGGTTGAACCCGGTACCTACCGAATGCGAGGCGGATGCTCTACCACAAGGCCACTGCTTCGGTTTTTTAGGACTGCTGCAGCTGAGGCTCTAAGGGAGCAATTCAGGTGAGGCTCTTTCCTCTTTCCCTCTCTCTTGCTTTCCATCTCTCTCTATCTCCTTCTTTCCATCTTTGTCTTTCCTTATTTCCCCTTTCATTCTTTTCCTCTCCCTCTTTCCTTTCCCTCTCTCCTTATTTCTCTCTTTCAGTCTTTCAGCCTTTTCCCAAGCATTTCACCCCAGAAGAGCTGAGCAAGAGGCCGGGATTTGTACCCATTGAAAAACCGGTGGGTACCCGCAGCACCAGGGGTTGAACCCGGTACCTCCCGAATGCGAGGCGGATGCTCTACCACAAGGCCACCGCTTCGGCTTTTTTAGGACTGCTGCAGCTGAGGCTTAAGGGAGCACTTCATGTGAGGCTCTTTCTTTTTTTTCCTCTCGCTCTCTCTTGCTTTGCCTCTCTCCCTCTCTCTTTCCACATTTCCCTTTTCCACTCTCTCCGTTTTTTCTTATTTTCATCTCCCTCTCTCCTTCTTTCCCTCTTTCAGTCTTCCCTCCTCTCTCTTTCCCCCATCTTCTTTCCATCTTCCAGTCTTTGCCTCTCCCTCTTCCACTTTCCCTCTTTCCTTCTTTCCATTCCCTGTCAATCTCCCCCTTATTTCCCTTTTTTCAGTCTTTCCCTCTCTCCATCTTTCCCCCTTCATTCTTCCCTATTTCCTTTTTACCCTCTATCCTTATTTCCATATTCCAGTCTTTCCCTCTCTCCCACTTTCCTTCTTTCCCTCTCCCCCTCTCTATTTCCCTCTCCCTCTCTTTCTTTTCACTCTTTCCTGCTCTCTCAATTTTTCAGGCCATCTTTCCCTCCCTCCCTCTCCCCCTTTTCCCTCTTCAGTATTTCCCTCTCTCCCTCTTTCCTTCCTTCGCTCTCCCCCTCTTTCAGTCTTTGCCTCTCTCCTACTTTCCTTCCCTCATTTCCTCTCTTCCTCTTTCAGTCTTTTGCTCCCTCCCTCTTCCCCCTTTCACTCTCCCTCTCCATCTCCCCCTCTTTCCATCTGTTTTGTCTCTATCCCTCTTTCATTCTTTCCCTCTCCCTCTCTCCTTCTTTCGCTCTCCCACTTTCCCTCTCTCCCTTTTCCTCTCTCCTTCTTTCCCTCTCAGTCTCCCTCTTCACATCTCTCCCTTGCCCTCTGTCCATCTTTCCCTCTTTCACTCTCTCCTTTCCCTCTCTCCTTTTCCTTCTTTCAGTCTCGCTCTTTCCCTCTCTCCCTCTTTCCTTAATTCCCTCTCCCTCTGCTTCTTTCCCTCTTGCCATCCTTCCTTCTCTCCCGTTTCCTTGCCCACTTTGCTTCTTTTCTTTTCCCTCTTTCCATCTCTCCCTCGCCCTTTTTCCTTTCTTTTCCTCTTTCATTCTGCTCTCCCACTTTCCTTATTCCCTCTCTCCATCTTTCCCTCTCACTCTCTCTTTTCCACCCCAGTCTCTCCTTTCCCTCTCTCCCCTTTCCCTCTTCCATTCTCCCTCTTTCATTATTTCCCTCCTTCCTTCTTTAAGTCCTTCCCTCTCTTTCTCTATCCTCCTTTTCCTCTTTCCATTTCTCCCTCTCCTTTCCCTCTCTTCCTCTTTCACTCTTCCTCCTACCTGCAGTCTTTTCTTTCCCTCTATCCTTTCATTCTCTCCCTCTTCCCCTTTGCCTATTTCACTCTTCATCTTTCCTTCTTTCCCTCCCTTTTTCTCTATCCCTCTTTCCTTCCCCCTTTCCCGCCATCTTTCCTTATTTCCACCTCTCCCACTTTCCTCTTTCCCTATATCCCCTTTCTCTCTCTCTCTCCTTTCCCTCTCCATCTATCCCTCTTTCCCTATTCCACTCTCCCTCTTTCATTCTTTCCCTTCCCTCTCTCGATCTCCCCCTTCCTTCCCTTTTTCAGTCTCCCTCTCCATCTTTCCCTCCCTCCCACTTTCCCTCTCCCAGTCTTTCCCTCTCTCCCACTTTCCTTCCTCCCCTCTCCCCCATTTTCCTCTCTTTCCTTTCCCTATTTCTCTTTCCTCTTTTAGTCCATCTTTCCCTCTCGCTCTCCTTCCTTCCCTCTCTCCCTTCCCCTCTCCCCTCTTTCCTTCCTTCGCTCTCCCCCTCTTTCAGTATTTCCCTCCCTCATCCTTCCCTCGTGCAGTCTTTCACTCTCCCTCTTTCCCTCCCTTTTGTCTCAATCCCTCTCCTTTTCTTGCTCGCCCTCTTGCCATCTTTCCCTCCTCCCTCTCTCCTGTCAGTCTCTACCTCTCTCCCTTCCCCTCCTTCACTCTTTTCCTCTCCCTCATGCCCTATCTCAGTCTGTCGCTCTCTCCCTGTTCCACCTTTCACTCTCCCTCTTTCCTTCTTTCCCTTCCTTTTGTCTCTATCCCTCTGTTCCTCTCTCCTTTTTTGCTCTCCCTATCCTTCTTTACCTTTCACCATCTTTGCCTCCTCTCCTCCCTCTCTCCATCCTCCCTCCCTCACTCTTTCCCTCTCTCCTTCATTCTTTTCCCCTCTCCTTCCCTTTTGTCTCTATCCCTCTCTCCTTTTTTTGCTCTCACTCTTTCCCTCTTGCCACCTTTCCTTCTCTCCCTCCCTCCTTTCCCTCTTTCAGTCTCTACCTCTCTTCCTCTCTCTCCCCCTTCCATCTCCCCCTCTTTCCTTAATCCTCTTTCCCTCTTCCTTTCCCCCTCTCTCCCTCTTCCCCTTTCCTTTTTTCCCGCTCTCTCTTCCCCTCTCCCCTCTTTCCTTCCTTCGCTCTCCCCCTGTTCCAGTATTTCCCTCTCTCCATCTTCCCCTCTCCCTCTTGCAGTCTTTCACTCTCCCTCTTTCCCTCCCTTTTGTCTCTATCCCTCTCTCTCCTTTTCTTGCTCTCCCTCTTTCCTTCTTTCCCTCTTGCCATCTTTCCCTCCTCCCTCTCTCTTTTCAGTCTCTACCTCTCTCCCTTCCCCTCCACTCTTTTCCTCTCCCTCATTCCCTCTCAGTTTGTCACTCTCTCCCTGTTCCACCTTTCACTCTCGCTCTTTCCTTCTTTCCCTCCCTTTTGTCTCTATCCCTCTCACCTTTTTTTCCTCTCCCTCTCCTTCCACCATCTTTCCCTCCGTCCCTCCCTCTCTCCATCTTCCCTCCCTCACTCTTTCCCTCTCCCTCATTCTTTCAGTCTTTCCCCCTCTCCTTCCCTTTTGTCTCTATCCCTCTCCTTTTTTGCTCTCACTCTTTCCCTCTTGCCATCTTTCCTTCTCTCCCTCCCTCCTTTCCCTCTTTCAGTCTCTACCTCTCTTCCCTTCCATCTCCCCCTCTTTTCGTAATCCTCTTTCCCTCTTCCTTTCCCCTCTCTCCCTCTTCACCTTTCCTTCTTTTCCACTCTCCATCTTCAACTCTACCTTTCCCTCACTCCTTCTCTCCCTCCCTTTTGTCTGTCCCACTTTCATTCTTTAACTCTTCCCCTTTTCCTCTCTCCCTCTTTCGGTCTCCCTTTTCCCATCTCTCCCTCGCCCTCTTTCCCTCCCTCCATCTTTCTCTCTCTCCCTTTTTTCCTTTCGCTCTCCCTCTTTCCTTCTTTCAGTCTTACCCCTCTCCCTCTTTCACTTTCTCCCTCTCTTCCCCTTTCCCTCTCTCCTTTCATTTTCTCCCTCTTCTCCCTTCCCTCTTTCCCTCTTCCTCTTGCCTGCAGTCTTCTTTCCCTCTTACCTGCAGTCTTCTTTCCCTCTCTCCTTTCATTGTCTCCCTCTTCTCCCTGTCCCTCTTTCCCTTATGTGGCCCTTTTCACCCCAGAAGAGCCGAGCAACAGGCCAGGGGAAAGCTTGAACCCATTGAAAAACTGGTGGGTAACAGGTGTCACCAGGGGTTGAACCCGGTACCTACTGAATGCGAGGCGGATGCTCTACCACGGGGCCACTGCTTCGGTTTTTTAGGACTGCTGCAGCTGAGGCTCTAAGGGAGCAATTCAGGTGAGGCTCTTTCCTCTTTCCCTCTCTCTTGCTTTCCATCTCTCTCTATCTCCTTCTTTCCATCTTCGTCTTTCCTTATTTCCCTTTCATTCTTTTCCTCTCCCTCTTTCTTTTCCCTCTCTCCTTATTTCTCTCTTTCAGTCTTTCAGCCTTTTCCCAAGCATTTCACCCCAGAAGAGCTGAGCAAGAGGCCGGGATTTGTACCCATTGAAAAACCGGTGGGTACCCGCAGCACCAGGGGTTGAACCCGGTACCTCCCGAATGCGAGGCGGATGCTCTACCACGAGGCCACCGCTTCGGTTTTTTAGGACTGCTGCAGCTGAGGCTCTAAGGGAGCACTTCATGTGAGGCTCTTCCTTTTTTTCCTCTCGCTCTCTTGTTTTGCCTCTCTCCCTTTCTCTTTCCACATTTCCCTTTTCCACTCTCTTCCTTTTTTCTTACTTTCATCTCCCTCTCTCCTTCTTTCCCTCTTTCAGTCTTCCCTCCTCCCTCTTTCTCCCATCTCCTTCAATCCATCTTCCAGTCTTTCCCTCTCCCTCTTTCCTTCTTTCCATTCCCTGTCAATCTCCCCCGTCTTTCCCCTTTTTTCAGTCTTTCCCTCTCTCCATCTTTCCCCCTTCATCCTTTCCCTATTTCCTTCTTACCCTCTATCCTTATTTCCCTATTCCAGTCTTTCCCTCTCTCCCACTTTCCTTCTTGCCCTCTCCCCTTCTCTATTTTCCTCTCCCTCTCTTTCCTTTCCCTCTTTCCTGCTCACTCAATTTATCAGGCCATCTTTCCCTCCCTCTCCCCTTTTTCCCTCTTTCAGTCATTCCTCTCTCCCTCTTTCCTTCCTTCGCTCTCCCCCTCTTTCAGTCTTTGCCTATCTCCCTCTTCCCTCCCTCATTTCCTCTCTCCCTCTTTCCTAGTTCGCTCTCCCCCTCTTTAAGTCTTTGCCTCTCTCCTACTTTCCTTCCCTCATTTCCTCTCTTCCTCTTTCAGTCTTTCGCTCCCTCCCTCTTCCCCTTTCACTCTCCCTCTCCATCTCCCCCTCTTTCCATCCCTTTTGTCTCTATCCCACTTTCATTCTTTCCCTCTCCCTCTCTCCTTCTTTCGCTGTCCCACTTTCCCTCTCTCCCTTTTCCTCTCTCCTTCTTTCCCTCTCAGTCTCCCTCTTCACATCTCTCCCTCGCCCTCTCTCCATCTTTCCCTCTTTCACTCTCTCCTTTGCCTCTCTCCTTTTCCTTCTTTCAGTCTCGCTCTTTCCATCTCTCCATCTTTCCCTCTCTCCACCTTTCGCTCTCTCCCTCTTTCCTTAATTCCCTCTCCCTCTTTGCTTCTTTCCCTCTTGCCATCCTTCCTTCTCTCCTGTTTCCCTCTTTCAGCCATTCCCTTGCCCACTTTGCTTCTTTTCTTTTCCCTCTTTCCATCTCTCCCTCGCCCTTTTTCCTTTCTTTTCCTCTTTCATTCTGCTCTCCCACTTTCCTTATTCCCTCTCTCCATCTTTCCCTCTCACTCTCTCCTTTCCTTCTCTCCCCTTTCCCTCTTCCACTCTCCCTCTTTCATTATTTCCCTCCTTCCTTCTTTAAGTCCTTCCCTCTCTTTCTCTCTCCCTCTCCTCCTTTTCCTCTTTCCATTTCTCCCTCTCCTTTCCCTCTCTCCCTCTTTCACTCTTCCTCCTACCTGCAGTCTTTTCTTTCCCTCTATCCTTTCATTCTCTCCCTCTTCTCCTTTGCCTATTTCACTCTTCATCTTTCCTTCTTTCCCTACCTTTTTCTCTATCCCTCTTTCCTTCCCCCTTTCCCGCCCTTTTTCCTTATTTCAACCTCTCCCACTTTCCTCTTTCCCTATATCCCCCTTTCTCTCTCTCTCTCTCTCTCTCTCTCCTTTCCCTCTCCATCTGTCCCTCTTTCCCTATTCCACTCTCCCTCTTTCATTCTTTCCCTTCCCTCGCTCGATCTCTCCCTTCCTTCCCTTTTTCAGTCTCCCTCTCCATCTTTCCCTCCCTCCCACTTTCCCTCTTCCAGTCTTTCCCTCTCTCCCACTTTCCTTCCTCCCCTCTCCCCCCTCTATTTTCCTCTCTCCCTCTCTTTCCTTTCCCTATTTCTCTTTCCTCTTTTAGTCCATCTTTCCCTCTCGCTCTCCTTCCTTCCCTCTCTCCCTTCCCCTCTCCCCTCTTTCCTTCCTTCGCTCTCCCCCTCTTTCAGTATTTCTCTCCCTCATCTTTCCCTCTTGCAGTCTTTCACTCTGTCTCTTTCCCTCCCTTTTGTCTCAATCCCTCTCTCTCCTTGCTCTCCCTCTTGCCATCTTTCTCTCCTCCCTCTCTCCTTTCAGTCTCTACCTCTCTCCCTTCCCCTCCTTCACTATTTTCCTCTCCCTCATTCCCTATCTCAGTCTGTCGCTCTCTCCCTGTTCCACCTTTCACTCTCCCTCTTTCCTTCTTTCCCTCCCTTTTGTCTCTATCCCTCTGTCCCTCTCTCCTTTTTTGCTCTCCCTCTCTTTCTTTCCATTTCACCATCTTTCCCTCCTCCCCTTCCTCTCTCCATCCTCCCTCCCTCACTCTTTCCCTCTCTCTTTCAGTCTTTCCCCCTCTCCCTCCCTTTTGTCTATCCCTCTCTCCTTTCTTGCTCTCACTCTTTCCCTCTTGCCATATTTCCTTCTCTCCCTCCCTCCTTTCCCTCCTTCAGTCTCTACCTCTCTTCCTCTCTCTCCCCCTTCCATGTCCCCCTCTTTCCTTAATCCTCTTTCCCTCTTCCTTTTCCCCTCTCTCCCTCTTCCCCTTTCCTTCTTTCCCGCTCTCTCTTCCCCTCTCCCCTCTTTCCTTCCTTCGCTCTCCCCCTCTTCCAGTATTTCCCTCTCTCCATCTTCCCCTCTCCCTCTTGCAGTCTTTCACTCTCCCTCTTTCCCTCCTTTTTGTCTCTATCCCTCTCTCTCCTTTTCTTGCTCTCCCTCTTTCCCTCTTGCCATCTTTCCCTCCTCCCTCTCTCCTTTCAGTCTCTGCCTCTCTCCCTTCCCCTCCTTTACTCTTTTCCTCTCCCTTATTATCTCTCAGTCTGTCACTCTCTCCCTGTTCCACCTTTCACTCTCCCTCTTTCCTTGTGTCCCTCCCTTTTGTCTCTATCCCTCTCACCTTTTTTTCCTCTCCCTCACCTTCCACCATCTTTCCCTCCTCCCCTCCCTCTCTCCATCTTCCCTCCCTCACTCTTTCCCTCTCCCTCATTCTTTCAGTCTTTCCCCCTCTCCTTCCCTTTTGTCTCTATCCCTCTCTCCTTTTTTGCTCTCACTCTTTCCCTCTCGCCATCTTTCCTTCTCTCCCTCCCTCCTTTCCCTCTTTCAGTCTCTACCTCTCTCCCTTCCATCTCCCCCTCTTTCTTTAATCCTCTTTCCCTCTTCCTTTTCCCCCTCTCCCTCTTCCCCTTTCCTTCTTTCCTGCTCTTTCTCTTTCACTCTCTACCTCTACCTTTCCCTCACTCCTTCTCTCCCTCCCTTTTGTCTCTGTCCCTCTTTCATTCTTTCCCTCTTCCCCTTTCCCTCTCTCCCTCTTTCGGTCTACCTTTTCCCATCTCTCCCTCGCCCTCATTCCCTCTCTCCATCTTTCCTCTCTGTCCCCTTTTCCTTTCGCTCTCCCTCTTTCCTTCTTTCAGTCCTACCCCACCCCCTCTTTCTCCCTCTCTTCCCCTTTCCCTCTCTCCTTCTTTCATTTTCTCCCTCTTCTCCCTTCCCTCTTTCCCTCTTACCTGAAGTCTTCTTTCCCTCTCTCCTTCTTTCACTCTCTCCCTCTTCTCCCTTTCCCTCTTTCCCTTATGTGGCCCTTTTCACCCCGGGGGAAAGCTTGAACCCATTGAAAAACCGGTGGGTAACAGGTGTCACCAGGGGTTGAACCCGGTACCTACCGAATGCGAGGCGGATGCTGTACCACAAGGCCACTGCTTCGGTTTTTTAGGACTGCTGCAGCTGAGGCTCTAAGGGAGCAATTCAGGTGAGGCTCTTTCCTTCTTTTTCTCTTTCCCTCTCTCTTGCTCTGCCTCTCTCTTTCCACCTTTCCCTTTTCCCCTCTCTCCCGTTTTCCTTATTTCCATCTCCCTCTCTCTTTTCCATATTCCAGTCTTTCCCTATCCCTCTTTCCTTCTTTCCGTTCCCTGTCAATCTCTCCCTTTCCTTTTTTTCAGTCTTTCCCTATCTATATCTTTCCCCTCCACCCTTTCCCTATTTCTTTCTTACCCTCTATCCTTATTTCCCTACTCCAGTCTTTCCCTCTCTCCCACTTTCCTTCCTCCCCTCTCCCCCTCTTTTTTCCTCTCTCCCTCTCTTTCCTTTCCCTCTTTCTCTTCCAGTCCATCTTTCCTTCCTTCGCTCTCCCCCTCTTTCAGTATTTCCCTCTCTTCATCTTACCTCCCTCATATTTCCCTCTCCCTCTTGCAGTCTTTCACTCTCCCTCTTCCCCCTTTCAATCTCCCTCTTTCCCTCCCTTTTGTCTCTGTCCCTCTCTCATTTTCTTGCTCTCCTTCTTTCCCTCCTCCCTCTCTCCTTTCAGTCTCTACCTCTCTCCCTTCCCCTCTTTCACTCTTTTCCTCTCCCTCATTCCCTCTCTCAGTCTGTCACTCTCCCTGTTCCACCTTTCACTCTCCCTCCCTTTTGTCTCTCCCTCTGTACCTCTCTCCTTTTTTTCTCTCCCTCTCCTTTCTCTTTCACCATCTTTCCCTCCTCCCCTCCCTCTCTCCATCTTCCCTCCCTCACTCTTTCCCTCTCCCTCATTCCCTCTTTCAGTCTTCCCCCTCTTTCCCTCCCTTTTGTCTCTATCCCTCTCTCCTTTTTTGCTCTCACTCTTTCCCTCTTGCCATCTTTCCTTCTCTCCCTCCCTCCTTTCCCTCTTTCAGTCTCTACCTCTCTCCCCTTCCATCTCCCCCTCTTTCCTTAATCCTCTTTCCCTCTTCCTTTTCCCCTCTCTCCCTCTTCACCTTTCCTTCTTTCCCACTCTCCATCTTCAACTCTCTACCTCTACCTTTCCCTCACTCCTTCTCTCCCTCCCTTTTGTCTGTCCCACTTTCATTCTTTAACTCTTCCCCTTTTCCTCTCTCCCTCTTTCGGTCTCCTTTTCCCTATCCCTCCCTCGCCCTCTTTCCCTCCCTCCATCTTTCTCTCTCTCCCTTTTTCCTTTCACTCTCCCTCTTTCCTTCTTTCAGTCCTACCCCTCTCCCTCTTTCACTTTCTCCCTCTCTTCCCCTTTCCCTCTCTCCTTCTTTCATTTTCTCCCTTCCCTCTTTCCCTCTCCCTCTTGCCTGCAGTCTTCTTTCCCTCTCTCCTTTCATTCTCTCTTTCTCCCTTTCCCTCTTTCCTTTATGTGGCCCATTTTACCCCAGAAGAGCCGAGCAACAGGCCAGGGGAAAGCTTGAACCCATTGAAAAACTGGTGGGTAACAGGCGTCACCAGGGGTTGAACCCGGTACCTACCGAATGCGAGGCGGATGCTCTACCACAAGGCCACTGCTTCGGTTTTTTAGGACTGCTGCAGCTGAGGCTCTAAGGGAGCAATTCAGGTGATGCTCTTTCCTCTTTCCCTCTCTCTTGCTTTCCATCTCTCTATATCTCCTTCTTTCCATCTTTGTCTTTCCTTATTTCCCCTTTCATTCTTTTCCTCTCCCTCTTTCCTTTCCCTCTCTCCTTATTTCTCTCTTTCAGTCTTTCAGCCTTTTCCCAAGCATTTCACCCCAGAAGAGCTGAGCAAGAGGCCGGGATTTGTACCCATTGAAAAACCGGTGGGTACCCGCAGCACCAGGGGTTGAACCCGGTACCTCCCGAATGCGAGGCGGATGCTCTACCACAAGGCCACCGCTTCGGCTTTTTTAGGACTGCTGCAGCTGAGGCTCTAAGGGAGCACTTCATGTGAGGCTCTTTCTTTTTTTTCCTCTCGCTCTCTCTTGCTTTGCCTCTCTCCCTCTCTCTTTCCACATTTGCCTTTTCCACTCTCTCCCTTTTTTCTTATTTTCATCTCCCTCTCTCCTTCTTTCCCTCTTTCAGTCTTCCCTCCTCCCTCTTTCCCCATCTTCTTTCCATCTTCCAGTCTTTCCCTCTCCCTCTTCCACTCTCCCTCTTTCCTTCTTTCCATTCCCTGTCAATCTCCCCCTTATTTCCCTTTTTTTCAGTCTTTCCCTCTCTCCATCTTTCCCCCTCCATTCTTCCCTATTTCCTTTTTACCCTCTATCCTTATTTCCATATTCCAGTCTTTCCCTCTCTCCCACTTTCCTTCTTTCCCTCTCCCCCTCTCTATTTCCCTCTCCCTCTCTTTCCTTTCACTCTTTCCTGCTCTCTCAATTTTTCAGGCCATCTTTCCCTCCCTCCCTCTCCCCCTTTTCCCTCTTCAGTATTTCCCTCTCTCCCTCTTTCCTTCCTTCGCTCTCCCCCTCTTTCAGTCTTTGCCTCTCTCCTACTTTCCTTCCCTCATTTCCTCTCTTCCTCTTTCAGTCTTTTGCTCCCTCCCTCTTCCCCCTTTCACTCTCCCTCTCCATCTCCCCCTCTTTCCATCTGTTTTGTCTCTATCCCTCTTTCATTCTTTCCCTCTCCCTCTCTCCTTCTTTCGCTCTCCCACTTTCCCTCTCTCCCTTTTCCTCTCTCCTTCTTTCCCTCTCAGTCTCCCTCTTCACATCTCTCCCTTGCCCTCTGTCCTACTTTCCCTCTTTCACTCTCTCCTTTCCCTCTCTCCTTTTCCTTCTTTCAGTCCCGCTCTTTCCATCTCTCCATCTTTCCCTCTCTCCACCTTTCCCTCTCTCCCTCTTTCCTTAATTCCCTCTCCCTCTGCTTCTTTCCCTCTTGCCATCCTTCCTTCTCTCCCGTTTCCTTGCCCACTTTGCTTCTTTTCTTTTCCCTCTTTCCATCTCTCCCTCGCCCTTTTTCCTTTCTTTTCCTCTTTCATTCTGCTCTCCCACTTTCCTTATTCCCTCTCTCCATCTTTCCCTCTCACTCTCTCTTTTCCACCCCAGTCTCTCCTTTCCCTCTCTCCCCTTTCCCTCTTCCATTCTCCCTCTTTCATTATTTCCCTCCTTCCTTCTTTAAGTCCTTCCCTCTCTTTCTCTCTCCTCCTTTTCCTCTTTCCATTTCTCCCTCTCCTTTCCCTCTCTTCCTCTTTCACTCTTCCTCCTACCTGCAGTCTTTTCTTTCCCTCTACCCTTTCATTCTCTCCCTCTTCCCCTTTGCCTATTTCACTCTTCATCTTTCCTTCTTTCCCTCCCTTTTTATCTATCCCTCTTTCCTTCCCCCTTTCCCGCCATCTTTCCTTATTTCCACCTCTCCCACTTTCCTCTTTCCCTATATCCCCTTTCTCTCTATCTCCTTTCCCTCTCCATCTATCCCTCTTTCCCTATTCCACTCTCCCTCTCATTCTTTCCCTTCCCTCTCTCGATCTCCCCCTTCCTTCCCTTTTTCAGTCTCCCTCTCCATCTTTCCCTCCCTCCCACTTTCCCTCTCCCAGTCTTTCCCTCTCTCCCACTTTCCTTCCTCCCCTCTCCCCCATTTTCCTCTCTTTCCTTTCCCTATTTCTCTTTCCTCTTTTAGTCCATCTTTCCCTCTCGCTCTCCTTCCTTCCCTCTCTCCCTTCCCCTCTCCCCTCTTTCCTTCCTTCGCTCTCCCCCTCTTTCAGTATTTCCCTCCCTCATCCTTCCCTCGTGCAGTCTTTCACTCTCCCTCTTTCCCTCCCTTTTGTCTCAATCCCTCTCCTTTTCTTGCTCTCCCTCTTGCCATCTTTCCCTCCTCCCTCTCTCCTGTCAGTCTCTACCTCTCTCCCTTCTTTTCCTCTCCCTCATGCCCTATCTCAGTCTGTCGCTCTCTCCCTGTTCCACCTTTCACTCTCCCTCTTTCCTTCTTTCCCTCCCTTTTGTCTCTATCCCTCTGTTCCTCTCTCCTTTTTTGCTCTCCCTATCCTTCTTTCCCTTTCACCATCTTTGCCTCCTCTCCTCCCTCTCTCCATCCTCCCTCCCTCACTCTTTCCCTCTCTCCTTCATTCTTTTCCCCTCTCCCTCCCTTTTGTCTCTATCCCTCTCTCCTTTTTGCTCTCACTCTTTCGCTCTTGCCATCTTTCCTTCTCTCCCTCCCTCCTTTCCCTCTTTCAGTCTCTACCTCTCTTCCTCTCTCTCCCCCTTCCATCTCCCCCTCTTTCCTTAATCCTCTTTCCCTCTTCCTTTCCCCTCTCTCCCTCTTCCCCTTTCCTTTTTTCCTGCTCTCTCTTCCCCTCTCCCCTCTTTCCTTCCTTCGCTCTCCCCCTCTTCCAGTATTTCCCTCTCTCCATCTTCCCCTCTCCCTCTTGCAGTCTTTCACTCTCCCTCTTTCCCTCCCTTTTGTCTCTATCCCTCTCTCTCCTTTTCTTGCTCTCCCTCTTTCCTTCTTTCCATCTTTCCCTCCTCCCTCTCTCTTTTCAGTCTCTACCTCTCTCCCTTCCCCTCCACTCTTTTCCTCTCCCTCATTCCCTCTCAGTTTGTCACTCTCTCCCTGTTCCACCTTTCACTCTCCCTCTTTCCTTCTTTCCCTCCCTTTTGTCTCTATCCCTCTCACCTTTTTTTCCTCTCCCTCTCCTTCCACCATCTTTCCCTCCGTCCCTCCCTCTCTCCATCTTCCCTCCCTCACTCTTTCCCTCTCCCTCATTCTTTCAGTCTTTCCCCCTCTCCTTCCCTTTTGTCTCTATCCCTCTCTCCTTTTTTGCTCTCACTCTCCCTCTTGCCATCTTTCCTTCTCTCCCTCCCTCCTTTCCCTCTTTCAGTCTCTACCTCTCTTCCCTTCCATCTCCCCCTCTTTTCGTAATCCTCTTTCCCTCTTCCTTTCCCCTCTCTCCCTCTTCACCTTTCCTTCTTTTCCACTCTCCATCTTCAACTCTACCTCTACCTTTCCCTCACTCCTTCTCTCCCTCCCTTTTGTCTGCCCCATTTTCATTCTTTAACTCTTCCCCTTTTCCTCTCTCCCTCTTTCGATCTCCCTTTTCCCATCTCTCCCTCGCCCTCTTTCCCTCCCTCCATCTTTCTCTCTTTCCCTTTTTCCTTTCGCTCTCCCTCTTTCCTTCTTTCAGTCTTACCCCTCTCCCTCTTTCACTTTCTCCCTCTCTTCCCCTTTCCCTCGCTCCTTTCATTTTCTCCCTCTTCTCCCTTCCCTCTTTCCCTCTTCCTCTTGCCTGCAGTCTTCTTTTCCTCTCTCCTTTCATTCTCTCCCTCGTCTCCCTTTCCCTCTTTCCCTTATGTGGCCCTTTTCACCCCAGAAGAGCCGAGCAACAGGCCAGGGGAAAGCTTGAACCCATTGAAAAACTGGTGGGTAACAGGTGTCACCAGGGGTTGAACCCGGTACCTACCGAATGCGAGGCGGATGCTCTACCACGAGGCCACTGCTTCGGTTTTTTAGTTCTGCTGCAGCTGAGGCTCTAAGGGAGCAATTCAGGTGAGGCTCTTTCCTCTTTCCCTCTCTCTTGCTTTCCATCTCTCTCTATCTCCTTCTTTCCATCTTCGTCTTTCCTTATTTCCCCATTCATTCTTTTCCTCTCCCTCTTTCCTTTCCCTCGCTCCTTATTACTCTCTTTCAGTCTTTCAGAGAGTAATCTTTCAGAGAGAGAGGGACCAGGTACGGACGTGAAACTGCACCACTACGAGCAGAAGGTGAGTGGGTTACTCCCACCAATTTTGGTTCCCCTAGCTCCAGCCAAAATATCGAGAACCGTCCGAAAGCGACTCAAGCGGCACTGCCGCCGCGCTAAGCCTAGCGCTTTGGATTGCCACCGTACCGCCGTGCACAATGCAAGTGCAAGTTGAGGTTCAGACCCTCAAAGAGGAGACTTTAATCCTTCAGAATGGACTAACGTACTCAGTACCTACCAGAAAAAAGAAACTTCACGCAACCAAGCAGACAACGCGGGACCCGCGTCGTCGTCAGCGTCCGCGTGGAGACCGACGTACAAACCCAACGGAACGCAGTTGCGCGCCACAAGGATTGTTGAATGCCACAACAGACAAGTAGCGCCACTACCTCATCAAGCATACAAGGTCATCTTCCGCTCACGAGGAGGGTTATATCTCCCCACAGTGCAGCCACAGCAACTGCTCCGAAGTATTTGTGCAGCAGCCAACACACCACTGGGAGATCATGTCCAGCTACGCATCCATCCAAGTAACAACACTTGCACGATGGCCACAACAAGCAAAGAGGCCGCACTTCAACTGGCGCAGGTGAAGATTATAACGCACGCCTGCAAGGAGTACGCAGTCACTGCGTACATAGCGCCAGCATCGGACGCTGTCCGAGGCGTCATTACGAATGCCTTTTGGAACGAAGCAGACCAAGAAATCGTTCAAGATCTCCAAAGACGAAACCCAGATGCGGACATTGTAGCCGCTCGTCGTATGGGACGCACTAAGTCTATTCTAGTCACTTTCGCACAAGGCCCACTTCCCCGGAAACTAATTTACTTTGGCGGTGTACACCTGTGTACACCATACCGTTCAAGGCCAGAGGGCTGCACCAACTGCCGGCAACCGGGTCATCGCTACGATGTTTGCCCGCATCCGAAGCAATCAAAATGCCCAAGATGTGGCATCGACCCTGGAGCGGACCATGAGGGACTCTGCATCCCCCAGTGTATACTGTGCGGTGGTGAACACTTAACGGGAACAGGATGGTGCAAGGCGAAGCAACGCGTGACACGGCTCCGGCACAGAGATTCCGTTGGACAGCCTCGCCTCAGTGGAAGCGCTTCCAGAGAACGCTCTTCACGACGGACGCGTCAAGACGACACAACTGACGAGAAGCGCATGGGAATCACGTGGGCAGAAAGGGTCGCCCGCACTCCAGACAGTCAGGCGGAGGAGATGGCCCGGCTCAGGGAGGAGGTAAGACGCCTACAGCAACACCTCTCCCACTCATCCTCGACCTTATCTCCTTCATTGCACCCAGATACCAACTCAAATGTTCCTCCTCCCACCACCCCCCTAACCACCCAAACTCCATCCCCTCCTGCTACTCCCCCGCCTAAAAAGAAACGCATAGAGTCAAACAGCGACACCGATCCTCTAGCTGAACTAGAAGCCCGCTTAGAGGCGAAATTTCAAGCAAAATTCGAACTCTTCCAGCAAAAAATGGAAGAACGATTCCAAACCCTAACGGCCCAGCTAGAGGCGCGGCTAAACACATTCTGTGACCATCTAACTGTTAAAGTAGAAACGATGGTAGAGGGGGCAATTACCCGCATAATGAACGTAGTTGACGCCAGATTGGCTACACTCCCCATCCAACCATCCCCCACTTCTTCCTTCCCAAGCCATCCCTCTATCCAATCACCAATACCCGCCTCCGTAGCACCCCAAGTGCAGCATGATGGCAGCTCATCCTCACTCCCTCTCCAACCATCCCCCACTTCTCTCTTCCCAAGCCATCCCTCTATCCACCCACCAAGCTATCCCTCTATCCAACCACCAATACCCCCCTCCGTAGCACCCCAAGTGCAGCATGATGGCAGCTAATCCTCCAATTCTTAAGGGCAACAACAACCCACTAATAATCTGGCATTGGAACTGCCGGAGCATTAAGCGAAAGCGGGATCCTCTAGTGCAACTCATTACTAGCAACTCGTCCCCCCCAGACCTTATACTTCTACAAGAAACTCGTATAGCACTCAACATACCAGGATATACAGCATACCATGCACCTAGCGTGGACAAGCCCGTGGTTACAACCTACATCAGACGCACACTCAGACACACAATACACGACTATACACACCAGGTAGCACACATTACCGTAGAAATTATACCGAATGATGTTACTAAAGAATCATTAATAGTCTCCAATATATACATCCCTCCTAGTAGCCCCGCATCTCGTTGCGCGAATCTAATTAGGACAATAGCAAAGGAAGCCAAGAAAACACCTTTATTAATAGCGGGGGACCTAAACTGCGCACACGCTGATTGGGGATACAGCCGTACAAACAGCAGAGGAGAGGTTCTGTACAATCAGATACAGCAGTCACAGCTATCCGTACATAATGATTTTGAAATGCCCACCAGACAGGGTACAGTTGGTATTATGGATACCAGCCCAGATCTCACGCTCGGCAGACACATCCCGCACCTGAAATGGGAACGAACCGGACACACATTAGGCAGCGATCATTATATCATCGCCCTAACACTTGAGGGACCACAGTGCACGCCAAACACATATAAGCATCGTTTGGTGAACTGGGAAAATTTTCGAAAACAACGACAAAACACCCCTGCTGAAGACAACATAGAATTAAGGCAATGGGTGCGACAACTACTTCAGGACCAGGAAAATAATACGCAGGTCATTGATACAAACGAAGATGTGCCAACGTTAGATGCCAGAATGGCGCATTTACTTGAGGCCCACCGTAGTTTAAATAAACGGTATGCCACACAGAAGCACAACCGCAAACTTAAGCAGAAGATTAATGATCTGGCCACCCAAATTGAAGACTATGGAGCGCAATTGTTTCAGCAGAATTGGACACAAATATGTGAAGGGCTAAAAGGAAATCTCACCACAAAGCGTGCATGGCACCTACTTCGGCACCTTCTGGACCCAACCCAGAGCAAGACATATACAAGAAACATAATAGCTAGAGTAACCCATCAACACAGAGATGACACAGATGCCCTACTAGCTACTCTAAAGCATATGCACACCACCCCGGGTCAACCACAATCCCTTCCCTCCTATGCAGGAGGACCAAATGATATATTAGATGCTGCAATAACGACATCAGAAATACGGGCAGCACTTCACAAGTTCAAGAACACAACGCCAGGCGAAGATCAGGTTTCAAATGCGGCGCTAAGAAATCTAGATGATAAATCATTGGAGCAACTAACGGACCTCTATAACAAACACTGGGAAGAAGAGACACTCCCAGCAGAATGGACACACGGGAAAGTAATTCTCATACCAAAACCCAATAAGCCAATTTCCCCAGCGAATATGCACCCAATATCGCTCACCTCAAACTTAGGAAAACTCTTTGAACAGGTTATACTAGCTCGGCTAACTGCATACATGGATGACACGGACCAATACCCGCACTCAATGCTCGGTTTCAGGCCCCGTCTATCTACGCAGGACGCTATGCTGCAGCTAACGTCAGCAGTGCTTGACCCACATATACCAACGCATACTAAGGCGATACTAGCAATAGATCTCAAAAAAGCGTTTGATAATGTACAACACACAGCAATCCTACAGGCACTCACGAACATTCAAACTGGTCCTAGGGTTTACAACTACATAAGAGCCTTCCTTCAGCACAGGACAGCCACACTTCACATCGACAATCTCCACACCTCACCGTACACGCTTGCCAACGTGGGGACGCCGCAAGGCTCCGTTCTTTCCCCGTTTCTGTTCAACATTACCCTTATCCCCTTAACCGCAGAACTACAGAAAATCCCTCACCTCGGTCACACCATATACGCCGATGACATCACACTCTGGACCACACACGGATCAGACAGTGAAATCGAAGACACGCTACAAACAGCAGCAGACACGATAGTCAAGCTTACCGCAACAATCGGATTAGAGTGCTCCCCAGAAAAATCAGAATTACTAATCATACCCCCTAAAGGACGGACCTACCAAAGCCCCATAGAAATTCGAATTCAGGGAAGACAAGTACCACAGGTTCATATCATCCGCATTCTGGGACTATACCTGCAACAGGATGGAAAGAACGTCGACACAATTAAGCGGCTCAAAAAGGCCGTTGCAAACACCACACAAATCATAAAAAGGGTGACAGGACGCGCACATGGGCTTCGAGAGGCGGACACACTTCGAGTAGTGCACGCCTATACCCCCAGCAGAATTCTTTATGCTACACCATACCTCAAACTATCATGCAGTGAGGTCCACCAAATAGACTCATTAATTCGGCAAGCAACAAAGGCAGCACTTAAATTACCGAAAAGCACTAGTAACGAGAGACTACTCGAACTTGGAGTCCATAATACCATACATGAACTTCGAGAGGCCCATTTACAAGCACAATACCTCAGATTAGCTGCTACAACTACCGGGCGACATATACTCACTAAGCTAGGCATCACTATTCCTGCAAACAATTCATCCCTATTAACACTCCCTAGCCAAATTTACACTTCAATCTATGTCAAACCATTACCGCGGAACATGCACCCCCACTATGACCAAGGTCGCAGGAAGGCGCGCGCGGCAGCGCTCCACAAATGGTACGGGAATGAGCCCGATGCCGTTTGGGTAGATGCCGCCTGCGATGAGAGCGGAGCCACTGCAGTTGTCCACAACCCCCACATTTCCCCCTTAACTATTGAGCTTCCTTCAGGCACGACCCCTGAAGAAGCCGAGGAGACCGCTATAGCTATTGCTCTGGCATACACTGATGCCAGTTACATACTCAGTGATTCAAAAACTGCCATTCTAAATTATGCCAGGGGCCGGGTTCATCCTCCGGCGCACCGCTTGCTGCACATGCCCACCTCCCACCTCCCCCGACGGATTGAGCTCATCTGGGTGCCTGCGCACTCGGGAAATCCCGGCAACGAGGCTGCCGACTCCTTAGCCCGAGGGTCTAGAAACCGGGCACAGGCGGACCTCATGGGGGATTTCTCGAAGGATCGTATGCACTCGTTTGCTGAGTTCACCGCAAACTCCCGCGCTGAGCGCCTCATCTATCCGTCACCCCACCCATCCCTCACTATCAGAGAACAGTCAATCTGGCGTCGTCTGCAGACACAAACTCTACCGACACCAGCTCTACTTTCGAAATTTCAGCCGGTATCCCCCCTATGCACTTTGTGCTCCCAGCCCAAGGCCACTCTTACCCACATTCTTTTATCCTGCCCGGCGTCTCCTCCCCCCGCCGGGCCGGTGCCTCTCCGAACCTGGGAGGACTGGGAGACCTCACTGCGATCAGCGGACCCGGCCAGGCAGAAGATCGTCGTCAGCCGGGCCGCGTACGTCATGGATAAACATAATATGAACGTTTAGATCGTGAGTGGGGTCGTGCGGAGACCCAGGAGGCCTGCGTGCCGCGAATTCTTCTGCAAATAAAGTTTTTTCCTCCTCCTCCTTTCAGTCTTTCAGCCTTTTCCCAAGCATTTCACCCCTGAAGAGCTGAGCAAGAGGCCGGGATTTGTACCCATTGAAAAACTGGTGGGTAACCGGCAGCACCAGGGGTTGAACCCGGTACCTCCCGAATGCGAGGCGGATGCTCTACCACAAGGCCACCGCTTCGGTTTTTTAGGACTGCTGCAGCTGAGGCTCTAAGGGAGCACTTCATGTGAGGCTCTTTCTTTTTTTCTCTCTCGCTCTCTTGCTTTGCCTCTCTCCTTCACTTTCCACCCTTCCCTTTTCCCCTCTCTCCCTTTTTCCTTATTTCGATCTCCCTCTCTCCTTCTTACCCCTCCCTCTTTCCTTCTTTCCATTCCCTGTCAATCTCTCCCTTCTTTCCCTTTTTTCAGTCTTTCCATCTCTCCATCCCCCCTCCATCCTTTCCCTATTTCCTTCTTACCCTCTATCCTTATTTCCCTATTCCAGTCTTTCCCTCTCTCCCACTTTCCTTCTTTCCCTCTCCCCCTTTCTATTTTCCTCTGTCCCTCTCTTTCCTTTCCCTGTTTCCTGCTCTCACATTAAATTTTTCAGGCCATCTTTCCCGCCCTCCCTCCTTCCCTCTCCCCCTTTTCCCTCTTTCAGTCTTTCCCTCTCTTCCTATTTCTTTCTTTCCCTCTCTCCCTCTTTCCTTCCTTCGCTTTCCCCCTCTTTCAGTCTTTGCCTCTCTCCTACTTTCCTTCCCTCATTTCCTCTCTCCCTCTTTCAGTCTTTCGCTCTCTCCCTCTTCCCCCTCTTTCCATCCCTTTTGTCTCTATCCCTCTTTCATTCTTTCCCTCTCCCTCTCTCCATCTTTCACTCTCCCACTTTCCCTCTCTCCCTTTTCCTCTCTCCTTCTTTCCCTCTTTCAGTCTCCCTCTTTCCATCTCTCCCTCGCCCTCTCTTCATCTTTCCCTCTTTCACTCTCCTTTTCCTTCTTTCAGTCTCCCTCTTTATATCTCTCCCTCGCCATCTCTCCACCTTTCCCTCTCTCCCTCTTTCCTTATTTCCCTCTCTCCTTTTCCTTCTTTCACTCTCCCTCTTTCCTTATTTCCCTCTTGCCATCCTTCCCTCTCTCCCGTTTCCTTCTTTCCCTCTTTTTCATTCCCTTTGCCACCTTGCTTCTTTTCTTCTCCCTCTTTCCATCTCTCCCTCGCCCTCTCTCCATCTTTCCCTCTTTCACTCTCTCCTTTCCCTTCTTTCAGTCTTGCTCTTTCCATCTCTCCCTCACCATCTCTCCATCTTTCCCTCTCTCCACCTTTCCCTCTCTCCCTCTTTCCTTATTTCCCTCTCTCCTTTTCCTTCTTTCACTCTCCCACTTTCCTTCTTTCCCTCTTGCCATCCTTCCCTCTCTCGCGTTTCCTTCTTTCCCTCTCTCAGCCATTCCCTTTCCCACTTTGCTTTTCTTCTCCCTCTTTCCATCTCTCCCTCGCCCTTTTTCCTTTCTTTTCCTCTTTCATTCTGCTCTCGCTTTCCTTATTCCCTCTCTCCCTCTTTCCTTCCTTCGCTCTCCCCCTCTTTCAGTCTTTGCCTCTGTCCATCTTCCCTCCCTCATTTCCTCTCTCCCTCTTTCCTACTTCCTTCTCCCCCTCTTTCAATCTTTGCCTCTCTCCTACTTTCCTTCCCTCATTTCCTCTCTTCCTCTTTCAGTCTTTTGCTCCCTCCCTCTTCCCCCTTTCACTCTCCCTCTCCATCTCCCCCTCTTTCCATCCCTTTTGTCTCTATCCCTCTTTCATTCTTTCCCTCTCCCTCTCTCCTTCTTTCGCTCTCCCACTTTCCCTCTCTCCCTTTTCCTCTCTCCTTCTTTCCCTCTCAGTCTCCCTCTTCACATCTCTCCCTCGCCCTCTCTCCATCTTTCCCTCTTTCACTCTCTCCTTTGCCTCTCTCCTTTTCCTTCTTTCAGTCTCGCTCTTTCCATCTCTCCATCTTTCCCTCTCTCCACCTTTCGCTCTCTCCCTCTTTCCTTAATTCCCTCTCCCTCTTTGCTTCTTTCCCTCTTGCCATCCTTCCTTCTCTCCTGTTTCCCTCTTTCAGCCATTCCCTTGCCCACTTTGCTTCTTTTCTTTTCCCTCTTTCCATCTCTCCCTCGCCCTTTTTCCTTTCTTTTCCTCTTTCATTCTGCTCTCCCACTTTCCTTATTCCCTCTCTCCATCTTTCCCTCTCACTCTCTCCTTTCCTTCTCTCCCCTTTCCCTCTTCCACTCTCCCTCTTTCATTATTTCCCTCCTTCCTTCTTTAAGCCCTTCCCTCTCTTTCTCTTTCCCTCTCCTCCTTTTCCTCTTTCCATTTCTCCCTCTCCTTTCCCTCTCTCCCTCTTTCACTCTTCCTCCTACCTGCAGTCTTTTCTTTCCCTCTATCCTTTCATTCTCTCCCTCTTCCCCTTTGCCTATTTCACTCTTCATCTTTCCTTCTTTCCCTACCTTTTTCTCTATCCCTCTTTCCTTCCCCCTTTCCCGCCCTTTTTCCTTATTTCAACCTCTCCCACTTTCCTCTTTCCCTATATCCCCCTTTCTCTCTCTCTCTCTCTCTCTCTCTCTCTCTCTCTCTCTCTCTCTCTCTCTCTCTCTCCTTTCCCTCTCCATCTGTCCCACTTTCCCTATTCCACTCTCCCTCTTTCATTCTTTCCCTTCCCTCTCTCGATCTCTCCCTTCCTTCCCTTTTTCAGTCTCCCTCTCCATCTTTCCCTCCCTCCCACTTTCCCTCTTCCAGTCTTTCCCTCTCTCCCACTTTCCTTCCTCCCCTCTCCCCCCTCTATTTTCCTCTCTCCCTCTCTTTCCTTTCCCTATTTCTCTTTCCTCTTTTAGTCCATCTTTCCCTCTCGCTCTCCTTCCTTCCCTCTCTCCCTTCCCCTCTCCCCTCTTTCCTTCCTTCGCTCTCCCCCTCTTTCAGTATTTCTCTCCCTCATCTTTCCCTCTTGCAGTCTTTCACTCTGTCTCTTTCCCTCCCTTTTGTCTCAATCCCTCTCTCTGCTTGCTCTCCCTCTTGCCATCTTTCCCTCCTCCCTCTCTCCTTTCAGTCTCTACCTCTCTCCCTTCCCCTCCTTCACTATTTTCCTCTCCCTCATTCCCTATCTCAGTCTGTCGCTCTCTCCCTGTTCCACCTTTCACTCTCCCTCTTTCCTTCTTTCCCTCCCTTTTGTCTCTATCCCTCTGTCCCTCTCTCCTTTTTTGCTCTCCCTCTCTTTCTTTCCATTTCACCATCTTTCCCTCCTCCCCTTCCTCTCTCCATCCTCCCTCCCTCACTCTTTCCCTCTCTCTTTCAGTCTTTCCCCTCTCCCTCCCTTTTGTCTATCCCTCTCTCCTTTCTTGCTCTCACTCTTTCCCTCTTGCCATATTTCCTTCTCTCCCTCCCTCCTTTCCCTCCTTCAGTCTCTACCTCTCTTCCTCTCTCTCCCCCTTCCATGTCCCCCTCTTTCCTTAATCCTCTTTCCCTCTTCCTTTTCCCCTCTCTCCCTCTTCCCCTTTCCTTCTTTCCCGCTCTCTCTTCCCCTCTCCCCTCTTTCCTTCCTTCGCTCTCCCCCTCTTCCAGTATTTCCCTCTCTCCATCTTCCCCTCTCCCTCTTGCAGTCTTTCACTCTCCCTCTTTCCCTCCTTTTTGTCTCTATCCCTCTCTCTCCTTTTCTTGCTCTCCCTCTTTCCCTCTTGCCATCTTTCCCTCCTACCTCTCTCCTTTCAGTCTCTGCCTCTCTCCCTTCCCCTCCTTTACTCTTTTCCTCTCCCTTATTATCTCTCAGTCTGTCACTCTCTCCCTGTTCCACCTTTCACTCTCCCTCTTTCCTTGTGTCCCTCCCTTTTGTCTCTATCCCTCTCACCTTTTTTTCCTCTCCCTCACCTTCCACCATCTTTCCCTCCTCCCCTCCCTCTCTCCATCTTCCCTCCCTCACTCTTTCCCTCTCCCTCATTCTTTCAGTCTTTCCCCCTCTCCTTCCCTTTTGTCTCTATCCCTCTCTCCTTTTTTGCTCTCACTCTTTCCCTCTCGCCATCTTTCCTTCTCTCCCTCCCTCCTTTCCCTCTTTCAGTCTCTACCTCTCTCCCTTCCATCTCCCCCTCTTTCTTTAATCCTCTTTCCCTCTTCCTTTTCCCCCTCTCCCTCTTCCCCTTTCCTTCTTTCCTGCTCTTTCTCTTTCACTCTCTACCTCTACCTTTCCCTCACTCCTTCTCTCCCTCCCTTTTGTCTCTGTCCCTCTTTCATTCTTTCCCTCTTCCCCTTTCCCTCTCTCCCTCTTTCGGTCTACCTTTTCCCATCTCTCCCTCGCCCTCATTCCCTCTCTCCATCTTTCCTCTCTGTCCCCTTTTCCTTTCGCTCTCCCTCTTTCCTTCTTTCAGTCCTACCCCTCCCCCTCTTTCTCCCTCTCTTCCCCTTTCCCTCTCTCCTTCTTTCATTTTCTCCCTCTTCTCCCTTCCCTCTTTCCCTCTTACCTGAAGTCTTCTTTCCCTCTCTCCTTCTTTCACTCTCTCCCTCTTCTCCCTTTCCCTCTTTCCCTTATGTGGCCCTTTTCACCCCGGGGGAAAGCTTGAACCCATTGAAAAACCGGTGGGTAACAGGTGTCACCAGGGGTTGAACCCGGTACCTACCGAATGCGAGGCGGATGCTGTACCACAAGGCCACTGCTTCGGTTTTTTAGGACTGCTGCAGCTGAGGCTCTAAGGGAGCAATTCAGGTGAGGCTCTTTCCTTCTTTTTTCCCTCTCTCTTGCTCTGCCTCTCTCTTTCCACCTTTCCCTTTTCCCCTCTCTCCCTTTTTCCTTATTTCCATCTCCCTCTCTCCTTTCCATATTCCAGTCTTTCCCTATCCCTCTTTCCTTCTTTCCGTTCCCTGTCAATCTCTCCCTTTCCTTTTTTTCAGTCTTTCCCTATCTATATCTTTCCCCTCCACCCTTTCCCTATTTCTTTCTTACCCTCTATCCTTATTTCCCTACTCCAGTCTTTCCCTCTCTCCCACTTTCCTTCCTCCCCTCTCCCCCTCTTTTTTCCTCTCTCCCTCTCTTTCCTTTCCCTCTTTCTCTTCCAGTCCATCTTTCCTTCCTTCGCTCTCCCCCTCTTTCAGTATTTCCCTCTCTTCATCTTACCTCCCTCATATTTCCCTCTCCCTCTTGCAGTCTTTCACTCTCCCTCTTCCCCCTTTCAATCTCCCTCTTTCCCTCCCTTTTGTCTCTGTCCCTCTCTCATTTTCTTGCTCTCCTTCTTTCCCTCCTCCCTCTCTCCTTTCAGTCTCTACCTCTATCCCTTCCCCTCTTTCACTCTTTTCCTCTCCCTCATCCCCTCTCTCAGTCTGTCACTCTCCCTGTTCCACCTTTCACTCTCCCTCCCTTTTGTCTCTCCCTCTGTACCTCTCTCCTTTTTTTCTCTCCCTCTCCTTTCCCTTTCACCATCTTTCCCTCCTCCCCTCCCTCTCTCCATCTTCCCTCCCTCACTCTTTCCCTCTCCCTCATTCCCTCTTTCAGTCTTCCCCCTCTTTCCCTCCCTTTTGTCTCTATCCCTCTCTCCTTTTTTGCTCTCACTCTTTCCCTCTTGCCATCTTTCCTTCTCTCCCTCCCTCCTTTCCCTCTTTCAGTCTCTACCTCTCTCCCCTTCCATCTCCCCCTCTTTCCTTAATCCTCTTTCCCTCTTCCTTTTCCCCTCTCTCCCTCTTCACCTTTCCTTCTTTCCCACTCTCCATCTTCAACTCTCTACCTCTACCTTTCCCTCACTCCTTCTCTCCCTCCCTTTTGTCTGTCCCACTTTCATTCTTTAACTCTTCCCCTTTTCCTCTCTCCCTCTTTCGGTCTCCTTTTCCCTATCCCTCCCTTCCCTCTTTCCCTCTCCCTCTTGCCTGCAGTCTTCTTTCCCTCTCTCCTTTCATTCTCTCTTTCTCCCTTTCCCTCTTTCCTTTATGTGGCCCATTTTACCCCAGAAGAGCCGAGCAACAGGCCAGGGGAAAGCTTGAACCCATTGAAAAACTGGTGGGTAACAGGTGTCACCAGGGGTTGAACCCGGTACCTACCGAATGCGAGGCGGATGCTCTACCACAAGGCCACTGCTTCGGTTTTTTAGGACTGCTGCAGCTGAGGCTCTAAGGGAGCAATTCAGGTGATGCTCTTTCCTCTTTCCCTCTCTCTTGCTTTCCATCTCTCTCTATCTCCTTCTTTCCATCTTTGTCTTTCCTTATTTCCCCTTTCATTCTTTTCCTCTCCCTCTTTCCTTTCCCTCTCTCCTTATTTCTCTCTTTCAGTCTTTCAGCCTTTTCCCAAGCATTTCACCCACCCCAGAAGAGCTGAGCAAGAGGCCGGGATTTGTACCCATTGAAAAACCGGTGGGTACCCGCAGCACCAGGGGTTGAACCCGGTACCTCCCGAATGCGAGGCGGATGCTCTACCACAAGGCCACCGCTTTGGCTTTTTTAGGACTGCTGCAGCTGAGGCTCTAAGGGAGCACTTCATGTGAGGCTCTTTCTTTTTTTTCCTCTCCCTCTCTCTTTCCACATTTGCCTTTTCCACTCTCTCCCTTTTTTCTTATTTTCATCTCCCTCTCTCCTTCTTTCCCTCTTTCAGTCTTCCCTCCTCCCTCTTTCCCCCATCTTCTTTCCATCTTCCAGTCTTTCCCTCTCCCTCTTCCACTCTCCCTCTTTCCTTCTTTCCATTCCCTGTCAATCTCCCCCTTATTTCCCTTTTTTTCAGTCTTTCCCTCTCTCCATCTCTCCCCCTCCATTCTTCCCTATTTCCTTTTTACCCTCTATCCTTATTTCCATATTCCAGTCTTTCCCTCTCTCCCACTTTCCTTCTTTCCCTCTCCCCCTCTCTATTTCCCTCTCCCTCTCTTTCCTTTCACTCTTTCCTGCTCTCTCAATTTTTCAGGCCATCTTTCCCTCCCTCCCTCTCCCCCTTTTCCCTCTTCAGTATTTCCCTCTCTCCCTCTTTCCTTCCTTCGCTCTCCCCCTCTTTCAGTCTTTGCCTCTCTCCTACTTTCCTTCCCTCATTTCCTCTCTTCCTCTTTCAGTCTTTTGCTCCCTCCCTCTTCCCCCTTTCACTCTCCCTCTCCATCTCCCCCTCTTTCCATCTGTTTTGTCTCTATCCCTCTTTCATTCTTTCCCTCTCCCTCTCTCCTTCTTTCGCTCTCCCACTTTCCCTCTCTCCCTTTTCCTCTCTCCTTCTTTCCCTCTCAGTCTCCCTCTTCACATCTCTCCCTTGCCCTCTGTCCTACTTTCCCTCTTTCACTCTCTCCTTTCCCTCTCTCCTTTTCCTTCTTTCAGTCCCGCTCTTTCCATCTCTCCATCTTTCCCTCTCTCCACCTTTCCCTCTCTCCCTCTTTCCTTAATTCCCTCTCCCTCTGCTTCTTTCCCTCTTGCCATCCTTCCTTCTCTCCCGTTTCCTTGCCCACTTTGCTTCTTTTCTTTTCCCTCTTTCCATCTCTCCCTCGCCCTTTTTCCTTTCTTTTCCTCTTTCATTCTGCTCTCCCACTTTCCTTATTCCCTCTCTCCATCTTTCCCTCTCACTCTCTCTTTTCCACCCCAGTCTCTCCTTTCCCTCTCTCCCCTTTCCCTCTTCCATTCTCCCTCTTTCATTATTTCCCTCCTTCCTTCTTTAAGTCCTTCCCTCTCTTTCTCTCTCCTCCTTTTCCTCTTTCCATTTCTCCCTCTCCTTTCCCTCTCTTCCTCTTTCACTCTTCCTCCTACCTGCAGTCTTTTCTTTCCCTCTACCCTTTCATTCTCTCCCTCTTCCCCTTTGCCTATTTCACTCTTCATCTTTCCTTCTTTCCCTCCCTTTTTATCTATCCCTCTTTCCTTCCCCCTTTCCCGCCATCTTTCCTTATTTCCACCTCTCCCACTTTCCTCTTTCCCTATATCCCCTTTCTCTCTCTCTCCTTTCCCTCTCCATCTATCCCTCTTTCCCTATTCCACTCTCCCTCTCATTCTTTCCCTTCCCTCTCTCGATCTCCCCCTTCCTTCCCTTTTTCAGTCTCCCTCTCCATCTTTCCCTCCCTCCCACTTTCCCTCTCCCAGTCTTTCCCTCTCTCCCACTTTCCTTCCTCCCCTCTCCCCCATTTTCCTCTCTTTCCTTTCCCTATTTCTCTTTCCTCTTTTAGTCCATCTTTCCCTCTCGCTCTCCTTCCTTCCCTCTCTCCCTTCCCCTCTCCCCTCTTTCCTTCCTTCGCTCTCCCCCTCTTTCAGTATTTCCCTCCCTCATCCTTCCCTCGTGCAGTCTTTCACTCTCCCTCTTTCCCTCCCTTTTGTCTCAATCCCTCTCCTTTTCTTGCTCTCCCTCTTGCCATCTTTCCCTCCTCCCTCTCTCCTGTCAGTCTCTACCTCTCTCCCTTCTTTTCCTCTCCCTCATGCCCTATCTCAGTCTGTCGCTCTCTCCCTGTTCCACCTTTCACTCTCCCTCTTTCCTTCTTTCACTCCCTTTTGTCTCTATCCCTCTGTTCCTCTCTCCTTTTTTGCTCTCCCTATCCTTCTTTCCCTTTCACCATCTTTGCCTCCTCTCCTCCCTCTCTCCATCCTCCCTCCCTCACTCTTTCCCTCTCTCCTTCATTCTTTTCCCCTCTCCCTCCCTTTTGTCTCTATCCCTCTCTCCTTTTTTGCTCTCACTCTTTCGCTCTTGCCATCTTTCCTTCTCTCCCTCCCTCCTTTCCCTCTTTCAGTCTCTACCTCTCTTCCTCTCTCTCCCCCTTCCATCTCCCCCTCTTTCCTTAATCCTCTTTCCCTCTTCCTTTCCCCTCTCTCCCTCTTCCCCTTTCCTTTTTTCCTGCTCTCTCTTCCCCTCTCCCCTCTTTCCTTCCTTCGCTCTCCCCCTCTTCCAGTATTTCCCTCTCTCCATCTTCCCCTCTCCCTCTTGCAGTCTTTCACTCTCCCTCTTTCCCTCCCTTTTGTCTCTATCCCTCTCTCTCCTTTTCTTGCTCTCCCTCTTTCCTTCTTTCCATCTTTCCCTCCTCCCTCTCTCTTTTCAGTCTCTACCTCTCTCCCTTCCCCTCCACTCTTTTCCTCTCCCTCATTCCCTCTCAGTTTGTCACTCTCTCCCTGTTCCACCTTTCACTCTCCCTCTTTCCTTCTTTCCCTCCCTTTTGTCTCTATCCCTCTCACCTTTTTTTCCTCTCCCTCTCCTTCCACCATCTTTCCCTCCGTCCCTCCCTCTCTCCATCTTCCCTCCCTCACTCTTTCCCTCTCCCTCATTCTTTCAGTCTTTCCCCCTCTCCTTCCCTTTTGTCTCTATCCCTCTCTCCTTTTTTGCTCTCACTCTCCCTCTTCCCATCTTTCCTTCTCTCCCTCCCTCCTTTCCCTCTTTCAGTCTCTACCTCTCTTCCCTTCCATCTCCCCCTCTTTTCGTAATCCTCTTTCCCTCTTCCTTTCCCCTCTCTCCCTCTTCACCTTTCCTTCTTTTCCACTCTCCATCTTCAACTCTACCTCTACCTTTCCCTCACTCCTTCTCTCCCTCCCTTTTGTCTGCCCCATTTTCATTCTTTAACTCTTCCCCTTTTCCTCTCTCCCTCTTTCGGTCTCCCTTTTCCCATCTCTCCCTCGCCCTCTTTCCCTCCCTCCATCTTTCTCTCTTTCCCTTTTTCCTTTCGCTCTCCCTCTTTCCTTCTTTCAGTCTTACCCCTCTCCCTCTTTCACTTTCTCCCTCTCTTCCCCTTTCCCTCGCTCCTTTCATTTTCTCCCTCTTCTCCCTTCCCTCTTTCCCTCTTCCTCTTGCCTGCAGTCTTCTTTTCCTCTCTCCTTTCATTCTCTCCCTCGTCTCCCTTTCCCTCTTTCCCTTATGTGGCCCTTTTCACCCCAGAAGAGCCGAGCAACAGGCCAGGGGAAAGCTTGAACCCATTGAAAAACTGGTGGGTAACAGGTGTCACCAGGGGTTGAACCCGGTACCTACCGAATGCGAGGCGGATGCTCTACCACGAGGCCACTGCTTCGGTTTTTTAGTTCTGCTGCAGCTGAGGCTCTAAGGGAGCAATTCAGGTGAGGCTCTTTCCTCTTTCCCTCTCTCTTGCTTTCCATCTCTCTCTATCTCCTTCTTTCCATCTTCGTCTTTCCTTATTTCCCCATTCATTCTTTTCCTCTCCCTCTTTCCTTTCCCTCGCTCCTTATTACTCTCTTTCAGTCTTTCAGAGAGTAATCTTTCAGAGAGAGAGGGACCAGGTACGGACGTGAAACTGCACCACTACGAGCAGAAGGTGAGTGGGTTACTCCCACCAATTTTGGTTCCCCTAGCTCCAGCCAAAATATCGAGAACCGTCCGAAAGCGACTCAAGCGGCACTGCCGCCGCGCTAAGCCTAGCGCTTTGGATTGCCACCGTACCGCCGTGCACAATGCAAGTGCAAGTTGAGGTTCAGACCCTCAAAGAGGAGACTTTAATCCTTCAGAATGGACTAACGTACTCAGTACCTACCAGAAAAAAGAAACATCACGCAACCAAGCAGACAACGCGGGACCCGCGTCGTCGTCAGCGTCCGCGTGGAGACCGACGTACAAACCCAACGGAACGCAGTTGCGCGCCACAAGGATTGTTGAATGCCACAACAGACAAGTAGCGCCACTACCTCATCAAGCATACAAGGTCATCTTCCGCTCACGAGGAGGGTTATATCTCCCCACAGTGCAGCCACAGCAACTGCTCCGAAGTATTTGTGCAGCAGCCAACACACCACTGGGAGATCATGTCCAGCTACGCATCCATCCAAGTAACAACACTTGCACGATGGCCACAACAAGCAAAGAGGCCGCACTTCAACTGGCGCAGGTGAAGATTATAACGCACGCCTGCAAGGAGTACGCAGTCACTGCGTACATAGCGCCAGCATCGGACGCTGTCCGAGGCGTCATTACGAATGCCTTTTGGAACGAAGCAGACCAAGAAATCGTTCAAGATCTCCAAAGACGAAACCCAGATGCGGACATTGTAGCCGCTCGTCGTATGGGACGCACTAAGTCTATTCTAGTCACTTTCGCACAAGGCCCACTTCCCCGGAAACTAATTTACTTTGGCGGTGTACACCTGTGTACACCATACCGTTCAAGGCCAGAGGGCTGCACCAACTGCCGGCAACCGGGTCATCGCTACGATGTTTGCCCGCATCCGAAGCAATCAAAATGCCCAAGATGTGGCATCGACCATGGAGCGGACCATGAGGGACTCTGCATCCCCCAGTGTATACTGTGCGGTGGTGAACACTTAACGGGAACAGGATGGTGCAAGGCGAAGCAACGCGTGACACGGCTCCGGCACAGAGATTCCGTTGGACAGCCTCGCCTCAGTGGAAGCGCTTCCAGAGAACGCTCTTCACGACGGACGCGTCAAGACGACACAACTGACGAGAAGCGCATGGGAATCACGTGGGCAGAAAGGGTCGCCCGCACTCCAGACAGTCAGGCGGAGGAGATGGCCCGGCTCAGGGAGGAGGTAAGACGCCTACAGCAACACCTCTCCCACTCATCCTCGACCTTATCTCCTTCATTGCACCCAGATACCAACTCAAATGTTCCTCCTCCCACCACCCCCCTAACCACCCAAACTCCATCCCCTCCTGCTACTCCCCCGCCTAAAAAGAAACGCATAGAGTCAAACAGCGACACCGATCCTCTAGCTGAACTAGAAGCCCGCTTAGAGGCGAAATTTCAAGCAAAATTCGAACTCTTCCAGCAAAAAATGGAAGAACGATTCCAAACCCTAACGGCCCAGCTAGAGGCGCGGCTAAACACATTCTGTGACCATCTAACTGTTAAAGTAGAAACGATGGTAGAGGGGGCAATTACCCGCATAATGAACGTAGTTGACGCCAGATTGGCTACACTCCCCATCCAACCATCCCCCACTTCTTCCTTCCCAAGCCATCCCTCTATCCAACCACCAATACCCGCCTCCGTAGCACCCCAAGTGCAGCATGATGGCAGCTCATCCTCACTCCCTCTCCAACCATCCCCCACTTCTCTCTTCCCAAGCCATCCCTCTATCCACCCACCAAGCTATCCCTCTATCCAACCACCAATACCCCCCTCCGTAGCACCCCAAGTGCAGCATGATGGCAGCTAATCCTCCAATTCTTAAGGGCAACAACAACCCACTAATAATCTGGCATTGGAACTGCCGGAGCATTAAGCGAAAGCGGGATCCTCTAGTGCAACTCATTACTAGCAACTCGTCACCCCCAGACCTTATACTTCTACAAGAAACTCGTATAGCACTCAACATACCAGGATATACAGCATACCATGCACCTAGCGTGGACAAGCCCGTGGTTACAACCTACATCAGACGCACACTCAGACACACAATACACGACTATACACACCAGGTAGCACACATTACCGTAGAAATTATACCGAATGATGTTACTAAAGAATCATTAATAGTCTCCAATATATACAACCCTCCTAGTAGCCCCGCATCTCGTTGCGCGAATCTAATTAGGACAATAGCAAAGGAAGCCAAGAAAACACCTTTATTAATAGCGGGGGACCTAAACTGCGCACACGCTGATTGGGGATACAGCCGTACAAACAGCAGAGGAGAGGTTCTGTACAATCAGATACAGCAGTCACAGCTATCCGTACATAATGATTTTGAAATGCCCACCAGACAGGGTACAGTTGGTATTATGGATACCAGCCCAGATCTCACGCTCGGCAGACACATCCCGCACCTGAAATGGGAACGAACCGGACACACATTAGGCAGCGATCATTATATCATCGCCCTAACACTTGAGGGACCACAGTGCACGCCAAACACATATAAGCATCGTTTGGTGAACTGGGAAAATTTTCGAAAACAACGACAAAACACCCCTGCTGAAGACAACATAGAATTAAGGCAATGGGTGCGACAACTACTTCAGGACCAGGAAAATAATACGCAGGTCATTGATACAAACGAAGATGTGCCAACGTTAGATGCCAGAATGGCGCATTTACTTGAGGCCCACCGTAGTTTAAATAAACGGTATGCCACACAGAAGCACAACCGCAAACTTAAGCAGAAGATTAATGATCTGGCCACCCAAATTGAAGACTATGGAGCGCAATTGTTTCAGCAGAATTGGACACAAATATGTGAAGGGCTAAAAGGAAATCTCACCACAAAGCGTGCATGGCACCTACTTCGGCACCTTCTGGACCCAACCCAGAGCAAGACATATACAAGAAACATAATAGCTAGAGTAACCCATCAACACAGAGATGACACAGATGCCCTACTAGCTACTCTAAAGCATATGCACACCACCCCGGGTCAACCACAATCCCTTCCCTCCTATGCAGGAGGACCAAATGATATATTAGATGCTGCAATAACGACATCAGAAATACGGGCAGCACTTCACAAGTTCAAGAACACAACGCCAGGCGAAGATCAGGTTTCAAATGCGGCGCTAAGAAATCTAGATGATAAATCATTGGAGCAACTAACGGACCTCTATAACAAACACTGGGAAGAAGAGACACTCCCAGCAGAATGGACACACGGGAAAGTAATTCTCATACCAAAACCCAATAAGCCAATTTCCCCAGCGAATATGCGCCCAATATCGCTCACCTCAAACTTAGGAAAACTCTTTGAACAGGTTATACTAGCTCGGCTAACTGCATACATGGATGACACGGACCAATACCCGCACTCAATGCTCGGTTTCAGGCCCCGTCTATCTACGCAGGACGCTATGCTGCAGCTAACGTCAGCAGTGCTTGACCCACATATACCAACGCATACTAAGGCGATACTAGCAATAGATCTCAAAAAAGCGTTTGATAATGTACAACACACAGCAATCCTACAGGCACTCACGAACATTCAAACTGGTCCTAGGGTTTACAACTACATAAGAGCCTTCCTTCAGCACAGGACAGCCACACTTCACATCGACAATCTCCACACCTCACCGTACACGCTTGCCAACGTGGGGACGCCGCAAGGCTCCGTTCTTTCCCCGTTTCTGTTCAACATTACCCTTATCCCCTTAACCGCAGAACTACAGAAAATCCCTCACCTCGGTCACACCATATACGCCGATGACATCACACTCTGGACCACACACGGATCAGACGGTGAAATCGAAGACACGCTACAAACAGCAGCAGACACGATAGTCAAGCTTACCGCAACAATCGGATTAGAGTGCTCCCCAGAAAAATCAGAATTACTAATCATACCCCCTAAAGGACGGACCTACCAAAGCCCCATAGAAATTCGAATTCAGGGAAGACAAGTACCACAGGTTCATATCATCCGCATTCTGGGACTATACCTGCAACAGGATGGAAAGAACGTCGACACAATTAAGCGGCTCAAAAAGGCCGTTGCAAACACCACACAAATCATAAAAAGGGTGACAGGACGCGCACATGGGCTTCGAGAGGCGGACACACTTCGAGTAGTGCACGCCTATACCCCCAGCAGAATTCTTTATGCTACACCATACCTCAAACTATCATGCAGTGAGGTCCACCAAATAGACTCATTAATTCGGCAAGCAACAAAGGCAGCACTTAAATTACCGAAAAGCACTAGTAACGAGAGACTACTCGAACTTGGAGTCCATAATACCATACATGAACTTCGAGAGGCCCATTTACAAGCACAATACCTCAGATTAGCTGCTACAACTACCGGGCGACATATACTCACTAAGCTAGGCATCACTATTCCTGCAAACAATTCATCCCTATTAACACTCCCTAGCCAAATTTACACTTCAATCTATGTCAAACCATTACCGCGGAACATGCACCCCCACTATGACCAAGGTCGCAGGAAGGCGCGCGCGGCAGCGCTCCACAAATGGTACGGGAATGAGCCCGATGCCGTTTGGGTAGATGCCGCCTGCGATGAGAGCGGAGCCACTGCAGTTGTCCACAACCCCCACATTTCCCCCTTAACTATTGAGCTTCCTTCAGGCACGACCCCTGAAGAAGCCGAGGAGACCGCTATAGCTATTGCTCTGGCATACACTGATGCCAGTTACATACTCAGTGATTCAAAAACTGCCATTCTAAATTATGCCAGGGGCCGGGTTCATCCTCCGGCGCACCGCTTGCTGCACATGCCCACCTCCCACCTCCCCCGACGGATTGAGCTCATCTGGGTGCCTGCGCACTCGGGAAATCCCGGCAACGAGGCTGCCGACTCCTTAGCCCGAGGGTCTAGAAACCGGGCACAGGCGGACCTCATGGGGGATTTCTCGAAGGATCGTATGCACTCGTTTGCTGAGTTCACCGCAAACTCCCGCGCTGAGCGCCTCATCTATCCGTCACCCCACCCATCCCTCACTATCAGAGAACAGTCAATCTGGCGTCGTCTGCAGACACAAACTCTACCGACACCAGCTCTACTTTCGAAATTTCAGCCGGTATCCCCCCTATGCACTTTGTGCTCCCAGCCCAAGGCCACTCTTACCCACATTCTTTTATCCTGCCCGGCGTCTCCTCCCCCCGCCGGGCCGGTGCCTCTCCGAACCTGGGAGGACTGGGAGACCTCACTGCGATCAGCGGACCCGGCCAGGCAGAAGATCGTCGTCAGCCGGGCCGCGTACGTCATGGATAAACATAATATGAACGTTTAGATCGTGAGTGGGGTCGTGCGGAGACCCAGGAGGCCTGCGTGCCTCGAATTCTTCTGCAAATAAAGTTTTTTCCTCCTCCTCCTTTCAGTCTTTCAGCCTTTTCCCAAGCATTTCACCCCTGAAGAGCTGAGCAAGAGGCCGGGATTTGTACCCATTGAAAAACTGGTGGGTAGCCGGCAGCACCAGGGGTTGAACCCGGTACCTCCCGAATGCGAGGCGGATGCTCTACCACAAGGCCACCGCTTCGGTTTTTTAGGACTGCTGCAGCTGAGGCTCTAAGGGAGCACTTCATGTGAGGCTCTTTCTTTTTTTCTCTCTCGCTCTCTTGCTTTGCCTCTCTCCTTCACTTTCCACCCTTCCCTTTTCCCCTCTCTCCCTTTTTCCTTATTTCGATCTCCCTCTCTCCTTCTTACCCCTCCCTCTTTCCTTCTTTCCATTCCCTGTCAATCTCTCCCTTCTTTCCCTTTTTTCAGTCTTTCCATCTCTCCATCCCCCCTCCATCCTTTCCCTATTTCCTTCTTACCCTCTATCCTTATTTCCCTATTCCAGTCTTTCCCTCTCTCCCACTTTCCTTCTTTCCCTCTCCCCCTTTCTATTTTCCTCTGTCCCTCTCTTTCCTTTCCCTGTTTCCCGCTCTCACATTAAATTTTTCAGGCCATCTTTCCCGCCCTCCCTCCTTCCCTCTCCCCCTTTTCCCTCTTTCAGTCTTTCCCTCTCTTCCTATTTCTTTCTTTCCCTCTCTCCCTCTTTCCTTCCTTCGCTTTCCCCCTCTTTCAGTCTTTGCCTCTCTCCTACTTTCCTTCCCTCATTTCCTCTCTCCCTCTTTCAGTCTTTCGCTCTCTCCCTCTTCCCCCTCTTTCCATCCCTTTTGTCTCTATCCCTCTTTCATTCTTTCCCTCTCCCTCTCTCCATCTTTCACTCTCCCACTTTCCCTCTCTCCCTTTTCCTCTCTCCTTCTTTCCCTCTTTCAGTCTCCCTCTTTCCATCTCTCCCTCGCCCTCTCTCCATCTTTCCCTCTTTCACTCTCCTTTTCCTTCTTTCAGTCTCCCTCTTTATATCTCTCCCTCGCCATCTCTCCACCTTTCCCTCTCTCCCTCTTTCCTTATTTCCCTCTCTCCTTTTCCTTCTTTCACTCTCCCTCTTTCCTTATTTCCCTCTTGCCATCCTTCCCTCTCTCCCGTTTCCTTCTTTCCCTCTTTTTCATTCCCTTTGCCACCTTGCTTCTTTTCTTCTCCCTCTTTCCATCTCTCCCTCGCCCTCTCTCCATCTTTCCCTCTTTCACTCTCTCCTTTCCCTTCTTTCAGTCTTGCTCTTTCCATCTCTCCCTCACCATCTCTCCATCTTTCCCTCTCTCCACCTTTCCCTCTCTCCCTCTTTCCTTATTTCCCTCTCTCCTTTTCCTTCTTTCACTCTCCCACTTTCCTTCTTTCCCTCTTGCCATCCTTCCCTCTCTCGCGTTTCCTTCTTTCCCTCTCTCAGCCATTCCCTTTCCCACTTTGCTTTTCTTCTCCCTCTTTCCATCTCTCCCTCGCCCTTTTTCCTTTCTTTTCCTCTTTCATTCTGCTCTCGCTTTCCTTATTCCCTCTCTCCCTCTTTCCTTCCTTCGCTCTCCCCCTCTTTCAGTCTTTGCCTCTGTCCATCTTCCCTCCCTCATTTCCTCTCTCCCTCTTTCCTACTTCCTTCTCCCCCTCTTTCAATCTTTGCCTCTCTCCTACTTTCCTTCCCTCATTTCCTCTCTTCCTCTTTCAGTCTTTTGCTCCCTCCCTCTTCCCCCTTTCACTCTCCCTCTCCATCTCCCCCTCTTTCCATCCCTTTTGTCTCTATCCCTCTTTCATTCTTTCCCTCTCCCTCTCTCCTTCTTTCGCTCTCCCACTTTCCCTCTCTCCCTTTTCCTCTCTCCTTCTTTCCCTCTCAGTCTCCCTCTTCACATCTCTCCCTCGCCCTCTCTCCATCTTTCCCTCTTTCACTCTCTCCTTTGCCTCTCTCCTTTTCCTTCTTTCAGTCTCGCTCTTTCCATCTCTCCATCTTTCCCTCTCTCCACCTTTCGCTCTCTCCCTCTTTCCTTAATTCCCTCTCCCTCTTTGCTTCTTTCCCTCTTGCCATCCTTCCTTCTCTCCTGTTTCCCTCTTTCAGCCATTCCCTTGCCCACTTTGCTTCTTTTCTTTTCCCTCTTTCCATCTCTCCCTCGCCCTTTTTCCTTTCTTTTCCTCTTTCATTCTGCTCTCCCACTTTCCTTATTCCCTCTCTCCATCTTTCCCTCTCACTCTCTCCTTTCCTTCTCTCCCCTTTCCCTCTTCCACTCTCCCTCTTTCATTATTTCCCTCCTTCCTTCTTTAAGCCCTTCCCTCTCTTTCTCTTTCCCTCTCCTCCTTTTCCTCTTTCCATTTCTCCCTCTCCTTTCCCTCTCTCCCTCTTTCACTCTTCCTCCTACCTGCAGTCTTTTCTTTCCCTCTATCCTTTCATTCTCTCCCTCTTCCCCTTTGCCTATTTCACTCTTCATCTTTCCTTCTTTCCCTACCTTTTTCTCTATCCCTCTTTCCTTCCCCCTTTCCCGCCCTTTTTCCTTATTTCAACCTCTCCCACTTTCCTCTTTCCCTATATCCCCCTTTCTCTCTCTCTCTCTCTCTCTCTCTCTCTCTCTCTCTCTCTCTCTCTCTCTCTCTCTCTCTCCTTTCCCTCTCCATCTGTCCCACTTTCCCTATTCCACTCTCCCTCTTTCATTCTTTCCCTTCCCTCTCTCGATCTCTCCCTTCCTTCCCTTTTTCAGTCTCCCTCTCCATCTTTCCCTCCCTCCCACTTTCCCTCTTCCAGTCTTTCCCTCTCTCCCACTTTCCTTCTTTCCCTCTCCCCCTCTCTATTTCCCTCTCCCTCTCTTTCTTTTCACTCTTTCCTGCTCTCTCAATTTTTCAGGCCATCTTTCCCTCCCTCCCTCTCCCCCTTTTCCCTCTTCAGTATTTCCCTCTCTCCCTCTTTCCTTCCTTCGCTCTCCCCCTCTTTCAGTCTTTGCCTCTCTCCTACTTTCCTTCCCTCATTTCCTCTCTTCCTCTTTCAGTCTTTTGCTCCCTCCCTCTTCCCCCTTTCACTCTCCCTCTCCATCTCCCCCTCTTTCCATCTGTTTTGTCTCTATCCCTCTTTCATTCTTTCCCTCTCCCTCTCTCCTTCTTTCGCTCTCCCACTTTCCCTCTCTCCCTTTTCCTCTCTCCTTCTTTCCCTCTCAGTCTCCCTCTTCACATCTCTCCCTTGCCCTCTGTCCATCTTTCCCTCTTTCACTCTCTCCTTTCCCTCTCTCCTTTTCCTTCTTTCAGTCTCGCTCTTTCCCTCTCTCCCTCTTTCCTTAATTCCCTCTCCCTCTGCTTCTTTCCCTCTTGCCATCCTTCCTTCTCTCCCGTTTCCTTGCCCACTTTGCTTCTTTTCTTTTCCCTCTTTCCATCTCTCCCTCGCCCTTTTTCCTTTCTTTTCCTCTTTCATTCTGCTCTCCCACTTTCCTTATTCCCTCTCTCCATCTTTCCCTCTCACTCTCTCTTTTCCACCCCAGTCTCTCCTTTCCCTCTCTCCCCTTTCCCTCTTCCATTCTCCCTCTTTCATTATTTCCCTCCTTCCTTCTTTAAGTCCTTCCCTCTCTTTCTCTCTCCTCCTTTTCCTCTTTCCATTTCTCCCTCTCCTTTCCCTCTCTTCCTCTTTCACTCTTCCTCCTACCTGCAGTCTTTTCTTTCCCTCTACCCTTTCATTCTCTCCCTCTTCCCCTTTGCCTATTTCACTCTTCATCTTTCCTTCTTTCCCTCCCTTTTTATCTATCCCTCTTTCCTTCCCCCTTTCCCGCCATCTTTCCTTATTTCCACCTCTCCCACTTTCCTCTTTCCCTATATCCCCTTTCTCTCTATCTCCTTTCCCTCTCCATCTATCCCTCTTTCCCTATTCCACTCTCCCTCTCATTCTTTCCCTTCCCTCTCTCGATCTCCCCCTTCCTTCCCTTTTTCAGTCTCCCTCTCCATCTTTCCCTCCCTCCCACTTTCCCTCTCCCAGTCTTTCCCTCTCTCCCACTTTCCTTCCTCCCCTCTCCCCCATTTTCCTCTCTTTCCTTTCCCTATTTCTCTTTCCTCTTTTAGTCCATCTTTCCCTCTCGCTCTCCTTCCTTCCCTCTCTCCCTTCCCCTCTCCCCTCTTTCCTTCCTTCGCTCTCCCCCTCTTTCAGTATTTCCCTCCCTCATCCTTCCCTCGTGCAGTCTTTCACTCTCCCTCTTTCCCTCCCTTTTGTCTCAATCCCTCTCCTTTTCTTGCTCTCCCTCTTGCCATCTTTCCCTCCTCCCTCTCTCCTGTCAGTCTCTACCTCTCTCCCTTCTTTTCCTCTCCCTCATGCCCTATCTCAGTCTGTCGCTCTCTCCCTGTTCCACCTTTCACTCTCCCTCTTTCCTTCTTTCCCTCCCTTTTGTCTCTATCCCTCTGTTCCTCTCTCCTTTTTTGCTCTCCCTATCCTTCTTTCCCTTTCACCATCTTTGCCTCCTCTCCTCCCTCTCTCCATCCTCCCTCCCTCACTCTTTCCCTCTCTCCTTCATTCTTTTCCCCTCTCCCTCCCTTTTGTCTCTATCCCTCTCTCCTTTTTGCTCTCACTCTTTCGCTCTTGCCATCTTTCCTTCTCTCCCTCCCTCCTTTCCCTCTTTCAGTCTCTACCTCTCTTCCTCTCTCTCCCCCTTCCATCTCCCCCTCTTTCCTTAATCCTCTTTCCCTCTTCCTTTCCCCTCTCTCCCTCTTCCCCTTTCCTTTTTTCCTGCTCTCTCTTCCCCTCTCCCCTCTTTCCTTCCTTCGCTCTCCCCCTCTTCCAGTATTTCCCTCTCTCCATCTTCCCCTCTCCCTCTTGCAGTCTTTCACTCTCCCTCTTTCCCTCCCTTTTGTCTCTATCCCTCTCTCTCCTTTTCTTGCTCTCCCTCTTTCCTTCTTTCCATCTTTCCCTCCTCCCTCTCTCTTTTCAGTCTCTACCTCTCTCCCTTCCCCTCCACTCTTTTCCTCTCCCTCATTCCCTCTCAGTTTGTCACTCTCTCCCTGTTCCACCTTTCACTCTCCCTCTTTCCTTCTTTCCCTCCCTTTTGTCTCTATCCCTCTCACCTTTTTTTCCTCTCCCTCTCCTTCCACCATCTTTCCCTCCGTCCCTCCCTCTCTCCATCTTCCCTCCCTCACTCTTTCCCTCTCCCTCATTCTTTCAGTCTTTCCCCCTCTCCTTCCCTTTTGTCTCTATCCCTCTCTCCTTTTTTGCTCTCACTCTCCCTCTTGCCATCTTTCCTTCTCTCCCTCCCTCCTTTCCCTCTTTCAGTCTCTACCTCTCTTCCCTTCCATCTCCCCCTCTTTTCGTAATCCTCTTTCCCTCTTCCTTTCCCCTCTCTCCCTCTTCACCTTTCCTTCTTTTCCACTCTCCATCTTCAACTCTACCTCTACCTTTCCCTCACTCCTTCTCTCCCTCCCTTTTGTCTGCCCCATTTTCATTCTTTAACTCTTCCCCTTTTCCTCTCTCCCTCTTTCGGTCTCCCTTTTCCCATCTCTCCCTCGCCCTCTTTCCCTCCCTCCATCTTTCTCTCTTTCCCTTTTTCCTTTCGCTCTCCCTCTTTCCTTCTTTCAGTCTTACCCCTCTCCCTCTTTCACTTTCTCCCTCTCTTCCCCTTTCCCTCGCTCCTTTCATTTTCTCCCTCTTCTCCCTTCCCTCTTTCCCTCTTCCTCTTGCCTGCAGTCTTCTTTTCCTCTCTCCTTTCATTCTCTCCCTCGTCTCCCTTTCCCTCTTTCCCTTATGTGGCCCTTTTCACCCCAGAAGAGCCGAGCAACAGGCCAGGGGAAAGCTTGAACCCATTGAAAAACTGGTGGGTAACAGGTGTCACCAGGGGTTGAACCCGGTACCTACCGAATGCGAGGCGGATGCTCTACCACGAGGCCACTGCTTCGGTTTTTTAGTTCTGCTGCAGCTGAGGCTCTAAGGGAGCAATTCAGGTGAGGCTCTTTCCTCTTTCCCTCTCTCTTGCTTTCCATCTCTCTCTATCTCCTTCTTTCCATCTTCGTCTTTCCTTATTTCCCCATTCATTCTTTTCCTCTCCCTCTTTCCTTTCCCTCGCTCCTTATTACTCTCTTTCAGTCTTTCAGAGAGTAATCTTTCAGAGAGAGAGGGACCAGGTACGGACGTGAAACTGCACCACTACGAGCAGAAGGTGAGTGGGTTACTCCCACCAATTTTGGTTCCCCTAGCTCCAGCCAAAATATCGAGAACCGTCCGAAAGCGACTCAAGCGGCACTGCCGCCGCGCTAAGCCTAGCGCTTTGGATTGCCACCGTACCGCCGTGCACAATGCAAGTGCAAGTTGAGGTTCAGACCCTCAAAGAGGAGACTTTAATCCTTCAGAATGGACTAACGTACTCAGTACCTACCAGAAAAAAGAAACATCACGCAACCAAGCAGACAACGCGGGACCCGCGTCGTCGTCAGCGTCCGCGTGGAGACCGACGTACAAACCCAACGGAACGCAGTTGCGCGCCACAAGGATTGTTGAATGCCACAACAGACAAGTAGCGCCACTACCTCATCAAGCATACAAGGTCATCTTCCGCTCACGAGGAGGGTTATATCTCCCCACAGTGCAGCCACAGCAACTGCTCCGAAGTATTTGTGCAGCAGCCAACACACCACTGGGAGATCATGTCCAGCTACGCATCCATCCAAGTAACAACACTTGCACGATGGCCACAACAAGCAAAGAGGCCGCACTTCAACTGGCGCAGGTGAAGATTATAACGCACGCCTGCAAGGAGTACGCAGTCACTGCGTACATAGCGCCAGCATCGGACGCTGTCCGAGGCGTCATTACGAATGCCTTTTGGAACGAAGCAGACCAAGAAATCGTTCAAGATCTCCAAAGACGAAACCCAGATGCGGACATTGTAGCCGCTCGTCGTATGGGACGCACTAAGTCTATTCTAGTCACTTTCGCACAAGGCCCACTTCCCCGGAAACTAATTTACTTTGGCGGTGTACACCTGTGTACACCATACCGTTCAAGGCCAGAGGGCTGCACCAACTGCCGGCAACCGGGTCATCGCTACGATGTTTGCCCGCATCCGAAGCAATCAAAATGCCCAAGATGTGGCATCGACCCTGGAGCGGACCATGAGGGACTCTGCATCCCCCAGTGTATACTGTGCGGTGGTGAACACTTAACGGGAACAGGATGGTGCAAGGCGAAGCAACGCGTGACACGGCTCCGGCACAGAGATTCCGTTGGACAGCCTCGCCTCAGTGGAAGCGCTTCCAGAGAACGCTCTTCACGACGGACGCGTCAAGACGACACAACTGACGAGAAGCGCATGGGAATCACGTGGGCAGAAAGGGTCGCCCGCACTCCAGACAGTCAGGCGGAGGAGATGGCCCGGCTCAGGGAGGAGGTAAGACGCCTACAGCAACACCTCTCCCACTCATCCTCGACCTTATCTCCTTCATTGCACCCAGATACCAACTCAAATGTTCCTCCTCCCACCACCCCCCTAACCACCCAAACTCCATCCCCTCCTGCTACTCCCCCGCCTAAAAAGAAACGCATAGAGTCAAACAGCGACACCGATCCTCTAGCTGAACTAGAAGCCCGCTTAGAGGCGAAATTTCAAGCAAAATTCGAACTCTTCCAGCAAAAAATGGAAGAACGATTCCAAACCCTAACGGCCCAGCTAGAGGCGCGGCTAAACACATTCTGTGACCATCTAACTGTTAAAGTAGAAACGATGGTAGAGGGGGCAATTACCCGCATAATGAACGTAGTTGACGCCAGATTGGCTACACTCCCCATCCAACCATCCCCCACTTCTTCCTTCCCAAGCCATCCCTCTATCCAATCACCAATACCCGCCTCCGTAGCACCCCAAGTGCAGCATGATGGCAGCTCATCCTCACTCCCTCTCCAACCATCCCCCACTTCTCTCTTCCCAAGCCATCCCTCTATCCACCCACCAAGCTATCCCTCTATCCAACCACCAATACCCCCCTCCGTAGCACCCCAAGTGCAGCATGATGGCAGCTAATCCTCCAATTCTTAAGGGCAACAACAACCCACTAATAATCTGGCATTGGAACTGCCGGAGCATTAAGCGAAAGCGGGATCCTCTAGTGCAACTCATTACTAGCAACTCGTCCCCCCCAGACCTTATACTTCTACAAGAAACTCGTATAGCACTCAACATACCAGGATATACAGCATACCATGCACCTAGCGTGGACAAGCCCGTGGTTACAACCTACATCAGACGCACACTCAGACACACAATACACGACTATACACACCAGGTAGCACACATTACCGTAGAAATTATACCGAATGATGTTACTAAAGAATCATTAATAGTCTCCAATATATACATCCCTCCTAGTAGCCCCGCATCTCGTTGCGCGAATCTAATTAGGACAATAGCAAAGGAAGCCAAGAAAACACCTTTATTAATAGCGGGGGACCTAAACTGCGCACACGCTGATTGGGGATACAGCCGTACAAACAGCAGAGGAGAGGTTCTGTACAATCAGATACAGCAGTCACAGCTATCCGTACATAATGATTTTGAAATGCCCACCAGACAGGGTACAGTTGGTATTATGGATACCAGCCCAGATCTCACGCTCGGCAGACACATCCCGCACCTGAAATGGGAACGAACCGGACACACATTAGGCAGCGATCATTATATCATCGCCCTAACACTTGAGGGACCACAGTGCACGCCAAACACATATAAGCATCGTTTGGTGAACTGGGAAAATTTTCGAAAACAACGACAAAACACCCCTGCTGAAGACAACATAGAATTAAGGCAATGGGTGCGACAACTACTTCAGGACCAGGAAAATAATACGCAGGTCATTGATACAAACGAAGATGTGCCAACGTTAGATGCCAGAATGGCGCATTTACTTGAGGCCCACCGTAGTTTAAATAAACGGTATGCCACACAGAAGCACAACCGCAAACTTAAGCAGAAGATTAATGATCTGGCCACCCAAATTGAAGACTATGGAGCGCAATTGTTTCAGCAGAATTGGACACAAATATGTGAAGGGCTAAAAGGAAATCTCACCACAAAGCGTGCATGGCACCTACTTCGGCACCTTCTGGACCCAACCCAGAGCAAGACATATACAAGAAACATAATAGCTAGAGTAACCCATCAACACAGAGATGACACAGATGCCCTACTAGCTACTCTAAAGCATATGCACACCACCCCGGGTCAACCACAATCCCTTCCCTCCTATGCAGGAGGACCAAATGATATATTAGATGCTGCAATAACGACATCAGAAATACGGGCAGCACTTCACAAGTTCAAGAACACAACGCCAGGCGAAGATCAGGTTTCAAATGCGGCGCTAAGAAATCTAGATGATAAATGATTGGAGCAACTAACGGACCTCTATAACAAACACTGGGAAGAAGAGACACTCCCAGCAGAATGGACACACGGGAAAGTAATTCTCATACCAAAACCCAATAAGCCAATTTCCCCAGCGAATATGCACCCAATATCGCTCACCTCAAACTTAGGAAAACTCTTTGAACAGGTTATACTAGCTCGGCTAACTGCATACATGGATGACACGGACCAATACCCGCACTCAATGCTCGGTTTCAGGCCCCGTCTATCTACGCAGGACGCTATGCTGCAGCTAACGTCAGCAGTGCTTGACCCACATATACCAACGCATACTAAGGCGATACTAGCAATAGATCTCAAAAAAGCGTTTGATAATGTACAACACACAGCAATCCTACAGGCACTCACGAACATTCAAACTGGTCCTAGGGTTTACAACTACATAAGAGCCTTCCTTCAGCACAGGACAGCCACACTTCACATCGACAATCTCCACACCTCACCGTACACGCTTGCCAACGTGGGGACGCCGCAAGGCTCCGTTCTTTCCCCGTTTCTGTTCAACATTACCCTTATCCCCTTAACCGCAGAACTACAGAAAATCCCTCACCTCGGTCACACCATATACGCCGATGACATCACACTCTGGACCACACACGGATCAGACAGTGAAATCGAAGACACGCTACAAACAGCAGCAGACACGATAGTCAAGCTTACCGCAACAATCGGATTAGAGTGCTCCCCAGAAAAATCAGAATTACTAATCATACCCCCTAAAGGACGGACCTACCAAAGCCCCATAGAAATTCGAATTCAGGGAAGACAAGTACCACAGGTTCATATCATCCGCATTCTGGGACTATACCTGCAACAGGATGGAAAGAACGTCGACACAATTAAGCGGCTCAAAAAGGCCGTTGCAAACACCACACAAATCATAAAAAGGGTGACAGGACGCGCACATGGGCTTCGAGAGGCGGACACACTTCGAGTAGTGCACGCCTATACCCCCAGCAGAATTCTTTATGCTACACCATACCTCAAACTATCATGCAGTGAGGTCCACCAAATAGACTCATTAATTCGGCAAGCAACAAAGGCAGCACTTAAATTACCGAAAAGCACTAGTAACGAGAGACTACTCGAACTTGGAGTCCATAATACCATACATGAACTTCGAGAGGCCCATTTACAAGCACAATACCTCAGATTAGCTGCTACAACTACCGGGCGACATATACTCACTAAGCTAGGCATCACTATTCCTGCAAACAATTCATCCCTATTAACACTCCCTAGCCAAATTTACACTTCAATCTATGTCAAACCATTACCGCGGAACATGCACCCCCACTATGACCAAGGTCGCAGGAAGGCGCGCGCGGCAGCGCTCCACAAATGGTACGGGAATGAGCCCGATGCCGTTTGGGTAGATGCCGCCTGCGATGAGAGCGGAGCCACTGCAGTTGTCCACAACCCCCACATTTCCCCCTTAACTATTGAGCTTCCTTCAGGCACGACCCCTGAAGAAGCCGAGGAGACCGCTATAGCTATTGCTCTGGCATACACTGATGCCAGTTACATACTCAGTGATTCAAAAACTGCCATTCTAAATTATGCCAGGGGCCGGGTTCATCCTCCGGCGCACCGCTTGCTGCACATGCCCACCTCCCACCTCCCCCGACGGATTGAGCTCATCTGGGTGCCTGCGCACTCGGGAAATCCCGGCAACGAGGCTGCCGACTCCTTAGCCCGAGGGTCTAGAAACCGGGCACAGGCGGACCTCATGGGGGATTTCTCGAAGGATCGTATGCACTCGTTTGCTGAGTTCACCGCAAACTCCCGCGCTGAGCGCCTCATCTATCCGTCACCCCACCCATCCCTCACTATCAGAGAACAGTCAATCTGGCGTCGTCTGCAGACACAAACTCTACCGACACCAGCTCTACTTTCGAAATTTCAGCCGGTATCCCCCCTATGCACTTTGTGCTCCCAGCCCAAGGCCACTCTTACCCACATTCTTTTATCCTGCCCGGCGTCTCCTCCCCCCGCCGGGCCGGTGCCTCTCCGAACCTGGGAGGACTGGGAGACCTCACTGCGATCAGCGGACCCGGCCAGGCAGAAGATCGTCGTCAGCCGGGCCGCGTACGTCATGGATAAACATAATATGAACGTTTAGATCGTGAGTGGGGTCGTGCGGAGACCCAGGAGGCCTGCGTGCCGCGAATTCTTCTGCAAATAAAGTTTTTTCCTCCTCCTCCTTTCAGTCTTTCAGCCTTTTCCCAAGCATTTCACCCCTGAAGAGCTGAGCAAGAGGCCGGGATTTGTACCCATTGAAAAACTGGTGGGTAACCGGCAGCACCAGGGGTTGAACCCGGTACCTCCCGAATGCGAGGCGGATGCTCTACCACAAGGCCACCGCTTCGGTTTTTTTAGGACTGCTGCAGCTGAGGCTCTAAGGGAGCACTTCATGTGAGGCTCTTTCTTTTTTTCTCTCTCGCTCTCTTGCTTTGCCTCTCTCCTTCACTTTCCACCCTTCCCTTTTCCCCTCTCTCCCTTTTTCCTTATTTCGATCTCCCTCTCTCCTTCTTACCCCTCCCTCTTTCCTTCTTTCCATTCCCTGTCAATCTCTCCCTTCTTTCCCTTTTTTCAGTCTTTCCATCTCTCCATCCCCCCTCCATCCTTTCCCTATTTCCTTCTTACCCTCTATCCTTATTTCCCTATTCCAGTCTTTCCCTCTCTCCCACTTTCCTTCTTTCCCTCTCCCCCTTTCTATTTTCCTCTGTCCCTCTCTTTCCTTTCCCTGTTTCCTGCTCTCACATTAAATTTTTCAGGCCATCTTTCCCGCCCTCCCTCCTTCCCTCTCCCCCTTTTCCCTCTTTCAGTCTTTCCCTCTCTTCCTATTTCTTTCTTTCCCTCTCTCCCTCTTTCCTTCCTTCGCTTTCCCCCTCTTTCAGTCTTTGCCTCTCTCCTACTTTCCTTCCCTCATTTCCTCTCTCCCTCTTTCAGTCTTTCGCTCTCTCCCTCTTCCCCCTCTTTCCATCCCTTTTGTCTCTATCCCTCTTTCATTCTTTCCCTCTCCCTCTCTCCATCTTTCACTCTCCCACTTTCCCTCTCTCCCTTTTCCTCTCTCCTTCTTTCCCTCTTTCAGTCTCCCTCTTTCCATCTCTCCCTCGCCCTCTCTCCATCTTTCCCTCTTTCACTCTCCTTTTCCTTCTTTCAGTCTCCCTCTTTATATCTCTCCCTCGCCATCTCTCCACCTTTCCCTCTCTCCCTCTTTCCTTATTTCCCTCCCTCCTTTTCCTTCTTTCACTCTCCCTCTTTCCTTATTTCCCTCTTGCCATCCTTCCCTCTCTCCCGTTTCCTTCTTTCCCTCTTTTTCATTCCCTTTGCCACCTTGCTTCTTTTCTTCTCCCTCTTTCCATCTCTCCCTCGCCCTCTCTCCATCTTTCCCTCTTTCACTCTCTCCTTTCCCTTCTTTCAGTCTTGCTCTTTCCATCTCTCCCTCACCATCTCTCCATCTTTCCCTCTCTCCACCTTTCCCTCTCTCCCTCTTTCCTTATTTCCCTCTCTCCTTTTCCTTCTTTCACTCTCCCACTTTCCTTCTTTCCCTCTTGCCATCCTTCCCTCTCTCGCGTTTCCTTCTTTCCCTCTCTCAGCCATTCCCTTTCCCACTTTGCTTTTCTTCTCCCTCTTTCCATCTCTCCCTCGCCCTTTTTCCTTTCTTTTCCTCTTTCATTCTGCTCTCGCTTTCCTTATTCCCTCTCTCCCTCTTTCCTTCCTTCGCTCTCCCCCTCTTTCAGTCTTTGCCTCTGTCCATCTTCCCTCCCTCATTTCCTCTCTCCCTCTTTCCTACTTCCTTCTCCCCCTCTTTCAATCTTTGCCTCTCTCCTACTTTCCTTCCCTCATTTCCTCTCTTCCTCTTTCAGTCTTTTGCTCCCTCCCTCTTCCCCCTTTCACTCTCCCTCTCCATCTCCCCCTCTTTCCATCCCTTTTGTCTCTATCCCTCTTTCATTCTTTCCCTCTCCCTCTCTCCTTCTTTCGCTCTCCCACTTTCCCTCTCTCCCTTTTCCTCTCTCCTTCTTTCCCTCTCAGTCTCCCTCTTCACATCTCTCCCTCGCCCTCTCTCCATCTTTCCCTCTTTCACTCTCTCCTTTGCCTCTCTCCTTTTCCTTCTTTCAGTCTCGCTCTTTCCATCTCTCCATCTTTCCCTCTCTCCACCTTTCGCTCTCTCCCTCTTTCCTTAATTCCCTCTCCCTCTTTGCTTCTTTCCCTCTTGCCATCCTTCCTTCTCTCCTGTTTCCCTCTTTCAGCCATTCCCTTGCCCACTTTGCTTCTTTTCTTTTCCCTCTTTCCATCTCTCCCTCGCCCTTTTTCCTTTCTTTTCCTCTTTCATTCTGCTCTCCCACTTTCCTTATTCCCTCTCTCCATCTTTCCCTCTCACTCTCTCCTTTCCTTCTCTCCCCTTTCCCTCTTCCACTCTCCCTCTTTCATTATTTCCCTCCTTCCTTCTTTAAGCCCTTCCCTCTCTTTCTCTTTCCCTCTCCTCCTTTTCCTCTTTCCATTTCTCCCTCTCCTTTCCCTCTCTCCCTCTTTCACTCTTCCTCCTACCTGCAGTCTTTTCTTTCCCTCTATCCTTTCATTCTCTCCCTCTTCCCCTTTGCCTATTTCACTCTTCATCTTTCCTTCTTTCCCTACCTTTTTCTCTATCCCTCTTTCCTTCCCCCTTTCCCGCCCTTTTTCCTTATTTCAACCTCTCCCACTTTCCTCTTTCCCTATATCCCCCTTTCTCTCTCTCTCTCTCTCTCTCTCTCTCTCTCTCTCTCTCCTTTCCCTCTCCATCTGTCCCACTTTCCCTATTCCACTCTCCCTCTTTCATTCTTTCCCTTCCCTCTCTCGATCTCTCCCTTCCTTCCCTTTTTCAGTCTCCCTCTCCATCTTTCCCTCCCTCCCACTTTCCCTCTTCCAGTCTTTCCCTCTCTCCCACTTTCCTTCCTCCCCTCTCCCCCCTCTATTTTCCTCTCTCCCTCTCTTTCCTTTCCCTATTTCTCTTTCCTCTTTTAGTCCATCTTTCCCTCTCGCTCTCCTTCCTTCCCTCTCTCCCTTCCCCTCTCCCCTCTTTCCTTCCTTCGCTCTCCCCCTCTTTCAGTATTTCTCTCCCTCATCTTTCCCTCTTGCAGTCTTTCACTCTGTCTCTTTCCCTCCCTTTTGTCTCAATCCCTCTCTCTGCTTGCTCTCCCTCTTGCCATCTTTCCCTCCTCCCTCTCTCCTTTCAGTCTCTACCTCTCTCCCTTCCCCTCCTTCACTATTTTCCTCTCCCTCATTCCCTATCTCAGTCTGTCGCTCTCTCCCTGTTCCACCTTTCACTCTCCCTCTTTCCTTCTTTCCCTCCCTTTTGTCTCTATCCCTCTGTCCCTCTCTCCTTTTTTGCTCTCCCTCTCTTTCTTTCCATTTCACCATCTTTCCCTCCTCCCCTTCCTCTCTCCATCCTCCCTCCCTCACTCTTTCCCTCTCTCTTTCAGTCTTTCCCCTCTCCCTCCCTTTTGTCTATCCCTCTCTCCTTTCTTGCTCTCACTCTTTCCCTCTTGCCATATTTCCTTCTCTCCCTCCCTCCTTTCCCTCCTTCAGTCTCTACCTCTCTTCCTCTCTCTCCCCCTTCCATGTCCCCCTCTTTCCTTAATCCTCTTTCCCTCTTCCTTTTCCCCTCTCTCCCTCTTCCCCTTTCCTTCTTTCCCGCTCTCTCTTCCCCTCTCCCCTCTTTCCTTCCTTCGCTCTCCCCCTCTTCCAGTATTTCCCTCTCTCCATCTTCCCCTCTCCCTCTTGCAGTCTTTCACTCTCCCTCTTTCCCTCCTTTTTGTCTCTATCCCTCTCTCTCCTTTTCTTGCTCTCCCTCTTTCCCTCTTGCCATCTTTCCCTCCTACCTCTCTCCTTTCAGTCTCTGCCTCTCTCCCTTCCCCTCCTTTACTCTTTTCCTCTCCCTTATTATCTCTCAGTCTGTCACTCTCTCCCTGTTCCACCTTTCACTCTCCCTCTTTCCTTGTGTCCCTCCCTTTTGTCTCTATCCCTCTCACCTTTTTTTCCTCTCCCTCACCTTCCACCATCTTTCCCTCCTCCCCTCCCTCTCTCCATCTTCCCTCCCTCACTCTTTCCCTCTCCCTCATTCTTTCAGTCTTTCCCCCTCTCCTTCCCTTTTGTCTCTATCCCTCTCTCCTTTTTTGCTCTCACTCTTTCCCTCTCGCCATCTTTCCTTCTCTCCCTCCCTCCTTTCCCTCTTTCAGTCTCTACCTCTCTCCCTTCCATCTCCCCCTCTTTCTTTAATCCTCTTTCCCTCTTCCTTTTCCCCCTCTCCCTCTTCCCCTTTCCTTCTTTCCTGCTCTTTCTCTTTCACTCTCTACCTCTACCTTTCCCTCACTCCTTCTCTCCCTCCCTTTTGTCTCTGTCCCTCTTTCATTCTTTCCCTCTTCCCCTTTCCCTCTCTCCCTCTTTCGGTCTACCTTTTCCCATCTCTCCCTCGCCCTCATTCCCTCTCTCCATCTTTCCTCTCTGTCCCCTTTTCCTTTCGCTCTCCCTCTTTCCTTCTTTCAGTCCTACCCCTCCCCCTCTTTCTCCCTCTCTTCCCCTTTCCCTCTCTCCTTCTTTCATTTTCTCCCTCTTCTCCCTTCCCTCTTTCCCTCTTACCTGAAGTCTTCTTTCCCTCTCTCCTTCTTTCACTCTCTCCCTCTTCTCCCTTTCCCTCTTTCCCTTATGTGGCCCTTTTCACCCCGGGGGAAAGCTTGAACCCATTGAAAAACCGGTGGGTAACAGGTGTCACCAGGGGTTGAACCCGGTACCTACCGAATGCGAGGCGGATGCTGTACCACAAGGCCACTGCTTCGGTTTTTTAGGACTGCTGCAGCTGAGGCTCTAAGGGAGCAATTCAGGTGAGGCTCTTTCCTTCTTTTTTCCCTCTCTCTTGCTCTGCCTCTCTCTTTCCACCTTTCCCTTTTCCCCTCTCTCCCTTTTTCCTTATTTCCATCTCCCTCTCTCCTTTCCATATTCCAGTCTTTCCCTATCCCTCTTTCCTTCTTTCCGTTCCCTGTCAATCTCTCCCTTTCCTTTTTTTCAGTCTTTCCCTATCTATATCTTTCCCCTCCACCCTTTCCCTATTTCTTTCTTACCCTCTATCCTTATTTCCCTACTCCAGTCTTTCCCTCTCTCCCACTTTCCTTCCTCCCCTCTCCCCCTCTTTTTTCCTCTCTCCCTCTCTTTCCTTTCCCTCTTTCTCTTCCAGTCCATCTTTCCTTCCTTCGCTCTCCCCCTCTTTCAGTATTTCCCTCTCTTCATCTTACCTCCCTCATATTTCCCTCTCCCTCTTGCAGTCTTTCACTCTCCCTCTTCCCCCTTTCAATCTCCCTCTTTCCCTCCCTTTTGTCTCTGTCCCTCTCTCATTTTCTTGCTCTCCTTCTTTCCCTCCTCCCTCTCTCCTTTCAGTCTCTACCTCTATCCCTTCCCCTCTTTCACTCTTTTCCTCTCCCTCATCCCCTCTCTCAGTCTGTCACTCTCCCTGTTCCACCTTTCACTCTCCCTCCCTTTTGTCTCTCCCTCTGTACCTCTCTCCTTTTTTTCTCTCCCTCTCCTTTCCCTTTCACCATCTTTCCCTCCTCCCCTCCCTCTCTCCATCTTCCCTCCCTCACTCTTTCCCTCTCCCTCATTCCCTCTTTCAGTCTTCCCCCTCTTTCCCTCCCTTTTGTCTCTATCCCTCTCTCCTTTTTTGCTCTCACTCTTTCCCTCTTGCCATCTTTCCTTCTCTCCCTCCCTCCTTTCCCTCTTTCAGTCTCTACCTCTCTCCCCTTCCATCTCCCCCTCTTTCCTTAATCCTCTTTCCCTCTTCCTTTTCCCCTCTCTCCCTCTTCACCTTTCCTTCTTTCCCACTCTCCATCTTCAACTCTCTACCTCTACCTTTCCCTCACTCCTTCTCTCCCTCCCTTTTGTCTGTCCCACTTTCATTCTTTAACTCTTCCCCTTTTCCTCTCTCCCTCTTTCGGTCTCCTTTTCCCTATCCCTCCCTTCCCTCTTTCCCTCTCCCTCTTGCCTGCAGTCTTCTTTCCCTCTCTCCTTTCATTCTCTCTTTCTCCCTTTCCCTCTTTCCTTTATGTGGCCCATTTTACCCCAGAAGAGCCGAGCAACAGGCCAGGGGAAAGCTTGAACCCATTGAAAAACTGGTGGGTAACAGGTGTCACCAGGGGTTGAACCCGGTACCTACCGAATGCGAGGCGGATGCTCTACCACAAGGCCACTGCTTCGGTTTTTTAGGACTGCTGCAGCTGAGGCTCTAAGGGAGCAATTCAGGTGATGCTCTTTCCTCTTTCCCTCTCTCTTGCTTTCCATCTCTCTCTATCTCCTTCTTTCCATCTTTGTCTTTCCTTATTTCCCCTTTCATTCTTTTCCTCTCCCTCTTTCCTTTCCCTCTCTCCTTATTTCTCTCTTTCAGTCTTTCAGCCTTTTCCCAAGCATTTCACCCCAGAAGAGCTGAGCAAGAGGCCGGGATTTGTACCCATTGAAAAACCGGTGGGTACCCGCAGCACCAGGGGTTGAACCCGGTACCTCCCGAATGCGAGGCGGATGCTCTACCACAAGGCCACCGCTTTGGCTTTTTTAGGACTGCTGCAGCTGAGGCTCTAAGGGAGCACTTCATGTGAGGCTCTTTCTTTTTTTTCCTCTCGCTCTCTCTTGCTTTGCCTCTCTCCCTCTCTCTTTCCACATTTGCCTTTTCCACTCTCTCCCTTTTTTCTTATTTTCATCTCCCTCTCTCCTTCTTTCCCTCTTTCAGTCTTCCCTCCTCCCTCTTTCCCCCATCTTCTTTCCATCTTCCAGTCTTTCCCTCTCCCTCTTCCACTCTCCCTCTTTCCTTCTTTCCATTCCCTGTCAATCTCCCCCTTATTTCCCTTTTTTTCAGTCTTTCCCTCTCTCCATCTCTCCCCCTCCATTCTTCCCTATTTCCTTTTTACCCTCTATCCTTATTTCCATATTCCAGTCTTTCCCTCTCTCCCACTTTCCTTCTTTCCCTCTCCCCCTCTCTATTTCCCTCTCCCTCTCTTTCCTTTCACTCTTTCCTGCTCTCTCAATTTTTCAGGCCATCTTTCCCTCCCTCCCTCTCCCCCTTTTCCCTCTTCAGTATTTCCCTCTCTCCCTCTTTCCTTCCTTCGCTCTCCCCCTCTTTCAGTCTTTGCCTCTCTCCTACTTTCCTTCCCTCATTTCCTCTCTTCCTCTTTCAGTCTTTTGCTCCCTCCCTCTTCCCCCTTTCACTCTCCCTCTCCATCTCCCCCTCTTTCCATCTGTTTTGTCTCTATCCCTCTTTCATTCTTTCCCTCTCCCTCTCTCCTTCTTTCGCTCTCCCACTTTCCCTCTCTCCCTTTTCCTCTCTCCTTCTTTCCCTCTCAGTCTCCCTCTTCACATCTCTCCCTTGCCCTCTGTCCTACTTTCCCTCTTTCACTCTCTCCTTTCCCTCTCTCCTTTTCCTTCTTTCAGTCCCGCTCTTTCCATCTCTCCATCTTTCCCTCTCTCCACCTTTCCCTCTCTCCCTCTTTCCTTAATTCCCTCTCCCTCTGCTTCTTTCCCTCTTGCCATCCTTCCTTCTCTCCCGTTTCCTTGCCCACTTTGCTTCTTTTCTTTTCCCTCTTTCCATCTCTCCCTCGCCCTTTTTCCTTTCTTTTCCTCTTTCATTCTGCTCTCCCACTTTCCTTATTCCCTCTCTCCATCTTTCCCTCTCACTCTCTCTTTTCCACCCCAGTCTCTCCTTTCCCTCTCTCCCCTTTCCCTCTTCCATTCTCCCTCTTTCATTATTTCCCTCCTTCCTTCTTTAAGTCCTTCCCTCTCTTTCTCTCTCCTCCTTTTCCTCTTTCCATTTCTCCCTCTCCTTTCCCTCTCTTCCTCTTTCACTCTTCCTCCTACCTGCAGTCTTTTCTTTCCCTCTACCCTTTCATTCTCTCCCTCTTCCCCTTTGCCTATTTCACTCTTCATCTTTCCTTCTTTCCCTCCCTTTTTATCTATCCCTCTTTCCTTCCCCCTTTCCCGCCATCTTTCCTTATTTCCACCTCTCCCACTTTCCCTATATCCCCTTTCTCTCTCTCTCCTTTCCCTCTCCATCTATCCCTCTTTCCCTATTCCACTCTCCCTCTCATTCTTTCCCTTCCCTCTCTCGATCTCCCCCTTCCTTCCCTTTTTCAGTCTCCCTCTCCATCTTTCCCTCCCTCCCACTTTCCCTCTCCCAGTCTTTCCCTCTCTCCCACTTTCCTTCCTCCCCTCTCCCCCATTTTCCTCTCTTTCCTTTCCCTATTTCTCTTTCCTCTTTTAGTCCATCTTTCCCTCTCGCTCTCCTTCCTTCCCTCTCTCCCTTCCCCTCTCCCCTCTTTCCTTCCTTCGCTCTCCCCCTCTTTCAGTATTTCCCTCCCTCATCCTTCCCTCGTGCAGTCTTTCACTCTCCCTCTTTCCCTCCCTTTTGTCTCAATCCCTCTCCTTTTCTTGCTCTCCCTCTTGCCATCTTTCCCTCCTCCCTCTCTCCTGTCAGTCTCTACCTCTCTCCCTTCTTTTCCTCTCCCTCATGCCCTATCTCAGTCTGTCGCTCTCTCCCTGTTCCACCTTTCACTCTCCCTCTTTCCTTCTTTCCCTCCCTTTTGTCTCTATCCCTCTGTTCCTCTCTCCTTTTTTGCTCTCCCTATCCTTCTTTCCCTTTCACCATCTTTGCCTCCTCTCCTCCCTCTCTCCATCCTCCCTCCCTCACTCTTTCCCTCTCTCCTTCATTCTTTTCCCCTCTCCCTCCCTTTTGTCTCTATCCCTCTCTCCTTTTTTGCTCTCACTCTTTCGCTCTTGCCATCTTTCCTTCTCTCCCTCCCTCCTTTCCCTCTTTCAGTCTCTACCTCTCTTCCTCTCTCTCCCCCTTCCATCTCCCCCTCTTTCCTTAATCCTCTTTCCCTCTTCCTTTCCCCTCTCTCCCTCTTCCCCTTTCCTTTTTTCCTGCTCTCTCTTCCCCTCTCCCCTCTTTCCTTCCTTCGCTCTCCCCCTCTTCCAGTATTTCCCTCTCTCCATCTTCCCCTCTCCCTCTTGCAGTCTTTCACTCTCCCTCTTTCCCTCCCTTTTGTCTCTATCCCTCTCTCTCCTTTTCTTGCTCTCCCTCTTTCCTTCTTTCCATCTTTCCCTCCTCCCTCTCTCTTTTCAGTCTCTACCTCTCTCCCTTCCCCTCCACTCTTTTCCTCTCCCTCATTCCCTCTCAGTTTGTCACTCTCTCCCTGTTCCACCTTTCACTCTCCCTCTTTCCTTCTTTCCCTCCCTTTTGTCTCTATCCCTCTCACCTTTTTTTCCTCTCCCTCTCCTTCCACCATCTTTCCCTCCGTCCCTCCCTCTCTCCATCTTCCCTCCCTCACTCTTTCCCTCTCCCTCATTCTTTCAGTCTTTCCCCCTCTCCTTCCCTTTTGTCTCTATCCCTCTCTCCTTTTTTGCTCTCACTCTCCCTCTTCCCATCTTTCCTTCTCTCCCTCCCTCCTTTCCCTCTTTCAGTCTCTACCTCTCTTCCCTTCCATCTCCCCCTCTTTTCGTAATCCTCTTTCCCTCTTCCTTTCCCCTCTCTCCCTCTTCACCTTTCCTTCTTTTCCACTCTCCATCTTCAACTCTACCTCTACCTTTCCCTCACTCCTTCTCTCCCTCCCTTTTGTCTGCCCCATTTTCATTCTTTAACTCTTCCCCTTTTCCTCTCTCCCTCTTTCGGTCTCCCTTTTCCCATCTCTCCCTCGCCCTCTTTCCCTCCCTCCATCTTTCTCTCTTTCCCTTTTTCCTTTCGCTCTCCCTCTTTCCTTCTTTCAGTCTTACCCCTCTCCCTCTTTCACTTTCTCCCTCTCTTCCCCTTTCCCTCGCTCCTTTCATTTTCTCCCTCTTCTCCCTTCCCTCTTTCCCTCTTCCTCTTGCCTGCAGTCTTCTTTTCCTCTCTCCTTTCATTCTCTCCCTCGTCTCCCTTTCCCTCTTTCCCTTATGTGGCCCTTTTCACCCCAGAAGAGCCGAGCAACAGGCCAGGGGAAAGCTTGAACCCATTGAAAAACTGGTGGGTAACAGGTGTCACCAGGGGTTGAACCCGGTACCTACCGAATGCGAGGCGGATGCTCTACCACGAGGCCACTGCTTCGGTTTTTTAGTTCTGCTGCAGCTGAGGCTCTAAGGGAGCAATTCAGGTGAGGCTCTTTCCTCTTTCCCTCTCTCTTGCTTTCCATCTCTCTCTATCTCCTTCTTTCCATCTTCGTCTTTCCTTATTTCCCCATTCATTCTTTTCCTCTCCCTCTTTCCTTTCCCTCGCTCCTTATTACTCTCTTTCAGTCTTTCAGAGAGTAATCTTTCAGAGAGAGAGGGACCAGGTACGGACGTGAAACTGCACCACTACGAGCAGAAGGTGAGTGGGTTACTCCCACCAATTTTGGTTCCCCTAGCTCCAGCCAAAATATCGAGAACCGTCCGAAAGCGACTCAAGCGGCACTGCCGCCGCGCTAAGCCTAGCGCTTTGGATTGCCACCGTACCGCCGTGCACAATGCAAGTGCAAGTTGAGGTTCAGACCCTCAAAGAGGAGACTTTAATCCTTCAGAATGGACTAACGTACTCAGTACCTACCAGAAAAAAGAAACATCACGCAACCAAGCAGACAACGCGGGACCCGCGTCGTCGTCAGCGTCCGCGTGGAGACCGACGTACAAACCCAACGGAACGCAGTTGCGCGCCACAAGGATTGTTGAATGCCACAACAGACAAGTAGCGCCACTACCTCATCAAGCATACAAGGTCATCTTCCGCTCACGAGGAGGGTTATATCTCCCCACAGTGCAGCCACAGCAACTGCTCCGAAGTATTTGTGCAGCAGCCAACACACCACTGGGAGATCATGTCCAGCTACGCATCCATCCAAGTAACAACACTTGCACGATGGCCACAACAAGCAAAGAGGCCGCACTTCAACTGGCGCAGGTGAAGATTATAACGCACGCCTGCAAGGAGTACGCAGTCACTGCGTACATAGCGCCAGCATCGGACGCTGTCCGAGGCGTCATTACGAATGCCTTTTGGAACGAAGCAGACCAAGAAATCGTTCAAGATCTCCAAAGACGAAACCCAGATGCGGACATTGTAGCCGCTCGTCGTATGGGACGCACTAAGTCTATTCTAGTCACTTTCGCACAAGGCCCACTTCCCCGGAAACTAATTTACTTTGGCGGTGTACACCTGTGTACACCATACCGTTCAAGGCCAGAGGGCTGCACCAACTGCCGGCAACCGGGTCATCGCTACGATGTTTGCCCGCATCCGAAGCAATCAAAATGCCCAAGATGTGGCATCGACCATGGAGCGGACCATGAGGGACTCTGCATCCCCCAGTGTATACTGTGCGGTGGTGAACACTTAACGGGAACAGGATGGTGCAAGGCGAAGCAACGCGTGACACGGCTCCGGCACAGAGATTCCGTTGGACAGCCTCGCCTCAGTGGAAGCGCTTCCAGAGAACGCTCTTCACGACGGACGCGTCAAGACGACACAACTGACGAGAAGCGCATGGGAATCACGTGGGCAGAAAGGGTCGCCCGCACTCCAGACAGTCAGGCGGAGGAGATGGCCCGGCTCAGGGAGGAGGTAAGACGCCTACAGCAACACCTCTCCCACTCATCCTCGACCTTATCTCCTTCATTGCACCCAGATACCAACTCAAATGTTCCTCCTCCCACCACCCCCCTAACCACCCAAACTCCATCCCCTCCTGCTACTCCCCCGCCTAAAAAGAAACGCATAGAGTCAAACAGCGACACCGATCCTCTAGCTGAACTAGAAGCCCGCTTAGAGGCGAAATTTCAAGCAAAATTCGAACTCTTCCAGCAAAAAATGGAAGAACGATTCCAAACCCTAACGGCCCAGCTAGAGGCGCGGCTAAACACATTCTGTGACCATCTAACTGTTAAAGTAGAAACGATGGTAGAGGGGGCAATTACCCGCATAATGAACGTAGTTGACGCCAGATTGGCTACACTCCCCATCCAACCATCCCCCACTTCTTCCTTCCCAAGCCATCCCTCTATCCAACCACCAATACCCGCCTCCGTAGCACCCCAAGTGCAGCATGATGGCAGCTCATCCTCACTCCCTCTCCAACCATCCCCCACTTCTCTCTTCCCAAGCCATCCCTCTATCCACCCACCAAGCTATCCCTCTATCCAACCACCAATACCCCCCTCCGTAGCACCCCAAGTGCAGCATGATGGCAGCTAATCCTCCAATTCTTAAGGGCAACAACAACCCACTAATAATCTGGCATTGGAACTGCCGGAGCATTAAGCGAAAGCGGGATCCTCTAGTGCAACTCATTACTAGCAACTCGTCACCCCCAGACCTTATACTTCTACAAGAAACTCGTATAGCACTCAACATACCAGGATATACAGCATACCATGCACCTAGCGTGGACAAGCCCGTGGTTACAACCTACATCAGACGCACACTCAGACACACAATACACGACTATACACACCAGGTAGCACACATTACCGTAGAAATTATACCGAATGATGTTACTAAAGAATCATTAATAGTCTCCAATATATACAACCCTCCTAGTAGCCCCGCATCTCGTTGCGCGAATCTAATTAGGACAATAGCAAAGGAAGCCAAGAAAACACCTTTATTAATAGCGGGGGACCTAAACTGCGCACACGCTGATTGGGGATACAGCCGTACAAACAGCAGAGGAGAGGTTCTGTACAATCAGATACAGCAGTCACAGCTATCCGTACATAATGATTTTGAAATGCCCACCAGACAGGGTACAGTTGGTATTATGGATACCAGCCCAGATCTCACGCTCGGCAGACACATCCCGCACCTGAAATGGGAACGAACCGGACACACATTAGGCAGCGATCATTATATCATCGCCCTAACACTTGAGGGACCACAGTGCACGCCAAACACATATAAGCATCGTTTGGTGAACTGGGAAAATTTTCGAAAACAACGACAAAACACCCCTGCTGAAGACAACATAGAATTAAGGCAATGGGTGCGACAACTACTTCAGGACCAGGAAAATAATACGCAGGTCATTGATACAAACGAAGATGTGCCAACGTTAGATGCCAGAATGGCGCATTTACTTGAGGCCCACCGTAGTTTAAATAAACGGTATGCCACACAGAAGCACAACCGCAAACTTAAGCAGAAGATTAATGATCTGGCCACCCAAATTGAAGACTATGGAGCGCAATTGTTTCAGCAGAATTGGACACAAATATGTGAAGGGCTAAAAGGAAATCTCACCACAAAGCGTGCATGGCACCTACTTCGGCACCTTCTGGACCCAACCCAGAGCAAGACATATACAAGAAACATAATAGCTAGAGTAACCCATCAACACAGAGATGACACAGATGCCCTACTAGCTACTCTAAAGCATATGCACACCACCCCGGGTCAACCACAATCCCTTCCCTCCTATGCAGGAGGACCAAATGATATATTAGATGCTGCAATAACGACATCAGAAATACGGGCAGCACTTCACAAGTTCAAGAACACAACGCCAGGCGAAGATCAGGTTTCAAATGCGGCGCTAAGAAATCTAGATGATAAATCATTGGAGCAACTAACGGACCTCTATAACAAACACTGGGAAGAAGAGACACTCCCAGCAGAATGGACACACGGGAAAGTAATTCTCATACCAAAACCCAATAAGCCAATTTCCCCAGCGAATATGCGCCCAATATCGCTCACCTCAAACTTAGGAAAACTCTTTGAACAGGTTATACTAGCTCGGCTAACTGCATACATGGATGACACGGACCAATACCCGCACTCAATGCTCGGTTTCAGGCCCCGTCTATCTACGCAGGACGCTATGCTGCAGCTAACGTCAGCAGTGCTTGACCCACATATACCAACGCATACTAAGGCGATACTAGCAATAGATCTCAAAAAAGCGTTTGATAATGTACAACACACAGCAATCCTACAGGCACTCACGAACATTCAAACTGGTCCTAGGGTTTACAACTACATAAGAGCCTTCCTTCAGCACAGGACAGCCACACTTCACATCGACAATCTCCACACCTCACCGTACACGCTTGCCAACGTGGGGACGCCGCAAGGCTCCGTTCTTTCCCCGTTTCTGTTCAACATTACCCTTATCCCCTTAACCGCAGAACTACAGAAAATCCCTCACCTCGGTCACACCATATACGCCGATGACATCACACTCTGGACCACACACGGATCAGACGGTGAAATCGAAGACACGCTACAAACAGCAGCAGACACGATAGTCAAGCTTACCGCAACAATCGGATTAGAGTGCTCCCCAGAAAAATCAGAATTACTAATCATACCCCCTAAAGGACGGACCTACCAAAGCCCCATAGAAATTCGAATTCAGGGAAGACAAGTACCACAGGTTCATATCATCCGCATTCTGGGACTATACCTGCAACAGGATGGAAAGAACGTCGACACAATTAAGCGGCTCAAAAAGGCCGTTGCAAACACCACACAAATCATAAAAAGGGTGACAGGACGCGCACATGGGCTTCGAGAGGCGGACACACTTCGAGTAGTGCACGCCTATACCCCCAGCAGAATTCTTTATGCTACACCATACCTCAAACTATCATGCAGTGAGGTCCACCAAATAGACTCATTAATTCGGCAAGCAACAAAGGCAGCACTTAAATTACCGAAAAGCACTAGTAACGAGAGACTACTCGAACTTGGAGTCCATAATACCATACATGAACTTCGAGAGGCCCATTTACAAGCACAATACCTCAGATTAGCTGCTACAACTACCGGGCGACATATACTCACTAAGCTAGGCATCACTATTCCTGCAAACAATTCATCCCTATTAACACTCCCTAGCCAAATTTACACTTCAATCTATGTCAAACCATTACCGCGGAACATGCACCCCCACTATGACCAAGGTCGCAGGAAGGCGCGCGCGGCAGCGCTCCACAAATGGTACGGGAATGAGCCCGATGCCGTTTGGGTAGATGCCGCCTGCGATGAGAGCGGAGCCACTGCAGTTGTCCACAACCCCCACATTTCCCCCTTAACTATTGAGCTTCCTTCAGGCACGACCCCTGAAGAAGCCGAGGAGACCGCTATAGCTATTGCTCTGGCATACACTGATGCCAGTTACATACTCAGTGATTCAAAAACTGCCATTCTAAATTATGCCAGGGGCCGGGTTCATCCTCCGGCGCACCGCTTGCTGCACATGCCCACCTCCCACCTCCCCCGACGGATTGAGCTCATCTGGGTGCCTGCGCACTCGGGAAATCCCGGCAACGAGGCTGCCGACTCCTTAGCCCGAGGGTCTAGAAACCGGGCACAGGCGGACCTCATGGGGGATTTCTCGAAGGATCGTATGCACTCGTTTGCTGAGTTCACCGCAAACTCCCGCGCTGAGCGCCTCATCTATCCGTCACCCCACCCATCCCTCACTATCAGAGAACAGTCAATCTGGCGTCGTCTGCAGACACAAACTCTACCGACACCAGCTCTACTTTCGAAATTTCAGCCGGTATCCCCCCTATGCACTTTGTGCTCCCAGCCCAAGGCCACTCTTACCCACATTCTTTTATCCTGCCCGGCGTCTCCTCCCCCCGCCGGGCCGGTGCCTCTCCGAACCTGGGAGGACTGGGAGACCTCACTGCGATCAGCGGACCCGGCCAGGCAGAAGATCGTCGTCAGCCGGGCCGCGTACGTCATGGATAAACATAATATGAACGTTTAGATCGTGAGTGGGGTCGTGCGGAGACCCAGGAGGCCTGCGTGCCTCGAATTCTTCTGCAAATAAAGTTTTTTCCTCCTCCTCCTTTCAGTCTTTCAGCCTTTTCCCAAGCATTTCACCCCTGAAGAGCTGAGCAAGAGGCCGGGATTTGTACCCATTGAAAAACTGGTGGGTAGCCGGCAGCACCAGGGGTTGAACCCGGTACCTCCCGAATGCGAGGCGGATGCTCTACCACAAGGCCACCGCTTCGGTTTTTTAGGACTGCTGCAGCTGAGGCTCTAAGGGAGCACTTCATGTGAGGCTCTTTCTTTTTTTCTCTCTCGCTCTCTTGCTTTGCCTCTCTCCTTCACTTTCCACCCTTCCCTTTTCCCCTCTCTCCCTTTTTCCTTATTTCGATCTCCCTCTCTCCTTCTTACCCCTCCCTCTTTCCTTCTTTCCATTCCCTGTCAATCTCTCCCTTCTTTCCCTTTTTTCAGTCTTTCCATCTCTCCATCCCCCCTCCATCCTTTCCCTATTTCCTTCTTACCCTCTATCCTTATTTCCCTATTCCAGTCTTTCCCTCTCTCCCACTTTCCTTCTTTCCCTCTCCCCCTTTCTATTTTCCTCTGTCCCTCTCTTTCCTTTCCCTGTTTCCCGCTCTCACATTAAATTTTTCAGGCCATCTTTCCCGCCCTCCCTCCTTCCCTCTCCCCCTTTTCCCTCTTTCAGTCTTTCCCTCTCTTCCTATTTCTTTCTTTCCCTCTCTCCCTCTTTCCTTCCTTCGCTTTCCCCCTCTTTCAGTCTTTGCCTCTCTCCTACTTTCCTTCCCTCATTTCCTCTCTCCCTCTTTCAGTCTTTCGCTCTCTCCCTCTTCCCCCTCTTTCCATCCCTTTTGTCTCTATCCCTCTTTCATTCTTTCCCTCTCCCTCTCTCCATCTTTCACTCTCCCACTTTCCCTCTCTCCCTTTTCCTCTCTCCTTCTTTCCCTCTTTCAGTCTCCCTCTTTCCATCTCTCCCTCGCCCTCTCTCCATCTTTCCCTCTTTCACTCTCCTTTTCCTTCTTTCAGTCTCCCTCTTTATATCTCTCCCTCGCCATCTCTCCACCTTTCCCTCTCTCCCTCTTTCCTTATTTCCCTCTCTCCTTTTCCTTCTTTCACTCTCCCTCTTTCCTTATTTCCCTCTTGCCATCCTTCCCTCTCTCCCGTTTCCTTCTTTCCCTCTTTTTCATTCCCTTTGCCACCTTGCTTCTTTTCTTCTCCCTCTTTCCATCTCTCCCTCGCCCTCTCTCCATCTTTCCCTCTTTCACTCTCTCCTTTCCCTTCTTTCAGTCTTGCTCTTTCCATCTCTCCCTCACCATCTCTCCATCTTTCCCTCTCTCCACCTTTCCCTCTCTCCCTCTTTCCTTATTTCCCTCTCTCCTTTTCCTTCTTTCACTCTCCCACTTTCCTTCTTTCCCTCTTGCCATCCTTCCCTCTCTCGCGTTTCCTTCTTTCCCTCTCTCAGCCATTCCCTTTCCCACTTTGCTTTTCTTCTCCCTCTTTCCATCTCTCCCTCGCCCTTTTTCCTTTCTTTTCCTCTTTCATTCTGCTCTCGCTTTCCTTATTCCCTCTCTCCATCTTTTCCTCTCACTCTCTCCTTTCCCTCTTCCACTCTCCCTCTTTCATTATTTCCCTCCTTCCTTCTTGAAGTCCTTCCCTCTCTTTCTCTTTCCCTCTCCTCCTTTTCCTCTTTCCATTTCTCCCTCTCCTTTCCCTCTCTCCCTCTTTCACTCTTCCTCTTACCTGCAGTCTTTTCTTTCCCTCTAACCTTCTTTCGTTTTCTCCCTCTTCCCCTTTCCCTATTTCACTCTCCATCTTTCCTTCTTTCCCTCCCTTTTTCTCTATCCCTCTTTCCTTCCCCCTTTCCCTCCCTCTTTCCTTATTGCCACATCTCCCACTTTCCTCTTTCCCTATATCCCCCTTTCTTTCCATATATCCCTCTTTCCCTATTCCTCTCTCCCTCTTTCCCTTCTCTCTCTCCATCTATCCCTCTTTCCCTTCAGTCTCCATCTCTCCATATTTCCCTCCCTCTCACTTTCCCTCTTCTCCTCTATCCTTTCCCTCTTCCAGTCTGTCCCTCTCTCCCACTTTCCTTCCTCCCCTCTCCCCTTCTATTTTCCTCTCTCCCTCTTTCATTTCCCTCTTCCTCTTCCAGTCCATCTTTCCCTCTCCTCTCCTTCCTTTCTCTCTCCCTTCCCCTCTTTCCTTCCTTCACTCTCCCCCTCTTTCAGTATTTCCCTCTCTCCATCTTCCCTCCCTCATCTTTCCCTCTCCCTCTTCCCCCTTTCACTCTCCCTCTTTCCCTCCCTTTTGTCTCTATCAATCTCTCTCCTTTTCTTGCTCTCCCTCTTTCCCTCCTCCCTCTCTCCTTTCAGTCTCTACCTCTCTCCCTTCCCCTCTTTTCCTCTCCCTCATTCCCTCTCTCAGTCTGTCACTCTCCCTGTGCCACCTTTCACTCTCCCTCTCCATCCCTTTTGTCTCTCCCTCTGTCCCTCTCTCCTTTTTTGCTCTCCCTCTCCTTTCACTTTCACCATCTTTCCCTCCTCCCCTCCCTCTTCCCTCCCTCACTCTTTCCCTCCCTTTTGTCTCTATCCCTCTCTCCTTTTTTGCTCTCACTCTTTCCCTCTTGCCATCTTTCCTTCTCTCCCTCCCTCCTTTCCCTCTTTCAGTCTCTACCTCTCTCCACCTCCATCTCCCCCTCTTTCCTGAATCCTCTTTCCCTCTTCCTTTTCCCCTCTCTCCCTCTTCACCTTTCCTTCTTTCCCACTCTCCATCTTCAACTCTCTCCCTCTACCTTTCCCTCACTCCTTCTCTCCCTTTTGTTTGTCCCACTTTCATTCTTTAACTCTTCCCCTTTTCCTCTCCCTCTTTCGGTCTCCCTTTTCCCATCTCTCCCTCGCCCTCTTTCCCTCTGTCCATCTTTCTCTCTCTCCCTTTTTCCTTTCGCTCTCCCTCTTTCCTTCTTTCTGTCCTACCCCTCTCCCTCTTCCACTTTCTCCCTCTCTTCCCCTTTCCCTCTCTCCTTTCATTTTCTCCCTTCCCTCTTTCCCTCTTCCTCTTGCCTGCAGTCTTCTTTCCCTCTTACCTGCAGTCTTCTTTCCCTCTCTCCTTTCATTCTCTCCTTCTTCTCTCTTTCACTCTTTCCCTTATGTGGCCCTTTTCACCCCAGAAGAGCCGAGCAACAGGCCAGGGGAAAGCTTGAACCCATTGAAAAACTGGTGGGTAACAGGTGTCACCAGGGGTTGAACCCGGTACCTACCGAATGCGAGGCGGATGCTCTACCACAAGGCCACTGCTTCGGTTTTTTAGGACTGCTGCAGCCGAGGCTCTAAGGGAGCAATTCAGGTGAGGCTCTTTCCTCTTTCCCTCTCTCTTGCTTTCCATCTCTCTCTATCTCCTTCTTTCCATCTTCGTCTTTCCTTATTTCCCCTTTCATTCTTTTCCTCTCCCTCTTTCCTTTCCCTCTCTCCTTATTTCTCTCTTTCAGTCTTTCAGCCTTTTCCCAAGCATTTCACCCAGGAAGAGCTGAGCAAGAGGCCGGGATTTGTACCCATTGAAAAACCGGTGGTTACCCGCAGCAGCAGGGGTTGAACCCGGTACCTCCCGAATGCGAGGCGGATGCTGTACCACAAGGCCACCGCTTCGGTTTTTTAGGACTGCTGCAGCTGAGGCTCTAAGGGAGCACTTCATGTGAGGCTCTTTCTTTTTTTCCCTCTCGCTCTCTCTTGCTTTGCCTCTCTCCCTCTCTTTCCACCTTTCCCTTTTCCCCTCTCCCTTTTTTCTTCTTTTCATCTCCCTCTCTCCTTCTTTCCTCTTTCAGTCTTCCCTTCTCCCTCTTTCCCCCATCTCCTTCTTTCCATCTTCCAGTCTTTCCCTCTCCCTCTTCCACTCTCCCTCTTTCCTTCTTTCCATTCCCTGTCAATCTCCCCCTTCTTTCCCTTTTTTCAGTCTTTCCCTCTCTCCATCTTTCCCCCTCCATGCTTTCCCTATTTCCTTCTTACCCTCTATCCTTATTTCCATATTCCAGTCTTTCCCTCTCTCCCACTTTCCTTCTTTCCCTCTCCCCCTCTCTATTTTCCTCTCCCTCTCTTCCCTTTCCCTCTTTCCTGCTCTCTCAATTTTTCAGGCCATCTTTCCCTCCCTCCCTCTCCCCCCTTTCCCTCTTTCAGTCTTTCCCTCTCTCCCTCTTTCCTTCCTTCGCTCTCCCCCTCTTTCAGTCTTTGCCTCTGTCCATCTTCCCTCCCTCATTTCCTCTCTCCCTCTTTCTTACTTCGCTCTCCCCCTCTTTCAATCTTTGCCTCTCTCCTACTTTCCTTCCCTCATTTCCTCTCTTCCTCTTTCAGTCTTTTGCTCCCTCCCTCTTCCCCATTTCACTCTCCCTCTCCATCTCCCCCTCTTTCCATCTCTTTTGTCTCTATCCCTCTTTCATTCTTTCCCTCTCCCTCTCTCCTTCTTTCGCTCTCCCACTTTCCCTCTCTCCCTTTTCCTCTCTCCTTCTTTCCCTCTCAGTCTCCCTATTCACATCTCTCCCTCGCCCTCTCGCCCTCTCTCCGTCTTTCCCTCTTTCACTCTCTCCTTTCCCTCTCTCCTTTTCCTTCTTTCAGTCTTGCTCTTTCCATCTCTCCATCTTTCCCTCTCTCCACCTTTCCCTCTCTCCCTCTTTCCTTAATTCCCTCTCCCTCTTTGCTTCTTTCCCTCTTGCCATCCTTCCTTCTCTCCCGTTTCCTTCTTTCAGCCATTCCCTTGCCCACTTTGCTTCTTTTCTTTTCCCTCTTTCCATCTCTCCCTCGCCCTTTTTCCTTTCTTTTCCTCTTTCATTCTGCTCTCCCACTTTCCTTATTCCCTCTCTCCATCTTTCTCTCTCACTCTCTCCTTTCCACCCCACTCTCTCCTTTCCCTCTCTCCCCTTTCCCTCTTCAACTCTCCCTCTTTCATTATTTCCCTCCTTCCTTCTTTAAGTCCTTCCCTCTCTTTCTCTTTCCCTCTCCTCCTTTTCCTCTTTCCATTTCTCCCTCTCCTTTCCCTCTCTCCCTCCTTCACTCTTCCTCCTACCTGCAGTCTTTTCTTTCCCTCTATCCTTTCATTCTCTCCCTCTTCCCCTTTGCCTATTTCACTCTTCATCTTTCCTTCTTTCCCTCCCTTTTTCTCTATCCCTCTTTCCTTCCCCCTTTCCCGCCCTCTTTCCTTATTTCCAAGTCTCCCACTTTCCTCTTTCCCTATATCCCCTTTTTCTCTCTCTCCTTTCCCTCTCCATCTATCCCTCTTTCCCTATTCCACTCTCCCTCTTTCATTCTTTCTCTTCCCTCTCTCGATCTCCCCCTTCCTTCCCTTTTTCAGTCTCCCTCTCCATCTTTCCCTCCCTCCCACTTTCCCTCTCCCCTCCCACTTTCCCTCTCCCAGTCTTTCCCTCTCTCCCACTTTCCTTCCTCCCCTCTCCACCCATTTTCCTCTCTTTCCTTTCCCTATTTCTCTTTCCTCTTTTAGTCCATCTTTCCCTCTCGCTCTCCTTCCTTCCCTCTCTCCCTTCCCCTCTCCCCTCTTTCCTTCCTTCCTTCGCTCTCCCCCTCTTTCAGTATTTCCCTCCCTCATCTTTCCCTCTTGCAGTCTTTCACTCTCCCTCTTTCCCTCCCTTTTGTCTCAACCCCTCTCTCATTTTCTTGCTCTCCCTCTTGCCATCTTTCCCTCCTCCCTCTCTCCTTTCAGTCTCTACCTCTCTCCCTTCCCCTCCTTCACTCTTTTCCTCTCCCTCATTCCCTATCTCAGTCTGTCGCTCTCTCCCTGTTCCACCTTTCACTCTCCCTCTTTCCTTCTTTCCCTCCCTTTTGTCTCTATCCCTCTGTCCCTCTCTCCTTTTTTGCTCTCCCTCTCCTTCTTTCCCTTTCACCATCTTTCCCTCCTCCCCTCCCTCACTCTTTCCCTCTCTCTTTCAGTATTTCCCCCTCTCCCTCCCTTTTGTCTCTATCCCTCTCTCCTTTTTTGCTCTCACTCTTTCCCTCTTGCCATCTTTCCTTCTCTCACTCCCTCCTTTCCCTCTTTCAGTCACTACCTCTCTTCCTCTCTCTCCCCCTTCCATCTCCCCCTCTTTCCTTAATACTCTTTCCCTCTTCCTTTTCCCCTCTCTCCCTCTTCCCCTTTCCTTTTTTCCCGCTCTCTCTTCCCCTCTCCCCTCTTTCCTTCCTTCGCTCTCCCCCTCTTCCAGTATTTCCCTCTCTCCATCTTCCCCTCTCCCTCTTGCAGTCTTTCACTCTCCCTCTTTCCCTCCCTTTTGTCTCTATCCCTCTCTCTCCTTTTCTTGCTCTCCCTTTTTCCCTCTTGCCATCTTTCCCTCATCCCTCTCTCTTTTCAGTCTCTACCTCTCTCCCTTCCCCTCCACTCTTTTCCTCTCCCTCATTCCCTCTCAGTTTGTCACTCTCTCCCTGTTCCACCTTTCACTCTCCCTCTTTCCTTCTTTCCCTCCCTTTTGTCTCTATCCCTCTGTTCCTCTCTCCTTTTTTGCTCTCCCTATCCTTCTTTCCCTTTCACCATCTTTGCCTCCTCTCCTCCCTCTCTCCATCCTCCCTCCCTCACTCTTTCCCTCTCTCCTTCATTCTTTTCCCCTCTCCCTCCCTTTTGTCTCTATCCCTCTCTCCTTTTTTGCTCTCTCTTTCCCTCTTGCCATCTTTCCTTCTCTCCCTCCCTCCTTTCCCTCTTTCAGTCTCTACCTCTCTTCCTCTCTCTCCCCCTTCCATCTCCCCCTCTTTCCTTAATCCTCTTTCCCTCTTCCTTTCCCCCTCTCTCCCTCTTCCCCTTTCCTTTTTTCCTGCTCTCTCTTCCCCTCTCCCCTCTTTCCTTCCTTCGCTCTCCCCCTCTTCCAGTATTTCCCTCTCTCCATCTTCCCATCTCCCTCTTGCAGTCTTTCACTCTCCCTCTTTCCCTCCCTTTTGTCTCTATCCCTCTCTCTCCTTTTCTTGCTCTCCCTCTTTCCTTCTTTCCCTCTTGCCATCTTTCCCTCCTCCCTCTCTCTTTTCAGTCTCTACCTCTCTCCCTTCCCCTCCACTCTTTTCCTCTCCCTCATTCCCTCTCAGTTTGTCACTCTCTCCCTGTTCCACCTTTCACTCTCCCTCTTTCCTTCTTTCCCTCCCTTTTGTCTCTATCCCTCTCACCTTTTTTTCCTCTCCCTCTCCTTCCACCATCTTTCCCTCCGTCCCTCCCTCACTCTTTCCCTCTCCCTCATTCTTTCAGTCTTTCCCCCTCTCCTTCCCTTTTGTCTCTATCCCTCTCTCCTTTTTTGCTCTCACTCTTTCCCTCTTGCCATCTTTCCTTCTCTCCCTCCCTCCTTTCCCTCTTTCAGTCTCTACCTCTCCCCCTTCCATCTCTCCCTCTTTCTTTATTCCTCTTTCCCTCTTCCTTTCCCCCTCTCCCTCTTCCCCTTTCCTTCTTTCCTGCTCTTTCTCTTTCACTCTCTACATCTACCTTTCCCTCCCTCCTTCTCTCCCTCCCTTTTGTCTCTGTCCCTCTTTCATTCTTTCCCTCTTCCCCTTTCCCTCTCTCCCTCTTTCAGTCTACCTTTTCCCATCTCTCCCTCGCCCTCTTTCCCTCTCTCCATCTTTCTCTCTCTCCCTTTTTCCTTTCACTCTCCTTCTTTCCTTCTTTGCATTCCCTGTCAATCTCCCCCTTCTTTCCCTTTTTTCAGTCTTTTCCCCTCCATCCTTTCCCTATTTCCTTCTTACCCTCTATCCTTATTTCCATATTCCAGACTTTCCCTCTCCCCCTCTCTATTTTCCTCTCCCTCTCTTTCCTTTCCCTCTTTCCTGCTCTCTCAATTTTTCAGGCCATCTTTCCCTCCCTCCCTCTCCCCCTTTTCCCTCTCCCAGTCTTTCCCTCTCTCCCACTTTCCTTCCTCCCCTCTCCCCCCTCTATTTTCCTCTCTTTCCTTTCCCTATTTCTCTTTCCACTTTTAGTCCATCTTTCCCTCTTGCTCTCCTTCCTTCCCTCTCTCCCTTCCCCTCTCCCCTCTTTCCTTCCTTCGCTCTCCCCCTCTTTCAGTATTTCCCTCCCTCAACTTTCCCTCTTGCAGTCTTTCACTCTCCCTCTTTCCCTCCCTTCTGTGTCAATCCCTCTCTCTTCTTTTCTTGCTCTCCCTCTTGCCATCTTTCCCTCCTCCCTCTCTCCTTTCAGTCTCTACCTCTCTCCCTTCCCCTCCTTCACTCTTTTCCTCTCCCTCATTCCCTATCTCAGTCTGTCGCTCTCTCCCTGTTCCACCTTTGACTCTCCCTCTTTCCTTCTTTCCCTCCCTTTTGTCTCTATCCCTCTGTCCCTCTCTCCTTTTTTGCTCTCCCTCTCCTTCTTTCCCTTTCACCATCTTACCCTAATCCCCTCCCTCACTCTTTCCCTCTCTCTTTCAGTCTTTCCCCCTCTCCCTCCCTTTTGTCTCTATCCCTCTCTCCTTTTTTGCTCTCACTCTCCCTCTCACCATCTCTCCTTCTCTCCCTCCCTCCTTTCTCTCTTTCAGTCTCTACCTCTCTTCCTCTCTCTCCCCTTCCATCTCCCCCTCTTTCCTTTTTCCTCTTTCCCTCTTCCTTTTCCCCTCTCTCCCTCTTCCCCTTTCCTTTTTTCCCGCTCTCTCTTCCCCTCTCCCCTCTTTCCTTCCTTCGCTCTCCCCCTCTTCCAGTATTTCCCTCTCTCCATCTTCCCCTCTCCCTCTTGCAGTCTTTCACTCTCCCTCTTTCCCTCCCTTTTGTCTCTATCCCTCTCTCTCCTTTTCTTGCTCTCCCTCTTTCCTTCTTTGCCTCTTGCCATCTTTCCCTCCTCCGTCTCTCTTTTCAGTCTCTACCTCTCTCCCTTCCCCTCCACTCTTTTCCTCTCCCTCATTCCCTCGCAGTTTGTCACTCTCTTCCTGTTCCACCTTTCACTCTCCCTCTTTCCTTCTTTTCCTCCCTTTTGTCTCTATCCCTCTCACCTTTTTTTCCTCTCCCTCTCCTTCCACCATCTTTCCCTCCGTCCCTCCCTCTCTCCATCTTCCCTCCCGCACTCTTTCCCTCTCTCTCATTCTTTCAGTCTTTCCCCCTCTCCTTCCATTTTGTCTCTATCCCTCTCTCCTTTTTTGCTCTCACTCTTTCCCTCTTGCCATCTTTCCTTCTCTTCTCCCTCCTTTCCCTCTTTCAGTCTCTACCTCTCCCCCTTCCATCTCCCCCTCTTTCTTTATTCCTCTTTCCCTCTTCCTTTTCCCCCCTCTCCCTCTTCCCCTTTCCTTCTTTCCTGCTCTTTCTCTTTCCCTCTTCCTTTTCCCCCCTCTCCCTCTTCCCCTTTCCTTCTTTCCTGCTCTTTCTCTTTCACTCTCTACATCTACCTTTCCCTCACTCCTCTTCCTCCCTTTTGTCTCTGTCCCTCTTTCATTCTTTCCCTCTTCCCCTTTCCCTCTCTCCCTCTCTCAGTCTACCTTTTCCCATCTCTCCCTCGCCCTCTTTCCCTCTCTCCATCTTTCTCTCTCTCCCTTTTTCCTTTCGCTCTCCTTCTTTCCTTCTTTCAGTCCTACCCCTCTCCCTCTTTCTTACTCTCTTCCCCTTTCCCTCTCTCCTTCTTTCATTTTCTCCCTCTTCTCCCTTCCCTCTTTCCCTCTTACCTGAAGTCTTCTTTCCCTCTCTCCTTCTTTCATTCTCTCCCTCTTCACCCTTTCCCTCTTTCCCTTATGTGGCCCTTTTCACCCCAGAAGAACCGAGCAACAGGCCGGGGGAAAGCTTGAACCCATTGAAAAACCGGTGGGTAACAGGTGTCACCAGGGGTTGAACCCGGTACCTACCGAATGCGAGGCGGATGCTCTACCACAAGGCCACTGCTTCGGTTTTTTAGGACTGCTGCAGCTGAGGCTCTAAGGGAGCAATTCAGGTGAGGCTCTTTCCCTCTCTCTTGCTTTCCATCTCTCTCTATCTCCTTCTTTCCATCTTCGTCTTTCCTTATTTCCCCTTTCATTCTTTTCCTCTCCCTCTTTCCTTTCCCTCTCTCCTTATTTCTCTCTTTCAGTCTTTCAGCCTTTTCCCAAGCATTTCACCCCAGAAGAGCTGAGCAAGAGGCTGGGATTTGTACCCATTGAAAAACCGGTGGGTACCCGCAGCACCAGGGATTGAACCCGGTACCTCCCGAATGCGAGGCGGATGCTCTACCACAAGGCCACCGCTTCGGTTTTTTAGGACTGCTGCAGCTGAGGCTCTAAGGGAGCACTTCATGTGAGGCTCTTTCTTTTTTTCCCTCTCGCTCTCTCTTGCTTTGCCTCTCTCCCTCTCTTTCCACCTTTCCCTTTTCCCCTCCCTTTTTTCTTATTTTCATCTCCCTCTCTTCTTCTTTCCCTCTTTCAGTCTTCCCTCCTCCCTCTTTCCCCCATCTCCTTTCCATCTTCCAGTCTTTCCCTCTCCCTCTTCCCCTCTCCCTCTTTCCTTCTTTCCATTCCCTGTCAATCTCCCCCTTCTTTCCCTTTTTTCAGTCTTTCCCTCTCTCCATCTTTCCCCCTCCATCCTTTCCCTATTTCCATCTTACCCTCTATCCTTTTTTCCATATTCCAGTCTTTCCCTCTCTTCCACTTTCCTTCTTTCCCTCTCCCCCTCTCTATTTTCCTCTCCCTCTCTTTCCTTTCCCTCTTTCCTGCTCTCTCAATTTTTCAGGCCATCTTTCCCTCCCTCCCTCTCCCCCTTTTCCCTCTTTAAGCCTTTCCCTCTCTCCCTCTTTCCTTCCTTCGCTCTCCCCCTCTTTCAGTCTTTGCCTCTCTCCTACTTTCCTTCCCTCATTTCCTATCTTCCTCTTTGTCTTTTGCTCCCTCCCTCTTCCCCCTTTCACTCCCCCTCTCCATCTCCCCCTCTTTCCGTCTCTTTTGTCTCTATCCCTCTTTCATTCTTTCCCTCTCCCTCTCTCCTTCTTTCGCTCTCCCACTCTTCCTTTTCCTCTCTCCTTCTTTCCCTCTCAGTCTCCCTCTTCACATCTCTCCCTCGCCCTCTCTCCATCTTTCCCTCTTTCACTCTCGCTCTTACCTTAATTCCCTCTCCCTCTTTGCTTCTTTCCCTCTTGCCATCCTTCCTTCTCTCCCGTTTCCTTCTTTCAGCCATTCCCTTGCCCACTTTGCTTCTTTTCTTTTCCCTCTTTCCATCTCTCCCTCGCCCTTTTTCCTTTCTTTTCCTCTTTCATGCTGCTCTCCCACTTTCCTTATTCCCTCTCTCCTTTCCACCCCACTCTCTCCTTTCCCTCTCTCCCCTTTCCCTCTTCCACTCTCCCTATTTCAATATTTCCCTCCTTTAAGTCCTTCCCTCTCTTTCTCTTTCCCTCTCCTCCTTTTCCTCTTTCCATTTCTCCCTCTCCTTTCCCTCTCTCCCTCCTTCACTCTTCCTCCTACCTGCAGTCTTTTCTTTCCCTCTATCCTTTCATTCTCTCCCTCTTCCCCTTTGCCTATTTCACTCTTCACCTTTCCTTCTTTCCCTCCCTTTTTCTCTATCCCTCTTTCCTTCCCCCTTTCCCGCCCTCTTTCCTTATTTCCAAGTCTCCCACTTTCCTCTTTCCCTATATCCCCTTTTTCTCTCTCTCCTTTCCCTCTCCATCTATCCCTCTTTCCCTATTCCACACTCCCTCTTTCATTCTTTCTCTTCCCTCTCTCGATCTCCCCCTTCCTTCCCTTTTTCAGTCTCCCTCTCCATCTTTCCCTCCCTCCCACTTTCCCTCTCCCCTCCCACTTTCCCTCTCCCAGTCTTTCCCTCTCTCCCACTTTCCTTCCTCCCCTCTCCACCCATTTTCCTCTCTTTCCTTTCCCTATTTCTCTTTCCTCTTTTAGTCCATCTTTCCCTCTCGCTCTCCTTCCTTCCCTCTCTCCCTTCCCCTCTCCCCTCTTTCCTTCCTTCGCTCTCCCCCTCTTTCAGTATTTCCCTCCCTCATCTTTCCCTCTTGCAGTCTTTCACTCTCCCTCTTTCCCTCCCTTTTGTCTCAATCCCTCTCTCTCATTTTCTTGCTCTCCCTCTTGCCATCTTTCCCTCCTCCCTCTCTCCTTTCAGTCTCTACCTCTCTCCCTTCCCCTCCTTCACTCTTTTCCTCTCCCTCATTCCCTATCTCAGTCTGTCGCTCTCTCCCTGTTCCACCTTTCACTCTCCCTCTTTCCTTCTTTCCCTCCCTTTTGTCTCTATCCCTCTGTCCCTCTCTCCTTTTTTGCTCTCCCTCTCCTTCTTTCCCTTTCACCATCTTTCCCTCCTCCCCTCCCTCACTCTTTCCCTCTCTCTTTCAGTATTTCCCCCTCTCCCTCCCTTTTGTCTCTATCCCTCTCTCCTTTTTTGCTCTCACTCTTTCCCTCTTGCCATCTTTCCTTCTCTCACTCCCTCCTTTCCCTCTTTCAGTCTCTACCTCTCTTCCTCTCTCTCCCCCTTCCATCTCCCCCTCTTTCCTTAATACTCTTTCCCTCTTCCTTTTCCCCTCTCTCCCTCTTCCCCTTTCCTTTTTTCCCGCTCTCTCTTCCCCTCTCCCCTCTTTCCTTCCTTCGCTCTCCCCCTCTTCCAGTATTTCCCTCTCTCCATCTTCCCCTCTCCCTCTTGCAGTCTTTCACTCTCCCTCTTTCCCTCCCTTTTGTCTCTATCCCTCTCTCTCCTTTTCTTGCTCTCCCTTTTTCCCTCTTGCCATCTTTCCCTCATCCCTCTCTTCAGTCTCTACCTCTCTCCCTTCCCCTCCACTCTTTTCCTCTCCCTCATTCCCTCTCAGTTTGTCACTCTCTCCCTGTTCCACCTTTCACTCTCCCTCTTTCCTTCTTTCCCTCCCTTTTGCCTCTATCCCTCTCACCTTTTTTTCCTCTCCCTCTCCTTCGACCATCTTTCCCTCCGTCCCTCCCTCTCTCCATCTTCCCTCCCTCACTCTTTCCCTCTCCCTCATTCTTTAAGTCTTTCCCCCTCTCCTTCCCTTTTGTCTCTATCCCTCTCTCCTTTTTTGCTCTCACTCTTTCCCTCTTGCTATCTTTCCTTCTCTCCCTCCCTCCTTTCCCTCTTTCAGTCTCTACCTCTCCCCCTTCCATCTCTCCCTCTTTCTTTATTCCTCTTTCCCTCTTCATTTCCCCCCTCTCCCTCTTCCCCTTTCCTTCTTTCCTGCTCTTTCTCTTTCACTCTCTACATCTACCTTTCCCTCCCTCCTTCTCTCCCTCCCTTTTGTCTCTGTCCCTCTTTCATTCTTTCCCTCTTCCCCTTTCCCTCTCTCCCTCTTTCAGTCTACCTTTTCCCATCTCTCCCTCGCCCTCTTTCCCTCTCTCCATCTTTCTCTCTCTTCCTTTTTCCTTTCACTCTCCTTTCCTTCTTTGCATTCCCTGTCATTCTCCCCCTTCTTTCCCTTTTTTCAGTCTTTCCCCCTCCATCATTTCCCTATTTCCTTCTTACCCTCTATCCTTATTTCCATATTCCAGTCTTTCCCTCTCCCCCTCTCTATTTTCCTCTCCCTCTCTTTCCTTTCCCTCTTTCCTGCTCTCTCAATTTTTCAGGCCATCTTTCCCTCCCTCCCTCTCCCCCTTTTCCCTCTCCCAGTATTTCCCTCTCTCCCACTTTCCTTCCTCCCCTCTCCCCCCTCTATTTTCCTCTCTTTCCTTTCCCTATTTCTCTTTCCTCTTTTAGTCCATCTTTCCTTCTTGCTCTCCTTCCTTCCCTCTCTCCCTTCCCCTCTCCCCTCTTTCCTTCCTTCGCTCTCCCCCTCTTTCAGTATTTCCCTCCCTCAACTTTCCCTCTTGCAGTCTTTCACTCTCCCTCTTTCCCTCCCTTCTGTCTCAATCCCTCTCTCTTCTTTTCTTGCTCTCCCTCTTGCCATCTTTCCCTCCTCCCTCTCTCCTTTCAGTCTCTACCTCTCTCCCTTCCCCTCCTTCACTCTTTTCCTCTCCCTCATTCCCTATCTCAGTCTGTCGCTCTCTCCCTGTTCCACCTTTGACTCTCCCTCTTTCCTTCTTTCCCTCCCTTTTGTCTCTATCCCTCTGTCCCTCTCTCCTTTTTTGCTCTCCCTCTCCTTCTTTCCCTTTCACCATCTTACCCTAATCCCCTCCCTCACTCTTTCCCTCTCTCTTTCAGTCTTTCCCCCTCTCCCTCCCTTTTGTCTCTATCCCTCTCTCCTTTTTTGCTCTCACTCTCCCTCTCACCATCTTTCCTTCTCTCCCTCCCTCCTTTCTCTCTTTCAGTCTCTACCTCTCTTCCTCTCTCTCCCCTTCCATCTCCCCCTCTTTCCTTAATCCTCTTTCCCTCTTCCTTTTCCCCTCTCTCCCTCTTCCCCTTTCCTTTTTTCCCGCTCTCTCTTCCCCTCTCCCCTCTTTCCTTCCTTCGCTCTCCCCCTCTTCCAGTATTTCCCTCTCTCCATCTTCCCCTCTCCCTCTTGCAGTCTTTCACTCTCCCTCTTTCCCTCCCTTTTGTCTCTATCCCTCTCTCTCCTTTTCTTGCTCTCCCTCTTTCCTTCTTTGCCTCTTGCCATCTTTCCCTCCTCCCTCTCTCTTTTCAGTCTCTACCTCTCTCCCTTCCCCTCAACTCTTTTCCTCTCCCTCATTCCCTTGCAGTTTGTCACTCTCTTCCTGTTCCACCTTTCACTCTCCCTCTTTCCTTCTTTTCCTCCCTTTTGTCTCTATCCCTCTCACCTTTTTTTCCTCTCCCTCTCCTTCCACCATCTTTCCCTCCGTCCCTCCCTCTCTCCATCTTCCCTCCCGCACTCTTTCCCTCTCCCTCATTCTTTCAGTCTTTGCCCTCTCCTTCCCTTTTGTCTCTATCCCTCTCTCCTTTTTTGCTCTCACTCTTTCCCTCTTGCCATCTTTCCTTCTCTTCTCCCTCCTTTCCCTCTTTCAGTCTCTACCTCTCCCCCTTCCATCTCCCCCTCTTTCTTTATTCCTCTTTCCCTCTTCATTTTCCCCCTCTCCCTCTTCCCCTTTCCTTCTTTCCTGCTGTTTCTCTTTCACTCTCTACATCTACCTTTCCCTCACTCCTCTCCCTCCCTTTTGTCTCTGTCCCTCTTTCATTCTTTATCTCTTCCCCTTTCCCTCTCTCCCTCTCTCAGTCTACCTTTTCCCATCTCTCCCTCGCCCTCTTTCCCTCTCTCCATCTTTCTCTCTCCCTTTTTCCTTTCGCTCTCCTTCTTTCCTTCTTTCAGTCCTACCCCTCTCCCTCTTTCTTACTCTCTTCCCCTTTCCCTCTCTCCTTCTTTCATTTTCTCCCTCTTCTCCCTTCCCTCTTTCCCTCTTACCTGAAGTCTTCTTTCCCTCTCTCCTTCTTTCATTCTCTCCCTCTTCACCCTTTCCCTCTTTCCCTTATGTGGCCCTTTTCACCCCAGAAGAGCCGAGCAACAGGCCGGGGGAAAGCTTGAACCCATTGAAAAACCGGTGGGTAACAGGTGTCACCAGGGGTTGAACCCAGTACCTACCGACTGCGAGGCGGATGCTCTACCACAAGGCCACTGCTTCGGTTTTTTAGGACTGCTGCAGCTGAGGCTCTAAGGGAGCAATTCAGGTGAGGCTCTTTCCTCTTTCCCTCTCTCTTGCTTTCCATCTCTCTCTATCTCCTTCTTTCCATCTTCGTCTTTCCTTATTTCCCCTTTCATTCTTTTCCTCTCCCTCTTTCCTTTCCCTCTCTCCTTATTTCTCTCTTTCAGTCTTTCAGCCTTTTCCCAAGCATTTCACCCCAGAAGAGCTGAGCAAGAGGCTGGGATTTGTACCCATTGAAAAACCGGTGGGTACCCGCAGCACCAGGGATTGAACCCGGTACCTCCCGAATGCGAGGCGGATGCTCTACCACAAGGCCACCGCTTCGGTTTTTTAGGACTGCTGCAGCTGAGGCTCTAAGGGAGCACTTCATGTGAGGCTCTTTCTTTTTTTTCCTCTCGCTCTCTCTTGCTTTGCCTCTCTCCCTCTCTTTCCACCTTTCCCTTTTCCCCTCTCTCCCTTTTTTCTTATTTTCATCTCCCTCTCTCCTTCTTTCCCTCTTTCAGTCTTCCCTCCTCCCTCTTTCCCCCATCTCCTTTCCATCTTCCAGTCTTTCCCTCTCCCTCTTCCCCTCTCCCTCTTTCCTTCTTTCCATTCCCTGTCAATCTCCCCCTTCTTTCCCTTTTTTCAGTCTTTCCCTCTCTCCATCTTTCCCCCCCATCCTTTCCCTATTTCCATCTTACCCTCTATCCTTTTTTCCATATTCCAGTCTTTCCCTCTCTTCCACTTTCCTTCTTTCCCTCTCCCCCTCTCTATTTTCCTCTCCCTCTCTTTCCTTTCCCTCTTTCCTGCTCTCTCAATTTTTCAGGCCATCTTTCCCTCCCTCCCTCTCCCCCTTTTCCCTCTTCCAGCCTTTCCCTCTCTCCCTCTTTCCTTCCTTCGCTCTCCCCCTCTTTCAGTCTTTTCCTCTCTCCATCTTCCCTCCCTCATTTCTTCTCTCCCTCTTTCCTACTTCGCTCTCCCCCTCTTTCAGTCTTTGCCTCTCTCCTACTTTCCTTCCCTCATTTCCTATCTTCCTCTTTGTCTTTTGCTCCCTCCCTCTTCCCCCTTTCACTCCCCCTCTCCGTCTCCCCCTCTTTCCGTCTCTTTTGTCTCTATCCCTCTTTCATTCTTTCCCTCTCCCTCTCTCCTTCTTTCGCTCTCCCACTCTTCCTTTTCCTCTCTCCTTCTTTCCCTCTCAGTCTCCCTCTTCACATCTCTCCCTCGCCCTCTCTCCATCTTTCCCTCTTTCACTCTCTCCTTTTCTTTCTTTCAGTCTCGCTCTTTCCATCTCTCCATCTTTCCCTCTCTCCCTCTTTCCTTAATTCCCTCTCCCTCTTTGCTTCTTTCCCTCTTGCCATCCTTCCTTCTCTCCCGTTTCCTTCTTTCAGCCATTCCCTTGCCCACTTTGCTTCTTTTCTTTTCCCTCTTTCCATCTCTCCCTTGCCCTTTTTCCTTTCTTTTCCTCTTTCATTCTGCTCTCGCTTTCCTTATTCCCTCTCTCCATCTTTTCCTCTCACTCTCTCCTTTCCCTCTTCCACTCTCCCTCTTTCATTATTTCCCTCCTTTAAGTCCTTCCCTCTCTTTCTCTTTCCCTCTCCTCCTTTTCCTCTTTCCATTTCTCCGTCTCCTTTCCCACTCTCCCTCCTTCACTCTTCCTCCTACCTGCAGTCTTTTCTTTCCCTCTATCCTTTCATTCTCTCCCTCTTCCCCTTTGCCTATTTCACTCTTCATCTTTCCTTCTTTCCCTCCCTTTTTCTCTATCCCTCTTTCCTTACCCCTTTCCCGCCCTCTTTCCTCATTTCCACCTCTCCCACTTTCCTCTTTCCCTATATCCCCATTTCTCTCTCTCTATCCTTCCACTCTCCATCTATCCCTATTTCCCTATTCCACTCTCCCCCTTTCATTCTTTCCCTTCCCTCTCTCAATCTCTCCCTTCCTTCCCTTTTTCAGTCTCCCTCCCACTTCCCTCTCCCAGTCTTTCCCTCTCTCCCACTTTCCTTCCTCCCCTCTCCCCCTCTATTTTCCTCTCTTTCCTTTCCCTATTTCTCTTTCCTCTTTTAGTCCATCTTTCCCTCTCGCTCTCCTTCCTTCCCTCTCTCCCTTCCCATCTCCCCTCTTTCCTTCCTTCGCTCTCCCCCTCTTTCAGTATTTCCCTCCCTCATCTTTCCCTCTTGCAGTCTTTCACTCTCCCTCTTTCCCTCCCTTTTGTCTCAATCCCTCTCTCTCCTTTTCTTGCTCTCCCTCTTGCCATCTTTCCCTCCTCGCTCTCTCTCCTTTCAGTGTCTACCTCTCTCCCTTCCCCTCCTGCAATCTTTTCCTCTCCCTCATTCCCTATCTCAGTCTGTCACTCTCTCCCTGTTCCACCTTTCACTCTCCCTCTTTCCTTCTTTCCCTCCCTTTTGTCTCTATCCCTCTGTCCCTCTCTCCTTTTTTGCTCTCCCTCTCCTTCTTTCCCTTTCACCATCTTTCCCTCCTCTCCTCCCTCTCTCCATCCTCACTCCCTCACTCTTTCCCTCTCTCTTTCAGTCGTTCCCCCTCTCCCTCCCTTTTGTCTCTATCCCTCTCTTCTTTTTTGCTCTCACTCTTTCCCTCTTGCCATCTTTCCTTCTCTCCCTCCCTCCTTTCCCTCTTTCAGTCTCTACCTCTCTCTCCCCCTTCCATCTCCCCTCTTTTCGTAATCATCTTTCCCTCTTCCTTTTCCCCTCTCTCCCTCTTCACCTTTCCTTCTTTCCCACTCTCTCTTCCCCTCTCCCCTCTTTCCTTCCTTCGCTCTCCCCCTCTTCCAGTATTTCCCTCTCTCCATCTTCCCTTCTCCCTCTTGCAGTCTTTCACTCTCCCTCTTTCCCTCCCTTTTGTCTCTATCCCTCTCACCTTTTTTCCTCTCCTTCCACCATCATTCCCTCCTCCCCGCCCTCTCTCTATCTTCCCTCCCTCACTCTTTCCCTCTCCCTCATTCTTTCAGTCTTTCCCCCTCTCCTTCCCTTTTGTCTCTATCCCTCTCTCCTTTTTTGCTCTCAATCTTTCCCTCTTGCCATCTTTCCTTCTCTCCCTCCCTCCTTTCTCTCTACCTCTCCCCCTTCCATCTCCCCCTCTTTCTTTATTCCTCTTTCCCTCTTCCTTTTCCCCCCTCTCCCTCTTCCCCTTTCATTCTTTCCTGCTCTTTCTCTTTTACTCTCTACCTCTACCTTTCCCTCACTCCTTCTCTCCCTCCCTTTTGTCTCTGTCCCTCTTTCATTCTTTCCCTCTTCCCCTTTCCCTGTCTCCCTCTTTCAGTCTACCTTTTCCCATCTCTCCCTCGCCCTCTTTCCCTCTCCATTCTTCCTTTCGCTCCCCCCTCTTTCAGTCTTTGCCTCTCTCCTACTTTCCTTCCCTCATTAGATCTCTTCCTCTTTCAGTCTTTCACTCCCTCCCTCTTCCCCCTTTCCCTCTCCCTCTCCATCTGCCCCTCTTTCCGTCCCTTTTGTCTCTATCCATCTTTCATTCTTTCCTTCTCCCTCTCTCCTTCTTTCGCTCTCCCACTTTCCCTCTCTCCCTTTTCCTCTCTCCTTCTTTCCCTCTCAGTCTCCCTCTTCACATCTCTCTCTCTCACCCTCTCTCCATCTTTCCCTCTTTCCTTATTTCCCTCTCTCCTTTCCCTCTCTACTTTTCCTTCTTTCAGTCTCGCTCTTTCCATCTCTCCATCTTTCCCTCTCTCCCTCTTTCCTTATTTCCCTCTCCCTCTTTGCTTCTTTCCCTCTTGCCATCCTTCCCTCTCTCCCGTTTCCTTCTTTCCCTCTTTCAGCCATTCCCTTGCCCACTTTGCTTCTTTTCTTTTCCCTCTTTCCATCTCTCCCTCGCCCTTTTTCATTTCTTTTCTTCTCATTCTGCTCTCCCACTTTCCTTATTCCCTCTCTCCATCTTTCCACCCCACTCTCCCCTTTCCCTCTTCCACTCTCCCCCTTTCATTATTTCCCTCCTTCCTTCTTTAAATCCTTCCCTCTCTTTCTCTTTCCCTCTCCTTTTCCTCTTTCCATTTCTCCCTCTCCTTTCAATCTCTCCCTCTTTCACTCTTCCTCTTACCTGCAGTCTTTTCTTTCCCTCTATCCTTTCATTCTCTCCCTCTTCCCCTTTCCCTATTTCACTCTCCATCTTTCCCTCCCTTTTTCTCTATCCCTCTTTCCTTATTTCCACCTCTCCCACTTTTCTATTTCCCTATATCCCCCTTTCTCTCTCTCCTTTCCCTCTCCATCTATCCCTTTCCCTATTCCACTCTCCCTCTCTCCATATTTCCCTCCCAATCACTTTCCCTCTTCCCCTCTATCCTTTCTCTCTTCCAGTCTTTCCCTCTCTCCCACTTTCCTTCCTACCCTCTATTTTCCTCTCTCCCTCTCTTTCCTTTCCATCTCACTCTCCTTCCTTCCCTCTCTCCCTTCCCCTCTTTCCTTCCTTCGCTCTCCCCCTCTTTCAGTATTTCCCTCTCTACATCTTCCCTCTTGCAGTCTTTCACTCTCCCTGTTTCCCTCCCTTTTGTCTCTATCCCTCTCTCCTTTCAGTATCTACCTCTCTCCCTTCCCCTCCTTCACTCTTTTCCTCTCCCTCAATCCCTCTCTCAGTCTGTCGCTCTCCCTGTTCCAGCTTTCACTCTCCCTTCATTTTGTCTCTTCCTCTGTCCCTCTCTCCTTTTTTGCTCTCACTTTCCCTCTTGCCATCTTTCTTTCTCTCCCTCCCTCCTTCCCCTCTTTCAGTCTCTACCTCTCTCCCCCTTCCATCTCCCCCTCTTTCCTTCTTCCTTTTCCCCTCTCTCCCTCTTTCACTCTCTACCTTTCTCTCACTCCTTCTCTCCCTCCCGTTTGTCTGTCCCACTTTCATTCTTTCCCTGTTCCCATTTCCCTCTCTCCCTCTTTCGGTCTCCCTTTTCCCATCTCTCCCTCGCCCTCTTTCTCTCTCCCTTTCTCCTTTCGCTTTCTCTTTCCTTCTTTCAGTCCTAACCCTCTCCCTCTTTCATTTTCTCCCTCTCTTCCCCTTTCCCTCTCTCCTTCTTTCATTTTCTCCCTCTTCTCCCTTCCCTCTTTCCCTCTTCCTCTTACCTGCAGTCTTCTTTCCCTCTTACCTGCAATCTTCTTTCCCTCTCTCCTTTCATTCTCTCCCTCTTCCCTCTTTCCCTTATGTGGCCCTTTTCACCCCAGAAGAGCCAAGCAACAGGCCAAGGGAAAGCTAGAAGAGCTGAGCAAGAGGCCGGGGTTTGTACCCATTGAAAAACCGGTGGGTAACCGGCGGCACCAGGGGTTGAACCCGGTACCTACCGAATGCGAGGCGGATGCTCTACCACAAGGCCACTGCATCGGTTTTTTAGGACTGCTGCAGCTGAGGCTCTAAGGGAGCAATTCAGGTGAGGCTCTTTCCTCTTTCCCTCTCTCTTGCTTTCCATCTCTCTCTATCTCTTTCTTTCCATCTTCGTCTTTCCTTATTACCCCTTTCATTCTTTTCCTCTCCCTCTTTCCTTATTTCTCTCTTTCAGCCTTTTCCCAAGCATTTCACCCCAGAAGAGCTGAGTAAGAGGCCGGTATTTGTACCCATTGAAAAACCGGTGGGTACCCGCAGCACCAGGGGTTGAACCCGGTACCTCCCGAATACGAGGCGGATGCTCTACCACAAGGCCACTGCTTTGGTTTTTTAGGACTGCTGCAGCTGAGGCTCTAAGGGAGCACTTCATGTGAGGCTCTTTCTTTTTTTCCCTCTCGCTCTCTCTTGCTTTGCCTCTCTCCCTCTCTTTCCACCTTTCCCTTTTCCCCTCTCTCCCTTTTTTCTTATTTTCATCTCCCTCTCTCCTTCTTTCCCTCTTTCAGTCTTCCCTCCTCCCTCTTTCCTCCGTCTCCTTTCCATCTTCCAGTCTTTCCCTCTCCCTCTTCCACTCTCCCTCTTTCCTTCTTTCCATTCCCTGTCAATCTCCCCCTTCTTTCCCTTTTCTCAGTCTTTCCCTCTCTCCCTCTTACCCCTCCACCCTTTCCCTATTTCCATCTTACCCTCTATCCTTTTTTCCATATTCCAGTCTTTCCCTCTCTTCCACTTTCCTTCTTTCCCTCTCCCCCTCTCTATTTTCCTCTCCCTCTCTTTCCTTTCCCTCTTTCCTGCTCTCTCAATTTTTCAGGCCATCTTTCCCTCCCTCCCTCTCCCCCTTTTCCCTCTTTCAGCCTTTCCCTCTCTCCCTCTTTCCTTCCTTCGCTCTCCCCCTCTTTCAGTCTTTTCCTCTCTCCATCTTCCCTCCCTCATTTCCTCTCTCCCTCTTTCCTACTTCGCTCTCCCCCTCTTTCAGTCTTTGCCTCTCTCCTACTTTCCTTCCCTCATTTCCTCTCTTCCTCTTTGTCTTTTGCTCCCTCCCTCTTCCCCCTTTCACTCCCCCTCCATCTCCCCCTCTTTCCGTCTCTTTTGTCTCTATCCCTCTTTCATTCTTTCCCTCTCCCTCTCTCCTTCTTTCGCTCTTCCACTCTCCCTTTTCCTCTCTCCTTCTTTCCCTCTCAGTCTCCCTCTTCACATCTCTCCCTCGCCCTCTCTCCATCTTTTCCTCTTTCACTCTCTCCTTTTCTTTCTTTCAGTCTCGCTCTTTCCATCTCTCCATCTTTCCCTCTCTCCCTCTTTCCTTAATTCCCTCTCCCTCTTTGCTTCTTTCCCTCTTGCCATCCTTCCTTCTCTCCCGTTTCTTTCTTTCAGCCATTCCCTTGCCCACTTTGCTTCTTTTCTTTTCCCTCTTTCCATCTCTCCCTCGCCCTTTTTCCTTTCTTTTCCTCTTTCATTCTGCTCTCCCACTTTCCTTATTCCCTCTCTCCTTTCCACCCCACTCTCTCCTTTCCCTCTCCCATTTCCCTCTTCCACTCTCCCTCTTTCAATATTTCCCTCCTTTAAGTCCTTCCCTCTCTTTCTCTTTCCCTCTCCTCCTTTTCCTCTTTCCATTTCTCCCTCTCCTTTCCCTCTCTCCCTCCTTCACTCTTCCTCCTACCTGCAGTCTTTTCTTTCCCTCTATCCTTTCATTCTCTCCCTCCTCCCCTTTGCCTATTTCACTCTTCATCTTTCCTTCTTTCCCTCCCTTTTTCTCTATCCCTCTTTCCTTACCCCTTTCCCGCCCTCTTTCCTCATTTCCACCTCTCCCACTTTCCTCTTTCCCTATATCCCCATTTCTCTCTCTCTATCCTCCCACTCTCCATCTATCCCTATTTCCCTATTCCACTCTCCCCCTTTCATTCTTTCCCTTCCCTCTCTCAATCTCTCCCTTCCTTCCCTTTTTCAGTCTCCCTCCCACTTCCCTCTCCCAGTCTTTCCCTATCTCCCACTTTCCTTCCTCCCCTCTCCCCCTCTATTTTCCTCTCTCCTTTCCCTATTTCTCTTTCCTCTTTTAGTCCATCTTTCCCTCTCGCTCTCCTTCCTTCCCTCTCTCCCTTCCCCTCTCCCCTCTTTCCTTCCTTCGCTCTCCCCCTCTTTCAGTATTTCCCTCCCTCATCTTTCCCTCTTGCAGTCTTTCACTCTCCCTCTTTCCCTCCCTTTTGTCTCAATCCCTCTCTCTCCTTTTCTTGCTCTCCCTCTTGCCACCTTTCCCTCCTCGCTCTCTCCTTTCAGTCTCTACCTCTCTCCCTTCCCCTCCTGCAATCTTTTCCTCTCCCTCATTCCCTATCTCAGTCTGTCGCTCTCTCCCTGTTCCACCTTTCACTCTCCCTCTTTCCTTCTTTCCCTCCCTTTTGTCTCTATCCCTCTGTCCCTCTCTCCTTTTTTGCTCTCCCTCTCCTTCTTTCCCTTTCACCATCTTTCCCTCCTCCCCTCCCTCTCTCCATCCTCCCTCCCTCACTCTTTCCCTCTCTCAGTCTTTCCCCCTCTCCCTCCCTTTTGTCTCTATCCCTCTCTTCTTTTTTGCTCTCACTCTTTCCTTCTTGCCATCTTTCCTTCTCTCCCTCCCTCCTTTCCCTCTTTCAGTCTCTACCTCTCTCTCTCCCTTCCATCTCCCCCTCTTTTCGTAATCGTCTTTCCCTCTTCCTTTTCCCCTCTCTCCCTCTTCACCTTTCCTTCTTTCCCACTCTCTCTTCCCCTCTCCCCTCTTTCCTTCCTTCGCTCTCCCCCTCTTCCAGTATTTCCCTCTCTCCATCTTCCCTTCTCCCTCTTGCAGTCTTTCACTCTCCCTCTTTCCCTCCCTTTTCTCTCTATCCCTCTCACCTTTTTTTCCTCTCCTTCCACCATATTTCCCTCCTCCCCTCCCTCTCTCCATCTTCCCTCCCTCACTCATTCCCTCTCCCTCATTCTTTCAGTCTTTCCCCTCTCCTTCCCTTTTGTCTCTATCCCTCTCTCCTTTTTTGCTCAATCTTTCCCTCTTGCCATCTTTCCTTCTCTCCCTCCCTCCTTTCCCTCTACCTCTCCCCCTTCCATCTCCCCCTCTTTCTTTATTCCTCTTTCCCTCTTCCTTTTCCCCCCTCTCCCTCTTCCCCTTTCCTTCTTTCCTGCTCTTTCTCTTTCACTCTCTACCTCTACCTTTCCCTCACTCCTTCTCTCCCTCCCTTTTGTCTCTGTCCCTCTTTCATTCTTTCCCTCTTCCCCTTTCCCTGTCTTCCTCTTTCAGTCTACCTTTTCCCATCTCTCCCTCGCCCTCTTTCCCTCTGTCCATCTTTCTCTCTCTCCCGTTTTCCTTTCGCTCTCCCTCTTTCCTTCTTTCTGTCCTACCCCTCTCCCTCTTTCACTTTCTCCCTCTCTTCCCCTTTCCCTCTCTCCTTTCATTTTCTCCCTTCCCTCTTTCCCTCTTCCTCTTGCCTGCAGTCTTCTTTCCCTCTTACCTGCAGTCTTCTTTCCCTCTCTCCTTTCATTCTCTCCTTCTTCTCCCTTTCCCTCTTTCCCTTATGTGGCCCTTTTCACCCCAGAAGAGCCGAGCAACAGGCCAGGGGAAAGCTTGAACCCATTGAAAAACTGGTGGGTAACAGGTGTCACCAGGGGTTGAACCCGGTATCTACCGAATGCGAGGCGGATGCTCTACCACAAGGCCACTGCTTCGGTTTTTTAGGACTGCTGCAGCTGAGGCTCTAAGGGAGCAATTCAGGTGAGGCTCTTTCCTCTTTCCCTCTCTCTTGCTTTCCATCTCTCTCTATCTCATTCTTTCCATCTTCGTGTTTCCTTATTACCCCTTTCATTCTTTTCCTCTCCCTCTTTCCTTTCCCTCTCTCCTTATTTCTCTCTTTCAGTCTTTCAGCCTTTTCTCAAGCATTTCACCCCAGAAGAGCTGAGCAAGAGGCCGGGATTTGTACCCATTGAAAAACCGGTGGGTACCCGCAGCACCAGGGGTTGAACTTGGTACCTCCCGAATGCGAGGCAGATGCTCTACCACAAGGCCACCGCTTCGGTTTTTTAGGACTGCTGCAGCTGAGGCTCTAAGGGAGCACTTCATGTGAGGCTCTTTCTTTTTTTTCCTCTCGCTCTCTCTTGCTTTGCCTCTCTCCCTCTCTCTTTCCACATTTCCCTTTTCCACTCTCTCCCTTTTTTCTTATTTTCATCTCCCTCTCTCCTTCTTTCCCTCTTTCAGTCTTCCCTTCTCCCTCTTTCCCCCATCTCCTTCTTTCCATCTTCCAGTCTTTCCCTCTCCCTCTTCCACTCTCCCTCTTTCCTTCTTTCCATTCCCTGTCAATCTCCCCCTTCTTTCCCTTTTTCAGTCTTTCCCTCTCTCCATCTTTCCCCCTCCATTCTTTCCCTATTTCCTTCTTACCCTCTATCCTTATTTCCATATTCCAGTCTTTCCCTCTCTCCCACTTTCCTTCTTTCCCTCTCCCCCTCTCTATTTTCCTCTCCCTCTCTTTCCTTTCCCTCTTTCCTGCTCTCTCAATTTTTCAGGCCATCTTTCCCTCCCTCCCTCTCCCCCTTTTCCCTCTTTCAGTCTTTCCCTCTCTCCCTCTTTCCTTCCTTCGCTCTCCCCCTCTTTCAGTCTTTGCCTCTGTCCATCTTCCCTCCCTCATTTCCTCTCCCTCTTTCCTACTTCGCTCCCCCCCTCTTTCAGTCTTTGCCTCTCTCCTACTTTCCTTCCCTCATTAGATCTCTTCCACTTTCAGTCTTTCACTCCCTCCCTCTTCCCCCTTTCCCTCTCCCTCTCCATCTGCCCCTCTTTCCGTCCCTTTTGTCTCTATCCCTCTTTCATTCTTTCCTTCTCCCTCTCTCCTTCTTTCGCTCTCCCTTTTCCTCTCTCCTTCTTTCCCTCTCAGTCTCCCTATTCACATCTCTCCCTCACCCTCTCTCCATCTTTCCCTCTTTCCTTATTTCCCTCTCTCCTTTCCCTCTCTACTTTTCCTTCTTTCAGTCTCGCTCTTTCCATCTCTCCATCTTTCCCTCTCTCCACCTTTCCCTCTCTCCCTATTTCCTTAATTCCCTCTCCCTCTTTGCTTCTTTCCCTCTTGCCATCCTTCCTTCTCTCCCGTTTCCTTCTTTCAGCCATTCCCTTGCCCACTTTGCTTCTTTTCTTTCCCTCTTTCCATCTCTCCCTCGCCCTTTTTCCTTTCTTTTCCTCTTTCATTCTGCTCTCCCACTTTCCTTATTCCCTCTCTCCATCTTTCCCTCTCACTCTCTCCTTTCCACCCCACTCTCCCCTTTCCCTCTCTCCCCTTTCCCTCTTCCACTCTCCCTCTTTCATTATTTCCCTCCTTCCTTCTTTGAGTCCTTCCCTCTCTTTCTCTTTCCCTCTCCTCCTTTTCCTCTGTCCATTTCTCCCTCTCCTTTCCCTCTCTCCCTCCTTCACTCTTCCTCCTACCTGCAGTCTTTTCTTTCCCTCTATCCTTTCATTCTCTCCCTCTTCTCCTTTGCCTATTTCACTCTTCATCTTTCCTTCTTTCCCTCCCTTTTTCTCTATCCCTCTTTCCTTCACCCTTTCCCGCCCTCTTTCCTTATTTGCACCTCTCCCACTTTCCTCTTTCCCTATATCCCCTTTTTCTCTCTCTCCTTTCCCTCTCCATCTATCCCTCTTTCCCTATTCCACACTCCCTCTTTCATTCTTTCCCTTCCCTATCTCGATCTCCCCCTTCCTTCCCTTTTTCAGTCTCCCTCTCCATCTTTCCCTCCCTCCCACTTTCCCCTTTTCCCTCTCCCAGTCTTTCCCTCTCTCCCACTTTCCTTCCTCCCCTCTCCCCCCTCTATTTTCCTCTTTCCTTTCCCTATTTCTCTTTCCTCTTTTAGTCCATCTTTCCCTCTTGCTCTCCTTCCTTCCCTCTCTCCCTTCACCTCTCCCCTCTTTCCTTCCTTCGCTCTCCCCCTCTTTCAGCATTTCCCTCCCTCATCTTCCCTCTTGCAGTCTTTCACTCTCCCTCTTTCCCTCCCTTCTGTCTCAATCCCTCTCTCTTCTTTTCTTGCTCTCCCTCTTGCCATCTTTCCCTCCTCCCTCTCTCCTTTCAGTCTCTACCTCTCTCCCTTCCCCTCCTTCACTCTTTTCCTCTCCCTCATTCCCTATCTCAGTCTGTTGCTCTCTCCCTGTTCCACCTTTCACTCTCCCTCTTTCCTTCTTTCCCTCTCGTTTGTCTCTATCCCTCTGTCCCTCTCTCCTTTTTTGCTCTCCCTCTCCTTCTTTCCCTTTCACCATCTTTCCCTCCTCCCCTCCCTCTCTCCATCCTCCCTCCCTCACTCTTTCCCTCTCTCTTTCAGTCTTTCCCCCTCTCCCTCCCTTTTGTCTCTATCCCTCTCTCCTTTTTTGCTCTCACTCTCCCTCTTGCCATCTTTCCTTCTCTCCCTCCCTCCTTTCCCTCTTTCAGTCTCTACCTTTCTTCCTCTCTCTCCCCTTCCACCTCCCCCTCTTTCCTTAATCCTCTTTCCCTCTTCCTTTTTCCCTCTTCCTTTTCCCCTTTCTCCCTCTTCCCCTTTCCTTTTTTCCCGCTCTCTCTTCCCCTCTCCCCTCTTTCCTTCCTTCGCTCTCCCCCTCTTCCAGTATTTCCCTCTCTCCATCTTCTCCTCTCCCTCTTGCAGTCTTTCACTCTCCCTCTTTCCCTCCCTTTTGTCTCTATCCCTCTCTCTCCTTTTCTTCCTCTCCCTCTTTCCTTCTTTCCCTCTTGCCATCTTTCCCTCCTCCCTCTCTCTTTTCAGTCTCTACCTCTCTCCCCTCCCCTCCACTCTTTTCCTCTCCCTCATTCCCTCTCAGTTTGTCACTCTCTTCCTGTTCCACCTTTCACTCTCCCTCTTTCCTTCTTTTCCTCCCTTTTGTCTCTATCCCTCTCACCTTTTTTTCCTCTCCCTCTCCTTCCACCATCTTTCCCTCCATCCCTCCCTCTCTCCTTTTTTGCTCTCACTCTTTCCCTCTTGCCATCTTTCCTTCTCTCCCTCCCTCCTTTCCCTCTTTCAGTCTCTACCTCTCCCCCTTCCATCTCCCCCTCTTTCTTTATTCCTCTTTCCCTCTTCCTTTTCCCCCCTCTCCCTCTTCCCCTTTCCTTCTTTCCTGCTCTTTCTCTTTCACTCTCTACCTCTACCTTTCCCTCACTCCTTCTCTCCCTCCCTTTTGTCTCTGTCCCTCTTTCATTCTTTCCCTCACTCTTTCTCTCCCTCCCTTTTGTCTCTGTCCCTCTTTCATTCTTTCCCTCTTCCCCTTTCCCTGTCTCCCTCTTTCAGTCTACCTTTTCCCATCTCTCCCTCGGCCTCTTTCCCTCTCTCCATCTTTCTCTCTCTCCATTTTTCCTTTTGCTCTCCCCCTCTTTCAGTATTTCCCTCTCTCCATCTTCCCTCCCTCATCTTTCCCTCTCCCTCTTCCCCCTTTCACTCTCCCTCTTTCCCTCCCTTTTGTCTCTATCCCTCTCTCTCCTTTTCTTGCTCTCCCTCTTTCCCTCCTCCCTCTCTCCTTTCAGTCTCTACCTCTCTCCCTTCCCCTCTTTTCCTCTCCCTCATTCCCTCTCTGTCTGTCACTCTCCCTGTGCCACCTTTCACTCTCCCTCTCCATCCCTTTTGTCTCTCCCTCTGTCCCTCTCTCCTTTTTTGCTCTCCCTCTCCTTTCACTTTCACCATCTTTCCCTCCTCCCCTCCCTCTCTCCATCTTCCCTCCCTCACTCTTTCCCTCTCCCTCATTCCCACTCTCCCTCTTTCAGTCTTCCCCCCTCTTTCCCTCCCTTTTGTCTCTATCCCTCTCTCCTTTTTTGCTCTCACTCTTTCCCTCTTGCCATCTTTCCTTCTCTCCCTCCCTCCTTTCCCTCTTTCAGTCTCTACCTCTCTCCACATCCATCTCCCCCTCTTTCCCTCTTCCTTTTCCCCTCTCTCCCTCTTCACCTTTCCTTCTCTCCCACTCTCCATCTTCAACTCTCTCCCTCTACCTTTCCCTCACTCCTTCTCTCCCTTTTGTCTGTCCCACTTTCATTCTTTAACTCTTCCCCTTTTCCTCTCCCTCTTTCGGTCTCCCTTTTCCCATCTCTCCCTCGCCCTCTTTCCCTCCGTCCATCTTTCTCTCTCTCCCTTTTTCCTTTCGCTCTCCCTCTTTCCTTCTTTCTGTCCTACCCCTCTCCCTCTTTCACTTTCTCCCTCTCTTCCCCTTTCCCTCTCTCCTTTCATTTTCTCCCTTCCCTCTTTCCCTCTTCCTCTTGCCTGCAGTCTTCTTTCCCTCTCTCCTTTCATTCTCTCCTTCTTCTCCCTTTCCCTCTTTCCCTTATGTGGCCCTTTTCACCCCAGAAGAGCCAAGCAACAGGCCAGGGGAAAGCTTGAACCCACTGAAAAACTGGTGGGTAACAGGTGTCACCAGGGGTTGAACCCGGTACCTACCAAATGCGAGGCGGATGCTCTACCACAAGGCCACTGCTTCGGTTTTTTAGGACTGCTGCAGCTGAGGCTCTAAGGGAGCAATTCAGGTGAGGCTCTTTCCTTCTTTTTCTCTTTCCCTCTCTCTTGCTTTGCCTCTCTCTTTCCACCTTTCCCTTTTCCCCTCTCTCCCTTTTTCCTTATTTCCATCTCCCTCTCTCCTTCTTTCCCTCTTTCAATCTTCCCTCCTCCCTCTTCCCCCTATCTCCTTCTTTCCATCTTCCAGTCTTTCCCTCTCCCTCTTTCCTTTCCCTCTCTCCTTATTTCTCTCTTTCAGTCTTTCAGCCTTTCAGCCTTTTCTAAAACATTTCACCCCAGAAGAGCTGAGCAAGAGGCCGGGATTTGTACCCATTGAAAAACCGGTGGGTACCCGCAGCACCAGGGGTTGAACTCGGTACCTCCCGAATGCGAGGCAGATGCTCTACCACAAGGCCACCACTTCGGTTTTTTAGGACTGCTGCAGCTGAGGCTCTAAGGGAGCACTTCATGTGAGGCTCTTTCTTTTTTTCCTCTCGCTCTCTCTTGCTTTGCCTCTCTCCCTCTCTCTTTCCACATTTCCCTTTTCCACTCTCTCCCTTTTTTCTTATTTTCATCTCCCTCTCTCCTTCTTTCCCTCTTTCAGTCTTCCCTTCTCCCTCTTTCCCCCATCTCCTTCTTTCCATCTTCCAGTCTTTCCCTCTCCCTCTTCCACTCTCCCTCTTTCCTTCTTTCCATTCCCTGTCAATCTCCCCCTTCTTTCCCTTTTTTCTGTCTTTCCCTCTCTCCATCTTTCCCCCTCCATCCTTTCCCTATTTCCTTCTTACCCTCTATCCTTATTTCCATATTCCAGTCTTTCCCTCTCTCCCACTTTCCTTCTTTCCCTCTCCCCCTCTCTATTTTCCTCTCCCTCTCTTTCCTTTCCCTCTTTCCTGCTCTCTCAATTTTTCAGGCCATCTTTCCCTCCCTCCCTCTCCCCCTTTTCCCTCTTTCAGTCTTTCCCTCTCTCCCTCTTTCCTTCCTTCGCTCTCCCCCTCTTTCAGTCTTTGCCTCTGTCCATCTTCCCTCCCTCATTTCCTCTCTCCCTCTTTCCTACTTCGCTCTCCCCCTCTTTCAATCTTTGCCTCTCTCCTACTTTCCTTCCCTCATTTCCTCTCTTCCTCTTTCAGTCTTTTGCTCCCTCCCTCTTCCCCCTTTCACTCTCCCTCTCCCCCTCTTTCCGTCTCTTGTCTCTATCCCTCTTTCATTCTTTCCCTCTCCTTCTCTCCTTTCGCTCTCCCACTTTCCCTCTCTCCTTCTTTCCCTCTCAGTCTCCCTATTCACATCTCTCCCTCGCCCTCTCTCCGTCTTTCCCTCTTTCACTCTCTCCTTTCCCTCTCTCCTTTTCCTTCCTTCAGTCTTGCTCTTTCCATCTCTCCATCTTTCCCTCTCTCCACCTTTCCCTCTCTCCCTCTTTCCTTAATTCCCTCTCCCTCTTTGCTTCTTTCCCTCTTGCCATCCTTCCTTCTCTCCCGTTTCCTTCTTTCAGCCATTCCCTTGCCCACTTTGCTTCTTTTCTTTTCCCTCTTTCCATCTCTCCCTCGCCCTTTTTCCTTTCTTTTCCTCTTTCATTCTGCTCTCCCACTTTCCTTATTCCCTTTCTCCATCTTTCTCTCTCACTCTCTCCTTTCCACCCCACTCTCTCCTTTCCCTCTCTCCCCTTTCCCTCTTCCACTCTCCCTCTTTCATTATTTCCCTCCTTCCTTTAAGTCCTTCCCTCTCTTTCTCTTTCCCTCTCCTCCTTTTCCTCTTTCCATTTCTCCCTCTCCTTTCCCTCTCTCCCTCCTTCACTCTTCCTCCTACCTGCAGTCTTTTCTTTCCCTCTATCCTTTCATTCTCTCCCTCTTCCCCTTTGCCTATTTCACTCTTTATCTTTCCTTCTTTCCCTCCCTTTTTCTCTATCCCTCTTTCCTTCCCCCTTTCCCGCCCTCTTTCCTTATTTCCACCTCTCCCACTTTCCTCTTTCCCTATATCCCCTTTCTCTCTCTCTCCTTTCCCTCTCCATCTATCCCTATTTCCCTATTCCACTCTCCCCCTTTCATTCTTTCCCTTCCCTCTCTCAATCTCTCCCTTCCTTCCCTTTTTCAGTCTCCCTCTCCATCTTTCCCTCCCTCCCACTTTCCCTCTCCCAGTCTTTCCCTCTCTCCCACTTTCCTTCCTCCCCTCTCCCCCCATTTTCCTCTCTTTCCTTTCCCTATTTCTCTTTCCTCTTTTAGTCCATCTTTCCCTCTTGCTCTCCTTCCTTCCCTCTCTCCCTTCCCCTCTCCCCTCTTTCCTTCCTTCGCTCTCCCCCTCTTTCAGTATTTCCCTCCCTCATCTTTTCCTCTTGCAGTCTTTCACTCTCCCTCTTTCCCTCCCTTTTGTCTCAATCCCTCTCTCTCCTTTTCTTGCTCTCCCTCTTGCCATCTTTCCCTCCTCCCTCTCTCCTTTCAGTCTCTACCTCTCTCCCTTCCCCTCCTTCACTCTTTTCCTCTCCCTCATTCCCTATCTCAGTCTGTCACTCTCTCCCTGTTCCACCTTTCACTCTCCCTCTTTCCTTCTTTCCCTCCCTTTTGTCTCTATCCCTCTGTCCCTCTCTCCTTTTTTGCTCTCCCTCTCCTTCTTTCCCTTTCACCATCTTTCCCTCCTCCCCTCCCTCACTCTTTCCCTCTCTCTTTCAGTCTTTCCCCCTCTCCCTCCCTTTGGTCTCTATCCCTCTCTCCTTTTTTGCTCTCACTCTCCCTCTCACCATCTTTCCTTCTCTCCCTCCCTCCTTTCCCTCTTTCAGTCTCTACCTCTCTTCCTCTCTCTCCCCTTCCATCTCCCCCTCTCCTTAATCCTCTTTCCCTCTTCCTTTTCCCCTCTCTCCCTCTTCCCCTTTCCTTTTTTCCCGCTCTCTCTTCCCCTCTCCCCTCTTTCCTTCCTTCGCTCTCCCCCTCTTCCAGTATTTCCCTCTCTCCACCTTCCCCTCTCCCTCTTGCAGTCTTTCACTCTCCCTCTTTCTCTCCCTTTTGTCTCTATCCCTCTCTCTCCTTTTCTTGCTCTCCCTCTTTCCTTCTTTCCCTCTTGCCATCTTTCCCTCCTCCCTCTCTCTTTTCAGTCTCTACCTCTCTCCCTTCCCCTCCACTCTTTTCCTCTCCCTCATTCCCTCTCAGTTTGTCACTCTCTTCCTGTTCCACCTTTCACTCTCCCTCTTTCCTTCTTTTCCTCCCTTTTGTCTCTATCCCTCTCACCTTTTTTTCCTCTCCCTCTCCTTCCACCATCTTTCCCTCCGTCCCTCCCTCTCTCCATCTTCCCTCCCTCACTCTTTCCCTCTCCCTCAATCTTTCAGTCTTTCCCCCTCTCCTTCCCTTTTGTCTCTATCCCTCTCTCTTTTTTTGCTCTCACTCTTTCCCTCTTGCCATCTTTCCTTCTCTCCCTCCCTCCTTTCCCTCTTTCAGTCTACCTCTCCCCCTTCCATCTCCCCTCTTTCTTTATTCCTCTTTCCCTCTTCCTTTTCCCCCCTCTCCCTCTTCCCCTTTCCTTCTTTCCTGCTCTTTCTCTTTCACTCTCTACATCTACCTTTCCCTCACTCCTCTCCCTCCCTTTTGTCTCTGTCCCTCTTTCATTCTTTCCCTCTTCCCCTTTCCCTCTCTCCCTCTTTCAGTCTACCTTTTCCCATCTCTCCCTCTCCATCTTTCTCTCTCTCCCTTTTTCCTCTCGCTCTCCTTCTTTCCTTCTTTCAGTCCTACCCCTCTCCCTCTTTCTTACTCTCTTCCCCTTTCCCTCTCTCCTTTTTTCATTTTCTCCCTCTTCTCCCTTCCCTCTTTCCCTCTTACCTGAAGTCTTCTTTCCCTCTCTCCTTCTTTCATTCTCTCCTTCTTCTCCCTTTCCCTCTTTCCCTTATGTGGCCCTTTTCACCCCAGAAGAGCCGAGCAACAGGCCAGGGGAAAGCTTGAACCCATTGAAAAACTGGTGGGTAACAGGTGTCACCAGGGGTTGAACCCGGTACCTACCGAATGCGAGGCGGATGCTCTACCACAAGGCCACTGCTTCGGTTTTTTAGGACTGCTGCAGCTGAGGCTCTAAGGGAGCAATTCAGGTGAGGCTCTTTCCTCTTTCCCTCTCTCTTGCTTTCCATCTCTCTCTATCTCCTTCTTTCCATCTTCGTCTTTCTTTATTTCCCCTTTCATTCTTTTCCTCTCCCTCTTTCCTTTCCCTCTCTCCTTATTTCTCTCTTTCAGTCTTTCAGCCTTTTCTCAAGCATTTCACCCCAGAAGAGCTGAGCAAGAGGCCGGGATTTGTACCCATTGAAAAACCGGTGGGTACCCGCAGCACCAGGGGTTGAACTCGGTACCTCCCGAATGCGAGGCAGATGCTCTACCACAAGGCCACCGCTTCGGTTTTTTAGGACTGCTGCAGCTGAGGCTCTAAGGGAGCACTTCATGTGAGGCTTTCTTTTTTTTCCTCTCGCTCTCTCTTGCTTTGCCTCTCTCCCTCTCTCTTTCCACATTTCCCTTTTCCACTCTCTCCCTTTTTTCTTATTTTGATCTCCCTCTCTCCTTCTTTCCCTCTTTCAGTCTTCCCTTCTCCCTCTTTCCCCCATCTCCTTCTTTCCATCTTCCAGTCTTTCCCTCTCCCTCTTTCCTTCTTTCTATTCCCTGTCAATCTCCCCCTTCTTTCCCTTTTTTCAGTCTTTCCCTCTCTCCATCTTTCCCCCTCCATGCTTTCCCTATTTCCTTCTTACCCTCTATCCTTATTTCCATATTCCAGTCTTTCCCTCTCTCCCACTTTCCTTCTTTCCATCTCCCCCTCTCTATTTTCCTCTCCCTCTCTTCCCTTTCCCTCTTTCCTGCTCTCTCAATTTTTCAGGCCATCTTTCCCTCCCTCCCTCTCCCCCTTTTTCCCTCTTTCAGTCTTTCCCTCTCTCCCTCTTTCCTTCCTTCGCTCTCCCCCTCTTTCAGTCTTTGTCTCTGTCCATCCTCCCTCCCTCATTTCCTCTCTCCCTCTTTCCTACTTCGCTCTCCCCCTCTTTCAGTCTTTGTCTCTCTCCTACTTTCCTTCCCTCATTTCCTCTCTTCCTCTTTCAGTCTTTTGCTCCCTCCCTCTTCCCCCTTTCACTCTCCCTCTCCATCTCCCCCTCTTTCCGTCTCTTTTGTCTCTATCCCTCTTTCATTCTTTCCCTCTCTCCCTTTTCCTCTCTCCTTCTTTCCCTCTCAGTCTCCCTATTCACATCTCTCCCTCGCCCTCTCTCCGTCTTTCCCTCTTTCACTCTCTCCTTTCCCTCTCTCCTTTTCCTTCTTTCAGTCTCGCTCTTTCCATCTCTCCATCTTTCCCTCTCTCCACCTTTCCCTCTCTCCCTCTTTCCTTAATTCCCTCTCCCTCTTTGCTTCTTTCCCTCTTGCCATCCTTCCTTCTCTCCCGTTTCCTTCTTTCAGCCATTCCCTTGCCCACTTTGCTTCTTTTCTTTTCCCTCTTTCCATCTCTCCCTCGCCCTTTTTCCTTTCTTTTCCTCTTTCATTCTGCTCTCCCACTTTCCTTATTCCCTCTCTCCATCTTTCCCTCTCACTCTCTCCTTTCCACCCCACTCTCTCCTTTCCCTTTCTCCCCTTTCCCTCTTCCACTCTCCCTCTTTCATTATTTCCCTCCTTCCTTCTTTAAGTCCTTCCCTCTCTTTCTCTTTCTCTCTCCTCCTTTTCCTCTTTCCATTTCTCCCTCTCCTTTCCCTCTCTCCCTCCTTCACTCTTCCTCCTACCTGCAGTCTTTTCTTTCCCTCTATCCTTTCATTCTCTCCCTCTTCCCCTTTGCCTATTTCACTCTTCATCTTTCCTTCTTTCCCTTCCTTTTTCTCTATCCCTCTTTGCTTCCCCCTTTCCCGCCATCTTTCCTTATTTCCACCTCTCCCACTTTCCTCTTTCCCTATATCCCCTTTCTCTCTCTCCTTTCCCTCTCCATCTATCAATCTTTCCCTATTCCACTCTCCCTCTTTCATTCTTTCCCTTCCCTCTCTCGATCTCCCCCTTCCTTCTCTTTTTCAGTCTCCCTCTCCATCTTTCCCTCCCTCCCACTTTCCCTCTCCCAGTCTTTCCCTCTCTCCCACTTTACTTCCTCCCCTCTCCCCCATTTTCCTCTCTTTCCTTTCCCTATTTCTCTTTCCTCTTTTAGTCCATCTTTCCCTCTCGCTCTCCTTCCTTCCCTCTCTCCCTTCCCTTCTCCCTTCTTTCCTTCCTTCGCTCTCCCCCTCTTTCAGTATTTCCCTCCCTCATCTTTCCCTCTTGCAGTCTTTCACTCTCCCTCTTTCCCTCCCTTTTGTCTCAATCCCTCTCTCTCCTTTTCTTGCTCTCCCTCTTGCCATCTTTCCCTCCTCCCTCTCTCCTTTCAGTCTCTACCTCTCTCCCTTCCCCTCCTTCACTCTTTTCCTCTCCCTCATTCCCTATCTCAGTCTGTCGCTCTCTCCCTGTTCCACCTTTCACTCTCCCTCTTTCCTTCTTTCCCTCCCTTTTGTCTCTATCCCTCTGTCCCTCTCTCCTTTTTTGCTCTCCCTCTCCTTCTTTCCGTTTCACCATCTTTCCCTCCTCCCCTCCCTCACTCTTTCCCTCTCTCTTTCAGTCTTTCCCCCTCTCCATCCCTTTTGTCTCTATCCCTCTCTCCTTTTTTGCTCTCACTCTTTCCCTCTTGCCATCTTTCCTTCTCTCCCTCCCTCCTTTCCCTCTTTCAGTCTCTACCTCTCTTCCTCTCTCTCCCCCTTCCATCTTGCCCTCTTTCCTTAATACTCTTTCCCTCTTCCTTTTCCCCTCTCTCCCTCTTCCCCTTTCCTTTTTTCCCGCTCTCTTCCCCTCTCCCCTCTTTCCTTCCTTCGCTCTCCCCCTCTTCCAGTATTTCCCTCTCTCCATCTTCCCCTCTCCCTCTTGCAGTCTTTCACTCTCCCTCTTTCCCTCCCTTTTGTCTCTATCCCTCTCTCTCCTTTTCTTGCTCTCCCTTTTTCCCTCTTGCCATCTTTCCCTCCTCCCTCTCTCTTTTCAGTCTCTACCTCTCTCCCTTCCCCTCCACTCTTTTCCTCTCCCTCATTCCCTCTCAGTTTGTCACTCTCTCCCTGTTCCACCTTTCACTCTCCCTCTTTCCTTCTTTCCCTCCCTTTTGTCTCTATCCCTCTCACCTTTTTTTCCTCTCCCTCTCCTTCCACCATCTTTCCCTCCGTCCCTCCCTCTCTCCATCTTCCCTCCCTCACTCTTTCCCTCTCCCTCATTCTTTAAGTCTTTCCCTAACCCTTTTGTCTCTATCCCTCTCTCCTTTTTTGCTCTCACTCTTTCCCTCTTGCCATCTTTCCTTCTCTCCCTCCCTCCTTTCCCTCTTTCAGTCTCTACCTCTCCCCCTTCCATCTCCCCCTCTTTCTTTATTCCTCTTTCCCTCTTCCTTTTCCCCCCTCTCCCTCTTCCCCTTTCCTTCTTTCCTGCTCTTTCTCTTTCACTCTCTACATCTACCTTTCCCTCCCTCCTTCTCTCCCTCCCTTTTGTCTCTGTCCCTCTTTCATTCTTTCCCTCTTCCCCTTTCCCTCTCTCCCTTTCAGTCTACCTTTTCCCATCTCTCCCTCGCCCTCTTTCCCTCTCTCCATCTTTCTCTCTCTCCCTTATTCCTTTCGCTCTCCTTTCCTTCTTTCCATTCCCTGTCAATCTCCCCCTTCTTTCCCTTTTTTCAGTCTTTCCCTCTCTCCATCTTTCCCCCTCCATCCTTTCCCTATTTCCTTCTTACCCTCTATCCTTATTTCCATATTCCAGTCTTTCCCTCTCTTCCACTTTCCTTCTTTCCCTCTCCCCCTCTCTATTTTCCTCTCCCTCTCTTTCCTTTCCCTCTTTCCTGCTCTCTCAATTTTTCAGGCCATCTTTCCCTCCCTCCCTCTCCCCCTTTCACCCTCTCCCAGTCTTTCCCTCTCTCCCACTTTCCTTCCTCCCTTCTCCCCCCTCTATTTTCCTCTCTTTCATTTCCCTATTTCTCTTTCCTCTTTTAGTCCATCTTTCCCTCTTGCTCTCCTTCCTTCCCTCTCTCCCTTCCCCTCTCCCCTCTTTCCTTCCTCCCTCATTCCCTATCTCAGTCTGTCGCTCTCTCCCTGTTCCACCTTTCACTCTCCCTCTTTCCTTCTTTCCCTCCCTTTTGTCTCTATCCCTCTGTCCCTCTCTCCTTTTTTGCTCTCCCTCTCCTTCTTTCCCTTTCACCATCTTTCCCTCCTCCCTCCCTCACTCTTTCCCTCTCTCTTTCAGTCTTTCCCCCTCTCCCTCCCTTTTCTCTCTATCCCTCTCTCCTTTTTGCTCTCTCTCCCTCTCTCCATCTTTCCTTCTCTCCCTCCCTCCTTTCCCTCTTTCAGTCTCTACCTCTCTTCCTCTCTCTCCCCTTCCATCTCCCCCTCTTTCCTTAATCCTCTTTCCCTCTTCCTTTTCCCGTTTCTTTTTTTCCCGCTCTCTCTTCCCCTCTCCCCTCTTTCCTTCCTTCGCTCTCCCCCTCTTCCAGTATTTCCCTCTCTCCATCTTCCCCTCTCCCTCTTGCAGTCTTTCACTCTCCCTCTTTCCCTCCCTTTTGTCTCTATCCCTCTCTCTCCTTTTCTTGCTCTCCCTCTTTCCTTCTTTCCCTCTTGCCATCTTTCCCTCCTCCCTCTCTCTTTTCAGTCTCTACCTCTCTCCCTTCCCCTCCACTCTTTTCCTCTCCCTCATTCCCTCTCAGTTTGTCACTCTCTTCCTGTTCCACCTTTCACTCTCCCTCTTTCCTTCTTTTCCTTCCTTTTGTCTCTATCCCTCTCACCTTTTTTCCTCTCCCTCTCCTTCCACCATCTTTCCCACCGTCCCTCCCTCTCTCCATCTTCCCTCCCTCACTCTTTTTCACTCCCTCATTCTTTCAGTCTTTCCCCCTCTCCTTCCCTTTTGTCTCTATCCCTCTCTCCTTTTTTGCTCTCACTCTTTCCCTCTTGCTATCTTACCTTCTCTCCCTCCTTTCCCTCTTTCAGTCTCTACCTCTCCCCCTTCCATCTCCCCCTCTTTCTTTATTCCTCTTTCCCTCTTCCTTTTCCCCCCTCTCCCTCTTCCCCTTTCCTTCTTTCCTGCTCTTTCTCTTTCACTCTCTACATCTACCTTTCCCTCACTCCTCTCCCTCCCTTTTGTCTCTGTCCCTCTTTCATTCTTTCCCTCTTCCCCTTTCCCTCTCTCCCTCTTTCCTTTCGCTCTCCTTCTTTCCTTCTTTCAGTCCTACCCCTCTCCCTCTTTCGTACTCTCTTCCCCTTTCCCTCTCTCCTTCTTTCATTTTCTCCCTCTTCTCCCTTCCCTCTTTCCCTCTTACCTGAAGTCTTCTTTCCCTCTCTCCTTTCATTCTCTCCCTCTTCACCCTTTCCCTCTTTCCCTTATGTGGCCCTTTTCACCCCAGAAGAGCCGAGCAACAGGCCGGGGGAAAGTTTGAACCCATTGAAAAACCGGTGGGTAACAGGTGTCACCAGGGGTTGAACCCGGTACCTACCGAATGCGAGGCGGATGCTCTACCACAAGGCCACTGCTTCGGTTTTTTAGGACTGCTGCAGCTGAGGCTCTAAGGGAGCAATTCAGGTGAGGCTCTTTCCTCTTTCCCTCTCTCTTGCTTTCCATCTCTCTCTATCTCCTTCTTTCCATCTTCGTCTTTCTTTATTTCCCCTTTCATTCTTTTCCTCTCCCTCTTTCCTTTCCCTCTCTCCTTATTTCTCTCTTTCAGTCTTTCAGCCTTTTCTCAAGCATTTCACCCCAGAAGAGCTGAGCAAGAGGCTGGGATTTGTACCCATTGAAAAACCGGTGGGTACCCGCAGCACCAGGGGTTGAACTCGGTACCTCCCGAATGCGAGGCAGATGCTCTACCACAAGGCCACCGCTTCGGTTTTTTAGGACTGCTGCAGCTGAGGCTCTAAGGGAGCACTTCATGTGAGGCTCTTTCTTTTTTTTCCTCTCGCTCTCTCTTGCTTTGCCTCTCTCCCTCTCTCTTTCCACACTTCCCTTTTCCACTCTCTCCCTTTTTTCTTATTTTCATCTCCCTCTCTCCTTCTTTCCCTCTTTCAGTCTTCCCTTCTCCCTCTTTCCCCCATCTCCTTCTTTTCATCTTCCAGTCTTTCCCTCTCCCTCTTTCCTTCTTTCCATTCCCTGTCAATCTCCCCCTTCTTTCCCTTTTTTCAGTCTTTCCCTCTCTCCATCTTTCCCCCTCCATGCTTTCCCTATTTCCTTCTTACCCTCTATCCTTATTTCCATATTCCAGTCTTTCCCTCTCCCACTTTCCTTCTTTCCCTCTCCCCCTCTCTATTTTCTCTCTCCCTCTCTTTCCTTTCCCTCATTCCTGCTCTCTCAATTTTTCAGGCCATCTTTCCCTCCCTCCCTCTCCCCCTTTTCCCTCTTTCAGCCTTTCCCTCTCTCCCTCTTTCCTTCCTTCGCTCTCCCCCTCTTTCAGTCTTTGCCTCTCTCCATCTTCCCTCCCTCATTTCCTCTCTCCCTCTTTCCTACTTCGCTCTCCCCCTCTTTCAGTCTTTGCCTCTCTCCTACTTTCCTTCCCTCATTTCCTCTCTTCCTCTTTGTCTTTTGCTCCCTCCCTCTTCCCCCTTTCACTCCCCCTCTCCATCTCCCCCTCTTTCCGTCTCTTTTGTCTCTATCCCTCTTTCATTCTTTCCCTCTCCCTCTCTCCTTCTCTCGCTCTCCCACTCTCCCTTTTCCTCTCTCCTTCTTTCCCTCTGTCTCCCTCTTCACATCTCTCCCTCGCCCTCTCTCCATCTTTCCCTCTTTCACTCTCTCCTTTTCTTTCTTTCAGTCTCGCTCTTTCCATCTCTCCATCTTTCCCTCTCTCCCTCTTTCCTTAATTCCCTCTCCCTCTTTACTTCTTTCCCTCTTGCCATCCTTCCTTCTCTCCCATTTCCTTCTTTCAGCCATTCCCTTGCCCACTTTGCTTCTTTTCTTTTCCCTCTTTCCATCTCTCCCTCGCCCTTTTTCCTTTTCCTCTTTCATTCTGCTCTCCCACTTTCCTTATTCCCTCTCTCCTTTCCCTCTCTCCCCTTTCCCTCTTCCACTCTCCCTCTTTCAATATTTCCCTCCTTTAAGTCCTTCCCTCTCTTTCTCTTTCCCTCTCTCCCTCCTTCACTCTTCCTCCTACCTGCAGTCTTTTCTTTCCCTCTATCCTTTCATTATCTCCCTCTTCCCCTTTGCCTATTTCACTCTTCATCTTTCCTTCTTTCCCTCCCTTTTTCTCTATCCCTCTTTCCTTACCCCTTTCCCGCCCTCTTTCCTCATTTCCACCTCTCCCACTTTCCTCTTTCACTATATCCCCATTTCTCTCTCTCTATCCTTTCCCTCTCCATCTATCCCTCTTTCCCTATTCCACTCTCCCCCTTTCATTCTTTCCCTTCCCTCTCTCAATCTCTCCCTTCCTTCCCTTTTTCAGTCTCCCTCCCACTTCCCTCTCCCAGTCTTTCCCTCTCTCCCACTTTCCTTCCTCCCCTCTCCCCCTCTATTTTCCTCTCTTTCCTTTCCCTATTTCTCTTTCCTCTTTTAGTCCATCTTTCCCTCTCGCTCTCCTTCCTTCCCTCTCTCCCTTCCCCTCTCCCCTCTTTCCTTCCTTCGCTCTCCCCCTCTTTCAGTATTTCCCTCCCTCATCTTTCCCTCTTGCAGTCTTTCACTCTCCCTCTTTCCCTCCCTTTTGTCTCTATCCCTCTGTCCCTCTCTCCTTTTTTGCTCTCCCTCTCCTTCTTTCCCTTTCACCATCTTTCCCTCCTCCCCTCCCTCTCTCCATCCTCCCTCCGTCACTCTTTCCCTCTCTCTTTCAGTCTTTCCCCCTCTCCTTCTCTTTTGTCTCTATCCCTCTCTCCTTTTTTGCTCTCACTCTTTCCCTCTTGCCATCTTTCCTTCTCTCCCTCCCTCCTTTCCCTCTACCTCTCCCCCTTCCATCTCCCCCTCTTTCTTTAATCCTCTTTCCCTCTTCCTTTTCCCCCCTCTCCCTCTTCCCTCTTCCCCCTTTCCCTCTTACCTGCAATCTTCTTTCCCTCTCTCCTTTCATTCTCTCCCTCTTCTCCCTTTCCCTCTTTCCCTTATGTGGCCCTTTTCACCCCAGAAGAGCCAAGCAACAGGCCAAGGGAAAGCTAGAAGAGCTGAGCAAGAGGCCGGGGTTTGTACCCATTGAAAAACCGGTGGGTAACCGGCGGCACCAGGGGTTGAACCCGGTACCTACCGAATGCGAGGCGGATGCTCTACCACAAGGCCACCGCTTCGGTTTTTTAGGACTGCTGCAGCTGAGGTTCTAAGGGAGCACTTCATGTGAGGCTCTTTCCTCTTTCCCTCTCTCTTGCTTTCCATCTCTATCTCCTTCTTTCCATCTTCGTCTTTCCTTATTTCCCCTTTCATTCTTTTCCTCTCCCTCTTTCCTTATTTCTCTCTTTCAGCCTTTTCCCAAGCATTTCACCCCAGAAGAGCTGAGTAAGAGGCCGGTATTTGTACCCATTGAAAAACCGGTGGGTACCCGCAGCACCAGGGGTTGAACCTGGTACCTCCCGAATGCGAGGCGGATGCTCTACCACAAGGCCACCGCTTCGGTTTTTTAGGACTGCTGCAGCTGAGGTTCTAAGGGAGCACTTCATGTGAGGCTTTCTTTTTTTTCCCTCTTGCTCTCTCTTGCTTTGCGTCTCCCTTTCCACCTTTCCCTTTTCCCCTCCCTCCCTTTTCCTTATTTTCATCTCCCTCTCTCCTTCTTTCCCTCTTTCAGTCTTCCCTCCTCCCTCTTTCCCCCATCTCCTTCTTTCCATCTTCCAGTCTTTCCCTCTCACCCTCTTTCAGTCTTTCCCTCTCTCCATCTTTCCCTCCCACTTCCACTCTCCCTCTTTCATTCTTTCCATTCCCTTTCAATCTCTCCCTTCTTTCCCTTTTTTCAGTCTTTCCCTCTCTCAATCTTTCCCCCTCCATCATTTCCCTATTTCCTTCTTCCCCTCTATCCTTTCCCTATTGCAGTCATTCCCTCTCTCCCACGTTCCTTCCTTCCCTCTCCCCCCTCTATTTTCCTCTTTCCCTCTTTCAGTCCATCTTTCCCTCTCACTCTCCCCCTGTTTCAATATTCCCCTCTCCATCTTCCCTCCCTCTCTCCCTCTTTCAGTCTTCCCCTCTTTTCCTCTTCCCCCTTTCACTCTCCCTCATTTCTTTCCCTCCCTTTTGTCTCTATCCCTCTCTCCTTTTTTTGCTCTCTCTTTCCCTCTTGCCATCTTTCCTTCTCTCCCTCCCTCTTACCCTCTTTCAGTCTCTACCTTCCCATCCCTCACTCTTTCCCTCTCCCTCATTCCCTCTTTCAGTCTGTCGCTCTCTCCCTGTTCCGCCTTTCACTCTCCCTCTTTCCTTCTTTCCCTCCTCCCCTCGCTCTTTCCATCTCTACCTCTCTCTCCCCCTTCCATCTCCCCCTCTTTCCTTAATCCTTCCCTCTTCCTTTTCCCCTCTCTCCCTCTTCCCCTTTCCTTCTCTCCTGCTCTCCCTCTTTCACTCTCTACCTCTCTCTTTCCCTCACTCCTCTCCCTCTTTCCCTTTTCCTCTTTCCATTTCTCCCTCTCCTTCTTTCCCTCTCCCCCTCTTCCCTGCAGTCTTTCCCTCTCTCCCTCTTACCTGAAGTCTTCTTTCCCTCTCTCCTTTCATTCTCTCCCTCTTCTCCCTTTCCCTCATGTGGCCCTTTCCACCGCTCTCTCTTGCTTTGCCTCTCTCCCTCTCTTTCCACCTTTCCCTTTTCCCCTCTCTCCCTTTTCCTTATTTTCATCTCCCTCTCTTCTTCTTTCCCTCTTTCAATCTTCCCTCCTCCCTCTTCCCCCTTCCCCCATCTTCCACTCTCCCTCTTTCCATTCCCTGTCAATCTCTCCCTTTTTCCAGTCTTTCCCTCTCCATCCTTTCCCTATTCCAGTATTTCCCTCTCTCCCACTTTTCTTCTTTCTCCCTCCCCCCTCTATTTTCCTCTCTCCCTCTCTTTCCTTTCCCTCTTTCCTGCTCTCTCTCAATTTTCAGGCCGTCTTTCCCTCCCTCTTTTCCTCTCCCCCTTTTCCCTCTTTCAGTCTTTCCCTCTCTCCCTCTCCTTCCTTCCCTCTCTCCTTCTTTCCCCCTTTCAGTCTTCCCTCCTCCCTTTTTCCTTCTTTTCCTCTTTCCATCTCTCCCTCGCCCTTTTTCCTTTCTTTTCCTCTTTCACTCTGCTCTCCCTCTTTCCTTATTCCCTCTCACTCTCTCCTTTCCCTCTCTCCCGTAGTCCCTCTCTCCTTTCCACCCCACTCTCTCATTTCCCTCTCTCCCCTTTTCCCCTTTCATTTTTTCCCTCTCTCTCTTTAAGTCATTCCCTCTTTCCATCCCTCCCTCTCCCCTTTTTCCTATTTCCATTTATGCCTCTCCTCTCCCTCTCTCCCTCTGCCTCTTACCTGCAGTCATTTCTTTCCCCCTCTCCTTTTTTCATTATCTCCCTCTTCCCTCTCCCTCTTTCCCTCCGTTTTCCTGTATCCCTATTTCTTTCCCCCCTCTCCCTCCCTCTTTCCTTATGTCCATCTCTGATGCTTTCCTCTTTCCCTATATCCCCATTTCTCTCTCCATCTATTCCTCTTTCCCTTTTCCTGTCTCCATCTCTCCATATTTCCTTCCCTCCCACTTCCCCTCAATCCTTTCCCTCTTCCAGTCTTTCCCTTTCTCCCACTTTCTTTCCGACCCTCTCCCTCCTCTATTTTCCTCTCTCCCTCCCTTTCCCTCTCTCTTTCCTCTTTTAGTCCATTTTTCCCTCTTGCTCTCCCCCTCTTTCAATATTTCCCTCCCTCACTCTTTCCCTCTCTCCCTCTTTCAGTCCTTCCCTCGCTTCCTCTTTCCCCTTTCACTCTCCGTTTTTCCTTCTTGCCCTCCCTTTTCTCTATCCCTCTCTCCTTTTTTGCTCTCCCTCTTTCTATCTTCCCTTCTCTCCCTCCCTCCTTCTTTCCCTCTTTCAGTCTCAACCTCTCTCCCTTCCCATCCCTCACTCTTTCCCTCTCCCTCATTACCTCTTTCAGTCCCCTGTTCCCCCTTTCACTCTCCCTCTTTCCCTCCTCCCCTCCCTCTTTCTTTTCCCCTCTCCCTCTTCCCCCTCTCCCTCTTTCACTCTCTGCCTCTCTCTCTTTTCCTCTTTCACTGACTCCTTCTCTCCCTCTTTCCCTCCCTTTTGTCTCTATCCCTCTTTCATTCTTTCTCTCTTCCTCTTTCCCTCTCCATCTTTCTCCCTTTTTGCTTCTTTCCCTCTTTCAGTCCTTTCCTCTCCCTCTCTTCTACTTTCCCTCTCTCCTTTCATTCTCTCCCTCTTCTCCCTTTCCCTCTTTCCATTTCTACCTCTCCTTTCCCTCTCCCTCTTAATCTTACCTGCAGTCTTCTTTCCCTTTCTCCTTCTTTCATTCTCTCCTCTTCTCCCTTTCCCTCTCCCTCTTTCCCTTATGTGGCCCTTTTCACCCCAGAAGCAACAGGCCGGGGGAAAGCTTGAACCCATTGAAGAACCGAAGGGTAACAGGCGTCACCAAGGGTTGAACCCGGTACCTCCCGAATGCAAGGCGGATGATCTACCACAAGGCCACTGCTTCGGTTTTTTAGGACTGCTGCAGCTGAGGCTCTAAGGGAGCACTTCAGGTGAGGCTCTTTCCTTCCTTCCCTCTCCCTATCTCTCTTCTTTCCCTTGCTTTCCATCTCTCCCTCTCTCGCTCTCTCTTTCCCCTCTTCCTCTTAACTTCCTTCTCTCTCTCCCTATCCCTCTTGCTATTTCCATCGCTTCCTCTTTCCATCTATCTCCTTTCCTTCTTTACCCCTTTCATTACTTCCCACTCTCCTTTCCTTCTTTCCCTCATTCCCCTTTCGTTCTCTCCCTCTTTCCCTCTTCCAACTCTCCATCATTCCTTTTCCACTTCCTCTTTCACTCACTCCTCTCCCTCCCTTTTCTCTATTCCTTTTCATTCCTTCCCTCTCCCTCTTTCCTGCTTTCCCTTATGTGGCCCTTTTCACCCCAGCAGAGCCGAGCAACAGGCCTGGGGAAAGCTTGTACCCACTGAAAAGCCGGTGGGTAACCGGCGTCCCAGGGGTTGAACCTGGTACCTCCTGAATGCGAGGTGGATGCTCTACCACAAGGCCATCGTTTCGGTTTTTTAGGACTGCTGCAGGGAGCAATTCAGGTGAGGCTCTTTCTTTCTTTCCCTCTCTCTTGCTTTCCATCTCTATCTCCTTCTTTCCATTTATTATTTCCTTATTTCCCCTTTCATTCTTTTCCTCTCCCTCTTTCCTTTCCCTCTCTTCCTCTTCCTTTTCCCTCTTTCAGTCTTTCAGCCTTTTCCCAAGCATTTCACCCCAGAAGAGCTGAGCAAGAGGCCGGGGTTTGTACCTATTGAAAAACCGGTAGGTAACCGGCGGCACCAGGGGTTGAACCCGGTACCTCCCGAATGCAAGGCGGATGCTCTACCACAAGGCCACCGCTTCGGCTTTTTAGGACTGCTGCAGCTGAGGCTCTAACGGAGCAGTTCATGTGAGTCTCTTTCCTTCTTTCCCTTTCCCCTTCTTTTTCATCTCTACCTCCTTCTTTCCATCTTCGTCTTTCCTTATTTCAACTTTCATTCTTTTCCTCTCTCTCTTTCCTTTTCCTCTCTTCCTCTTTCCCTCCCTCTCCCGCCTTCCCTCTCTCCCTCTCTCCTTATTTCCCTCTTTCAGCCTTTTCCCAAGCATTTCACCCGAGAAGAGCTGAGCAAGAGGGCGGGGTTTGTGCCCATTGAAAAACCGGTTTGTAACCGGCAGCACCAGGGGTTGCCCCCCCCCCGTGCTTGGGGAGCAGTATGTATGCTTTCCTGTACTTAGCAGGCAGATACATTGCATAATATAAAATCCTCTAATATACGACCTCTAGTGTCTGTCTGATCGCTTCTCTAAAAAGTGGAGTGCGCATTAAAATTTCCAACAACCAGATATGGTTCTGGCAGTTGTTCTAAAAGCTCTTCCAGATCATGAAGGGTTACAATTAGGTGCGGTTGGATACACAGTGAACATTTAGTTTTTGTTTTATAATGAATGATAGACCGCAACAGGTTCAAACTTGGTTTTGAGGCTAATTTCACGTGTTGCTACTCCATTCTGCACTACAATAGCGACACCTCCAAATAGCCTATTTGCTTCTTTTCGGTCGCAGCGAAAGACGTGTCCTTTTAAAATGTTTTGGTGTGGTCCTACGTTAGCTTCCTGTAGGCAAAGGGCTACAGGAGAAAATGAATGTAAAATGTCTTTTATCTCGTTGTAGTTGTTTATGAGACCTCGGCAGTTCCAGTGAATGAGGAACGCCATTTTTTTATGGAATGCACCTGAATTTAGCTTTCAGGTATGTCTGGTCCTGTTATACGAGTTTTTTCTCTCCGTTTTCTTTCCAGAAAGTTATGCCGCCGCTGCAGCATGGACGAAGAAGGGGTTGTGTCATTGCCTCGGGGGCTTTGGACATTTGGGGAGAGTTAGGAGTGTTGGTTGCAGGCTTCCCTTCTGTGGGAGAAGCCTTTTGGGCTGTTGGCTCTGGGGCCAGTGTGCCCTGTTCCTGCAATGGCAGGGCAGCTTTCGCTGCTTCTGCCTGGGGCAGAGATGGCCCTGACTGAGGCTTAACCTCGGCGGAGACCAAATCCTGTTGTGGTGTGCTGCCCCTATGCTCCACCACATTGGAATAGTTCGGTTTGGCTGTGAACAAAAAAGTGCCCTGTTTAACAAGATATCTCTGTTGCGCCTCTTTAAACGTTATGTTTTCGTTGACTTTTATGGTAATGATGTCCTTTTCCTACTTCCAAGAAGGACACGACAGCACAAAACACACAAACACCTGCTTTAACAGGTGCCCCCTGCGGGGAGAGGCCATGTTTTGTCAGGACCCCAGGTCTATTCCAAAATAAAGTAAAAACAGAGTCTGTTATCAGACACTGATTGTACTTGATTTTGTGCCTGTCTATTTTATAATGATTATTTTTTGTAATTTTAATGACATGTATAACATGTTATTACACTTCTGATGTTCAATGCATGCAGTTGTGACGAGCAAGTGTGAGCCGGAGATGCATGTAGTACGCGTCACCACTAAAGCGAGCAGCCCCGTTGTACAGGAAGCCAGCGAGTTATCGATCCATAAAACGCACTGCGTCAAGAGGCAAGACGTCGCCGCCTGCTACGACCCACAGATGGATCCGAGACCCAAGAAAAGACTGCACATACAAGGAGAAATGCAAAGGAGACTATGCCTGGATCATGGCCGCCTCGGACAACGGCCGCCAGGAGCAAGGTAAAGGCAAACTATGAATAAACCAGCCAGCAGTTCTAACAGTGTGCGATCAGACCGAGCTATTTGAAGGTGGTTCAGTCAGGTGCCCATTCTTACGTAGGTATTGAGAAATTTGTTCATGTTCGAGCATTTTAATGTGATTTATTTCAAAACAATATGCATCTGAACTTCAACTTGTGTCATGAACAGCAGTTTCCACTTCATAGATGACAATTTAGTGCAAAAAAAATTCACGCAAAAGTGCAATATAAACTATATTCCTCAGGCGGCATGCGTCAATGACACGCCCCCCCACGGTAAGCGTATGCCCGATTTCAATAGCAGGAAGTTGTGGTCAGCCTAAGCTGTGGACAAAAATCGCTCCTTGCACTTTGTCTCTGATTTCCTCCATTTGTTGAGGAATGTGCAGGACAGTTTGTTCAGCCCCCTATAAATACTGCATGGTATGGATCCATGAGAAATGCCAGTTAGATCAACAGAGGCATTATCATATACTGCACAAAGGAAAAAGCATCAGTCTAGCATGATGAGACTGTATGAGCAGTTCTTGTTCAAGATGGAGCCTGGAACAACAAAAAATTCAACTACATTCTTCTCTCTTTTACATCTTCCTAGTGTCCACTCAATGCTCTCATATATTCTGATCTGCTTATATGTAACAGGGTAAGCAGGTTTCAATACATGACCTTGCACGTAAAAACCATCAGCATGACAATACTGACAAAGGCGACTATTTCCATTTGTGCACTCCTAAAAATGTTTTCTCATTTCAGTTTTATATTTTTAAAGCCAACTTCTATAGCCCCATATTGGTGCTTCCCTTGGCTTATTCACGAATGGACTTCATTCCTCGTGTAGCCCCATCTTTGCTAGTGGCGGATCTGGAAATGGACTGATGCTGCTGACGACAGACTATCCAACGTGGTTTCAGAAGTGCAGATGTGGAAGATAGCCTTTTCAGCGACAGTAAAAGAGTCCCCGCCGAACATTGAAGATCGGTCATCTGCGCTGACGACCAGGACGTAATGCCTAGCTCGCGTGGTCATCCTGTGTTACACAAATGCAACAAGCACCGCAGATTTTCCACGAAAAACGTCTATGCTTTTCCTGAAGGGACATTGACGGTAGACAGCATGGCTCCTATGTAACGTTGAACAAGCCTGGGGGGACTATCACTCTGGAGCAGACCAGGCAGCCGTAAGGTTGCGCAGCGATTTACCTTGTTTACCATTTGTGCAGCTATGTTTGTATTTTAGCCACTCAATATCTAGCTCCTGGTCTGCTCCAAGTGTGCTTGGTTTTTTGTGTGTTTTTTTAGTGTTCTGTGGTGTGTATCTTGCAAACGTGTCCTACTGTGTATATGAAGTTTACCTTTTCAGCCTTTTGCGCTCTGCGGCTGAACTACGAGCAATTTTTTTATCAGACTGGCCACTAGCTTATATAGGTATCGGCCGAAACAGTGTTTGCACATATTGTTATCGCAATAAAGTTCCTTTCCAAAACCAGTCACGCACCTTCTTTATCCAGGTGTAGCCACCGCTTGTGGCACATGCAGGACGTTCTTCTTAAGATATTACAGTTGATGAAGATGACGGTTTCACTGCAGTGAAGGAGACTGCACCGGAACTTATGCAGCAACCTTTGACACCACCAGGAGAAACATCGGTGCAGAGCCTGGTCCAGTGCACCCATTACAGCACAATGTTGACAAGACATATTGGCAACTTCCCTCCTTGACAAAAAGAGTGCGAAGTCATACCATTGCTACCCAGATACCAGAACATTTGTCTTGTACCAGCCTAAATCACCATGTTTAGAGAGATGTGTAAAGCCATTCTAGAGTTGTTTTTATCAAAAAGAGCTGCATTACATAAAAGCAGAACTGGGAATTCATGAGCAGCCTTATCAAAGACAACAGCCCGTTTTCATAAAACTATGGTGTAAAGCCAACAGATCTGTCGGCCTAGATGACTCACGCTGTTCTCAGTCGTCTATGGCAGAACACCCTACATCCCTCTCAACGCGCAGTTGGGCCTTCCCCATCAGACTACGTCACCAATTGACTCCGCCCAACGACTTTGTTACGCCCACCTCGACGCTCAGCGCAACCTTCTCATGGCTCATGTGCGTGTGAGAGTGGCCAATGCAGCATCACCACCACTTCCCACCCTCCGGACTGGTGACTTGGTCCTCGTTCGCTGCACCGTCCGCACGACTGGCCCTGCCACGAAGCTCATGCCCCGATACTGCGGCCCTTACCGTGTCGTTGAACGGCTCGGCCCCGTGACATACCGCCTCGGAGACCTCCCCGAGCATGGACGATGCGGTGTGCACCACATTTTCACGGAGCATGTGTAAACATGAAGCAATATGTCAACAGCGCCAGCATTGACTCCGACTTAGATACCGGGTCATCACCACTACTGTCGTCGCCAGCTGCCTCACTGCCTTCCCCACGAAATGCCGCCCCATAAGTGGAGCACCTGCAGCAGCTCACTGAAACTCCCCCCCCCCCCGGTGGAAAGATGTTACGGTGCGCGCCGAGGAGTGCTGCGCCAGAAAAGGAAGAGGCGCAGGATGAGCGCGAGACAAGCGCGCGGCGCCAGCGCGAGGGTGAGAACAAAAGAAGAGCGCTGGGGCAAGTGGTGTTTGCCTGGTGTCCTCCGTTCTTCTGTGTCTATCTCTAGGCGGGCACAGGGTCCCGCAACATTATATAACGCATTACAAGTTCTTCAATAAAATGACTGAAGGACAAATTTTGCAGCTTATGTGATGTGTCGCACTGAAACCAAACTTGTCAACATGCATGGCAGTTTTCTTGCCTCGCAGTGTTGAGTGCAAAAGCTGCCGCAGAAACAAAACGATCTGTTTCAGTGGGACGGAGCCACGAAGGAGGCGAGTATATCCGTGATGGTGCGGTTAACACGCTCCACGAGGCCATTGCACTGGGGATGATTGACGGATGTAGTGGAATGTGCAATGCCAAAGGAGCGGAGGGCTCACTCAAATTCATGGGACAAACACGAGTATAAAAATCGATGTATCTAAATGCAGATAACTACGGATTTGCTGAAGGACGGGGGGATATCGTGTTAGAAAAACTGGCCACCTTGTATACGCAGTGCCTGATGTCATAAACGGTACCGGAACCATGGAAGAATGCAAACATTATCCTCATTCATAAGAAAGAGGACTCTAAGGACCTTAAATATTACAGACCAATCAGCTTACTGTCTGTTACGTATAAGGTATTTACTAAGGTAATCGCTAATAGAATCAGAACAACCTTAGACTTCAATCAAGCAAAGGATCAAGCAGGGTTTCGGAAACTGTACTCTACTATCGATCATATCCATACCATCAATCAGGTGATAGAAAAATGCTCGGAATATAACCAGCCCTTATACATAGCATTCATTGATTACGAAAAAGCATTTGACTCAGTTGAAACCTCGGCGGTGATGCAGGCATTGCGAAATCAGGGGGTAGACGAGCTGTACGTGAAAGTGCTGGAAGATATATATAGTGGCTGCACAGCAACCATAGTTCTGCATAAAGAAAGTAACGAAATTCCCATAAAGAAAGGTATTAGGCAAGGAGACACAATCTCCCCAGTACTATTCACAGCTTGCTTAGAGGAAGTATTCAGAGACTTGGAAGGGGAGCAGTTAGGGATAAGGGTAGATGGAGAATACCTCAGTAATCTGCGATTTTCTGATGACATTGCCTTGCTAAGCAACTCGGGAGATGAACTACAAATAATGATTGATGACCTAGACAGGAAAAGTAGAAAGGTAGGCTTGAAAATCAATATGCAGAAGACTAAGGTAATGTTCAACAGCCTCGGGAAGGAACAGCAGTTTACATTAGGTAGTGAAGTACTGGAAGTAGTAGGCGATTGTATTGTATTGGGGTTTTATGGCGCATAAGCAACTGAGGCTATCATGCACCAAGAGCAAGGTTAAAATCTGTTCTTATTTGAAAAGGGAAGAAGGTTCGTTAAAGTTTACAGTTTATTCAGAACGTCTGCTTCTTTTAAAAAACTAAGAACACATGTTAAGTTTATTATTGCTCTTTCTCCTAAAAGTAATTTGGGATGGAAAGGGATGGCACGATCATAAAAAATAGTGAAATGCTTTCTCCGTAGTGTCTCTAGTTTTGGGCATGTAATCAGGATGTGGTTGACTGTGAGTACTTCTCCGCATTCTCCACACGTAGGCTTATCTTGTTTCATTAGTAAAAAATTATGTGTGAGATGTGTGTGCCCGATACGCAGACGGCATACTGTAACCTCCATGAAGCGTTCTTGATGGCTGCATGATTTCCATTCTTTTATAACTGGTTTTACTAGGTGTAGCTTGTTATTAACTTCGTTATCCCATGCAGCCTGCCACTTTTGTCTCAGTGTTCTATGTATAAATTTTATGGCATCATTATGATGAATTTTCACCTTCTGTACTTGAGCAATGGAGGCAGCCACGGCACATGCATCAGCCCTCTCATTACCGCTGATTCCTACGTGGCTTGGCACCCAGCAAAATTTGATATTAAGTCCTTGTGTTTTTGCTATCACTACATAATAGACTATGTCCCCTATTAAAGGTTCTGTAGCATTTTTTTGATGTAGTGATGCGAGTACGCTCAGAGAGTCTGTATAGACGATACTGTTTTTGATGTTTTTGTTGACTATTTTATCTATTGCTAGGGATAAGGCGTAGCATTCGGCAGTAAATATTGAGGCACACTGTGGCAACCTTACTGTTTTTTCCTGTTTGTCTTCTATTACTGCACTGCCTACATGAAATATTGTCTTTGAACCATCTGTATAAAATGCCTTGTGATCACTGTATTTCTCATTTAATGCCAAGAACTCTTGTATAATGTGGTCATGCGGTGTTTGTGATTTGCGAAATTGAGTTAATGTGAAGTCACACACAGCAGTGAAGTTGCACCAAGGTGGCAGTGGGTCAGGTCTCCGTGCAATATCAGGAAGTGCATCCAGCAGGTTGAGTTCCCGGCACTGCTCTTCAAAACGGAGTATGAGAGGTCTGATGGATCGAGGTTTATTGATGTACAGTGTTCTTGAGGGGCAGTTTGTAAGTATGGAGTAACAAATATGTTTTGGTAACGAGCGAATTTTCAGGACGTATGAAAGTGTAAGCATGGTCCTCCTGTATTTTAGTGGCGGTTCGTTTGCTTTTACATACAGACTTGCCACCGGCGATGTCCTGTATGCACCAGTTGAAAGACGCAGACCCAGGTTATGTACTGGGTCCAGCCGTTTAAGGTATGACGGTCTTGCTGACCCATAGACCACACACCCGTAATCTAAACAGGAGCGTACCACTGAGCGATAGATATGGAGAAGACATGTCCTATCAGAGCCCCAGTGTCTCCTTGAGAGTACTTTAAGGATGTTGAGAGCTCGAGAGGCTTTGACTTTCAGGCTGTTTATGTGTGGGAAGAATGTGAGCTTCTTGTCAAATGTTAGTCCTAAAAATTTGTGTTCTTGCTTTATCGGGAGTATGGTTTCATTTAGGTGCAGGGTGGGATTGAGCTGTAGGCCTCTCCTCAGAGAGAAAAGAACTGCAACTGTTTTCTGAGGCGATAACCTAAATCCATTTTTATCTGCCCAATTACTCAGTTTCTTTAATGCTAGTTGCATCTGTCGTTCACACGTCGATAGGCTGAATGATGTGCATGCGATTTGGAGGTCATCAACATAAACAGAGTACATAACAGACTGTGGGATTACTTTGGCTATGGAATTCGTTTTTACAATGAAAAGTGTAGTACTTAATATGCATCCTTGCGGTACTCCGTTCTCTTGTGTAAAGTTCCTCGAGAGTGTAGAACCGAGGCATACTTGGAACGAGCGGTCGGACAAAAAATCTTTTAAGCAGTTCAACATTCTGCCGCGGATTCCAAGATCTGCCAGATCGCGAAGTATCCCAAATCGGCAGGTGGTGTCGTACGCTTTTTCCATATCAAAGAAAACTGCGAGACAGTGCTGTTTATGTATGAAGGCTTCTCGGACTGTGTTTTCAAGCCGAACTAGTTGATCCAGTGTTGAACAAGCTCTTCTGAAGCCGCACTGGTGGGTGTCAAGGAGTTCACGAGCTTCAAGAATGAACATTAACCTGGTATTGACTATGCTTTCGAATGATTTGGCAAGGCAGCTAGTTAGGGCTATTGGCCTGTAACTAGTAGGAGAGTTTGGCAGTTTTCCAGGCTTCAGGAATGGTACAATGACAGCCTTCTTCCAAGCATCAGGCATTTTGCCTGACACCCAGATTTTGTTAAAAATTTCAGGAGTGCTTCTACTGCAGGTTCGGACAGATGGGCAAGCATTTCATAGTGTATTTCATCGGGGCCTGGTGCAGTTTTCTTGCCATTAGTTAATACTCTATGGAGTTCCTGAACTGTAATTAAGTTATTGTAGGGCTCGTTGGTATAACCATTCGTAGGAAGTCTCTGTTTTTCTGCTGTGTTTTTATACTTTAAGAAGGAGTCTGTGTAATGTAGGGAACTAGAAACATGAGAGAAGTGTTCTCCCAATAGGTCAGCCTGCTCGAGTATACTTGTTTGTGCATCAGGGGGTGTAAGGAAAGGAAGTGCAAAAGGAGAGAATTTGCCATCGAGTTTGCGGACTTGCTCCCACATTTTCTTTGCTGTGACGGAACTGTTATTGAAGACACATAACCTTGCCAAGATCTTTTTTCAGCATCACGTCGAATATTTCGAGCCTTAGCCCTTGCCTTTTTATATTTAATTAGATTTTCCTGTGCAGGGTATCGACGAAAAATTCCCCAGGCTTTGTTCTGCTTCTTTTTGGCCTCTCTACATTCCTTTGTATTCCATGTCTTTCCATTCCTTCGTACAATTCCCGAAGTCTGGGGGATGGCTAAATGAGCAGCGGCAATGATACATTCTGTGAACTTTTTATTTTGCTCGTTGACATCGAGGCTGACCGAAAAGAGTTTTTCTAAAGCGGCATGTTTTTGGAAGAGTGCCCAGTCGGCTAGGTACAGTTTCCAACGCCGTGGTTTAGTAAAGGTGATTAATGGTGACGATGTTAGACTGATAATGATGGGAAGATGATCGCTTCCATAAGGGTTGTCAATAACATTCCATCTAAAATCAGTGAAAAGACTTGGTGAACAAAAAGACAAATCAATGCAACTCATTTTTCCAGAGCTTGAAGAACAGTAAGTGTATTTGCCAGTGTTCACGAGGCAAACATTGGTGTTGAGAATAAAATCTTCTAAAATCCGACCTCTGGCGTCCGTTTTTTCGCTTCCACAAAAGGATGAATGAGCATTAAAATCCTCTACTAAGATATATGGCTCCGGTAGTTGCATTAAAATTGCTTGTAAATCATTAGGTGTGATAGTGAAATGAGGTTCGATGTATAAAGAACATATTGTTATTGTTTTAAAATGCACCACAGTGACTGCAACAGCTTCAATTGAGGTTTTAAGGTTGATTCCTCGTGTCGCAACGCCACCTTGGACCACAATAGCAGTGCCTCCGGAGAGCCTGCTTGAATTCTGTCGGTCACAACGGAAGACTTGATATTTTTTAAGAAAGCTTTTGTTCTGTGGTCCGAGATTGGTCTCCTGGAGACACAACGCAACTGGAGAAAATGAATTTAAAATGTCAGTTATATCAGTGTAGTTGTGTAAAAGCCCGCGACAGTTCCAGTGAGCTAGAAATGCCATGGTGGCGGATTAGTTGGGGATAGGGTTGAAAATCTATGTTGTTGGGTCTTTTGGACCCGTTATTGGGACTTTGTGCCTTCTTTTACGCTCGAGGGAGCTTTGCCGCCGCTGCTGCGGAGGCGAGGGGGGCGATGTGTCCATCACATCTTCAGATGTGCTGGACCTTCGTGCAGAAGGCACGGATACACTTGTTTTTGACCTTGCCCCTTGGGACAAGGCCTTCGGGCCCGCTGACCTCGGGGTCAGCGCAGCCTGTTTTGGGGGTAGTGGAGTAGCACCAGCTACTTCCACCAGGGGCGCGGATGGCACCACCCCAGACTCATTTTTTGTGGCCTGGGTAGGTGCTGAAGACTCCTGTGGTGCCGCGCCCTGCTGCGCCACAGAGGAATAGGAAGGGTGTTGAATTGAATATCGTTTGCGTGCTTCGGTGAACATGATGTTTTCTGTTACCTTTAGAGTGATTATGTCCTTTTCAGTTTTCCATACCGGACAGCTACGCGAATAAGCAGGATGGTTGCCCTGACAGTTTGCACAGAGATGGGAAGTAGTAGGCGAATATGTCTACTTAGGACAGGTATTAACCGCAGATCCGGACCATGAAAAGGAAATAACAAGAAAAGACTGGGATGGAGCACATTTGGCAAGCACTCGCAGATTATGTCTAGCAGCTTACCGGTATCGCTCAAGAGGAAAGTACACAACAGCTGCATCTTACCTGTACTCACCTATGGGGCTGAAACGTAGAGGCTAACCAAGAAAGTTCTACTTAAGTTGAGGACAACCCAGAGGGCTATGGAACAAAAAATGGTAGGGGTAACATTAAGAGATAGGAAGCGTGCACAGTGGGTCAGAGAAATAACTCAAGTTACCGACATTCTAGTGGACATTAAGAAGAAATGGACATGGGCAGGACATGTAGTGCGAAGAGAGGATAACCGATGGTCGCTTAGGGTAACAAACTGGATTCCAAGGGAAGGAAAGCGTAGCAGGGGGCGGCAGAAAGTTAGGTGGGCGGATGAGATTAAGAAGTTCGCAGGGGTCAAGTGGATGCAGCTAGCACAGAACCGGGTTAAGTGGAGAAATATGGGAGAGGCCTTCGCCCTGCAGTGGGTAGAGTCAGGCTGATGATGATGATGATCTAAATGCCTAACATATGATTGACATGATACAGTGACATAACATGATAATAGTGGCCATAGTGAAAGTGCGTGAAAAAGCAACAAAAATTCCCAGTCCTTAACAACCAACAAAGGCTAAAAAAGGTGGATGCAGAGAAAAAAACGTTTTATATAAGGACTTGTTTAAAAAACTGCAGAGAAACTTATGAGATGGACAAAAAATAATAAGTAAGTTAAACATTAAAAAGAAGAGAGAGAGATGCAAATGTTGAAACAAAATTGAAAGCCAACCAAATGACACTGCAATACAAAAAACCAACAATGAATTAAACAATATGCCTGACTGCAATTCAAAATGTATAAAACGAAGGCATGTAAAGAGTGTAAATAAAATCAAAGATAAAATCAAGCACAATCACAGAGAAAAGCAATTTCTTTGTTCGAAATGAAAACTGAGGATGTGCTGACGCATTCATCCTTGTGCTTAGCAATCAAAGCGGCTTCCACTATTTCGCGTGTAAGCTTGTTATGGGATCGGTTTAGAATGGTCGTTTTCTGAAAGACAGGGGAGCATTTTCTATTGCGGTCGCATGTGCGACAATGCACTGGCAGGTTTTTGGACGATGACCCTGAAAAATCATTGCTATGCTCCATTAAAGATGAATAATACATTGGCCAGTTTGGCTGATGTATGCTTTGCCACAAGATAGAGGGATGGAGTATACAAGCCCTTCTGCGCATGTTACGGCGGGATTCTTGTGCGTTGTGGTGCAGCCATTATCTCTCTTTGTCGTTTTGTTGACCATGCGACAAAGTCTTGATAGGCGGTGCGGGGCTGAAAAGACCACGTGAACGCCTGCCTTCTTACCAATCTTCTTGAGATTATGAGAAATCTTGTGGATATAAGGTATTATTGCTACCTTATTTCGCTGTTGGACTTCAGCTGAAGGGCCTGTCATCTTCATTTTGTAGTTCTTTAACATTTTTCTAGCGACAGAAGAAAGAAGTTTCTGCGGGAATCCCGACTGCGTATGCCTGCACACCTGAGCTGAAAAGCTATCCTGAAATTTATGCTTGCATGACTTCGTCAAGGCGTTACTAAAACCAGATTGCACAATATTCCTTTTAACCAACTTTGAATGAGCAATACCATAAGCTAAAATGGGTTTCTTGCTTCTTGGTTCGAACACCCAGCAAACATGATTAGGAGTGAAAATAAGTCTTAGCTCGAGAAAACGAATGGAATTCTTGTCTGGCACTTCGTGGGTCAGCTCAAGTGGCGCCATTGTGTTCGCAAACACGGTCAGAACTTGAGGTACCCGACTTAAAATGGTTTTATTATTGCAACCTAAGATAACTAAGTAATCATCTACGAACTGGAAGATCTTTAAAACGCATAAGTTATCAAAGCTTTCATTAAGAGCTCTGTCATGCATGCCGAGGTAAAGGTCACTGAGAACTGGGGCAATGCATGATCCTATACAGATCCCCTGCCTTTGTATAAAAAGAGACCTATTCCAATCTGCAAAGGTTGATTTGAGGTAAACCGACAACAATTCCAAAAAACCATCAACAGTAATGGCTGTCCAAATATGGCGCCGTGGCTTTTCAGAATAAGTGCGGCATTAGTGTTGATGGTTTTTTGGAATTGTTGTCGGTTTACCTCAAATCAACCTTTGCAGATCGGAAAGGGTCTCGTTTTATACAAAGGCAGGAAATCTGTATAGGATCATGCATTGCCCCAGTTCTCAGTGACCTTTACCTCTGCATGCATGACAGAGCTCTTAATGAAAGCTTTGATAACTCACGCATTTAAAGATCTTCCGGTTCGTAGAAGATTACTTAGTTATCTTAGGTTGCAATAATGAAACCATTTTAAGTCGGGTATCTCAAGTTCTGACCGCGTTTGCGAACACAATGGCGCCACTTGAGCAGACCCACGAAGTGCCAGACAAGAATTCCATTCGTTTTCTCGAGCTAAGACGTTTTTTCACTCCTAATCATGTTTGCTGGGCGTTCGAAACAAGGAGCAAGAAACTCATTTTAGCTTATGGTTCTGCTCATTCAAAGTTGGTTAAAAGGAATATTGTGCAATCTGGTTTTAGTAACGCCTTGACGAAGTCATGTAAGCACAAATTTCAGCATAGCTTTTCAGTTCAAGTGTGCAGGCTGACGCAGTCGGGATACCCGCAGGAACTTCTTTCTCCTGTCGCTAGAAAAATGTTAAAGGACTACAAAAAGAAGATGACAGGCCCTTCAGCTGTCTAACAGCGAAATAAGGCAGCAATAATACCTTATATCCACAAGATTTCTCATAACCTCAAGAAGATTGGTAAGAAGGCAGGTGTTCACGTGGTCTTTTCAGCCCCGCACTGCCTATCAAGACTTTGTCGCATGGTCAACAAAACGACGAGAGATAATGGCTGCACCACAAAGCACAAGAATCCCACCGTAACATGCACAGAAGGGCTTGTATACTCCATCCCTCTATCGTGTGGCAAGGCATACATCGGCCAAACCGGCCGATGTATTAATAAACGTTTAATGGAGCATAGCAATAATTTTTCAGGGTCGTCATACAAAAACCTGCCAGTACATTGTCGCACATGTGACCGCAATAGAAAATGCTCCCCTGTCTTTCAGAAAACGACCCTTCTAAACCGATCCCATAACAAGCTTACACGCGAAATAGTGGAAGTCGCTTTGATTGCTAAGCACAAGGATGAATGCGTAAGCACATCCTCAGTTTTCCTTTCGAAGAAAGAAATTGCTTTTCTCTCTGATTGTGCTTGATTTTATCTTTGATTTTATTTGCACTGTTTACATGCCTTCGTTTTATACATTTTGAATTGCAGTCAGGCACATTGTTTAATTCATTGTTGGTTTTTTGTTTTGCAGTGTCAATTGGTTGGCTTTCAATTTTGTTTCAACATTTGCATCTCTCTCTCTTCTTTTTTAATGTTTAACTTATTATTTTTTGTCCATCTCATAAGTTTCTCTGCGGTTTTTTAAACAAGTCCTTATATAAAACGTTTTTTTCTGTGCATCCACCTTTTTTAGCCTTTGTTGGTTGGTAAGGACTGGGAATTTTTGTTAATTTTTCACGCACTTTCCCTACGGCCACTATAATAATGTTATGTCACTGTACTATGTCAATCGTGTGTTAAGCATTTAGATTTATCGATTTTTTATACTCGTATTTGATTTTGTTGCACCTGTTTCCGCCACGTGTAGATTTTGTTCCTCTAGTGGGCGTTTCTCTGTTATATATATATGACATGGTTGGCTGATTTCCAAAAATAAAGTCGCGTTCAGTGCCTCTGCATCTTACGTGTTCCTCCGTCTTCGTCCTTGTCCGGCTACGCGCTGCAATAACTATGGAAAACCAACTAGCCCGACAGCTTGTCCTCTTTGTATTTTTTGTTCACAAGAAACTATGGGTGATGTGTATATGACCTACATGTAAAACAAATAAAATGACCTTGATAAAATGTTCGTTATGGCAGCACAATATCCATTCTAAAATGTTATGCAGCTTTTCCTTCATTTTCCCAAGAAAGCTGCCATTAAAATCTTAGTGTGCTACTTACCAATTTCATGCAATGGCAAGTTCACATTTTATTTCTATTGTTCTCGCTTGTGCGACACACTTCTGCTCCCTCTTTCCTCGTATGCCAATGCGACTAGGAACCTAACAAAATAATATAGCATGCTTTCGTGTCATGCACGTCCGTTACCCAGAGGTGCAGACTAACCATTGGAGAACCAATCAGGGATCGTGCACGAACATGCCTGCAGGCAGCCAAATGTACAATTGCTTCGTGACGTTTCTCGCGTAGCAAGTGAATGGGACAGCATGGCTTCAAGCTTCATGAAACTGCAAAGTGCCATAATTGCATCTTCCAATCTTTCACTTCCTAAAAACTCATCTTAGGTATATGTTAAAATTTGTTTTCGTGTGCTTGAAAAACTCATTGAAACACATAAATTTAGGGGCACACTGGTCTCGAGGGTGCAATAAAAACCACAATTCTAATTTTAAAACTATCAGGTTACTAAACTCTGTAAATATTTCAGGTGAAATATGAATTTATAAGAAGTCGGGAAACTAACTTTAAGTCAGTGTTTACACTAAAATAGCCCATTGTCATAATATAACGTATGCTTTCCGTTCCCTGCGCACATTAGCTGCGGTCTTCGTCTCGTTTGGAAGAGTACATCTTCGTTTCAAATTACATGCTCCAGTGTATAGTTTGAATCATTGGCTCGATAGATAGCAAAAGAAAACAAGCACATGTTCCTATTCACTGCCTGCCACACTATACTGAAAGGAACCCTGCATCTCTCACCATCGGCTGCACAAGTCGACGTCGTGCCCCAGGATGCCATCTTGTCTAGTACCTTCGGCCTTGGACACTGGAGATTCCGCAACAATGTGCAGCCGACTAGAAAGCATGTGACGCTGCATAAGTATAGCAAAATGTCATTGATCGGTAATGTTAGAAATGTGCCTTTGTGTTGTGAGACACAGAGGAAAAGCATATTCCTGTGCCAAGTGACAGCGTCAAGGAAACGGGACCAATTAGGCAAGCGGGCCCATCAAGTAAGAAAAGTTGCAGTATGGTCGGACCCGTCATGATACAACACTTTTGATGCCTTTTGATATGGAAAATGAAGACTAGAGCTGACATGAAACTGTGGGATTTGGAATTAACTCCGGCAATGAAACGTAAGGCCAACTTAGTCCCCAGCGATGTCGCTGACCATCTGCTTAATCCCGACGAGCTTTGCGTTGGTTTGCAATGAGTTGCTCAACCGCCTGCTGAATGGGAAAACAGCTAGGTACGATAGTGGAGGTCTGCAAAAAGAGCTGAGACACAAAGTGCAACACGTTTGGAAGTAGAGTAAGAACCGTTTGGGGCGATCAAGAATACGACCTCACTGTTATGCTTTTCAAGACGTGTGATAACTGCTAGGACAAGAGATCAGTATGGAGTATGCTGCCTGTTGAAGAAAAACAAATAAATCTTTTAGCTGCGAACATTCTGGCTGCGTCCACTATGCAAAATACTAGACCCAATAAAAGTTTTTCAGTACCTTCACTGATAAAAATTTCTCGCGTGAACAACCACAAAAACATGGAAGAACACCATAAAGGAAAACCTGACACCTGCCACGGCGCGCTCCGCTACGGAAGTGGAAGTGCAATGCGCGAGAGTTCACCAGTTTTCTATCTATGTAGCCTTGTCGTATGATGGGCATTGGATGACTCGTGGATTCATTCACACATCAGAGCCGCCCCAAAGTACTCTAAAGACATCACCAGTGAAGACGGCTAGGATGCAAACACAGAGTTGTTCGCCAAAATGTTCGCCAGCAGGGTATTTCAACGCTACCGATGAATCTCCTGTGTTGGCCCCTCTGCATGCTCTCCCCAGTCAGCACTTGGCAGCATGTGCATGGTTGTACTGCAGAAGTGGTGACATTTTTTGAGCGGAATAATCTTCGATTACATCAAATGGACAAACAAGGGGGCTTTGCTGTGCTACCGGCTGGGCTCTTTGAAGAGAAGGCGACAGTTGAAATTACAATAACTTTGTTAAAGTGAAGGAGAAAGTCAGCAGATCAAAAGCTATTGCGTTATGTAATGATTAACCACCTACAGTTGAAACACAATTAATGCTCTCTTGGAGGCCATGTTTTGTTGTTGCTGTGTTGGGTTTAGTGGCACATAGGCAGCTTAGGCTATCATGCGCCAACTTCAAGGTTAAGAGTGTTGCATTTATGTAATTTAAGCTTACATTCTGTTTAGACCGCTTGCTTCTATTAAAAACCTGAAAACCCAGGGCAAACCAATGAGCGAATTTTCACCTAAAAGCAACGCTCGATAAAGAGGAATGTGTTGTTTGTAAAACTGCGTAAAATGTTTTTTTTCTTAGTTGTTCAAGTTGTCTGCATGAGATTAAAATGTGGGTGACTGTTAGCTCGTGTCCGCATGAATCACACAGGGGCTTATCCTGTTTAGTTAAAATGACGCTGTGTTAAATGTGTGTGTCTTATGCGAAGACGGCATAGAGATACTTTGGAACGTTCAAGGTGGGTGCTCGATTTCCACTCTTCTATTACAGGCTTTATGAGGTGTATTTTGTTATTTGTTTCAGTGTTGCAAGCCGACTGCCATTTTTGTATCAGCTTACTTTGTATCAATATCATGCAGTCTTGAGATGGTGCCTGCACTTCTTTTATTTTCTTGTCTCGAGCTTTGGCAGTGCACATATCTGCTTTTTCATTACCTTGAATTCCTACATGACTGGGAACCCAGCAAATTTTTATGCTTTGTCCTTCATTTGTAAGTGTTGCTATGCTGTGTATGATGTTTCCCAGAATTGGTATAACTGCGTTTCTTGTGTGAAGGGCTGTGACAATACTTAAGAAATCTGTGTAAACAATGCTTCTCCTGAGGTTTTCTTTTATTATTTTCTCTATGGCAACAGACACAGCATAGCATTCAGCAGTAAAGATGGACGCGCACTGTGGAAGTTTTATTGTTTTTTCCCATTCACTTTGAACAACTGCGCTTCCGACATAATGATCTGTTTTCGAGCCATCCGTGTAAACGTCTGTGAAGCTACTGTACTTTTCTTTCAGCTGAAGGAATTCTTGTATGATGAGCTCTTGTGGGGTTATTGTTTTTTCGAACTGTGTAAGTGAGAGGTTGCAAACTGCAGGGACCAGGTACCAAGGAGGCAGAGGGTTAGGTCTTTTGGCAATACTAGGTAAACAATCCGGTAGCTCAACCTCTTGACACATTTGCTCAAACCTTAGGAGCAGTGCTCTCGCTGCATTGGGTTTGTTGGTGAATAGTGTTCTAGAAGGGCATTTAGTTACTAGGGAATAGCAGATATGCTTTGGCAGAGATCTGATTTTAAATATATGGGCACATGTAAGTGATGTTCTTCTGATTTCAAGAGGAGGTTCATTTGTTTCCACAAGCAGACTGGATATAGGAAAAGTTCGGTATGCTCCACATGAGAGTCGAAGTCCTTTGTTATGTACCTGGTCTAGTTCTTTTAAGTATGATGGTCTAGCTGACCCATACACTATGCAGCCATAGTCAAAGGAGGAGCGTACGACAGATCTGTAAATGTGTTTAAGGCATGTCCTGTCAGCGCCCCAGTGTTTACGGGAAAGAACCTTTAGTATGTTTAGAGATTTGGAAGCCTTTTTCTTCAGGACATTTATATGAGGAAGAAAGGTGAGTTTTTTGTTGTTCAGGTGTAGTATAGGATCTGTCTGTAAGCTTCGTTTGAGAGAGAATAGAACAGCCACTGTGCTATCGCCATCTATGAACCGGCAACGGCACCAATCGATGCTATCGCCATCTATGAACCGGCAACGGCACCAACCTTTTCATTCTTTCTTTCCTTCTTTCCGCTCACCCCTCTGACTATATAATACCCCTTGATCTCGAAATAAACCGTCGTACTTTTGGCCTGGCTACGCTGTCAGATGCATCACTCGGGAGCGGCGCTCCCATTGACTACGCCTTTCCAACAGTGGCGTTCCCATTGACTGCGCCTTTCCAACAGTGGCGACGAGGCTGAAGCAAGGATATCGGGCCCAGGACAGCGCCAGACATGGGTCACAAGCTACCGGACTTCGATGAGGAAGAAGATAAGTGGCAAGCTTACCTGGTGAAAGTAGAAGCGTACTTTGAGGCCAATGAAATCTCAGCTGATGCAATGAAGAGGGCTTTACTAGTAGCCGCCCTTGGGACGAAGACCGTTCAAGTTTTATGCAGTAAAGTAGCGCCGGCAAAAACAAGTTCGTTGAGCTACGACAAGGTAGTCGAGACCTTGAACAGCTACATGATCCTACACCAAACGAAATAGCAGAAAGTTTTAGGTTCTTCAACCGCTATCAGAAAGAAGAAGAATCCGTGCAGGAATTTATTGTTGCTATACGACAAATAGCACAGAACTGCAATTTTTCGTCTGTGCTAGAAAGAATGATCAGAGACCGCATCGTGTGTGGCGTCCGATCAAAGAGTTTACAAAAGCAGCTTCTGGCAACAAAATACCTGTCGCTAAAGGAAGCAGAGGCTCTAGCACTAGCTGCAGAAAGCGCCGAACTAGATTCGCGAGGCATAACCGGCGAGGCTCGGGATCCAAATGTGTTCAAGATAACTCATCGGCGCCAATCAGCGATACGAAAGCAACCGCGAACGCAATGCCAGTGCTGCGGTAACTACGGCCACAAGACTGCAGTATGTCGCTTTAACAGAGGGCAATGTTTCAAATGCAGACGATACGGGCATCTAGCGAAGATGTGCTCAGCGGCCGACAGCGTTAACAGAACTGGTACCATGGAAGCACAGAAGCGGCAGGAATCGGAAGACAGTGATAGCAGTACATCGCAGATATGGTCCCTCCATACGGCGGCGCAGACGCTGCTACCGCCCATTCAGAAAACATTCACATGGAACGGCGTTGACCTAAAAATGGACACTGATACTGGATCCCCAGTCTGCATCATTTCAAAAGCTATTTATGACAAACATCGCAATGAATGGCCTCCGCTCGCGAAATCGCCGATAAAGTTATCGTGCTATCTTGGAAAGCTACCAGTGCTGGCCGTCATGAACATGGACGTGCGTTATCAAGCAACTACAGTGGAATGCAATCTGGTGGTGTTAAACTGCAGAGGCCCCAGTCTTTGTGGCCGGGATTTATTGCAGAAACTGAAGGATACCGGAATGACTCTCCTGCACGTAAAGGCGCAGACTAACGTGGCCAGCACGGTTCCGCCAGCTGCCCATCAACCTGCCGGGGAAATTCTGAACAGCTATGCTGATCTTTTCGGCGAGGGCACCGGACTCTTGAAAGGCCCGCCAGAACGGATTCATCTCAAGAGCGGAGCAACCCCCAAGTTTTTCAAAGCAAGGAAGGTTCCTTTTGCGTACAAACAAAAAGTTTCATAGGAGTTGGATAGGCTTACGGAAGCAGGGATAATATCGCCTGTACCATATTCGGAATGGGCCACACCCATTGTTCCCGTCTTGAAGGACGGCTCAGTGCGCCTTTGCGGAGATTTTAAAGCCACACTAAATCCTGTGTGTGAGATTGAGCAATACCCGCTACCAGTTATTGACGACATGTTTGCCAATTTAGCGGGAGGAGAACGGTTCAGTGTGCTAGACCTGAGAGACGCCTATAGCCAGGTAGCATTGGACGAGGAGTCGCGGAAACTGGCCGTCATCAACACTCAAAAAGGGCTATACTGCTACAAGCGGCTACCATTTGGAATCTCTTCTGCGCCAGCAATCTTTCAGCGGAAAATTGAATCCGTGCTCCAAGGGTTAACCGGCGTGCAGGTCATTCTTGACGATGTGCTGATAGCTGACAAGAGACAAGATGACTCAAACCTGAAAGCAGTAATGCAACGCTTCAGGGGAAATGGCATTAAGCTGCGCGCTGACAAATGTCGCTTCGCCGAGCAAGCAGTTTATCTCGGTTACCGCATTGATAAAAACGGGTTGCACCCGGTTGAAAAGAACATCGACGCTATCAGACTAGCCCCTTCTCCGCGTAATGTTACAGAGTTGCGTGCCTTTCTTTGGTTTATCACCTGCTACCATAAGTTTCTCCCTAACCTGTCCACCTTACTTGCGCCTTTGTATAAGCTACTGAAGAAAGGAGCCAGGTGGATGTGGAGCGATAAAGAACAAGCAGCATTCAAACTGTCGAAAAAGGCTCTTTGCGCAGCCCCTGTGTTGACATATTTCAATCTGAAGCTCGAACTACTTTTGGAATGCGATGCCTCACCTCACGGTGTGGGAGCGGCACTTTTCCATTGCATTAATGGGGAAATGAGGCCCATCGGATTTCGGTCCCGGACCTTAACTTCGGCCGAAAAGAAGTATTCTCAGATCGAACGTGAAGCGTTGGCTCTCGTTTTTGGTGTTTCACGTTTCCGGGACTACCTCCTTGGCCGGGAGTTCAACCTGGTGACGGATCATCGGCGACTGCTCGGCCTTCAACGAATGGATCGTCAGACCCCCATCATGGCCGCCGCGAGAATACAAAGATGGGCTCTTCTGCTGGGAGCGTACAAATACAAGCTGCTTTGCAAATCCGGAAAAATGATGGTTAACGCGGACACCCTAAGCCGTTTACCTCAAACCTTGCAGGAAACGGAGACCGCACCGGAAGGAGACGCAGAGTTTGTCCTCGCCATCGACCAGTGGGACCAGTCGGCCATCACTATAGAAGAATTGCTGTCACTCACAGAAACGGACGTGGTACTAGCACTTGTCCGCAGGTACGTCCAGGAGGGTTGGCCCAAAGCATGTTGCTCCGGTAACACGGTGTTGCATTACTACAAAAAGCGACATGAATTATCTGTTCAGGATGGCCTCCTACTGTGGGGACATCGTGTAGTAGTCCCCAAACAGGCACGCGGTAGACTGCTGATGATATTGCACGAAGCCCATTAGGGCGTCTGCACCATGAAGAAGGTAGCACATCCCAACTTTTGGTGGCCGGAGATCGACCGGGACATTAGTCGAATAGCCGATGAATGCAGAAACTGTGTCCAGGCTTTACCAATGCCTCCGGCACGTGAACCAGTAAACGGGCCAGCTACAGAAGAAAAATGGCCCCGATTGCACCTCGATTTCGCTGGACCTATCAGGGACAAAATTTTGCTGATCGTGGTTGATTCCCACAGCAAATGGATCGAGGCCCTTCCACTCTCGAGTGCAACGTCAAGCAGCATGGTAAACGCGCTGCGTACGCTCTTCAGCCAGTTCGAGCTACCGCGCACTGTAGTAACTGATAACCGTACCCCCATTACCCGGTCGGATTACGCCGAATTCATGAACAGGAATGGCATTGCCCACATTCGAACACCGCCCTACCACCCACAAAGCAATGGGCTGGCAGAACGCGCGGTCAGAACGGTTAAGGATGGGTTAAAGAAGATGCCTGGCGTGGATCTCTCAACCGCACTCGCACGAGTTTTGTGTCGATACCAGAATTCCCCAAGGCAGTCGAGCCTATCACCTTCAGAGTTACTGTTAGGTTATCGACTACGCACCTGACTTGACATGTGTTTTCCTCTCAGGAGCAAACCTGTCCAGAGCAGAGCAGCTACACCAGAGTCGGACGACGCCAGCGGGAGTTTAGCTCCGGAGGACCCTGTACTGGTCCGTAACTACGGTGTTGGTGACAAGTGGACACCAGTTGTTTATGAGACCTCGGCAGTTCCAGTGTATGAGGAACGCCATATTTTTTTATGGAATGTACCTGAGTTTAGGTTTCAGGTTTGTTTGCTCCTGTAATAAGAGTTTTTTCTCTCCATTATCTTTCCAGAGAGTTATGCCGCCGCTGCAGGGTGGACGAGGAAGGGGTTGTGTCCATTGTCTCGGGGGCTTTGGACGTTTGGGGAGAGTTAGGAGTGTTGGTTGCAGGCTTCCCTTCTGGGGGAGAAGCCTTTTGGGCTGTTGGCTCTGGGACCAGTGTGCCCTGTTTCTGCGATGGCAGGGCAGCTTTCACTGCTTCTGCCTGGGGCAGGGATGGCCCTGCCTGAGGCTTAACCTCGGCGGAGACCAAATCCTGTTGTGGTGTGCTGCCCCTATGCTCCACCACATTGAAATAGTTCGGTTTGGCTGTGAACAAAAAAGTGCCGTTTAACAAGATATCGCTGTCGTGCCTCTTTAAACCTTATGTTTTCATTGATTTTTATGGTAATGATGTCCTTTTCCTTCTTCCAAGAAGGACATGACCGTGAGTATGCGGCGTGTTCACCTGCACAGTTCGCGCAGTGTGGCGCAGCTTCACACTAGTCAGATTTATGTTGAGTTGAGGCACATTTTGCGCATGTTTGTTGGCCACGGCAAATCTGGGAGCCATGGCCGAATCTTTGGCAGTTGAAACAAAGCCTAGGTTTTGGGATGTAGGGCCGGATGTCTACTTTGATGTAACCGACTTCAATGGATTCAGGGAGTTTGCTAGAGTTAAAAGTGAGAACTATGTGCTTTGTTGGTATTTCTTGGTTGTTCTTTCGGATTTTGACCCTGTGTACACCGATTACATTTTGCTCGGAAAGACCTTCTAGAAGTTCTTCAGTGAGTGACAGGAAGTCAATCTCTGATATCACGCCTTGGACTGTGTTCAAGCACTGACTGTTATTGGGCTTTCCCCAAATGTAGCAAGTTGCTGAAGGTTGCTGTACTGGAGTTTGCTTTGCAGCTCAAGCAGGAGATCACCGCTAGCCAGTTTACTAACTTTGTATCCTGGGCCTAGTATGGTTGTGAGAGACCTAGATACTGTAAAAGGGGATATAAGCCGAGCTTGTTTATTTATGGTCAACTGCACCTGTCTCTCACATGTAGATACGTCGAGGATGTGTACGCAATCTGTAGATCGTCAACATAAGCTGAATACATTATGGATTTCGGGATAACTGTGCTTATGGAATTCATTTTTACTATAAAGAGAGTTGTGCTTAAGACGCATCCCTGTGGTACGCCATTCTCCTGTACAAAGTTCTTTGAAAAGGTTGAGCCCAAGCGCACACGGAATGAGCGATTTGACAAGAAGTCCTTTAGACAGTTTAACATCCTACCACGTATGCCTAAATCTGCTAGGTCACGGAGGATGCTAAATCGCCATGTAGTGTCATATGCCTTTTCCATATCAAAGAAGACTGCAAGGCAGTGCTGTTCGTGAATAAATGCTTCACGAACAGTGTTTTCAAGGCAGACTAGATGGTCCGTGGTAGAACATGCTGTTTTGAACCCACATTGGTGAATGTCTAGAAGTTCTCAGGAATGAAGAACAAAGGCTAATCTGGTATTAAGAACACTTTCAAAAGGCTTTGCAAGGCAACTTGTGAGAGCTATGGGTCTATAACTGCTGGGGGCCGTTGGTGGCTTTCCTGGTTTCAGGAAAGGCACAATAGTAGCTTTTTTCCAGGCCTCAGGAATACTCCTAGATACCCATACTTTGTTGAAAAATTTCAGAAGTGTTTCTAAAGCAGGTGTAGAAAGCTATGCAAGCATCTGATAGTGAATTCGATCTGAGCCAGGTGCATTCTTCTTGCCGGCAGATAGAACAATGTTTATTTCTTGTAGCGTTAATAACTTGTTATATGCTTCATTTATACTTCCACTTGTTGGCAGTTTTTGTTTTTCAGCCTTGTTTTTGTATGTTATTGAAGATTTTGGGTAATGTAGTGAGCTGGAATTGCAGAAAAGCTCGCCTAGAATATCTGTCTGTTCCTTTAAGTTTGTTTGGGTGCTAGGAGATGTTAGAAAGGGGACTGTGTACAGGGAGAAGTTACCAGCCAGTTTGTGAACAAGCTCCCACATTTTTTTTTATGTGATTCAGCTATTTATTGATGATATGTATTTTTGCCAAGAAGCCTTCTCAGCGTTTCGGCGGACGTACCGTGCCCTAGCTTTCGCCTGATTGAATTTTACAAGGTTTTCGTTTGTAGGGCACCTCGGAAAAGACCTTTTCCAGGCTGGCTTCAGACTGGAATAGAGCTCAGTTCTCAAGGTGCAGCTTCCACCGCTTGGGTTTGTTTAGAATGATGGAGGGTGAGGGTGTTAGGCTGATAATGACAGGCAAATGATCACTTCCTAGAGGATTGTCAAAGACGTCCCATTTAAAATCAGTAAATATTGATGGGGAGCTAAATGATAAATCTAAACGCTCATTTTTCCCGTCCTTGGGGAGCTCTATGTATGCTTTCCTGTATTTAGCAGGGAGACATCATTGCATAATATAAAATCTTCTAATATACGACCTCTAGTGTCTGTCTGATCGCTTCTCTAAAAAGTGGAGTGTGCATTAAAATCTCCAACAACCAGATATGGTTTTGGCAGTTGTTCTAAAAGCTCTTCCAGATCATGAAGGGTTACAATTAGGTGCGGTTGGAGATACAGTGAACATAAAGTTATTGTTTTATAATGAATGATAGACAGCAACAGCTTTCAACTTGGTTTTGAGGCTAATTTCACGTGTTGCTACTCCATTCTGCACTACAATAGCGACATCTCCAGATAGCCTATTTGCCTCTTTTCGGTCGCAGTGAAAGACGTGTAATTTTAAAATGTTTTGGTGTGGTCCTAAGTTAGCTTCCTGTAGGCAAAGGGCTACAGGAGAAAATGAATGTAAAATGTCTTTTATATCGTAGTTGTTTATGAGACCTCGGCAGTTCCAGTGTATGAGGAACGCCATATTTTTTTATGGAATGTACCTGAGTTAAGGTTTCAGGTTTGTCTGGTCCTGTTATAAGAGTTTTTTCTCTCCGTTATCTTTCCAGAGAGTTATGCCGCCGCTGCAGCGTGGACGAGGAAAGGGTTGTGTCCATTGCCTCGGGGGCTTTGGACGTTTGGGGAGAGTTAGGAGTGTTGGTTGCAGGCTTCCATTCTGGGGGAGAAGCCTTTTGGGCTGTTGGCTCTGGGGACAGTGTGCCCTGTTTCTGCGATGGCAGGGCAGCTTTCACTGCTTCTGCCTGGGCCAGGGATGGCCCCGCCTGAGGTTTAACCTCGGCGGAGACCAAATCCTGTTGTGGTGTGCTGCCCCTATGCTCCACCACATTGGAATAGTTCGGTTTGGCTGTGAACAAAAAAGTGCCGTTTAACAAGATATCGCTGTCGTGCCTCTTTAAACCTTATGTTTTCATTGTCTTTTATGGTAATGCTGACCTTTTCCTTCTTCCAAGAAGGACATGACCGCGAGTATGCGGCGTGTTCACCTGCACAGTTCGCGCAGTGTGGCGCAGCTTCACACTAGTCAGATTTATGTTGAGTTGAGGCACATTTTGCACACGTTTGTCGGCCACGGCAGCTCTGGGAGCCATGACCGAATCTTTGGCAGTTGAAACAAAGCCTAGGGTTTGGGATGTAGGGCGGGATGTCTACTTTGATGTAACCGACTTCAATGGATTCAGGGAGTTTGCTGGAGTTGAAAGTGAGAACTATGTGCTTTGTTGGTATTTCTTGGTTGTTCTTTCGGATTTTGACCCTGTGTACACCGATTACATTTTGCTCGGAAAGACATTCTAGAAGTTCTTCAGTGAGTGACAGGAAGTCAATCTCTGATATCACGCCTTGGACTGTCTTCAAGCACTGACTGTTATTGGGCTATCCCCAAATGTAGCAAGTTGCTGAAGGTTGCTGTACTGGAGTTTGCTTTGCAGCTCAAGCAGGAGATCCCCGCTAGCCAGTTTACTAACATCGTATCCTGGGCCTAGTATGGTTGTGAGAGACCTAGATACTGCAAAAGGGGATATTAGCCGAGCTTGTTTGGCAGGGCTTTCACTGTGGATCACATGATATTTTGGGAAAGTTTCATGCTTCGCTGAAAAGAACTGGGCTGATACATCGGTCCGCCTTTTCTTGGAAAGGCAATCAGTTTGTTTGGAGGAAGAAGCCATAAGTAATGTATGATGTTCGGCTGCGGTACCAGCCACCCACCATGGAGCCCAACGAGGGGACGGGGCAGGAATTGGCAGGCAAGTCCTGTCCACGTCAGCTGTACACGATAACTATAACCTAATATGGCGTAACTCAGGGTAGTCAGCCACACAAGGTTAACCCTCGCTGCCTGGAAGTAAGGAAAAACCAAGAGGAGAGTAGAGGACAGGAGAGTTGTAGGATAGAAGATAGGAACGTGAAAGATGAAGGGAAGGATAGGAAAAGGCGACTGCCGGTTTCCCCCGGGTGGGTCAGCCCGGAGGTGCCGTCTATGGGAAGCGTGGGCCAAAGTGGTGGGTTGCCTCCGTCGAGGGGCCAAAAGCTCAAACACTCGGCATCGGCTCAACCACCAGGATTCCCTTTTCCCCAGACATGACGATGCCACGCACGGCTAAGCGTGGGTGCTCGGGGTCCGTGGTGTCGCACAAAACACACAAACACCTGCTTTAACAGGTGCCCCCTGCGGGGGGAGGCCATGTTTTGTTGGGACCCCATCATCATCATCATCATCAGCCTGATTATACCCACTGCAGGGCGAAGGCCTCTCCCATATCTCTCCACTTAACCCGGTTCTGTGCTAGCTGCATCCACTTGACCCCTGCGAACTTCTTAATCTCATCCGCCCACCTAACTTTCTGCCGCCCCCTGCTACGCTTTCCTTCCCTTGGAATCCAGTTTGTTACCCTCAGCGACCATCGGTTATCCTCTCTTCGCACTACATGTCCTGCCCATGTCCATTTCTTCTTCTTAATTTCCACTAGAATGTCGTTAACTTGAGTTATTTCTCTGACCCACTCTGCACGCTTTCTATCTCTTAATGTTACCCCTACCATTTTTCGTTCCATAGCCCTCTGGGTTGTCCTCAACTTAAGTAGAACTCTCTTGGTTAGCCTCCACGTTTCAGCCCCATAGGTGAGTACAGGCAAGATGCAACTGTTGTATACTTTCCTCTTGAGCGATACCGGTAAGCTGCTAGTCATAATCTGCGAGTGCTTGCCAAATGCGCTCCATCCCAATCTTATTCTTCTTGTTATTTCCTTTTCATGGTCCGGATCTGCGGTTACTACCTGTCCTAAGTAGATATATTCGCCTACTACTTCCAGTATTTCGCTACCTAATGTAAACTCCTGTTCCTTCCCGAGGCTGTTGAACATTACCTTAGTCTTCTGCATATTGATTTTCAAGCCTACCTTTCTACTTTTCCTGTCTAGGTCATCAATCATTATTTGCAGTTCATCTCCCGAGTTGCTTAGCAAGGCAATGTCATCAGCAAATCGCAGATTACTGAGGTATTCTCCCTCTAGCCTTATCCCTAACTGCTCCCATTCCAAGTCTCTGAATACTTCCTCTAAACAAGCTGTGAATAGTACTGGGGAGATTGTGTCTCCTTGCCTAACACCTTTCTTTATGGGAATTTTGTTACTTTCTTTATGCAGAACTATGGTTGCTGTGCAGCCACTATATATATCTTCCAGCACTTTCACGTACGGCTCGTCTACCCCCTGATTTCGCAATGCCTGCATCACCGCCGAGGTTTCAACTGAGTCAAATGCTTTTTCGTAATCAATGAATGCTATGTATAAGGGCTGGTTATATTCCGCGCATTTTTCTATCACCTGATTGATGGTATGTATATGATCGATAGTAGAGTACCGTTTCCGAAACCCTGCTTGATCCTTTGCTTGATTGCAGTCTAAGGTTGTCCTGATTCTATTAGCGATTACCTTAGTAAATACCTTACACGTAACAGACAGTAAGCTGATTGGTCTGTAATTTTTAAGGTCCTTAGAGTCCCCTTTCTTGTGAATGAGGATAATGTTTGCATTCTTCCATGCTTCCGGTACCGTCGATGACACCAGGCACTGCGTATACAGGGTGGCCAGTTTTTCTAGCACGATATCCCCCCCGTCCTTCAGCAAATCTGTAGTTATCTGATCCTCTCCAGCTGATTTCCCCCTTTTCATAGTTTCTAGTGCTTTCTTGACCTCGTCCTTCGTCACTGGTGGAACGTCTGACTGTTTTTCCCTACCGCCAATCTCATTACGGTCCTGACTACTTTGGCTGCTGTAGAGATCTGTATAGAACTCCTCGGCTACTTTGACTATCTTGTCCATATTAGTGATGACGTTGCCCGCCTTATCCCTTATCGCATACATCTGGTTTCTGCCTATGCCCAATTTCTTCTTTACCGCTTTAAGGCTTCCCCCGTTCTTTACAGCATGCTCAATTTTCTCCATGTTATACTTCCTTATATCGGCCACCTTGCGCTTATTGATTAGCTTTGATATCTCGGCCAATTCGATCTGGTCTGATGGATTGGAAGCTTTCATACTCTGCCGTTTCTTAATCAAATCTTTCGTCTCCTTAGACAGCTTACCGGTATCCTCTCTAACTATCCTACCGCCTACTTCTACCGCGCACTCAGTAATGATATCTCTGAAATTATTGTTCCTTGCCTCTAGGGTAATGTCGCCATCCTCAGTTAGAGCTGAATACCTATTCTGTAGCGAGATCCTGAACTCTTCTGCCCTCCCCCTCACCGCTAATTCGTTGATGGGTTTCTTTCTTACTAATCTATTGCGTTCCTTCTTCAGATTTAGGCTAATTCGGGACCTCACCATCCTGTGGTCACTACATCGAACTTTCCCGATTGCCTCTACATCCTGCACAATGGCGGGGATTGGGACCCCAGGTCTATTCCAAAAGAAAGTAAAAACAGTCTCTTATCAGACGCTGATTGTACTTGATTTTGTGCCTGTCTATTTTATAATGATTATTTTTTGTAATTTTAATGATATGTATAACGTGTTACGACACTTCTGATTTTCAATGCATGCAGTTGTGACAACGAGCAAGTGTGAGCGGGAGATGCATGCAGTACGCGTCACCACTAAAGCGAGCAGCCCCGTTGGACAGGAAGCCAGTGAGTTATCGATCCATAAAATGCACTGCGTCAAGAGGCAAGACGTCGCCGCCTGCTACGACCCACAGATGGATCCGAGACCCAAGACTGCACATACAAGGAGAAATGGAAAGCAGACTATGCCTGGATCATGGCCACCTCCGACGACAGCCGCCAGGAGCAAGGTAAAAGCAAACTATGAATAAACCTGCCAGCAGTTCTAGCAGTTTGTGCGATCAGTGGGGGAACTATCACTCTGGAGCAGACCAGGCAGCCGTAAGGTTGAGCAGAGATTTACCTTCCGTTTACCATTTGTGCAGGCAGCTATGTTTGTATTTTAGCCACTCAATATCTAGCTCCTGGTCTGCTCCAAGTGTGCTTGGTTTTTGTGTTTGTTTTTTTTAGTGTTCTGTGGTGTGTATCTTGCAAACGAGTCCTACTGTGTATATGAATATTACCTTTTCAGCCTTTTGCGCTCTGCGGCTGAACTACAAGTAATTTTTTTATCAGACTGGCCACTACCTCATATAGCTATCGGCCGAAGCACTGCTTGCACATATTGTTATCGCAATAAAGTTCCCTCCCAAAACCAATCACGCAACTTCTTTATCCAGGTGTAACCACCGCTTGTGGCACATGCAGGACGTTCCTCTTAAGATATTACAGTTGATGAAGATGACGGTTTCACTGCAGTGAAGGAGGCTGCACCAGAACTTACGCAGCAACCTTAGACCACCAGGAGAAACATCGGTGCAGAGCCTGGTCCAGTGCACCCATTACAGCCCAATGTTGACAAGACGTGTTGCCAACTTGCCTCTTTAACAAAAAGAGTGCGATGTCATACCATTGCTACCCAGGTACCAGAGCATTTGTCTTGTACCAGCCTAAATCACCATGTTTAGAGACATGTGTAAAGCCATTCTAGAGTTGCTTTTATTAAAAAGAGCTGCATTACATAAAAGCAGAACTGGGAATTCGTGAGCAGCATTATCAAAGACAACAGCCCGTTTCCATAAAACTATGGTGTAAAGCCAACAGATCTGTCGGCCTAGATGACTCACGCCGTTCTCAGTCGTCTATGGCAGAACACCCTACATCCCTCTCGACGCGCAGTTGGGCCTTCACCGTCAGACTACGTCACCAATTGACTCTGCCCAACGACTTCGTTACGCCCACCTCGACGCTCAGTGCAACCTTCTCACGGCTCATGCGCGTGTAAGAGTGGCCAATGCAGCATCACCACCACTTCTCACCTTCCGGTTGGGTGACTTGGTCCTCGTTCGCCGCACCATCCGCACGACTGGCCCTTACACGAAGCTCATGCCCCGATACTGCGGCGTTTACCGTGTCGTTGAACAGCTCGGCCCCGTGACATACCGCCTCGAAGACCTCCCCGAGCATAGACGATGCGGTGTGCACCACATTTTCACGGAGCATGTGTAAACATGAATCAATATGTCAACAGTGCCAGCATTGACTCCGACTTAGATACCGGGTCATCACCACTACTGTCGTGGCCAGCTGCCTCACTGCATTCCCCACGAAACGCCAACCAATAATTGGAGCGTCTGCAGCTCACTGAAACTCCCCCCCCCCCTTGGAAAGATGTTACGGTGCCCACCGAGGAGCGCTGCGCCAGAAAAGGGAGAGGCGCAGGACGAGCGCGAGACAAGCGTGCGGCGCCAGCGCGAGGGTTAGAGAACAAAAGAAGAGCGCCGGGGCAAGTTGTGTTTGCCTGGTGTCCTCCGTTCTTCTGTGTCTATCTCTTGGCGGGCACAGGGTCCCGCAACATTACATAACGCATTACAAGTTCTTCAATAAAATGACTGAAGGACAAATTTTGCAGCTTATGTGATGTGTCGCACTGAAACCAAACTTGTCAACATGCATGGCAGTTTTCTTGCCTTGCAGTGTTGAGTGCAAAAGCTGCCGCAGAAACAAAACGATCTCAGTTTTTGTGGGACGGAGCCACGATGGAGGCAAGTATATTCGTGATGGTGCGGTTAACACGCTCCACGAGGCCATTGCACTGGGGATGATTGACGGATGTAGTGGAATGTGCAATGCCAAAGGAGCGGAGGGCTCGCTCAAAATCAAGGGAACAAACGCAAGTATAAAAAATCGATAAATTAAATGACTAACACACGATTGACATGATACAGTGACATAACATGATAATAGTGGCCATAGTGAAAGTGCGTGAAAAAGCAACAAAAATTCTCAGTCCTTAACAAGCAACCATGGCTAAAAAAGGTGGATGCACAGAAAAAAATGTATTATAAGAACTTGTTTAAAAAACTGCAGAGAAATTTATGAGATGGACAAAAATAATAAGTAAATTAAACATTAAAAAAGAAGAGAGAGAGATGCAAATGTTGAAACAAAATTGAATGCCAACCAACACTGCAAAACAAGAAACCAACATCGAATTAAACAATATGACTGACTGCAATTAGAAATGTATAAAACGAAGGCGTGTAAAGAGTGCAAATAAAATCAAAGATAAAATCAAGCACAATCAGAGAGAAAAGCAATTTCTTTGTTCGAAAGGAAAACTGAGGATGTGCTGACGCATTCATCCTTGTGCTTAGAAATCAAAGCGGCTTCCACTATTTCGCGTGTAAGCTTGTTATGGGATCGGTATAGAATGGTCGTTTTCTGAGACGGGAGCATTTTCTATTGCGGTCGCATGTGCGACAATGCACTGGCAGGTTTTTGGACGATGACACTGAAAAACCATTGCTATGCTCCATTAAAGGTTTATTAATACATAATCCGGTTTGGCCGATGTATGCTTTGCCACAAGATAGAGGGAGGAGTATACAAGCCCTTCTGCGCATGTTACGGCGGGATTCTTGTGCCTTGTGGTGCAGCCATTATCTCTTTGTCGTTTTGTTGACCATGCAACAGTCTTGATAGGCGGTGCGGGGCTGAAAAGACCACGTGAACGCCTGCCTTCTTACCAATCTTCTTGAGATTATGAGAAATCTTGTGGATATAAGGTATTATTAGTACCTAATTTCACTGTTGGACTTCAGCTGAAGGGCCTGTCATCTTCATTTCGTAGTTCCTTAACATTTTTCTAGCGACAGAAGAAAGAAGTTTTTGCAGCTATCCCGACTGCGTCAGCCTGCACACTTGAGCTGAAAAGCTATCCTGAAATTTGCGCTTACATGACTTCGTCAAGGCGTTACTAAAACCAGATTGCACAATATTCCTTTTAACCAACTTTGAATGAGCAGAACCATAAGCTACAATGGGTTTCTTGCTCCTTGGTTCGAACACCCAGCAAACATGATTAGGAGTGAAAAAAAGTCTTAGCTCGAGAAAACGAATGGAATTCTTGTCTGGCACTTCGTGGGTCAGCTCAAGTGGCTCCATTGTGTTCGTAAACACCGTCAGAACTTGAGGTACCCGAATTAAAATAGTTTCATTATTGCAATCTAACATAACTAAGTAATCATCTACGAAACGGAAGATATTTAAAACGCATGAGTTATCAAAGCTTTCATTAAGAGCTCAGTCATGCATGCCGAGGTAAAGGTCACTGAGAACTGGGGCAATGCATGATCCTATACGGATCCCCTGCCTTTGTATAAAACGAGACCTATTCTAACCTGCAAAGGTTGATTTGAGGTAAACCGACAATTCCAAAAACCATCATCAGTAATGCCACACTTATTCTGAAAAGCCACGGCGCCATTTTTGGACAGCCATTACTGTTGATGGCTTTTTGGAATTGTCGGTATACCTCAAATCAACCTTTGCAGATTGGAATGTTGTGTTGTGTTGTGTTGGGTTTTTTGGCGCATAAGCAACTAAGGCTATCATGCGCCACGAGCAAGGTGAAAGTTTTGTTTTGCAAGAAATGGGAAAATGAGTGTGTTAAAACTAATTTGTTTAAAAAATCTCCTTTTAAAAACTTGGGTTGTTTTAGATCCAATGGCTCTTAAGCTGCCAACACCATGATGTGCCTAGCACAAGGTTTCAGTTTCTCTTAGTGACGTATGTTTCATTTTTTCCTACAGTTTGTGTAAAACATTTGCTTCCCTTATGAAACTAAAAACACAAGATAAATCAACAAGTCCATCATCATCTAAAATCAGTTTAGGGTGAAAAGGAATGTATTCTTTGTAAAATTTTGCAAAAATTTTTTTCCTTATCTTTTCAAGACCTGCGCATGTGAATAAAATGTGGTTAATAGTTAGTTCTTCTCCGCATTTTTCGCATCGTGGTTTCTCTTCTTTCTTCAACAAAAAATTGTGTGTCAGGTGCGTGTGTCCAATGCGGAGACGGCATAGGATCACTTCTATAAAACGCTCCTTATGCCGGCACGACATCCATTCTCCCAAAATGGGCTTCACTAAGTGTAGTTTATTTCCCACTTCACTGTCCCAGGCAGACTGCCATTTTTCTTTTAATTTGAGATGTACAAGTTTCGTACAGTCTTTGTAAGGTATGCTTATACTCTTTATTTGCTTGTCGCGGGCTTCAGCAGCACATGTGTCTGCTCTGTCGTTGCCTTTAATGCCCACGTGACTCGGGACCCAGCAGAATTTTACGTTGTATCCTCGAGCTATGGCTATTGTTATATTGTGTATTATGTTTCCAAGTAAAGGAGCAGCTGCATTTCTGGAATTTAGAGCTGTGAGAACACTTAGAGAGTCTGTAAATATAATGCTGTTTATGACATTCTCTTTTAATATTTTCTCTACGGCAACAGAAATGGCATAGGATTCAGCAGTGAAAATAGACGCCCAGTGTGGAAGTCTTATGATTTCCACAGAATCTCCTTGCACAACTGCACTTCCAGTGTACACAGCAGTTTTAGATCCATCGGTATAAAAGTCTGTGAAGTTTTTGTACTTTTCCTGCAAGTTTAAGAATTCCTGAATAATGTGCTCTTGTGGGGTTTTGGTTTTTGGAAACTGTGTGAGAGTGAGGTCACAGATTTCAGGAAGACTGTACCATGGAGGTAGAGGGCTGTTTTTTTGTGCGACATCAGGCAAGGTGTCCAGGACCTGCAGCTCACTGCACATGCTTTCGAATCGCATGATCAGTGGCCTTGTTGCTTTGGGTTTATTTGTGAAAATTAATCGAGAGGGGCAAGTTGTGACAACTGGATAACAGAGGTGTTTTTTCTGTGACCTTATTCTTAGAATGTAAGCACACGTGAGGGCTATTCGTCTGTCTTCCAGTGAAGGCTCATTTGTTTCTACATACAGGCTGCTTATAGGGGATGTTCTGTATGCACCGCATGCAAGGCGCAGACCTAAGTTATGTACAGGGTCCAGTTTTTTTAGATATGAAGGCCTAGCTGAACCGTACACTATACTCCCATAGTCCACGCGGGAGCGTACAACAGAACGGTATACATGTAAAAGACATGCCCTGTCGGAACCCCAATGTTTCCGCGAAAGAACTTTCAGTATGTTAAGCGATTTTGAGGCTTTCTTTTTTAGTGTGTTTATGTGAGGTAGAAATGTGAGTTTTTTATCGAAAGTAATGCCTAGGAATTTGTGCTCTTCTTTTAATGGTAATTCGGTTCTATTTAAGTGCAAGACAGGGTTGTTCTGAATACCCCGTTTGAGTGAAAACATAACTGCCACCGTCTTTTGGGGGGAAAACTGAAACCCATTTTTGTCGGCCCATGCCACTAGTTTATTTATTGTTATTTGTATTTGTCTCTCACACGTTGATATATTGGAAGAGGTGTAGGCTATCTGGAGGTCATCTACGTAGAGTGAACACATAATGGAATTTGGGATTTCATTGGTAATGGAATTGATTTTTACAACAAAAAGCGTTGTGCTTAGAATGCACCCCTGAGGTACTCCATTCTCCTGAATGAAGCTTCTTGACAAGGTGGTACCGAGGCGCACTTGGAATGAACGATGTGAAAGAAAGTCTTTTAAAACACTGAGCATTCGACCACGGATGCCCAAAGCTGCTAGATCACGTAGGATGCCGAATCTCCAAGTTGTATCATATGCCTTTTCTAGATCGAAGAAAACAGCGAGACAATGCTGTCTATGTATAAACGCCTCGCGGACAGTGTTTTCGAGGCGTACTAGGTGGTCCGTAGTTGAGCATCCTTTCTTAAAAACGCACTGATGAATATTAAGAAGTTTACTTGATTCTAAAATAAAGGTTAATCTAGTGTTTAAAATACTTTCAAAAGATTTTGCTAAACAACTAGTTAGGGCTATAGGCCTGTAACTCCCAGGACAGGTCGGGGGCTTGCCGGGTTTTAGGAACGGCACAATTATGGCTCTTTTCCAAGTCTCCGGTATTTTAGCTAGCACCCAGATTTTGTTAAAAAACTTTAGAAGCGCTTCTACAGATGCTTCTGATAGATGGGCGAGCATCTCATAATGAATCTCGTCAGGACCAGGTGCAGTTTTTTTACCGCAAGCGAGAACATCTTTCAGTTCTTGCAGCGTAATCAACCTATTGTAAGGTGTATTCGTGGTGCCCCTCGTAGGAAGCCTATATTTTTCAATCCTGTCCTTGTACTTTAAGAATGTTTTTGTATAGTGTGCAGAACTCGAAATTTTGTGGAAATGCACACCTAATATATTAGCTTGTTCTTCGATGCTTGTCTGTGTATTAGGGGCTGTGAGGATTGGAATTGTGAATGGGGAGAAGCTGCCATTTAGCTTATGAATTTGTTCCCACATTTTTTTTGATGTTGTGGAGCTGTTTATAGATGTAACATACTTCTGCCATGATTTTTTTTCGGCATTACGACGAATATATCGAGCTTTGGCTCTTGCTTTTTTAAAAACTGTCAGATTTTCATATGTTGGGTATCTCCGAAAAATACCCCAGGCTTTATTTTGTTCTTTTTTGGCTTCTTTACAGTCCTGTGTCCACCAGACTTTGTGGTTTTGGTGCACTACGCCTGTGGATTGGGGAATAGATAGACGTGCTGCCGCAAGAATGCATGCTGTAAATATTTCATTCATTTTGTCTATATCAATTTTCTCTGAATATATTTCATTTAGACTGGCTTCTTGCCTGAACAAAGACCAGTCAGCTAAATGCAGTTTCCACCGCCTGGGTTTTGTCGGGATGACTGATGGTGAGGATGATAAGCTGATCATGACAGGAAGATGGTCGCTTCCGTACGGATTATTTAAAACTTCCCATTTAAAATCGGTAAAAATAGAAGGTGAACTAAAAGACAGATCTAAACAACTCGCTTTGCCTGTGGCTGGGGAGTAGTATGTTGGATTGCCAGAGTTTAGGAGACACACGTTGCTGCATAAAATAAAATCTTCTATAAGCTGACCACGAGTATCTGTTTGCTCGCTGCCCCAAAGACACGAATGAGCGTTAAAATCACCAACTAAAAGATATGGCTCGGGAAGCTGTTGTAAAAGGTCTTCTAAATCATCTAGTGTTATCTTGATGTGTGGTTGGAGGTATACTGAACATACTGTGATGGTTTTATGTGTTAATAATGTGGCTGCTACCGCTTCAAGTCTGGTATTAAGAGTCAGCTCCTGAGCAGCGACTCCAGTTTTCACGACGATGGCTACACCACCTGAGAGTCTGCTGGACAGCTCCCGGTCCCGGCGGATGATTTTATAATTCTTAAGGAAATTTTTGTTCTGAGGACCTAAGTTGGTTTCCTGGAGACACAAAGCCAATGGGGAGAATGTAGCCAGGATGTCCTTTATGTCGCTGTAATTATTTAGTAGTCCTCTACAATTCCAATGTATTATACACGCCATCTTATTTTATGAAAAATGTGAAAAACTAGATTAGGTTTTTTTTTGGCCCAACGACTCGGGGCCTGTCTTTTTTTTGACGGTCTAAGCTGTGCCGTCGTCCGTCTGACGTCGAAGGCACAGCCCTACCGGGGCTCGTGTCCACTGCCTCCTCTTCAGAGGCAGCGGAGGAGCGCGCCCCAGATAAGTTTTCTTTCGTGTTAGGCCTCGCCTCATGAGGAGAGGCCTTCAGGCTTGTCAACCCTGGCTTTTTGGAATTGTCGGTATACCTCAAATCAACCTTTGCAGATTGGAATGGGTCTCGTTTTATACAAATGCAGGGGATCTGTATAGGATCATGCATTGCCCCAGTTCTCAGTGACCTTTACCTCGGCATGTATGAGAGAGCTCTTAATGAAAGCTTTGAGAACTCATGCGTTTTAAAGATCTTACGGTTCGTAAATGATTACTTAGTTATCTTAGATTGCAATAATGAAACCATTTTAATTCGGGTACCTCAAGTTCTGACGGTGTTTACGAACACAATGGAGCCACTTGAGCTGACCCACAAAGTGCCAGACAAGAATTCCACTCGTTTTCTCGAGCTAAGACTTATTTTCACTCCTAATCATGTTTGCTGGGCGTTCGAACCAAAAAGCAAGAAACCCATTTTAGCTTATGGTATTGCTCATTCAAAGTTGGTTAAAAGGAATATTGTGCAATCTGGTTTTAGTAACGCCTTGACGAAGTCATGCAAGCATAAATTTCAGGATAGCTTTTCAGCTCAAGTGTGCAGGCAGACGCAGTCGGGATTCCCGCAGAAACTTCTCTCTTCTGTCGCTAGAAAAATGTTAAAGAACTACAAAATGAAGATGACAGGCCCTTCAGCTGAAGTCCAACAGCGAAATAAGGTAGCAATAATACCTTATATCCACAAGACTTCTCATAATCTCAAGAAGATTGGTAAGAAGGCAGGCGTTCACGTGGTCTTTTCAGCCCCGCATCGCCTATCAAGACTTTGTCGCATGGTCAACAAAACGACAAAGAAAGATAATGGCTGCACCACAAGGCACAAGAATCCCGCCGTAACATGCGCAGAAGGGCTTGTATACTCCATCCCTCTATCTTGTGGCAAAGCATACATCAGCCAAACTGGCCAATGTATTATTCATCTTTAATGGAGCATAGCAATTTTTCAGGGTCATCATCCAAAAACCTGCCAGTGCATTGTCGCACATGCGACCGCAATAGAAAATGCTCCCCTTTCTTTCAGAAAACGACCATTCTAAACCGATCCCATAACAAGCTTACACGCGAAATAGTGGAAGCCGCTTTGATTGCTAAGCACAAGGATGAATGCGTCAGCACATCCTCAGTTTTCATTTCGAACAAAGAAATTGCTTTTCTCTCTGATTGTGCTTGATTTTATCTTTGATTTTATTTGCACTCTTTACATGCCTTCGTTTTATACATTTTGAATTGCAGTCAGGCATATTGTTTAATTCATTGTTGGTTTTTTGTTTTGCAGTGTCAATTGGTTGGCTTTCAATTTTGTTTCAACATTTGCATCTCTCTTCTTTTTTAATGTTTAACTTACTTATTATTTTTTGTCCATCTCATAAGATTCTCTGCGGTTTTTTAAACAAGTTCTAATATAAAAAATGTTTTCTGCGCATCCACCTTTTTTAGCCTTTGTTGGTTGTTAAGGACTGGGAATTTTTGTTGCTTTTTCACGCACTTTCCCTACGGCCACTATTATCATGTTATGTCACTGTACCATGTCAATCGTGTGTTAAGCATTTAGATTTATCGATTTTTTATACTCCTGTTTGATTTTGTTGCACCTGTTTTCGCCACGTGTAGATTTTGTTCCTCTAGTGGGCATTTCTCTGTTATATATATGACATAGTTGGCTGATTTCCAAAAATAAAGTCGCAGTTCAATGCCTCTGCATCTTACGTGTTCCTCCGTCTTCGTCCTTGTCCGGCTACGCGCTGCAATAACTATGAAAAACCAACTAGCCCGACAGCTTGTCCTCTTTGTATTTTTTGTTCACAAGAAACTATGGGGGATGTGTATATGACCTACATGTAAAACAAATAAAACGACCTTGATAAAATGTTCATTATGGCAGCACAATATCCTTTCTAAAGTGTTATGCAGCTTTTCCTTCATTTTCCCAAGAAAGCTGCCATTAAGATCTTAGTGTGCTACTTATCAATTTCATGCAATGGCAAGTTCACATTTTATTTCTATTGTTCTCGCTTGTGCGACACACTTCTGCTCCCTCTTTCCTCGTATGCCAATGCGACTAGGAACCTAGCAAAATAATATAGCATGCTTTCATGTCATGCACGTCCGTTGCCCAGAGGTGCAGACTAACCATTGAAGAACCAATCAGGGATCGTGCACGAACATGCCTGCAGGCAGCCAAATGTACAATTGCTTCGTGACGTTTCTCGCGTAGCAAGTGAATGGGACAGCATGGCTTGAAGCTTCATGAAACTGCAAAGTGCCATAATTGCATCTTCCAATCTTTCACTTCCTAAAATCTCATCATAGGTATATGTTGAAATTTCTTTTCGTGTGCTTGAAAAACTCATTGAAACACATAAATTTAGGGGCACACTGGTCTCGAGGGTGCAATAAAAACCACAATTCGAATTTTAAAACTATCAGGTTTCTAAACTCTGTAAATATTTCAGGTGTAATATGAATTTATAGGAAGTCGGGAAACTAACTTTAAGTCAGTGTTTACACTAAAATAGCCCATTGTCATAATATAACGTATGCTTTCCGTTCCCTGCGCACGTTAGGTGCGGTCTTCGTTTCGTTTGGAAGAGTACATCTTCGTTTCAAATTACATGCTCCAGTGTATAGTTTGAACCATTGGCTCGATAGATAGCAAAAAAAAACAAGCACATGTTCCTATTCACTGCCTGCCACACTATACTGAAAGGAACCCTGCATCTCTCACCATCTGCTGCACAAGTCGACGTCGTGCCCCAGGATGCCATCTTGTCTAGTACCTTCGGCCTTGGACACTGGAGATTCCGCAACAATGTGCTGCCGACGAGAAAGCATGTGACGCTGCATAAGTATAGCAAAACGTCATTGATCGGCAATGTTAGAAATGTGCCTTTGTGTTGTGAGACACAGAGGAAAAGCATATTCCTGTGCCAAGTGACAGCGTCAAGAAAACGGGACCAATTAGGCAAGCGGGCCCATCAAGTAAGAAAAGTTGCAGTGTGGTCGGACCCGTCATGATACAACACTTTTGATGCCTTTTGATATGGAAAATGAAAAGACTAGAGCTGACATGAAACTGTGGGATTTGGAATTAACACCGGCAATGAAACGTAAGGCCAACTTAGTCCCCAGCGATGTCGCTGACCATCTGCTTAATCCCGACAAGCTTTGCGTTGGTTTGCAATGAGTTGCTCAACCGCCTGCTGAATGGGAAAACAGCTAGGTACGATAGTGGTGGTCTGCAAAAAGAGCTGAGACACAAAGTGCAACACGTTTGGAAGTAGAGTAAGAACCGTTTGGGGCGATCGAGAATACGACCTCACTGTTATGCTTTTCAAGACGTGTGATAACTGCTAGGACAAGAGATCAGTATGGAGTATGCTGCCTGTTGAAGAAAAACAAATAAATCTTTTAGCTGCGAACATTCTGGCTGCGTCCACTATGCAAAATACTAGACCCAATAAAAGTTTTTCAGTACCTTCACTGATAAAAATTTCTCGCGTGAACAACCACAAAAACATGGAAGAACACCATAAAGGAAAACCTGACACCTGCCACGGCGCGCTCCGCTACGGAAGTGGAAGTGCAATGCGCGAGAGTTCACCAGTTTTCTATCTATGTAGCCTTGTCGTATGATGGGCATTGGATGACTCGTGGATTCATTCACACATCAGAGCCGCCCCAAAGTACTCTAAAGACATCACCAGTGAAGACGGCTAGGATGCAAACACAGAGTTGTTCGCCAAAATGTTCGCCAGCAGGGTATTTCAACGCTACCGATGAATCTCCTGTGTTGGCCCCTCTGCATGCCCTCCCCAGTCAGCACTTGGCAGCATGTGCATGGTTGTACTGCAGAAGTGGTGACATTTTTTGAGCGGAATAATCTTCGATTACATCAAATGGACAAACAAGGGGGCTTTGCTGTGCTACCGGCTGGGCTCTTTGAAGAGAAGGCGACAGTTGAAATTACAATAACTTTGTTAAAGTGAAGGAGAAAGTCAGCAGATCAAAAGCTATTGCGTTATGTAATGATTAACCACCTACAGTTGAAACACAATTAATGCTCTCTTGGAGGCCATGTTTTGTTGTTGCTGTGTTGGGTTTAGTGGCACATAGGCAGCTTAGGCTATCATGCGCCAACTTCAAGGTTAAGAGTGTTGCATTTATGTAATTTAAGCTTACATTCTGTTTAGACCGCTTGCTTCTATTAAAAACCTGAAAACCCAGGGCAAACCAATGAGCGAATTTTCACCTAAAAGCAACGCTCGATAAAGAGGAATGTGTTGTTTGTAAAACTGCGTAAAATGTTTTTTTTCTTAGTTGTTCAAGTTGTCTGCATGAGATTAAAATGTGGGTGACTGTTAGCTCGTGTCCGCATGAATCACACAGGGGCTTATCCTGTTTAGTTAAAATGACGCTGTGTTAAATGTGTGTGTCTTATGCGAAGACGGCATAGAGATACTTTGGAACGTTCAAGGTGGGTGCTCGATTTCCACTCTTCTATTACAGGCTTTATGAGGTGTATTTTGTTATTTGTTTCAGTGTTGCAAGCCGACTGCCATTTTTGTATCAGCTTACTTTGTATCAATATCATGCAGTCTTGAGATGGTGCCTGCACTTCTTTTATTTTCTTGTCTCGAGCTTTGGCAGTGCACATATCTGCTTTTTCATTACCTTGAATTCCTACATGACTGGGAACCCAGCAAATTTTTATGCTTTGTCCTTCATTTGTAAGTGTTGCTATGCTGTGTATGATGTTTCCCAGAATTGGTATAACTGCGTTTCTTGTGTGAAGGGCTGTGACAATACTTAAATCTGTGTAAACAATGCTTCTCCTGAGGTTTTCTTTTATTATTTTCTCTATGGCAACAGACACAGCATAGCATTCAGCAGTAAAGATGGACGCGCACTGTGGAAGTTTTATTGTTTTTTCCCATTCACTTAGAACAACTGCGCTTCCGACATAATGATCTGTTTTCGAGCCATCCGTGTAAACGTCTGTGAAGCTACTGTACTTTTCTTTCAGCTGAAGGAATTCTTGTATGATGAGCTCTTGTGGGGTTATTGTTTTTTCGAACTGTGTAAGTGAGAGGTTGCAAACTGCAGGGACCAGGTACCAAGGAGGCAGAGGGTTAGGTCTTTTGGCAATACTAGGTAAACAATCCGGTAGCTCAACCTCTTGACACATTTGCTCAAACCTTAGGAGCAGTGCTCTCGCTGCATTGGGTTTGTTGGTGAATAGTGTTCTAGAAGGGCATTTAGTTACTAGGGAATAGCAGATATGCTTTGGCAGAGATCTGATTTTAAATATATGGGCACATGTAAGTGATGTTCTTCTGATTTCAAGAGGAGGTTCATTTGTTTCCACAAGCAGACTGGATATAGGAAAAGTTCGGTATGCTCCACATGAGAGTCGAAGTCCTTTGTTATGTACCTGGTCTAGTTCTTTTAAGTATGATGGTCTAGCTGACCCATACACTATGCAGCCATAGTCAAAGGAGGAGCGTACGACAGATCTGTAAATGTGTTTAAGGCATGTCCTGTCAGCGCCCCAGTGTTTACGGGAAAGAACCTTTAGTATGTTTAGAGATTTGGAAGCCTTTTTCTTCAGGACATTTATATGAGGAAGAAAGGTGAGTTTTTTGTCAAAATTTACGCCTAGAAATTTGTGTTCGTTTTTCACCGGTAATTTAGTTTTGTTCAGGTGTAGAGTAGGATCTGTCTGTAAGCTTCGTTTGAGAGAGAATAGAACAGCCACTGTGCTATCGCCATCTATGAACCGGCAACGGCACCAATCGATGCTATCGCCATCTATGAACCGGCAACGGCACCAACCTTTTCATTCTTTCTTTCCTTCTTTCCGCTCACCCCTCTGACTATATAATACACCTTGATCTGGAAGTAAACCGTCGTACTTTTGGCCTGGCTACGCTGTCAGATGCATCACTCGGGAGCGGCACTCCCATTGACTACGCCTTTCCAACAGTGGCGTTCCCATTGACTGCGCCTTTCCAACAGTGGCGACGAGGCTGAAGCAAGGATATCGGGCCCAGGACAGCGCCAGACATAGGTCACAAGCTACCGGACTTCGATGAGGAAGAAGATAAGTGGCAAGCTTACCTGGTGAAAGTAGAAGCGTACTTTGAGGCCAATGAAACCTCAGCTGATGCAATGAAGAGGGCTTTACTAGTAGCCGCCCTTGGGACGAAGACCGTTCAAGTTTTATGCAGTAAAGTAGCGCCAGCAAAAACAAGTTCGTTGAGCTACGACAATGTAGTCGAGACCTTGAACAGCTACTATGATCCTACACCAAATGAAATAGCAGAAAGTTTTAAGTTCTTCAACCGCTATCAGAAAGAAGAAGAATCCGTGCAGGAATTTATTGTCGCTATACGACAAATAGCACAGAACTGCAATTTTTCGTCTGTGCTAGAAAGAATGATCAGAGACCGCATCGTGTGTGGCGTCCGATCAAAGAGTTTACAAAAGCAGCTTCTGGCAATAAAAGACCTGTCGCTAAAGGAAGCAGAGGCTCTAGCACTAGCTGCAGAAAGCGCCGAACTAGATTCGCGAGGCATAACCGGCGAGGCACGGGATCCAAACGTGTTCAAGATAACTCATTGGCGCCAATCAGCGATACGAAAGCAACCGCGAACGCAATGCCAGTGCTGCGGTAACTACGGCCACAAGACTGCAGTATGTCGCTTTAACAGAGGGCAATGTTTCAAATGCAGACGATACGGGCATCTAGCGAAGATGTGCTCAGCGGCGACAGCGTTAACAGAACTGGTACCATGGAAGCACAGAAGCGACAGGAATCGGAAGACAGTGATAGCAGTACATCGCAGATATGGTCCCTCCGTACGGCGGCGCAGACGCTGCTACCGCCCATTCAGAAAACATTCACATGGAACGGCGTCGACCTAAAAATGGACACTGATACTGGATCCCCAGTCTGCGTCATTTCAAAAGCTATTTATGACAAGCATCGCAATGAATGGCCTCCGCTCGCGAAATCGCCGATAAAGTTATCGTGCTATCTTGGAAAGCTACCAGTGCTGGCTGTCATGAACATGGACGTCGTTATCAAGCAACTACAGTGGAATGCAATCTGGTGGTGTTAAACTGCAGAGGCCCCAGTCTTTGTGGCCGGGATTTATTGCAGAAACTGAAGGACACCGGAATGACCCTCCTGCACGTAAAGGCGCAGACTAACGTGGCCAGCACGGTTCCGCCAGCTGCCCATCAACCTGCCGGGGAAATTCTGAACAGCTATGCTGATCTTTTCGGCGAGGGCACCGGACTCTTGTAAGGCCTGCCAGCACGGATTCATCTCAAGAGCGGAGCAACCCCCAAGTTTTTCAAAGCAAGGAAGGTTCCTTTTGCGTACAAAGTAAAAGTTTCACAGGAGTTGGATAGGCTTACGGAAGCAGGGATAATATCGCCTGTACCATATTCGGAATGGGCCACACCCATTGTTCCCGTCTTGAAGAAGGACGGCTCAGTGCGCCTTTGCGGAGATTTTAAAGCCACACTAAATCCTGTGTGTGAGATTGAGCAATACCCGCTACCAGTTATTGACGACATGTTTGCCAATTTAGCGGGAGGAGAACGGTTCAGTGTGCTAGACCTGAGAGACGCCTATAGCCAGGTAGCGTTAGACGAGGAGCCGCGGAAACTGGCCGTCATCAACACTCATAAAGGGCTATACTGCTACAATCGGCTACCATTTGGAATCTCTTCTGCGCCAGCAATCTTTCAGCGGAAAATTGAATCCGTGCTCCAAGGGTTAACCGGCGTGCAGGTCTATCTTGACGATGTGCTGATAGCTGACAAGAGCCAAGATGACTCAAACCTGAAAGCAGTACTGCAACGCTTCAGGGAAAATGGCATTAAGCTGCGCGCTGACAAATGTCGCTTCGCCGAGCAAGCAGTTTATCTCGGTCACCGCATTGATAAAAACGGGTTGCACCCGGTTGAAAAGAACATCGACGCTATCAGACTAGCCCCTTCTCCACGTAATGTTACAGAGTTGCGTGCCTTTCTTGGGCTTATCACCTTCTACCATAAGTTTCTCCCTAACCTGTCCACCTTACTTGCGCCTTTGTATAAGCTACTGAAGAAAGGAGCCAGGTGGATGTGGAGCGATAAAGAACAAGCAGCATTCAAACTGTCGAAAAAGGCTCTTTGCGCAGCCCCTGTGTTGACATATTTCAATCTGAAGCTCGAACTACTTTTGGAATGCGATGCCTCACCTCACGGTGTGGGAGCGGCACTTTTCCATTGCATTAATGGGGAAATGAGGCCCATCGGATTTCGGTCCCGGACCTTAACTTCGGCCGAAACGAAGTATTCTCAGATCGAACGTGAAGCGTTGGCTCTCGTTTTTGGTGTTTCACGTTTCCAGGACTACCTCCTTGGCCGGGAGTTCAACCTTGTGACGGATCATCGGCCACTGCTTGGCCTTCAACGAATGGATCCTCAGACCCCCATCATGGCCGCCGCGAGAATACAAAGATGGGCTCTTCTGCTGGGAGCGTACAAATACAAGCTGCTTTGCAAATCCGGAAAAATGATGGTTAACGCGGACACCCTAAGCCGTTTACCTCAAACCTTGCAGGAAACGGAGACCGCACCGGAAGGAGACGCAGAGTTTGTCCTCGCCATCGACCAGTGGGACCAGTCGGCCATCACTATAGAAGAATTGCGGTCACTCACAGAAACGGACGTGGTACTAGCACTTGTCCGCAGGTACGTCCAGGAGGGTTGGCCCAAAGCATGTTGCTCCGGTAACACGGAGGTGTTGCATTACTACAAAAAGCGACATGAATTATCTGTTCAGGATGGCCTCCTACTGTGGGGACATCGTGTAGTAGTCCCCAAACAGGCGCGCGGTAGACTGCTGATGATATTGCACGAAGCCCATCGGGCGTCTGCACCATGAAGAAGGTAGCACGGTCCAAATTTTGGTGGCCGGAGATCGACCGGGACATTAGCCGAATAGCCGATGAATGCAGAAACTGTGTCCAGGCTTTACCAATGCCTCCAGCACGTGAACCAGTAAACGGGCCAGCTACAGAAGAAAAATGGTCCCGATTGCACCTCGATTTCGCTGGACCTATCAGGGACAAAATGTTGCTGATTGTGGTTGATTCCCACAGCAAATGGATCGAGGCCCTTCCACTCTCGAGTGCAACGTCAAGCAGCACGGTAAACGTGCTGCGTACGCTCTTCAGCCAGTTCGGACTACCGCGCACTGTAGTAACTGATAATGGCACGTCCTTTACCGGGTCGGATTTCGCCGAATTCATGAACAGGAAGGGCATTGCCCACATTCAAACACCGCCCTACTACCCACAAAGCAATGGGCTTGCAGAAGGCGCGGTCAGAACGGTTAAGGATGGGTTAAAGAAGATGCCTGGCGTGGATCTCAACCGCACTCGCACGAGTTTTGTGCCGATACCGGAATTCCCCAAGGCAGTCGAGCCTATCACCTTCAGAGTTACTGTTAGGTTCTCGACTACACACCAGACTTGACATGTGTTTTCCTCTCAGGAACAAGCCTGTCCAGAGCAGAGCAGCTACACCAGAGTCGGATGACGCCAGCGGGAGTTTAGCTCCGGAGGACCCTGTACTGGTCCGTAACTACGGTGTCGGTGACAAGTGGACACCCGGAAAGGTGAAGTCAACAACAGGAGCTCGACTAGTCACCGTCAAGACGGAGGATAATGTGGTGGTCCGTCGTCTCTCTAATCAAATCCGCAAGCGCAACGTCGAGGGATCCACTCACGGGTACAGACAGTCCAGCAGCAGAACCAGTGGACCACCCGCTGGCTAATCAGAACGCATCCACGTCAGAGCCCGCGGACCCTGCTCCCCAAGAGACACAGCTGCGCAGGTCTACCCGGGTCAAGAAACCAATGGATCGCTATGGTTATTAGGAGGAAGGGATGCTATCGCCATCTATGAACCGGCAACGGCACCAACCTTTTCATTCTTTCTTTCCTTCTTTCCGCTCACCCCTCTGACTATTACCCCTTGATCTGGAAATAAACCGTCGTACTTTTGGCCTGGCTACGCTGTCAGATGCATCACTCGGGAGCAGCGTTCCCATTGACTACGCCTTTCCAACAGTGGTGTTCCCATTGACTGCGCCTTTCCAACACACTGTTTTTTGAGGAGAAAACTGAAATCCATTTCTGTCTGCCCATGCTGCTAGTTTATGGTCAACTGCACCTGTCTCTCACATGTAGATACGTCGAGGATGTGTACGCAATCTGTAGATCGTCAACATAAGCTGAATACATTATGGATTTCGGGATAACTGTGCTTATGGAATTCATTTTTACTATAAAGAGAGTTGTGCTTAAGACGCATCCCTGTGCTACGCCATTCTCCTGTACAAAGTTCTTTGAAAAGGTTGAGCCCAAGCGCACACGAAATGAGCGATTTGACAAGTCCTTTAGACAGTTTAACATCCTACCACGTATGCCTAAATCTGCTAGGTCACGGAGGATGCTAAATCGCCATGTAGTGTCATATGCCTTTTCCATATCAAAGAAGACTGCAAGGCAGTGCTGTTCGTGAATAAATGCTTCACGAACAGTGTTTTCAAGGCAGACTAGATGGTCCGTGGTAGAACATGCTGTTTTGAACCCACATTGGTGAATGTCTAGAAGTTCTCAGGAATGAAGAACAAAGGCTAATCTGGTATTAAGAACACTTTCAAAAGGCTTTGCAAGGCAACTTGTGAGAGCTATGGGTCTATAACTGCTGGGGGCCGTTGGTGGCTTTCCTGGTTTCAGGAAAGGCACAATAGTAGCTTTTTTCCAGGCCTCAGGAATACTCCTAGATACCCATACTTTGTTGAAAAATTTCAGAAGTGTTTCTAAAGCAGGTGTAGAAAGCTATGCAAGCATCTGATAGTGAATTTGATCTGAGCCAGGTGCATTCTTCTTGCCGGCAGATAGAACAATGTTATTTCTTGTAGCTTTATTAACTTGTTATATGCTTCACTTATACTTCCACTTGTTGGCAGTTTTTGTTTTTCAGCCTTGTTCTTGTATGTTATTGAAGATTTTGGGTAATGTAGTGAGCTGGAATTGCAGAAAAGCTCGCCTAGAATATCTGTCTGTTCCTTTAAGTTTGTTTGGGTGCTAGGAGATGTTAGAAAGGGGACTGTGTACAGGGAGAAGTTACCATCCAGTTTGTGAACAAGCTCCCACATTTTTTTTATGTGATTCAGCTATTTATTGATGATATGTATTTTTGCCAAGAAGCCTTCTCAGCGTTTCGGCGGACGTACCGTGCCCTAGCTTTCGCCTGATTGAATTTTACAAGGTTTTCGTTTGTAGGGCACCTCGGAAAAGACCTTTTCCAGGCTGGTTTCAGACTGGAATAGAGCCCAGTTCTCAAGGTGCAGCTTCCACCGCTTGGGTTTGTTTAGAATGATGGAGGGTGAGGGTGTTAGGCTGATAATGACAGGCAAATGATCACTTCCTAGAGGATTGTCAAAGACGTCCCATTTAAAATCAGTAAATATTGATGGGGAGCTAAATGATAAATCTAAACGCTCATTTTCCCCGTCCTTGGGGAGCTCTATGTATGCTTTCCTGTATTTAGCAGGCAGACATCATTGCATAATATAAAATCTTCTAATATACGACCTCTAGTGTCTGTCTGATCGCTTCTCTAAAAAGTGGAGTGTGCATTAAAATCTCCAACAACCAGATATGGTTTTGGCAGTTGTTCTAAAAGCTCTTCCAGATCATGAAGGGTTACAATTAGGTGCGGTTGGAGATACAGTGAACATAAATTTATTGTTTTATAATGAATGATAGCCAGCAACAGCTTTCAACTTGGTTTTGAGGCTAATTTCACGTGTTGCTACTCCATTCTGCACTACAATAGCGACATCTCCAGATAGCCTATTTGCTTCTTTTCGGTCGCAGTGAAAGACGTGTAATTTTAAAATGTTTTGGTGTGGTCCTAAGTTAGCTTCCTGTAGGCAAAGGGCTACAGGAGAAAATGAATGTAAAATGTCTTTTATATCGTAGTTGTTTATGAGACCTCGGCAGTTCCAGTGTATGAGGAACGCCATATTTTTTTATGGAATGTACCTGAGTTTAGGTTTCAGGTTTGTCTGGTCCTGTTATAAGAGTTTTTTCTCTCCGTTATCTTTCCAGAGAGTTATGCCGCCGCTGCAGAGTGGACGAGGAAGGGGTTGTGTCCATTGCCTCGGGGGCTTTGGACGTTTGGGGAGAGTTAGGAGTGTTGGTTGCAGGCTTCCATTCTGGGGGAGAAGCCTTTTGGGCTGTTGGCTCTGGGGACAGTGTGCCCCGTTTCTGCGATGGCAGGGCAGCTTTCACTGCTTCTGTCTGGGGCAGGGATGGCCCCGCCTGAGGTTTAACCTCGGCGGAGACCAAATCCTGTTGTGGTGTGCTGAACCTATGCTCCACCACATTGGAATAGTTCGGTTTGGCTGTGAACAAAAAAGTGCCGTTTAACAAGATATCGCTGTCGTGCCTCTTTAAACCTTATGTTTTCATTGACTTTTATGGTAATGCTGACCTTTTCCTTCTTCCAAGAAGGACATGACCGTGAGTATGCGGCGTGTTCACCTGCACAGTTCGCGCAGTGTGGCGCAGCTTCACACTAGTCAGATTTATGTTGAGTTGAGGCACATTTTGCACACGTTTGTCGGCCACGGCAGCTCTGGGAGCCATGACCGAATCTTTGGCAGTTGAAACAAAGATTAGGGTTTGGGATGTAGGGCGGGATGTCTACTTTGATGTAACCGACTTCAATGGATTCAGGGAGTTTGCTGGAGTTGAAAGTGAGAACTATGTGCTTTGTTGGTATTTCTTGGTTGTTCTTTCGGATTTTGACCCTGTGTACACCGATTACATTTTGCTCGGAAAGACCTTCTAGAAGTTCTTCAGTGAGTGACAGGAAGTCAATCTCTGATATCACGCCTTGGACTGTCTTCAAGCACTGACTGTTATTGGGCTATCCCCAAATGTAGCAAGTTGCTGAAGGTTGCTGTACTGGAGTTTGCTTTGCAGCTCAAGCAGGAGATCCCCGCTAGCCAGTTTACTAACATCGTATCCTGGGCCTAGTATGGTTGTGAGAGACCTAGATACTGCAAAAGGGGATATTAGCTGAGCTTGTTTGGCAGGGCTTTCACTGTGGATCACATGATATTTAGGGAAAGTTTCATGCTTCGCTGAAAAGATTTGGGCTGATACATCGGTCCGCCTTTTCTTGGAAAGGCAATCAGTTTGTTTGGAGGAAGAAGCCATAAATAATGTATGATGTTCGGCTGCGGTACCAGCCACCCACCATGGAGCCCAACGAGGGGACGGGGCAGGAATTGGCAGGCAAGTCCTGTCCACGTCAGCTGTACACGATAACTATAACCTAATATGGCGTAACTCAGGGTAGTCAGCCACACAAGGTTAACCCTCGCTGCCTGGAAGTAAGGAAAAACCAAGAGGAGAGTAGAGGACAGGAGAGTTGTAGGATAGAAGATAGGAACGTGAAAGATGAAGGGAAGGATAGGAAAAGGCGACTGCCGGTTTCCCCCGGGTGGGTCAGCCCGGAGGTGCCGTCTATGGGAAGCGTGGGCCAAAGTGGTGTGTTGCCTCCGTCGAGGGGCCTTAAAGGCTCAAACACTCGGCATCGGCTCAACCACCAGGATCCCCTTTTCCCCAGACACGACGATGCCACGCACGGCTAAGCGTGGGTGCTCGGGGTCCGTGGTGTCGCACAAAACACACAAACACCTGCTTTAACAGGTGCCCCCTGCGGGGGGAGGCCATGTTTTGTTGGGACCCCAGGTCTATTCCAAAAGAAAGTAAAAACAGAGTCTCTGATCAGACGCTGATTGTACTTGATTTTGTGCCTGTCTATTTTATAATGATTATTTTTTGTAATTTTAATGACATGTATAACATGTTACGACACTTCTGATTTTCAATGCATGCAGTTGTGACAACGAGCAAGTGTGAGCGGGAGGTGCATGCAGTACGCGTCGCCACTAAAGCGAGCAGCCCCGTTGTACAAGAAGCCAGTGAGTTATCGATCCATAAAATGCACTGCGTCAAGAGGCAAGACGTCGCCGCCTGCTACGACCCACAGATCGATCCGAGACCCAAGACTGCACATACAAGGAGAAATGGAAAGCAGACTATGCCTCGATCATGGCCACCTCCGACGACAGCCGCCAGGAGTAAGGTAAAAGCAAACTATGAATAAACCTGCCAGCAGTTCTAGCAGTTTGTGCGATCAGACCGAGCTATTTGAAGGTGGTTCGGTCAGGTGCCCATTCTACATAGGTATTGAGAAATTTGTTCATGTTCGAGCATTTTAATGTGATTTATTTCAAAACGATATGCATCTGAACTTCAACTTGCGTCATGAACAGCAGTTTCTACTTCATAGATGGCAATTTAGTGCAAAAACAATTCACGTAAAAGTGCAGTATAAACTATATTTCTCAGGCGGCATGCGTCAATGACACCCCCCCCCCCCCCCCGCGGTAAGCGTATGCCCAATTTTCCTAGCTGGAAGTTGTGGTCAGCCTATGCTGCGGACAAGAATTGCTCCTTGCACTTTGTCTCTCATTTCCTCCATTTGTTGAGGAATGTGCAGAACAGTTTGTTCAGCCCCCTATAAAAACTGCATGGTATGGATCCATGAGAAATGCCAGTTAGATCAACAGAGGCATTATCATATAATGCACAAAGGAAAAAGCACCGTTCTAGCATGATGAGACTGTATGAGCAGTTCTTGTTCACGACGAAGCCTGGAACGACAAAAAATTCAGCTACATTTTTCTCTCTTTTACACCTTCCTAGTGTCCGCTCGATGCTCTCGTATATTCTGATCTGCTTTTTATGTAGCAGGGTAAGCAGGTTTCAATACATGATCTTGCACGTAAAAACCATCAGCTTGACAATACTGACAAAGGCGACGATTTCCATTTGTGCACTCCTAAAAAGGTTTTCTCCTTTCAGTTTTATATTTTTAAATCCAACTTCTATAGCCCCATATTGGTGCTTCGCTTGCCTTTCATGAATGGACTCTATTCCTCCTGTAGCACCATCTTTGCTCGTTGCGGATCTGGAAACGAAATGATGCTGCTGACGACAGACTATTAACGTGATTTCAGAAATGAAGATGTCGAAGATATCCTTGTCAGCGACAGAGTTCCCGCTGGCCAATCTTTGAAGATCGATAATCTGCGCTGACGACCAGGACGTAATGCCTAGCTTGCGTGGTCATCCTTTGTTACACAAATGCAACGAGCACCGCAGGTTTTCCACGAAAAACGCTACGCTTTTCCTGAAGGGACACTGACGGTAGACGGCATGGCTCCTATACAACATCAAACAAGCCTGGGGGAACTATCACTCTGGAGCAGACCAGGCAGCCGTAAGGTTGAGCAGAGATTTACTCTGGAGCAGACCAGGCAGCCGTAAGGTTGAGCAGAGATTTACCTTCCGTTTACCATTTGTGCAGGCAGCTATGTTTGTATTTTAGCCACTCAATATCTAGCTCCTGGTCTGCTCCAAGTGTGCTTGGTTTTTGTGTTTGTTTTTTTAGTGTTCTGTGGTGTGTATCTTGCAAACGAGTCCTACTGTGTATATGAAGATTACCTTTTCAGCCTTTTGCGCTCTGTGGCTGAACTACAAGTAATTTTTTTATCAGACTGGCCACTACCTTATATAGCTATCGGCCGAAGCAGTGCTTGCACATATTGTTATCGCAATAAAGTTCCCTCCCAAAACCAATCACGCAACTTCTTTATCCAGGTGTAACCACCGCTTGTGGCACATGCAGGACGTTCCTCTTAAGATATTACAGTTGATGATGACGGTTTCACTGCAGTGAAGGAGGCTACACCAGAACTTACGCAGCAACCTTAGACCACCAGGAGAAACATCGGTGCAGAGCCTGGTCCAGTGCACCCATTACAGCCCAATGTTGACGTGTTGGCAACTTGCCTCCTTAACAAAAAGAGTGCGATGTCATACCATTGCTACCCAGGTACCAGAACATTTGTCTTGTACCAGCCTAAATCACCATGTTTAGAGACATGTGTAAAGCCATTCTAGAGTTGCTTTTATTAAAAAGAGCTGCATTACATAAAAGCAGAACTGAGAATTCGTGAGCAGCATTATCAAAGACAACAGCCCGTTTCCATAAAACTATGGTGTAAAGCCAACAGATCTGTCGGCCTAGATGACTCACGCCGTTCTCAGTCGTCTATGGCAGAACACCCTACATCCCTCTCGACGCGAGTTGGGCCTTCACCGTCAGACTACGTCACCTATTGACTCTGCCCAACGACTTCGTTATGCCCACCTCGACGCTCAGTGCAACCTTCTCACGGCTCATGCGCGTGTAAGAGTGGCCAATGCAGCATCACTACCACTTCTCACCTTCCGGTTGGGTGACTTTGTCCTCGTTCGCCGCACCATCCGCACGACTGGCCCTTACACGAAGCTCATGCCCCGATACTGCGGCGCTTACCGTGTCGTTGAACGGCTCGGCCCCGTGACATACCGCCTCGAAGACCTCCCCGAGCATAGACGATGCGGTGTGCACCACATTTTCACGGAGCATGTGTAAACATGAATCAATATGTCAACAGTGCCCGCATTGACTCCGACTTAGATACCGGGTCATCACCACTACTGTCGTCGCCAGCTGCCTCACTGCATTCCCCACGAAACGCCAACCAATAATTGGAGCGCCTGCAGCAGCTCACTGAAACTCCCCCTCCCTCCCCCCCCCCGTTGGAAAGATGTTACGGTGCCCGCCGAGGAGCGCTGCGCCAGAAAAGGGAGAGGCGCAGGTCGAGCGCGAGACAAGCGTGCGGCGCCAGCGCGAGGGTTAGAGAACAAAAGAAGAGCGCCGGGGCAAGTTGTGTTTGCCTGGTGTCCTCCGTTCTTCTGTGTCTATCTCTTGGCGGGCACAGGGTCCCGCAACATTACATAACGCATTACAAGTTCTTCAATAAAATGACTGAAGGACAAATTTTGCAGCTTATGTGATGTGTCCCACTGAAACCAAACTTGTCAACATGCATGGCAGTTTTCTTGCCTTGCAGTCTTGAGTGCAAAAGCTGCCGCAGAAACAAAACGATCTCAGTTTTTGTGGGACAGAGCCACGAAGGAGGCAAGTATATTCGTGATGGTGCGGTTAACACGCTCCACGAGGCCATTGCACTGGGGATGATTGACGGATTAGTGGAATGTGCAATGCCAAAGGAGCGGAGGGCTCGCTCAAATTCAAGGGAACAAACGCAAGTATAAAAAATCTATAAATTAAATGCCTAACACACGATTGACATGATACAGTGACATAACATGATAATAGTGGCCATAGTGAAAGTGCGTGAAAAAGCAACAAAAATTCTCAGTCCTTAACAAGCAACCATGGCTAAAAAAGGTGGATGCGCAGAAAAAAATGTATTATATAAGAACTTGTTTAAAAAACTGCAGAGAAATTTATGAGATGGACAAAAAATAATAAGTAAATTAAACATTAAAAAAGAAGAGAGAGAGATGCAAATGTTGAAACAAAATTGAATGCCAACTGACACTGCAAAACAAGAAACCAACATCGAATTAAACAATATGACTGACTGCAATTCGAAATGTATAAAACGAAGGCGTGTAAAGAGTGCAAATAAAATCAAAGATAAAATCAAGCACAATCAGAGAGAAAAGCAATTTCTTTGTTCGAAAGGAAAACTGAGGATGTGCTGACGCATTCATCCTTGTGCTTAGAAATCAAAGCGGCTTCCACTATTTCGCGTGTAAGCTTGTTATGGGATCGGTTTAGAATGGTCGTTTTCTGAGACGGGAGCATTTTCTATTGCGGTCGCATGTGCGACAATGCACTGGCAGGTTTTTGGACGATGACACTGAAAAACCATTGCTATGCTCTATTAAAGGTTTATTAATACATCGGCCCGTTTGGCCGATGTATGCTTTGCCACAAGATAGAGGGAGGAGTATACAAGCCCTTCTGCGCATGTTACGGCGGGACTCTTGTGCCTTGTGGTGCAGCCATTATCTCTTTGTCGTTTTGTTGACCATGCAACAGTCTTGATAGGCGGTGCGGGGCTGAAAAGACCACGTGAACGCCTGCCTTCTTACCAATCTTCTTGAGATTATGAGAAATCTTGTGGATATAAGGTATTATTGGTACCTAATTTCACTGTTGGACTTCAGCTGAAGGGCCTGTCATCTTCATTTCGTAGTTCCTTAACATTTTTCTAGCGACAGAAGAAAAGTTTTTGCGGCTATCCCGACTGCGTCAGCCTGCACACTTGAGCTGAAAAACTATCCTGAAATTTGCGCTTACATGACTTCGTCAAGGCGTTACTAAAACCAGATTGCACAATATTCCTTTTAACCAACTTTGAATGAGCAATACCATAAGCTAAAATGGGTTTCTTGTTCCTTGGTTCGAACGACCAGCAAACATGATAAGGAGTGAAAAAGAAGTCTTAGCTCGAGAAAACGAATGGAATTCTTGTCTGGCACTTCGTGGGTCAGCTCAAGTGGCTCCATTGTGTTCGTAAACACCGTCAGAACTTGAGGTACCCGAATTAAAATGGTTTCATTATTGCAATCTAAGATAACTAAGTAATCATCTACGAAACGGAAGATATTTAAAACGCATGAGTTATCAAAGCTTTCATTAAGAGCTCAATCATGCATGCCGAGGTAAAGGTCACTGAGAACTGGGGCAATGCATGATCCTATACGGATCCCCTGCCTTTGTATAAAACGAGACCTATTCTAACCTGCAAAGGTTGATTTGAGGTAAACCGACAATTCCAAAAACCATCATCAGTAATGCCACACTTATTCTGAAAAGCCACGGCGCCATTTTTGGACAGCCATTACTGTTGATGGCTTTTTGGAATTGTTGTCGGTTTACCTCAAATCAACCTTTGCAGATTGGAATGGGTCTCGTTTTATACAAATGCAGGGGATCTGTATAGGATCATGCATTTCCCCAGTTCTCAGTGACCTTTACCTCGGCATGTATGACAGAGCTCTTAATGAAAGCTTTGAGAACTCATGCGTTTTAAAGATCTTCCGGTTCGTAGATGATTACTTAGTTATCTTAGATTGCAATAATGAAACCATTTTAAGTCGGGTACCTCAAGTTCTGACCGTGTTTGCGAACACAATGGCGCCACATGAGCTGACCCACGAAGTGCCAGACAAGAATTCCATTCGTTTTCTCGAGCTAAGACTTTTTTCACTCCTAATCATGTTTGCTGGTCGTTCGAACCAAGGAACAAGAAACCAATTTTAGCTTATGGTATGTTTTAGTATGTACTTTAGTACTTTTAGTATGTTTAGAGATTTGGAAGCCTTTTTCATCAGGACATTTATATGAGGAAGAAAGGTGAGTTTTTTGTCAAAAGATACGCCTAGAAATTTGTGTTCGTTTTTCACCGGTAATTTCGTTTTGTTCAGGTGTAGTGTACGATCTGTTTGTAAGCCTCGTTTGAGAGAGAATAGGACAGCCACTGTTTTTTGAGGAGAAAACTGAAATCCGTTTGTGTCTGCCCATGCTGCTAGTTTATTTATGGTCAACTGCACCTGTCTCTCACATGTAGATACGTTAGAGGATGTGTATGCAATCTGTAGATCGTCAACATAAGCTGAATACATTATGGATTTCGGGATAACTGTGCTTATGGAATTCATTTTTACTATAGAGTTGTGCATAAGACGCATCCCTGTGGTACGCCATTCTCCTGTACAAAGTTCTTTGAAAAGCTTGAGCCCAAGCGCACACGGAATCAGCGATTTGACAAGTCCTTTAGACAGTTTAACATCCTACCACGTATGCTTAAATCTGCTAGGTCACGGAGGATGCCAAATCGCCATGTAGTGTCATAAGCCTTTTCCATATCAAAGAAGACTGCAAGGCAGTGCTGTTTGTGAATAAATGCTTCACGAACAGTGTTTTCAAGGCCGACTAGATGGTCCGTGGTAGAACATGCTGTTTTGAACCCACATTGGTGAATGTCTAGAAGTTCTCGGGTATGAAGGACAAAGGCTAATCTGGTATTAAGAACACTTTCAAAAGGCTTTGCAAAGCAACTTGTGAGAGCTATGGGTCTATAACTGCTGGGGGCCGTTGGTGGCTTTCCTGGTTTCAGGAAAGGCACAATAATAGCTTTTTTCCAGGCCTCAGGAATACTCCCGGATACCCATGCTTTGTTGAAAAATTTCAGAAGTGCTTCTAAAGCCGGTTAGAAAGATGTGCAAGCATCTGATAGCGAATTTGATCTGGGCCAGGTGCAGTGTTCTTGCCGGCAGATAGAACCGTGTTTATTTCTTGCAGCGTTATTAACTTGTTATATGCTTCATTTGTACTTCCACTTGTTGGCAGTTCTTGTTTTTCGGCCTTGTTTTTGTATGTTATGAAAGATTTTGGGTAGTGTAGTGAGCTTGAAATTGCAGAAAAATGATCGCCTAGAATATCTGCCTGTTCCTGTAAATTTGTTTGGGTGCCAGGAGATGTTAGAAAAGGGACTGTGCATGGGGAGAAGTTGCCATCCAGTTTGTGAACAAGCTCCCACATTTTTTTTATGTGATTGAGCTATTTATTGATGATATGTATTTTTGACAAGAAGCCTTCTCAGCGTTTCGGCGGACATACCGTGCCCTAGCTTTTGACTGTTTGAATTTTACAAGGTTTTCGTTTGTAAGGTACCTGTGAAAGGTTCCCCAAGCTTTGTTGTGTTTCTTCTTCGCATCTCTGCACTCCTGAGAATACCAGACTGCAATTTTTCAGTACCACTCCTGAAGACTCTGGTATAGCTACAAGTGCTGCGTCAATGATGCAGGCCGTAAATTTTTCAATTATCTCGTCAACACTGAGTTTTTCGGAAAAGCGCTTTTCCAGGCTGGCTTCAGACTGGAATAGAGCCAAGTTCTCAAGGTTTCCACCGCTTGGGTTTGTTTAGAGTGATGGAGGGTGAGGGTGTTAGGCTGATAAAGACAGGCAAATGATCACTTCCTAGAGGATTGTCAAAGACGTCCCATTTAAAATCATTAAAAATTGATGGGGAGCTAAATGATAAATCTAAAACGCTCATTTTCCCCGTGCTTGGGGAGCAGTATGTATGCTTTCCTGTATTTAGCAGGCAGACATCATTGCATAATATAAAATCCTCTAATATACGACCTCTAGTGTGTCTGATCGCTTCTCCAGAAAGTGGAGTGCGCATTAAAATCTCCAACCGGACATGGTTTTGCCAGTTGTTCTAAAAGCTCTTCCAGATCATGAAGGGTTACAATTAGGTGCGGTTGGAGATACAGTGAAAATAAAGTTATTGTTTTATAATGAATGATACACAGCAACAGCTTTGAACTTGGTTTTGAGGCTAATTTCACGTGTTGCTACTCCATTCTGCACTACAATAGCGACAGCTCCAGATAGCCTATTTGATTCTTTTCGGTCGCAGCGAAAGATGTGTCCTTTTAAAATGTTTTGGTGTGGTCCTAAGTTAGCTTCCTGTAGGCAAAGGGCTACAGGAGAAAATGAATGTAAAATGCCTTTTATATCGTTGTAGTTGTTTATGAGACCTCGGCAGTTCCAGTGTATGAGGAACGCCATTTTTTTTTATGGAATGTACCTGAATTTAGGTTTCAGGTTTGTCTGGTCCTGTTATAAGAGTTTTTTCTCTCCGTTATCTTTCCAGAGAGTTATGCCGCCGCTGCAGCGTGGACGAGGAAGGGGTTGTGTCCATTGTCTCGGGGGCTTTGGACGTTTGGGGAGAGTTAGGAGTGTTGGTTGCAGGCTTCCCTTCTGGGGGAGGCCTTTTGGGCTGTTGGCTCTGGGGCCAGTGTGCCCTGTTTCTGCGATGGCAGGGCAGCTTTCACTGCTTCTGCCTGGGGCAGGGATGGCCCTGCCTGAGGCTTAACCTCGGCGGAGACCAAATCCTGTTGTGGTGTGCTGCCCCTATGCTCCACCACATTGGAATAGTTCGGTTTGGCTGTGAACAAAAAAGTGCCGTCTAACAAGATATGGCTGTCGTGCCTCTTTAAACGTTATGTTTTCATTGACTTTTATGGTAATGATGTCCTTTTCCTTCTTTCGAGAAGGACATGACCGTCAGTATGCCGCGTGTTCACCTGCACAGTTTGCGCAGTGCGGTGCAGCTTCACACTCGTCAGATTTATGTTCAGTTGAGGCACATTTTGCGCATGTTTGTCGGCCATGGCAGCTCTGGGAGCCACGACCGAATCTTTGGCAGTTGAAACAAAGCCTAGGGTTTGGGATGTAGGGCCGGATGTCTACTTTGATGTAACAGACTTCAATGGATTCAGGGAGTTTGCTAGAGTTGAAAGTCAGAACTATGTGCTTTGTTGGTAATTACTTGGTTGTTCTTTCGGATTTTGATCCTGTGTACACCGATTACATTCTGCTCGGAAAGACCTTCTAGAAGATCTTCAGTGAGTGACAGGAAGTCAGTCTCTGATATCACGCCTTGGACTGTGTTCAAGCACTGACTGTTATTGGGCTATCCCCAAATGTAGCAAGTTGCTGAAGGTTGCTGTACTGGAGTTTGCTTTGCAGCTCAAGCAGGAGATCCCCGCTAGCCAGTTTACTAACTTTGTATCCTGAGCCTAGTATGGTTGTGAGAGACCTAGATACTGCAAAAGGGGATATTAGCCGAGCTTGTTTGGAGGGGCTTTCACTGTAGATCACATGATATTTAGGGCAAGTTTCATGCTTCGCTGAAAAGAACTGGGCTGATACATTGGTCCGCCCTTTCTTGGAAAGGCAATCAGTTTGGAGCAAGAAGCCATAAATATTGTATGATGTTCGGCTGCGGTGCCAGCCACCCACCATGGAGCCCAACGAGGGGAAGGGGCAGGAATTGGCAGGCAAGTCCTGTCCACGTCAGCTGTACACTGTAACTATAACCTAATATGGCGTAACTCAGGGTAGTCAGCCACACAAGGTTAACCCTCGCCGCCTGAAAGTAAGGAAAAACCAAGAAGAGAGTAGAGGACAGGAGAGTTCTAGGATAGAAGATAGGAACGTGAAAGATGAAGGGAAGGATAGGAAAAGGCGACTGCCGGTTTCCCCCGGGTGGGTCAGCCCGGAGGTGCCGTCTATGGGAAGTGTGGGCCAAAGAGGTGTGTTGCCTCCGTCGAGGGGCCTTAAAGGTTCAAACACTCGGCATCGGCTCAACTACTAGGATCCCCTTTTCCCCAGACACGACGATGCCACGCACGGCTAAGCGTGGGTGCTCGGGGTACGTGGTGTCGCACAAAACACAAACACCTGCTTTAACAGGTGCCCCCTGCGGGGAGAGGCCATGTTTTGTTAGGACCCCAGGTCTATTCCAAAATAAAGTAAAAACAGTCTGTTTTCAGACGCTGATTGTACTTGATTTTGTGCCTGTCTATTTTATAATGATTATTTTTTGTAATTTTAATGACATGTATAGCATGTTATTACACTTCTGATTTTCAATGCATGCAGTTGTGACGAGCAAGTGTGAGCCGGAGATGCATGTAGTACGCGTCACCACTAAAGCGAGCAGCCCCGTTGTACAGGAAGCCAGTCAGTTATCGATCCATAAAACGCACTGCGTCACAGGCAAGACGTCGCCGCCTGCTACGACCCACAGATGGATCCGAGACCCAAGAAAAGACTGCACATACAAGGAGAGATGGAAAGCAGACTATGCCTGGATCATGGCCACCTTGGACGACAGCCGCCAGGAGCAAGGCAAACTATGAATAAACCAGCCAGCAGTTCTAACAGTATGTGCGATCAGACCGAGCTATTTGAAAGTGGTTCGGTCAGGTGCCTATTCTTACGTAGGTATTGAGAAATTTGTTCATGTTCGAGCATTTTAATGTGATTTATTTCAAAACGATATGCATCTGAACTTCAACTTGTGTCATGAAGAGCAGTTTCCACTTCATAGATGGCAATTTAGTGCAAAAAAAATTCACGCAAAAGTGCAATATAAACTATATTCCTCAGCCGGCATGCGTCAATGACACCCCCCCACGGTAAGCGTATGCCCGATTTCAATAGCAGGAAGTTGTGGTCAGCCTAAGCTGCGGACAAAAATCACTCCTTGCACTTTGTCTCTGATTTCCTCCATATGTTGAGGAATGTGCAGGACAGTTTGTTCAGCACCCTATAAAAACTGCATGGTATGGATCCATGAGAAAAGCCAGTTAGATGAACAGAGGCATTATCATATACTGCACAAAGAAAAAAGCATCAGTCTAGCATGATGAGACTGTATGAGCAGTTCTTGTTCAAGATGGAGCCTGGAACAACAAAAAATTCAACTACATTCTTCTCTCTTTTACATCTTCCTAGTGTCCACTCAATGCTCTCATATATTCTGATCTTCTTATATGTAACAGGGTAAGCAGGTTTCAATGCATGATCTTGCACGTAAAAACCATCAGCATGACAATACTGACAAAGGCGACTATTTCCATTTGTGCACTCCTAAAAATGTTTTCTCATTTCAGTTTTATATTTTTAAAGCCAATTTCTATAGCCCCATATTGGTGCTTCCCTTGGCTTATTCAGGAATGAACTCCATTCCTCGTGTAGCCCCATCTTTGCTAGTGGCGGATCTGGAAACGGACTGATGCTGCTGACGACAGACTATCCAACGTGATTTCAGAAGTGCAGATGTGGAAGATAGCCTTTTCAGCGACAGTAAAAGAGTTCCCGCCGAACATTGAAGATCGGTCATCTGCGCTGACGACCAGGACGTAATGCCTAGCTCGCGTGGTCATCCTGAGTTACACAAATGCAACGAGCACCGCAGATTTTCCACGAAAAACGCCTGTGCTTTTCCTGAAGGGACATTGACGGTAGATGGCATGGCTCCTATATAACGTCGAACAAGCCTGGGGGACTATCACTCTGGAGCAGACCAGGCAGCCGTAAGGTTGCGCAGCGATTTACCTTGTTTACCATTTGTGCAGCTATGTTTGTATTTTAGCCACTCAATATTTTGCTCCTGGTCTGCTCCAAGTGTGCTTGGTTTTTTGTGTGTTTTGTGGTGTGTATCTTGCAAACATGTATATGAAGTTTACCTTTTCAGCCTTTTGCGCTCTGCGTCTGAACTACAAGTAACTTTTTTATCAGACTGGCCACTAGCTTATATAGCTATCGGTCGAAACAGTGTTTGCACATATTGTTATCGCAATAAAGTTCCCTTCCAAAACCAGTCACGCAACTTCTTTATTCAGGTGTAGCCACCGCTTATGGCACATGCAGAATGTTCTTCTTAAGATATTACAGTTGATGAAGATGACGGTTTCACTGCAGTGAAGGAGACTGCACCAGAACTTATGCAGCAACCTTAGACACCACCAGGAGAAACATCGGTGCAGAGCCTGGTCCAGTGCACCCATTACAGCCCAATGTTGACAAGACGTGTTGGCAACTTGCCTCCTTAACAAAAAGAGTGCGATGTCATACCATTGGTACCCAGGTACCAGAACATTTGTCTTGTACCAGCCTAAATCATCATGTTTAGAGAGATGTGTAAAGCCATTCTAGAGTTGTTTTTATCAAAAAGAGCTGCATTACATAAAAGCAGAACTGGGAATTCATGAGCAGCCTTATCAAAGACAACAGCCCGTTTCCATAAAACTATGGCGTAAAGCCAACAGATTGTCGGCCTAGATGACTCACGCCGTCCTCAGTCGTCTATGGCAGAACACCCTACATCCCTCTCAACGCGCAGTTGGGCCTTCCCCATTAGACTACGTCACCAATTGACTCCGCCCAACGACTTTGTTACGCCCGCCTCGACGCTCAGCGCAACCTTCTCACGGCTCATGTGCGTGTGAGAGTGGCCAATGCAGCATCACCACCACTTCCCACCTTCCGGTCTGGTGACTTGGTCCTCGTTCGCCGCACCGTCCGCACGACTGGCCCTGCCACGAAGCTGATGCCCCGATACTGCGGCCCTTACCGTGTCGTTGAACGGCTCGGCCCCATGACATACCGCCTTGGAGACCTCCCCGAGCATGGACAATGCAGTGTGCACCACATTTTGAAGGAGCATGTGTAAACATGAAGCAATATGTCAACAGCGCCAGCATTGACTCCGACTTAGATACCGGGTCATCACCACTACTGTCGTCGCCAGCTGCCTCACTGCCTTCCCCACGAAACGCCGCCCCATAAGTGGAGCACCTGCAACAGCTCACTGAAACCCCCCCCCCCCCGGTAGAAAGATGTTACGGTGCACGCCGAGGAGCGCTGCGCCAGAAAAGGAAGAGGCGCAGGACGAGCGCGAGACAAGCGCGCGGCGCCAGCGCGAGGGTTAGAGAACAAAAGAAGAGCGCTGGGGCAAGTGGTGTTTGCCTGGTGTCCTCTGTTCTGTGTCTATCTCTAGGCGGGCACAGGGTCCCGCAACATTATATAACGCATTACAAGTTCTTCAATAAGATGACTGAAGGACAAATTTTGCAGCTTATGTGATGTGTCGCACTGAAACCAAACTTGTCAACATGCATGGCAGTTTTCTTGCCTCGCAGTGTTGAGTGCAAAAGCTGCCGCAGAAACAAAACGATCTCAGTTTCTGTGGGACAGAGCCACGAAGGAGGCGAGTATATCCGTGATGGTGCGGTTAACACGCTCCACGAGGCCATTGCACTGGGGATGATTGACGGATGTAGTGGAATGTGCAATGCCAAAGGAGCGGAGGGCTCGTTCAAATTCATGGCACAAACACGAGTATAAAAATCGATGTATCTAAAAGCAGATAACTACGGATTTGCTGAAGGACGGGGGGATATCGTGTTAGAAAAACTGGCCACCTTGTATACGCAGTGCCTGATGTCATCGACGGTACCGGAACCATGGAAGAATGCAAACATTATCCTCATTCATAAGAAAGAGGACTCTAAGGACCTTAAAAATTACAGACCAATCAGCTTACTGTCTGTTACGTATAAGGTATTTACTAAGATATGCGGATGATACCACTTTAATGGCAGAAAGTGAAGTGGAACTCAAGAGACTTCTGATGCTCGTACGAGAAGAGAGTGAGAAGTTTGGGCTTAAACTGAACATTAAAAAGACGAAGATCTGGCGTCTTGCCCTATCAAGTCCTGGTGTATCAATGGACAAGAAGTGGAGGCTGTGACAGATTTTCTCTTCTTGGGCGTCAAGATTACCTCGGAAGGAGACTGCAGCCATGAAATTAGGAGACGCCTGCTTCTGGGAAAGAGAGCAATGGTTAGCCTTGACTGCCTAGTAAAGAGCAGAGACATTAGTCTGCCAACCAAGATCCGTATAACCCGTGCTATGGTCTTTCCAGTTGTGATGTATGGATGCGAGAGTTGGCCTGTGAAAAAGGCTGACCGCCGAAGAATTGACGCGTTTGAATTGTGGAGCTGGCGAAGACTCTTAACAGTTCCTTGGACTGCCAGAAGATCAAATCAGTCGATATTGTCGACCATAAACCCTGACTGCTCATTGGAGGGTCAAATTCTAAAGTTAAAGCTCAGCTACTTTGGTCATCTGATGAGAAGAGAGGAGTCGCTGGAGAAAGATTTGACGTTGGGAAAGGTTGAGGGTCGCCGGAGAAGGGGTAGGCAGCGAACGCGATGGTTAGATGGCATTCTCGAGGCATTGCAGATGAAGCTATGTGATGTTAAGAAGATAGTGAGAGACAGGAAAGCGTGGCGTGACATGGTCCATAGGGTCACGAAGAGTCAGACACGACTGAACGCCTGAACTGAACTGAAGGTAATCGCTAATAGAATCAGAACAACCTTAGACGTCAATCAAGCAAAGGATCAAGCAGGGTTTCGGAAACTGTACTCTACTATCGATCATATCCATACCATCAATCAGGTGATAGAAAAATGCTCGGAATATAACCAGCCCTTATACATAGCATTCATTGATTACGAAAAAGCATTTGACTCAGTTGAAACCTCGGCGGTGATGCAGGCATTGCGAAATCAGGGGGTAGACGAGCTGTACGTGAAAGTGCTGGAAGATATATATAGTGGCTGCACAGCAACCATAGTTCTGCACAAAGAAAGTAACAAAATTCCCATAAAGAAAGGTGTTAGGCAAGGAGACACAATCTCCCCAGTACTATTCACAGCTTGCTTAGAGGAAGTATTCAGAGACTTGGAAGGGGAGCAGTTAGGGATAAGGGTAGATGGAGAATACCTCAGTAATCTGCGATTTTCTGATGACATTGCTTGCTAAGCAACTCGGGAGATGAACTACAAATAATGATTGATGACCTAAACAGGAAAAGTAGAAAGGTAGGCTTGAAAATCAATATGCAGAAGACTAAGGTAATGTTCAAGAGGCTCGGGAAGGAACAGCAGTTTACATTAGGTAGCGAAGTACTGGAAGTAGTAGGCGAATATGTCTACTTAGGACAGGTAGTAACCGCAGATCCGGACCATGAAAAGGAAATAACAAGAAGAATAAGATTGGGATGGAGCACATTTGGCAAGCACTCGCAGATTATGTCTAGCAGCTTACCGGTATCGCTCAAGAGGAAAGTATACAACAGCTGCATCTTACCTGTACTCACCTATGGGGCTGAAACGTGGAGGCTAACCAAGAAAGTTCTACTTAAGTTGAGGACAACCCAGAGGGCTATGGAACAAAAAATGATAGGGGTAACATTAAGAGATAGGAAGCGTGCAGAGTGGGTCAGAGAAATAACTCAAGTGACCGACATTCTAGTGGACATTAAGAAGAAATGGACATGGGCAGGACATGTAGTGCGAAGAGAGGATAACCGATGGTCGCTTAGGGTAACAAACTGGATTCCAAGGGAAGGAAAGCGTAGGAGGGGGCGGCAGAAAGTTAGGTGGGCGGATGAGATTAAGAAGTTCGCAGGGGTCAAGTGGATGCAGCTATCACACAACCGGGTTAAGTGGAGAAATATGGGAGAGGCCTTCGCCCTGCAGTGGGTAGAGTCAGGCTGATGATGATCTAAATGCCTAACATATGATTGACATGATACAGTGACATAACATGATAATAGTGGCCATAGTGAAAGTGCATGAAAAAGCAACAAAAATTCCCAGTCCTAAAAACCAACAAAGGCTAAAAAAGGTGGATGCGCAGAAAACATTTTTTATATTAGAACTTGTTTAAAAAACCGCAGAGAAACTTATGAGATGGACAAAAAATAATAAGTAAGTTAAACATTAAAAAAGAAGAGAGAGAGATGCAAATGTTGAAACAAAATTGAAAGCCAACCAATTGACACTGCAAAACAAAAAACCAACAATGAATTAAACAATATGCCTGACTGCAATTCAAAATGTATAAAACGAAGGCATGTAAAGAGTGCAAATAAAATCAAAGATAAAATCAAGCACAATCAGAGAGAAAAGCAATTTCTTTGTTCGAAATGAAAACTGAGGATGTGCTGACGCATTCATCCTTGTGCTTAGCAATCAAAGCGGCTTCCACTATTTCGCGTGTAAGCTTGTTATGAATCGGTTTAGAATGGTCGTTTTCTGAAAGAAAGGGGAGCATTTTCTATTGCGGTCGCATGTGCGACAATGCACTGGCAGGTTTTTGGACGATGACCCTGAAAAATCATTGCTATGCTCCATTAAAGATGAATAATACATTGGCCAGTTTCCCTGATGTATGCTTTGCCACAAGATAGAGGGATGGAGTATACAAGCCCTTCTGCGCATGTTACGGCGGGATTCTTGTGCCTTGTGGCGCAGCCATTATCTCTCTTTGTCGTTTTGTTGACCATGCGACAAAGTCTTGATAGGCGGTGCGGGGCTGAAAAGACCACGTGAACGCCTGCCTTCTTACCAATCTTCTTGAGATTATGAGAAATCTTGTGGATATAAGGTATTATTGCTACCTTATTTCGCTGTTGGACTTCAGCTGAAGGGCCTGTCATCTTCATTTTGTAGTTCTTTAACATTTTTCTAGCGGCAGAAGAAAGAAGTTTCTGCGGGAATCCCGACTGCGTCAGCCTGCACACTTGAGCTGAAAAGCTATCCTGAAATTTATGCTTGCGTGACTTCGTCAAGGCGTTACTAAAACCGGATTGCACAATATTCCTTTTAACCAACTTTGAATGAGCAATACCATAAGCTAAAATGGGTTTCTTGCTTCTTGGTTCGAACGCCCAGCAAACATGATTAGGAGTGAAAATAAGTCTTAGCTCGAGAAAACAAATGGAATTATTGTCTGGCACTTCGTGGGTCAGCTCAAGTGGCGCCATTGCGTTCGCAAACACGGTCAGAACTTGAGGTACCCGACTTAAAATGGTTTCATTATTGCAACCTAAGATAACTAAGTAATCATCTACGAACTGGAAGATCTTTAAAACGCATGAGTTATCAAAGCTTTCATTAAGAGCTCTGTCATGCATGCCGTGGTAAAGGTCACTGAGAACTGGGGCAATGCATGATCCTATACAGATCCCCTGCCTTTGTATAAAAAGAGACCTATTCCAATCTGCAAAGGTTGATTTGAGGTAAACCGACAACAATTCCAAAAAACCATCAACAGTAATGGCTGTCCAAATATGGCGCCGTGGCTTTTCAGAATAAGTGCGGCATTAGTGTTGATGGTTTTTGGAATTGTTGTCGGTTTACCTCAAATCAACCTTGCAGATTGGAATGGGTCTCGTTTTATACAAAGGCAGGGGTTCTGTACAGGATCATGCATTGCCCCAGTTCTCAGTGACCTTTACCTCTGCATGCATGACAGAGCTCTTAATGAAAGCTTTGATAACACATGCATTTAAAGATCTTCCGGTTCGTAGATGATTACTTAGTTATCTTAGGTTGCAATAATGAAACCATTTTAAGTCGGGTATCTCAAGTTCTGACCGTGTTTGCGAACACAATGGCGCCACTTGACCAGACCCACGAAGTGCCAGACAAGAATTCCACTCGTTTTCTCGAGCTAAGACTTTTTTTCACTCCTAATCATGTTTGCTGGGCGTTCGAACCAAGAAGCAAGAAACCCATTTTAGCTTATGGTATTGCTCATTCAAAGTTGGTTAAAAGGAATATTGTGCAATCTGGTTTTAGTAACGCCTTGACGAAGTCATGCAAGCATAAATTTCAGGATAGCTTTTCAGCTCAAGTGTGCAGGCAGACGCAGTCGGGATTCCCGCAGAAACTTCTCTCTTCTGTGGCTAGAAAAATGTTAAAGAACTACAAAATGAAGATGACAGGCCCTTCAGCTGAAGTCCAACAGCGAAATAAGGTAGCAATAATACCTTATATCCACAAGATTTCTCATAATCTCAAGAAGATTGGTAAGAAGGCAGGCGTTCACGTGGTCTTTTCAGCCCCGCACTGCCTATCAAGACTTTGTCGCATGGTCAACAAAACGACAAAGAGAGATAATGGCTGCACCACAAGGCACAAGAATCCCGCCGTAACATGCGCAGAAGGGCTTGTATACTCCATCCCTCTATCTTGTGGCAAAGCATACATCAGCCAAACTGGCCAATGTATTATTCATCTTTAATGAAGCATAGCAATCATTTTTCAGGGTCATCATACAAAAACCTGCCAGTACATTGTCACACATGTGACCGCAATAGAAAATGCTCCCCTGTCTTTCAGAAAACGACCCTTCTAAACCGATCCCATAACAAGCTTACACGCGAAATAGTGGAAGTCGCTTTGATTGCTAAGCACAAGGATCAATGCGTCAGCACATCCTCAGTTTTCCTTTCGAACAAAGAAATTGCTTTTCTCTCTGATTGTGCTTGATTTTATCTTTGATTTTATTTGTACTCTTTACATGCCTTCGTTTTATATATTTTGAATTGCAGTCCGTCGTATTGTTTAATTCATTGTTGTTTTTTTGTTTTGCAGTGTTAATTGTTGGCTTTCAATTTTGTTTCAACATTTGCATCTCTCTTCTTTTTTCATGTTTAATTTACTTATTATTTTTTGTCCATCTCATAAGTTTCTCTGCGGTTTTTTAAACAAGTTCTAATATAAAAAATGTTTTCTGCGCATCCACCTTTTTTAGCCATTGTTGCTTGTTAAGGACTGGGAATTTTTGTTAATTTTTCACGCACTTTCCCTACGGCTACTATTATCATGTTATGTCACTGTACCATGTCAATCGTGTGTTAAGCATTTAGATTTATCGATTTTTTATACTCCTGTTTGATTTTGTTGCACCTGTTTTCGCCACGTGTAGATTTTGTTCCTCTAGTGGGCGTTTCTCTGTTATATATATGACATGGTTGGCTGATTTCCAAAAATAAAGTCGCAGTTCAGTGCCTCTGCATCTTACGTGTTCCTCCGTCTTCGTCCTTGTCCGGCTACGCGCTGCAGTAACTATGGAAAACCAACTAGCCCGACAGCTTGTCCTCTTTGTATTTTTTGTTCACAAGAAACTATGGGGGATGTGTATATGACCTACATGTAAAACAAATAAAACGACCTTGATAAAATGTTCATTATGGCAGCACAATATCCTTTCTAAAGTGTTATGCAGCTTTTCCTTCATTTTCCCAAGAAAGCTGCCATTAAGATCTTAGTGTGCTACTTACCAATTTCATGCAATGGCAAGTTCACATTTTATTTCTATTGTTCTCGCTTGTGCGACACACTTCTGCTCCCTCTTTCCTCGTATGCCAATGCAACTAGGAACCTAGCAAAATAATATAGCATGCTTTCGTGTCATGCACGTCCGTTGCCCAGAGGTGCAGACTAACCATTGAAGAACCAATCAGGGATCGTGCACGAACATGCCTGCAGGCAGCCAAATGTACAATTGCTTCGTGACGTTTCTCGCGTAGCAAGTGAATGGGACAGCATGGCTTGAAGCTTCATGAAACTGCAAAGTGCCATAATTGCATCTTCCAATCTTTCATTTCCTAAAATCTCATCTTAGGTATATGTTGAAATTTGTTTTCGTGTGCTTGAAAAACTCATTGAAACACATAAATTTAGGGGCACACTGGTCTCGAGGGTGCAATAAAAACCACAATTCGAATTTTAAAACTATCAGGTTTCTAAACTCTGTAAATATTTCAGGTGTAATATGAATTTATAGGAACTCGGGAAACTAACTTTAAGTCAGTGTTTACACTAAAATAGCCCATTGTCATAATATAACGTATGCTTTCCGTTCCCTGCGCACATTAGGTGCGGTCTTCGTCTCGTTTGGAAGAGTACATCTTCGTTTCAAATTACATGCTCCAGTGTATAGTTTGAATCATTGGCTCGATAGATAGCAAAAGAAAACAAGCACATGTTCCTATTCACTGCCTGCCACACTATACTGAAAGGAATCCTGCATCTCTCACCATCTGCTGCACAAGTCGACGTCGTGCCCCAGGATGCCATCTTGTCTAGTACCTTCGGCCTTGGACACTGGAGATTCCGCAACAATGTGCTGCCGACGAGAAAGCATGTGACGCTGCATAAGTATAGCAAAACGTCATTGATCGGTAATGTTAGAAATGTGCATTTGTGTTGTGAGACACAGAGGAAAAGCATATTCCTGTGCCAAGTGACAGCGTCAAGGAAACGGGACCAATTAGGCAAGCGGGTCCATCAAGTAAGAAAAGTTGCAGTGTGGTCGGACCCGTCATGATACAACACTTTTGATGCCTTTTGATATGGAAAATGAAAAGACTAGAGCTGACATGAAACTGTGGGATTTGGAATTAACACCGGCAATGAAACGTAAGACCAACTTAGTCCCCAGCGATGTCGCTGACCATCTGCTTAATCCCGACGAGCTTTGCGTTGGTTTGCAATGAGTTGCTCAACCGCCTGTTGAATGGGAAAACAGCTAGGTACGATAGTGGTGGTCTGCAAAAAGAGCTGAGACACAAAGTGCAACACGTTTGGAAGTAGAGTAAGAACCGTTTGGGGCGATCGAGAATACGACCTCACTGTTATGCTTTTCAAGACGTGTGATAACTGCTAGGACAAGAGATCAGTATGGAGTATGCTGCGTGTTGAAGAAAAACAAATAAATCTTTTAGCTGCGAACATTCTGGCTGCATCCACTATGCAAAATACCAGACCCAATAAAAGTTTTTCAGTACCTTCACTGATAAAAATTTCTCGCGTGGACAACAACAAAAACATGGAAGAACACCATAAAGGAAAACCTGACACCTGCCACGGCGCGCTCCGCTACGGAAGTGGAAGTGCAATGCGCGAGAGTTCACCAGTTTTCTATCTATGTAGCCTTGTCGTATGATGGGCATTGGATGACTCGTGGATTCATTCACACATCAGAGCCGCCCCAAAGTACTCTAAAGACATCACCAGTGAAGACGGCTAGGATGCAAACACAGAGTTGTTCGCCAAAATGTTCGCCGTCAGAGTACTTCAACGCTACCGATGAATCTCCTGTGTTGGCCCCTCTGCATGCTCTCCCCAGTCAGCACTTGGCAGCATGTGCATGGTTGTACTGCAGAAGTGGTGACATTTTTTGAGCGGAATAATCTTCGATTACATCAAATGGACAAACAAGGGGGTTTTGCTGTGCTACCGGCTGGGCTCTTTGAAGAGAAGGCGACAGTTGCAATTACAAATAACTTTGTTAAAGTGAAGGAGAAATCAGCAGATCAAAAGCTATTGCGTTATGTAATGATTAACCACCTACAGTTGAAACGCAATTAATGCTCTCTTGGAGGCCATGTTTTGTTGTTGCTGTGTTGGGTTTAGTGGCGCATAGGCAGCTTAGGCTATCATGCGCCAACTTCAAGGTTAAGAGTGTTGCATTTATGTAATTTAAGCTTACATTCTGTTTAGAACGCTTGCTTCTATTAAAAACCTGAAAACCCAGGGCAAATCAATGAGCGAATTTTCACCTAAAAGCAACGCTGGAAGAAGAGGAATGTGTTGTTTGTAAAACTGCGTAAAATGTTTTTTTCTTAGTTGTTCAAGTTGTCTGCATGAGATTAAAATGTGGGTGACTGTTAGCTCGTGTCCGCATGAATCACACAGGGGCTTATCCTGTTTAGTTAAAATGACGCTGTGTTAAATGTGTGTGTCTTATGCGAAGACAGCATAGAGATACTTTGGAACGTTCAAGGTGGGTGCTCGATTTCCACTCTTCTATTACAGGCTTTATGAGGTGTATTTTGTTATTTGTTTCAGTGTTCCAAGTCGACTGCCATTTTTGTATCAGCTTACTTTGTATCAATTTCATGCAGTCTTGAGATGGTACCTGCACTTCTTTTATTTTCTTGTCTCAAGCTTTGGCAGTGCACATATCTGCTTTTTCATTACCTTGAATTCCTGCATGACTGGGAACCCAGCAAATTTTTATGCTTCGTCCTTCATCTGTAAGTGTTGCTATGCTGTGTATGATGTTTCCCAGAATTGGTATAACTGCGTTTCTTGTGTGAAGGACTGTGACTATACTTAGGAAATCTGTGTAAACAATGCTTCTCCTGAGGTTTTCTTTTATTATTTTCTCTATGGCAACAGACACAGCATAGCATTCAGCAGTAAAGATGGACGCGCACTGTGGAAGTCTTATTGTTTTTTCCCATTCACTTTGAACAACTGCACTTCCGACATAATGATCTGTTTTCGAGCCATCCGTGTAAACGTCTGTGAAGCTACTGTACTTTTCTTTCAGCTGAAGGAATTCTTGTATGATGAGCTCTTGTGGGGTTATTGTTTTTTGGAACTGTGTGAGAGGTTGCAAACTGCAGGGACCAGGTACCAAGGAAGCAGAGGGTTAGGTCTTTTGGCAATACTAGGTAAGCAATCCAGTAGCTCAACCTCTTGACACATTAGCTCAAATCTTAGGAGCAGTGCTCTCGCTGCATTGGGTTTGTTGGTGAATAGTGTTCTAGAAGGGCATTAGGTTACTAGGGAATAGCAGATATGCTTTGCCAGAGATCTGATTTTAATTATATGGGCACATGTAAGTGACATTCTGATTTCAAGAGGAGGTTCATTTGTTTCCACAAGCAGACTGGATATAGGAAAAGTTCGGTATGCTCCACGTGAGAGTCGAAGTCCTTTGTTATGTACCTGGTCTAGTTTTTTTAAGTATGACGGTCTAGCTGACCCATACACTATGCAGCCATAGTCTAAGGAGGAGCGTACGACAGGTCTGTAAATGTGTTTAAGGCATGTCCTGTCAGCGCCCCAGTGTTTACGGGAAAGAACCTTTAGTATGTTTAGAGATTTGGAAGCCTTTTTCTTCAGGACATTTATATGAGGAAGAAAGGTGAGTTTTTTGTCAAAATTTACGCCTAGAAATTTGTGTTCGTTTTTCATCGGTAATTTAGTTTTGTTCAGGTGTAGAGTAGGATCTGTCTGTAAGCTTCGTTTGAGAGAGAATAGAACAGCCACTGTGCTATCGCCATCTATGAACCGGCAACGGCACCAATCGATGCTATCGCCATCTATGAACCGGCAACGGCACCAGCCTTTTCATTCTTTCTTTGCTTCTTTCGGCTCACCCCTCTGACTATATAATACCCCTTGATCTGGAAATAAACCGTCGGACCTTTGGCCTGGCTACGCTGTCGGATGCATCACTCGGGAGCGGCGTTCCCATTGACTACGCCTTTCCAACAGTGGCGTTCCCATTCACTGCGCCTTTCCAACAGTGGCGACGAGGCTGAAGCAAGGATATCGGGCCCAGGACAGCGCCAGACATGGGTCACAAGCTACCAGACTTCGATGAGGAAGACGATAAGTGGCAAGCTTACCTGGTGAAAGTAGAAGCGTACTTTGAGGCCAATGAAATCTCAGCTGATGCAATGAAGAGGGCTTTACTAGTAGCCGCCTTTGGGACGAAGACCGTTCAAGTTTTATGCAGTAAAGTAGCGCCAGCAAAAACAAGTTCGTTGAGCTACGACAATGTAGTCGAGACCTTTAACAGCTACTATGATCTTACACCAAATGAAATAGCAGAAAGTTTTAAGTTCTTCAACCGCTATCAGAAAGAAGAAGAATCCGTGCAGGAATTTATTGTCGCTATACGACAAATAGCACAGAACTGCAATTTTTCATCTGTGCTAGAAAGAATGATCAGAGACCGCATCGTGTGTGGCGTCCGATCAAAGAGTTTACAAAAGCAGCTTCTGGCAATAAAAGACCTGTCGCTAAAGGAAGCAGAGGCTCTAGCACTAGCTGCAGAAAGCGCCGAACTAGATTCGCGAGGCATAACTGGCGAGGCTCGGGATCCAAACGTGTTCAAGATAACTCATTGGCGCCAATCAGCGATACGAAAGCAACCGCGAACGCAATGCCAGTGCTGCGGTAACTACGGCCACAAGACTGCAGTATGTCGCTTTAACAGAGGGCAATGTTTCAAATGCAGACGATACGGGCATCTAGCGAAGATGTGCTCAGCGGCCGACAGCGTTAACAGAACTGGTACCATGGAAGCACAGAAGCGGCAGGAATCGGAAGACAGTGATAGCAGTACATCGCAGATATGGTCCCTCCGTACGGCGGCGCAGACGCTGCTACCGCCCATTCAGAAAACATTCACATGGAACGGCGTCGACCTAAAAATGGACACTGATACTGGATCCCCAGTCTGCGTCATTTCAAAAGCTATTTATGACAAACATCGCAATGAATGGCCTCCGCTCGCGAAATCGCCGATAAAGTTATCGTGCTATCTTGGAAAGCTACCAGTGCTGGCCGTCATGAACATGGACGTCGTTATCAAGCAACTACAGTGGAATGCAATCTGGTGGTGTTAAACTGCAGGGGCCCGTCTTTGTGGCCGGGATTTATTGCAGAAACTGAAGGACACCGGAATGACTCTCCTGCACGTAAAGGCGCAGACTAACGTGGCCAGCACGGTTCCGCCAGCTGCCCATCAACCTGCCGGGGAAATTCTAAACAGCTATGCTGATCTTTTCGGCGAGGGCACCGGACTCTTGAAAGGCCCGCCAGCACGGATTCATCTCAAAAGCGGAGCAACCCCCAAGTTTTTCAAAGCAAGGAAGGTTCCTTTTGCGTACAAAGAAAAAGTTTCACAGGAGTTGGATAGGCTTACGGAAGCAGGGATAATATCGCCTGTACCATATACGGAATGGGCCACACCCATTGTTCCCGTCTTGAAGGACGGCTCAGTGCGCCTTTGCGGAGATTTTAAAGCCACACTAAATCCTGTGTGTGAGATTGAGCAATACCCGCTACCAGTTATTGACGACATGTTTGCCAATTTAGCGGGAGGAGAACGGTTTAGTGTGCTAGACCTGAGAGACGCCTATAGCCAGGTAGCGTTAGACGAGGAGCCGCGGAAACTGGCCGTCATCAACACTCATAAAGGGCTATACTGCTACAATCGGCTACCATTTGGAATCTCTTCTGCGCCAGCAATCTTTCAGCGGAAAATTGAATCCGTGCTTCAAGGGTTAACCGGCGTGCAGGTCTATCTTGACGATGTGCTGATAGCTGACAAGAGCCAAGATGACTCAAACCTGAAAGCTGTACTGCAACGCTTCAGGGAAAATGGCATTAAGCTGCGCGCTGACAAATGTCGCTTCGCCGAGCAAGCAGTTTATCTCGGTCACCGCATTGATAAAAACGGGTTGCACCCGGTTGAAAAGAACATCGACGCTATCAGACTAGCCCCTTCTCCACGTAATGTTACAGAGTTGCGTGCCTTTCTTGGGTTTATCACCTTCTACCATAAGTTTCTCCCTAACCTGTCCACCTTACTTGCGCCTTTGTATAAGCTACTGAAGAAAGGAGCCAGGTGGATGTGTAGCGATAAAGAACAAGCAGCATTCAAACTGTCGAAAAAGACTCTTTGCGCAGCCCCTGTGTTGACATATTTCAATCTGAAGCTCGAACTACTTTTGGAATGTGATGCCTCACCTCACGGTGTGGGAGCGGCACTTTTCCATTGCATTAATGGGGAAATGAGGCCCATCGGATTTCGGTCCCGGACCTTAACTTCGGCCGAAAAGAAGTATTCTCAGATCGAACGTGAAGGGCTCTCGTTTTTGGTGTTTCACGTTTCCGGGACTACCTCCTTGGCCGGGAGTTCAACCTTGTGACGGATCATCGGCCACTGCTTGGCCTTCAACGAATGGATCCTCAGACCCCCATCATGGCCGCCGCGAGAATACAAAGATGGGCTCTTCTGCTGGGAGCGTACAAATACAAGCTGCTTTGTAAATCCGGAAAAATGATGGTTAACGCGGACACCCTAAGCCGTTAACCTCAAACCTTGCAGGAAACGGAGACCGCACCGGAAGGAGACGCAGAGTTTGTCCTCGCCATCGACCAGTGGGACCAGTCGGCCTTCACTATAGAAGAATTGCGGTCACTCACAGAAACGGACGTGGTACTAGCACTTGTCCGCAGGTACGTCCAGGAGGGTTGGCCCAAAGCATGTTGCTCCGGTAACACGGAGGTGTTGCATTACTACAAAAAGCGACATGAATTATCTGTTCAGGATGGCCTCCTACTGTGGGGACATCGTGTAGTAGTCCCCAAACAGGCGCGCGGTAGACTGCTGATGATATTGCACGAAGCCCATCGGGCGTCTGCACCATGAAGAAGGTAGCACGGTGCAAATTTTGGTGGCCGGAGATCGACCGGGACATTAGCCGAATAGCCGATGAATGCAGAAACTGTGTCCAGGCTTTACCAATGCCTCCAGCACGTGAACTAGTAAACGGGCCAGCTACAGAAGAAAAATGGTCCCGATTGCACCTCGATTTCGCTGGACCTATCAGGGACAAAATGTTGCTGATCGTGGTTGATTCCCACAGCAAATGGATCGAGGCCCTTCCACTCTCGAGTGCAACGTCAAGCAGCACGGTAAACGCGCTGCGTACGCTCTTCAGCCAGTTCTGATAACGGCACGTCCTTTACCGGGTCGGATTTCACCGAATTCATGAACAGGAAGGGCATTGCCCACAATCGATCACCGCCCTACCACCCACAAAGCAATGGGCTGGCAGAAGGCGCGGTCAGAACGGTTAAGGATGGGTTAAAGAAGATGCCTGGCGTGGATCTCTCAACCGCACTCGCAAGAGTTTTGTGCCGATACCGGAATTCCCCAAGGCAGTCGAGCCTATCACCTTCAGAGTTACTGTTAGGTTATCGACTACGCACCAGACTTGACATGTGTTTTCCTCTCAGGGACAAGCCTGTCCAGAGCAGAGCAGCTACACCAGAGTCGGACGACGCCAGCGGGAGTTTAGCTCCGGAGGACCCTGTACTGGTCCGTAACTACGGTGTTGGTGACAAGTGGACACCCGGAAAGGTGAAGTCAACAACAGGAGCTCGACTAGTCACCATCAAGACGGAGGATAATGTGGTGGTCCGTCGTCATGCTGATCAAATCCGCAAGCGCAACGTCGAGGGATCCACACTCACGGGTACAGACAGTCCAGCAGCAGAACCAGTGGACCACCCACTGGCTAATCAGAACAACGCATCCACGTCAGAGCCCGCAGACCCTGCTCCCCAAGAGACACAGCTGCGCAGGTCTACCCGGGTCAAGAAACCTATGGATCGCTATGGTTATTAGGAGGAAGGGATGCTATCGCCATCTATGAACCGGCAACGGCACCAACCTTTTCATTCTTTCTTTCCTTCTTTCCGCTCACCCCTCTGACTATTACCCCTTGATCTGGAGATAAACCGTCGTACTTTTGGCCTGGCTACGCTGTCAGATGTATCACTCGGGAGCAGCGTTCCCATTGACTACGCCTTTCAAACAGTGGTGTTCCCATTGACTGCGCCTTTCCAACACACTGTTTTTTGAGGAGAAAACTGAAATCCATTTCTGTCTGCCCATGCTGCTAGTTTATGGTCAACTGCACCTGTCTCTCACATGTAGATACGTCGAGGATGTGTACGCAATCTGTAGATCGTCAACATAAGCTGAATACATTTTGGATTTCGGGATAACTGTGCTTATGGAATTCATTTTTACTATAAAGAAAGTTGTGCTTAAGACGCATCCCTGTGCTACACCATTCTCCTGTACAAAGTTCTTTGAAAAGGTTGAGCCCAAGCGCACACGGAATGAGCGATTTGACAAGTCCTTTAGACAGTTTAACATCCTACCACGTATGCCTAAATCTGCTAGGTCCCGGAGGATGCTAAATCGCCATGTAGTGTCATATGCCTTTTCCATATCAAAGAAGACTGCAAGGCAGTGCTGTTCGTGAATAAATGCTTCACGAACAGTGTTTTCAAGGCAGACTAGATGGTCCGTGGTAGAACATGCTGTTTTGAACCCACATTGGTGAATGTCTAGAAGTTCTCAGGAATGAAGAACAAAGGCTAATCTGGTATTAAGAACACTTTCAAAAGGCTTTGCAAGGCAACTTGTGAGAGCTATGGGTCTATAACTGCTGGGGGCCGTTGGTGGCTTTCCTGGTTTCAGGAAAGGCACAATAGTAGCTTTTTTCCAGGCCTCAGGAATACTCCTAGATACCCATACTTTGTTGAAAAATTTCAGAAGTGTTTTAAAGCAGGTGTAGAAAGCTATGCAAGCATCTGATAGTGAATTTGATCTGAGCCAGGTGCATTTTTCTTGCCGGCAGATAGAACAATGTTTATTTCTTGTAGCGTTATTAACTTGTTATATGCTTCATTTATACTTCCACTTGTTGGCAGTTTTTGTTTTTCAGCCTTGTTCTTGTATGTTATTGAAGATTTTGGTTAATGTAGTGAGCTGGAATTGCAGAAAAGCTCGCCTAGAATATCTGTCTGTTCCTTCAAGTTTGTTTGGGTGCTAGGAGATGTTAGAAAGGGGACTGTGTACAGGGAGAAGTTACCATCCAGTTTGTGAACAAGCTCCCACATTTTTTTTTATGTGATTCAGCTATTTATTGATATGTATTTTTGCCAAGAAGCCTTCTCAGCGTTTCGGTGGACGTACCGTGCCCTAGCTTTCGCCTGATTGAATTTTACAAGGTTTTCGTTTGTAGGGCACCTCGGAAAAGACCTTTTCCAGGCTGGCTTCAGACTGGAATAGAGCCCAGTTCTCAAGGTGCAGCTTCCACCGCTTGGGTTTGTTTAGAATTATGGAGGGTGAGGGTGTTAGGCTGATAATGACAGGCAAATGATCACTTCCTAGAGGATTGTCAAAGACGTCCCATTTAAAATCAGTAAATATTGATGGGGAGCTAAATGATAAATCTAAACGCTCATTTTCCCCGTCCTTGGGGAGCTCTATGTATGCTTTCCTGTATTTAGCAGGGAGACATCATTGCATAATATAAAATCTTCTAATATACGACCTCTAGTGTCTGTCTGATCACTTCTCTAAAAAGTGGAGTGTGCATTAAAATCTCCAACAACCAGATATGGTTTTGGCAGTTGTTCTAAAAGCTCTTCCAGATCATGAAGGGTTACAATTAGGTGCGGTTGGAGATACAGTGAACATAAAGTTATTGTTTTATAATGAATGATAGACAGCAACAGCTTTCAACTTGGTTTTGAGGCTAATTTCACGTGTTGCTACTCCATTCTGCACTACAATAGCGACATCTCCAGATAGCCTATTTGATTCTTTTCGGTCGCAGTGAAAGACGTGTAATTTTAAAATGTTTTGGTGTGGTCCTCAGTTAGCTTCCTGTAGGCAAAGGGCTACAGGAGAAAATGAATGTAAAATGTCTTTTATATCATAGTTGTTTATGAGACCTCGGCAGTTCCAGTGTATGAGGAACGCCATATTTTTTTATGGAATGTACCTGAGTTTAGGTTTCAGGTTTGTCTGGTCCTGTTATAAGAGTTTTTTCTCTCCGTTATCTTTCCAGAGAGTTATGCCGCCGCTGCAGCGTGGACGAGGAAGGGGTTGTATCCATTGCCTCGGGGGCTTTGGACGTTTGGGGAGAGTTAGGAGTGTTGGTTGCAGGCTTCCATTCTGGGGGAGAAGCCTTTTGGGCTGTTGGCTCTGGGGATAGTTTGCCCTGTTTCTGCGATGGCAGGGCAGCTTTCACTGCTTCTGCCTGGGGCAGGGATGGCCCCGCCTGAGGTTTAACCTCGGCGGAGACCAAATCCTGTTGTGGTGTGCTGAACCTATGCTCCACCACATTGGAATAGTTCGGTTTGGCTGTGAACAAAAAAGTGCCGTTTAACAAGATATGGCTGTCGTGCCTCTTTAAACCTTATGTTTTCATTGACTTTTATGGTAATGCTGACCTTTTCCTTCTTCCAAGAAGGACATGACCGTGAGTATGCGGCGTGTTCACCTGCACAGTTCGCGCAGTGTGGCGCAGCTTCACACTAGTCAGATTTATGTTGAGTTGAGGCACATTTTGCACACGTTTGTCGGCCACGGCAGCTCTGGGAGCCATGACCGAATCTTTGGCAGTTGAAACAAAGATTAGGGTTTGGGATGTAGGGCGGGATGTCTACTTTGATGTAACCGACTTCAATGGATTCAGGGAGTTTGCTGGAGTTGAAAGTGAGAACTATGTGCTTTGTTGGTATTTCTTGGTTGTTCTTTCGGATTTTGACCCTGTGTACACCGATTACATTTTGCTCGGAAAGACCTTCTAGAAGTTCTTCAGTGAGTGACAGGAAGTCAATCTCTGATATCACGCCTTGGACTGTCTTCAAGCACTGACTGTTATTGGGCTATCCCCAAATGTAGCAAGTTGCTGAAGGTTGCTGTACTGGAGTTTGCTTTGCAGCTCAAGCAGGAGATCCCCGCTAGCCAGTTTACTAACATCGTATCCTGGGCCTAGTATGGTTGTGAGAGACCTAGATACTGCAAAAGGGGATATTAGCCGAGCTTGTTTGGCAGGGCTTTCACTGTGGATCACATGATATTTAGGGAAAGTTTCATGCTTCGCTGAAAAGAACTGGGCTGACACATCGGTCCGCCTTTTCTTGGAAAGGCAATCAGTTTGTTTGGAGGAAGAAGCCATAAATAATGTATGATGTTCGGCTGCGGTACCAGCCACCCACCATGGAGCCCAACGAGGGGGCGGGGCAGGAATTGGCAGGCAAGTCCTGTCCACGTCAGCTGTACACAGTAACTATAACCTAATATGGCGTAACTCAGGGTAGTCAGCCACACAAGGTTAACCCTCGCTGCCTGGAAGTAAGGAAAAACCAAGAGGAGAGTTGTAGGATAGAAGATAGGAACGTGAAAGATGAAGGGAAGGATAGGAAAAGGCGACTGCCGGTTTCCCCCGGGTGGGTCAGCCCGGAGGTGCCGTCTATGGGAAGCGTGGGCCAAAGTGGTGTGTTGCCTCCGTCGAGGGGCCTTAAAGGCTCAAACACTCGACATCGGCTCAACCACCAGGATCCCCTTTTCCCCAGACACGACGATGCCACACACGGCTAAGCGTGGGTGCTCGGGGTCCGTGGTGTCGCACAAAACACACAAACACCTGCTTTAACAGGTGCCCCCTGCGGGGGGAGGCCATGTTTTGTTGGGACCCCAGGTCTATTCCAAAAGAAAGTAAAAACAGAGTCTCTTATCAGACGCTGATTGTACTTGATTTTGTGCCTGTCTATTTTATAATGATTATTTTTTGTAATTTTAATGACATGTATAACATGTTACGACACTTCTGATTTTCAATGCATGCAGTTGTGACAACGAGCAAGTGTGAGCGGGAGGTGCATGCAGTACGCGTCGCCACTAAAGCGAGCAGCCCCGTTGTACAAGAAGCAGTGAGTTATCGATCCATAAAATGCACTGCGTCAAGAGGCAAGACGTCGCCGCCTGCTACGACCCACAGATCGATCCGAGACCCAAGACTGCACATACAAGGAGAAATGGAAAGCAGACTATGCCTCGATCATGGCCACCTCCGACGACAGCCGCCAGGAGTAAGGTAAAAGCAAACTGAATAAACCTGCCAGCAGTTCTAGCAGTTTGTGCGATCAGACCGAGCTATTTGAAGGTGGTTCGGTCAGGTGCCCATTCTACATAGGTATTGAGAAATTTGTTCATGTTCGAGCATTTTAATGTGATTTATTTCAAAACGATATGCATCTGAACTTCAACTTGCGTCATGAACAGCAGTTTCTACTTCATAGATGGCAATTTAGTGCAAAAACAATTCACGTAAAAGTGCAGTATAAACTATATTTCTCAGGCGGCATGCGTCAATGACACCCCCCCCCCCCCCCCGCGGTAAGCGTATGCCCAATTTTCCTAGCTGGAAGTTGTGGTCAGCCTATGCTGCGGACAAGAATTGCTCCTTGCACTTTGTCTCTCATTTCCTCCATTTGTTGAGGAATGTGCAGAACAGTTTGTTCAGCCCCCTATAAAAACTGCATGGTATGGATCCATGAGAAATGCCAGTTAGATCAACAGAGGCATTATCATATAATGCACAAAGGAAAAAGCACCGTTCAAGCATGATGAGACTGTATGAGCAGTTCTTGTTCACGACGAAGCCTGGAACGACAAAAAATTCAGCTACATTTTTCTCTCTTTTACACCTTCCTAGTGTCCGCTCGATGCTCTCATATATTCTGATCTGCTTTTTATGTAGCAGGTTAAGCAGGTTTCAATACATGATCTTGCACGTAAGAACCATCAGCTTGACAATACTGACAAAGGCGACGATTTCCATTTGTGCACTCCTAAAAAGGTTTTCTCCTTTCAGTTTTATATTTTTAAATCCAACTTCTATAGCCCCATATTGGTGCTTCGCTTGCCTTTCATGAATGGACTCTATTCCTCCTGTAGCACCATCTTTGCTCGTTGCGGATCTGGAAACGAACTGATGCTGCTGACGACAGACTATTAACATGATTTCAGAAATGAAGATGTCGAAGATATCCTTGTCAGCGACAGAGTTCCCGCTGGCCAATCTTTGAAGATCGATAATCTGCGCTGGCGACCAGGTCGTAATGCCTAGCTTGCGTGGTCATCCTTTGTTACACAAATGCAACGAGCACCGCAGGTTTTCCACGAAAAACGCTACGCTTTTCCTGAAGGGACACTGATGGTAGACGGCATGGCTCCTATACAACATCGAACAAGCCTGGGGGAACTATCACTCTGGAGCAGACCAGGCAGCCGTAAGGTTGAGCAGAGATTTACCTTCCGTTTACCATTTGTGCAGGCAGCTATGTTTGTATTTTAGCCACTCAATATCTAGCTCCTGGTCTGCTCCAAGTGTGCTTGGTTTTTGTGTTTGTTTTTTTAGTGTTCTGTGGTGTGTATCTTGCAAACGATTCCTTCTGTGTATATGACGATTACCTTTTCAGTCTTTTGCGCTCTGTGGCTGAACTACAAGTAATTTTTTTATCAGACTGGCCACTACCTTATATAGCTATCGGCCGAAGCAGTGCTTGCACATATTGTTATCGCAATAAAGTTCCCTCCCAAAACCAATCACGCAACTTCTTTATCCAGGTGTAACCACCGCTTGTGGCACATGCAGGACGTTCCTCTTAAGATATTACAGTTGATGAAGATGACGGTTTCACTGCAGTGAAGGAGGCTGCACCAGAACTTACGCAGCAACCTTAGACCACCAGGAGAAACATCGGTGCAGAGCCTGGTCCAGTGCACCCATTACAGCCCAATGTTGACAAGACGTGTTGGCAACTTGCCTCCTTAACAAAAAGAGTGCGATGTCATACCATTGCTACCCAGGTACCAGAACATTTTTCTTGTACCAGCCTAAATCACCATGTTTAGAGACATGTGTAAAGCCATTCTAGAGTTGCTTTTATTAAAAAGAGCTGCATTACATAAAAGCAGAACTGGGAATTCGTGAGCAGCATTATCAAAGACAACAGCCCGTTTCCATAAAACTATGGTGTAAAGCCAACAGATCTGTCGGCCTAGATGACTCACGCCGTTCTCAGTCGTCTATGGCAGAACACCCTACATCCCTCTCGACGCGAGTTGGGCCTTGACCGTCAGACTACGTCACCTATTGACTCTGCCCAACGACTTCGTTACGCCCACCTCGACGCTCAGTGCAACCTTCTCACGGCTCATGCGCGTGTAAGAGTGGCCAATGCAGCATCACTACCACTTCTCACCTTCCGGTTGGGTGACTTGGTCCTCGTTCGCCGCACCATCCGCACGACTGTCCCTTACACGAAGCTCATGCCCCGATACTGCGGCGCTTACCGTGTCGTTGAACGGCTCGGCCCCGTGACATACCGCCTCGAAGACCTCCCCGAGCATAGACGATGCGGTGTGCACCACATTTTCACGGAGCATGTGTAAACATGAATTAATATGTCAACAGTGCCAGCATTGACTCCGACTTAGATACCGGGTCATCACCACTACTGTCGTCGCCAGCTGCCTCACTGCATTCCCCACGAAATGCCAACCAATAATTGGAGCGCCTGCAGCAGCTCACTGAAACTCCCCCTCCCCCCCCCCCCGTTGGAAAGATGTTACGGTGCCCGCCGAGGAGCGCTGCGCCAGAAAAGGGAGAGGCGCAGGTCGAGCGCGAGACAAGCGTGCGGCGCCAGCGCGAGGGTTAGAGAACAAAAGAAGAGCGCCGGGGCAAGTTGTGTTTGCCTGGTGTCCTCCGTTCTTCTGTGTCTATCTCTTGGCGGGCACAGGGTCCCGCAACATTACATAACGCATTACAAGTTCTTCAATAAAATGACTGAAGGACAAATTTTGCAGCTTATGTGATGTGTCCCACTGAAACCAAACTTGTCAACATGCATGGCAGTTTTCTTGCCTTGCAGTGTTGAGTGCAAAAGCTGCCGCAGAAACAAAACGATCTCAGTTTTTGTGGGACGGAGCCACGAAGGAGGCAAGTATATTCGCGATGGTGCGGTTAACACGCTCCACGAGGCCATTGCACTGGGGATGATTGACGGATTAGTGGAATGTGCAATGCCAAAGGAGCGGAGGGCTCGCTCAAATTCAAGGGAACAAACGCAAGTATAAAAAATCGATAAATTAAATGCCTAACACACGATTGACATGATACAGTGACATAACATGATAATAGTGGCCATAGTGAAAGTGCGTGAAAAAGCAACAAAAATTCTCAGTCCTTAACAAGCAACCATGGCTAAAAAAGGTGGATGCACAGAAAAAAATGTATTATATAAGAACTTGTTTAAAAAACTGCAGAGAAATTTATGAGATGGACAAAAAATAATAAGTAAATTAAACATTAAAAAAGAAGAGAGAGGGATGCAAATGTTGAAACAAAATTGAATGCCAACCGACACTGCAAAACAAGAAACCAACATCGAATTAAACAATATGACTGACTGCAATTCGAAATGTATAAAACGAAGGCGTGTAAGAGTGCAAATAAAATCAAAGATAAAATCAAGCACAATCAGAGAGAAAAGCAATTTCTTTGTTCAAAAGGAAAACTGAGGATGTGCTGACGATTTCATCCTTGTGCTTAGAAATCAAAGCGGCTTCCACTATTTCGCGTGTAAGCTTATTATGGGATCGGTTTAGAATGGTCGTTTTCTGAGACGGGAGCATTTTCTATTGCGGTCGCATGTGCGACAATGCACTGGCAGGTTTTTGGACGATGACACTGAAAAACCATTGCTATGCTCCATTAAAGGTTTGTTAATACATCGGCCGGTTTGGCCGATGCATGCTTTGCCACAAGATAGAGGGAGGAGTATACAAGCCCTTCTGCGCATGTTACGGCGGGACTCTTGTGCCTTGTGGTGCAGCCATTATCTCTTTGTCGTTTTGTTGACCATGCAACAGTCTTGATAGGCGGTGCGGGGCTGAAAAGACCACGTGAACGCCTGCCTTCTTACCAATCTTCTTGAGATTATGAGAAATCTTGTGGATATAATGTATTATTGGTACCTAATTTCACTGTTGGACTTCAGCTGAAGGGCCTATCATCTTCATTTCGTAGTTCCTTAACATTTTTCTAGCGACAGAAGAAAGAAGTTTTTGCGGCTATCCCGACTGCGTCAGCCTGCACACTTGAGCTGAAAAACTATCCTGAAATTTGCGCTTACATGACTTCGTCAAGGCGTTACTAAAACCAGATTGCACAATATTCCTTTTAACCAACTTTGAATGAGCAGAACCATAAGCTACAATGGGTTTCTTGCTCCTTGGTTCGAACACCCAGCAAACATGATTAGGAGTGAAAAAAATGTCTTAGCTCAAGAAAACGAATGGAATTCTTGTCTGGCACTTCGTGGGTCAGCTCAAGTGGCTCCATTGTGTTCGTAAACACCGTCAGAACTTGAGGTACCCGAATTAAAATGGTTTCATTATTGCAATCTAAGATAACTAAGTAATCATCTACAAAACGGAAGATATTTAAAACGCATGAGTTATCAAAGCTTTCATTAGAGATCAGTCATGCATGCCGAGGTAAAGGTCACTGAGAACTGGGGCAATGCATGATCCTATACGGATCCCCTGCCTTTGTATAAAACGAGACCTATTCTAACCTTCAAAGGTTGATTTGAGGAAAACCGACAATTCCAAAAACCATCATCAGTAATGCCACACTTATTCTGAAAAGCCACGGCGCCATTTTTGGACAGCCATTACTGTTGATGGCTTTTTGGAATTGTTGTCGGTTTACCTCAAATCAACCTTTGCAGATTGGAATGGGTCTCGTTTTATACAAATGCAGGGAATCTGTATAGAATCATGCATTGCCCCAGTTCTCAGTGACCTTTACCTCGGCATGTATGACAGAGCTCTTAATGAAAGCTTTGAGAACTCATGCGTTTTAAAGATCTTCCGGTTCGTAGATGATTACTTAGTTATCTTAGATTGCAATAATGAAACCATTTTAAGTCGGGTACCTCAAGTTCTGACCGTGTTTGCGAACACAATGGCGCCACATGAGCTGACCCACGAAGTGCCAGACAAGAATTCCATTCGTTTTCTCGAGCTAAGACTTTTTTCACTCCTAATCATGTTTGCTGGTCGTTCGAACCAAGGAACAAGAAACCAATTTTAGCTTATGGTATGTTTTAGTATGTACTTTAGTACTTTTAGTATGTTTAGAGATTTGGAAGCCTTTTTCATCAGGACATTTATATGAGGAAGAAAGGTGAGTTTTTTGTCAAAAGTTACGCCTAGAAATTTGTGTTCGTTGTTCACCGGTAATTTCGTTTTGTTCAGGTGTAGTGTACGATCTGTTTGTAAGCCTCGTTTGAGAGAGAATAGGACAGCCACTGTTTTTTGAGGAGAAAACTGAAATCCGTTTGTGTCTGCCCATGCTGCTAGTTTATTTATGGTCAACTGCACCTGTCTCTCACATGTAGATACGTTAGAGGATGTGTATGCAATCTGTAGATCGTCAACATAAGCTGAATACATTATGGATTTCGGGATAACTGTGCTTATGGAATTCATTTTTACTATAGAGTTGTGCATAAGACGCATCCCTGTGGTACGCCATTCTCCTGTACAAAGTTCTTTGAAAAGCTTGAGCCCAAGCGCACACGGAATCAGCGATTTGACAAGTCCTTTAGACAGTTTAACATCCTACCACGTATGCTTAAATCTGCTAGGTCACGGAGGATGCCAAATCGCCATGTAGTGTCATAAGCCTTTTCCATATCAAAGACTGCAAGGCAGTGCTGTTCGTGAATAAATGCTTCACGAACAGTGTTTTCAAGGCAGACTAGATGGTCCGTGGTAGAACATGCTGTTTTGAACCCACATTGGTGAATGTCTAGAAGTTCTCGGGTATGAAGGACAAAGGCTAATCTGGTATTAAGAACACTTTCAAAAGGCTTTGCAAAGCAACTTGTGAGAGCTATGGGTATATAACTGCTGGGGGCCGTTGGTGGCTTTCCTGGTTTCAGGAAAGGCACAATAATAGCTTTTTTCCAGGCCTCAGGAATACTCCCGGATACCCATACTTTGTTGAAAAATTTCAGAAGTGCTTCTAAAGCCGGTTAGAAAGATGTGCAAGCATCTGATAGCGAATTTGATCTGGGCCAGGTGCAGTGTTCTTGCCGGCAGATAGAACCGTGTTCATTTCTTGCAGCGTTATTAACTTGTTATATGCTTCATTTGTACTTCCACTTGTTGGCAGTTCTTGTTTTTTGGCCTTGTTTTTGTATGTTATGAAAGATTTTGGGTAGTGTAGCGAGCTTGAAATTGCAGAAAAATGATCGCCTAGAATATCTGCCTGTTCCTGTAAATTTGTTTGGGTGCCAGGAGGTGTTAGAAAAGGGACTGTGCATGGGGAGAAGTTGCCATCCAGTTTGTGAACAAGCTCCCACATTTTTTTATGTGATTGAGCTATTTATTGATGATATGTATTTTTGACAAGAAGCCTTCTCAGCGTTTCGGCGGACATACCGTGCCCTAGCTTTTGACTGTATGAATTTTACAAGGTTTTCGTTTGTAAGGTACCTGCGAAAGGTTCCCCAAGCTTTGTTGTGTTTCTTCTTCGCATCTCTGCACTCCTGAGAATACCAGACTGCGATTTTTCAGTACCACTCCTGAAGACTCTGGTATAGCTGCAAGTGCTGCGTCAATGATGCAGGCCGTAAATTTTTCAATTATCTCGTCAACACTGAGTTTTTCGGAAAAGCGCTTTTCCAGGCTGGCTTCAGAAAGGAATAGAGCCAAGTTCTCAAGGTTTCCACCGCTTGGGTTTGTTTAGAGTGATGGAGGGTGAGGGTGTTAGGCTGATAAAGACAGGCAAATGATCACTTCCTAGAGGATTGTCAAAGACGTCCCATTTAAGATCATTAAAAATTAATGGGGAGCTAAATGATAAATCTAAAACGCTCATTTTCCCCGTGCTTGGGGAGCAGTATGTATGCTTTCCTGTATTTAGCAGGCAGACATCATTGCATAATATAAAATCCTCTAATATACGACCTCTAGTGTGTCTGATCGCTTCTCCAGAAAGTGGAGTGCGCATTAAAATCTCCAACCGGACATGGTTTTGCCAGTTGTTCTAAAAGCTCTTCCAGATCATGAAGGGTTACAATTAGGTGCGGTTGGAGATACAGTGAAAATAAAGTTATTGTTTTATAATGAATGATACACAGCAACAGCTTTGAACTTGGTTTTGAGGCTAATTTCACGTGTTACTACTCCAGTCTGCACTACAATAGCGACACCTCCAGATAGCCTATTTGATTCTTTTCGGTCGCAGCGAAAGACGTGTCCTTTTAAAATGTTTTGGTGTGGTCCTAAGTTAGCTTCCTGTAGGCAAAGGGCTACAGGAGAAAATGAATGTAAAATGCCTTTTATATCGTTGTAGTTGTTTATGAGACCTCGGCAGTTCCAGTGTTGAGGAACGCCATTTTTTTTATGGAATGTACCTGAATTTAGGTTTCAGGTTTGTCTGGTCCTGTTATAAGAGTTTTTTCTCTCCGTTATCTTTCCAGAGAGTTATGCCGCCGCTGCAGCGTGGACGAGGAAGGGGTTGTGTCCATTGTCTCGGGGGCTTTGGACGTTTGGGGAGAGTTAGGAGTGTTGGTTGCAGGCTTCCCTTCTGGGGGAGGCTTTTTGGGCTGTTGGCTCTGGGGCCAGTGTGCCCTGTTTCTGCGATGGCAGGGCAGCTTTCACTGCTTCTGCCTGGGGCAGGGATGGCCCTGCCTGAGGCTTAACCTCGGCGGAGACCAAATCCTGTTGTGGTGTGCTGCCCCTATGCTCCACCACATTGGAATAGTTCGGTTTGGCTGTGAACAAAAAAGTGCCGTTTAACAAGATATGGCTGTCGTGCCTCTTTAAACGTTATGTTTTCATTGACTTTTATGGTAATGATGTCCTTTTCCTTCTTTCGAGAAGGACATGACCGTCAGTATGCCGCGTGTTACCTGCACAGTTTGCGCAGTGCGGTGCAGCTTCACACTCGTCAGATTTATGTTCAGTTGAGGCACATTTTGCGCATGTTTGTCGGCCATGGCAGCTCTGGGAGCCACGACCGAATCTTTGGCAGTTGAAACAAAGCCTAGGGTTTGGGATGTAGGGCCGGATGTCTACTTTGATGTAACAGACTTCAATGGATTCAGGGAGTTTGCTAGAGTTGAAAGTCAGAACTATGTGCTTTGTTGGTAATTACTTGGTTGTTCTTTCGGATTTTGATCCTGTGTACACCGATTACATTCTGCTCGGAAAGACCTTCTAGAAGATCTTCAGTGAGTGACAGGAAGTCAGCCTCTGATATCACGCCTTGGACTGTGTTCAAGCACTGACTGTTATTGGGCTATTCCCAAATGTAGCAAGTTGCTGAAGGTTGCTGTACTGGAGTTTGCTTTGCAGCTCAAGCAGGAGATCCCCGCTAGCCAGTTTACTAACTTTGTATCCTGAGCCTAGTATGGTTGTGAGAGACCTAGATACTGCAAAAGGGGATATTAGCCGGGCTTGTTTGGCGGGGCTTTCACTGTGGATCACATGATATTTAGGGCAAGTTTCATGCTTCGCTGAAAAGAACTGGGCTGATACATTGGTCCGCCCTTTCTTGGAAAGGCAATCAGTTTGGAGCAAGAAGCCATAAATATTGTATGATGTTCGGCTGCGGTGCCAGCCACCCACCATGGAGCCCAACGAGGGGAAGGGGCAGGAATTGGCAGGCAAGTCCTGTCCACGTCAGCTGTACACTGTAACTATAACCTAATATGGCGTAACTCAGGGTAGTCAGCCACACAAGGTTAACCCTCGCTGCCTGAAAGTAAGGAAAAACCAAGAAGAGAGTAGAGGACAGGAGAGTTCTAGGATAGAAGATAGGAACGTGAAAGATGAAGGGAAGGATAGGAAAAGGCGACTGCCGGTTTCCCCCGGGTGGGTCAGCCCGGAGGTGCCGTCTATGGGAAGTGTAGGCCAAAGTGGTGTGTTGCCTCCGTCGAGGGGCCTTAAAGGTTCAAACACTCGGCATCGGCTCAACTACTAGGATCCCCTTTTCCCCAGACACGACGATGCCACGCACGGCTAAGCGTGGGTGCTCGGGGTCCGTGGTGTCACACAAAACACAAACACCTGCTTTAACAGGTGCCCCCTGCGGGGAGAGGCCATGTTTTGTTAGGACCCCAGGTCTATTCCAAAATAAAGTAAAAACAGTCTGTTATCAGACGCTGATTGTACTTTATTTTGTGCCTGTCTATTTTATAATGATTATTTTTTGTAATTTTAATGACATGTATAACATGTTATTACACTTCTGATTTTCAATGCATGCAGTTGTGACGAGCAAGTGTGAGCCGGAGATGCATGTAGTACGCGTCACCACTAAAGCGAGCAGCCCCGTTGTACAGGAAGCCAGTCAGTTATCGATCCATAAAACGCACTGCGTCAGAGGCAAGACGTCGCCGCCTGCTACGACCCACAGATGGATCCGAGACGCAAGAAAAGACTGCACATACAAGGAGAGATGGAAAGCAGACTATGCCTGGATCATGGCCACCTCGGACGACAGCCGCCAGGAGCAAGGCAAACTATGAATAAACCAGCCAGCAGTTCTAACAGTATGTGCGATCAGACCGAGCTATTTGAAAGTGGTTCGGTCAGGTGCCTATTCTTACGTAGGTATTGAGAAATTTGTTCATGTTCGAGCATTTTAATGTGATTTATTTCAAAACGATATGCATCTGAACTTCAACTTGTGTCATGAACAGCAGTTTCCACTTCATAGATGGCAATTTAGTGCAAAAAAAATTCACGCAAAAGTGCAATATAAACTATATTCCTCAGCCGGCATGCGTCAATGACACCCCCCCACGGTAAGCGTATGCCCGATTTCAATAGCAGGAAGTTGTGGTCAGCCTAAGCTGCGGACAAAAATCACTCCTTGCACTTTGTCTCTGATTTCCTCCAAATGTTGAGGAATTTGCAGGACAGTTTGTTCAGCACCCTATAAAAACTGCATGGTATGGATCCATGAGAAAAGCCACTTAGATGAACAGAGGCATTATCATATACTGCACAAAGAAAAAAGCATCAGTCTAGCATGATGAGACTGTATGAGCAGTTCTTGTTCAAGATGGAGCCTGGAACAACAAAAAATTCAACTACATTCTTCTCTCTTTTACATCTTCCTAGTGTCCACTCATGCTCTCATATATTCTGATCTGCTTATATGTAACAGGGTAAGCAGGTTTCAATGCATGATCTTGCACGTAAAAACCATCAGCATGACAATACTGACAAAGGCGACTATTTCCATTTGTGCACTCCTAAAAATGTCTTCTCATTTCAGTTTTATATTTTTAAAGCCAATTTCTATAGCCCCATATTGGTGCTTCCCTTGGCTTATTCACGAATGGACTCCATTCCTCGTGTAGCCCCATCTTTGCTAGTGGCGGATCTGGAAACGGACTGATGCTGCTGACGACAGACTATCCAACGTGATTTCAGAAGTGCAGATGTGGAAGATAGCCTTTTCAGCGACAGTAAAAGAGTTCCCGCCGAACATTGAAGATCGGTCATCTGCGCTGACGACCAGGACGTAATGCCTAGCTCGCGTGGTCATCCTGTGTTACACAAATGCAACGAGCACCGCAGATTTTCCACGAAAAACGCCTGTGCTTTTCCTGAAGGGACATTGACGGTAGACGGCATGGCTCCTATATAACATCGAACAAGCCTGGGGGGACTATCACTCTGGAGCAGACCAGGCAGCCGTAAGGTTGCGCAGCGATTTACCTTGTTTACCATTTGTGCAGCTATGTTTGTATTTTAGCCACTCAATATTTTGCTCCTGGTCTGCTCCAAGTGTGCTTGGTTTTTTGTGTGTTTTGTGGTGTGTATCTTGCAAACGTGTATATGAAGTTTACCTTTTCAGCCTTTTGCGCTCTGCGGCTGAACTACAAGTAATTTTTTTATCAGACTGGCCACTAGCTTATATAGCTATCGGTCGAAACAGTGTTTGCACATATTGTTATCGCAATAAAGTTCCCTTCCAAAACCAGTCACGCAACTTCTTTATCCAGGTGTAGCCACCGCTTATGGCACATGCAGAATGTTCTTCTTAAGATATTACAGTTGATGAAGATGACGGTTTCACTGCAGTGAAGGAGACTGCACCAGAACTTATGCAGCAACCTTAGACACCACCAGGAGAAACATCGGTGCAGAGCCTGGTCCAGTGCACCCATTACAGCCCAATGTTGACAAGACGTGTTGGCAACTTGCCTCCTTAACAAAAAGAGTGCGATGTCATACCATTGGTACCCAGGTACCAGAACATTTGTCTTGTACCAGCCTAAATCATCATGTTTAGAGAGATGTGTAAAGCCATTCTAGAGTTGTTTTTATCAAAAAGAGCTGCATTACATAAAAGCAGGACTGGGAATTCATGAGCAGCCTTATCAAAGACAACAGCCCGTTTCCATAAAACTATGGTGTAAAGCCAACAGATCTGTCGGCCTAGATGACTCACGCCGTCCTCAGTCGTCTATGGCAGAACACCCTACATCCCTCTCAACGCGCAGTTGGGCCTTCGCCAATAGACTACGTCACCAACTGACTCCGCCCAACGACTTTGTTACGCCCGCCTCGACGCTCAGCGCAACCTTCTCATGGCTCATGTACGTGTGAGAGTGGCCAATGCAGCATCACCACCACTTCCCACCTTCCGGTCTGGTGACTTGGTCATCGTTCGCCGCACCGTCCGCACGACTGGCCCTGCCACGAAGCTGATGCCCCGATACTGCGGCCCTTACCGTGTCGTTGAACGGCTCGGCCCCATGACATACCGCCTCGGAGACCTCCCCGAGCATGGACGATGCAGTGTGCACCACATTTTCACGGAGCATGTGTAAACATGAAGCAATATGTCAACAGCGCCAGCATTGACTCCGACTTAGATACCGGGTCATCACCACTACTGTCGTCGCCAGCTGCCTCACTGCCTTCCCCACGAAACGCCGCCCCATAAGTGGAGCACCTGCAACAGCTCACTGAAACTCCCCCCCCCCGGTAGAAAGATGTTACGGTGCAAGCCGAGGAGCGCTGCGCCAGAAAAGGAAGAGGCGCAGGACGAGCGCGAGACAAGCGCGCGGTGCCAGCGCGAGGGTTAGAGAACAAAAGAAGAGCGCTGGGGCAAGTGGTGTTCGCCTGGTGTCCTCTGTTCTGTGTCTATCTCTAGGCGGGCACAGGGTCCCGCAACATTATATAACACATTACAAGTTCTTCAATAAGATGACTGAAGGACAAATTTTGCAGCTTATGTGATGTGTCGCACTGAAACCAAACTTGTCAACATGCATGGCAGTTTTCTTGCCTCGCAGTGTTGAGTGCAAAAGCTGCCGCAGAAAGAAAACGATCTCAGTTTCTGTGGGACGGAGCCACGAAGGAGGCGAGTATATCCATGATGGTGCGGTTAACACGCTCCACGAGGCCATTGCACTGGGGATGATTGATGGATGTAGTGGAATGTGCAATGCCAAAGGAGCGGAGGGCTCGTTCAAATTCATGGGACAAACACGAGTATAAAAATCGATGTATCTAAATGCAGATAACTACGGATTTGCTGAAGGACGGGGGGATATCGTGTTAGAAAAACTGGCCACCTTGTATACGCAGTGCCTGATGTCATCAACGGTACCGGAACCATGGAAGAATGCAAACATTATCCTCATTCATAAGAAAGAGGACTCTAAGGACCATAAAAATTACAGACCAATCAGCTTACTGTCTGTTACGTATAAGGTATTTACTAAGATATGCGGATGATACCACTTTAATGGCAGAAAGTGAAGTGGAACTCAAGAGACTTCTGATGCTCGTACGAGAAGAGAGTGAGAAGTTTGGGCTTAAACTGAACATTAAAAAGACGAAGATCATGGCGTCTTGCCCTATCAAGTCCTGGAGTATCAATGGACAAGAAGTGGAGGCTGTGACAGATTTTCTCTTCTTGGGCGCCAAGATTACCTCGGAAGGAGACTGCAGCCATGAAATTAGGAGACGCCTGCTTCTGGGAAAGAGAGCAATGGTTAGCCTTGACCGCCTAGTAAAGAGCAGAGACATTAGTCTGCCAACCAAGATCCGTATAACCCGTGCTATGGTCTTTCCAGTTGTGATGTATGGATGCGAGAGTTGGCCTGTGAAAAAGGCTGACCGCCGAAGAATTGACGCGTTTGAATTGTGGTGCTGGCGAAGACTCTTAAGAGTTCCTTGGACTGCCAGAAGATCAAATCAGTCGATATTGTCGACCATAAACCCTGACTGCTCATTGGAGGGTCAAATTCTAAAGTTAAAGCTCAGCTACTTTGGTCATCTGATGAGAAGAGAGGAGTCGCTGGAGAAAGATTTGTGTTGTGTTGTGTTGTGTTGGGTTTTATGGCGCATAAGCAACTAAGGCTATCATGCGCCAAGAGCGAGGTTAATGTATGTTCTGGTTGCAAAAGAGGAAATGGATATGTTTAATCTATAGTTTATTTAAAAAGCTTCCTTCTTCTAGGAAACTGAGAACAGATGCTAGGTTTACAAGTGCTCTTTCTCCTAAAAGCAAGGTGGGATGGAATGGGATGGTATGATTGTAAAATATAGTAAAATGTTTTCTCCGTAGTGCCTCAAGTTTTGAGCATGTAATTAGAATGTGGTTTACAGTGAGTATCTCGTCGCATTCTTCACAGGTCGGTTTGTTATGTTTCATTAGCAGATAGTTATGTGTTAGATGTGTATGTCCAATACGAAGACGGCATACTATCACTTCCATAAAACGTTGATGTGTGCTCGATTGCCATTCTCCTAGTACAGGCTTTATGAGACGCAACTTATTATTTTCTTGGTTGTTCCATCTGGACTGCCATTTATTCATCTGTTTATGTTTTATTAATTTCAAGCAATCACTATGTGGTATGTTTACTTTCTGAATCAATTTGTTGTGGGCAAGTGCAGCACATTTGTCTGCTCTTTCATTGCCGTCAATGCCTACGTGACTAGGGACCCAACAGAACACTATGTTATGTCCTTGTGTCGTGATCATTTTTACATTATGTATTATGTCACCGATTAGAGGCATGGCAGCATTTCTGTGATTTAAAGCCATCAGTACACTCAACGAATCGGTGTAGATGACACTGTTCCCAATGCCTTCATTCACTATTTTTTCTACAGCTGTCAGGATAGCATAGGATTCAGCTGTAAAGATTGATGCGCACTGAGGAAGCCTAATTATTTGTTCCCAGTTCTCTTCAACTACGGCACAGCCAACATAAGTAGAAGTTTTTGATCCATCTGTATAAAACTCTGTATAATTACTGTACTTTTCTTTTATTGTGCGAAATTCTTGTATTATATGCTCTTTAGGAGTTTGGCTTTTGTTGAAGTGTGTTAGAGTGAGATCGCAGACATTTGGAAGTTTGTACCATGGGGGTAGGGGGCTGTTTTTTGGTGCAGTGTCGGGCAAGGTGTCCAGAATTTCTAACTCACTGCAAATGTTTTCGAAACGCATTATCAGTGGCCTCGTCGCTTGTGGTTTATTTGTGAAAATTACTCGTGAGCGGCATGTTGAGACTATTGGATAGCAGAGGTGTTTTTTCTGTGACCTTATTCTAAGGACATAAGCACATGTAAGTGAAGCCCTTCTATCTTTCAGCGGAGGCTCGTTCGTCTCTGCATATAGACTATCAACAGGGGATGTTCTGTAAGCGCCACAAGAAAGGCGTAAACCTAAGTTATGTACCGGGTCCAATTTCCTTAGGTATGATGGTCTAGCTGACCCGTAGACTATGGACCCGTAGTCCAAGCTAGACCGCACAACAGATCGATATATATGTAGAAGACACGCCCTATCAGACCCCCAGTGTTTCCGAGAGAGAACCTTCAGTATGTTTAGAGATTTTATGGCTTTCCTCTTTAGGATGTTTATGTGAGGCAGGAATGTTAGTTTTCTGTCGAACGTTACACCCAAAAATTTATGTTCGCTCTTTACTGGCAACTCAATCCCATTTAAGTGTAACTTGGGATTGATCTGTATACCTCGTTTCAGCGAGAACATTACTGCCACGGTTTTCTGTGGGGAAAATTTGAACCCATTTTTAAAAGCCCATGAGTCTAGTTTATTTAGTGTTAATTGTACTTGTCTTTCACAAATTGATATGTTTGAGGATGTGCAGGCTATTTGAAGGTCGTCGACATACAGCGAGAACATAATGGATTTTGGGATTACCTTGCTGATAGAATTCATTTTTACAATAAACAAAGTTGTACTTAAAATGCACCCCTGAGGTACCCCATTCTCTTGAATAAAGTTCCTCGAGAAGGTGGTACCGAGACGTACTTGAAATGAACGACCTGATAGAAAGTCCTTCAGAACATTTAGCATCCGGCCTCGGATGCCCAAATCTGCTATATCGCGTAGGATCCCGAACCTCCAAGTCGTATCGTATGCCTTTTCCATGTCAAAGAAAACGGCGAGGCAATTTTGTTTATGTATGAACGCTTCCCTGACAGTATTTTCAAAACGCACTAAGTGGTCGGTCGTTGCACACCCTTTTTTAAAACCACACTGATGAACATTAAGAAGTTTATGAGATTCTAAGATGAAAGTTAGTCGGATGTTTAAAACACTTTCAAAACATTTTGCTAAACAGCTGGTCAGAGCTATGGGTCTGTAACTGCCCGCTGAGGTCGGCGGCTTTCCTGGTTTCAGAAACGGAACAATAACGGCTTGTTTCCAAGCCTCCGGGAGTTTACCCAGAGTCCAAATTTTGGTAAAGAATTTCACAAGTGCCTCTACAGAGGATTCGGATAAATGAGCCAGCATTTCGTAATGAATTTCGTCAGGACCAGGCGCAGTCTGTTTTCCAGCAGCAAGGACGTTCTTTACTTCTTGGAATGTAATAAAACTATTATATGATTCATTTCTGCCACCACTTGTTGGGAGTTTTTGTTTCTCAGCTATGTTTTTGTATTTTAGGAATGTTTCTGTGTAGTGTGACGAACTTGAAACGTGTGCGAAATGTTCGCCTAGTATATTGGCCTGTTCTTCTATGCTAGTCTGAACACCAGGGGCTGTGAGGATGGGAATTGTAAACGGGGAAAAGTTTCCACAGAGTTTACGAACTTGTTCCCACATTTTCTTAGACGTCATTGAGCTATTTATTGACGTTACATACCTCTGCCACGATTCTTTTTCAGCCTTTCGACGAATAAATCGTGCTTCTGCTCTTGCCTTTTTAAATGCTATAAGGTTTCCTTGGGTTGGGTACCTGCGGAAAGTTCCCCAGGCCTTATTTTGTTTCTTTTTTGCATCCCGGCATTCTTGCGTGTACCAGGCTTTGTTACTGCTATGCACAACTCCCGAAGACTGTGGAATAGCTAGTTTTGCTGCACGTATTATGCAATTAGTAAACCTTTCATTCAATTCATCTACAGTGAGCTCCTCTGAGAAAACTTCTTCCAGATTGGCTTTGGACTCGAAAAGTGGCCAGTCGGCTAAATGGAGCTTCCATCGTCGCGGTTTGCTTGGGGTGACTTTTGGTGATGATGACATGCGGATTAGTACTGGTAGGTGATCACTCCCATATGGATTCTCTAAAACTTCCCATTTAAAATCATTAAAGAGAGAAGGTGAACAAAATGACAGGTCTAAAACACTCATCTTTCCCGTGCTCGGAGAGCAGTAGGTCGGTTTACCCGCGTTTAGTAAGCAAATGTTGTTAGAATAAAATCTTCAATAATTAGGCCTCGCGCATCAATTTTTTCGCTTCCCCAGAAAGGAGAATGTGCATTAAAATCGCCAACTACCACATAAGGTTCCGGTAGTTGATTTATAAGGTTTTCTAAGTCATTGAGAGCTATTTTTCGATGTGGCTCAACATACACGCAGCACACCGTGATTCTTTTAAATGTAAGCAAGGTGGCTGCCACTGCTTCAAACTGAGTGTCAAGTTTGTATTCACTAGCTGCAATATCATTCCTTACAATGATAGCAACACCACCCGAGAGCCTGCTAACGTGCTCTCGGTCGCGGCGAAAAACTTTATATTTTTTTAGTATGTTTTTATGCTGCGCACCGAGATTGGTTTCCTGAACGCACAGTGCTGCGGGTAAGAATGAAGCAAGAATGTCTTTTATATCGCTGTAGTTTCTTAAAAGTCCTCTACAGTTCCAATGAACTAAGAACGCCATTTTATATGAGGAAGGTAGAGAGACTAAGTTTTTTCTGGCCCGGTGATTCGGGCCTTTTCTTTTCTAGTTCGCTCCAAGGAGCTCCGTCGCCTGTCAGATGTTGACGGCCCCGGACGGTCGTCGTTTGTTGTGTCCATTGCGTCCTCGGACGTGCTGGACGATTGTGCAGACTGCACAGACACATTTGTGGTAGATCTCGCCGTTACTGGAGAGACCTTGGGGCCAGCTGACCTAGAGGCCCGCGCAGCCTGCTTTGGGGGTGGTGGAGCAGCCCCAGCTACTTCCACCGGGGACGTAGAGGTCCCTGCCTTAGGTGCACCGTGTGTCACCTGGGCAGGTTCCAAAGACTGTTGTGACGCCGCCCCCTTTTGCGTCACAACAGAATAAGTTGGGGTGTGAGTGGACGTGAGTTTCTTACGTGCTTCCCTGTAAGTGAGGTTTTCTTTGACTTTTAGTGTGATGATATCTTTCTCTTGTTTCCATGTTGGACAGGTTCGTGAGTAAGCAGCGTGGCTGCCCTCACAGTTGATGCAAAGATGCGTTTCGGATTCACAGTTCTCAGTGGGATGCTCGTGGGAGGCACACTTCGCACATGTAAGTTGGCCTCGGCAAGTCTGTGAGCCGTGGCCATACCTTTGGCATTTGAAACAGCGACGCGGGTTAGGTATGTACGGTTTCAGTTTTATCTTCGTGTACCCTACCTCCACAGCCTCGGGCAGTGTGCTCGATTCGAAGGTAAGGACTAAGTGCCTGGTCGGTATCTCTTTGTTATCCCGTCTGATTTTAATTCTGAACACATTGATGACATTTTGTTCTCTTAGTCCTTCAAGGAGTTCTTCTTCACTTAGGTACTTTAGGTCGTCATCTGAAATGACTCCCCTCACCATGTTTAGAGAGCGGTGTTTGGTGACATTAACTGGGCATTCCCCAAAGCTGGTTACTGTAGGAAGTTTTTCATTTTGATGATGGTACATAATTTCCAAGAGTAGGTCGCCATTTGGAAGTTTTTTGACATTGTATCCTTGGCCTATTGCTTCAGTCAATGTCTTGGTCACGACAAAAGGAGATATTTGCCTAGCTGTTTTTTGAGGGTCTTCACTGTGCACCACGTGGAAGCGTGGGAATCTGTTTGCATTCTTTAGAAAGAAGTTTGCAGTTTCATCGGTCCGTCCCCTTTTTCGGGAACGATCATTGGAGAGCAAAGAAGAAGCCATGCAGTAAGTTTTTGTTCAGCCGGGGTGGCGGCCACCCACCATGGAGCCCAACGAGGGGACGGGACAGGAACTCGCAAAGCAGACCTGCCCGCGCCAGCCGTACACCCCGACTATAACCAAATATGGCATAACGCAGGGTGGTTAGCCACACAAGGTTAACCCTCGCCGCCTGGAAGTAGGAAGAAACGAAGAAGGTAAGAGAAGACAGGACAGTTGTAAGAGAGAGGATAGGAAAGTGAAAGATGGAGGGGAGGACAGGAAAAGGCGACTGCCGATTTCCCCCGGGTGGGTCAGCCCGGAGGTGCCGTCTGTGGGAAGCGTGGGCCAAAGTGGTGTGTTGCCTCCGCCGAGGGGCCTTAAAGGTCCAAACACTCGGCATCGGCTCAACCACCAGGATCCCCTTTTCCCCAGACACGGCGATGCCACGCACGGCTAAGCGTGGGTGCTCGGGGTCCGTGGTGTCGCACAGTACACGCAAACATCTGCTTTAACAGATGCCCCCTGCGGGGTGGAGAAAGATTTGACGTTGGGAAAGGTTGAGGGTCGCCGGAGAAGGGGTAGGCAGCGAACGCGATGGTTAGATGGCATTCTCGAGGCATTGCAGATGAAGCTATGTGATGTTAAGAAGATAGTGAGAGACCGGAAAGCGTGGCGTGACATGGTCCATAGGGTCACGAAGAGTCAGACACGACTGAACGCCTGAACTGAACTGAAGGTAATCGCTAATAGAATCAGAACAACCTTAGACGTCAATCAAGCAAAGGATCAAGCAGGGTTTCGGAAACTGTACTCTACTATCGATCATATCCATACCATCAATCAGGTGATAGAAAAATGCTCGGAATATAACCAGCCCTTATACATAGCATTTGACTCAGTTGAAACCTCGGCGGTGATGCAAGCATTGCGAAATCAGGGGGTAGACGAGCCGTACGTGAAAGTGCTGGAAGATATATATAGTGGCTGCACAGCAACCATAGTTCTGCACAAAGAAAGTAACAAAATTCCCATAAAGAAAGGTGTTAGGCAAGGAGACACAATCTCCCCAGTACTATTCACAGCTTGCTTAGAGGAAGTATTCAGAGACTTGGAAGGGGAGCAGTTAGGGATAAGGGTAGATGGAGAATACCTCAGTAATCTGCGATTTTCTGATGACATTGCCTTGCTAAGCAACTCGGGAGATGAACTACAAATAATGATTGATGACCTAAACAGGAAAAGTAGAAAGGTAGGCTTGAAAATCAATATGCAGAAGACTAAGGTAATGTTCAAGAGGCTCGGGAAGGAACAGCAGTTTACATTAGGTAGCGAAGTACTGGAAGTAGTAGGCGAATATGTCTACTTAGGACAGGTAGTAACCGCAGATCCGGACCATGAAAAGGAAATAACAAGAAGAATAAGATTGGGATGGAGCACATTTGGCAAGCACTCGCAGATTATGTCTAGCAGCTTACCGGTATCGCTCAAGAGGAAAGTATACAACAGCTGCATCTTACCTGTACTCACCTGTGGGGCTGAAACGTGGAGGCTAACCAAGAAAGTTCTACTTAAGTTGAGGACAACCCAGAGGGCTATGGAACAAAAAATGGTAGGGGTAACATTAAGAGATAAGAAGCGTGCAGAGTGGGTCAGAGAAATAACTCAAGTTACCGACATTCTAGCGGACATTAAGAAGAAATGGACATGGGCAGGACATGTAGTGCGACGAGAGGATAACCGATGGTCGCGTAGGGTAACAAACTGGATTCCAAGGGAAGGAAAGCGTAGCAGGGGGCGGCAGAAAGTTAGGTGGGCGGATGTGATTAAGAAGTTCGCAGGGGTCAAGTGGATGCAGCTAGCACACAACCGGGTTAAGTGGAGAAATATGGGAGAGGCCTTCGCCCTGCAGTGGGTAGAGTCAGGCTGATGATGATGATGATGATCTAAATGCCTAACATATGATTGACATGATACAGTGACATAACATGATAATAGTGGCCATAGTGAAAGTGCGTGAAAAAGCAACAAAAATTCCCAGTCCTTAAAACCAACAAAGGCTAAAAAAGGTGGATGCGCAGAAAACATTTTTTATATTAGAACTTGTTTAAAAAACCGCAGAGAAACTTATGAGATGGACAAAAAATAATAAGTAAGTTAAACATTAAAAAAGAAGAGAGAGAGATGCAAATGTGGAAACAAAATTGAAAGCCAACCAATTGACACTGCAAAACAAAAAACCAACAATGAATTAAACAATATGCCTGACTGCAATTCAAAATGTATAAAACGAAGGCATGTAAAGAGTGCAAATAAAATCAAAGATAAAATCAAGCACAATCAGAGAGAAAAGCAATTTCTTTGTTCGAAATGAAAACTGAGGATGTGCTGACGCATTCATCCTTGTGCTTAGCAATCAAAGCGGCTTCCACTATTTCGCGTGTAAGCTTGTTATGGGATCGGTTTAGAATGGTCGTTTTCTGAAAGAAAGGGGAGCATTTTCTATTGCAGTCGCATGTGCGACAATGCACTGGCAGGTTTTTGGACGATGACCCTGAAAAATCATTGCTATGCTCCATTAAAGATGAATAATACATTGGCCAGTTTCGCTGATGTAGGCTTTGCCACAAGATAGAGGGATGGAGTATACAAGCCCTTCTGCGCATGTTACGGCGGGATTCTTGTGCCTTGTGGCGCAGCCATTATCTCTCTTTGTCGTTTTGTTGACCATGCGACAAAGTCTTGATAGGCGGTGCGGGGCTGAAAAGACCACGTGAACGCCTGCCTTCTTACCAATCTTCTTGAGATTATGAGAAATCTTGTGGATATAAGGTATTATTGCTACCTTATTTCGCTGTTGGACTTCAGCTGAAGGGCCTGTCATCTTCATTTTGTAGTTCTTTAACATTTTTCTAGCGGCCGAAGAAAGAAGTTTCTGCGGGAATCCCGACTGCGTCAGCCTGCACACTTGAGCTGAAAAGCTATCCTGAAATTTATGCTTGCGTGACTTCGTCAAGGCGTTACTAAAACCAGATTGCACAATATTCCTTTTAACCAACTTTGAATGAGCAATACCATAAGCTAAAATGGGTTTCTTGCTTCTTGGTTCGAACGCCCAGCAAACATGATTAGGAGTGAAAATAAGTCTTAGCTCGAGAAAACGAGTGGAATTATTGTCTGGCACTTCGTGGGTCAGCTCAAGTGGCGCCATTGTGTTCGCAAACACGGTCAGAACTTGAGGTACCCGACTTAAAATGGTTTCATTATTGCAACCTAAGATAACTAAGTAATCATCTACGAACTGGAAGATCTTTAAAATGCATGAGTTATCAAAGCTTTCATTAAGAGCTCTGTCATGCATGCAGAGGTAAAGGTCACTGAGAACTGGGGCAATGCATGATCCTATACAGATCCCCTGCCTTTGTATAAAAAGAGACCTATTCCAATCTGCAAAGGTTGATTTGAGGTAAACCGACAACAATTCCAAAAAACCATCAACAGTAATGGCTGTCCAAATATGGCGCCGTGGCTTTTCAGAATAAGTGCGGCATTAGTGTTGATGGTTTTTTGGAATTGTTGTCGGTTTACCTCAAATCAACCTTGCAGATTGGAATGGGTCTCGTTTTATACAAAGGCAGGGGATCTGTACAGGATCATGCATTGCCCCAGTTCTCAGTGACCTTTACCTCTGCATGCATGACAGAGCTCTTAATGAAAGCTTTGATAACTCATGCATTTAAAGATCTTCCGGTTCGTAGATGATTACTTAGTTATCTTAGGTTGCAATAATGAAACCATTTTAAGTCCGGTATCTCAAGTTCTGACCGTGTTTGCGAACACAATGGCGCCATTTGAGCAGACCCACGAAGTGCCAGACAAGAATTCCACTCGTTTTCTCGAGCTAAGACTTTTTTTCACTCCTAATCATGTTTGCTGGGCGTTCGAACCAAGAAGCAAGAAACCCATTTTAGCTTATGGTATTGCTCATTCAAAGTTGGTTAAAGGGAATATTGTGCAATCTGGTTTTAGTAACGCCTTGACGAAGTCATGCAAGCATAAATTTCAGGATAGCTTTTCAGCTCAAGTGTGCAGGCTGACGCAGTCGGGATTCCCGCAGAAACTTCTCTCTTCTGTCGCTAGAAAAATGTTAAAGAACTACAAAATGAAGATGACAGGCCCTTCAGCTGAAGTCCAACAGCGAAATAAGGTAGCAATAATACCTTATATCCACAAGATTTCTCATAATCTCAAGAAGATTGGTAAGAAGGCAGGCGTTCACGTGGTCTTTTCAGCCCCGCACCGCCTATCAAGACTTTGTCGCATGGTCAACAAAACGACAAAGAGAGATAATGGCTGCACCACAAGGCACAAGAATCCCGCCGTAACGTGCGCAGAAGGGCTTGTATACTCCATCCCTCTATCTTGTGGCAAAGCATACATCAGCCAAACTGGCCAATGTATTATTCATCTTTAATGGAGCATAGCAATGATTTTTCAGGGTCATCATACAAAAACCTGCCAGTACATTGTCGCAAATGTGACCGCAATAGAAAATGCTCCCTTGTCTTTCAGAAAACGACTATTCTAAACCGATCCCATAACAAGCTTACACGTGAAATAGTGGAAGTCGCTTTGATTGCTAAGCACAAGGATCAATGCGTCAGCACATCCTCAGTTTTCCTTTCGAACAAAGAAATTGCTTTTCTCTCTGATTGTGCTTGATTTTATCTTTGATTTTATTTGTACTCTTTACATGCCTTCGTTTTATACATTTTGAATTGCAGTCCGTCATATTGTTTAATTCATTGTTGTTTTTTTGTTTTGCAGTGTTAATTGTTGGCTTTCAATTTTGTTTCAACATTTGCATCTCTCTCTCTTCTTTTTTCATGTTTAATTTACTTATTATTTTTTGTCCATCTCATAAGTTTCTCTGCGGTTTTTTAAACAAGTTCTAATATAAAAAATGTTTTCTGCGCATCCACCTTTTTTAGCCATTGTTGCTTGTTAAGGACTGGGAATTTTTGTTAATTTTTCACGCACTTTCCCTACAGCTACTATTATCATGTTATGTCACTGTACCATGTCAATCGTGTGTTAAGCATTTAGATTTATCGATTTTTTATACTCCTGTTTGATTTTGTTGCACCTGTTTTCGCCACGTGTAGATTTTGTTCCTCTAGTGGGCGTTTCTCTGTTATATATATGACATGGTTGGCTGATTTCCAAAAATAAAGTCGCAGTTCAGTGCCTCTGCATCTTACGTGTTCCTCCGTCTTCGTCCTTGTCCGGCTACGCGCTGCAATAACTATGAAAAACCAACTAGCCCGACAGCTTGTCCTCTTTGTAATTTTTGTTCACAAGAAACTATGGGGGATGTGTATATGACCTACATGTAAAACAAATAAAACGACCTTGATAAAATGTTCATTATGGCAGCACAATATCCTTTCTAAAGTGTTATGCAGCTTTTCCTTCATTTTCCCAAGAAAGCTGCCATTAAGATCTTAGTGTGCTACTTACCAATTTCATGCAATGGCAAGTTCACATTTTATTTCTATTGTTCTCGCTTGTGCGACACACTTCTGCTCCCTCTTTCCTCGTATGCCAATGCGACTAGGAACCTAGCAAAATAATATAGCATGCTTTCGTGTCATGCACGTCCGTTGCCCAGAGGTGCAGACTAACCATTGAAGAACCAATCAGGGATCGTGCACGAACATGCCTGCAGGCAGCCAAATGTACAATTGCTTCGTGACGTTTCTCGCGTAGCAAGTGAATGGGACAGCATGGCTTGAAGCTTCATGAAACTGCAAAGTGCCATAATTGCATCTTCCAATCTTTCACTTCCTAAAATCTCATCTTAGGTATATGTTGAAATTTCTTTTCGTGTGCTTGAAAAACTCATTGAAACACATAAATTTAGGGGCACACTGGTCTCGAGGGTGCAATAAAAACCACAATTCAAATTTTAAAACTATCAGGTTTCTAAACTCTGTAAATATTTCAGGTGTAATATGAATTTATAGGAACTCGGGAAACTAACTTTAAGTCAGTGTTTACACTAAAATAGCCCATTGTCATAATATAACGTATGCTTTCCGTTCCCTGCGCACATTAGGTGCGGTCTTCGTCTCATTTGGAAGAGTACATCTTCGTTTCAAATTACATGCTTCAGTGTATAGTTTGAATCATTGGCTCGATAGATAGCAAAAGAAAACAAGCACATGTTCCTATTCACTGCCTGCCACACTATACTGAAAGGAATCCTGCATCTCTCACCATCTGCTGCACAAGTCGACGTCGTGCCCCAGGATGCCATCTTGTCTAGTACCTTCGGCCTTGGACACTGGAGATTCCGCAACAATGTGCTGCCGACGAGAAAGCATGTGACGCTGCATAAGTATAGCAAAACGTCATTGATCGGTAATGTTAGAAATGTGCATTTGTGTTGTGAGACACAGAGGAAAAGCATATTCCTGTGCCAAGTGACAGCGTCAAGGAAACGGGACCAATTAGGCAAGCGGGCCCATCAAGTAAGAAAAGTTGCATTGTGGTCGGACCCGTCATGATACAACACTTTTGATGCCTTTTGATATGGAAAATGAAAAGACTAGAGCTGACATGAAACTGTGGGATTTGTAATTAACACCGGCAATGAAACGTAAGGCCAACTTAGTCCCCAGCAATGTCGCTGACCATCTGCTTAATCCCGACGAGCTTTGCGTTGGTTTGCAATGAGTTGCTCAACCGCCTGTTGAATGTGAAAACAGCTAGGTACGATAGTGGTGGTCTGCAAAAAGAGCTGAGACAAAAAGTGCAACACGTTTGGAAGTAGAGTAAGAACCGTTTGGGGCGATCGAGAATACGACCTCACTGTTATGCTTTTCAAGACGTGTGATAACTGCTAGGACAAGAGATCAGTATGGAGTATGCTGCGTGTTGAAGAAAAACAAATAAATTTTTTAGCTGCGAACATTCTGGCTGCGTCCACTATGCAAAATACTAGACCCAATAAAAGTTTTTCAGTACCTTCACTGATAAAAATTTCTCGCGTGGACAACAACAAAAACATGGAAGAACACCATAAAGAAAAACCTGACACCTGCCACGGCGCGCTCCGCTACGGAAGTGGAAGTGCAATGCGCGAGAGTTCACCAGTTTTCTATCTATGTAGCCTTGTCGTATGATGGGCATTGGATGACTCGTGGATTCATTCACACATCAGAGCCACCCCAAAGTACTCTAAAGACATCACCAGTGAAGACGGCTAGGATGCAAACACAGAGTTGTTCGCCAAAATGTTCGCCGTCAGAGTACTTCAACGCTACCGATGAATCTCCTGTGTTGGCCCCTCTGCATGCTCTCCCCAGTCAGCACTTGGCAGCATGTGCATGGTTGTACTGCAGAAGTGGTGACATTTTTTGAGCGGAATAATCTTCGATTACATCAAATGGACAAACAAGGGGGTTTTGCTGTGCTGCCGGCTGGGCTCTTTGAAGAGAAGGCGACAGTTGCAATTACAAATAACTTTGTTAAAGTGAAGGAGAAATCAGCAGATCAAAAGCTATTGCGTTATGTAATGATTAACCACCTACAGTTGAAACACAATTAATGCTCTCTTGGAGGCCATGTTTTGTTGTTGCTGTGTTGGGTTTAGTGGCGCATAGGCAGCTTAGGCTATCATGCGCCAACTTCAAGGTTAAGAGTGTTGCATTTATGTAATTTAAGCTTACATTCTGTTTAGAACGCTTGCTTCTATTAAAAACCTGAAAACCCAGGGCAAATCAAAGAGCGAATTTTCACCTAAAAGCAACGCTGGATGAAGAGGAATGTGTTATTTGTAAAACTGCGTAAAATGTTTTTTTCTTAGTTGTTCAAGTTGTCTGCATGAGATTAAAATGTGGGTGACTGTTAGCTCGTGTCCGCGTGAATCACACAGGGGCTTATCCTGTTTAGTTAAAATGACGCTGTGTTAAATGTGTGTGTCTTATGCGAAGACAGCATAGAGATACTTTGGAACGTTCAAGGTGGGTGCTCGATTTCCACTCTTCTATTACAGGCTTTATGAGGTGTATTTTGTTATTTGTTTCAGTGTTCCAAGTCGACTGCCATTTTTGTATCAGCTTACTTTGTATCAATTTCATGCAGTCTTGAGATGGTACCTGCACTTCTTTTATTTTCTTGTCTCAAGCTTTGGCAGTGCACATATCTGCTTTTTCATTACCTTGAATTCCTGCATGACTGGGAACCCAGCAAATTTTTATGCTTCGTCCTTCATCTGTAAGTGTTGCTATGCTGTGTATGATGTTTCCCAGAATTGGTATAACTGCGTTTCTTGTGTGAAGGACTGTGACTATACTTAGGAAATCTGTGTAAACAATGCTTCTCCTGAGGTTTTCTTTTATTATTTTCTCTATGGCAACAGACACAGCTTATCATTCAGCAGTAAAGATGGACGCGCACTGTGGAAGTCTTATTTTTTCCCATTCACTTTGAACAACTGCGCTTCCGACATAATGATCTGTTTTCGAGCCATCCGTGTAAACGTCTGTGAAGCTACTGTAGTTTTCTTTCAGCTGAAGGAATTCTTGTATGATGAGCTCTTGTGGGGTTATTGTTTTTTGGAACTGTGTAAGTGAGAGGTTGCAAACTGCAGGGACCAGGTACCAAGGAGGCAGAGGGTTAGGTCTTTTGGCAATACTAGGTAAACAATCCGGTAGCTCAACCTCTTGACACATTTGCTCAAATCTTAGGAGCAGTGCTCTCGCTGCATTGGGTTTGTTGGCGAATAGTGTTCTAGAAGGGCATTTAGTTACTAGGGAATAGCAGATATGCTTTGGCAGAGATCTGATTTTAATTATATGGGAACATGTAAGTGACATTCTTCTGATTTCAAGAGGAGGTCCATTCGTTTCCACAAGCAGACTGGATATAGGAAAAGTTCGGTATGCTCCACATGAGAGTCGAAGTCCTTTGTTATGTACCTGGTCTAGTTTTTTTAAGTATGATGGTCTAGCTGACCCATACACTATGCAGCCATAGTCTAAGGAGGAGCGTACGACAGATCTGTAAATGTGTTTAAGGCATGTCCTGTCAGCGCCCCAGTGTTTACGGGAAAGAACCTTTAGTATGTTTAGAGATTTGGAAGCCTTTTTCTTCAGGACATTTATATGAGGAAGAAAGGTGAGTTTTTTGTCAAAAGTTACGCCTAGAAATTTGTGTTCGTTTTTCACCGGTAATTTAGTTTTGTTCAGGTGTAGAGTAGGATCTGTCTGTAAGCTTCGTTTGAGAGAGAATAGAACAGCCACTGTGCTATCGCCATCTATGAACCGGCAACGGCACCAATCGATGCTACCGCCATCTATGAACCAGCAACGGCACCAGCCTTTTCATTCTTTCTTTGCTTCTTTCGGCTCACCCCTCAGACTATATAATACCCCTTGATCTGGAAATAAACCGTCGGACTTTTGGCCTGGCTACGCTGTCGGATGCATCACTCGGGAGCGGCGTTCCCATTGACTACGCCTTTCCAACAGTGGCGTTCCCATTCACTGCGCCTTTCCAACAGTGGCGACGAGGCTGAAGCAAGGATATCGGGCCCAGGACAGCGCCAGACATGGGTCACAAGCTACCAGACTTCGATGAGGAAGACGATAAGTGGCAAGCTTACCTGGTGAAAGTAGAAGCGTACTTTGAGGCCAATGAAATCTCAGCTGATGCAATGAAGAGGGCTTTACTAGTAGCCGCCCTTGGGACGAAGACCGTTCAAGTTTTATGCAGTAAAGTAGCGCAAGCAAAAACAAGTTCGTTGAGCTACGACAAGGTATTCGAGACCTTGAACAGCTACTATGATCCTACACCAAACGAAATAGCAGAAAGTTTTAAGTTCTTCTACCGCTATCAGAAAGAAGAAGAATCCGTGCAGGAATTTATTGTCAATATACGACAAATAGCACAGAACTGCAATTTTTCGTCTGTGCTAGAAAGAATGATCAGAGACCGCATCGTGTGTGGCGTCCGATCAAAGAGTTTACAAAAGCAGCTTCTGGCAATAAAAGACCTGTCGCTAAAGGAAGCAGAGGCTCTAGCACTAGCTGCAGAAAGCGCCGAACTAGATTCGCGAGGCATAACCGGCGAGGCTCGGGATCCAAATGTGTTCAAGATAACTCATCGGCGCCAATCAGCGATACGAAAGCAACCGCGAACGCAATGCCAGTGCTGTGGTAACTACGGCCACAAGACTGCAGTATGTCGCTTTAACAGAGGGCAATGTTTCAAATGCAGACGATACGGGCATCTAGCGAAGATGTGCTCAGCGGCCGACAGCGTTAACAGAACTGGTACCATGGAAGCACAGAAGCGGCAGGAATCGGAAGACAGTGATAGCAGTACATCGCAGATATGGTCCCTCCGTACGGCGGCGCAGACGCTGCTACCGCCCATTCAGAAAACATTCACATGGAACGGCGTTGACCTAAAAATGGACACTGATACTGGATCCCCAGTCTGCATCATTTCAAAAGCTATTTATGACAAACATCGCAATGAATGGCCTCCGCTCGCGAAATCGCCGATAAAGTTATCGTGCTATCTTGGAAAGCTACCAGTGCCGGCCGTCATGAACATGGACGTGCGTTATCAAGCAACTACAGTGGAATGCAATCTGGTGGTGTTAAAATGCAGAGGCCCCAGTCTTTGTGGCCGGGATTTATTGCAGAAACTGAAGGTCACCGGAATGACTCTCCTGCACGTAAAGGCGCAGACTAACGTGGCCAGCACGGTTCCGCCAGCTGCTCATCATCCTGCCGGGGAAATTCTGAACAGCTAAGCTGATCTTTTCGGCGAGGGCACCGGACTCTTGAAAGGCCCGCCAGCACGGATTCATCTCAAGAGCGGAGCAACCCCCAAGTTTTTCAAAGCAAGGAAGCTTCCTTTTGCGTACAATGAAAAAGTTTCACAGGAGTTGGTTAGGCTTACGGAAGCAGGGATAATATCGCCTGTACCTTATTCGGAATGGGCCACACCCATTGTTCCCGTCTTGAAGAAGGACGGCTCAGTGCACCTTTGCGGATATTTTAAAGCCACACTAAATCCTGTGTGTGAGATTGAGCAATACACGCTACCAGTTATTGACGACATGTTTGCCAATTTAGCGGGAGGAGAACGGTTCAGTGTGCTAGACCTGAGAGATGCCTATAGCCAGGTAGCGTTGGACGAGGAGTCGCGGAAACTGGCCGTCATCAACACTCAAAAAGGGCTATACGGCTACAATCGGCTACCATTTGGAATCTCTTCTGCGCCAGCAATCTTTCAGCGGAAAATTGAATCCGTGCTCCAAGGGTTAACCGGCGTGCAGGTCTATCTTGACGATGTGCTGATAGCTGACAAGAGCCAAGATGACTCAAACCTGAAAGCAGTACTGCAACGCTTCAGGGAAATGGCATTAAGCTGCGCGCTGACAAATGTCGCTTCGCCGAGCAAGCAGTTTATCTCGGTCACCGCATTGATAAAAACGGGTTGCACCCGGTTGAAAAGAACATCGACGCTATCAGACTAGCCCCTTCTCCGCGTAATGTTACAGAGTTGCGTGCCTTTCTTGGGTTTATCACATTCTACCATAAGTTTCTCCCTAACCTGTCCACCTTACTTGCGCCTTTGTATAAGCTACTGACGAAAGGAGCCAGGTGGATGTGGAGCGATAAAGAACAAGCAGCATTCAAACTGTCGAAAAAGGCTCTTTGCGCAGCCCCTGTGTTGACATATTTCAATCCGAAGCTCGAACTACTTTTGGAATGCGATGCCTCACCTCACGGTGTGGGAGCGGCACTTTTCCATCGCATTAATGGGGAAATAAGGCCCATCGGATTTCGGTCCCGGACCTTAACTTCGGCCGAAAAGAAGTATTCTCAGATCGAACGTGAAGCGTTGGCTCTCGTTTTTGGTATTTCCCGTTTCCGGGACTACCTCCTTGGCCGGGAGTTCACCCTGGTGAAGGATCATCGGCCACTGCTCGGCCTTCTACGAATGGATCGTCAGACCCCCATCATTGCCGCCGCGAGAATACAAAGATGGGCTCTTCTGCTGGGAGCGTACAAATACAAGCTGCTTTGCAAATCCGGAAAAATGATGGTTAACGCGGACACCCTAAGCCGTTTACCTCAAACCTTGCAGGAAACGGAGACCGCACTGGAAGGAGACGCAGAGTTTGTCCTCGCCATCGACCTGTGGGACCAGTCGGCCATCACTATAGAAGAATTGCGGTCACTCACAGAAACGGACGTGGTACTAGCACTTGTCCGCAGGTACGTCCAGGAGGGTTGGCCCAAAGCATGTTGCTCCGGTAACACGGGGTCTTGCATTACTACAAAAAGCGACATGAATTATCTGTTCAGGATGGCCTCCTACTGTGGGGACATCGTGTAGTAGTCCCCAAACAGGCGCGCGGTAGACTGCTGATATTGCACGAAGCCCATTAGGGCGTCTGCACCATGAAGAAGGTAGCACATCCCAAATTTTGGTGGCCGGAGATCGACCGGGACATTAGCCGAATAGCCGATGAATGCAGAAACTGTGTCTAGGCTTTACCAATGCCTCCAGCACGTGAACCAGTAAACGGGCCAGCTACAGAAGAAAAATGATCCCGATTGCACCTCGATTTCGCTGCACCTATCAGGGACAAAATGCTGCTGATCGTGGTTGATTCCCACAGCAAATGGATCGAGGCCCTTCCACTCTCGAGTGCAACGTCAAGCAGCACGGTAAACGCGCTGCGTACGCTCTTCAGCCAGTTCGGACTACCGCGCACTGTAGTAACTGATAACCGCACGCCCATTACTGGGTCGGATTACGCCGAATTCATGAACAGGAATGGCATTGCTCACATTCGAACACCGCCCTACCACCCACAAAGCAATGGGCTGGCAGAACGCGCGGTCAGAACGGTTAAGGATGGGTTAAAGAAGATGCCTGGCGTGGATCTCTCAACCGCACTCGCACGAGTTTTGTGTCGATACCGGAATGCCCCAAGGCAGTCGAGCCTATCACCTTCAGAGTTACTGTTAGGTTATCGACTACGCACCAGACTTGTCATGTGTTTTCCTCTCAGGAGGAGCAGAGCAGCTACACCAGAGTCGGACGACGCCAGCGGGAGTTTAGCTCCGGAGGACCCTGTACTGGTCCGTAACTACGGTGTTGGTGACAAGTGGACACCAGTTGTTTATGAGACCTCGGCAGTTCCAGTGTATGAGGAACGCCATATTTTTTTATGGAATGTACCTGAGTTTAGGCTTCAGGTTTGTCTGGTCCTGTAATAAGAGTTTTTTCTCGCCGTTATCTTTCCAGAGAGTTATGCCGCCGCTGCAGCGTGGACGAGGAATGGGTTGTGTCCATTGTCTCGGGGGCTTTGGACGTTTGGGGAGAGTTAGGAGTGTTGGTTGCAGGCTTCCCTTCTGGGGGAGAAGCCTTTTGGGCTGTTGGCTCTGGGGCCAGTGTGCCGTTTCTGCGACGGCAGGGCAGCTTTCACTGCTTCTGCCTGGGGCAGGGATGGCTCTGCCTGAGGCTTAACCTCGGCGGAGACCAAATCCTGTTGTGGTGTGCTGCCCCTATGCTCCACCACATTGGAATAGTTCGGTTTGGCTGTGAACAAAAAAGTGCCATTTAACAAGATATTGCTGTCGTGCCTCTTTAAACCTTATGTTTTCATTGATTTTTATGGTAAGGAGGTCCTTTTCCTTCTTGCAAGAAGGACATGACCGTGAGTATGCGGCGTGTTCACCTGCACAGTTCGCGCAGTGTGGCACAGCTTCACACTAGTCAGATTTATGTTGAGTTGAGGCACATTTTGTGCATGTTTGTCGGCCACGGCAGTTCTGGGAGCCATGACCGAATCTTTGGCAGTTGAAACAAAGCCTAGGGTTTGGGATGTAGGGCCGGATGTCTACTTTGATGTAACCGACTTCAATGGATTCAGGGAGTTTGCTAGAGTTAAAAGTGAGAACTATGTGCTTTGTTGGTATTTCTTGGTTGTTCTTTCGGATTTTGACCCTGTGTAAACCGATTATTTTGCTCGGAAAGACCTTCTAGAAGTTCTTCAGTGAGTGACAGGAAGTCAATCTCTGATATCACGCCTTGGACTGTGTCCAAGCACTGACTGTTATTGGGCTATCCCCAAATGTAGCAAGTTGCTGAAGGTTGCTGTACTGGAGTTTGCTTTGCAGCTCAAGCAGGAGATCCCCGCTAGCCAGTTTACTAACTTTGTATCCTGAGCCTAGTATGGTTGTGAGAGACCTAGATACTGTAAAAGGGGATATAAGCCGAGCTTGTTTGGAAGGGCTTTCACTGTGGATCACATGATATTTAGGGAAAGTTTCATGCTTCGCTGAAAAGAACTGGGCTGATACATCGGTCCACATTTTCTTGGAAAGGAAATCAGTTTGTTTGGAGGAAGAAGCCATAAATAATGTATGATGTTCGGCTGCGGTACCAGCCACCCACCATGGAGCCCAACGAGGGGGCGGGGCAGGAATTGGCAGGCAAGTCCTGTCCACGTCAGCTATACACAGTAACTATAACCTAATATGGCGTAACTCAGGGTAGTCAGCCACACAAGGTTAACCCTCGCTGCCTGGAAGTAAGGAAAAACCAAGAGGAGAGTAGAGGACAGGAGAGTTGTAGGATAGAAGATAGGAACGTGAAAGATGAAGGGAAGGATAGGAAAAGGCGACTGCCGGTTTCCCCCGGGTGGGTCAGCCCGGAGGTGCCGTCTATGGGAAGCGTGGGCCAAAGTGGTGTGTTGCCTCCGTCGAGGGGCCTTAAAGGCCCAAACACTCGGCATCGGCTCAACCACCAGGATCCCCTTTTCCCCAGACACGACGATGCCACGCACGGCTAAGCGTGGGTGCTCGGGGTCCGTGGTGTCGCACAAAACACACAAACACCTGCTTTAACAGGTGCCCCCTGCGGGGGGAGGCCATGTTTTGTTGGGACCCCAGGTCTATTCCAAAAGAAAGTAAAAACAGAGCCTCTTATCAGACGCTGATTGTACTTGATTTTGTGCCTGTCTATTTTATAATGATTATTTTTTGTAATTTTAATGACATGTATAACATGTTACGACACTTCTGATTTTCAATGCATGCAGTTGTGACAACGAGCAAGTGTGAGCGGGAGGTGCATGCAGTACGCGTCGCCACTAAAGCGAGCAGCCCCGTTGTACAAGAAGCAGTGAGTTATCGATCCATAAAATGCACTGCGTCAAGAGGCAAGACGTCGCCGCCTGCTACGACCCACAGATCGATCCGAGACCCAAGACTGCACATACAAGGAGAAATGGAAAGCAGACTATGCCTCGATCATGGCCACCTCCGACGACAGCCGCCAGGAGTAAGGTAAAAGCAAACTATGAATAAACCTGCCAGCAGTTCTAGCAGTTTGTGCGATCAGACCGAGCTATTTGAAGGTGGTTCGGTCAGGTGCCCATTCTACATAGGTATTGAGAAATTTGTTCATGTTCGAGCATTTTAATGTGATTTATTTCAAAACGATATGCATCTGAACTTCAACTTGCGTCATGAACAGCAGTTTCTACTTCATAGATGGCAATTTAGTGCAAAAACAATTCACGTAAAAGTGCAGTATAAACTATATTTCTCAGGCGGCATGCGTCAATGACACCCCCCCCCCCCCCCCCCCCCGCGGTAGGCGTATGCCCAATTATCCTAGCTGGAAGTTGTGGTCAGCCTATGCTGCGGACAAGAATTGCTCCTTGCACTTTGTCTCTGATTTCCTCCATTTGTTGAGGAATGTGCAGAACAGTTTGTTCAGCCCCCTATAAAAACTGCATGGTATGGATCCATGAGAAATGCCAGTTAGATCAACAGAGGCATTATCATACAATGCACAAAGAAAAAAGCACCGTTCTAGCATGATGAGACTGTATGAGCAGTTCTTGTTCACGACGAAGCCTGGAACGACAAAAAATTCAACTACATTTTTATCTCATTTACACCTTCCTAGTGTCCGCACGATGCTCTCGTATATTCTGATCTGCTTTTTATGTAGCAGGGTAAGCAGGTTTCAATACATGATCTTGCACGTAAAAACCATCAGCATGACAATACTGACAAAGGCGACTATTTCCATTTGTGCACTCCTAAAAATGTTTTCTCATTTCAGTTTTATATTTTTAAAGCCAACTTCTATAGCCCCATATTGGTGCTTCCCTTGGCTTATTCACGAATGGACTCCATTCCTCGTGTAGCCCCATCTTTGCTAGTGGCGGATCTGGAAACGGACTGATGCTGCTGACGACAGACTATCCAACGTGATTTCAGAAATGAAGATGTCGAAGATATCCTTGTCAGCGACAGTTAGAGTTCCCGCTGGACAATCTTTGAAGATTGATCATCTGCGCTGACGACCAGGACGTAATGCCTAGCTCGCGTGGTCATCCTGTGTTACACAAATGCAACGAGCACCGCAGGTTTTCCACGAAAAATGCTACGCTTTTCCTCAAGGGACACTGACGGTAGACGGCATGGCTCCTATATAATATCGAACAAGCCTGGGGGGACTATCACTCTGGAGCAGACCAGGCAGCCGTAAGGTTGAGCAGAGATTTACCTTCTGTTTACCATTTGTGCAGGCAGCTTTGTTTGTATTTTAGCCACTCAATATCTAGCTCCTGGTCTGCTCCAAGTGTGCTTGGTTTTTGTGTGTTTGTTTTTTTAGTGTTCTGTGGTGTGTATCTTGCAAACGAGTCCTACTGTGTATATGAAGATTACCTTTACAGCCTTTTGCGCTCTGCGGCTGAACTACAATTTTTTTATCAGACTGGCCACTAGCTTATATAGCTATTGGCCGAAACAGTGTTTGCACATATTGTTATCGCAATAAAGTTCCCTTCCAAAACCAGTCACGCAACTTCTTTATCCAGGTGTAACCACCGCTTGTGGCACATGCAGGACTTTCCTCTTAAGATATTACAGTTGATGAAGATGACGGCTTCGCTGCAGTGAAGGAGGCTGCACCAGAACTTATGCAGCAACCTTAGACACCACCAGGAGAAACATCGGTGCAGAGCCTGGTCCAGTGCACTCATTACAGCCCAATGTTGACAAGACGTGTTGGCAACTTGCCTCCTTAACAAAAAGAGTGCGATGTCATACCATTGCTACCCAGGTACCAGAACATTTGTCTTGTACCAGCCTAAATCACCATGTTTAGAGAGATGTGTAAAGCCATTCTAGAGTTGTTTTTATTAAAAAGAGCTGCATTACATAAAAGCAGAACTGGGAATTCGTGAGCAGCATTATCAAAGACAACAGCCCGTTTCCATAAAACTATGGTGTAAAGACAACAGATCTGTCGGCCTAGATGACTTACGCCGTTCTCAGTCGTCTATGGCAGAACGCCCTACATCCCTCTCGACGCGCAGTTGGGCCTTCACCGTTAAACTACGTCACCAATTGACTCTGCCCAACGACTTCGTTACGCCCACCTCGACGCTCAGTGCAACCTTCTCACAGCTCATGCGCGTGCAGCATCACCACCACATCCCACCTTCCGGTTGGGTGACTTGGTCCTCGTTCGCCGCACCATCTGCACGACTGGCCATTACACGAAGCTCATGCCCCGATACGGGGGCGCTTACCGTGTCGTTGAACGGCTCGGCCCCGTGACATACCACCTCGAAGACCTCCCCGAGCATAGACGATGCGGTGTGCACCACATTTTCACGGAGCATGTGTAAACATGAATCAATATGTCAACAGCGCCAGCATTGACTCCGACTTAGATATCGGGTCATCACCACTACTGTCGTCGCCAGCTGCCTCACTGCATTCCCCACGAAACGCCAAGTAATAATTGGAGCGCCTGCAGCAGCTCACTGAAACTCCCCCCCCCCCCCCCCCCCGGTGGAAAGATGTTACATGCACGCCGAGGAGCGCTGCGCCAGAAAAGGAAGAGGTGCAGGACGAGCGCGAGACAAGCGCGCGGCGCCAGCGCGAGGGTTAGAGAACAAAAGAAGAGCGCTGGGGTAAGTGGTGTTTGCCTGGTGTCCTCTGTTCTGTGTCTATCTCTAGGCGGGCACAGGGTCCCGCAACATTATATAACGCATTACAAGTTCTTCAATAAAATGACTGAAGGACAAATTTTGCAGCTTATGTGATGTGTCGCACTGAAACCAAACTTGTCAACATGCATGGCAGTTTTCTTGCCTCGCAGTGTTGAGTGCAAAAGCTGCCGCAGAAACAAAACGATCTCAGTTTCTGTGGGACGGAGCCACGAAGGAGGCGAGTATATCCGTGATGGTGCGGTTAACACGCTCCACGAGGCCATTGCACTGGGGATGATTGACAGATGTGGTGGAATGTGCAATGCCAAAGGAGCGGAGGGCTCGCTCAAATTCATGGGACAAACACGAGTATAAAAATCGATGTATCTAAATGCAGATAACTACGGATTTGCTGAAGGACGGGGGGATATCGTGTTAGAAAAACTGGCCACCTAGTATACGCAGTGCCTGATGTCATCGACGGTACCGGAACCATGGAAGAATGCAAACATTATCCTCATTCATAAGAAAGAGCACTCTAAGGACCTTAAAACTTACAGACCAATCAGCGCACTGTCTGTTACGTATAAGGTATTTACTAAGATATGCGGATGATACCACTTTAATGGCAGAAAGTGAAGTGGAACTCAAGAGACTTCTGATGCGCGTACAAGAAGAGAGTGAGAAGTTTGGGCTTAAACTGAACATTAAAAAGACGAAGATCATGGCGTCTTGCCCTATCAAGTCCTGGAGCATCAATGGACAAGAAGTGGAAGCTGTGACAGATTTTCTGTTCTTGGGCGCCAAGATTACCTCGGAGGGAGACTGCAGCCATGAAGTTAGGAGACGCCTGCTTCTGGGAAAGAGAGCAATGGTTAGCCTTGACTGCCTAGTAAAGAGCAGAGACATTAGTCTGCCAACCAAGATCCGTATAACCCGTGCTATGGTCTTTCCAGTTGTGATGTATGGATGCGAGAGTTGGACTGTGAAAAAGGCTGACCGCCGAAGAATTGACGCGTTTGAATTGTGGTGCTGGCGAAGACTCTTAACAGTTCCTTGGACTGCCAGAAGATCAAATCAGTCGATATTGTCGACCATAAACCCTGACTGCTCATTGGAGGGTCAAATTCTAAAGTTAAAGCTCACATACTTTGGTCATCTGATGAGAAGAGAGGAGTCGCTGGAGAAAGATTTGATGTTGGGAAAGGTTGAGGGTCGCCGGAGAAGGGGTAGGCAGCGAACGCGATGGTTAGATGGCATTCTCGAGGCATTGCAGATGAAGCTATGTGATGTTAAGAAGATAGTGAGAGACCGGAAAGCGTGGCGTGACATGGTCCATAGGGTCACGAAGAGTCGGACACGACTGAACGCCTGAACTGAACTGAAGGTAATCGCTAATAGAATCAGAACAACCTTAGACTTCAATCAAGCAAAGGATCAAGCAGGGTTTCGGAAACTGTACTCTACTATCGATCATATCCATACCATCAATCAGGTGAAAGAAAAATGCTCGGAATATAACCAGCCCTTATACATAGCATTCATTGATTACGAAAAAGCATTTGACTCAGTTGAAACCTCGGCGGTGATGCAGGCATTGCGAAATCAGGGGGTAGACGAGCCGTACGTGAAAGTGCTGGAAGATATATATAGTGGCTGCACAGCAACCATAGTTCTGCATAAACAAAGTAACAAAATTCCCATAAAGAAAGGTGTTAGGCAAGGAGACACAATCTCCCCAGTACTATTCACAGCTTGCTTAGAGGAAGTATTCAGAGATTTGGAGGGAGAGCAGTTAGGGATAAGAATAGATGGAGAATACCTCAGTAATCTGCGATTTTCTGATGACATTGCCTTGCTAAGCAACTCGGGAGATGAACTACAAATAATGATTGATGACCTAAACAGGAAAAGTAGAAAGGTAGGCTTGAAAATCAATATGCAGAAGACTAAGGTAATGTTCAACAGCCTCGGGAAGGAACAGCAGTTTACATTAGGTAGCGAAGTACTGGAAGTAGTAGGCGAATATGTCTACTTAGGACAGGTAGTAACCGCAGATCCGGACAATGAAAAACAAATAACAAGAATAAGATTGGGATGGAGCACATTTGGCAAGCACTCGCAGATTATGTCTAGCAGCTTACCGGTATCGCTCAAGAGGAAAGTATACAACAGCTGCATCTTACCTGTACTCACCTATGGGGCTGAAACGTGGAGGCTAACCAAGAAAGTTCTACTTAAGTTGAGGACAACCCAGAGGGCTATGGAACAAAAAATGGTAGGGGTAACAATAAGAGATAGGAAGCGTGCAGATTGGGTCAGAGAAATAACTCAAGTTACCGACATTCTAGCGGACATTAAGAAAAAATGGACATGGGCAGGACATGTAGTGCGACGAGAGGATAACCGATGGTCGCGTAGGGTAACAAACTGGATTCCAAGGGAAGGAAAGCGTAGCAGGGGGCGGCAGAAAGTTAGGTGGGCGGATGAGATTAAGAAGTTCGCAGGGGTCAAGTGGATGCAGCTAGCACAGAACCGGGTTAAGTGGAGAAATATGGGAGGCCTTCGCCCTGCAGTGGGTAGAGTCAGGCTGATGATGATGATGATCTAAAATCCTAACATATGATTGACATGATACAGTGACATAACATGATAATAGTGGCCATAGTGAAAGTGCGTGAAAAAGCAACAAAAATTCCCAGTCCTTACCAACCAACAAAGGCTAAAAAAGGTGGATGCACAGAAAAAAACGTTTCATATAAGGACTTGTTTAAAAAACCGCAGAGAAACTTATGAGATGGACAAAAAATAATAAGTAAGTTAAACATTAAAAAAGAAGAAAGAGAGATGCAAATGTTGAAACAAAATTGAAAGCCAACCAATTGACACTGCAAAACAAAAAACCAACAATGAATTAAACAATATGCCTGACTGCAATTCAAAATGTATAAAACGAAGGCATGTAAAGAGTGCAAATAAAATCAAAGATAAAATCAAGCACAATCAGAGAGAAAAGCAATTTCTTTGTTCGAAATGAAAACTGAGGATGTGCTGACGCATTCATCCTTGTGCTTAGCAATCAAAGCGGCTTCCACTATTTCGCGTGTAAGCTTGTTATGGGATCGGTTTAGAATGGTCGTGTTCTGAAAGAAAGGGGAGCATTTTCTATTGCGGTCGCATGTGCGACAATGCACTGGCAGGTTTTTGGACGATGACCCTGAAAAATCATTGCTATGCTCCATTAAAGATGAATAATACATTGGCCAGTTTGGCTGATGTATGCTTTGCCACAAGATAGAGGGATTGGGTATAAAAGCCCTTCTGCGCATGTTACGGCGGGATTCTTGTGCCTTGTGGTGCAGCAATTATCTCTCTTTGTCGTTTTGTTGACCATGCGACAAAGTCTTGATAGGCGGTGCGGGGCTGAAAAGACCACGTGAACGCCTGCCTTCTTACCAATCTTCTTGAGATTATGAAAAATCTTGTGGATATAAGGTATTATTGCTACCTTATTTCGCTGTTGGACTTCAGCTGAAGGGCCTGTCATCTTCATTTTGTAGTTCTTTAACATTTTTCTAGCGACAGAAGAAAGAAGTTTCTGCGGGAATCCCGACTGCGTCAGCCTGCACACTTGAGCTGAAAAGCTATCCTGAAATTTATGCTTGCGTGACTTCGTCAAGGCGTTACTAAAACCAGATTGCACAATATTCCTTTTAACCAACTTTGAATGAGCAATACCATAAGCTAAAATGGGTTTCTTGCTTCTTGGTTCGAACGCCCAGCAAACATGATTAGGAGTGAAAATAAGTCTTGGCTCGAGAAAACAAATGGAATTATTGTCTGGCACTTCGTGGGTCAGCTCAAGTGGCGCCATTGTGTTCGCAAACATGGTCAGAACTTGAGGTACCCGACTTAAAATGGTTTCATTATTGCAACCTAAGATAACTAAGTAATCATCTACGAACTGGAAGATCTTTAAAATGCATGAGTTATCAAAGCTTTCATTAAGAGCTCTGTCATGCATGCCGAGGTAAAGGTCACTGAGAACTGGGGCAATGCATGATCCTATACAGATCCCCTGCCTTTGTATAAAAAGAGACCTATTCCAATCTGCAAAGGTTGATTTGAGGTAAACCGACAACAATTTCAAAAAACCATCAACAGTAATGGCTGTCCAAATATGGCGCCGTGGCTTTTCAGAATAAGTGCGGCATTAGTGTTGATGGTTTTTTGGAATTGTTGTCGGTTTACCTCAAATCAACCTTTGCAGATTGGAATGGGTCTCGTTTTATACAAAGGCAGGGGATCTGTACAGGATCATGCATTGCCCCAGTTCTCAGTGACCTTTACCTCTGCATGCATGACAGAGCTCTTAATGAAAGCTTTGATAACTCATGCATTTAAAGATCTTCCGGTTCGTAGATGATTACTTAGTTATCTTAGGTTGAAATAATGAGACCATTTTAGGTCAGGTACCTCAAGTGTGTTGTGTGTTGTGTTGTGTTGGGTTTTATGGCGCATAAGCAACTAAGGCTATCATGCGCCAAGAGCGAGGTTAATGTATGTTCTGGTTGCAAAAGAGGAAATGGATATGTTTAATCTATAGTTTATTTAAAAAGTTTCCTTCTTCTAGGAAACTGAGAACAGAGGCTAGGTTTACAAGTGCTCTTTCTCCTAAAAGCAAGGTGGGATGAAATGGGATGTTATGATTGTAAAATATAGTAAAATGTTTTCTCCGTAGTGTCTCAAGTTTTGAGCATGTAATTAGAATGTGGTTTACAGTGAGTATCTCGTCGCATTCTTCACAGGTCGGTTTGTTATGTTTCATTAGCAGAAAGTTATGTGTAAGATGAGTATGTCCAATACGAAGACGGCATACTATCACTTCCATAAAACGTTGTTGATGTGTGCTCGATTTCCATTCTCCTAGTACAGGCTTTATGAGACGCAACTTATTATTTTCTTGGTTGTTCCATCTGGACTGCCATTTATTGATCTGTTTATGTTTTATTAATTTCAAGCAATCACTATGTGGTATGTTTACTTTCTGAATCAATTTGTTGTGGGCAAGTGCAGCACATTTGTCTGCTCTTTCATTGCCGTCAATGCCTACGTGACTAGGGACCCAACAGAACACTATGTTGTGTCCTTGTGTCGTGATCATTTTTACATTATGTATTATGTCACCGATTAGAGGCATGGCAGCATTCCTGTGATTTAAAGCCATCAGTACACTCAGCGAATCGGTGTAGATGACACTGTTCCCAATGCTTTCATTCACTATTTTTTCTACAGCTGTCAGGATAGCATAGGATTCAGCTGTAAAGATTGATGCGCACTGAGGAAGCCTAATTATTTGTTGCCAGTTCTCTTCAACTACGGCACAGCCAACATAAGTAGAAGTTTTTGATCCATCTGTATAAAACTCTGTATAATTACTGTACTTTTCTTTTATTGTGCGAAATTCTTGTATTATATGCTCTTTAGGAGTTTGGCTTTTGTTGAAGTGTGTTAGAGTGAGATCACAGACATTTGGAAGTTTGTACCATGGGGGTAGGGGGCTGTTTTTTGGTGCAGTGTCGGGCAAGGTGTCCAGAATTTCTAACTCACTGCAAATGTTTTCGAAACGCATTATCAGTGGCCTCGTCGCTTGTGGTTTATTTGTGAAAATTACTCGTTGTTGTTGTGTTGTGTTTTATGGCGCATAAGCAACTCAGGCTATCATGCGCCAAGCACAAGGTATATTATGTTTGAGAAGGAATAAAGTGTTAAGATATCATAGCTTGTTCAGGAAAGATGTTTCTTCTAAGAAACTAAAAACACATGAAATGTCTACAATTGCATTCTCTCCTAGGAGAAGTGATGGATGGAATGGTATCTGTTCGGTGTAAAATTGAGTGAAATGCTTTTTCCGTAGCTTTTCGAGTTTTTTACATGAAATTAAAATGTGGTTTATCGTCAGTCCATGTCCACAGTCTTCACATATGGGTTCATCTTCTTTTTTGAGAATGAAACTATGAGTAAGATGCGTGTGTCCTATTCGAAGGCGACATAATATTACCTCCATGAAGCGTTTCTGGTGACTGCATGACTTCCATTCTTCGACAACTGGTTTCACGACGTGTAGTTTGTTGTTTATTTCATTTTTCCATGAGGCTTGCCATTTTTCCCTGAGCTTTTTTTGTATGAATTTCAAAACATCTTTGCGTGGTACATTTACTTTTTCTATTTTTGCTTTTCGGGCAGCTGCTGCACATTCGTCAGCTGTCTCGTTACCTACGATTCCGACATGGCTAGGTACCCAGCAGAATTTAATTTTGTAACCTCGTGTTTCGGCTGATGTTATACAATGTATTATTTTTCCCACTAAAGGTTCTGTTGCATTTTTAGAGTGTAATGCTGTGATTAAGCTGAGGGAGTCAGTGTAGATTATACTCTTTTCAATATTGCATTTTATTATTTTTTCCACAGCTATGGATATGGCATAACTTTCTGCAGTGAACACTGATGCACAATTGGGCAACCTAACTGTTTTCTGGCGATTGTTTTCTACGACACCACTACCAACATATGAGGTCGTTTTAGAACCATCGGTATAAAATGTATTGTGGTCTTTGTATTTTTCCTCTAATGTCAGGAATTCTTGTAATATGTGTTCGTGTGGAGTTTGTTGTTTGTCAAACTGTGTTAAAGTAAGGTCGCATACACAGGGAAATTTATACCAAGGGGGTAATGGATCAGGGCATTGTGCAATGTCGGGGAGTGTATCGAGTATTTTTATTTCTTCGCACATCTGTTCAAAGCGGAGGAGGAGGGGTCTGACTGCTTGCGGTTTGTTGTTGAACAGGGTTCTGGACGGGCACTTTGTTACTATGGGGTAGCAGAGGTGTGTTGGTAGCGAACGGATCTTAAGAATGTATGAACAAGTTAGCATGGTTCTTCTGTCCTCAAGAGATGGTTCGTTGGTTTCTACATACAGACTTCGCACAGGCGACGTCCTGTATGCCCCGGTCGAAAGACGCAGGCCTAGGTTTTGGACCGGGTCTAATCGTTGTAGGTATGAGGGTCTTGCGGAACCGTAGACTATGCAACCGTAGTCCAAGCTCGAACGTACAACTGAACGATAAATCTGCAGAAGGCATGTCCTGTCGGATCCCCAGCGTTTACGTGACAGCACTTTAAGTATATTTAAAGATTGGGAGGCTTTCTTTTTAAGGGTGTTTATGTGGGGGAGGAAAGTAAGCTTTCTGTCGAAAGTAATGCCTAGAAAATTATGTTCGTGTTTTACTGGGAGAGCAATGTCATTGAGGTAAACTGTAGGGTCCACTTGCAAACCTCGTCTAAGTGAGAATAAAACGGCTATTGATTTCTGTGCAGAGAACCTGAAACCATTTCTATCTGCCCATGTCGCTAGTTTATTCACTGTTAATTGAATTTGTCTCTCACACGTTGATACATTAGAGGATGTACATGCTATTTGTAGGTCATCGACATAGACTGAATGCATGATGGTCGTTGGGATTATTTTTACTATGGAGTTCATTTTTACTATAAACAGCGTGGTACTCAAGATGCACCCCTGAGGGACACCATTCTCCTGAGTGAAACGTTTTGACAGAGTAGCACCGAGACGAACTTGGAAAGAACGGTCGGACAAAAACTCTTTCAAGCATTTTAACATTCTGCCGCGGATGCCAAGGTCTCCCAGGTCACGTAGGATTCCATACCTCCACGTCGTGTCATAAGCTTTTTCTAAATCAAAAAATACGGCAAGGCAGTGTTGTCTGCGTATAAATGCTTCTCGTACCGTATTTTCCAAGCGCACAAGATGATCAGTTGTCGAACATCCTTTTCTAAATCCACATTGGCGGGTGTCGAGAAGTTTGCGAGATTCAAGTGTAAACATGAGCCTGATATTTAGAACACTTTCAAACGATTTAGCAATACAACTCGTTAGTGCTATGGGCCTATAACTGCTTGGGGATGTTGGTGGCTTTCCATGTTTCAGTAACGGAACAATAATGGCTTTCTTCCAGGCCTGCGGTATTTCTCCTGACATCCATACCTTGTTAAAAAATTTTAAGAGTGCTTCAACTGAGGATTCAGAAAGATGGGCTAGCATTTGATAGTGTATTTCATCTGGGCCTGGTGCTGTACGTTTGCCGGAAGAGAGAACTGTGTTTATTTCTTGTAGTGTAAGGGGACTGTTGTATGATTCGTGAACGCTGCCAGTAGTAGGTAATTTCTGTCTTTCTGCTTGGCTTTTATACTTTAAAAATGATTCTGAATAATGTGATGAGCTAGATACCATGAAAAAATGTTCACCTAAAATGTCCGCTTGCTCTTGAATGCTTGTCTGGGTATTTGGGTCTGTAAGGAGAGGAACTGTAAACGGGGAGTACTTGCCATTTAATTTATTTACTTGTGCCCACATATCCTTGGATGTTATATGACTGTTTATAGAAGAGATGTAATGCTGCCATGAAGCTTTTTCAGCAGTACGACGTACATAGCGCGCTTTAGCTCTAGCCTTTTTGAAAATTAGGAGATTTTCTTGTGTGGGGTACCTGCGAAATATACTCCACGCCTTATTTTGTTTTTTCTTTGCCTCCCTGCAGTCTTTTGTCCACCACACTTTACAGTTCTGTCTCACAACTCCAGATGATTGAGGGATGGCTTGGCGTGCGGCGGCTAAAATACAAGAGGTAAATCTTTCATTTAACTCGTCGACATTAAAATCTTCGGCAATTAGTTTTCCTAAGTCGGCTTTCTCTTTAAAAAGCTTCCAGTCTGCTAAATGCAGCTTCCAACATCTTGGTTTGGTTTGAATTATAGATGGTGATGATGTTAGACTGATTGTTGTAGGTAGGTGATCACTTCCATGCGGATTATCTAAGACATCCCATTTAAAATCGCTAAAAATCGATGATGAGCAGAAAGATAAATCAATAAAACTCATTTTACCGGAGCTCGGGGAGCAGTAAGTGGGTTTTCCGGTGTTAAGTAAGCAGATATTGTTGCACAGAATAAAGTCTTCTAAAATTTGGCCCCTCGTGTCAGTTTTTTCACTGCCCCAGAAAGAAGAGTGGGCGTTAAAATCGCCAACTACTACGCATGGATCTGGCAGTTGGCTGAAAAGGTCTTCGATATCATGGAGTGTTATTTTTAAGTGTGGCTCTATATAAATACTGCAAATTGTGATTGTTTTATACGTGATAAGTGTGGCAGCTACTGCTTCTAGCCGAGTTTTGAGCCTATGTTCACGAGCTGCAATATTGTTTTTAACTATGATGGCAACACCGCCCGAGAGCCTGCATGCCTGCTCTCGATCACGGCGGAAGACTTTGTATTTTTTAAGAATATTCACATGTAGAGGACTCAGGTTTGTTTCCTGCAGACATAAGGCCACAGGTGAATATGTTGCTAAAATGTCTTTTATGTCGCTTAAGTTATTAAGCAGTCCCCTGCAATTCCAGTTTATTACAAAAGCCATCTTAAGCTATACGAGTGAAATAGAGACTACGTTGTTTTTGGCCCCGTGATTCGGGGCTTGTCCTTTTTTGCACGCTCTAAGGAGTCCCGCCGTCTTTCACATGACGGCACAGGACTACCCTGTGTTGTCGTGTCCATCGCGTCCTCAGATACGCTGGATGACCGCGGACAACACACCGGAACGCTTGAAGTAGGCCTCCCCGTGTGAGAAGAGGCCTTGGGCCCCGCAGACCTGGAAGGTCGCGATGCCTGCTTTGGGGGTGGTGGAGCAGCGCCAGCTGCAGCCACCGTGGGCGCGGATGGCTCCACACCAGGGTCACTGCCCGTGACCTGGGCGGGTGCCGAAGCACGCTGTGACGCTGCGCCCTGTTGCGTCACAACGGAGTAAGTTGGGCTTTGGACCAATGAAAGCCGCTTTCTCGCCTCTCCGAATGTAATGTTCTCAGTGACTTTTAAGGTTACAATTTCTTTTTCTTTCTTCCATGTTGGGCAGGATCTTGAGTATGCTGGGTGGTTGCCCTCACAGTTTACGCAAAGGTTTGTTTCAGTTTGGCAGTTGTCAGTGGCATGTTCATTTGAGGCACATTTTGCGCAGGTGAGTCGGCCTCGGCAGCTCTGGGAGCTGTGGCCATATCTCTGGCAGTTATAACAGCGACGTGGGTTAGGTATGTACAGTCTGAGTTGCAGCTTTGTGTATCCTACTTCAACGGAGTCTGGAAGGGTGCTCAGCGCAAATGTCAAGATGATGTGCTTAGTTTGGATCTCTTTGTTGTCTCGCCTGATCTTGATTCGATAAACGTTGATGACATTTTGGTCCTTGAGTCCTTCGAGCAATTCTTCTTCGGTCAGAAACTTGAGGTCATTATCTGAAATGACCCCACGAACTGTATTGAGTGAGCGGTGTGGTGAGATTGTGACAGGGACGTCACCGAATGATGTAACAGCTGCTAGCTTTTCGCACTGGTGGTTGTACAGCACTTCTAAGAGGAGGTCACCATTTGGTAGCTTTTTGACTTTGTAGCCTGCACCTATTGTGTCTGTGAGAGTCTTTGTCACCAGGAACGGTGAGACTTGACGGGCAGTTTTTTCTGCTTGTTCAGAGTGAATGACATGAAAGCGGGGGAAGCTGTTTACATTTTTTGTGAAAAACTTGTTCGTCACATCGGTGCGCCCTCTCTTTGCGGGAGGGCGATCAGTTGCGGAAAGGGAAGAAGCCATAAAATTTATTTTATCGTTCGGTTATGGTACCAGCCACCCACCATGGAGTCCAACAAGGGGACGGGACAGGTGCCTAAAAAAAGCCCTGCCCACGCCAGCTGTATACCTTAACTATAACCTAATATGGCTCAACTCAGGGTAGTCAGCCACACAAGGTTAACCCTCGCCGCCGGGAAGTAAGGAAAAAACCAAGAAGAGAGTAGAGGACAGGAGAGTTGTAGGATAGATGACAGGAAAGTGAAAGATGGAGGGGAGAACAGGAAAAGGCGACTGCCGATTTCCCCCGGGTGGGTCAGCCCGGAGGTGCCGTCTATGGGAAGCGTGGGCCAAAGTGGTGTGTTGCCTCCGCCGAGGGGCCTTAAAGGTCCAAACACTCGGCATCGGCTCAACCACCAGGATCCCCTTTTCCCCAGACACGACGATGCCACGCACGGCTAAGCGTGGGTGCTCGGGGTCCGTGGTGTCGCACAAAACACACAAACACCTGCTTTAACAGGTGCCCCCTGCGGGGGAAAATTACTCGTGAGCGGCATGTTGAGACTATTGGATAGCAGAGGTGTTTTTTCTGTGACCTTATTCTAAGGACATAAGCACATGTAAGTGAAGCCCTTCTATCTTTCAGCGGAGGCTCATTCGTCTCTGCATACAGACTATCAACAGGGGATGTTCTGTAAGCGCCACAAGAAAGGCGTAAACCTAAGTTATGTACCGGGTCCAATTTCCTTAGGTATGATGGTCTAGCTGACCCGTAGACTATGGACCCGTAGTCCAAGCTAGACCGCACAACAGATCGATATATATGTAGAAGACACGCCCTGTCAGACCCCCAGTGTTTCCGAGAGAGAACCTTCAGTATGTTTAGAGATTTTATGGCTTTCCTCTTTAGGATGTTTATGTGAGGCAGGAATGTTAGTTTTCTGTCGAACGTCACACCCAAAAATTTATGTTCGCTCTTTACTGGCAACTCAATCCCATTTAAGTGTAACTTGGGATTGATCTGTATACCTCGTTTCAGCGAGAACATTACTGCCACGGTTTTCTGTGGGGAAAATTTGAACCCATTTTTAAAAGCCCATGAGTCTAGTTTATTTAGTGTTAATTGTACTTGTCTTTCACAAATTGATATGTTTGAGGATGTGCAGGCTATTTGAAGGTCGTCGACATACAGCGAGAACATAATGGATTTTGGGATTACCTTGCTAATAGAATTCATTTTTACAATAAACAAAGTTGTACTTAAAATGCACCCCTGAGGTACCCCATTCTCTTGAATAAAGTTCCTCGAGAAGGTGGTACCGAGACGTACTTGAAATGAACGACCTGATAGAAAGTCCTTCAGAACATTTAGCATCCGGCCTCGGATGCCCAAATCTGCTATATCGCGTAGGATCCCGAACCTCCAAGTCGTATCGTATGCCTTTTCCATGTCAAAGAAAACGGCCAGGCAATTTTGTTTATGTATGAACGCTTCCCTGACAGTATTTTCAAGACGCACTAAGTGGTCGGTCGTTGCACACCCTTTTTTAAAACCACACTGATGAACATTAAGAAGTTTATGAGATTCTAAGATGAAAGTTAGTCGGATGTTTAAAACACTTTCAAAACATTTTGCTAAACAGCTGGTCAGAGCTATGGGTCTGTAACTGCCCGCTGAGGTCGGCGGCTTTCCTGGTTTCAGAAACGGAACAATAACGGCTTGTTTCCAAGCCTCCGGGAGTTTACCCAGAGTCCAAATTTTGTTAAAGAATTTCACAAGTGCCTCTACAGAGGATTCGGATAAATGAGCCAGCATTTCGTAATGAATTTCGTCAGGACCAGGCGCAGTCTGTTTTCCAGCAGCAAGGACGTTCTTTACTTCTTGGAGTGTAATAAAACTATTATATGATTCATTTCTGCCACCACTTGTTGGGAGTTTTTGTTTCTCAGCTATGTTTTTGTATTTTAGGAATGTTTCTGTGTAGTGTGACGAACTTGAAACGTGTGCGAAATGTTCGCCTAGTATATTGGCCTGTTCTTCTATGCTAGTCTGAACACCAGGGGCTGTGAGGATGGGAATTGTAAACGGGGAAAAGTTTCCACAGAGTTTACGAACTTGTTCCCACATTTTCTTAGACGTCATTGAGCTATTTATTGACGTTACATACCTCTGCCACGATTCTTTTTCAGCCTTTCGACGAATAAATCGTGCTTCTGCTCTTGCCTTTTTAAATGCTATAAGGTTTCCTTGGGTTGGGTACCTGCGGAAAGTTCCCCAGGCCTTATTTTGTTTCTTTTTTGCATCCCGGCATTCTTGCGTGTACCAGGCTTTGTTACTGCTATGCACAACTCCCGAAGACTGTGGAATAGCTAGTTTTGCTGCACGTATTATGCAATTAGTAAACCTTTCATTCAATTCATCTACAGTGAGCTCCTCTGAGAAAACTTCTTCCAGATTGGCTTTGGACTCGAAAAGTGGCCAGTCGGCTAAATGGAGCTTCCATCGTCGCGGTTTGCTTGGGGTGACTTTTGGTGATGATGACATGCGGATTAGTACTGGTAGGTGATCACTCCCATATGGATTCTCTAAAACTTCCCATTTAAAATCATTAAAGAGAGAAGGTGAACAAAATGACAGGTCTAAAACACTCATCTTTCCCGTGCTCGGAGAGCAGTAGGTCGGTTTACCCGCGTTTAGTAAGCAAATGTTGTTAGATAGAATAAAATCTTCAATAATTAGGCCTCGCGCATCAATTTTTTCGCTTCCCCAGAAAGGAGAATGTGCATTAAAATCACCAACTACCACATAAGGTTCCGGTAGTTGATTTATAAGGTTTTCTAAGTCATTGAGAGCTATTTTTCGATGTGGCTCAACATACACGCAGCACACCGTGATTCTTTTAAATGTAAGCAAGGTGGCTGCCACTGCTTCAAACTGAGTGTCAAGTTTGTATTCACTAGCTGCAATATCATTCCTTACAATGATAGCAACACCACCCGAGAGCCTGCTAACGTGCTCTCGGTCGCGGCGAAAAACTTTATATTTTTTTAGTATGTTTTTATGCTGCGCACCGAGATTGGTTTCCTGAACGCACAGCGCTGCGGGTAAGAATGAAGCAAGAATGTCTTTTATGTCGCTGTAGTTTCTTAAAAGTCCTCTACAGTTCCAATGAACTAAGAACGCCATTTTATATGAGGAAGGTAGAGAGACTAAGTTTTTTCTGGCCCGGTGATTCGGGCCTTTTCTTTTCTAGTTCGCTCCAAGGAGCTCCGTCGCCTGTCAGATGTTGACGGCCCCGGACGGTCGTCGTTTGTTGTGTCCATTGCGTCCTCGGACGTGCTGGACGATTGTGCAGACTGCACAGACACATTTGTGGTAGATCCCGCCGTTACTGGAGAGACCTTGGGGCCAGCTGACCTAGAGGCCCGCGCAGCCTGCTTTGGGGGTGGTGGAGCAGCCCCAGCTACTTCCACCGGGGACGTAGAGGTCCCTGCCTTAGGTGCACCGTGTGTCACCTGGGCAGGTTCCAAAGACTGTTGTGACGCCGCCCCCTTTTGCGTCACAACAGAATAAGTTGGGGTGTGAGTGGACGTGAGTTTCTTACGTGCTTCCCTGTAAGTGAGGTTTTCTTTTACTTTTAGTGTGATGATATCTTTCTCTTGTTTCCATGTTGGACAGGTTCGTGAGTAAGCAGCGTGGCTGCCCTCACAGTTGATGCAAAGATGCGTTTCGGATTCACAGTTCTCAGTGGGATGCTCGTGGGAGGCACACTTCGCACATGTAAGTTGGCCTCGGCAAGTCTGTGAGCCGTGGCCATACCTTTGGCATTTGAAACAGCGACGTGGGTTAGGTATGTACGGTTTCAGTTTTATCTTCGTGTACCCTACCTCCACAGCCTCGGGCAGTGTGCTCGATTCGAAGGTAAGGACTAAGTGCCTGGTCGGTATCTCTTTGTTATCCCGTCTGATTTTAATTCTGAACACATTGATGACATTTTGTTCTCTTAGTCCTTCAAGGAGTTCTTCTTCACTTAGGTACTTTAGGTCGTCATCTGAAATGACTCCCCTCACCATGTTTAGAGAGCGATGTTTGGTGACATTAACTGGGCATTCCCCAAAGCTGGTTACTGTAGGAAGTTTTTCATTTTGATGATGGTACATAATTTCCAAGAGTAGGTCGCCATTTGGAAGTTTTTTGACATTGTATCCTTGGCCTATTGCTTCAGTCAATGTCTTGGTCACGACAAAAGGAGATATTTGCCTAGCTGTTTTTTGAGGGTCTTCACTGTGCACCACGTGGAAGCGTGGGAATCTGTTTGCATTCTTTAGAAAGAAGTTTGCAGTTTCATCGGTCCGTCCCCTTTTTCGGGAACGATCATTGGAGAGCAAAGAAGAAGCCATACAGTAAGTTTTTGTTCAGCCGGGGTGGCGGCCACCCACCATGGAGCCCAACGAGGGGACGGGACAGGAACTCGCAAAGCAGTCCTACCCACGCCAGCCATACACCCCGACTATAACCAAATATGACATAACGCAGGGTGGTTAGCCACACAAGGTTAACCCTCGCCGCCTGGAAGTAGGAAGAAACGAAGAAGGTAAGAGAAGACAGGACAGTTGTAAGAGAGGGGATAGGAAAGTGAAAGATGGAGGGGAGGACAGGAAAAGGCGACTGCCGATTTCCCCCGGGTGGGTCAGCCCGGAGGTGCCGTCTGTGGGAAGCGTGGGCCAAAGTGGTGTGTTGCCTCTGCCGAGGGGCCTTAAAGGTCCAAACACTCGGCATCGGCTCAACCACCAGGATCCCCTTTTCCCCAGACACGGCGATGCCACGCACGGCTAAGCGTGGGTGCTCGGGGTCCGTGGTGTCGCACAGTACACGCAAACATCTGCTTTAACAGATGCCCCCTGCGGGAGGTTTGGCTGGTGTGGTTGATGATCTGAACAACCGAATTCGCAGGAACAACTTAATAATTAAAGGTTTACCTGAGTCTGCATCAGAAACCTGGGATGAGACAGAAAATATTGTTAGAACGTTTTTTCGTACCCACTTGAAGGTGGATGCTGGCGAATTTGAACGGGCCCATCGTATCGGGAAGTATAATTCTGTATCTCGCAACCCTATCATTGTTAAGTTTCTGAACTACAAAAGCAGGAATGCTATTTTAGGACATGCCCACAAACTGAAAGATATATCTGCGCCAAAAGTATGGATAGAGGAAGATTTTTCACCGAAAGTTCAACTCGCACAGAAAAAGTTGAGAGATTTCGCGAAGGCAAATAAAGATGAAGGAAAATACAGTTTTCCTTATAACAAACTAAAACTAAACGGCAGCATCTACAGATATGACGCGTCCTGTGACCGTGTCGTAGAACTTAAGCAAAGCCAACGCTGTCCTAATGTTCATCAAGAAAAGTCATTTCAGAACCAACTCGGTTAGCAAACTCGGTCCGTTATCATTCCTTCTTGCCAATTTCCGCAGCCTTCTACCAAAACAGGATGACTTGCTGTCTCTAATTGACACGTGCGACGCAAATGTTATTTTGGGGGCAGAAACATGGCTTAACCCAAGCATCTCAGACTCGGAACTTTCTCTTTCAAATGCATTCACAATTTATAGAAAAGATCGCATTGGCGCCAAAGGAGGCGGTGTTATGATCGCAGTGTCACATTCGGTACCATCTACTATGGTCGATGTTGATTCAGAGCTGGAAATGTTATGGGTGAATATCGGTCTGGGCTTTAAGAAAATCTTAGTTGGCATCTGCTACAGGCCGCCTAACTCCAGTTCTAACTTCACGGATAGTCTTCATGATACTATCGCTAAAGTTCAGTCGTTGTTCCCAAATGCTGTGTTAGTTCTGGCAGGCGATTTTAATTATCCCGGCATCAACTGGACTTCAAACACTGTCCTCAGTGAGTGTACAAATAAAAGTGAATGTATAAAAATGCTTGATATAGCTCACTTTTTTTGCTTACAACAACTTGTGACTTCGCCAACTCGTGACACTGCTGTTTTAGACCTGTTTTTCACGACCCACCCTGCGCATTCGACAACAATAGTTACTGATAAAATAAGTGATCATTTTGCCGTTCATGTTAATCTCTCCCTCGAAGTCGAGAAATGCGACCGTGCAAAGAAAAAAATATATGATTACAGACGAGCAGACGTTGAAAATATGACGACAATGCTGGTCGATTTCTCCTAGGTCGAAGAAACGCCTATACAGGCATGCAGCTGTCTCGGACTCGGAGCAGCGCTGGGAGGCTTATCATGCGCAGTCTCTTCTCGTGAAAAGACAGATAAAAGAAGCTAAAGATGCTTTCTTTAATACTGAAATTGCCAACATGATGCGGAATGATCCGAAGAAATTTTGGAAGATTGTAAAACCAAATTCATCTAGCGCTCTCCCGAGTTTAGATACAGATGGCATGCCTATCGACGAAACTCTTTTGGCGAATCAATTCAATGTGTATTTTAGTACTGTTTTTACTGACGAAGAGTCTTTTTCCGACACGGGCATTCTGGAATCTGTTGGTCACTCCATGAATGATATCACTGTTTCCTGTCATGGGGTAGAGTGTGCCATTGACCATTTGCCTTCGAATTCTAGTCCCGGACCCGATGGAATTTCCACAAAACTGTTAAAACTAACCAAACATATCTCCGGACCACTGCTGTGCAGGCTGTTCCAGTACTCCCTTGACACAGGCAAATTGCCTAAGGATTGGAAAACTGCTCATGTCATTCCTGTCTTTAAGTCTGGAAACAAAAATTCACTTCACAATTACAGGCCTATTTCGCTCACTTGCGTTTCATGTAAACTCCTTGAGCACATTATAGCATCTCAAATCGTGCAGTACCTTGTAAATTCTAAGCTCATCTTTTCTAATCAGCACGGGTTTCAACGTGGACGTTCCTGCGAATCGCAGCTGTTTGAGTTGGTCGCTGATCTTCACCATTCTGTTCATTCGACTCATCCCACTGACGCCATCTTTATTGATTTCGCTAAGGCCTTCGATCGCGTTCCTCACTTCCGCCTAATCCATAAACTTAATGCAATGAATTTATCCCCTGGCGTCATTGACTGGATCAAGGATTTTTTAAGTGATCGCTCTCAATCTGTCATCATTAACAAAAATGCCTCTGCTCCTGTCTCGGTGAAATCGGGTGTACCTCAGGGTTCTGTCTTAGGACCAATTCTTTTTCTCATGTACATAAATGACCTACATTTTAACATTGCCTCTAGCATTCGTTTGTTTGCAGACGATTGTGTCATTTACCGTCCAATTAAAAGCCCTCGTGACCACATTATCTTACAGGATGACTTAAACGTTATTTCTGACTGGTGTACAACGTGGCTAATGCAAATAAATACTGACAAAACTAAAGCTCAAACGTTTACTAAAAGGCGAAGCGTTGTCCTTCATACCTATTTCATTGGTAACGATGCCATTGAACATGTGTCATCCATTAAATACCTAGGAGTACATTTATCTTCTGACCTTACTTGGAATACTCACATTGAACACATTATCAACAAGGCCGCTAGAACATTAGGCTTTCTAAAACGCACTCTCTATCAAGCTAATGAAAAAACGAAACTCCTAGCCTATACAACACTTGTCAGGTCTCAGCTTGAATATGCATCCATCATTTGGCACCCTCATCAAGCTTACTTAGCAAACTCCATTGAATCTCTACAGAGTAAAGCAGCCAGGTTTATTGCCCACGATTATTCCTACCCAACTAGCGTAAACAGTATCAAGCAACGATTTAATTTATTGCCCCTTGAGACTAGGCGACGAAATGCCCGCCTATCTTTCATGCACAAACTATACCATGGTTCATCAGACTTTCGAAAAACGTTCCTTCGGCCTGCCTCCCACATATCTGCTCGCGTAGACCATCCATTTAAAATCAACCCCGTACATGCGCGTACAAATCTGTTTAAATATTCACCACTGCTACTTGCTATTTCGCAATGGAACAGTTTGCCAGCAGACGTCGCTACCCTACCTGACCATAGTTCATTCCTCAAGGCTTTGGAGGGAATTGAATGTTAAACTGACTTAACTTTCTTAATAATATTTTGCGATGCTCATTACTTCTTTTCCTTGATGTGTAGTGCTGTGTTATTTCTTGTTTATTTCAGCCTACTGCTTGGTATTAAGCGCGCGCATACCTCGTTTCTTCAGTGCATGTAAAATTGGTCAGGTCATATAACTACTGTATAAAAAAAAAAGGGAAAAATAGCGACCTGAATGACTTTTTTTTTTTTTCTCTCCTCTCTGATCCTTAAGTGCAATTGTTACTTATGTGCTGTTATAACCAACTTTGTTCATGTGACTCCTCCCCCCCTATGTAATGCCTGAAAGGGCCTTTAGGGTATATAAATAAATAAAATAAATAAATAAACGAGTATCTGTTTGCTCGCTGCCCCAAAGACACGAATGAGCATTAAAATCACCAACTAAAAGATACGGCTCGGGAAGCTGTTGTAAAAGGTCTTCTAAATCATCTAGTGCTATCTTGATGTGTGGTTGGAGGTATACTGAACATACTGTGATGGTTTTATGTGTTAATAATGTGGCTGCTACCGCTTCAAGTCTGGTATTAAGAGTCAGCTCCTGAGCAGCGACTCCAGTTTTCACGACGATGGCTACACCACCTGAGAGTCTGCTGGACAGCTCCCGGTCCCGGCGGATGATTTTATAATTCTTAAGGAAATTTTTGTTCTGAGGACCTAAGTTGGTTTCCTGGAGACACAAAGCCAATGGGGAGAATGTAGCCAGGATGTCCTTTATGTCGCTGTAATTATTTAGTAGTCCTCTACAATTCCAATGTATTATACACGCCATCTTATTTTATGAAAAACGTGAAAACTAGCTTAGGTTTTTTTTTGGCCCAACGACTCGGGGCCTGTCTTTTTTTTTTGACGGCCTAAGCTGTGCCGTTGTCCGTCTGACGTCGAAGGCACAGCCCTACCGGGGCTCGTGTCCACTGCCTCCTCTTCAGAGGCAGCGGAGGAGCGCGCCCCAGATAAGTGTTCTTTCGTGTTAGGCCTCGCCTCATGAGGAGAGACCTTCAGGCTTGTCAACCCGGAGGGCTGCATAGCCTTCTTTTGAGATGGAGGTGGGGGAGCAGCATGAGCCACTTTCACCTGGGGCACGGGTAGCTCTGCCCGAGGCTCACTCTGTGTGGCCTGGGCAGGTGCTAAATGCTGGTGTGGCACCCTGCACCGTTGTGCCATACCAGAATAACTTGGTTTTGCAGTGAACTGAAAAGCAGGAGTAGTAGCCAGTTTTTGTCGCGCTTCTTTATATGACAAGTTTTCTTTTGTTTTGATAGTGATTACTTCTTTTTCAGTTTTCCACGTGGGGCAAGACCTTGAATAAGCAGGGTGTTCTCCTTCACAGTTAGCACACTGCAATGTGGTTTCGGTGCATTCATCAGTTGAGTGTTCTTTTGAAGCGCATTTCGCACAAGTTCGGCGACCGCGACAACTCTGTGAGCCGTGGCCGAATTTCTGGCAGTTAAAGCATCGTCTAGGGTTCGGTATATAATATCTTACACTAATCTTCAGGTAGCCTACTTCAATGGTGTCAGGGAGAGCACTGGAAGCAAATGTAAGGACAATGTGCTTCGTTGGGACTTCTTTGTTTTCGTTTCTTATCTTAATCCTCTGGACATTTACAACGTTCTGATCAGCAAGTCCTTCTAACAGTTCTTTTTCTGTCAAGTGTATGAAATCATTTTCTGAAATCACACCTCGGTCAGTGTTCAGTGATCGATGAGCAGTGATCGAGACAGGTATGTCCCCGATAGACTCAATGTTGGACAGTTTCGAGTATTGCATGTAGTCTTTCAATTCAAGCAGTAGGTCTCCACTTGCCAGTTTTTTCACCCTGTAACCTGCACCTAGTGCACTTGTCAGTGATTTCTCAACTATGAATGGGGAGATAATTCTTGCTGATTTTTGCTCTTCACTCATCATCATCATTATCAGCCTGATTATACCCACTGCAGGGCGAAGGCCTCTACCATATTTCTCCACTTAACCCGGTTCTGTGCTAGCTGCATCCACTTGACCCCTACGAACTTCTTAATCTCATCCGCCCACCTAACTTTCTGCCGCCCCCTGCTACGCTTTCCTTCCCTTGGAATCCCGTTTGTTACCCTCAGCGACCATCGGTTATCCTCTCTTCGCACTACATGTCCTGCCCATGTCCATTTCTTCTTAATTTCCACTAGAATGTCGGTAACTTGAGTTATTTCTCTGACCCAATCTGCACGCTTCCTATCTCTTATTGTTACCCCTACCATTTTTCGTTCCATAGCCCTCTGGGTTGTCCTCAACTTAAGTAGAGCTCTCTTGGTTAGCCTCCACGTTTCAGCCCCATAGGTGAGTACAGGCAAGACACAACTGTTGTATACTTTCGTCTTGAGCGATACCGGTAAGCTGCTAGTCATAATCTGCGAGTGCTTGCCAAAAGCGCTCCATCCCAATCTTATTCTTCTTATTTCCTTTTCATGGTCTGGATCTGCGGTTACTACCTGTCCTAAGTAGACATATTCGCCTACTACTTCCAGTATTTCGCTACCTAATGTAAACTGCTGTTCCTTCCCGAGGCTGTTGAACATTACCTTAGTCTTCTGCATATTGATTTTCAAGCCTACCTTTCTACTTTTTCTGTCTAGGTCATCAATCATTATTTGCAGTTCATCCCCCGAGTTGCTTAGCAAAGCAATGTCATCAGCAAATCGCAGATTACTGAGGTATTCTCCATCTACCCTTATCCCTAACTGCTCCCATTCCAAGTCTCTGAATACTTCCTCTAAACAAGCTGTGAATAGTACTGGGAAGATTGTGTCTCCTTGCCTAACACCTTTCTTTATGGGAATTTTGTTACTTTCTTTATGCAGAACTATGGTTGCTGTGCAGCCACTATATATATCTTCCAGCACTTTCACGTACGGCTCGTCTACCCCCTGATTTCGCAATGCCTGCATCACCGCCGAGGTTTCAACTGAGTCAAATGCTTTTTCGTAATCAATGAATGCTATGGTTATATTCCGAGCATTTTTCTATCACCTGATTGATGGTATGGATATGATCGATAGTAGAGTACAGTTTCCGAAACCCTGCTTGATCCTTTGCTTGATTGACGTCTAAGGTTGTTCTGATTCTATTAGCGATTACCTTAGTAAATACCTTATACATAACAGACAGTAAGCTGATTGGTCTGTAATTTTTAAGGTCCTTAGAGCCCCCTTTCTTGTGAATGAGGATAATGTTTGCATTCTTCCATGGTTCCGGTACCGTCGATGACACGAGGCACTGCGTATACAGGGTGGCCAGTTTTTCTAGCACGATATCCCCCCCGTCCTTCAGCAAATCTGTAGTTATCTGATCCTCTCCAGCTGATTGCCCCCTTTTCATAGTTTCTAGTGCTTTCTTGACCTCGTCCTTCGTCACTGGTGGAACGTCTGACTGTTTTTCCCTACCGCCAATCTCATTACGGTCCAGACTACTTTGGCTACTGTAGAGATCTGTATAGAGATCTCCTCGGCTACTTTGACTATCTTGTCCATATTAGTGATGACGTTGCCCGCCTTGTCCCTTATCGCATACATCTGGTTTTTACCTATGCCCAATTTCTTCTTTACCGCTTTAAGGCTTCCCCCGTTCTTTACAGCATGCTCAATTTTCTCCATGTTATACTTCCTTATATCGGCCACTTTGCGCTTATTGATTAGCTTTGATATCTCGGCCAATTCGATCTGGTCTGTTGGATTGGAAGCTTTCATACTCTGGCGTTTCCTAATCACATCTTTCGTCTCCTTAGACAGCTTACCGGTATCCTCTCTAACTATCCTACCGCCTACTTCTACAGCGCACTCAGTAATGATATCTCTGAAATTATTGTTCCTTGCCTCTAGGGTAATATCGCTATCCTCAGAGCTGAATACCTATTCTGTAGCGAGATCCTGAACTCTTCTGCCCTCCCCCTCACCGCTAATTCGTTGATGGGTTTCTTTCTTACTAATCTGTTGCGTTCCTTCTTCAGATTTAGGCTAATTCGGGACCTCACCATCCTGTGGTCACTGCATCGCACTTTCCCGATTACCTCTATATCCTGCATAATAGCGGGGGTTGAACACATTATGAAGTCGATTTCATTTTTAGTCTCTCCGTTAGGACTTTTCCATGTCCATCGCCGGTTCTTCCGTTTGCTGAAGAAGGCATTCATGATTCGTAAGTTATTGCGCTCTGCAAGCTCAACTAGTAACTCCCCCCTGCCATTCCTAGAGCCAATGCCATAGTCACCTACTGCCTTGTCTCCTGTCTGTTTTTTCCCTACCTTGGCATTGAAGTCACCCGTTAGTACAGTATACTGCGTCTTTACTTTTCGCATTGCCGATTCTACATCTTCATAGAAGCTTTCAACTGCCTGGTCATCATAACTACATGTAGGTGCATAGGCCTGTACAACCTTCAGTTTATACCGCTTATTAAGCCTAATTACGATGCCAGCAACCCTCTCATTAATACTATAGAATTCATCTATATTACCCGCTATATACTTATTGACAAGGAAACCTACTCCTAGTTGTCGCCTCTCTGGTAAACCTCGATAACACAGTACATGCCCATCCTTCAGTACAGTGTATGCCTCATTCGGCCTCCTAACCTCACTAAGCCCTATGACATCCCATTTCATGCCCTCTAGTTCCTCTAACAGCACTGCTAAACTAGCTTCACTAGCTAGGGTTCTAGCATTAAACGTTGACAGGGTCTGTTTCCAATGGCGGCCTGTCCAGCGGAACCAGGCTTTCTTAGCACCCCCTGCTGCGTCACAGGTCTGACCGCCGCCGTGGTCAGTTGTTCCGCAGCCGCTGGTGACTGAGGGCCGGGGTTTCATGGAGCTTATCATAGGAGGTTGTGGCCAATTACAGCACCAGGGTGGCCAACTCCTGTTCTGGTGAGGGAGTGCGTTGCCGGAGGTGTTCATCGGCATCAGGTCGCACCCCAAACCTGTTTATGCAATTCCATCGACACGTGGATTTTTTTTTTTTTTGTTCCGGTGGAGAATTGCGCGGCACCGGGATTTGAGCCCCGGTCCTCTTGCATGCGAGGCAGATGTTCTACCGCTACGCCACCGCTGCACCCTTCACTGCACCCTTCACTCTTCACTATGTATCACTTAGTACTTTGGGAAAACTTCTTTTTTTGGAAAAATTCATGGGTTACATCGGTCCGCCCTCTTTTGAGAGGGCGATCAGTTCCAGAAAGAGAAGCAGCCATAAAATGTGTGATATTTTTCGGCCAAAGTGGCAGCCACTCACCATAGAGCCCAACAAGGGGACGGGAAAGGAGCTTGTACAGATCCTGGCCATGTCAGCTGTACACTGACTATAACCAAACACGGCGTAACGCAGGGTGGTTAACCACACAAGGTTAACCCTCGCCGCCAGGAAAAAGGAAAAAGCGAGAAGGGAGGAGAAGACAGGAAAGTTCTGAGAAAGAAGATAGGAAAGTGAAAGATGGAGGGGAGGTTAGGAAAAGGAGACTGCCGATTTCCCCTGGGTGGGTCAGCCCGAAGGTGCCGTCTATGGGAAGCGTGGGCCAAAGTGGTGTGTTGCCTCCACCAAGGGGCCTTAAGGGTCCAAACACTCGGCATCGGCTCAACCACCAGGATCCCCTTTTCCCCAGACACGACGATGCCACGCACGGCTAAGCGTGGGTGCTCGGGGTCCGTGGTGTCGCACAAAACACACAAACACCTGCTTTAACAGGTGCCCCCTGCGGGGTGTAATTACAGCATTGCACCACAAAAATGCAACGGAGGCCTTAATTGGAAATATCACCCACGATTTTGTAAAAGCCGATAAAAAAGGACAGGTTTAAAAATATGCTGGGTCCCCAGCCACATGTGGATCAGGGGGAATGAAAAAGAGGACGAATGTGCATCACGCGCCCATAACACTAAAATAAAATCACGTCAACATAACCCATAAAGACTGCATAAAATTTATAATTACTAAACCAAGATCCTAATGGCAGGCTTCAAGGGATAATGAAACAAATAACAAGCTACACTTCGTAAAGCCTATTATTCAAGACTGAAATTATCGAGTTATATAGAGCGTTTTTTTTTTTTGCACGATCCTGTGTCGCCTTCGCATGGACATACACATCTCACACACAACTTCATACAAGGGGAGTAAGAAAAACCTACATGTGAGACATGCAATAAACAACTGACAGTTAACCCCATTCTAATATTATGTACGAAATATGAGGAAACATTTTATGTGTTTCGATAGTAAACAAATCCCATTTCATCAGTTTCTCACAAAGAGAGAATGCTATTGTCGAAATTTCTTCTATTTTTGATGTTTTTAAACGAAGTAAACTTATTAATCAAAGTCTTGGCACATGATGGCCTTAGTTTCCCGTGTGCCCTAAAACCCAACACAACAACAACAGCCTCTTCGGTAACCAAATTTCTGCTGGTAACAACATTCCGGTAACGCATTCCTTTTCTGTCATCATGGGCTTTTTTCCTTTATATAAAACATCCATTCATTCCAGCTTAACCACCTTCCTGAAGGAGAAATTTGCATTTTCACTGGACCTTGTGGGATAAGTCGTGATGGCGAAACTCGAGTCTGCGGCGTGAAAGCAGGTGACGCTGCAGTCGAGGACCGCTCTCTCACAGGCTTCACGGAAATTGCAACGGGTAAGCATGTGTTCAGTATTCAGCTAGGTGGACAGTTTCGCCTCCAAGCCAATAAACCATAACCATTACCCCTAGAGCAGAAGCTAATGCCTTACATTTCTTCCAAAGCGGCTGCCACAAACACTACAGTACCAGTATGAAATATTTGCTCTCCGTCGATACTGCAGGTATCAAGTGTGTACAAGGCACAGTGGTGCTTACCTGTGCCTAGAGAATTTATGCACTTGCTGCAACCACCCATGACACAACAGCAGAAGAGGTGGATATACCTGTGTTAATGTCAGGATTTCCTCGCTTCCGACAGTGATCAACCGATAACCCCAAGCTAACATTAAACAGTTGTGGATACCTGGTCACTAGTGTGACCAGGTATCCACAAATAATAAAGATCGGACCTTAATGTGATGGTGGCGGTCCCCACGGCAGAAAGCCTGAACCACGCACGTACGTGATCCACCGGTTATGCCTGTAAGAGGGAGTGCCGCGGCGCCGTCTTGAAGACCGGAAGTCAATGAAGGGGATGACAGCTGTGCCCTGATGTCTCCGTGAACCCTAAAATCAATGCGTAACCTCGCGTGATAATTACGCGTGGCTGTTACAGTGTGACAGAACATGTCTCCAAAGTGTATATGGGGGAATATGCAATATTGCATAAAAATTATAAAAAGGGGAGAAACAATTAGCAAAAATCCATACTCGTTGATTTCAGTATGAGCATGCTAATTAATAAGCAGTAACATTAAGAAAGAACATCTGCAAACAACTAAAATCAATAATATTGGGAAAGTAAAATGGTAGGCTATCAGCACAATTTGGTAGAATTTTCTTGATTATGTAATTACCACCGTAATCTAAACTGCTCGCATAATCTCAGAATTTCAACGAGGCAAACGGAGCAGTCCGCGTACGAGGGCACCAGTCAAGTAGCACAGTAGAGCAAGAAAACCGAAATAAAGGGAAGCATGGCTCGCCGAGCGATGAAGAAAAGAGCACACAAAGCGTGAATTGCTGCACATCCTGTCTTTTTCTTGGCTCTTTCATTTCCTCAAAAGTAACAAATAAGCCAGCGATATAATGCGTTCCTATATATATATATATATATATATATATATATATATATATATATATATATATATGCACACATCAAAGTAGCTATTCGCTATTCCTAGCACGATTTTCGGTTTTGAAGCTTTGATCGTCACGCCGCCTTAAAGGTATGCGCCGGAGCTACGTGGGCAGCGAAAATTTTGTAGGCTGTAGGAAATCTTCACTACATTGCCACGCATAAAATTTTTTATCGCAAGATGAAGCTTAACTATTTAGCCCAAATTGACATTCTTCTAAACCATTAATCATGTTGGCTATAGGGGCCATATGTAACAGAAAATATATTTAGAAAGCTGTGTATTCATAAGTCACTGAGAACAAAATATATCAGAAAGGCTGCGTTAATCATATCTGGTTCACTTTTCATACCCTTCTACTTCAAGATGACAGACATGGAGTACGACTGAAATCGACAATATGCAGATTGTCTGCCAACTTGAGCATCACAAGAATTTTGTATCTTTTTCCCAGCTTTACAAGAGACAATAACAGATTTTTTTGCAGATAGTGACAGTGTAGGGCAGTATTGTTTATGCATCCAGAAATTATGACACCAGAGCTTAATGGTTTTTGCTTGGTGCATGTGAAGAAATTAAGCAGGAATAAGTTCTTAAAAGAGGTCCATATTTTAAAGCAATGAAATTGCTCATGGATCTTTTTCTCAATGTGAAAAATAGAGGTGTATGTTAATGAAGCAATGAAACTGAGTTGAAAATGAAAAATAGGTTATGTATAAACAAAGAAGGAGGGTAAAAAAGTAGGAAAGGAAAAGCTCAGAAGCACATCACATTTTTCACTGTGGCCATGGAAAAAGTCTGGCTCTTCTGGACGATGACACCGGCTAGGCAGTTTCCATCAACCTTAGCCTCAGACCATTTGTGCCAAGTGAACACCTTACTGCAACATTTCTAACTAAAGACCACTATTGATAATACGTCTATGGAAAAGTTTCGCTTCTCGTCTTGCAACTCATTACATGATGGTTGTGTGTTGTGTTGGGTTTTATGGCGCATAAGCAACTAAGGCTATCATGCGCCAAGAGCAAGGTTAATGTTAAATCTATAGTTTATTTAAAAAGTTTCCTTCTTCTAGGAAACTGAGAACAGATGCTAGGTTTACAAGTGCTCTTTCTCCTAAAAGCAAGGTGGGATGAAATGGGATGGTATGATTGTAAAATATAGTAAAATGTTTTCTCCGTAGTGCCTCAAGTTTTGAGCATGTAATTAGAATGTGGTTTACAGTGAGTATCTCGTCGCATTCACAGGTCGGTTTGTTATGTTTCATTAGCAGAAAGTTATGTGTAAGATGAGTATGTCCAATACGAAGACGGCATACTATCACTTCCATAAAACGTTGTTGATGTGTGCTCGATTTCCATTCTCCTAGTACAGGCTTTATGAGACGCAACTTATTATTTTCTTGGTTGTGCCATCTGGACTGCCATTTATTCATCTGTTTATGTTTTATTAATTTCAAGCAATCACTATGTGGTATGTTTGCTTTCTGAATCAATTTGTTGTGGGCAAGTGCAGCACATTTGTCTGCTCTTTCATTGCCGTCAATGCCTACGTGACTAGGGACCCAACAGAACACTATGTTATGTCCTTGTGTTGTGATCATTTTTACATTATGTATTATGTCACCGATTAGAGGCATGGCAGCATTTCTGTGATTTAAAGCCGTCAGTACACTCAACGAATCGGTGTAGATGACACTGTTCCCAATGCCTTCATTCACTATTTTTCCTACAGCTGTCAGGATAGCATAAGATTCAGCTGTAAAAATTGATGCGCACTGAGGAAGCCTAATTATTTGTTCCCAGTTCTCTTCAACTACGGCACAGCCAACATAAGTAGAAGTTTTTGATCCATCTGTATAAAACTCTGTATAATTACTGTACTTTTCTTTTATTGTGCGAAATTCTTGTATTATATGTTCTTTAGGAGTTTGGCTTTTGTTGAAGCGTGTTAGAGTGAGATCACAGACATTTGGAAGTTTGTACCATGGGGGTAGGGGCCTGTTTTTTGGTGCAGTGTCGGGCAAGGTGTCCAGAATTTCTAGCTCACTGCAAATGTCTTCGAAACGCATTATCAGTGGCCTCGTTGCTTGTGGTTTATTTGTGTTGTGTTGTGTTGTGTTGGGTTTTATGGCGCATAAGCAACTAAGGCTATCATGCGCCAAGAGCAAGGTTAATGTTAAATCTATAGTTTATTTAAAAAGTTTCCTTCTTCTAGGAAACTGAGAACAGATGCTAGGTTTACAAGTGCTCTTTCTCCTAAAAGCAAGGTGGGATGAAATGGGATGGTATGATTGTAAAATATAGTAAAATGTTTTCTCCGTAGTGCCTCAAGTTTTGAGCATGTAATTAGAATGTGGTTTACAGTGAGTATCTCGTCGCATTCTTCACAGGTCGGTTTGTTATGTTTCATTAGCAGAAAGTTATGTGTAAGATGAGTATGTCCAATACGAAGACGGCATACTATCACTTCCATAAAACGTTGTTGATGTGTGCTCGATTTCCATTCTCCTAGTACAGGCTTTATGAGACGCAACTTATTATTTTCTTGGTTGTGCCATCTGGACTGCCATTTATTCATCTGTTTATGTTTTATTAATTTCAAGCAATCACTATGTGGTATGTTTGCTTTCTGAATCAATTTGTTGTGGGCAAGTGCAGCACATTTGTCTGCTCTTTCATTGCCGTCAATGCCTACGTGACTAGGGACCCAACAGAACACTATGTTATGTCCTTGTGTTGTGATCATTTTTACATTATGTATTATGTCACCGATTAGAGGCATGGCAGCATTTCTGTGATTTAAAGCCGTCAGTACACTCAACGAATCGGTGTAGATGACACTGTTCCCAATGCCTTCATTCACTATTTTTCCTACAGCTGTCAGGATAGCATAAGATTCAGCTGTAAAAATTGATGCGCACTGAGGAAGCCTAATTATTTGTTCCCAGTTCTCTTCAACTACGGCACAGCCAACATAAGTAGAAGTTTTTGATCCATCTGTATAAAACTCTGTATAATTACTGTACTTTTCTTTTATTGTGCGAAATTCTTGTATTATATGTTCTTTAGGAGTTTGGCTTTTGTTGAAGCGTGTTAGAGTGAGATCACAGACATTTGGAAGTTTGTACCATGGGGGTAGGGGCCTGTTTTTTGGTGCAGTGTCGGGCAAGGTGTCCAGAATTTCTAGCTCACTGCAAATGTCTTCGAAACGCATTATCAGTGGCCTCGTTGCTTGTGGTTTATTTGTGAAAATTACTCGTGAGCGGCATGTTGAGACTATTGGATAGCAGAGGTGTTTTTTCTGTGATCTTATTCTAAGGACATAAGCACATGTGAGTGAAGCCCTTCTATGTTTCAGCGGAGGCTCGTTCGTCTCTGCATACAGACTATCAACAGGGGATGTTCTGTAAGCGCCACAAGAAAGGCGTAAACCTAGGTTATGTACCGGGTCCAATTTCCTTAGATATGATGGTCTAGCTGACCCGTAGACTATGGACCCGTAGTCCAAGCTAGACCGCACAACAGATCGATATATATGTAGAAGACACGCCCTATCAGACCCCCAATGTTTCCGAGAGAGAACCTTCAGTATGTTTAGAGATTTTATGGCTTTCCTCTTTAGGATGTTTATGTGAGGCAGGAATGTTAGTTTTCTGTCGAACGTTACACCCAAAAATTTATGTTCGCTCTTTACTGGCAACTCAATCCCATTTAGGTGTAGCTTGGGATTGATCTGTATACCTCGTTTCAGCGAGAACATTACTGCCACTGTTTTCTGTGGGGAAAATTTGAACCCATTTTTAAAAGCCCATGAGTCTAGTTTATTTAGTGTTAATTGTACTTGTCTTTCACAAATTGATATGTTTGAGGATGTGCAGGCTATTTGAAGGTCGTCGACATACAGCGAGAACATAATGGATTTTGGGATTACCTTGCTAATAGAATTCATTTTTACAATAAACAAAGTTGTACTTAAAATGCACCCCTGAGGTACCCCATTCTCTTGAATAAAGTTCCTCGAGAAGGTGGTACCGAGACGTACTTGAAATGAACGACCTGATAGAAAGTCCTTCAGAACATTTAGCATCCGGCCTCGGATGCCCAAATCTGCTATATCGCGTAGGATCCCGAACCTCCAAGTCGTGTCGTATGCCTTTTCCATGTCAAAGAAAACGGCCAGGCAATTTTGTTTATGTATGAACGCTTCCCTGACAGTATTTTCAAGACGCACTAAGTGGTCGGTCGTTGCGCACCCTTTTTTAAAACCACACTGATGAACATTAAGAAGTTTGTGAGATTCTAGGATGAAAGTTAGTCTGATGTTTAAAACACTTTCAAAACATTTTGCTAAACAGCTGGTCAGAGCTATGGGTCTGTAACTGCCCGCTGAGGTCGGCGGCTTTCCTGGTTTCAGAAACGGAACAATAACAGCTTGTTTCCAAGCCTCTGGGAGTTTACCCAGAGTCCAAATTCTGTTAAAGAATTTCACAAGTGCCTCTACAGAGGATTCAGATAAATGAGCCAGCATTTCGTAATGAATTTCATCAGGGCCAGGCGCAGTCTGTTTCCCAGCAGCAAGGACGTTCTTTACTTCTTGGAGTGTAATAAAACTATTATATGATTCATTTCTGCCACCACTTGTTGGGAGTTTTTGTTTCTCAGCTATGTTTTTGTATTTTAAGAATGTTTCTGTGTAGTGTGACGAACTTGAAACGTGTGTGAAATGTTCGCCTAGTATATTGGCCTGTTCTTCTATGCTAGTCTGAATACCAGGGGCTGTGAGGATGGGAATTGTAAACGGGGAAAAGTTTCCACTGAGTTTACGAACTTGTTCCCACATTTTCTTAGACGTCATTGAGCTATTTATTGACGTGACATACTTCTGCCAGGATTCTTTTTCAGAGTTGCGACGGACGTATCGAGCTTTAGCTTTGGCCTTTTTAAAAGCTGTAAGATTTTCGTGTGTAGGGTACCTTCGGAAAACACCCCATGCTTTATTTTGTCGCTTTTTGGCCTCCTTACATTCCCGAGACCACCACGTCTTGTGTTTTTGTCGCACCACACCTAAGGACTGTGGAATGGTGAGATGAGCGGCAGTGATAATGCAAGTCGTGAACAACTCATTTAGTCTGTCGACACTAAGGGCATCTGAGAAAACTGCTCCTAGATTTGCCTCTACTTTAAAAAGCTCCCAATCTGCTAAGTGAAGTTTCCACCGTTTCGGTTTGGTCGGCATGACTGATGGTGAGGATGATAAGCTGATTATTGCTGGCAGGTGGTCGCTACTATACGGGTTGTTCAGAACATCCCATTTAAAATCATTAAAAAGGGAAGGTGAACTAAAAGCCAAATCTAAAAAACTCATTTTTCCTGACCTTGGTGAACAGTACGTGGGCTTACAGGAGTTCAATAAGCAAATGTCTGAACTAAGAATAAAATCCTCGATAAGCTGTCCACGTGTATCACTTTTTTCACTTCCCCACAAAGGGGAGTGTGCATTAAAATCTCCTACTACTAGGTAGGGCTCTGGTAGTTGGCAAAAAAGGTTTTCTAGATCATGGAGTGTTATTTTAAGATTTGGTTCAAGATAGACAGAACACACAGTAAGAGTTTTAAAGGCAATTATTGTGGCTGCTACAGCTTCTAAGGGAGTGTTTAATTTCAGTTCTTGAGCTGGAACTCCACTTTGCAATATGATGGCCGCACCACCCGAAAGCCTGCTTGCTTGCTGTCGATCTCGGCGGAAGACTTGATATTTTTTCAGTATATTCGAGTGCATGCAACCTAAATTTGTTTCCTGTACGCACAGTGCAACTGGCGAGACTGTATCTAGAATGTCTTTTATGTCATTAATATTCTTTAGAAGTCCTCTACAGTTCCACTGTACCAGGAATGCCATCTTATTTTGTTGAAAGCTTAGAAATTAAGTTAGGTTTTTTCCAGGGCCCGTGATTCGGGCCTTGTCTGTTTTGGTTCTTTCCAAGGAGCTCTGCCGTCTCTGTGACGAAGACGGCAAAGAGCTGTCCTGGCCTATGTCCATTACCTCGTCTGAGGTGCTGGACGAACGTGCCAGAGGCACGTGTTCTTTCTTTTTAGACCTTGCCTCGTGGGCGGAGGTCTTGTGGCCCGCCGACCCTGAGGGACGCGTAGCCTGTTTTGGGGGTGGTGGAGGAGCGGGAGCTGCTTCCACCGGGGCAGGGGATGGCACTACCTCAGCCTCGTTTGAGGTCTGGGTAGGTGCCGAAGGCCGTTGTGGTGCCCCGCCCTGTCGCACCACATCGGCGAGATTTGGTTTCGCTGTGAACTGAAATGCGTTCTTGGTTTTGTTGTACTGAGTACGTGCCTCTTTGTATGTGATGTTCTTTGTTGTTTTTAGTGTAATGATCTGCTTTTCTTCTTTCCATTTTTGGCAGGATCGAGAGTATGCGGGGTGATCCCCCTCACAGTTTGCACAGCGTGGGTTTGCGGTGCAGTTATCAGAGTTGTGGTCGTTCGCAGCACATTTCGCACAAGTTCTGCGGCCACGGCAACTTTGCGAACCATGGCCGTATTTCTGGCAGTTGAAGCATCTCCTCGGATTTGGGATGTACGGTCGGACGTTTATTTTGATGTATCCGACTTCAATTGACTCTGGGAGGGTGCAGCTATTGAAAGTCAGAACCAGATGTTTTGTAGGGATCTCCTTGTTATCCTTTCGGATTTTTATTCTGTGAACTGCTATGACGTTTTGGTCTGCTAGTCCTTCTGCCATTTCATCTTCAGTGAGAGCAATGAAGTCTATCTCAGATATTACTCCTTTTACAATGTTCAAGGATCGGTGGGGAGTGATGACGACAGGGATGTCCCCAAGCGACACAATGTTTTTCAGGTTGGAGGACTGGCACTTGGTTTGTACTTCTAGCAAGAGGTCACCATTTGCAAGTTTTGATACTTTATATCCAGGGCCCAGGTCTTTAGTGAGACACTTTGACACTATGAAAGGGGAGATTTTTCGAGCGGGTTTTTCAAGCTCCTCGCTATGTATGACATGGAACTTTGGGAAAGTCTCTTTTGTTTTCACAAAGAAATGGCTTGTAGCATCGGTCCGCCCTCGTTTGTTTGGAGGGCGATCATTTGTTTGGGAGAAAGAATCCATGAAAGGGTTTGTGTTTTCGGTAGTTGTGCCTGCCACCCACCATGGAGCCCAACGAGGGGACGGGACAGGAACTTGCAAGAAGTCCTGCCCACGCCAGCAGTACACCGCTACTATAACCAAATATGGGCAACTCAGGGTAGCTACTCCACACAAGGTTAACCCTCGCCGCCAAGAAAAAAGGAAAAACAAGAAGTGAGGAGGAGACAGGACAGTGCTGAGAAAAGAGATAGGAAAGTGAAAGATGAAGTGGAGGACAGGAAAAGGAGACTGCCGATTTCCCCCGGGTGGGTCAGCCCGGAGGTGCCGTCTGTGGGAAGCGTGGGCCAAAGTGGTGTGTTGCCTCCGCCGAGGGGCCTTAAAGGTCCAAACACTCGGCATCGGCTCAACCACCAGGATCCCCTTTTCCCCAGACACGGCGATGCCACGCACGGCTAAGCGTGGGTGCTCGGGGTCCGTGGTGTCGCACAAAACACACAAACACCTGCTTTAACAGGTGCCCCCTGCGGGGGGAGGCCATGTTTTGTTGGGACCACAGGTCAATTCCAAAAGAAAGTAAAAACAGAGTCTCTTATCAGACGCTGATTGTACTTGATTTTGTGCCTGTCTATTTTATAATGATTATTTTTTGTAATTTTAATGACATGTATAACATGTTACGACACTTCTGATTTTCAATGCATGCAGTTGTGATAATGAGCAAGTGTGAGCGGGAGGTGCATGCAGTACGCGTCGCCACTAAAGCGAGCAGCCCCGTTGTACAAGAAGCAGTGAGTTATCGATCCATAAAATGCACTGCGTCAAGAGGCAAGACGTCGCCGCCTGCTACGACCCACAGATCGATCCGAGACCCAAGACTGCACATACAAGGAGAAATGGAAAGCAGACTATGCCTCGATCATGGCCACCTCCGACGACAGCCGCCAGGAGTAAGGTAAAAGCAAACTATGAATAAACCTGCCAGCAGTTCTAGCAGTTTGTGCGATCAGACCGAGCTATTTGAAGGTGGTTCGGTCAGGTGCCCATTCTACATAGGTATTGAGAAATTTGTTCATGTTCGAGCATTTTAATGTGATTTATTTCAAAACGATATGCATCTGAACTTCAACTTGCGTCATGAACAGCAGTTTCCACTTCATAGATGGCAATTTAGTGCAAAAACAATTCACGTAAAAGTGCAGTATAAACTATATTTCTCAGGCGGCATGCGTCAATCACACCCCCCCCCCCCCCCGCGGTAAGCGTATGCCCAATTTTCCTAGCTGGAAGTTGTGGTCAGCCTATGCTGCGGACAAGAATTGCTCCTTGCACTTTGTCTCTCATTTCCTCCATTTGTTGAGGAATGTGCAGAACAGTTTGTTCAGCCCCCTATAAAAACTGCATGGTATGGATCCATGAGAAATGCCAGTTAGATCAACAGAGGCATTATCATATAATGCACAAAGGAAAAAGCACCGTTCTAGCATGATGAGACTGTATGAGCAGTTCTTGTTCACGACGAAGCCTGGAACGACAAAAAATTCAGCTACATTTTTCTCTCTTTTACACCTTCCTAGTGTCCGCTCGATGCTCTCATATATTCTGATCTGCTTTTTATGTAGCAGGGTAAGCAGGTTTCAATACATGATCTTGCACGTAAAAACCATCAGCTTGACAATACTGACAAAGGCGACGATTTCCATTTGTGCACTCCTAAAAAGGTTTTCTCCTTTCAGTTTTATATTTTTAAATCCAACTTCTATAGCCCCATATTGGTGCTTTGCTTGCCTTATTCATGAATGGACTCTATTCCTCCTGTAGCACCATCTTTGCTCGTTGCGGATCTGGAAACGAACTGATGCTGCTGACGACAGACTATTAACGTGATTTCAGAAATGAAGATGTCGAAGATATCCTTGTCAGCAACAGTTAGAGTTCCCGCTGGCCAATCTTTGAAGATCGATCATCTGCGCTGACGACCAGGACGTAATGCCTAGCTCGCGTGGTCATCCTGTGTTACACAAATGCAACGAGCACCGCAGTTTTTCCACGAAAAACGCTACGTTTTTCCTCAAGGGACACTGACGGTAGACGGCATGGCTCCTATATAACATCGAACAAGCCTGGGGGGACTATCACTCTGGAGCAGACCAGGCAGCCGTAAGGTTGAGCAGAGATTTACCTTCTGTTTACCATTTGTGCAGGCAGCTTTGTTTGTATTTTAGCCACTCAATATCTAGCTCCTGGTCTGCTCCAAGTGTGCTTGGTTTTTTGTGTTTGTTTTTTTAGTGTTCTGTGGTGTGTACCTTGCAAACGAGTCCTACTGTGTATATGAAGATTACCTTTTCAGCCTTTTGCGCTCTGCGGCTGAACTACAAGTAATTTTTTTATCAGACTGGCCACTAGCTTATATAGCTATCGGCCGAAACAGTGTTTGCACATATTGTTATCGCAATAAAGTTCCCTCCCAAAACCAATCACGCAACTTCTTTATCCAGGTGTAACCACCGCTTGTGGCACATGCAGGACGTTCCTCTTAAGATATTACAGTTGATGAGGATGACGGTTTCACTGCAGTGAACGAGGCTGCACCAGAACTTACGCAGCAACCTCAGACACCACCAGGAGAAACATCGGTGCAGAGCCTGGTCCAGTGCACCCATTACAGCCCAATGTTGACAAGACGTGTTGGCAACTTGCCTCCTTAACAAAAAGAGTGCGATGTCATACCATTGCTACCCAGGTACCAGAACATTTGTCTTGTACCAGCCTAAATCACCATGTTTAGAGAGATGTGTAAAGCCATTCTAGAGTTGTTTTTATTAAAAAGAGCTGCATTACATAAAAGCAGAACTGGGAATTGGTGAGCAGCATTATCAAAGACAACAGCCCGTTTACATAAAACTATGGTGTAAAGCCAACAGATGTCGGCCTAGATGACTCACACCGTTCTCAGTCGTCTATGGCAGAACACCCTACATCCCTCTCGACGCGCAGTTGGGCCTTCACCGTTAGACAACGTCCCCAATTGACTCTGCCCAACGACTTCGTTACGCCCACCTCGACGCTCAGTGCAACCTTCTCGTGGCTCATGCGCGTGTGAGAGTGGCCAATGTAGCATCACCACCACATCCCACCTTCCGGTTGGGTGACTTGGTCCTCGTTCGCCACACCATCTGCACGACTGGCCCTTACACAAAGCTCATGCCCCGATACTGCGGCGCTTACCGTGTCGTTGAACGGCTCGGCCCCGTGACATACCGCCTCGAAGAAATCCCCGAGCATAGACGATGCGGTGTGCACCACATTTTCACGGAGCATGTGTAAACATGAATCAATATGTCAACAGCGCCAGCATTGACTCCGACTTAGATACCGGGTCATCACCACTACTGTCGTCGCCAGCTGCCTTACTGCATTCCCCACGAAATGCCAACCAATAATTGGAGCGCCTGCAGCAGCTCACTGAAACTCCCCCCCCCCCATGTTACGGTGCCTGCCGAGGAGCGCTGCGCCAGAAAAGGGAGAGGCGCAGGACGAGCGCGAGACAAGCGCGCGGCGCCAGCGCGAGGGTTAGAGAACAAAAGAAGAGCGCCGGGGCAAGTGGTGTTTGCCTGGTGTCCTCCGTTCTTCTGTGTCTATCTCTTGGCGGGCACAGGGTCCCGCAACATTACATAATGCATTACAAGTCCTTCAATAAAATGACTGAAGGACAAATTTTGCAGCTTATGTGATGTGTCGCACTGAAACCAAACTTGTCAACATGCATGGCAGCTTTCTTGCCTCGCAGTGTTGAGTGCAAAAGCTGCCGCAGAAACAAAACGATCTCAGTTTTTGTGGGACGGAGCCACGAAGGAGGCAAGTATATTCGTGATAGTGCGGTTAACACGCTCCACGAGGCCATTGCACTGGGGATGATTGACGGATGTAGTGGAATGTGCAATGCCAAAGGAGCGGAGGGCTCGCTCAAATTCATGGGACAAACACAAGTATAAAAAATCGATAAATTAAATGCCTAACACACGATTGACATGATACAGTGACATAACATGATAATAGTGGCCATAGTGAAAGTGCGTGAAAAAGCAACAAAAATTCTCAGTCCTTAAAAAGCAACCATGGCTAAAAAAGGTGGATGCACAGAAAAAAATGGTTTATATAAGAACTTGTTTAAAAAACTGCAGAGAAATTTATGAGATGGACAAAAAATAAGTAAATTAAACATTAAAAAAGAAGAGAGAAAGATGCAAATGTTGAAACAAAATTGAAAGCCAACCAACTGACATTGCAAAACAAGAAACCAGCATCGAATTAAACAATATGACTGACTGCAATTCAAAATGTATAAAACGAAGGCGTGTAAAGAGTGCAAATAAAATCAAAGATAAAATCAAGCACAATCAGAGAGAAAAGCAATTTCTTTGTTCGAAAGGAAAACTGAGGATGTGCTGATGCATTCATCCTTGTGCTTAGAAATCAAAGCGACTTCCACTATTTCGCGTGTAAGCTTGTTATGGGATCGGTTTAGAATGGTCGTTTTCTGAAAGACGGGAGCATTTTCTATTGCGGTCGCATGTGTGCCAATGCACTGACAGGTTTTTGGACGATGACACTGAAAAACCATTGCTATGCTCCATTAAAGGTTTATTAATACATCGGCCGGTTTGGCCGATGTATGCTTTGCCACAAGATAGAGGGAGGAGTATACATGCCCTTCTGCGCATGTTACGGCGGGGTTCTTGTGCCTTGTGGTGCAGCCATTATCTCTCTTTGTCGTTTTGTTGACCATGCAACAAAGTCTTGATAGGCGGTGCGGGGCTGAAAAGACCATGTGAACGCCTGCCTTCTTACCAATCTTCTTGAGATTATGAGAAATCTTGTGGATATAAGGTATTATTGGTACCTAATTTCACTGTTGGACTTCAGCTGAAGGGCCTGTCATCTTCATTTTGTAGTTCTTTAACATTTTTCTAGCGACAGAAGAAAAGTTTTTGCGGCTATCCCGACTGCGTCAGCCTGCACACTTGAGCTGAAAAGCTATCCTGAAATTTGCGCTTACATGACTTCGTCAAGGCGTTACTAAAACCAGATTGCACAATATTCCTTTTAACCAACTTTGAATGAGCAGAACCATAAGCTACAATGGATTTCTTGCTCCTTGGTTCGAACACTCAGCAAACATGATTAGGAGTGAAAAAAAGTCTTAGCTCGAGAAAACGAATGGAATTCTTGTCTGGCACTTCGTGGGTCAGCTCAAGTGGCTCCATTGTGTTCGTAAACACCGTCAGAACTTAAGGTACCCGAATTAAAATGGTTTCATTATTGCAATCTAAGATAACTAAGTAATCATCTACGAAACGGAAGATCTTTAAAACGCATGAGTTATCAAAGCTTTCATTAAGAGCTCAGTCATGCATGCCGAGGTAAAGGTCACTGAGAACAGGGGCAATGCATGATCCTATACGAATCCCCTGCCTTTGTATAAAACGAGACCTATTCTAACCTGCAAATGTTGATTTGAGGTAAACCGACAATTCCAAAAACCATCATCAGTAATGCCACACTTATTCTGAAAAGCCACGGCGCCATTTTTGGACAGCCATTACTGTTGATGGCTTTTTGGAATTGTTGTCGGTTTACCTCAAATCAACCTTTGCAGATTGGAATGGGTCTCGGTTTATACAAATGCAGGGGATCTGTATAGGATCATGCATTGCCCCAGTTCTCAGTGACCTTTACCTCGGCATGTATGACGGAGCTCTTAATGAAAGCTTTGATAACTCATGGGTTTTAAAGATCTTCCAGTTCGTAGATGATTACTTAGTTATCTCAGATTGCAATAATGAAACCATTTTAAGTCAGGTACCTCAAGTTCTGACCGTGTTTGCGAACACAATGGCGCCACATGAGCTGACCCACGAAGTGCCAGACAAGAATTCCATTCGTTTTCTCGAGCTAAGACTTCTTTTTCACTCCTTATCATGTTTGCTGGTCGTTCGAACCAAGGAACAAGAAACCCATTTTAGCTTATGGTATGTTTTAGTATGTACTTTAGTACTTTTAGTATGTTTAGAGATTTGGAAGCCTTTTTCTTCAGGACATTTATATGAGGAAGAAAGGCGAGTTTTTTGTCAAAAGTTACGCCTAGAAATTTGTGTTCGTTTTTCACCGGTAATTTAGTTTTGTTCAGGTGCAGTGTAGGATCTGTTTGTAAGCCTCGTTTGAGAGAGAATAGGACAGCCACTGTTTTTTGAGGAGAAAACTGAAATCCGTTTGTGTCTCCCCATGCTGCTAGTTTATGGTCAACTGCATCACATGGTCTCTCACATGTAGATACGATAGAGGATGTGTATGCAATCTGTAGATCGTCAACATAAGCTGAATACATTATGGATTTCGGGATAACTGTGCTTATGGAATTCATTTTTGCTATAAAGAGAGTTGTGCTTACGACGCATCCCTGTGGTACACCATTCTCCTGTACAAAGTTCTTTAAAAAGGTTGAGCCCAAGCGCACACGGAATGAGCGATTTGACAAGAAGTCCTTTAGACAGTTTAACATCCTACCACGTATGCTTAAATCTGCTAGGTCAAGGAGGATGCCAAATCTCCATGTAGTGTCATACGCCTTTTCCATATCAAAGAAGAGGGCAAGGCAGTGCTGTTTGTGAATAAATGCTTCACGAACAGTGTTTTCAAGGCGGACTAGATGGTCTGTGGTAGAACATGCTGTTTTGAACCCACATTGGTGAATGTCTCGAAGTTCTCGGGTATGAAGGACAAAGACTAATCTGGTATTAAGAACACTTTCAAAAGACTTTGCAAGGCAACTTCTGAGAGCTATGGGTCTATAATTGCTGGGGGCCGTTGTTGGCTTTCCTGGTTTTAGGAAAGGCTTTTTTCCAGGCCTCTGGAATACTCCCGGATACCCATATTTTGTTGAAAAATTTCAGAAGTGCTTCTAAAGCCGGTGTAGAAAGATGTGCTAGCATCTGATAGTGAATTTGATCTGGGCCAGGTGCAGTGTTCTTGCCGGCAGATAGAACCGTGTTCATTTCTTGCAGCGTTATTAACTTGTTATATGCTTCATTTGTACTTCCACTTGTTGGCAGTTTTTGTTTTTCGGCCTTGTTTTTGTATGTTATGAAAGATTTTGGGTAGTGTAGTGAGCTTGAAATTGCAGAAAAATGATCGCCTAGAATATCTGCCTGTTCCTGTAAGTTTGTTTGGGTGCCAGGAGATGTTAGAAAAGCGACTGTGTACGGGGAGAAGTTGCCATCCAGATGGTGAACAACCTCCCAAATTTTTTTTGATGTGATTCAGCTATTTATTTATGATATGTATTTTTGCCAAGAAGCCTTCTCAGCGCTTCGGCGGACGTACCGTGCCCTAGCTTTCGCCTGTTTGAATTTTACAAGGTTTTCGTTTTTAAGGCACCTGCGAAAGGTTCCCCAAGCTTTGTTTTGTTTCTTCTTTGCATCTCTGCACTCCTGAGAATACCAGACATTGCGATTTTTCAGTACCACTCCTGAAGACTGTGGTATAGCTACAAGTGCTGCGTCAATGATGCGGGCCGTAAATTTTTCAATTATCTCGTCAAAACTGAGTTTTTCGGAAAAGACCTTTTCCAGGCTGGCTTCAGACTGGAATAGAGCCCAGTTCACAAGGTGCAGCTTCCACCGCTTGGGTTTGTTTAGAGTGATGGAGGGTGAGGGTGTTAGGCTGATAAAGACAGGCAAATGATCACTTCCTAAAGGATTGTCAGACGTCCCATTTAAAATCAGTAAAAATTGATGGGGAGCTAAATGATAAATTTAAAACGCTCATTTTCCCCGTGCTTGGGGAGCAGTATGTATGCTTTCCTGTATTTAGCAGGCAGACATCATTGTATAATATAAAATCCTCTAATATACGACCTCTAGTGTGTCTGATCGCTTCTCCAAAAAGTGGAGTGCGAAATAAAATCTCCAACCAGATATGGTTCTGGCAGTTGTTCTAAAAGCTCTTCCAGGACAGCAGCTTGGGCATGTTGGTTACTCATTCTTGATGGAACAGCGCAAAACATCGGGACAAGAGACAAGCGCAGCGCTTGTCTCTTGTCCCGATGTTTTGCGCTGTTCCATCAAGAATGAGCTCTTCCAGATCATGAAGGGTTACAGTTAGGTGCGGTTGGAGATACAGTGTGCATATAGTTATTGTTTTATAATGAATGATAGAGACAGCAACAGCTTCGAACTTGGTTTTGAGGCTAATTTCACGTGTTGCTACTCCATTCTGCACTACAATAGCGACACCTCCAGATAACCTATTTGCTTCTTTTTGGTCGCAGCGAAAAATGTTGTGTCCTTTTAAAATGTTTTGGTGTGGTCCTAAGTTAGCTTCCTGTAGGCAAAGGGCTACAGGAGAAAATGAATGTAAAATGTCTTTTATATCGTTGTAGTTGTTTATGAGACCTCGGCAGTTCCAGTGTATGAGGAACGCCATATTTTTTTATGGAATGTACCTGAGTTTAGGTTTCAGGTTTGTCTGGTCCTGTAATAAGAGTTTTTTCTCACCGTTATCTTTCCAGAGTTATGCCGCCGCTGCAGCGTGGACGAGGAAGGGGTTGTGTCCATTGTCTCGGGGGCTTTGGACGTTTGGGGAGAGTTAGGAGTGTTGGTTGCAGGCTTCCATTCTGGGGGAGAAGCCTTTTGGGCTGTTGGCTCTGGGGATAGTTTGCCCTGTTTCTGCGATGGCAGGGCAGCTTTCACTGCTTCTGCCTGGGGCAGGGATGGCCCCGCCTGAGGTTTAACCTCGGCGGAGACCAAATCCTGTTGTGGTGTGCTGAACCTATGCTCCACCACATTGGAATAGTTCGGTTTGGCTGTGAACAAAAAAGTGCCGTTTAACAAGATATGGCTGTCGTGCCTCTTTAAACGTTATGTTTTCATTGACTTTTATGGTAATGCTGACCTTTTCCTTCTTCCAAGAAGGACATGACCGTGAGTATGCGGCGTGTTCACCTGCACAGTTCGCGCAGTGTGGCGCAGCTTCACACTAGTCAGATTTATGTTGAGTTGAGGCACATTTTGCACACGTTTGTCGGCCACGGCAGCTCTGGGAGCCATGACCGAATCTTTGGCAGTTGAAACAAAGATTAGGGTTTGGGATGTAGGGCGGGATGTCTACTTTGATCTAACCGACTTCAATGGATTCAGGGAGTTTGCTGGAGTTGAAAGTGAGAACTATGTGCTTTGTTGGTATTTCTTGGTTGTTCTTTCGGATTTTGACCCTGTGTACACCGATTACATTTTGCTCGGAAAGACCTTCTAGAAGTTCTTCAGTGAGTGACAGGAAGTCAATCTCTGATATCACGCCTTGGACTGTCTTCAAGCACTGACTGTTATTGGGCTATCCCCAAATGTAGCAAGTTGCTGAAGGTTGCTGTACTGGAGTTTGCTTTGCAGCTCAAGCAGGAGATCCCCGCTAGCCAGTTTACTAACATCGTATCCTGGGCCTAGTATGGTTGTGAGAGACCTAGATACTGCAAAAGGGGATATTAGCCGAGCTTGTTTGGCAGGGCTTTCACTGTGGATCACATGATATTTAGGGAAAGTTTCATGCTTCGCTGAAAAGAACTGGGCTGACACATCGGTCCGCCTTTTCTTGGAAAGGCAATCAGTTTGTTTGGAGGAAGAAGCCATAAATAATGTATGATGTTCGGCTGCGGTACCAGCCACCCACCATGGAGCCCAACGAGGGGGCGGGGCAGGAATTGGCAGGCAAGTCCTGTCCACGTCAGCTGTACACAGTAACTATAACCTAATATGGCGTAACTCAGGGTAGTCAGCCACACAAGGTTAACCCTCGCTGCCTGGAAGTAAGGAAAAACCAAGAGGAGAGTAGAGGACAGGAGAGTTGTAGGATAGAAGATAGGAACGTGAAAGATGAAGGGAAGGATAGGAAAAGGCGACTGCCGGTTTCCCCCGGGTGGGTCAGCCCGGAGGTGCCGTCTATGGGAAGCGTGGGCCAAAGTGGTGTGTTGCCTCCGTCGAGGGGCCTTAAAGGCTCAAACACTCGGCATCGGCTCAACCACCACGATCCCCTTTTCCCCAGACACGACGAAGCCACACACGGCTAAGCGTGGGTGCTCGGGGTCCGTGGTGTCGCACAAAACACACAAACACCTGCTTTAACAGGTGCCCCCTGCGGGGGGAGGCCATGTTTTGTTGGGACCACAGGTCAATTCCAAAAGAAAGTAAAAACAGAGTCTCTTATCAGACGCTGATTGTACTTGATTTTGTGCCTGTCTATTTTATAATGATTATTTTTTGTAATTTTAATGACATGTATAACATGTTACGACACTTCTGATTTTCAATGCATGCAGTTGTGATAATGAGCAAGTGTGAGCGGGAGGTGCATACAGTACGCGTCGCCACTAAAGCGAGCAGCCCCGTTGTACAAGAAGCAGTGAGTTATCGATCCATAAAATGCACTGCGTCAAGAGGCAAGACGTCGCCGCCTGCTACGACCCACAGATCGATCCGAGACCCAAGACTGCACATACAAGGAGAAATGGAAAGCAGACTATGCCTCGATCATGGCCACCTCCGACGACAGCCGCCAGGAGTAAGGTAAAAGCAAACTATGAATAAACCTGCCAGCAGTTCTAGCAGTTTGTGCGATCAGACCGAGCTATTTGAAGGTGGTTCGGTCAGGTGCCCATTCTACATAGGTATTGAGAAATTTGTTCATGTTCGAGCATTTTAATGTGATTTATTTCAAAACGATATGCATCTGAACTTCAACTTGCGTCATGAACAGCAGTTTCCACTTCATAGATGGCAATTTAGTGCAAAAACAATTCACGTAAAAGTGCAGTATAAACTATATTTCTCAGGCGGCATGCGTCAATCACACCCCCCCCCCCCCCCCGCGGTAAGCGTATGCCCAATTTTCCTAGCTGGAAGTTGTGGTCAGCCTATGCTGCGGACAAGAATTGCTCCTTGCACTTTGTCTCTCATTTCCTCCATTTGTTGAGGAATGTGCAGAACAGTTTGTTCAGCCCCCTATAAAAACTGCATGGTATGGATCCATGAGAAATGCCAGTTAGATCAACAGAGGCATTATCATATAATGCACAAAGGAAAAAGCACCGTTCTAGCATGATGAGACTGTATGAGCAGTTCTTGTTCACGACGAAGCCTGGAACGACAAAAAATTCAGCTACATTTTTCTCTCTTTTACACCTTCCTAGTGTCCGCTCGATGCTCTCATATATTCTGATCTGCTTTTTATGTAGCAGGGTAAGCAGGTTTCAATACATGATCTTGCACGTAAAAACCATCAGCTTGACAATACTGACAAAGGCGACGATTTCCATTTGTGCACTCCTAAAAAGGTTTTCTCCTTTCAGTTTTATATTTTTAAATCCAACTTCTATAGCCCCATATTGGTGCTTTGCTTGCCTTATTCATGAATGGACTCTATTCCTCCTGTAGCACCATCTTTGCTCGTTGCGGATCTGGAAACGAACTGATGCTGCTGACGACAGACTATTAACGTGATTTCAGAAATGAAGATGTCGAAGATATCCTTGTCAGCAACAGTTAGAGTTCCCGCTGGCCAATCTTTGAAGATCGATCATCTGCGCTGACGACCAGGACGTAATGCCTAGCTCGCGTGGTCATCCTGTGTTACACAAATGCAACGAGCACCGCAGTTTTTCCACGAAAAACGCTACGTTTTTCCTCAAGGGACACTGACGGTAGACGGCATGGCTCCTATATAACATCGAACAAGCCTGGGGGGACTATCACTCTGGAGCAGACCAGGCAGCCGTAAGGTTGAGCAGAGATTTACCTTCTGTTTACCATTTGTGCAGGCAGCTTTGTTTGTATTTTAGCCACTCAATATCTAGCTCCTGGTCTGCTCCAAGTGTGCTTGGTTTTTTGTGTTTGTTTTTTTAGTGTTCTGTGGTGTGTACCTTGCAAACGAGTCCTACTGTGTATATGAAGATTACCTTTTCAGCCTTTTGCGCTCTGCGGCTGAACTACAAGTAATTTTTTTATCAGACTGGCCACTAGCTTATATAGCTATCGGCCGAAACAGTGTTTGCACATATTGTTATCGCAATAAAGTTCCCTCCCAAAACCAATCACGCAACTTCTTTATCCAGGTGTAACCACCGCTTGTGGCACATGCAGGACGTTCCTCTTAAGATATTACAGTTGATGAGGATGACGGTTTCACTGCAGTGAACGAGGCTGCACCAGAACTTACGCAGCAACCTCAGACACCACCAGGAGAAACATCGGTGCAGAGCCTGGTCCAGTGCACCCATTACAGCCCAATGTTGACAAGACGTGTTGGCAACTTGCCTCCTTAACAAAAAGAGTGCGATGTCATACCATTGCTACCCAGGTACCAGAACATTTGTCTTGTACCAGCCTAAATCACCATGTTTAGAGAGATGTGTAAAGCCATTCTAGAGTTGTTTTTATTAAAAAGAGCTGCATTACATAAAAGCAGAACTGGGAATTGGTGAGCAGCATTATCAAAGACAACAGCCCGTTTACATAAAACTATGGTGTAAAGCCAACAGATGTCGGCCTAGATGACTCACACCGTTCTCAGTCGTCTATGGCAGAACACCCTACATCCCTCTCGACGCGCAGTTGGGCCTTCACCGTTAGACAACGTCCCCAATTGACTCTGCCCAACGACTTCGTTACGCCCACCTCGACGCTCAGTGCAACCTTCTCGTGGCTCATGCGCGTGTGAGAGTGGCCAATGTAGCATCACCACCACATCCCACCTTCCGGTTGGGTGACTTGGTCCTCGTTCGCCACACCATCTGCACGACTGGCCCTTACACAAAGCTCATGCCCCGATACTGCGGCGCTTACCGTGTCGTTGAACGGCTCGGCCCCGTGACATACCGCCTCGAAGAAATCCCCGAGCATAGACGATGCGGTGTGCACCACATTTTCACGGAGCATGTGTAAACATGAATCAATATGTCAACAGCGCCAGCATTGACTCCGACTTAGATACCGGGTCATCACCACTACTGTCGTCGCCAGCTGCCTTACTGCATTCCCCACGAAATGCCAACCAATAATTGGAGCGCCTGCAGCAGCTCACTGAAACTCCCCCCCCCCATGTTACGGTGCCTGCCGAGGAGCGCTGCGCCAGAAAAGGGAGAGGCGCAGGACGAGCGCGAGACAAGCGCGCGGCGCCAGCGCGAGGGTTAGAGAACAAAAGAAGAGCGCCGGGGCAAGTGGTGTTTGCCTGGTGTCCTCCGTTCTTCTGTGTCTATCTCTTGGCGGGCACAGGGTCCCGCAACATTACATAATGCATTACAAGTCCTTCAATAAAATGACTGAAGGACAAATTTTGCAGCTTATGTGATGTGTCGCACTGAAACCAAACTTGTCAACATGCATGGCAGCTTTCTTGCCTCGCAGTGTTGAGTGCAAAAGCTGCCGCAGAAACAAAACGATCTCAGTTTTTGTGGGACGGAGCCACGAAGGAGGCAAGTATATTCGTGATAGTGCGGTTAACACGCTCCACGAGGCCATTGCACTGGGGATGATTGACGGATGTAGTGGAATGTGCAATGCCAAAGGAGCGGAGGGCTCGCTCAAATTCATGGGACAAACACAAGTATAAAAAATCGATAAATTAAATGCCTAACACACGATTGACATGATACAGTGACATAACATGATAATAGTGGCCATAGTGAAAGTGCGTGAAAAAGCAACAAAAATTCTCAGTCCTTAAAAAGCAACCATGGCTAAAAAAGGTGGATGCACAGAAAAAAATGGTTTATATAAGAACTTGTTTAAAAAACTGCAGAGAAATTTATGAGATGGACAAAAAATAAGTAAATTAAACATTAAAAAAGAAGAGAGAAAGATGCAAATGTTGAAACAAAATTGAAAGCCAACCAACTGACATTGCAAAACAAGAAACCAGCATCGAATTAAACAATATGACTGACTGCAATTCAAAATGTATAAAACGAAGGCGTGTAAAGAGTGCAAATAAAATCAAAGATAAAATCAAGCACAATCAGAGAGAAAAGCAATTTCTTTGTTCGAAAGGAAAACTGAGGATGTGCTGATGCATTCATCCTTGTGCTTAGAAATCAAAGCGACTTCCACTATTTCGCGTGTAAGCTTGTTATGGGATCGGTTTAGAATGGTCGTTTTCTGAAAGACGGGAGCATTTTCTATTGCGGTCGCATGTGTGCCAATGCACTGACAGGTTTTTGGACGATGACACTGAAAAACCATTGCTATGCTCCATTAAAGGTTTATTAATACATCGGCCGGTTTGGCCGATGTATGCTTTGCCACAAGATAGAGGGAGGAGTATACATGCCCTTCTGCGCATGTTACGGCGGGGTTCTTGTGCCTTGTGGTGCAGCCATTATCTCTCTTTGTCGTTTTGTTGACCATGCAACAAAGTCTTGATAGGCGGTGCGGGGCTGAAAAGACCATGTGAACGCCTGCCTTCTTACCAATCTTCTTGAGATTATGAGAAATCTTGTGGATATAAGGTATTATTGGTACCTAATTTCACTGTTGGACTTCAGCTGAAGGGCCTGTCATCTTCATTTTGTAGTTCTTTAACATTTTTCTAGCGACAGAAGAAAAGTTTTTGCGGCTATCCCGACTGCGTCAGCCTGCACACTTGAGCTGAAAAGCTATCCTGAAATTTGCGCTTACATGACTTCGTCAAGGCGTTACTAAAACCAGATTGCACAATATTCCTTTTAACCAACTTTGAATGAGCAGAACCATAAGCTACAATGGATTTCTTGCTCCTTGGTTCGAACACTCAGCAAACATGATTAGGAGTGAAAAAAAGTCTTAGCTCGAGAAAACGAATGGAATTCTTGTCTGGCACTTCGTGGGTCAGCTCAAGTGGCTCCATTGTGTTCGTAAACACCGTCAGAACTTAAGGTACCCGAATTAAAATGGTTTCATTATTGCAATCTAAGATAACTAAGTAATCATCTACGAAACGGAAGATCTTTAAAACGCATGAGTTATCAAAGCTTTCATTAAGAGCTCAGTCATGCATGCCGAGGTAAAGGTCACTGAGAACAGGGGCAATGCATGATCCTATACGAATCCCCTGCCTTTGTATAAAACGAGACCTATTCTAACCTGCAAATGTTGATTTGAGGTAAACCGACAATTCCAAAAACCATCATCAGTAATGCCACACTTATTCTGAAAAGCCACGGCGCCATTTTTGGACAGCCATTACTGTTGATGGCTTTTTGGAATTGTTGTCGGTTTACCTCAAATCAACCTTTGCAGATTGGAATGGGTCTCGGTTTATACAAATGCAGGGGATCTGTATAGGATCATGCATTGCCCCAGTTCTCAGTGACCTTTACCTCGGCATGTATGACGGAGCTCTTAATGAAAGCTTTGATAACTCATGGGTTTTAAAGATCTTCCAGTTCGTAGATGATTACTTAGTTATCTCAGATTGCAATAATGAAACCATTTTAAGTCAGGTACCTCAAGTTCTGACCGTGTTTGCGAACACAATGGCGCCACATGAGCTGACCCACGAAGTGCCAGACAAGAATTCCATTCGTTTTCTCGAGCTAAGACTTCTTTTTCACTCCTTATCATGTTTGCTGGTCGTTCGAACCAAGGAACAAGAAACCCATTTTAGCTTATGGTATGTTTTAGTATGTACTTTAGTACTTTTAGTATGTTTAGAGATTTGGAAGCCTTTTTCTTCAGGACATTTATATGAGGAAGAAAGGCGAGTTTTTTGTCAAAAGTTACGCCTAGAAATTTGTGTTCGTTTTTCACTGGTAATTTAGTTTTGTTCAGGTGCAGTGTAGGATCTGTTTGTAAGCCTCGTTTGAGAGAGAATAGGACAGCCACTGTTTTTTGAGGAGAAAACTGAAATCCGTTTGTGTCTCCCCATGCTGCTAGTTTATGGTCAACTGCATCACATGGTCTCTCACATGTAGATACGATAGAGGATGTGTATGCAATCTGTAGATCGTCAACATAAGCTGAATACATTATGGATTTCGGGATAACTGTGCTTATGGAATTCATTTTTGCTATAAAGAGAGTTGTGCTTACGACGCATCCCTGTGGTACACCATTCTCCTGTACAAAGTTCTTTAAAAAGGTTGAGCCCAAGCGCACACGGAATGAGCGATTTGACAAGAAGTCCTTTAGACAGTTTAACATCCTACCACGTATGCTTAAATCTGCTAGGTCAAGGAGGATGCCAAATCTCCATGTAGTGTCATACGCCTTTTCCATATCAAAGAAGAGGGCAAGGCAGTGCTGTTTGTGAATAAATGCTTCACGAACAGTGTTTTCAAGGCGGACTAGATGGTCTGTGGTAGAACATGCTGTTTTGAACCCACATTGGTGAATGTCTCGAAGTTCTCGGGTATGAAGGACAAAGACTAATCTGGTATTAAGAACACTTTCAAAAGACTTTGCAAGGCAACTTCTGAGAGCTATGGGTCTATAATTGCTGGGGGCCGTTGTTGGCTTTCCTGGTTTTAGGAAAGGCTTTTTTCCAGGCCTCTGGAATACTCCCGGATACCCATATTTTGTTGAAAAATTTCAGAAGTGCTTCTAAAGCCGGTGTAGAAAGATGTGCTAGCATCTGATAGTGAATTTGATCTGGGCCAGGTGCAGTGTTCTTGCCGGCAGATAGAACCGTGTTCATTTCTTGCAGCGTTATTAACTTGTTATATGCTTCATTTGTACTTCCACTTGTTGGCAGTTTTTGTTTTTCGGCCTTGTTTTTGTATGTTATGAAAGATTTTGGGTAGTGTAGTGAGCTTGAAATTGCAGAAAAATGATCGCCTAGAATATCTGCCTGTTCCTGTAAGTTTGTTTGGGTGCCAGGAGATGTTAGAAAAGCGACTGTGTACGGGGAGAAGTTGCCATCCAGATGGTGAACAACCTCCCAAATTTTTTTTGATGTGATTCAGCTATTTATTTATGATATGTATTTTTGCCAAGAAGCCTTCTCAGCGCTTCGGCGGACGTACCGTGCCCTAGCTTTCGCCTGTTTGAATTTTACAAGGTTTTCGTTTTTAAGGCACCTGCGAAAGGTTCCCCAAGCTTTGTTTTGTTTCTTCTTTGCATCTCTGCACTCCTGAGAATACCAGACATTGCGATTTTTCAGTACCACTCCTGAAGACTGTGGTATAGCTACAAGTGCTGCGTCAATGATGCGGGCCGTAAATTTTTCAATTATCTCGTCAAAACTGAGTTTTTCGGAAAAGACCTTTTCCAGGCTGGCTTCAGACTGGAATAGAGCCCAGTTCACAAGGTGCAGCTTCCACCGCTTGGGTTTGTTTAGAGTGATGGAGGGTGAGGGTGTTAGGCTGATAAAGACAGGCAAATGATCACTTCCTAAAGGATTGTCAGACGTCCCATTTAAAATCAGTAAAAATTGATGGGGAGCTAAATGATAAATTTAAAACGCTCATTTTCCCCGTGCTTGGGGAGCAGTATGTATGCTTTCCTGTATTTAGCAGGCAGACATCATTGTATAATATAAAATCCTCTAATATACGACCTCTAGTGTGTCTGATCGCTTCTCCAAAAAGTGGAGTGCGAAATAAAATCTCCAACCAGATATGGTTCTGGCAGTTGTTCTAAAAGCTCTTCCAGGACAGCAGCTTGGGCATGTTGGTTACTCATTCTTGATGGAACAGCGCAAAACATCGGGACAAGAGACAAGCGCAGCGCTTGTCTCTTGTCCCGATGTTTTGCGCTGTTCCATCAAGAATGAGCTCTTCCAGATCATGAAGGGTTACAGTTAGGTGCGGTTGGAGATACAGTGTGCATATAGTTATTGTTTTATAATGAATGATAGAGACAGCAACAGCTTCGAACTTGGTTTTGAGGCTAATTTCACGTGTTGCTACTCCATTCTGCACTACAATAGCGACACCTCCAGATAACCTATTTGCTTCTTTTTGGTCGCAGCGAAAAATGTTGTGTCCTTTTAAAATGTTTTGGTGTGGTCCTAAGTTAGCTTCCTGTAGGCAAAGGGCTACAGGAGAAAATGAATGTAAAATGTCTTTTATATCGTTGTAGTTGTTTATGAGACCTCGGCAGTTCCAGTGTATGAGGAACGCCATATTTTTTTATGGAATGTACCTGAGTTTAGGTTTCAGGTTTGTCTGGTCCTGTAATAAGAGTTTTTTCTCACCGTTATCTTTCCAGAGTTATGCCGCCGCTGCAGCGTGGACGAGGAAGGGGTTGTGTCCATTGTCTCGGGGGCTTTGGACGTTTGGGGAGAGTTAGGAGTGTTGGTTGCAGGCTTCCATTCTGGGGGAGAAGCCTTTTGGGCTGTTGGCTCTGGGGATAGTTTGCCCTGTTTCTGCGATGGCAGGGCAGCTTTCACTGCTTCTGCCTGGGGCAGGGATGGCCCCGCCTGAGGTTTAACCTCGGCGGAGACCAAATCCTGTTGTGGTGTGCTGAACCTATGCTCCACCACATTGGAATAGTTCGGTTTGGCTGTGAACAAAAAAGTGCCGTTTAACAAGATATGGCTGTCGTGCCTCTTTAAACGTTATGTTTTCATTGACTTTTATGGTAATGCTGACCTTTTCCTTCTTCCAAGAAGGACATGACCGTGAGTATGCGGCGTGTTCACCTGCACAGTTCGCGCAGTGTGGCGCAGCTTCACACTAGTCAGATTTATGTTGAGTTGAGGCACATTTTGCACACGTTTGTCGGCCACGGCAGCTCTGGGAGCCATGACCGAATCTTTGGCAGTTGAAACAAAGATTAGGGTTTGGGATGTAGGGCGGGATGTCTACTTTGATCTAACCGACTTCAATGGATTCAGGGAGTTTGCTGGAGTTGAAAGTGAGAACTATGTGCTTTGTTGGTATTTCTTGGTTGTTCTTTCGGATTTTGACCCTGTGTACACCGATTACATTTTGCTCGGAAAGACCTTCTAGAAGTTCTTCAGTGAGTGACAGGAAGTCAATCTCTGATATCACGCCTTGGACTGTCTTCAAGCACTGACTGTTATTGGGCTATCCCCAAATGTAGCAAGTTGCTGAAGGTTGCTGTACTGGAGTTTGCTTTGCAGCTCAAGCAGGAGATCCCCGCTAGCCAGTTTACTAACATCGTATCCTGGGCCTAGTATGGTTGTGAGAGACCTAGATACTGCAAAAGGGGATATTAGCCGAGCTTGTTTGGCAGGGCTTTCACTGTGGATCACATGATATTTAGGGAAAGTTTCATGCTTCGCTGAAAAGAACTGGGCTGACACATCGGTCCGCCTTTTCTTGGAAAGGCAATCAGTTTGTTTGGAGGAAGAAGCCATAAATAATGTATGATGTTCGGCTGCGGTACCAGCCACCCACCATGGAGCCCAACGAGGGGGCGGGGCAGGAATTGGCAGGCAAGTCCTGTCCACGTCAGCTGTACACAGTAACTATAACCTAATATGGCGTAACTCAGGGTAGTCAGCCACACAAGGTTAACCCTCGCTGCCTGGAAGTAAGGAAAAACCAAGAGGAGAGTAGAGGACAGGAGAGTTGTAGGATAGAAGATAGGAACGTGAAAGATGAAGGGAAGGATAGGAAAAGGCGACTGCCGGTTTCCCCCGGGTGGGTCAGCCCGGAGGTGCCGTCTATGGGAAGCGTGGGCCAAAGTGGTGTGTTGCCTCCGTCGAGGGGCCTTAAAGGCTCAAACACTCGGCATCGGCTCAACCACCACGATCCCCTTTTCCCCAGACACGACGAAGCCACACACGGCTAAGCGTGGGTGCTCGGGGTCCGTGGTGTCGCACAAAACACACAAACACCTGCTTTAACAGGTGCCCCCTGCGGGGGGAGGCCATGTTTTGTTGGGACCACAGGTCTATTCCAAAAGAAAGTAAAAACAGAGTCTCTTATCAGACGCTGATTGTACTTGATTTTGTGCCTGTCTATTTTATAATGATTATTTTTTGTAATTTTAATGACATGTATAACATGTTACGACACTTCTGATTTTCAATGCATGCAGTTGTGATAACGAGCAAGTGTGAGCGGGAGGTGCATGCAGTACGCGTCGCCACTAAAGCGAGCAGCCCCGTTGTACAAGAAGCAGTGAGTTATCGATCCATAAAATGCACTGCGTCAAGAGGCAAGACGTCGCCGCCTGCTACGACCCACAGATCGATCCGAGACCCAAGACTGCACATACAAGGAGAAATGGAAAGCAGACTATGCCTCGATCATGGCCACCTCCGACAACAGCCGCCAGGAGTAAGGTAAAAGCAAACTATGAATAAACCTGCCAGCAGTTCTAGCAGTTTGTGCGATCAGACCGAGCTATTTGAAGGTGGTTCGGTCAGGTGCCCATTCTACATAGGTATTGAGAAATTTGTTCATGTTCGAGCATTTTAATGTGATTTATTTCAAAACGATATGCATCTGAACTTCAACTTGCGTCATGAACAGCAGTTTCCACTTCATAGATGGCAATTTAGTGCAAAAACAATTCACGTAAAAGTGCAGTATAAACTATATTTCTCAGGCGGCATGCGTCAATGACACCCCCCCCCCCCCCGCGGTAAGCGTATGCCCAATTTTCCTAGCTGGAAGTTGTGGTCAGCCTATGCTGCGGACAAGAATTGCTCCTTGCACTTTGTCTCTCATTTCCTCCATTTGTTGAGGAATGTGCAGAACAGTTTGTTCAGCCCCCTATAAAAACTGCATGGTATGGATCCATGAGAAATGCCAGTTAGATCAACAGAGGCATTATCATATAATGCACAAAGGAAAAAGCACCGTTCTAGCATGATGAGACTGTATGAGCAGTTCTTGTTCACGACGAAGCCTGGAACGACAAAAAATTCAGCTACATTTTTCTCTCTTTTACACCTTCCTAGTGTCCGCTCGATGCTCTCATATATTCTGATCTGCTTTTTATGTAGCAGGTTAAGCAGGTTTCAATACATGATCTTGCACGTAAAAACCATCAGCTTGACAATACTGACAAAGGCGACGATTTCCATTTGTGCACTCCTAAAAAGGTTTTCTCCTTTCAGTTTTATATTTTTAAATCCAACTTCTATAGCCCCATATTGGTGCTTCGCTTGCCTTTCATGAATGGACTCTATTCCTCCTGTAGCACCATCTTTGCTCGTTGCGGATCTGGAAACGAACTGATGCTGCTGACGACAGACTATTAACGTGATTTCAGAAATGAAGATGTCGAAGATATCCTTGTCAGCGACAGAGTTCCCGCTGGCCAATCTTTGAAGATCGATAATCTGCGCTGACGACCAGGACGTAATGCCTAGCTTGCGTGGTCATCCTTTGTTACACAAATGCAACGAGCACCGCAGGTTTTCCACGAAAAACGCTACGCTTTTCCTGAAGGGACACTGACGGTAGACGGCATGGCTCCTATACAACATCGAACAAGCCTGGGGGAACTATCACTCTGGAGCAGACCAGGCAGCCGTAAGGTTGAGCAGAGATTTACCTTCTGTTTACCATTTGTGCAGGCAGCTTTGTTTGTATTTTAGAAACTCAATATCTAGCTCCTGGTCTGCTCCAAGTGTGCTTGGTTTTTTGTGTTTGTTTTTTTAGTGTTCTGTGGTGTGTATCTTGCAAACGAGTCCTACTGTGTATATGAAGATTACCTTTCCAGCCTTTTGCGCTCTGCGGCTGAACTACAAGTAATTTTTTTATCAGACTGGCCACTAGCTTATATAGCTATCGGCCGAAACAGTGCACATATTGTTATCGCAATAAAGTTCCCTCCCAAAACCAATCACGCAACTTCTTTATCCAGGTGTAACCACCGCTTGTGGCACATGCAGGACGTTCCTCTTAAGATATTACAGTTGATGAAGATGACGGTTTCACTGCAGTGAAGGAGGCTGCACCAGAACTTACGCAGCAACCTTAGACCACCAGGAGAAACATCGGTGCAGAGCCTGGTCCAGTGCACCCATTACAGCCCAATGTTGACAAGACGTGTTGGCAACTTGCCTCCTTAACAAAAAGAGTGCGATGTCATACCATTGCTACCCAGGTACCAGAACATTTGTCTTGTACCAGCCTAAATCACCATGTTTAGAGACATGTGTAAAGCCATTCTAGAGTTGCTTTTATTAAAATGAGCTGCATTACATAAAAGCAGAACTGGGAATTCGTGAGCAGCATTATCAAAGACAACAGCCCGTTTCCATAAAACTATGGTGTAAAGCCAACAGATCTGTCGGCCTAGATGACTCACGCCGTTCTCAGTCGTCTATGGCAGAACACCCTACATCCCTCTCGACGCGAGTTGGGCCTTGACCGTCAGACTACGTCACCTATTGACTCTGCCCAACGACTTCGTTACGCCCACCTCGACGCTCAGTGCAACCTTCTCACGGCTCATGCGCGTGTAAGAGTGGCCAATGCAGCATCACTACCACTTCTCACCTTCCGGTTGGGTGACTTGGTCCTCGTTCGCCGCACCATCCGCACGACTGTCCCTTACACGAAGCTCATGCCCCGATACTGCGGCGCTTACCGTGTCGTTGAACGGCTAGGCCCCGTGACATACCGCCTCGAAGACCTCCCCGAGCATAGACGATGCGGTGTGCACCACATTTTCACGGAGCATGTGTAAACATGAATTAATATGTCAACAGTGCCAGCATTGACTCCGACTTAGATACCGGGTCATCACCACTACTGTCGTCGCCAGCTGCCTCACTGCATTCCCCACGAAACGCCAACCAATAATTGGAGCGCCTGCAGCAGCTCACTGAAACTCCCCCTCCCCCCCCCCCGTTGTAAGATGTTACGGTGCCCGCCGAGGAGCGCTGCGCCAGAAAAGGGAGAGGCGCAGGTCGAGCGCGAGACAAGCGTGCGGCGCCAGCGCGAGGGTTAGAGAACAAAAGAAGAGCGCCGGGGCAAGTTGTGTTTGCCTGGTGTCCTCCGTTCTTCTGTGTCTATCTCTTGGCGGGCACAGGGTCCCGCAACATTACATAACGCATTACAAGTTCTTCAATAAAATGACTGAAGGACAAATTTTGCAGCTTATGTGATGTGTCCCACTGAAACCAAACTTGTCAACATGCATGGCAGTTTTCTTGCCTTGCAGTGTTGAGTGCAAAAGCTGCCGCAGAAACAAAACGATCTCAGTTTTTGTGGGACGGAGCCACGAAGGAGGCAAGTATATTCGCGATGGTGCGGTTAACACGCTCCACGAGGCCATTGCACTGGGGATGATTGACGGATTAGTGGAATGTGCAATGCCAAAGGAGCGGAGGGCTCGCTCAAATTCAAGGGAACAAACGCAAGTATAAAAAATCGATAAATTAAATGCCTAACACACGATTGACATGATACAGTGACATAACATGATAATAGTGGCCATAGTGAAAGTGCGTGAAAAAGCAACAAAAATTCTCAGTCCTTAACAAGCAACCATGGCTAAAAAAGGTGGATGCACAGAAAAAAATGTATTATATAAGAACTTGTTTAAAAAACTGCAGAGAAATTTATGAGATGGACAAAAAATAATAAGTAAATTAAACATTAAAAAAGAAGAGAGAGGGATGCAAATGTTGAAACAAAATTGAATGCCAACCGACACTGCAAAACAAGAAACCAACATCGAATTAAACAATATGACTGACTGCAATTCGAAATGTATAAAACGAAGGCGTGTAAAGAGTGCAAATAAAATCAAAGATAAAATCAAGCACAATCAGAGAGAAAAGCAATTTCTTTGTTCAAAAGGAAAACTGAGGATGTGCTGACGCATTCATCCTTGTGCTTAGAAATCAAAGCGGCTTCCACTATTTCGCGTGTAAGCTTATTATGGGATCGGTTTACAATGGTCGTTTTCTGAGACGGGAGCATTTTCTATTGCGGTCGCATGTGCGACAATGCACTGGCAGGTTTTTGGACGATGACACTGAAAAACCATCGCTATGCTCCATTAAAGGTTTATTAATACATCGGCCGGTTTGGCCGATGCATGCTTTGCCACAAGATAGAGGGAGGAGTATACAAGCCCTTCTGCGCATGTTACGGCGGGTTTCTTGTGCCTTGTGGTGCAGCCATTATCTCTTTGTCGTTTTGTTGACCATGCAACAGTCTTGATAGGCGGTGCGGGGCTGAAAAGACCACGTGAACGCCTGCCTTCTTACCAATCTTCTTGAGATTATGAGAAATCTTGTGGATATAATGTATTATTGGTACCTAATTTCACTGTTGGACTTCAGCTGAAGGGCCTATCATCTTCATTTCGTAGTTCCTTAACATTTTTCTAGCGACAGAAGAAAGAAGTTTGCGGCTATCCCGACTGCGTCAGCCTGCACACTTGAGCTGAAAAACTATCCTGAAGTTTGCGCTTACATGACTTCGTCAAGGCGTTACTAAAACCAGATTGCACAATATTCCTTTTAACCAACTTTGAATGAGCAGAACCATAAGCTACAATGGGTTTCTTGCTCCTTGGTTCGAACACCCAGCAAACATGATTAGGAGTGAAAAAAATGTCTTAGCTCGAGAAAACGAATGGAATTCTTGTCTGGCACTTCGTGGGTCAGCTCAAGTGGCTCCATTGTGTTCGTAAACACCGTCAGAACTTGAGGTACCCGAATTAAAATGGTTTCATTATTGCAATCTAAGATAACTAAGTAATCATCTACAAAACGGAAGATATTTAAAACGCATGAGTTATCAAAGCTTTCATTAGAGCTCAGTCATGCATGCCGAGGTAAAGGTCACTGAGAACTGGGGCAATGCATGATCCTATACGGATCCCCTGCCTTTGTATAAAACGAGACCTATTCTAACCTTCAAAGGTTGATTTGAGGTAAACCGACAATTCCAAAAACCATCATCAGTAATGCCACACTTATTCTGAAAAGCCACGGCGCCATTTTTGGACAGCCATTACTGTTGATGGCTTTTTGGAATTGTTGTCGGTTTACCTCAAATCAACCTTTGCAGATTGGAATGGGTCTCGTTTTATACAAATGCAGGGGATCTGTATAGAATCATGCATTGCCCCAGTTCTCAGTGACCTTTACCTCGGCATGTATGACAGAGCTCTTAATGAAAGCTTTGAGAACTCATGCGTTTTAAAGATCTTCCGGTTCGTAGATGATTACTTAGTTATCTTAGATTGCAATAATGAAACCATTTTAAGTCGGGTACCTCAAGTTCTGACCGTGTTTGCGAACACAATGGCGCCACATGAGCTGACCCACGAAGTGCCAGACAAGAATTCCATTCGTTTTCTCGAGCTAATACTTTTTTCACTCCTAATCATGTTTGCTGGTCGTTCGAACCAAGGAACAAGAAACCAATTTTAGCTTATGGTATGTTTTAGTATGTACTTTAGTACTTTTAGTATGTTTAGAGATTTGGAAGCCTTTTTCATCAGGACATTTATATGAGGAAGAAAGGTGAGTTTTTTGTCAAAAGTTACGCCTAGAAATTTGTGTTCGTTGTTCACCGGTAATTTCGTTTTGTTCAGGTGTAGTGTACGATCTGTTTGTAAGCCTCGTTTGAGAGAGAATAGGACAGCCACTGTTTTTTGAGGAGAAAACTGAAATCCGTTTGTGTCTGCCCATGCTGCTAGTTTATTTATGGTCAACTGCACCTGTCTCTCACATGTAGATACGTTAGAGGATGTGTATGCAATCTGTAGATCGTCAACATAAGCTGAATACATTATGGATTTCGGGATAACTGTGCTTATGGAATTCATTTTTACTATAGAGTTGTGCATAAGACGCATCCCTGTGGTACGCCATTCTCCTGTACAAAGTTCTTTGAAAAGCTTGAGCCCAAGCGCACACGGAATCAGCGATTTGACAAGTCCTTTAGACAGTTTAACATCCTACCACGTATGCTTAAATCTGCTAGGTCACGGAGGATGCCAAATCGCCATGTAGTGTCATAAGCCTTTTCCATATCAAAGAAGACTGCAAGGCAGTGCTGTTCGTGAATAAATGCTTCACGAACAGTGTTTTCAAGGCAGACTAGATGGTCCGTGGTAGAACATGCTGTTTTGAACCCACATTGGTGAATGTCTAGAAGTTCTCGGGTATGAAGGACAAAGGCTAATCTGGTATTAAGAACACTTTCAAAAGGCTTTGCAAAGCAACTTGTGAGAGCTATGGGTATATAACTGCTGGGGGCCGTTGGTGGCTTTCCTGGTTTCAGGAAAGGCACAATAATAGCTTTTTTCCAGGCCTCAGGAATACTCCCGGATACCCATACTTTGTTGAAAAATTTCAGAAGTGCTTCTAAAGCCGGTTAGAAAGATGTGCAAGCATCTGATAGCGAATTTGATCTGGGCCAGGTGCAGTGTTCTTGCCGGCAGATAGAACCGTGTTCATTTCTTGCAGCGTTATTAACTTGTTATATGCTTCATTTGTACTTCCACTTGTTGGCAGTTCTTGTTTTTTGGCCTTGTTTTTGTATGTTATGAAAGATTTTGGGTAGTGTAGCGAGCTTGAAATTGCAGAAAAATGATCGCCTAGAATATCTGCCTGTTCCTGTAAATTTGTTTGGGTGCCAGGAGGTGTTAGAAAAGGGACTGTGCATGGGGAGAAGTTGCCATCCAGTTTGTGAACAAGCTCCCACATTTTTTTTTATGTGATTGAGCTATTTATTGATGATATGTATTTTTGACAAGAAGCCTTCTCAGCGTTTCGGCGGACATACCGTGCCCTAGCTTTTGACTGTTTGAATTTTACAAGGTTTTCATTTGTAAGGTACCTGCAAAAGGTTCCCCAAGCTTTGTTGTGTTTCTTCTTCGCATCTCTGCACTCCTGAGAATACCAGACTGCGATTTTTCAGTACCACTCCTGAAGACTCTGGTATAGCTACAAGTGCTGCGTCAATGATGCAGGCCGTAAATTTTTCAATTATCTCGTCAACACTGAGTTTTTCGGAAAAGCGCTTTTCCAGGCTGGCTTCAGAAAGGAATAGAGCCAAGTTCTCAAGGTTTCCACCGCTTGGGTTTGTTTAGAGTGATGGAGGGTGAGGGTGTTAGGCTGATAAAGACAGGCAAATGATCACTTCCTAGAGGATTGTCAAAGACGTCCCATTTAAGATCATTAAAAATTGATGGGGAGCTAAATGATAAATCTAAAACGCTCATTTTCCCCGTGCTTGGGGAGCAGTATGTATGCTTTCCTGTATTTAGCAGGCAGACATCATTGCATAATATAAAATCCTCTAATATACGACCTCTAGTGTGTCTGATCGCTTCTCCAGAAAGTGGAGTGCGCATTAAAATCTCCAACCAGACATGGTTTTGCCAGTTGTTCTAAAAGCTCTTCCAGATCATGAAGGGTTACAATTAGGTGCGGTTGGAGATACAGTGAAAATAAAGTTATTGATTTATAATGAATGATACACAGCAACAGCTTTGAACTTGGTTTTGAGGCTAAGTTCACGTGTTGCTACTCCATTCTGCACTACAATAGCGACACCTCCAGATAGCCTATTTGATTCTTTTCGGTCGCAGCGAAAGACGTGTCCTTTTAAAATGTTTTGGTGTGGTCCTAAGTTAGCTTCCTGTAGGCAAAGGGCTACAGGAGAAAATGAATGTAAAATGCCTTTTATATCGTTGTAGTTGTTTATGAGACCTCGACAGTTCCAGTGTATGAGGAACGCCATTTTTTTTATGGAATGTACCTGAATTTAGGTTTCAGGTTTGTCTGGTCCTGTTATAAGAGTTTTTTCTCTCCGTTATCTTTCCAGAGAGTAATGCCGCCGCTGCAGCGTGGACGAGGAAGGGGTTGTGTCCATTGTCTCGGGGGCTTTGGACGTTTGGGGAGAGTTAGGAGTGTTGGTTGCAGGCTTCCCTTCTGGGGGAGGCCTTTTGGGCTGTTGGCTCTGGGGCCAGTGTGCCCTGTTTCTGCGATGGCAGGGCAGCTTTCACTGCTTCTGCCTGGGGCAGGGATGGCCCTGCCTGAGGCTTAACCTCGGCGGAGACCAAATCCTGTTGTGGTGTGCTGCCCCTATGCTCCACCACATTGGAATAGTTCGGTTTGGCTGTGAACAAAAAAGTGCCGTTTAACAAGATATGGCTGTCGTGCCTCTTTAAACGTTATGTTTTCATTGACTTTTATGGTAACGATGTCCTTTTCCTTCTTTCGAGAAGGACATGACCGTCAGTATGCCGCGTGTTCACCTGCACAGTTTGCGCAGTGCGGTGCAGCTTCACACTCGTCAGATTTATGTTCAGTTGAGGCACATTTTGCGCATGTTTGTCGGCCATGGCAGCTCTGGGAGCCACGACCGAATCTTTGGCAGTTGAAACAAAGCCTAGGGTTTGGGATGTAGGGCCGGATGTCTACTTTGATGTAACAGACTTCAATGGATTCAGGGAGTTTGCTAGAGTTGAAAGTCAGAACTATGTGCTTTGTTGGTAATTACTTGGTTGTTCTTTCGGATTTTGATCCTGTGTACACCGATTACATTCTGCTCGGAAAGACCTTCTAGAAGATCTTCAGTCAGTGACAGGAAGTCAGCCTCTGATATCACGCCTTGGACTGTGTTCAAGCACTGACTGTTATTGGGCTATTCCCAAATGTAGCAAGTTGCTGAAGGTTGCTGTACTGGAGTTTGCTTTGCAGCTCAAGCAGGAGATCCCCGCTAGCCAGTTTACTAACTTTGTATCCTGAGCCTAGTATGGTTGTGAGAGACCTAGATACTGCAAAAGGGGATATTAGCCGAGCTTGTTTGGCGGGGCTTTCACTGTGGATCACATGATATTTAGGGCAAGTTTCATGCTTCGCTGAAAAGAACTGGGCTGATACATTGGTCCGCCCTTTCTTGGAAAGGCAATCAGTTTGGAGCAAGAAGCCATAAATATTGTATGATGTTCGGCTGCGGTGCCAGCCACCCACCATGGAGCCCAACGAGGGGAAGGGGCAGGAATTGGCAGGCAAGTCCTGTCCACGTCAGCTGTACACTGTAACTATAACCTAATATGGCGTAACTCAGGGTAGTCAGCCACACAAGGTTAACCCTCGCCGCCTGAAAGTAAGGAAAAACCAAGAAGAGAGTAGAGGACAGGAGAGTTCTAGGATAGAAGATAGGAACGTGAAAGATGAAGGGAAGGATAGGAAAAGGCGACTGCCGGTTTCCCCCGGGTGAGTCAGCCCGGAGGTGCCGTCTATGGGAAGTGTGGGCCAAAGTGGTGTGTTGCCTCCGTCGAGGGGCCTTAAAGGTTCAAACACTCGGCATCGGCTCAACTACTAGGATCCCCTTTTCCCCAGACACGACGATGCCACGCACGGCTAAGCGTGGGTGCTCGGGGTCCGTGGTGTCGCACAAAACACAAACACCTGCTTTAACAGGTGCCCCCTGCGGGGAGAGGCCATGTTTTGTTAGGACCCCAGGTCTATTCCAAAATAAAGTAAAAACAGTCTGTTATCAGACGCTGATTGTACTTGATTTTGTGCCTGTCTATTTTATAATGATTATTTTTTGTAATTTTAATGACATGTATAACATGTTATTAAACTTCTGATTTTCAATGCATGCAGTTGTGACGAGCAAGTGTGAGCCGGAGATGCATGTAGTACGCGTCACCACTAAAGCGAGCAGCCCCGTTGTACAGGAAGCCAGTCAGTTATCGATCCATAAAACGCACTGCGTCAGAGGCAAGACGTCGCCGCCTGCTACGACCCACAGATGGATCCGAGACCCAAGAAAAGACTGCACATACAAGGAGAGATGGAAAGCAGACTATGCCTGGATCATGGCCACCTCGGACGACAGCCGCCAGGAGCAAGGCAAACTATGAATAAACCAGCCAGCAGTTCTAACAGTATGTGCGATCAGACCGAGCTATTTGAAAGTGGTTCGGTCAGGTGCCTATTCTTACGTAGGTATTGAGAAATTTGTTCATGTTCGAGCATTTTAATGTGATTTATTTCAAAACGATATGCATCTGAACTTCAACTTGTGTCATGAACAGCAGTTTCCACTTCATAGATGGCAATTTAGTGCAAAAAAAATTCACGCAAAAGTGCAATATAAACTATATTCCTCAGCCGGCATGCGTCAATGACACCCCCCCACGGTAAGCGTATGCCCGATTTCAATAGCAGGAAGTTGTGGTCAGCCTAAGCTGCGGACAAAAATCACTCCTTGCACTTTGTCTCTGATTTCCTCCAAATGTTGAGGAATTTGCAGGACAGTTTGTTCAGCACCCTATAAAAACTGCATGGTATGGATCCATGAGAAAAGCCACTTAGATGAACAGAGGCATTATCATATACTGCACAAAGAAAAAAGCATCAGTCTAGCATGATGAGACTGTATGAGCAGTTCTTGTTCAAGATGGAGCCTGGAACAACAAAAAATTCAACTACATTCTTCTCTCTTTTACATCTTCCTAGTGTCCACTCAATGCTCTCATATATTCTGATCTGCTTATATGTAACAGGGTAAGCAGGTTTCAATGCATGATCTTGCACGTAAAAACCATCAGCATGACAATACTGACAAAGGCGACTATTTCCATTTGTGCACTCCTAAAAATGTCTTCTCATTTCAGTTTTATATTTTTAAAGCCAATTTCTATAGCCCCATATTGGTGCTTCCCTTGGCTTATTCACGAATGGACTCCATTCCTCGTGTAGCCCCATCTTTGCTAGTGGCGGATCTGGAAACGGACTGATGCTGCTGACGACAGACTATCCAACGTGATTTCAGAAGTGCAGATGTGGATGATAGCCTTTTCAGCGACAGTAAAAGAGTTCCCGCCGAACATTGAAGATCGGTCATCTGCGCTGACGACCAGGACGTAATGCCTAGCTCGCGTGGTCATCCTGTGTTACACAAATGCAACGAGCACCGCAGATTTTCCACGAAAAACGCCTGTGCTTTTCCTGAAGGGACATTGACGGTAGACGGCATGGCTCCTATATAACGTCGAACAAGCCTGGGGGGACTATCACTCTGGAGCAGACCAGGCAGCCGTAAGGTTGCGCAGCGATTTACCTTGTTTACCATTTGTGCAGCTATGTTTGTATTTTAGCCACTCAATATTTTGCTCCTGGTCTGCTCCAAGTGTGCTTGGTTTTTTGTGTGTTTTGTGGTGTGTATCTTGCAAACGTGTATATGAAGTTTACCTTTTCAGCCTTTTGCGCTCTGCGGCTGAACTACAAGTAATTTTTTTATCAGACTGGCCACTAGCTTATATAGCTATCGGTCGAAACAGTGTATGCACATATTGTTATCGCAATAAAGTTCCCTTCCAAAACCAGTCACGCAACTTCTTTATCCAGGTGTAGCCACCGCTTATGGCACATGCAGAATGTTCTTCTTAAGATATTACAGTTGATGAAGATGACGGTTTCACTGCAGTGAAGGAGACTGCACCAGAACTTATGCAGCAACCTTAGACATTACCAGGAGAAACATCGGTGCAGAGCCTGGTCCAGTGCACCCATTACAGCCCAATGTTGACAAGACGTGTTGGCAACTTGCCTCCTTAACAAAAAGAGTGCGATGTCATACCATTGGTACCCAGGTACCAGAACATTTGTCTTGTACCAGCCTAAATCATCATGTTTAGAGAGATGTGTAAAGCCATTCTAGAGTTGTTTTTATCAAAAAGAGCTGCATTACATAAAAGCAGAACTGGGAATTCATGAGCAGCCTTATCAAAGACAACAGCCCGTTTCCATAAAACTATGGTGTAAAGCCAACAGATCTGTCGGCCTAGATGACTCACGCCGTCCTCAGTCGTCTATGGCAGAACACCCTACATCCCTCTCAACGCGCAGTTGGGCCTTCGCCAATAGACTACGTCACCAATTGACTCCGCCCAACGACTTTGTTACGCCCGCCTCGACGCTCAGCGCAACCTTCTCACGGCTCATGTACGTGTGAGAGTGGCCAATGCAGCATCACCACCACTTCCCACCTTCCGGTCTGGTGACTTGGTCATCGTTCGCCGCACCGTCCGCACGACTGGCCCTGCCACGAAGCTGATGCCCCGATACTGCGGCCCTTACCGTGTCGTTGAACGGCTCGGCCCCATGACATACCGCCTCGGAGACCTCCCCGAGCATGGACGATGCAGTGTGCACCACATTTTCACGGAGCATGTGTAAACATGAAGCAATATGTCAACAGCGCCAGCATTGACTCCGACTTAGATACCGGGTCATCACCACTACTGTCGTCGCCAGCTGCCTCACTGCCTTCCCCACGAAACGCCGCCCCATAAGTGGAGCACCTGCAACAGCTCACTGAAACTCCCCCCCCCCCCCCCCGGTAGAAAGATGTTACGGTGCACGCCGAGGAGCGCTGCGCCAGAAAAGGAAGAGGCGCATGACGAGCGCGAGACAAGCGCGCGGCGCCAGCGCGAGGGTTAGAGAACAAAAGAAGAGCGCTGGGGCAAGTGGTGTTCGCCTGGTGTCCTCTGTTCTGTGTCTATCTCTAGGCGGGCACAGGGTCCCGCAACATTATATAACACATTACAAGTTCTTCAATAAGATGACTGAAGGACAAATTTTGCAGCTTATGTGATGTGTCGCACTGAAACCAAACTTGTCAACATGCATGGCAGTTTTCTTGCCTCGCAGTGTTGAGTGCAAAAGCTGCCGCAGAAAGAAAACGATCTCAGTTTCTGTGGGACGGAGCCACGAAGGAGGCGAGTATATCCGTGATGGTGCGGTTAACACGCTCCACGAGGCCATTGCACTGGGGATGATTGATGGATGTAGTGGAATGTGCAATGCCAAAGGAGCGGAGGGCTCGTTCAAATTCATGGGACAAACACGAGTATAAAAATCGATGTATCTAAATGCAGATAACTACGGATTTGCTGAAGGACGGGGGGATATCGTGTTAGAAAAACTGGCCACCTTGTATACGCAGTGCCTGATGTCATCAACGGTACCGGAACCATGGAAGAATGCAAACATTATCCTCATTCATAAGAAAGAGGACTCTAAGGACCATAAAAATTACAGACCAATCAGCTTACTGTCTGTTACGTATAAGGTATTTACTAAGATATGCGGATGATACCACTTTAATGGCAGAAAGTGAAGTGGAACTCAAGAGACTTCTGATGCTCGTACGAGAAGAGAGTGAGAAGTTTGGGCTTAAACTGAACATTAAAAAGACGAAGATCATGGCGCCTTGCCCTATCAAGTCCTGGAGTATCAATGGACAAGAAGTGGAGGCTGTGACAGATTTTCTCTTCTTGGGCGCCAAGATTACCTCGGAAGGAGACTGCAGCCATGAAATTAGGAGACACCTGCTTCTGGGAAAGAGAGCAATGGTTAGCCTTGACCGCCTAGTAAAGAGCAGAGACATTAGTCTGCCAACCAAGATCCGTATAACCCGTGCTATGGTCTTTCCAGTTGTGATGTATGGATGCGAGAGTTGGCCTGTGAAAAAGGCTGACCGCCGAAGAATTGACGCGTTTGAATTGTGGTGCTGGCGAAGACTCTTAAGAGTTCCTTGGACTGCCAGAAGATCAAATCAGTCGATATTGTCGACCATAAACCCTGACTGCTCATTGGAGGGTCAAATTCTAAAGTTAAAGCTCAGCTACTTTGGTCATCTGATGAGAAGAGAGGAGTCGCTGGAGAAAGATTTGACGTTGGGAAAGGTTGAGGGTCGCCGGACAAGGGGTAGGCAGCGAACGCGATGGTTAGACGGCATTCTCGAGGCATTGCAGATGAAGCTATGTGATGTTAAGAAGATAGTGAGAGACCGGAAAGCGTGGCGTGACATGGTCCATAGGGTCACGAAGAGTCAGACACGACTGAACGCCTGAACTGAACTGAAGGTAATCGCTAATAGAATCAGAACAACCTTAGACGTCAATCAAGCAAAGGATCAAGCAGGGTTTCGGAAACTGTACTCTACTATCGATCATATCCATACCATCAATCAGGTGATAGAAAAATGCTCGGAATATAACCAGCCCTTATACATAGCATTTGACTCAGTTGAAACCTCGGCGGTGATGCAAGCATTGCGAAATCAGGGGGTAGACGAGCCGTACGTGAAAGTGCTGGAAGATATATATAGTGGCTGCACAGCAACCATAGTTCTGCACAAAGTAACAAAATTCCCATAAAGAAAGGTGTTAGGCAAGGAGACACAATCTCCCCAGTACTATTCACAGCTTGCTTAGAGGAAGTATTCAGAGACTTGGAAGGGGAGCAGTTAGGGATAAGGGTAGATGGAGAATACCTCAGTAATCTGCGATTTTCTGATGACATTGCCTTGCTAAGCAACTCGGGAGATGAACTACAAATAATGATTGATGACCTAAACAGGAAAAGTAGAAAGGTAGGCTTGAAAATCTATATGCAGAAGACTAAGGTAATGTTCAAGAGGCTCGGGAAGGAACAGCAGTTTACATTAGGTAGCAAAGTACTGGAAGTAGTAGGCGAATATGTCTACTTAGGACAGGTAGTAACCGCAGATCCGGACCATGAAAAGGAAATAACAAGAAGAATAAGATTGGGATGGAGCACATTTTACAAGCACTCGCAGATTATGTCTAGCAGCTTACCGGTATCGCTCAAGAGGAAAGTATACAACAGCTGCATCTTACCTGTACTCACCTATGGGGCTGAAACGTGGAGGCTAACCAAGAAAGTTCTACTTAAGTTGAGGACAACCCAGAGGGCTATGGAACAAAAAATGGTAGGGGTAACATTAAGAGATAGGAAGCGTGCAGAGTGGGTCAGAGAAATAACTCAAGTTACCGACATTCTAGCGGACATTAAGAAGAAATGGACATGGGCAGGACATGTAGTGCGACGAGAGGATAACCGATGGTCGCGTAGGGTAACAAACTGGATTCCAAGGGAAGGAAAGCGTAGCAGGGGGCGGCAGAAAGTTAGGTGGGCGGATGAGATTAAGAAGTTCGCAGGGGTCAAGTGGATGCAGCTAGCACACAACCGGGTTAAGTGGAGAAATATGGAAGAGGCCTTCGCCCTGCAGTGGGTAGAGTCAGGCTGATGATGATGATGATCTAAATGCCTAACATATGATTGACATGATACAGTGACATAACATGATAATAGTGGCCATAGTGAAAGTGCGTGAAAAAGCAACAAAAATTCCCAGTCCTTAACAACCAACAAAGGCTAAAAAAGGTGGATGCGCAGAAAACATTTTTTATATTAGAACTTGTTTAAAAAACCGCAGAGAAACTTATGAGATGGACAAAAAATAATAAGTTAAACATTAAAAAAGAAGAGAGAGAGATGCAAATGTCGAAACAAAATTGAAAGCCAACCAATTGACACTGCAAAACAAAAAACCAACAATGAATTAAACAATATGCCTGACTGCAATTCAAAATGTATAAAACGAAGGCATGTAAAGAGTGCAAATAAAATCAAAGATAAAATCAAGCACAATCAGAGAGAAAAGCAATTTCTTTGTTCGAAATGAAAACTGAGGATGTGCTGACGCATTCATCCTTGTGCTTAGCAATCAAAGAAGCTTCCACTATTTCGCGTGTAAGCTTGTTATGGGATCGGTTTAGAATGGTCGTTTTCTGAAAGAAAGGGGAGCATTTTCTATTGCGGTCGCCTGTGCGACAATGCACTGGCAGGTTTTTGGACGATGACCCTGAAAAATCATTGCTATGCTCCATTAAAGATGAATAATACATTGGCCAGTTTCGCTGATGTATGCTTTGCCACAAGATAGAGGGATGGAGTATACAAGCCCTTCTGCGCATGTTACGGCGGGATTCTTGTGCCTTGTGGTGCAGCCATTATCTCTCTTTGTCGTTTTGTTGACCATGCGACAAAGTCTTGATAGGCGGTGCGGGGCTGAAAAGACCACGTGAACGCCTGCCTTCTTACCAATCTTCTTGAGATTATGAGAAATCTTGTGGATATAAGGTATTATTGCTACCTTATTTCGCTGTTGGACTTCAGCTGAAGGGCCTGTCATCTTCATTTTGTAGTTCTTTAACATTTTTCTAGCGACAGAAGAAAGAAGTTTCTGCGGGAATCCCGACTGCGTCAGCCTGCACACTGGAGCTGAAAAGCTATCCTGAAATTTATGCTTGCGTGACTTCGTCAAGGCATTACTAAAACCAGATTGCACAATATTCCTTTTAACCAACTTTGAATGAGCAATACCATAAGCTAAAATGGGTTTCTTGCTTCTTGGTTCGACCGCCCAGCAAACATGATTAGGAGTGAAAATAAGTCTTAGCTCGAGAAAACAAATGGAATTATTGTCTGGCACTTCGTGGGTCAGCTCAAGTGGCGCCATTGTGTTCGCAAACACGGTCAGAACTTGAGGTACCCGACTTAAAATGGTTTCATTATTGCAACCTAAGATAACTAAGTAATCATCTACGAACTGGAAGATCTTTAAAATGCATGAGTTATCAAAGCTTTCATTAAGAGCTCTGTCATGCATGCCAAGGTAAAGGTCACTGAGAACTGGGGCAATGCATGATCCTATACAGATCCCCTGCCTTTGTATAAAAAGAGACCTATTCCAATCTGCAAAGGTTGATTTGAGGTAAACCGACAACAATTCCAAAAAACCATCAACAGTAATGGCTGTCCAAATATGGCGCCGTGGCTTTTCAGAATAAGTGCGGCATTAGTGTTGATGGTTTTTTGGAATTGTTGTCGGTTTACCTCAAATCAACCTTGCAGATTGGAATGGGTCTCGTTTTATACAAAGGCAGGGGATCTGTACAGGATCATGCATTGCCCCAGTTCTCAGTGACCTTTACCTCTGCATGCATGACAGAGCTCTTAATGAAAGCTTTGATAACTCATGCATTTAAAGATCTTCCGGTTCGTAGATGATTACTTAGTTATCTTAGGTTGCAATAATGAAACCATTTTAAGTCCGGTATCTCAAGTTCTGACCGTGTTTGCGAACACAATGGCGCCATTTGAGCAGACCCACGAAGTGCCAGACAAGAATTCCACTCGTTTTCTCGAGCTAAGACTTTTTTTTCACTCCTAATCATGTTTGCTGGGCGTTCGAACCAAGAAGCAAGAAACCCATTTTAGCTTATGGTATTGCTCATTCAAAGTTGGTTAAAAGGAATATTGTGCAATCTGGTTTTAGTAACGCCTTGACGAAGTCATGCAAGCATAAATTTCAGGATAGCTTTTCAGCTCAAGTGTGCAGGCAGACGCAGTCGGGATTCCCGCAGAAACTTCTCTCTTCTGTCGCTAGAAAAATGTTAAAGAACTACAAAATGAAGATGACAGGCCCTTCAGCTGAAGTCCAACAGCGAAATAAGGTAGCAATAATACCTTATATCCACAAGATTTCTCATAATCTCAAGAAGATTGGTAAGAAGGCAGGCGTTCACGTGGTCTTTTCAGCCCCGCACCGCCTATCAAGACTTTGTCGCATGGTCAACAAAACGACAAAGAGAGATAATGGCTGCACCACAAGGCACAAGAATCCCGCCGTAACATGCGCAGAAGGGCTTGTATACTCCATCCCTCTATCTTGTGGCAAAGCATACATCAGCCAAACTGGCCAATGTATTATTCATCTTTAATGGAGCATAGCAATGATTTTTCAGGGTCATCATACAAAAACCTGCCAGTACATTGTCGCAAATGTGACCGCAATAGAAAATGCTCCCCTGTCTTTCAGAAAACGACCCTTCTAAACCGATCCCATAACAAGCTTACACGCGAAATAGTGGAAGTCGCTTTGATTGCTAAGCACAAGGATCAATGCGTCAGCACATCCTCAGTTTTCCTTTCGAACAAAGAAATTGCTTTTCTCTCTGATTGTGCTTGATTTTATCTTTGATTTTATTTGTACTCTTTACATGCCTTCGTTTTATACATTTTGAATTGCAGTCCGTCATATTGTTTAATTCATTGTTGTTTTTTTGTTTTGCAGTGTTAATTGTTGGCTTTCAATTTTGTTTCAACATTTGCATCTCTCTCTCTTCTTTTTTCATGTTTAATTTACTTATTATTTTTTGTCCATCTCATAAGTTTCTCTGCGGTTTTTTAAACAAGTTCTAATATAAAAAATGTTTTCTGCGCATCCACCTTTTTTAGCCATTGTTGCTTGTTAAGGACTGGGAATTTTTGTTAATTTTTCACGCACTTTCCCTACGGCTACTATTATCATGTTATGTCACTGTACCATGTCAATCGTGTGTTAAGCATTTAGATTTATCGATTTTTTATACTCCTGTTTGATTTTGTTGCACCTGTTTTCGCCACGTGTAGATTTTGTTCCTCTAGTGGGCGTTTCTCTGTTATATATATGACATGGTTGGCTGATTTCCAAAAATAAAGTCGCAGTTCAGTGCCTCTGCATCTTACGTGTTCCTCCGTCTTCGTCCTTGTCCGGCTACGCGCTGCAATAACTATGAAAAACCAACTAGCCCGACAGCTTGTCCTCTTTGTATTTTTTGTTCACAAGAAACTATGGGGGATGTGTATATGACCTACATGTAAAACAAATAAAACGACCTTGATAAAATGTTCATTATGGCAGCACAATATCCATTCTAAAGTGTTATGCAGCTTTTCCTTCATTTTCCCAAGAAAGCTGCCAATAAGATCTTAGTGTGCTACTTACCAATTTCATGCAATGGCAAGTTCACATTTTATTTCTATTGTTCTCGCTTGTGCGACACACTTCTGCTCCCTCTTTCCTCGTATGCCAATGCGACTAGGAACCTAGCAAAATAATATAGCATGCTTTCGTGTCATGCACGTCCGTTGCCCAGAGGTGCAGACTAACCATTGAAGAACCAATCAGGGATCGTGCACGAACATGCCTGCAGGCAGCCAAATGTACAATTGCTTCGTGACGTTTCTCGCGTAGCAAGTGAATGGGACAGCATGGCTTGAAGCTTCATGAAACTGCAAAGTGCCATAATTGCATCTTCCAATCTTTCACTTCCTAAAATCTCATCTTAGGTATATGTTGAAATTTCTTTTCGTGTGCTTGAAAAACTCATTGAAACACATAAATTTAGGGGCACACTGGTCTCGAGGGTGCAATAAAAACCACAATTCAAATTTTAAAACTATCAGGTTTCTAAACTCTGTAAATATTTCAGGTGTAATATGAATTTATAGGAACTCGGGAAACTAACTTTAAGTCAGTGTTTACACTAAAATAGCCCATTGTCATAATATAACGTATGCTTTCCGTTCCCTGCGCACGTTAGCTGCGGTCTTCGTCTCGTTTGGAAGAGTACATCTTCGTTTCAAATTACATGCTCCAGTGTATAGTTTGAATCATTGGCTCGATAGATAGCAAAAGAAAACAAGCACATGTTCCTATTCACTGCCTGCCACACTATACTGAAAGGAATCCTGCATCTCTCACCATCTGCTGCACAAGTCGACGTCGTGCCCCAGGATGCCATCTTGTCTAGTACCTTCGGCCTTGGACACTGGAGATTCCGCAACAATGTGCTGCCGACGAGAAAGCATGTGACGCTGCATAAGTATAGCAAAACGTCATTGATCGGTAATGTTATAAATGTGCATTTGTGTTGTGAGACACAGAGGAAAAGCATATTCCTGTGCCAAGTGACAGCGTCAAGGAAACGGGACCAATTAGGCAAGCGGGCCCATCAAGTAAGAAAAGTTGCATTGTGGTCGGACCCGTCATGATACAACACTTTTGATGCCTTTTGATATGGAAAATGAAAAGACTAGAGCTGACATGAAACTGTGGGATTTGGAATTAACACCGGCAATGAAACGTAAGGCCAACTTAGTCCCCAGCGATGTCACTGACCATCTGCTTAATCCCGACGAGCTTTGCGTTGGTTTGCAATGAGTTGCTCAACCGCCTGTTGAATGTGAAAACAGCTAGGTACGATAGTGGTGGTCTGCAAAAAGAGCTGAGACAAAAAGTGCAACACGTTTGGAAGTAGAGTAAGAACCGTTTGGGGCGATCGAGAATACGACCTCACTGTTATGCTTTTCAAGACGTGTGATAACTGCTAGGACAAGAGATCAGTATGGAGTATGCTGCGTGTTGAAGAAAAACAAATAAATGTTTTAGCTGCGAACATTCTGGCTGCGTCCACTATGCAAAATACTAGACCCAATAAAAGTTTTTCAGTACCTTCACTGATAAAAATTTCTCGCGTGGACAACAACAAAAACATGGAAGAACACCATAAAGGAAAACCTGACACCTGCCACGGCGCGCTCCGCTACGGAAGTGGAAGTGCAATGCGCGAGAGTTCACCAGTTTTCTATCTATGTATCCTTGTCGTATGATGGGCATTGGATGACTCGTGGATTCATTCACACATCAGAGCCACCCCAAAGTACTCTAAAGACATCACCAGTGAAGACGGCTAGGATGCAAACACAGAGTTGTTCGCCAAAATGTTCGCCGTCAGAGTACTTCAACGCTACCGATGAATCTCCTGTGTTGGCCCCTCTGCATGCTCTCCCCAGTCAGCACTTGGCAGCATGTGCATGGTTGTACTGCAGAAGTGGTGACATTTTTTGAGCGGAATAATCTTCGATTACATCAAATGGACAAACAAGGGGGTTTTGCTGTGCTGCCGGCTGGGCTCTTTGAAGAGAAGGCGACAGTTGCATTTACAAATAACTTTGTTAAAGTGAAGGAGAAATCAGCAGATCAAAAGCTATTGCGTTATGTAATGATTAACCACCTACAGTTGAAACACAATTAATGCTCTCTTGGAGGCCATGTTTTGTTGTTGCTGTGTTGGGTTTAGTGGCGCATAGGCAGCTTAGGCTATCATGCGCCAACTTCAAGGTTAAGAGTGTTGCATTTATGTAATTTAAGCTTACATTCTGTTTAGAACGCTTGCTTCTATTAAAAACCTGAAAACCCAGGGCAAATCAAAGAGCGAATTTTCACCTAAAAGCAACGCTGGATGAAGAGGAATGTGTTATTTGTAAAACTGCGTAAAATGTTTTTTTCTTAGTTGTTCAAGTTGTCTGCATGAGATTAAAATGTGGGTGACTGTTAGCTCGTGTCCGCGTGAATCACACAGGGGCTTATCCTGTTTAGTTAAAATGAAGCTGTGTTAAATGTGTGTGTCTTATGCGAAGACAGCATATAGATACTTTGGAACGTTCAAGGTGGGTGCTCGATTTCCACTCTTCTATTACAGGCTTTATGAGGTGTATTTTGTTATTTGTTTCAGTGTTCCAAGTCGACTGCCATTTTTGTATCAGCTTACTTTGTATCAATTTCATGCAGTCTTGAGATGGTACCTGCACTTCTTTTATTTTCTTGTCTCAAGCTTTGGCAGTGCACATATCTGCTTTTTCATTACCTTGAATTCCTGCATGACTGGGAACCCAGCAAATTTTTATGCTTCGTCCTTCATCTGTAAGTGTTGCTATGCTGTGTATGATGTTTCCCAGAATTGGTATAACTGCGTTTCTTGTGTGAAGGACTGTGACTATACTTAGGAAATCTGTGTAAACAATGCTTCTCCTGAGGTTTTCTTTTATTATTTTCTCTATGGCAACAGACACAGCATAGCATTCAGCAGTAAAGATGGACGCGCACTGTGGAAGTCTTATTTTTTCCCATTCACTTTGAACAACTGCGCTTCCGACATAATGATCTGTTTTCGAGCCATCCGTGTAAACGTCTGTGGAGCTACTGTAGTTTTCTTTCAGCTGAAGGAATTCTTGTATGATGAGCTCTTGTGGGGTTATTGTTTTTTGGAACTGTGTAAGTGAGAGGTTGCAAACTGCAGGGACCAGGTACCAAGGAGGCAGAGGGTTAGGTCTTTTGGCAATACTAGGTAAACAATCCGGTAGCTCAACCTCTTGACACATTTGCTCAAATCTTAGGAGCAGTGCTCTCGCTGCATTGGGTTTGTTGGCGAATAGTGTTCTAGAAGGGCATTTAGTTACTAGGGAATAGCAGATATGCTTTGGCAGAGATCTGATTTTAATTATATGGGCACATGTAAGTGACGTTCTTCTGATTTCAAGAGGAGGTCCATTCGTTTCCACAAGCAGACTGGATATAGGAAAAGTTCGGTATGCTCCACATGAGAGTCGAAGTCCTTTGTTATGTACCTGGTCTAGTTTTTTTAAGTATGATGGTCTAGCTGACCCATACACTATGCAGCCATAGTCTAAGGAGGAGCGTACGACAGATCTGTAAATGTGTTTAAGGCATGTCCTGTCAGCGCCCCAGTGTTTACGGGAAAGAACCTTTAGTATGTTTAGAGATTTGGAAGCCTTTTTCTTCAGGACATTTATATGAGGAAGAAAGGTGAGTTTTTTGTCAAAAGTTACGCCTAGAAATTTGTGTTCGTTCTTCACCGGTAATTTAGTTTTGTTCAGGTGTAGAGTAGGATCTGTCTGTAAGCTTCGTTTGAGAGAGAATAGAACAGCCACTGTGCTATCGCCATCTATGAACCGGCAACGGCACCAATCGATGCTATCACCATCTATGAACCGGCAACGGCACCAGCCTTTTCATTCTTTCTTTGCTTCTTTCGGCTCACCCCTCAGACTATATAATACCCCTTGATCTGGAAATAAACCGTCGGACTTTTGGCCTGGCTACGCTGTCGGATGCATCACTCGGGAGCGGCGTTCCCATTGACTACGCCTTTCCAACAGTGGCGTTCCCATTCACTGCGCCTTTCCAACAGTGGCGACGAGGCTGAAGCAAGGATATCGGGCCCAGGACAGCGCCAGACATGGGTCACAAGCTACCAGACTTCGATGAGGAAGACGATAAGTGGCAAGCTTACCTGGTGAAAGTAGAAGCGTACTTTGAGGCCAAAGAAATCTCAGCTGATGCAATGAAGAGGGCTTTACTAGTAGCCGCCTTGGGACAAAGACCGTTCAAGTTTTATGCAGTAAAGTAGCGCAAGCAAAAACAAGTTCGTTGAGCTACGACAAGGTATTCGAGACCTTGAACAGCTACTATGATCCTACACCAAACGAAATAGCAGAAAGTTTTAAGTTCTTCTACCGCTATCAGAAAGAAGAAGAATCCATGCAGGAATTTATTGTCAATATACGACAAATAGCACAGAACTGCAATTTTTTGTCTGTGCTGGAAAGAATGATCAGAGACCGCATCGTGTGTGGCGTCCGATCAAAGAGTTTACAAAAGCAGCTTCTGGCAATAAAAGACCTGTCGCTAAAGGAAGCAGAGGCTCTAGCACTAGCTGCAGAAAGCGCCGAACTAGATTCGCGAGGCATAACCGGCGAGGCTCGGGATCCAAATGTGTTCAAGATAACTCATCGGCGCCAATCAGCGATACGAAAGCAACCGCGAACGCAATGCCAGTGCTGTGGTAACTACGGCCACAAGACTGCAGTATGTCGCTTTAACAGAGGGCAATGTTTCAAATGCAGACGATACGGGCATCTAGCGAAGATGTGCTCAGCGGCCGACAGCGTTAACAGAACTGGTACCATGGAAGCACAGAAGCGGCAGGAATCGGAAGACAGTGATAGCAGTACATCGCAGATATGGTCCCTCCGTACGGCGGCGCAGACGCTGCTACCGCCCATTCAGAAAACATTCACATGGAACGGCGTTGACCTAAAAATGGACACTGATACTGGATCCCCAGTCTGCATCATTTCAAAAGCTATTTATGACAAACATCGCAATGAATGGCCTCCGCTCGCGAAATCGCCGATAAAGTTATCGTGCTATCTTGGAAAGCTACCAGTGCCGGCCGTCATGAACATGGACGTGCGTTATCAAGCAACTACAGTGGAATGCAATCTGGTGGTGTTAAAATGCAGAGGCCCCAGTCTTTGTGGCCGGGATTTATTGCAGAAACTGAAGGTCACCGGAATGGCTCTCCTGCACGTAAAGGCGCAGACTAACGTGGCCAGCACGGTTCCGCCAGCTGCCCATCATCCTGCCGGGGAAATTCTGAACAGCTAAGCTGATCTCTTCGGCGAGGGCACCGGACTCTTGAAAGGCCCGCCAGCACGGATTCATCTCAAGAGCGGAGCAACCCCCAAGTTTTTCAAAGCAAGGAAGCTTCCTTTTGCGTACAATGAAAAAGTTTCACAGGAGTTGGTTAGGCTTACGGAAGCAGGGATAATATCGCCTGTACCTTATTCGGAATGGGCCACACCCATTGTTCCCGTCTTGAAGAAGGACGGCTCAGTGCACCTTTGCGGATATTTTAAAGCCACACTAAATCCTGTGTGTGAGATTGAGCAATACACGCTACCAGTTATTGACGACATGTTTGCCAATTTAGCGGGAGGAGAACGGTTCAGTGTGCTAGACCTGAGAGACGCCTATAGCCAGGTAGCGTTGGACGAGGAGTCGCGGAAACTGGCCGTCATCAACACTCAAAAAGGGCTATACGGCTACAATCGGCTACCATTTGGAATCTCTTCTGCGCCAGCAATCTTTCAGCGGAAAATTGAATCCGTGCTCCAAGGGTTAACCGGCGTGCAGGTCTATCTTGACGATGTGCTGATAGCTGACAAGAGCCAAGATGACTCAAACCTGAAAGCAGTACTGCAACGCTTCAGGGAAAATGGCATTAAGCTCCGCGCTGACGAATGTCGCTTCGCCGAGCAAGCAGTTTATCTCGGTCACCGCATTGATAAAAACGGGTTGCACCCGGTTGAAAAGAACATCGACGCTATCAGACTAGCCCCTTCTCCGCGTAATGTTACAGAGTTGCGTGCCTTTCTTGGGTTTATCACATTCTACCATAAGTTTCTCCCTAACCTGTCCACCTTACTTGCGCCTTTGTATAAGCTACTGACGAAAGGAGCCAGGTGGATGTGGAGCGATAAAGAACAAGCAGCATTCAAACTGTCGAAAAAGGCTCTTTGCGCAGCCCCTGTGTTGACATATTTCAATCCGAAGCTCGAACTACTTTTGGAATGCGATGCCTCACCTCACGGTGTGGGAGCGGCACTTTTCCATCGCATTAATGGGGAAATAAGGCCCATCGGATTTCGGTCCCGGACCTTAACTTCGGCCGAACAGAAGTATTCTCAGATCGAACGTGAAGCGTTGGCTCTCGTTTTTGGTATTTCCCGTTTCCGGGACTACCTCCTTGGCCGGGAGTTCACCCTGGTGAAGGATCATCGGCCACTGCTCGGCCTTCTACGAATGGATCGTCAGACCCCCATCATTGCCGCCGCGAGAATACAAAGATGGGCTCTTCTGCTGGGAGCGTACAAATACAAGCTGCTTTGCAAATCCGGAAAAATGATGGTTAACGCGGACACCCTAAGCCGTTTACCTCAAACCTTGCAGGAAACGGAGACCGCACTGGAAGGAGACGCAGAGTTTGTCCTCGCCATCGACCAGTGGGACCAGTCGGCCATCACTATAGAAGAATTGCGGTCACTCACAGAAACGGACGTGGTACTAGCACTTGTCCGCAGGTACGTCCAGGAGGGTTGGCCCAAAGCATGTTGCTCCGGTAACACGGGGTCTTGCATTACTACAAAAAGCGACATGAATTATCTGTTCAGGATGGCCTCCTACTGTGGGGACATCGTGTAGTAGTCCCCAAACAGGCGCGGTAGACTGCTGATGATATTGCACGAAGCCCATTAGGGCGTCTGCACCATGAAGAAGGTAGCACGGTCCAAATTTTGGTGGCCGGAGATCGACCGGGACATTAGCCGAATAGCCGATGAATGCAGAAACTGTGTCCAGGCTTTACCAATGCCTCCAGCACGTGAACCAGTAAACGGGCCAGCTACAGAAGAAAAATGGTCCCGATTGCACCTCGATTTCGCTGCACCTATCAGGGACAAAATGTTGCTGATCGTGGTTGATTCCCACAGCAAATGGATCGAGGCCCTTCCACTCTCGAGTGCAACGTCAAGCAGCACGGTAAACGCGCTGCGTACGCTCTTCAGCCAGTTCGGACTACCGCGCACTGTAGTAACTGATAACCGCACGCCCATTACTGGGTCGGATTACGCCGAATTCATGAACAGGAATGGCATTGCTCACATTCGAACACCGCCCTACCACCCACAAAGCAATGGGCTGGCAGAACGCGCGGTCAGAACGGTTAAGGATGGGTTAAAGAAGATGCCTGGCGTGGATCTCTCAACCGCACTCGCACGAGTTTTGTGTCGATACCGGAATGCCCCAAGGCAGTCGAGCCTATCACCTTCAGAGTTACTGTTAGGTTATCGACTACGCACCAGACTTGTCATGTGTTTTCCTCTCAGGAGGAGCAGAGCAGCTACACCAGAGTCGGACGACGCCAGCAGGAGTTTAGCTCCGGAGGACCCTGTACTGGTCCGTAACTACGGTGTTGGTGACAAGTGGACACCAGTTGTTTATGAGACCTCGGCAGTTCCAGTGTATGAGGAACGCCATATTTTTTATGGAATGTACCTGAGTTTAGGTTTCAGGTTTGTCTGGTCCTGTAATAAGAGTTTTTTCTCGCCGTTATCTTTCCAGAGACTTATGCCGCCGCTGCAGCGTGGACGAGGAATGGGTTGTGTCCATTGTCTCGGGGGCTTTGGACGTTTGGGGAGAGTTAGGAGTGTTGGTTGCAGGCTTCCCTTCTGGGGGAGAAGCCTTTTGGGCTGTTGGCTCTGGGGCCAGTGTGCCGTTTCTGCGACGGCAGGGCAGCTTTCACTGCTTCTGCCTGGGGCAGGGATGGCTCTGTTTGAGGCTTAACCTCGGCGGAGACCAAATCCTGTTGTGGTGTGCTGCCCCTATGCTCCACCACATTGGAATAGTTCGGTTTGGCTGTGAACAAAAAAGTGCCATTTAACAAGATATTGCTGTCGTGCCTCTTTAAACCTTGTGTTTTCATTGATTTTTATGGTAAGGAGGTCCTTTTCCTTCTTGCAAGAAGGACATGACCGTGAGTATGCGGCGTGTTCACCTGCACAGTTCGCGCAGTGTGGCACAGCTTCACACTAGTCAGATTTATGTTGAGTTGAGGCACATTTTGCGCATGTTTGTCGGCCACGGCAGTTCTGGGAGCCATGACCGAATCTTTGGCAGTTGAAACAAAGCCTAGGGTTTGGGATGTAGGGCCGGATGCCTACTTTGATGTAACCGACTTCAATGGATTCAGGGAGTTTGCTAGAGTTAAAAGTGAGAACTATGTGCTTTGTTGGTATTTCTTGGTTGTTCTTTCGGATTTTGACCCTGTGTACACCGATTATTTTGCTCGGAAAGACCTTCTAGAAGTTCTTCAGTGAGTGACAGGAAGTCAATCTCTGATATCACGCCTTGGACTGTGTCCAAGCACTGACTGTTATTGGGCTATCCCCAAATGTAGCAAGTTGCTGAAGGTTGCTGTACTGGAGTTTGCTTTGCAGCTCAAGCAGGAGATCCCCGCTAGCCAGTTTACTAACTTTGTATCCTGAGCCTAGTATGGTTGTGAGAGACCTAGATACTGTAAAAGGGGATATAAGCCGAGCTTGTTTGGAAGGGCTTTCACTGTGGATCACATGATATTTAGGGAAAGTTTCATGCTTCGCTGAAAAGAACTGGGCTGATACATCGGTCCACATTTTCTTGGAAAGGAAATCAGTTTGTTTGGAGGAAGAAGCCATAAATAATGTATGATGTTCGGCTGCGGTACCAGCCACCCACCATGGAGCCCAACGAGGGGACGGGGCAGGAATTGGCAGGCAAGTCCTGTCCACGTCAGCTGTACACAGTAACTATAACCTAATATGGCGTAACTCAGGGTAGTCAGCCACACAAGGTTAACCCTCGCTGCCTGGAAGTAAGGAAAAACCAAGAGGAGAGTAGAGGACAGGAGAGTTGTAGGATAGAAGATAGGAACGTGAAAGATGAAGGGAAGGATAGGAAAAGGCGACTGCCGGTTTCCCCCGGGTGGGTCAGCCCGGAGGTGCCGTCTATGGGAAGCGTGGGCCAAAGTGGTGTGTTGCCTCCGTCGAGGGGCCTTAAAGGCTCAAACACTCGGCATCGGCTCAACCACCAGGATCCCCTTTTCCCCAGACACGACGATGCCACGCACGGCTAAGCGTGGGTGCTCGGGGTCCGTGGTGTCGCACAAAACACACAAACACCTGCTTTAACAGGTGCCCCCTGCGGGGGGAGGCCATGTTTTGTTGGGACCCCAGGTCTATTCCAAAAGAAAGTAAAAACAGAATCTCTTATCAGACGCTGATTGTACTTGATTTTGTGCCTGTCTATTTTATAATGATTATTTTTTGTAATTTTAATGACATGTATAACATGTTACGACACTTCTGGTTTTCTATGCATGCAGTTGTGACAACGAGCAAGTGTGAGCGGGAGGTGCATGCAGTACGCGTCGCCACTAAAGCGAGCAGCCCCGTTGTACAAGAAGCCAGTGAGTTATCGATCCATAAAATGCACTGCGTCAAGAGGCAAGACGTCGCCGCCTGCTACGACCCACAGATCGATCCGAGACCCAAGACTGCACATACAAGGAGAAATGGAAAGCAGACTATGCCTCGATCATGGCCACCTCCGACGACAGCCGCCAGGAGTAAGGTAAAAGCAAACTATGAATAAACCTGCTAGCAGTTCTAGCAGTTTGTGCGATCAGACCGAGCTATTTGAAGGTAGTTCGGTCAGGTGCCCATTCTACATAGGTATTGAGAAATTTGTTCATGTTCGAGCATTTTAATGTGATTTATTTCAAAACGATATGCATCTGAACTTCAACTTGCGTCATGAACAGCAGTTTCCACTTCATAGATGGCAATTTAGTGCAAAAACAATTCACGTAATAGTGCAGTATAAACTGTATTTCTCAGGCGGCATGCGTCAATGACACCCCCCCCCCCCGCGGTAAGCGTATGCCCAATTTTCCTAGCTGGAAGTTGTGGTCAGCCTATGCTGCGGACAAGAATTGCTCCTTGCACTTTGTCTCTGATTTCCTCCATTTGTTGAGGAATGTGCAGAACAGTTTGTTCAGCCCCCTATAAAAACTGCATGGTATGGATCCATGAGAAATGCCAGTTAGATCAACAGAGGCATTATCATACAATGCACAAAGAAAAAAGCACCGTTCTAGCATGATGAGACTGTATGAGCAGTTCTTGTTCACGACGAAGCCTGGAACGACAAAAAATTCAACTACATTTTTATCTCATTTACACCTTCCTAGTGTCCGCACGATGCTCTCGTATATTCTGATCTGCTTTTTATGTAGCAGGGTAAGCAGGTTTCAATACATGATCTTGCACGTAAAAACCATCAGCATGACAATACTGACAAAGGCGACTATTTCCATTTGTGCACTCCTAAAAATGTTTTCTCATTTCAGTTTTATATTTTTAAAGCCAACTTCTATAGCCCCATATTGGTGCTTCCCTTGGCTTATTCACGAATGGACTCCATTCCTCGTGTAGCCCCATCTTTGCTAGTGGCGGATCTGGAAACGGACTGATGCTGCTGACGACAGACTATCCAACGTGATTTCAGAAATGAAGATGTCGAAGATATCCTTGTCAGCGACAGTTAGAGTTCCCGCTGGACAATCTTTGAAGATTGATCATCTGCGCTGACGACCAGGACGTAATGCCTAGCTCGCGTGGTCATCCTGTGTTACACAAATGCAACGAGCACCGCAGGTTTTCCACGAAAAATGCTACGCTTTTCCTCAAGGGACACTGACGGTAGACGGCATGGCTCCTATATAACATCGAACAAGCCTGGGGGGACTATCACTCTGGAGCAGACCAGGCAGCCGTAAGGTTGAGCAGAGATTTACCTTCTGTTTACCATTTGTGCAGGCAGCTTTGTTTGTATTTTAGCCACTCAATATCTAGCTCCTGGTCTGCTCCAAGTGTGCTTGGTTTTTGTGTGTTTGTTTTTTTAGTGTTCTGTGGTGTGTATCTTGCAAACGAGTCCTACTGTGTATATGAAGATTACCTTTTCAGCCTTTTGCGCTCTGCGGCTGAACTACAAGTAATTTTTTTGTCAGACTGGCCACTAGCTTATATAGCTATTGGCCGAAACAGTGTTTGCACATATTGTTATCGCAATAAAGTTCCCTTCCAAAACCAGTCACGCAACTTCTTTATCCAGGTGTAACCACCGCTTGTGGCACATGCAGGACTTTCCTCTTAAGATATTACAGTTGATGAAGATGACGGCTTCACTGCAGTGAAGGAGGCTGCACCAGAACTTATGCAGCAACCTTAGACACCACCAGGAGAAACATCGGTGCAGAGCCTGGTCCAGTGCACCCATTACAGCCCAATGTTGACAAGACGTGTTGGCAACTTGCCTCCTTAACAAAAAGAGTGCGATGTCATACCATTGCTACCCAGGTACCAGAACATTTGTCTTGTACCAGCCTAAATCACCATGTTTAGAGAGATGTGTAAAGCCATTCTAGAGTTGCTTTTATTAAAAAGAGCTGCATTACATAAAAGCAGAACTGGGAATTCGTGAGCAGCATTATCAAAGACAACAGCCCGTTTCCATAAAACTATGGTGTAAAGACAACAGATCTGTCGGCCTAGATGACTTACGCCGTTCTCAGTCGTCTATGGCAGAACACCCTACATCCCTCTCGACGCGCAGTTGGGCCTTCACCGTTAAACTACGTCACCAATTGACTCTGCCCAACGACTTCGTTATGCCCACCTCGACACTCAGTGCAACCTTCTCACGGCTCATGCACGTGTGAGAGTGGCCAATGCAGCATCACCACCACATCCCACCTTCCGGTTGGGTGACTTGGTCCTCGTTCGCCGCACCATCTGCACGACTGGCCCTTACACGAAGCTCATGCCCCGATACTGCGGCGCATACCGTGTCGTTGAACGGCTCGGCCCCGTGACATACCACCTCGAAGACCTCCCCGAGCATAGACGATGCGGTGTGCACCACATTTTCCCGGAGCATGTGTAAACATGAATCAATATGTCAACAGCGCCAGCATTGACTCCAACTTAGATACCGGGTCATCACCACAACTGTCGTCGCCAGCTGCCTCATTGCATTCCCCACGAAACGCCAACCAATAATTGGAGCGCCTGCAGCAGCTCACTGAACTGAAAAAGTGGAGGTTCATTTGTTTCCACAAGCAGACTGGATATAGGAAAAGTTCGGTATGCTCCACATGTGAGTCGAAGTCCTTTGTTATGTACCTGGTCTAGTTTTTTTAAGTATGATGGTCTAGCTAACCCATACACTATGCAGCCATAGTCTAAGGAGGAGCGTACGACAGATCTGTAAATGTGTTTAAGGCCTGTCCTGTCAGCGCCAAAGTGTTTACGGGAAAGAACCTTTAGTATGTTTAGAGATTTGGAAGCCTTTTTCTTCAGGACATTTATATGAGGAAGAAAGGTGAGTTTTTTGTCAAGTTACACCTAGAAATTTGTGTTCGATTTTCACCGGTAATTTAGTTTTGTTCAGGTGTAGTGTAGGATCTGTCTGTAAGCTTCGTTTGAGAGAGAATAGAACAGCCACTGTGCTATCGCCATCTATGAACGGGCAACGGCACCAATCGATGCTATCGCCATCTATGAACCGGCAAAGGCACCAACCTTTTCATTCTTTCTTTCCTTCTTTCCGCTCACCCCTCTGACTATATAATACCCCTTGATCTGGAAATAAACCGTCGTACTTTTGCATCACTCGGGAGCGGCGTTCCCATTGACTACGCCTTTCCAACAGTGGCGTTCCCATTGACTGCGCCTTTCCAACAGTGGCGACGAGGCTGAAGCAAGGATATCGGGCCCAGGACAGCGCCAGACATGGGTCACAAGCTACCGGACTTCGATGAGGAAGAAGTGGCAAGCTTACCTGGTGAAAGTAGAAGCATACTTTGAGGCCAATGAAATCTCAGCTGATGAAAAGAAGAGGGCTTTACGAGTAGCCGCCCTTGGGACGAAGACCGTTCAAGTTTTATGCAGTAAAGTAGCGCCAGCAAAAACAAGTTCGTTGAGCTACGACAAGATAGTCGAGATCTTGAACAGCTACTATGATCCTACACCAAACGAAATAGCAGAAAGTTTTAAGTTCTTCAACCGCTATCAGAAAGAAGAAGAGTCCGTGCAGGAATTTATTGTTGCTATACGACAAATAGCACAGAACTGCAATTTTTCGTCTATGCTAGACAGAATGATAAGAGACCGCATCGTGTGTGGCGTCCGATCAAAGAGTTTACAAAAGCAGCTTCCGGCAATAAAAGACCTGTCGCTAAAGGAAGCAGAGGCTCTAGCACTAGCTGCAGAAAGCGCCGAACTAGATTCGCGAGGCATAACCGGCGAGGCTCGGGATCCAAACATGTTCAAGATAACTCATCGGTGCCAATCAGAGATAGGAAAGCAACCGCGAACCCAATGCCAGTGCTGCGGTAACTACGGCCACAAGACTGCAGTATGTCGCTTTAACAGACGGCAATGTTTCAAATGCAGACGATACGGGCATCTAGCGAAGATGTGCTCAGCGGCCGACAGCAATAACAGAACTGGTACCATGGAAGCACAGAAGCGGCAGGAATCGGAAGACAGTGATAGCAGTACATCGCAGATATGGTCCCTCCGTACGGCGGCGCAGACGCTGCTACCGCCCATTCAGGAAACATTCACATGGAACGGCGTTGACCTAAAAATGGACATTGATACTGGATCCCCAGTCTGCGTCATTTCAAAAGCTATTTATGACAAACATCGCAATAAATGGCCTCCGCTCGCGAAATCGCCGATAAAGTTATCGTGCTATCTTGGAAAGCTACCAGTGCTGGCCGTCATGAACATGGACGTGCGTTATCAAGCAACTACAGTGGAATGCAATCTGGTGGTGTTAAACTGCAGAGGCCCCAGTATTTGTGGCCGGGATTTATTGCAGAAACTGAAGGACACCGGAATGACTCTCCTGCACGTAAAGGCGCAGACTAACGTGGCCAGCACGGTTCCACCAGCTGCCCATCAACCTGCCGGGGAAATTCTGAACAGCTATGCTGATCTTTTCGGCGAGGGCACCGGACTCTTGAAAGGCCCGCCAGCACGGATTCATCTCAAGAGCGGAGCAACCCCCAAGTTTTTCAAAGCAAGGAAGGTTCCTTTTGCGTACAAAGAAAGAGTTTCACAGGAGTTGGATAGGCTTACGGAAGCAGGGATAATATCGCCTGTACCATATTCGGAATGGGCCACACCCATTGTTCCCGTCTTGAAGAAGGACGGCTCAGTGCGCCTTTGCGAGATTTTAAAGCCACACTAAATCCTGTGTGTGAGATTGAGCAATACCCGCTACCAGTTATTGACGACATGTTTGCCAATTTAGCGGGAGGAGAACGGTTCAGTGTGCTAGACCTGAGAGACGCCTATAGCCAGGTAGCGTTGTACGAGGAGTCGCGGAAACTGGCCGTCATCAACACTCAAAAAGGGCTATACTGCCACAATCGGCTACCATTTGGAATCTCTTCTGCGCCAGCAATCTTTCAGCGGAAAATTGAATCCGTGCTCCAAGGGTTAACCGGCGTGCAGGTCTATCTTGACGATGTGCTGATAGCTGACAAGAGCCAAGATGACTCAAACCTGAAAGCAGTACTGCAACGCTTCAGGGAAAATGGCATTAAGCTGCGCGCTGACAAATGTCGCTTCGCCGAGCAAGCAGTTTATCTCGGTCACCGCATTGATAAAAACGGGTTGCACCCGGTTGAAAAGAACATCGACGCTATCAGACTAGCCCCTTCTCCGCGTAATGTTACAGAGTTGCGTGCATTTCTTGGGTTTATCACCTTCCACCATAAGTTTCTCCCTAACCTGTCCACCTTACTTGCGCCTTTGTATAAGCTACTGACGAAAGGAGCCAGGTGGATGTGGAGCGATAAAGAACAAGAAGCATTCAAACTGTCGAAAAAGGCTCTTTGCGCAGCCCCTGTGTTGACATATTTCAATCCGAAGCTCGAACTACTTTTGGAATGCGATGCCTCACCTCACGGTGTGGGAGCGGCACTTTTCCATCGCATTAATGGGGAAATGAGGCCCATCGGATTTCGGTCCCGGACCTTAACTTCGACCGAAAAGAAGTGTGTTGTGTTGTGTTGGGTTTTATGGCGCATAAGCAACTAAGGCTATCATGCGCCAAGAGCGAGGTTAATGTATGTTCTGGTTGCAAAAGAGGAAATGGATATGTTTAATCTATAGTTTATTTAAAAAGCTTCCTTCTTCTAGGAAACTGAGAACAGATGCTAGGTTTACAAGTGCTCTTTCTCCTAAAAGCAAGGTGGGATGGAATGGGATGGTATGATTGTAAAATATAGTAAAATGTTTTCTCCGTAGTGCCTCAAGTTTTGAGCATGTAATTAGAATGTGGTTTACAGTGAGTATCTCGTCGCATTCTTCACAGGTCGGTTTGTTATGTTTCATTAGCAGATAGTTATGTGTTAGATGTGTATGTCCAATACGAAGACGGCATACTATCACTTCCATAAAACGTTGTTGATGTGTGCTCGATTGCCATTCTCCTAGTACAGGCTTTATGAGACGCAACTTATTATTTTCTTGGTTGTTCCATCTGGACTGCCATTTATTCATCTGTTTATGTTTTATTAATTTCAAGCAATCACTATGTGGTATGTTTACTTTCTGAATCAATTTGTTGTGGGCAAGTGCAGCACATTTGTCTGCTCTTTCATTGCCGTCAATGCCTACGTGACTAGGGACCCAACAGAACACTATGTTATGTCCTTGTGTCGTGATCATTTTTACATTATGTATTATGTCACCGATTAGAGGCATGGCAGCATTTCTGTGATTTAAAGCCATCAGTACACTCAACGAATCGGTGTAGATGACACTGTTCCCAATGCCTTCATTCACTATTTTTTCTACAGCTGTCAGGATAGCATAGGATTCAGCTGTAAAGATTGATGCGCACTGAGGAAGCCTAATTATTTGTTCCCAGTTCTCTTCAACTACGGCACAGCCAACATAAGTAGAAGTTTTTGATCCATCTGTATAAAACTCTGTATAATTACTGTACTTTTCTTTTATTGTGCGAAATTCTTGTATTATATGCTCTTTAGGAGTTTGGCTTTTGTTGAAGTGTGTTAGAGTGAGATCGCAGACATTTGGAAGTTTGTACCATGGGGGTAGGGGGCTGTTTTTTGGTGCAGTGTCGGGCAAGGTGTCCAGAATTTCTAACTCACTGCAAATGTTTTCGAAACGCATTATCAGTGGCCTCGTCGCTTGTGGTTTATTTGTGAAAATTACTCGTGAGCGGCATGTTGAGACTATTGGATAGCAGAGGTGTTTTTTCTGTGACCTTATTCTAAGGACATAAGCACATGTAAGTGAAGCCCTTCTATCTTTCAGCGGAGGCTCGTTCGTCTCTGCATATAGACTATCAACAGGGGATGTTCTGTAAGCGCCACAAGAAAGGCGTAAACCTAAGTTATGTACCGGGTCCAATTTCCTTAGGTATGATGGTCTAGCTGACCCGTAGACTATGGACCCGTAGTCCAAGCTAGACCGCACAACAGATCGATATATATGTAGAAGACACGCCCTATCAGACCCCCAGTGTTTCCGAGAGAGAACCTTCAGTATGTTTAGAGATTTTATGGCTTTCCTCTTTAGGATGTTTATGTGAGGCAGGAATGTTAGTTTTCTGTCGAACGTTACACCCAAAAATTTATGTTCGCTCTTTACTGGCAACTCAATCCCATTTAAGTGTAACTTGGGATTGATCTGTATACCTCGTTTCAGCGAGAACATTACTGCCACGGTTTTCTGTGGGGAAAATTTGAACCCATTTTTAAAAGCCCATGAGTCTAGTTTATTTAGTGTTAATTGTACTTGTCTTTCACAAATTGATATGTTTGAGGATGTGCAGGCTATTTGAAGGTCGTCGACATACAGCGAGAACATAATGGATTTTGGGATTACCTTGCTGATAGAATTCATTTTTACAATAAACAAAGTTGTACTTAAAATGCACCCCTGAGGTACCCCATTCTCTTGAATAAAGTTCCTCGAGAAGGTGGTACCGAGACGTACTTGAAATGAACGACCTGATAGAAAGTCCTTCAGAACATTTAGCATCCGGCCTCGGATGCCCAAATCTGCTATATCGCGTAGGATCCCGAACCTCCAAGTCGTATCGTATGCCTTTTCCATGTCAAAGAAAACGGCGAGGCAATTTTGTTTATGTATGAACGCTTCCCTGACAGTATTTTCAAAACGCACTAAGTGGTCGGTCGTTGCACACCCTTTTTTAAAACCACACTGATGAACATTAAGAAGTTTATGAGATTCTAAGATGAAAGTTAGTCGGATGTTTAAAACACTTTCAAAACATTTTGCTAAACAGCTGGTCAGAGCTATGGGTCTGTAACTGCCCGCTGAGGTCGGCGGCTTTCCTGGTTTCAGAAACGGAACAATAACGGCTTGTTTCCAAGCCTCCGGGAGTTTACCCAGAGTCCAAATTTTGGTAAAGAATTTCACAAGTGCCTCTACAGAGGATTCGGATAAATGAGCCAGCATTTCGTAATGAATTTCGTCAGGACCAGGCGCAGTCTGTTTTCCAGCAGCAAGGACGTTCTTTACTTCTTGGAGTGTAATAAAACTATTATATGATTCATTTCTGCCACCACTTGTTGGGAGTTTTTGTTTCTCAGCTATGTTTTTGTATTTTAGGAATGTTTCTGTGTAGTGTGACGAACTTGAAACGTGTGCGAAATGTTCGCCTAGTATATTGGCCTGTTCTTCTATGCTAGTCTGAACACCAGGGGCTGTGAGGATGGGAATTGTAAACGGGGAAAAGTTTCCACAGAGTTTACGAACTTGTTCCCACATTTTCTTAGACGTCATTGAGCTATTTATTGACGTTACATACCTCTGCCACGATTCTTTTTCAGCCTTTCGACGAATAAATCGTGCTTCTGCTCTTGCCTTTTTAAATGCTATAAGGTTTCCTTGGGTTGGGTACCTGCGGAAAGTTCCCCAGGCCTTATTTTGTTTCTTTTTTGCATCCCGGCATTCTTGCGTGTACCAGGCTTTGTTACTGCTATGCACAACTCCCGAAGACTGTGGAATAGCTAGTTTTGCTGCACGTATTATGCAATTAGTAAACCTTTCATTCAATTCATCTACAGTGAGCTCCTCTGAGAAAACTTCTTCCAGATTGGCTTTGGACTCGAAAAGTGGCCAGTCGGCTAAATGGAGCTTCCATCGTCGCGGTTTGCTTGGGGTGACTTTTGGTGATGATGACATGCGGATTAGTACTGGTAGGTGATCACTCCCATATGGATTCTCTAAAACTTCCCATTTAAAATCATTAAAGAGAGAAGGTGAACAAAATGACAGGTCTAAAACACTCATCTTTCCCGTGCTCGGAGAGCAGTAGGTCGGTTTACCCGCGTTTAGTAAGCAAATGTTGTTAGATAGAATAAAATCTTCAATAATTAGGCCTCGCGCATCAATTTTTTCGCTTCCCCAGAAAGGAGAATGTGCATTAAAATCGCCAACTACCACATAAGGTTCCGGTAGTTGATTTATAAGGTTTTCTAAGTCATTGAGAGCTATTTTTCGATGTGGCTCAACATACACGCAGCACACCGTGATTCTTTTAAATGTAAGCAAGGTGGCTGCCACTGCTTCAAACTGAGTGTCAAGTTTGTATTCACTAGCTGCAATATCATTCCTTACAATGATAGCAACACCACCCGAGAGCCTGCTAACGTGCTCTCGGTCGCGGCGAAAAACTTTATATTTTTTTAGTATGTTTTTATGCTGCGCACCGAGATTGGTTTCCTGAACGCACAGTGCTGCGGGTAAGAATGAAGCAAGAATGTCTTTTATATCGCTGTAGTTTCTTAAAAGTCCTCTACAGTTCCAATGAACTAAGAACGCCATTTTATATGAGGAAGGTAGAGAGACTAAGTTTTTTCTGGCCCGGTGATTCGGGCCTTTTCTTTTCTAGTTCGCTCCAAGGAGCTCCGTCGCCTGTCAGATGTTGACGGCCCCGGACGGTCGTCGTTTGTTGTGTCCATTGCGTCCTCGGACGTGCTGGACGATTGTGCAGACTGCACAGACACATTTGTGGTAGATCTCGCCGTTACTGGAGAGACCTTGGGGCCAGCTGACCTAGAGGCCCGCGCAGCCTGCTTTGGGGGTGGTGGAGCAGCCCCAGCTACTTCCACCGGGGACGTAGAGGTCCCTGCCTTAGGTGCACCGTGTGTCACCTGGGCAGGTTCCAAAGACTGTTGTGACGCCGCCCCCTTTTGCGTCACAACAGAATAAGTTGGGGTGTGAGTGGACGTGAGTTTCTTACGTGCTTCCCTGTAAGTGAGGTTTTCTTTGACTTTTAGTGTGATGATATCTTTCTCTTGTTTCCATGTTGGACAGGTTCGTGAGTAAGCAGCGTGGCTGCCCTCACAGTTGATGCAAAGATGCGTTTCGGATTCACAGTTCTCAGTGGGATGCTCGTGGGAGGCACACTTCGCACATGTAAGTTGGCCTCGGCAAGTCTGTGAGCCGTGGCCATACCTTTGGCATTTGAAACAGCGACGCGGGTTAGGTATGTACGGTTTCAGTTTTATCTTCGTGTACCCTACCTCCACAGCCTCGGGCAGTGTGCTCGATTCGAAGGTAAGGACTAAGTGCCTGGTCGGTATCTCTTTGTTATCCCGTCTGATTTTAATTCTGAACACATTGATGACATTTTGTTCTCTTAGTCCTTCAAGGAGTTCTTCTTCACTTAGGTACTTTAGGTCGTCATCTGAAATGACTCCCCTCACCATGTTTAGAGAGCGGTGTTTGGTGACATTAACTGGGCATTCCCCAAAGCTGGTTACTGTAGGAAGTTTTTCATTTTGATGATGGTACATAATTTCCAAGAGTAGGTCGCCATTTGGAAGTTTTTTGACATTGTATCCTTGGCCTATTGCTTCAGTCAATGTCTTGGTCACGACAAAAGGAGATATTTGCCTAGCTGTTTTTTGAGGGTCTTCACTGTGCACCACGTGGAAGCGTGGGAATCTGTTTGCATTCTTTAGAAAGAAGTTTGCAGTTTCATCGGTCCGTCCCCTTTTTCGGGAACGATCATTGGAGAGCAAAGAAGAAGCCATGCAGTAAGTTTTTGTTCAGCCGGGGTGGCGGCCACCCACCATGGAGCCCAACGAGGGGACGGGACAGGAACTCGCAAAGCAGACCTGCCCGCGCCAGCCGTACACCCCGACTATAACCAAATATGGCATAACGCAGGGTGGTTAGCCACACAAGGTTAACCCTCGCCGCCTGGAAGTAGGAAGAAACGAAGAAGGTAAGAGAAGACAGGACAGTTGTAAGAGAGAGGATAGGAAAGTGAAAGATGGAGGGGAGGACAGGAAAAGGCGACTGCCGATTTCCCCCGGGTGGGTCAGCCCGGAGGTGCCGTCTGTGGGAAGCGTGGGCCAAAGTGGTGTGTTGCCTCCGCCGAGGGGCCTTAAAGGTCCAAACACTCGGCATCGGCTCAACCACCAGGATCCCCTTTTCCCCAGACACGGCGATGCCACGCACGGCTAAGCGTGGGTGCTCGGGGTCCGTGGTGTCGCACAGTACACGCAAACATCTGCTTTAACAGATGCCCCCTGCGGGGGGAAAAGAAGTATTCTCAGATCGAACGTGAAGCGTTGGCTCTCGTTTTTGGTGTTTCACGTTTCCGGGACTACCTCCTTGGCCGGGAGTTCACACTGGTGACGGATCATCGGCCACTGCTCGGCCTTCTACGAATGGATCGTCAGACCCCCATCATGGCCGCCGCGAGAATACAAAGATGGGCTCTTCTGCTGGGAGCGTACAAATACAAGCTGCTTTGCAAATCCAGAAAAATGATGGTTAACGCGGAAACCGGCACCGGAAGGAGACGCAGAGTTTGTCCTCACCATCGACCAGTGGGACGAGTCGGCCATTACTATAGAAGAATTGCGGTCACTCACAGAAACGGACGTGGTACTAGCACTTGTCCGCAGGTACGTCCAGGAGGGTTGGCCCAAAGCATGTGGCTCCGGTAACACGGAGGTGTTGCATTACTACAAAAAGCGACATGAATTATCTGCTCAGGATGGCCTCCTACTGTGGGGACATCGTGTAGTAGTCCCCAAACAGGCGCGCGGTAGACTGCTGATGATATTGCACGAAGCCCATTAGGGCGTCTGCACCATGAAGAAGGTAGCACGGTCCAAATTTTGGTGGCCGGAGATCGACCGGGACATTAGCCGAATAGCCGATGAATGCAGAAACTGTGTCCAGGCTTTACCAATGCCTCCAGCACGTGAACCAGTAAACGGGCCAGCTACAGAAGAAAAATGATCCCGATTGCACCTCGATTTCGCTGCACCTATCAGGGACAAAATGTTGCTGATCGTGGTTGATTCCCACAGCAAATGGATCGAGGCCCTTCCACTCTCGAGTGCAACGTCAAGCAGCACGGTAAACGCGCTGCGTACGCTCTTCAGCCAGTTCGGACTACCGCGCACTGTAGTAACTGATAACCGCACGCCCATTACCGGGTCGGATTACGCCGAATTCATGAACAGGAATGGCATTGCCCACATTCGAACACCGTCCTACCACCCACAAAGCAATCGGCTGGCAGAACGCGCGGTCAGAACGGTTAAGGATGGGTTAAAGAAGATGCCGGGCGTGGATCTCTCAACCGCACTCGCATGAGTTTTGTGTCGATACCGGAATGCCCCAAGGCAGTCGAGCCTATCACCTTCAGAGTTACTGTTAGGTTGTCGACTACGCACCAGACTTGACATGTGTTTTCCTCTCAGGAACAAACCTGTCCAGAGCAGAGCAGCTACACCAGACTCGGACGACGCCAGCGGGAGTTTAGCTCCGGGGGACCGTGTACTGGTCCGTAACTACGGTGTTGGTGACAAGTGGACACCCGGAAAGGTAAAGTCAACAACAGGAGCTCGACTAGTCACCGTCAAGACGGAGGATAATGTGGTGGTCCGTCGTCATGCTGATCAAATCCGCAAGCACAACCTCGAGGGATCCACACTCACGGGTACAGACAGTCCAGCAGCAGAACCAGTGGACCACCCGCTGGCTATTCAGAACAACGCATCCACGTCGGAGCCCGCAGACACTGCTCCCCAAGAGACACAGCTGCGCAGGTCTACCCGGGTCAAGAAACCTGTGGATCGCTATGGTTATTAGGAGGAAGGGATGCTATCGCCATCTATGAACTGGCAACGGCACCAATCGATGCTATTGCCATCTATGAACCGGCAACGGCACCAACCTTTTCATTCTTTCTTTCCTTCTTTCCACTCACCCCTCTGACTGTAAATACCCCTTGATCTGGAAATAAACCGTCGTACTTTTGGCCTGGCTACGCTGTCAGATGCATCACTCGGGAGCGGCGTTCTCATTGACTACGCCTTTCCAACAGTGGCGTTCCCATTGACTGCGCCTTTCCAACACAGTTTTTTGAGGAGAAAACTGAAATCCGTTTGTGTCTGCCCATGCTGCTAGTTTATCTATGGTCAACTGCACCTGTCTCTCACATGTAGATACGTTAGAGGATGTGTACACAATCTGTAGATCGTCAACATAAGCTGAACACATTATGGATTTCGGGATAACTGTGCTTATGGAATTCATTTTTACTATAAGGAGAGTTGTGCTTAAGACGCATCCCTGTGGTACGGCATTCTCCTGAACAAAGTTCTTTGAAAAGGTTGAGCCCAAGCGCACACGGAATGAGCGATTTGACAAGAAGTCCTTTAGACAGTTTAACATCCTACCACGTATGCTTAAATCAGCTAGCTCACGGAGGATGCTAAATCGCCATGTAGTGTTATATGCCTTTTCCATATCAAAGAAGACTGCAAGGCAGTGCTGTTCGTGAATAAATGCTTCACGAACAGTGTTTTCAAGGCAGACTAGATGGTCCGTGGAAGAACATGCTGTTTTGAACCCACATTGGTGAATGTCTATAAGTTCTCAGGAATGAAGAACAAAGGCTAATCTGGTATTAAGAACACTTTCAAAAGGCTTTGCAAGGCAACTTGTGAGAGCTATGGGTCTATAACTGCTGGGGGCCGTTGGTGGGTTTCCTGGTTTCAGGAAAGGCACAATAGTAGCTTTTTTCCAGGCCTCAGGAATACTCCTAGATACCCATACTTTGTTGAAAAATTTCAGAAGCGTTTCTAAAGCAGGTGTAGAAAGATGTGCAAGCATCTGATAGTGAATTTGATCTGAGCCAGGTGCATTCTTCTTGCTGGCAGATAGAACCGTGTTTATTTCTTGTAGTGTTATTAATTTGTTATATGCTTCATTTATACTTCCACTTGTTGGCAGTTTTTGTTTTTCAGCCTTGTTTTTGTATGTTATTGAAGATTGTGGGTAATGTAGTGAGCTGGAATTGCAGAAAAGCTCGCCTAGAATATGTGTCTGTTCCTTTAAGTTTGTTTGGGTGCTAGGAGATGTTAGAAAGGGGACTGTGTACGGGGAGAAGTTACCATCCAGTTTGTGAACAAGCTCCTACTTTTTCTTTATGTGATTGAGCTATTTGAGAAATAACAAGAAGAATAAGATTGGGATGGAGCGCGTTTGGCAAGCACTCGCAGATTATGACTAGCAGCTTACCGGTATCGCTCAAGAGGAAAGTATACAACAGTTGCATCTTACCTGTACTCACCTATGGGGCTGAAACGTGGAGGCTAACCAAGAGAGTTCTACTTAAGTTGAGGACAACCCAGAGGGCTATGGAACGAAAAATGGTAGGGGTAACATTAAGAGATAGAAAGCGCGCAGAGTGGGTCAGAGAAATAACTCAAGTTAACGACATTCTAGTGGAAATTAAGAAGAAGAAATGGACATGGGCAGGACATGTAGTACGAAGAGAGGATAACCGATGGTCGCTGAGGGTAACAAACTGGATTCCAAGGGAAGGAAAGCGTAGCAGGGGGCGGCAGAAAGTTAGGTAGGCGGATGAGATTAAGAAGTTCGCAGGGGTCAAGTGGATGCAGCTAGCACAGAACCGGGTTAAGTGGAGAGATATGGGAGAGGCCTTCGCCCTGCAGTGGGTATAATCAGGCTGATGATGATGATGATGATTGAGCTATTTATTGATGATATGTATTTTTGCCAAGAAGCCTTCTCAGCGTTTCAGCGGACGTACCGTGCCCTAGCTTTCGCCTGATTGAATTTTACAAGGTTTTCGTTTGTAGGGTACCTCGGAAAAGACCTTTTCCAGGCTGGCTTCAGACTTGAATAGAGCCCAGTTCTCAAGGTGCAGCTTCCACCGCTTGGGTTTGTTTAGAATGATGGAGGGTGAGGGTGTTAGGCTGATAATGACAGGCAAATGATCACTTCCTAGAGGATTGTCAAAGACGTCCCATTTAAAATCAGTAAATATTGATGGGGAGCTAAATGAGAAATCTAAACCCTCATTTTCCCCGTGCTTGGGGAGCAGTATGTATGCTTTCCTGTATTTAGCAGGCAGACATCATTGCATAATATAAAATCTAATATACCTCTAGTGTCTGTCTGATCGCTTCTCTAAAAAGTGGAGTGTGCATTAAAATCTCCAACAACCAGATATGGTTTTGGCAGTTGTTCTAAAAGCTCTTCCAGATCATGAAGGGTTACAATTAGGTGCGGTTGGAGATACAGTGAAAATAAAGTTATTGTTTTATAATGAATGATGCACAGCAACAGCTTTGAACTTGGTTTTGAGGCTAATTTCACGTGTTGCTACTCCATTCTGCACTACAATAGCGACATCTCCAGATAGCCTATTTGCTTCTTTTCGGTCGCAGCGAAAGACGTGTAATTTTAAAATGTTTTGGTGTGGTCCTAAGTTAGCTTCCTGTAGGCAAAGGGCTACAGGAGAAAATGAATGTAAAATGTATTTTATATCGTTGTAATTGTTTATGAGACCTCGGCAGTTCTAGTGTATGAGGAACGCCGTATTTTTTTATGGAATGTAGCTGAGTTTAGGTTTCAGGTTTGTCTGGTCCTGTAATAAGTTTTTACTCTCCGTTATCTTTCCAGAGAGTTATGCCGCCGCTGCAGCGTGGACGAGGAAGGGGTTGTGTCCATTGTCTCGGGGGCTTTGGACGTTTGGGGAGAGTTAGGAGTGTTGGTTGCAGGCTTCCCTTCTGGGGGAGAAGCCTTTTGAGCTGTTGGCTCTGGGGCCAGTGTGCCCTGTTTCTGCGATGGCAGGGCAGCTTTCACTGCTTCTGCCTGGGGCAGGGATGGCCCTGCCTGAGGCTTAACCTCGGCGGAGACCAAATCCTGTTGTGGTGTGCTGCCCCTATGCTCCACCACATTGAAATAGTTCGGTTTGGCTGTGAACAAAAAAGTGCCGTTTAACAAGATATCGCTGTCGTGCCTCTTTAAACCTTATGTTTTAATTGATTTTTATGGTAATGATGTGCTTTTCCTTCTTCCAAGAAGGACATGACCGTGAGTATGCGGCGTGTTCACCTGCACAGTTCGCGCAGTGTGGCGCAGCTTCACACTAGTCAGATTTATGTTGAGTTGAGGCACATTTTGCGCATGTTTGTTGGCCAGGGCAGTTCTGGGAGCCATGACCGAATCTTTGGCAGTTGAAACAAAGCCTAGGGTTTGGGATGTAGGGCCGGATGTCTACTTTGATGTAACTGACTTCAATGGATTCAGGGAGTTTGCTAGAGTTAAAAGTGAAAACTATGCTTTGTTGGTATTTCTTGGTTGTTCTTTCGGATTTTGACCCTGTGTGCACCGATTACATTTTGCTCGGAAAGACCTTCTAGAAGTTCTTCAGTGAGTGACAGGAAGTCAATCTCTGATATCACGCCTTGGACTGTGTTCAAGCACTGACTGTTATTGGGCTATCCCCAAATGTAGCAAGTTGCTGAAGGTTGCTGTACTGGAGTTTGCTTTGCAGCTCAAGCAGGAGATCCCCGCTAGCCAGTTTACTAACTTTGTATCCTGGGCCTAGTATGGTTGTGAGAGACCTAGATACTGTAAAAGGGGATATAAGCCGAGCTTGTTTGGAAGGGCTTTCACTGTGGATCACATGATATTTAGGGAAAGTTTCATGCTTCGCTGAAAAGAACTGGGCTGATACATCAGTCCGCATTTTCTTGGAAAGGAAATCAGTTTGTTTGGAGGAAGAAGCCATACATAATGGATGATGTTCGGCTGCGGTACCAGCCACCCACCATGGAGCCCAACGAGGGAACGGGGCAGGAATTGGCAGGCAAGTCCTGTCCACGTCAACTGTACACTGTAACTATAACCTAATACGGCGTAACTCAGGGTAGTCAGCCACACAAGGTTAACCCTCGCTGCCTGGAAGTAAGGAAAAACCAAGAGGAGAGTAGAGGACAGGAGAGTTGTAGGATAGAAGATAGGAACGTGAAAGATGAAGGGAAGGATAGGAAAAGGCGACTGCCGGTTTCCCCCGGGTGGGTCAGCCTGGAGGTGCCGTCTATGGGAAGCGTGGGCCAAAGTGGTGTGTTGCCTCCGTCGAGGGGCCTTAAAGGTTCAAACACTCGGCATCGGCTCAACCACCAGGATCCCCTTTTCCCCAGACACGACGATGCCACGCACGGCTAAGCGTGGGTGCTCGGGGTCCGTGGTGTCGCACAAAACACACAAACACCTGCTTTAACAGGTGCCCCCTGCGGGGGGAGGCCATGTTTTGTTGGGACCCCAGGTCTATTCCAAAAGAAAGTAAAAACAGAGTCTCTTATCAGACGCTGATTGTACTTGATTTTGTGCCTGTCTATTTTATAATGATTATTTTTTCTAATTTTAATGACATGTATAACATGTTACGACACTTCTGATTTTCAATGCATGCAGTTGTGACAACGAGCAAGTTTGAGCGGGAGATGCATGCAGTACTCGTCACTACTAAAGCGAGCGGCCCCGTTGTACAGGAAGCCAGTGAGTTATCGATCCATAAAACGCACTGCGTCAAGAGGCAAGACGTCGCCGCCTGCTACGACCCACAGATGGATCCGAGACCCAAGACTGCACATACAAGGAGAAATGGAAAGCAGACTATGCCTGGATCATGGCCACCTCCGACGACAGCCGCTAGGAGCAAGGTAAAAGCAAACTATGAATAAACCTGCCAGCAGTTCTAACAGTTTGTGCGATCAGACCGAGCTATTTGAAGGTGGTTCGGTCAGGTGCCCATTCTTACGTAGGTATTGAAAAATTTGTTCATGTTCGAGCATTTTAATGTGATTTATTTCAAAACGATATGCATCTGAACTTCAACTTGCATCATGAACAGCAGTTTCTACTTCATAGATGGCAATTTAGTGCAAAAACAATTCACGTAAAAGTTGAATATAAACTATATTTCTCAGGCGGCATGCGTCAATGACACCCCCCCCCCCCACGCGGTAAGAGTATGCCCAATTTCCCTAGCAGGAAGTTGTGGTCAGCCTATGCTGTGGACAAGAATTGCTCCTTGCACTTTGTCTCTGATTTCCTCCATTTGTTGAGGAATGTGCAGAACAGTTTGTTCAGCCCCCTATAAAAACTGCATGGTATGGATCCATGAGAAATGCCAGTTAGATCAACAGAGGCATTATCATATAATGCACAAAGGAAAAAGCACCGTTCTAGCATGATGAGACTGTATGAGCAGTTCTTGTTCACGACGAAGCCTGGAACGACAAAAAATTCAACTACATTTTTCTCTCTTTTACACCTTCCTAGTGTCCGCTCGATGCTCTCGTATATTCTGATCTGCTTTTTATGTAGCAGGTTAAGCAGGTTTCAATACATGATCTTGCACATAAAAACCATCAGCTTGACAATACTGACAAAGGCGAAGATTTCCATTTGTGCACTCCTAAAAAGGTTTTCTCCTTTCAGTGTTATATTTTTAAATCCAACTTCTATAGCCCCATATTGGTGCTTCGCTTGCCTTATTCATGAGTGGACTCTATTCCTCCTGTAGCACCATCTTTGCTCGTTGCAGATCTGGAAACGAACTGATGCTGCTGACGACAGACTATTAACGTGATTTCAGAAATGAAGATGTCGAAGATATCCTTGTCAGGGACAGTTAGAGTTCCCGCTGGCCAATCTTTGAAGATCGATCATCTGCGCTGACGACCAGGACGTAATGCCTAGCTCGCGTGGTCATCCTGTGTTACACAAATGCAACGAGCACCTCAGGTTTTCCACGAAAAACGCTACGCTTTTCCTCAAGGGACACTGACGGTAGACGGCATGGCTCCTATATAACATCGAACAAACCTGGGGGGACTATCACTCTGGAGCAGACCAGGCAGCCGTAAGGTTGAGCAGATTTATCTTCTGTTTACCATTTGTGCAGGCAGCTTTGTTTGTATTTTAGCCACTCAATATCTAGCTCCTGGTCTGCTCCAAGTGTGCTTGGTTTTTTGTGTTTGTTTTTTTAGTGTTCTGTGGTGTGTATCTTGCAAACGAGTCCTACTGTGTATATGAAGATTACCTTTCCAGCCTTTTGCGCTCTGCGGCTGAACTACAAGTAATTTTTTTATCAGACTGGCCACTAGCTTATATAGCTATCGGCCGAAACAGTGCACATATTGTTATCGCAATAAAGTTCCCTCCCAAAACCAATCACGCAACTTCTTTATCCAGGTGTAACCACCGCTTGTGGCACATGCAGGACGTTCCTCTTAAGATATTACAGTTGATGAAGATGACGGTTTCACTGCAGTGAAGGAGGCTGCACCAGAACTTATGCAGCAACCTTAGACACCACCAGGAGAAACATCGGTGCAGAGCCTGGTCCAGTGCACCCATTACAGCCCAATGTTGACGTGTTGGCAACTTGCCTCCTTAACAAAAAGAGTGCGATGTCATACCATTGCTACCCAGGTACCAGAACATTTGTCTTGTACCAGCCTAAATCACCATGTTTAGAGAGATGTGTCAAGCCATTCTAGAGTTGTTTTTATTAATAAGAGCTGCATTACATAAAAGCAGAACTGGGAATTCATGAGCAGCATTATCAAAGACAACAGCCCATTTCCATAACACTATGGTGTAAAGCCAACAGATCTGTCGCCCTAGATGACTCACGCCGTTCTCAGTCGTCTATGGCAGAACACCCTACATCCCTCTCGACGCGCAGTTGGGCCTTCACCGTTAGACTACGTCACCAATTGACTCTGCCCAACGACTTCGTTACGCCCACCTCGACGCTCAGTGCAACCTTCTCACGGCTCATGCGCGTGCAGCATCACCACCACATCCCACCTTCCGGTTGGGTGACTTGGTCCTCGTTCGCCGCACCATCTGCACGACTGGCCCTTACACGAAGCTCATGCCCCGATACTGGGGCGCTTACCGTGTCGTTGAACGGCTCGGCTCCGTGACATACCACCTCGAAGACCTCCCCGAGCATAGACGATGCGGTGTGCACCACATTTTCACGGAGCATGTGTAAACATGAATCAATATGTCAACAGCGCCAGCATTGACTCCGACTTAGATATCGGGTCATCACCACTACTGTCGTCGCCAGCTGCCTCACTGCATTCCCCACGAAACGCCAAGTAATAATTGGAGCGCCTGCAGCAGCTCACTGAAACTCCCCCCCCCCCCCCCGGTGGAAAGATGTTACATGCACGCCGAGGAGCGCTGCGCCAGAAAAGGAAGAGGTGCAGGACGAGCGCGAGACAAGCGCGCGGCGCCAGCGCGAGGGTTAGAGAACAAAAGAAGAGCGCTGGGGTAAGTGGTGTTTGCCTGGTGTCCTCTGTTCTGTGTCTATCTCTAGGCGGGCACAGGGTCCCGCAACATTATATAACGCATTACAAGTTCTTCAATAAAATGACTGAAGGACAAATTTTGCAGCTTATGTGATGTGTCGCACTGAAACCAAACTTGTCAACATGCATGGCAGTTTTCTTGCCTCGCAGTGTTGAGTGCAAAAGCTGCCGCAGAAACAAAACGATCTCAGTTTCTGTGGGACGGAGCCACGAAGGAGGCGAGTATATCCGTGATGGTGCGGTTAACACGCTCCACGAGGCCATTGCACTGGGGATGATTGACAGATGTGGTGGAATGTGCAATGCCAAAGGAGCGGAGGGCTCGCTCAAATTCATGGGACAAACACGAGTATAAAAATCGATGTATCTAAATGCAGATAACTACGGATTTGCTGAAGGACGGGGGGATATCGTGTTAGAAAAACTGGCCACCTTGTATACGCAGTGCCTGATGTCATCGACGGTACCGGAACCATGGAAGAATGCAAACATTATCCTCATTCATAAGAAAGAGCACTCTAAGGACCTTAAAACTTACAGACCAATCAGCGCACTGTCTGTTACGTATAAGGTATTTACTAAGATATGCAGATGATACCACTTTAATGGCAGAAAGTGAAGTGGAACTCAAGAGACTTCTGATGCGCGTACAAGAAGAGAGTGAGAAGTTTGGGCTTAAACTGAACATTAAAAAGACGAAGATCATGGCGTCTTGCCCTATCAAGTCCTGGAGCATCAATGGACAAGAAGTGGAAGCTGTGACAGATTTTCTGTTCTTGGGCGCCAAGATTACCTCGAAGGGAGACTGCAGCCATGAAGTTAGGAGACGCCTGCTTCTGGGAAAGAGAGCAATGGTTAGCCTTGACCGCCTAGTAAAGAGCAGAGACATTAGTCTGCCAACCAAGATCCGTATAACCCGTGCTATGGTCTTTCCAGTTGTGATGTATGGATGCGAGAGTTGGACTGTGAAAAAGGCTGACCGCCGAAGAATTGGCGCGTTTGAATTGTGGTGCTGGCGAAGACTCTTAACAGTTCCTTGGACTGCCAGAAGATCAAATCAGTCGATATTGTCGACCATAAACCCTGACTGCTCATTGGAGGGTCAAATTCTAAAGTTAAAGCTCACATACTTTGGTCATCTGATGAGAAGAGAGGAGTCGCTGGAGAAAGATTTGATGTTGGGAAAGGTTGAGGGTCGCCGGAGAAGGGGTAGGCAGCGAACGCGATGGTTAGATGGCATTCTCGAGGCATTGCAGATGAAGCTATGTGATGTTAAGAAGATAGTGAGAGACCGGAAAGCGTGGCGTGACATGGTCCATAGGGTCACGAAGAGTCGGACACGACTGAACGCCTGAACTGAACTGAAGGTAATCGCTAATAGAATCAGAACAACCTTAGACTTCAATCAAGCAAAGGATCAAGCAGGGTTTCGGAAACTGTACTCTACTATCGATCATATCCATACCATCAATCAGGTGAAAGAAAAATGCTCGGAATATAACCAGCCCTTATACATAGCATTCATTGATTACAAAAAAGCATTTGACTCAGTTGAAACCTCGGCGGTGATGCAGGCATTGCGAAATCAGGGGGTAGACGAGCCGTACGTGAAAGTGCTGGAAGATATATATAGTGGCTGCACAGCAACCATAGTTCTGCATAAAGAAAGTAACAAAATTCCCATAAAGAAAGGTGTTAGGCAAGGAGACACAATTTCCCCAGTACTATTCACAGCTTGCTTAGAGGAAGTATTCAGAGATTTGGAGGGAGAGCAGTTAGGGATAAGAATAGATGGAGAATACCTCAGTAATCTGCGATTTTCTGATGACATTGCCTTGCTAAGCAACTCGGGAGATGAACTACAAATAATGATTGATGACCTAAACAGGAAAAGTAGAAAGGTAGGCTTGAAAATCAATATGCAGAAGACTAAGGTAATGTTCAACAGCCTCGGGAAGGAACAGCAGTTTACATTAGGTAGCGAAGTACTGGAAGTAGTAGGCGAATATGTCTACTTAGGACAGGTAGTAACCGCAGATCCGGACAATGAAAAAGAAATAACAAGAATAAGATTGGGATGGAGCACATTTGGCAAGCACTCGCAGATTATGTCTAGCAGCTTACCGGTATCGCTCAAGAGGAAAGTATACAACAGCTGCATCTTACCTGTACTCACCTATGGGGCTGAAACGTGGAGGCTAACCAAGAAAGTTCTACTTAAGTTGAGGACAACCCAGAGGGCTATGGAACAAAAAATGGTAGGGGTAACAATAAGAGATAGGAAGCGTGCAGATTGGGTCAGAGAAATAACTCAAGTTACCGACATTCTAGCGGACATTAAGAAAAAATGGACATGGGCAGGACATGTAGTGCGACGAGAGGATAACCGATGGTCGCGTAGGGTAACAAACTGGATTCCAAGGGAAGGAAAGCGTAGCAGGGGGCGGCAGAAAGTTAGGTGGGCGGATGAGATTAAGAAGTTCGCAGGGGTCAAGTGGATGCAGCTAGCACAGAACCGGGTTAAGTGGAGAAATATGGGAGGCCTTCGCCCTGCAGTGGGTAGAGTCAGGCTGATGATGATGATGATCTAAAATCCTAACATATGATTGACATGATACAGTGACATAACATGATAATAGTGGCCATAGTGAAAGTGCGTGAAAAAGCAACAAAAATTCCCAGTCCTTACCAACCAACAAAGGCTAAAAAAGGTGGATGCACAGAAAAAAACGTTTCATATAAGGACTTGTTTAAAAAACTGCAGAGAAACTTATGAGATGGACAAAAAATAATAAGTAAGTTAAACATTAAAAAAGAAGAAAGAGAGATGCAAATGTTGAAACAAAATTGAAAGCCAACCAATTGACACTGCAAAACAAAAAACCAACAATGAATTAAACAATATGCCTGACTGCAATTCAAAATGTATAAAACGAAGGCATGTAAAGAGTGCAAATAAAATCAAAGATAAAATCAAGCACAATCAGAGAGAAAAGCAATTTCTTTGTTCGAAATGAAAACTGAGGATGTGCTGACGCATTCATCCTTGTGCTTAGCAATCAAAGCGGCTTCCACTATTTCGCGTGTAAGCTTGTTATGGCATCGGTTTAGAATGGTCGTTTTCTGAAAGAATGGGGAGCATTTTCTATTGCGGTCGCATGTGCGACAATGCACTGGCAGGTTTTTGGACGATGACCCTGAAAAATCATTGCTATGCTCCATTAAAGATGAATAATACATTGGCCAGTTTGGCTGATGTATGCTTTGCCACAAGATAGAGGGATTGGGTATAAAAGCCCTTCTGCGCATGTTACGGCGGGATTCTTGTGCCTTGTGGTGCAGCAATTATCTCTCTTTGTCGTTTTGTTGACCATGCGACAAAGTCTTGATAGGCGGTGCGGGGCTGAAAAGACCACGTGAACGCCTGCCTTCTTACCAATCTTCTTGAGATTATGAGAAATCTTGTGGATATAAGGTATTATTGCTACCTTATTTCGCTGTTGGACTTCAGCTGAAGGGCCTGTCATCTTCATTTTGTAGTTCTTTAACATTTTTCTAGCGACAGAAGAAAGAAGTTTCTGCGGGAATCCCGACTGCGTCAGCCTGCACACTTGAGCTGAAAAGCTATCCTGAAATTTATGCTTGCGTGACTTCGTCAAGGCGTTACTAAAACCAGATTGCACAATATTCCTTTTAACCAACTTTGAATGAGCAATACCATAAGCTAAAATGGGTTTCTTGCTTCTTGGTTCGAACGCCCAGCAAACATGATTAGGAGTGAAAATAAGTCTTGGCTCGAGAAAACAAATGGAATTATTGTCTGGCACTTCGTGGGTCAGCTCAAGTGGCGCCATTGTGTTCGCAAACACGGTCAGAACTTGAGGTACCCGACTTAAAATGGTTTCATTATTGCAACCTAAGATAACTAAGTAATCATCTACGAACTGGAAGATCTTTAAAATGCATGAGTTATCAAAGCTTTCATTAAGAGCTCTGTCATGCATGCCGAGGTAAAGGTCACTGAGAACTGGGGCAATGCATGATCCTATACAGATCCCCTGCCTTTGTATAAAAAGAGACCTATTCCAATCTGCAAAGGTTGATTTGAGGTAAACCGACAACAATTTCAAAAAACCATCAACAGTAATGGCTGTCCAAATATGGCGCCGTGGCTTTTCAGAATAAGTGCGGCATTAGTGTTGATGGTTTTTTGGAATTGTTGTCGGTTTACCTCAAATCAACCTTTGCAGATTGGAATGGGTCTCGTTTTATACAAAGGCAGGGGATCTGTACAGGATCATGCATTGCCCCAGTTCTCAGTGACCTTTACCTCTGCATGCATGACAGAGCTCTTAATGAAAGCTTTGATAACTCATGCATTTAAAGATCTTCCGGTTCGTAGATGATTACTTAGTTATCTTAGGTTGAAATAATGAGACCATTTTAGGTCGGGTACCTCAAGTTCTGACCGTGTTTGCGAACACAATGGCGCCACTTGAGCAGACCCACGAAGTGCCAGACAAGAATTCAATTCGTTTTCTCGAGCTAAGACGTTTTTTCACTCCTAATCATGTTTGCTGGGCGTTCGAACCAAGAAGCAAGAAACCCATTTTAGCTTATGGTATTGCTCATTCAAAGTTGGTTAAAAGGAATATTGTGCAATCTGGTTTTAGTAACGCCTTGACGAAGTCATGCAAGCATAAATTTCAGGATAGCTTTTCAGCTCAAGTGTGCAGGCCGACGCAGTCGGGATTCCCGCAGAAACTTCTTTCTTCTGTGGCTAGAAAAATGTTAAAGAACTACAAAATGAAGATGACAGGCCCTTCAGCTGAAGTCCAACAGCAAAATAAGGTAGCAATAATACCTTATATCCACAAGATTTCTCATAATCTCAAGAAGATTGGTAAGAAGGCAGGCGTTCACGTGGTCTTTTCAGCCCCGCACCGCCGATCAAGACTTTGTCGCATGGTCAACAAAACGACAAAGAGAGATAATGGCTGCACCACGAGGCACAAGAATCCCGCCGTAACATGCGCAGAAGGGCTTGTATACTCCATCCCTCTATCTTGTGGCAAAGCATACATCAGCCAAACTGGCCAATGTATTATTCATCTTTAATGGAGCATAGCAATGATTTTTCAGGGTCATCATACAAAAACCTGCCAGCACATTGTCGCACATGTGACCGCAATAGAAAATGCTCCCCTGTCTTTCAGAAAACGACCCTTCTAAACCGATCCCATAACAAGCTTACACGCGAAATAGTGGAAGTCGCTTTGATTGCTAAGCACAAGGATCAATGCGTCAGCACATCCTCAGTTTTCCTTTCGAACAAAAAAATTGCTCTTCTCTCTGATTGTGCTTGATTTTATCTTTGATTTTATTTGTACTCTTTACATGCCTTCGTTTTATACATTTTGAATTGCAGTCCGTCATATTGTTTAATTCATTGTTGTTTTTTTGTTTTGCAGTGTTAATTGTTGGCTTTCAATTTTGTTTCAACATTTGCATCTCTCTCTCTTCTTTTTTCATGTTTAACTTACTTATTATTTTTTGTCCATCTCACAAGTTTCTCTGCGGTTTTTTAAACAAGTTCTAATATAAAAAATGTTTTCTGCGCATCCACCTTTTTTAGCCATTGTTGCTTGTTAAGGACTGGGAATTTTTGTTAATTTTTCACGCACTTTCCCTACGGCCACGATTATCATGTTATGTCACTGTACCATGTCAATCGTGTGTTAAGCATTTAGATTTATCCATTTTTTATACTCGTGTTTGATTTTGTTGCACCTTTTTCGCCACGTGTAGATTTTGTTCCTCTAGTGGGCGTTTCTCTGTTATATATATGACATGGTTGGCTGATTTCCAAAAATAAAGTCACAGTTCAGTGCCTCTGCATCTTACGTGTTCCTCCGTCTTCGTCCTTGTCCGGCTACGCGCTGCAATAACTATGGAAAACCAACTAGCCCGACAGCTTGTCCTCTTTTTATTTTTTGTTCACAAGAAACTATGGGTGATGTGTATATGACCTACATGTAAAACAAATAAAACGACCTTGATAAAATGTTCATTATGGCAGCACAATATCCATTCTAAAGTGTTATGCAGCTTTTCCTTCATTTTCCCAAGAAAGCTGCCAATAAGATCTTAGTGTGCTACTTACCAATTTCATGCAATGGCAAGTTCACATTTTATTTCTATTGTTCTCGCTTGTGCGACACACTTCTGCTCCCTCTTTCCTCGTATGCCAATGCGACTAGGAACCTAGCAAAATAATATAGCATGCTTTCGTGTCATGCACGTGCGTTGCCCAGAGGTGCAGACTAACCATTGAAGAACCAATCAGGGATCGTGCATGAATATGCCTGCAGGCAGCCAAATGTACAATTGCTTCGTGACGTTTCTCGCGTAGCAAGTGAATGGGACAGCATGGCTTCAAGCTTCATGAAACTGCAAAGTGCCATAATTGCATCATCCAATCTTTCACTTCCTAAAATCTCATCTTAGGTATATGTTAAAATTTGTTTTCGTGTGCTTGAAAAACTCATTGAAACACATAAATTTAGGGGCACACTGGTCTCGAGGGTGCAATAAAAACCACAATTCGAATTTTAACTATCAGGTTTCTAAACTCTGTAAATATTTCAGGTGTAATATGAATTTATAGGAAGTCTGGAAACTAACTTTAAGTCAGTGTTCACACTAAAATAGCCCATTGTCATAATATAACGTATGCTTTCCGTTCCCTGCGCACGTTAGCTGCGGTCTTCGTCTCGTTTGGAAGAGTACATCTTCGTTTCAAATTACATGCTCCAGTGTATAGTTTGAATCATTGGCTCGATAGATAGCAAAAGAAAACAAGCACATGTTCCTATTCACTGCCTGCCACACTATACTGAAAGGAACCCTGCATCTCTCACCATCTGCTGCACAAGTCGACGTCGTGCCCCAGGATGCCATCTTGTCTAGTACCTTCGGCCTTGGACACTGGAGATTCCGCAACAATGTGCTGCCGACGAGAAAGCATGTGACGCTGCATAAGTATAGCAAAACGTCATTGATCGGTAATGTTAGAAATGTGCCTTTGTGTTGTGAGACACAGAGGAAAAGCATATTCCTGTGCCAAGTGACAGCGTCAAGAAAACGGGACCAATTAGGCAAGCGGGCCCATCAAGTAAGAAAAGTTGCAGTGTGGTCGGACCCGTCATGATACAACACTTTTGATGCCTTTTGATATGGAAAATGAAAAGACTAGAGCTGACATGAAACTGTGGGATTTGGAATTAACACCGGCAATGAAACGTAAGGCCAACTTAGTCCCCAGCGATGTCGCTGACCATCTGCTTAATCCCGACGAGCTTTGCGTTGGTTTGCAATGAGTTGCTCAACCGCCTGTTGAATGGGAAAACAGCTAGGTACGATAGTGGTGGTCTGCAAAAAGAGCTGAGAACACAAAGTGCAACACGTTTGGAAGTAGAGTAAGAACCGTTTGGGGCGATCGAGAATACGACCTCACTTTTATGCTTTTCAAGACGTGTGATAACTGCTAGGACAAGAGATCAGTATGGAGTATGCTGCGTGTTGAAGAAAAACAAATAAATCTTTTAGCTGCGAACATTCTGGCTGCGTCCACAATGCAAATTACTAGACCCAATAAAAGTTTTTCAGTACCTTCACTGATAAAAATTTCTCGCGTGGACAACCACAAAAACATGGAAGAACACCATAAAGAAAAACCTGACACCTGCCACGGCGCGCTCCGCTACGGAAGTGGAAGTGCAATGCGCGAGAGTTCACCAGTTTTCCATCTATGTAGCCTTGTCGTATGATGGGCATTGGATGACTCGTGGATTCATTCACACATCAGAGCCACCCCAAAGTACTCTAAAGACATCACCAGTGAAGACGGCTAGGATGCAAACACAGAGTTGTTCGCCAAAATGTTCGCCGTCAGAGTACTTCAACGCTACCGATGAATCTCCTGTGTTGGCCCCTCTGCATGCTCTCCCCAGTCAGCACTTGGCAGCATGTGCATGGTTGTACTGCAGAAGTGGTGACATTTTTTGAGCGGAATAATCTTCGATTACATCAAATGGACAAACAAGGGGGTTTTGCTGTGCTACCGGCTGGGCTCTTTGAAGAGAAGGCGACAGTTGCAATTACAAATAACTTTGTTAAAGTGAAGGAGAAATCAGCAGATCAAAAGCTATTGTGTTATGTAATGATTAACCACCTACAGTTGAAACACAATTAATGCTCTCTTGGAGGCCATGTTTTGTTGTTGTTGTGTTGGGTTTAGTGGCGCATAAGCAGCTTAGGCTATCATGCGCCAACATCAAGGTTAAGAGTGTTGCATTTATGTAATTTAAACTTACATTCTGTTTAGAACGCTTGCTTCTATTAAAAACCTGAAAACCCAGGGCAAATCAATGAGCGAATTTTCACCTAAAAGCAACGCCGGATGAAGAGGAATGTGTTATTTGTAAAACTGCGTAAAATGTTTTTTTCTTAGTTGTTCAAGATGTCTGCATGAGATTAAAATGTGGGTGACTGTTAGCTCGTGTCCGCATGAATCACACAGGGGCTTATCCTGTTTAGTTAAAATGACGCTGTGTTAAATGTGTGTGTCTTATGCAAAGACGGCATAGAGATACTTTGGAACGTTCAAGGTGGGTGCTCGATTTCCACTCTTCTATCACAGGCTTTATGACGTGTATTTTGTTATTTGTTTCAGTGTTCCAAGTCGACTGCCATTTTTGTATCAGCTTACTTTGTATCAATTTCATGCAGTCTTGAGATGGTACCTGCACTTCTTTTATTTTCTTGTCTCGAGCTTTGGCAGTGCACATATCTGCTTTTTCATTACCTTGAATTCCTACATGACTGGGAACCCAGCAAATTTTTATGCTTCGTCCTTCATCTGTAAGTGTTGCTATGCTGTGTATGATGTTTCCCAGAATTGGTATAACTGCGTTTCTTGTGTGAAGGACTGTGACTATACTTAGGAAATCTGTGTAAACAATGCTTCTGCTGAGGTTTTCTTTTATTATTTTCTCTATGGCAACAGACACAGCATAGCATTCAGCAGTAAAGATGGACGCGCACTGTGGAAGTCATTGTTTTTTCCCATTCACTTTGAACAACTGCGCTTCCGACATAATGACCTGTTTTCGAGCCATCCTTGTAAACGTCTGTGAAGCTACTGTACTTTTCTTTCAGCTGAAGGAATTCTTGTATGATGAGCTCTTGTGGGGTTATTGTTTTTTGGAACTGTGTGAGAGGTTGCAAACTGCAGGGACCAGGTACCAAGGAGGTAGAGGGTTAGGTCTTTTGGCAATACTAGGTAAACAATCCGGTAGCTCAACCTCTTGACACATTTGCTCAAATCTTAGGAGCAGTGCTCTCGCTGCATTGGGTTTGTTGGTGAATAGTGTTCTAGAAGGGCATTTAGTTACTAGGGAATAGCAGATATGCTTTGGCAGAGATCTGATTTTAAATATATGGGCACATGTAAGTGATGTTCCGATTTCAAGAGGAGGTTCATTTGTTTCCACAAGCAGACTCGATACAGGAAAAGTTCGGTATGCTCCACATGAGAGTCAAAGTCCTTTGTTATGTACCTGGTCTAGTTTTTTTAAGTATGATGGTCTAGCTGACCCATACACTATGCAGCCATAGTCTAAGGAGGAGCGTACGACAGATCTGTAAATGTGTTTAAGGCATGTCCTGTCAGCGCCCCAGTGTTTGCGGGAAAGAACCTTTAGTATGTTTAGAGATTTGGAAGCCTTTTTCTTCAGGACATTTATATGAGGAAGAAAGGTGAGCTTTTTGTCAAAAGTTACGCCTAGAAATTTGTGTTCGTTTTGACCGGTAATTTAGTTTTGTTCAGGTGTAGAGTAGGATCTGTCTGTAAGCTTCGTTTGAGAGAGAATAGAACAGCCACAGTGCTATCGCCATCTATGAACCGGCAACGGCACCAATCGATACTATCGCCATCTATGAACCGGCAACGGCACCAACCATTTCATTCTTTCTTTCCTTCTTTCCGCTCACCCCTCTGACTATATAATACCCCTTGATCTGGAAATAAACCGTCGTACTTTTGGCCTGGCTACGCTGTCAGATGCATCACTCGGGAGCGGCGTTCCCATTGACTACGCCTTTCCAACAGTGGCGTTCCCATTGACTGCGCCTTTCCAAAAGTGGCGACGAGGCTGAAGCAAGAATATCGGGCCCAGGACAGCGCCAGACATGGGTTACAAGCTACCGGACTTCGATGAGGAAGACGATAAGTGGCAAGCTTACCTGGTGAAAGTAGAAGCGTACTTTGAGGCCAAAGAAATCTCAGCTGATGCAATGAAGAGGGCTTTACTAGTAGCCGCCTTGGGACAAAGACCGTTCAAGTTTTATGCAGTAAAGTAGCGCAAGCAAAAACAAGTTCGTTGAGCTACGACAAGGTAGTGGAGACCTTGAACAGCTACTATGATCCTACACCAAACGAAATAGCAGAAAGTTTTAAGTTCTTCAACCGCTATCAGAAAGAAGAAGAATCCGTGCAGGAATTTATTGTCGCTATACGACAAATAGCACAGAACTGCAATTTTTCGTCTATGCTAGAAAGAATGATCAGAGACCGCATCGTGTGTGGCGTCCGATCAAAGAGTTTTCAAAAGCAGCTTCTGGCAATAAAAGACCTGTCGCTAAAGGAAGCAGAGGCACTACCTGCAGAAAGCGCCGAACTAGATTCGCGAGGCATAACCGGCGAGGCTCGGGATCCAAACGTGTTCAAGATAACTCATCGGCACCAATCAGCGATACGAGGGCAACCGCGAACGCAATGCCAGTGCTGCGGTAACTACGGCCACAAGACTGCAGTATGTCACTTTAACAGACGGCAATGTTTCAAATGCAGACGATACGGGCATCTAGCGAAGATGTGCTCAGCGGCCGACAGCGTTAACAGAACTGGTACCATGGAAGCACAGAAGCAGCAGGAATCGGAAGACAGTGATAGCAGTACATCGCAGATATGGTCCCTCCGTACGGCGGCGCAGACGCTGCTACCGCCCATTCAGAAAACATTCACACGGAACGGCGTTGACCTAAAAATGGACACTGATACTGGATCCCCAGTCTGCGTCATTTAAAAAGCTATTTATGACAAACATCGCAATGAATGGCCTCCGCTCGCGAACTCGCCGATAAAGTTATCGTGCTATCTTGGAAAGCTACCAGTGCTGGCCGTCATGAACATGAACGTGCGTTATCAAGCGACTACAGTGGAATGCAATCTGGTGGTGTTAAACTGCAGAGGCTCCAGTCTTTGTGGCCGGGATTTATTGCAGAAACTGAAGGACACCGGAATGACTCTCCTGCACGTAAAGGCGCAGACTAACGTGGCCAGCACGGTTCCGCCAGCTGCCGATCAACCTGCCGGGGAAATTCTGAACAGCTATGCAGATCTTTTCGGCGAGGGCACCGGACTCTTGAAAGGCCCGCCAGCACGGATTCATCTCAAAAGCGGAGCAACCCCCAAGTTTTTCAAAGCAAGGAAGGTTCCTTTTGCGTACAAAGAAAAAGTTTCACAGGAGTTGGATAGGCTTACGGAAGCAGGGATAATATCGCCTGTACCATATTCGGAATGGGCCACACCCATTGTTCCCGTCTTGAAGGACGGCTCAGTGCGCCTTTGCGGAGATTTTAAAGCCACACTAAATCCTGTGCGTGAGATTGAGCAATACCCGCTACCAGTTATTGACGACATGTTTGCCAATTTAGCGGGAGGAGAACGGTTCAGTGTGCTAGACCTGAGAGACGCCTATAGCCAGGTAGCATTGGACGAGGAGTCGCGGAAACTGGCCGTCATCAACACTCAAAAAGGGCTATACTGCTACAATCGGCTACCATTTGGAATCTCTTCTGCGCCAGCAATCTTTCAGCGGAAAATTGAATCCGTGCTCCAAGGGTTAACCGGCGTGCAGGTCTATCTTGACGATGTGCTGATAGCTGACAAGAGCCAAGATGACTCAAACCTGAAAGCAGTACTGCAACGCTTCAGGGAAAATGGCATTAAGCTGCGCGCTGACAAATGTTGCTTCGCCGAGCAAGCAGTTTATCTCGGTCATCGCATTGATAAAAACGGGTTCCACCCGGTTGAAAAGAACATCGACGCTATCAGACTACCCCTTCTCCGCGTAATGTTACAGAGTTGCGTGCCTTTCTTGGGTTTATCACCTTCTACCATAAGTTTCTCCCTAACCTGTCCACCTTACTTGCGCCTTTGTATAAGCCACTGACGAAAGGAGCCAGGTGGATGTGGAGCGATAAAGAACAAGCAGCATTCAAACTGTCAAAAAAGGCTCTTAGCGCAACCCCTGCGTTGACATATTTCAATCCGAAGATCGAACTACTTTTCGAATGCGATGCCTCACCTCACGGTGTGGGAGCGGCACTTTTCCATCGCATTAATGGGGAAATGAGACCCATCGGATTTCGGTCCCGGACCTTAACTTCAGCCGAAAAGAAGTATTCTCAGATCGAACGTGAAGCGTTGGCTCTCGTTTTTGGTGTTTCACGTTTCCGGGACTACCTCCTTGGCCGGGAGTTCACCCTGGTGACGGATCATCGGCCACTGCTTGGCCTTCAACGAATGGATCCTCAGACCCCCATCATGGCCGCCGCGAGAATACAAAGATGGGCTCTTCTGCTGGGAGCGTAAGCTGCTTTGCAAATCCGGAAAAATGATGGTTAGCGCGGACACCCTAAGCCGTTTACCTCAAACCTTGCAGGAAACGGAGACCGCACCGGAAGGAGACGCAGAGTTTGTCCTCGCCATCGACCAGTGGAACCAGTCGGCCATCACTATAGAAGAATTGCGGTCACTCACAGAAACGGACGTGGTACTAGCACTTGTCCGCAGGTACTTCCAGGAGGGTTGGCCCAAAGCATGTTGCTCCGGTAACACGGAGGTCTTGCATTACTACAAAAAACGACATGAATTATCTGTTCAGGATGGCCTCCTATGTGGGGACATCGTGTAGTAGTCCCCAAACAGGCACGCGGTAGACTGCTGATGATACTGCACGAAGCCCATTAGGGCGTCTGCACCATGAAGAAGGTAGCACATCCCAAATTTTGGTGGCCGGAGATCGACCGGGACATTAGCCGAATAGCCGATGAATGCAGAAACTGTGTCCAGGCTTTACCAATGCCTCCAGCACGTGAACCAGTAAACGGGCCAGCTACAGAAGAAAAATGGCCCCGATTGCACCTCGATTTCGCTGGACCTATCAGGGACAAAATGTTGCTGATCGTGGTTGATTCCCACAGCAAATGGATCGAGGCCCTTCCACTCTCGAGTGCAACGTCAAGCAGCATGGTAAACGCGCTGCGTACGCTCTTCAGCCAATTCGAGCTACCGCGCACTGTAGTAACTGATAACCGCACCCCCATTACTGGGTCGGATTACGCCGAATTCATGAACAGCAATGGCATTGCCCACATTCGAACACCGCCCTACCACCCACAAAGCAATGGGCTGGCAGAACGCGCGGTCAGAACGGTTAAGGATGGGTTAAAGAAGATGCCTGGCGTGGGTCTCTCAACCGCACTCGCACGAGTTTTGTGTCGATACCGGAATTCCCCAAGGCAGTCGAGCCTATCACCTTCAGAGTTACTGTTAGGTTATCGACTACGCACCAGACTTGACATGTGTTTTCCTCTCAGGAGCAAACCTGTCCAGAGCAGAGCAGCTACACCAGAGTCGGACGACGCCAGCGGGAATTTAGCTCCGGAGGACCCTGTACTGGTCCGTAACTACGGTGTTGGTGACAAGTGGACACCAGTTGTTTATGAGACCTCGGCAGTTCCAGTGTGTGAGGAACGCCATATTTTTTTATGGAATCTACCTGAGTTTAGGTTTCAGGTTTGTCTGGTCCTGTAATAAGAGCTTTTTCTCTCCATTATCTTTCCAGAGAGTTATGCCGCCGCTGCAGCGTGGACGAGGAAGGGGTTGTGTCCATTGTCTCGGGGGCTTTGGACGTTTGGGGAGAGTTAGGAGTGTTGGTTGCAGGCTTCCCTTCTGGGGGAGAAGCCTTTTGGGCTGTTGGCTCTGGGACCAGTGTGCCCTGTTTCTGCGATGGCAGGGCAGCTTTCACTGCTTCTGCCTGGGGCAGGGATGGCCCTGCCTGAGGCTTAACCTCAGCGGAGACCAAATCCTGTTGTGGTGTGCTGCCCCTATGCTCCACCACATTGAAATAGTTCGGTTTGGCTGTGAACAAAAAAGTCCCGTTTAACAAGATATCGCTGTCGTGCCTCTTTAAACCTTATGTTTTCATTGATTTTTATGGTAATGATGTCCTTTTCCTTCTTCCAAGAAGGACATGACCGTGAGTATGCGGCGTGTTCACCTGCACAGTTCGCGCAGTGTGGCGCAGCTTCACACTAGTCAGATTTATGTTGAGTTGAGGCACATTTTGCGCATGTTTGTCGGCCGCGGCAAATCTGGGAGCCATGACCGAATCTTTGGCAGTTGAAACAAAGCCTAGGGTTTGGGATGTAGGGCCGGATGTCTACTTTGATGTAACCGACTTCAATGGATTCAGGGAGTTTGCTAGAGTTAAAAGTGAGAACTATGTGCTTTGTTGGTATTTCTTGGTTGTTCTTTCGGATTTTGACCCTGTGTACACCGATTACATTTTGCTCGGAAAGACCTTCTAGAAGTTCTTCAGTGAGTGACAGGAAGTCAATCTCTGATATCACGCCTTGGACTGTGTTCAAGCACTGACTGTTATTGGGCTATCCCCAAATGTAGCAAGTTGCTGAAGGTTGCTGTACTGGAGTTTGCTTTGCAGCTCAAGCAGGAGATCCCCGCTAGCCAGTTTACTAACTTTGTATCCTGGGCGTAGTATGGCTGTGAGAGACCTAGATACTGTAAAAGGGGATATAAGCCGAGCTTGTTTGGAAGGGCTTTCACTGTGGATCACATGATATTTAGGGAAAGTTTCACGCTTCGCTGAAAAGAACTGGGCTGATACATCAGTCCGCATTTTCTTGGAAAGGAAATCAGTTTGTTTGGAGGAAGAAGCCATACATAATGGATGATGTTCGGCTGCGGTACCAGCCACCCACCATGGAGCCCAACGAGGGGACAGGGCAGGAATTGGCAGGCAAGTCCTGTCCACGTCAACTGTGCACAGTAACTATAACCTAATATGGCGTAACTCAGGGTAGTCAGCCACACAAGGTTAACCCTCGCCGCCTGGAAGTAAGGAAAAACCAAGAAGAGAGTAGATTGTTGTTGTTGTGTTGGGTTTTTTGGCGCATAAGCAACTAAGGCTATCATGCGCCACGAGCAAGGTGAAAGTTTTGTTTTGCAAGAAATGGGAAAAGGAGTGTGTTAAAACTAATTTGTTTAAAAAATCTCCTTTTAAAAACTTGGGTTGTTTTAGATCCAATGGCTCTTAAGCTGCCAACACCATGATGTGCCTAGCACAAGGTTTCAGTTTCTCTTAGTGACGTATGTTTCATTTTTTCCTACAGTTTGTGTAAGACATTTGCTTCCCTTATGAAACTAAAAACACAAGATAAATCAACAAGTCCATCATCATCTAAAATCAGTTTAGGGTGAAAAGGAATGTATTCTTTGTAAAATTTTGCAAAAAATTTTTTTCTTATCTTTTCAAGACCTGCGCATGTGAATAAAATGTGGTTAATAGTTAGTTCTTCTCCGCATTTTTCGCATCGTGGTTTCTCTTCTTTCTTCAACAAAAAATTGTGTGTCAGGTGCGTGTGTCCAATGCGGAGACGGCATAGGATCACTTCTATAAAACGCTCCTTATGCCGGCACGACATCCATTCTCCCAAAATGGGCTTCACTAAGTGTAGTTTATTTCCCACTTCACTGTCCCAGGCAGACTGCCATTTTTCTTTTAATTTGAGATGTACAAGTTTCGTGCAGTCTTTGTAAGGTATGCTTATGCTCTTTATTTGCTTGTCGCGGGCTTCAGCAGCACATGTGTCTGCTCTGTCATTGCCTTTAATGCCCACGTGACTCGGGACCCAGCAGAATTTTACGTTGTATCCTCGAGTTATGGCTATTGTTATATTGTGTATTATGTTTCCAAGTAAAGGAGCAGCTGCATTTCTGGAATTTAGAGCTGTGAGAACACTTAGAGAGTCTGTAAATATAATGCTGTTTATGACATTCTCTTTTAATATTTTCTCTACGGCAACAGAAATGGCATAGGATTCAGCAGTGAAAATAGACGCACAGTGTGGAAGTCTTATGATTTCCACAGAATCTCCTTGCACAACTGCACTTCCAGTGTACACAGCAGTTTTAGATCCATCGGTATAAAAGTCTGTGAAGTTTTTGTACTTTTCCTGCAAATTTAGGATTTCCTGAATAATGTGCTCTTGTGGGGTTTTAGTTTTTGGAAACTGTGCGAGAGTGAGGTCACAGATTGCAGGAAGACTGTACCATGGAGGTAGAGGGCTGTTGTTTTGTGCGACATCAGGCAAGGTGTCCAGGATCTGCAGCTCACTGCACATGCCTTCGAATCGCATGATCAGTGGCCTTGTTGCTTTGGGTTTATTTGTGAAAATTAATCGAGAGGGGCAAGTTGTGACAACTGGATAACAGAGGTGTTTTTTCTGTGACCTTATTCTTAGAATGTAAGCACATGTGAGGGCTATTCATCTGTCTTCCAGTGAAGGCTCATTTGTTTCTACATACAGGCTGCTTATAGGGGATGTTCTGTATGCACCGCATGCAAGGCACAGACCTAAGTTATGTACAGGGTCCAGTTTTTTTAGATATGAAGGCCTAGCTGAACCGTACACTATACTCCCATAGTCCACGCGGGAGCGTACAACAGGTAATGGAATTGATTTTTACAACAAAAAGCGTTGTGCTTAGAATGCACCCCTGAGGTACCCCATTCTCCTGAATGAAGCTTCTTGACAAGGTGGTACCGAGGCGCACTTGGAATGAACGATGTGAAAGAGTCTTAAAACACTGAGCATTCGACCACAGATGCCCAAAGCTGCTAGATCACGTAGGATGCCGAATCTCCAAGTTGTATCATATGCCTTTTCTAGATCGAAGAAAACAGCGAGACAATGCTGTCTATGTATAAGCGCCTCGCGGACAGTGTTTTCGAGGCGCACTAGATGGTCTGTAGTTGAGCACCCTTTCTTAAAACCGCACTGATGAATATTAAGCAGTTTACTTGATTCTAAAATAAAGGTTAATCTAGTGTTTAAAATACCTTCAAAAGATTTTGCTAAGCAACTCCCAGGACAGGTCGGCGGCTTGCCGGGTTTTAGGAACAGCACAATTATGGCTCTTTTCCAAGTCTCCGGTATTTTAGCTAGTACCCAGATTTTGTTAAAAAAACTTTAGAAGCGCTTCTACAGATGCTTCTGATAGATGGGCGAGCATCTCATAATGAATCTCATCAGGGCCAGGTGCAGTTTTTTTACCGCAAGCGAGTTTTTTTTACCCTCGCCGCCTGGAAGTAAGGAAAAACCAAGAAGAGAGTAGAGGACAGGAGAGTTGTAGGATAGAAGATAGGAACGTGAAAGATGAAGGGAAGGATAGGAAAAGGCGACTGCCGGTTTCCCCCAGGTGGGTCAGCCCGGAGGTGCCGTCTATGGGAAGCGTGGGCCAAAGTGGTGTGTTGCCTCCGTCGAGGGGCCTTAAAGGTTCAAACACTCGGCATCGGCTCAACCACCACGATCCCCTTTTCCCCAGACACGACGATGCCACGCACGGCTAAGCGTGGGTGCTCGGGGTCTGTGGTGTCGCACAAAACACACAAACACCTGCTTTAACAGGTGCCCCCTGCGGGGGGAGGCCATGTTTTGTTGGGACCCCAGGTCTATTCCAAAATAAAGTAAAAACAGAGTCTTATCAGACGCTGATTGTACTTGATTTTGTGCCTGTCTATTTTATAATGATTATTTTTTGTAATTTTAATTACATGTATAATGTGTTACGACACTTCTGATTTTCAATGCATGTAGTTGTGACAACGAGCAAGTTTGAGCGGGAGATGCATGCAGTACTCGTCACCACTAAAGCGAGCAGCCCCGTTGTACAGGAAGCCAGTGAGTTATCGATCCATAAAACGCACTGCGTCAAGAGGCAAGACGTCGCCGCCTGCTACGACCCACAGATGGATCCGAGACCCAAGACTGCACATACAAGGAGAAATGGAAAGCAGACTCTGCCTGGATCATGGCCACCTCCGACGACAGCCGCCAGGAGCAAGGTAAAAGCAAACTATGAATAAACCTGCCAGCAGTTCTAACAGTTTGTGCGATCAGACCGAGCTATTTGAAGGTGGTTCGGTCAGGTGCCCATTCTTACGTAGGTATTGAGAAATTTGTTCATGTTCGAGCATTTTAATGTGATTTATTTCAAAACGATATGCATCTGAACTTCAACTTGCGTCATGAACAGCAGTTTCTACTTCATAAATGGCAATTTAGTGCAAAAACAATTCACGTAAAAGTGGAATATAAACTATATTTATCAGGCGGCATGCGTCAATGACACCCCCCCCCCCCCCCCGCGGTAAGCGCATGCCCAATTTCCCTAGCAGGAAGTTGTGGTCAGCCTATGCTGCGGACAAGAATTGCTCCTTGCACTTTGTCTCTGATTTCCTCCATTTGTTGAGGAATGTGCAGAACAGTTTGTTCAGCCCCCTATAAAAACTGCATGGTATGGATCCATGAGAAATGCCAGATAGATCAACAGAGGCATTATCATATAATGCACAAAGGAAAAAGCACCGTTCTAGCATGATGAGACTGTATGAGCAGTTCTTGTTCACGACGAAGCCTGGAATGACAAAAAATTCAACTACATTTTTCTCTCTTTTACACCTTCCTAGTGTCCACTCGATGCTCTCGTATATTCTGATCTGCTTTTTATGTAGCAGGGTAAGCAGGTTTCAATACATGATCTTGCACGTAAAAACCATCAGCTTGACAATACTGACAAAGGCGACGATTTCCATTTGTGCACTCCTAAAAAGGTTTTCTCCTTTCAGTTTTATATTTTTAAATCCAACTTCTATAGCCCCATATTGGTGCTTCGCTTGCCTTATTCATGAATGGACTCTATTCCTCCTGTAGCACCATCTTTGCTCGTTGCGGATCTGGAAACGAACTGATGCTGCTGACGACAGACTATTAACGTGATTTCAGAAATGAAGATGTCGAAGATATCCTTGTCAGCAACAGTTAGAGTTCCCGCTGGCCAATCTTTGAAGATCGATCATCTGCGCTGACGACAGGACGTAATGCCTAGCTCGCGTGGTCATCCTGTGTTACACAAATGCAACGAGCACCGCAGTTTTTCCACGAAAAACGCTACGTTTTTCCTCAAGGGACACTGACGGTAGACGGCATGGCTCCTATATAACATCGAACAAGCCTGGGGGGACTATCACTCTGGAGCAGACCAGGCAGCCGTAAGGTTGAGCAGAGATTTACCTTCTGTTTACCATTTGTGCAGGCAGCTTTGTTTGTATTTTAGCCACTCAATATCTAGCTCCTGGTCTGCTCCAAGTGTGCTTGGTTTTTTGTGTGTTTGTTTTTTTAATGTTCTGTGGTGTGTACCTTGCAAACGAGTCCTACTGTGTATATGAAGATTACCTTTTCAGCCTTTTGCGCTCTGCGGCTGAACTACAAGTAATTTTTTTATCAGACTGGCCACTAGCTTATATAGCTATCGGCCGAAACAGTGTTTGCACATATTGTTATCGCAATAAAGTTCCCTCCCAAAACCAATCACGCAACTTCTTTATCCAGGTGTAACCACCGCTTGTGGCACATGCAGGACGTTCCTCTTAAGATATTACAGTTGATGAGGATGACGGTTTCACTGCAGTGAACGAGGCTGCACCAGAACTTACGCAGCAACCTCAGACACCACCAGGAGAAACATCGGTGCAGAGCCTGGTCCAGTGCACCCATTACAGCCCAATGTTGACAAGACGTGTTGGCAACTTGCCTCCTTAACAAAAAGAGTGCGATGTCATACCATTGCTACCCAGGTACCAGAACATTTGTCTTGTACCAGCCTAAATGACCATGTTTAGAGAGATGTGTAAAGCCATTCTAGAGTTGTTTTTATTAAAAAGAGCTGCATTACATAAAAGCAGAACTGGGAATTCATGAGCAGCATTATCAAAGACAACAGCCCGTTTACATAAAACTATGGTGTAAAGCCAACAGATGTCGGCCTAGATGACTCACACCGTTCTCAGTCGTCTATGGCAGAACACCCTACATCCCTCTCGACGCGCAGTTGGGCCTTCACCGTTAGACAACGTCACCAATTGACTCTGCCCAACGACTTCGTTACGCCCACCTCGACGCTCAGTGCAACCTTCTCGTGGCTCATGCGCGTGTGAGAGTGGCCAATGTAGCATCACCACCACATCCCACCTTCCGGTTGGGTGACTTGGTCCTCGTTCGCCGCACCATCTGCACGACTGGCCCTTACACAAAGCTCATGCCCCGATACTGCGGCGCTTACCGTGTCGTTGAACGGCTCGGCCCCGTGACATACCGCCTCGAAGAAATCCCTGAGCATAGACGATGCGGTGTGCACCACATTTTCACGGAGCATGTGTAAACATGAATCAATATGTCAACAGCGCCAGCATTGACTCCGACTTAGATACCGGGTCATCACCACTACTGTCGTCGCCAGCTGCCTCACTGCATTCCCCACGAAACGCCAACCAATAATTGGAGCGCCTGCAGCAGCTCACTGAAACTCCCCCCCCCCCCCCCCCATGTTACGGTGCCTGCCGAGGAGCGCTGCGCCAGAAAAGGGAGAGGCGCAGGACGAGCGCGAGACAAGCGCGCGGCGCCAGCGCGAGGGTTAGAGAACAAAAGAAGAGCGCCGGGGCAAGTGGTGTTTGCCTGGTGTCCTCCGTTCTTCTGTGTCTATCTCTTGGCGGGCACAGGGTCCCGCAACATTACATAATGCATTACAAGTCCTTCAATAAAATGACTGAAGGACAAATTTTGCAGCTTATGTGATGTGTCGCACTGAAACCAAACTTGTCAACATGCATGGCAGTTTTCTTGCCTCGAAGTGTTGAGTGCAAAAGCTGCCGCAGAAAGAAAACGATCTCAGTTTTTGTGGGACGGAGCCACGAAGGAGGCAAGTATATTCGCGATGGTGCGGTTAACACGCTCCACGAGGCCATTGCACTGGGGATGATTGACGGATGTAGTGGAATGTGCAATGCCAAAGGAGCGGAGGGCTCGCTCAAATTCATGGGACAAACACAAGTATAAAAAATCGATAAATTAAATGCCTAACACACGATTGACATGATACAGTGACATAACATGATAATAGTGGCCATAGTGAAAGTGCGTGAAAAAGCAACAAAAATTCTGTCCTTAAAAAGCAACCATGGCTAAAAAAGGTGGATGCACAGAAAAAAATGGTTTATATAAGAACTTGTTTAAAAAACTGCAGAGAAATTTATGAGATGGCAAAAAATAAGTAAATTAAACATTAAAAAAGAAGAGAGAAAGATGCAAATGTTGAAACAAAATTGAAAGCCAACCAACTGACACTGCAAAACAAGAAACCAGCATCGAATTAAACAATATGACTGACTGCAATTCAAAATGTATAAAACGAAGGCGTGTAAAGAGTGCAAATAAAATCAAAGATAAAATCAAGCACAATCAGAGAGAAAAGCAATTTCTTTGTTCGAAAGGAAAACTGAGGATGTGCTGATGCATTCATCCTTGTGCTTAGAAATCAAAGCGACTTCCACTATTTCGCGTGTAAGCTTGTTATGGGATCGGTTTAGAATGGTCGTTTTCTGAAAGACGGGAGCATTTTCTATTGCGGTCGCATGTGCGCCAATGCACTGACAGGTTTTTGGACGATGACACTGAAAAACCATTGCTATGCTCCATTAAAGGTTTATTAATACATCGGCCGGTTTGGCCGATGTATGCTTTGCCACAAGATAGAGGGAGGAGTATACATGCCCTTCTGCGCATGTTACGGCGGGGTTCTTGTGCCTTGTGGTGCAGCCATTATCTCTCTTTGTCGTTTTGTTGACCATGCAACAAAGTCTTGATAGGCGGTGCGGGGCTGAAAAGACCATGTGAACGCCTGCCTTCTTACCAATCTTCTTGAGATTATGAGAAATCTTGTGGATATAAGGTATTATTGGTACCTAATTTCACTGTTGGACTTCAGCTGAAGGGCCTGTCATCTTCATTTTGTAGTTCTTTAACATTTTTCTAGCGACAGAAGAAAAGTTTTTGCGGCTATCCCGACTGCGTCAGCCTGCACACTTGAGCTGAAAAGCTATCCTGAAATTTGCGCTTACATGACTTCGTCAAGGCGTTACTAAAACCAGATTGCACAATATTCCTTTTAACCAACTTTGAATGAGCAGAACCATAAGCTACAATGGATTTCTTGCTCCTTGGTTCGAACACTCAGCAAACATGATTAGGAGTGAAAAAAAGTCTTAGCTCGAGAAAACGAATGGAATTCTTGTCTGGCACTTCGTGGGTCAGCTCAAGTGGCTCCATTGTGTTCGTAAACACCGTCAGAACTTAAGGTACCCGAATTAAAATGGTTTCATTATTGCAATCTAAGATAACTAAGTAATCATCTACGAAACGGAAGATCTTTAAAAGGCATGAGTTATCAAAGCTTTCATTAAGAGCTCAGTCATGCATGCCGAGGTAAAGGTCACTGAGAACAGGGGCAATGCATGATCCTATACGAATCCCCTGCCTTTGTATAAAACGAGACCTATTCTAACCTGCAAAGGTTGATTTGAGGTAAACCGACAATTCCAAAAACCATCATCAGTAATGCCACACTTATTCTGAAAAGCCACGGCGCCATTTTTGGACAGCCATTACTGTTGATGGCTTTTTGGAATTGTTGTCGGTTTACCTCAAATCAACCTTTGCAGATTGGAATGGGTCTCGGTTTATACAAATGCAGGGGATCTGTATAGGATCATGCATTGCCCCAGTTCTCAGTGACCTTTACCTAGGCATGTATGACGGAGCTTTTTTTGACGGAGCTTTGATAACTCATGGGTTTTAAAGATCTTCCAGTTCGTAGATGATTACTTAGTTATCTCAGATTGCAATAATGAAACCATTTTAAGTCGGGTACCTCAAGTTCTGACCGTGTTTGCGAACACAATGGCGCCACATGAGCTGACCCACGAAGTGCCAGACAAGAATTCCATTCGTTTTCTCGAGCTAAGACTTCTTTTTCACTCCTTATCATGTTTGCTGGTCGTTCGAACCAAGGAACAAGAAACCCATTTTAGCTTATGGTATGTTTTAGTATGTACTTTAGTACTTTTAGTATGTTTAGAGATTTGGAAGCCTTTTTCTTCAGGACATTTATATGAGGAAGAAAGGCGAGTTTTTTGTCAAAAGTTACGCCTAGAAATTTGTGTTCGTTTTTCACCGGTAATTTAGTTTTGTTCAGGTGCAGTGTAGGATCTGTTTGTAAGCCTCGTTTGAGAGAGAATAGGACAGCCACTGTTTTTTGAGGAGAAAACTGAAATCCGTTTGTGTCTCCCCATGCTGCTAGTTTATGGTCAACTGCATCACATGGTCTCTCACATGTAGATACGATAGAGGATGTGTATGCAATCTGTAGATCGTCAACATAAGGTGAATACATTATGGATTTCGGGATAACTGTGCTTATGGAATTCATTTTTGCTATAAAGAGAGTTGTGCTTACGACGCATCCCTGTGGTACACCATTCTCCTGTACAAAGTTCTTTAAAAAGGTTGAGCCCAAGCGCACACGGAATGAGCGATTTGACAAGAAGTCCTTTAGACAGTTTAACATCCTACCACGTATGCTTAAATCTGCTAGGTCAAGGAGGATGCCAAATCTCCATGTAGTGTCATACGCCTTTTCCATATCAAAGAAGAGGGCAAGGCAGTGCTGTTTGTGAATAAATGCTTCACGAACAGTGTTTTCAAGGCGGACTAGATGGTCTGTGGTAGAACATGCTGTTTTGAACCCACATTGGTGAATGTCTCGAAGTTCTCGGGTATGAAGGACAAAGACTAATCTGGTATTAAGAACACTTTCAAAAGACTGCAAGGCAACTTCTGAGAGCTATGGGTCTATAACTGCTGGGGGCCGTTGTTGGCTTTCCTGGTTTTAGGAAAGGCTTTTTTCCAGGCCTCTGGAATACTCCCGGATACCCATATTTTGTTGAAAAATTTCAGAAGTGCTTCTAAAGCCGGTGTAGAAAGATGTGCTAGCATCTGATAGTGAATTTGATCTGGGCCAGGTGCAGTGTTCTTGCCGGCAGATAGAACCGTGTTCATTTCTTGCAGCGTTATTAACTTGTTATATGCTTCATTTGTACTTCCACTTGTTGGCAGTTTTTGTTTTTCGGCCTTGTTTTTGTATGTTATGAAAGATTTTGGGTAGTGTAGTGAGCTTGAAATTGCAGAAAAATGATCGCCTAGAATATCTGCCTGTTCCTGTAAGTTTGTTTGGGTGCCAGGAGATGTTAGAAAAGCGACTGTGTACGGGGAGAAGTTGCCATCCAGTTTGTGAACAAGCTCCCACATTTTTTTATGTGATTGAGCTTTTTATTGATGATATGTATTTTTGCCAAGAAGCCTTCTCAGCGCTTCGGCGGACGTACCGTGCCCTAGCTTTCGCCTGTTTGAATTTTACAAGGTTTTCGTTTTTAAGGCACCTGCGAAAGGTTCCCCAAGCTTTGTTTTGTTTCTTCTTTGCATCTCTGCACTCCTGAGAATACCAGACTTTGCGATTTTTCAGTACCACTCCTGAAGACTGTGGTATAGCTACAAGTGCTGCGTCAATGATGCGGGCCGTAAATTTTTCAATTATCTCGTCAAAACTGAGTTTTTCGGAAAAGACCTTTTCCAGGCTGGCTTCAGACTGGAATAGAGCCCAGTTCACAAGGTGCAGCTTCCACCGCTTGGGTTTGTTTAGAGTGATGGAGGGTGAGGGTGTTAGGCTGATAAAGACAGGCAAATGATCACTTCCTAAAGGATTGTCAAAGACGTCCCATTTAAAATCAGTAAAAATTGATGGGGAGCTAAATGATAAATTTAAAACGCTCATTTTCCCCGTGCTTGGGGAGCAGTATGTATGCTTTCCTGTATTTAGCAGGCAGACATCATTGTATAATATAAAATCCTCTAATATACGACCTCTAGTGTCTGTCTGATCGCTTCTCCAAAAAGTGGAGTGCGCATTAAAATCTCCAACAACCAGATATGGTTCTGGCAGTTGTTCTAAAAGCTCTTCCAGATCATGAAGGGTTACAGTTAGGTGCGGTTGGAGATACAGTGAGCATATAGTTATTGTTTTATAATGAATGATAGAGACAGCAACAGCTTCGAACTTGGTTTTGAGGCTAATTTGACGTGTTGCTACTCCATTCTGCACTACAATAGCGACACCTCCAGATAACCTATTTGCTTCTTTTTGGTCGCAGCGAAAAATGTTGTGTCCTTTTAAAATGTTTTGGTGTGGTCCTAAGTTAGCTTCCTGTAGGCAAAGGGCTACAGGAGAAAATGAATGTAAAATGTCTTTTGTATCGTGGTAGTTGTTTATGAGACCTCGGCAGTTCCAGTGTACGAGGAACGCCATATTTTTTTATGGAATGTACCTGAGTTTAGGTTTCAGGTTTGTCTGGTCCTGTAATAAGAGTTTTTTCTCACCGTTATCTTTCCAGAGTTATGCCGCCGCTGCAGCGTGGACGAGGAAGGGGTTGTGTCCATTGTCTCGGGGGCTTTGGACGTTTGGGGAGAGTTAGGAGTGTTGGTTGCAGGCTTCCCTTCTGGGGGAGAAGCCTTTTGGGCTGTTGGCTCTGGGGCCAGTGTGCCCTGTTTCTGCGATGGCAGGGCAGCTTTCACTGCTTCTGCCTGGGGCAGGGATGGCCCTGCCTGAGGCTTAACCTCGGCGGAGACCAAATCCTGTTGTGGTGTGCTGCCCCTATGCTCCACCACATTGGAATAGTTCGGTTTGGCTGTGAAGAAAAAAGTGCCGTTTAACAAGATATCGCTGTCGTGCCTCTTTAAACCTTATGTTTTCATTGATTTTTATGGTAATGATGTCCTTTTCCTTCTTCCAAAAAGGACATGACCGTGAGTATGCGACGTGTTCACCTGCACAGTTCGCGCAGTGTGGCGCAGCTTCACACTAGTCAGATTTATGTTGAGTTGAGGCACATTTTGCGCATGTTTGTCGGCCGCGGCAGTTCTGGGAGCCATGACCGAATCTTTGGCAGTTGAAACAAAGCCTAGGGTTTGGGATGTAGGGCCGGATGTCTACTTTGATGTAACCGACTTCAATGGATTCAGGGAGTTTGCTAGAGTTGAAAGTGAGAACTATGTGCTTTGTTGGTATTTCTTGGTTGTTCTTTCGGATTTTGACCCTGTGTACACCGATTACATTTTGCTCGGAAAGACCTTCTAGAAGTTCAGTGAGTGACAGGAAGTCAATCTCTGATATCACGCCTTGGACTGTGTTCAAGCACTGACTGTTATTGGGCTATCCCCAAATGTAGCAAGTTGCTGAATGTTGCTGTACTGGAGTTTGCTTTGCAGCTCAAGCAGGAGATCCCCACTAGCCAGTTTACTAAATCTGTATCCTGGGCCTAGTATGGTTGTCAGAGACCTAGATACTGTAAAAGGGGATATAAGCCGAGCTTGTTTGGAAGGGCTTTCACTGTGGATCACATGATATTTAGGGAAAGTTTCATGCTTCGCTGAAAAGAACTGGGCTGATACATCGGTCCGCATTTTCTTAGAAAGGAAATCAGTTTGGAGGAAGAAGCCATACATAATGTATGATCGGCTGCGGTACCAGCCACCCACCATGGAGCCCAACGAGGGGACGGGGCAGGAATTGGCAGGCAAGTCCTGTCCACGTCAGCTGTACACAGTAACTATAACCTAATATGGCGTAACTCAGGGTAGTCAGCCACACAAGGTTAACCCTCGCCGCCTGGAAGTAAGGAAAAACCAAGAAGAGAGTAGAGGACAGGAGAGTTGTAGGATAGAAGATAGGAACGTGAAAGATGAAGGGAAGGATAGGAAAAGGCGACTGCCGGTTTCCCCCGGGTGGGTCAGCCCGGAGGTGCCGTCTATGGGAAGCGTGGGCCAAAGTGGTGTGTTGCCTCCGTCGAGGGGCCTTAAAGGTTCAAACACTCGGCATCGGCTCAACCACCACGATCCCCTTTTCCCCAGACACGACGATGCCACGCACGGCTAAGCGTGGGTGCTCGGGGTCCGTGGTGTCGCACAAAACACACGAACACCTGCTTTAACAGGTACCCCCTGCGGGGGGAGGCCATGTTTTGTTGGGACCCCAGGTCTATTCCAAAACAAAGTAAAAACAGAGTCTTATCAGATGCTGATTGTACTTGATTTTGTGCCTGTCTATTTTATAATGATTATTTTTTGTAATTTTTATGACATGTATAATGTGTTACGACACTTCTGATTTTCAATGCATGCAGTTGTGACAACGAGCAAGTTTGAGCGGGAGATGCATGCAGTACTCGTCACCACTAAAGCGAGCAGCCCCGTTGTACAGGAAGCCAGTGAGTTATCGATCCATAAAACGCACTGCGTCAAGAGGCAAGACGTCGCCGCCTGCTACGACCCACAGATGGATCCGAGACCCAAGACTGCACATACAAGGAGAAATGGAAAGCAGACTATGCCTGGATCATGGCCACCTCCGACGACAGCCGCCAGGAGCAAGGTAAAAGCAAACTATGAATAAACCTGCCAGCAGTTCTAACAGTTTGTGCGATCAGACCGAGCTATTTGAAGGTGGTTCGGTCAGGTGCCCATTCTTACGTAGGTATTGAGAAATTTGTTCATGTTCGAGCATTTTAATGTGATTTATTTCAAAACGATATGCATCTGAACTTCAACTTGCGTCATGAACAGCAGTTTCTACTTCATAGATGGCAATTTAGTGCAAAAACAATTCACGTAAAAGTGGAATATAAACTATATTTCTCAGGCGGCATGCGTCAATGACACCCCCCCCCCCCCCGCGGTAAGCGCATGCCCAATTTCCCTAGCAGGAAGTTGTGGTCAGCCTATGCTGCGGACAAGAATTGCTCCTTGCACTTTGTCTCTGATTTCCTCCATTTGTTGAGGAATGTGCAGAACAGTTTGTTCAGCCCCCTATAAAAACTGCATGGTATGGATCCACGAGAAATGCCAGTTAGATCAACAGAGGCCTTATCATATAATGCACAAAGGAAAAAGCACCGTTCTAGCATGATGAGACTGTATGAGCAGTTCTTGTTCACGACGAAGCCTGGAATGACAAAAAATTCAACTACATTTTTCTCTTTTACACCTTCCTAGTGTCCGCTCGATGCTCTCGTATATTCTGATCTGCTTTTTATGTAGCAGGGTAAGCAGGTTTCAATACATGATCTTGCACGTAAAAACCATCAGCTTGAAAATACTGACAAAGGCGACGATTTCCATTTGTGCACTCCTAAAAAGGTTTTCTCCTTTCAGTTTTATATTTTTAAATCCAACTTCTATAGCCCCATATTGGTGCTTCGCTTGCCTTATTCATGAATGGACTCTATTCCTCCTGTAGCACCATCTTTGCTCGTTGCGGATCTGGAAACGAACTGATGCTGCTGACGACAGACTATTAACGTGATTTCAGAAATGAAGATGTCGAAGATATCTTTGTCAGCAACAGTTAGAGTTCCCGCTGGCCAATCTTTGAAGATCGATCATCTGCGCTGACGACCAGGACGTAATGCCTAGCTCGCGTGGTCATCCTGTGTTACACAAATGCAACGAGCACCGCAGTTTTTCCACGAAAAACGCTACGTTTTTCCTCAAGGGACACTGACGGTAGACGGCATGGCTCCTATATAACATCGAACAAGCCTGGGGGGACTATCACTCTGGAGCAGACCAGGCAGCCGTAAGGTTGAGCAGAGATTTACCTTCTGTTTACCATTTGTGCAGGCAGCTTTGTTTGTATTTTAGCCACTCAATATCTAGCTCCTGGTCTGCTCCAAGTGTGCTTGGTTTTTTGTGTGTTTGTTTTTTTAGTGTTCTGTGGTGTGTACCTTGCAAACGAGTCCTACTGTGTATATGAAGATTACCTTTTCAGCCTTTTGCGCTCTGCGGCTGAACTACAAGTAATTTTTTTATCAGACTGGCCACTAGCTTATATAGCTATCGGCCGAAACAGTGTTTGCACATATTGTTATCGCAATAAAGTTCCCTCCCAAAACCAATCACGCAACTTCTTTATCCAGGTGTAACCACCGCTTGTGGCACATGCAGGACGTTCCTCTTAAGATATTACAGTTGATGAGGATGACGGTTTCACTGCAGTGAACGAGGCTGCACCAGAACTTACGCAGCAACCTCAGACACCACCAGGAGAAACATCGGTGCAGAGCCTGGTCCAGTGCACCCATTACAGCCCAATGTTGACAAGACGTGTTGGCAACTTGCCTCCTTAACAAAAAGAGTGCGATGTCATACCATTGCTACCCAGGTACCAGAACATTTGTCTTGTACCAGCCTAAATCACCATGTTTAGAGAGATGTGTAAAGCCATTCTAGAGTTGTTTTTATTAAAAAGAGCTGCATTACATAAAAGCAGAACTGGGAATTGGTGAGCAGCATTATCAAAGACAACAGCCCGTTTACATAAAACTATGGTGTAAAGCCAACAGATGTCGGCCTAGATGACTCACACCGTTCTCAGTCGTCTATGGCAGAACACCCTACATCCCTCTCGACGCGCAGTTGGGCCTTCACCGTTAGACAACGTCACCAATTGACTCTGCCCAACGACTTCGTTACGCCCACCTCGACGCTCAGTGCAACCTTCTCATGGCTCATGCACATGTGAGAGTGGCCAATGTAGCATCACCACCACATCCCACCTTCCGGTTGGGTGACTTGGTCCTCGTTCGCCGCACCATCTGCACGACTGGCCCTTACACAAAGCTCATGCCCCGATACTGCGGCGCTTACCGTGTCGTTGAACGGCTCGGCCCCGTGACATACCGCCTCGAAGAAATCCCCGAGCATAGACAATGCGGTGTGCACCACATTTTCACGGAGCATGTGTAAACATGAATCAATATGTCAACAGCGCCAGCATTGACTCCGACTTAGATACCGGATCATCACCACTACTGTCGTCGCCAGCTGCCTCACTGCATTCCCCACGAAACGCCAACCAATAATTGGAGCACCTGCAGCAGCTCACTGAAACTCCCCCCCCCCCCACATGTTACGGTGCCTGCCGAGGAGCGCTGCGCCAGAAAAGGGAGAGGCGCAGGACGAGCGCGAGACAAGCGCGCGGCGCCAGCGCGAGGGTTAGAGAACAAAAGAAGAGCGCCGGGGCAAGTGGTGTTTGCCTGGTGTCCTCCGTTCTTCTGTGTCTATCTCTTGGCGGGCACAGGGTCCCGCAACATTACATAATGCATTACAAGTCCTTCAATAAAATGACTGAAGGACAAATTTTGCAGCTTATGTGATGTGTCGCACTGAAACCAAACTTGTCAACATGCATGGCAGTTTTCTTGCCTCGAAGTGTTGAGTGCTAAAAGCTGCCGCAGAAACAAAACGATCTCAGTTTTTGTGGGACGGAGCCACGAAGGAGGCAAGTATATTCGTGATAGTGCGGTTAACACGCTCCACGAGGCCATTGCACTGGGGATGATTGACGGATGTAGTGGAATGTGCAATGCCAAAGGAGCGGAGGGCTCGCTCAAATTCATGGGACAAACACAAGTATAAAAAATCGATAAATTAAATGCCTAACACAGGATTGACATGATACAGTGACATAACATGATAATAGTGGCCATAGTGAAAGTGCGTGAAAAAGCAACAAAAATTCTCAGTCCTTAAAAAGCAACCATGGCTAAAAAAGGTGGATGCACAGAAAAAAATGGTTTATATAAGAACTTGTTTAAAAAACTGCAGATAAATTTATGAGATGGACAAAAAATAAGTAAATTAAACATTAAAAAAGAAGAGAGAAAGATGCAAATGTTGAAACAAAATTGAAAGCCAACCAACTGACACTGCAAAACAAGAAACCAGCATCGAATTAAACAATATGACTGACTGCAATTCAAAATGTATAAAACGAAGGCGTGTAAAGAGTGCAAATAAAATCAAAGATAAAATCAAGCACAATCAGAGAGAAAAGCAATTTCTTTGTTCGAAAGGAAAACTGAGGATGTGCTGATGCATTCATCCTTGTGCTTAGAAATCAAAGCGACTTCCACTATTTCGCGTGTAAGCTTGTTATGGGATCGGTTTAGAATGGTCGTTTTCTGAAAGACGGGAGCATTTTCTATTGCGGTCGCATGTGCGCCAATGCACTGACAGGTTTTTGGACGATGACGCTGAAAAACCATTGCTATGCTCCATTAAAGGTTTATTAATACATCGGCCGGTTTGGCCGATGTATGCTTTGCCACAAGATAGAGGGAGGAGTATACATGCCCTTCTGCGCATGTTACGGCGGGGTTCTTGTGCCTTGTGGTGCAGCCATTATCTCTCTGTCGTTTTGTTGACCATGCAACAGTCTTGAGAGGCGGTGCGGGGCTGAAAAGACCATGTGAACGCCTGCCTTCTTACCAATCTTCTTGAGATTGAGAAATCTTGTGGATATAAGGTAATTTTGGTACCTAATTTCACTGTTGGACTTCAGCTGAAGGGCCTGTCATCTTCATTTTGTAGTTCTTTAACATTTTTCTAGCGACAGAAGAAAAGTGTTTGCGGCTATCCCGACTGCGTCAGCCTGCACACTTGAGCTGAAAAGCTATCCTGAAATTTGCGCTTACATGACTTCGTCAAGGCGTTACTAAAACCAGATTGCACAATATTCCTTTTAACCAACTTTGAATGAGCAATACCATAAGCTAAAATGGGTTTCTTGCTTCTTGGTTCGAACACCCAGCAAACATGATTAGGAGTGAAAATAAGTCTTAGCTCGAGAAAACGAATGGAATTCTTGTCTGGCACTTCGTGGGTCAGCTCAAGTGGCTCCATTGTGTTCGTAAACACCGCCAGAACTTAAGGTACCCGAATTAAAATGGTTCCATTATTGCAATCTAAGATAACTAAGTAATCATCTACGAAACGGAAGATCTTTAAAACGCCTGAGTTATCAAAGCTTTCATTAAGAGCTCAGTCATGCATGCCGAGGTAAAGGTCACTGAGAACTGGGGCAATGCATGATCCTATACGAATCCCCTGCCTTTGTATAAAACGAGACCTATTCTAACCTGCAAAGGTTGATTTGAGGTAAACCGACAACAATTCCAAAAACCATCATCAGTAATGCCACACTTATTCTGAAAAGCCACGGCGCCATTTTTGGACAGCCATTACTGTTGATGGCTTTTTGGAATTGTTGTCGGTTTACCTCAAATCAACCTTTGCAGATTGGAATGGGTCGCGGTTTATACAAATGCAGGGGATCTGTATAGGATCATGCATTGCCCCAGTTCTCAGTGACCTTTACCTAGGCATGTATGACGGAGCTTTTTTTGACGGAGCTTTGATAACTCATGGGTTTTAAAGATCTTCCAGTTCGTAGATGATTACTTAGTTATCTCAGATTGCAATAATGAAACCATTTTAAGTCGGGTACCTCAAGTTCTGACCGTGTTTGCGAACACAATGGCGCCACATGAGCTGACCCACGAAGTGCCAGACAAGAATTCCATTCGTTTTCTCGAGCTAAGACTTCTTTTTCACTCCTTATCATGTTTGCTGGTCGTTCGAACCAAGGAACAAGAAACCCATTTTAGCTTATGGTATGTTTTAGTATGTACTTTAGTACTTTTAGTATGTTTAGAGATTTGGAAGCCTTTTTCTTCAGGACATTTATATGAGGAAGAAAGGCGAGTTTTTTGTCAAAAGTTACACCTAGAAATTTGTGTTCGTTTTTCACCGGTAATTTAGTTTTGTTCAGGTGCAGTGTAGGATCTGTTTGTAAGCCTCGTTTGAGAGAGAATAGGACAGCCACTGTTTTTTGAGGAGAAAACTGAAATCCGTTTGTGTCTCCCCATGCTGCTAGTTTATTTATGGTCAACTGCATCTGTCTCTCACATGTAGATACGATAGAGGATGTGTATGCAATCTGTAGATCGTCAACATAAGCTGAATACATTATGGATTTCGGGATAACTGTGCTTATGGAATTCATTTTTACTATAAAGAGAGTTGTGCCTAAGACGCATCCCTGTGGTACACCATTCTCCTGTACAAAGTTCTTTAAAAAGGTTGAGCCCAAGCGCACACGGAATGAGCGATTTGACAAGAAGTCCTTTAGACAGTTTAACATCCTACCACGTATGCTTAAATCTGCTAGGTCAAGGAGGATGCCAAATCTCCATGTAGTGTCATACGCCTTTTCCATATCAAAGAAGAGGGCAAGGCAGTGCTGTTTGTGAATAAATGCTTCACAAACAGTGTTTTCAAGGCGGACTAGATGGTCTGTGGTAGAACATGCTGTTTCGAACCCACATTGGTGAATGTCTCGAAGTTCTCGGGTATGAAGGACAAAGGCTAATCTGGTATTAAGAACACTTTCAAAAGACTTTGCAAGGCAACTTGTGAGAGCTATGGGTCTATAACTGCTGGGGGCCGTTGGTGGCTTTCCTGGTTTCAGGAAAGGCTTTTTTCCAGGCCTCAGGAATACTCCCAGATACCCATATTTTGTTGAAAAATTTCAGAAGTGCTTCTAAAGCCGGTGTAGAAAGATGTGCTAGCATCTGATAGTGAATTTGATCTGGGCCAGGTGCAGTGTTCTTGCCGGCAGATAGAACCGTGTTCATTTCTTGCAGCGTTATTAACTTGTTATATGCTTCATTTGTACTTCCACTTGTTGGCAGTTTTTGTTTTTCGGCCTTGTTTTTGTATGTTATGAAATATTGTGGTTAGTGTAGTGAGCTTGAAATTGCAGAAAAATGATCGCCTAGAATATCTGCCTGTTCCTGTAAGTTTGTTTGGGTGCCAGGAGATGTTAGAAAAGGGACTGTGTAGGGGGAGAAGTTGCCATCCAGTTTGTGAACAAGCTCCCACATTTTTTTTTATGTGATTGAGCTTTTTATTGATGATATGTATTTTTGACAAGAAGCCTTCTCAGCGTTTCGGCGGACATACCGTGCCCTAGCTTTTGCCTGTTTGAATTTTACAAGGTTTTCGTTTGTAAGGCACCTGCGAAAGGTTCCTCAAGCTTTGTTTTGTTTCTTCTTTGCATCTCTGCACTCCTGATTATACCAGACTGCGATTTTTCAGTACCGCTCCTGAAGACTGTGGTATAGCTACAAGTGCTGCGTCAATGATGCGGGCCGTAAATTTTTCAATTATCTCGTCAAGACTGAGTTTTTCGGAAAAGACCTTTTCCATGCTGGCTTCAGACTGGAATAGAGCCCAGTTCACAAGGTGCAGCTTCCACCGCTTGGGTTTGTTTAGAGTGATGGAGGGTGAGGGTGTTAGGCTGATAAAGACAGGCAAATGATCACTTCCTAGAGGATTGTCAAAGACGTCCCATTTAAAATCAGTAAAAATTGATGGGGAGCTAAATGATAAATCTAAAACGCTCATTTTCCCCGTGCTTGGGAAGCAGTATGTATGCTTTCCTGTATTTAGCAGGCAGACATTATTGTATAATATAAAATCCTCTAATATACGACCTCTAGTGTCTGTCTGATCGCTTCTCCAAAAAGTGGAGTGCGCATTAAAATCTCCAACCAGATATGGTTCTGGCAGTTGTTCTAAAAGCTCTTCCAGATCATGAAGGGTTACAGTTAGGTGCGGTTGGAGATACAGTGAGCATATAGTTATTGTTTTATAATGAATGATAGAGACAGCAACAGCTTCGAACTTGGTTTTGAGGCTAATTTCACGTGTTGCTACTCCATTCTGCACTACAATAGCGACACCTCCAAATAACCTATTTGCTTTTTTTTGGTCGCAGCGAAAAATGTTGTGTCCTTTTAAAATGTTTTGGTGTGGTCCTAAGTTAGCTTCCTGTAGGTAAAGGGCTACAGGAGAAAATGAATGTAAAATGTATTTTATATCGTTGTAGTTGTTTATGAGACCTCGGCAGTTCCAGTGTATGAGGAACGCCATATTTTTTTATGGAATGTACCTGAGTTTAGGTTTCAGGTTTGTCTGGTCCTGTAATAAGAGTTTTTCTCTCCGTTATATTTCCAGAGTTATGGCGCCACTGCAGCGTGGACGAGGAAGGGGTTGTGTCCATTGTCTCGGGGGCTTCGGACGTTTGGGGAGAGTTAGGAGTGTTGGTTGGAGGCTTCCCTTCTGGGGGAGAAGCCTTTTGGGCTGCTGGCTCTGGGGCCAGTGTGCCCTGTTTCTGCGATGGCAGGGCAGCTTTCACTGCTTCTGCCTGGGGCAGGGATGGCCCTGCCTGAGGCTGAACCTCGGCGGAGACCAAATCCTGTTGTGGTGTGCTGCCCCTATGCTCCACCACATTGGAATAGTTCGGTTTGGCTGTGAACAAAAAAGTGCCGTTTAACAAGATATCGCTGTCGTGCCTCTTTAAACCTTATGTTTTCATTGATTTTTATGGTAATGATTGGTAATGATAATGATTGGTAATGATTTTATGGTAATGATACTTTTATGGTAAAGAAGAAATTGTAATTCAGGAGACTGCAAAATACAGTCAGCACGTAACTTAGGAGAGTGAAATGCGAAAGCTTTACATAGTACTATATAAAACTTTGTACCTTGCGAAAGCAACCTGTCGTTTGCAATATCTCACATAAACAACAGACAAGACCTTTCCCTAAGAGAGCTATCAAGACACCGACCAGTCTCAAGGAGTTCTTAATTTGCCGGTCAGCCAGACAAGTTGCGAAACGTTTGCAGTGGAAGCTCCACATTGTAAATATGTAGCTGATTGATTGGGCATGCTCTGCTCTGTACCAGCACCGGAGGTGTTCGGATCTGCTATATGACTTCACATGAAGCGTGTGGTAGAGATGTGAAGGAAATGAAATTTCACTCATTGTTTGCTTACGAGCATACAACGCGAACGTTTAAGTGTTATCTGCAACGGGGCCTTAAGTCAGATAATGCTTTCAGAATTGCCAGGACTACAACTATGCTATGAACACAGAACTAGAAACTTGCGTTGTGTTTATAGAGCGAAATTTAAATGAAACAATGGGTGCCGTGTTGCGTAACTGCCAGAATTCACACCTTGGCCGCGTTAGAACAGAATGCAATGGTACTTATCTGCTTTCACCAGCTATATTCTGACCATCCACATCATCCCACCGCTGTTTGTACCGGTGTACCGCAAAGTAGAATTTTAGAGCCTCTTCTGTTCATGTTATACATAAATGATATAGTTTCTATTCATGATAAACCAAAATATATTATTAATGCAGATGATAAGAGTTTATTTTTTCAAGGCTCCTCCCTTCAGCTTCTTCTTCCAATTATAAATAATGCAATAAATAAATTAAAAATTTGGAGTGAAAGCAATGCACTACTGAAAATACTCAAAAAACTAAAGCAGTTGTTTTTCACCCAAGGCAATTAGCAATTAGTCAGAACTTCGACATAAAGATTGCTAACATCAACATAGAATTAAAAGACGTGCTTAAAACACTAGGAGTACTTTTCCCGTCAAATGAGCTGGAACGCTCAAGTAGTCTTGAGCGTTCCTGTCATTTCATCTGTCGAGTTGCGTTGGTATTCTTGCTCAATTTCGATACTGTCTACCGGTCTCCATCAGGTTAAAAATATATAACGCTATTTGTTTGTCTCATTTAACCTACTGTTTTTTTTGGTTAGGGCAACTACATCTGAAACAAATATGCATAATATATACATGTTGCAAAAAGCTGTTCGTGGCATAGCCCATGTTGACTACCGTGCTCCAACCGATCAACTATTTTTACAATACCATATTATACCCGTTTATTGCTTGTACAAATATTTCTTAGTAATCAGATACAAAACATCTTCGAAATATAATAATCGAGTGTTTCTAGATTTAACTTGCCTCTCACAAACAGTACCGGCTTAGATCCTCCAAAATACAGGAAACTGGTTTATCCCTTTTTGCCACACTAGTTATGGAAACCAGATGCACGATTCAATGTGCCCAATTTACTGAACAAACTAGTCTATGAATATTGATATTAAAAAAAAACAGTTTGTGCAAACTTTGAGCCGCATTAACAAGAAACCACAAAAGAATTCATCTTAAAATATTTGGCATGTATATACTGTGTGTGTGAAAAAGTGTTGTTTGAAGATGATTCCAAATAGGAGTCATCTTCTGTTTCCTCCCTGTTACTGTGTTCTGATACTTTTCCCTCCCCGTGATACTGTTTCCTCCCTGGTTCAATACTGGCTGCAGCTGCTGCGCTTCGATGGAAACGACCCACAAGACACCCAAGTATATGTGATATCCATGCATATAATGCTGCGTGCTACATAGTGGTATTTCGAAATTTAGCCGGAGCAGTGCTATTGATATGCGTTTTTGGGACTCTAATAATAATAAATATAAAACGGCCTCCATCAGAAGCAGTCTGTTAGCATGAAGGATAGTGTTACGACCGTGCATCATCCGCACTTGCGCGCTCTATTGTTCGCCTGTGGGCATGGATAAGTGCTGTGGATATGTGGTGTTGGTACAATGGCTCTAAGTGAGCCTGTTTCCAGGAATCCTGTTTTGTAAGCCTGTTTTGCTTTGTGGACACCCTGCAAATGCCAAATTGACCCTGTCAAGAGAGCGTCTAGAAAAAGACAAAGAAATGTCCCCCTGCGGGAAATAGCCGGAAGTGCTTTCTTTCTTTTGTTCACCCTTCCAGTCGAGAAGCGCCATCGTCCAGTGAGGAATGCCTACTATCTAAAGGAGACGACAGAGTGACATGTCCGCTGACTTGCAGGACAAGAAAGGAGCATGACGCATACGGCCATTAAATGATTTCCCGGGAATGCAGGAAAGATTTGCAATTGTCGAAAACGGACAATGCTGGGAGCGCATGCGGCGCGCACGTGCACTTGGGTTTCTGAGAAGTAAATCCACTTGCCGGAACCAGCCTATCGATTCTTGGCTGAAGAATAGAAATGTACCTCCTCGCCGTTCCCAAGCTTTTTCCGCCAACAAGTGACCAGGCTCAACGAAACAATGCCGGGCCAGTCAGTGCTTCAGACCATCAGTGCAATGATGTGTTCGATTGGATGCAGATATCTGAGGGGCGTGCCCTGGATTTGGTTGGTCAGCATCTTCAGAGAGGGGCTGGACATAGGGGGTTTTAAGGACGCTGCAGAGCACGAAATGTCGCTCTGAGCCCTGGGTAAACGGCTCATCCAGTCGCTTCTCGCTATGAACTCTTAACGCTTGCCATTTTGCTGATGTACCCTTCTTTTTCGTGTAAATAATCTTGTAAATAAGTTTTCTCAAAGTGCCATTAAACCTGCTTGTACATATTTCACCAACTTCGAAGATTCAATCCTACTTCAACCCCGAGTCTCTGCACGCTACCAAGTGAAGGCCGGGTCGACATAGCCCCAGCGTCACGACAACTGGTGACCAGCGTTGGGATCTGGATCTACAAGCTACAACATCTGGTGATTCGAGGTGGGATCTGGATCTACAAGCTACAACATCTGGTGATTCGAGGTGGATCTGAAGCTACAAGCCACAACATCTTGTGATCGGAGGTGGCATCTCAAGCAACAAGCAGGAGCAACAATCGGCCAACAAGAAAGCAGCTCGGAACATCGATCGCATGTGTGGGTGAGTGCTTGGCTTTTTTTCTGATGTGGACCAGGTTCTAGAACAGGGTTAGATTTTAGAACTGGTAAAAAGTGTTGAAACGCCTTTAGGTTTGGTAGTTTGCACTGTTGTTTTGGAAGTAGCCGACACTCGGAGCGATCATGGACCTACAAAAGCTGCAGAAACCGGAACTGTTGCAATTGTGTGAGGAATTGGGAATTGATACAAGTGGTTTGGCACGAAAACCCTTGATTATAAAGGCAATCACTGATCTGGGAACCGATGATGAGGAGCTCAGTGAAGCATGGAACCTCATCGGTCAAAAAAAGGAGCAGCTCAGACAGCAGAAAGAGCGGGAAAAAGAGGAAAAGGAGCGCGAACGTGAGAGGGAAAAAGAGGAAAAGAAGCTAGACATTGAGCTCCGGAAATTAGAACTAGAGTTGAGCAAGAGGTCGGGCAATTGTCCCCAGCTAGCGGTACCTCTTCTCAACAAGGAGGCAGATTTCAAGATGTCAAAGTACATGCAGCCATATGTGATATCAGGGGATATCGGTCTGTATCTGGCTAACTTTGAGCGAGCCTGCGAAAAACTGTCCTTCCAGCGAGACACTTGGTCTCAGAGATTATTGACAGTTCTGCCCTGCGAGGCAGCGGAGGTTGTCGCGCGGCTAAGCAAGGAGGACGCGGACAACTACGAGAAGGTCAAAGCTTGCCTTCTGAGAAAGTATAGGCTTAGCGCCGAGGCGTTCAGACAACGTTTTCGGAACGCTACTAAGTCCAGGGACGAGAGTTACCCTGAATTCTTGTACAATCTAAGAGTGGCTAAAGAGCACTGATTCCTACAGTGATAGGGACGCTGTAGTCGAGCGAATTCTTTTGGAGCAGTTTTATAACTGCCTCCCAGGAAAAGAAAGAAATTGGTTACAGGACCGAGGCGACATTAAGTCGGCAACTGAAGCTGCCGAACTCATTGAGGAGTACGCTTCCCGCCGACAATTCAGCAACCCAGCAGTGGATAGGCCCCGCAATCCCAAGTTGAGTGTGAATAACCGTCAGGAAAGGCACTTTGCTAGAGTTGGAAACGAAGAAATGAAGGTTTCTTCAGGCAAATTCCCTAGAAAGGACGGCAGTGAGAAAAGTGGGGAAGTGACCAACGCGCAGAACACAAAGAATAAGCTTGAGGCTAGGAAGCCGCTCACATGCTTTAGGTGTAATGAGCAGGGTCACATTGCCGTCAACTGCCGGAAAGAAAAGATTGCTTTCTCGTATGTCAGTGACTGCGATGAAAATATGCAGCTTTTAGAACCCTACCTGCATGACCTAGTAGTCAACGGGAAGCCTTGCAAGGTACTGCGCGATTCGGCCGCAACGATGGATGTTGTCCATCCGGCGTATGTGTCGCCTTCCGACTATACAGGACAGTGTGCGTGGATCCGCCAGGTAGTGGAGGAACAGAGTGTGTGCTTGCCAATCGCGAACGTGGTCATCGAGGGCCCTTTCGGCAAGTTGACAACCGAGGCTGCCGTTTCAGGAAAGCTTCCTAAGTGCTATCCGTATTTGTTCTCCAACAAATCGGACACGCTACTGCGAAAGAGGGGCATCCTTTTCGGAGACAGAGTTGTGCAAGCCTTAACACGTTCAAAGGCGCGAGAACTAGCTACACTGCTCATTCCAGAAAAATCCACAGCGGAGGAAACGGCAGTTAAAACAGTGGTAGATGCGGAAGATAGCAGGTCAGAAAGCTTTGAGAGCGAGGCATCTCAGATAAGTCTACTTGAAAGTGAGCTTGATGAGACGCGGAATGAGGACGTTCTTGAGAGTAACCTCTTGCCGCCAGTGTCTAGTAATCTCACGAGACTTTTAAGTGGAACTCGAGAGGACTTAGCTATGGAGCAAGCCAATGATCCCAAGATACAGGAGATAAGAGAGCGCCACCGCGCCACTAAGACAGCAAAGAACATTTCTTTTGAGATGAGAAAGGGAGTGCTGTATCGCTTATTCAAGGATAAGCGCGGAGTAGAGCGGGACCAATTAGTCGTTCCCCAAAAGTACCGCGGAGACTTACTGCGACTTTCCCATGGCAGCTCGTGGTCATGTCACCTCGGAATAAGGAAAACAAAGCAGAGGCTGTTGCAAGAATACTATTGGCCTGGATGTTTTAAGGACACGGAAAATTTTGTACGGTCATGCGACACGTGCCAGCGGGTTGGAAAGGCGCAAGATAAGTGGAAAGCTCCGATGGTGTTAGTACCAATCATTACCGAGCCGTTTCACCGGTTAGTAATAGATGTAGTTGGGCCACTTCCTGTGACAGAGTCAGGGTACCGTTATATCCTCACTATGTTATGCCCAGCCACAAAGTTTCCAGAGGCTGTTCCGCTGCGCGAGGTGACGTCCGAGAGTATTGTATTGTATTGTATTGGGGTTTTATGGCGCATAAGCAACTGAGGCTATCATGCGCCAAGAGCAAGGTTAAAATCTGTTCTTATTTGAAAAGGGGAAGAAGGTTCGTTTAAGTTTACAGTTTATTCAGAACGTCTGCTTCTTTTAAAAAACTAAGAACACATGTTAAGTTTATTATTGCTCTTTCTCCTAAAAGTAATTTGGGATGGAAAGGGATGGCATGATCATAAAAAATAGTGAAATGCTTTCTCCGTAGTGTCTCTAGTTTTGGGCATGCAATCAGGATGTGGTTGACTGTGAGTACTTCTCCGCATTCTCCACACGTAGGCTTATCTTGTTTCATTAGTAGAAAATTATGTGTGAGATGTGTGTGCCCGATACGCAGACGGCATACTGTAACCTCCATGAAGCGTTCCTGATGAGTGCTTGTTTCCCATTCTTCTATTATAGGCTTTACGAGGTGCAATTTATTACTTTCCTGGTTATTCCATATAGACTGCCATATATCCTTTTGTTTTCGTTTAATTAACTTTATGCAATCCTTATAAGGTATGTTTACTTTCTCTATTTCTTTCCTGCCTGCTTGAGCAGCACACACGTCCGCTCTCTCATTTCCTTCAATGCCCATGTGGCTTGGAACCCAACAGAATATTATGTTATGTCCTTGGGCTGATATCTTTATTACATCGTGTATTATGTTACCGAGTAATGGCATGACTGCATTTCTGGAGTTTAGAGCTGTGAGCACACTCAGTGAATCTGTATAGATAACACTGTTCTCAGTACCCTCGTACACAATTTTTGCTACAGCTACCCGGACAGCATAACACTCGGCTGCAAATACTGATGCACATTGAGGAAGTCGAATAATTTTTTCGGAGTTCCGATCCACTACAGCGCAGCCCACATAGAAGGCAGTTTTTGATCCGTCTGTGTAAAACTCTGTGCATTTGCTGTATTTCTCTTTTAGTGCGTGATATTCTTGTAATATATGTTCTGTAGGAGTTTCGCTCTTTTTGAACTGTGTAAGAGTGAGGTCACAGACTGTTGGAAAGTTGTACCATGGGGCCAGGGGCCTATTTTCTTGAGCGACATCAGGCAAGGTGTCCAGAATATGGAGCTCACGGCAAATGTCTTCAAATCGCATTATCAATGGTCTTGTTGTCTGAGGCTTATTTGAGAATATTGTTCGGGAGGGGCAAGTTGTGACAATCGGGTAACAGATGTGTTTTTTCCGTGTCCTTATTTTGAGGACATATGCGCATGTAAGTAAAGCTCGTCTATCTTTCAGAGAAGGCTCGTTAGTTTCAACATAGAGGCTATGCACAGGAGACGTTCTGTATGCACCACAAGCAAGGCGGAGGCCTAAGTTATGCACTGGGTCTAATTTCTTTAAATATGATTGCCTAGCTGCTCCATAGACTATGCTTCCATAGTCCAAGGAGGAGCGCACAACGGAGCGATATATATGCAAAAGGCATGCCCTATCAGATCCCCAATGTTTGCGTGAAAGGACTTTTAGGATGTTTAGGGATTTGGAGGCTTTCTTCTTTAGTGCTTGTATGTGAGGGAGAAAAGTGAGTTTTTTGTCAAAAGTAATGCCCAAGAATTTATGGTTATTGTTTATGGGCAATTTGATTTCATTTAGGTGTAAGGTAGGATTGGGCTGTATGCCTCGTTTGAGCGAGAACATAACTGCCACTGTCTTCTGCGGGGAAAATTTAAACCCATTTTCATTGGCCCATTTTGTTAGCTTATTTATTGTTAATTGGATCTGTCTCTCACATGTGGACATGTTGCATGACGTGTAGGCTATTTGAAGGTCGTCCACATAGAGTGAATACATTATGGAATTTGGTATTACTTTACTGATCGAATTCATTTTTACCACGAAAAGTGTGGTGCTTAAAATGCACCCTTGGGGCACACCATTCTCCTGCAGGAACGTCCGAGAGTGTAGTGGATTCGCTGCTGTCAGTGTTTGCACGAGTTGGATTCCCTTCCGAGGTCCAAAGTGATCAGGGTAGCGTTTTCACGAGTGTCCTCACCACCTCATTTCTCGAGCGATGCGGCATTAAGGTAGTGCATAGCTCGATCCATCATCCGCAGAGCAACAGCGTAGAAAGATGGCACTCTGTTCTCAAACGAGTCCTGAGGGGACTGTGCTATGAAAACAAGCGCGAATGGGATACCTGCCTGCCTGCAGCGCTTTTCGCTTTGCGGTCAGTGCCGCACGAATCCACTGGATTTAGCCCAGCCGAGTTGGTGTACGGAAGGTCACTGCGCTCACCTTTGCGAATGGTGCGCGAAGCCTGGGAGGGGCGCGGAGAAGACCCAACAGTAGTAGAATTCATTCTGAACCTCTTGAATCGCTTACATAACACTAAGGAACTCGTTGAGGCCAGCATGAAGTCAGCCCAGGCTCGTTCCAAAGTGTACCATGATAAGTCAGCCCGTCAAAGGACGTTTTGTATCGGGGACCAGGTGATGTTGCTGAGAAGTTCAAGGCAGAATAAGCTCGAAGTACAGTGGGAAGGACCGGCTGAAGTCGTTGCAAAGCTTTCTAACACTAACTACGCAGTGAAAATTCCCGGTAGGCGTAAAGAAGTGCGCATTTATCATTGCAATCTTATGAAGCCTTATGTGCAGAGGGAAGCCGTGGTAAATCTAACGTTAAACCTTCCCGAGGAGATGGGGGACAACTTGATTTGCCTCAGCGGAAAAGGAAGCAACGCTCAGGAGCTTCTCAGAAAGACGGAGCAGAGAGGAGAACTAAAGAAATCCCAGCTGTCCGATCTGGGCGAAATAATAACAGAGTTTGAGGCCTGCTTCGTGGACAGGCCAGGCAGGACTGATTTGACTGAGCACGATATTGAGCTGACTTCAGACGTGCCAGTGCGATCAAGGTGCTACCGATTCTCTCCAAGGCAAAGAGAAATTCTGGATAGGGAAGTAACTCGCATGCTGGAATTGGGAGTAATAAAACCCTCGGAAAGCGATTATGCTTCGCCTATGATCTTAGTAGAAGCTCCAGGTAAAGACCCTAGGCCTGTGGTAGACTACCGAAAGCTAAATTCTCTCACCAGGGATCAAGTGTATCCTATTCCGAATATTGAGGAGAGAGTAGAACAGGTCAGTAGAGCGGCATATGTGACTACGCTGGACCTTACTCGAGGATACTGGCAAGTACCGCTCACTGAACGCGCCAGCAGATACGCGGCTTTCGTCACTCCGACGGGCAGCTACCAGCCAACAATGATGAGTTTCGGGCTCAAAAATGCTCCATTTTGTTTTTCCCGACTCATGGATAGGGTTTTAAAGGGGTGTGAAACATTCGCGGTGCCTTATTTAGATGACATTGCGGTTTTTTCCGACTCATGGGCGGACCATATGGTACATCTAAGAGCTGTACTGAGCCTTTTGCGTCAAGCTGGACTAACCGTAAAGGCCGAGAAATGTTGCCTGGCAAGGGCGACCGTGGACTACTTGGGTCACAATGTAGGTCAAGGTTTCAGGAAACCCAGCGAGATTAAGATTTCTGCGGTAGCAGACTACCCGCGGCCGAGCACGAAGACGGAAATTCGAGCATTCCTGGGTCTGACTGGGTACTACAATCACTACATCCCTAACTATTCAGCTTTGGCTAGCCCTCTGACCGACGCTCTCCGCAAGACAGAACCGACAAATGTAGTCTGGGACGAACAAAAGGAAGCCTCCTTCGTAAACCTGAAGGCTGTGCTGATTAGCCGTCCGGTATTGCGAGCTCCAGACTATGGCCGAGAATTCACGGTCCAGTGTGATGCCAGTGATCGAGGGCTAGGTGCTGTTCTCTGCCAGAGAGATGACGACGGTAATGAGCACCCCGTGCTCTACCTGAGCAGACAACTGAGTTCTAGAGAGAGAGCTTATTGCGCGTCAGAGAAAGAGTGCGCTTGCATTGTATGGGCCATACAAAAATTACAGTGCTATCTTGGAGGGGCCAAATTCACCGTAGAGACGGACCACTGTCCCCTGGCTTGGCTGCAAACTGCGACATCGAAGAACAGTCGCCTTCTTAGGTGGAGCTTGATTTTACAGCAGTACAATTTTGAAATAAGATACAAAAAAGGGAAGCTAAATGGGAATGCGGACGCGCTTAGCCGCTCTTTCTAAGCGGTCCGAGATGTTCCTCACCATGTATCCAAATTGATAATCAGGTTTTTTTTTTTTTTTCCGTGCGCTTGTATATGTGTGACTATGTAAAGCAGCACGTTTGGTTTTCTAGGAATACGTGGGTCCTGAACGTCTTGAGAGTGGGCTTTTCTCGAACAACAATGGCAGTTTTCTTTTAAGCTGGTCTCTTCAGATGGGAGCCGAGTGCTTGCTTCGACATGTGGTTGAGTTTCAGACAGCTCGAGCAATTTGGCCTACGACAATCAAGACAACGCGACAAGCAACAGCGAGCTTCAAGCCTTCATGTGCAGGCCATTAAGTCGTCTCTTCATGCAGCAGCTGCGACTGCTGCCCTCCGAGACTCTTCTGGCGGGGGAGGAGGCTGTTACGACCGTGCATCATCCGCACTTGCGCGCTCTATTGTTCGCCTGTGGGCATGGATAAGTGCTGTGGATATGTGGTGTTGGTACAATGGCTCTAAGTGAGCCTGTTTCCAGGAATCCTGTTTTGTAAGCCTGTTTTGCTTTGTGGACACCCTGCAAATGCCAAATTGACCCTGTCAAGAGAGCGTCTAGAAAAACACAAAGAAATGTCCCCCTGCGGGAAATAGCCGGAAGTGCTTTCTTTCTTTTGTTCACCCTTCCAGTCGAGAAGCGCCATCGTCCAGTGAGGAATGCCTACTATCTAAAGGAGACGACAGAGTGACATGTCCGCTGACTTGCAGGACAAGAAAGGAGCATGACGCATACGGCCATTAAATGATTTCCCGGGAATGCAGGAAAGATTTGCAATTGTCGAAAACGGACAATGCTGGGAGCGTATGCGGCACGCACGTGCACTTGGGTTTCTGAGAAGTAAACCCACTTGCCGGAACCAGCCTATCGATTCTTGGCTGAAGAATAGAAATGTACCTCCTCGCCGTTCCCAAGCTTTTCCCGCCAACAAGTGACCAGGCTCAACGAAACAATGCCGGGCCAGTCAGTGCTTCAGACCATCAGTGCAGTGATGTGTTCGATTGGATGCCGATATCTGAGGGGCGTGCCCTGGATTTGGTTGGTCAGCATCTTCAGAGAGGGGCTGGACATAAAGGGTTTTAAGGACGCTGCAGAGCACGAAATGTCGCTCTGAGCCCTGGGTAAACGGCTCATCCAGTCGCTTCTCGCTATGAACTCTTAACGCTTGCCATTTTGCTGATGTACCCTTCTTTTTCGTGTAAATAATCTTGTAAATAAGTTTTCTCAAAGTCCCATTAAACCTGCTTGTACATATTTCACCAACTTCGAAGATTCAATCCTACTTCAACCCCGAGTCTCTGCACGCTACCAAGTGAAGGCCGGGTCGACATAGCCCCAGCGTCACGACAATAGATAGTGAGGGCTGTGATGGGAAGTGGTATAAAGTATGCTGAACAATGCCGCGGGTAAATATGTATTATCTAGAACGCTGTTCCAGACAGTCGTATATAAGACACTGTTGGGAAGGGCATTAAGAACTTGCATTTGGCCTCTGCTTTGTTTTCCAGATACATTGGAGGTTCTGGCGGCCGGCCTCAGTACGGAAGCAGGTGGCTCTCTGGTAGCATCGTGTCTGTACGTCACCGTCTCTAATTGGTCTGGTAAGCATGTGGGCAATTTTACTTCATTAAATGAAACGAATGTTTCGGGTCACTCCTCGTGTATTAAACTGCCTCTTGCCGCGTACTGCTAAGCGATAAGAGCCATTATGTAGCAGATACGGGTGGTCTGATACCTCTGTCACATGGTCACTTTTGACCCTCATTGAACTCTATCTGCATTGAGGTTTTCAAGAAGGGTTGAAGCATCCCATGCTACACGAGCATTTTCAATGAGCATTGAGAAATTTTCCTCGTGTGCGCTACGAGGGTGTCGACGACCGCTTTCGAGTGTGCTTGAAATCTCGAGAGCGATTGAGGAAGCAGCTTGAAGTCAAGCAGGCTCGAGCTCGATTGCATTTGAAAGTTGCCGTGTGACAACCTCGATCTGCATTGAGTTGAATCCAGATCGAGTTCAATGAGGATCGAAACTGTCCGTATGACAGGGGTATTAGTTCCTGCAACGAGTGTCACAGCTCCGCACTTTAGTACGTTTTCTGAGGTACTGAAACGGTTGTACAACACAATGACAGCGCTTTAAGTGGCCTCAACGGACACCGCTTCAAGTGGCCTCAAAGGTTTTTAGTATCTGTCTATTCATGTTTAATGCTGAAGGTGCGCAGTTTCATTTACTTGTAATGTGACAGAATATCGAATTCATAGAGGCGTTTTTAAAGAGTTTCGTTGTTATCATGCTAGATGAGGTGGACATTTCTAAGTCAAAGATTGTGGGCCCCTACTTTGTCGTGGAAGTTAGGGAGCAATAGCTTCGGCACCTACGTGATAAAAAATTGTAAGACAGGTATTCGGCTCTGAAATGGTCACCATGATCAATAAAGAGAATGGTGACAATCATGTTCAGCACCCCCAACTTTGTCGGGGAAGTTAGGGAGTAATGGCTTCGGCACCAACGTGATACATAATTGTAAGACAGGTATTCGGCTCTGACATATATTCACCATGATCAATAAAGGGAATGGTGACAATCATGTTCAGCGCCTAATGCTCATGAAAGGCGACGACAATGCTATGACTGATCGCCGCACGTTCTGTTCACTGTTCACGACGTAGCGCCCTGTGCAAGATCTTCGATTACAAGTAGTGGGCGTGACAGCAATCCCCTCAAACTGGAGCTCTGCAGCCGAGCGTTGCCTACCACTTCCGCGATGCCTGAGACTGCCAACCACTCACCAAACCCACCTCCTCCATCGCTTGTCATCTGTTTCGGCGCAGCGCGGCTGCATGACCCAGCCATCTTCAGTGGCACCGGTCGATGACAAGGATGTGGAAGACTGGTTGAGTCATATGAACGCGCAAGTGCATATAAGTGGGACGAGGTCGCGAAACTCACAAACGTTATCTTTTACGTGAGTGACGTTGCCAATTTGTGGTGCCGAAACCATGAGGCTGTCATCTCTACCTGGACTACTTTCAAGATCAGCCTGACAGAAGTGTTTGGCTGTCCCGCTATCTGTAAACTTCGTGCTGAGCAACGCTTGCAACAAAGTCGGGCACTCCACCAGTTACATAGAGGATGTCGTCGACGTCTGAAAGCCCATCAACCCTACCATGAGTGAGGCCGATAAGATCAGACATATTATGCAAGGCATTGACGATGATTCCTTTCATATGCTCGTCGCCCACAACAATTCCTGAGATGCTGAAACCCACAAACTGTATCCAATGTTATCAGCTGCCAAAGCTTCGATGAGCTGCACAAACAGCGGCTTCCCACACGTCGTGCTGGTCTTCAGCAAGCCACCCTTTCGAGCTTGGCTCTATTCGGGGATGGTGCCCTAGACCAACAGTCGCTCATTTAGCACATTCAAAAGTTCATGAGGAAGTCGCACGCCAGCTTTTTTTGTATACCTGCCCACCAGCGCCTGGCCAGCGCCGCCACTCACTCCGACCCTTCAGCGTGTCATACAGGAGCATGTCGCTGAGGTTCTGCCATCACTTCCTCTGCAGCCCCTGGTCACGACTCCTCTCACGTACGCTGATGTTTTGGTGCTGCCACGGCCCTCGCCAGTTGCCCCTGTGTATAGCCAGCCGCCCCTCTTACGCGAACCTCAGGGACCACAGCAAACTCCACAACCTGCAACCCCCGCTTATCGTCCGGTTCTCTGCCGTCGATGACAGCCAAAGCTTTTCAACCCCTGGCACACGCAAGACAACCGACCTATTGCTACGTCTGTGGAGTCGCCGGCCATGTGGCTCGTTTTTGCCACAATCGTGACTCTCGTCCCTACAACTATACACGTCAGCCGACGTACAATCTTCCCTCGTCCCCCTCACTCGAGTTCTCTGAGCCTCTTCCGCAGCCCTCTTTAGGATCGCCACTCCCACCACTAGCAGTCTTCTGGCCGTCGCTTCCGTTCTCCGATACTCCACCGCCAACCAGCCGTCCACACGGAAAGCTAATGGCCGCAGTTTCGGACGGAAGAACTGCGCATTCAGGAACTAACTCAAAACCTGTACATTAATTACCGTATTCATTAAGGGCGTTCCTGTCGAAGCATTTGTAGGCCCTTGCGCAGCCATTTCAGTTATCGCAGGCACAAAAAGGTAATGGCCGCTTCTTGCCGTTTCTCTTCGCATCACCAGCACTCAGGACATGAATATATATATCATCGAATAGGTTGGGCTCCTAGCCTTCTTGTGTGGCCGGTTCACGGGGTGCACTTACGATACCCAGTATCAGAGCCGGCAGCATAAATCACACTATTAACCTCGACATATCTAGTCTTGAAGCTATTACATACAGCTCTCGCACTAAGCATTCGTTAACGTTGACTGCAGCGTCCTGGCACATAGGGAGCGAAATTTCTCTGTTGTTAACGGCCGCCCGTGCTGGAGCGGTAGAGATCCTGGTCTCACAGTTATTGCCATTTAAGCGAACAACGATCTAGGTTTTTTATGTCTCCCGAAAGAGTGTTCTGCTTTGACTCCGCAACTGTCTCTACACTCTTGATATATCTTACGAAACTTCTCGTTGACACGCTTACATAAATAGCAAGCCCCACGTGAATACTTATTACAGGCGTTTTTCGCAGTAGATGAAACATACAAGCAATATACAGCATTTTAAACTGATGGTTCGAACACCAAAAAATGTGTTGGAAGTGCAGCGGCCCAAAAAGTGAGACTACCTGAACGTTCATCAATTTTCACAGCGGAATGTTATGCAGTCTCTGTAGCAGTTGAAAACAGTATAAAACATCAAAAACAGTGTTATTTACTCTCACTCTAAGTGTAATTACAGCTGTTCTTGTTGTGTTGGGTTTTTTGGCGCATAAGCAACTAAGACTATCATGCGCCACGAGCAAGGTGAAAGTTTTGTTTTGCAAGAAATGGGAAAATGAGTGTGTTAAAAACTAATTTGTTTAAAAAATATCCTTTTAAAAATTTGGGTTGTTTTAGATTCAATGGCGCTTCAGCTGCCAACACCATGATGTGCCTAGCACAAGGTTTCAGTTTCTCTTAGTGAAGTATGTTTCATTTTTTCCTACAGTTTGTGTAAAACATTTGCTTCCCTTATGAAACTGAAAACACAAGATAAATCAAAAAGTCCATCATCATCTAAAATCAGTTTAGGGTGAAAAGGAATGTATTCTTTGTAAAATTTTGCAAAATATCTTTTTCTTATCCTTTCGACTTGCGCATGTGAATAAAATGTGGTTAATAGTTAGTTCCTCTCCGCATTTTTCGCATCGTGGGTTCTCTTCTTTTTTCAACAAAAAATTGTGTGTCAGGTGCATGTGTCCAATGCGGAGACGGAATAGGATTACTTCTATAAAACGCTCCTGATGCCGGCACGACATCCATTCTCCCAAAATGGGCTTTACTAAGTGTAGTTTATTTCCCACTTCACTGTCCCAGGCAGACTGCCATTTTTCTTTTAATTTGAGATGTACAAGTTTCGTACAGCCTTTGTAAGGTATGCTTATACTCTATTTGTTTGTCGTGGGCTTCAGCAGCGCATGTGTCTGCTCTGTCATTGCCTTTAAGGCTCACGTGACTCGGGACCCAGCAGAATTTTACGTTGTATCCTTGAGCTATGGCTGTTGTTATATTGTGTATTACGTTTCCGAGTAAAGGAGCGGCTGCATTTCTGGAATTTAGAGCTGTGAGAACACTTGGGGAGTCTGTAAATATAATGCTGTTTATGACATTCTCTTTTATTATTTTCTCTACGGCAACAGAAATGGCATGGGATTCAGCAGTGAAAATAGACGCACAGTGTGGAACTCTTATGATTTCCACAGAATCTTCTTGCACAACTGCACTTCCAGTGTACACAGCAGTTTTAGATCCATCGGTATAAAAGTCAGTGAAGTTTTTGTACTTTTCCTGCAAATTTAGGATTTCCTGAATAATGTGCTCTTGTGGGGTTTTAGTTTTTGGAAACTGTGCGAGAGTGAGGTCACAGATTGCAGGAAGACTGTACCATGGAGGTAGAGGGCTGTTGTTTTGTGCGACATCAGGCAAGGTGTCCAGGATCTGCAGCTCACTGCACATGCCTTCGAATCGCATGATCAGTGGCCTTGTTGCTTTGGGTTTATTTGTGAAAATTAATCGAGAGGGGCAAGTTGTGACAACTGGATAACAGAGGTGTTTTTTCTGTGACCTTATTCTTAGAATGTAAGCACATGTGAGGGCTATTCATCTGTCTTCCAGTGAAGGCTCATTTGTTTCTACATACAGGCTGCTTATAGGGGATGTTCTGTATGCACCGCATGCAAGGCACAGACCTAAGTTATGTACAGGGTCCAGTTTTTTTAGATATGAAGGCCTAGCTGAACCGTACACTATACTCCCATAGTCCACGCGGGAGCGTACAACAGGTAATGGAATTGATTTTTACAACAAAAAGCGTTGTGCTTAGAATGCACCCCTGAGGTACCCCATTCTCCTGAATGAAGCTTCTTGACAAGGTGGTACCGAGGCGCACTTGGAATGAACGATGTGAAAGAGTCTTAAAACACTGAGCATTCGACCACAGATGCCCAAAGCTGCTAGATCACGTAGGATGCCGAATCTCCAAGTTGTATCATATGCCTTTTCTAGATCGAAGAAAACAGCGAGACAATGCTGTCTATGTATAAGCGCCTCGCGGACAGTGTTTTCGAGGCGCACTAGATGGTCTGTAGTTGAGCACCCTTTCTTAAAACCGCACTGATGAATATTAAGCAGTTTACTTGATTCTAAAATAAAGGTTAATCTAGTGTTTAAAATACCTTCAAAAGATTTTGCTAAGCAACTCCCAGGACAGGTCGGCGGCTTGCCGGGTTTTAGGAACAGCACAATTATGGCTCTTTTCCAAGTCTCCGGTATTTTAGCTAGTACCCAGATTTTGTTAAAAAAACTTTAGAAGCGCTTCTACAGATGCTTCTGATAGATGGGCGAGCATCTCATAATGAATCTCATCAGGGCCAGGTGCAGTTTTTTTACCGCAAGCGAGAACATCCTTCAGTTCTTGCAGCATAATCAACCTATAGGGTGTGTTCGTGCTGCCCCTCGAAGGAAGCCTATTTTTCAATCCTGTCCTTGTACTTAAGAATGTTTCCGTATAGTGTGCAGAACTCGAAATTTTGTGGAAATGCTCCCCTAGTATTTTAGCTTGTTCTTCGATGCTTGTCTGTGTATTAGGAGCTGTGAGGATTGGAATTGTAAATGGGGAGAAGCTGCCATTTAGTTTATGAATTTGTTCCCACATTTTTTTTTTGATGTTGTGGAGCTGTTTATAGATGTGACATACTTCTGCCATAATTTTTTTTCGGCATTACGACGAATATATCTAGCTTTGGCTCTTGCTTTTTTAAAAACTCAGATTTTCATGGTTGGGTATCTCCGAAAAATACCCCAGGCTTTATTTTGTTCTTTTTTGGCCTCTTTACAGTCCTGTGTCCACCAGACTTTGTGGTTTTGGTGCACTACTCCTGTGGATTGGGGAATAGATAGACGTGCTGCCGCAACAACTCGCTTTGCCTGTGGCTGGGGATTAGTATGTTGGATTGCCAGAGTTTAGGAGACACACGTTGCTGCTTAAAATAAAATCTTCGATAAGCTGACCACTGCGGCCTTCTGCGGCCAAGTGTTTCATGCACTAAGTTTTGATTGTGCTCCTTCTAGTGCCCGTTGCCGCGTGCTCTTCCTGCAAGCTTGGTGACGCGACCATTATATCACCGATGCGTTATTGATATCGGGTCTACCGCCTACCGACGTTTCATCTCCGAGGATTCACAGCGACACCTGTTCCTGTGGCTCCGGGTGGCAACACCGCACTCGTCTACTTAAAGGCTGCCGAAATTAACGGATGCGGGATTCTGCGGCCAAGTGTTTCATGCACTAAGTTTTGATTGTGCTCCTTCTAGGTGAGTAACTTTTATCCTGATACAAGCTTGAACTTTGCTGTAATTGGCCGCAGATCCCAGTGAAACTTGCTGTCGTGCATTGCTGTTATGGGTGTTGATTTGAACACGTACCGCGTTCGCATTGGCTGTTTCCTTCAACACTGCAGAAAACATGCCCAGAAGAGTTGTGGCTTGATGTGGCTGAAGGCTGGGTGTTGGCTCCCTAGCATGAGAACACTCCTGCTTGCACTATGCATCGCGAAATTATTGCTATGTTCCGGTGATGTAGAACTGAACCCCGGTCCTGACCAACTAGAACTAATCCTGGAAACAATCAGCAACCTTGAGAAGGCTATCAGTTCTAACGTTGAGCACCAGAAAAAAATTGATTTGCAACTTGAAACAATCTCTTCGGGGATGCTTGACATAACCAACCGAGTATCAAGACTTGAAGTGAAAATTAGTGAATTTACTGGATTGACGGAGGAAGTGAATGCGGTCAAATGTGATATAAGTGTCCTTAGATCAGACATGAACGTAAAACAAGCTAGCGAAGGTTTGGCTGGTGTGGTTGATGATCTGAACAACCGAATTCGCAGGAACAACTTAATAATTAAAGGTTTACCTGAGTCTGCATCAGAAACCTGGGATGAGACAGAAAATATTGTTAGAACGTTTTTTCGAACCCACTTGAAGGTGGATGCTGGCGAATTTGAACGGGCCCATCGTATCGGGAAGTATAATTCTGTATCTCGCAACCCTATCATTGTTAAGTTTCTGAACTACAAAAGCAGGAATGCTATTTTAGGACATGCCCACAAACTGAAAGATATATCTGCGCCAAAAGTATGGATAGAGGAAGATTTTTCACCGAAAGTTCAACTCGCACGGAAAAAGTTGAGAGATTTCGCGAAGGCAAATAAAGATGAAGGAAAGTACAGTTTTCCTTATAACAAACTAAAACTAAACGGCAGCATCTACAGATATGACGCGTCCTGTGACCGTGTCGTAGAACTTAAGCAAAGCCAACGCTGTCCTAATGTTCATCAAGAAAAGTCATTTCAGAACCAACTCGGTTAGCAAACTCGGTCCGTTATCATTCCTTCTTGCCAATTTCCGCAGCCTTCTACCAAAACAGGATGACTTGCTGTCTCTAATTGACACGTGCGACGCAAATGTTATTTTGGGGGCAGAAACATGGCTTAACCCAAGCATCTCAGACTCGGAACTTTCTCTTTCAAATGCATTCACAATTTATAGAAAAGATCGCATTGGCGCCAAAGGAGGCGGTGTTATGATCGCAGTGTCACATTCGGTACCATCTACTATGGTCGATGTTGATTCAGAGCTGGAAATGTTATGGGTGAATATCGGTCTGGGCTTTAAGAAAATCTTAGTTGGCATCTGCTACAGGCCGCCTAACTCCAGTTCTAACTTCACGGATAGTCTTCATGATACTATCGCTAAAGTTCAGTCGTTGTTCCCAAATGCTGTGTTAGTTCTGGCAGGCGATTTTAATTATCCCGGCATCAACTGGACTTCAAACACTGTCCTCAGTGAGTGTACAAATAAAAGTGAATGTATAAAAATGCTTGATATAGCTCACTTTTTTTGCTTACAACAACTTGTGACTTCGCCAACTCGTGACACTGCTGTTTTAGACCTGTTTTTCACGACCCACCCTGCGCATTCGACAACAATAGTTACTGATAAAATAAGTGATCATTTTGCCGTTCATGTTAATCTCTCCCTCGAAGTCGAGAAATGCGACCGTGCAAAGAAAAAAATATATGATTACAGACGAGCAGACGTTGAAAATATGACGACAATGCTGGTCGATTTCTCCTAGGTCGAAGAAACGCCTATACAGGCATGCAGCTGTCTCGGACTCGGAGCAGCGCTGGGAGGCTTATCATGCGCAGTCTCTTCTCGTGAAAAGACAGATAAAAGAAGCTAAAGATGCTTTCTTTAATACTGAAATTGCCAACATGATGCGGAATGATCCGAAGAAATTTTGGAAGATTGTAAAACCAAATTCATCTAGCGCTCTCCCGAGTTTAGATACAGATGGCATGCCTATCGACGAAACTCTTTTGGCGAATCAATTCAATGTGTATTTTAGTACTGTTTTTACTGACGAAGAGTCTTTTTCCGACACGGGCATTCTGGAATCTGTTGGTCACTCCATGAATGATATCACTGTTTCCTGTCATGGGGTAGAGTGTGCCATTGACCGTTTGCCTTCGAATTCTAGTCCCGGACCCGATGGAATTTCCACAAAACTGTTAAAACTAACCAAACATATCTCCGGACCACTGCTGTGCAGGCTGTTCCAGTACTCCCTTGACACAGGCAAATTGCCTAAGGATTGGAAAACTGCTCATGTCATTCCTGTCTTTAAGTCTGGAAACAAAAATTCACTTCACAATTACAGGCCTATTTCGCTCACTTGCGTTTCATGTAAACTCCTTGAGCACATTATAGCATCTCAAATCGTGCAGTACCTTGTAAATTCTAAGCTCATCTTTTCTAATCAGCACGGGTTTCAACGTGGACGTTCCTGCGAATCGCAGCTGTTTGAGTTGGTCGCTGATCTTCACCATTCTGTTCATTCGACTCATCCCACTGACGCCATCTTTATTGATTTCGCTAAGGCCTTCGATCGCGTTCCTCACTTCCGCCTAATCCATAAACTTAATGCAATGAATTTATCCCCTGGCGTCATTGACTGGATCAAGGATTTTTTAAGTGATCGCTCTCAATCTGTCATCATTAACAAAAATGCCTCTGCTCCTGTCTCGGTGAAATCGGGTGTACCTCAGGGTTCTGTCTTAGGACCAATTCTTTTTCTCATGTACATAAATGACCTACATTTTAACATTGCCTCTAGCATTCGTTTGTTTGCAGACGATTGTGTCATTTACCGTCCAATTAAAAGCCCTCGTGACCACATTATCTTACAGGATGACTTAAACGTTATTTCTGACTGGTGTACAACGTGGCTAATGCAAATAAATACTGACAAAACTAAAGCTCAAACGTTTACTAAAAGGCGAAGCGTTGTCCTTCATACCTATTTCATTGGTAACGATGCCATTGAACATGTGTCATCCATTAAATACCTAGGAGTACATTTATCTTCTGACCTTACTTGGAATACTCACATTGAACACATTATCAACAAGGCCGCTAGAACATTAGGCTTTCTAAAACGCACTCTCTATCAAGCTAATGAAAAAACGAAACTCCTAGCCTATACAACACTTGTCAGGTCTCAGCTTGAATATGCATCCATCATTTGGCACCCTCATCAAGCTTACTTAGCAAGCTCCATTGAATCTCTACAGAGTAAAGCAGCCAGGTTTATTGCCCACGATTATTCCTACCCAACTAGCGTAAACAGTATCAAGCAACGATTTAATTTATTGCCCCTTGAGACTAGGCGACGAAATGCCCGCCTATCTTTCATGCACAAACTATACCATGGTTCATCAGACTTTCGAAAAACGTTCCTTCGGCCTGCCTCCCACATATCTGCTCGCGTAGACCATCCATTTAAAATCAACCCCGTACATGCGCGTACAAATCTGTTTAAATATTCACCACTGCTACTTGCTATTTCGCAATGGAACAGTTTGCCAGCAGACGTCGCTACCCTACCTGACCATAGTTCATTCCTCAAGGCGTTGTGTTGTGTTGTGTTGTGTTGGGTTTTTTGGCGCATAAGCAACTAAGGCTATCATGCGCCACGAGCAAGGTGAAAGTTTTGTTTTGCAAGAAATGGGAAAATGAGTGTGTTAAAAACTAATTTGTTTAAAAATCTCCTTTTAAAAGCTTGGGTTGTTTTAGATCCAATGGCGCTTAAGCTGCCAACACCATGATGTGCTTAGCACAAGGTTTCAGTTTCTCTTAGTGACGTATGTTTCATTTTTTCCTACAGTTTGTGTAAAACATTTGCTTCCCTTATGAAACTAAAAACACAAGATAAATCAACAAGTCCATCATCATCTAAAATCAGTTTAGGGTGAAAAGGAATGTATTCTTTGTAAAACTTTGCAAAAAATTTTTTTCTTATCCTTTCAAGACTTGCGCATGTGAAAAAAATGTGGTTAATAGTTAGTTCCTCTCCGCATTTTTCGCATCGTGGTTTCTCTTCTTTTTTCAACAAAAAATTGTGTGTCAGGTGCGTGTGTCCAATGCGGAGACGGCATAGGATCACTTCTATAAAACGCTCCTTATGCCGGCACGACATCCATTCTCCCAAAATGGGCTTTACCAAGTGTAGTTTATTTCCCACTTCACTGTCCCAGGCAGACTGCCATTTTTCTTTTAATTTGAGATGTACAAGTTTCGTACAGTCTTTGTAAGGTATGCTTATGCTCTTTATTTGCTTGTCGCGGGCTTCAGCAGCACATGTGTCTGCTCTGTCATTGCCTTTAATGCCCACGTGACTCGGGACCCAGCAGAATTTTACGTTGTATCCTCGAGCTATGGCTGTTGTTATATTGTGTATTATGTTTCCAAGTAAAGGAGCAGCTGCATTTCTGGAATTTAGAGCTGTGAGAACACTTAGAGAGTCTGTAAATATAATGCTGTTTATGACATTCTCTTTTAATATTTTCTCTACGGCAACAGAAATGGCATAGGATTCAGCAGTGAAAATAGACGCACAGTGTGGAAGTCTTATGATTTCCACAGAATCTCCTTGCACAACTGCACTTCCAGTGTACACAGCAGTTTTAGATCCATCGGTATAAAAGTCTGTGAAGTTTTTGTACTTTTCCTGCAAATTTAGGAATTCCTGAATAATGTGCTCTTGTGGGGTTTTGGTTTTTGGAAACTGTGTGAGAGTGAGGTCACAGATTTCAGGAAGACTGTACCATGGAGGTAGAGGGCTGTTGTTTTGTGCGACATCAGGCAAGGTGTCCAGGACCTGCAACTCACTGCACATGCTTTCGAATCGCATGATCAGTGGCCTTGTTGCTTTGGGTTTATTTGTGAAAATTAATCGAGAGGGGCAAGTCGTGACAACTGGATAACAGAGGTGTTTTTTCTGTGACCTTATTCTTAGAATGTAAGCACACGTGAGGGCTATTCGTCTGTCTTCCAGTGAAGGCTCATTTGTTTCTACATACAGGCTGCTTATAGGGGATGTTCTGTATGCACCGCATGCAAGGCGCAGACCTAAGTTATGTACAGGGTCCAGTTTTTTTAGATATGAAGGCCTAGCTGAACCGTACACTATACTCCCATAGTCCACGCGGGAGCGTACAACAGAACGGTATACATGTAAAAGACATGCCCTGTCGGAACCCCAATGTTTCCGCGAAAGAACTTTCAGTATGTTAAGAGATTTTGAGGCTTTCTTTTTTAGTGTGTTTATGTGAGGTAGAAATGTGAGTTTTTTATCGAAAGTAATGCCTAGGAATTTGTGCTCTTCTTTAACTGGTAATTCGGTTCTATTTAAGTGCAAGACAGGGTTGTTCTGAATACCCCGTTTGAGTGAAAACATAACTGCCACCGTCTTTTGGGGGGAAAACTGAAACCCATTTTTGTCGGCCCATGCCACTAGTTTATTTATTGTTATTTGTATTTGTCTCTCACACGTTGATATATTGGAAGAGGTGCAGGCTATCTGGAGGTCATCTACGTAGAGTGAACACATAATGGAATTTGGGATTTCATTGGTAATGGAATTGATTTTTACAACAAAAAGCGTTGTGCTTAGAATGCACCCCTGAGGTACCCCATTCTCCTGAATGAAGCTTGTCGACAAGGTGGTACCGAGGCGCACTTGGAATGAACGATGTGAAAGAAAGTCTTTTAAAACACTGAGCATTCGACCACGGATGCCCAAAGCTGCTAGATCACGTAGGATGCCGAATCTCCAAGTTGTATCATATGCTTTTTCTAGATCGAAGAAAACAGCGAGACAATGCTGTCTATGTATAAACGCCTCGCGGACAGTGTTTTCGAGGCGTACTAGGTGGTCCGTAGTTGAGCATCCTTTCTTAAAACCGCACTGATGAATATTAAGAAGTTTACTTGATTCTAAAATATAGGTTAATCTAGTGTTTAAAATACTTTCAAAAGATTTTGCTAAACAACTAGTTAGGGCTATAGGCCTGTAACTCCCAGGACAGGTCGGCGGCTTGCCGGGTTTTAGGAACGGCACAATTATGGCTCTTTTCCAAGTCTCCGGTATTTTAGCTAGTACCCAGATTTTGTTAAAAAACTTTAGAAGCGCTTCTACAGATGCTTCTGATAGATGGGCGAGCATCTCATAATGAATCTCATCAGGACCAGGTGCAGTTTTTTTACCGCAAGCGAGAACATCTTTCAGTTCTTGCAGCGTAATCAGCCTATTGTAAGGTGTATTCGTGCTGCCCCTCGTAGGAAGTCTATATTTTTCAATCCTGTCCTTGTACTTTAAGAATGTTTTTGTATAGTGTGCAGAACTCGAAATTTTGTGGAAATGCACACCTAATATATTAGCTTGTTCTTCGATGCTTGTCTGTGTATTAGGAGCTGTGAGGATTGGAATTGTGAATGGGGAGAAGCTGCCATTTAGTTTATGAATTTGTTCCCACATTTTTTTTGATGTTGTGGAGCTGTTTATAGATGTAACATACTTCTGCCATGATTTTTTTTCGGCATTACGACGAATATATCGAGCTTTGGCTCTTGCTTTTTTAAAAACTGTCAGATTTTCATATGTTGGGTATCTCCGAAAAATACCCCAGGCTTTATTTTGTTCTTTTTTGGCTTCTTTACAGTCCTGTGTCCACCAGACTTTGTGGTTTTGGTGCACTACTCCTGTGGATTGGGGAATGGATAGACGTGCTGCCGCAAGAATGCATGCTGTAAATATTTCATTCATTTTGTCTATATCAATTTTCTCTGAATAAATTTCATTTAGACTGGCTTCTTGCCTGAACAAAGACCAGTCAGCTAAATGCAGTTTCCACCGCCTGGGTTTTGTCGGGATGACTGATGGTGAGGATGATAAGCTGATCATGACAGGAAGATGGTCGCTTCCGTACGGATTATTTAAAACTTCCCATTTAAAATCTGTAAAAATAGAAGGTGAACTAAAAGACAGATCTAAACAACTCGCTTTGCCTGTGGCTGGGGAGTAGTATGTTGGATTGCCAGAGTTTAGGAGACACACATTGCTGCATAAAATAAAATCTTCTATAAGCTGACCACGAGTATCTGTTTGCTCGCTGCCCCAAAGACACGAATGAGCATTAAAATCACCAACTAAAAGATACGGCTCGGGAAGCTGTTGTAAAAGGTCTTCTAAATCATCTAGTGTTATCTTCATGTGTGGTTGGAGGTATACTGAACATACTGTGATGGTTTTATGTGTTAATAATGTGGCTGCTACCGCTTCAAGTCTGGTATTAAGAGTCAGCTCCTGAGCAGCGATTCCAGTTTTCACGACGATGGCTACACCACCCGAGAGTCTGCTGGACAGCTCCCGGTCCCGGCGGATGATTTTATAATTTTTAAGGAAATTTTTGTTCTGAGGACCTAAGTTGGTTTCCTGGAGACACAAAGCCAATGGGGAGAATGTAGCCAGGATGTCCTTTATGTCGCTGTAATTATTTAGTAGTCCTCTACAATTCCAATGTATTATACACGCCATCTTATTTTATGAAAAATGTGAAAAACTAGCTTAGGTTTTTTTTTGGCCCAACGACTCGGGGCCTGTCTTTTTGTTTTGACGGCCTAAGCTGTGCCGTTGTCCGTCTGACGTCGAAGGCACAGCCCTACCGGGGCTCGTGTCCACTGCCTCCTCTTCAGAGGCAGCGGAGGAGCGCGCCCCAGATAAGTGTTCTTTCGTGTTAGGCCTCGCCTCATGAGGAGAGACCTTCAGGCTTGTCAACCCGGAGGGCTGCATAGCCTTCTTTTGAGATGGAGGTGGGGGAGCAGCATGAGCCACTTTCACCTGGGGCACGGGTAGCTCTGCCCGAGGCTCACTCTGTGTGGCCTGGGCAGGTGCTAAATGCTGGTGTGGCACCCTGCACCGTTGTGCCATACCAGAATAACTTGGTTTTGCAGTGAACTGAAAAGCAGGAGTAGTAGCCAGTTTTTGTCGCGCTTCTTTATATGACAAGTTTTCTTTTGTTTTGATAGTGATTACTTCTTTTTCAGTTTTCCACGTGGGGCAAGACCTTGAATAAGCAGGGTGTTCTCCTTCACAGTTAGCACACTGCAATGTGGTTTCGGTGCATTCATCAGTTGAGTGTTCTTTTGAAGCGCATTTCGCACAAGTTCGGCGACCGCGACAACTCTGTGAGCCGTGGCCGAATTTCTGGCAGTTAAAGCATCGTCTAGGGTTCGGTATATAATATCTTACACTAATCTTCAGGTAGCCTACTTCAATGGTGTCAGGGAGAGCACTGGAAGCAAATGTAAGGACAATGTGCTTCGTTGGGACTTCTTTGTTTTCGTTTCTTATCTTAATCCTCTGGACATTTACAACGTTCTCATCAGCAAGTCCTTCTAACAGTTCTTTTTCTGTCAAGTGTATGAAATCATTTTCTGAAATCACACCTCGGACAGTGTTCAGTGATCGATGAGCAGTGATCGAGACAGGTATGTCCCCGATAGACTCAATGTTGGACAGTTTCGAGTATTGCATGTAGTCTTTCAATTCAAGCAGTAGGTCTCCACTTGCCAGTTTTTTCACCCTGTAACCTGCACCTAGTGCACTTGTCAGTGATTTCTCAACTATGAATGGGGAGATAATTCTTGCTGATTTTTGCTCTTCACTCATCATCATCATTATCAGCCTGATTATACCCACTGCAGGGCGAAGGCCTCTACCATATTTCTCCACTTAACCCGGTTCTGTGCTAGCTGCATCCACTTGACCCCTACGAACTTCTTAATCTCATCCGCCCACCTAACTTTCTGCCGCCCCCTGCTACGCTTTCCTTCCCTTGGAATCCCGTTTGTTACCCTCAGCGACCATCGGTTATCCTCTCTTCGCACTACATGTCCTGCCCATGTCCATTTCTTCTTAATTTCCACTAGAATGTCGGTAACTTGAGTTATTTCTCTGACCCAATCTGCACGCTTCCTATCTCTTATTGTTACCCCTACCATTTTTCGTTCCATAGCCCTCTGGGTTGTCCTCAACTTAAGTAGAGCTCTCTTGGTTAGCCTCCACGTTTCAGCCCCATAGGTGAGTACAGGCAAGACACAACTGTTGCATACTTTCGTCTTGAGCGATACCGGTAAGCTGCTAGTCATAATCTGCGAGTGCTTGCCAAAAGCGCTCCATCCCAATCTTATTCTTCTTATTTCCTTTTCATGGTCTGGATCTGCGGTTACTACCTGTCCTAAGTAGACATATTCGCCTACTACTTCCAGTATTTCGCTACCTAATGTAAACTGCTGTTCCTTCCCGAGGCTGTTGAACATTACCTTAGTCTTCTGCATATTGATTTTCAAGCCTACCTTTCTACTTTTTCTGTCTAGGTCATCAATCATTATTTGCAGTTCATCCCCCGAGTTGCTTAGCAAAGCAATGTCATCAGCAAATCGCAGATTACTGAGGTATTCTCCATCTACCCTTATCCCTAACTGCTCCCATTCCAAGTCTCTGAATACTTCCTCTAAACAAGCTGTGAATAGTACTGGGAAGATTGTGTCTCCTTGCCTAACACCTTTCTTTATGGGAATTTTGTTACTTTCTTTATGCAGAACTATGGTTGCTGTGCAGCCACTATATATATCTTCCAGCACTTTCACGTACGGCTCGTCTACCCCCTGATTTCGCAATGCCTGCATCACCGCCGAGGTTTCAACTGAGTCAAATGCTTTTTCGTAATCAATGAATGCTATGGTTATATTCCGAGCATTTTTCTATCACCTGATTGATGGTATGGATATGATCGATAGTAGAGTACAGTTTCCGAAACCCTGCTTGATCCTTTGCTTGATTGACGTCTAAGGTTGTTCTGATTCTATTAGCGATTACCTTAGTAAATACCTTATACATAACAGACAGTAAGCTGATTGGTCTGTAATTTTTAAGGTCCTTAGAGCCCCCTTTCTTGTGAATGAGGATAATGTTTGCATTCTTCCATGGTTCCGGTACCGTCGATGACACGAGGCACTGCGTATACAGGGTGGCCAGTTTTTCTAGCACGATATCCCCCCCGTCCTTCAGCAAATCTGTAGTTATCTGATCCTCTCCAGCTGATTGCCCCCTTTTCATAGTTTCTAGTGCTTTCTTGACCTCGTCCTTCGTCACTGGTGGAACGTCTGACTGTTTTTCCCTACCGCCAATCTCATTACGGTCCAGACTACTTTGGCTACTGTAGAGATCTGTATAGAGATCTCCTCGGCTACTTTGACTATCTTGTCCATATTAGTGATGACGTTGCCCGCCTTGTCCCTTATCGCATACATCTGGTTTTTACCTATGCCCAATTTCTTCTTTACCGCTTTAAGGCTTCCCCCGTTCTTTACAGCATGCTCAATTTTCTCCATGTTATACTTCCTTATATCGGCCACTTTGCGCTTATTGATTAGCTTTGATATCTCGGCCAATTCGATCTGGTCTGTTGGATTGGAAGCTTTCATACTCTGGCGTTTCCTAATCACATCTTTCGTCTCCTTAGACAGCTTACCGGTATCCTCTCTAACTATCCTACCGCCTACTTCTACAGCGCACTCAGTAATGATATCTCTGAAATTATTGTTCCTTGCCTCTAGGGTAATATCGCTATCCTCAGAGCTGAATACCTATTCTGTAGCGAGATCCTGAACTCTTCTGCCCTCCCCCTCACCGCTAATTCGTTGATGGGTTTCTTTCTTACTAATCTGTTGCGTTCCTTCTTCAGATTTAGGCTAATTCGGGACCTCACCATCCTGTGGTCACTGCATCGCACTTTCCCGATTACCTCTATATCCTGCATAATAGCGGGGGTTGAACACATTATGAAGTCGATTTCATTTTTAGTCTCTCCGTTAGGACTTTTCCATGTCCATCGCCGGTTCTTCCGTTTGCTGAAGAAGGCATTCATGATTCGTAAGTTATTGCGCTCTGCAAGCTCAACTAGTAACTCCCCCCTGCCATTCCTAGAGCCAATGCCATAGTCACCTACTGCCTTGTCTCCTGTCTGTTTTTTCCCTACCTTGGCATTGAAGTCACCCGTTAGTACAGTATACTGCGTCTTTACTTTTCGCATTGCCGATTCTACATCTTCATAGAAGCTTTCAACTGCCTGGTCATCATAACTACATGTAGGTGCATAGGCCTGTACAACCTTCAGTTTATACCGCTTATTAAGCCTAATTGCGATGCCAGCAACCCTCTCATTAATACTATAGAATTCATCTATATTACCCGCTATATACTTATTGACAAGGAAACCTACTCCTAGTTGTCGCCTCTCTGGTAAACCTCGATAACACAGTACATGCCCATCCTTCAGTACAGTGTATGCCTCATTCGGCCTCCTAACCTCACTAAGCCCTATGACATCCCATTTCATGCCCTCTAGTTCCTCTAACAGCACTGCTAAACTAGCTTCACTAGCTAGGGTTCTAGCATTAAACGTTGACAGGGTCTGTTTCCAATGGCGGCCTGTCCAGCGGAACCAGGCTTTCTTAGCACCCCCTGCTGCGTCACAGGTCTGACCGCCGCCGTGGTCAGTTGTTCCGCAGCCGCTGGTGACTGAGGGCCGGGGTTTCATGGAGCTTATCATAGGAGGTTGTGGCCAATTACAGCACCAGGGTGGCCAACTCCTGTTCTGGTGAGGGAGTGCGTTGCCGGAGGTGTTCATCGGCATCAGGTCGCACCCCAAACCTGTTTATGCAATTCCATCGACACGTGGATTTTTTTTTTTTGTTCCGGTGGAGAATTGCGCGGCACCGGGATTTGAGCCCCGGTCCTCTTGCATGCGAGGCAGATGTTCTACCGCTACGCCACCGCTGCACCCTTCACTGCACCCTTCACTCTTCACTATGTATCACTTAGTACTTTGGGAAAACTTCTTTTTTTGGAAAAATTCATGGGTTACATCGGTCCGCCCTCTTTTGAGAGGGCGATCAGTTCCAGAAAGAGAAGCAGCCATAAAATGTGTGATATTTTTCGGCCAAAGTGGCAGCCACCCACCATAGAGCCCAACAAGGGGACGGGAAAGGAGCTTGTACAGATCCTGGCCATGTCAGCTGTACACTGACTATAACCAAACACGGCGTAACGCAGGGTGGTTAACCACACAAGGTTAACCCTCGCCGCCAGGAAAAAGGAAAAAGCGAGAAGGGAGGAGAAGACAGGAAAGTTCTGAGAAAGAAGATAGGAAAGTGAAAGATGGAGGGGAGGTTAGGAAAAGGCGACTGCCGATTTCCCCTGGGTGGGTCAGCCCGAAGGTGCCGTCTATGGGAAGCGTGGGCCAAAGTGGTGTGTTGCCTCCACCAAGGGGCCTTAAGGGTCCAAACACTCGGCATCGGCTCAACCACCAGGATCCCCTTTTCCCCAGACACGACGATGCCACGCACGGCTAAGCGTGGGTGCTCGGGGTCCGTGGTGTCGCACAAAACACACAAACACCTGCTTTAACAGGTGCCCCCTGCGGGGTGTAATTACAGCATTGCACCACAAAAATGCAACGGAGGCCTTAATTGGAAATATCACCCACGATTTTGTAAAAGCCGATAAAAAAGGACAGGTTTAAAAATATGCTGGGTCCCCAGCCACATGTGGATCAGGGGGAATGAAAAAGAGGACGAATGTGCATCACGCGCCCATAACACTAAAATAAAATCACGTCAACATAACCCATAAAGACTGCATAAAATTTATAATTACTAAACCAAGATCCTAATGGCAGGCTTCAAGGGATAATGAAACAAATAACAAGCTACACTTCGTAAAGCCTATTATTCAAGACTGAAATTATCGAGTTATATAGAGCGTTTTTTTTTTTTGCACGATCCTGTGTCGCCTTCGCATGGACATACACATCTCACACACAACTTCATACAAGGGGAGTAAGAAAAACCTACATGTGAGACATGCAATAAACAACTGACAGTTAACCCCATTCTAATATTATGTACGAAATATGAGGAAACATTTTATGTGTTTCGATAGTAAACAAATCCCATTTCATCAGTTTCTCACAAAGAGAGAATGCTATTGTCGAAATTTCTTCTATTTTTGATGTTTTTAAACGAAGTAAACTTATTAATCAAAGTCTTGGCACATGATGGCCTTAGTTTCCCATGTGCCCTAAAACCCAACACAACAACAACAGCCTCTTCGGTAACCAAATTTCTGCTGGTAACAACATTCCGGTAACGCATTCCTTTTCTGTCATCATGGGCTTTTTTCCTTTATATAAAACATCCATTCATTCCAGCTTAACCACCTTCCTGAAGGAGAAATTTGCATTTTCACTGGACCTCGTGGGATAAGTCGTGATGGCGAAACTCGAGTCTGCGGCGTGAAAGCAGGTGGCGCTGCAGTCGAGGACCGCTCTCTCACAGGCTTCACGGAAATTGCAACGGGTAAGCATGTGTTCAGTATTCAGCTAGGTGGACAGTTTCGCCTCCAAGCCAATAAACCATAACCATTACCCCTAGAGCAGAAGCTAATGCCTTACATTTCTTCCAAAGCGGCTGCCACAAACACTACAGTACCAGTATGAAATATTTGCTCTCCGTCGATACTGCAGGTATCAAGTGTGTACAAGGCACAGTGGTGCTTACCTGTGCCTAGAGAATTTATGCACTTGCTGCAACCACCCATGACACAACAGCAGAAGAGGTGGATATACCTGTGTTAATGTCAGGATTTCCTCGCTTCCGACAGTGATCAACCGATAACCCCAAGCTAACATTAAACAGTTGTGGATACCTGGTCACTAGTGTGACCAGGTATCCACAAATAATAAAGATCGGACCTTAATGTGATGGTGGCGGTCCCCACGGCAGAAAGCCTGAACCACGCACGTACGTGATCCACCGGTTATGCCTGTAAGAGGGAGTGCCGCGGCGCCGTCTTGAAGACCGGAAGTCAATGAAGGGGATCACAGCTGTGCCCTGATGTCTCCGTGAACCCTAAAATCAATGCGTAACCTCGCGTGATAATTACGCGTGGCTGTTACAGTGTGACAGAACATGTCTCCAAAGTGTATATGGGGGAATATGCAATATTGCATAAAAATTATAAAAAGGGGAGAAACAATTAGCAAAAATCCATACTCGTTGATTTCAGTATGAGCATGCTAATTAATAAGCAGTAACATTAAGAAAGAACATCTGCAAACAACTAAAATCAATAATATTGGGAAAGTAAAATGGTAGGCTATCAGCACAATTTGGTAGAATTTTCTTGATTATGTAATTACCACCGTAATCTAAACTGCTCGCATAATCTCAGAATTTCAACGAGGCAAACGGAGCAGTCCGCGTACGAGGGCACCAGTCAAGTAGCACAGTAGAGCAAGAAAACCGAAATAAAGGGAAGCATGGCTCGCCGAGCGATGAAGAAAAGAGCACACAAAGCGTGAATTGCTGCACATCCTGTCTTTTTCTTGGCTCTTTCATTTCCTCAAAAGTAACAAATAAGCCAGCGATATAATGCGTTCCTATATATATATATATTATATATATATATATATATATATATATATATATATATATATATGCACACATCAAAGTAGCTATTCGCTATTCCTAGCACGATTTTCGGTTTTGAAGCTTTGATCGTCACGCCGCCTTAAAGGTATGCGCCGGAGCTACGTGGGCAGCGAAAATTTTGTAGGCTGTAGGAAATCTTCACTACATTGCCACGCATAAAATTTTTTATCGCAAGATGAAGCTTAACTATTTAGCCCAAATTGACATTCTTCTAAACCATTAATCATGTTGGCTATAGGGGCCATATGTAACAGAAAATATATTTAGAAAGCTGTGTATTCATAAGTCACTGAGAACAAAATATATCAGAAAGGCTGCGTTAATCATATCTGGTTCACTTTTCATACCCTTCTACTTCAAGATGACAGACATGGAGTACGACTGAAATCGACAATATGCAGATTGTCTGCCAACTTGAGCATCACAAGAATTTTGTATCTTTTTCCCAGCTTTACAAGAGACAATAACAGATTTTTTTGCAGATAGTGACAGTGTAGGGCAGTATTGTTTATGCATCCAGAAATTATGACACCAGAGCTTAATGGTTTTTGCTTGGTGCATGTGAAGAAATTAAGCAGGAATAAGTTCTTAAAAGAGGTCCATATTTTAAAGCAATGAAATTGCTCATGGATCTTTTTCTCAATGTGAAAAATAGAGGTGTATGTTAATGAAGCAATGAAACTGAGTTGAAAATGAAAAATAGGTTATGTATAAACAAAGAAGGAGGGTAAAAAAGTAGGAAAGGAAAAGCTCGGAAGCACATCACATTTTTCACTGTGGCCATGGAAAAAGTCTGGCTCTTCTGGACGATGACACCGGCTAGGCAGTTTCCATCAACCTTAGCCTCAGACCATTTGTGCCAAGTGAACACCTTACTGCAACATTTCTAACTAAAGACCACTATTGATAATACGTCTATGGAAAAGTTTCGCTTCTCGTCTTGCAACTCATTACATGATGGAGCTGAAAAAAGTTCCGCTTATAATAAAGTTGGCTATGAGCTTGACAGTTTTCACTGGTGACAGTTTTCACTGGTGCAGTATGTTACTGTGAATGGTACATCTGGGCACTCTATTGATGTGCACTCCACTGGTGTCTTATTCATGACATGCAGTGTTTATTCCCTTCAAATTTAATTTATCCTAAGAGTGGCACAAGGTTGCTGCTGCAAGGTGCACAATGCAAACCAGCAACTTTCACTTGATGTACTAGTGGTGAAAGTGTGTTGCTATTGCTAGGGGGAAGGACTTTACAACCAAGGCACAGCAGAAGCCAAACATTATAGTGATTGTGGACAATCCCTGCCAGAATTCTAGTTCATCGGGACAGTTTGTCCATATCGTAACAGTAGCAACTAGTGGCTGCATGGGCAGCAAGAGCGCAAGTATGCTGCAAAGGTTAAAGCATGCCAATGATAGTACCTTTTTTGCTTCATGCACGTTGGCTACAAATGAATTATTTCTTCTCTATTCCTCTATGTGAAAACAGTTGTTTCATGCATTCTGTCTCGCTTAACTGATCAGTATTAGACATACACCTTCACCAGACATGGCACTTTGGGCTGGTGGCGGAGAGAAATGGATTAATATATTGTAGCAACAAATTGTCATTAAACTTTTATCCCTTACTTCGTTTGCAAAAAAAAAAAAAACTTGCTTTTAGAAGTTGAACCACTTATACCACACCAAAAGAGCAACAAAACGCTGTTTAGTCACCAAACTAACGAAACAAAACTCGCGAGTGCAGTCAGAGGCAGCAGATGGCGACGGGACATAACACAAACAAGATTGTTCTCAAAAGTGCCACATGGCTGTCATTTATCGAAAAAGTAGCATACAAAAACAATGTTTCATACTGTAAAGGTCTGATGGTAGTGCGGATGATATACAAATTTTGGAATTGGTTTCCAAGATCAAATAAAGGGTGTGCATGTCATTCATGAAAGCGGACGAGTAACGAACTTCGTGCTTTACACATAACCAAACGTCAATCACAGCTGTTTCATTTAGAGTTCCAACAACAGAACTCACTTGAAAGCTTGCAGAAGCCGCACATTACTGTCAGTAGAACAAAACCAGTCATCCCGAAAGCAGCCAGGTGCTTTTAATCTCCACATTTTCATTTCATTGTCGCCTTGCGAAATGCACAAATCATTCTCACTGCATGCACGGTGGAACGTGTCTGCACGCAATAGAGGCGGCCAGAAAGCACAGCTGCGGATGACTTGCTTGTTTTTAAATGCAGGTCTTTTCCTCACCGGACGGCGTAAGTAATACAGTCGTACCTTAGTGGGGATCTTGCCGAAATACAAGGCTCGGGTTACCTCGTAAAATAGATCGCACTTCGGGGCCGATTTGCATGTAAGCAGTATGTAACAAACCTGCGTCTGAGCCACGAAGGGCTCCGTGGAGCGGCCGTGCACCAGGGATTGAATCAATGCAGAAATCGCATTTAGTTCATCCGGGGCAAGACAAGATGACTAGCCTCATGCGGTCTTCGGAGAAGACTCGTGGCACAAGTATAGCACAAGAGCGCACACACACATCCACACAACAACACGGGCACCAAGGCCCACGGGTCGCTAGCATGGAATGGGGGTGCTGGCCGCAGCTCGTAACAGCCAGCAGACGGCCTCTTCTCCCTCTCCATCTTCGTTTTCCCCCTCGCGCCGCATCAGTTTGTTGGGATCAGATATACGCGGTTCGGCTGGCTGTCCGCGGCTCGCACGTGTCCTTGATGCTTTTTCGAAGAGATGTGGATCTTAATGTCGGACTTGCCACCATGTGAAACATTAACATCACAGGCACCACGCGGTGCAAAATCCGAACTTCTTTCCTTTCTTAGACAGCACGAAGCAGGGAAATCCTCCCGCGTACGACTTCGAAAATACTTGTAAGTACTGTCGTGGCTTTGAGCCCGCCATTGCACTGCGAAATCGCTACTACTAAAACTTCAGAGTCATACTGAGTCGGATGCGGCCGCAGATCACGCAAAAACAGAGGCCAACACCAAAGTTGTCCAAACACGTGAACAAAGGAACAGCCACTAGCCTGGCGGAGGCAGTATTGAGTTTTGGATATGGATTCGTGTTCCCCCGAGTAGACGATAGAAGTAACTACAACGTTTGCAGCTGCTGATGATGATATCACAAATATGTGTTTCCCTCTCGTAGCTGCCAAAGGTACCATAATAGTGTTAACATGGCCTCCGGGATTACCCTTCCGCGCGTACAGTGGCTAGAATGATAAAGTGTGATTACCGCCAAGCGGCGCCTATGGGAGCATTGAAGCCGCCTGGTGATGCTTCCGCTGGTGATGCGGACAGTTGACAGCCGTGTGGTGCGGACGCGTGTTCCATCGCTCCTCCGATTGCACGTGGCTACCGGAAACGGACGGACTGGCGACAGCGGGAGCTTCCGAAGCGTCAAATAGATGAGTTCTTTCTTTTATTACCTTATTTCTTTTTCAGCTAGTTAGGTTAGGTGCAGCCTAAAGAATAGATTTTAGCTCTTGGTCCTAGCGGCCTGGTTTTTCGTGCCGGCAGCTAGGTTTTCTTGGCGTTCATTGTTTAGCTATCTTGTTTAGATAGACATTTTTCTTTCTAGGCTATTGGCATTCGCAGATTTGGTTTTTAACGCGTGTTTGCTAGTCGTTTCTTTTGTCTTCTTTTGGCAATTTGTATATTCTAAGAATTCGTAACAGTTATAGTTCAGTCGATGAGCGCTTAAGATGTGCAATCAAAAGAAGGTAAAGTGTACTCAGTGTGAGGCGCAGGTTAATCTCAAAGAAACGCGTTTTGATTCTGTAGGTGAAGCGGAAGGCAGCGACTTTTTGTGCCAATGTTGCGTACTGAATGCACGTCTAGATAGATTTGATCAAGAAAGGGGCAGTTTAGTGTCTCGTGTGGAGGATTTAGAACATGAAGTACATTTGCTAAGGACGGAAAATCAGAAACTGCTTGGACAGCTTACTCAGATTGAAAAGAAAGGGGCCGACTTTGTCCTTGGAACCAACAAGGACGAACATTCCAATGCGGGCCACGTGGCTGGGGCCAGCACTGGCATGGAAGGCATAAGCAAAGTAGGTCAGGCGGATCCGAGCCGTCAGAGTTATTTAGAAGCAGCTAAGACGCCGGAAAAAAAGGAAGAAGTAAGGAAGAATGAAAATCCCAGAGATAAGGACACAGATAACCGAAAGCAGGAGCCAACAGTTGGGAGAGGGAGAGAGAAGGCCCAGGTGCTTATCGCCGGAGATTCTAACATGAGCAGGTGCAAGCGAGATATCTTGGAACGTGTAAGGGGTGATAAGAGAGTGTTGGTTGGAGCCTTCCCAGGGAGAACAATGAGGGATGTACTAAAAGAGAGTAAAAATAGGCTGTTGAAGGATTCCGCAGAGCGCAGTATGGTAATAGTAGCCGCGGGTCTAAGCGATGTCCTAAATGGTGACGCTCCAGGAGTGGTGGAAAGTTTAGCTAAGGGAGTTGACGAGATCAGGGAGATAACACAGCAGACGCAGATAGTTGTATGCACAGTACCAGAGGTGCTAGGATTGAACGGAAAGATGGAAAAGGACGTGGTGACAGTTAATCAGGACATAAGAAAGTTAAGCCTGGAGAAGCGTTTCGAAGTGGTTGAGGTAAACAGGGAGGTACATAAAGCAGGTCTTGGTAAGGCTTTTCAGCGAGATGGCATTCATTTTAACAGAAGGGTCGGAGCAGAGATCGGCTGGCGCTTGGCAGGCAGGGCTGTAGCGTTTTTAGGCGGTCCGCGAGGACTCCGTGCACAGAGGTAGTTAGAAGTGAAGCAGAAGAAAGTGTAATAATGGAGGCTGAGCCCCCAAAAATGGCAAAGAGTATGTCGAGAAAGAAAAGTACAAAAAAGAAATTTAACACTAGGATCAGCTACATAAACATGCAAGGAGGTAGAAAAAGAGCGAAATGGCTAGAGATAGAACAGCAGTTGAAGGATGACAAAATAGGTGTGTACGCTCTTTGCGAGACTCATCTCAGGGATCTAGAAGATCCACCGTTTATAGAAGGCTACGTCTGGGAAGGGTGCAACAGAACGAGAACGGAAAGAAAGGGTGGAGGCATAGGTATGTTGATACACCAGGGAACAAATTGGCAAAGAATTAAATCATCTTGTAAAGAACATATCTGGGTTTCAGGAACCATTGCCGGCACAAGGACATGGCAAGGGGTAGTTTATTTAGGAACAGGACATCAATGCAGGCAAGAAAACAGGGATCTTGTTGAATGTCTCAGTGACGATATAAGCCAGTTTGGAAATGGGGCCAATATTATTCTGCTGGGGGACATGAACGGCCACATCGACGATCTGGATGGATACACGGATTGTACCGGGAAGCTAATGCTAGATTTCTGCGAGCGACACGATCTAGTTATAGTAAATAGAGAAACAAAATGTGAAGGCCAAATCACGTGGGAATTCCGCAACAGGCAGACGACCATTGACTATTGTCTAATGTCGCAGGAAATTTATAGCAAGGTCACAAAAATGGAAATAGACGAAGAAGGGGAGTGTAGTCTGGGAAGTGATCATGAACGTATTAGTCTGCAGATGGGGCCCTTGATGAAATGAGAAATGGAACTTAGACAAAACGTAAACGCAAAATTAAACGACGATCAAATAGCGCAGATAGCAGCAGACATAGAGGAAGCAATAGAGAAAAGCCCCATAGAAGACTGGGATTATGAACAGGTAGAACTACTCATAAGGAGTAAAATTCAGGAGGTTAAAGTAGCAAACCGCTGGAATGGAAAGAGGAAGCCACGGAGCTGGTGGAATAAAGAAATCCGGGAAGCTATTGAACAATGACGGGCTGCTTCAAGGGAACACTGAATGGCAGAGAAAGCACAGGCTTCTCAGGAGGAAATCGACCAAAAATGGGAATCATATCGACAAAAGAAACTTCAAGTGCAGGCCCTCGTCCAAAGTAAAATAAGACAGTCCACCGATCGCTGGATGGCTGATATACACGATGCCTCTAGAGGCGGAGCAAGAAAATTCTGGAACCATATAAGCTGGCTAGGGAAGAAGAATCAAAGAAAGCAAGATCGGATTCAAGATAACGAGGGAAATTGTTTAAAGGGGGACAACGCAGTGAACTACATTACATCAGTTATAGCTGAGTCATTTAAGAACGACGATAGGGTAATCTCCGCAAATCAGGAAGCAACACAAGGTAGCAGAATACAAAGCACCTTAGAACTGACCAATCTAAACTGGAAAAAGGCAGAAAAAAATATTCCTAAAAACACATCTACAGGAATAGATGGAATTCCGATCAAGCTGATTAATGAACTCGGTCCAAAAAGTAAGGAAACGTTGTTAAAAGCTTTGGAAACAGTCATAGCGAATAAGCAAATTCCAGACAGCTGGCGACAGAGTAAAATGAATTTGATTTATAAAGGGAAAGGAGAAAGGATGCACATAAAATCCTACAGGCCGATTACCATAACATCTGTAATGTACAGGTTAGCCATGCAGGCGGTGAAATTAAAGGTGCAAGCATGGGTTGAAAGTAACAAGATACGCGGAGAACTTCAGAACAGCTTTAGAAATGGTAGGCGCTTAGATGATTGCCTGTTCGTGCTTACCCCATGCATCGAAATATCTAGAGTGGAAAATAGACCTTTGTATTTGGCCTTCCTGGACATAAACGGGGCGTACGACAACGTAAGCAGGGAACTCCTGTGGAACATATTAAAAGAAGAAGGTAGCGGTTATGAGATAATAGAGTTCCTACAGGAAATATACCGGGATAACAAAGTAGAAATTACGTGGGAAGGGATAAGAAGTACGGAGGATGTCAAAGTATGCAAAGGATTAAGACAAGGCTGTCCTCTATCACCGGTGCTGTTCATGCTTTATATGATAAACCTGGAACGGAGGATACAAGACAGTAACCTAGGTTTTAACCTGTCATACAGATTAGGTGGAAAGGCGGTAGAGCAGCGCCTCCCCGGTTTGATGTATGCAGACGATATTGTGCTGCTAGCTGAGAGTCTGGAAGAATTGCAAACTCTAGTTAAGTATTGCGGAGACGAAGGGGACGATCTAGGCTTCAGTTTCAGCGCAGTTAAGTCGGGTCTGATGATTTTCAACGGCTCAACTGATCAGGGTATTAAAATTCAAGGCCTTGAAATACCTAGAGTAGCAGAATATAAATATTTGGGGGTATGGGTAAACGAAGGATTGGCATACATTGGAAAGCATGAGCAATCACTTAAGGCCAAAGGGCGAAGGAATGCCGGGATAATGAAGCATAAGGCATTGTGGGGATACAATAGGTATGAGGTATTGAGGGGTATTTGGAAAGGAATTATGGAAAGGAATTATGGAAAGGAATTTGGAAAGGCCTTACTTTCGGAAATGCGGTTTTGTGCCTAAAATCAGAGGTACAGTCGACATTAGAAACAAATCAGAGATCCGTTGGACGATTAGCACTAGGTGCCCACGGCGAAACTACAAATGAGGCGGTACAGGGAGATATGGGCTGGGCATCTTTCGAAGTACGGGAAGCTAAGAGTAAAATATTATATGAGGAACGCCTGAGGAAATTGGACAGTAACAGATGGGCAGCTAAGGTATTTAAATACCTGTACCTAAAAAGCGTTGACTCACAATGGAGGAAAAGAACTAGGAAACTAACTAGTAAGTATGTTAGTAACAAGGACGGAGAAATAAAGAGCATTAAGCAACAGGTGAAAAACACAGAAGGTAAAAATTGGATAAATTCGATGGAAAAAAAACAGAGTGTGGAATTATACCGAAAGTGGAAAATGCAGATCAGGAAGGAAGATTTCTTTGATAACTCAGGAGGCAGTGCCCTACTTTTTGAAGCTAGATCAGGGTGCCTTAGAACACGCAGCTACAAAAAGAAGTTTAACAATGGAGATGACGCATGTGCTGTATGTGGAAACTCCAGTGAAACAATTGACCATATTATACTCGAATGCAATGGTATCCATCCGGAAGTTGATGCAGGCGCAATCACTGTTCCTGAAGCTCTGGGCTTTAGAGATAACAGTGGCCGGGTGAATAAACCGGTGGTGGAAACTAGCAAAAAACGGCTGGAAGATTGGTGGCTTAAAAGCAGAGAAGTGACATAATGTTAGTAATGTAGGAGCAAAATTTAATAAATAGAATGATGGTTTAGTTAACCATTCTAAATCAATAATTAAGATATATGGAGAAAAATGAGCATGATAGCTACTGCTACCACCCCGTTTCAAAGGGGACGCTCCTATATTCCATCCATCCATCCACGTCAGGTCGGCGCATGAAACGCATGCTTGAACCCTGGAGTGCGCACGGGATGTGGGCGCTTTGCGTTGTTTTTTGGTGCAAATTCTGCCTCACGGTGTATGATGAGCCGGCGACAAAGTCATTGTTTTGTACCTCGTTACAAAACCGAGTACAAATCGTACTAGATATGGTTGTTCGGTGTGCGAAATTATTGAAAGGCGCAACGCTGCTGTTTTGCGAGCTGCTTTAGAAAATAATTACTGTCACGTCAGCTTTGGCACGTTATTTATGGCACAACTGCTATGTTAATTGATAGAACGAGCGTGGGTGGCCCCTTTGTACGGCGTATTCCGGACCATTTTTCTGATTGTGCCTTGATATGCATGTGTCAAAAACCGTTTCAAGGAAAATTTCAACAGCACTTAGGAAGCCAGGTGCACAGACTACATCATTCGAAGGCTTATTCCAGTCCAGAATTGTTTTAGGAAAAAATGAAAACTTAAATACATTAATGCGGCATTAATAACTCAATCTTTTTCATGTTGTCCTGAATACCGGTACAATCATTGTAAATGCTGTACAAGAACTTCAGTCAGCAGATTTTTCTACGGGTTGCTAAAGTCTTCCACCCAATACGGTCGCCAAGTTCAGAGCTCGATACAAAAGTGATAACTGCCAGTTATTTAAATAACGCCACTGAAGAACTGAAAAAAAAAAATGGCGGTAATTTAGAAATTTTCCCAATGCTTCAGCGCCTGCTAATCAACTATAAAATGAAATTTGTTGTGCAGCAGAGGTGTTTTTTTCTTGTCTCCCAGAAGAAAAACAGCCAATTAAGCAGCCCAGGCAAAATGAGTAGCGAAGCAAGACAGTAACTGCAAAAACAAAATTACTACTATCCCCAAGTGATTCTTCAGCTGCTCACCTATCTATTCGGAAAACAAAAAATTCAGGGGTGGTTTACTAGCGTGGATATACATGCAATGTTTACAGCTCATGTTTAGAAAAGTATTGCCTCCTGTAGCTTTGTTATGCCATGCCTTGCCACGTTTAGCTAAGTACTTAATTAGGTCTCCTTAATCCTAATGAAAACCCAAGGAACATTTAACGTCTTTAGTGCAACTGTGTCATATAGGATGAAACCAACGACCGTCGATCAAAGCGCAGCTTGAATGACTGGCAGCTTAATACGTGAAAAAGAAAAAAAAAACTGGGTACCGAAATTGCGGAGTGGTCTATCTAGCACTGTGGCCAGCAAAGTTAACCTTTTTACCTCGGCCAGTGTGTCTGGTGGCAGTTACTGGCGGCAAGTGTTTCTTGGAGTGATTGCTCAAAGGAGGTTTTAAAGCCACCCCAGCGAAGTCCCGCTTAGAATGCTGGTTGTAATTCTTCCGCTTAAAAATGGCCGCTGCATAGCATAATAAAATTACATCGGTATGACTTAGATAGTTGACAAATAAATAAAGATGCCGTGTAAAAGTGGAGGTCGCAGTAAGAGCAGAAAGTATGCATCGGATCTTGAAGGGATGTCTCAAACGTGGCTGATTAACTGCGCGGCGAGCAGACGACACGCAGTGAGCGAACGTGTAAGCGTTTGTCAATGCCCTCTGGATCTCCCGCTCCGTAGCATCACGGAAGGGCTTCAGAGTCGGTAGCGCGGTCTGCACACTTCCCCTATTCTAGCCACTGTACCGTGCGCGTGTGATGTTATCTCGGAGGCCATGATGTTAATAGATGTCCGCACTTTTTTTTTTTTTTTCCGAAAATGAAACATTTTCCGCAAAATTTTCTGCAAGAGTCGTAAAATCGTAAGACGACTCAAAATTCGTACATTTTACGGAAAATTCGGAAGAGTTGGCAGGTATGCTGAGAAAACCTCAGACCATAGCGCCGTTCTTGTCTCCTTAAAGTTCTCGGTTACTAAACAGAATATATATTTTTTTAATTTTCTGAATTCGATTCCCCTGATGACATTTCAATAACAGACACCCTGGCTGATGAATTTGAAGAATTTCTTGTGCCGAGTTCCACTTGTGATGTGAACACATTTGGCAAGTTATTTTTAACCTTGGCGAAAAAATGTATTCAACACTTTGTTCCTCTCAAGATAAAGAAATATCAAACTTCGGTGGATGACGCATGATGTCTTTCATCAAACACGGTGTGCACACAGGCTAACCCATAGCAAGAAAATGGGCCACAATAGCACGTTTAAATAAAGCAAAAGAGGAGCTTTGACTGAAAATCAACTCTGCTAGGAATTTCTTCTTTCGTGTGCAGCTGCAAGACCTGCTAAAACTAATCCATGTAAATTCTGGTCATCGGTATTGCCAAGTGTTTTATGACAGCTACTTCAATGATGATTAACAATAATTCTGCAAATGATTCATTTCTCATATCGAATGCATTTATTGAGTATTTCCACTCAGTTTTTGCTTGTGACAATATTATTCCGCCAGTTACCATTGCTCGTAGTGACGTGTCCATTAATAACATTAAGATTTCCGAGGAAGGCGTATTTACCTTAATATTGAAACTCGACATCAAGATGTCAGCTGGGCTGGATGGCATCCCAAACTTATTTCTGGTATGGTACTCATTATGACCCTGTCTTTGCACCTCACCTACTGACGCCCATGCTCCGGATTACGCCAGTAGCACATGCGCCCCGAAATTTTAGCGAAACGATCACGATCCACAATTTCCCAACAGACATGCTTCACGCACTATGTACTTACCTCGGTACACGCCTGGCTCGATCGAGGCGGCCGCGGCTGACATATCTGTTTGACGAAAAGGAAAAACGCGTGTGCGCTTATGCCTTTTAACTGAAATGAGCGCTTTTCTGCTACAACATGATTGATAAAAACTGGTGCGTTTAAGTGCATACTTTGAAAAGCCAACTAATGTACCAACGCGTGCCCGCAAAAACAGCGTACGATATGCGTATGTGGGAAGCCCGAGAGCACTACATTTGATATATTCTCACTCGCTTCCGTAACCACGCCGAGGCGTTTAATACATTCCGCGGTTAAACTGGTGGCATTACAGCTGTTGACACATATTCTGGGCACCCGCTACAGATATATATATACATATATTGTTCCTTTTCTGCACCATTCACAGTTTCGGAAAGCGCACGCGATCTGCAAAAGCGGCATTTCGATTCAAACTTCAGTAATTAAGGCCTTTGAAATACACCTATTTTGCGAAATACTTATTTCAGGCTCCAGAAAAAAAATAAATTTTTGTTCAGACTTACTGCGCCGCTGAAGATGCTTCCGATTGACAGCCCGAGAACAAGGCCCCCCCCCAAAAAAAAAAACGACGCTCAAGCAACAAGTAAGTAAACACTGGAAAAGCGGGGAGCGGATAACCACCATAGCTGGAGCGCAGGGGCACATTTACCAGGGGCAAAGACCGAGCAGAATGAAACTTAAAAGAAAACAAAACAAAACAGCAGTATAAAAATAAAATTTTAATAATAAGGTTTTATAATATTGTAGTTTTTAAATCTTGTACCAGCTATTTTATCAATAAAAAAACATGTTTCACAATTCACCGTGGCACTAGTGAAATGCTGCTGTCACGTTACGTCATCATAAACTAAGCAAAGGAAAAAATGTGTGCAACAGCAAGTGAAACATTGATAATACTAATTTATAACTTAAAATTGTGGCTGAAAAAAGGGTTACTGTTTATTTTCTTAATAATTTTAACTTATGTAGGTATCGTCAGCGTTTGTATCGTCAGGTATCGTCAGGATGTGAGAAATCCGAGCTTGATTGCTACAATCAAGCGCGGAGTTTTGGACGCGCTTGATTGTGACGTACAGTTGCAGACGAAGTTTTTCTCGTGTAGTGCAATTTCTAGCTTCGCTCTGCATTGTGCGCTTTACTCGACGCAAGGAAATTTGGCTCCCCGTGGCCTGCTTATCTCGTTGTTTTGCCGAAGGTATTCCGCCTTCAAATACGCAATTACTGCAGTGTTCTGTTCCACAGCTCTAAGGCTGTACTACAGTGTCGCCCTTGTGTAGAGCACTCGATCGGCGCATTTCCCTGCATAAAACTCGATACCTCGTCGCGGTTACTACTTTTAACAATGCTTGTACGGAAGTAGATCTACTAAGACATGTGAAGAAGATGAGCACGAGCACTTTGTCCGTAAGTCGTGGGCTGATTTTTAATTTCAGGTTTTATTGCGGGATGAGCACTGCCCAAGCGTTCTACACACGGGTGACGTCGACTGTAGTACGTTGTGGCACTGCATTTATTTACCTCCGAATTCCTTTTTGCGGTCAGCTAGGCTACGCATCCGCAATTAATAATTCAGTATTCAATGTAGATCTGATAGACAGGAAATACAGGCTGTAAGGCCGGTTGGCGCGGCCGGCGCATATCGCTTGTCAGAAAGGGACTGCATGCAGCAACAGCTGGTGAATATTCGAGGTTGCTTTGGTTGCCTTTGGTACTTATATGATTGTTGTTGTGTTGGGTTTAGTGGCGCATAAGCAACTTAGGCTATCATGCGCCAACTTCAAGAGTGTTGCGTTTATGTAATTTAAACTTACATTCTGCTTGGAACGTTTGCTTCTATTAAAAACCTGAAAACACAGGGCAAATCAACGAACCCTGTGTTTTCAGGTGCTATGCAGCCATAGTCTAAGGAGGAGCGTACGACAGATCTGTTTAAGGCATGTCCTGTCAGCGCCCCAGTGTTTATGGGAAAGAACTTTTAGCATGTTTAGAGATTTGGAAGCCTTTTTCTTCAGGACATTTATATGAGGAAGAAAGGTGAGCTTTTTGTCAAAAGTTACGCCTAGAAATTTGTGTTCGTTTTTCACCGGTAATTTCGTTTTGTTAAGGTGTAGTGTAGGATCTGTCTGTAAGCCTCGTTTGAGAGAGAATAGAACAGCCACTGTTTTTTTGAGGAGAAAACTGAAATCCGTTTGTGTCTGCCCATGCTGCTAGTTTATTTATGGTCAACTGCACCTGTCTCTCGCATGTAGATACGTTAGAGGATGTGTATGCAATCTGTAGATCGTCAACATAAGCTGATGTCCTGTTCACTGCAGTTCTCTGAGACTCTCGAAGTTGTATACTAACCGCGTCGTCTGCCATCTCAGCTGCAGCCATGGATGGTATAACAGAATCGGCAGGCGAAAACTAAAACACACTATCTATGCGAACCTTTATAGAGCCTAAAATTTAAGTACAATATTTTCATTTGCGGTTGCTTTCGTTTTCTTTTTTCGTCAACAAATGGTACAGTGCGGCACTGCTGCAAGCTACTTTCACTGCGGGACGTATTACAAATGGCGGCGAAGAGATCTTTCCAGGCACCATAATACTACATTGAGAACACTCTCTTAGCATTACTGAAGGAATTCACAGTGCATCATAGATACTTCAATCATTTGTGCTCCTGGAAACTAAGAGGTACGGTTTCTTCACGTCGTTGGGATACAAGCGGGACAGTGTGTACAGTGCGAGTTGCTTACAGCCCCTTCGGTTACGTCTTCTCCAAGTGTGCAGTTCTGTTACAGTAGTATGTAGTACATGTTAATTTGGTGCAGTAGCTACCGCTACTCGCTGTTGCAGTATTTTTTTTTATGTTGCTTTCCCGAGAACTGGCCCTCATATGTAAGTGCATCGTTGTTGCTTTCAGCTGTTTTGCCCCTCCCCCCCCCCCCCCCCCCATTTCCACTTTTGCCCTTAGGCACAGCCTGTCTGTATGCTAGCACACCGTTTGTTGTGTATGCTTCGCCCCCTCTGTACCTGTGCACTGCAGAGAAGCACCAGGGCAGATGACCATCACTGTATTTTAGTTCATGTCATGGGCTGCCGGGACTTCATGTTCTGCCTTGTTGTATACATGCTTACATTTTAGTTAACTGTTAATTGGTAGAATATAAACAAAGGTTAACTTTTCTCATATAGCTGTAAATATTTCGTCATACTGTCCAGGATGCCAAATGAGTTGTTGAAATGTCAGGATGACGCTAGAAATATATTGACCCTTGTTTACCCTTTTGTGCTGTGCTACTACCACAAATTCTGAGCAGAAACAGTCAGTTCATTTTCTATTGCTGTCCAAAAAAACTTAAGTATACTTTCTTCATCAGTTTAAAAGCAGCTGCTTGTGTTGCCTCATATATGTTCTGTTTTCACCCAGAACCTCTCCACCTTCCCCAGTACTTCAAGAAATAAAAGTAGTCACTGAGCCGAGCTTAATTGTCCTTTGCTATTTTCACTAGAAACACATGACCCTGCTCGTCCATGTCATGGGCACGGTTAATACAGACTTTGCAGAGTATCCTTTTCTTTTCTGCAATATTTGGGCATTTTCAAAACATATTCATCATTGCTCGTAGCAGGCATGCCCATGTGGACGAAATACTGACTCTTCTAGAAATGAGCCCCGCCTCGGCTTAAGGGTCATGGCATCAACTGTAGTTGATGTTGGGACTTGAGTCGCAGGTGCTGACTCTGTAACTACAAAAGGCCTCAATTCAACCGGGAAGGGCATTCTTACACATCTCTTGACTGTGGACCAGTGCACTTGTGCTATTTCGAAAACATGAAAAAATACAGATTAAAACAGGATTGCTGTACTGGGTGTTTAAATGTTTAGTTACTGGACAGTAGGTACAGCAATTTCGCAAGAGTCCATGTGCCTGGTACCTTGTCGCAAGAATGCACGCAGACATATGTATTACTTTGGTTGTTTTTATTCTAAAAGTCTTGTGAGCTTGAAACATTCCTTCAAGCTGACAAATGTATGTTCCCTGTGCAAGTTCAAAGTGTTGTGGTGGTGCCTGTTGGCCACAAGGTCAAAAGACATGCGCAGAGAGAGAGAGAGACCCTTTAATGAAGAACAGAGATTTTATCCGGCGTTTAAATTTCGCTGACATGCTACTCTGTGTAGGAAGGGGAATTCGGGAGGTAAAGATGGAAAAAGAATCCTGAGGAGATTAAAAGAAGGGGGAGATAAAATGCGGCCATTAAGTGTGTTCTAAGGTGCATTGTGGAGTAATGGTATAAAATGAAATGATGAAATTCATAGTCCGATAAATGTGCTTATAGAGTTCACAGCGTGAAAAATGCTGAAGGGTAACGTTCAAGGTGAACTTAAAGTTTGTCTAAATGTCCAATGTCTTTAAAATGCGTAAATAAAAAGGTCATTGCGAGTCTCTGTTGCCTAGTGCAGGCTAAGGGACCTAAAACAATGCCCATTGTTAAAGGCACTGGGGAGAGCTTTTTCATGCTATGTTCGTAGTATGCACGCTCGTCAGCCTACGCAGGACACTCAAAAGACATGCACATGTTTATTCAAACCTTTAGGCACTAAAAAAAAAATTATTACTGTTTAGAAGTGTGCTTCCTGTCGTAGCAGTATGCGCACACATGCATGTCCTTTTAAAAACCAGCTGGCAGTAAATTTACTACCAGTAGATTATTATACCTACAGCTGTATGCGCTCACATTTCTGTAATTCAGTTCTTTTCAGCCGTATAATGTGCTACTCCTGTGTGGGTAAAGAAAGATCACTTGGGGTTTACTTCTTTAGTTAATGGGTTTAACATCTCAAAGCAATTCGGGCTATGAAAGACGCCATAGTAGAATGGTCCAGAAATTTCAACCTCCTGTGTTTTATAACGTGCACTGACATCACACAACCCAAGGGCGCCTTGGTTTACCCATCACAAAAGAGGTCGCCGTAGTCTTTTTGTGAGCCCAAGTATTCAATGTAAGTGTAGTTAATGCAAAAATGGTCATACTTAGATCTGTGCTTTAACAAAGAGGTGCCGCTCTTTTGCTGTTATATACACCTGAAAAAAAGGCTTAATGTGGGAAATTTACTAAAGCAAGCAAGAACACTAGTTTGGCGTAGTTTATTTTGATATGCGTGATATATGGCGTATGTACATGGCTTTGTCTGTATCTTCTTGCCTGCTGTTCCTTGCATCGCTTAGCGCAAGTTTCTCAGCATTTGACAAGTGCCGCAAAGGACCAGGCCTGCTATCTTGAGGCAGATTGAAGATCAGGACAGTTTACATGGTTAAACCACATGAGAACATATGTCGCTGCTGACGTCAAACATGCATTTAATGCAAGCAAACACAAAGGCAGGTAATTTTAAGACATGATGTCACAGAAACAGCCGAAAAGTGGCCAGCCATGCCACCTGCCAGAGGCATGCTGTGAGGTGGGCCGTAAATGTGTGCTGCTCAAGCTTCCTGGAGTGACATAGATATAAAGCCAAACTTTAACCAAGCCATATGAATGTGCTTGTGTGACCTAGGGTAGCATGTCTAGCCTGTGACCCAAAAGTCCTAGAAGGCGATTCTAATCTCACTGCTATCAAGCCTTATGGGCCACAATGTCATGCAAAAGGTGCTGTCACAGATACCAAAGCCAAGGGAGTAAGTAGACTGGGCGACAAAAGCAAGCATTTTTGAAGAGTAACAAAATCATAGAAAGTGCCAGGCAACTCTACTCTCTGCTCTTGCAGAGAATCAGGGATGCTATTATGGTACTCCTTGGTGGGGTGGCACAAAGAAAAAATGAGGGAGAGTACTGCTGCTCTTCATAAACATAATTAAAAACAAACAAACAATTGTAACAATGAGAGCTTCACATGCTTACCAGGAAGGAGGCATTATATGAAAGTGTTCTTTCTGTCGGGGCCCGAAAGGAGCTATCGGATAGCTTTGTAGATGGTGGCCGCCTGCCACCGTCTCTCGCCTTCCTTTGCCATAGTCATTGCATACAGTGCATTAGCAGTGCGCATCTTTGCTACCTGTCACCAAAGTTGCAAGATCACTTGACTGGGTGGCAGCAGTGCCCTGAGCACTGCATGGGCTAAGATGGCCTTAGAGCTTGGGTTTAAAGTTGCGGCTCCTACGCAGAATTTCAATGTCTGTTTATATGGGGTTTTACGGCGCATAAGCAACTGTGGCTATCATGCACCAAACACCAATGTCTTGGATTTTGATCCATTATTGTCAAGGGTATTACAGCAGAGACATGGATGAAATAAACTATGGTGTGTGCCGAGAAAAAAAGTCAAGGTTTATATACCTTTTTTTTACTTTTACCCCGCCACAGTGGCTCGGTGGTTAAGATGCTCAACCACTGAACCAGGGTACCGCGGTTTGATCATGGCCGTGGCAGTTATGTTTGGATTGATGCAGAAAGCATAGCACCCGTGTACTATGCACAGTCAGTACCTGTTAAATGGATCGAAATGATCTAGAGCCCTCCCCACAGTGTCGCTCATAGCCCAAGTTGGTCTGGAATGTATACAGCTGTTGTGCTTTTCGGCCGGTTCGATCATGAATTCAACCCATAAAGCTATTGATTACAAAATGTAATTCCACTGGCTGCGAGGATGTTTTAATATTCAGACATAGTAGGTTAAAAAATATGACTGAATAAACATGCTTAGTAAATGCTAAGTAATTTAACTGCATGTGTATGCAACATTCTCCATTTAGGCTCTTGGAACGTCCGATCACTGTTAAAGAGGGAGCTGATCAGTGTCATGCCTTAACAAAGGAGCACTATTTAATTATTTGTTTCCTGTAAACCTAAGTAAAAGCAGATAACCATGTTGGTGGAAAGTCGTCCTAATAAATGGCGTCGCTGGTCAGCTCCAGCCCAGAATGGGGAGACTACTATTCCTCCAGTAGGTGCGCTGAATGGAGCACCTCTCAACTCCAGCCAAGGAACAGGCCTACTGGTAGAGTCTACCAGATATGGTTCCCTCACCACCTTGTATGCACAATGCAGTGCCTGCCTATAAGGGTCGCTTGTGTGTAGCAGCCGAGTGGTCTGGCTTACATTACCTGTGTACTTGTTCTGACAGGAGAATGGCGAAGAAAGTGATTTACGCCAAAGGCTTGCTCTCGACAATGCCGTAAGCTAACCGGTCAAGTGAGTGGTAAACGAGAACATAGATGTCATTTGCCCCGTGCAAACATCTTTAGCTATTTCTGTCTGCTCGTACAAAATCGTGACTGCGACATGATGAAAAATATTGGTCAACGTAATTCACTGTTCTAGTCACCATGCAGCCACCACACAACACACTATTTGAAGGTGAGCAAAAGTAAGGAACATCCCTTTAAACTGAACCGCTCAGAAATGTTCACGTCACTAAAGCCAGACTCTTGCGCGCGACGAAAAGGCCAGAAGGGCTATGTAATATATACGCAAAAGACTGGCTCATTCATACCAAATGCCTATACATGAATTGAGAAATACTGGAGCACCCGGGTTTGAACCGAAGAAACATAAGGCAACTGCAGTAACCTCTCAAGCTCGAGCGCCCCTTCTCCTTGCGTCCCCTCAGCGCCTTTCAGGGGTCCAGCCCGCTCTGCCTTTTCGTCCTCATTTGACCGGCGTGCGCTATTTTCCTCCCTCTGCTTTCTCCACGACGCACTCTGGCTGCATTGTGACAGGCCAGATTAAAGTTTTGTACATCAGCAGTTTGGCCTGTTTAGGAACTGCTCTTGCTGTGTGCTTTGAGTAACGAACCTTGTTACGAGCTTTAGCAACAATGTAATCGATGCGTTTTGATCATAACATATTGTGAGTAAAAATGACACCAAGGTATTTGTATTCATGTACTCTATGCAATGATCCATAGTCGTAATATGAAGGTGATAGGTGATGGACCTTGCTGTAGCCGAAACATCTCGCCTAACTAGAGAAAGCTAACTTAGTTCAAATGATTTTGGTATTTTTGCGCTGAGAAGGAAAATCAGAAATTTTACCGAACCATATCAGGCCGGAAAAACCACGGATCGGCATTTGACTGAAGCAAGCCAGCTTTGTTCTGGTGAACACAACTCGGTGCTGTGCTGGATAAAATTTGCACCCGCATTGGACCACATTTTAATAAATGGTCATTTTGCACAATTTGTTCAACCTCTTGGAGATCCGGAGGCATATGCAGAGGTCAAGTGAAGCCGCCTGGGCCTGTACGTTGCTGCCTGCTGCCCTGCGTCCGTGAGTCCCCTACGGTGTCTCATGGAACCAGTCCGGCTTAACGGGAGAGGAGGCCAACCCCCTGCCTACCAACAAAGGCATGTCAATGGGAACTACACCCTCCCATCACGCTGGCTTCTGGGACTTGCCGATGGACAGTGGGGGTCCCTTCACCTTGCTGCTCGTCGGATGGCACTGGCGCCTTGCCTGTGCTGCAAGCCCGTGTACCTCGTGGATGGCATCCAAGAAGCAGCTCTTGAGGGGGGGGGGGTAGAAAACCAGTTGCCTCCCCCTTCACCTTGGCCGATCACCATCACCCCAGCGAGCGTCGGCAGCACTGGCTGGGAGAGGGGGTAATTACCTCCCCTTGGGGGAACGAGAACCGGTGATGGGTGTGCCACCAAAGCGTCTACACGGATTACTGCGAGAAGACGACATGGAGCTTCTATATCTAGTCGGCAACACGTGCGGTCATCTCCCGCCGCCTCTCCCAGCAAATGCTGGGGGATATTTGGCACGGAGTATGTGGAGCACACGGGAGGACTCGTCGTACACGGCCGCCCGTCTTCTGGTTCCCAACAGCGCAGCAAGCGGTAAATACCACACGCTCTCGTAACCGCCCGCGGCAGACGCCTTCTTACGTAGCCTTGCCCTTCCAAGGAAAACCTTTTTGATGTATGGCTAGCCGACATGCTGTGTATTATTTGCAAATGCAATAGACCTTATGCAAAATTGCTGCCATCTATCGGCCGCTGCGTGGGTTTCCACCATATTTGTGGCTAGCTGAATTGAGCAGCGGAAGCGGCATAGTAGGGGGTCGCGTCGTCAGATTTGTTAATGCCGACCTATTGTGTCCCTTGTTGTATGCAAGACTAAAATAAGGGTGTAGAAGAAAAGAAGCAGCAAGTTATATGCCTTGAGCTTTTTTTTTCTGAGGCTTGTATTAATTTGCTCTCCTGTGGTTGTTGCGCTAGGCACACTTTCGGTCAACGGCGCGCCTGAATTGTAAAATGGTATCTTATTTAGCGTGCTTTAGAAGTTTGCGAATCCATGCTCTGTGCTAAGTCAGACGAAATATATAGCCCATATATTTTTTTTTTTTACGCATTTAACCGTGCTATTGCTGAAGGGTAATAGTCGCCGCTCGCTTTGTTTTATCACAAATATATCAATGCTTTGAGGCTCCGAAATGCATGGCTGATTAGTTCACGCAGTCACCGCAATTTTCTTCATGGGCTTTGAACGCCCCTCTAGAGTTTTCCCATCTTTCCCTGCGCCTTCCTTCTCGTGGCTTGTTTAAATACCTCGACGCATTACAAAAAACTTTCGGGATGGCATTTTTGGCAAGGCTCCCTTGTTCTCGGGCAATTTCAGCAGATTTGCGTTCGATTACAGGAACGCAAGTTTTCAGAATGTCCTTATCGTGAAAGTGACGATTGCACACTCTCGACTTGGTTGAAAGGTTGTCTGCAGGTGGAATAGCCCTGTTCCATGCAACGAGAAGCGCTTCGCGCTTGAGCGAAAATGAATGCTGGTCTGAGCTCTGCTCTTGTCCGTTCGATAGCCACTCGTGCAGTCAGTCACGCAGCATGTCGGCATGGCTCCACTGTGCGTTATATTATTCCACGAAAACCACAAAATCATCACACAAAAGCGACAACTGCCATTCTCGCCAGAACGTCACGGTCACGATGACTACAAGACTCCGTTGACTGCGTTGCTCGTCGTTGGGAGCCTCCATGGCTTCCTGCAGCTAGAGCCTGATGCGACTCCAGCGCCACTGACTCGCCCGCGTGGTGCGGTGCCGCGCATCCCGCCGCAGTTTGAAAACTAACCTAGTCTACTAACATTAGTGAGGAGTGCCTGCCGAGACTTGCGTTAGGCCTGACCCAACATCGGAGTGCTTTCTTAACAGAGAGGTGAGAGGAGTAGCAGCGAGAACAAATGGTCGTGCATGTATTTTTCTTTATGTGTGTGGAGCATTTTCTTTTTTTTTTTTTGTGCCTAGACCTTTGAGAGGTGCAGTGCAGCCAGGAGGTCCGCACATGGAGTGCAAGACAACCGTCCACGGAGAACAGCAAACCAGAAGCGAGTGAGTGCCTCAGCCTGGATGGTGACTCTATTTTTCTTTGTAAATAATCTTTTTTCTGTCTCTTTGGCCCTGGGATCTGGGTGCCGCAATCTGCTGACTGGTATTGATGATTGCTGAAAATCACTGTGGTGCTCCAATACCGCTGGACGCGGTAGGCGTCGTTCGCTCATAAGTTGCTTTTGGATCGCAGCGAGCCAGTAGGGCCACCCTGGGTTCCTTGGCAGAGATGCACATCCTCGTGGCGTTGTGTTCTAGACAATGTCCTTAGTCCTAAGGGACTAGGCTTAAGGCTCTTTTTGGGGGCTGCCTGTCGCACATCGGAGGACAGTCTAACCGTGGCACACAATGAGCAAATGTGTTTTGCTTGTTTTACATTTTTATTTATTTGAAAATACTGCAGCCCAATTCAGGGCTATAGCAGGAGCGAGTATTTTCAGACAATCCAACGCATCAAATACATATAACAACAACAAAGGATGTTATCATAACACATGATACCTTCTGATGCTGCGACTCAATTGCCGACGCAGATTCAGAAATTGATGATGAACGGATGTTTCCATGCAAGGAATTCCAACTCTCCACAATGTGAGGAAAGAAACTATTTGAAGGCATTGGTACGGGCAAAAAAAAAAAAAAGGTCCTATATTAAGATTATGATGGCTCATGGTTGCATATGGTTCGGCAAACAATATATGCTCTGAAAGGCAATTGGAAGAATGGACTATAGACTGAAAACGTTTGAGGGACTTGGTTTTACGGCAGGATGAGAGCGGACTTTGTTTTAGAGAAGACATTGCAGGTACGGGTGAAAAATGGAAGTCGTTGCAGCAACAAGTAAATCTTACAGCTTTCTGTTGTACACATTCGATTTTATCAATTTAACGGCTTTGTATGGGTTCCAGACATTTAACGAATCTTCAGGAACAGGCAGAGTTAAATGCAAACAAAACGAACGCCCTCCACTTCGACTGATTGTTAAGTCAGCGGAAAGGCTTCCCTCTCAGTTGATGGTGATGGATGCGAGAGGAGGGCCTCTTGCTGGACCCTGGGGGACTTGCTTTGTGACAGACGGCTGCAGAGTTGAGCACACGTCGTCCATCAAATGAGTGACCACCGTCTGATGCTTTTCCAATGCTGACTAAACATTTATTAACTCAAAATAAAATAAGCAGAACTAACACACTTTTCATTACGTTCAGATTACACGACGCCGAGCCTACTATCGGCCACCGCCACGAACTCCTCTCTGCTTCATCCACGTTGTCCCTACCGCTCCGGGCCACCACCAGTCACGCATGACTGGCCCGCACGGCTGCCGTCCGGCAAAAGCCTCGCTCTCTCATTCCCGCATCCCGATCTTTAGCCAAAGACAACCCCCTTGCAACACCACAACCAATGAACAATTTTCCCGCCACTTTCTCCTGAATTAAACACTTCATATAGAAAAGAACAACAAAAAACATCATCACACACAAGCGAAGCTGCTCACCGCCCTGGCTAGCTATGCCAAAAAGAAAACATACAGAGATGCACAGTGCTGGCCATTTCTATCGTCGCCTCACGCACAGAGCGTCTCTGAAAGACAACACGCGTTTCGGCCGAAAAACCCCAAACCCGAGCTTCCGCACTCCCGGAGAGCCAAACTCCCGTCATTCTGGGAAGTGCGACGTCGTTTGTGGGACAAGCTACAGTACCCTCTCAAGCTCCCCTTCTCCTTGCGTCCTCGCAGCGCCTTTCGTGGGTCCAGCCCGTTCTGCCTTTCCGTTCTCATTTGACCGGCGTGCGCTATTTTCCTCCCTCTGCTTTCTCCACGACGCACTCTGGCTGCGTTGTGACAGGCCGGATTAAAGTTTTATACATCAGCAGTTTGGCTTCATTAGGAGCTGCTCTTGCTGTGCGCTTTGAGTAACCAACCTTGTTAAGAGCTTTAGCAGTGATGTAATCGATGCGCTTTGATATTGTGAGTAAAAATGACACCAAGGTATTTGTATTCATGTACTCTATGTCGTAATACGAAGGTGATAGGTGATGGACCTTGCTGTAGCCGAAACATCTCACCTAACTAGAGAAAGCTAACTTAGTTCGAATGAACTTGGTATTTTTGCGCTGAGAAGGCGAATCGGAAATTTTACGGAACCATATCAGGCCGGAAAAACCACGGATGCGCGTTCGACTGAAGCAAGCCAGCTTTGTTCTGGTGAACTCAACTCGGTGCTGTGCTAGATAAAATTGGCACTCGCATTGGACCACATTTTACCAAATGGTCATTTTGCGCAATTTGTTCAACCTCTTGGAGATCCGGAGGCATATGCAGAGATCAAGTGAAGCCGCCTGGGCCTGTACGTTGCTGCCTGCTGCCCTGCGTCCGTGAGTCCCTGAAGCTACGGTTTCTCATAGAACCAGTCCGGCTTAATGGGAGAGGAAGCCAACACCCTGCCTGCCAACAAAGACGTGTCAGTGGGAACCACACCCTCCCATCACGCTGGCTTCTGGGACCTGCCGATGGACAGCGGGGGCCCCTTCACCTTGCTGCTCATCGGATGGCAGTTGTGCCTTGCCTGTGCTGCAAGCCCCACGTGTACCTCGCGAATGGCATCCAAGGAGCAGCTCTTAATAACCATTAGGTGAGCATTTGAAGAGGGGGAGGGGAGTAGAAAATCAGTTGCCTCCCCCTTCACCTTGGCCAATCACCATCACCCTAGCGAGCGTCGGGGCAGCACTGGCTGGGGGAAGGGGTAATTACCTCCCCTTGGGGGAATGAGAACCAGCGATGGGTGCGCCACCAAGGCGTCTACGCGGATTACCGCGAGAAGACGGCATGGAGCTTCTATATCCAGTCGGCAACACGTGCGGTCATCTCCCGCTGCCTGTCCCAGCAAATGCTGGCACGGAGTATGTGGAGCACACGGGAAGACTCATCGTGCACGACAGCCCATCTTCTGGTTCGCAACAGCGCGGCAACCGGTAAAATACCGCACGCTCTCGTCGCCTCCCGCGGCAGACGCCTTCTTACGTAGCCTTGTCCTTCCAAGGAAAACCTTAAAACCTTGTTGCTGTATAGCTAGCCAACATGCTCTGTATTATTTGCAAGTGCAATAGACCTTATTCAGAATTGCTCCCATCTATCGGCCGCCACCATGTTTGAGGGTATCTGAATTGAGGAGCGGCAAGCGGCGTAGTAAGGGGTCGCTTGGCCGGCTTCGTTAATGCTCGTTGGGGCCGATAATGCTGACATACTGTTATGTCCCTTGTTGTATGCAAAACTAAAATAAGGGTATAGAAGAAAAGAAGCTCCAAGTTGTATCCCTTGAGCTTTTTTTTTCTTGAGGCTTGTATCAATCTGCTCTCGCGTGGTTGTTGCGCTAGGCACACTTTAAATCAACGACGCGCCCGAATTTTAAAATGGTATCTTATCAAGCATGCTTTGGAAGATTGCAAATCCCTACTCAGTGCTAAGGCAGACAAAATATATCGCCCACAGTGTGTTAAATTTGTCTGTTTCATCCCAGCTTTTACGGTTTCATGCATACAAGCTGTCAACAGATTTTGCCCGCATGTATGCATCCAAGTATCCAGATAGAACACGTTTCAGGACTTCAAAGGCGCCAGACTGTTCTCTTAAATGTCAGCACGATATTCTTACATCTTTACGCATTTAATTCATTGATGAATGGAATATAGTCGACTGCGTCCAGGCTTCAGTTGCTGAGATGAGTCTGCAGAACACGGCTTGCAAAATGTAAGACGCTAAGTATACGTGACAGCAATCGCCTATACCTTTTGCTGCTCTCGTTTACCGCAAGTTCGCACAATTGTTGTTGCTACAGTGATGGCAGTCACCATGCTGTTTATTATTTTTTTTATTAGTGCGAGGTTTGTTTCTCTGCGAGGTATGTGAGGTGCATCAAAAAGTTAGTCCTTAATTTTTACCACGGCAATTTTGTATTCTCTTATTCATATAGCTGATTAATGCCGTTTTTTTTCATTTAACCTTCATGGCACGCCATAAAAACATTGTAATGAGGTAGGGGTTGAAACTGTCAACTATTTGTCATTATCCATAGAGCAATATTGTTTGTAGCGAGCCTTACCGCGCTTAGCAGTGAGGAAATGCTACTGCGGTTATCACAATAGAAATTAGAATGGGCGCACACGTCTTCCAACTTTATTTGTTACCCAGCCCTATAAATGCATGGATCACATTTTCTGTATGCCCATTGCTCGCTACATTACTACTTCACTGAACTGCTGCTGGCAAATAATGTTTGTTGTTTTCCAATATGGCAAAAAAAATATTGCATTACAGCTCCATTGTTGACATTTATGTTCTTTCAGGTGTCAACTGACTGCACTCCCCATAAGTTCGGACTTTTCAAAGTATGTTTGGCAGCTTTAAATAGAAAACTGCCATTCAACATTAGACAGTCTTGTACTAGTCTCGACAATTTCGATGCAAGATGTTTGCAGCATGCACATGCACGATAAAGCCTTGTTTCAACCCAAAGGCTACTCATAAAAACGCTAGTGTGCTCCCCGGTTTGCATGGAAGTGCTCATATGTTCGGATGATGCACGGACGATTGTGATGGCTCTACGTACACAGCACGTACGTGTACGTGTACGTACACGTACCTCGGAAGGAGACTGCAGCCATGAAATTAGGAGACGCCTGCTTCTGGGAAAGAGAGCTATGGTTAGCCTTGACCGCCTAGTAAAGAGCAGAGACATTAGTCTGCCAACCAAGATCCGTATAACTCGTGCTATGGTCTTTCCAGTTGTGATGTATGGATGCGAGAGTTGGACTGTGAAAAAGGCTGACCGCCGAAGAATTGACGCGTTTGAATTGTGGTGCTGGCGAAGACTCTTGAGAGTTCCTTGGACTGCCAGAAGATCAAATCAGTCGATATTGTCGACCATAAACCCTGACTGCTCATTGGAGGGTCAAATTTTAAAGTTAAAGCTCAGCTACTTTGGTCATCTGATGAGAAGAGAGGAGTCGCTGGAGAAAGATTTGATGTTGGGAAAGGTTGAGGGTCGCCGGAGAAGGGGTAGGCAGCGAACGCGTTGGTTAGATGGCATCCTCGAGGCACTGCAGATGAAGTTACGTGATGTTAGGAAGATAGTGAGAGACCGGAAAGCGTGGCATGACATGGTCCATAGGGTCACGAAGAGTCAGACACGACTGAACGACTAAACTGAACTGAACACAGCAAAGAATGACTGCTGCAAACACTGCGCATTGCTCAAAGCACTGCTCGAATGTGTGTCCACCAATGAGCTTGACACTGCATCTGGGTATAAGGCAGACCTCTGCGATGCGACTTCGCAGACAGCAGTATCTGTTAATATATTGATTTTTACGAAGTAGAACCACGATGCGACGGCAACAAGTGCTACATATCTGAGGAGGATCAGCGGGCACGGAATCACGTCGTTGACCTGTTACGTTTCGCTGGCAAATTCGCGAGGTTGTGTGTTTTAGCCAATAACATATGGAATATGGGAACTGCTATGTAATTTTTTACATGCTAACGAGATACATCAGCGGTCAAACATTCAGACAGAAAATGGAACAGGAGTGCGCGGGATGTACTGGGAATTGTAAAGGCCCATAAGAGCGCAGTGTTTATTATGCATCAGTCCTATATTAAAAAAAAAAGAAACAATATTAAGCTCCTACGTATATGTACGCATATTCTTACACCATACTATATGGAACGACAACGATCACGGCCAAGTGCCGGGCACAGTAACAAGTTGTGCCTTGCCTGCGCTGGACTCGAAAACATTCTGCTGCGACTCGCGCAGCGTACTGACATCGCAGACATGCTTTACACCAGGAAGCAGTATCAGTATGTTTTGCACTTTCATGGACACGTATTTGAGCACTGTATTAAGGAATCCGCTGGAGGTGCAACAAAGGCTTTGCCGTTTGTAGCTACGCTGACGTCACCATTCGAAGAAGTTTTGGCAGTGCAGTATCGCTTCACGAAGTAAAATTGGAATATAGGCAGCATGGACAAGTCAATCGTCTATTATTCGGTAATTTTTTGCTCTGAATGCAAACAAATAGCACAGAAACCACAGCATAAAGCAGACTCAGCTAGCATTACGGCAGCAACCATATAGTGTCCTAGCAGCTGTAAGCGGAGCCGACTCACTTAACCCTTGAACATGGCGTCGTTTTGCCACGTCTTCGCATCAAGACTGCAGTGAGGAACGTTTATTGCAGAAAAGAAATGTAATTTGGAGCTGTTTGCTGCTTCCCTGTGCTCTGCATTGCATGGGAAGCAAGTGTATTCACTAAGGACTATGAACGAGGTCCGATCGGCACAAACGCGCGGCAAGCTCTACAAAGACTACGTGTCCTACAGTTTACGCATTGGAGAATAAGTCTGACACCGATTTCTTATTCACGTTCACTTTTTTAAATGCCAATATCGCCGCCGTATGTTTTACACTTCGCCAATCTCGGCAAACTGTTTAGATCTGATGATCGTGAACTCAGCCTCGCCAAGCGGACTGTCCGCCGCGCTGCCGTCGTCATCACGATAACAATCCGACTACCGTTTCGTTGCTGGAGTTGGCGCGATTTCAAGCGTTTTCTGTTTTGAGCTTATCTTTCTGCTCATCTGCGATATCACTGTCTCGGCGGGTGCGACCGCTGGCAGTAGCAGTCTCCCGTGCTGTGGAACACGCTAGGCCTACTCAGGCTCGTACACACGATCGTTCGGCACACGACTTTCGTCGGCCTGAGCGCGCACAGCCGAGGCAGGGCATCACTTGAGATGATTAATCAACTATTTATTTCACTTTTTTTCACAAATTCTTGCCGTGAATGCACCTCGCGGTTCGGAACCAAGCGTGGCCGGCGTCACGTCTCCGCCGTCTCCCCGCGGCTGGGGCACGCCGAGCAGACGCCGTCAGGCAGCTCCGCCAATGCGGTGACGCCTTATCGTCACGTGCACCCCAAAAGCCAATGGGATTGCAAATGCACGTTTTTTTTTTGCTCTTTTTTATGCGAACAATGGGCAAATGTAAACAGCAGAGGCGGCAATTTGAAGACGAAGGGCGGCTTTTTCGAATGAGACCAAGATAACTACGGTGCTGCGCACAAAATGGGAGCTACGCCTCGTGGAAAATGGTTGTTTCGGGGGCTGTTTTCGGCCCAAATTCGGGCGACATCGATTATATAAATTGGTATTGTTACTAAAATACCTATCCTAGAGATGAAAAACTTAGCAGATAGGTAGATGAAGAGCTACTGATTTCGCAAATCACATTTTCTAAATTGATTTTTTTGCGATTTTTTTTTGGTCTGAAAGACCCGTGTCCCCCCTTAATGCTCCCAGCAAGTCGATCTTCAAGCTCTGCTTCGTAAGAAGCTTCACAAGATGAGTGTCAATCAGTCTCCTCTTGTAAACTGCTTTGCAGGCCCTGATTTTATCTTGAGCTTGGTCTTTAACGTCAGTGCTGCTCTTTTTTTCACGTTCACCGCCATCACAGCACTACGCACACCCACACACCACACTTGACTCGACGACCGACGCAGCCTCTGCCGAACGCTACAACGGCCACGCCGCGACGCCGCTGCTAACACTAAAACCAAAAATCGCGAAAGACTCAAAAACCAAAAAGGCAAAAGCAACATTCGATCGTGCCGCTGCCGCCGCTGCTGAAGCAGCGCTGTCAGCGATTGTGAAATGCGAACGATTTCTTATGGCCTCCGAGATACCTCCGTGCGCACAAACAGGCACGCGGGGGTGATCTCGGAGGCCATGGATTTCTTTGGCTGTCAACTCCTAATGCCGTTGTGGCATCTGTGGTGCTGTCAGCGCCTGCGGGGTAGAATCGCATGAAAATTTCAGAGTACCGCATTCACTTTCCACGCGCCGCCGGCTCGCCTACTGGCTGATGCGCGTCACGTGACCTCATGTCGCCATATCCCTTCCAAGCGCGCGCACGGAATACGTGTCTTGTGCTGGAGTTCCTCTTTTGTCGATTGTTTCTCGCCGTGTACACGTGAGACATTATGTTGTGCTTTTGGGTGCGGCACCGGGCCTGAGTTAGGAAAGGTGTGTTCTCTGTGCCTGAACGAAAAAAGTGATCTGCATTGGTGATTAATGTGGCTTCACAGAACCGACAGGCAAAAATTCATGCCTCAAGGAACACCTTCTTGTGTTAGATACGCTTGTTCATTGGTTTCAAATTATTTTTGTTTAGACGTGAAAGAAGCGTAGGAAATACTCAACGTGAACATGGTGCGCCTGGTCACAACATGTGTACCTTCCAACGCAGTATATGTGTTTACCTTCCAGCACAGGAATATGCAGCATCCGTTTTACTTGCGTAATTTTGCAAAAGCTACCCTCACAGTAAGGTAAACATCTAGCCAGCTGGCAGCAGATACATCTATCTTCAGTACTCGTGCATGAAAGCGTATGGGCTCGTGTGCGGATCGATGTCAGCGCGCACCTCTTCGTTTTTTATTTTTATTGGTAACGTAAACGTACATATAACGCTTTATGCGCAGATTTATTAGTTATTTATTTCTGTTAAAGAAACCCAGGTGGTGGAAATTTCCGAAGCTCTCCACAACAGTGTTTCATAGTCTGAGTCGCTTCAGGATGTTAAACCCCATAAACTTAAACCATATTTGTTGTGTGTTTGCAGCTGGCGACTTCTGGACAATGTGTGTCAACAATCAATGTACGATGTGGATGCCATTTCAATTTTTGATGGCAGTTAATGAGCGAGGTTCTGCCAAATTGGCGGCACAAGGTGTACGGCGATGAAATATCAGGCGATACCATGAAACAATGAAAAGTGCAGATTGCAACAATGAAAAGTGGAGATTGCAGTACTTTACAGTACTGCAATCTCCTCGGCACAGTATTGCTTTTGAACACATCGCAGGAAGATGCCCATAATGAGGACAAATTATGAGAGGCAACACATACAGTACCAAATTCCTTGTTTGCTTAATCGCACTAAACACCTGCTAGATTTTCAAAAGTCAGTTCCCAAAAAGCTGCTCAAGAATATAATACTACGAGAAAATATTGAGTTTCTCTGACTTGCTTCCCAGTGCTTTGTTCACCTATATGGTGTTTTAATGTTGTTTCTTTTATCGTTAGTTTCCACAAAAACGTGACGACATGGTTATATGCCTGTATTATATCTCCATTGTGTCATTATGTAATGTGTTCACTGTCATTGATATTGCTAACCGATATCTATATTCTGTCATGCACTTTGCAAGTTTTTTTTTGTATGTTTTTTTTTTTTTTTTGTCAGATAAATTTTCTTGACATGCATTCTCTAGGTTTTTATGTCCACATATGCAAGATTATCCCTGATGTATTAGATATACGTTTGCATTTTATATTTGAATGAAAGTAATTTTTGCTTGCAATTGTGGTTATATATACGAGTGTGATCTCTGTGTGCTGAACTGAGTACGGAGCAGAAGCCTTTGTCAGGCTTCTAGCCTTTTGCCTTTGCTTCGGTTTCTGTAACCAGAATAAACCGGATAGATTTAGAAAAAAAATAATAAAAGACTTGAAAAAGAAAATCAGGTATAAAAGTATACAAATTTATATAGTGAGAAAACATTGTATGTGAAATGCTATCGCTTCATACCCTTAACGGCGGAGCTTAAGCGTCCCCGTATTTTTGAGGGGAGCTGATTTCGCAAAAGAAAAATGTGGTTCATTGTTATCTTCCTATATTGTATAAATTTACTTGTGATATCTTGATTGCTTTGCATTTTATTTTATTTGTTTTTTCTAAAAAACGTCAGCACCTTATTCAACTTGACTACATTTTTCTGACTTGATATATGTTTACTCGTGTGTAATTGATGTAATTAAATAGTCACATACAGTAAAACCTCGTTAATTCAAATAATTCAGCCTGCTTCAAAAATGTACATAAGTGTATGGCAGCAAACTTATTAATTTGGCGCTAAATTACGTGCGCACCAGTTAATTTGGGCTAGAGACGGGCCGAGGCTGTTGCGGAAATTAGTTTTCGGAGCACACATCGCTACGGCCATCATTCCCTAAGGACCATGTAAGAACCGGAAACGACGGAAACCACTATTTCAAAAACGTACGGATGGCGGCGCTGCTTTACACACACACACACACTAGGAGCGCGCATGGCACGCTTCGCTACAGCCATCATCTATCCATCCGCAACTCTGCTGCTATGCTGACGATCCGGCTCGTGCTTCTGCCTCCAAAAACTACCGCCGCTCTTCACCCTATGGATAAAGGTGTTATCCAATATGTAAAAAAAAGTATCATAAACAAGTGCTGGAGCATATGCTTCTTTGCATGGATCGGAAGCAGGCGTGCGTCATCACGCTCCTGAGTGCCATTCATATTCTGGCTCAAGTGTGGCCACACACGCCGCCAGGCACTGTGGATTTGTGCAGTCTGCCACAACCTTGGAGCCTGCAGCGCCAGCAGCTGCTCCCCACCGAAGTGAATCTCGCCGACTACACTTCCATTGATGACGGAGTTGTTGTCGCTGCCAGTTACCATATTTACATAATTGTAGGTCGCCCCCACCCCCCCCCCCCAAATCGCATGTCCCGGAAAAAAATAAAACATAACGCGGTGGATGCTCTCGACAACGTAAAATATATTGCCTGGCTGTACAACTCGTCTACACTTCAAATCACGTATTTCGGCCATATACGCGGCAAGCCTGGCCTCCAAGCTCTGGATAGCATACCATCTGTGTCCCTTGGAAACCTCTTTGCTTTGCATCAAAGTTCAAAATTTTGTCTCGCTGCCCTCACTACCACCACTACTCCCGCGTATCCCTTTTAGAAGCTTCAAACTTGCGGCCCACAGTTCAGTTGTTTTTCGGCATAAACGATAGCCGCCTCCTTGAACACTGCACAGAATAAGCGGCGAGTGCTTTTTGGACTAAAAAGTTCGTGACGAAGCATGTAGCCGGTCGTAAAGTTACAAGTGCGAATGCGCAACGAATGATCGGTGTCGGCTTTTCCATCAACCATCGGCATTCCTTGGAAGTGCCGCCGTGTCATGTGACCCGACGAGACTGACGTGCAAAAAGGGAGCGTCGCCGCAATTCGAACAGCGGATCTTCCTTAAATCATCAACACTCCCGCAGCTGCAGTTTGTGCTGCGCAGTAAAAGTTAAAAAATTCTTCCAGAGAAGCACGCACAATAACTGAATGTTGCACTTAAAGCCGTAGAGGAAACAAATTCGTCATAGCCTGCCTGATATGGTTATTGTCTTGCTCTTGTTATCAGTGCCATGCTTTGGTTTCGATTGTAAATTGACCCCCCATCTTCAGATTTTCGAATTTTAAAAAAGGGACTGACTTACAATCGTGTAAATATGTAAGCGATGATGAGATAATCAGCGATGCCCTCGATGTGGCAGCTGAGGCGTCCGGTGAAGAGGGCTCGCTCGATAATGATGAGCCCCCGGTGCGTCGTACCACTACACAAGTCGCGGATGCTCTCACAGTTTTAGAAGACTTCTGTTATCATGCTTCTGGCAAAACGCTGGCCCTGGAAAGTTGTCCCATGCTCACAAACTGGTCCTCACTGCCCAGCTTTCCACGAAAAAGCAGACGAGCATTTCTGACTTCACGAGGTAGAGGTATGCATAAAAAAAAACTCACATGCGGTTTTTGTTGCTCATTGGATAATTCGACATTCAGATAATTTGGACATATTTTTCACTCCCGTGAGATCCGAATTAATGAGGTTTTACTGTATTATGATTCAAATTAATTCCGACGTAGCAAAGTAACACTACAATTTTGTTCTGAATTTATTTTAATATACTGCATTACCTGTTCACACACTTGCTTCTGCTTGCAAGTTTGAAAAATGTGTGGTTTCTAAACCTCATTATGCATCAATATGCATTGCAATCCATCGCCTTCTTAGTTTACTTTTGAATGAACAAGGCCACTGCCAGTCTAATCATTGAGTCTGGAGACGCCGAAGATGGTGACTTTGCATGAAGAGTGGGCGAGGGACAAATAGATTATTGCAATCTGTCTGTCTAGTGCAAAAGTTTGAATAGTTTGCTATATTAATTTAGTGCTCCCCTAAGGAAGGGTGCAGTTTTGTAATTAAAACTATTTTTGTTATGCATGAAATGCTACTAATTCTGAAATGTACATGTAAATATTGCCACAGATAAGGCAAGCAACGAGAACTGAATTCTTGTACGTAGCACGCTCACTCTGTTCGGGGCTCTCTCTCTCTCTGTGCTGTGCCTCGTGCCTTGCATCCTATTTATGCTTATTTCTGATCTTTATCTTAAACAGGTTAATATAGTTAATCAAGCTCATCTCTTGGATGTAAAGTAAGAAGAAAGTGTACAAATTTTAGATGTTGGCATATTTGCAGATGTCTTTCGTGTGCAATAAAGCTGTTAAATTTTGTTAAATGCTTAGTAATTTTAGAGGTGTAAAGCTAAAATTTGCACGTATATATGCTGGCAATCATTTGCTGAAATCGGTTTCAAAAACTGTTACTGGCACATTTTGAAAAATTTGGCTTTATTGCATTTTTCAGTGTCTTAGGAGTCATGTGCAATAAAATCATTCCACTGCCATATATTATGAAATGGCAAAAGGCTGAGTTAAAAAAAAAATTGCAGCACTTTTTGGTATAATATTTCATTGCTATACATTTAGAGAGTTGAGTTTTATGAGCAAAAAAAAATTCTGGAGTCAAATGTTTGACCAGATTGACCATTTTGCTTGCAGTGCGCACTCAAAAGACGTTTACAACTTACCCGGTATTCATTCTTAGATTTGACGGGCAGCAGGAACCTTGCATGTTCCTGTATGTGCCAGCTTGTAATCCACATTAATGGAGAGGTGAGGTCTAAAAGCTTCAATGGTGAAGCAAGCACTTGAACAGCAGGCCTGTAAGGCACTGAGCATGCCTGTTGGATTGTTTGAAATCTTGCGGCTCTTTTGAGGGCACAAGGCGGATATAAGGGGCGGCTGGCTTTGCATTTGACTCCCATGTAGCTGCACAGCCACAGCTTCTTGCAAAGGTGCACCTTGCCACTGATGTTTCATAAATATCCTGCACAATCTCTCTAAGCTCTGACTGTGCCACGCTGGTAACTATGACTGCATTTTGATGAAGGCAAAATGCAAAAATGGACTGTGTGATGTGTGGTGTACATAAAAGACCTCAGATAGTTCATTCATGGGCCCATTGGCCTATGTGCAGCTTCAACATGTCAGACTCCCATACTATGCCATACCATACGTCACCAGATCTTGTTTTTTCAGCTAGCGTCACGGTGGATAAATCATTCACCATTCACGTCTTCACCCAGTAGGCAGGCATTTCAGGGTTTCAGTTGGTTTGATGCCCTATAAACATTTGCGGCCAACAGTAACTCTGAAAAGCATGACTTTAAGTATTGTTACTTGCTGAGATTCCATTACAGTTCAAGTACTCTTCTGTTCTTTTCTTTTTTTGTCTTCTGTTTTCAGGAGCAGAATGACCAGTTCATTGTACAGCTGCAAAAAACTAGCCAACAAGGTGGGCGGCCTCTCCAGTTTAAATGATGGGTCAGTCCCAGGAATTTTTATGCCTTGGCCGGCGCTGTGCAGCGGCCCACAGAGGAATGCAGCTCCTTGCATGAGAGGTACGTAAAAATGATGAAGGAATCTCTGCAGGCACATGGTATTCATCCTGGTATTGTTTCATAATCAGTAGGGTTGAGCCCACTGCAGTATGACAGCTCGCTCTAATAACCTTCAATTACTCTAGTTTTTCTGTATATGGGTGTCCTTGGGGAAAATGAAGTAGTGTGGTTTATATGATGTGGTGCCAATATACTAGGCAGGAGTTAAGGGGGCACCCTGGTCTTAAGACAATATTTTTTATTTACAGGTAGATTTTGATGAAAGTTGCACCATTTATGCAGCTTTTTATGCTGATTTCAAATATGCACATTAATTTTATGTAAGCCATTTAGTTCTGAAGATATTGAGCACTTTACGTTCTTTGTTTGGAGGTGAGCTGTCAGTAAAACTACAGGAGTTATAATAAAAACTGACATATCAAATCAATTTAGAACACACAGAGAATGCAAAAATCAAGACTGAATGTCCTAGTTCCATTTTAACCAAAGTTACAGCTTGTCAAAGTTCAGAGACCAAAAAGCCACCTTGACACTCCAGAAAACATGAAATTTCTAAAATCTTTCCACATTAAATACCACAAATTCATTTATATTTTTGCACTGTACATGAGTTTACCTTTCTGGTGCAAAAGAAATTATAGCAATATCATAAGTAGAACCAGAGATATCGCACCTCCAAACATGTACCGTCCTCAATATTTTGATTTTGAGAAATTGGGGAAAAACGTGTTGATAAATTTTTGAAGCACCAAAGCTAACAGTAATTTATTAAAGTTGTTTCTGACTAGCTCCTGATGCCAATGCATCATTTCCCATCGATATAATTCGCCCTCAAAGAATGAAATTTCCGGCGAACGGAACGCATGGTCCGGAGGACGCCACCAAGACGAGTGCGTTTGCATCGTAATCTCCGCAAAAGTTGGTGCAACGTTCTGGCGCGCGATCGCCATTCTCAAGTTCATGCAGTAAACGCAGTCGGCCTGCAACTAGTGATAAGTGACCGCTGCTCGTCTTGCACCGCTTGGCATTCAGAAGAAAGTTTATTTCGACAAGATTTGGGATTCCGTGCAATCTTCTTTATGTTCCACGTGTCGCGGCACACTGCTTCGCGACTGCCGCTGCGGCTAGTCGCGGCACTGCCTCACAGGGCGATCTATCCCGGCGTTGAAAGCTGCACTTGCTCATCTGCACCCTCACGGTTCCGTACGCGGCAGATCGTGCCGCTCCTCGCTATCGCACTGAGCACGACCGGCTATGCTATGCCGTTATCAGGCCATCGCGGACTCGTCGGCGCTTCGTCATTGATTGCAGATAACCAGATGCGGCGATGCAGCATCCTCGGCACGTTTATCTTCTCTCGCTACTTTTTTTTAGCTAATAACGAAGCGCGAATCTCAATATTGCACATTTCGCATTGTGGTTACGATGAGGGAACGGCGCTAGGCCGACTAGGCCTAAAGGAGAGACCTTTTCAAAATGGCGCTGGACCGCGAGCAGTCGACGCAGCCAGCCAACCAAAGCTCGCCTTTTGCTCATGTGCGGTGGGAGTCAAATAGCAGGGCGTGTTTCATGCATTTATTCCTTTGTTTTCCGCTTTGTTGGGCTCGCTCATGGTCACCAACCGAGATGGTTTGATTCAACATCGTACCATTGTACACTTCTGCTTCTGATCATGTTTCAGGAGCAGCACTTAAAATAGGCGGCGTCAACCTTCGTGCACCGACCAACGGTGCAGTAACAGCATGCTGTATTTTCGTCTCGTCTTTGCCGCATTGATCATTTATGCGGCGTGTTGATAATGAAATGGAATGTGCGTCGGAAATGTCGGCCTTTAGCTGCATCGCGAAAGTACACAAATTCGCATCGGTTAAGTGCAGTACCGGATGCCGCCAGGCTACTGCAGAGATGCCGTCCGCGAGCACTGTGGCTGATGGCACTCTGGTCGTGCGCAGCTCCCTGGCCATTGCTTAGGCCTTGTTTGTTTGGCATTGAAGCTACGGTGAACGGTGTTTTAGAATCGGCCACTTCACTGTCTCTCTAGCCTAGCCGCTCGCGTGCTCCGTGCAGGATTCTTTCGTGTAGCTGCGGATTGGTGATAGCCTGCACTGCTGCATGTGCTGACCTGCTTTGCTGATGTTTTGTGCCATCAATTCTGGCTCGGGTGATGCCTAACACACGTGCACGTTACGCATTGACACTTCCTAAATAGTGTGCGAGAGGACTTGAAACAAAAATACACTATACTACCCTTCTTGCTAATCTCAAGTCTTAAGATTCGCGGACGAGTAACTCATGCTCACCTGTAATCCAAACTTTGTAGCAATCTCTTTAAATGATCAGTCCGTGCTCACGCCGATGATATGTTTACATTCCATTCGTTATACACCACAAGAGATGCCGTCGACTATCATGAAAGGGCTCTTGGCTAAAGACAGTGGCATGTTTGCAAGCATGCCAGCTTCCATGCAGAGTTGTTGCTCCTCGACAAGAAAGGCCACCGTTGGTCAAACTGCAGAAGACGGTACCGCTGACACCGGACACTGACCAGTAGTGCAAGATAAGAAAGGGGTCTTGTAGAAAGCCATACTCGGCAGGAGTGCATGCTGATTTGCGCTCAATGGGACAGGGATATGTAAGGAAGTGCTTCTCCGCGGCGGCCACCGGTGTGTGTGCACCCACCTTCAAAGGGCGATGGCAGGGTTATTTGATGTATTGCTGTTCTATACTTGTATGAATAATATACGTGTCTGTGATTCAACTCGCAAAGTTTTAGTGCCCTTCGCATATTGCAAAAAAACGCGATAGAAATCGGAATTGGGAAGCTCCTCCCACCGAGAGCGATTGCCATTTTCAAATGCTCGTGTGACGTCACAGATGATATGCAGCAGAGCGTCGTCTGCTGCAATGCAGGCTGCAATATCAAAAGACACGTCTCTTCTTCCTATTTTTTTTTTTATTTTGATTGACAAAGTGGTCGTCGCTCATGTACTCATGAAGATGTTGCTTAATGAAAATGTTATCGCACAAAAGCAATGTAGAGTAAGGCATCTTTCTTCAGCATGAGCACCGGTTACAGTCAGTGGGCTGCTTGGTTATAGGTTCCTCAGCTTATCGACATACTGATCTGTCGCATATTACAAAGGCGACGACTCAAGCAGGACCAACGGTCGCCTATCGTTGTAGTGTGAAGTTTTGCGGCACCGCGACGCCGATGAAACTGATCAGCGGACGGTTGTCCGATCTGTTTTGGTCGGATTGGAGGCCAAGCGAGAACTTGACACCCGATGACTGAACGGCCTGAACAGCTGCACTTGTCTGTAGCTTAACTGTATTAGAAAGAAAACAAAAACAAGAAGCTACGCTTTATATGTTCCCCATTGTCATCAGCAATGACCTTGGCCAGAAATATTAGGCGGCCCCGAACTGCCGGCCCGTTCAGTGACGAGTAGGCGTAGTGTGAGTACCGCAAGGCTCGGGTTTAGAGTTTCGTCGACTACAGAGCGTGCATTCACAAGCTTTAGCTGTTGCATGTGGCCATCGAGTGTAGTTCTGACAGTAGCGACCCCAAATCGACCCTCAATGTCTCCCTCGAAGGACAGCTACTTCCCGACCGAGACAAGATACGAGTCTTAGGAATATGGCTCCAGAGCAATCAGCGCTGTGGCCATACGCTCGGCCTTCCCAAGCAATCGACCACTCAGGTCGCCAAGATGATCACGCGTGTGTCGCAGAAGCGGAGCGCTATGCGAGAGGGGGATATTCTGCGCCTGGTTCAGAGCCTGGTACTCAGTCGCGTGGGCTACACCCTCCCGTATTTCAACCTCAACAAAGGAGAAATGGAAAGTGCAGATATCTTCATCCGCAAAGATTATAAGACAGCCCTGCACCTGCCAATGAACATCTCCAATGCAAAACTACTAGCTCTTGGAGTTCACAACACCTTCGAAGAGATCAAAGAAGCCCAACTGGTCACGCAGATAGCCAGGCTCCAGCAGACTCCTACGGGGCGCTCGCTTAATTCTTAGGCGACTGGGGCTAGGTGGAACTGCGGAAATCGAGAATCGTACTGCGAGCATACCGGGCACAATTCGCCAGATGCTAAAGGTTAGCTCCCTTCCCCGGAACATGGACCCCAAGTTGCATGTGGCCCATAGGGCAGCTTGGGCGAAGTATGTACAACAAAATTTAGCTACAAAATCCACAACGGTATACACGGACACGGCTCCGTATACAGGAAGCTCACATAGCGCTCTGGCGGTAGCTATTGATTCCAACATAAAAGAACTAGCTAGCGCCTCAGTCAGGGATTGCACGTAAAGGAGCAGCTGGCCGTTGCTCTAGCAGCGGTAGCCGGGTATCGAAGCAACACGCTTACCATTCTTACAGATTTGAGAGAAGCGTGCCGTAACTACATGAACGGCCGCATAGGTCGCGCCGCGCTCAGGCTCCTCCACAGCACGACCCCATCAAAGGTCGCACACAACATCTACTGGGTACCAGGACACACCTACATGCGGGGAACGAACGCGCCGATGAGGTAGGTCGAGGGTACACGAGCCGAGCTTCCTCCCAATTGGACAATCTACCCGAGCGAATCAGCCCTACGTACTCAGACATTCTGAACTACTATAAGGGGGTACGGATCCGCTATCCGCCGCCTCATCGAGATCTAAAACAACAAGAGGCAGTGTACTGGCGAAGACTGCAGACAGGGACATTCCCTAACCTGCATATCCTAAGCAAAATTTACCCGTAACAATATCGGGACACCTGCCCATGGTGTGGTAGGAAACCTTCGTTATACCACATCACTTGGCAATGTAGAAATAACGATAGCATTTGTAAAGACTTGAGTCGGAGCAACTGACAACGTTGTCGCGGAGCAGTAATGGCTGCCAGAAAAAAGTAGAGCTAGGTCTATGCCACTGTATAGCGTCATGTTGTTTGGCTGCATCCACGTGCCCCCACCACCGTTCTGGTGTAGTTGGTTGCCACTGGCTCCTGAAAGTTTCGTATTGAAAGTTTCCTGGAAGTTTCATTGTGGCTGGGGGGGGGGGGGGGGGGGGGGACGATTTTAGGAAAAGAGTGCTGAGAAGGTGCCACGCGGCTGCTGCTTCTGCTGCCGTGACAACAGGCGGATCGAGTGAAGTGGGAAAGCTACAGCGCAGCCGTTTGTGGGACTGCGAAGGACGAAAGTTGGGGGCGCGTTTATTATGTGGCAGAAAAAGTGCAAATTTTGACGACTAAATTTGGGGGTGCTTTCATTATGCGAGCAAATATGATATATGCCCGAGGATGCAGGATTGAATCTCTGCCACAGTGGCCACTTTTCGATGGAGGCGAAAAGAAAGGTGCTTTGTTTGTTGTGCGATGTCAGTGTGTCAGTGCACGTTAAAGAACCCTGTTCTGTTAAAGGGAGACACTGGTCTTAAAACAAATTTTTTTATTATTAGAGATATCACAATGAAATTCGGTGTGTATATGTATTTCTCCCTGCTGTTTTTAAAAATATAATTTGTTTTACTATATATCAATTAGTTCTCATGCTATGGAAATATAACTGATGCCTAATTAGGTCATTTCTTACGGGTGATTAAGACACTTTCCCTAATTATTTGACTCTGAATAAAATGTAGCTGTAGCCAAAGACCTGCCATGTGGAGCTATGCTGTTTAATTATCACAAAGGTGCGTTATCATATAAAAATGTCCAATTTTGCCGATGCCCCATAATTTTTAAATATAATTAGTTGACTTACGCTCCCCCATGTTTGATATGTTCAACCTAGCAACATAAAAATAGCATAGCTCCATAGTTCAGTTCTTTCTGAATGCAACGGTGTAAGACTTATTAAAATTGTACCACAAGAACGTAATGAAAAGTTCCGTAAGGCTAGTCATGTTGGCAAAAAATATGAAGTTGAGAAAATTGCATTTGAAGTTTTGACTCTGACTGCAGAAAATTTTGGGAGGAATCTTCAAGTGCAGATTTTATTTCAGTGTTCCCTATCTGTCCCCCTGCAAAACAAAACAAAAAATGTCTTAATCCATCCAACAAAACATTTCCTAAAAATTTTGAAGATGTGTACATGACAAAATTGTAAAAAATTGATAAAGTTATGGAGTTTATTTTTTTTTTTTTTTTATGCCGACGAGAGTGCGGGGCTAAGATGTCCAGCTCCAAGTATAATATCTTGAGCCCTGCAAACAGTTTCTTGAGGGAATTAGCGGTCCCGTGCCAAGGGGGCTTGTGACAAACAGTTTGGTGGCCCTGAAAAGCTCTATTGTGACGCTCGTGTGATTGACTGCTCGCATCTTCGCGATCTTGCCGCAGGTTCCACGCTTCGTGTGCGCAATAAAGTTGTTAACGCTTTCATGTCCACAATCGCGAATTCTGTACTGGCATTGCATTCCGTGCTGTGGCCGCAGTGAAACTCTCGTTGGGTCGCCGATTTTCCCGACAAAACGGACATTGCACCGACCACTCAACACAGTGCGTCGGCTTCGCCATAGAGTAGTACGCGGCAGTGGCATCAGTGTATCGTGATCTGGGATGCAGTTCGCACTGTAATTTGAACCCACTGTGTCGTTGTAACGCAAGTCCCGACAGCAGGCTTGCGGCTTTTGTTCCATGCCTACGCCAGTCTGGAGTCCTCCACTACGGCGTCTCTCATAGCCTTAGTCGCTTTGGGACGTTAAACCCCACATATCAAACCAAGCCTGTTCCTTATGGCTTCCAAAGCTCGTTGCATGCACGGTTACAATCTACCGTTTTCCGGCATCTCGATCGCAAGGGGAAAAAAAGAAAAAACGATCGGCACAAAACGATGCTTCGAGAAACGCGAGCGCAAACGCAGACGCACGCGAAGAGCCAGCCATGGCGGCGAACGCAAAACAAAGAAAAAATGACGCGCTGGTCACGCCAGCCAATAGGAGACGCGGAACGCGACAGCCAATCAGAGACCATCAACGGCCTTCAGAAAACTGGCGCTCGCAGCCGTACCGCTTGAGCGACCCCATTTTGAGATAGCGCAAATTGCACACAAAGAAAGCAGGTTCAAACCAAGCCCAAGATGGCGGCAATCGGCCAGCTGGAACGGCCGTGGTGCGCGCGGCAATTTCGAACAAATTTTCTCTTCTCGGGGGGGCATTTCGCAGCTGCCGTGATGTTTTGAAAACCGATTTTATCGCATTTCCTGACCGACTTCAGGGTTAATAATTTGAGTGCAGGTGCTCAAAAGGTTAAACCTTCAGAAATAGGGTATTTTCAAAATCGTTTTTTTTACCATTTTTGGCCGTTCTAAGACCCGCGTCTCCCCTTAACAGTCGGCACTTGTGTCTTGTCAGTTTATATTTTGTAGTTGTGTGTGGTAGCGCTGTTTCAAATTTTCCTATAGCCAAAATGAACCAGTTTGCTCAAAAAGAAGTGTATTTTTATGAATATTTCTCAAACCACGCACCTAGCGGCCTCCTGCGAAAGCTCTGACAAACCTGGATATCATTTCACATTTACCCGCCTCCCTCATGCCTCCCTAGCCACCCCCATCGCGAGCGATCGCACCCGCCAAAGGCACCTGTTCATTTTTTCTTCCTCCATGGCACTCGCGAGGCACATGGACGGACTTCTTTTTTTTTAATAAACTTGAACACACCCTTAAACTCCTCCTCGTGTTCCTACGGGATGGCAGACTCAGGGCTCAGCTTTCAACCATGCCGCACATTACTCATCCTTCCATACGTACCCTTTGTACGCATCCCCCCCGAACTCCCTCGTCAGCAGCATTCCACACTCCATGCGCGCAAGGCTTGCAGAAAGTCTTGTGCATTTCCTGCGCTGGCCCTCTCACCTGCGCGCCAAAAACAATTCGCTCTCTTGCCCAGCAAGCGCCTTGCCCCCCCCCCCCCCCCCTCCCACCCCAGCTTCTTGCATCTCTTGCACAGGCCCTCTCTCTGTGCGGAGGCGACAGCAATGGGCCCATGACGTTCACATCAGTCGGGAGCGTGCTGCCTGGGGCCCTGCGGCCGCTTAGTAAACGTAAAAAATAAAGCCATCCGCTCAAAACTAACCCGAATGATATGTCTGTGCTAGTGTAATCATGTCTTAAGAATGCAATTGTGGTGCTGTCTCATATTCTTGGATATTTGTTCAGTATACCTTTAAACCCCGCAAATTAAACCAAGCCAAACTGTTTAATTAACTCTCTAATTTGCACAGTTGGGTGGTTAGTGTCATTGAGGAGTCTGAAGCCATGGGCAAGACAGTGCTGTATATCAGTTTCTGAAACAAAGAAAAGCTCAATTTTTAAAGTCGAGCAACGTAAGAAAATCTGGTGCTTTTTTCTTTCGCTCTAAACCAAAGCAGAGCGCATTAGACGTGCTGGAAGCTTGGTGGTAGTAAGACGTTCACAGACAATATATTGCAGTGGCTATGGCACCCAATTGAAATTTCGTGCACTGTTCTGTCACATTATATACGGTTTTGCATCTCCATTTGATAAATGAAAAGAAATCATTGTCACCGGCATGGTTTTTAGTTTTTAGAGAAACAGATGAAAAAATAGTGCACAAATGAAATGTAGAGATTCAGCCATCCTTAAACCAAGTTTCACGGGTGTTGTAATCGCCCGCAGTCATATTCGCAGCTGCCTCTTCAATGTTGGCTCGTTTCCGCACTTGGTAAGCTTCTTGGCAATGGCCAGTCTCATTCAATGGTTTTGGCAACCTGTCTGGCATGGCTGTGGTCTCTCTCTTTAGCAAGGTGAGAGGTGCATATGGTGTATTATGATGTTACTGCACAACGCGAGAGTGTATTGCAGTTTTACACGAGGCAAGGTCGGCAGCGGTGATAGCATGGTGCTCTGTTTCCTGGGCACGACGACGTTTGTTGTGCGGCGCAATATGAAACATGTGGCGCACTAGAGAGCCTACATGTTGCGCCACTGCACCTAGCTTAAGGCATTTGAAGGGGCACTTATCGCCGCCCGCTAAAGACCAGTGTTTCCAGTTGAGCTAAAGATGCCATTTTGGTCCCCTACTGAACTGGCGCTCTGCATGCAGGGGAGAGTTGCCACTCGTACACTGCGGAGGCCAGACTTTTGCTTCGCTGCTCAACTGCACGAAATTGTAGTTGCGCACTGCAGTGAATATTAAGTGATAGCTTATACAGCTCGTTTGGACGAAAAGCCATCGGCACAATAGTAGTAGTAGTCTGCACCACGTGTCGGAAATAATCGGGGCTGCATAAAAAGTCCTGTCATGGTAATTTGTGGTTTAGTATTGATGATTTATTGGTAATGATAGACAATGATGAGTTAAGAAAAATAATTGGTGAGTTGAAGAAATTAAAAAATTGAAAAAAGAGTTCAAGAGTGTCAAAATGCTCAGAATGTAAAGTCAGGGCTTGATGATGCTAATTAAGAAAATGAGTCCTTAATTGATAAATTTATCATTTGATATATTCGAAAAATGTGGCAAAGGGGATTTAAAGCTGTCAAAGTGCTCACAATAAAAAGCTAATGCTTGACGATACTAAGTGTTGGCATATCACAAAAAAAAAATCAGTTGGTTGGTCGGTTTGTGGGCTTTAACATCCCAAAGAGACTCAGGAAAATTTAAAAATTAAAAAAGTAAATTGGCGTAATATATCGTCTGTGTGTCAGAAACTCCATACTATCATAACTTTAACAGTAGAGCTTTCCAAAGCAACATGCTGTCATGTATGGAGGGAGGATGTACAAATAGTCGTAACATGACTCGTAGTCATAATGCAACATAGCAAGCCTCAGTTGTTTAAAAAGTTGCGTGCTGTGAGGCGTTGAGCCTATAGAAACATTGTGTATAGTCATCACTTGTCATAGTCATGATTTGTAATACTAAGGGAAATTGGCATGACTTAGCACTTTCAAAAGCACCGTACTGCAAGCTGTGGATGTTGTACAAACATTATGTGTAATCAATAGTCATAATTCAAATTAGCAGTACTCAGTGCCTTTGAAAGTCATCAGCCTGACTATGCCCACAGCAGGGCATAGGCCTTGCCCATATCACTCCAATTAACCCAGCCCTGTGCCAGCTGTGTCCCTTTGACCACTGCAAATTTAATCTCATCCTTCTAACTTTCTGCTGCCCCCTGCTACGCTTGCCTTCACTTGGAATCCAGTCTGTTACTCTTAAGGAGCAGCTGTTATCTTGCCTTCACATGCACATCCTGCCCATGCTCATTTCGACCAGAATGTCATCAACTTGCGTTTGTTTCCTGACCTGCCTCTGTTAACCTGCCTGCCAGTTTCCATTCTATAGCATTCTGTATTGACCTCAGTTTAGCAGTTTTTGTTAGTCCACATTTCTGCCTCATTGATTAGTACCGAAAAGGTGCAACTGCCTGCATACTTTCCTCTTGAGGGACACTGGTATGCTGCCATCAATGATCTGACAATGCTTGTTAAATACACTCTATCCAAATCTGTTTCTCATAGTCATTGCCTTCTCGTTGTCCTGATCTGCAGCCATTACCTTTCATTAGCAGACATATTCTTTTACCATTTACAGCACCTCGCTACCTATTTTAAACTGTTGTTTTTCTAGGCTCTTGAACATTACTTCAACATATTATCTTCTGCTTATTAATTTTAACTCTGCCATTGTGTTTTAAGTTATTCATCATCCTTTGCAATTCTTGCACAGAGGTGCATAGCAAGGCAGATGCCATCAGCAAATTGCAGATTACTCAGGTTTTCTCCAGCAACCCTTATCTAGATTTCCAACCTAGATTTCCAAGCAAGCAAACTCGAGATATCATGTCTTCTTACCTAACACCTTATTTAATGGGAATTTATAACTTTATGGAGGACTATCGTTGATATGCAGCCACTATAGATACCAAGGTCACGTCGGCTACTGCGACATCTGTGCCCTCATTCATGAGCTGTTCTACATGCAAAGTGCGCAGAAAGATTGAAGCAGAGTTCCAATGCAGCACAGCAGACGTCTGTAACGAATAGCAGATGTGCACAAGAGCGTTCAGAGGACTCTTAACATCCCTGTGCTCTGTTACCGCAGTTACTACGATAACCATCATGCATTTGCGGAAAGCAGCTGAAGAACATGTGTGGGACCCAATGTCCAGACAGCAACCCATAGTATAATGGTCAGATTTCCGGAAACCCCGAATGGCCGCAGAGGTAGGGGTGTGCATCTTTAGATCGCTGACGAGACTGCTTACTTCGTACCCGGCTTGAAGCAGGATGGAAGCTGTGTAGCAAAAGTTAACCCCAATTCCCAGTTCAGTCTCATTCCTGACACTGTTAGAAAATAAATAAAAAAATAAAGCGGAATGAGAAAATGCTTACACCTGCGGAGCATTAACAGGCTTAAGCCAATCAAAATAAAATGAATTGGGCCCAGTCGGCAAAAAGTTTAATTTGGTGGAAAAAGCCAACTGAAAAAATAAAATTGGGAATGGTAACGCGTCTATGTCCTGAGGGTTCAACGAGCAGAGGGTGGGCAGTCCTTGCAGACCTGGTTTAATTTACGATTTTTTTTTTAATAGAATAGAATAATTTACACACACGCAGAAAAGAAAGGAAAAGAAAAAATGAAAGAAATAAAAGTAATAATAAAATAATTAAGAAAAATAAATAAATAAATAAAAAGAAATTACGTTTTATTGATAACATGATAAGGTAAATTTAGGAAAATACATAAATAAAAAAACCACGCAAAAAGGATCAAAATAAACGAATATCTATGCAGCTGCAGGTATAGGCTGGGTTTGTGAACTGCAATCGGTAATAAAGAAAAAAGGCAAAAAGGCAGAGCAAGACATACAAGACATAATATAATCGAAGTTATATGTACATATTATTTGGGAGAAAAAGGAAATAATAATAATATTTATATATATACATTACCTGTTCTGTACAAAATGTGTACAATATTTAGATTAGAGAAAAGAAGTGATGAAAAATAAATAATAATAAAGAGAATACTTATAACAGCAGTAATGAAATTGATACTTATGGAAAAAGTTAAAACAGAAATAAAAATCAATAATCTGATATGGTAACAGCTGCATTTCTCCATTCCAGAGAGGGCTGACATGAATGTCTGCCTCATATGGCCTGAATGACCCTCCCCAGAAAAGGAAAAACTGCAGCTACATTTACGTGTTTGTGTTCGTGTGTAGGCAGGTAGGTTAGAACTAACCACTGATACTATGCGCATTAATAGCACGCAACATCTTTTGTCGTCAAGCCAACGTCTCCAGTTGGCCGTTGGTTGGTCATTCGGCTGAATGTTAGGTAGTCGAGACACCAAATGTGATGTGATGGGACATGATGTCAAGTAATGAAACACATCTCCCTCGGCATAACCGCATGGACAGGCTGACGTGGTAGTGAGTCCAAAGCGGTTAAAATACTTCGGGAAGCGACCGTGTCCCGTTACAAAAGTAACCAACGGCTTCTCCGGAGGGAAATTTTGAGGTATGTTAAATATGTTTGGTATCCAATTATAAGTTAAAGTATTCTCATTGTTGTCCCGCCACCAGGCCTCCCATTTCGCTCTTACTGATTTTTTCAATGCCATACATACGGAATTTTTGGATTTAGCAGAATATCGCATTCGAATTGATTTATATGCTTTGGATGCAATTATGTCAGCTATTTCATTCCCTACGACGCCCGAATGAGCTGGGACATGAAATAGATTTACTGTGCGAATAGAGGCGACCGTATTTAGAAGTTGTATGATAGTATCAATTTGTGGATCTAATGTGGAATAATTTGAAAGGGCATTGAGGAGTGAAAGAGAGTCTGTGTAGATGTGGACAGGTGTTCGTCCATTCTGATGCTTCACATACCTCAATGCCTCTCCAAATGCTATTTTTTCGACGCAATACGTGCTGTTTGCCAATTCGACCCTAAACCGGCCTACTGAAAAAATTTGGCCAGTTTGTGTAATTGCTACGAATGCAGCACCTACAGCCGTGCAAGTATAGGAACCATCCGTGAAGACATGGAGCGCTGGCAGCGACGCCTTCGCCGCTGCCGCAACCATGTCCAAAAGAAACTACTTCCGACGGACGTTGAAGGGCCTCATTAAAAGGAGACACTATCTCCGAGACAAGATATGAATTTTGGCCGAATGTCTTATATCACACTACGAATAATCTAAACTCCGCGCTTAACCTATCAAGGTCAAACTGCAACGAAGCGGCATGCATTAAAATTTGAAGTGCCCTCGTGCTTGTTGTGGAGTAAGCTCCAGCCAATGCCATTAGCGGAGCCCGCTGCACAGTTATCAATCTTGCACGGAGTCCCGAGTGGGGACACTCAGTCCACCACACAGGGGAGGCGTAAGTTAGAGTTGGCAGAATGACCTGACGGTATAGCCTTCTGAGCTGTTCCGGTGCCAGCGTGCCACTCATGCGCAAAAGGGTTCCAAGACACGCAGCAAGCATTTCAGCACGCTCCTTGAGATATTCGCCATGACCGACAAAGTGCGGTCTATGAAGACTCCGAGCACCCGGACAGACGGTCTGAACTTAAGACAGACGGCATCCAGGTGAACGGTTGGTGGCGTGCGCCCCATGCCTCTTCTCGGAGGCGAGAACAGGACGCACGCCGTCTTCTGAGCGCAGATGGTTACCCTGGCCGTCGCCGCCCATGTCGTCAC